>NW_028096448.1:10315942-12715942 GCF_014824575.4 Sturnira hondurensis
CCCACGCGTTTCGTCCCACTGCTCGCGAGTGTGCCACCGCCGTCAGCCCTCGCCCCCTGGGGCCTGCGTGGTCTGTCTCACTGTGCGCGAATATGCGCCCACGGTCCGCCCCGCACCCCAACTGGTTCTCGTCTGCCTGCGCGCCTGGGTCGGGGGCCCTGTCCTGCCTGACCCTGCTCGCTGCTGGCTCCGCCCCTCTTACCGTCCCCGTTGAACGGTTAGATGTAGTCAGACTTCCGTATAATTCAATTTTCTGTCCTTTGGTTGTGTCTTTGTTTCTCCAAACCTTTGTTGTATTCAAACTTGGTTGTGGGAGAAGGCACAGTGTTTCCACCTATGCCTCCATCTTGGCGGAAGTCCAAGCATGTGTGTTTTGTTTCTTCTCATGTCCTGATAGGAACTCGCAGAGAAGAAAGCTTCCTCAAAAAATTGTCCAGAGTTTGCTATACTTTAAAAAATAATTAGGAGTATTAAAAAGAAGCAAGGATAAACATTGCAAGTAGTGTTTCGGAAAAAACTATTAACATCTTTAACTCTGAACTAGTTGGTCACTGTGCATGTATATCTTTGCTAAAGGTTAACTAAATTGCTTAGACATCATTAATGGTCATACATTTGTCTACTGGTATGTATGCAGCTGATTAATGTCCTGGATTTCTGGAAAAAATTCCTTTAATTGCTTATTATAAACTGAGAGTGGCTAATTTTATGAAACAAAATTGCTTTATGAAGTTCTTGGCTACCCAGGGAGTTAACCAGTATCAGTGTATATGAAAGAAAAAAGAGCTCTTGATTCTTTGAGCTGAAGAGGAATTTAGTTTTTCACCGTGATTGGTATAACCCTGGCAATTTATGGAACTGTTTTTCCTCCTGTTTGCTTCTACGACTACCTAACGGTGCTTCGAACACAGGGTGTTATGTTTTTAAAAACAAGGACTGGGGCCCAGAGGCATCCACCTGGCAAGCTCCTGGTAACAGCAGCTGAGGTGCACGGAATGCTTACTGCTTTCTAAGTGCTCAACGCATGTTACATTTTTAAATTTTCACATTAGTTCAGTTAGGGACGTATTATTATCCCTGTTTTGCCCTTGGGGATGTTGAGTCACAAAGGAGATAAGGAACATAGCCTCAAGATTCTTGGTAACTGCGGAGGCCATGTAAACCCAACCTGGACTTAAACCACTAGTCTCACTGGCTTCAACCCTCATGGGTTTTTAAAAATTATGTACAGATTTTATTTATTATTAGAGAGAGGCAAGGGTAAGAGGAAGAGATGGGGAGAAACATCCATGTAAGAGGGAAACATTGATTGGCTGCCTTGTGCATGCACCCCGACCAGGGACCGAACGCACATCCCAGGCATGTACCCAGGCTGGGAATCAACCCCCCATGCCACATGACGTCATCCAACCAACCTACCCGCACCAGTCAGGGATTTTTCTTTTTTTTTTTTAATTGCAGTATAATTAACTTACAATATTATCAGTTTCAGGTGTTAAATCCCTATGCTTAGGGATTTAACATTTGACTACCTTGTGAAAGTATCACCACAATGTCTAGTTACCATCTGTCACTATACAAAGTTAATACACTGGAATGGACCATACTCACTATGCTGTGCATTATATCTCCGTGACTTATTTTGTATTGTAAGTTTGTACCTCTTGGTCCCTTTCACCCATTTGCTACCCACACCCCCACAACTGCCCATCTATTCTCNTTTTTAATTGCAGTATAATTAACTGACAATATTATCAGTTTCAGGTGTACAGCATAGGGATTTAACATTTGACTACCTTGTGAAAGTATCACCACAATGTCTAGTTACCATCTGTCACTATACAAAGTTAATACACTGGAATGGACCATACTCACTATGCTGTGCATTATATCTCCGTGACTTATTTTGTATTGTAAGTTTGTACCTCTTGGTCCCTTTCACCCATTTGCTACCCACACCCCCACAACTGCCCATCTATTCTCTGAATCTGATTCTGGATTCATTTTTTTTTTTGTTTTTTAGATTCCATGTATCAGTGAAGTCGTTGGTTTTTGTCTTTCTCTGCCTGACTTATTTCACTTAGAATAATACTTTCTAGGTTCATCCATGTTGTTGCAAACAGCCAGATTTCATTCTCTTTATCACTGTGACACACACATCACATGTTCTTTATCCATTTACCCACTGATGGAAAGAGGTTGTTTCTATATCTCGGCTATTGTAAATAATGCTGCAGTGAACACAAGGGTACATATATCTTTTCATGAATTGTTTCAATATATTTTATAACATTTCACCCAGCAAAAACGTGGGAATGCCTTTGTGTGTGTGTGTTTCCGACTTCGTTCCCGATTCTCTGGGGAAGGCGAAAGAGGCTGGTTTGGTCAGTGCCTCAGGGACTGCAGTCAGGAGTCAGCCTGGGGACAGATGCACAGTGCCAGTTCTAGTGTAGCTGGGGAGGGCTCACCAGACAAGGTCATTTTGTTTGCACCTCACAGTCCACTTCTGACCCAAGGAGGGAAGGCAGCCAAATTTCTGCAATGGAGTAGAACCCTAGGACTGCTCTTGCCCTTGGACTTGGTCTCTGAGGGTGCTGGGTTTCTAGCCAATGCATTCAATTAATTCTCCCAGTTTTTGCTTGCTCATTTAGTCATGGTGGGAGTGATGCCTAGAGTGTTCTCACTGGGCATCAGGTTCCTTGTGGACTTTCCTCGCAGCTGTCAATCATCTTAGCAGGCATTGCTGGTGTTTTCAAGGGTCCGTGGTTCATCCTGGTAATGTCTTAGAAGCTCAACAGCAGAGAAATGATCATCAATTATGTCATTTCTGTATGATGGAATTATAGTGTTTTTCATTATTTATTTTCCATGTAAAATTTTTATTTTTCAATTACAGTTGACATGCATTATTATCAGTTTCAGGTGTGCACCACAGTGATCAGACATTACATATAAATCTCAGACCCATTTGACACCATGCATAGTTATTACAATATTGCTGACAATATTGCCAAGGCTGTGCTTTATATCCCCGGGACTGTTCTTTCACAACCAATTTGTTCATCTTAACCCCTTCACCTTTTCCCACCCAGCCCTTCTGACCCTCCCCACCCCACCCGCCTCCATCTGGCAGTCATCAAAATGTGCGTCTGTTTCCGTTCTGTGTGTTCTTCTGTTTTGGATTTTAGATTCAGTTGTTGACAGATATGTGTTTATTGTCATTATTTCCATGTTTAATATTTTTTCTTCCTTTTCTTTTTAAAGAAGACCCTTTAACATTTCATATAGTACTGGCTTGGTGGTGATAAACTCCTTTAACTTTTTCTTGCCTGGGAAGCTCTCTATCTGACCTTCCATTCTAAATGATAACTTTGCGGCTAGGGTAATCTTGGTTATGGGCCCTTGCTTTTCATCACTTTGAATATTTTGTGCGAGTCTTTTCTGGTCTGCAGAATTTCTGTTAAGAAATCAACTGATGGTCTTATGGTAGCTCCGTTGTAGTTATCTAGTTGCTTTTCTCCTGCTGTTTTTAAGATTCTCTCTTTGTCTCCAATTTTAATTATGATGTGTCTTGGAGTGGGCCTCTTTGGGTGCACCTTATTTGGGACACTCTGTACTTCCTGTACTTGTATGTCTATTTCCTTTGCCAAGTGAGGGAAGTTTTCTCTCATTATTGTTTCAAATAGGATTTCAATTTCTTTCTTTCTTCTCCTTCTGGCACCCCCATGATGTGAATGTTGGCTTACTTGAAGTTGCCCTGGAAGGTCCTTATAGGGTCCTCCTATTTTTAGATTCTTTTTTCTTTTTGCTTGTCTGATTAGGTGTTTTTTGCTTCCTTATGTTCCAAATTACTAATTTCATTTTCAGCTTCATGTACTCCACTCTACTGTTGATTCCCTATAAATTATTCTTCATTTCAGTTAGTGTATCTTTAATTCCTTACTGGTCCTTTTTTATGCTGTTGAGGTCCTCACTAAGTTCACTGCGTATCTTATAACCAGTGTTTGGAACTCTGCATCTAGTAGATTTTTTGTCTCTATTGTGTTTAGTTCTTTTTGGAGTTTTGTTCTGTCCTTTCATTTGGACCAAGTTTCTTGGTCTCCTCAATTTGGCAGCCTCCCTGTGTCTGTTTCCATGTATCAGGTAGAGCTGCTGTGAGTCCCTGTCTTGGTAGAGTGGCCAAATGTAGTAGATGTCCTGTAGGGTTCAGTGGCACAACCTCCCCTATCACCCAAGCTGGGCACTCGAGGTGCATCTGTCTTGTGGCCTGTGTACACTCTCCACTTGTAGTTGAGCCTTGGTTTTTGTTGGCTTATCAATGGGAGGGATCTACCCCCAGCAAAGTCAGCTGCAAGGACTGTCTGTGTCTGCAGACCACTCACCACTGGGGAGAAACAGCTGTGCAGGGGACCACCCAACAGAACAAGACTTACTTCAGCTGGGCTCTGGTGGCCCCTGAGCCCCTTCAGCATGTCAGTTGTAGAAATTGTTGGGTGATGATGCTTTGCCTTGGCCTGAAGCCAAGATGTGCTGGCTCTTGGGGCTCCCAGGAGGTGCCGGCCAGGATCAGCTGCTGCCTGTGTTCTGCTGAGGCCCGCCCAGCATGAGCTACAAAGCAGTCTGCAAATAGCTGCTACTTGTGCTGGGCTTGGAGGTGCCCAGGGGAGGTCAAGATGGGAACCAGTGAGCCTGCAGCCACTTAGCAAGGTGTACAGGGCAAGCCGAGGCCGAATGCCCCTTGTTTGATAGACTTCGGGAAAATCTGAGGCATAAGCAAAGGCAGACCATTTATATGGAAAAGCCAGTGGAAACAGTTTGACTTGATTCAAAATTGGGTGGTGCGAGGCCTCAGGGAATCACCAGGGCATGGTGAACAGGGTGAGCCAGGTTGATGGAGTCTCAGATACCCTCAGCTGAGGGCTCTGTCGGGAGAGGGCTTACCAAAGGGACAGTGGCCTCTGCCAGCTCTTCTGTTTGGGAGAAAGCTGACCCCCAGCTCTCAGCCTGATGCCAGACACTTTCAGTTCCTTGCTGTATGTCTCTGGTGCCGTTCAAGCTGATGCCCCATTGCTGGAGCTCAGAGCGAGTAAGTCTGAGTAAGTTTTTGTGCAGACCCTTTGGAGGAACTGCCTGGGACTCTAGAAGCCCTCCTCAATCCTCACTGGTTTTACATACAGAAATTTTGGAGACTTCTCTTCCTGTCACTGGAACCCTGGGATGGGGGGACCTGGTTTGGGGCTGAAACCCCCTTGCCCCTCTGCAGGACCTCCACAGCTGAGACATCCCTCCCGATTTTCATCTGCCACAAATGGGTGTGGAAACAGCCCTGTCCATGTCTCCACCCCTCCTACCAGTCTCATTGTGGCTTCTTCAATTCCCCAGTTGTAGGACTTCCATTCAGCCAGATTTCAGCCAGTTCACAGTGATGGTGGTTCTGTAGTTTAGTTGTAATTTTGATGTGCTTGTAGGAGGAGGTGAGTACTGTGTTTATCTTTGCTGCCATTTTGACCAGAAATCAAGTGTGTATATATCTGCACAAATGAGTGTTTTCATTTTCTTTCCATAGATACTCAGAAGTAGCGTGGTTGGATCAGGTGGTAGTTATATTTTTAATATTTTGATAAACTTCCACACCATTTTCCATAGTGGCTGCACCACTTGTACATTCCCACCAACATTGCGTGAGACTTCATTTCTCCACATTCTTGCCAACACTTATTTCTTGTCTTTTTGATAATAACAATTCTGACAAGTGTGAGGTGATTAACTCTTTGTAGTTTTGATTTTCATTTCCCTGATGATCAGTGATGTTGAGCATCTATTCAGGTGCCTGTTTTCCATATCTGTATGTCTTCTTTAGAAAAATGTCTATTTACATTTTCTGCTCATTTTATTAATCTGATTTTTTTGCTATTGTATTTTTAAACGAATTTTAAAAATATATTTTGGTTGTTAACATCTTGTTAGAGATGGTTTGCAAATGTATTCTATTCTGGAGGTTGCCTTTGTTTTGTTGATGATTTCCTTTGCTGTGCAGAACTTTTCAGTATGATGTAGTCCCTTTGTTCATTTTTGCTGTTGTTGCCCTTCCCTTTGTCTTTGCAGTTAGCTACAAAAAAGTCACACCAAGTTTGATGTCAAGGGGCTTTAGTGCCTGTTTTCTTCTAGGATTTTTATGGTTTCAGGTCTAACATTCAGGTCTGTAATCTATTTGAGTTAATATCTGTGTAAGGTGTAAAATACTGGTTCAGTTTCATTCTCTTGATAATTGCTGTCTAATTTTCCCAGCACCATTTATTGAAGAGACTATTCCTTCCCCATTGTATATTTTTGCCCCTTTGTTGTAAATTAATTGACATATTAATTTGTCAATATTAGGTTCATTTCTAGGCTTTCTATTTTTTAATTAACCTATGTTTCTGTTTTTATGCCAATACCATACTTTTTTGATTACTATAACTTTGTAATATAATTTGAAATCTGAGAGCGTGATACTTCTTTTTCCAAACTGCTTTGTTGATTCAGGGTCTTTTATATTTCCCTACGAATTTCTGAATTGTTTGTTTTAGCTCTGTGCAAAATGCCATAGAGAATGCCATAGGGATTTTAATAGAGATTGTGTTGAATTTGGAGATTGCTTTTGTAGTATGGCTATTTAACAAAATTATTTATTCTGACCCATGAGCATGCAACAACTTCTCTTTCTTTTTTTAAAGACATTTTAAAAAAGACTTTATTTATTTATCTTTAGAGGTGAAGGGAAGGAGAGAGGAAGAGAAATATCAATGCGTGGTTGCCTCTCATGCATCCCCTGCTGGGAACTGGTCTGGAACCCAGGCATGTGCCCTGACTGGGAACCAAACCTTAGTTGTTTGGTTTGCAGGCCTGTGCTCAATCCCCTGAGCTAAACCAGCCAGGGCAACAACTTCTCTTTTATTTGTGTCTTCTTGACTGTCTGTCATCATTGTCTCACAGTTGTCAGTGTATAGATCTTTCACCTCTTTGGATAAATGTATTCCTATGCATTCTTCCTGCTGCAGTGGTAAATGGGATTGTGTTCTTAATTTTTCTTTCTGATAGTTCATTGTTACTGCATAGAAGTGTAACAAATTTTAATTTTGTATCCTGCAACTTTATTGAATTTATTTATGAGTTCTAACAATTGTTTGTTGGAGTCTTCAGGGTTTTCTATATATAGCATTATGTTATCTGCAAAGGAATCCATGGTTTTGACCCCAGGTTCAGGATTCTTGCTGCTTCACAGTAATGCCATAAAATAATACTGCTGGTGATGATTTCTGTGGATTGAGATAGCCTACTTTTTAAAAAAAGATTTAATTTATTAACTATTAGCAAGAGGGGTAAGAGGGGGAGAGAAACATCAGCGTGTGAGAGATACATTGGTTGGTTGCCTCTCACAGGCCAGTAGGGGACCTGGCCTGCAACCCAGGCATGTGCCCTGACTGGGAATGGAACCGACAGCCTTTCAGTTCACATCAGCCAGGGTGACATAACCTACTCTTAAATCCTGAATTGAATCTTGGGTCCTGACTGAATGACTGTTCCTTTGCCATTCCCAGCATGGTGGTAGGGATTGAAATACCTGTTGTAGCAATTTGAATTTAAATCTGATTCTATTTTCTCCCATCTTATAATTGCTTATACTGTTAACCAGTATAATCTCTTTGCTTCTTTTTAGACGTAGTCTCACCCTCTCTGGTTGCTCATATGCAATTCATCACTGCTCTCCTTGTTGCAGTCCATCCACCCAGGAGGGCCCACCTCATGCTGCATGTGAGTCATTGAGTTACTCCTTGCTTTTCCGACCGCCCACGGACTTCATTGTTGCTGTCGAATATTTCCTCATAGACTTCTTTGGCTTCTTTATGTTCTGTAATGCTTACACGTGTGCATGTTGTGGTGTGTTTCCAAACCCTACATTTCAGGCTGCTCTGTGACTACTTTATGTTCTTTTTCTCACATGCTCACAGTTTGTACTGGGCATCGTGATTCTGTTCCACATATAGCTGTGAGAGCCTGCATTGTATTAGCTTGCCCCAGTGCCCGTGCCTTTATAAATATTGTTGTTCTCTTGTAGGGTATATCCCCTCCATTTTTTGTTCTTCAAAATTCTAACTCATCTCTGCCTTTGGTTCTCCATGTAAGTTTTAGGATTGGTTTGCCATATTCCACAAAACAGCACGTTGTTATTTATTTTATTTTTGGCATTGCGTTTTCTTTGGGTGAGAATTGAGATTGTTTCTCAGTTTTGAATTCATGTATTTCTATTTATGAGCACTCTCCCTCTGCCCTTACAGACAGTTTCCTTCGTTTTGTACATGTATGTTTGTTCTGTAAGTGATCGCGTGCATCTTCTTAAAAAAATTCTTTCTAGAAATTTTATATTCTTTATTGCTTACTGTAGAGTGGTTCATTTTTCTATTATATTTTCTGAATGACTTTAACAATTTATAGCAATGCTTCCATTTTTTTCATGTTTAATTTGTATACAGGTGCCTTGTGAAGTTACTCTTATTTCTATTCTAGATTCTATTACCTTCTCTGTGTAACCACCGTATAATTTACAAATAAGGAGAGCTTAAAATTTTTTTCACCCAATTACTTACCTATTACATCACTATTTTATTTTATTTCACGGCTTACAATTATTAGTGTAATAATGAATGAAAGCAGTTATAAAAGACATTTTGTCTTTTTCCTAATTTTGATGTTTTGTCAATAATTATGATTTTTTCCATAGTTTTCATATTAAAATTATAAGCTTTAACTATACTAAAGACCAAAAAGCCCATGTCAACTACAAATCTACCTGTCTTTCATGAATTTTAAACCTCTAGTGGTAAATAGCACTAAGAGTATGTCATTTCTTTCCTTACTTAAAGGCTATATACAGGGGTCTGACAGGTAATGTCTATGTGAGTGTGGTCGGTGGGGTAATAATGTGGGTGTAGTAATTTATAATTTTAATTTGAACATTTCACCTAAAATGTCATATGGTATGCTTGAGGGTGATATTGTTAAGTTAAAGAATTACATGCTTATGATTTTGTAATAAAAAATTTTGTAGTAATAAAGAGGTGTTATTTGTGCTCGACCCTGTGTATTATTTTGTAAACACAAGTATTAGATGGTTACGTGTTCATGGACTATTCCTTTTATTATTATGATGAGTCACTTTTTAACTCTTTAGATGTTTTCCCCTTAAATTCTCCTTTTTCTGGTATTGATATTAGACAGCCTCACTTTCGGTTATTATTTGCCTGTTATATCTTTTCTAACCCTTTATATTTAGTCTTTCTTGGAGTGTTGTTTTAGATTTCTCTTTTTTAAACCTATCTGAGATTGTCTTTTAGTGGGTGTGTTTTGTAAGTTTAATTTTGTTGTAATTATGTATGTATTTTGGTTTATTTCCACTCTGTGACAGCTTATTTAGTGAGTCCTATTTACCAGTTTTTCCTCTTTAGTTCTTTTTTCTCATTTCCTGATACATGGTTCCATAAAACTTCCTCTAATTTTTTCCCTCTCTGCTGGATGGAAAGGAATAGATGAAATTTCTGATGTTTTTCAGTGATTGCTTGTGAGTGTCTAAGATCCTGTGTGTTCTATAACTGTAAATTTTTCTAATGAAATCTACAGTTACTCAGTATGTTTACTGCTCTCCTGACTATGAAAAGGACTTGAGCCCTGGCTGGTGTAGTTCAGTGGATTGAGTGAGGGCCTGCGAACCAAAGGGTCATGGGTTCGATTCTCAGTCAGGGCACATGCCTGGGTTGCAGGCCAGGTCCACAGAAGGGGTCACATGAGAGGCAACCACACATTGATGTTTTTCTCTTTCTTTTTCTCTCCCTTCCCCCTTGCTAAAAGTAAATAAAATCTTTAAAAGAAAAGAAAAGGACTTGAGCATGCCTTAGCTACCCACCAAACAACCAACATCTTGTTTTTGTTGCCCGAAATTTCAACTTTCCTCTTTTAAACCTGAAAGTTTGGTTACTTTCTCATTTATCATTCAAATTTACTGATACTTTGTCAATTTCTTTGTTGTTTCTTATATTCCCATGCTTCTAAAAATCTCTCTTGACTTAACTTTTTATTTTATGTAACTATATCCTTTAATATTTTGCTTTTTGTTTGCCATCATGTTTCTGGGTCCTTTTTCCCTTTTCCTGATTTGTTGTACACTATTGGATATACACAATTAATACACACATGTACACATACTGTGTCTGCATGTGTGTGTGTGTGTGTGTGTGTATATATATATATATATATAAATAAAATGAAGCATTACAGTGAATGAATGCCAATTAATTCATCGCAGACACTTCCACTGCAGTTTACTGTATATAACCCTTTACTCCCTCACTGGAGGAAACCTCTTGTCTGAATTTAGTGTTCTTTATTCTTTTGTCTTTAAAACACACACATTGGGTTTTCAAAAATAAGTTTAATAGATTTAGTTTTGCTTGTATTTGAACATCATAAAAATATTATCACATTGTGTGTAGTCTTTTGTGACTCACTCTTTATTCAAAACCATGTTTCTAAGATTCATTAGTATAACCTGGAGTAGCTATTTTTCTTTTGTGGCTGTGAATAATATTACATTATGGGCATACACTACAATATATTTATCCTCTTGTTCATTAGTGGACTTTTGTGTTTTCTCTCTCTATTTTTTTTTTTACCATCAATAATGGTGCAGTTGTGAATACTCTCGTGCATGTCAACGGATGCACCCATTCAGGAGTTTCTCTAGGGCATCCGCCTTTGACTGAAGCTGAGGGGTTGTGGACTGTGCTATCAGGCATTGAGCTTGCAAACACCATTGGCTTACAGAGCTCAAATTCCAGCATCCTGTGGCCTAGTCCCTATTGCTAGTTGGCATTTCTGTCCATGAAAATGTTCATGATTTTTGTTCCTCTGGACTTAAGTGTCTTTTACTCTTTGTAATGCGTTTGGAACAATGGGATGTGTCACTTGTGAACTTAAGGCACTGTCATAATTTGAAGTCATTGTTTTCTTCTTACATATTTAGTGGTCACTGTGGAGATACTTTCTGCAATTATAAGGTTGTGTCCTTCATGTGGTGAAGTAGCTGGAGTTTTCATAGACTGTATTTTTGTCCGCAAAGAACAGAGAGAAGCAGCTTTACTATTCTGAGTTTAATATGTATCATTGTTCACTTGAGGGTGATTTTGTTCCCAGGACATTTGTCAGTGTGTGGAGACGTTTTTGATGGTCACAGACAGGAGGGGTTGAAAATACTGCTCGCATTTAGTTTCTGAAGGTCATGGATGCTGCTGAACATCCTACAAGACAATGAGCAGGACCCCTCCCCACAACAAAGAATGAGTGGCTCCCCTATGTCAATAGTGCAAGGGTAAGGAACCCTGATAGACATAATGGTGATCCCGCATTGTGTTCTGCAAGTACCAACATTGATATTTGATGTAGTCAACATTTTTTGCTTTTTCCCCCCAGCCATATCTTAGGAAGTATGCCTTTGGAATGTCTGGATAATAATGCTAATGAATGACTTGTATAATTCAATAAAGTGTGCAATTAGTGTGAAATGAAAGATTAATTATCAAGAAGTAACATGTGCTGATCCACTCAGTTGTATGAAAAAAAGCCAGGTTTAATTTCTGTTTATACCTGTAAATAAAATTCTGTAAGCGTTGATGGGTGTTTTCCTGTCTGGAGCCTCTTAGGGCTACCACTTTTTCTAGCCATCTCAACTCTTAATCAGGAATGAGTGGGAGGGAGGCATTCCCATACACATACACATCAGGAATAGTTGAGGGAGGGAGGATTTGGTCCATGGATTTCCCTGAACCTGGGGAAAAGACTAACTTCCCACTGCTTGATTGGCCCCAGTTCACAACAAGGCTACCCAATAAATGCTGATGAGCAGGAATTCCCGAAGTCTGATTTGCTTCCTTTCTGTGCCAGGTCTCCCGCAATCCACCAACTGTTGAAACCTGAGTGTGGGCTCTGACAAAGGGAGTGAAGGAGGGGGATGGAGGAGGAAAAGGCAGATAACAGCCGAATGCAATCAGCATTTTATTACCGTCCTCAGGAAGTAGGAATGGGGAAAAAAAGTAGGTTGGAGCAAGGAAAGTTAATTATGTGAGGTTATTTGACAGGAAATTACTAAATACAAACAGACAGAAGAAACACATTTTAAAGCAGGGTAGGAAATCTCAAGTTACTTTGCTGTGTGTATTCAAAACCCCAAAGCAAATTCTGAAAATAGCAGTTCAAACAAAAGCTATCTTATCTGATAAAAGTATTTCAAACACAAAGGGAAATTTATATATTGGACAGGCAATCTTAAAATAAACCGATTTTGCTGATAGCACAGTGAATTTAATTGTGGGAAACCCCCTCAGATATCTGAATTTATGCTGTAAATGTTTTGAACTTATTTTGAGTGTGGCATTTCGTTCTGTAAAGGTGTGTCTGTGTGTGTGTGTGTCTCCCTGGAAAATTGTGTGTGTGTGAAACGAAGCGAACATACCTGTGTGTACTCCTTTTCAGTATTTTAAAATTTTAAAAAATTCAGTGATGTATTAATAGTATTGTTAGAAAAGAGGCATATCAATAAACAAAAAGAATTGGTATTATCTCAAATATTTACTTACAGAGGTCATGTTTTAAATGTTTTAACTATTTCACAATTGACTGGTATAATATTATTTGTTGTTGCCGTGCAGCTGTTTAGAAAGTGTGCAGAAGTTTTATAAATCAGCCAAACATATTTGATAGGGTTTGTTTTTTTTTTTTTGAAAAAATAATTAAGCGGTTAAGGAGCAGGGCCTCTTTCTACTCTTAATTACTTCTCTTTCTACTTTTAATTACTTCCAGTTCTGTTCTGGCCCACCGCGAGGTGCCCTGGTTAAAGGTGTAGAAAGGGAGGCCCAGAGTGGCCGGTGAATATTCTGGACCTTTTTAGTTAAGGCTGACATTCTCCTTCCTCTCCCTTCAAAATATGTACGCATGTGTGTGTACCTACTTATTTACATTTGTATATGGCTTTTCTGAGGGAAAATAGAAGAAAATCTATTTTCTAGCTCCCTGTAGTGGCATTCTCTAAGGATTTTAAAAATATTAATAGTTGAGGTATTGAAGAGCCATGCCGTAGAGGTAGAGTCTGGGTGAATGTAAAATCACACAGCCTGTGGATAAAGTTACACATTCCAAGTTCAAAGAAAGAGCAATATTTTGAAAACATAAATGGAGCTCAAAGTCTGCATTCCTTTTGAAAGGCCAACACCTGTGGAAGGAATGCAGGTTGTTTCCACTTGACCTTCAACTGTGGAGCTGGCTGAGGTCCTTAGATCTGATGGTGGTCGCGTAGGAGCACCACTCAATACAGCAAGGTCTCCCAGGGCAGCACCTGTCCTGTCTGTTGTCAGGAAGGGGAAATATGGCAACCGTCAGGAATAGTCAGAGTGGCTCCTAACCCCTGCTTTGAAGAGCTTGCTTTGTATACCACAAAGTCCCGCAGAGTTGGATGAGTGGGTGTACGCAATGTGGAGTAAGCCATAACCCCTCCAAGCGATCAGACATGCACTTTACAAGTCCTGGGAAACCTCGGGCAGGCAGCATGAGTACACTTAGGCCGAGTCCTCTGTGAGTCGTCGTTGAAGATGTTGCAGTTATCTTTGATGTTCCAGACGGATTCGCATCATGCATAAAACATTGTGTAGGGCGGAATTAGCTGCCTCGAGTGGTGCTCTACTCCTTTAGGCTGCTCACATTAGTTCAGCTGTTCATGGGGGTGTCTGAAGGACTAAATGCACAGTGCAACCTTGTGAAGAAAGTTACGTATAGAACATCCTCTTTGAATGAGGTTTTTATAAGTCCATACAACTTTTGGTGGAAAAGATATTGGTTTGGCTCATTTGGTGTTTATTCATGAACTCTTTAGTTGTTTGTTCAACAATATTTCTTAGTTGCCTTCTGCCTGCCAGGGTCTGTTGTCAAGGCTGGGAATACATTGTGGAACCAAAGCTGCCATCGTCTCTTCTCAGAGCGCACGGTTGACCGTTGCCTCCTCCATAGCCTAGCTTTGTGACCTTGGGCAAGGGACAGTTTCTTTCTACCTCAGTTTCTTTGTGTAAATTAAATGTCCCCCCCCAGATGACCCATAAGATCCTGGTGTTAACATTTTCTAGATAGATACTTTTGTTGTTAAATATTTTTATCCCCATGACGTAGCCCGGTGCTCTAGCGAATGACTGACACGATGGTGCTGAGCGGGTGGGGGTCGGTCGTTACAGTCAGCTCAGAATCCTCGCCTGGAGTTCCAGGTGGACTTATCTTCTGAGTTTATGCCACTTGTCTAGGTGCCAGCTGTTTGTCTGACTCACATGTGCCTGCAGTTTCTTAAAACTCACCATTAGGTAAAAAAGTAAGCATAGATATCCATTGATGCTGGAAATTTTCCAACAGCTCTGAAGTGCAGTCTTCAAATTCGAAGGATCACTGTCGTATTAACACTCTGCCGAGACAGGAGCCCAGGGCGGTTGATTTGAGTTTAGCTCCGAGTCAGTGCCGGCCGAGGGAACTGTGCTGGGGATGGGGTTACTGCAGGTTGGGTCCTCCACATTTAGTGCTATTGGTAATGTGGGTGATCTCAACCACTGATCATACCACCCGCTTTTGTAAGTGAAGTTTTGTCGGGGTACTCCTTTATCTACGGCCACTTTGGGGCTGTAAAGGCATGATTGTGTAACTGGGACAAAATGTATGTGGCTCATAAAACCAAAAATGCTTAGTATTTTTCATAGAAAGTTTGCTGACACCAGGCTTGTAGGACATTCTATAAAGCGTCAAGCTCTAGATTCTAAGATTGTGTGAGACCATAATGTACTTTTTTTCTTCAGGAAACATAGTTTATATGCCCTTTTTTGGGGGGGAGGGTAATATGCCTGTGAGACATAAGCCTTGTTAATTTGTAACTTTTTTGAGATAGCAGAATTGGTAACTATAAACCCCGTAATTTTTACTCTTTTGGGGATTTTTAGTTTCCATGAGTTAGCTCTGTAGTGGCCTTGTCTGCTTTAAAATCCTGGGAACCCTAAATTATTGCTGAAGCGTTTTTATTCTGTTAAATAATTGGCCCTGTGGAGCCTGAGACCCTGGCTGTCTTCACATTCCAGCTGCGAGGAGAGGGTGGACAAAACCTCAGAGTGCTCGAGCACCCGAGACACGGCTGGGACCTTCCCTACAGTTTTCCTGTGGGGTGTGTGGAGCTTCGGGGCAGACGAGTCTGGCCTACAGGAATGCCGAGTTCAAAACTGGAGGAAGCTGGCATCAGTCTAAATTCAGGCCGTTTGTTCTGAAAGCCCGGCCCAAGAGTAGGCTTAACTGCAATGGTATAAAACCTGCAGTGCCAAGTACTGTGTCAGAGGAGGAAACTCTGGCGTTTGCGCTCCGTCATTTCTCAGGGCCTCGGAATGGGTTTGTGTAGACCTGCCAATTTCACTTTAAAAGGGTTGAAATGTCTGCAGCAACAGAATGTATCCCTCACATTACGGGGAAAACAAGGAAGTTTTAGGATCTGGCAGCACTGCCTTGATGGGTCCGAGTCTGCCTTCTACCAATAGTCGTAGCCCCTGATTTCTGAGTGCATGTTGGTTTATTCAAAATACAGGCTCTTTGGTATTTGAAGTGAACCAGTGAAAACGGTGTTTGACTGGGGGCTTCATGTTTACAGCCATATTACCGAATATTCTTAGTTTACTTATCTACATTTACTGAGTTCCTTACTATATGCTAAACATTTCCTGACCGCTATGGGCTTACGTTCTGCTGCCAGTGACTGATAGGTCAGATACTCTTCTGAAAATGCAACAAATGCCCAACGAGGCATGCACATGGACCACGAGAACACGGTGGGGAGCGGAGTGGGGTCAGGGCTGTTCCGAGGCAGCTCCCGTAGGAAGAGAGTTCTTTCTTCTGACCTGTCCGTAGGGATATTGTTCCCTTCGGAAGGGGAGGACAGTGGTCTCCCCGTATCCACGGTTCTGCTTTCTCTGCTTTCAGTTTCCTGTGATCAGTGGTGGTCTGAAAATACTAAATGGAAGATTCCAGAAATAAACAACACATGAGTGTTAAACTGCACACTGCTCTGAGTAGTGGGGTTGAATTCCCCGCCACTCCGCTCCATCCCGCCTGAGGCGTGAATCGTCCTTTTGTCCAGTGTCTCCACACTGTGTACCTGTATACATGCCCTGCCTGCTAGTTGCCAGCTGTCTCAGTTCTCAGGTCGGCTGTTTCTGTGTCACAGTACATGTGTCCCCGTAACCTGTATTTTACTCAACGATGCCCCAAAGCCTAAGAGTGGTGATTCCAGCAGTTTGGATATGGCACAGAGAAGCCTTGAAGCACCTCCTTTCAGTGAAAAGGTGAGCACAGTTTGATATAATATTCTGAGAGACCATATTCACATGACCTTTATTATAGTATATTTATTACAATTCGAATTGTTCCATTTTATTAGTTATTAATCTCTTACTGTGCCTAATTCATAAATTAAGCTTATCATAGGTTTGTATGTATGGAAGAAAGCATAGCATATATCGAGTTCTGTATTCTCCTTGGATTCAGGCATTTGCTGGGCGTCTCGGAGCATGTCCCCTGCAGATCGGGGGGACTAGTGCCTGTGCAAAGCATGCTCCTGAGGACGGGCCTGGGGCAGAAGCTCAGACAAGGGTCCTGGGCCATCCCCACCCACCACAGTCCAGCTTCACGTTGTCCCCGGGGCCTGCTCCTTCTGAGGGCCCGGCTGGTAAGACCAACAGTAAGAATGAAGCTGGGGAAGTCACACAACTGTATTGTGGGGCAGGCCCAGAAGCAGCAGCATTAGCAGTGCACCGGGCAGACCACCAGTCATCAAGGTGCCCCCCGACCCCCAACCTGGCCTTCCGTGATAGCTTCTGCTGCTTTCCCTGGCATTTCATAGACTCTTTTCCTTCTTCCCAGGAGATTTTTATAATTAAATGAGATAAAGGCAGGAAATCTGCAATAAGTACTAACTTCCATGTATGCCAGATTGAAAAAAAATGCCTGCAAAAACCCCAGCCCACAAACACAGCCTGGTGGGAAGAGATCAAAGGGCAGCCGTGTGACTGGGCTGGTGCAGGGCTCCTTTCCCAGGAGGTCCACATCCTGCCTCTTCTGAGGGCAGAGGAGGAAGTGGTGTGCAGGGCGCACCGCCTGGGCAAGGGCAGTTCTCGGGGATATGCCTCCCTCCCAGGCCTCCAGGAGTGTGCCTGAGAGTATGGGAATGGTGAGCACACATCTGCTTGTATTCATAAACAGGGTTCCAGGAGGCACAGCTTCAAATTACCACCCCCACTCCTGTTAACCTCCCCCTTAATCCTGTAAAGATGTCAGGTTCTGATAGACCTTGGGTGGGGGGCAGGGGTGGGGAGAGCCCTTTCTGACAACCCCCTATCAAATAGCCAGGGAGCCGGAGGATTGAGTTGCAACAGGAATACCCTGATCTTGATTTCATTGTTTTTCCTCTCCCTAAAAGGGTGGGATTGGGTTTGGAGGTGGCTGGAGAATCTGCAGTGGAGTTGCTGACACCATGTAAGGAAAACCTCCAAGGCTGCTATTCCCATATGGAGGGCTCAGCAAAAAGGCCGGCAAACAAGCCTGCCTCTGTTTTCTAATCCTTCCCGCTTTTGCTGGCGAATCATACAAAGGCAGGCAGGCAGGCAGGCAGCTGGGTGGAGGGGCTGTGTGGCTCTGGGGAAGGGAAGCTGAGTGTGGGCTTGGCTGTGCTCTGAAATTATTACCTGTGAGTGCAAGCAGGCCAGGTGACTGCTGCCTTGACTGAGGGGTGTGGAGACCCCTTCCCTGCCAGTCTGTCCGCACTCCGAACATCCATAGCAGGGGATTTATGCTTCCTCCCTGGTCTTTCATTGCTTCTGGAGATAAACTTAGCCATGACAATGCTGGTTGGGGAATTTCCCAAGGATGGGCCAGGACTTGTTTCCAAAATAACACCTTTCAAAGCATGCAGAGACTAAGAAATTAGATAATTGTGTGATATTTATAAAATGAATTACGTTGTGTTAACAACGTCAGGACAGCTGTTTCTGATGCTGAAGTAAATAACACCTTATGATTCATTAAGTTTGGGGGCAAAGAGGCTTTTGAAAAAGTTGCTACTTTCCAGCTGAGTCTTTGCAAAAAAATTAGACAACTCACAAAGTAGGTAATACAGTTTCAAGTTAAAATGTTTACGTCTGGGTGTGCATGGCATGGTTAAGTTGTCCTAGTTCACTCATAAAACACTTAGTGAGCATTTAAAATATGCTTATGTACATACTAGGGGGTAGGGAGAGACAGTATTTTCCTGCTCCTGCCCTCCGTGAATTCCCAGCCTAGTGAGGGAGACAGATGTATAAACAGATAATTGCAATACAGTGAACTAAGTGCTAACGGAAGGATAAAAGGAAAGCTATAATGGTGTGAGGGATATATCCATTTACAGTGCAAATGGAAAGGAGGGAACGACCTCACAGAGGAAGTGACATTTGAGCAGTATTTGATGGGAGAGGGGACTTTGAAAGCAGATAAGGATGTGGCTTTCTTTCAGCCCCTCTTTTTCACCAGCCTCCTTTTACCCCAGGGCCTTTGCACATCCATTTCTCTCTGTTTGGAACGCTGCTCCCGTCTCACTTCGCTGGTTGGTCCAGGACTTTGGATCCCCAATCCAAATTACTTCCTCGGCAAGCCTGACTTCTCCAAGTCTAATCCTGTGATAAATGCTCACACATCAAGTACCTCTCCTTCCAAGCACCCATCGCAGCTGCGTTTGTACATTATTTGCATGGTTGTGTGAATATGTGTTTTTCCCACTAGGCAGAGAGTGTGTCTTTTCGTTGAATTTTGTTTCTTGACTAAAGACATACTTGCTGAATGAATTAGATGAAAATGCATTCCAGGTGTGAAAAAACATGTGTGTTCAGATAGCAGCAAGAGCTAGGAAGGCTGGATCTTGGGGTATGTGAATTCATGGGAGGCAGAAGATTAGCCATTTAAGGAAACTAGAAGACCTAACCTGTTTGTTTGCTAGCTCATTTAATATTTTTCAGTATAAAAAGAATTTTTTTAAGATCTGTCTCTTGATTATTATTAGTATCAGATGGGTTAAGTTGAAAGCTGGAGTGTTAAAAATATAAAAACAGATTAGTTTTTGCATGTGATTTGGGGACTCAAATAGACTTTTTAAAAATTGTGACTAAGGTGTAACTTACGTACAGAAAAATGGACAACATGTAATCACAGCTGGATGAATTATGACAAGGTGGACATAAGTGTAATTCCCACAGAAATCAGGAAATAGTAGGTGGACTTCCTTGAGCCTGAATTGTAAAAATCAGTATGTGTACTTAGTCGAAAGTGGAAGGATCAGATAGAGGACTGATTCTCTGCCAGACTCTAAAGTGCAAGTTTTCTGGAGAAGAGAGGAAAGGGATTCTTGCTTCTAGATAATGCTTCCAGGCTCACTTGTGAACTGGTGAAAGTGGTGTGGAGAGTAATGCAACCCCCACCACCTCTTCATGCACCCCAAACAGGTCTGGTGAGTGCTGGGCCAAGGGTGAGCTGAGACACCGAGGGGCAAGAGGGCCTTTTCCCTGCTAGAGTCATTGCATTCTGTCTGTCTCCTCACCAGGAGCACTGTTTTCTAAGCACTTTCTTTGGTGTGGAGGCTAGGGGTTGGGTTTAAATCTCCTCACCACGGCATTCTGCAGGAAGCACTGTTGACTTGGGAGCTTGCAGCACACGTGTCACCTGTAACACCGGGGTGCTGGGACACCACGGTCTGCATGCTGGGTCTGTCATCTAGCAGCCGGGTGCTCTCTAGTCATTTTTAGTGAATTTCTATGTTTTGCTTTTCTTATTACATGGAGATAATAATGCAATTTGCCTTATTGTGAGGCTGAGACCTTCATATATGTAAAGTGCTTACATCACAACCTAGCCCATAGTAAGCACTCAATAAAAAGAAAGGCTTTTTAGTTAAAAAGACCTTCTTGTTTTTGTCTTATAGTGATGTAGGCTACCAAAGTAATATGAGGACTTTTGAGAGAGAAGATCAAAGGAGACACAGTAGCATAAGTTTGGTAGAGGAAAAGGCATGTGTGAAAGAACCGTCTTTGTAAGTGGTACGAACGACAGGACCGGGTTTCTAGAGCAGGACTTTGTGTATAAAAATGATGGAGTGCTGGACATGGGCAGAAAGCATCTCAGGATGCAGCAGGAAGAATGAACGTTGAATGGGAATATCCATTTGATCTTCAGAGTGATAAGTTAACATCTGTGTTGGCAGTTGGGGAGGGGGGTGTTGTCAGGATACGGGAAGAGTGGGGAAGGTAGTGAGAATGATCTAGGAAGAACAATGTCAATTCCTAAAAGAATTAGGGAAAGGAGACGAGTATTTATGACTTGGGTTTCTAAAATGAATGCTGGGTATGGCTTAGAGAGTAAGAGAATTTGAAATTAACCTAGAGAGGAAAGCTCCGTTTTCTGGATAGCACTGAAGTAGAGAGTTGCTTGTTTTTGGATATGGTAATGGGAAGACAGGAGTTAGAAAGGAAGAATACACACATGTATGTATGTGTGAACAAATATATCTTTCTACCAAATCAGGTGCTGTGTTCAGAGATTTCCACTTATTATTTAGTTCTATTCCTAAAACAGTCCTGAGAACTCAGCATCATTAACCCCCTTTCTCATGTCACAGATAAGGAAATGAGGCTGAGAACGTTAACTGCCTCAGCACCATGTTAAATGCCAGCTGGGGATTAGACCACAAGCCAAATTTCAATACAAGAGTCCTTCTATTCTTCTCTTTTATTTATTAAGGCAAGAGATATTCACCTGTATTTAAAAACAACCGTTTTTTTGAGATGAATAGAAGGCTTATTTCTTGCTTACACTGCTGTCCTCTGAGGGTACCTCAAGGGCTCTTTCCACATTATTGTACGTCCCACCCCAGGACCTTGGCCATCAGAAGTAACCTTTTTTCATTTATTTGAGTAACATTGGTTAGTAAAATTAGCTAGGTTTTAGGTATGCAATTTTATAATACACCATCTGTGTATTACACTGTGAGTTTGCTATCGCAAGTAAAACTTACAGATAGAAGCACTGAGAACAGCATTTGGAGAAGGATAAAAAGGCAAGAGAAAAAAGTGATAATGCTGTGGTCACACACCAAAGAGCTCCAGGTCAGATGGAGGAGTTTTTGTGTGATGTTTTTTAAAGCTTGAGTTACAAAATTAACATAGTAAAATGACACGAGGGAGGTGAGACTTAATAAGTCCAGACCTTTGCAATGAATCTCTTTTTTGCTAGAACAGCGTGTGGTAGAATCTAGACTTGTCTTTCCAATAGTATTATCCCTAGACTATTAAGTAAATAACCAGAGAATCTAGGGTGCAAAGTTTAATTTAACAAATAAAGAAAATACAAAATTCTTTTGGGTGGCAGAAACCTGGGGAAAAGTAACATTATTTCAAATCTCAGAACGTGGAACAAAAGCGCACAGTTTCAGCCATACCTCAGATGCAGAATGGCTAAGAGATTTTTGGTCGAATGCCAGTTCTCACTGCGTATAGCTGTTCCTTGTAATGTTTTGTCGTGAAGTCTTTTAAGACCATGTGCAGGATGAGTTTGAAAAGTTAGTTTCTGGGGGTGTTTGGGTGGAAAGATGTCTTCATATATGCAAAGTCTGCCCTAGCCTTTCAGATTAAGAATCAACCTAAACAAGACATTTGAAATATATTAAAAGCTTTCCATTAGCAGGGATATTGAGGTATTTTATTCATATCACAAGCCAGGGCTTCCTTACCCAATGCTTATGTCATTTATTTTTAAAATCTTAAATGAAGGCCCTGGCTGGGCCCTAGCTCAGCTGGTTAAAGCATTGACCTGATACACCAAGCTCAAAAGTTTGATTCCCCCGTCAGGGTACACACACAAAGCAAGCAAAAAAAATGCATGATTAAGTGGAACAACAAATTGATGTCTCAGTCTCTCCCCCCTCCCCTTCCTCTCTCTCCAAAATCAATAAATAAGAAAATTCAAAAAACAACAAAAATAAAATCTTAAATGAAGGATTTTCTTTTTGTTTTACTAAACTCCATTATATATGTTAGGGCCCATCGCCCTCTTGCCATAAATATCTCTTGGATATTTATGTAAAGGCTCTGGTGTCATAAATATCTCTTAGGTATTTATGCAAAAGCTCTGGTGTGCAGAATACTGTGCTAAACAGTGTAAAGAGATCCCTGGTGCAAGAGTCTGAGGAGACTGTGGTGTGGTGATAAATGAAAGAACAACAGCAACAGGAAAAACCCAGTGGCCATCATGGGTGATCTTGGTCTTTTCCCGGTTAGAAGAAAGCTAGAATGTGTTCAGTTGTGTGCGGTCAGAAACAGTCCCAGACAATCTCTACACTAGAAGACAAGGGGTACCCTCTGCCCTAGAAACTAACACAGTGAGATACAAAAATGGACAAAAATAGACGCATCACAGGTGACCAGGTTTGTCAGAGGAACTTAAAATAGGCCTTGAAGGGAGGAGAAATGCTTCGTGGGTTTGGAAACGGCGGGGTGGGGATGTAAGATAGTCTAGGGACAAGTACAGAGCTCCCATCATACAGCATTTCAGGGACAGTGGATTGGTTAGTCTTTGTGGTGTAAGGGGGCATGCTTTTGAGTTTAAAATAATATTGGATGTTTTATATTGTTCTGTGTGTATTTACTTTTAATGCCTTTCAAGTCATGGAAATAATTATTGAACAGGACAAGTCAAGCAGAGACTAAAGATACTCTTCAGTCTTCAGATCTTTAATCTGATATTTTCAGATCTACTTAAATAGTCATTGGGAAGAACCATACACCAAGCTTTCATCTGGGATTATTTTCCTTCTGCATAAGAGCTCCCTTTAGAATTTCATTAGTTCAGGTGTTTTGGTGATAAGATCCCTCAGATTTTGTTTATAAGACTGTATTTTTGAAGGATATTTTCATTGGTTTCAGGATCCTTGGAAGTTATTTTCTTTCAGTGCACTAAAGATATCATTTCTGACTGCATGTCTTCTGATTTACCATGATCGTGTTGGGAGTCGGTCAGTCTTATTTTTGTACTTTGAAAATACCCCCTCCATGCACCCCACTAAACCCACTCCCCTCACAGCTTTAATAATAAACACTTTGTGCTCCAGCAGCTTCAAGGTTTCACTTTCATCTTTGGGTTTTAGCAGTTTTACTCTAATGATCTAGCTGTGAATTTCCTGTGATTTACCTCAACTCAAGATTTATAGGGCATCTTGAGTCTGTGGCTTGATTTCTTTGATGAATTTTGAAAAGTTCTCAGCTGTTATCTCTTCAGATATTGCTTATCCCCCATTCTTGGTCTTTTCTCTCTCTCCTTCTGGGATTCTAATTATATATATATTAACCTGGAGTTCATGTGTTGCTTTTCCTTCTTCTGCCTGTGGTTTAATCTGCATATGTCTTCCTGGTATAACACTTACTGAGTGACCTTTGATGGCAGCATCCCTAATACAGTCAGGGATTCAGCTACTCCAGAGGTGGCCTTTGGTCTTCCTGAGGTTGCTCAGGGTCTGGTTTATGATGCTTACTCCCTCGGTTCAGCCCTTGGGAATCTCAACAGGACGTCCAGGTTGTTACCAGGAGCCCTTTCCCTAAGCAGGCCATGACCTTCCATTGTTGCCTGCCCAGCTCTGTGAGGCTGCAACTTCGTAGTCTTTTGACTGTTTGCAACAGAATCCACAAATGTGTTAGAGAGGAGGCCAACGTCAGGCTCCCTTCTCTCCACAGTCATGGCCCTTCAAATCGTTGTGCCTTCATAGTTCTCTGTTTCCTTCAAACAGAGGCCAGGTGAACAGTATTTTCTCTGGTTATTTAGTTCTGTCTCAGGAAGGTTGGTCTGATTGAACCTAATCCCTTTCTAGTGAAGCAGACATTGAAGTACTTCTTGAAGGTGGTCTAGTCCTAGGCATTTTGACGCTTTGATACCATGTTCCAATAATTTCACATGCTGACTTGCCATTAATCTGGTGGCCGCCCTTGTCTACTAGAAGTTTTTGATCGAGTTATTGGAAATTTTTTCTATGACCATAATAAAAACAGCACAATGTCATTTGTTTACATTTAAAAGTGGAGTTCATAAATTCTACATGTATTATCTCATTGAATCTTCACAACAGCCACATGGCATCAAGTATTATAATTAAGTTCTTTATGGAGACTTACTTGCAGTTGTAACTAGCAAATAAGTTGGGTTTATATTAATTAACCTCTAGAGAGTGGAATCAATATTCTGGAAAATGGAGGTGGAGAGAGGGGAGTGTTTGAGAAGAAGTTAGAAGATTAGAATTTTACAAGGCTTGGAGACCCGCTGGCTGTGGAATGAGAAGGGAGTGATCCGTTTTCCTGGGTAAACTGAGAATAAGATGGTTCTGCCTTGAAGAAAGGGACTATATTAGGAGGAGAATTAAGGTTTGGGGGGGCCAATAGTGAATAAAGAAGATTAGCACTGGAGTGTGCTCCCAGCAGGGGGCAGTTACTGTGTTGGAGTGAAATTGGTACTGGGCATGTTACGGGTGAGGAGGGGGGAAGAAAAGGAGGTGGGGCGGCGCTGGGGGGGAGCCTGGGATAGAAGCAGCTCTCTTTCCTCTTGCCAACCCCATCCCCCCAACTCCTCCTGTTTACTGAGGGCTTACAAAGTGCCTGGCACTGTGCTTTGTTTGTGTATACATTCTAATTTAATGTTTAATAATGTTTAATCTATAGTAAGATAGTTATATTGTGGTCTCATTTTAGAGCCTTGTCCATATGTCAGACTATGAAGCCACTGCCTCAAATGAAGTCAAAGGGTGGAGCGTGAAGTTGGCCATGACATCGTTGCCTACAGCTGAACCTGAGTGAGTGCTTTATTATTTCAACCTGAACACAATTGGCCAAGCCAAGTACGTGTTTTTTTGTTTGTTTGTTTTTAAGCTTGCGTAGGCAATAAAAGATGGATGCGAGGGGCTGGGAGGTGGAGAGAGTAGAGGATGGGGAAGGGTTGGGGCTACTTCGGCAGGCGTGTTGCACAGTCACATCCTTGCCTAGAGTGGAACCAGCAGGGGCTGGTGTGAGATTTCAGGCTGGAAGGGCCAGGACTTGGTGACTGTGAAGATGTGGAAGGCGAAGGAGAGGAATATTGTAAAGGTTTCAAGTCTGGTGACAGAAGTCCCCTCTTTCCTGCCTCTGTCCTTTGTGAATTCTTACGCTCCCAACTCACCTGGTGACGTCCTGTCCTTTAAGACTCCATTCAAATGCCTGTGCTCAGCCAAGCCTCTCCTGCCTCCCTCACCTCTCTTCCTGCTGCCCTGGGATGCAGCTCTTCTCTCCTGGCGCAGCTTTCTGCGGAAGCTTGACGGCCAGTACCCTTGTGTGAGTCTCTTTTTGTTCCCTCCCTTCTTTCCTTTGTTTTTTTTGTTTTGTAAAACAAACACCCCACCAAAAAAAAAAAAAGAAACTCAACCTACTTTATTTTTTAATAAGTCGTGGTGGGCAAAAGTAGGTTAATAATAAATAATACAGTAATTAGTAAATAATAATACAAGAATAAACTGTGTGTTTCACATACTCATGACTGTAAACCTACTTTTGTGCCCCCCTGTGTATTTACTGAGCACTATGTTGAGCTTTTTTGAGTATAAGGCCAATGATTTCTTTAAGATTTAATTGCTATCATGAAACTAGGTATGATACATATTGCATATTGAATAAGTGAATAAACGTGGGAAATCATGGTGCTAGTGCAGAAATAAGTATAAATGAACAAAGTTTACAGCAACATAGAATGGAGATCCACTGTAATTGATCAAGTGATGATCTTCCTTTTTGTATTTTTACCCCCCAAAAAGCCTACATGAGTTTTAGAATATTTCACCTGTCACTACTCCATAGGATAATAGGCAACTTCACAAACTGTCTATTTTGAGACAATAATCAAGAAAGAGAAAATCAACAAAACGTGCTATATCATGCTGTTATCTATGGGTTTTTATTCTCTATTAGCTTCTATTTCCTTTGGCTACCTTTTGTCCAAGAATTTGATTGGCGAGGTTGATGAGGTTCTGCTTGGTAAAGGTTCTGGTGAACTATAAAATGCCCAAATATTGGATAGTATAAGGGCAAGAAAGAGAGGAAACACTTTACGGAATGACTCCTTTGCTCCCTGGAGTTGAATATGATCGAGTCCCAGGAAAGGACGGGCAGTTTGGGGAAGTAGACAAAAATGGGGTTGCACAGAGCTTGGGATTTAAGAGAGGAGCTGTGGAGTGAGGGTGCAGCAAAATTCATTAATGGACATCTAGGTTGAGAATTTTTACATTAGGAAAGAAATGCCAATAAAAGCAACTTGCCACCTCATCTCAAATCCAGCATTACATGTTTAAAGATGGTGGCCCTTAGCCGGCAGTCAAAGCTTCCCAGCAGGTTCGTCCGTCCTGCGGTAGGGAATTTACCCGGCCATAACTGAAGCATGTTTTCTGTCCATACCTTGAAGGAGAGTCTCTCTCGGCTCTGTGTTTAGTTATTTGACTATCTCCAAGACTGCAGGAAGGTTAGCATGTACTTAATAATTTTTAAGCTCCTGAGACTAGGCTGGAATTGGTTTTATCTGCGACTTGTCCAGTGACAAGCACACTGTTGAAGAAAAATAAATATTGACTGTAATTTTTATTAATTCATGACCAATCATAAATCAAAGCCATGGAAAGAGTTTAAGTGGCTCTTCCCGATACCTGGGACCCATAGCTTTCCCTTACCGTTTGACCAAAGGCGGAAGCTGGGCCCCACTGCTGTCCCGGGGCTGTGAGCTTCCCGGAACTTAGCCTTGCCCTCCCATCTGGCTTTAAGACATGATGTTGCTGTGAGACTAGGGAGAGTAGACTTTTTAGTTTAAATCTCTCCTTTTCCCTCAGGTAGGACTCTATATTTTAGATTTCATGGATGAACAGGTAACCTTAGTGAGTGATTTGAGACTACAGTACATAAAAATGTGTCAATAGTTCAGGATGACTGATAGCTTCTCTTGCAACCAAAGCTATCTGCAATTTTTTATGGTCCTGCAACATAAGCCATCTTGAACAGATAATCAATTCTATTGCACAAACAGTCACTTCTGTTTACCAAGGAGGCCCACTTTCTCTCCCCAAGCAGGACTGTAAAAAAAAAAAATAACCTACATAATCCACATGATCAAAACTTCTGAAATGTCGGGGCCCTGTAACTTGAGCCATCTGCACCTCCTCTGGGCACTTTGCCCCGTCTTCCATTGTGAGTTACAGACCAGTGGAACCATGGGCGCAGCTGTTACACAGGTCAGAGAGAGCCTCAGTGACCTGTTCATCTGTATGCGTGCAAATACCCAGGCATGCATATTTTAGTCAGGGCATTATTTCATGCCCAGGCTTTGCCCCGAGTTTTGGTCTTCAAAGCATTAGAAGAAAATTAATTTTTCTCCTTAGGAGAACTATCAGACTGCATTGAAACAACAGCCTGTCCACAGCAGGAATTAATTTTTTTCCAGCTACTTTATGTATTTCATTGAATTAAGAATTGTTAGAGTTTGAATTTGAAATCTGGATTTTTAGTGAAATCTGAATTTCACTGAAAATATGCTTGTGAAATAAAGTTTTTCATTAAAGCTGACTTAACGTACAGATAAAAGGTTTGTCTATTTTTCATCCATGAAAATACCATTATACTGTAGAATCAGTGTTGCTGTGTTTCTTATTTCTTCAATGCAGTATGCACAGTGTCATATTGACCATTAAAATACTGAATAGTACCCAAATGCAAATGAAGTCATTCATTTATCTCACAACTATTGAGCTTTGAAGAGGCGATAGGCACTGGTTTGAGGTGCTGGGACTGGGGATGCAGCATTGAATGGGACAGTTAGGAGGTGACAGTTGAGAAGGTACCAGGGGTGTCTAACCTCTTGGCCTCTCTGGGCCGCACTGGAAGAAGGAGAGCTGTCTTGGGCCACACATTAAATACACAAGCACTAATAAAAACGGATGAGCAAAACAGTTTTAAGTAAATTTACAATTTGGGGTTGGGCCACATTCATAGCCATCCCGGGCCACAGGTGGCCCTTGGGCCAAGGGTTGGACACCCCTGATGTAGGTTCTAGTGACCTCAAGTCTAAAATTTTCTTACTAATAGCAATTGGGCTACCAACAAATAATGATTTTGAAGGAATCACTAAATCTCAGAATTTCACCAAGAGGAAAAAATCAATAGTCATAAAATATCTTTTTCATATTTGGGTTTCAACTTGAAATACAGTTGTTATTACTTAAACTCAGGTACTTTTGGGGTGGGGAGTCGAGTGCACTGTCAAAGCCACTGGGTTGTGTCTTTCCAGTTTCTAGTGAATAGCTTAGAAACTGTATAGAATTCTCATGTTTAGATTTTTTTAAATCAATTCCAAGTGGAAAGCCAACTTGGGGAGATACATATTTTTTTCCCCATGTGAACTTGCCCCTAAAAGGATCCTTCAATGACCTGGCAAACCACTGCCCAGTTCCCAACTGGAGTCACTGTTTTCAGATGCCACAGTGGCCTAGAGCAGTAGTTCTCAAAGTCTGGTTCACAGGCCCCTGAGGTCCCTGTGACCTTTTCAGTGGATCTACAAGGTCAACGCTATTTTTGTAATAATACTAAGATGTTATTTCTCTCACAAGTGTACCGTGAAGTTTTCCATTGTACATTTGGAACGTCTGCATAACTCAGTGAATCAGTATTTTATAAATGACCAAAATTGCACATGGGTGAAGATCAAGTGCTGAATAGGTCAATGGGTTTTAATATATCAGACCATGAAAAGTTCACTGATGAGGGTTTAGAGTTCCTTAAGAAAAACTACGGTGGTCAAATTTTGGTATAGTATCAAGGAAAAATATCCAGAATTCTCTGAAAAGGCTATGATATTATTCCTCTGTTTTCCAACTAAATACCTGTGTAAGAATGGGTGTTCTTTTTGTACTATAAACAGAGTATCACAGCAGATTGAATTGCAGCCGTTAGTAAGTGCACTGCAGCTGTCTTCCATTAAGCTGGGCATGAATAAATTCGCAACAAAGTCAGACAACGCTACTGTTCTCACTGCATGTTCAGGGACATCCAAGCATTATTTATAAAAATTTATCATTTATGTTAATACTAATGGGTTTTTAGAGTATGTTTTCATGAATTAACAAGTATTAAATAATTATATTAGCTTTAAGTTGTAACACAGTAAATATTGATAGATGTAAGCTACAGCTAAGAAGAAAAAGTTCTTTGGAACTTTATTGTTAAAGTCCACAGTAATTGTTAAGATTAATTAAGAGATCTTGATGTTAACCACTTTGAGAACTCCTGATCGACAGCAATGTGTTAGGAAATGTACCTTTGGAAAGTTAAATGTGGAGGTGAGAATTTCCAGTGTTTACATCACCTAGGATCCGGAGTCTGCCCCAACTTCTCATTTTGGAGCTGCTCGGGAAGTTCAGTTCGAATCTCCTTAACACCTCCCCGTTGTGTCTGTGGTGACAGAGCAGGAAGACGAAAAACTCGTAATTTAGTCAACAGAGGCCATTTGTAATCTCCAGTCTCCTGTGTGCCAAAGTCATGAAATCCTCCAGGGCCATTTAAGAATTTCAAGCTGCAGGCACTGAAGATGGAGCCTTTTACAAGGCCGGCATGACATTTATTCTTGGAGATGCAGCTCGCAGCTCCGCATGCTTAAAGGAAATCAAAACTGCTTATCTGAAACATCTTCATCATCCATTTAGAAACGAGGAATTCTGCCTGCTCCACTTCCATCCCTGCAGGAAGCTACACCCAGCTGCTTTTTCAGTCTGGACCCGTCCTCAAGGTCACCTATGTAATTTTTCCCCAAGCTTCAGTGTCCTTAGTCTTCTCGGAGATAATAGCGCCGAGCCCATCAGTCATCATTTCCACGTCCTCAATTTTCTTTTTGGCTTCCTGCAATTTTAATCCCAACTCTCTGCAATTCCTTTCCATGGAGGCTTAAGTGGCCCCATTTACAACCAATTTTCAGCTAATATTTGATGCATTCTTTTAAAATAAACGCAACTTCCTCCCTCTTCAGGTTTTGCACCTTTGGACCTGATAAAATCATAGGCCCAAGTGTGGACTTGACACTGGTATTTTTTGTTTCATGATTTTTAAAGAAAAATAGATCTTTAGAAATGGGAGTTAGACATTTGTTCCTGACAGGCTAATTTCAGGACCCAGTGCCGGCATTAATAAAGGGGAAGAAATTACTCTTTCATCTGCGTTGCACATTGCCACAGTTCTTACAAAGGGGGCAGAGTGGGAGGGAAGGAGGGTGGGGGAGAGGAGCAAAGAAACCGTACATTTTTCTGGGGGGCCTCTTCCTTCTAACGTTTTTTTTTGGTTGCCTTATCTCAGGCCCCTTCTGTAAGCTGATCCAGCTCATGTCGGCCTGACACATGAACCATGCAAAGCTTCTTTTTAAAGAGATTTTAATTCCTGCTTGACAGGCTGGGCTGAAGCCTGTGAGCGACAATAGGTGTGTGTGTGTGTTTTTTCTTTTCTTTTTTCTCTTAAACAAGAGTGAAAGCTGCAGTGCACCTGGTATTTCATTGAACACTACATATACACACACACACATGCACACACATATTTTTTCCTGGAGAACAAAAAAAAAAAAAGTAAAAAAAAGCTAAGCATTAAGTAATAAAACAGCTCAATTCGCCAGGAGTCACGTACTAAGGAAAGAGAGCCACCATTTCCGGCCTCCCTGAAGACTGTTTTTGTCTCTAATCTACTTTCAATCTTTTAAGGGTTTTACTGTTTTACCACCTTTCCATAAAATCATCTCATTTCTTTAATTTTTTAAATCCTAGTCTGCAACTTCATTCTTCATTAGCCTTTTGTGGTGAAGTGTCAGCACATCACATCACATAAGATAAATGACATTTTCAGACCCAAGATATTTGGGCAAACTGACTGTCCAATGGCTTGGTTGGGGCAGGAGGAAAGCTAGAAACTGGGATCAATCCTTAAAGGATTGTGTGAAGCTAAATCCAGAAAAACAACAACGTGATTTAGGAGTTGCCTAAATGTCCTTTTGCAAATGTGAAATGAGCTCTGTTTTATTTACGACCATAGCAAATTTCAAACAGCTTTCATTTCCCACCCATGGTATGCATTGCAAGCAACATTAAAGTCTGCAGGGAATGACGATGGAGACCATGATGACAATGCTGTGACAAGGGTGGTGACAATAGAGGAGCTGTCATTTATTAACTGAGCCTGGAGCCAGGCTTTATATTCAGCACTTTACACACTTTTTCTCTCACTCAATTTGCAGACCAGCTCCTAGAACTCAGTACTGTCATCTCCATTTTACAGAGCAGGGGCAGGGAACAGGGATACCAAAAGTTGGAATGACCTGCTTAGTATTGTGCTTCCAGTAAGCTCGGTGCCAGAACTGATACCTTGTTGCACACAGTGGGTTTAATCAGCTTATTGACAGAAACTATTTACATCAAGGGAAAAAGAGCCTCTTTCTCCAGTAGAGTCCAGCCCCATTTACATAATATTTTTATAAGCTCTCTCAGTGTTTTCACTATGTTGATGAGGTCGATGGTCTTATCCCTGCTTTGCATTTCTTCCCGAGCTTGAAGCTGTGGTGACTGATGATGCATATGATGACTTGGAGGAACTCCGAATATTAGGGGAAGGAACAAGTTCCTGGTAATGCGGACTCTATTCTCAGTTCAGTGGGCGAGCATTTTATTAATGTTCTCATGGAAGAGACTGTTTTCTTCTAATTATTTAAAAGTGGCTTGCTACATTCATGGGTACACATTTTTCTCATGAGTGCTTGCAATATCACATGTTCTCAGTGGACATATCTTAAAATGGATGTTACTTATTTGCAAGAGACTTTCAAAGGTAGCATGACATTCTGATCTGGAAAGTCAGGAACCTATGGTGGGAGGTTCTGATGAGCTCTGTGACTTTGAGTGAGGCCTGTGACCTTTCTGGGCCTCTCTTTTCCCTCTTTACCAGAAGGGGGTGAAATGTTCAGTAAGAACATGTTAGAATTTCTTTTTATCTCTTTTGAAAAAGTTAGAGACACCTTGTTCTTGAAATTGTTGTTGTAACTCTATGAACAATTCTATATCTTACACACACTGAAAGACAGATGACAAATGATTGGAAAGCAGCAAACTATTTCCCCTATGGCTAAGGACCAAGGTGCTGTGTTGCTATAATTATTCTTAGGGTCTAAGTTATGTTTTTATCAGATTACCAAATCTCAAAAATTTGGTATTGCCTGCCATCTTTTCTTGCTTGCTTCCTTAATTTCTTCCTTTTTTTTTCAATAATTTAGTCAAAAAGCTTGAGCAAGGAGGCCCAGTGAGACCCATGAGCAAATATATTGAAGGTAATGGGAGTCAGACTTCATTCTGCCAGAAGAGAAAGTTACAAATATCAAAAAGGAGAAAGCTAGAGTGAACTCTGTACTGCGTGTACTGGAATTTTAGGTATCAGTGTACACTCAAGAATTTCTGTAAGTAAAAATTATGTAAGTAGAAATGTCAATATAGAAATGTTACAGTCTGTATATGTATGTGAATATGTACCTATACACACATACCAATGAAACATAGCTATTTCCTGATCTGCTCAATGAAAGGGCCAGGATGTAGTGATAACCCAGTAAATATGAGCACATTTATTGTCCAGATCTTAGTCTCTAAATACCAGTCTTTGCTGACAGGAACCACAGGTCTTTGAAAAATGTCTGTTTCTAGGGCTGAAAGAGGGAAGGTGCAAAAATAAGTGTTGAATATCTTGTTTTGCAAAAAAATGTGGATGTTTTCCAAGAATGATGGGTAGATGCCAGAAGAAGACAGAAGCCAGTTTGAAAGAGTTCCCACTAGGCAAACCTGGGAGCGTCCGCGCATCAGAAGAATAACGATATTATAGGTCGTGTCTCCAAACAAACCAGGAGTTGTTGGGGCCACAATGATATAAATAAATGCATGAATAAGTGGGGTAAAGAGAAAGTTTTTCCTTAAAGCAGGATGCCGTGTGATAAATAGAAGGCCTGTTGAGAGTGGAAAGATGGTGATTTGACACCATTCAGGTAAGAAACATCAGTGGGTGCTAAAACTAGTGAGTGAAAGCTGGACTGGACCAGGGTATTCGTGTAACCAGAAAGCGCCACCCACAAATCCTTATTATCAAGGGCAACACGTTACCTGTACTGGAGAAATTCAGAAGGTTTGACCTTAGTCAAGTGCTCAAAGTTACCATCACCAATGATGTGACAAACTGACATCAGGTGTCACTTGATGGGATGTAATCAGAAGAACGAAACATCATTTCCCCAAAATGTGACTTATCTTGTGAAGGAAACCTGGCTAGTGCCAATGTCAGGGGCCACTCTACAAGAGAATTAAGCAGCAGCCTTCAGTAATATAAGCACAGTGGAGGACTAGGCAGGGCTGGGTATCGCTCCAGATTCAATGAGACTGAGGAGAGAGGACAACTAAGTACAATGTGTGGTTCTGTACCAGATGCTTTGGCTATGAAGAACAGTATTTGAGTGGTTGGCTCCACTTGAGTCTCTGGGTGAGGAGAATGTGGAGGATTTTTGAGCAGTTCCTACAACTTTTCTGCAAGTTTGAAATTCTTTTGAAATAGAAAGTTAAATATGAGTACAGGAATGCTTCGCTTTTTGTTTTTACTGTATTGTACAAAGTTAAAAGAAACAGTTTCTGAAATCTATTTAATTTTTTATTTTATTAGCATAACAATCTTACAGGCTTTAACCATTAAGTCAGACTTTTAGTTTTAGATTTTTGTGAAGTTGTTGTATAGAGAAGAATATATTTTCATGAAATTGGGGCTTTTCTGGCCACGTGGTATGCTTTGTATACCTACACAAACTCACTCAGATTTGACTGGGAGAAAAATTAGAACATTAGGGTGTTTTAGGGGCAACACTATGAAAATCGTAATAATGGTGAGGTATTTTAGAGTAATGGTATTATGAGTGGGAACACGGAATTCAGGCAACCTGGGCTCAAGGCCTGCCAATGCCAGTTACGAGGTGTGTGATACTAAGTGAACTGACCTCTCTGTTTCTCATCTGGTTGGCAAACTAGCTAATAATAGGACCTCAGCCATGTAGTTATTGTGAGGACTACCTATTACCAGCAAGGTGCTTAAAGGGCATTTGGTGTAGAGTAAATACTATGCAAGTGTTTATTATTATGAATTGCTACTATTGCAACTACTAACATAACACCTATTTATGTAAAGACTAGAGATGATAGTTGAAAGAAATGTCACTGGGTAATTGAAAGCCTGGCCCCTCCTCACACAGGTGGATACTAACATCTTGTACTGATCCTTTGAGTTCCTTCTCTAATCCCCAAAGCCAGCCCCCATGCTTGAGCACCCCTTGGGATTTCTTTACTCTTTTATAAGGGGAAGGCCACACATTTTAAATGTTCAGGAAGAAAAGTGGAAATAAAGACAGGATCCAAGCGAAACACAAAGAAAATAATATTGGAGAATCGGAGAATGAGAGAATCAAGATCCAGAGAGAAATGTTTGTTTTGACAGAAATACCCAGGAAATATAACAATTGCAGGTCTTATTTCAAGGGCACATGGTGAATCTCAGCATGTTTGTGTATTTGCAAATATAAGTAAATTTATTCACCAAAAAGAGTCAGCTCACAGAGAATATCCCTNAAAGAAAATAATATTGGAGAATCGGAGAATCAGAGAATCAAGATCCAAAGAGAAATGTTTGTTTTGACAGAAATACCCAGGAAATATAACAATTGCAGGTCTTATTTCAAGGGCACATGGTGAATCTCAGCATGTTTGTGTATTTGCAAATATAAGTAAATTTATTCACCAAAAAGAGTCAGCTCACAGAGAATATCCCTGAAGAAAGAGAGTTGGTACTGCTAGGCTCCTGCTGCAGCCTCTTAGGAACTCCATGTCTCTAAGGGGTTTCTGATCAAGTTCGTGACATATTCTACATAATACTTAAGAGCATTAAATATTGTGCATTTTCATTTATTTATACTCTGCTTCTTTTTAAAAAGAGTTTGAAAAAAACCTGAATTATGTATTAACCTAATAAAACTAAATTATCCAGGATAGACCAGCATTAACAAAGTATGAAATGAAGGAAGAGACCAATTGGCAGAGTGGGAGGAGACTCGGAGCAGTGCCTAGAGGAATGACTAATCAGAAAAGAAAACTTGCCAGCAGTGGAAGAGGTGAGGGCTTCATGGAGTAATGGCCTTTCTTTTTGCACTGGTGTGGAATTTTAGAACTAGACATACATTAGAGGTCAACTAGTTGAGCAAACTCAGGCATAGCTGATCTTGAGAAACATCTCAACACATAACCCATGAGTTGTAGCTCTGCTTAATTAAAAGTTAGACCCAGGTTCCCTCACCTTAATTAAGTCTCCTTTCCTTATGTCATCCTGACTTAAAATATTTTGAATTTTGGATCACATGTATATATTTGAAGAAACACTAGTGACCAATAAGGAATGAATCACCTAGAATTCCTCACACCATTTAAGCTTTAGGAGTCTTTGGAATATTGTATGTGGAAGTATGTCAAGGCAGTCTCTGTAGTGATTTAAGAACTCAGAACCTACAACCAGAACCTCTGGGTTCAAAGCCTGAGCCACTACATTTTTCATCTGTAAAATAGTGTTGGGATAAAAAACAAATGAGCCTATATGCACAACAGTACCTGTTACATTTGAAGCTTTAAAAAAACTGTTAATATAACTATTATATATTTGTCTAATAAGTAGAAGTCAAACACTACTACTTCTTTTTCTTTTTTTTAAATTTAATTATTGTTCAAGTACGGTTTTCTGTCTTTTACTCCTATCCCAGCTCACCACCCCCAATGCTCCCCACCTTCCTTCCATTCTCCCTCCCCCCACCTTAGTTTTTGTCCATGTGTCCTTTATACTTGTTCCTGTGAATCCGTCCCTTTTCCCCCTGAAATTCCCTCCCCTCTCCCCTCTGGTCCCTTTCTGCCTGTTCTGTATTTCAGTGTCTTTGGTTATATTTTGCTTGCTTGTTTGTTTTGTTGTTTAGGTTCCTGTTAAAGGGGAGAGCATGTGGTATTTGACTTTCACTACCTGGCTTATTTCACTCAGCATAATGCTTTCCAGTTCCATCCATGCCGTTGCAAAGGATAGGAGCTCCTTCTTTCTTTCTGCTGTATAGAATTCCATTGTATAAATGTACCATAGTTTTTGGATCCATTCATTTACTGATGGGCACCTAGGTTGCTTCCAATTCTTGGCTATTGTAAATTGTGCTGCTATGAACATTGGGGTGCATAGGTTCTTTGGGATTGGTGTTTTAGGGTTCTTAGGATACAATCCTAGCAGTGGAATTGCTGGGTCAAAAGGCAGGTCCAATTTTAGTTTTCTGAGAAAATTCCATACTGTTTTCCATAATGGTTGTACCAGTCTGCAATCCCACCAACAGTGGACCAGAGTCCCCTTTTCCCCACACCCTCTCCAACATTTGTTGTTTATTGCTTTGTTTATGATGGCCATTCTGACCGGTGTAAAGTGGTGTCTCATTGTGGTTTTAATTTGCATCTCTCTGATAGCTAGCAATATTGAGCATCTTTTCATGTGTCTCTGGATCCTCTGTATGTCCTACTTGGAGAAGTGTCTGTTCAAGTCCTTTGCCCAATTTTTAATTGGGTTGCTTGTCTTCTTAGAGTGGAGTCATGTAAGTTCTTTGTATATTTTGGAGATTAAACCTTTGTCTGAGGTATCATTGGCAAATATGTTTTCCCATACAGTTGGTTCTCTTTTTATCTTAATAGTGTTTTCTTTAGCCATGCAGAAGCTTTTTATTTTGATAAGATCCCGTTTGTTTATTCTTTATGTCCCTTGCTCTAGGGGACATATTAGTAAAAATGTTGCTGTGTGAAATATCTGAGATTTTCTTGCCAATGTTCTCCTCTAGGATTTTAATGGTATCACAGCTTATATTTAAGTCTTTTATCCATCTTGAATTTATTTTGATGTATGGTGTAAGTTGGTGCTCGAGTTTCATTTTTTTGCGTATAGCTGTCCAATTCTCGCAACACCATTTGTTGAAGAAGCTATTTTTACTTCATTTTATGTTGCTGCCCCCTTTGTCGAATATTAATTGACCATAGAGACTTAAATTTATTTCTGGGCTCTCTGTTCTGTTCCATTAGTCTATGTGCCTGTTTTTATGCCAGTGCCAGGCTGTTTTGATTACAGTGGCCTTGTAATACAGTTTGATATCAGGTATTGTGATCCCTCCTACTTTGTTCTTCTTTCTCAAAATTGCAGCTGCTATTCAGGGTTGTTTATGGTTCCATATAAATTTTTGAAGTGTTTGTTCTATGTCTGTGAAGTGTGTCATTGGTACTTTAATAGGTATTGCATTGAATCTGTAAATTGCTTTGGGTAGTATGGACATTTTGATGATGCTAATTCTTCCAATCCATGAACACGGTATATGTTTTCATTTGTTTGTATCTTCGTTAATTTCTTTCTTCAGTGTTGTGTAGTTTTCTTTATACAGGTCTTTTACCTCCTTGGTTAGGTTTATTCCCAGATATTTTATTTTTCTTTTTGCTATATTGAATGGGATTTTATTCTTGATTTCTGCTTCTGCTGTTTCATTGTTAGTATACAAAAATGCCTTTGATTTCTGGATATTGACTTTGTATCTTGCTGTTTTGCCAAATTCATTTACTAGGTCAAGCAGTTTTTTGGTAGAGTCTATAGCATTTTCCATGTACACTATCATGTCATTTGCAAAGAGTGACAGTTTTGTTTCCTCCTTTCCAACTTGGATGCCTTTTATTTCCTTTTCTTGTCTGATCGCTGTGGCTAAAACTTCCAATACTATATTGAATAGAAGTGGTGAAAGTGGACAACCTCATCTTATTCCTGATCTTCAAACACTACTACTTTTGAAGACTTGGGACATTGACATGACCTGGCAGTAGCCATATAACAACTTTTTTTTCATACAGTGCTCTAATAAATCATTTGCTCTTGTCCATAGGTATAATTGTCTGGTGGCATTATTTCCTTTTCACATTCCATGGACATCTAGATCTTGATTTGGAAGGTTTTTACAAAATGTTCAGAGTCTGACTTAATATCAAAATTACCAATGAAGTTAAGCTAGTATTATTCATTTCAATACATGGAAAATAAAATTAACATGTTTTGATCTAGAACATATCAAGTTAGAATTTGTTTTTCTTAGTGTTGAAAAAATTATGGATGCAGATTTTAAAAAGACAAAAATAAGATACAGTGAATCGGGAGGAAAACTTGTTTTCCCTAAGGCAATGAAAAACTTCATAAGAGCCATATTCATTTCAATTTTTGAAGTCTACAGTACCTAGTTATTGAAATAATGTCATAAAATATGAGGAAATTACAAATCAAGCTGATTACTGTGGGACTGGAACAGTTAAGCTGAGTAGGAAAGCCTTGGGGATGTAAAGCCTTGCGTAGGAAGCGGCAGGAAGTGGAGGAGAGCCTTTCACACTCTAGTCTGAGGATCCAGGACGCTTGACCTCAAAGAAAATCTGCTGAGATCTCCAGCTCACTTGGTGCCTAAGTTGATTGTTTTATAGTGTTGAACATGGAAGGCATTTTGTTTTGTTTTGTTTTGTTTTAAGCAAATCTGGAAAACTTCCAGTAACTGGCTTACTTTCCAGTCATCTCTCCTCTTCCCTCCTCTCCTCTTCTCTTCTCTTCTCTTCTCTTCTCTTCTCTTCTCTTCTCTTCTCTTCTCTTCTCTTCTCTTCTCTTCTCTTCTCTTCTCTTCTCTTCTCTTCTTTCTTTTCTTTTCTTTTCTTTTCTTTTCTTTATAGAGCTTGTTCTTTACCTTCTCCATTCACCTCAGACTTCCTGCCCTGCCACCTTGCTGCTTACTTATCTCAGGGTCAGAAGAGAAGCTATAGTTTCAACTCCCTTAGCTCAGGGGTGTCAAACTCATTTTCATGGGGGGCGGGGGGCACGTCAGCCTCGTGGTTGCCTTCAAAGGGCCAGATGGAATTTTAAGGCTGTCTAAATGTAACTTCTCCTTAGCAGTTAAAGTAGAGTTCGGGGCTGCTGACAGGTAGAAACAAGGTGGAGGGCCAGATAAAACAAGGTGGAAGGCTGGATTCAGCCCGTGGGCCTTGTGTTTGCGACCCGTGCCTTAGCTTCTGTCTGCACAGCCACACAAGCAGGCTGCGCTGCCCTCTGTGCCCTTGCCCTAATGGAAGGTGGGCCACCCTCTCGGTTCCCTTCTTCCCACATGCTGGAACGCACAGCAACTTCCCTCTTCTCTTTATCACCTACCATTCTTGCCGCGTTTTCCTTCTTTTCTTCTTCTTATCTGCTCACCCTTATTTCTTTTTTCTGTTTTTAATTGAATTATAATGCATATTCCTCAAAATTATGCATTTTAAAATGACAATTCAGTAGTAGTATGTTCACAAAATTGCAACACTATCACCATGCTGTAATTCCAAAATGCTTTCATCAGCTCAAGAAAGAGACCCTATACTGAGTTATAGTCACTCTCCATCACCCTTTTTCTCCCCAGCCTCTGGAAACCGTTAATCTAGTCTCTGTCTCTACATATTTGTTTATTTGGGACATCATAAAAGTAGAATCATACAATTTGTGGATTTTTATATCTGGCTTCTTTTTGTATAATGTTTTCAGTCTTCACCCATGTTCATATGTTCTTTTAGTTTATATCAATGCTTCATTCTTTTTTATGACTGAGTAATTCTCCATTTGGGAATGTAGTGCATTTTATTTATTCATTCATTTGTCCGTTGATGGACATTTGAGTTGTTTCCATTTTTTGGCTATTTTGAATAATGCCACTCTGAATGTTCCTATGCAAGGTTTTATGTGGGTGTGTTTTCAGTTCTCTTGGCTATATATTGTCGAGTGAAGGAACAGGGGCATAGGGTAATTCTATGCTTAATAATTTGAAGGAACTGTCAAATTGATTTCCAAAATGAATCATTTGACATTCCCACTAGCAAAGTATAGGGGTCCAATTTTCCACAACCTCCCCAACACTTATTAATACCAATGGTTTTTATTAAAACAGTCTGAGCAAATGCAAAGCACTTACCTCTTAGTCTTTTCGGGCATCACTTCCATTGGGGGACTCTTCTGAACACTCCTAACTTCTCCCCTCTTCAGAGAATGTTGAAAAATCCCTTCTATATATTTCCATAGCACCCTGTGCTTATCCTTATGTCCTCATCACACTGAATTCTAATTGTTAGTTTTATCTCATCTAATACATGTGACCGTATTAGGAAGAATGTCTTAACTTTATCTCTTCCACTACACGTGACCGTGTCATTTCCTGTGGCATATCCTGGGATTAACACAGTGTCCAACATAGTTCTTTAGCCTTATCTTTTTTGGGCAATGGGGCAAATGGAAATATTCATTGGTATTCCAGTATTTGTTAGCTGATATTTAGTGACACGAGAGAGGAGACAGTATTCTTTAACCTGTATGTTTGGTTATTTAAAAAAGTACTTTTTCTTTACTATTGTGCTAATACAATATACTTCCTTAATTTATCAAGAAGTTGAAAGGGGAGAACTGAGAATAGTATATGATATCACTGTGAGGGGAAAACACCTACATGGCATTAAAAATATAAATATAGCTATTTTTACTTTGCCCATTTTGAAAAGCATAACTGATTGAGAACTGTGTCCTTTAAAGAAAATATTACTAGTTACATGTAGTGAACTGAAAAAATTGCCAATGTAGTTTGACATGAAAGAGAGTATCATGAAAGTTGTAGACTTTCAAAAGTAATGCCCAATTCTGGTCGCGTTTAGTTACAAGTATCAGAAATATGAGATTCATTAGCATCAGAGTTGAACAGATAGGGATCAGTGCTGGGGTTAAAAGCTGGAAGTAGAATTAAACATAATTAAAGGCTTTTGAAAAGTTTGAATTAAAAAGTAGAATTTTAAGTTTGACTCATAGTAAATTATAAAGCCCTGTGCATATGTACACATTAAAAGAGATTAAATTAGTTCTTTTGAGAATTTCTGTCCAAAAATGCTTTTAAAAATCAATATTTAAGTAATTTTTTTCCAGTCGTTATTTCATCCCATAAAGACTGGTTCTATTCTAGTGTTTTAGATTATTCTTAGTTGAAATGAGACTATCCTTGGAGTAGATGGCCGTTTCTTTATTCAATAGTGTTTTCAGTGTATTCTCGGCAACTCCATCCAGCTTCTATGCTAGGGTTTTTGTATGCTTCTGGAATGAAGAGGCAAAGGAGGAGAGAAAGAGGGAGAGAGAAACAAATGCAAGCTGGCCCTGGACCAGTGAGACAGCATCTGATGAGGCCAACACGGACTTGGCAGATGCTCTGCTCACGTTGCCCACTGGAGCACACACATATTGCTGCTTGGCATGCCACTCACATTTCTTCCACACTTAAAAGACTTTTCTTCAGCTTCAGTAATAAACTTTTAACTTCAAGTAGGAGCCAGGAATGAAGGTTGAGGCTTTTTTTTTTTAAGTGTCTAAATGTGCTTAAAACGGACATTTTGCTGTTAAGGGGTTGTTAGTAAATAATACAATAGATTCATTTAAAGCATAGGAGTGAATGCGTGGAGGGGCAGAGATAGTGAAAGGGGTAGTATGTTAGTGTCGTGTAGATCTGAGTTTGAATCCACATTTTTCACTCAGTAGGTGCATGACTTTCGCAAATTAATCTGTCTAGCTTTCCTTATATGGAAAATGGCCATATTAACTTTTATGGTGTTTGGTGGGATGGTACTGAATTTAATAACACAGAGAAGCCACTCAACAAGCTGCAGCTGTTTCAAAATTATCTTACTGGAAAAAAAGTGGTTCAGTAATTCTTAGAAGAAAAGTAAATTTTCTTATCAAACAGTCTTTTTAATATCAGCCGGACACTTTATTCTCATAATGTTCAATTTAGATATAAGTGGTAGTTTTTTTTTAGATTTTATTTATTTATCTTTAGAGGGGAAGGGAAGGAGAGAAGTATCAATGTATGGTTGCCTCTTGTGAGTCCCCTGCCAGGAACTGGCTTGCAACCCAGGCATGTGCCCTGACTGGGAATTGAACCACGATCGTGCGGTTTGCAGGTCCACGCTCAATCCACTGAGCTATGCCAACCAGGGCTAAGTGGTAGTTCTATTTTTCTGGTTCCTGTGTGGAACATAGTGAACAAAGAACAGAAAGAAAAACCTCTAGTGTTGGAACAAATACACTTGTATAGGCAAAATAGTACAGTACCACATAGTAATAAGTATTTAATGTTTATTAAAAACTATTTATTTAAAGTTTTTTAAGATTGACTGGGAATAGAAAGAATCCATTATTTTGTTTCTTGTGGTATTTATGTCACTGAACACAACAGAGAATGAGCTTTTAAAAATACATAATTGTATCTATAGTTTCAGAAATATATGTTTATTTCCTATATATCTCAAATATATATATTTATATATGGACTATATGAGATCTATAGATATTTTAAATTATATAATATGTTTTAATTATATGTTTAAATTATATATAATTTAATATAAACATATAGTGAATATTATATAATTTAACACAAACATTATAATGTTTAAATTATATTACATATATTATGATATATGTCATATTTCTAGTGTTATATATAGATATTATATATATCTTTCCAAAGCAAAGAGAGTTAGGTAACCTTCTGAAAAAGTTCATTCCTGTTATTTCTAAAAAATGTATTTAAAAATAAACTTAGGTCACCAAAAAGTGCAAAAATAATAGCATTCCCATGTAGCCTTCACCCAGCTTCTCTTTTGCTAGTATCTTGAATGACCATGGTAAAATACTCAAAAGCAGGAAACTTTTAGAACTTAACTCATTCTACTCTTTTTAAATAGAAGAAATTCTTTAGTTCTCACTTAATTATACTTAAGTGTACTCTTTGAGAATCAGTACACTTAATGTAAAGACATTTTGAAGTAAGAACACCTTCAGTTAAACCTTGGCTCTGCTACTTACTTATTCTTGTGTAACCCTGAGGACTTTTCTTAGTATCCGTGGTGGTCTGTTTCTTCATCTGTAAAAGGGGAAATCATTTCCCTTGCAGATTGTTGTAAGGATTGGCAGCTGTTTGTGCTCAGGAGTCTTTTCAAGAAATTCTAGTTTTCATTATTGTTGTTCTTTTTCTGTGTTTTCATCAAAATTGGAAGTAGCTGGTCATTATCTTTAATGAGGTCTGTGTACTTTTGCACTTTGTGAATACTTAGGAGTTAAAGGACCAGTAACTGAGAATACGTTAAAACAATTTCAAGGGTCCTCGGTGCTCATCTCTTTTTAATGTACCTGCTGTATAATACAGCGCCTTGGCTTTCCTTTTTCTCTTCCCCTCCCCTACCTTACCTATGCAGCCAGCTCATCTTTCTCTACCTTTTTCTACCTGATAGTTCAGAAGTCATTCCTCTCGTTATACAAATTAATATTTCTTCTCCAGGTGTCTTTTGTTCTGTGGATTTGATGTAACCTAGTAATTTTTAGATGTTTGTTTGCTTTATTTAAAAAAAACTCTTAACTTCTGTTTTGTAAGTAGTTGATTATAGCCCTGGCTAGAAATGCCTGCTTTAAACCCAAGCTTTTACAACCAGCTCCTGGCGAAGCCCCCCACCCCCAAAAGTTGCCCCCCAGGGAACACTGCTTCCAGTGGTGTGATGTGGGCTTACAGTGCTGCCGCCTGTGTGTCTGCAGGGAGAGGCAAGGCTGTTCTGTGTCTAAGCCCATCATCCACACAGTGGCATCTCTCTCCTTGGACTTGGCTGTGAAGGCACAAAGTTCAGGGCCCTGCTCCTTACTGTACTTGGTCACTTTATTTAGCCCAGAAGTGCCAAACCCAATTTAAATACTTTAAAATGAGTGCTTTCTGTATTGGCCTTAAATGTGTTTTCTGGGAAGACCTTCTTACCTTCAAAAAACAGTTTTCAGTTGATTTGGAATAGAAATTGTCCACTTTTAATTTTTATTTATTGAGCTACAGGTTGGGAAGAGCCAGGGACCTTGCTAGTCTCTTCTGTAGCATCTCCACCTATTGTAACCTAGTCTCCTGCTCCCTTGAAGTCTATGTAATCTCCTGTTTCCAAGCGGTTTTGTTTTATGATTTTGCTCCTTTGAACTTCCACCATTATCATGTTTTCCAACTTTACATTTTCAAGAGAGGAACCATATTTTCTTGTACCTACATCTTACTCAAATGTGTTTAAGGAATGTTTGAAAACGTTCCTTTATGTTTTAAACTATCTCTTTTATGCTTTAGCAAGTGGCATATCGCTTCCTGCTTCAGTTTTGGCCGTAGGCCGACCAGCCGGGGCTGAAGTGTGGGGTGAAAAGTTCACTCTCCGGAAGTGCTGCTCAGGGCGGAGTCACGTGGGGAGCAGCAGCCTCGCCGAGGGGCAATTCCCTGCGGGTGCTTCTCTGGGAGGAGGCAGCGCTGAGGGCCTTTTCCTCAGTTCTGCTTGATGTGCTTACATTTTTAATGAGTGCGTGACACTATTATTATTCCAGGAACTCATTATAATGCCCTTATTATCGCCTAGATCAGTGTTTTAAAATAGAAAGTTGTAACCCATTGGTAGGTTATACAATCAACTTTATAGAGAGAGATCAGCATTTAGAAAAAGGAAATAGAAAATGTGAACAGTGCTTTGCATGTAATTAGAACATGTTCTATAAAACTTGTTTGATGTCGCGTGTATACATGAACATACAAACATACTTTCTGGTGTGCTTGTGCCTGCATGGATGTTGGCATTCAGACACTCCCTTTTATCCACAATTTTATTCATTCAGGTACCTAGTTTTCTCAGTATATGTACTTGTCTGTGAATATGTTCTTATAAAATATACGCTTTCTTATTTTGAATTTATTGTGCCTGTGTTTTAATTTATGTGTGTTATATATCTTATTTTGTTTTTTATTTCCTTTACTCAGGACTGTATTTTGAGGCCTGTGAATACTGTTGTATATATACACATGTACTCCATTGCATCTGACTGCTCATGGTATGATACAGTGTGCCCGGAACACAGTTTCCTTACAGTCTCTGCGGTGTCTCACAGGATGAGGGCTGCTGTGAACAGCCTCATACTTGCCCCCTGTTGGAAAATACCAAGGGACATTTATTTAGGACCTAGACTGACAGGAGAGTTGCTGGGCCATAGGGCATATGGTTACAACTCAGATACTATGAACAGTATTAAGTTCACAAGTTCTCTCTCAGATTAGCACCAGAACGACTCAGCAGTCCACACTCCTCCCAGCGATACGCGCGTTTATGGTACGGTACGTGTCCACACTCTTAATGATACATAGCATTACTAAGTGTCCTAAGTTTCCTCATTTCCATCTAGTGGGTACAAAATATTATCTTTTTGTCTTATTTGGCTTTTATCTGACTACTGACCAACTTGATCAGCTTTTTACATGCGTGCTGTCTTTCGGATTTTTCTCTTCTGTAAATTCCCTTTCAAATTCATTGCATATTTGTCTACTGGAATTTTTTTTCCTACTGATTTACAGAGGTTCTTTATATATTCCAGATAGTCCATAGCTGGTTTCAGGCAAATATTCTCTCAGCCATTTTTCTATTAATTTTGTCCATTATGTTCTTTTTTTGAACAGAATCTTAATTTTGACATAATTTAGTTTATCAATTATTTTACATTGGAAACTTGGTGAAAGAAATTATTTTCTGTCCGTCTGTTACAGAATTACTTGACATTACCTATTATATTAACATGATAGTGTTAACATTTGGGTCTGTAGTCCGGCCGAGTCCCTGTGTGCGTATGGTTGTAGGCGGCAGTCCAGTTCTCTGTTTCTGCGTGGCACTTTGTTTCCTCAGAAGGTTGGTACCGTCCTTGTCCTCTTCATTCTTCCCCCGCAGTTCGTGCTGCGTGGTTAGTAGACCTTGGTTGTGGATACATCAATATCTGAGCAAAGCAAGTCCTCCTTACTGGTTTTCATTTTCAAAGGGGCATGTGAACTTTATCTTCTCACATGAATTTTGAATACACCCAAAATACAACTGAAATTTTAATTTGGATGGTTTTGAATTTATACATGAAAACAAAAAAAAACTAACATCTTTTTAATAAGTTGATCCATGCAGGAACTTTTACTGTCTCTCCATTTATTCTGTCATCTTGTACAAACAAACCTCACTACAGTTCAAATTATTCTCCATACGCATATAAGGTATTCTTGTTAACACTTGTAGTCAACAGAAGATGAAGATAAACAACACAAATAACCCACAGAGTGATTCTAAAAATAGTTATAGAGACTGAGGGGTTAGCGGTTATTACATTAATAATATTCTTTGATCATGGGTTATTTGTGCAAGAAGAAATTTTAAAGATAATCTTAGTTACCCTAACGTAAGAAAACTCATCCCCAATGAGTAAATGACTCACTCACGANCCGTAGTTCGTGCTGCGTGGTTAGTAGACCTTGGTTGTGGATACATCAATATCTGAGCAAAGTAAGTCCTCCTTACTGGTTTTCATTTTCAAAGGGGCATGTGAACTTTATCTTCTCACATGAATTTTGAATACACCCAAAATACAACTGAAATTTTAATTTGGATGGTTTTGAATTTATACATGAAAACAAAAAAAAACTAACATCTTTTTAATAAGTTGATCCATGCAGGAACTTTTACTGTCTCTCCATTTATTCTGTCATCTTGTACAAACAAACCTCACTACAGTTCAAATTATTCTCCATACGCATATAAGGTATTCTTGTTAACACTTGTAGTCAACAGAAGATGAAGATAAACAACACAAATAACCCACAGAGGGATTCTAAAAATAGTTATAGAGACTGAGGGGTTAGCGGTTATTACATTAATAATATTCTTTGATCATGGGTTATTTGTGCAAGAAGAAATTTTAAAGATAATCTTAGTTACCCTAACGTAAGAAAACTCATCCCCAATGAGTAAATGACTCACTCACGATTACAGAGTCAGATACTGTGAGGGCCTCAAATTGAGATCAGGTTTTGTAATTCCTAGTTCATTACTTTTGCCAACAAGCTGTGCCTGTAATGGCCATTTGTCTCTGGTATCTTGGCATGTTGTGTATTTTCCTCTGTGGCAGAATTCGTGTCATAGTTTGCTTCTGTATCCAGAGAAATCAACTCATCTCAGTGATGCTCACAGAGGTTGACCTGGGAAAGCCATATGACAGAAACGAAAAAAAAGCCTTTTGAACAGCATACTGTGTTCTTATTCATGATGGTGAGTTAGCATTTGGGTCCCTGCATTCTAGCTGAGGTTGATAGACCCTCTAAAAACATAGACAGTGGTACTTGCACAAAATAATTGTCACCCATTAGCATGTTAATGAAGTGTTAGAGTGTTAAGCATGGCTGGCACGCTGAAAGAGGAGAGAAAGGATCTGTCTTCGCTGCTGCGTCAGCCAGACTACACAGTCACATGGAGGCGCAGGGCTCAGGGCGACTGGCAGGGCAGTATTCATTTTTGACGTGCTCTTTCTTCCTCCCCCCACATGCATGCTGAAATTTGTTTTTTGCTGTCTTTAACCCATGTAATGTTCCCCCAAATAAGTTGGTTTGGGGACATAAATGAGTGCTCTTCCTTTTTTCAGACAGACAGCAGAACATATAAGGGAATAATTACGAGACTAATTCCTCTGTTTTAATGACATCAATTGAATAACATTATAAAGTCAAAGCCCACATGATTGCCTAGCATTTTAACTTGGCACATTTGAATCTAAATAACATGCCATTTTGCTTTGAGCTTGTCTGTGTAGTAGGGCCATTAACTTAAAAACCCAAATTGTGTGTGTGTGTGTGTGTGTGTGTGGCTGGTCATGTTGGTGGGTGGCAGAGAGAATTCTTGAATGTGTTCTGAAGGTTGGCAAGATGTCAGTCTGCTCTCGTAGCCAATATAGACACTGCTCGCCCACGCAGGAAACCGTAGAAATGCTGCTGAACTGCCATATGGCCCAGTGATTCCAAAGCCACATCTTAGGGCTCAGCCTTTCTTGTGGACTTCAGTTTCTTATTCCCCCTCACCTGTCAAGATTTCTTTACCCAGCTGTTCCCTGCCTACCAACTCGACACATCTAAAACCAAGTTCATTGTCTTTGGCTAAAACTCAGGTTTGCTTTTGAGTCCTGTATTTCTGGAAGCATTAGAAGCACTCTCCCAGGCTGGTAGGCTTATGCCTCCCCACCCCTATCCACCGAGTTCTGATCAGTACTGCTGTGCAGTGTCCCTCATATTTGTGCTGTTCTGCCACTCCGGCCACTGTCCTGGAGTGTAGCGCTAATCACTCACACCTGCAGGCTTAAGCTTATATCACTGTCTTTTTAGCAAACTGCCCTGCATGGTTCCAAATTCTCCTGGACTCTGGCATCCGATGTGACCTATTATCTGTTCTTCTTGGGAAGCTTACTTAACAACTTTCATGAGCCTATTTTCTAATAGTAGTAACAATTTGAAGAATTATTTTGAAGAATATGGAGATATAAATGCCAAGCACCAAGCATGGTGCCTGGCGGGTAATAGGTGCTCATCTTGTATCACTCTCTGCCTTGATTTTTTTTTGACAGTGACCTCTTTCCTTCCTAGACATACAAGTTCCTTCTGTTTGTCTCTGTAGCTTCCCCTTTTCAGCTCAGATTTCACCTTGCCTGATTATCCCTGTTCCAAGCGGCCTTGTCCCACCCTGCTCCGTCGCTCCAGCACGTTGCTTTTATATTTGGGGCTTTTTAAGTGTCTTTATTTCTTTGAAATTTTCTTGCGTATAGTTGTCTAACTTTGGTTATCTGTCCTATTTCTCACTTCACTAAACTGTGAGCTATGTAAAAGCACAGGCTGTGGGTTGGCTTTGCTGCTGTGGCCCAGAATGAGTGAGGGAATCCTAGATTTCTTCGTAAGGCTCCTATTCAGGACACACAGCGGGTGCAGTAGGAAGAGGATGGGGAGGAGGGTCCTGAAGGTGGAGATATGGACATGTAGGAGACATGAACCTACCTTGACGGGCCTTTGTATTTTATACCTAGAAGAATCATCCTAGGGGTAGTGAGTGTAAGGAAAGACCCAAGGGACTCCATAAAATTAAGTTTTTCTTGCCCTGACTGGTGTGGCTCAGTGGGTTGGGCGTTATTCTGCGAACTGAATGTTCAAAGGTTAGATTCCAGGTCACAGCACATGCCTGGGTTGTGGGCCAGGTCCCCACTTGGGGGCGTGGGAGAGGCAACTGATGGATGTATCTTTTGTACATCAATGTCTGCCTCCTCTTTTTCTCCCTCCTTTCCCCTCACTCTAAGAATAAATAAAATCTTTAACAAAACTAAGTTTTTCTTGTTGGATCAAATAAACTTTCTTATGGCTATTTCATTTTTGGCCTTGACTTTCTTTCAGCCTTGCCTTCATCCCTGCCCAGGACTCAGCATGCCTTGTCCATTACCAGGGCCTTAATTCTTATTTGTAATCTTACTTCATGCTATTTAACCCTGCTTTTAGTTACCACAGATTCAACCTTGCTAAAGGCTTGGCCTCCTCCTGGCTCATTCATGCTCCTCCCCAGCCTCACTCTTCATCTCTGCACCCCTAAAAGGGCGTGCACCACCAGTCTGTCATTTTTCCCCGTTCAGTGGACATGTAATAAGCATGTAACTTGTATACTGTGCGAGGCTGTCCCATTTCAACTGTACTATTAAATCAGAGTGGACACAGCACACTGACCGGCCTGCTGTGAGGTGGGGGTGGGGAACTGTGGTCTCCCTGTCTCCGTGACCTCTCCTTCCACCCCTACTTTTGCGTTTCCTTGCCTCTGAATCTTCCTAGTCCTCCACTGTGTGTACATTTCTTTGCTGCGGAGAAAAATTCAGTGCTGCTTCATCTGCCCTAGGGTAAACTTGAACTTCTGAGCTTAATGTTCAAGGCCTGCCCAGTCTGGATTCCGTCAAGCCATCGCTGCTGAGAACACTTTGCCCTGCTTTCCCCAGGCCCACCAGCCATGTCCACATTGAGGTGTTTTAGCTTTGTCACAGCTGTGTCTCCGTCTGGATGACCCTCCCGACCCTTCATGCATTTCAAGACTGTGCTGTATTTCAGTGCATAATTCAAGTTCTGATGCTTGTGGAAGCATCTCCAACTTTTCCTATTAATCTTCTCACTCCTGCCCCTTGAATTTCACTTTCTTCTCACTGTACCCTTCACTGAGTGGTAGCTTCTGCTTCTCACAGTGCTACTCATCTCACTGTGGGTATGTAGGGTCCCCACTTGGCTTGAAAGCTCCCAAAGGGAAGAAATTTCGCTTTCTTCCTTAAAAATGTTTTAAAAATGTTGTAAATATTATAATTGTTCTCAGTTATTGCTGAAGATGATAATGATATTTGCCATTTTTCTGGGCACTGGGTCTCACGTTTTGTGCTGTATATTTTGTATGTATTGTCTCATTTAACTTTTCCATTACTCTGTGACATGAAACCTATATTTTACAAAGGAAAATGAATTTATTCAGCTAGTATTTGGGGGAGTCTAGTTTCAAAAGTCTGTCTGATTTGAAGGAAAGCTTGTGCTCCTTCCACTCTCCAGTGATAGTAGTCTGTATTTGAGGCTTTGGGATAGAGGTCAGAAAAGGAGAATGAGCTTGTTAATGTGGTTTGAGTACTTTGGAGTCTGTTATCATGGAGAAGGAATAGTGAAGGCGAGGAAAGACTCAAAGCCTGTCAGTGAGACTAACACAGATACACATGAAATTATTCTCTGTAAAACTGTTTTTGTTCTTCTTTCCCCATCAGAAGATGAATGGGCAGCCAGTTCAATTGAATCAGGTCATGGGAAACATTGACAAATAGACGAAGTAATATCATTGATAATATCGGAGATGTATTTTAGCCATTGGTTTTTAATATTCCCTTGAACTTGTTTCACTAGAGATGTGTACCGGTAAGAAAATTATTGATTGTTGACTTTTTCTTCTTCTGTGCTTTCTTGGGAGCCAGACTTGTTTAGTGGAAGGATCACAGCTTTACAGCAAGTCCACGTGGTTTTAGGCTTATGTTGAATATAAGAGGAGAAAGACCTGAGTGTAATTTCTAAAAACTGTTTTTTGTCAAAGGAAGCAACCCAATCTTAGTCTTTGAATTTGTCTTTTAACATCTAGCAAGTTATATATCCTTCTATCATCTTTATTTTGTGCTTTCACAAAGATATACATTCTTCCATGTTTTCATCCAAATGATTGCTTAAGAAAGAACATGTTTTCAATCCAAATGATTCACTTAGGAAAGAACAAACTAATGATAACCAGAGGGGAGGTGGGAGAGGATAGTGGTGGAGTAGGAAGGAGGAAGAGTTGTCAGGAACATGTATAAAGGACACTTGGACAAAACAAAAGGTAGGATCAAGGGTGGGAGGTGGGGAGAGCTGGGGTGAGGGGGAAATAAAGACAACTGTATTTGAACAACAAAAAAATTGTGGAAAAAATAATAGAAATAAAGGAAAATGCATGTTAAAAGGGGCTTTTAAAAGGTTAAGTATAACGTTACTAATAATAATGCTTGGTATTAATTTTTGGATCCACATTATCATTTTCTATACTTTAATTATTACTATCATAACTTTACATGTCCCAATGAATGGACACCAGGTTCATAGAAGCTCTGAGATCTAACTAAATATTGATGTCAGCCTTTTTTTTTTAAAGATTTTATTTATTTATCTTTAAAGAGGAAGGGAAGGAGAGAAATATCAATGAATGGTTGCCTCTCGTGAGTCCTCTGCTGGGAACTGGCCTGCAATCCAGGCATGTGCCCTGACTGGGAATCGAACTGTGATCGTGCGGTTCGCAGGCCCGCACTCAATCCACTGAGCTACACCAGCCAGGGTATGATGTTAGCCTCACGCGGTGCTTGTTTATGACCCTAGAGAGAGAGGAAGGGAGAGAGAAACATCGATGTGAGAAAGAAATATTGATTGGTTACCTCCCATATGCTCCCAGACCAGGGATGGAACCCACAGCCTAGGTATGTGCCCTGATCAGGAACCAAAACTGCAGACTTTTAGTGCATGTGATGATGCCCCACCCAACTGAGCCAGCCGGTCAGGGCTAACTAATATCAAGTTTTGATGTGGTGTTGTATGATAGGAAGATCATGGAAATAGAATTTCTCAGATATCTGGGGCAAGTAGTTAACTTTCCCGGGATCTAGATTCCAAAAAACAAAATTAGAGAATGAGATGAAATGATCTCTAAGGTCTCTTCCGCTTAGCACTTTTCAGAATCTGTGACTCTGTGTCCACTTCTGGACTCATTAATCTCTCCTCCAAAAGAAAAAACTAGTGTCGGCAGTCAGAAGAAGTAGAAACAGTATGTTTATAAGAATTGTAGAGACTGTTTCTTTACTCTGTGTTAAAGACAGCAGTGTCTTTGATTATCAGGAAATGAACAGGATGCATGAAAGGGACTCCTCATTCTCTATGATATGAAGTTAAAAAGCCCCAAAACCTGGGTGATAGGATTCTGCCTGTCCAGACATGGCCAAGAGAGTGTTGGAACTAGGGTGGTAACTGTCCCCCAGCCTTTAAAACTTGAAGTAGCCAAAGATAATCTTCCTATCATAACATAACTAATGAGTATACTTTATTGTTGCTTTCTATGTGCAGGGCCTTACATCCAGGATCGACTTAGTGTTAAGTCGGTATTATTGTCTCCATTTTTTCAGGTAAGAAAACTGAGGTTTAAGAGATGTGACTTCCTCATGGTCCCCCACAGACTGGTGGACTCACTATCCAGTTGTGTCTAGTTGTGTTTGACCACTGAACCTGGGTTGTTTGCACCGGACTCATTTCTATCCACACCAGATATTCTGCCAGAAGTGTCATGTACAGGCTCAAGATCGTGCGTGGTTAGCTGCGTATAACGTGTGTGCTGAAACTCACTACCAGACCTTCTCTGGTGTTATGACTTAATTAAATGTGGAATAATAACGAAGGCGCACTTCTCTTGGATGTGTGAAAACACTGTTTACACCTGACAAAATCAACTCACTGTTATGTCTATCAAGGCATAAGAATGCAAATTGCAAAGTGCTAGACAGAGGCCTTTTCTATCATATTCTTAAAATTAGGGGTGAGTAATACCAATGGTGTAAAATGAGTATTTTTTCCGTTGTACTTTTCTTTCCTAAAATAATCACGGAGCACTTGGTAATCAGTCTTACAATAATGTATTGCCTACAATAAATAAAGAGAAATGTATTTTTCTTTGCAAATTATAGTATTGTATGAAAAAATACTATACTTATTTTTAAATATTTTAAATTACAGACACAGTATTTTAGAATACAGACTTTTTTTTAGATTAATGCCTCATCAGTTTTTACCTTGGTTTACCTTGGTTACTAAAGTAGTTGCCTTGGAGTTGTGTTTGGTCTTTTAAAACTAAAGTTTAATTCCAGTTGCAAAATTATTTTTCATTCCAGATTTTGAGCCAGGGCTCAAGCAAGGACTTGTTTTCTACTGAGTGAGATTTCTAGAGCTGTGCTGTTCAAGATGGTAGTCACTATTCATGGGATATTTAAATTTAAAATAAAACCTAACATTAAAGAAAACTAAAATTCAGTTCCTCAGTCACAATAGCTGCATTTCAAATACATAGTAGCCACATATTATTGGACGAGGCATTACTAGGTTGGGAAGTGTAGACCGATGGTATTTCTATCATCCCAGAAAGTTCTGTTGGACAGTCATGACCTAGGGTCTTTGTAATGATTTTTAAAAAAAGACTTTTATTGGTCTTTATGATAATTTAAAAAGTAAGACTATTCTTTAGAGCAGGGTAGGGCTCACAGCAAAACTTCAGGGAGGGCACAGAGATTCCCTGCGTGCTTCTGTCCCCACGTGCACAGGCTCTCCCCATCGTCAGCGCCACCCACTGGGGCCTACGTTCCCTGGGGGAACTGATGCGACTGATAGAACTGCCGTGACTCATCATCACCCAAAGGCCATAGGTCACAGTATTGGTCATTCTTGGTGGTGTGTGTTTTATGAGTTTGGACAAGTGTGTAATCATGCGTATCCATCATTATGGGACAAAGAATATTTTCACTGCCCTAAAAATCCTCTGCATTCCACCTTTTCATCTCTCTCCACCCTTCTGATCCTGGGAAACCCCTACTCTTTTTACTGTCTCTGTAGTTTTCCATTTCCAGAATGTCGTCGAGTTGGAGTCACGTAGTATGTACCTTTTCAGATTGGCTTGTTTTACTTAATAATATTCTTTAAACTTTCCTCCATGTCTTTTCATGGTATGATAACTCATTTCTTTTCAGCCGTGAATAGTAGTCCATTTTGTGGATGAGCCACAGTTTCTTTATCCGTGTCGCTGCTGAAGGACATTTTGGTTGTTTCCAAGTTCTGGCAGCTGTGAGCAAAGATGCTCGAATCATCCGTGTGCAGTGTTTTATGTGGATATAAGTTTTAAAACCCCTTCGGGTGAATAACCAAGGAACACCGCTGCTGTATGGTAAGAGAAGACTTTAGTTTTATCAGAAACTGCCAAAGTGCCTTCCCAAGTGGCTGCACCGTTTTGCATTCCCACCCGCAATGTTTGAAAGTTTCTGTTGTCCCACGGCCTTCTCGTCCTTGGGTGGTGTCACTGTTCTGGATTTGGGCCATTTTCGTAGATGTATAGCGTTAACTTATTGCTTTCATTTGCATTTTATGACATAGGATGTAGAACATCTTTTCATACACTTATTTACTTTCTGTTTATCTTCTTTCATGAGGTGTCTGGTCATTTTTTAATTGGGTTGTTTTCTTATTGTTGAGATTTAAGAGTTCTTTGTACGTTTTGCCTAAGAGCCCTTATTGGATATGTATTTTGCAAATATTTTCTCCCTGCCTGTGGCTTGCCTTCTCAAATGAGAAGACATTGTCTTTCATAGAACAAAAGTTTTTGAGTTTTTGAAGTCCAGCTTATTAATTATTTTTTTTTCCACGGATTGTACCTTTGGTGTTGTATCGAAAAATTTATTGCCATACCCAAGGTCACCGTGGTTTTGTCCTATCTTCTTGGGGTTTTATAGTTTGGCATTTTACATTTAGGTCTATGATCCATTGTCTTAAAGCGGGTGGTGATCTTTGTCAAAGATCAGTTAACTATATTTATGGGAGTTTATTTCTGGGCTCTCTGTTCTGTTGCATTTGTTTTTCAGTTCTTTCGCCAGTACCACACTGTCTTGATTACTGTAACTTAATGGTAAGTCTTAAAGTGGGTGGTGATGATCTGCTTTTAATAATTTGTTTATTTGGATTAAGACAGTATGAATTAGGTTGTTGTCATAAAAGGTAACCAGATCTTAAAGCCAGTAGGGATTGGTAAGGGTAGTGTACTTTGTAAACTCTGATACAGGCTTCTAATTCCACATAGCTAGCTATATATTATGTTGTTTGCTTTAATATATGTAATAACATTGACCACTGTAATTTCACCTTGTTTCATAATTGGTATTCTAAATAACTATAATTATATTAAATCATTGCACTGCTGGTTTTGATTGGTTGTACCTTTCGTGAGTGGACCTGGTAAGGAGTAGCCACAGACTCACACTAATTTGGTGTAACATCCTAACACAGAGTCTTAAGTTACAGAACTACTTGTTTAAATTCATTTTGTAGTCAAGAGATTGCCCTATAGAAACTCACTCCTGATGGCCGCAGGGAGTTCCGCAGACTGTCTGGTGGCTGTCTGTCCAAGTTCCTTGAGGCAGAGAAAAGAGACAACAGATCCTTGTTCTTTGACAGCTTGATTGAATGTATTCAGTCCTGAGTTCTGAATAACTTGTTTAACTAGAGATATTTTGCACAGTGAATAAAATTTGGTGTGAAATTTAATCCTTATAGTATCTTCAGAATAATTATAACACTGACCAGATCTTTATGTCTACTGTCCAGCTCCGGGTAGGTGTCCAAATACTTTTACTATTTGAGAATAAAACTCTACTCTGAATTTCTGATTTTTCATCCCTAGTAAGAGCTAGGAAGTGTAGAAAACATGTGTATAAAAAATACAGAAGATGATTGGCTTTAAACAGTTTCTCTTGATATTACTTGCTGCAAGCATACAATATTTGACCAATTTTCTCTAAGTCTTAGGTTTCTCATTTATTAACGAGTAGAACAATGTATAAAAATAACTCACAAACTGAAGAATTAGCTCAATAGTAATTTAAAAATAAATGACTGGACAAACGTACCTCCAAGGTTTAAGTGAAAATGAACTTGAACTTGGAGAACAATTTATTCTCAACCAGTGCTTGTTGTTCTTTAAACTCCTTTATGATGATAAACATCTTCACTTAAAATAATTTGCTATAAGTTAGCTTAATGTAATTCTTTTTCTGTTAGGCATTGTTCTTTTTTTTTTTCAACCAGTCCCCATGCATATTATAAAGGTGAATGGAATGTTACTTGCCTCTTGTGCCCAGCAGCCCACCTCCTTTCAGAACTCTATTTATGGAGCGGACTTGAAATAGGAGTGAGTGGGTGTGTTGGTGCCTTCAGTGATGTAATCTTAGCTTCCTGTGTTTGGGAGCCTAGAAAGGTGTCAGCTGTTTATTATCCTTCCACATTCTGTCCCATTCAAACCTGGCCCCGTTAACACTTGGAACGCCTCTGTAGTCAAGGAGTGCAAGCCAAAGAATTGATTCAGCATATGGCTTCACAGTATTTACTATCCTAAAAGTTTTCTCTGCTTAAATCATAACCTTATCTCCTGCGCTTGTCATGCTTGAAATTGGTTGGCCCTTTGGAGAATGGCAAGTTGTTTAGGTAGTATTTGTTCTATAATCCAGTTTAGATCTAAGTAACGGAAATAATTTAGTTAATATAATCATTTTTACTTGTCCTTTTTTGTGAATGATTTCCGTAGTGTTGATTAGCAACTCAACTACCCTTTCTGAATAAGACTGCAGAAAATGTTGATTTGCCCCATTTGCCACGTTTGGAGGCTCAGGACAGAAATATGGAGTGGGTGACTCTAGGTTTCAGAGTAGTGGCTGGCCCATATGAGGCTGGAATACTTTCTTTTCTTTTCTTTATTTATCTTTAGAGGGGAAGGGAATGAGAGAGGGATAGAAATATCAATGTGTGGTTGCCTCTTGTGAGTCCCCTGCTGGGAACTGGCCTGCAACCCAGGCATGTGCCCTGACTGGGAATCGAACCGTGATTGTGTGGTTCGCAGGCCCGCACTCAACCACTGAGCTACACCAGCCAGGGCTGGAATACTTTAAGGTAAAGAGTTTAGAGAACTCCTTAAAGAAGGGAGAGAGGCAAGCAAAATATTGACTATTTATTAAAATAATAATGTCAAAACGCTGGATGCTCCTTATTCTGTGTGAAAGGAAGACATGGATACATATGAAAGGAGAAATGGAAATCGTACAATGTTTGAAAACTCAAAATCCTTTGTTCTTAGTCCCTGCTTGGTATTATGGATTTTGGAGAAAACAGTATGTATTTGTAGTTTCTATTTCTATTTAACTTGATTTTCTAATCTTTTATATTTGGCCAGCTCCTTTCTGAGAACATATTGTACACATGTTCTGATGCTGTTTGAAGGCCCTTTGAGAGACAAGAGTTGATTGAAAGCTTTCAGTTCTACTGAAGTGGGTGGCCAAAGAGCTGGAACCGAACAGCTGCCGTACACCCATTGAACTTTTGTCATTTATAAATTATTTTCCGTGCCATCTGGAGCAAGAATGGTGCCATGGCTTAGAGAAGCTCTTTGTGGGGTGTGTTCATATCCAGTGCTTATATAATTTGCTTATTACCACATTCTACTGAAGTTTTAAAATCTTTATTTGCTTGGAGGCTTCAGATGCAAATACATATGAGTGATTTCTTTAAATGTCAGAGTAAAGACACGACCTCCACCCCCACCAACATTTCCTCCTCCCTCTCTCCCTTCCAGTGGCTACATCCTGCCTGCTTTCAGCTCCAGTGGAAAATACATTAATCCCAGAGCCTCCATGAGGTTTCCTGTTTGATGACATAATCAGAAAACCCTCCTCACATTGCCCTTGGGGTGGCTGCCTGGATGTTATGTTGTCTTGGTGGGCGTAACTCAGCCTTCAGAAAAATCAGCACAGGCTATAAACTCAGAGTCTGAAATGCATTTATATCATGTTAAAAGAAATAAAGCTGTGGACATGTCTGCAGCACTGGTAGGGAATTTCATTAATCTGCAGCTTCCCGCCAGCATGGAATGCATTAGCTGATGACTTGTATGCATACGGCATGAGCTGGTGCAGTGCCACCAGCCGGAAGTATCTGAACTGCTTCAGTGTAAGCTGTTACACCAGATCTTGTGGGAAAACACCACAAACTGGACTTTGGTAGTGTTGGTTCAAGTTAGATCCCTCATCCTACCCACTGTACCTATTTACCTAATGAGTTTTGCCTTTGGTCATTGATCATAAGAAGCAGGGACAAAGAAAACTACTAGCAAAAGTCACAAACGGAAGAAGGGGTTAATATTTTAAAATGAAAGGCAAGATGGCATCTAACATGTAAAACGGTTTGGAAACGTTCTGAAGTAACAATGTTGTGAGGCAGAAACTTCAGTAGCTATGAATTAGTTGGATAGGAGAAGCTGTGATATAAAAGTTGAACTAAGAATATGATATTTAGATGCCAAAGGGCATGTACAGCTTCACAAGTTTAGAAGTTATTGGCTTCGACAGTTGAACATATGCTCAAATATGGATTTTTCCTCTTTGATATGGAGAATTTTTCATGCTTTTGGTTGTTGTTTTGGTAGGCTGCCACAACTATCCATTTGGTTGACTTGGATCTGGTAGCTCCTGCCTTGGATCTTGGAAGTCCAGGCTTGACTGGCATTTGATCAGGATGAAAACTAAGAGCAGGCCCCTTGGCGGGATTTAAATGTTCTAGATGCAAGCCACCTCTGCGACTATCCCTCCTGTTGTCATATCAGACTCTTACGTCTACTTCAGAGGGTACCGGGAGGAGGAAGAAAAGATGTTGCCTGTTAGTGTTTCACTGGAAAGAGTAGAAGAGGAAGAAGAGGGCTTTAGCTTCAGCCCCAGTGAATTGAAAGCCTGGGAAGGTGCCAGCATTTCTACCATTTTGCATCAGAGAAGTCATAGTTGGGTTTTCCATATTATATCCTAAGCAACAATATACCTTTCACAGGTGCTCCCCATGTGGTTGGGGAGTCTGGACTATATAACCCTGGAATTATATTCCTTTATGGATGTTGCGAATATTTTAGAATTTTATAAATCACTATCAGATGAACTCTAAAGCTTATAATTCTGGATTTCAGGTTCTATGGTTTGTTTTCTTATATGAGGCGGGGACTCAAAAGAACCCTGGTATTTATTTATAAAAAATTGTGTATTTATTCTTACATGTTTAAACTTTAGTCACCTTCAAAGTATTCTTCATTTGATGCAATACAGCTATCAAGACATTTTTCCCCTGCTCAAAACAGTTTTTGAACTCATTCATTTTGATGTCCTTCAGTACTTCTGCCATTTTTTGTTTCACCTCTTCATAATTAGGAAACCATTTTTCTTTGAGGACCTTTTTTTCATCCAGGGAAGCAAAAAAAAGTTACTCATGGTGAGATCAGGTAAATTGGGAGGGTGGGGCGCAGGACTCATGCTGTTTTTGGTCAAAAACTGCTGAATGGTCAGCTTGGTGTGACCAGGTATTCTGGTAAATACCTGGTCACCCATCATGAAATGGGCAAACACGTTGAAAGAATTTTCAAAAAAAATTTACTGAAGTTTAACGCAGCCTCTCACAATGCCAGCCGGTACACTGGTACAGATGGGCTCCTACAACACTCACCTAGCAGGGAAGCCTGTACCACAAGGACCTGTCCTCCAACAGATAATTCATTGTGTTGTTTTTTTGGGGGGGTCTCCTCTCATATACTATAATGGCTACATGTCCAAACTGTGAGCATGTAGTTCATTTAAACATCATGCACTTTGTACTAGAATAGTGTTATCCCCAACTCTCCCAGATGGGAACACATCCTAAGTCTCACATCTGATGGGTGAATCACTTTTACACTGATAACATTTCTTCCAAATCTCATCTGATGTGAGTGTAGCTGATGACAGAGTTTCCATTACTTTCCCAACTCCATTTAGTCTTTGGGTACCTCTCATGTTTGTATCAGTCAGAAACTTCTCAAGTTTCCATTTATGGTGGCTTTGTACTGTACCAACCTAGTTAAACTAAAACTATAATTTGCAGATGCCCTTTCTCACTCATTTCTCTTGGGCGGTTCTTGGTTAAGCTTGGGCACAAGAAAAAAATGTATGCAAGGTAGAAGGGAAGGAGCAGGCCATTTTATGCCCTGAATCCGGATGTAGGGAGCCTGGCACTATGTGGCTACATGCACTGTCATTCATGCACTTGGATCTCCCCTCCTCCGCCTCCTGTGCCATCTCGGTCGGCTTCTCCAGGTCCTGGATGAAGTGTGCAGATCTGTAGTCAAGGTACCTTTTCCATCTCATTATCCATGTTGGGGTCAGTTAGAGACATGTTTTCCTTTCTCATCCCCACTTCATGACCAGCTCTTCTTCTCATGCCCTTCCTTCTCGGAACTGTAGCAATTCCTGTCCAAACAATGGACACAGCTCCTACAATTACATGAGATTTGGTCCTTTTATAATTCTCTGACATATCACCTACAGGGATAGATGTAATTTCCCAAACAAACGCTAATAAATTATTGTTCTGTTTCTTCCCTCTCATGGCATACATAGTCTAACCCGTGACGTAAATTTGAAGAGAGCTGTTGGTCTGTTTTCCTTCCTAGCCATTGTTGCTATTTTCTCTAATTCAACATCTATAATTCCTTCTAGTATTCTTCATGTTACATGATTTTTTCCTTCCCTCATCATTGTGATAAGTCCTTTCTAGTTTATTCTCTATTCTTCTTATAATCTACCTAAAATGGTGAATGCCCTTGCCCAGGTGGGTTGTGACCAGAAGAGTGAAGGGTTGACTATGACCCTTTTTTACATACTCGAGATACAGAATGCAGCTTGGTTGTATTAGCAAATTTCCCATTTAGAAATCTCATTGTGCTGACTTTTCAGAACTTCCATATGACAAAATGCTACCCATCTGGATACACTGGGACTCCATTCATGCTATTTCTCACGCATTTCCTCTCGCTTCTGTTTGTGAGATCTGTTTGGACCCTGCATCTGTACTTGTTTCCTGTCTCAGGCTTTGGTCAGAATGTGAAGACGGAAACCTTGAGGTTATATCCTACATCTACAGTTTTTCTAGCTTTACTATTTAATACGAAATGTGTAATTTAACCATAATTTCTCAGTTCTATCAGTTGTGAAATGGAAAATAAAATGTTTAAATTTTCGCATTAGTACTTGTGAAGATAAAGACTAATAGTGCATATAGGTTTTGGGGTACAAAAATAAAGCATTGCTCAACTATTCATTTTTATTTAGCAATCTTAAAATGTGATACGTAGTCCTCCTTAGGCTTCCTCCAGGTCATTGGTTAAAAAAAATGGTGAAGCAACAGGATTAAGGACAGAACACTATTTCTAGGGACCTCCCACAGAACGGCAGTGATTGGGTGCCGTGCCATTTGGTCCCAATGTTTATTAGTGTGACAAAGTGCCCTTGCATTCAGCCCGTGTTTGTTAGATTTCTTACTCAAGTTTGAATATATCTTGTGCAGCACGTTCCCCTGATCGGTTAGCCTACTGACCTTGTCAGAGAGGGACATGCAGTTTTTGTTGTCCCTGTTGAGCCCACGTTGTGTGCCAGTATTTTCTTTCTTTTTTTTTTTTCTGAGTCAACGCAAGCCATTCTTTTAACAATTGGCCAAAGATCTTGTCCAGGGTCAACAGTAAGTGCACTGGTGGTGTGTAGTGTTGGGGTTCTCTCTTTATGTTTTTCCTTCCTGTCTTTTGAAAGTGGGAACTTTATTTTCTTCATCTCCAGTCTTCTGGCACCAGTTCTTTCCCCGCAAGTATTTACAGGAGGGAAGTTCAAGAGCAATCAACTTTTTGTTTGAGTCCAGGTCACAGTCACATTGGCTCATCTGATCTCTGCCGAGGTGATGGGAAGTGCTGAGCAGCCATGAACTGTATTTACCATTTTAAATTTTAAGTTCAGAATAGTTAAAATCCATGTAATTAGAAACGTATGCCTACATATTACACATGCATTTAAAAATCTAGTGTTGTGTTCAATTCCCTTGTGAAAGCAAAACTAACAGCATAAAAAACAAATATGTTATTAAGGATATCGTAATAATACAATTTTATTGTTAAAAATGCTGGACTTTTGTAAGCAAAGAAGAGCCTGATAGAAACCCATTAAATGAAATTTCACTTGGCCCTGTTAGTTTAATAATGACATGGACGAACAATAAAATGATTTTGCTCACAAGGTTTTGTTCAAAGCAGTAATACCAATAAAGCTGGCTATTTTGCAGTTACACTCTGTGGTGTGTATCAGACATTTTACATTTCTTACCTCATTTAGCACAATTACTCTGCAAAGTAGGGGTTCACCACTTTTGGAAATGAGAGAACCGAGGATCAGACTTTAGTAAAATGCTTAACAAGGGCCAGGCTGGAATTCGAATCATCTGATGCCAGGGTTTTCCATTACACCACAATGTAACTTTGAATGACATTTTCCATGTGACTTTTAAATTTTTACTTACTTACTATTATGATGACTGTGCTGAGTGGCCTTTAACTTGGACCATGTTGGTGGGAATTGCTTTAATAAAGCTGTTACATTAATAAGTTGAGTGGTTGTTGAGTTGGACTGCTTTATACATTTTAGATGGAAAACATTTACCAATGGAAAAGGAGCTGCCTTTTTCAGTTGCGGGTCCTAAGTGGAGATTTTGCTTTCTTTATTACAAATCAATTAGTGGTCCTTTCCTCTAACACCCCATCCATCAGTCCCTGGACGTTTCCATTGGTAGGAGACCTCACCTAAAGAAATCAATCGTCCTTTGTCATTTTGACAGGAATTAGCCATAAGGGTGGATTAATCCAGAATGCAATAAGGAGATACCTGCAGGCTATGTCCAAAACCTGGTTTTGTAAAATCAAAATTGTCGTACGAACACTTCACAATCAATGACAACAAAAGGCTTTGCCCCTTGATCCGATGATGAGGCTTCCTTTGCCTCTCCAACAGAGGAGTTGAAACTACTGGGTTTTTTATCTGACCACTCCAGTCCCAGTGCCAGATGCTGTGGAAAGACTCGAGGTGCTGTGTGCTCTGTTTCCCAAGGCTTGGTTGGAATTTAAACCATCTTAATAGGGAACTGTGTAAGAAAATTTAATGGAATGCCTGAAAAATGTACAGTTGCAGGTATGCACGAGGCTGCTTTCTGGCTCTCATACGAGGCTTCTGTCACAGTGGTCCAGAACAGTCTTTGGAAAGGAGAATTTTCGTTAATGCAGGCTCACCAGAGGAGTTTTTGAAACTGTACGAGTACCATCTACGTCTATGCGTACAGTGTTACTAATGGCATGTTGGAATGCAGCAACCCACAAGCTGCATCTGTGGAATCTTATTTTAAAGGGTGATTGCAAACATGTGAGTAGTGACCATGATGACTTCCAAAATTAGAGTATGCTATTTCCATAGTACTCATGGAAATTCATTTTTAAAGAAGTTTGAAGGCTAGACATTAAAAGTCCTTTCTACTTGGCTGTGTGATATAAGTATTCCGGAAACATTGGTGGTGCTTCTAGTTCATGTTTATCCCCAGGCTGAAAATTTTAAACCATTTTTAGCCCCTTTGAGGATATCGCCTAGCTTTTCGATTTTGTAAAAAATTAAGTTATATAGGTCAAGTCCTTGACTAAAAACTCTTCCAAATAAGGTTTACTTCTGAATCCTGGTGTTTAAATAGCTTTGGGGAAACTGTACTTAACTAAATGGTTTTTCCTATAGTAAGACATAAACATTGAATATTTGTTTTTTTCACTTAAAGTTTAAAAAAATATATTTTAAAGTACCATCATTTGTAGGAATATAAAAGTAGTTTTATATGCTTGTTTCACTTAGAATGTTTTAATAGTTTATTTTTATTGCATATTTTCCCTTGCCATTTATCCCCCTTATACCCTTTCTCACCTCCCTCCCCCATAATCAATCACCACATTGTAGTCTGTGCCCATGAATTCTTTCCTTTTTTGCTCAATTCTTCTACCCTTCCACCTCCTCCTCAGAGCTGTCAGCCTGCCTCTATTTTGTTTATTAGTTTATTTTATTCATTAGATTCCACATATGAGTGAAATCATATGGTACTTGTCTTTCTCTGATTGGCTTATTTCACTTTGCATAGTTTTGTCCAGGTCCATCCATACTGTCACAAAGGGTAAAATTTCTTCCTTTTTATAGCCAAGTAGTTTTCCATTGTGTAAATGTCCCATAGTTGTTTGATCCACTCATTTACTGAGGGACACGTGGGCTGCTTCCAAATGCTGGCTGTTGTGAATAATGCTGTAATGAACATAGGGGTGCATATATTCTTTCCAACTAGTGTTTTGGGTTTCTTTGGATAAATTCCCACAAGTCAAATCACTGGGTCATAAGGCAGATCCATTTTTAATTGTCTGAGGTAATTTGATACTGCTTTCTACAGTGGCTACACCAATCTGCATTCCCACCCACTGCAAAAATGGTTCTCCTTTTCCCACATCCTCACCAGCACTTGTTGTTTGTTGATTTATTGATGATATCCATTCTGGCAGGTTTGAGATTGTATCTCATTGTGGTTTTAATTTGCATTTCTCTGCGGGGCGGGCAGGGTTGGGAATATAAGACAGAAAGCTGTACTTGAACAAGAATTAAATAAAAAAATTATTTAAAAAGTTTACATTTCTCTGATGATTAGTGACATTGACTGTCTTTTCATATGTCTGTTTGCCATCTGTATGCTCATGGCTAGGAAGAATTAACAACATTAAAATGTCTGTACTACCCAAAGTAATCTGCAAATTCAATGTAATTTCTATCAAGATGCCAATAATGGATTTCATAGAACTAGAAAAGATATTCCAGAAATTTATATGGAACCCCAAAGACCCCAAATAGCAACAGTGATCTTGAGAAAGAAGAGAAAAGTTGGAGGAATCACACTACCTAGTATTAAACTATACTGGAAGGCCATAGTAATCAAAATAGCATGGTACTCACATAAAAACAGACACATAGATCAATGGAAAAAATAGAGAGCCCAGAAATAAACCCATGGCTTTATAGTCAGTTAATATTTGACAGAGGAGGCAAAAATGTAAAATGGGCTAATGATAGTTTACTCAATAAATGATATTGGGAAAATGGGACAGATACATGCAGAAAAATGAAACGAGACTACCTTCTTAAACCATACACAAGAATAAATTCAAAATGAATTAAAGACTTAAATGTTAGACCCGAAACCATAAAAATTGTGGAAGAAAACATAGGCAGTAAAATCTTGGACATTGCTTGTAGCAGGTAGTATTCTGATACATTTTTTCAGACAACAGAAACAAAAGAAAAAATAAACAAATGGAACTACATGAAACTAAAAAGTTTTTACACAGCGAAGGAAACCATCAACAAAATAATAAAAAAGGCAATGCACTGAATGGAAGAACATTTCACCAATACATATGATAAGGGGTTAATATCCAAAATTTGAAAAGAGCTTGCTTATAAAACTCAACACCAAAAAAAAGCAACAATTCAATTAAAAAATGGGCAAAGGAACTGAGAAGGTTTGCATTTTTTAATATTATATAACCTCTGTATCTAAACTTTTAAAAATGTATTAGGGTGATACTGGTTAATAAGATCACATAGGTTTCAAGTATATATTTCTATGATACATGATCTATGTATCCCACTGTGCACCCACCACCCAGAGTGAAGTTATACTTTCATCACCATTTGGCTCCCTTTACCCTTTACTACAACCTTGTATATAAACTTGGATGTGGGATCTGAGATTTCTTAAATCTCATATACTGATCCAGTTCTATTTGCTGTAGGATAAATTTCAAGATAATTAGTTGGTCTATTACCCAGTGTATGCTCATAGAGGTAGAGTAAGGGATTAGTATTTTTTCTTTAAAAAAAATTTTTTTAAAAAGATTGAATTTATTTTTAGACAGGGGAAGGGAGGGAGAGAATTAGAGAAACATCAGTGTGTGGTTGCCTCTCACATGGCCCCCACTGGGGGCCTGGCCTGCAACCCAGGCATGTGCCCTGACTAGGAATCGAACTGGCGACCCTTTGTTTTGCGGCCTGTGCTCAGTCCACTGAGCTATACCAGCCAGGGCGGATTAGTATTTCTTTTAGAAATTGTATGATTTGTTAAAAATGGTGTCATTCTAAGATATCAGTATATAGTCTTCAGTCTGTTTTAGTCATCACTTTAGTTAAAAAAGGATACTTGTGCCCCTAAAAATAAGTACTCTGTCCATTTCCTACAAGTAGTAATCAAACTTTCACTTAATTGAATAAAAATTTTTTTTAGCTTGCTTCTACTTACTTAAGCAGTCCTATGAGTGACTGATATTTTCAATCAACGTAGCCACAGTGAATGTAGCTATATTAAATTATGCTATTATTAACATTATTTAAATTTCAAATGTAAGACCATATGTTGAACCATCAAATGAGTCACTATAATTTAAAAGGGATTGAAATTACATTAAATATGTTCTTTAACAAAAGCAAAATTAGTAGTTAATAATAAAAAGCCATCTTAGAAAATTCCTTCACATTTTACAATTGAACATCACACTTCTAGATAAGCCATAGGTCAGAGAAAATATTTTGAAATGATAATAAAGTATACTCAATATATAAAAGTCTCTGGGAGATGCAGGTAAAACCCTACTTGGAGGAAGATTCATTGCTTTCAGTGGTTCTGTTTGAGAAGAGTGAAGTTTTTAAAACATGTAAATATAGTTGATAAAGCTATTAAGAAATCTAACACAAAAATCAAAAGAATAGTTACTCTTGGGGGGACAAGGATTTTGGTCTGGGAGGGACCCAGAGAGGGGCTGCACACGTTTAATTTCTTTAAGTGACGTGGGATATGGATGTCTATTATGGGTTGAATTGTATTCCTCCCAAATTCATGCTGCGGTCCCAACCTTCATAATGTAATGGTATTTGGAAATAAGATCTTTCAAGAGATGACTGTGTTAAAATGAGGCCTGTGGTGTAGGCCCTGATTCAACCTCGTGTCCTTACAAGAGGAGGACACGTGGGCACACGGGAGATTCAGTGACACACAGCACAGGGTGGAGACCACGTGGAAGAGGCAGCAAGAGGGTGGCCCCCTGCCCGTCCAGAAGAGATGGACATCCCTTATCACACATGCCAGCCGGCACAACACGCCTTAGCTGGTTTATTAGTAGTGCTTCTGCCATTTGTTGTGATTATTTTATTGCAGTTTAGTTTTCTTGAAAGGTATAGGCTTCAAATGAATCTCGCACAGTAGACCTTGTGGAAAGGGCAGTGAGTTGAATTTGTGAAGGATATTGCCGTTTCCTACTGGCCTGAGGTTAAAACTTTCTGGAGTGAGAGGATGTGAGTGTCCTCGTGGGGCTGGACTGTCCTGCCTCCATCTCCCGCGTGGTTTCTGCCTGCAGCCACAGATAACCAGAGACGAATTTCTCCTTCCAGGGCTGCTACTGCCTTTGGGTCACTTCGGTACTTTTTCCAGAGGAAGTTAGAACAGGGAAAGAAGGGAAGGGCTGATGCTGTTGAGTCACAAAGTGTGTGGACCTGAGTGGCATGGAGGTTGCTCTGTGTGTGTGTGTAAGTGTGCACTCATGTCACTGCAGGCTTAACACCAGGCACAGATAAATTCACACTTGCTTTGGGGATGATATTGATAGTCAAAATGCTGTTGATTGAGGAATGAAGTGTATGTGGACTGTGCTGTTACCAGAGAGCAATGGGAATTAAGCAGTTTTTCCCTAAAAACTCTGCTTGTAAACAAATCTCTCTCCCTTCCCCTCCCTCTCTTTCCCTCTCTCTCTTTTTTTCCCCCATCCATCATGCCTGGGATTCTAGAGTTAAAAATGTACTATTTGGATTAAAGACACTGTGGTCTCTTCCAAGAATTTATTTTTATATGCTGAGCATCTTGGAAAATACGACCTTGCTCCACATGAGGAATCCATCCATCATATTGCTTTCCCATATGGTAGCTGGGCTGAGAGTGAGGATGGAGGAGTGGATCTGGAGAGGTGGCCCGACGTTGGGCTCGGGAGTCCTGCCCAGAGCATGTACTCCCAGGGACTTCGCTTCTGTCCAGAACATGTCAACTTTGTGTTTTCATTGTGATAGCAGTAATAAACGTGTGCAAACACATTGGGAATCATCTGGATGGTAATCTGGAAACTTCAGCGCTGGTGTTTACCTTTGTGCCCCCTCCTAAGTAGTAGTCTTTCTTTCTGGCTAATGACTCATTAATAAGGGATGAGCTTCTGCCCAGTTTGGGCTGGATGGCACCCCTTCTGATACAGGTTAGAGGAGAGTGGTGAGGCAATTGAGCCACCCTGCTGTCCCGGGAACGTAAGCACCCTGAGCTCCAGAGAACGCTGGCTGTAGCCCGAGTGCCACAGTCGGGCTGCAGGTGACAGATCTGCAACATTACCTCATCTATTATACTCAGTTAATATTGTTAAATCCTGTTGTTTCGTAGCTTTTTGTGAGTTTTTCTTAACACTTTGTTTTGGCTTTGTAGTTGTATAGGACTTAGATGCTTCAGGAGTTTATTCCTAGTTGTGGTTTTGGTACATATTTTGAATACTGAATAAAATAGTTTAGTCACTGCTGGGAGTATGGGTAAACTTTTGTAGATTACCCAAGTTTGAGAAACGCTCCCCTGGTGTGCTGCAGAGGGGTCAGGCAGGGCGGGTGCTGGGATGCAGGGCGTGGGGAGGGAGGGGTGGTTACGGTGATAGCTTTGATGGTTGGGGATGAAGAGGCTTTGGTACGCTCTTTTGTAGGTGTTCTGTGTGAACAAATAAAACCTGGGAACGGATTTCAGTAGATTGTCCCCAAGACTTGATCGGCTCCCCAGTTTGGCCTGCACCTGGCCCCCTGGGTGAGCTGGTAAATAATGGAAGAGCCACCTCAAAATAATTTGACGTTTCTCCCCTGGATTATTTCAAAACAAATGCACTTCTAAAGTGATTCATTATGAAAATCGAGGTCAATGATTTCCATAAAGAAAGGTGAAGTGGTGTCAGACCCTTTCCATTTAGCGACTGGCAGGTCCACGGGTCAAAGGTGGGGCCCTACACTTGCGTGGTGAGCAAATGGAATCAGCAGCAGTTAGACAGGAGGGCAGAGGGGCCAGCAGTGTGCCTCCTGCTCCCCATGTATTTGCTGAAGCCTCATGCTAATGCTGAATTCCTGTGTTTAAACTGTTATCGAGATGAAACTTCTATTTTTGTATCCTTTAGTTCTTCATTAAGTGATCTCACTTTTAGTTGGATTCAGAGAGGAGCCAGCTTTATGTCAATTTCTGAGACAGGGAGTGTGTCCCCAGGTTCCCCTGTGGGTCACACATATTTGCAGGAAAGGAACTTGAGCTAAATGACCTTGTACTCTTTTAATTTAATAGAGATGTAACCCTAAGTCTAAATAAAAATGCCATTCTTTAAAAGATAAACATAGCTTGGAAAGTTAACACAGTGCTGATTATCTCTATGAAATATTACTACATAGAAACAACAATGACAGCAGGAAGTAAAGCATGAGATGTTATGATTCCTGGGCCTTTTGGCGCATTAGTGTGCCAGGCAAAGACGTGTCCTGCAAAACCCGGGCACTTTTATAATACTAAGAATGTTCTAATCAGACCAAAAAAAAAAAGAGAGAGACTCTCACTTGTTTGAATAAATAATTGCCACTAGATTTCATTAGAGAAGATGTCAAATTGTTTAAGGTTCTATATATGTGTATCCGTGTTTATGTCTTATCACATGTATTACATATATGAGTAACACATTTTATATGTAGTATCACATGTACAATGAGAAACTTTTCAATATATTTCATAAAATGAAATTAGTTTTGTTTTTTTTGTGCTCACTATTCCATCCACTTTTCCCCCACGCCCTGCGATGGGGCGAGCTGCTGTGGGCGGAAGTCCAGTTTTTCCGTCTTCGGAGAAGGAGACCATGTTCTCCTAGAAAGCGTGGAATGACTTCAGTGAGATGATCTGAAGGTGGACTTGCTTTACAGCGTACACTCTGCCACTTCCACGTTATGTTGGCGTCAGATACCAAAAAAGCCGTCCTTCTGGAAGGAAAAGGATAGGCTGAGAAGGGGCAAGGGGAGGGGAGAGGAGGAAACGAGACTTTACTTTTTTAAAAAAATATTTATTTATTTATCTTTAGAGGGGAAGGGAAGGAGAGAGGAAGAGAAATATCAATGTATGGTTGCTTCTTGTGCATCCCCTGCTGGGAACTGGCCCCTGCCGGGAACTGGCCTGCAACCCAGGTATGTGCCCTGACTGGGAATCGAACCATGATCATCTGGTTCGCAGGCCCGCACTCAATCCACTGAGCTACACCAGCCAGGGAGAGACTTTACTTTTAGAAAGAAACAATACTGAAAATATGTGGGATTAACTCCAACAAAAGTAAGTCACCCAATGAAAATGTAAAAAATAAAAGATATTTTAGAAGGCATGAGACCAGTATGAGATCTAAAGATAAAAAAGAAAGTGATGTTGAGTTTGAGAAGACTGGGAAACAGACGAGGGAGAGAAGACACGGATAAAAGGAAATGTTACCAAGTAGGTTTGGGTTTCAGATCTTTCCTCAGATGACATCCATGAAGACTCCATTAAACTAATTTACGTTTATTCGATAATGAATGAAATTTTGAATGTGTTATTTTAAGAGTTTTTCAGCTGTAATAAAATAAAAATGCATACCCCCCCTGTAAAGCATTCGTTAATGTTTTAAATGAAATGAAAGAACAATTAATATCTAGATTTGCTTTAACAATGTTTTCCTTTCATCAAGAGACAAAAACTGCTTCCCTTTGTGTTTAAAGGGATTCTGCATGGACTGGCCTGCAATATGGCCTGGACTGGCCATATTGCATATGATGCTCAAGCCACATTGAGATAAAAAACATAAATATGGGCAAATGAGTCACAGTGTAACACACATATAACTTCCGCAGACATGCCGATACCAGAATTATACTTTAGACTGCATAATGGATTTCCCAGTGATGACTTGACCCAGGCACGGCCAATGTATCTTGCAGTAATCGACGTGACAGCACAGAATAGCATCGAAGGGAACGTGGTGGAGGTTGCACGTGTGCTGGTTGTTGGCAGTCACAGCATTGGGGGGTAAGTCTTCTACTTAGATCACGTGGAAGTAATAGAGTCAACGTGTATCGTGTGCTTTCTGTACTAAGTGGTGTTGAGACAGCCTCTTGGGGGTTAGCTGCATTGAAACTTCACAACAGCACAATGGACTAGATGTTATTTTATCCACAGTGGTCAGATGAAGAAACCAGTGAAGCTCAGAGAGGAAATTTGCCCCGGGAACCTAGTACCCTGCAGCTAGCATTTGAATTTAAATCACTGGCTGGAGGGCTTTTAATCAGTCCTCTGCTACCGCTCAAGGACAGGCAGGAATACTAGTGATATAAAGTGGGAGGTTCGCCCCAAACAAGCACCATTTAATTTGGGGTGACCTATTCAGAGCAAAGGAGAAACACCGGTATATGGGAGAGTTTCAGAGGAGATGAGGTTTTATTTTAAGTGCTGAGGGATTAAACAGAATCGAAGATTGAAGGTTCTAGCCCAGGGAACAGTCCAAATAAAGCAGGGCAGCAAATGTCTGTTCAGGACGTGGGGAGGACGTGAACTTGAGTGGAGGGGTGACTTTCTGGGGGGCGGGCACTGGAATATCAGATCTGCACTGTTCATCAGAGCTGTGAATGTATACGGATGGCGATTAAGGGTATTTGGGTCAGATTCTTAAGTCTTGAATGCTGAGCTCAGAAGGTCGGAGCCGTGTTTCCCAAGCTGTATATATTCTATGTCGTCCTGGTATCCCATGAGGTTCCTTATGAAAATGCATTCTGTGGTGAAATAAATGTAGGAAGCTCTTCACAGAGTTTCTACAGACTTCTCAGTCTTGAATTTACCAATTTATATGTGTTCCCCAGAAGGAAGACTCTGAGCACATCGTCTTTGTTTCCAAGAAGACCACAAACAGCTACTCTGCTGGTTCTCTGTTTTGTGCTGTTTGGGGAACACTGGCTCAGACTGTGCCTTGCAGGGTGAGGCGGTAAGAAACATTTCTGAAGAGGGCAATAATGAGAGAGTATTACTTAAAGTTTTGTACTGATTAAGTCAGTCTGCAGTTTTTAATTCTCTTAGGCATAGATCAAAGCAGCTAATTTTTAAAAAATACAGAGGAGTTCTAAAATTTCATGTAATCCCAAAGTCACTTACTGGAACTAATTTTGAGGGTGGTTTTTTTTTTTTTTTGTATTTTAAAAATTTTAAATGCTGAGCTTCTGGTTTCTGTTGCTCTCCTTATCGACACTGAATTTGAAAAAGTCTTTTTCCTTGTTGATCTCTTTTATCCAACATCAGCATTGCACTGGGCATTAGAAATGTAAGAGGCTTGCGGCCAGGGTGAGAGAAGCTTGAACACCCGCATTTCCTGCGGCATTTTCCACACCGCTTGTGTGATGACAAAGGGATTCACTAGGACCCCATGTGCTAGAAGTACAGAATACATCCCGTAATTTTCTTAAAAGAAATACTGCATTTCATCCAAACTCGACTTTAAAAAGTAGATAAATGTGAATCAGAAGTACTTTTTAAAAATATGTCCAGAAGGAAATGTTTGCAACTTGTCTGTTGGTATCAGTCATTCTATTTTTCTTTGGTCACCCTAAATGGTCAACAGTTTCTCTACATTCAACTGCAACCTTTTTTATTTAAACTATCCTTAGAAAGTGTTTGTGTGTGTATGTGTGTGTATTGCTATTTTCTTTTGGTTTGTTTGTATTTGATACTCTTGGAAATTTTTGAAATAATCAAGAATCACTTATGTCATAGACAGTGTTTACTGTCTTTTAACAATAGTTTACTTTTGGGGTTAATAGGACATGTGGTGTTGGAGCATGTATTTAAGAAATAGGGTGGACAGCATCGGGGTAGAGTGTGAGGCACTGAAATCCTTCTGCTTAGATTTGAGTCCTGGCTCCACCTCGTACTGAGGATGTGACTTTGGACAACTTACTCAGCCTCCCTGGGCCTCGGTTTCTCCTTCAGTAAAATGGGGTTGGTGATAATAGTACCTGCCACATAGGTATTTTGAAGATATTTAAGAGCTTATAATAGTACTAGAAGCATAGTAAGTATTAAATTAGTTAGCTGTTATTACTAAACAAATTAATAACAAGTGTTAGGCATTACTTTTAGATTTTCTTATTTGAAAAAGTAGTTTCTCATTTTTGGTGGGGGAGAAATGAGGCAGGAGGGCAGTGTAATTTTCTTGTTGTTGTTTGTAGTATCTCTGGGACATTTTCACCTGGAAGATAGGACATGACTGTTAGGTTTTTATTTATATGCAGAAGCCATGTCATTTTCCTCTAATGAGCTTCAGAACTCTGTACAGCTGCGGAAATGACTTCTAGCTTTGTGTTCTCCACCAGAAGCTCGAAAACAACCCGAGTAAACATTTACTTTACCTCTCTAGTTTGAGAAACCTTCTGTGGCTCTTTGACACTACATTTCACAGTGTTTGTGGCCTTAAGAAACCATCGACGTGTATGTCAGTGGCTGTTACTGTGGTTGTCGGTGGTGGGGGGAAAGGGAGCACTGAAAATAACAGACCCTACATACCTATTGGTGACTTTGGGTTTTTTTTTTTGGTCATGATGTTGAATGATTAAAAATCATGTTATAAGCTAACCATAATTTATTTGTAGCTAAATTCCACAGGACTTTATTTAATGCTATTACTAACCATAAAGTTGATAGTTTGATATTTTAGGATGACTTTTGCTTGTTAGATGTTAGTCTTTGAAATATTTTGAGAAATATGTTCCCTCTATAAGTTCAGTCTCATCTCTGAAATGTTTCCAAGTTCTTTGGTTTAGAATATTTCCTGATAGTTTGCCACTAAGTCAGAAACTGTGATGTGTGTTTCAGAAATTCCAAAATCTTTTCAGCTCATAGGCCCTGGATTCTTTCCCTAAATGGTTTCTCAACGCCTATATTGTTATTTCAGTTTCCTCCCAGAGTGCCGATTTCTAACCTTGGCTCTTCAGTCTGCAGAGCTCACCTTTGCTGTCTCCTCTCCAGAAGATACTGCATCCAAGTTGTACTATCCCCATCTCAAGTACCATGTCTTTAAAACAGAACCATTTTCTCAAATGATGTCCACCTTCTTCCTTCCCAGTAATGCCTCCGTAATGACATCCTTATTCTTCTGGCTACTGATCCCAGACCATTTTTAACTTCCCCTACCCTTTATTCTCTTTTTCCACACAATCACTCAAATCTTTTCCTTCTTCTTGAGTACTCTTTTTTCCCCCACCATCTCTCCTTCACCTTTTTTTCTTCCTACTTGGTCAGGAACTCATGGTTTCATGCCTAGATTATTGTAACAGCCTTCTAACTAGCCGCTTAAGACAAAGGTATTCATTCCCGTCTTCCCTGTGTGGCTTTCTGATTAAAGCCTATAGTGTATGTTTCACTCCTGATCTGACACTAAGCCTGGGTCTAAGTAAAGCCCACACTCCTCAGTTAGCTGGTCTTCAGCTGGCCCTCCCCTCATTGGCTGTTAACATTGTCCGTTCTGCAGCAAGAATTTCTTTTCTATGCTTGTTTCATAACTTCCATCGCACCAGGCTCTTTCTTAGCCTCTTTGGTCCCAGTCCTTCGGAAGTTCCTCTCCCCATGTGCCCACTCATGGATCCTTCATCCATTTTGCGTGGACTCCAGTTCTTAACTTTCCTTTTTTCTTTTCTCTGTCTCTCATTTATTGCCTTGAAGAATATTTAACTCTTACCTGTAGATTTTCAAAATGTGTTTGTGTTTTGCACTTTTATATTTCTGTGTTTTATATTTTTCACTTAATCAGTTTTAACTCCCTGAGGGCAGGTATTATTACTTACATGTGTATTTCCCATCAGAATGATTTATATATTAGGCACTAAATAAAAACATGTGGAGTGAATCCATGGTTAAAATTTGGGGGAGTCAGCATATGCCCAGCTTTGCTTGGAATCCGATGAGATGTTATGAGGCAGCATTCGTAAGTACTACGCAGATGTAAGGCCGTGGGATTAACTTGGGCTGTGTTTTGGGCTTTTCTCAATACAGTCCTCCATTCTGGAATATCAGTACTGTGAGGACTTCTCGTGACCTTCAAAGCTTAAACAGATGCTGAGATAGATGTGTTTTTTAATAGGTCTGACTAATAAGACCTGCTTTTCTCATATGTTTGTTTATTTACATCTATTTTACTAGGCCTTTTATTTATGCGCTGTGGGTACTTGCTAGTCTAAAAGCTTATTAAGATAAAGGTGCTATTTGACTGTCACCTGCACTGCAGTGGTCTCCATTATGGGGCTAAAGAACCTTACTTGTCTTTACATACTCTGACTGAGGACAGAGATGATATCATCGTCCTTTGCACCCTCGCATTAAACCTCGCTGCCTTCCCACACGTCAGCCCTCCCAGATTGTCTAATCCGGGATTCCACATTTCAACTGGTACTAGCTGTCAGTTACAAGCTAGAGCGGGGAGCCCCTTGGATTCCGTGAGAGAGCATTGCACACAGTTTTGGTGGAGAGGAATACCGAATCTATAGCTGGTTTATAGCTTACATTTTCTTCCCCAGATAAATCTATATCTTTCTATTAATAGAAAATCTATTAATTTTTTTCTTCATCTCTTTCCCAAGGTGTCTGTTGGGCTGTTTTCTCAGTGACATACTGGGCTTTGTTCTCTTTGTAAATGTGTGTTTACCGTTTACTTGATGTTCTCTGTGCATTTCAAAACTATGCCTTCTTTTCCATCATCAGGTCATCCTGCTGTCTTCCCCAAACTGCCTTCTCAGCTGCCCCGATCCATGCGTGGCTGCCCTCTGTTGTCCAGTCCACCAGATAGCCTCAAAACTAACAGGCTCAGAAAGGAAATGGCTAACGGTAAGAATTTTTTCCTCCTCTTAGAAAATTTCTAATACATTTACTTTTAAGTGTTGCCAGTGGAAGGTTTTTCTTTTTTTTTCCAAAAATTTTTAAAGATTTTATTTATTTATTTATCTTCAGAGGGGAAGGAGAGAGGGAGAGAAACATCAATGTACGGTTGCCTTTTGTGCGTCCCCTGCTGGTAGTTAGCCTGCAAGGAACCGGCCTGCAACCCAGGCATGTGCCCTGACTGGGAATCGAACCGTGATCGTCTGGTTCACAGGCCCGCGCTCAATCCACTGAGCTACACCAGCCAGGGCCTGGAAGGTTTTTCTATAAGTGGGTGGCATGACTATGATTCCAAAATGTTGTTTTAAGGATATTAAATGTTCAGAAGCTTTTTTTTTTTACTCCTTTCATAGTGATGGGTCAGGAGGAAGAAGATAAGAGTATATTATAGATAGCCTTTTAAAATATCTCAGACATTTTTTACATTTTGAGTTTTAGCTTCTGACTGTCACCCCTGACATGACCCATCAATACCTTAAATTCAACATAGCCAAAGACAAACTCATTTCTTTCTGTTCTACCATAACCTTTTCTTTTAAATATTGTACTTCAAGGATTGGTATTATCCTTTACCCGCTGCCCTCATGCCCTACCAGCCACTCATTCCTTATTCAAGTAATTTGCCACGTCTTCTCAATGTTTTTCTAGTCCTTCTCCAGTTTCCTGTTCTTACTCTCTGGTCTTGGCTGGGTTAATTACCTTCTTACTGGGCTCTTTAGTCTACTGTGGATAATCCTACCCTGCTCCCACCCTCCCAAAATAGATCTCATCCAGTTATTTCCCTAATGGGCTGAAGAGCACAGTCCAAGCTCTTGGGCACTCTGGATCCCAGCTGTCTTATTTCCATAGTCTTCCCACACCGTGACCCATGGATATCTTTGATTTCGTGGTCTAGTCCTGATCCAGTTCCTGATCCCATTCTGATTGAGTCAGGGTGCACATATGTGTTTTCCATCTCTTTCATACCTCTTCCCAAGTCCAATGGGCACTTAAAATTAAGCGACTATCCTATACCAGAAATTTGGTGACCCAGTGATGTCCTCTGAGTTGCTGTATCTCTTCTATTTTTCCCACTAGTATACAAAGGCAGTTCTCTTTCCCCATGTGTCATTTGGTGGCCCTGATTTGCATTTCTTCCATCTGTCTTGTATTAACTTATTCTGTGCTTTTATCAGGTTACCATTGTCTAAATTTTGGCCAGTTGCTCAGTTCGATGCATGAGCCATCCTTTAAGGCTTCAGCTTGTACTTCATCTTCTCCTTGATAGTTGAGGTGCCTTCCATCTGAATTGGTCAGATGGAAGGTTTATTAGGACTGGAGATTGTGATACGCAAGAGCACCTGAGAGAGGATTCTTTGCTCACTCTGTGTATGTTTCCTGTACTCCTGTAAGAAATTGCCACAAATTTCTAGGCTTGAAACAATGGAAATTTAGGTGCCAACAGGAATGCTGTCCCACCACAGGCCTGCGGGAGAGTCTGTTCCTTACCTTTTCAGCTTCTGGTGGCTGCTGACATTCCTTGGCTTGTGGTTCCATCAGTCCAGTATCTATCTCCCAGGTCAGCAGTTTTCTTTTCCTCTTCTTTCTGTAATCAAATACCCATCTGCTTGCACCTAATCAGCATACTTGTTACTGAATATAGAGCCCTGCTGAATAATCTGGAATAATCTCTCCACTTCAAAACCTTAATATAATCATGTCTGCAAAAATTTTTTTTTGTTCTGTTATTAGGTTTATTGTTTTTTAAAGATATTTTATTGATTATGCCATTACAGTCCTATTTCCCCCCCTTCATTCCCCTCCACCCTGCACACCCCTTCCCCCACCATTCCCCCATTCCCTCCCTTTAGTTTATGACCACGTGTCTCAAGTTCTTTAGATTCTGTACTTCCCATAGTATTCTNTATTGATTATGCCATTATAGTCCTATTTCCCCCCCCTTCATTCCCCTCCACCCTGCACACCCCTTCCCCCACCATTCCCCCATTCCCTCCCTTTAGTTTATGACCACGTGTCTCAAGTTCTTTAGATTCTGTACTTCCCATAGTATTCTTGCCCTCCCCCTGTCTATTTTCTGTACCTTCTCCCCCCTTCTCCTCCTCCCACTCCCCTGTTGCTAACCCTCCATGTGTTCTTCATTTCTATGGTTCTGCTCCTGATCTAGCTGTCCTCTTAGTTTGCTTTTGTTTTAGGCGTGGTTGTTAATAACTGTGACTTTGCTGTCCTTTCACTGTCCATATTTTTCATCTTCTTTTTCTTAGATAAGTCCCTTTAGCACTTCATATAATAAGGGCTTGGTGATGAGGAACTCCTTGAACTTGACCTTATCTGAGAAGCACTTTATCTGTCCTTCCATTCTAAATGAAAGCTTTGCTGGATGAAGCAATCTTGGCTGTAGGTCTTTGGATTTCATGACTTGGAATACTTCTTTCCAGCTCCTTCTTGCCTGTAAGGTCTCTTTTGAGAAATCCGCTGACAGTCTGATGGAAACTCCTTTGTAGGTGACTGTCCCCTTATCTCTTGCTGCTTCTAGGATTCTCTCCTTCATTTTAATCTTGGTGAGTGTAATTCTGATGTGCCTTGATGTGTTTCTTCTTGGGTCCAATTTGTTTGGGACTCTCTGAGCTTCCTGAACTTCTTGAAGTCTATTTCCTTTGCCAGATTGGGGAAGTTCTCCTTTATTATTTGTTCAAATAAGTTTTCCACTCGTGGCTGTTCCTTTACCCTTCTGGTACCCCTATAATCCGGATGTTGGAACATTTAAAGATGTCCTGGAGGTTCCTAAGTCTCTCCTCATGTTTTCGAATTCTTGTTTCTTCTGTTTTCAATTCCTTGTTTCTTCTTTTCTGTTTGGTTGTTTCTTTCTTCCTTCTGGTCCACTCCCTTGATTTGAGTCCCAGTTTCCTTTCCATCACTATTGGTTTCCTGTGCATTTCCCTTCATTTCAATCAGTTTAGCCTTCATATTTTCCTCTAATTTGTGACTAAAATCAACCAGTTCTGTGAGCATCCTGATCACCAGTGTTTTAAACTGTGCATCTGATAGGTTGTCTATCTCCTGGTCACTTAGAAGTATTGGCTCTGGGGCTTTGAGCTGTTCTCCTTGGGCCATAATGTTTTGCTCTGTTCGTGCCTGTTATGTATGAGGAGTGGAGCCCTAGGTGTTCACCAGGGCGGGGCAACTCAGTCGCTGGGTTGTGACACTGTATGTGGGGGCGGGGTCAAAGAGGGGCAATGGCGGTCCCCTCTGCTGCTTCCTGCCACTGGGACCTGAGTGGTCTGTCTCACTGCTTGCTCCCCCGCTGGTTTATCTGAGCACGAATGTGTGACCATGATCAGCCTGCTGCCCTGCGCCCTCACTGGGTCAGCCTGTTGCTAACCCATACCTGGGATCTGTCCATAGCTGCCTAGGTGCCTGGGTCGGGGGAGCTTTCCTGCCCGACCCTGCTCCACTGCTGGCTCTGCCCCTCTTACTGGTCCTAGTTGAACGGTTCATTATTGTTGGACTTCCGTATAGTTCAATTTTCTGTTCTTTGGCTGTGTCTTTGTTTACTAAAACTTTGTTGTCTTTAAATTTAGTTGTGGGAGAAGGCAAAGTGTTTCCACCTATGCCTCCATCTTGTCGGAAGTCCCCTCATGTCTGCAAAATTACTGCTATAGAAGATAACATCAACAGGTTCCAGACACTAGATCCTGTTTTCTTTGGAGGCCCTTATTCAGTCTACTGCACTTTCTTTTACTCATCTGCTATTTCTCTTAGAAACCCAAGTCTTCCTGACCATTTCAGAGTCATGGTTGAGCTTGTTACCCCCCTTTAGCCAAATTGCTTTCTACCTACCTCACCTACACGTAGAGAATGGGCCTCAGTACTGTTGTCCATTCTCTAGAGTCTGTCTCATGCTAGGGGCAGGTACTGCCTCCCCTGCTCCGTTCGTTTTGCCTCAGTCTCACATCTTGAATTATAGAAAATAATCAAGTCCCTTTTCAAAAATATCATCCTGTGATGCTCCGTCTCTCTCTCTCTCTCTCTCTCCCCCAGAAAGACCTTGCAATTCATACCGTTCAGATCGTCTCTATCGTGCTTCACTTGGTTAGGACATACTGAGATGTGCCCTGAGACTCGAGCCGCTGTCTCCTTACCTGGAAGGCTGTTTTTCCCCTTCTTCCGTAGGTGGTGAAGTAGTGTTAATTGTGCCAGATCTCTGGAATCTCTTGAGTTGCACCCCTCTCCTTTTCCATGCAGAATTAATTACTTATTTTATGTCTTCCTTGAAAGCATTCTGCTTATACTTGATTCTAACCCATTGTATTCTTTTTCTTGTGTCTAAGTCTCCTGCTTGCTAGACTGAGTTTCATGAGAACCAGGAATAGGATATTTCTCATCTTTCTTATTTTAATCTGACACATGACCCACAAAAAGGATATAATATAATATAATATAATATAATATAACATCATATAATAGCATTTATTTGACCAATTTCAAGTTTCCCATAATTCAGAATATTTTAGGACATAGGAATATTTAATAATCTCTTAATTTTCTATAAATTCCCAAATAATAGTTTTTTTAGGTGGCCATGTACAGTTCATTTTGTCTTTTGTTTCTGGTGTGAATTGATTAAAAATACTCTATTCTGCATTTAAATTTTATTCACAGTGAAAGGGTCATTACACTTAACCTTCTGGGGAACCAATTTTATTTTAATATGAGATTTTACTTTTTGTGAAAAACTACCAATGCAACGTCACTTGGTTGTCTTCTCGTAGATCTAGTCCTTTAAACAAAAATCTGGAATTTTGTTTGTCAGGACTGCTTTTTTTGATTCATCGGCTGTCTGTCAAAACAGTACTGTTGTTTTCCTATTCCTGGCTGCTTTGTTTGGTTTCAGTAGATCTGAGTTTCAGATCTACTGAATTCTGCTGTGGGCAGAATCGCCCACCACCTCTCTGATCTGAGATGTATTTAAATTCGGGGTGAGTTATTGGCCCTGTTGTGTCGCCGGCATCTGTTCCCTACGTCTAGGAGTTTTGTAGGGGGTGCTAGTGTTTTTTACATTGCGTGTCTTATATTGATGAGAAACTCAAAGGGCTTTGGGTTTTTTGTGTTTTTTTGGCATCTAATCTTCTGATGACTCTCTGAGGTGGGTAGTGTGAAGTGTTATCTCCATTTGCAGCTTTTAGAACAGAGGTATCGCACAACTTGATGTAGGCCCTACAGCAAATCCGGGGCCTAGTGGAAGCTGTCTCCTCAGTCTTTCAACCTCCATTTCAGTGATCAAGATGTCAAATGACTTAGTTTTAATTTTAACACCTATGCCATTTTGGTTTTGCATGAAATATTATTGTTGCTCCTCATATGGTCACCGGTGCTCCAATTTTAACATTATTTCTCTATCTTCTGCATCCTATGATCCCTTCTCATTTGTTACACACACATACACACAAATATATACTTTGTTATATAATAAATATATAAAATATACTTTGTGTGTATAATAAAAATATGCTTTAAAATAATATACATACAAAAGTGATATCTGTAAAGGGGTTACTTGGTCAAGGGACTACATGTACATATGTGAGATTTCAGCTTTATCAGTGATAAGCTTTTTTGTCAGTGAAACATATTTTATAGGCATTAGCTAGAGACCAAGAAAGAAATACTATAAACTGAACAGCAGGTACTCATTAATAAGTGAAATAGATTTTTTTAAATTTAATTCTTCTATGCAAATGACAATAACCCCAAAGTGAGCTTATACTGTAACTTTCATATACTTTTCCTCAAATGTTAAGATTTTTTTCTCTCTCAGAAAATAGTTAACACATTTTTTTGGATTTAAAATTTTACTGCAAATGTATGTATTTGATCTGATTTGCTGGAGTCTTTAAAGGGAATGTCCCAAGGGACTTGTGTCTGCATTGCTTCTTTCTCTTCAAGACTGAGTTGGAAATGCCCCCCACTCTTTTGCCAGGTGGCATTAATTATACTACTGCTTCCAGAGCACCAAGCTTCCTGGCTGGAAAATCTCCCCAGTTTCTGGAGTCTCTGAGGCACAGTCTTAGTTTATTGCTGTGGAATGGCGGTGAGGCAGGCTGTGACAGCTGCCTTAGGAATCAGCCTGGAGACCTCCTTGAGATTGTCCTAAGGCCCTAGAGGGATTTAGAGCACCTGGTGGAGGGGTGGGGGGTTGCAAGGCGCCACCCCTCTGCTTTGTCAGCCTTTCCTCCCTGGGCTTCTGAGCACCACCCAGCTGCAGCGTTTTTGCCTTGAAACCATTTGGAGCTGCTGGAAGAGAGGCCACCCAGAGCTTCTGGGAGCAGCTGCGGCTGTAGGTCTCTTATTGGCCAGAGCAGAGAAGGTTCTCACTTATCTGCACTGAACACGGGTGGCCGTGATCCCTTAGGATAATGCAATTTCTCACTGTCTGGGGGTGGAAGCTATTGTCCTCCTTCCCAGCTTCTTGTTTGAAGTAGTTTTGTTAGTCTTCCGGCTCTGCTGACTCACAGACACACACATAAAAACTCCCTCCCTCCCCCACCTCTTCCCTCCCTCATCCCCATTTGATGGCTTTTGAAATGACTAAGAAGATAACAAATCTCCCTGCCAGGGGGTAACGGCTTACACAGTAAGTGGAAGGAACTGTTCACACAGGTCGACACAGTCTGAAAAACTTCATCCAGCCTCCTCTTTCACTGCTGTTTGCTTCTCTGTTCCCGTCTCCCCTCCTCAAACATTCTGCCTGAGCCATAAGCCTAAATGTGGCTTGCATATGATTACAGAGGCATAATTCACATTGGGGAACTTTGAACATGAGCAAGTTGAAGGATGCCATTTTTGTGTCCCTAGCAGAAATTTCTTACTTCGAACGAACGTTTTATGAAGGTGCTTCTTCACCTTCTTCTTTCACTTGCGCCGCTGAACTGTAATTAAAATGAATGAAGAACTTGATTCCCGGTGTGTGCACCTGGGCTCTTTGTAGAGTCTCTCTTAGCGGTTGATGGATTTCTGAAGCAGAAAATCAAGCTTATTCACAAAAGAAGCTTATAGTTTTAGAAACCACATGGATGGGAGTACTGTAATTTTGCAAGATTGGGCAGGCCGCCAACAAACCCAGTAGCCACAGTGACCGAAACTAAAAATGTGGAAAGTCAGCTTACCTTCTTAATTACTTTTAGACCATGTTAGCACATCCTCAGGGTCAGAACAGCATTGTCAGTACTTAATTGTAGGGATGTCTTTTTTCACAATTAAATAATGTTCTAATGGTTTTTTTAACACAAAATAGGGCTTATTATTAAATGAGCAAAATTTGAAAGAGTATGTAGACAGCATTTCTACCAGGTAGTATTATAAACTCTTTGATTAGTAACATGTACTAATTGTGTACAATTATTCCAAATATATTAAATATGTTAATTCCAAATATATTAAAATCCCATTTTGTGAGCATCACTACTTGTCCAGCTGAATGTCACTTAACTGATAACATGTCTACCTTCGGAATGTTTTTTTATATTAATACCAAGATGCAAAAATAATCTCTGTTTTATTGTCTATGTTATTGTCATCAGTTCATGAAAATACTGCCAGTAGGGCTGGAAAACAAAATTTTCTCGTATTTTATATCACAGTTCCCTGGGCCCTAGGCCTAATTATTCTTAATAATTTCAGAAGGGATTCTGTACTTGGGCTCACCATCAGTTTCTGGTTTGTCTTAAGCTCCAGACTGATACAGATATTCTACCAGTTTCTAGGTGATGAAAGGTTCTGGAAAGTAGGTCATTTTATGTTGATGGTAGGTATGATACGCATTTTAGATGTTGTATGTATGTGTGTATATATGACTTGTGTTATTTGTATTTGACATAACTCTATGTAGCTCCTAGTACAAAAATCAGAAATCTTCAATTTCCCTAAGGCTTATCTCTAGTCCTTGTTCCTTGAATGCAGATTATAATGAAGGCAGGCTCTGGCTGGAAATGCTGGACATCTCTGCTAGAGTAGGAGCATTTGTTCCAGGCCTCAGGGGGTAAAGGCAGACGCTTGTCTTCTGGCTTGCCCTGAAGCCCCTGAGCCTTTGCAGATTGAAGTAACTGCCTTTATGTGCAGGATCTCTTCTACAGCCTCCCACAGTTCGTGGGGAGAGAGTAGGGAGCAGTGGGAGGAGGGGGATAAGTTATGCAGCCTCTGCTAATTGTCAGGCACTGTGCTGGGTGCTGTAAGTACATTCTCCTGAATCTACACCACATCCTTGACAAGGAAGTATTTTATAAACGATGCAGTGCAGAACTTGCAAGCTCAGACACTGGGGCCAGACTGCCCAGGTTTGAATCATCACTTTGCTCTCTTTCAAAGTATGAGGTTCCACAGTGCCTCAGTCTCCCCATTTGTGAAGTGGGCATAGTAACAGAACCAATTTCTGTTGTTTATTGTTGGGATAAATAAATTAAGAATTGTAAAATGCTTAGAAGAGCACCTGCCATGCACTACTAGGTTGGTGTGTGTGAAATAAAGGGAAGAGAAGCTGGGTGCGAATCCCGCCCTGCATCTGTCTTTGAGAAAGGTGATCTTTTCACTTCAACACTTGCTATACTCCCTTTTTTTTCCCCTTCCTAGTCCCTTTTGTGTCGCCAAATCTTGAGTCAGTCAGTTTTCTTCATTTCCCCTTTACCTTACCTGATCAGTGTGGGTTTGTGGTCCCCATATAATTCTTGTGTTTTCTTTTCCTTGTCTTGGTACAGCCATTCGGGGCCTGTTTCTCAGAGCTTAAGACTGCAGGTAGGAAGGTGACAAGGACCCTCCAAATGACTTGGGGTTGACCATTTTAGTTCCATGCTCACTTTTAAAGGATGGACTAAATGATTCTTTATTGTTTATTTTTTAAAAAAACTTATTTTTCATTGATAAGTTAACATGCAATATTACTTTAATATCAGGTGTACAACATAGTGATTAGATATTTAGATACCTTATGAGGTATCTAAGCCAACTTCCTTCTTTACACTCTTTTAAGAAATGGTGTACACCTGATAAATATGGTGTACACTCCATATAAATATGGAGAATGTATTTATCTGGCCCTTAGTTGTGACAATGAGGAACCTAACATTTGTTTTCCAGTGAGGAAAATACAGAAAGGGGTTGATTAGGCTTGCCTCAGTCCATGGTAGGTCTAGTACTCATCACTTTAATGTTTCTTACTGTTATTTTACATTGGTTCTTTTCTCAAAAATGGAAGTATCTTTGCCCTGGCCAGATGGCTCAGTTGATCAGAGCATCATCCCATACACCAGGGAGGTTGCAGGTTCCATTCCTAGTCACCGCATGTACCTTGGTTGCGGGTTTGATCCCTGGTGGGGGCACATACAGGAGGCGGCTGATCCATTTTCCTCTCTCTCTGTTTCCATCCCTCTCCTTCTCTCTCTCATATCCTTGGGTGAGGATTTAAAAAGGAAAAAGCATCTTTCAAGCAGGTTCTGTTTCATTCACCTCTCATTGTACTCATTCCAGGCAGTTGACTCTCTGCTAAGCACATAGGTAACAAACAGCTCATGGGTGTTTGGGTTGAAGGAGGAGAGAATCACATTTAATGGCTTTATTCTGTTTCTAAACACGAAGTGACAAAGGGCAGCTGTTTTTCTCTTACCGTGGTGGCAGTATCAAGAGTTTATGTTCAGGATTTGGGGATTTTTGACATATCCTTTGCTTTGTCTCACAATTTCTTCTGGGATTTTCGGTTCTAAGCTTATGCCCCTCTATCTCAGGTCTCCAAATGTTGTGGTGTTGGCTTGAACCTGTGAATCTTCTGCCAACTTCCTTCTTTACACTCTCTCTTAAAAAATGCTGCTAAATACGGAGAATGTATTTACACAGTCCTTAGGTGTGACGATGAGGAACATTAACATTTGGTCTACAGTGAGGAAAATACAGAAAGGGGTCGATGACGCTTGCCTCAGTCCCACCTAACTCACCCACACACATCCAATTTACTTTGGACAGGAGTTTTCAATAATGTTAAAATCTATCTAAACTGCAATGGGGGGTTCTTGCTAAGGTTGCATAGTCTTTAAGGCAAGACAACACTATTAATAGAATGTGGATGTGTGTGGTTTATTTTTGTTTTCAAAATGGAAATGTTTCTTTGGGGTTTTGGCATGCTCTTTGATATGTTGAAAGATGAGAAAACATCATTTGGGAAACTCAGCACTTATACCATATTAGGAAATTTACAGTGCCTCAGATTTCACGTTTAATGTTTTAATTGCTTGGTTTGGTAATAGAAAAACTGCAAGCTTCTTTCTTTCATTTAAAGTTGCCATCACTTTTTTGCCCTCCTCTCCAGGGGTGGGCTGTTGCCAGTTTCTACTTCCTGCCTCAGCCCCAGCGTGGACTGAGTATTTGCTCTGAAAAAGGAGTTCATCACATGTCCTTTTGAATCAATATCATGTTGACTTTCTTACATACTGTTTTTTTTTTTTGTGTGTGTGTGTGTAATATGCCATACATGCCGTTGTTTTCTGTGGTGTCTGAAAGTATCTTAACTGCAATGGAAATTGAGTTGTATATTTTTTTAATTTTAAAATATTTTATTTATTTATTTTTAAAGGGAGGGGAAGGGAAGGAAAAAGTGAAGAAGAGAAACATCAATGTGTGGTTGCCTCTCGCATGCCCCCTACTGGGGATCTGGCCTGTAATCCAGGCATGTGCCCGACTGGGAATCAAACCAGTGACCCTTTGGTTGAAGACCAGGGCTCAGTCCTCTGAGCTACACTAGCCAGGGCTGAGTTGTATTTTTGAAACTTTCAAGTTGGCTTTGAATAAGTGGTGCTAACTCTGAACATTATATAATGTACTGAAGAAAGAGCTACCATCTTGGTCTGAGGGCAGATAAGAGACACACCTAGACATTATAAAAGAGATAGAGGGAAGGAAGGAGGGGAAGTTAGATGGAGAGAGAGAGATAGGTAGGTGGGAGAGGAGAGTAGGGAAGAGAGGAAAGAGGAGAGTTAGTTTGTATTTATACACTCCCTGGAGTCTAGGCCTTCTGGAAAAATTAAAACCCCCAATAAAGTTGACATTTACTCTTCTTGTAAAAACCTTCTTAGAAGAAAACAATAATAGGAAGACTTCTAAAAGTCATTTCTTAGGGACAATAAGATGTGGAAGGAGCAATCCTGTATATCATCTTTATAGTCATACAGAGTCACAGGGTTTAGAAAGGAAACTTCCTTTTACCTAGGAATTAAGGCCTTATCACTAGGCAGCTGAGAGCGGGGATTAGTTTAATTTTCCATGGACAGCTCCCTCTAAATATTATTTGCAATTAAATGCTTATATTTTCAATATCCAAATATATATTTGAATTATATTGTAATCCATCTTTATTGTACAAAATACAGAAAGACCTCCAAAAGAAAACAAAAATAACCTATAGTTATATAAGATGAAGAAAATTTTCATATATTTTCATTTAGCATTTATTTCTGTGTGCTTATATCTATATGTATTTTATATAAGTAGAATCACACTGTGTTTAGTTTTGAATTCTTCCTGTAACAATAAGGTAAAAATGGTATTTGGTGGTTGTATTGTAATTCTTGCTGTGACTTTATCACAAGTTATTTCTAATTCCCTGTGGATATTTTGCTGTACTGATTGTGATCTTGATGGGGGTGGTTTATGGTGTTAGGTTAAGCAGTGCTATAAAGAGCATCTTCGGGTATGATTAGTTTTTTTATTATCCTGATTATTTTATCAAATTAGTGTTCTACGGGGACTACTATGCCTTTTTAAGGGCCCCTGCACATATTGGTAAGTAGCTTCCCAAGAAGGTTGTACGGTCCCAGTACTGACGTTGCAGAATGCCCTTCTAGATGCCCGTAAGCCAATTCTGGCCTCCCTCTTTAAGACTTCCCTAATCTGCCAGGAAAAATAATATCTTATTTGTTAGTTTAATTTATATTTCTTGGTGAATTGCTTGTATTGTTGTAATTTTATTGTGATGTTTTATTGGCAGTTTGCTTATTGGGTTTTGTAAGTTCTCTATAAGCACTTTTCTATTTTTGTACTGGGATTTTAACGATTGCTTCATTGATTGCTGTGACTTGTTACATACTCATGGTATTAACCCTGTTTATGGTTTGACGTATTTCCTTTTTTACACAAACATTTAAATTTGAATTTTTATTTGATGATAAATGCTTTGGAACATCACTTTTCTTTCTTTTCCTTTAGTTTGGATCTTCTCTTTCTTTTCTCTCTTGCTCTACTGAAATTCCCTTAAGATTTTTCTTTCTTTTTCTGTGTAATCTATCTTTACATTTCACTGGCCTACTTTTTCCCACATTATGTCCTGCTTCATCTGGTTTCTTTTCTGTCGTTGCACAGCTCACGCATTGCACCTCCAGCTCTGGGCACACATTCCCACCACCTGACATCCTATCCCAGACCCTTTTCGGTCTTATCTTTTAAGACGGAGCTGTTAGTCACAGCCAATTAATATTTGACAAAGGAAGCAAGAACATACAAAGGGGTAAAGATAGTCTCTTTAATAAATAGCATTGGGAAAACTGGGCAGATATGTGCAAAAAAATTAAGCTAGAGCACTTTCTTACATTGTACACAGAATAAACTCAAAATGGATTAAAGACTTAAATGTTATACTTGAAACCATAAAAATCCTGAAGAAAACTTAGGCAGTAAAATCTCAGGCATTTCTAGTAGCAATATTTTTTCTGGAAAGAAAAGAAAAAATAAACATATTGGGACTATGTAAAACTAAACAGTTTTTTGCATGGCAAAGGAAACCATCAACAAAATGAAAATGACAACCCACTGAATTCAAGAACATATCTGTCAATGATATATCTGATAAGGGGTTACTATCCAAAGTTTATCAGGAACTTATAAACCTTAACACCAAAAAACCAAACAGTCCAATTAAAAAATGGGCAAAGAACCTGAATAGACACTTTTCCAAAGAGGACATACAGATGGTCAATGGACATATGAAAAGATGCTCAATGTCACCAATCATCAGAAAAATTCAAATGAAAACCACAATGAGATAGTCACCTAACACCTGTCAGAATGGCCATCATCAATTGGTCAACAAACAAGTGTGGGCCAGGATGTAGAGAAAAGGGAATCCTCTTGCATTGCTGTGTGGTGAGAATGCCCATTGTTGCAGCCACTGTGGGAAGCAGTATGAGTTGCCTCAAAAAATTAAAAATGAAACTGCCTTGTGACCCAGTGATTCTACTTCTGGGAATATATTCTGAGAACGCCACAATATTAATTTGAAAGAATATATGCATCCTTGTGCTCATTGCAGCATTATTTACAATAATCAAGGTTTAGAAGCATCCCAAGAGTCCATCAGTACCTAAGTGGATAAAAAACTGTGGTACATTTACACAGTGAAATATTAGTTGGCTGTAAAAAAAAAAAAAGCAGAAACTCTAACCCTTGACAACAGTATGGATGGACCTGGAAAGCATTATGCTAAGTGAAATAAGCCAGTCAGAGAAAGAGAAATGCCATATGATTTCACTCATATGTGAAATCCAGCAAACAAAATAAACTAATAAACAAAAGAGAAATAGACTCCTAAACAGAGAACAGGCTGACATGTGTCATAGGAGAGTGGGGTTGGTGGGCTGAGTGAAAAAGGGGAAGGGATTAAGCAAAAATAACAACAACAACTCCTAGACACAAACAACAGGAGAGTGATCACCAGAAGGAAAGGTAGAAAAGGGTAATGGCAGCATAGATGATGATGGAAAGGGACTCGACCTGTGGTGGTGACCACACAATACAATACACAGACGATGCAGAATTGTACACCTGAAAGCTATATTGTTTTATTAACCAATGTCCCTCCAATAAATTCAATTAAAAAGAAAAGGGAAAAAGGAGGAGTTAGGTCATGTCTTTCAGAAAAATCTCCCTGAATACTTCAGCCTGTGGTGATCTGTCCTGACTCTGTCTTCAGTGCTCTTTTTGTACTTTTCATACACTAACTTAAACCTTTAGTTACACTGCCATCACTGTATGTTCTGTCACCTTCCGCCGGCTGCCGGGCCTTGCAAGCAAAGATGCTGTTGTTGCGTTCTCTGCAGACAAGCTTCCCACCCTGCACACCCCAAACTCATGCCTGGAACAGTTCCTGTGCATGAAGCACCTGAGTGCTCAGCAAAATGCAGTTGGTTGACCACTGGTGGTTCTTCTTCCATCTGGTTTCCATTTCTCTTTCTTACTGGTTTTCTTCTTCAGGATAAAGAATCACTTGGTATATTTATTTGGAAATCCTTGTCCCCTACTTGTACCCCTCTCTCTGAAACATTATCTGATGCCCTAATCATAATGTGTCACGTTCAACTACCACAGAATCTAGACATTCAGAAACTGGCTAGCTAGCTAATTTTCTCATCTCTCATTGTGTATTTTTGTTTTCTTGGCAGGCTAGTCAGTGTTATTTTCTAATTCTTAGTGCACTTACCTTGCACCTTCCCAGACAACTCCCCATGTTTTTAACCCAAACTTGGCTCTTCTGGTGTGTGAGGTCCCCCCCCCCCCATTTTAGAAAGGACATGGCTTGTGTGTGTGAAGGATTTAGAGATAAACTACTGAACAGTTACATGTGGGTCCTTGATGCATGGTGAGATCAGGAGGAAGGGGATGGCTGTGAGTTACTTTATTCAAGAAAGGCATTATAGGTACAGGCGATTATGGATATTGAAGTATTGGTAAGATTCATATGGGGCATGGGGAAAGAGAACATTTAACAGTTGGAATGATAGTAAACAAAGGTCTAAGAACTGTTTAATAGTAGTATTTGGTGGAAAGGAACATGGTATGTAAGTGGGAAATTGAGGATCATAAGGATGCCCAGGCCTATCATGTGTGAGAGGGGAACATACTTATCTATCAGGAGGAGGTGGGCACTCTCCCTCCCAGGAGCACACCACACCTTTCTCCATCCCTCTCTTCTTCCCCCAGGGGCCCTGCCTTTACCTTTCTCTCTCCCAAGCTTCAGCGTTCTTCTTTTGCCTCTGTAACTTGTTCCCTGAGCCCATTTCTTCTACTGCTCAGTTCTCTTGCCTCTGTGACTCTATAAATAAACTTTCACAGCTTGAAGGAAAAAAAGAAGGTAGTCTGTGCTCTATGTGGGAGCGTACCACGAAGCCCCTCAGTTTTCATCTCCGGGTTCCTGCCTGCAGCCGTCCCTGCACTAATTACGTGTCTCAGAGCACTTCTCCTATCTTCTCTTTCATATTTAGCTCCCCCTGGAAATGATATTCTATACGATTCTATCCTATTCAGACCTACTAAAAGGTTCACAAAGAATTTCACAAACACTATCTCATTTGATGCTTATAATAATCGTGGGCAGGCCTTCCTACATCAATTGGAAAGCAGGAATCAGAGGGTCACGGAAGCCACAAAACAAACAAGCAGAGAAGTGGACTGGGAGGCTCGAGCCCAGATGCGGTCAGTCTGTTGGTGATCAATCACGGCATGCCTGCCACGGAGGCCGCTTCTCTTCGTTGATGTGTTCATTCACTCATTCAGTAGTTTTTGGTGAATCTTGCCTGACCACCTCCTATGTGCTGGGTGGGCCCCAAGATAATGCAAAGTTGAACAAGGCACACTTCTTGCCCCTCCTTCGAGTCAAATGGGGTCACACACATGAAGCTGGCCGTGATGATGACTCGTTTTGGGGGAAGCCTGGGTGCTGCGGTTGCACCGAGAAGGACTTGAAGGCTGAAATTGTGGCAAGGACTAATACCTCCTAGAGTGAGTGATAACTGAATTGAGATATTGAGGGGGGAGTTAAGTGTTGGTGCCCATCACCTCCCACCCACCCTGAAGCAGTAACATCATGGGCCAAAGATGAGAGAGGACAATGGTAAGTGTGGGAAATTAAGAATAGTTGAATTTGCCAGGCATATGGAGTTCAAATTGGAGAATGGCAGAAGGTGGAACTCAAGAGGTAGGCAGAGAGGCCACACCATGTGTGTTTTGGGAACCACGATGAGGTTTGCAGTTCTCAGTCCAATGAGGAGCCATCTGAAGGGGTTGGAGCCTGCGAGGCGCGATCCAGTGTGTGTGTGGGAAGGTTTCTCTGGTGCAGTGGGAGGGGCGGTCTGGTAGAGTAGAGCCGTTAGCAGAGGTAACACACAGTGATTCTCTTGATCAGGCCCAGGAGTAATCTGAAGGACTCCAAGGGCTTTTCCAGAGCAGAGCTAAACAAAGTGGACAGTGCAGATTGGGGTTTGCTGTCTTGCGTGGTTTGGGCCTCGAGTTAGAAAAATGGCTTAAAAAGCCAGAATGTCGTCATCATCCTCACATTCAGACTACCTTTTTCCAGCTGGACAACCAAGGCCAACTTCGATGACATGGAAATTGTACTTTTTAATCTCCAAGTCCCAGGTCTAAACGAGCAAGCTGTTCTTTTTAAATATGTATATTTTAAAAAGTATAGATAATGTTGAAGTGTTTATTGGCAGCAAATATAATTTTTACAAAATCTGTAAAACACAAAATGTAGCTCAAGAGCTTTTCATTATGAACTGGTTCACCAATAAGACCATGTTGCAAAGAAAAGCAAAGAAGCTTCATGAAAATGCAGGTGTTGGGGGTCAGGGTAGCCAAATCTTTTGACCAGTAGGGCTGCTTTTTTCTGTGTAAAGAAAGCACTTTTCTCTTGTAGTCCTTTCTACATTTTTTCACACAAACAACTCCCTTTAGAGACTACTTCTTTAATTCCCCCCCCCCTTTCCCCTCAAAAGAGGGATGGTAGATTATTTCAAAGAGCAGCGGAGGGTGGGAGAGCAGACAATGAAGACCTAGGTCCTTACAGTCACCGGAGAACTCTGAACTTTCTGTGTCCCCCCTCAGGTGGCCTCAGTGTTTCTATTACCTTGGTAGAAAGAGTATGTGACTCTCCTGCCTGCCTTGAAGTCTTGTTGCCATGGAAACTTCCATTCCACATACCTGATTCACACATCATGCTTGGCTAAGTCCAGACAGAGGTCACAGACTGGCATTTGCCCTCTGTTTCCCCTTCTTGTGTTTGCCAGGCACTTAAAAATGAATACAGATAGATGAGAGGGAGGGCAGTGTCATGTGTAAGAAAGCTGTGTGTCGGGGGCAGAGGCTTGGGGATTTCAGAAGATAATACCTGTCGAGGGAAGAGTAGAGCAAACGGAAAAGTGTGTGAATTTAAGCTCCTGGAAGCAAAGGCTTTGCTCTTATGATGTGTCAGAAGGTAATTTTCTGGATTTCCAGGTGAGATAGGAAACGAGTGAACAGATGCAGAAGGCTGTTGCTCCTTAGTGAGTTTTCCGTCCCATTTTCACTGAATTGTCCAATCATCCGAGCTCCGTGGTGAACACCTTAGGACTGTAACCTGGTTTTAGGGAAAACGTCAGTTTAAGCTGTCTAATAAGAATCTGTTCTTTGACAACACTGGAACCTTGGCTTGCCTTTTATCATATTGTAGAAATATAATATTGTAGAAAGCACAAATTATTCTGTGGAAATTATTACTCATGAAGAGTTGGCACACTGTCTGGGGTACATTTCTGTTTTTCCTCTGATATTTTCTTTTCCTCTAGTATAGCTCCTTTAATATGTTACTTGGAGAATAGCACTGTCAGAGGCACATTATTATTAACCTTCATCTCTATCCAGAATTTCTCTTTTATAGGTCATCATTTTCTCTTGATTCCTGTTTATGAGGCAGAGTTTTAGAAATTAAAAAAAAAAACCCTTTCAAACTGTCATGGTAATCAGTGATCCCGAAATACTGCATTTCAAGCCTGTGTGGGTGTAGTTAGGTACCATCAGGTCTCGGCAGTGGGATTAGCTACCCAGTGCCTGCCCTGCCTCACCACACTTATTCTCCCATGTCCTCTAATTGGTTAACAGTCCCCTTGTTTAGATGGCTTCATTTACAAAGTGTGCCCTTGCTGCCAGCAGCCAGGGGTTCTAGTTTGGAGTCAGTCCCACCTGAGGGAAAAATTTCATCACCTCCTTGGTATTCTTGCACAAATGATGTTCTCAACCTCAGTTTCTCCATTGGTGAAATGATCTTCATGCTGTAAGGTTGCTGTCAAAAATACTGTAATTTTTAAAGTGCTTTGTACAGTGCTTGCTACATAATAGCTATTGTTCTTATTACCTTGCTAGATCATTTTATAAAGAACATTTACAGTATCTGAAAGAATATTCTTGACATCGGTATTGCTAATTTTTGCTGTTACTGACTTTGGCATAGGTGAGGGTAGACACAGGCTAAGAATATGAATGGTAGATTAAAAGCAATAGGTAATTCTTACCAAAAGTAGTGTGCACATACCCTCTCTCTCTCTCTTTCTGTCATTTGTATATGTGCACTCGTCTGTTTTTTGAATCCCACTGCAGGTTCAAGCAGCAAAATACAAAGGTTGTACATGTAGTGGAAGACAGAATGCCGTCACAGAGAGAGCAGTGATGTTCCATCGACATTTCAAGGTAGTCACGTGGGGATGCGTGTGCATTCCTATTCCATGATGTGGGGGCCATTCTAACTTTCCCGACACCACTGGCTTCTCACCTCCTCACCCTTCCTCTCGTCACATTTTTAAAATTGTATTGAAATATACATAACATAAAATATATCATTTTTTACCGTTTTTTTGTCACCTTGTCGCACAACCATCATCACTACTCACTTCCAGAACTTCTTCATCTTCCCAGCATGACACTGTCTACCGACTAGATGGCGACTCCCAGCCCTGCCTCCCACCGCCCTGACTACCGCCCTCCTTTCTGCCACGATGAATTTGACTGCTCGAGGCACTCCGTAGCACTGGGATCGTGCAGTGTTTGCCCTGTTGTGACAGGCTTCTTTCCTTTAGCGTAATGTCTTCCGGGGTCATTCATGTTGTAGAATTTCCTTTTTAAGGCTGACTAATATTCCATGGTATGTATAGAGTTCATTTTCTTTATCTGCTTCTCTGCTGATGGCCATTTGGACTGGTCCCACCTTTAGCTATTTTGAATGATGCTGCTATAAACATGGGTGTGCAACTATCTGTTTGAGCACATTTTCTCTTTTACTGTGGTAAAGATTAGAAGTTGTTAGACTGAATCAGAGTCTTCATTGTGGACTCTTCAATAGCAGTGAAATGGGCCATGTGGTATGCATTTCTCCCCCTTTATAATGTGGTATAGAAGCAAAACAGAACATTTACCACTCTAGCCATAGTAAGTGAACAATTCAGCACTGTTAAGTACATTCACATTATTGTGCCACCACTGCCCACATAGTTTTGTCCGGCAGCCCTGTAACTGGGCACCCACTGAGCAGAAACTCCGTGTCCCCTGTCCCAGCCCCTGGCGACCACTATTCCACTTTCTGTCCCTGTAGGTTTGATTGCTGTAGGGACCTCACGCCAGTGGGATTATGCAGTGTTTGTCCCCTTGGGACTGGCTTATTTCACTGGGCATTATGTCCTCCTGATTCATGTATTTTGTAGCATTTGGCAGGTTTTCCTTTGACAAGACTGAGCAACGTCTCCTTGTCCATGCCCCATTTTGTCCATCTAGTCGCCTAGGTGCCAGTGGACATGTGGGCTGCTTCTCCTTCTTGGCTATTGTGAATGTTGCTGCAGTGAATGTGAGTGTGCAAATATCACTTTGAGAATTGGAATTACTGGATCATATGGTAATTCACGTTTAATTTTTTGAGAAACCCCCCATACTGTTTGCCATAGCTGCTGAGTCATTTTACATTCCCTCCAACAGTGCACAAGGTTTCCAATTTCTCCACAACCTCACCGACACTTGTTATTTTTTCTATTTTAATGTTTGTTATGGTGGCCATTTTGATGTGTGTGAGGTGATAAATCGTATTGATTTTGATTTGCAATGAACTTTCTTAAAGTGATTTTAAAGACATATTGAAAGCAAACAGATGGACTGAGACAATCGTTGTGTTTAGAATGGAGAGAGGCTTGGACAACTGTGGGGCTCCCAGACGAGTTGTCTTACCCCTCCGACAATCCCTTGTGTGCTTGGAAGTGTGTCTGCCTGCCCTGCTGCTGTGCTGTCCCCAGCGTGGGAGTGGAGGGGGACTCTGGCCTCCGCGGTGTGGCCTGGCCGACACTCTGCCGCCCTCTCATCCTCTCAGAGTCCTGGGTGATTAGTAAGCATTTTCTCACAGCAAATGACTCAGAATGAAATGTAGCTCCAGATACATAGTTATTTCAAAAAAAACAGCGATGTCTTACTTTTTTTTTTTTTTAGCCATTTCTATTGACTGTTTCTGTGTGGATTAAAAAAAATACTAATGCTGATCTTAATGCTTTAAGATCAGCATTAAGGTTCATTCATGAGCATTAGTGAACTACCCAGAACAGTTCTGTCCAGTAGAAGTATAGTGCAAGCCATACATTTGATGTTACATGTTTTCCAGTATCCATGTTAAAAAGCAAGAAGAAAAACAGGTGAAATTAATTTCTACAATATATTTCAATGAACCTGATGTACCCAAAATATTGTCATGTCAATGTATAATGAGTATAGAAAACAGAGAAAGCCTGCTTTGTTCTTCATCCTAAGTCTTTGCAGTCTGGTGCTCATTTTAAATTTACAGCAATTCTCGATTAGGATTGGCCACATTTCAAGTGCTCGAGAGCCACACGTTTCCAGTGGCCAGCTCATTAGACAGTGCGGGCATATCATGTTAGCCAAGGACACAGGATGTCCAGAGAGGGTTAGCTCTCGGCTCTGCCTAGTGGGCAAGATATGTCAGTAAAGCGCTAATGATGGTGTTGAGGGCTTGTGCGCAGCGTTACGGACGCCCAGAGGAGGGGCTCCCTGCCCCCTGCCATCGACTTGGGTTGTCTGCCACTGCTAGACCTCATTCCTTTGAACTAGTCCCCTGTGGGGAGGGCACTGAGCTGGGGTTTGGCATGGGCCCCAGTTCATCAGATATTAACTTTCTGCCTCCTGTGCTAAGAGAGCTGCTGGCAAGTTTATATTTAATTATAAGCTCTGCGCTATCCCTGGGTCTGTTCCGGCACCAGAACCGCACTGCTCTCCTGCTTATTCCCACAGCCGGGTTCCTTTACTTCTCCTTTGGGCGGTGGGAGCCAGGTTCACCACCTCAGCCCTTTGAGCTGCAGTGCCTAGGGGAAGGTTAGATGTATGGTGCTGAGACGAGGAGAGGAAGAAAACACTTTTTTTTTTCTTTGTCCCAACACCTTTTCCCTCACCTCTGGGGAGCAATCCCAAGAGCTCTAGTTGTTAACGAAGAGGTCGCAGTCCTTGGACGACAGGCTTCCCTGAATCCACCCTGCTGCTATGCTGACCACCCTCCCCGCTGACCACCCTCCGTGCCCAGGTTCCCGGGGAGCCACAGCGGCACCTCTGCGGATGCTGTGGATGGGAGGTGCAGTGAGGCAAGCCTGTGCATCTCCCCGGCTGCCCACGTGGGGAAGGGTGGCCAAGACGTGTTTACAGAGAGCCAGCCAGGAAGCACAAGGGAAGAGGAGGAGCTGTTTCCACTTATCCTCCCACCTCCTTTTGGCTTTCTCTTCTGGCATTGCCCACGGCCAAAAAAAAAGATGGGAATTTGGCAAAGTGAAAGTATATCATTGTATTTCCCTTGCCCTCCGTCTCATCTCCCTCCTAAGGAAGCCAGGCTGGACTTTTTTTCCACCCAGTTTACTTAACACTCAGAGACTCAAAATTCCTCTCCTACTGCTGATGTGGAAGAGACTTGGAAATATGTTCCTTTGCAGGAGATGAGAGATATGGCAGAAAGACAAGGTCAGACGAGGCCAGGGGACGGGAGCCAAAGTCTTACTGAACTCTTGAGGTAACACTGTGACTGCTGGACAGGCTCCTCTGAGTGCTGAGGAAGAAGAGGAGGCTGTGGGGCCCCACATGGCCTAGATTCCTCTATGATCGGTGCAGTCAGAGGAAATGGGGGGACCAAGGTGGGCGGGATGAGTCCGCCTTCCAAGGACTGTGCTAGTGGGTGTTGGCCTGGTAAAAGGTGGAGTGGAGAGTTCTGCCAGCCTCCTCTAGGCTCTACTTCTGATACTGCCCAAGCTCTTTTAATCATAGTTTAAACTTCACACTGTTAACATACATTTCTTTGGGACTTGCTTATACCTTCCACCTTTGGGAATCAGATCCGCAGTGTAAAGATTATGAGAATCTCAATAATTACCTAAATTAACAAAGAGGCCAAAGTAAAATATTCCTTCTCCCAGGGAAATAAAATAAATGAGAGCAGAACATCTCTTCTCATCATTACTCCAAACTCACAAATCTTCTAAAACTCAGTTAGCTTTGTCATGTACTTTAGCAGATAGTGTGTTTATTAACAAGAACGGTTACATTAAGAAGTTAACTTCAGGCAATGAAAACATGAAGACAATGGAGAAGGTCACACGGTTTGAATGTCACACATGCATACTTATTTTGTATTGGAGTAATGAAAGGGAATCAGGGTCACTGCTGTGACCTGTGGTCATATACATTTTGGTACCAAAAATATTTTGCCTTTTGCTTAGCTTTAGGAGATGGGGAGTGAGTGATAGTTTGAGCAGGTCAGGGGTCCAGATGGGCAGCTGGCTGGAGTTACAGCAGGCTGTCTGGTCAGGCACCAGCACCGGTGACAGGCCAGCACAGCAAGATCATGGGATAGAGGTTTGAATCCTGGCTCCCACTGATTAGCCCTGTGTGAGTAATTCAACCTCTCTTAGCCTCATTAATTGTCTATAAACTTGGAATTATAATTTTTGAAGTGATTCATGTTTAAAGTGTTTAGTGCATTGTGCCTGACAAATTTTGAGAACATATCAATTGCTATTATGAATACTAGCAATGAAAATGCTGAGTTTAACTAGCAATATACAGCTGCCCTTGTTTATGCCTACCAGTAGCAAAGCAATACATTGTTTGGTTAACACTTGCTTGGCCTCTTTTGGAAAGTCTTTAATTGTGTATTTTTTTTCTTCACATCCTTGCAGGTGTGTGGTGTGTTGTATGGGAAAGGCCAGTAATTACGGCTTGCAAACGGAGTTGACCGAACAGTCTTTCCCATGGCAACTGAAAAATAAAAAAATAAAATAAAATAAAATTGGGGGTTACATAATTGCTGTCACTGGACTAGGAGGAATGTGGAGATCATGAATTTTTTTGTGGCTTTTGGTTTTCTTTTGGTCGAAGGTGTTGGGTGAAGATACAGAGGTCCTCCTGAGTAACTGAACAGGATGCCGTTGCTTGCTTTGAAGGGAGTAAACTGGTCTAAAGTACAAGTGGGAGGGGAAGTTGAGGTTTAATGAAGGAGGGTCATTATTAATGTTTCCATGGTTTTAGCAGTTTAAAAGTTGGGAGTTTAAGTAAGGTTGTTGGTTGTGGGGAAAACAGGCCACAGACATTCAGACATGGTTCAAGTTCAGTCTCTTAGTTTTCATTTTAATCTGGAAATAGGGAGTCAAGGCTTTTGAATAACATAGCAAAAGGATTGCTTCATAATTTTAACAGTGAATGCTAATTACCACTTGGCCACAATGGCACAAGATCCAGAAAACTACACTACTCTTCTCAAATCCCAATTACCCAAATATTGTTTCCCCTGCGAGGAGAAAGAATATTATTCCTTTGGATTACTAATTCTGCTTTCAAAAGGATTTATGTTAATTTTCCCAAAGCCTGTGTGGAACTCAACACTAACTTTCAATAAACAGGTGGTGTCTTTCCCCAACGTTCATAAAATGATCTTGAATCCATTCTTTTTATCTTGCTTGTATCAAGATTAACATAGAAGGCATTATTTATTTGACTGGAAGATAGGATTGAGTTTGCCATTGTGGGGTTGGCTCTCTTGGTTCTAGAACAGGGTTGGAAGAAACTACTAGCCTCCACCTGCCTCTCCCCCACCATGTATATTAAATCAAACCCATTTTAGTTCTAAAAATTAGGTCTTTTTTCTTCCGAAGACTCAAGAGATATATAAAGTGAACTCTACGTTTTTAGCAATAATGTTGGGGTAGAAAGAACATGGAGAATTGAAATCTATAAACTAAAGCCCAATATTTAAAACATCTTCTACTCCTTGGCTCTTTATTTTTTTAAAAAATATATTTATTTTATTGATTATAGCATTACAGTTGTTCTATTGCCCCCCTTCATTCCCCTCCACCCCCACACTCCCTCCCCCACCATTCTCCCCCCCTTAGTTTATAACCATGTGTCTCAAGTTCTTTAGATTCTATATTTCCCCCACTATTCTCACCCTCCCCCCTATCTATTTTCTACCTACTGTCTATGCTATTTTCTGTACCTTCTCCCCCCTTCTCCTCCTCCCACTCCCCTGTTGCTAACCCTTCATGTGATCTTCATTTCTATGGTTCCACTCCTGATCTAGCTGTCCTCTTGGTTTGCTTTGGTTTTAGGTGTGGTTGTTTATAACTGTGAGTTTGCTGTCCTTTCACTGTTCATATTTTCCATCTTTTTTTCTTAAATAAGTCCCTTTAACATTTCATATAATAAGGGCTTGGTGATGATGAACTCCTTGAATTTGATCTTATCTGAGAAGCACTTTATCTGTCCTTCCATTCTAAATGAAAACTTCGCTGGATAAAGCAATCTTGGCTGTAGGTCTTTGGATTTTATGACTTGGAATACTTCTTTCCAGCTCCTTCTTGCCTGTAAGGTCTCTTGAGAAATCTGCTGACAGTCTGATGGGTACTCCTTTGTAGGTGACTGTCCCCTTATCTCTTGCTGCTTCTAGGATTCTCTCCTTCATTTTAGTCTTGGCTAGTGTAATTACGATGTGCCTTGGTATGTTCCTTCTTGGGTCCAACTTCTTTGGCACTCTCTGAACTTCCTGGATTTCCTGGAAGTCTATTTCCTTTGTCAGACTGGGGAAGTTCTCCTTTATTATTTGTTCAAATACGTTTTCCACTCGTGGCTGTTTCTTTCTCCCTTCTGGTACCCCTATAATCCGGATGTTGGAATGTTTAAAGATGTCCTGAAGGTTCCTAAGCCTCTCCTCATTTTTTTGAATTCTCATTTCTTCATTCTTTTCTGGTTGGATGTTTTGTTCTTCCTTCTGTTCCATTCCATTGATTTGAGTCCCAGTTTTCTTTCCATCACTATTTGTTTCCTGTGCATTTCCTTTCATTTCAATTAGTTTAGCCTTCATATGTTCCTCTAATTTGTGAGTATAATCAACCAGTTCTGTGAGCATCCTGATGACCAGTGTTTTGAACTGTGCATCTGAGAGGCTGGCTGTTTCTTGGTTACTTAGAGTTATTGGCTCTGGGGCTCTGAGTTCTTCTTGAGCCATCTTTTGGACTGTTCATGCCTGTTACGTATCAGGAGCGTATCAGGATTGGAGCCCTCCGTGTTCACCAGAGCAGGGCAACTCAGTCGCTGGGTTGTGATGCTGTATGTGGGGGCGGGGTCAAAGAGGAGCAATGGCTGTCTTGTCTGCTGCCTCCCGCCAATGCCGCCACAGTTGCCACCATCACCGGGGCTGCATGTTTCATCCCTCTGCACTCGAGTGTGCCACTGCCGTCAGCCCTCCACCACTGGGTTCGCCCGCTGGGGCCTGCGCTGTCCGTCTCACTGTGAGAGAATGTGAGACTGCGGTCAGTCTGTACCGCACCCCAACTGGGTCCGGGCTGCCTGTGTGCCTGGATCTGGGGATCTTTCCTGCCCGATCCTGCTCTGCTGCTGGCTCCGCCCCTCTTACCATCCCGGTTGAAGGGTTCGTTGTTGTTGGACTTCCGTATATTTCAGTTCTCTGTTCTTTGGCTGCGTCTTCGTTTACTAAACCTTTGTTGTATTCAAACTTGGTTGTGGGAGAAGGCACAGTGTTTCCACCTATGCCTCCATCTTGGTGGAAGTCCTTGGGTCTTTAAATGTACGTTAAGCAGAGGGTGGAAGAGTCAGAGGGATGAGGCGGAAGAGTCAGTGCCAAGTCTGTGGTGCCTGGAGTCAGCAACCCTGGATTAGGAGTCAACCTCTTCCAGTTTCCTAGTGAGCACGGGGATATTTGTATCTGTAACTTCTCTGAGTTCTCCTTTCATCATTTGTCAAGTGGTGATTTGTACAGTATTTTTTATGGTTATTCTATTAGATCAGATGAGATATATGTGACAGTTTGTAGTCTGTTGGATGCTCTCTGTATCTATCTTGGTCTCACCTGATAGAGGGGGAGAGGAGATGCACACTGTCAGTAGTCTGAGCAATCATTTTATATCATTCCCCCTAAATTACCAAGAGTGGACTGTAAACTAACAGTCTTCAATGCTTGGCCTTCATCAGCGATCATAGCCCCAGGCCCAAAAGTTGCTATTGATAAGGCAAGTATCAATAAAAGCAAGCTTCATATTCATATCCATATCTTTTTGCTTCCCTTTTCCCAACCAGGATGGTCAATTGGGGATATTAACCTAGTTCTGACCGGGGAGAATAAAAGAAATTTTCTCTGTGCTTTTTGGCAATCTTGTATCACCGGTTTCAATCTTCATAAACTATAGGAGCCAGGAAGTTCTTTCTTCTCAATACTGGCCTCTTTTACATTGGTAGCTGAGGGAAGAAACGTTGGAAGTCTGGAGGGAGCAGTGGAACAGTGGCAGGTTCCTTTAGCTGGTGAGCTTGGGGCTTTTGCAACATCTGCTCCAAGTTTCTGTTCTATGTGGAACTTAGGTAAAGAAATCTGTCTCTGCCTTTTCACCCTTGCGTTATTCTAAGTTAGCAGGAATATCTTTTTTCGTATAATGTTGCCTAACTTTTTTCCTTCATCCCTACACTGAAGAGTGGGATGAACATCATCTTGCTCTCTCAACTGGTTTGGGTTCAGAGTATTGGGGAGTCACCCTTTCAGAAGGTCACGCAGTGCACATGGCGTCTGCTGCGGGCTCTGCGCTCCACCTCAACAGCCAGCGTCCTCAGCTCTCTTAGGGCGCGTTCCTAGCCTCGTCCCCAAGGCCACAATCTGTGATACCAGGAATCTTTATGAATTCTGCAAACAAGTTATTTACATCCAACCATGAGAAAGAAGAGAATTGGCAGTCTAATTAAAAATGCTAGATACGGTAGAAACATCATTCCAGTAATGTAATAAAAAAAAAACAGGAGTCAAGATCGGGGATCTAGTCTTGACTTTGCCACTAACTCGAATTGTAAAGGTGATAGAGTAACTTCATTTTTATGAATCTCATATCCAAATACAAAATTATTTTATATTTCAATTTATGAAATAAGATTTCAGACTGAATTTTCATTCAGACTTCTCTCAGTGTTGTGATTCTGTTTTTAAGTTCAGTACTTCTGATTATTGTTTATCTTATTAAGGATTACAGTGTTTGTATTTTATATTACCATATCACGTTATTCAAGGTTGGTCATTGCCATTAACATGCTTAACACTCAAAGCACACTGGAGAGAAAATAAAAAGTTTTCCATGACTCTCACTTGTCTTTCCTACCCAATGGGAGAAACTGGTCAGGGACAGTTCTCATGAAAGCAACAGAAGAAACTGAGGAGCAAAAAAAGACATGGTGTCATATCTTTTATTGGGTCTTTGGAAAGGAAACTCTATATAATTAAAAAATCTGAAAAGCTGAGTTCATGACTAGTATTCCTTTAGGTATCACTTTTGAAATCTTTAAACATGCAGTCATCAGATCAGAATTCATTAGAAGACAAGGATTTTAATTGCCTTTCTCAAATCTGAGTCTCAGCCTTGGCTGGTGTTCAGATGCTTTTCTTTAACATAAACCTCTGTTGAAAGTTTATGGATTCCTTTCAGAAGAAAGTTAGAAAAATTATCTAGGTGCTTAGGAAAGCCAACAGAACTACAGTTGGAAGATAGAAATGTTCCCTTAGAAAGTTTTATATCTACCCCTCAGAAAGCTGCATGAACAACAAACCAGGCTGTTCTTGATCATGCCACATTTGTGGACTTGTAGTTGACTCCCAATGAGCTACACACAAGGCTGTTTAAGGCAATAGGTTTGCACTGGTATTTAGTCGGCTGAATGAAGCTGTGTCTAACCTTGTTATCCCTTTCCAACACAAATAATATGTCTTACATATAACATCATGTGGGAACTTTTTCTCTTACTCTGCGTCTAATCTGGATTGCAAGCTAGGCATACATATGCCCTGACCGTGGTGTTCTGGGCTGTCTCTTCACATTCCAGATTGGCATAAACCAGAGTGACTTAGTTTACACTTGTCAGGGGCTAGCGCATATTACTCTGTTCTAACTAGGGCTCATCATCAGTGAGTATTAAGCTGTTTCAGTTTTCTACCTATGTATACGAGTGTATCCTTTAAACAAATGCTTGTATCGGGAACTCATTTATAGCTTTCCTTTACCTGTCACTGTCCTTCACCTGAAATACTTTGTTCTAGTAGAGGATCTCATGGAGCATCGTTGTCCATGAATATATTTTGTGTTGAACCAAGTTCATCCAGATTTTATGCTATGTTATCTTCTAGGAGTTTTTTAGTTTTGTGTTTGCAATTTAGGTCTGCGATGCATTTTGAGATAATTGTTGTGTGGGTGTAAGGTGCATGTCTGGATGAATTTTTGCCTACGGAGGGTCAGTTGTTCCAGCACCACTCATGGAAAAAGTTATAATAAGTCTTGATGCTGGGTAGTGTTTGTCCTCCAGGTTTTTTTTTCTTTTAAAATTGTTACCTATTCTGGATTATGTCCTTTGTTTTTTTATGCGTTTAGCAGTTTTCATAAAAGCTGGCCTTGGATTTTTACAAGATAGGAAAGTGGCTTTTGGAAGCACGGTCCAGATATAGGAGATAATCGTGAAAACGGAGTGACATGTTGATCCATCGTTCACTGAACAGCCTATCTGAACCTGTTAATCAGAGACCAACAGCTGATCTGAAAGCATTGTTAGAGGAAAGGTTTCAGTTCTTTTCTTAAAGTTTTATCTGGCTGTAACAATAATATTTCTGTTCCTCTTCACCGTGGCATTTTCAAAGTAAACAATCTGAGTGTCTGCTTATACCTACTGAATAAGAAGGAAACACGCAAGACCATCGCTAGCCGACTTCAATCTGCCTCTCTAGGCGTGGCCTCCACAACTCTCCTTTGGGAATGTGTATTTTCTGAAGGGCCGAGGTTTATGGGATGAGGGATGTGGGGAATTAAGGGAGCTCTGGGCTCAGATCCCTATGCTGCATGTATTAGCTGTGTGAGCTTTGTCACGTCACATCACCCCTCTGAATCTTAGTCTTCTAAGGGCTAAAATAAATAATAAACATATTGACTTTTGTTTTTATCTGTGATACTAGGTAAGTAAATATCATGTAGGATCAGACATTTAGGTCCATTCCCTGAACTATTGTTTGTAGCTAAATTGGATTTGTAGTATCTGAACATAAGATATTTGGAATTTAAGAAATATTCCTTTTTCTTGTTTCCTATTTGGTGGTAAATTCTTTTTTTTTTTTTTTTTGCCTATTATCTAATGTCAAAACACTTTGTCCATAAAAAAAGATGAGTTTAATAATAGATTTAGGGCACAAATAAACTATTTACAAGTTACTACATTAAAAAGGCTATGCATAAATCATTTTGGCTTTTATGTTCAATCTTTGGTTTTATATATTGCTCAGTTAGGAAGAGGAGAGAGAACATAAAATCTGATTTTATTGGATTACTTATATGCTCAGAATTATATTTTGGGGGGGTCTTATCTAATCCTGCAGAAATATCTGGGAGGGTATACAATTCAGTGTTCTCAGATACTGCTTACCATCTGCTTTCAAAGTGAAAAATGAGCATTATATTATACTTTTATTGCCCTTTGTCTGCTAAGTTCAAAGTCAGGAGATAGAGGTCACTGTCATTTTTACTACTGAGTTGTTACTAACATTGCATATTCCATCATCTGCCTTCTCTGCAGTTTTGTGATAACCATCCACCCTTCCTTGGCCCCTTGCACACTTTCTTTTCCCCTCACATACTTTTGCAGCAGATATTCTTGGCTGAAGGAAGTAGGGAACACATTCATCAGGAATGTGTAACTGGGTTTTATAGAAACAAAAAGGTTTTTTTGCTTTCTTTAGCTTCCCCCCCTCCCCCCATTTGGACCTGATTCAGTGTGAAAGGGAGAGAAAGTAATAAGAGAATCTTTACTTGAAAAACTGATGCAAGTTCACAGATTTAGATAGAAATTGTGAGGAATAAAAATATAGTAAGATTGCATGGATCTTCTGTATATTAGTGCTTACTTATATGTGATTTAAGCTTTATCGGAAGCATTAGTTATAGTGAAGACGTTTGTGACAATGACTCATTGCGTTGGACAGATAAGAAGCTGGCTGGCAGAGCCAAGTAACCTGGTCCAAAACATAGTGCTAGTAACTCTTGTTATATGGGGTGAAAAAAGACGTTTTCTGGGCAGTCATATGGATTGTGGTAAAACCAATAAAACTGTATTTCCTTGTAAAACATTCATGATTGCGTACCCTATAGGAACGTAATATTTTAGGATCCGGTTGTCCCTGCCTACCAAATGCTCACAATGACAGCATCTTTGTGGCAGAGATTTGCTTAGGAGGGGCATTTCCTCATCATCTGGAATATTGTACTAAGTAGTCATTTAAAAGACTAGAACGTATGAAGATGACCTTATAGCAATAACTCTACTGCTTAGTGTGAGCCACAGATGCCTGTTTGCTTTGTCTGTGCTAACTTTTTTCTCCATGCAGTGCTCCTGTGGAGTTGGCACCCGTATTTTTCCATTTACAGTTGAGGGGTTGAGGCACAGTGGAATTCATAACTTGCTGAGGTCCCAAAGCTGGTATGGTTTCAGCTCCGAGTCCTCTGACTCCACAGCCTCTCTACAGTGCTGCTTCTTAGCCTGATGAGGTAGTGCCTGTGGCTCCCCGAGAACCTTGACTTGGCCTCAGTTGACTGAGGAAATAGTTTTGTGTGTATGTATTTCCAAGCCTATCATATTTTTTCATTAATTATATGGAGTGCCCACTTTTTAGGAAAGTAGGTGTAAGATGTAACTCCAGGCACAGCTCAAGGGTGGGCAAGGATTAAGTCATCGGGAAGGGTTAGGAAAAGCATTCCGGGCAGCTTCCCAGGAAATCAGAGTTTCATCTCTGGACATAGGGACTCAATGTTTGGCGAGCAGGGGAGATTTTGCACATAGGTGTCCCTGCATCATCTTGGTCTTCAGCCTGAACCACTCCGTCTCCAGTGGAAAAACAAATCTCAGAAAGGTGAAAGAGGAGAACTAAAGGAGACACCACATAGGTTTCAAAGGACTAGAATTTCATAGCTGTAATTTATAACATCCAGTGTCCTCGTGATAATTTATAAGGGATTATCTTTTTCTGGTTGGGGAATATACTTTCCTTTCTATTTAAAAAAAAAAAAAACCCTGTCTTTAGAATCATTTGAAGTGTCATGACTGGAGGGCAGAAATATGAAAGCTAGGTTCTTTTCATTCTAGCCTTTTGTTTGTTCATTTGTTTTAGTCTTTGGGATCATTTAAATGCTTCTTTGTTTACTGGCACACGTAATCGAGGGATGTTTATTGAACACCTACTATATGCCAGACTCTTAGCCAGACCAGGGGCATAATAGATGAGATGCTGAAATTGTCTTCAAGGCATTTGGGTTCTGGTGGGACAAACTGCCTTGGACTCAGCTAGTCCCAATGCAGTTTAAGAAGTGCTACATTAGCACAAGGGAGGGAGGAAGTAATTCCGTGGTTATCAGCAGATATTTGAGCTAAGTGTATGATAGCAGAGCTGGTCAGGCAGAGGTGGGCAGGGAGGGCACAGGAAGCTAGAGTGCTCAAAAGCCCAGAGGATGGAAATAATTAGCATCATCTCACAGCTAGAAAACTGAACGATATTGCCAGCATTGTTTACCTGGGACTGAAATGCCATCAACAGGACTCTGGGATCTCCCTGGCCAATCTTCATTTATTACTGGCTAAAATTGGGCTGCTTTTATTTATTTTTTAACTTTTTTTCTAGTTAGCTTGATAGGTTTGAATTAGATGTAGGTGTTTTCCAAATCAGGCTTTAATTATGCCAAGGAATTGGGGGTGTGTGTGGAAACCAAGGTGCCTGTTAGGGCGCAATGGAATGTAAGGTTTTGTGTCACTTGTGTCTGTGTCACTTTCATATTTATTTTTCTCATTTTTTCTGCCATGCCATTGGGATGTGACCCTTTATCACTACCTCTGGGTCCTTCCCTCTGCTTCTCTCAGCTTTTCTGGGGAACCAAAACAAAAGGCATGGCATGGCAGTGGGAAGACATCCTCAGTTTTGTACCTTAAATTTGCTAATTCATGTTTTATATGGAGACAGCCAAATGTTCATGTTTAAATAACTTACCATTCCTGGGCAACTTGTGAATCTGCCCGACACGATGTTCAGTAGTTTGTTCCTCTAAGAAACTTTGCAGATGAAGTGGTAAGTATGAAGGGTATTTTATGTTTTGACTTACTGTCTCTCAGCTACATTATATAAAATTCAGGCTTCTTCATGATCATTAGGAAAATGAATGATTTTCTTGTCATAAATCACAAATATCACAACCTAGAGGAGGGTTGAAATGGACAGGTACCCACTGACAGTTTATTCATATTCTCCAAGGGGACTCACAGAAATGTTGTGTCTACCATATTTATTCAGAAAATGTATCTTTAATAATAATTTTTCTGCCACTGGGTGCTGCGGCTAAGTAACTTAATTCCAACTGTTAACTTTTCCTGTTCAACCAGCTGGGTGTCCCGCACATGACTGTGTAAGATAAAAGAACATGGCGCCCGAACTTTATAGCATGATCCCAGAAATAAATGCACATGTGTACACACACACGTACAGTTGAATACATTGTTCTGACTCAGGGAAACTGGAAGATGATTTGGAGTTCTGGTCGACTATGTATTCATTTCAGAAAATCTCACTTGGGAAGACATTCTTGGTATGCAACAAAACCCCACATTTTGTTATGTAGTTAATTTTGTCATTTAAATAATTATAATTTATTCAATAAATCTAATAAACAAGGTAAGGTTGAATAATGAGTTCCGTAAGTAAAAAAGTACATGAACGACCTACCATTTTGCAAAATGTACTACTGAGTTGTGGATGCAACGTGAATGCAACTTTGGATGGGCCTTTCCCGCCTTTTGGTCTTCTTCTACCCCATCCACACCTGCAGGTCCTTTCTTCTCTCCCTAACCTCCCTTGGTTAGAGGAAAGCACTCTGAGGAAAGGAAGCCTCAGGAGCTTTAATATAATTACATGTAGGATGAGGATTTTGTTCATAATTTCATTGGCTGATTGAGGAATTTCTAGAGTTCTGCCAGGATTTCAAAATACTTTCAATGACCATTGCTGAATACTGCTGTTTTCCTTCTGGGATTGAACTGTCTGGGATTTTGGTTTCCTAATACGCTCCAGTGGTACAAGTATATTGTCTAGTAAAGATTTCTTTAAACAACCTGGTTACAGTAGAAATGACCCAGTCTCCCTTCTCCTAATTTTTCTCCTTTTTAAAACCAGAACTTGATAACCTGCTGTGATTTCCACCACACTAGAGAGAGATTCTATCGACAGTGATTTAAAAAAGCATCTCTGGTGTTGCGTCTGTGGAACGGCTGGGATTGTAACAAAACTAGAGCCGTGTTTTTCCCTTTCAGTCACACATGGGCAGTGTAGTAAACCATTACCAAATTCATATTCTATTTTCCCTTTATAAGAGGAAACATTTACCCTCCCCCCAGTTCAAATAAAATTGCTTTGGACTGTTTTGCTCCCACTACCTGGTGTATGGTGGATGTTCAGTAGTCAGTGAATGAGTTCCTTTGTCATCGTGTCTCTGTGTGTTGAGTGGAAGTCTGCGCCGGCACAATAGCTGGTGGAAGATCTGCACTGGGGAGGCCCGGGCTCAACTTCAAAAGTGATTTCCCCATCCCGGCAGGGCAGGACATGTTCTCCTTGGGCTGGGAAGGCACAGCTCTATCCTTGTTAAAGACCGCACCTCCTTTTTGCTTTTTTTCTTCCCCGGAGCTGTTGAGTCCAAGTGTGACTGCCAAGAAGCATCCAGGAAAGCCAAAGAGCCCGAGCACGTCAGGCCTTCCTGTACCTGCCACACACACTTGAAACCCCAAATAAGTGAGGATCAGTGGGAAGGAGAGAGCCAGCCAGGTGAGCCACCCATCAGTCTGAGGGCTGGAGCAGCAGGAAAGGATCCTTGGCAGTTCTGTTGGTTTGGCAATATTGGGATGTGACCTTAGCTTACACTACATTACCTCACAGCAAATTGCTTTTTACCAAGCTCTATAAATGTTAGGATGACTCCACTGGGCTCTTGGGCTGAGGACAGATGAATACATCAAAGAATGTTAATTAGTCTCTAGGTGTATTTGCATGGATTGGCCCTCTTCTTTCAGGAAAGGGTTAAATCCCAACCCTGTCTTCTCCACCCAGGTGGGGTTCCTTTGTCCAAAGCCAATATAAGGGCTTGAATACAGTCTTTCGGTTTGGGTACGTGTGGGTGTGTCTGTCCACCAGAGGTGGTTGAGGCTGTTTCTCCTCTTTATATCCATAAGACCCATTTTTCGCTGTCTTTGGGCTCATGTGTTTTAAAGCCACCTTCTCTTCTAGGTGAGTTTAATGAGATTACCGCAGTTATTTTATGACGTTTTAGTAATGAAATCGCTGGTTGGAGCCTTATGCAAAGTTTGGTACCATAATAGGATTTACCAGGGTTCTATTGTAATTCTAAATTAGTTTGAAATTTCTGTCCCTTGCCTTCCTTTTTATTTTTGTTAAATGTTACCTGCTGTGTGGAAAGAAGGTATTTCAGTGACAGCAGGGTGTCCTAGGGACACTCCTGCTCTGCTGCTCTCAAACACCGTATAGAGTATCAACAGAGGGGGTTAACCCCTGGCACGGCTTTCAGGCAGGCTCTCTCAGCCTCGGCACTGTGGACACTTTGAGCTGGCTAACTCTGTATGGTAGGGGGCTGTGCTGTGGACCCTGGTCTCTCCCGCTAATCGCCAATAGCACCCTTATCCCTGGTGTACAACCAAAAAAAGTGCCATGGAGGACAAAACTGCCTCCAGTTGGGAATCCCTGGTCCATTGACAGATACGTATATGGAAAAAGAAAGTTAAAACAATAAGGTGTAGATTGTGGACCTATTGTTTGTAAAAATGTTTTGTCATAAGTCAGAAACATTTTTAAAAATGTTTTGTCATAAGTCAGAAAAAGAGAGTAAATTCTTAGGAGGTAAGGTGTGCCAGTACAATTTCCTCTTAGCCACCAATGATTTATTCGTCATTGACTAGCATTTGGTTTAGATTAATACAATTTTAACTCAGAGCAGGTATTGATTTTGACGCTCTCACTGTCTGTCACCTGAAGAACTTCCAGGTGTTTCTGTAACATGCAGAACTTTCTGTGCAGGGGCCTTTTCCCCTGATCTCCAGGTGCTTTCATAGTGCTGGTTTATTGGGTTGAAAGATGGCGTGCGTGGTTGGAGAACAGGATTCAAATGAGACTCTATTAGGCTTTAATAACTTAATGCACGAATTGAATGAAGAAACACACCCTGTCTGCACTGTCATTCAGCAGTTTTATGAATGGGAGGTCAGATGCATGACCTGGTTTCAGATAAAAGGCAGATTTCAGTGAATTTGCTGTGCTTTTTATTACTGAAAGTGTCTAGAATATTGCATTTTTCTTCTGTAAGGATTATAATTCATTTTTTCTGTTTTCTGTCTAAATTTACTTCTATCTCCATAGCAGAATGTTTGAGCTATCAGACAAGTAGAATCATGTCTCTCCTGTGATTAATTTTAAATGTCCCGTTGTCTGTATTTCCGTTTTTTCTTTTTGTCCTCTTTCTTTTCCCTTCCCCTGAACATACGTGTTTGCCAGGCGCATTTGCTTGCTTTCTCTTTCTGATGTCCCGCCCTTCCTGCCCTTGTTTTCTTCCCTTTGCTCTGACTATAGAAAGTGTCAGGTGGCCTCGCTGGCATCGTCTTACCTTCTGTGAACTAGGCTGCCCAGAGACTTCCATTTATCATGCCTCGGGCACTCTCTTCCTTTAATGCTATATCTCTCTGAGGGATAGTTAATGATCTTTGCAGCAAATGAAGGTGAATTGCAGTCACATTACTGTTATAATACAGCCAACTGTATGGAACAGATTGGGCTGAGCTTTGAACAGCTGGGGCTGGCAGAGTGAGTCTCGACTCCTCTCGGAAGAGTTCCAGAACTGCTAAATCATCACACTCGGAGGGGAGAGAGGGACGAGAGAGGTTATGGGGTAGTGATTCCTGCAGGGGTGTTTTGCCTTAGTGATACACCTTTTTGAAATTTTTACTGGTTTGTAGGTCTGGGAAAGCAGGGACTCGTTGAACCCAGGGGCTGCCGTCCCTGCTGTTGGACTTGCCTGCTTAGTATAGTCTGTGGCTGTGATGATATTTTATTGTTCATCCGAACCTGTGATCGGATAGACCCTTCTGTTGTTAGACCGTATGCCTCTCTTCTGTCCATGGAAACTATTTGTAATGTTAAAGACTGTTTTGATTTGCCAAGCGTATGGAACCCTAATAAAAATTAATAAAAACTCCACTGGACTTGGACGATAGTGTGGCCTCCTGGTGGATATAATGAATGGGAATCGAGGCGGCCCAGGGCAGGCACCATAAACGGATGGCCCACAGAGCCTGATCTAGCTGACGCATGTGTTGTGTTTGCCCATACCAGGCCGTGTGTGTGTTTAAAGAACCACCTGACAGTATAGATATATCATATATAATATTATGTCATGAATACATTATATATCATTATTAACAGGTATAATTCACTTTATTTGTCTTGTATAAAATTACTTGGTGGCCACAACTGGAACCTGGGTCCTCTTCACAAAAACCTGATGTGACTCTTAACTAGATAATCAATGAATTCTTGGCAGGGATGGTTAGCCTGCAGACAAAATCATAAATTTACTTAAAACATTATGAGTTTTTTTATGTTTAAGTGTTGTGATATAGTTAATGTGTGACACAAGACAACTCTTGTTCCAGTGTGGCTCAGAGATGCCAAAAAGTTGGACACCCCTGTGAGAGAATTGGCAAACATGGTGTGTTTCCAGAGGTTGGGGAGAGAGAGCTGTAGGTCTTAGATATGGCATCGAAGGTGGCCTTGGCGAGGTTGTCCAGGGTGGGAGTGCAGCCCCTGGCCACGGTGTACCAGTCGTTGACACTGGGCATCAGCAGCCGCTTCTTGGGTTTGGGGGCTGAGATGATGCCAAGGCCTCTGGGTGCAGGGATGAGGCGCACCAGCACAGAGCCACAGTGTTGGTCACCTTGCAAGGGATGGTATGCGACTTGCCTCAGTGCAGAGGGACAGTAGCTTGGCCAGGATGATGGCCCCATGGATGGCAGTGGCTACTTCCTTAGGGTACTTAATATTCAGATCAACTTGTCCATTATAGTTCCCAGTGGTGACAAGTGCCTTGAACAGGGTCCTGTAGCCTGAGTGGCTGCTTTTGCATGGCCATAATCTTTAAAACCTCATTCCTGAAGGATATTCCCAAGAAAAAGTCAGTGATCTCAGATTCCTGATGGGCAGGGAGAAGAGATAGATTTCCTGCAGGGACCTGACCTTCATGTCCTCAACCAGGCTGCCCAGCTTGATGACAGGGATTCACGCCTTGTCCTTGGCCTTACCTCTCTGCAAGCCACAGCCTCAGCCCTGTCAAATCCCCACAGAAGCCACCGTGGCCTCCTGTTCCAGGACCCTCCCATAGCACCGGCATCATCTGCTATGTGGTGTTTCCCAGGAAAATAACCAACTAACTAGCAATATTTTTTTAATTATATAAAAATCTAGCCCTGGCTGGTGTAGCTCAGTGGATTGAGCGCGGGCCTGTGAACCACGCAATCACGGTTCGATTCCCAGTCAGGGCACATGCCTGGGTTGCAGGCCAGTTCCCAGCAGGGGCCATTTCCAGCAGGGGATGCACAAGAAGCAACCATACATTGATGTTTCTCTTCCTCTCTCCTTCCCTTCCCCTCTAAAGATAAATAAATAAATATTTTAAAAAATTATATAAAAAATCTGGTTAGTTTTTCAATGAAGCTATAAGATCTGGCTTGGCTGGAATAGAGAATTCTCCCATGGTGAGCTAAGGTTGATTACAGGTACCCTTATCAGTCCTGAGTGGCAAAGCAGAGGCTGCCCTTGCCTCCGGAGAACTCGCCTCCCATCCCCACAGTTGCTGCTTGATTGGGCTCTGCAGAAATGCAGGAGAGAACAGATAGAAGCTTTGGGATGAGGAAGAACTGGGTTTGAATCTTAGCTTTACCACCAGCTTTGTCAATGTGGGCAAATTACTTTTCTAAGTCTTCATTTCCTCCCGTGTAAAATGGAAACGTGCTACTTTACCTCATGGTTGCTGGAAAGAGTATTAAATGACTTAGCATGCCCAGCACCCCGAAAAAGAGCTGTGTACTTGCCTAGGAGAATTGCTACACACATGAGCCATTATTGTACTTTCCAGTTGCCATGTGTCATAGGTGAACTGATACCAGTTCTTTAGAGTCACACATGCTGTAAAAGTAAATAAACACTTCTGTGACTCAGGACAGCAAGGGGACTTGTGTCAGGGTTTCCCATGCTTCTGTTTTTGTATCCCCTTAGAGACAATACAGTAGAAACTGAACTCTTAATGGAGATCTTGTCTAAAGAGAGAAGAATCCTATAATTTAGTTCATACTAGGTAAACACCTGGTGCTCTTTTGACTGCGTCATGATTTTGTAATTTTGGATCCAAACTCCTGAAGTTTCTGTTGCCTCGTTCCCATCCCAACTACATTCAAAGTCAGGTTGATGATAATAACCCTGTGCACCGAGGGCATTCCGAGTCTTCATGGAAGAAAAGGTACAGAAATGGGAGCACTCCCTCAGTTAATATATTTTCTTAATATATTTGTGGTTAATTCTAGTGTTTGTTGGGCTTGCATCGTTGCTGAGGGCAGCAGTTAATCAGCACTCTGTGCTCAAAGACCCATTGAAATTTCAAGGGGCTTCCCCATGTTATTACATTCAGTTGGCATCTTTTCTCTCTGTTTGGCTGTTGACATCTCCCTGAAGGTTGCAGCACACATTTGGCTGACACACCAGGTGGGGGGCAGGGGCTTCCTGGTTATTATATATATACGGCTGAGACATGCAGGTTTTTCCGCCTATTTTTCTATTTCCTGCAAAGATGGGTGGATATTTCACTTTAACGCATACTCTTGCCTCAAAATAGTAAAGGGCAGCAATTCAGTAATTGCTTCTCATACTTTGTGAAGTTGTCTGGGAAACTCTCCTGAGTCCCAGTGAAGAGCTTCTCAGAAAGAAGAAGGTGGCAAGATGGCTAGAAGATGTGAAGGTCATTCTGGAACTAGAGGGAGAAAATTGACCTGAAATATGACAAAGTTGTGATTAGCTCATTATAGTGTTCAAAAACTATGTTTTCAAGTGTTCTCTTAACCCTCCCCCCAACCCCTTACCTTGGATGAGTGACTGCCCTTTTTAGGATAAACATTCCCTGAACAGAAGACATGAGAAAAGAGAACAGTATTTTTAGAGCCCTATTTTTTAGAAAAATTTGTAACTAGAAGTATAGGTCCACCTCTGGAACTTGACATTGGGCCCCATCCCGGATTCTGGTTCCAGGTGACTACTCAGGATCCCTTCTCATTCCTTTTTTCATCTGATACTGTGGGGTGGGGGGTGCGGTGAAGCGAAAGAGGGAAGGAGGTGAAGAGAGGAAGTCCAAGTATGAAGAAAATGAAATTTCTCTGTATGTTATCAATATTGTTGTCCAAATCACCAAAAGAATAGTGGTGTATTTGAATTGAAGGAAATATTTAGGTTGAGCCATCTGAAATTGACAGTATTTCAATTGTACAAAAAAGGCGATTTTATGTAATTCAACCGAATACAATTATTACATTTTTTGCTAGAATTTCTACAGCTCCCCTGACTGGGCATATAGAGTAATTTAAAGAGACAGAAATGTTTTGGCATCTAGTTTTTTCACATACTTTGTTAGAATATACACGTATTTTGGATTTCATGATCCATTTTTATAAAATCAGTTATCGCATCAAATCTCACGGTAAAGGAGACTGAAAGGCAAGATGAGTGTGAGGATGGCTGAAGCCAGCAGAGTCCTGTCAGCCCATTCATCTGGGGGTATGCATGGCTGACCGGGTTGGCTGCGAGGTACCAGAAGTGCATTTTTACCTTTGCAGACATCGCGTCTGTTTTGAAAATAAGAAATGGATGTGGAAAGATGAAAAGCGATCCACGTGGACCTGATTTATTATGACCTTTTTTTTATGGTAGGTTGAACCTTGCTGAAAATTGTGAAGTTTGCTCAGCTAGGCACTTCCCCTCCTATATTTTCTGGGTCAGAATGCTTCTATGACTACTGTAATGTTTTGGGGAAGAAACAAATCCACTTAGTTAAGAAAAATTAAAAGTCTCTAGGAAGGCCTGGGAATAGTACAATGAGCAGGCCTTTGGTGGTGGTGGTGGTGGGGTATGTGTGTTTGTGTTTGTTTCGTGGGAGAGATTTGTTCAGAATGAAAGAGACAGATGCTTCCTTCACTTGCTTGTTTCCTGGTTTTCAAAGCCTTTTTTTGTTGTTGTTTTATTTTAAGATTGGGTGCCTTTTCGATCGGTCGGTGAAGGCGTGGAGAGCCTGCAGGGGCACACGCCTGCCTCTGTAACTTGCTCTTCCTGGCATAACATCAAGTGGAAGTGCAAAGCGCCGCAGCTGCTCTGAGCAGAGCCCACTTCCCTCCACTCACAGAGAACACGGAGCAGTTATACCGACATCAGTCAGGGGAAACCCACAGGCCGAACTCACACCGTTGAAGCAGGTGCATGAGTGAGCATTCCCCCACAGGCCCACGTGGTTCAATGGTACCTCGGCTTCTTGCCCACAGATGTCAGTTATGATGGCTGTTTGGGGCTGTGCCCTCCTCACAGAGGCCAGGCCAAGCCAGCGGTACTTATGGGACAGAGAAAGTCTAGCTCCTGGCATCTCAGCTGATTTACTGAGACTAGGGGTAACTGCAGACGTTACTGTTTCTGTGTGTGTATATAAACATGTACATTGATAATATATCAAATACATGTATTTGATATATGTATGTGTGTATGTGTATACATGTATATGTATATGGGTATATACACACATCCATATGGATGTATATGGATGTAGGTGCACACACCTACACATATGCATACCCATGTGTGCACGCATGCACACACACACATTTAAAGCAAAACTCAAGTGGGCCATGAGGTAAAGAGAGAGTATGAATATTTAAGACATTCTTAAATGTCTGGCAGTAAGGTGAAGGTTCTGATTTAAAAAAAACACCACACACCTCATTCTAAATGGAACCACTCTGATATACTTTAAACATGTGTTAGTTCCTCAAGCTGGTTATACGTATTATGGTTATGAGTATCCACTTTGATCTAATGTTTCAAAATGTTATACATATTATTTATATTTTAATGTGTGGACAATCTTTGTCTAAGTAGTGCAGAGTGAAACAACACACCTTCAACCATTAAAACTGGCTAAGTTTGAGAATAAATATATCTCGTGTTAGTATAGGTACAAGAAAAAACATTCTACTTGGGGGGCATTTTATGTATTATCTGGAGATTATTTTGCAACATTGTCAACCCTTGATCCATGTGGGGGTTAGTGATACTGAACCCCCAAAACCCCACACAGACAAAAGCCCACATTTAACTTTTGACTCCCCTCAAAATTATTTGCTGATAGCTTACTGTTGATTGGAAGTTGTACCAATAAGAAAAACAGTCAATTAACACATATTTTGTTGCCGATATATATATATATATTGTTGCTGATGTGTGTGTGTGTGTGTATATATATATATTACATACTGTATTCTTACAATAAATTAAGCTGGTAAAAAGAAAATGTTATTAAGAAAATTATGAGAAAGAAAAAATGCACTTACAGTATTGAACAACATCCACATGTCAGGGGAACCAAGCAGTTCAAACTCATATTGTTCCAGGGTCAACTATATGTAAGACCAAAAGCCATAAAATGTGCACATTCCTAGTTCTGGCAACAGAGCTCCCAGGAATAGTCATCCTAAGCCTAGGATTGAACATGTGTAAAAATATTTTACTACCAGAATGCTTTATCACAAACTTATTTTAATGTACTTTGTTATAAATGTCTAAATGATGTTAGGGTAGCTAAATAAATTATAGTAGAAATATACAATAAAACACCAAATGAGGCATTAACACAATGTTATAGATTTTTGTATGATCCTATTTTTTGAAAAAAATACCTCCATTGCATGTATATATGAATGTGTAGGTATTGGAAATATTTGGAAGACAAAAATTATGATCTCTAGGTGATTTGAGAGTAATTAAATGTATTTATTTTGCCTGTCCTTAATAATTTTCTAATATTTATTTGTATTACCTGCATATTAAATACAACAGAGGGCAGTCATAGAAGTAGCACTATAAGTGTAAAAGTTATCTAGAAAGATCTGTGAAGAGTAGGAAGGGAAAGAACTTCATTTTTTCTCTAGATGACTGTGGAGCAGATGTCAGAGACTCCTGACTGATTAATTCAACAGTATATGTATGTCCATGTGTGCCAAGCACTGTGCAAGGCTCTGTGTGTTGCTGTGTGTTTTTCACATGGCAAATGGATGGATCATTTCTATTGGATACGTTGGTGTAGGTGGCTTTACTCACAGAGTTAGTACTGTTATGAACACTGTGATACAGACATGTAAACATTAAGAATAAACAGTAACCTTTTCCTTTATACTTTTGCCTGTGTGTTTTATCCACTCCATGCTTGCTCACATGGTTAAACTTTTCCTGCCATGTGGATTGTTGGCAACTTCAGATGTCTGGAGAGCCAAAAGCAGATAGGAGAATCATTGGGAGAACTTGACACCATTCATGAAAACTTTAAAGAACACTAAAAAGCTTATCGGCCAGAGCTTTGAAAAATCTGACCTCTCCTTATTTTGTAGGTTTTTGGCTTTGAAACTCAATCTGGGTTTAATGTTCAGCAGGTGTCCTGTGGGGAGCTAGGAGAGGATTTGAAGGGTGGGAGATTAGTGTAATGCATTCAGTGTCCGTCCATCTGGAATGTTGAGACAGTGGTGGATATAAATAGGAGGTTTAGATTAGGGATGTCTGAGCAGAGGGGGATCAGGATTCAGGCAGACTGGGAGATACTCATCTAGAAGCTTAAATGCTCCTGAGTCGCAAGAATCTACCCGAAGGGCAGTCTTCTGATGTCCAGTCTCTGCTTCATCACACTCATCCTTGAAGAGTAGCTTCTGTGTGGCCTCTCATACTGGTGCATGAAGTTAGAAATTAAAAATTCCAGCCTAAACCTCCCAGGGCTCGACAATGAGACAACTTTGCATGCTTTCAGCTATAAAAATAACGAAGATTCTTGAGAAGAAGCGTTTGTTTTGGATGACTACCAATTTGCTAAATGTGTATGTGTGTGTCTGGGGGAATCATTATGACTTCTTGAACTTGGTTCATTTCTTTCCCATTGGTGAAGAGAAGAAGTTAAACTTTGGGTTGGGTTCTGTGTCCCTTGTCCAATGAATCAGGAGAGTTAGCTCCATCCGTTTACTCGACTGCAGTTTTTCTGTGATACTGTGGGAAAATGTGTTGTAGTCACTTACTCTTTTTTTCTTTTTTATCTGTGTCTCCTACTAAAACAGATATGGTGCCATTAACTGACTGCCTTGGGATAGTTTGAAGTATAAAGGGGTGGGGGTAGCTATTCCTGCGACAAGCCCAGAGTAATAGAATAAATCAATAATTCAAGGAATCACTTGCCTTTAAAAAAAGGGAAAAAAAGATTTGTAAATAGAATAAGATTGAGAAAAACATGTCTTTAGGCAAGCTAATCTAATCACATACAGAAGGAAGCCTGTTTTCTTACTTGCTGGATCATTTCTACTTTATATTCTCACAGGGAACAATATATTAAGTACTGTATTTAGAAATATTTGTTGAATCCTGCTGTCTGATTTTGGCAAATCCCTAGGAAGAAAAGATCTTTCTTGGACTGCTCAAACCTTTCTGAGAGGACACAGGCATTTCCCAGGGAGGCTGGCTTCCCACTGCGGGAAACGCTGGTGCGAGAGGTAACGCTGTTAGAATTTCTATTTCAGGGACATTTAGTTTTCTTCAGGTGTTTGAAGTGGCCACAGCTGATCTTGTATCTCAGGATCTGAAGAAACCCAAAGTGTGTGCTAATCTTTCCGTATGCTGATGTCATTTCCTTTCGCAGGGTGCCCAAGCCCCTCATCCTGTGAAAGCAGCAGGCTGAGCTCATCAGGACTGAAATATCCAGCGTCTGAAGGGAAGATGGGGGGTGATTGAAAGAGAGGGGATTATGGAGTAAAGTGTCCATTGGTTAATGCTTTTTTCTCATATGGAATACTGAAACCTTGATGATTTGGCAGAATCTTACTAATTTTGTATAAATGTGATCATCACATGGCACTGCTTGAAAAATTGATATTTCTGATGAAAATACAGATGAAATATTTTGTAAATAATGGTATTGTCTCTTTCTGTTGAAGTGTGCACTAAGATAAAAGTGCACTGCCACGAGGAAATAAATTCCTTTATTTTAACTTTCTCAGCATATATCTGGGTAAATTGTTTTCATAGATGCTGCTATTTAAGGGCTGACGTCACAGCCTTGTCCACTGGTTCCTTAAATGTGAAATAGACATATCTGACTAAATTCTTGTGCTCTTTTTTCGCTTGTAAGTTTGAGAAGCTATTTAATCTACGATTTTTATCTCTAGAAAGGAGATAAGAGCCCTGCACTCAGAGGTTTTAAAAATAAACTTTACCGTAGAAGAGTTTTAGTGTAGCAGACAAGTTGCAGTGATGGGGAGAGTGTATTCATACAGCTGTCACCTGGTTTCCCTCACGGTTACCAACTACCTTCCCATGGAATGTTTGTCTAAACTAAGGAGCTGACGTGAGTTCTTTATTATTAACCAAACTCTCAGTTTATTTGGATTTCGCTAGTTTCCCCCTCATGCCCTTTCTCTGTTCCAGGGTTCTCATCGTGGTTCTCAACCACATTGCATTTGGTTGTCATGCCTATTTAGACCCTTCTCATCTGTTTCTCAGACTTGTTTTTGAGGACTTTGACAGTTTTGAGGATTACTGGGTAGTGTTGTATAGATGTCGTCCCTCATTTGGGATTGATCTGATATTTTTCTCGTGATTAGACTGAGTTACAGGTTTTTGAGAGGAAGACCACAAAGTTGAATTACCATGCTCAATATGTCATATCGAGGATATATGCCATCCACATGGCTTGTCACTGTGGCTGTTGACCTTGGCCACCTGGCTGAAGTCACGTTTGCCAGGTTTCCCCGCTGGAAAGTCACTCTCCCGCGTCCCTCTTTTCATACTGTCCTTTTTGGAAGAGAGTGACTAGGCACAGCTTCTAGGGTTGTTTTTAAGGTATAAATGAAATTATAAAGATCTTAACACAGAACCTGGTGGTTAGAAAACAGTCATTAAATGTCAGTTAACTGCTCCCATAGCTGTCGCTCTCACACTCATCCTCATCATTACATAAAAGCCAGGAGCCTTTAGAGCTTCTTCCTTGTAGACACAGAGTGCTCAGTCATGTACTGTTGATCAAAACATTTTTTAAAAATGAGTGCTCACAAACCTCTCAAGGGAGATGACTGTACCTTAAAATGCCTTGTAGGTTGGAGGTCTGACCAGGCTGTACCACTGTGAGGTTGTGCTAACTCATGACCGTCACCATCTGGTCCTAGTTCAAGGGATGGTGTCAGTCATCGAGGACGCACCTGAGGGGTGGGGATGCTGGGCCAGGAGGGCTGCCTGGTCTTGGGCGTGAAAGGGAGAAAGACGGCACTTCAGGAGCCAGCCTACATGAGAGCGAGATCCGTTTTCCCCTCTTGTTCAGGTTTGGTAGCTTGTAGGTAGAATTTAGAGTTCTTAGGATAAATTGTCTCAGCAGTTCTCTGTAAAATGAGGGCCGTGTTCTGCGACCTGAAGTGCTTCAGAGCCCGTGCAGTTGTTGCTAGAGCAGGTCTCTGAGCCTAGAGAACAGCGTTGGGAGTACTGTGTAACCATGTCTGTTGGAATGAGTAAGAACAGCTGGTTTCTTGTACAGATACTGTTTGGCATGAATTTTTTATTTAAGTTTCTCCATGTATCTAGTAAACAGTAAGCAGTATTCTAACATTACTAAAAGCCTCCCAAGTCTCCTTCCAATAAATTTCCTTTACTCCGCCCACTTAAAAGTTCAGGGTAGGGGAACGGGCTAATGTACCAGACAAGGAATGCTAGGAAGTATTCCCAAGCTAGAAAAAATAAGGTTCTACTTCTATGTATTCTTTCTTATTTGACCTTCAGCTTCCCTCTTGATAACATGTTTTTGGACTGATTCTTGAGAAAGCAAGATTTATGCAGGCGTTCTTTTGCTGTTCTGTATGTACTAAATAAAGAGACTTATTCATATTAAAATGGAATACCCTGACCCTGAGTACTCAATGGTAAGAAAATTTGTACCTTCACTAATGGTAGGTAAGATGGAATATTCTTTTGGTTCTCTTTAAAGGACTAGCAAGGAAATTCTTTCCACATATCCTTGTGAATTTCTGTCTTAACAAGCTTATTTAAGACTGGGTACTCCTTTCCTACCCTGTAGAGAGCCCTGGAAGCACTTGAGGCACAACGATGGTAACATTTGTTCACTTATTCTGTTGTTTTTGTTGTTAACAGCAGAAAGAAAGTTTTTACTTAACCTACCCAGCTATGAACTGTCATAGATACACTGCCCAGTCTCTGTTGTTTTGTTAAGCGGAAGTCAAGTTCCCTGTCCTAGGGGCTAGGAATATAAAGTAAGAGTAAGGTGGGATCCCTAGACCTCAAAATACAAATACAGTGGTACCTCAGCACTCATTGTTAATTTGTTTCAGAACTCGTAACAATGTGGGAACCAATGAGTACAAAACAATGAGGCATTTTCTCTTGTAGGGTGGCGTCATGACTCTTATAAGTTCTAGCAAGAGCAGCGAGTCCTGTGCAAGCACCCAGTGCTGAAACATGGTTTCTTCTCATCAAAATGCGATGAGTATGAGCTTTGATGAATTCTGAAGCCAGTGAAACTGAGGTATGACTGTAATAGACTTTATGGGCTCTAGAAAGTTGTTGTTCTTTAAAGCCTTCGTAAGATTCCTTTGGACATTAAGGATGATCACAAATGTATCAACTGCCCTTCTGGGGGGTCACATAGGAAAGTCATACTTCCTTTCCCTCTGAGGTTAGACATGAACATAGTAGGCCTTGGCCCATGAAGTGTGAGCAGAGGCCACTTATGTTGCTTCCCAGACGAAGAGTTATGAGTCGCAGTGGAATTTGCTTCATTCTCTTTCTCCTACCTTCATTGAAACACACACCAAATGGAGCCTTCACAGTCTTGTCTTGTAGAGGCCGTGACGGAAAGACCGTCTGACCCAGGTTGAACACATGGTGTGAGCAAGAAGTAGGCTTTGGTGCTTACGAGTCATTAGGGCTGTGGGGGTGGGGTGGTGCCGGTGATCTGTCTGCTGCCTGTTAGCGTGTCCTGACCAACGCAGTCAGCATTAGCATCTCTGCAGGGTTGGAGGAGTTAAGGCCTAGATGTTTGGGCCACGGAGGGGATAGTCACAGTTGTGAATATGGCAGGAAATCTGGTATGCTATTGCACAAAAACTGGGTGTACTGTTTTAGAGGTGTGACCTACATTTCACTCACAGTTGCTACATTTCTTCGGTATGCACTGCATGTATGCTTTCCAACAGATACCTTTACCTAATGGAGAATGACTCTAAAGAAGGAAAAATCAAAGTACGCACACACAGGTTAACTGTTAATTTACTCTCTGTAGAGTCAAATGAGAGATTTTAATGCCAAACTACTGGTTGAGTGCCAGAAAGAACTTCTTGGGTGGACAAAATGCTTAATTTATATTTAGGGAGTTTCCACTACTCAATCATGGAGCTTGTAAAATTTGAAAAGAGGAGGGCGTGGAAAAGAGGGGGAAAGGCCCAGGGATGTGGTGGACAATATTCCTTTTAATTTAAAGCCACCTGAAGGCCTCAGTTGCATAATAAAGTAATCCCCATATGGTTTCCGTTCTTTCAATGTTAGAACCTCAGAAATGCAATCTACTTTTAGCCTTGGCTTCTGCCTGCCTCTTTGTCAGGCTGAGAGTGCTTCCCGTCTGCTTGCTGGTAGGAATGTAAGCAAAGCTCTATTCTCTTGGGGATAGTTCCCAGGCTGCGCTTTCTACACGGGCAAGTTGGCTCATTTGCAAGGAGGACCTATGCTTCCAGAGCACTGTTGACTCTGAGACAGACGGGGCCAGCCAGGGCCACCTCGTTGAAGGTGACTTCATGTTTCATCAGTGAAGAGCCTTCCGACGGGCAGTTTTCTCAACCGCCTTTTGTTCTTCCCTCCCTTACAATTCTGTTTACAATAAACTTCTCCCAAAGTTTAAAAAAAAACATGACTCATTCGGGTTTTGTTGTTTTCCCTTGAAGTTCTTCATCCTCAGAATCTTTAGGAGAGCAGATAGTAAATCCTGAAACTTGAATATGGAGTTCTTTTCAATGACATGTATGTACTTTCATTACGAATATTTTCTCTTTTTCTTATCCTCTGTAACTTTACTTTCCTCCTGTGTTCATATACATTCCTGGTATACTTGGGAAGTTTATGGAAAACATTTTGAGAAACAGTTTCATGGTATGATGCTGGACATCACTGTGACGGTGTATTCTGGGTTGTATGTAACTACTCTTGTCTGAATTTGTAAACTCTTGCAATAGTCATTAAAATGCCATGAGATAACTTTGTTGTGGCTCAAAATAAGGACATCTAGGAAGTGAGAAAATAAGAACTGTGATGCTACTTCATAGTGATGGTGTCACTATTTAACTTCTTTACCTGTTTGTCCATGTAAAACATGAGATTAGTGGTGCTCTCTTTCCACCCCTCATAGACTTGCAAAATGATTTCTTCATACAAGGACAAGCAAGGTAATATGTGTAAAGTGGCCTGAATCTTTGGAAGAAAAGTCCTTCAAAAGTATACGTAGATGGAAGCCCAGGAAGACCATTTTATACTGAAGAACAAGAGAGTTTTAAAAAAATGGGGTTATCAGCTCTTTCAACTGAGTAGACAGTACTGTGCGTTCCCTTCCCACCCACGCCAGCGTTTCCAGGAGGTGCCTCTGGCAGAGTCATCGCGTCAGTTTCTTCCTAATTTGAAGTGAGTGAGTGCATGGTGAGCGCGGGAGCTCTCTGAGGATGCACACATGCCAAAAAGGGCCTTCGTGTTCCTCGGAAATCACTGTGGGACATACCATTAGGATGAAAATGATCTTATCTGGCCTGTAAATTAAATGCTACAGTTTGTCTTCTGCACAATGTGTCCCTAAATGGTATTTCATGTGTTTCTAGTAATGCCTTCTATCAACGAGACTAACATATTTCATGTGATTATTTTTCTTTCTGCGTAATTTTTAAAAAATGTTATTTATCTTTAGAGGGGAAGGGAAGGAGAAAGGGAGAGAAATACCAGTGCATGGTTGCCTCTCGTGCGTCCCCTGCAGGGAACTGGCCTGCAACCCAGGCATGTGCCCTGACTGGGAATCAAACCGCGATCATGTGGTTCGCAGGCCCGCGCTCAATCCACTGAGCTACGCCAGCCAGGGCCAACCAGGGCTTCTTGTTGCTTAATTTTTAATTGTCAATTACTAATAGGTTGTCAATTACTAATATAGTGACTTTGAATCAAATGTAAAACAGAAAGAAAATCAAACACAATCCAATACCAATCCAAATTAACATAATGTCTCTGTTGCCTATAATTTTCTTCAATATAAATTTTAATGTGTGCATCACTCAAAAAACTGTAGTTCTGATTTTTTTGGATAACTTTTCAATAGTATATTTAAAAATCTACTTTAAGAGACGGGGTCACTAGTACAGTATCTTTCTTTTTCCTTAGCTCTCTCTATCCTCTACTCTCCAATATATATAAAATGTATATTTGTTTTCCCATCACTAAGATTGTTAACGATTCTATTCTGTATTATAAAATTTCCCGTGTTAAGTATTTAGGTTGATACTAAAAATTGAAAAGCAGTAACCAATGTTTATGTTATATCTATGCAAATATTCATTATAAGGCCAATTAAGGTGCTCTGATTATATTCTCTTGCAATTTCAAAACCCCCATGCCTCTCTACAGAAAGGGGTCAACCTAATTGTATCAACTCATGTAACATTCAGTTTGCTTCGAAAGTGGCTTATAACCTTCTTTTACAATTTCTTAACTCTGAAGTGTTTGATCTTTGTTTTTTCTTGTTGGAAGAAGAAATATAAGCCTTTAAAAAATGCGTTTTCTTTCTAGGTTCAGTGTGGTTTTCTTTCATTAATCTTTTGGGATCTCTTTAAATCCTGGTATTCTCAAATTTCATAATGATGTTTGGGTCTTATTAATTCTGAGTGGTACTTGGAATAATCTGAAAACTACATCTCCCATGGCCCTGGGGGATGTTCTTTTATTATTTTGATGTTTTTCTTAGTTTTTTTTCTGTTCTTTCTTAATGGGCTTCCTGTCACTCAGAGATTGGCCCCCTGACTTGATCCTCTGCGTCTCTTGTCTTTCCTTTACACACGTCAGCTTTCTGTCCATGTTGTAACGCTGTGGGGGATTTCAATTCTACCTTCTAACCCTTAGTATTTCTTAGCAATCAAAATTTTAATTTTTCAGAGCTCATTCTTTTCTTTTGGGGGCATGTGTTTTGAAATACATTAAACAATAGCATAAAGCACTAGCATTCTTCCAGGAATTCATTTATTATAAAGATTTACACTATAAAATCAAAATACCCTACGGGTATTTGAAGAGGCATCTAGAATTGCCATCCAGTTTCACAGTCTAACCACTTAGGAAAGCAATAGCGGTTGGCACTGGCCTTCTGGTTGGAGTTGTTACCTTACTGATAGAGAGCACTGAGCAGCAGCTAGAGAAGAAAGGCCCAGTTGCTGCCCTCAAGGCGTTTAAAGCCCAGTTGAAAGAAAAGACTAAAGCAGAAGCTTTTTAAGAATAACGAAAGGACAATTATGGAGTTTTAAGCCAGGTGTTTTTGTTTTTTTTTTTAAATTAAGATGAACCCTTTGTACACATAATTTTTCTATATTTTTGATTTCTTATCGAGAGATGCAGAAAGTCGAATTGTTGGAGGAAGACTGTTGCTTTTCATACATATATTCATATTCTGTTTATAGAACTATCCATCGTCTATCACAAGATTAAATTTACCAAAATCTACCTAGCATTGGATGTTGTAATTTTTTAAATGCTGAGTAACATTATGTGTACCAAGTGGTGTTTTATTATTTTAGCTTCAGTTATTTCATTACTATTATACTACCTTTATCACTCATTGACATTTATGTATAAATCATAGTGTACCTATATGCAAAAGATTTGTCTTCCTCTCCTTTTCCTCCTCCATCTCCTCCCCTTCTTCTACCTCATCTTCTTCCTCTTCCATATCTTTGATCTTCCCCATAGTATTGATATAAGAATATACTCAGTCAAACCTGTGTGTGACTCTTTTCCACACATCTAGTCAGCATTATGATGACACAGGATCATTTCCTGAAGAAGTAGTTGGATGTGTATTTTATATACTATTGGTCAGAGACAACAGTTTATTAATAATATTAAGGCCACCTATTCTTAGATGGCGGGAAATGTACATGTGGCTTTTGCTGATTTAGGACTTGAATTGGAGAACAGAGGGCAGTTGTTTGTACTCTTGAACTTTTTCCTGAACACTAATTTCCATGACTTGTTTAAAGGCTATCTTGATGTGAAATAGGAGAACTATGTTTTAGGACTTGGATTCTTAACCTGGCATCTGAGTGGCACTTAATTGAATCAGCTCATCATGGAGTTACTTCTGTTTTGAAAGCTCTCTACAAAAATATACAAAGTCTGTGCTCTGGTTTCTCTTCAAATCGTATAAATCTTTCGCCTTTTACAAAAATATACAAAGTCTGACAGTTTCACTCAAAGAGAACAATAATGGGCCCTACTTACTATATCTAAGTTTCCATCCCTAAATTTGTTTTTTAGTTTTGAAATTTGGCTGTCAGTACATTTTGGCTCAAGAAAACTCAAGAAGAAATGTTGTACCATTTAGAATGAGGCGTTACGTTGGTCAGTTCTCACCAATGAAAAGTTTTATTTCTTGGCAAAGTGATTCTGAAAATATAAATACGTATTGCTTGATAATTTTGACTGCAGCTATTTGACTAGGGGTCTTCAGGGTGAGAAACTAGTCTGCAGCCAGTACAGGTGGTAGGGCCACTACTCTATTGCTGTTGATATTCCATGTTATGCTGTAATACTTACACTTTTATCCTATGTGCTTTCACTCTTAAGAGGTAAAAGCAACTCTCTCTCTCTCTCCCCCTCTCTCTCTCTACTTAACCCAATAGTATTACTTTAAGCTTGTAGGTAATTAACATTTAAATACTTTGCTGATGGTCAAAGCCCAAGGTGAAGGTGTAGTCTTGGCTCTAACACTGCTGGCTTTTAGAGCCTCCTCTGGCTGAAGGCATTTGGCACAGACAATAAGAATCATGGGGAAATATCTGATTAAAGAAGAATAGAATTATTTGTTCAGGTACAATAGAAATGTGGAAAAATCTATATTTATGTCTTTGGATTTCTTTGATTAAAGCAATCAGTACAGGGGGCAGGGCTGGGAATATAAGACAGAAAAGTGTACTTGAACAAGAATTAAATAAAAAAATAAATTAAAAAAATAAAGCAATCAATACAATATAAGACCTCAAAACTATAGGTAAGCATGCTCCTGTAATACATATCACTTTATGTCACAGTATTTGTTGGATGGCATTGATATATTTCCTGATTGCTTTTTCCCTCTGATTGATGGTAATAAGAATGATTTATCGCTTCTCTTTTCAAGTGGGTTCAAATGATGATAAGCAAATAAACCATTCAACCGAGAGTAGACCTGTTTGTCAGAAGCATATGTCTAAATATTCGCAATAGGAAGTGAAGAACAGGAAGGAAGATTGTGTAAGGATTGTTCTGGGAGCTTTCCTTACAGTCAGAACTGAATGAAGAGCTCATTTTCATGCCTGGTTCTCTGTCTGCTCCGTCAGCAGCACTGGTATCTGGATCTTTATCAGGTTACTGCTGCTGATGTCTACATTTTCATTTATCTTGGCTTCCATTTAGTTGAAAAGAAAGCAAATGGCTAAGGTGAGGCTAGGAATGCAGCTCAGCTGAGAATGCATGTCTCTTTATTAGTATATAAGTCTACTGCATCACCTACAGTGTTTGCGCTGGGAAAAAGTATTGTAATTTTACCAAGCCAGGGCCCCCAATTCTTAGTTTCCTAATTTTTCTAACTTTTTGTCATTTTTTGAAATTATAAAAATGACAAAAACCCTGGGATCTCATTTTTAGAAGTTGTTAGCTTCCAAAGAGTCTGAAGTACAAAGCAAAAGACGGACAGGTAAGGTGTCTCTGAACTTCGCAGAAAGGGAAGGCTTCCGCCTGCTCTTTTAATTATTGCAGGGACAAGGAGGGTCTAAGGGGGCCAAAAGGTAATGGAAATAATACAATTAAAAATTTTTAAAATAAAAATAAAAATGCATTGCTAAAAAAAAGTATGTATTAGAGTTCTGTGAAATTCCTTATAGAAAAATATTTGCTGAACCAGGTGTGAAAACCATTGATCTGGGTCATGAGAATTTCTGAGTCATCTTCCTCCATTTATCAGCACAGACAGTTGTTTTGCTCCTGTTTGTACAACAAATTTCTGAAAAGCATTTCCACATTGATCATAGCTGGAGCTGGCTACTTTTCTCAGACAATCATACTTCCTTTGTTGTAAGTGTTTTTGCTGCTGGGTAGGTAGGTATATGGTTAAGTTGATGGACAGATCCATAGTGATAGAAAGGAAGGAGGGAAGGGAAGAAAAGAAGGCTATGGAGTTCCATTGTCTATGACTTTGTGTCAATGCATATGTTTTAAATTATTTCATTTATATTTCTTACCACTTAGAGCAGGAATCACGTATTGCCTACATTTTATTATACAATATGCAGTTTAAATAATAATGGACACCCCAGTCACATTTTTACACATATAGGGGCCTTTGTAGGTGCAAAGAACGTGACAGTAAGAAAACACAAAAATTCTGACCTTTTGGAGCTCCTTTCTAGTGGGAAGAAAAAGAGTAACACTGAAGTGAGCTATGGCAGGTCAGTGAATGATAATGCTGTGCAGAAATATGAAGCAGGAAAGGGAAGGAGGTGACCCACTATTTTATGTCCAGTGACATGTGCACACAACCTGAAGGAGGTGAGGGAGGGAACTTGATCCTTAGGTTCAGAACCTTTTGGGTGGGAGGAGGGGGCAGTAAGGGCAAAGGCTTGATGCCAGAGTTTGTGTGGTACATTCTAGCAGCTGCAAGAACAGCAAGTTGCTGATCGCTATTGGGTCACAGAAGTGGAAGGGACTCTGGTTTCATTCTCCTCTAGTCTGAGCAAGATGGAAAGCCATTGGAGAATTTTAAGTAGAGGAAAGACATCTAATTTAAAAGGACCAGTCTTATTTTGGGATTGACCATAGACTTTTCAAAAAATATAGTACAAATGCAGTCATGGACCATATGTAAACACATGGCCATGGCTGTGTTCCAGGAAAACTTTATTTTGAAAAAACAGGTGGTGATGGGATTGGATATGCATGCCATTATTTGGCAATCACTGAAATAGACCATTTGCTAAGTAGTTTTGTATAGTAGCTGGGGGGCGGGGAGTGTGACTATATCACTTAGCCCTATATTCCACCCAATACCAGCTACCATCAACTGATAATTTTTATGCACACCCCATCTCTGTACAGCTCATTTGTTATAACCTCAAAGCTATGGATATAATTTAATACATGTTTGTTGATGATTTCAAAAGACTCCTCTACTAAAAGCACAGTCAGTGGTACATAGGTTCTCTGCACAAAGGTTTCTCTGTCACTGTGAGGGTTGCAATATCTGGGACAAGGACGGTCCTGTAGCAGTAATTCCTTGTAGGAGTTGTTCTGTCCCCGCCCGCTCTGAGGCCTTTCTCCGCCACTCTCTTCTGATTGGTTATCCCGTTGCTGTCCAGAAAAATGTGGCATGGACCTCTAATGCAAACAACCTCAAGAAGTTGAAAATTCCAGTATCCACATAAAAACAAGAAGAGAAACAAGTTAAATGAACATGAATAATGTTTTTGTTTAAACCAGTGTAATCAGAATATCGTCACAGTTTGGACTAGTCACGTGCTGAACACTCCATGGCCGCGTGTGGCTGGTGCCTGTCATATTGGAGAGTACTGGCACATGGGTAGGTGTTGGAGAAGGTTCAGAACTCAGCCTGCCCAGAATCAACAACACCGATGACCTAACAATAACTTTTAAGCTGATCTGTGAAATTAGTTTACTTTATTCTTGAAAGATGATAGATATGGACCGTGCCTGAAATGTTGGGGTCCAAGTCCTTATCTGCCGCCCTTGGGTTGTCAGCAATGATTAGCAGCAAAGTGTGATACAAGGAAGACTTCTACTATTCAGTGTGTTTCTCTTTTCCTAACTCTTATTTTCCCAAGTTAACTTTCTCATATGCTTATAGACAGCTGGTTATAAATGTAAAAATAGTAAAAGTCAATGTCCTTGGCCATCTCTCATCCCCAACCCCAGAGCTAAGCAGCTGATTCCAAGGTCATTCGGTTTGTACCTTTTCCTTCTATGAGGGGACTCTTCTGTGTGCTCTGTCAGTCATTTCATATGAAACTGAACTCAGAGGTGGAGACTGGTAAAGGCCCAATGTAAATACAGCTTAGTAATATTCATCTCACACAATTTAAATGTGTACATTTGCTAAAACTGATCCCACCCTTGACAAAATTAGCTGGAATTTGCGTAAGAAACAAAGAGTTTTATACAAACTGCAAAAACACCTACATTTTGCAGTTATTTTTAATGGATATGTGAGATCCCAGAATTTGGGAGTTTGGGGATACAGCAGAAAGGCTATGAATAAAAATAGCTACAGAGCTATTTGAAAACCTGAGACAGCGGGAAGCTTGCAGCACCGTGACAGGCTCCTCCCGTGGTGGCCTGTGACACGGGGAAAGCAGCATCCTCCCTCGCTTTGCCTGAGACTGCCGTTTTGGCTCTATCAGCATGAGGGTTCCCATGCCATTGTGGGAATGGCCACAGTGGTGTTCACAGGGCTTCTCAGAGCATTGGCCATAGTGTCTGGGGAAGGAGGTGATGGTAAGAGCTAGGGACATTTGAGTTGAGTTTCTGCAACCACATCTGCATTCTGCAAGGGCGTATATACTGGGTATGTTTGAGGTGTGTACATGAACATTTCTGCCTTGCCCGGTTAGTTATTTTCAGGCAAAACCAAGCCATTGAGACATAGTAGTGGGTGGAGATACAGAACTGAGCTTGTAAGAAGTAGGAGTCAGCACATGTGAGTAGAGATACAAATCTGCATCAAATTTTGTGTTAAGCTTGAATATTCCTCCATGAAAACTATTCAGGTGATTCAGATGGACAACTGGTGATTGGCAGCTTGATCATGACAATGCACCAGCTCATACATCACGTGTAGAGGTTTTTCGGCACAACATCAAATCACCCAGGTGACTCAGCCCCCACCTACAGCCCAGATTTAGTGTCCTGCAAATTCTGGCTTTTCCCAAAACTGAAATCACCTTTGAAAGGGAAGAGGTTTTACACTGTTGCTGAGATTCAGGGAACTATGATGGGGTAGCTGATGGCAACTGGGAGAATTGTGTGTGGTCCCAAGGTGCCTACTTTGAAGGGGACTGAGGCATCACTGTCCTATGTATACTGTTTCTTATATCTTCTTTAATATCTGTATTTTCGTATTGCATGGCTGGATACCTTCTGGACAGACCTTGCATATCAACCATGAAAATGAGCTTTGTCCCACACGTCCAAGTCTCTAAGATAGCAAAACACAGATGGGATCTGGACCTCTGTCCTCCAGGAAATCCTGGTAAAAATGACATTGAGGCATTATTAGCTTAAAACTTAGTAGTTTTTAAACATAGATTGTTTGAAATAATCAGGCTTACCTAAAATGGAGGTCATCTATAGAAAAAAAAAAGACGGCTTTCAGCTGCTCAAAAAGTATGTACTAACTAAATTAATAAAAGAATATAAAATTGTATGGCAGGGAGTTGTTCTAATGTGAAGTTCATAGTTAAGAATTGAACCTTGACCTAAATCTTGCTTTTAGCTTATTAAGCCTTTCTGACACTTCTCATGGACACACCCATCTGATAGATGAGAAGTTCAGGCAGGAAAACACAGAAATCATCGTAGGTGCCCATCCTGAACCAGCTCCTAACATAGATGCCTGCATTCTCAGTGTGGATCCTGCCCTCACTCACTCGGCTCCTTTTTTTTTTTTTTGGTAGTTTGTATTTCCAGTTTTTGAAATTCAGGTTTCCCTAAATAACTCCTGACTTTGGTCAGCCCTCAGACCCTCAGCAGTCACTTGCTGTCTGGGCAGAAACCCTTAGTGTGACACCTGCACCCATAAAACTCAGCCCCACTCTGCCTTCTTGGACTATATTTTGAAACCAAATGTACTAGTGTAATGTCTTATTCAGAATTCCATTTTCTAGAGATCTCTCTGGAGGTTTTTGTGGGCTAATGGCTCTCCACCCACTTGACATTTTGCCCATTACATTATATGTTTCTTCCAAGCAACAAAAATATGCGTCTCCTTTTCTGACAGCATGGGAGACGGTCTCTTGCTGTTGCTCTCCAGGAAAAATCTCATAATCTAACTAGACAAACCCTTGCTGAAAAATTAGACCAAATGGCATTTGTAAACTCCAAAGAAAGCATTTTTCTTTCGTGAAGCATTTCCTAGCTGGAAGTGTTGAAACTTTACATATACTGATACCAGTTAAGTTAATGGAAAAAATGAAAAGTTATAAACAGCTGGATACACTGTCCAAACTGAACCCGGTCAACCCAGCTTTTCCCTAGCCCTGTGTGCTGAGAATTTTGCAGCATTTTTAATTCACATTTATGAGATGAATGAGAAAATAAGTGGATAAAGTTTAATTTTTAAAAGAAAGACCATGTAGCTAGCGAGTTGGTTTTTCTTCTTATTTTTCTTATTAAATTCAAATGAAGAAAATAATATTAGAAAATATATTTTGGGATAATATCCCTGTATCCTCTTTCTCATATTGTTTTAATACATAACAAACAAGGCACAATCAGTTTGTGTGCCTGGTACTGTAGGTGTTTGCCTATTTGTTCAATTGCTTGTTTTGGACTCTTGCTCTAAATCCAGTAGGAAATGAGATATTACATCCTGAGAAACAAATATGCTTTACACCTTTTGGGTTACCAGGAAACTACAAAGAACCTAAACCCCTGTGATGTTTGTTTTCGGTGTCAGATAAATAAAAATGTTAGATTTGTAGGGAGCTGTTTATACTGCACAAATGTGATTTTTAATAAGGTTCATATTTTCCTAATTAATACTGTGCTAATACAATATATACATTTGTTTTTAAAATCCTCACCCAAGGACATGTTTATTAATTTTAGAAAGAGGAGAGACAGACATCGATGTGAGAGAGGAGCATTGATCTGTTGCCTCCTATGCATGCTCTGACTGGAGATCAAACCCACAATCTAGGTGTGTGCCCTGACTGGGGGTCAAACCTGCAACCTTTTGGTGTATGGGACGATGTTTCAACCAACCAAGCCACTGGGCAGGCTGTCAAATAAATTACAAGTAATCTTGTCATGCCCTTTATTTGGTGGGAAAGTAGTAGTGAAGGAGTATTAGAGCCAGCCACTTATTTAACATACTCGTTAAGTAAGGTAAATGCAATTGTATAATCAAATGTTCGCAACAAAACCAGGATGGAGTGCATATTTTCTAATGTATGGGTGATATTAATTGTAATTCACTTTATTTGTCTAACGTGCCTTTTCTTAAGAATTACACTACTGACATAATCTTGATGCCAAACAAAAGCACACAAGGACGCTTTTTAAAGTAGAGGCCTTAACGAATACTATGAATAGGATACAGGAATGCATAAAAGTGACAATATATCACAAACAAGTTGGGTTTATCATCTGAATAGGAAGTTAAGTATTTGAAAATCAATCTATGTAATTCACCAGAACCACAGAATAGCAAAGAAATTACATGATTAAGTAAATGTAGAAAAAGCATTTGACAAAATGGAACACCCATTTATAGTAAAAATGAGGCAAAGTAGGAATGCTAGGGAACTTTAAACAGAGAAATTGACTCAATGAAAAATCTACAGCTCACATACTGAAAGGTGAAGTGCTGAATGTTTTCACCTTAAGATTAATAACTATGCAAAGATGTCTACTGGATCTTTTTTCTTAGTTACTGATTTAGAGGTCCTTGCTAGTGAAATAAGACAAGAAAAAGGTGAAAGAAATATAGATTGAAAAGCATGCAGTACAACTCTTCCTGTTTATTGATGACTTGGTTGATTTCACAAAATACCCCAAAGAATCTATAAAACAACTATCAGGATGAATAAATGAATTTAACATGGTTGCAGGATATAGTGTCAATATACAAACTTAAATTTTTTTTACATGTTAGTATAAAGAATTGGAAAAATACTTAGGAATAACTCTAGCAAAACATGTAAAATATCTACATGGAAAATTATAAAACATTGCTTAAAGTAATTAAAGATCTACATATATAGGAAGAGTCCATGTTTATTGCTTAGAAATCTCAATAATGATGACATACTAGTTATTTCCAGATTGATGTATAGAATCGGATAATAAATGCATGGGAAAAATGCTTAGCATCATTAAGCATTAGGAAATTGCAAATGAAATCATCTGAGGTACAGTCACTGGAATGGCTCAGTTCACTGTGACTAATAGCAAGTGTTGGTGAGGGTGAGGAGAAACACTCACCTTCAGGTTTTTAGAGGGCATGTACAATTATGTAACCACTTTGGACAAACCTCTGTTAATTTCTTATAAAAATGAAACATGTATGTGCCCTGGGACTTGCATTTTCACTCCTGGTACTTTTACAAGAAAAATAAAAACATGTCCACAAAAAAGTCTTACACAGGAATGTTTGTAGCAGCTTTATCTAGAATAGCCATTTTTGGATATAGCTGAGGTATGCAAAGGGGAGAAGATAAACTGTGAGGTTCATAAATGGAATACTTTTCAGCCATAAAATAGAAAAACTACTGATTCATACAACATAGATGAATCCCGAAAACCTTTATGCTACATAAAAAACATTAAGATTCCATTTATAACAAGTTCTTGAACAGGCAAAACTAATTCATGGTAAAAATATATCAGAAGAGGAGGGTTAGGGGCAGTGATTAACCAGAAAGGGGCATGAGGGGGCCATGAAAATGCTTTTCATCCTGATGGAGGCTTGTGTTATACAGGCATTCAGGTTTGTCAGAGCTCCCCGAGTGGTACATTTAATGTATTTCGTTGTATGTTAGTTTCGCTAATGAAACACTATAAAGATTTTGATGCCTATTTCATGCATGCAGAAGTGTGTGGTGGTACAGTATACTGACATTTGCAACTACCTTTGAAATGGATAAAAAACAAGATAGCCCTGGCCAGGTAGCTCAGTTGGTTAGACTGTCATCCTGATAGGCTAAGATCATGAGTTTGATCCCTGGTCAGGACACACTACAAGAATCAACCAGTGAATGCATAAATAGGTGGAACACAAATTAATGTGTTTTTTTCTCTCTCTCCATTGATCCAAATCAATGGATTAAAAAAATTAAAGTCGATTGATTAAAGAATACAGGAATGGAAAGATGCATAGGTAACTGATAAAAAGCAGATGTGATCAAATGTTAATCATAGAACCTAGGGGGAGAGAAGTGGGCTTTCGCTATATATTCCTCTCAGCTTTATTGTATATGTGAAACTATTCATAAAATAGTGGGGGGAGAAGGCTGTTTTTCTGTTCTAGCCTTCAAGGGTAGAAATGATGCCCTTGTCTAGCAAGTGAAAGCATCAGAATCGAATTCTTCCAAATCTAAAGTTGTTAAACGACTCTCAGGTGGCTCTGAACCTACAACTCACACTCCTTCTGTGTTGCTGCCCCAGTTTCTACATCCAAATGCCCAGAGCCCATTGGGTAAAGGTAAGCAGGGGCATGCAACCTCAGCTGTGCTTTGTGCCCCACGGCACCTCTCCAGTTTCTTAAAAAACTGACCTTTTTTAAAACAAAAAATTATTCTTGAAGGAAAGGGTGCTAGTAGTCAGGTTATTAAGCATTTCTTTACTAAATATCCACAAGAGGTAAATACTATTGATAATATGAAATCAGTTATAAATCTATTTTCTCAAGGATTTCCTTTGTCCACACGCATGCACCTACTGAGAATTTTAAATACAAAAATAAGTATCATAGAGTCATAAGCCCATGCCCTTGAGTGTCTTGTTGCTTCATGTATTCAAGCAGAACTTTAGCAGTCTGCAGACAATAAGCCTGTGTCCTGTTGTGAAGAGGGCCACCGTGGCCTCAGAGAGCGGTGTGTGGCAGTGGAAAGGGTCAGAGCTGGGTGTGGGGTGGTGAAGACCCTAATCCCACACCTGGCCTTAACTGACGTTGTGCAACTCCCATCGCCTTTCTCAGCATCATCCTTTAATCCTGCTTTCCTTGTTAGTGTGAGGATAAAAATAAAGCAAATTTCAAAGTAGAAATAGAGTTAAAAGATAATCAAGCCCAACTTCCTCATTTTATTGGTGAGAAAATTGAAACCTAGAGAAAATAGAAGCCAAGCCATGCCTTACAATAATCTTTTCCTCACCTGCAGGTGAGCGTAAGTGCCCCGTCACAATTATCTCCATGCAATACCTATGAATGCCCCGTCCGGGACAAATGCACTGTAGGAATGCAAATTTTTTTGTTGATGATATTTCTTTATTAAGGTGTATAAATATTGTGTGCATATTTTTACATACAGACTATGTCTTCTGGCTTATAAGAAGTATACTACAGTTCTGAAACATTTATAACTATAAAACCATATGTAGATAATAATCAGTTTACGTGGAAGTAGTCCCATTGGTAAATTCATTATTTTTTGTTCATATGATGATTGCTTTTCTGAATCTTCTAATAGATTATTTTTAAGTGTGATACTCAGTATACATAATAAATTACAAGACTAACTTTTCAACTGGAGACGTTCCAAGGACACATGGTTGAATAAAAGTGTATAAAGCAACATTGGGCAGTATTACCTTTTGGAATAGTAGGACTTCTGCAACACTGCAACTAAATATAATGTCATATTTTCAAACATTATTTTCTTTTTATCTTTAAAAAGAAAAAAACACATTTTGAAGTAAAACAGACTAAATGAATTTTTCTTCAACCAAATGTGTATTGGCAGCTTTTCCATTTTGTGTTGTGTTTATGTTTTATAGACTTTTTTTTACATCTTTATTGAGGTATGATCGAAGCACAATAAAGTACACACATGTAAATATATTTGATCAAGTTTGATGTGTTTTTACACTGGGGAAGCCATCACCACAGTCAAGATAAAGAATATTTCCATCATGTCCAAAACTTTGCTCAGAAACCCTTTGTAGTACCTCCCCCCTTCCAACTTCATTCCCAAGGAACCATTGACTTGATGTTTTTTTTCACTCTAATTAGTTTCTATCTTCTAGAATTTTATATAAATAGAATTTAAGTGTATACTTTTGTTCTGGCCTGGCTTTTTCACTTAGCATGCTTTTTTAATTGAAGTATACTTGACATGCAATATTAGTTTACATTATATTATATACATTATATATGTCAGGTACACAAAATTGAATTGCAAGAGTGCTTCTGAATATTTTAAGTACAAGTAATTCATCTGATGTTTATGTTGAGAATATTTTCTTCCTGAATATGAATGGCTTGACTTTTCATTTTTTACCTTGTCTTTCCAAGAACAAAATTTGAAAATTTGGTAACAATTGGATTTATTAGCTTTAATGTTTGTGGTTTTTTTTAACAAAAACTTTGCCCACCACAAGATTATAAACATTTTCTCCTGTGTTTTTTTAGAAGTTTTATGTTGCACATTTAGGTATATGATTCATTTTGAGTCAATACTTTGCATTGAGTGTGAGGTTAGGGTCATCATATTTCCTGTATCATTTGTTTAAATGCCTTTCTTTTCCCCATCGAATTTCCTTCACACAGTTGTAAAAATCAATTGTTCATGTATGTGTGGGTCTATTTCCCGGCACTTGATTTTGTTCCATAGACCAGTATCTCCATATCTTTGCCAATAACCCACATTTTTCATTACTGTAGCTAAAATGTGGGTTATTGGTTATCTTTGCCCCAACCTCCATTTTCATTACTGTAGCTAAATGGAGGTTGGGGCAAAGTAGGCCTACAGTTGTTCATATGAAAAATAATATAATAGTTAATAAATAATATAAGAATAAACTCTCTGTTTGATGTACTCACAACTATAAACCTATTTTTACCCCACCCTGTAGTAAATCTTGAAATTAGGTGGGGAAATTCTTCAACTTTTAATAGTCTAGGTCTTTTTTTTTTTAATATTTTGTTTATTTATCTTTAGAGGGGAAGGAAAGGAGAGAGGAAGAGAAACATCAATGTATGGTTGCTTCTCCTGCATCCCCTGCCGGGAACTGGCCCCTGCCGGGAACTGGCCCCTGCTGGGAACTGGCCTGCAACCCAGGCATGTGCCCTGACTGGGAATCGAACCGCGATCGTCTGGTCTGCAGGCCCACGCTCAATCCACTGAGCTACACCAGCCAGGGCTAGTCTAGGTCTTTATTATTTCCAAATTGATTTTAGAATCATGCTATCAATTAATGCCTGTCTCCGCACCCCTGGTGGATTTTGTTTGGAATTCCACTGAATGTATGGATTGGCTTGGGGAGAACTGCCATCCATGGACATAGCGCATCTCTCCACTTATTTATTCTGCAATGCAGCAGTGTCCTGTGGTTTTAACATAGAGGTATTAGATATCTTTGCTTAGATTTATTTCTAGGTGTATTCTTTTCCCCACGAGTGTAAAAGAAAAGAAAACATTATTTTCAATAATCTTACATTAATATGTCTTTTATATTCTGTGCAGATATTTGTGGGTTTCTTGATATTTTTAGATAAACGATTGTTTATCCTATAGCATGCAAATTCTGTCAGTTTTAATTCTTTAACTGTTACACATTTCTTGCATTCATGCAATAACTGAGTCTTGCAGCAAAAAGTTAAATAAGAGTATCAGAAGCAGGTATGCTTGCTTTGTTCTTTATCTCTTGGGAATAATTAGTTAGATCCTTTACTTTTAAGTGTGATTTTAGTTGTTGGTTTTCCTACATGTCCTTTATTAGTTTAAAGACATTTTACTACTATTATTTTTAATTATGAAGACGTGTGAAACTTTTTTTCTCCTCAACCCAAGGACATTTTTTCCTTTCCTTTCATTGCTTTTAGAGAGAAAAGAAGCGAGAGAGAGAAACTTTGATGTGAGAGAGACACATCAATCAGTTGCCTCCTGTACAAACCATACCATGGATCGTGGGCAGCTGGACCAGGACTGAAGCTGCAACCCAGGTATGCACCCTTTGGTTATGGGATGATGCTCTAACCAACAGAACCACCATTGTCCAAAGCAGGGACTGTTGAATTTTGTATGCTGTTTTTGATATATTTTTTCTCCTTTATTCTGTCAATATGCTGAATTGAATTTTGTATGCTGTTTTTGATATATTTTTTCTCCTTTATTCTGTCAATATGCTGAATACCTTGATTTCTGCATGTTAAACCAACCTTGCATTCCTAGGAAAAGCCTTCCTTCATTATAATGTCATACACCAACCCTGCCACCCCCGACCCCCTGCCAACACACACAATTAGATAGTATTTGATAATATTTTTAAGGATCTTTACATCTATATGAAGGTTAAAAAGATACTGTAAAAATAATTTTTAGGTTTTGGTGTTAGTGTTATGCCTGCCTTACAAAAAAAGTTGGGAAGTCATCCCAAGTTTTCTATTTTTAAAAAATATTTATATAAAGTAAGTGTTATTTTTTTCCTGAAAGTTTGTGCCTGGATTCACTAGTAAAAATATCTGGACCTAGCAATTTTTTTTAGTAAAAGTATTAGATAATTTAATTTTATGTATATAATCTATCTTTGTTTTCTTTGTGTCAGGGTTGGTAACTTGTGCTTTTTAAGAAATTTGTCACTTATTTTAGTGTAATGTTGTTGTGTTACCTTATTTTCCTTTTAAAGTCTGCTCGTTCTGTGTGATTAACTCATTTACATTCTTGATATTGTTCATTTGTGCCTTTGCTCTCATTTTCTTGAACATTCCAGTGAGGGCTTTGCCCACCTTGTTGATCTTTTCAGGTAACCAGCTACTAGATGATGTCCATCTATTTTAGGTTTCATTGATTTCTGCACTTCACTATTTTCTTCTTTCTATTTATAATATTTTGGAGTTTAACTTACTCTTTTTTGTAGCTTTTTAGGGTAAAATCTTTAGTCATTAATTTTACATCTTTCTTCTTTTCAATATAAGCATTTAAACTATATCTTTCTAAGCCCTTCTTCAGCTTCACTCCATAACTCTAAACGTGTTGTATTTTTGTTGTTATATAGGTCAAAGTCATTTTTAATTTGTGCACTTGCCTCTTATCTATTAATTATTTTGAAATGTGTTATTAATTTACAGATATTTGGTATTTTTCTAGATGCTATTATTGTTTTCTAATTTACATTATGCTCAGAGAGTAACTCTACAATTTTGATTGTTTTTAATATTGAGAGTTTATTAATGGACCAGAATATGATCTGTCTTAGTCAATGTGTATATGTCTAAGCATTATGTTGTGTACTTTAAATATATATAATTTTTATTAAAAAGTAAAATTTTCTTTTTCAATGTCCAGCTCTTCTCCTTTTGGTGCTTCAATTAAGTGTGTTCATTGGAGATCTGTGGATGTTGTTCCATGGGTCTCTGAGGCTGTTTTCATCTATTTTACCCTGCTTTTCACTTTTTTTTTCAGATTGGATAATATCTATTAGTGTATATCCAAGTTCCTGATTATTTTTCATTTTTTCCATATTGCTTTTGAATCCACCAGCAAGTTTTTCTATTTTAAATACTGTATTTTTCTTTTTCAAAAGTTTTATTTCTTGTTTAAGCTTTATTTTTTTCTGTTGAAAATGTTTATATTTTCATTCACTTCAAGAGTGTTTCACTTTATTCATCGAGCATAAATATAAAAGCTGATTGGATATCTTTGATAGTGCTGTTGCCTAGGTCATTTTTTGTCTTTTTCCTAAAGAATGAATTTTGATCATATTTTACTGGTTCTTTGAATGTTGAGTAATTTTATTTTATTTTTTAGATATCATTTTATTTTATTTTTTAAGTTATTAGTTCCTTTTTATTTTTTATATGATTATTTTTATTGTATTTTTCCATTGCCATTTATACACCTGACCCCCGTAATCACCACACTGTTTTTTCATGTCCAGGAGTCCTTTTTCCTTTTTGCTCAATCCATCCACCTCCTAACTCCCCCACTCCCATAACCATCAACCAGCTCTGTATCTATGAGTCTGTCTCTATTTTGTTTGTTAGTTTACTTTGTTCATTAGATTCCACATATGACTGAAATCATACAGTATTTTTCTTTCTCTGACTGGCGTATTTCACTTAACATATGTTCTCCAGGTATATCCATACTGTTCAAAGGATAAAATTTACTTTTTTTTTTAAATTGCCAACTAGTATTTGATTGTGTGGATGTCCCATAACTGTTTGATCCACTCATCTGCTGATGGACACTTGGGCTGCTTCCATATCTTGGAAATAATGCTGCAATTGTAAAGAATGCTGCAATAAATATGGGGGTGCTTATGTTCTTTCAAATTAGTGTTTCAGGTTTCTTCGGATAAGTTCTCAGAAGTGGAAAAAGTTTTTGCACAGCAAAGGACACCATCAACAAAATAAAAAGACAACCCACTGAATGGGAGAACATATTCACCAGTACATCTGATAAAGGGATAATATCCAAAATTTATAAAGAACTTATAAAAGTTAACATCACAAAAACAAACAGTCCAATTAAAAAATGGGCAAAGGACCTGAACAGAAACTTCTCCAAAGAAGCATACATATGGCCAATAGACATATGAAAAAGCACTCAACATCACTAGTCATCAGAGACATGCAAATTAAAACCACAATGAGATATCACCTCACTCCTATTAGAATGGCCATCATCAATAAATCAACAAACAGCAATGTGGAGGATGTTGAGAAAGGGGAACTCTTTTGCACTTTTGATGGGAATGCAAATTGGTACAGCCACTGTGGAGAGCAGTATGGAGATACCTCAAAAATTAAAAGTGGATATGTTGAGTTATTTTAGATTGTATTCAATATTGTGAATATTCTGTTTTATAGAGTCTGTTATAATTATATCTTGTAACAGTCATCTGAAGGTGATGATGTTTATTTTAATTCCCTCAAGCCATTCAGATTCAGAGTGTAGTTGTATCTGAGCTCCTTAGGGAGCTGGTTCAGATCAGTTTAGTTTTCTGAAGTCTAAAGCATATTGGTTTATGTCCTCTGGCGTGTGTGCGATTCAGGTTTAGAATGAAGCTTGTGCAGAAGGCTGAAATCTCTGTTCAGTTCCCAGAGCCTTCGATATCTTTGTTTGAGACTGTTATTCATGCTCAGTTCAGGAATTAAAGTGGTACTTGTTTATTCACAGAATTAGGGGATCCTTTCTCATTCTCTAACCTCTGAGATTCACCCCAAGCTCTCTGGCCTGCAGGATTTTTTATTTCTGGTTCATCTTGTCAGAAAAATGGAGTTTACCTGCTTCTGTGTTTGCCATTGCCTCACCACTTTGCACTGGGGTCTACTCTTGGGGTCATACTGTGTAGGAGAAAACAAAAAATAAATAAGTAAAACCGGAAATATCACAATACTGGTTACTTTTGCAAGTTTTGACTCTCTTACATAACCTGCCTGATTTTGAGCAGACTCAGGTGGTTGATATATATCTGCATATATGTATATCTGTGTATTTATAATATATTTTTATAATTACATAATTTAAAGTTTTTTGATGTGATCACATGTGGAATGAATTACCCCCACCATTATTGAACCAGAACCCCTATGGAATTGTTTCCCTCAGACAAAAGTTAACTGTATGACAAGGTATAGAATCTTTTCTTGTGAAATTAGCCAGATCATTGTGACTGCAAAGAAAGTTTTCTCTTTATGTGCAAATTGTACGGAGCAGAGCAAGAATTATAGTCAAATTGTGTCCATTTTACAAACACATACAGTTTAAGAAAATAGTTATAGTGATACTTTAGATTCCACATTCTTTGCACTTATCGTTATTTCAAGGGCATGGAAGGCAATACTGTGTTCTCTTCCTCCACTGACTTATTAAAGATAAAGTTGGTTATATATGTGAACTGCCTGGAAGCATCAGAATCAAGCCATATATAGTTTAAAGTGGTATTAATTTTGTAACATACAACTAATATTTAGATAGTGTTTAAGCCCCTTAGGACTGATTCTTTATGGTGATTTAAATATAAATATATATATATGTATATGTATTATTTTGAGAGAGAGAGGGAGAGAAAAAGAGAGGGAAACATTGATTTTTTTAATTCTACTAATTTACATATTTATTGGTTGATCCTTTTGTGTGCCCTGAGTGGGGATCAAACACATGACCTTGGAGTATCAGGACAGTGCTCTGACTAACTAGCTACCTGATCAGGGCCTTAAATGCATGTATTTAAGTTGAAAATAAAAATTTCAAGAATTAATATTGGTGACAACACTTCCTGTTGTGAATTGCATATAGTAGGTCAGTGGCAACTTCCTTATGAAGGTGTGTTTATATAATGATAAAATACAAAAATTAAAGGGTATATTACTGTGTCTGATGTGCATTTTGAAAATAGTACAGTAGTAATCATAAGCTGATGTGAATCATGTAATGTGTAGTTCTACTTTTTTTTTTTGGTAATGATTAAGTGACTCAAGGAAATAAAGAATGGGAGCAAGCCATTCATGTAACAATAAATTTAAAATGTTTAAAAAAATAAAGGATGTATAGACATGTGATAAAGCATAAGATTTTCCATATGTTTAAGATACCCTTCTGACCTTGAATTTGATCGAGTTATTTAAATATAATCCAGATAGGAGCACATTGCAGTTCAGGTGAATTTCCTAATGAGCACTTTCCAAGCATTTATTATTGATTGCCTCTTGAAATTGTGGTTGCAAAAATAGCAATTCTCTGATTTTTTTATTATTTGTAAAATGATGCAGTATTTGACATTTTGTTATAGGGCAACAAGAATTTTAAAATAACTGATTTATCTCTATTTCATTGTATGAAATTACTTCAATGTTTCACAGTTTAAAAATTGAGATATAATTTGCATTCAATAAAATGCACAAATTTCATGTGTAAAACTCAATGGCTTTTCACAAATACACTTTTGATAAACATACGTCACCCAAGATACTGAACATTTCTATATGTCACCCTGAAACTTCTTTCATACCCGCCCCCCTCAATACCCTCCATCCCCAGCTAGAGCTGACTTTTATCAGCACAAATGATTAGTTGCCTGTTCTTAGACTTTCTGTAAACAAAACCCTACAGTGTGTCCTCTTTTACTCAAATGTTCTGAGACCTATGTGTTGTGTATATCAGTAGTTTTTTTCCATTGTTTAGGAGTGTTAAATTTTACCAATACACTCCAGTTTAATTATTCATTTTTCTCTTGCTGGCTTGCTTCTGTTTTGGGGCTATTATCAATAAAGACACTTAGAACTTTCTTATACATGTCTTCTTATGGATATAGTCCACATTTTTCATATTAGATAAGTTCACTTTAAGTTATTTTGAATATAGCAATATGTGCAGTACATTTCTTCTTCACATTAACTTTTAGAACATATTTTGCTATAAAAAGAAAAAAATGGTCCTAAGATATGAAAGTGACACTAGGAATTCTAACATTTCTTGAAAAATTATTCTTCCATTTTCAAAGCAAGACTGTCCTTACTCCATTCTCCTATACAAACTGTAGAGAAAAATTAAAATTTATAAATCTATTAGAAGCATACAAAATTAAAACATACTACAAACACAAAATTCTCAGTTTTTCCAAGCATATATGACTGCTTCATCCCCAAAGCTATACCACAGGGCTCTGTAACTCTCCCCCACTGTACTTTTCACTGTCCTATAGAATAAGCAATTTACGTGTCTATCTCCCCATAGGACTAAAAGCTCCTTGGAGACAAATGCCACCTATGTCTTACTTGTCTTTTCATCTGTAGCGCCCAGCACTTTGCCTGGCACATGGTCGGCGCACGTTGTATGTTGGGTGAACTGAATAACTACCTTTTGTCTAGGGTGCTTTTTTGCCTTGCAAACATTGTTTTTGCTATGGAAACATAACAACACTTAGGTTTAGCTCAGGACTTACTATTCCTTTTATGTCTTAAGTCTTTTGTTTAGTACATGAGCTGACTTATCCCAGTTTCCTGTTTATATAGGGTAGGCTTTTGATGAAGATGCACACTACCAAAAACCTAGAAAAGATTTCTGTTTTATTAGTTTAATAACATTGTTATACTTAACTGATGTGTCATTGAGAAAAACAACGTCAAGTGAAGATATTATATTTATATGCATGCAAACATACATATATATATATACACATGCATATCTAGTCTTAACTCATCTTCTAGGTTTATATACCTAGTGCAATACATACTTAGTGTATAGAGTTCAAACATCATTTTATGTATCTGTTTTCAATGTTGGCAAAAGAACTTGAAATTATTCATGATTTGTAATTACAATTGGGATTTCTATGTTGAATTGAAGGTCATAATTCTAATCATCTCAGACCCCCCTTTTCTCCCTAATAGATCTTTTCAGTGCCCATCTGTCTATGGTTCATGATGTAACCTTTTTTGGTGGGGCAGGGTGGCAGATGGACAGCAGATGGGCGTTTTGCCCTGCCTCCTGGTTCAGATCCTGGCCCAGACAGGACCTGTCAGGGACTGTCAGTTTGTACTCCCAGCTAGTGGGCTCCAGGGCTGTGTTTGGCATGCTCACCCGGCATCTGAACTGATGCTGAGCAGGACCAGGTATTGATAAGTATGACTAGTTAGTTACGGTGAAAGGCTAGCAGTAAGGGTGGGGAGACCCCGTGCATCAGAAAAAGCACGTGAGAGGAAGTGTCCTTTCTGTTTGGCTGTGTGCTAGATCCTCCAGACTTTGGAGTCAGCTCCTTCTCAAGATTAAAGTTGCAGAATTAGAGAAACTACCATCATCATGTAGGTATTTATCTGTTTTTAAAGTGTAACTCTGTTTCCCAACAGTTTTTGTTTCTCTCCAAAATCAAACGAGGAAGCCAGTGAGAAACGAAGATAGACAGACAGTGGCTTCATCCATAAACCAAATGTTTTCGTCTAAATTGTTAGACAACTTGTCATTGTCTGGAATTCCTAAAAGGGTCTTTCATGATTAAAGCTTACACTGATGGTAACCTTTTTGAATGCAGGAACTATAACAGCTTCTACGAAAGCATTAAAAGACAGTCCTGAGATTCTAGTCCCAACAGGGAGAAAGCAGAAAGTCTTTCCATTTTCATTCTGAACTGCAGGTACACACTCTGTGTGTGTGTGTGTGCATGCATAAATTTGCTGCTTTACAAGTGACTCTCTTTATTTTAGATAGAAACCAGATTGGAGTAAACAGATGAGGCTGGGTAAATCCTCCTAATGGAAGGTAAGCCTTGGCAATGACCATGAATAAAAGGCAATAATGAGTCAAATTGTTTGCTGAGCTGAGAATTTTTTCCCGGACTTATTTAGTTTCTTTAAACTTAGTGCTTCACAGAGATCCCATTGTGCCCTTTCCCATCTGAGCTGAGTCTGATTTGTAATGTAAGATTTTACGTAAGGAATAGATCTTTAAATAATTGCCCACCAGAAATATAGAAAACCACCACACATTTTCTACAGAGCCATCACTAACCTATCACCCTGTATTAAAGGAGACCCTTACAGTATTCCATATTCCATTCCTTCCCTGAACTAAATTGAAATATTGCACCCTGCTGCTTATAGTATTTTGTTCATATAATAGGTAAGTTATGGCATTATTACATAATTTATTAACACAAATTGCTCACATATGAATAATTATGTTCTGGGAGTCAGGGGCCACTTCTACATATGTATAATAAATTACGACACTGTTCCAAATTATATAAGTAACATTTCGCTGTTATAATCAAATAAACTATGTTTGCATAAGTTCAAGACCTTCCTTCAATCCAATTTAATATCTGTAGCATCTACTACCATAGGACAGTTTAAAATTTAGATGATAATGGGTTGCTGAGCAATCATTTACCTGAACCTTGAGTAACCTGTACATTATAAAATGAATATACATTGTGTTCCATGTTCCACCAGATAGTCTTTTATCTTTATTTCCAGTTTTCTTCTTTTCTCAACTCATGAATATACTTACATTTTAAGAAACTCTGTGCCTATTTGCCCTGGTGACATTGTGTGTGTGTAATATTCTGTCAACCTGTGTATTTGACAGGTGACTGAGACACCTTCTCTTTGGAACCCTAGCACTATATCGGGCTTCCGTAAAACAAACTCATTCTTTTTTTAAGAAAGAACCTTTAAATGAAAAATATCTTGTTATGGTGCTGCCTGCAATGGCCTAAAGGTCTGTGTCACACCCCTACTAGCCATAAATGCACTTGAACATGGATCTTGGTAACATGATTTCAGGCAAGGCGTGGACAGGATCTAATTAACTATAAGTCTGTAAAGGCTTGAACAGGCTTAGCTTGCAATTCTCCATAGTACCGATATAACTGCAACACTCTAATCCTAGAAAGCTGTCTTGTAATGAATTCCTATTAGCCACAGAGTTAAGGCAAAGTCATGAACTTGAGGAAGCTAAGCAATCCCTATGACAGCCAGTTAGAAGCTCTGCCTTCCAGGGTGCCACCTGCTTTCCCAGCCTTGTTCTTGCTTTGGAAAGCAGCTCGTGGAAAAAAAGTTACAATTACAGCAAGCTGTTTTACAGAAAAATTTAAGCTATCTTACATTGAACAGCTAATTTCTTGTATTTAATCATTCTTTAAATGGTATAATGCTTATTCATTTTGAAGTGTTATACCCATGCTTTATCTCTTGATTTCTAAATAAAAACTCACTAGGCAAACAGAGAAGAAACCCAAATAACCAAGAACACAGATCAAAATTCAGCATCCAGTTTGATTAATTATTGCCTTTTAGTCATAGCCATTGCTATTGGATATATAATGACAAATTAAAAAGTGGTCCTTACCTTCAACACACTTATGTTTTAATAATGAAGATGATAGGTAAGCATATACTAGCATGTCAGATTTTAATAAATGAATATTATCACAAATACTAAAGCAGGCAAAAGTGTAAGAAAAAGATGGAGGAGTGAGGGTCAAGCACTTGTTTACTGGATGCAGGTGTGTAAGGACACTGGGAAGAAGTAATTCAACTTTCAACAAAATGCTGAAAGCCAAGTATGGGATAGCAATAGAAGCTAAAACTTCTGGGGACTGCATACATAAGGGGACTTTACAGCAATTCCGGGCTCTTGTACTGTGCATAGCTTTCGTGTAGAAGAGACAGGTCAGGTGTCCTGAGAAATCATTCTTGTGAGCAGGCCTGGGAGAGAGGATCAGCTATGGTTGAGGGAAAGGCAGGAAGTCCCACCTGTATGGTTCTCTCTCTCCTATGGGATAAAAGCCTTCACACCAGAAAGGGAAGAACAATAAACTCTCATTCCTCAGGGACTCCTGAAAGGTCATTGCAGCTGAAAGAGGGTACAGAAAACCTGAGTATCCCTGGGAAGAGGGCAGGAATACATCTCGGGCCCAGCCCAACAGGTTGTTGTGGAGCAGGACCCTGAGAAGGTCCCATTTCCAAGACCTACGGACTGAGCACCTGCCTAGTTAATCAGAACGAAAAAGAATCTTCCCCTCAACTTCACCACATGGCCAGTTGGTGTCAAATGGCTAATATTAGTATAATTCCCAATTTATAGATAGGAAATACTAAGGACAGAGAAATTAAATGAGTTGCCCATAAATCTCAGAGCCAATAAATAGAAAAACAGATTTTAGCCAAGATAATTTGGCTCCAAAGTATTCACAAAGGCTGTGCAATACTGCAGGGGAGTGTTGAGGCGAATAAGGCAAATCGGAAGAGTGGGCTGTTTCTGAATAAAGGGACTGCTCAAAGATGCATGTGGTTTTAAGAGAGGGGTGCATTCAACAAGACCAAATTTAACAGAGCCGATAAGCCAGGGGAAGGATGGAAAGTTTGCTTTCGACTTTGCAATTGAGAATATTATGTAACTTTAGCTGTAAGTAGTTTCAATGGAATGGTAAATATTAAAACCACAATCCACGGGATTCAGAAATGAATATGGAGTGAAGAAGACAGTTCACTAAAAATATCCCACTTTTCTCAAAAGTTTAGATAGGATGGAGATCGATGCAAAGGTAGTGAATAACATGGGAAGAGGACTTGTTTTCAAGGATAAATGTGATTTGAGTCTGTTTATAAGATGAGAGGAAGCAGACAGTGGAATGGGAAAGTTTGTCATTATGAGAAAGAAAAATAAATAAGGTGGCATAAAGAGGTTTGTTGAAGTGTCTGGGGTATGTATTGAGAGAATTTTCTAGAAGTATAAATACCCTTATGTAAATATTAAAAGATGTATAATTTGTACAGTTTCAATACATTCCTTATGTCAGATAAAAACTTACCTATTCTTGGAGACGCATATATTAATCTCGCATACATCTTCTTTGTAATTTTGTTTGAATGAGCTAGCCAGGGAAAACTTGTTTCATCTCCACTGACGTGTGATACGCACCGTGTCAGAATACAGGTATTGGTAATGGTGCAATAAACAACTGTCACTCTAATATAAAAATATGTAACAGACACAATAACTCAATCACTCCGTCTACCTTGACAAAATGGAAAATGGCTTGAAAAAAGAGCCCAAAACACCAGGTTGCAACTCCAGGTAGAGTGAGTTTTAGGGTGTCTACACTTAGAGTGATGACTGTGTATACATTCACATCTTTATCCTCATTCCTAGTTTAGTAGTAGATGTCTCAAAGTGTCAAATGTATTGACAGAATATATTTAATGTAAGTCAATTATCAACATTTCAAAGCATGTGCCTATTTAAACATCTTTACTCTTATATTTGACATCTAACAGAACCTATAGAGATCCTGGAATTTCAAGTACAGCCATGAAGTTTCAGCTGACTTTAGTGAAATTTAGTCAAGAATAGCCCATTGCTCTCGTCAACCTAGAAGACATTCCACCTGGCAGAAACACTGGACTCTTTCTCCCTTGTGCTTCTAAATCCTTGGCTGTGTGGATAAGGTTGTATGATCTGGTCTACATCCATAATGTCCACCTTATTCTAGATAGTCAGCCTACCCATAAGACAGATACAGTACATTTGTTATTTTAAAATGCACATTGCTTTTTACTCCAAACGTGATACAGATTTAGTTGTACCTTTATCTGTATATTAATACATTTTAATGAAAAATAAAGTTTTTATTTGGAAAGGGAATTGACATTGGGAACTTGAGGCTGGCTGTCACAGTGGATCACATGGAAGAACTTGGCCAAGTTTCTCAGCCATATTTGGCCTAGTTTTCTGCATATGTTTGCAAGATGCGAAAGCCAGTTTATTGCCTGAGGGCACAGAAACTTGGAGGAAAAGCTTGGAACTTGTGCCATTTAATCCACTGGATGTCTTTCCTTTTGCCTAGGTTGTGCCTACAGAGGTCTGATTGTAACGGCAGAACATCAATACAAGAATAACACTTCTCTTTGCCTTTCGTCAGCTCTTGAGTTTTATAGAATGTTCTTGTCAAACATTTTGAGGTACACAGCTGCAAAAATTTTTTTAAATGTGAACTTTGTAATAAAAATATAGTTTTAGGTATGAATGATTGAACAAATGTGAATATAAAAACCAGTCTGCTTAGGTTTTCCTAGTTTTTTGTGGAAGTTTTCACTTAAAATGGGACACCAGAAAAATATCTGTATGTATATGAAGTTAGTAACATATTTCAGAATTTTTGATGAATCAATCACATAGTTATATAGGTCATATATAGTTATAGCTGATTCAACCCCAAAATGAATAGAGATGTCAAAGCATAGAGCATATTGGATATTTACACATGAATAAGCAAGATGACAGAATTTGTTTTCGAGCAGATCTGTTTTTTTGCCTTTGCATATTTTTGGTAGTTCTTTGACTTGCTATTTTCATAGAATATTTTTAAAAATACTAGTAGGTAGTTAGCATATATATAATTCCACATATGTAAAAAAAAGAGGATATGTAAACGATCCTCTTTCAGAGGAGAGGAAAAATAGGTATGTGTTGTTATTTTCCTTACTAAATGTATTTAGACTAGTTAGTTTTTAGAGGATAACCATACTTTTTTCTTTTTTAACGGAGTTAATAATTTCAAATGAAGCAATAACCTATTAAGTTCCATTTTTAAGTCAAGGATCTTAATATTCCAGGGCAGCTGTTTGAGGTAGGATTTGGGAGAACGTAATTCTGACACATTTGTTCCTTTTCTTCCTTCACCACGTTTGGCATTTGAGTATTACCGTCACTCTTCAGCTATCAAAGGCAATGGCGCACTGTTCTCATAAACCCTTCACATAACCAGGCACCGAAACGTTCACTCGAAGTCACAACATGCTTCTGGGGGCACTCTCCCTGTCGGTCTTCTGAGATCACTGGAAAATGTCATATTAAGGAAGATGCTTTAACGAAGTTTACTGCATTATTTTTTTAATTGATAAGATTGAGTTTATTGAATTTTTGTTCTTTTTTAAAAAGATTTTATTTATTTATCCTTAGAGGGGAAGGGAAGGAGAGGAGGAGAGAAATATCAATGTATGGTTGCCTCTTGTGAGTCCCCTGCTGGGAACTGGCCTGCAACCCAGGCATGTGCCCTGACTGGGAATCGAACTGCGATCATGTGGTTCACAGGCCCGCGCTCAATCCACTGAGCTACACCAGCCAGGGATGCATTTATTTTTTAATGCAGGCATGTGTGGTATGCATAGGCAACACCTGCAGGCGCTCTGGAGAGGAACTGCTGGCAGTGCGCTGAGGCTCTGACCAGTAGATTGTCCAGTGAGAAATAGGCAAGAAGTGCAGATAGGTGGCTCTCTTGCCTCCCAAGTTGCTGTTTGTGCATGCTGTGTGTACATTTTTGTCTTTCCCTTTGTGATTCGCCGACTTATTGAGAGAAGCATTTTTTACTGTCTAAGTAATTCCTTTCTTCCCAACATGTATTGACACATAATGAAACTTCTGCCTGTAGAGTTAGTATGAAATTCTAGTAAACATTTGAGGCATGAAAAAAATTAATTTGTATATCCTGGGAGCCTCACGGCTTAGTTGGTTGGAGCATCATCCTGTGTACCCAAAGTCTGCAGGTTCAATTCCCAATCAGGGTACATACCTGGGTTGCAAGTTTGATACCTGATTGGGGTGCATATAGTGGGCAGCCCATGGGTGTTTATTTCTCACATCCACGTTTCTCTCTCTTTCCCCACTTCTAAGATCAATGAACATAACCTCTAGTGAGAATTTAAAAAAAAGTCATATAGCACTGCCTTTGCTTAGGTGTGTTATAATCACGTTGGTCTGTCCTCCCCACTATATTGAGATTTAATTAAGAGTAGAGACAGTTACTTCAGTTACTCAGAAGTATTCGATAAATACTAGATGAATTAAGAAAATAGTGCATGAAGAAGTTTAAAGACTCATTAGGATTTCTCTCTTTTGTAATCTTTGAAGCCATGTTTATGTTTGTGTAGGAAGTATCAGGAAATCATATTCCCATTTCCCCTTTTGGATTGACTGGCATTGTCAAGGAACTTCTATATTTATAGTAAAAAGAGCCCTGTAGTTATAATACGAGTACTTGAACTTAAATTTTGGCTTCACTGTTCACATGCTGTGAAAATGATCTTCCCTGAGCCTTTCTTCATCTCTACAATGGGTTAGTTACAGCTCCTTATGATTGCTATTTTACAAAGTCATTTTTCCCTTTATTCAAGAAGCTCTCTAATCTTAAATTACCTAGTTTATGTAGTATTGAAAATAATTTTGAAATATTCAGTGATTCTTCTAAAACTTTCTCTGTGAATCCTGTTGCCCCGCAGCTGCCACAGCTGTGAAATCAATGGCCTTTATTACTTTATGTGTGCGGTGGATACCGTCTAGATTCTAGAACAAATGTATCATTGTGTATTTGTTAGAAAAGTTTTTACCCAAGCCAGAATTGTTGGAAAATGCTAAAGCTGCCATTTACTGCTAAAGCTGCCATTTACGTATTGGGAAGAAAGCCTGAGGATAGAAGACGGACCCAATCACATGGGAAAGGAGGCCCCAGTCCACCCCTGCTCCTCCATCCCCAGTGGTGCAAATCGATGCTTCATGAGAGACTGGGAATAGGAACCGAAGGAAAGGTGATGTAGAAAGAAACGAAGATGGTTAAGGAGGGAGATGAGAGGAACAGAGGCTGTGTCAACTCCCCTCTTCCCTCCCCCACCTCACCCTGGAACTCAGAGGAAATGCCTCTTGGGAGCCTCTAAACCACCTCGGTGTAGCCAGTAGAGTTGAAAAGTGGCCTCTTGAGAAAGGGCCACTCTCCTCGCCTCTCCTCCAAGAACTCTGTGGCTCAGACATTCTGGTGCTGGGACTGAGCTGGTAAGTAGGAGTCGGCACATGTTACAGGGGGCCAAGTACTGCAGAACCAGGGAAATCTGGCAGAGACCTTGCCTGCCCACCTGGGGCTCCAACACTGCACACGGCCAAACGTCTGAGGTCAGAGTGAGGAGTGAGAGCTGAGTTGAAGGGTCTGGCCAGGCAGGGAAGATAGACAGAAGCAATCATTGTCCCCTGCCTACGCTCAGAGGAACACCCCAAGCACTTCACAAACAGGTGTAGTGAAAGCAAAGACCAAAACCCAAGGAGCAGGCTGGATTAGCTTTGACTTACTCAGGATGTAGCAGCCCACCCAGAAAGGGCACTCGTTAATGAAGGCAGATGCTCGCCCCCACCACCGCAATACTACATAACTTTTTGAAGAGAGGCCAGTCTGTGTGAAGAAGGGAGAGAAAAGAATAAAAATTTACTCCCAACTGACTGTTTAATGAAGAACCTGAGTTATAGCAAATAAACAACCTTAAAATCTTATTTTGTTTTGCTTTGTTTACCACTAAATAAGAATAAAGACTTTTGAGCAACTATGTGATGGGAAACATGATTTTTTAAAAAATTAGTTTTTGCACATCTGTGTTATAATGAGTAAATGTCAATTCAACCCCACTAGTTTGCCTTTCTCTGTATCTGTAACTTCCATATATGAGGTCTGTCGACAAAAGCACAGCCATTGTTAACGTAAAGAGAATGGTTTGCACGACATGATGTAACCTGGCAGCCAAGGAGAGTGGACTGGAGTGCCCATGTGTGAACAATGATGACTTCACTGTACTAGTCAGTGGGGAAGGTAGATGTCATTGAGTGAGCATGTGTACTGCATGGCCATTGCATTCAAAATGACTGAGTAAATAGATCAACAAATCTACATCAAATTTTGCATTAAGCTTGAACGTTCTTCTGAGGAGACTATTCGGATGATTCAGAAGGCTTTTGGGGACAATGCAATGAGTGCTGCACAAATGAAAGTGTAGTACAGATGCTTCAAAGGTGGTCGGGAATCTGTTGAAAGGGATCCACATTCTGGAAGGCCTGTGGCAAGCAGAACACCTGAGAACGTGGAACGTGCATGGGCTGCAATCAATAAAGATTGGCACTGACAGTGCGAGAACTAGGCACTAGTAGTGAAGACACTACCGTGTCTGAGATTTTGATGCAGAATCTTGGCATGAAACATGTTGTGGCAAAATTCCTTCCGGGGCTTCTGCTGCCAGAGCAGACAGAATGTTTTGCTGCAGATGAGAGAACTATAGGGTCCCAAGGTGCCTGCCTTGAAGGGGACTGAGGTGTCATTATCCTATGTGCAGTGTTTCTTTTGTCTTGCATCTTCGTCAGTAAATGCCTTTTTTTTTTTTTTGCATACACCTGGATACCTTCTGGACAGATCTTGTAATTAGTATCCTCATTTGTAGTTTATAAATTTATAATATTTTATGGTGTACAGAGTGCTTTTACACAGACCTTCCTTACCATAATACAGTGAGGTAATGTCAGTATTGTTATGTCTCAGGTGAGGAAGTTGAAGATTTGTTCAGGACCAGAGAGTTGATGAGAGAGAGAGAGAGGAGAAAGATCTGCTGCGAGCCCCCGTCCGCCTCCATCCCCGGGACCCACCACACGCGCCTCTGCACTGGGCCTCGTTTTGCTTCTGTCTGGAACTCTGTACTGTTTCGAAATGGTATGATTGTTTGTTAGGAAATCTTACACAATTCTCTTGTTAATTGAAAGACACATTGCCACACAGCTTTATCAGGTTGTATTTATGTATTTAGACAAAATATTCTCTTGTTATTTAGCGTGCAACTGACTCTTTTGATTTGGTAATGTTTTAATCAGAACCTCAGAACAGTCTGTCTAGGTGACAGACTGAGCACATCTGGGCAAAACAAAACAAGAACCTGCAGAAAACTCACTCTGATCATTTCCTGTCTAGGAAAAATGCAAAAATCCACAAAACTGAGTCGATATTTTATAAATTCAAGGTCAATATTCTCTGTCAATGTCAATGATGTGTGAGTTCCAAAGGATTTGTGTCACTATTAAATTAAAAATGATTCACTCTTATTTGATGTATAGTGGGTTTAGCCATAAAATGTTCAGAAACAAAGAGAATACAAAGGATAGAGCACAGACATATTTTGTGAGATAATTGTAAACCCCTTATGGGCATTGATACAAAGTAATAGAGACCATCTCGTCTGATACTATTCATTCACCTTTAGCATTAGTGAATTTCAACTTTGACCTAGATCCCTGAAGCGCTTCATGTCTTTGCACTGCTTCAGCAGGTTCATTTCAGGGAAGTGACTGTGTGTTACATGTTACTTATCTATAACTCAGATCTCAGATAAATGGGCGCTATTAGAATTGGAACAGAGGCGATAATTTAATGTTCAGGAATTTCCCCTTTTTGAATCTATTTGTGGATTGTGTGTTACATTTTCTTGTTAGCTTTTTATTCTCAATATTTTCTCTAGTTTAATTTGTGAGCTCTTGGTCATGATGGTAGAAATCAACCCATAGGTATTTCACTGGTAATATCTTTTGTAACTAGTCAGGCTTATGGATAGCCCAATTTGTGTGTTTCTCTGAGAGGTACACGTTAAAGCAGAATTCTCCTTTTGGCTTAGTAACTCTTTCTACTTTTCATTAGATGCAGTGGACCATGCAGCACCACCACCAGTCATAGAACTCACTATTTAAATATTTTCTTCTAAATGTTAAGAGAGCATGGTGTCCCTTTTATGTAACTTTTGCTTTCAAAGTCAGACCACATTAGCCATTACAGTGTTATATTACAAATGCACATGTTACATTTCTTTGACATTCTTTTTATATTCATGGTTGTAGTCTTCCTGCCAAGGAGAATTTTTCCAGCCATCTCTACTGACCACCACTGATGAGTAAACCCGTGCTTTTCTGTGCCTACAACAGAAAGCCTCTTTGCTACATACTGTATATCACTCATTACCTGATACAGAGGCCAAATGTAAAAATGTTCAGGTTAAGTAAATTAAATCTTCTCATCCGTTATTTTAGAGACATGACCACACAGCATGAATACAGTTTAATATGACCTGCTGGGATATTTTTGGCCTCATTGGGAGAACATTTACACAGATAAGCCTGTTTGTTTAGCAGAGTTTTCCATATTATTATATTAGCTCAACATTCTTAATATCCACAGCCCAATTTTTCCTATTGATAATGGCTCCATTGTGTATATACAAATATAATTAAAATATCCCTACCTGTATTTAAAAATTAGTAATTTATATTTAATTCACATGGGTTCTATTATGCAGTCAAATAAAGACGAGTTATAGGTGGGGCAGCAACGAAAGAGGCATTGAAGTATTATAAAAGAGAAGATGGGAAGGAGGGTGCTATTTGTATTTACTTTTTATTTTTTATTATTTTCATTGTTGTTCTGTTATACTTGTTCCAGTTTTCCCCCATTGCTCTCCCTGCCCTGTCCATCCCCCACTCCCACAGTCAGTCCCCGTCCTGTTGTCCATGTCTGTGGGTCATTTATACTTGTTCTTTAACCAGGTCCTTCCATTTGTTTTGTCCCTTATTCCCATCCCTGCACCCCTCTGGTCCCTGTCAGACTCTTCCTTGTTTCCATGCCTCTGGTTCTATTTCGCTTGTTTTGTTCATTATGCTCGACTTACAGGTGAGATCACGTGGTGTTTGTCTTTCACCGCCTGGCTTACTTAGCATAATGCTCTCCAGTTCCATCCATGCTGTCACGAAAAGTAGGACTTTCTTCTTTCTGCTGCATAGTATTCCATTGTGTAAATGTACTATAGTTTTTTTACCCACTCATTTGCTGATGGGCACTTAACACTATTTTCATCACTTGGCTATTGTAAATTGTGCTGCTATGAAGTTAGGGGCGCATAGGTTCTTTTCAACTGGTGTGTCAGGATTCTTAGGCTATAATCCCAGCAGTGGAATCAATAGATCAAGAGGCAGTTCCATTTTTAGTTTTTTGAGGAAATTCCATACTGTGTTTTGGAAGTGGCTGCACCAGTCTGCATTACCTCCAACAGTGGTAATGCACCAGGGTTTCCCTTTCTCCACATTCTCACTAGCACTTGTTGTTTGTTGATTTGTTAATGATGGCCCTTCTGACCAGTGGGGTGTGAGGTGGTATCTCATTGTGGTTTTAATTTCCGTGTCTCTGATGGCTAGAGATGTTGAGCATCCTTTCATATGCCTATGGGCCTTCTCTATGTCCTCTTTGGAGAGGTGTCTGTTCAGGTCCTCTGCCCATTTTTTAATTGAATTATTTGTCTTCCTGGCATTGAGTTGTATGAGTTTTTTATATATTTTGGAGATCAAACCTTTGTCTGAGGTATTATTGGCAAATATCTTTTCCCATGTGGTTGGTTCCCTTTTCATTTTACTGATGTTTTCTTTAACTGTGCAGAAGCTTTTTAATTTGATCTAGTACCATTTGTTTATTCTTTCCTTTGTTTCCCTTGCCCTAGAGGATGCATTGGCAAAAATATTGCAATGTGCATATCTAAAGTTTTACTGCTTATGTTTTTCACTAGGAATTTTATGCTGTCACAGCTTATATTTAAGTCTTTTATCCACTTTGAGCTTATTCTGGTATATGGTGTAAGTTGGTGTATACTTTCACTTTTTTGCATGTGCCAATTGTTGAAGAGGCTATTTTTACTCCATTTATGCTTGTGCCCTCTTTGCCAAATATTAATTGACTATAGGGACATGAGTTAATTTCTGGGCTCTCTCTTCTGTTCCATTGATCTAGTGTCTGTTCTTATGCCAGTACCAGACTGTTTTGATTACAGTGGCCTCATAGTATAGTTTGATATCAGGTATTGTGATTCCTCCAGCTTTGTACTTCTTTCTCAAGATTTATGCAGCTACTTAAGGATCATTGTGGTTCCATATACATTTCTTAAATATTTTAAATCTGTGAAATAGGTTATTGATATTTTAATAGGGATTGCATTGAATTTATAGAATGCTTTGGGTAGTATAGACACTTTAATAATGTTGATTCTTCCAATCCATGAACACAGTTTATGCTTCCATTTGCTTGTATCTTCTTTAATTTCTTTCTTCAGTGTTCCATAGTTTTCCAAGTACAGGTCTTTTATATCCCTGGTTAAGTTTATTCCTAGGTACTTTATTTTTCTTGTTGCTGTAGTATATGGGGTTTTGTTCCTAGTTTCTGTTTCTGATATTTTATTGTTGGTGTACAAAAATGTCTTTGATTTCTGAATATTGACTTTGTATTCTGCTATTTTGCCAGATTCACATATTAGTTTGAGTAGTTGTTAGGTGGGGTAGTTTTTTGGTTTTCTGTGTACGCTATTATCTTATCTGCAAACAATGACAATTTTACTTCCTATTTTCCAGTTCAGATGCATTTTATTTCTTTTTCTTGTCTGATTGCTGTGGCTAGAACTTCCAATACTATGTTGAATAAAAGTAGTGAAAATGGATATCCTTTTCTTGTTCCTGATCTTAGGGGGAAAGCTTTTAGTTTTTGTCTGTTGAGTGTGATGTTGGCTATAGGATTCTCGTATATAGCCTTTATTATGTTGAGGTATTCTCTTTCTATTCTGACTTTGCTGAGTGTTTTTATCATAAATGCATGCTGTACTTTATCAAAGGCTTTTTCGGGGTCTATTGATATGATCATATGATTTCTGTGTTTCATTTTGTTTATGTGGTGTATTATGTTTATTGATTTGTGAATATTATACCATCTTGCATCTCTGGGATGAATCCCAGTTATTATGGTATACAATGTTTGTAATATATTGCTGGACCTAGTTTGCCAATATTTTGTTGAGGATTTTAGCATCTATGTACATCAGTGATATTGGCCTATAGTTTTCTCTCTTTGTTGTGTATTTACCTGGTATTGGAATTAGGATAATACCTGACTCATAAAGAAGGTTTGGGAGTCTTCCTTCTTCTTGATATTTTTGGAATACTTTGAGCTGGATAAGGGTTAGCTTCTCCCTACATATTTGGTAAGATTCTTCTCTGAAGTCATCCAGGGTTTTTGTGTGCTGGGAGTTTTTTGATTACTGCTTCAGTTTCACTAATTGTTATTGGTCTCTTCAGGCTTTCTGCTGCTTCATTCAGTTTTGGAAGCTTATATATTTCTTGAAATTTGTTCATTTTGCCAAGGTTGTCAAATTTCTTGGCATACATTTGTTCATAGTAATTTCTGACAATCCCTTGCATTTGGTATTGGTTGTAATTTCTCCTCTTTTTTTTTCTTTTATTTTATTTAAGTCCTGTCCCTCTTTTTTCTTGATGAGTCTGGTTAAATGCTTGTTGATTTTGTTTACCTTTTCAAAGAACCAGCTCTTGGATTTATTGATCCTTTGAATTATTCTTTTAGTCTCTATGTCATTTGATTCTGCTCTGATCTTGAATATTTCCTTCCTTTTATTCACTCTGGGCTTTGTTGTTCTTCTATTTCTTGTAGATGTAGGGTTAGGTTGCTTATTTGAAATGTTTCTTTGTAGGGTTAGGTATCGCCATGAAATTCCCTTTTAGGAGTGTCTTTGCTGTGCCCCATAAGCTCAGGGCTGTTGTGTGTTCATTTTCATTTGTTTCCAGAAGCTTTTTGATTTCTCCCTTGATCTCATTGTTATCTCATTCATTATTTAAGAGGATGTTATTCAGTCTTCATGAGTTTGAATGTTTTTGATTTTTTCCCTTGAGGTTGGTTTTTAGTTTCAAGCCACTGTGATCCATGAAAATGCTTCTTATGATTTCAATTTTCTTGAGTTTGTTGAGGCTTGTTTTGTCACCTACTATGTGGTTTCTCTTTGAAAATGTTCCACGTGCATTTGGAAAGAATATATATTTTGTTTCTTAAGGGTGAAAGGTTCTGTATATATCAATTAAGGACATTTGACCTAGAATGTCATTCATTGCCACAGTATCTTTGTTGATTCTGTGCTTGGATGATCTGTCCATTTTTGACAATGGTTGTTAAAGTTGCCTACTATGAATATACTATGAGTGCATTGCTGTCGATAATCTTTCTTAAAGTCCTCCAACATTTTCCTTATGTATTTTGGTGCTTCTATGTTGGGTACATATATGTTTACAAGGGTTATATCTTCTTCATGGATTGTTCCCGTAAGTATTACGTAGTGTCCTCCTTTGTCTCTATTTATGGACTTTGTTTTGAAATGTATTTTGTCAGATATAAGTATTGCTACCTCAGCTTTTTTTTTCAGGTCCATTTGCTTGGAATATTTCTTTCCATTCCTTCATTTTAAGTCTGTGTAGATATTTTGTTCCAAGGTAGGTCTGTTGTAGACAGCATATATGTGGGTCATTTTTTCTCATTCTTTTAGCTACTCTATGTCTTTTGATTGGATCATTAAATCCATTTACATTTAAGGTTATTTTTTGATAGGTATTTATTCATTGCCATTTTCCCTTTGTTCTTGTGTTCCTCCCTCCCTTTCCGTCCCTCCCTCTTTCTCTCTTCTTCTCCCTCTCATTCTCCCTCTCCCTTTTCCCCTCCCTCTCCATCTCCCTGTTTTTCTTCTCTTGCAAGGCTGGTTTGGTAGAGATGTGTTGTTTTAGCCTTTTTATTTTGGTCTGGGAAGCTCCTTATTTTGCTTTCCATTTTAAATGAGAGTCTTGCTAGTCTTGGTTGGAGGCCTTTGCTTTTCAGTACTTGGAATGTTTCTTGCTATTACCTTCTGGCTTGCAGTATCTCTGCTGAGTAACAGCTGCTAGCCTTATCTGTGCTTCCTTGTACGTTACTAGGTGTTTCTCCCTTGCTGCCTTAGGATTCTCTCTTTGACTTTAAATTTTGCCATTTTTATTATGATGTTTCTTGGAATGGGCCTATTTGCATTCGTGTTGATTGGGACCCTCTGTGCTTTCTGGACTAGTATGATTTTGTCTCTCATCAAGTTAGGGAAGTTTTTCATTGTTACTTTTTCAAATAGGTTTTCTAGCACTTGCTCCTCTTCTTCTCCTTCTGATGCTTCTATGATATGGGTATTATTATAGTTCATGTTGTCCTTCAGCTCCCTTAAACTCTCTTCATTCTTTTTGACTCTTTTTTCGTTTTGTTGCTCTGTCTGGGACCTTTTTTCTGCCTCGTCCTCCAGCTCACTGATTTGATCCTCTGCTTCATCTAGCCTGATTTTACTTCTTTCTACTGTGTTCTTCAGTTCAAAAATTATATTCTTCATTTCTTCCTGGCTCTTGTTGATAGTTTCTGTGTCCTTTTTCATGCTGATGTAATTCACTGTAAGTTTCTTGTAGCTTCCCTATAGTTTTCACTGATCCTATTGAGCTTCCTTATAACCATTATTTTGAACTCAGTGTCTGATAGTTTACTTACCTCTATTTCATTTGGCACTTTTTCTGGGGATTCCTACTTTCCTTTTGATTGGGGGGTTGTTTCTTTGTCTTCCTGTTCTAAGGGAGACTCTTCTCGTTTGTTTCTACTTCTTAGATTTATCTGCTTTTACTTCCTGTCTTCGTGGCATGAACTTCTATGGTAGGAGACCTGTGAAATTTAGTGGTGCAGTCTCCTTGATCTACTGAACTTTATGCTCTTGGGATGCTCTTTATGCCATTTATGTTGATTCTCTGGACATAAGTGGGTTTTGATCTCTGTTGGGTCATTCTTTGGTGGGTCCTTCCCACTGGCTGGCTGACTGAGGGTCACTCTGCCATTGCATCTTGTTTGGTGTTGTGCAGGTGCACTGTTTTTTTTCTTTCTGGATCCACCTCTGGTGATGTCAGGCAGTGTCCCAGTCTGGCCTTAGGCAGCCTGTTTGAGACTTCCAGGGATCTGCAGTCTGTGGCTGACTCCTTCAGTTGTTAATCCAGCCAGTCTGTAATTAGCAGTCAGGCCTAAGCACCACAGAGTGGGGCAGAGTGGGGCAGCTTTCCTCAGGCTGGTAACACTCTGAGGGGGATGGTCTGCCTAAGCAAGGTGGCTTCTGCAGTCTGGGGACGACTCAGTACTGGGATCCTGGTGGCAGTGGTGACTGGCTGAGTTCTCTCCCCAAAGCCAGTCTCTCCTCAAGCATCTCAAGTCCTCTCTGCCTTCCCTTTGCTGGAGCCCAGTGTAAGTAGCTACAAATCAAAATTTATGTGTTGGCTCCTTGAAGCTCTCTGAGTCAAGAGCTGTCTGTCCCTGGCAGACAGAAACCCTGCTGCTTTTCACAGCTGGTTATTATCCGGGTACTTCTCCGGCTCTGGTGTTGTGGGCTGGGGAGCCAAGTTTGGGGTTTAGACCCCACACTTCTCAGGGGGACCCCCTGGCCACTGAAATACCCCTCTAGCATTTTAGCTGCCACCTGTGGGGGCCCTGCCTGCCCTCTCGCGTCTCTTCCTCACTCCCGACCAGTCATGTTGTAGTGAAGCTGTTTCTCCTGTTTGTCTGTGGCTATCAAGCTTCGCCCTCACTGTTGTTCAGTTGTTTATCCCAGATGACTTCTCCACAATTTAGATATAATTCCACTCTGGCCCTGGGAGGAGGTTAGAGTAGCTTCCACTCTCTCCTCTACCATCCTGGATCCTAGGATGTGCTTACAATGAACCTACTCCTGCCATTATTATTAGATGAGAAGGTTTAAAACAATTTTTAAAAAATCTGTTACATAGTTTACATGTAATTATTTTTCTCATTGGTTCTTCCATTTCCACTTAGCTCTTCCTACATTGTCATCTTTTTTCTTTTTTGATATAAAAATGATATTGACTGAAAAGTGTAAATAGGTTTTTGCTCTTTAGAGAGGGTAGGAAAGAGGGTTTGCTAGGTCTCAAATATTTCTGCATCTGGATGTAGAATATAGCACATATTGATATGTGTTCTCTAATTCGTGTCTATTTGGAAGTACTGTGTACACATTTCAACAAATTTTGGCAAAAGATGTCCTCTGACTCAGCAAATTTTGGCAAAAGACATGTCCTCTGACTGGGAAGTGACTGTCCTCTTCTTGTGTCATTTCCCAGCCCCAGAGTCCTGTTTACACTAAGCTCCTTTGTTAAGGACTGAACATAAAGGTCTTTGATACTGTTGAGCCCATCTCTGAGTCATCCTTAGCTGACACTTTGTGTCTAGCTGGCAATTTTTCCATGAGTGGTAAGGTCAACCTCATACAATATTACACAACCCTCCCTATTCTTTGTGCGTCAGTGAGAATCAAATGACTCTTAATGGTGCAAAACAAAATTTTGGATTAAGATAGAAAGATGACCAATCTCTAGACAAAGCAAACCGATGTTGAGACTAGGATTCTCTCATGTTCATTATGCTTTTTACTCATTCTCTGTAGCAGCTTTCTCTTGCTAAAAGTACTCTTTAAAATGTGTGTTCATTAAAGGTAAGTGAAAATTATAGATGATGATGTATAGGTAATTATCATCTATAATTTTTGGTTTATCTCCTTAATTAATAAAGTTCTGGAATATTTGAAGGCAACTCAGTGCAGTGAAGAGGGCATTGAGTCAGCAGACTGCCCACTCAGGAGTATATTGGAAGAACCCTGAACTTCTCTTAGTCTGTCTCCTCCTCTGTACAGTGGAAATAATCACATCTATCTCATAGAATTGGTGCATCCATTAGTGTATGTAAAATAACTTGATAAACTAAAAACCTGTTCAAATGAAATAAGCTACTATTTTTGTAAGAGCCAGAAGAGTTTGCTATCATCATTTGAGAAAAAGGTCAGAATATGGAACCTTTTAGAAATTGCAGAATAATGTTTTAGAAAGAGTGATTTGATAGATACTGGCTTAGTGAGATTTTCAATAGCCTATTTGCAGCATTTTTTCTGATTACTTTGCCTCTATAAGGCTATCATGCTATATTGGCGAAATCTGCCTCCCTTAACCATGAAATTAAAAAAGGAACTGGGTTTGAGTTAGCTGCTCTTCTTTCAGTGGCTCGTGGGCTTGAGTTATTGTCTCTTTCCAATTGTTTCAGTTCTGACAACAATCCTCTTTCCTCAGTCCCTTCTTCATTGCTTGGAAAGAAATAATGGGGAATTTTCATTGACTCATCTCTGCAGTGTTTGATGGACACACATAAAAGTTTTTAAAGAAGCAAGCATCTAATTCAGAGAGAATTAAAATACATTTCAAACCTAGTGGTAGATACACCAATTAGGGAATCTATAAATAAAGTTGAACTTTGGAGCCAAATGATTGTTGGGGTTGTCATCTTCATAATGAAATTCTTTGCCATTATAATCTCATTTGGCAAAGATGAAGTTGTCCTCTTGGGAGATGCCTTGCCAAATTTTCATCCATAATTCTGAATTGATGCCAAGGCAGACTGTTATCTGCGAACTACTTCACATCCTTTCTTTGTGGTCCATGCTCTTAACCTCAAGGATTTGGTTTGTGAATATTGAACAGCCAGAAACTGTTTGGAGAAGAGCACCTTTTAAAAAATTACAGTCATTAAGATCTAATGCCATATGGACTCAAGGGGTGGCAGAGATACTGAGCAGCTTCTTATTCATTAACACCGAAATATTTATATGAGCAGTAATAATAAAATAGCATGGTTTAGTGTTTGTGTGCTATGCATTTGAACACTGATGCAATTAGATAATATTGACAGGCCCTATTGTAATTATGTAAACAATACCAAATGTAACTCTCCCTTTATCTTTCACTTCCATGCACACATGGAAGGGGAGGGCTAGAAAGTGAGCGAATGCTTAGCTGTTTATTTACCTGACAGAGCAGCCCCAAGCTTATATTATTAATTATTATTTTATTTATTTTAATTCTCACCTGAGGATTTGTCTAGAGAGAAGAAGGTGGGAGAGGAGAGACAGAGACAGAGAGAGAGAGAGAGAGAGAGAAAGAGAGGGAGAGAGAGAGATCAATTGGTACACACCCATACTGGCAATTGAACCCACGACCTATTGGTATATAGGACAACACTCCAACGTAGCCAGGGCTGAAGCTTATATTATCCTGAGCTATTTTTTTTCCATCTGAATTTAAGCAAGTCCAGTGCACAGAAATGACATACAGATATGGGTTTATTTGCAGGAAGACTTGGTGATAAAGCATCCATATGAGAACCCTGCCAACCCAGTAGGTCCGTTTTGAGTTTTTCCATTTCAGAGCTTTATTGGGTCCCCTTTGACTAATGCCAGTACTCTTTTTGTTACCTTTTGAACAGATCATTTTAAATTGTTCTACATCGGGATGTCTTGCTATCTATCAATCTTTCCATCTCAATGCAGAAGTATTTGATTAGTGTATTTAAAGTAATAAAGATGTCAACAGTGGTGTCACCTTGATTGATGCTAATTATAAGTCTTTAATAGTTCCTGTGCATTGGCCGCTATCTTTGCAGATTGTAATTTTTATGGTTAAAATGGTGCCCTATTGTCCAAAGGCTTAATCATAAATTCTGGTCTATCTTTCTCTAATGTTTCTACATGCAGTGGTATAATCCCAGTAACATACATTATCTTCATTCGTTAAAAGCAAGCAGTGACTTTCATAGGGGTGATTAATGCATTTATCAGGCGCTTGAAGAATCCTTGCTGGAATCACAGAAGAGGTTATGATGATTATGCTTTGTGGGCATTAGAATTAGCAGCGGTGGTACATAGACTGTCGGAAAAGAATTGAAGCTTGTTATGCAGCCCTGTTTAGCACATTAACGTTGCAAATGAGTCTATAACTGCGATGGTAAAAAGACTTAGGGTTGGGAACCTGAAGATGCTAGCAGGATGTGGTTGTCACACCAGTGAAACGAGAAGCAAGTTAAATTGTCTGAAGGCTTTCCTTCTTTAGAACAAACAGTCTTGTTAAGCAGATTTGGGGTCACTCCATTCGAAATATCTGTTGATTAAAATGTCTTTTCCACTAGGGTTTCTCAGGCTGGATTTTCACAGTGCTAATATGTGGGTAGTCTTTAATCTCCTCCCTCCAGCCCAGAGATCGAGTTTTAACTAAGAGTAAATGTGCCCACTTTATGGGCATTTATGCCCATACATTTATGAGACTTATAATATGGTATATGCCCATATTTACCCCATAGTAATACCTCTCTGAAAGGACGTATCTTAGTGAAGAGAAGCTCAACATAAAAGGATACTTTACTATTTTATAAGAGCAATTTACTTCCACAGCAATTATAGCACATGGTTCCTTGAACATAGTAGATGTTTTTAAAGTGTCTGATGCTATTAAAGAAGGAACTGACAAATTTTTTAGGGTTGTTTTTGGACTAATCTTAGTTCACACCTGTTTTTTCCTGTTTAATTTTATTTTTTTCTATACTTATAAATTAAGCTAGATAGAACTTCAATGTACTGTAATCCTTAATGTTAGAAGTGTTTATACCTCCTTGCTTTCCACTAATTTTACATTCAAGTCTAATGATAATATCCTACTATAATATTTTTACTAGCTCTATCCTCCTACTTCTGGAAAAAACTGTTAGTTAACTTTTAGTAAGGAGAAAATAATTTAAAAAATTTTTTGACCCATACTCGTTTTCAAATAAGGAAATGATAAATTGTATTATAGAAAGACTGTTATTCTCCGGGCAGTACCAGTTTAGAGAAAGACGTCACCGACCTCAGAGGCCAATTGGAAACAGTAGTCCTCTTATAAATACCATGGATTTGACATTTCTGGAGGTGACTCTAGATATAAGGTGATAAGAAGATCCACCTAATATAATTCTTTGGCTGGGCATTTGAGGACACACAGGGTATGGCAGAAGTAGGTTTATAGATGTGAGTGTACAAAACACAGAGTTCCTCCTTTTGTTATTATTTATAAATTGTATTATCTTGCATACGAACAACTGTGAACCAGCTTTTGCCACACCCTGTATGGAAAGTTGCGTAGTGTTAGAAGGCCCCTCAATTTGTAGTCACTCTTTTGGAGAAACTTTTTTCTTCTTCTTTTTTTAATTCTTGTTCAAATACAGTTTTCTGTCTTATATTCCCAGCCCTGCCCCCCCCGTGCTCCCCCCTCCCTCCCATTTCTGCCCCCCATCTTAGTTATTGTCCATGTGTCCTTCATACTTGTTCATGTGAGTCCTTCCCCTCTTCCTTTTCCCCTGTGGAGAAACTTTAACGCCTATTTTAGGGTTTTGCAATGATGACTTACTGCAAAGTGTTTTTGTCTTACCATCATGTAGTTTAAGGTGGATGAAATGTTCATTTGCACAGGTGCTGGTATGCTCAGTTAGACAGTGCTTATCGTCAGGGAGTCAGTGTGCATCTCCGGACCGGAGTGACAACAGGGAAAACACACACACACAGAGTATAGCCTCTCCCACAGGGAACCTTCTTCTTTTTAACCTGCACTCAGACATTGTAAATGTGGGTGGGCCAGAAAGGGGATGTTAGAAAGCTTAGAATGGATGAGGAAAGCCAGAGTTATTGAACTAGAATTGATTGGGGGAGGAGCCTGGTGTGGAACCTCAGGGAGGTGTTCTTTTGTGGTGATTAATTCCCTGTATCTACTCATTTTCCCAATTGTAGTGCTCCACTTCTTAAGGAGGGTGAGTCTCATTAGAATAACCAGAGAGAGGCTTCTGTGGGTGCCAAGGATCAGCGGGCACCCTGGAGATGTAGGCCTTATAATTACATCATGTGTGATTCTGCAAAGAGAAATGCAAACTACTTGATTGGAGGAGGTGTGAGCTGCGTTGCTCAGTCTCTCACTATGTGATTATTTCCTTTTGTAGTTTTGATAAATTAACATTGGCTCATGTATTCAACAGGAATATTTTAAGTTGTTTTTTTTTAAGCCCCAGGGCTTCTGTTTAAAAATGCAGGTTAATTCTCAGAGGCTTTCAAAAGCATTTCTGCATCATGCTACTAATTAAGATAAGGTTATCACTTTAAGTTATACCAGGAATGCAATTAGAGCTTCTCGTGAGAACTGTAGCAATCAATTTTATACAAATTATTCAGACCTGGTAAGGTAGAATACAGTTTTAATAGGACAAGTGAACATACTGTGATTTATAAGATACAATGTGAATTCAAATGACACCTGAACACAGCATCTGTAACTCACCATGTGCCCAAGTCACTGGGAATCCAGTTCAACAGCCTTTCATCATAATAGATTTAATAGTGTGCCTTCTCTTCCCCATTGTTCAGTGGCTGTTAGTTTGGACCCAAGAGGGAGTTTTGTTTTTAGATTGGAATGGTTTTACCCATCAGAATGTCATCTGTAGGATTCCCAGTGCAGACGACCTAGCCCTGTCACTTACCTAGACCAACGTGCGCTGCAGAGAAGTCTGCTCGACCTGCTTTTTTCTTTTGTGTGGTCTGCAGAGCTAGGTGACCAGCTGACAGTGTAATTAACTAATTTTTCTGTGTGTCCATCTCTCCTGAAGAGTATTGGGTGTTGGATAAGAAAGTTGCATGTCTTACCTGCCAACTGTCAGTAATTACTTATTCATTAAATGGATACCTATTTTCTAAGGATGTACGAGGGCGGCAGAGTTGAATAGCTCCTGAGAAGGTTGTATATCTTTTTTTCCTACCATCACTGCAAGCCATCCCAAGCTCTGCGTTAGGGCATATAAATAAATTACAGCACTTCTGGGCTTTCTTTTCTTGAATACCTTAAAAATATTTAGAATTCCTTTTACTTTTCCCTGGCTAGCTTTTATTCTCCTTTTGACATGTCGACTGGCGCACAATTTGCAATGTGCCTAAATTCTTCAGATTGCATTCATTCATTTAGTGTGTATTTATCGAGCTTCTGTTGTGTGCCATGCACTGTGCTCGGTATTTGACAGAGGATGGTGAGAAATAAAGTGTACTGGAATTTCTAACATGAGCCTGCCTGTCCCACCTCCCCCATTAACCACATAACCTACTCGCTGAACACACATGACCTCTCTCTGGAATAGTCAAAGAAGATAAATATGATCTAGCACGGTCTTCTCCAGCTTCTCTCTCCACCATGTCTATTAGCTATAGCTGAAAGGGTTTTCTTTCTGTTCTCGATCATAGAAAATGTTGCATTCCTACATTAAATTAATCTAATTTGAAGAAGTTACTAAATCAATTCTCCTCCTCTCTTCTTTATTTCAGTCTTTCTCTTCCTCTGCTTCTTCCCTTCAACCAAAAGGCATGCTCAAGTTGTGCCCCTAACCTATGCATAAAGAGTAAAATAAATCTGTTGTCTTACCTCCGTTACTCAAACTTCCTAGTTGCCAGTTTTCTTGAACGTGTGTCTGAATAGATTCTGATTTTTCTTTCTCGTTTTCTCAACTTACTAAAAGTGTCTGTCTCTGGATCAGCAAATATGCAGGCCAATGAGCCCCAGTGGCCGAGGTTTAAGTCTCATTCCATATAACCTCTTAATAGCATTTGGTATAGCTGCCTAGTTCCTGCTTCTGTAAATCTGCAACTGTCTTGAGTCCATGATGTCATTCTCTCCTGGCTTCCCATCTAACGGTCTGATTATTCATCCTTAACTTCCCTTGGCTACCTGTCCTTCGCCAGTCTTTTTAGTGACAGTGTCCCTTGGGGTTTCCACTTTAGTTTTCCTCTTTACTTACTCAGTGTTAGGAGATTCATAAAAGAAATCCTCAAAGGTGACCTGTGAGTGCCCTAAAATCATACCCTGCATATATGGTGTAGGTTTGGGTATATGCATGTTTCTGAGAAAAAGATTCATAGCATTTATGTGATTCTCCAAGGTGCCAGAGACTAAAATAAGGTTTAATCCTCACTTCTTGAATGACAACATCATCTTCTGTGGCGTCGCACTACAAAGCACTGCTGTTTCTGTGCTGTGTTTTCTCTCAGGCAACAGCAAGACTCTTCACTAAGTTCTTTTTTTTCAAATTTTAATTAAATTGATTGAGGTAGCACTCATTAACAACTACAGAAATTTGAGGTGTAAGACTTTTAATAGGGTATCTGTATACTTTCTTGTGTGCTCCCCACCCAGAGTCTAGTCTCCTTCCATCCCCGTATATTTGACCCCCTGGACCCTCTTTGTCCTCCTGCCCTTCTTTCCCTTCTGGCAACCACCATTTTTTGTCTGTCTGTGAGTTTTTTGTTTCTTATTTGTTTTGTTTATTTGTTCCTTTTGTTTTATATCCCATATATAACTGAAATCATACAGTTCTTGCACTTTTCCATCTGGCTACTTTCGCTCTCAAGATCCATCCATGTGGTCACAATGGAAAAACTGCAATATTTCATCTTTTTTATGGCTGGGTAGTATCCTATTATATATATCTACCATATCGTCTTTATTCATTCACCTTTCAGAGAACACTTAGGTTCTTCCCATGTCCATGCCATTGTGAATATTGCTGCAGTGAACAGAGGGGTGTGTATGTCTTTATCAATAAGTGTTTGCAAACAGTATCTCTGACAAGGAGTTAACATTCAAAATATATAAAGAACTCATGCAACTCAACAACAAAAATACAGCCACTGATTAAAAAAGGGCAGATGACCTGAATACTCAGTTTTCCATGGATGGCATACAGATGTCCAACATATGAAAAGATGCTCAACACTGACCTAGATTCTTAGAAGATCTTCCTGTATCTTCTCCTTTACATTCAGTTATATGCCAAATTCTCTATTTTGAATCACAGGTATAATTGATCTAACTCGATTTTGTCCTAGTAAGATTCTCTGTCACCTATTTCTCACCACCCTGGTCCAACTTGCATAGTAGTTCCAAAAATATATTTTGATATATCCAAAAACAAAAAATCTGCACAGACCACACTCTCTACCACTGTATTCATTAGTAGACTATTTCCCTCCTCTTATGCAGGTAAAATTTCAAGTTACTTGGATTATAGAGCTTTCAATGGAATTCTCCTTCCTTATAAGAGCCCTTTGAATCTTTTGCAATTCCCCAGATGTGTTACGGTGATATTTTCTCTCCCTGTAGTGAGTCCGTCGCTGGTTCACATGGGTGATTTTTATGTCTTTCAAGATTCATCTTATATAGAAACTAAAGAATTTGAGAGACATGGACATAAACCAAAGAGGGGGAAGGGTGGGGGAGGGGTGTGCAGGGTGGAGGGGAATGAAGGGGGAAATAGAACAACTGTAATGGTATAATCAATAAAATATATTTAAAAATTTAAAAAAAATCCATCTTGGCCATTAGCCTGTCAATGAAATTTTCCCTGGCCCCAGGTGGAGTTACGTATGGCTTCCCTGTTGTCCTTAACTCTATTGTTAAATCGACTCTGTTTTTTAACTTTTTTTTTATTCTTCTTCCCAACAACGTAAGGCGCCTGGGAATTAGAGGCCAGTTGTCTTATCCGAGCCCCCTCAGTGCCCAGCTCCGTGCTTCGACACGTGCTCTCCGAGACTCCACCTGGGCAGGAGGCCGTGAAAGACACTGGATAATATTCGCATCAAACAAACCAGTCGATCTTTCTGATTCTGCATTTGAGAGAGACTCCAACTCTTGATTAATAGTTGTAATCTCTATATTTCCCGGCATGGTGCATTCTGCACAGATGCCCAACATAGGAAATATATTCGGTAATATATATTACATGTTATGTGCTAGGAGAGAGGCTTGGATCTGTTTTTAAAAAGATGAATAGCGAATATAGTCACAAAATATATTTTCTCTCTGATATGTCTTTTAACAGAAAGGTAAATTCTGAGTATGCTGATAGCAGCTTTGGTAGTTGATATATGATGACCTCCCTAAGTTTTCCATGAAGATTTGGTATTCTGAAACCTTTCAGCAACAACTGCGCATACTCTGCAGGGAAAGACCTCGCCCACTTCTCTTTCCCAGGGAGCTTATTCCCCTTCTTGCTAATGGTTATGGCAATGATCAGACCAAAGCAACTGGTATCTCTGTGCCTTAAATTTCACACTGGCACACTTCAATAAAAATGATGCATCTTTTTCTCTTTTCTAAGATTTTTAAGGTAATTTATTAACAAGGCATGTCCTAGGAAAATGTATTTTTTCTTCTATTACTATCTTAATAACATTTTTGCTAATGAGAAAACTGAATCACAGAGAAGTTAATTACTTTTTATGGAGTTTTTGTCAGAGAACCGTTAGTGTTATTAGAAGTTACAAAATGTTTTTCTAGGAAAATCATGATGCTTAATAATCTGTATTGATGATGCTTTCTCCTAAATCAACCTGGGAAACAGTTTCTGCATACCGTGAAGCCAGCACAAAGTTATAATGCTGTGTACCCTTGGGTCTAGCCAGCTGCCCTCACTGTTTGATTTCACTCCTTAGATCTAAGTAAAGAAAGTGTAGAGATTCTTACTCAGATTTCATGAAAAATCTAAGAAGGGAACAAGATGAAAATAGGAATGGAAAGAGTTAATTTTCTTTCTGGTATCTGTCTCTTTTATCCTAAAGTCTTAAAATATCAAAGGAACTAAGTCTTTCGTCCTGGTGGGTAGATGAATTGGGTGATGGGCATTCTGTTGTTTGGTTGCTGTTGTTGTTACCTTTTCTAAATACTTAAAGACATCCTTTCCCTTTTATATGGTTTAATATTTTGCTTGAAAGACAGAATTTAAATCAAAGACACTGTGTTTTTCTGGAACTTTTGCTCAAACTTTATTTCATCCTACAGAGAGACCTGTTATGAAATAACCAATCAAAATTCTGCTTTCATATTTGTCACCAACACCTCCAGCTTGTCAGGAGTCTATTATTTGCTTTCTGAAACTGATGTGACTTACATGAGTTTTGGTCACCCCATATGTATTTTTTTTTTAATTTGAACCTAGTTTTATAAGCGCTTTAAGGCTAAAACTGGGTTTTTCTTTTTTTCCTGGCAGGATTTTTGAAGGCTTGAGCCCCTGTCTCCTAGAGTACGTGAGAGCTCTGGGACTTCCTGAGATATCTGGCCATGTCCATGAAGCTCCTGCATACCCTAAGTTACTTAGTGTCACATGCCACAATTTAAAGCTTTGTGATCCTTAATCCTGTCTGCAAGGGCTGTGGCACATTTAAGAAGTTGTGAGTAGGAACGGATGGACACGCTCCTTAGCTTTGTTATGATACAGATTGATCAAGTCCCTGGCTCCTTCCTAAAAATCAAGCAAGTCCTCTGGATAGAGACCACCACTCCCTCTGTTCCGCTCGGACTCTCGTTTACGGATTTTGGTCACTCCCAGGTTTCTGCCCACAGCTGTCCCATGAACACTCAGTGTGTTCAGTGTCCTATCTTTTCTGCCATTTTGATGCAGCTGATGATATTACAGATTGAACCAGGCATCTGCATTCCAGAAGAGGCCCTGTGTAGATCTGTTGTCTGTTTTTCTGCCCCTGTGGAGTCCTGATTTATGAATGATAATCCTAATAGATTGAAGCTTGCTTCTAAGCAGTCTCTGCGCAAGAGTATTTTCTTTTGGGTATTAATTCCTATAGATCAGTCCAAACATGCTACCACCAGGTCCCATCTGAGTTCTCTGAAGAAATGTAAACTATGTTGGTACTATATGGGCATGATGAGAAAGTTTACCCTGATAACTTGGGTACAAGACTGTGTGCTGAGAGTTAAATGGAATGAAGCCCCTCAGAAGGTTATGATTTTTATGTGAGTCACAGTTAAGCAAAATTTTTGTATAAATATCTGACTTAAGAGATTATCGAGCCCCTAGATTCTAATCAGGGTAGTCCCTGGGGAAAAAAGGTGAGAGGCAGGACTGGAAAATATAATTTGCTAATAAGAAACATAATTAGAGTCTTGTATCCTGTTGTGAGAAAGGCTGTATAAATTTAACCAAGTTAGTGACTAAGGAAGTATGGTAAGAAAAATCACAAAGGCAAATGTTGTTGATGCCCGTTTAAACACAGTTGGGTGGAAAGGAATTCCTGAATGAGGGACTTGGTCTTCACCAGTAGTGAAGATTACACTGCTGATCAATTGAGCCTCTGTTATGTGCCACGTATGTCTATACTTTGCCCATAAATCTTCAGAATGATTTTAGAGGTACCCATGACTTTTGAAGTACCTATATTTTACAGATCAGGAAAATAAAGCTTAGACAAGTTCAAGGATTATCTTTAGTAATTTGCTTATTATCAAGAAGTTTAGTTATAAACTGGGATTTCAACCCAGATTCTGGGGCTCTAAAGACCAACTGAGCTATGCGACTTTCTTATACCAAGACTATTCCATACCAATAAAAGACAATTTTTAAAATTTTCTAAGTACTCACATAACCAACAGAGTCAGGTAGCTATAAAGAATCAAGTTATACAACAGTTTCTTGCCTCCTGCCGCCCAAAATGTATGTGCCACTTTTTAAAAAATTTCTACTCCCATTTTAAGCCCCTGGAGGCCGTTGGTCTGTTTTCTGGTCCCATCCGCATTTTTATATCAGGTTCAACAAACTGTAGTTGTAGTTTGTCTGGGATGAAAATAATCATTGGTTAGATTGACAAGAACATCTGATTGAATTGACAGCTGCACGTCTCATTGTAAATCAATAGAGTGACACCCTGATTGGAATTTTGCTTTCTGTGTTGCTTGATTAGTAGGAGAGAATTCATTAACACTCTTAGTACAGTCATGGGTCTGCTTGCAAGTGTTCCTTTTTGATAAAATAATAAGATGGCATGTGCATATGTTTCTATAGCTGTGGGGGTGATGAATATCAGTCCGATCTAAGAGCAGAGCTGCATACATAGAGTTAGGGTACCTGGTGAGCTCCAGGTACCCTACTTTAAATATGGTTTGAATTTATATTGGTAAAAATATTGGTAACCAATACCCAGAATCATGTTGAAATAAAATCCAAAATCATCCTTTCAGAGGGCCTTTTGTTTCAGTAAGTGTTGTGAACTCTTACCAAGAGTTCAGCCATCCACCAAGTATTTATGAAACATCTTTGCCAGGCTAGAAACTGGATGAAGAAGTGAGGCTCTGGGCAGAGTGTAGGCCATTGTCAGTCGAAGGAACAGCATGCATGTGTACGTGAAGCGAGAGGAGCATGACCAACTGAGTTAGGGAAGAAGGCAGAGACAGCTAGAGGAAGACCCAAAACCAGTGTGAGAATGGGATGGGAGCAAACCGGAGAAGCAGGCAAGGCCTGGATGTATTTTTTGTTTCTACAACTTGTATTATGAAGAGTATCATTTTGCTCCCTGGCTCTGCCTGAATACACATGAGAATACTGTGTGACTCACACAGTCTCATCCTGACGGGTAAAGAAGCTTACACTATCAGTGTACCTTTTTCTACTGTGTATTATTAATTGCACCCTCTCAACTGGACTCTTTCCATGGACTTTAAAACTTGAGTTCTCCCATCTTACACATGCACACACACACACACACACACACACACACACACAATCCTTTAATTCCATGTGCCCTGCAGGTCTTCGTTTCTTCCTCCCCATTACAGCCTAATTTGTTAAGAACATTTCTCTCTCTTCATTTCCTTGCCTCACAATCACTCTTTCTAGTTCAGCTTCGATCTTCATTACCTATTAAAACAGCTTTTCCTAAGTTTAAGTGAATTTCTGTTGTGAATCCGATAGTTCTCTTCTCAGAAAACTTCCTATAGCATTTAAAAAATATGTCCTCTTTTTAAATACTAACTCTTCTTGGCTTCTGGAGTATTTTAGTCTCTTCTTTTTCTTCATATTTTTGGCAATACATTCTCAACCCTCTCTGCAATGAATCAGTTATTAAATATGGTACCCTCACAATCCCTGTTCTGTTTTACTCCCAGCTGTGCGACTTATACAAGCAGCTTAACTTCTAACAGTTTCATCAAATATTAAATGAGGATAATTATAATATCTGCCTCATCTAGTTGTTATGAGGACAAAATGAATTTATATATGTAAAGTGCTTAAAGCAATGCCTGGCAAATGTAGCTGCCTCCTCAATGTTTATCTGTAGTTGTAATTTGTGAATGAAATATGAAATTTATACATATCCAGTTGTCTATAAGTATGTCTACTTTCAGCTTCAAGGACACGCCAAAGTCATTGTAACTAAGATCACATGCAAAGTATTCCGCTGCTTCATCCCCAGGGAAAAAAGTCTGATCATTCCTAGTGTTTTCTGCCTCAATGATTAGCTCAAACATTTTGTCATCTGCACAAGCTAGAAAAGTAGACCCCAGCCCCCATCATTCCTCTTTTCTCTCATTTCCACTTCATCACCAAGCCCTGTCGACCTTGGCCTACTAAATTTCTATTAAGACCTTCCATTTTTCAACATCTGTACTGCCACCACCCTAGCTAGAGATACCATCACCTCCAGTAAATTCTTCACCCTCTTGCCAGAGTTCTCATTTCAAGGCCAGCATGATCATCTCCCCTTTGCTTCAAACCTTTCAGTGGCTTTCCTTTGTGCTTAGGATGATGATCCATGGCCTTCACCTGGTCTACCAGTCTCGGCCACCGAGGACTCCGGCCCATCTTCCATCCCGCCTCTTGGTGCTCCGTGTGTGCCAGTTGCTCACATATACTCACTGTGCTGTCCCCAACAGAGACTTTTGTGTATGTACGTCCCCCTCTGGAAAGCTCTCTGCACTCCTCTCCCATTTACTACTAAATTCTTACGCATCCATTGGATCCCAGCTCAAACATCACTTCTTCAGGAAGAAGACGTGATCACCTCCTAGTCTATTTCAGGTAACCCCTATAGACTATATTCTTCCCTTTCAGAGTAAGTGCCTCAAATTTTCATTATAGTTTAATGTTAGGGTCTCCAGGATCATCCTCAGGCCCAGGGATTTGCCAGGACTCACAGGACTCAAGAAAGCTATTATCCTCGTTGTTCCCATTTATTACAGTGAAAGGATATCGATTTAAATTAGCAAAGAAAGGAAGTGAGTAGGTAGAATCCAGGAGAGACCAGGCATCAGCTTCTAGTTTTCCTTTCCCAGTGGAGTCCCACATATTGCCCTTAATTCTCTCCGCAGAGATGGGTGACAAAGTTTGTGAAGTGTTGCCACCCAGGGAAGCTAACTTGCCTTGATGTCCAGAGGTTTTAATTGGGGGTCAGTCAGGTAGGCATGCAGCACCTTAGCTGCTCAGTCCCCAGCCCTCCAGTGTGGTCCAAAGCCTCGGGCATACAAAACTAGGTGTTTACCATGAAGCCTGCTGGTAGCACCAACTCTCTGGTGTGGCCCAAGGCCTCAGGCATACAAAGACACTTTTCTCTGATGGGATGCTCCAAGGACTCACAAGGTCATTCCCTGGGTGCCAAGCTAGGGCCATTCCTGAGTGTTTCTGAACATTCGAGGTTTGAGCATGCAGGCCTGCTGAGTTACACTTTACCTGCACAAGTTTCAAAGTGCTATTGAGTGATTGTCTATCTTCCCAACCGAATATATGAGAGGAAAGTCTGTAACTGTTTTTTACTCAGTATGAGTATAATATGCCCAGATTTTATCATGGTTGCTGGCTGATAGCAGGTGCAGCATAAGCATTTGTTGAATGAATGAATGAAATCTTTTTATTGTCTTTATTTCCATCCAGTCAGCACTGCATTCTGTGTCTTTCTGTTATACTGCTTTCATGTATTTTTTCTTTATTTTGGAGTCTTGTGCATTTTATACCTCAAGTTACTTTGTGCTAATGAATTTTATGTTTATATTTATATATATCACTATAATATATAATATAATCCCATCACTCCCTATTATATTCCTATACTCCAAAGTACAGTATTTTGTAAACAATTTTATAAGAGCAAAAGTTTTCCACAATACCTAAAATACATGTCATTAGTATATAGGATCACATGATACCTTCTGACATCATTAAAGCTGTTTCTAATAGAGTGAGGTATTGTCCCAAAATCTGTCTTAAGAATTTCAGTAATGAAGTCATGCTTGACTTTGAAGCCATTGACTGTATATTGAATTTTATTGTGGCTATATCAGAAATACAGGGGGTAGTCCCCTGGACCAAATGAGTATGTCCCCATTTTCTCTGTAATTTTCTCTGTAAAATGTCTCCCTGATGATCCTCAGGGTCTTAATCCTCCAGGTGTTTGCTCTGCCCATAAGCTCTTTGGCCAGGAGGCAAAAGGTGCAGGCCCATTTTGGCCAATGAATTTGAATAACTCTTCGTTCAAAATGTCTTTATTGTGGTAGTATGCGATTATAGTCCAAAATATAACATAAATATCCATGAATCTATATGCATGTAGAAAATGATTAAATAAATGGGTGAGGAATGACAGTTTTGCTCTGCAGAAGAATTCCAAATAATTTGTGCAGATATTCTGTCCACAAGTAGGTTGGACGTACCTTCCCACTCCTTTGTGTGGGCTGCACATAGTGACTTCCTTCCAAAGAGCACAGCGTGGAGAATTGGGTGCGGGCGAGGAGGAAGAGTACTTCACAGTGGAGAAATGTGTCAGGCTCTACCTCGGCCAGGCGGTCACATTTCTAATTAATTGTATAAAGCATGTTGATGCTATGTCCCCGTAATACAGTGTGATGAGAGTAGAATGGCACTTCTGTCTGTGGTTTTCTTCCTCCAAACCTGTAACCCTAGTCAAACCATAAGGAAAATAATAAACCAGCTAAAATAGAAGGGCGCTCTACACCATGCCTCGGCAACACTCCTCAAATTGTCAAGGTCATCAACAATGAGAAAAGTCTGAGAAACTCAGACCCAAGAGATACCTAAAAACACAGGACATGTAAATGTAATAGGGTGTCCTGGATGAGATTCTGGAACAGATAAAGGCCATCAGGTAAAAATTAAGGAAATCTGACTATGAATTTTAGTTAATACTACATCAATTATTTATTGTGGCAAATGTAAGATGTTAATAATAGAGGATACTGGAAACTCTCTGTACTATTTTAAATTTTTCTGTATATGCAAAAGTATTTGAAAATTTTTTAACATTAAAAATGTTTATTGTGTGACAAAGCATTTCAATTTAATCTCACTGCTATTCAATAACATTTGCTTATCATTTGTGTTTGATCAAGAATTAGTTCAAGTTCATTGAAGTTATTTGGGTTTTTAAATGTGACTGCCCAAGGCCAATTTTTCTACAACCAACACAGAAACCATTACATCATTGTTTGGGGGGAAATGATTCTATGTTCTATGATTATGAATTTCTTATGACTTTTTAAGAACTAGAAAGGTTCTAAAATGTTATGAGTCACAGAATACATCCAGTTTGGAAGTAACAGGATAAACTCATTAAATTAGCTAAATAAATTGTCATAAAATCAAAAACAGTATTTTAGAGAGCATGAGTCCAGACAATGTGTCTGTAAGATAGACCTTACAAACTTAGTTTGATTAATTTTTGTTTTTCAGAGGATATGATTCTTTTCTGTAATTATCCTTCTATTTTCCCTGACAGGCTATCTAGTACTGGCCGCCTTAAGCTCTCTGCGAATTGAGTTATTCTCAATAATACTCTGTTTTATGAAGGCATTATTTGAGTGGCTGTCCGCTGTGATCTGGTTATTTGGAGCTTTACATAAAACAGGTGGTTCTTCCATCTCATCAACATTTCTTAATGTCTAGAATTCACCATCTTTTTGTCTGTGGGACCATCATACTTATTCCATCACAGGTGTGGCTGTATCCTACAGTTTGCCCCTATTCGTTTGGCTTCTTACTTACATATTGGCCATTTCTCTTACATATCCTAAGTTTCCTTGTTTTCAGATTTTATCAGGACTCATGCTATAAGTGTATGTGTTTACTTACACTCTGATTAATTTCCAAAGGCTTTGCAACAGCTAATTTTATTTGTTTGTCTCTGAGATGATCCAGGCAACTCTGATTCCCATCAGAGATGGCATTTACTTTCAGCGGGCACAGGACTGATGCCCACAACCAAAGAGCAAGTAGCCTCTGCTCTGTGATTCTGTGATCCCAATGCTGCGTTCCAGTGCCACTTAATCACTTAGATGCCTGGGTTCTGACCCCGTTTCCCAGACCTCCCTACTGATCTTTTTTCATTTAGATGATGCTTTGAACTTGACCTATTGTATCATGAATATAATTTCGAAAGCACAAGCATTAGAGTGAAATAGAGCAAGGTGTGAATCTTGCCTAAGACATTTGTTAGTTTTATTGAACTTGAGGAAGTTATTTGCCCTCTTTGGGGCTCAGTTTCCTCATCTGTAAAGTGAAAATAATAATAGTGAGTTTGCAGAATTATAAAGATTCTAATCTTTAGATAAGATGTTTCTAAACTTGCTCCAGAAAGCCTGATTCTATATCATGGGTGCTTAATATACACTCAGTGTTATCAGTATAATGATATGATTGATTTATCTGCCTCACCTTCTCCTTATATAGCCCCATTTAACTAGCTCTTTATGGCTCCCACTCATATCTAAGCCACATGTTGATTTATACATTTATATGTTTTTTCTAGTCGCTCTCTCTAGTATGAGCCAACTTTTCAACTTTTGTGCTCTCTTTTAATTTTCTTTACAACTCAACAGGACGTGATATGAATAGTTCTCACTAGTGTAAACATGCCATTAGAAATGTTATATTTTCTTCCTTACATTTTGTGGTCTCTTGTTTTCATAATAATGTAAGGAGTTGTGTAGACCCAAGAGAGAGATCTACCATGGATTTGTATTGGGAGTTTGGGAGTCTGGTGGAAGAGGGGAGAAAGAAGAAAGAAATGAAAGGCTAAGCCCTGGCTGGTGTAGCTTGGTGAATTGAGTGCGGGCCTGTGAACCACACGATCACGGTTCGATTCCCAGTCAGGGCACATGCCTGGGTTGCGGGCCAGTTCCTGGCAGGGGACTCACGAGAGGCAACCCTACATTGATATTTCTCTCCTTCTCTCCTTCCTTTCATCTCTAAAGATAAATAAATAAAATGTGAAAAAATAAATATTCTTTAAAAAAAAAGAAATGAAAGGCTAAGTAGTGGACTCAGGTGCAAGAACTCGGGAGCCCAACTGCCTGAATTTGCAGCCTGGCTCCCCAGTCTAGTACCTGCAGGGCCTTGGTCAAGTTGCTTAACATTTCTGTTGCCTCAGCTTCCTCACCGGTGAAATGGGGATAAGAACAGCATCTAACTCATAGGTTTCCTTGTGAGGATTGAACATGGAGTTCTCAGAGTGTTGCCTAGCATGTAGCAAGTCATAATTAAGTGTTAAATATTATTAGAATTGTTATTTTCCCAAGGGTTCACATTTGCTACATCCAGCCATCTTCCTGCTAAACTTCAGAGTGATAAGATTGTCTTTGTCTTTTTAGCATACCCATACTAAAAGGTTCTCTACTTATATCAATATATCAAAATTTTTAAATAGCTTAAAATTTTTCTTTAGATTCTGCAATAAACTTCTTTTCAATGTGTAATAACAAATCTTTGTCTTTTGAATGTAGAGTATCAAAAGTTAGAACCTATGCTATTCAATTTATATAAATAATCTATGTTGACAATTTCATGTGTGTTTGTAATTACATAAATTACATAACTTAATAAAATGTATACGCAATATCCATTGAACTCATAAAATATGTGTGTGGGGGGAGAGTTGAGAAGTGTCGAAATCCAGTATTTAATGTAAGCTGAACTATTGTCATAAATAAAAATTCTGTCATTGAGCCACAGTTCACTTAAATCATACGGAATCTCTATTATGTTCTAGAATTGTTTTAGGATTTGAGTTTTTGATGTTATGACATGAATTCTACATAAACATTGAGACAAATGAAGGAAAAAATAAACATCACTTCTCTTCCGGGTCCTGGCACTCTTTTCTTCCCTTCTGTGTCTTTACATCCCGACAGACACCGTGATACCGGAGCACCGATCTTGGGATCCATAGAAATGGCCGTCAAATGGAGGGGCCGTGCTCCAGTCGAACTGAAAGTCTCCCGTGTACGGATGCCTGTTCTATGGCTTGAGAAAGCTTCAGTGCTTTAGCAGCCAATGATATATCTGTATTCACTTGGCATCTTCAACATGGCATTTTGATTATTTTAAAGTTTCCTCTAAAAGTCTGCCTCACAACTTGAATGGAGATGTGATCATTTGTGGTAATTGCATCTTGGAGTCTATTATATTGGTGACAAAAGCTAATGTTTACAACTTTTGTTCATATCAAATGCAATAAGGCACTTAATCATGTTAACAATTTGCTGCCTATTATATATTTTGCAAATACCAAAAAGCATCCGTCCATCTCCCCCAAACTATCTGTGTCTGAACTTTACATACTTTGCATAGCTGTGGCTTCTTGTTCAGGATCCCAAGGTCTTAGCCTGAGAATACTCTGCCTGACTCCCAGACAGTGACTTGGGACTAAAACAATATTTTTGTAGTAGGAACTCTGCATTGAGACTTCTAAAAATGAGATACATTAGGAGACAATATGACTTGTGGGTCCCCAGGGTCACAGGCAGTCATAGTAGTTTACATGTTAAAAACAGAAGATCTTAAAAAGCCAAAAAAGCTCCCGACACAGAGAGAGAGGATCAGAGCCTGGACTGTTTTCCTGTCTCACAGAGGACGATGAAGGGACGTGCACAGAGAAAGGCTGTGTCAAAACTGGGCTCTGATTCTGAGAAAAATCAAGCCTACTTTTACAATTTTTAGTTTTAGTTTTTTGAACAAAGAAAAAAATGCATCATCTAATAACATACTCAGCAAAAGGATCAACTACTGTGCTGTATCGGTTAATGTTAGGAGGGTCGGATGTGCCTTAGAATCTCATCACAGAGTTAATTTTACTCTCGTGCCCGATCTCAAGATGAGCTTGTGTTTTGTTACGGCCGTGTGCTATCATCACCTCCCTTCTACCTGGGACTGTGAATAGCGTTCCCATTGTGAGGACTGCTGATTGACATCAAGCCACTCTGTTGTCATGGCTCCAGTTAAAAATGTGAAAGAAACTAGATCTTTTCAACCTAAAGGTTCTCTCTGTACAGTTAATTAAAGACATTTTAAGAAGACATTTGGATTATGGGAAAGCGATGATATCACATTATGACATTTATTTCATTTCTTACCCCAAGAATCTCAGTAATTGGTTCACCTATTCAAAACTGTTATTTTATCAGAGGGTAAAGATTCCAGAACCCCCAGAGGGACTTACCTCATTTACCTAATTGGCACATTCTTTTAAAAACAACTCTGTACATAGGAACTTTTTGATTTGTGAATGTGCCATTCACATGCTTTGAGACAATTTCATGCAATGTACCTAATTTCACTGTAAGTTTCCAGGAAATTTTAGCCAAAGTTTATAAATATTTTATTTATAGCATTGTATTAAAGAATTGGTTTTAGAAATTAAAATTCCACTTAATCATAAATTCTTCGAGTGCTGTGCGGCTCAGGAATGCCTATTGTTGAGGTTCTCAATGAAGAAATGAAGGCTTCAAAAAAGATAAACTGCCCAGCCACAGTCGTATCACAAATGAACAGACAGTAAATGGGCCCCAGAACCCAGAGCTTTTGACTTCTAGTACATAGTCTTCCTACTAGGCCAAGCAGTTTCATGTAATCAGAGATATTTCATTCTCCATGGTGCTACTGTGTGTGATACAGGGAAAACAGAAGTTTACTCATTGCCTTCTGAGAACTCAGGCTCCCCTGGGCATTATGTCTTCCCATGGCAGAGAGATGTGCTTTTACAAATATAGTTGACCTTTGAACAACAGGGGTCTGAACGGTACATAGGTCCACTTATATATGAATTTCTTTCAACAAATACAGTGTGTATTTTCTCAGTCTTAGGAGTTTCTTAATAATGTTTTCTTTAGCTTACTTTATTGTAAGAATACAGTACATAGTACATATAAAATACAAAACGTGTGTCAACTGACTGTTTAGGTTACCTGTAAGGCTTCTAGTCAACCGTAGGCCAGTAGTATAGCCGGCCTTTCACTTCCAAGGATTACCAACTACAGACCGGAAATACTGTTTTTGACCTGCTGTTGGTTGAATCTGCAGATGCAAACCCTGCGGGTATGAGGGCTGACTGTAGGAAAGTTTCTGGGCCATCAAAAGTTATATGAAAATTTTTGATTGCTTAAGGGGCCAGTGGCCCTAAGGCCCATGTTCAGGGATCAACTGTGCACTCATGTTTACTTTAAAGATAGTTTATTCCTTTCCTTTTTATTTATGTCTTTAATACCGTTGCATTTGTTAACCCAAAACAATAACAAGACAAAAGTGGTCAAATAATTGCACACAGTCACTATCCAATGAGAGCAGTGTGATTTAAGGGGAACAAGTGTGAACAGAGGCAGCGAAGAGCCCAATTGGTCACCAGTGCGATGTACCTTCCTCCCAGGAAATGAAGGCAAGTCATACTGCACTAAGTGCGATCTGGACTCTTGAACGCGGGAGGCAATAGTGCTATTGACTTGGGTGGCCACACCATGGCACCATGTGTTCTGTTTTGTGTGACACATCAGTCAAATAGCTACCGATAAACCCAAATGCATTTATATCCTGAGAAATGAGATGTTGTATCGAATACAAGTCGCAGGATAGTGGCTAAAGGCTTGCAAATATTTCATGTAGAGAAGAAAAATCTGATTGGGTGGTGCTCAGTCCCCTCTAATAACTGATGGACCAACATGTAGAAAACACTCTAGATGTGAGCTCCCGAACTTCTACTATAAATTGAGGGCCAATAAACAGAAGCTACAGTGGGACTTCCACTACCATGGAATCAGACCTTTGGTTCAGGCCTTTTACATAACCAAGCCATCGCATTCAAAAGATGAAATGGCCTGCCTCCCTCCCAGGGCACTGCGTGTTTAGTCACTAGAGGCGTTCCCTCGGATCCTGGATGGTTGCATGAAAAAGATATTTTAAAGGGCAGCGTTCACAATTCAGATTTGCAGTTGGACCAGGTGACCTTTAAGGTGCTTTCCAACACCTGGGGTTTTGTGATTCTATTTCTATTATGCACTGGCGCTGGGTATGTGTCACATTGTTTGAACCGAACACCGAGAATGGACAGGAGCACTGTCTGGAATGTTGACGGCGCTCACATCTATTTTGTGTTTGAATTTCTGGAAGCAGTCTTTGTCTTTGTGGCGGTTTGGTCCCTGACCTTCTGTAACATTTGGAGCCCAGCCACACTGTCTTTGTTTACTGTAAAGAGCATGGAAAAACTGACTTCCTGACAGTGCTCAGTGAAGTCTAAGGTCAAACCACTAACAGGTGAACAAACACAGTCCTTCCACCTTAAAATTGTCATTTGGCCCCTATAAAATGGAGCAGGGTAATAATACTGGGCACCAGAAAGAGGGGAAATCAGAACTCTGCCAGCAGCGGGCAATTAGTCAGTCTGTTCGTCAGCTTTGGGAAGAGCTAATCAGAATTCAGGGTCCATTATGGGGGAAGTTGGGAAACAGCATGAAATTTGCAGTCCTCTGGTTACTTACTAAGTAAGCCTATAGACCTTTCCTTTCTCTACACTATCATCACATCATTCATATTTCCCAGGACTGCAAAAATAAAGCATAGCATTCTTATTCACTAAGAACCACACTCACTGAATATTTATGTCATCCAAGCTATTTCTTTTATGGTAGGACCTCAATGTAGCCTAGATGGGCTGACTTTTTTTTGAAAAGCATATCCTTTCCCCAACCCCCCCCCACTAACATCTACTATTCTTTACTATTGATAGAAGCAATACATCCCCTTGGTCAAAGGAAAGGAAGTGCCTTCCTGGGTACGGGTGCTGTAAACTCATCAAGGGCCTAGACAGTGCCTCATTCATTTTGTCTGCATCTCATAACGTTTAACACAATGACTTGTATTAGCACATTTGTGTGTCACTTATAAGACAATGACCTTGCTCACATATTACCCGCTTACTTACAATTGCTTATTCATGAAATCCAAGTTTTCCTTATAATATTTATTTTTCAATTTTGTTTTTGTTTTTAATTAAATTTTTTATTTGTTGTTCAAGTACAATATTTTTCCCCCACCACTCCCCCTGCTCCACCCACCCCCTCATAATATTTAAAGATTATTTATTAGAATACATCTAAAACAATATAAATAAAAATATACCTAATATAAATTTACATTTTTTCCTTCAGTATGCAGGAATATATATGATTTTGGCTGTATTTTTTCTTCTTCTTTTCTTTTGGTCTGTAGTGTAAGCAGCCTCTCGAAATGCCCTAGTTATCTAACATTGCTCTTGAACTCCACTTAGAGATGATATACTAGCCTTTTACTAAAATATATCTGGGTATTAAAAGCCCAATTCTTTATTGCTGATGAGAAAGATTATTAACACTTTTCCCCAGCTTTAATATGAGGCAATAACACCCCTTTTTACTCCCAGAGCCAGAGGCAGTATGTCATATTAACCTTCATTAACTGCCTAAGGAATGAGGTGCACTTGTTAATTTAGCATTCTGGTTAGCTAAGGTTGTGAGAGAAGGCTGCAGTCTCTCCCTTTGCCACCTATAAAAGGAGTAAGAGTAAAGTGTGTTAGCACACTTACTGTATTGCCTTGGTGAGTGCAGCGTTCCATTTAGGGGCTGCACCTGGGTGAGGTGGGTCTGCAGATGGTAGGCCCAGGATGAGGTCCTGGGGCAGGGGAGTGGCACCTCCTGGTCTGAATAGGCCTGAGAGTAGCAGCTGCACCAGAGGTGTGTGGTGGGAGAGAGCAGGTGTCATCAAAAGCCTGGGCCAAAGGTGGAAAGAGAACATGAATTCTATTTCCATGTATATAATTTCATGATGGACTTTTCCCTTCAATGTCCTATGAAATACCAGATATTCTGTAGAGTTTTTCTTCATATGTAGCATTGTTTTTAATTTTCCCATTTTCACTTCCATGTCTTTCATTTAGTCATTCATCATTTTTTTGAAAATGTATCAACTGTCGTGCCAACCCGATATGCCATGCTTGTGCATTCAATCCCCAGGTCAGGGCACAGAAGAGAATCAACCAATGAATGCATAAATAAGTGGAACAACAGATTAATGTTTCTCTCCCAACCTCCTCACCCCTCAAATCAATTAAAATAAAAAGTACAGTCCACTTGGCTGTCATCATTCTCCCCACTCCCAAGAATACCTTGGTAGTGTCATTTCTTTCTTCATAAAGCCTTCAGAGTCCATTTCAATTTTTCTTCTGAAACTAGCAGAGTTCAGTCACTACCCCCTCATAGCCTCTTTATTACTCTTCTTGTGTCTAATCTCCCTCTTCCCCCTGCCCTTCTTAGCCGGGCTCCTGGACTCGTTATGCTAAAATTTGGTTGTCTGTGGCTTATGATAAGGGCAAATGCCTTCAAAGGTGGCTCTCCTTAACCAATCCCACTTCTACAAAATGAATACTCTACTTGAATCAAGCTGGTCTCTTCACACACCTTTGGGCATGGTCAAGTATTTTCTCTCTGGTATCCCTCCAGCTGTTTTTCCAGCTCCGAGGGGGTACCTCCTGGTGATTAAGAAGCTTTGCTCATGGGCCAGAGGTGCTTTTTACTACTTACTTGCTGTGATGTCTTGGGCAATTTATTTAGCCTCTTTTGTGCTTCTGCTCTATAAAATTGGAAAGAGCTCGTTAAATCAGTACTTTCCATAAGATTGTTAAGATTCAGTGGGTGGGTTACTATACATGCTTAGAAGAGACCTGGTATGTAATACATGCTAGTGTGTCACTGTTGCCCCTGCTACTATTGTTGTGACCCAAAGCCCACTCTCGACCCCAGCCAGATATTTGCGAGTATCTGCAAATTTGCAAACCCAAGGATCCTGTGAGAAGCTTTCCCCCCATTTTGGTAGAAGTAATCTTTCCCTTTTTAGCTCTTCAATGGCACAGCATGTCTGATGCTTGCATAGCTGGCATATTTAGACCTATTTGTTATTTTTATAGAAAATAAAACTTGAAGAGATAACTAGCAATTTAAAATAGTAACTAGTTAGGAAATAGTAGCATGGATTGCACAGATTGTATGGTTTCTGAGAGCAGGGACAGTGCCTCATTTGCTTTTGTTTCCCTTACAAAGCGTTATGCATAGTTATTAACCAAAGTAAGCCCAAACTATCATTTTTAATGAATAAATAGTGTACTCCATTATGGTAAAAAAAGAAAGCATTTATTTATTTATTTATTTATTTATTTTTTTAGGTTTAAGAAAATCGAATCACCTTTCTTTTTTTATATTTTTTATTGATTATACCATTACAGTTGTTCTATTCCCCCCCTTCATTCCCTTCCACCCACAAACTCCCTTCCCCCACCATTCTCCCCCCCTTAGTTTATAACCACATGTCTCAAGTTCTTTAGATACTATATTTTCCCTACTATTCTTGCCCTCCCCCCTATCTATTTTCTACCTACTGTCTATGCTATTTTCTGTATCTTCTCCCCCCTTCTCCTCCTCCCACTCCCCTGTTGCTGACCCTCCATGTGTTCTTCATTTCTATGGTTCCACTCCTGATCTAGCTGTCCTCTTGGTTTGCTTTTGTTTTAGGTGTGGTTGTTAATAACTGTGAGTTTGCTGTCCTTTCACTGTTCATATTTTTCAACTTCTTTTTCTTATATAAGTTCCTTTAGCATTTCATATAATAAGGGCTTGGTGATGATGAACCCCTTGAACTTGACCTTATCTGAGAAGCACTTTATCTGTCCTTCCATTCTAAATGAAAGCTTTGCTGGATGAAGCAATCTTGGCTGTAGGTCTTTGGGTTTCATGACTTGGAATACTTCTTTCCAGCCCGTTTTTGCCTGTAAGGTCTCTTTTGAGAAATCCGCTGACAGTCTGATGGGAAGTCCTTTGTAGATGACTGTCCCCTTATCTCTTGCTGCTTCTAGGATTCCTTCATTTTAATCTTGGCTAGTGTAATGATGATGTGCTTTGTTGTGTTCCTTCTTGGGTCCAACTTCTTTGGCACTCTCTGAACTTCCTGGATTTCCTGGAAGTCTATTTCCTTTGCCAGACTGGGGAAGTTCTCCTTTATTATTTGTTCAAATAAGTTTTCCACTCATGGCTGTTTCTTTTCCCCTTCTGGTACCCATATAATCCGGATGTTAGAACGTTTAAAGATGTCCTGGAGGTTCCTAAGCCTCTCCTCATTTTTTTGAATTCTCATTTCTTCATTCCTTTCTGGTGGGATGTTTTGTTCTTCCTTCTGGTCCATTCCATTGATTTGAGTCCCAGTTTCCTTTCCATCACTATTGGTTTCCTGTGCATCTCCCTTCATTTCAATTAGTTTAGCCTTCATATGTTCCTCTAATTTGTGACTATAATCAACTAGTTCTGTGAGCATCCTGATAAACAGTGTCTTGAACTGTGCTTCTGAGAGGCTGGCAATCTCTCGGTTGCTTAGAGTTATCAGCTCTGGGACTTTGAGTTCTTGCGCCATCTTTTGGGCTGTTCGTGCCTGTTATGTAGCAGGATCAGAGCCCTAGGTGTTCACCAGAACAGGGCAACTCAGTCTCTGGGTTGTGATGCTGTATGTGGGGGCGGGTCCAAAGAGGAGCAATGGCGGTCTCGTCTGCTGCCTCTCTCCGCTGCTGCTGCCACAGGTGACACAGCTGCCACCGTCACTGGGGCCCACACATTTTGTCCCACTGCATGCGAATGTGCCACCGCCATCAGCCCTCCACCACTGGGTTCGCCCCCTGGGGCCTGCGCGCCCGTCTCACTGTGAGCAAATGTGGGACCGCGGTCAGTCTGCCCCACACCCCAACTGGGTCCGGGCTGCCTGCACGCCTGGGTGGGGGGATCTTTCCTGCCCGACCCTGCTACGCTGCTGGCTCCGCCCCTCTTACCAACCCGGTTGAACGGGTTCGTTGTTTTCCGACTTCCGTATAATTCAATTTTCTGTTCTTTGGCTGTGTCTTTGTTCTCCAAACCTTTGTTGTATTTAAACTTGGTTGTGGGAGAAGGCACAGTGTTTCCACCTATGCTTCCATCTTGGCGGAAGTCCCCAAAAGAAAGCATTTATTTAAATAGTTAAGGTACAAGCAGATAAAAGGATGTCTTTACTGACAGCATAGGAATATGAAGAAATAAAGAGTCGTCACTGGTGTTAGACAAAGAGCTACCTAAGACAATTCAGTCAGAGGTTCTGGACACCGTGAACATGGGGTTCAGTGGGATTAGATTGGGGGCAGGCTGCTCAATGGGTTGAAACAAAAAGATAGAAGATTCTCAAATGGGAGAGCATGAGTTTCTCAGCTTAGACTCTAGAAAAGGGAATGGAGGGGAAATCTTAAACCCAAGGGCAGTTTGTAAGGAAAGAATCCATGGGACGTGGGAGTTTGTAGAGGATGATGGTAACGAGAGTGGGACAGTTACTGCTGGGTTTCTTTCTGGGTAATTGTGGAGTATCCAAATTGAAAAAAGTTATCTTCGGATGAAATGAGACGTGTGCAGTTACTAGACTGTGAGCTCCATGACGGCGGACATGTGGCCAGCTTGTTCCTCACAAGCCCCCCGTGTCCAGGACAGTTTCGGACACACACCACTGGGGGCTAGGGGCATCTTGACCAAATTAGTAGCCGCTTAACCTGACATCTGCACAGTCACAGGAGGCATGCTGTAGACAATTCTCACCACTGTTTGATGATTCTCTGGTTCTAGTTAGCTGGCATGATGGCTTTTTCTACAAAGTTATACCTCTCACATTATGGGCAGAATGTCCCAAACAGGCACTGCCTTCATTCCAGGATGAGTGATAGAATCTCTAAGAACCGGAGGCCATCTCTCTCCTACATGCCTTAATGTAACTAGTAAAATGTACATGGCAGTGCAGCCCCTCCGCAGAGAGGTGCTCCAGAAAGCAATTGTTTGCTCTCGCCCTGCTGAGTAGTAGCAATATCTGTGTGGCTTAAGGGCTCTAGCTGTAGCCATGAGCAGTGTAAGAAAAATATCACCACCATTTGCCAGCAAGAGATGCCAGACTGCAAATAACAGGCATGTCAATTCAATGAAGCAGAAACATTTTGCTTGTTTTTAATGATTACTTGCAGGAAACCTTTACTGTTATGTATTTGTATGCCTTTAAATAAGAAATTGCATTTTTTGAAAATGACGAAAACCATCTTTTCTCCCTACAAAGGGACAGGCTTTTCTCACTTGGATGAATATTGCCTGCACCACTCACGGAAGAAAGGAGCGGTCTTGGCAAGCATATTATTAGTCTAAAAATAAATTATTCAGAATGCAGGTTCAGATACAGATTGCAGGGAGAGACAATAGAATTGGTTTTCCAAGCCTGATCATGCTATGAAGACATGGTGTGTGCTTTTCAGGAATCCACTTAAGTGGAATCAGCTTTGACTAATACAATCTAGAAATAATATTGCTGCCATCCAGCTAGTGTCTGCGGTACCGCATCCTCAAAATGTCTTTAAGGATCCACAGTCTCTTTAGTCTATGTAAGTGTGCATAGATGAAAAGTATATACGCATTCATAGGCATTTCTTCAGAGATGCGTCCTTCTCATTGTTCTTTTAAGGAAATTTCTTCCCGGCAGCATGAGAGGGGTACGTCTTGCTTGAAATTTGTCTCCTTCCTACTCCCCCCCGCCTCTGCGAAATAGTTGACCACATCAGCAGCCGACTCCAGTTGTCATGTGGTTTCTCATGTGATGCTGGGTCTGCAGCACTTTGGAGCAAGAGCCTTTGTGACTAGGTTCTCTTGGACAGTGGCGTTCCGGGACAGGAGAGATTTCGGAAGGGGTTGGGGAGGCCAATAAACCGAGAAACATTAGAAATAAAAGTCGCATGACGTACTCTGATCTATGTATTTTTTTAAACTTGATTTTAATTCTTGCTTTTTTGATGGTTTGTATCTGTTTTTTTCCACCCGTGCAGGCACTGAGCTGTGCTTTTTTGTGTGTTTTTTTTTCTTTCTTTTTCTTCTCTTTTTTCCTTTTTCTTTCTTTCTTTCTTTCTTTTTTTTTTTAAATCTAGAAGCGAGACCATCTTTGCTCCCAGCTCCAGGGCTGTATTGCTGTGGGCACACCAGCCTCCCCGGGTACCTGAGCTACACCTGCTGCATCCCGCCTTGCCGTGCCAGGTGCACCCGCGTCGGACTCCTGGTCTGCATGGTGCTGAGAAGGACCTTCTCCTGCAGCTCTGGCCAGGGTCCTCGCAGCCGGAGGAGGGAACGTGGAAGACAGGGTGAAGAAGCGGCAGAAGAGCTGGGGTGGGACGAATAGGAAGGACGCCAAGGACCGGGGAAGGGCAAGTTAGGAATACTTCTTCTATCCGATGCCCACAGCTCTCCGCAGGGCAACGGCAGAGCGGCCACACCGTGGGCACCCAGCTCGGGCTGCTCCCGGGGTTTAAGTCTGGGAGGGGGGAACCCAATAGAAATATGGTGATTGTACCTGAGAGTGGAGCTGAAGATGGATAAAGCAGGTGTCTGCTGTATCTACCTGATGAGGCAGAGCTGGAGAAAAGCAGAATGAGGAGTGGATGAAAAGGAGGAGATGCCGAATGCATTTGATTGTCTGCTGCTGGCTCTGCATTCTCATTTTAGGGAGGGAGGGTGGCATACTTTATAACCCAGTACATGGATGGAGGACCTGTAAATTGCTGTCTGGTTGTCCCCGGTGCTGTCAAGGGAAAAACTGATGGGCTGGCGGCTGTACCGATGTCCTGAGAGAAAATAGCAGCCTTGTAGCATGGATTTAAATGCATGTGCATGCATGTAGAGACATGAAAAAAAATGAGATTTCTGACCATTTTACACAGGAAGTCTGTCACTTTGCTGGATCGGGCTTGATTGCAGCTTGTATTTTCATATTTTCAGCTTCAGCTCAGCACCCATTTCCTGATGAGCTAGAGCGCATGGCCGAGCAGCTGCATGCAGGATTTTTTTTTTTTCCTAATGTGAAAGCAAGCCCCTCAGCTTTAACTCCTTGACGGTCTGAGTGCTCTGTGCTTTTCTAGGACTGATTGTGGAGTTTTGTTTTCTTCTTCTGCAAATCCCTGTAAACACAGCTGTATTCAGTATGGTGAAAAATTCTATCCTGTAAATAGAAATCGATCGATTTAATCAAAATAAATGTATCCCAGATGACACTGAGACCAGCTGGCTACCACAGGCTTCAGATGCTAAAGGTTTGGTGGAGACGAATACAGTGTTATATTTACATGTTTTAGAATTCCAGGATCAGGTTTAATTTAAAAAAATCCTTTTCTAAAGAAGAGAGGTGGTCCTACCGGCTTGTAGCAAGACGGGTGGGTATGGGTGTGGATACTGTTCACGAGGTTTGGGAGTTTGTGGTGTGGCATTTCAAAGGGTGGGAGTCCTGCAGCGGAGTATGGCCATGAAGGGAAAGTGTACACCTAACTTGCTGTATGGAGAGGCTAGCGCCCTCGAACAGCCTCTGGTGAGGTTGGAGGAGGCACTGCATTGGATTTTTGATTCAGATGAGTACGTGGTGGTGCTCCAAGGACAGCTCGGTGGAGTCGGCTCAGACCTGCCCCGGAGATGAGGAGCTTTTGCAGTTGTCATGGGGAGCTCTGCTGGGACGCCTGTCTGGCCCTTCCACTGTTTGTTACTATTTCTACAAAGGCAGCTCTGTGTGTTGGATTATGTTTGGCCAGCTGTTGATGCATTCCTGCGGGTGGAGATGGGTGGGGATCTTATTACTGTACTTCCAAACTGCAGATCTGTGTGCATGGGAATAGGGAGGGAATGGAAAGAGAGCAACTTGCAGAATCCGATCACTCCTACCATTTTCTCCAAGTAGTCTTAGAGTGAATCCAGAAAGGCTTACAATGGAAAGAAGGTCAGGAGAAATAATGGGAGGGGGGGCGGGGGGGTGCGTTGAGGGAAAGAGAATGAAACCTAGCAAGCTCATATGAGAGAAAACAGACTTAGAACTTCAAAGCTGCATGGACAAGCAGAGTGTCAGCAGCTCGTAATTAGCGGTTCATGGTTGCGTCAGGGACTGTATCTCTCCAAGAATAACTATGTGATGTGTGCCACAAAGTGAAGAAGACAGATAGTCATAACGAAGTTATCAAACCCAGTTCAAACAAGGGCAAATGGATTGAGAAATTTTCTATGTTTGTAAATCAAGTACTGATAAGTTATACATATAAGATTTGCTGAATGCTGCAAAATTAAAGACTAAATGTGCTGTTTGTGGTGGGGGGGAGTATAGTTATTAAATGAAACTCTGAACCATTAAAAATGCAGATAAATCATGCAAGAAAATGTTAGTACAAGCCTCACTGACACAAGATATTTCCCCAAATAGCCCAAAACAGCACTGCCAATTTCCTATCCCTGCCTCCACACTTAATTTTTGTTTGTTTTTTGTGCATTAAAATGGAGAGGGGTAGAAAGACATTCAAATGAAGATGGTAGGTTAAATTCTAAAATTCCCATTTTAAAATTAAAAACCAGCTGTGGGGTTTTGATTTTTGTGGCTTGTCCAAGTTGAAACCTTGAAGAAGCCTTGGTTGTCTTGGAGTCAAGCAGCAGTCTGTTAGCAACCCCGTGGGAAGTCAGGGCACCACTGTGGTTGAGATCTGAAGGCCACGTTCACTTCCCTCTCTTGTCTCTTGTGCTCAGAGGTCTGGTGTGACTACAGCCCCCACAAAGAGATGGTGGGAGGAGCTGATTGGTCGGTAGGCTCGAATGTTTACTCTTATTTGTTTTCAGTGCTCCTCCACAGCATTCATTTTGTATTTGTATTTGTGTTCACGCTGCACAATTACTCCTGACCTGCTTTGTTTCTCTGCCCGAAAGAAGTCAATTTTAGTTCAGCTCTGTGCATTTGGCTTCCTGGGCAATATGTGTATATGTATTGCATTATCCATGTATGCATTTCCCCTTTTAATGTGGATTAGGGAACCCTGTAGGCAGGGAAAGCTGCGTATATTAAATCAATAGCTTTTTGAATCACATGTAATATAATTTAAATATACTTACTTTGAGGTTGCCAAAGCTGGCATTGTCTGAGCCCGTTTTAATTTACATCTTCGATTTAGTCAAGAAGCGGAACCTGCCAGATCAGAATAGGGTATTCTGTGCACCCAACAGGGTGGAAGACATTATTTTGTTTGTGTTAGTTCAAACAGCTGGTCATTAATGCAGTCCCCATTTCTAGAGTGAAGTGGGGGGGGGCATGAATGGCTGCCTGATTAATGCTGCCCCTCCGAGGGTCCTTCACCCAGCAGTCATGCCCGCAGCAGAATAATGTAGCATGATGTGATTGCACTCTAACAGGGTAGTATGTCATTGTGTCACCAAGCAATTGAGGTTATTATGGGGCAGGGCAGACAGACGGGCAGTGGGGTTATTAGACCGTAGCATTTTTAGAAATAGAGGCCTGACCTACTTAGAGTTATTCTCTCTGGCTGGCAGCTGCGTGGTACATAAAGTCTCTGATAGGCCGAGGCTGTTGCTAGGGGGAATTAGCATGAATTTTTCCACACACAGACTCAGTGGCTGAATGATAAAAGCTGACTGGAATTAAAGAGATTTGGTTTAGTATTATACAGATTTATCTGCCTCATTTTTCTTTCTCAAATGCAGAGAAAAGGTGCAAAATACAGATTTTGTTTCTATTTGTTCTTTGACCTCCTTTTTTTCCTCTCCCTACCCGCTACCCTGCAAGAGGTCTGAGGGGAGGAGAGCAGGACAGTTATAAAATTTTGGTTAATCTCCTAGTGTTGGGGTCATTGAAATGATGTTGCAAAATGCAAGATATTTAAGTTTAAAGACTACTGGGAATGAGTACAAAGGTTAGATTATTTTTCCTCCTCTGTGCATTAAGCTATTTGAAGTTGGGCATGCATCTCTCAGACACTGTATATTTGAACTCTCTTTCCCTTTTGGGCTTGAACAAAACATTTATATAAATTCTTTTCTATCCAAACAGAGGGCTTGCACTTTCTGGCTTGTTTAAAATAAGATAGTAAGGAATCTAGATTTAGAAGGGGTATGTGTGTGTGTGTGTGTGTGTGTGTATGTATATACATACATATATCCTTTTTTAAATTACAAAGTATTTTTTTCAGGGCTATTTTTGGTTTGGCTTATTTTTCAAAAGCTAGCTTACTGTTTATGTTCATAGATAAAACTTAACTGCTTGCACCCTACCCTTTTTGCTTTACAATGTACAGAAAGAAACAGGTTTTTCTCCAGAAGAAAGAAGATCTGCAGATTTATCTGGAGATCGTTTTTCCCTTGCTAACATATGTACTACACGTAGAGAGCTCGCATAATCAATTCTATAAGACGACCCATTCTTTCCCTACTTCTGTATTCTCCACTAAGATCACCATGTGCGATTTTTAATCTTTTCTAGAGGTGGATTTTTAGTAGATCTTTTAAAGCAATCTGAAAGTCCATCAGGAGAAAAATAAAAGTAGTGTGTAGTCAAGAATATTTTGATTTCTCTTGTTCTTCATTATATGCTTAAACCACAGTGTCCGTCTCTTACCTTTAACTGCTGAAAGGAATCATCCTGTTTTCTAACTTGAAATTAATTTTTGTAAGAACATGCTGTGATATCACACATAAACAAGAAGCTTGGTGACCTGAGGGAGAAAAGTAAATGTAGGTTCTTTTAAACTTCCCATATTGGATTTCTTAGTCTCATGAAAATAGACAAGAGAAAATTTAGATGTAAATTTTTCTTTTCATTTAGGTTTTTAAAAACATTCAGAACTATTTAGATATGGTGTCAGAGCCAAGAAATCCTTCAATATTCTTTTTGATAACCCAGCAGTGTTTATATTTAATTATATAAATATAGCTTATCAAGCTAAAATACTATATCTTCTGATGTTGTAATTGATATTTCCTGTCCTTACTAGCGTTGAGAATCCCTAAAATAACGTTTACTATATAGGTTTCCAACCATAATAACAATCTTAACTGAATAAAATGTCAATTTTTATTTGTTGAATAAAAGATTACTTTGGTGTGCCACTCCCTCAAAATGAAGCAATTTTATTTATTATTTTAGTAAGCGAACGTTTTTCACTCTTAGTCTATGCTACTTACTTTGCTTAGGTCAATGGATAGTCATTTAAATATTTAAGTTCAAAGTTATAGAAATAAATGTCACTTTCAAATCACTTAAGTAAGGGAAAATGTTAGCATAAATTCATTAACATTTGTTAAAGGACAGATGCCTACTTTATATGTTAAGTACATCCTGTGTCCAGGTAGGTACCCAGTCAATCAAATGTGTGTTGTTTGGTTAATAATAAAAAGGACACAGTGAAATTCTTCAGTGTAAGTCCTATTTGGTTGTTTAGGTTGGTAAGAATTTTGTATTGTTATGGCTGTTATCCATTACTAGAGGTAAATATTAGGTGGGCCAAAACCCGAAACAAAACAAGCGTATTTTAAAATGTCATTTATGCTGCCTTAACTATGGTGAAGCTTAACTTGTAGGTCTTCACTTTGACCATGTATATCCATAGTGTTAACGTCATCCATTGTCACTGATCCAAAAGCTAACGGAGCAATCATGCTCAGCCACTGCATCGATCACGTATTCATTATATATTTATTTTCTGCTCACACCGAAGGCTGGCTTCGCCAGTCAAAAATGTTCAACATGGGTCAACGGGTTTGGGGGATGTTGCTGGGTAAACAGAGAACAGAAAAATCGCTGTTGATGGTTTTCGGGTAGTGAACGTAGTCAGATCTCGGGTTAAAGAGTTTCCCTTACTGTGCTCTGCCAATAGCTAATATTATGTAATTTTTAAAAATTTATTTATTTATTTATCTTTAGAGGGGAAGGGAAGGAGAGAGGGAGAGAAATATCAGTGTATGGTTGCCTCTGCTGTGTCCCCTGCTGGGGACCTGGTCTGCAACCCAGGCATGTGCCCTGACTGGGAATCGAACCATGATTGTGTGGTTCACAGGCTCACGCTCAATCCACTGAGCTACACCAGCCAGATCCAAATATTATGTATTTTTTATAACTTGGGGGCAGAGGTGGTGATAACAACACTAGATGCTTGGAGAAGGTCCGCTCTCCTGATCTCACAAACAAGCTGAATCTCTTTTGAAGCATCTCATCACTTTTGTAATATTGAGCATCTAACAATAAGCCAGAATGTCATAAAAGCGGGTTTTCGACGTCATTACTTAAACCACTAATGGTCTTTCCAATACCTTTGAATGCCCAAGCGGTGCCTTATGTGGGACTATATGAGTCACTCTAAATGTTTTTGTTTCATTTCATTTCCTCCTCCTTTCCATTAATCTCATTCCACTCCTTTAATTATGACTCTTGTATTTCTAAGCAAAGGCCTAAACAAACCATATTTTTGCTTTCCACCCCTTTGATCATCTCTGTAACAAATGGAACTTAGCTCTGTCTGCCTCCCTTAGGATGATGCTGGCGCTTCCTTTTCCCCAGGCCCCCCCCAGCTTTGTGAGAGCAGTCCTTACATTGTCTTTCATTAGTCTGTTTCTCCGTGTGTCTATCACCTATTCTTCATGGATGTGCCAGGTGCATAGAAGTTGCTTCAGAAGCATGAGTTGATTCATGAATGAATAAATGAATGAAGCCAAATTCCAAGAGAAAGATAATGAAGTCTTTATCTGCAGACTTCTTTAAAGGGCCAGACAGTAAATTCTTTGGGCGTTAAGGGTCCATAATGTCTCTGTTGCAACTACTCGGCTTAGTTGGTGTAGTGACAAAGCAGCCATACACAATATGTAAATGAATGAATGAATGAATGAATGTGTCTGTGTTCCAATAAAATTTAATTTACAAAAAGTTGGGCAATGGGACAGTGTTGGGCTGTTGGCTGTAGCTTGCTGATCCTTAGTGTAATCATAACCTATGATATTTTGTGGCTATGATTACAAAAGACATGTACACTGAATAAGATCAATGTGTTAAAAATAGAAAAGTGTTTTAAAAAATTCAATAAAAACTAGGAAAGGGGGGGCAAATAATATTATTTGAGATTAGAACTCAGTGCTAACTCACCAAATTTTTGTCCCTTGGTGATGACAGAGATGGAACAGTTCATTGCAAAATTCAAAGATGAAAGCAAAGATTGTTACTTTCTTAAAATATAGTTTGGTTATAATATTCAATACATAGAAAGAAGAATAGAATTTTTTTTTACTTTTCAAAATTATCCGTTGGTGGCTGGTTATCACAGGAAAAGGAGAAAGAAAGCCCGCCCTCTCTGTGCAGAGAGGTGGCGCGACATTCAAAATGTGCGAAAGGTGAATCCGGAAGCATTGGCACTGCATCTAGCTGTTGTTTGCAGGTTCTCTAAATCCAGTTATATGCCGCGTGATTCCAACAACCTAAGAGAGATCTTTTCTTCTCCCCACCTCCCAGCCCCTTCTCTATTAGATAGTAATTAACCTGCAGGATGAGAAGTTAGTACACCACAATCCCTTTTTGTCTTTCTCTGGATCCAGTGGGGTCTCCTTTCCTTTCCCTGTGTTACGTGGCAGCGTACGTTGGCCTTGGTCCATGCTGTTGGAGGCGGTAAGCAAGTTCATACAGTGCCCTGAGTAACAGGCATGTCTGTGTTTAAGTCTCACTCCAGGCTCCTACCAGCTGTGACCTGGGGCAACTTAATTAACTTCCCTAAGCTTGACCTCATTTATGAAATAAGGATAATGATGGTGCCTACCTCACAGAAGTTTTGTGAGTAAAATGAGATCATGAACATAAAACCCTTGTAGCACTTTGTAAATGTTCAATAAAATTTGACTGCTGGTGTTAGGGCTTCTACTGCTCTTGCTTTCATTACTGGGAGTTATTCTGCAGACAGAGAAGTGTGTGATCTGGCATTAGGCTGTGAGATCTTGGTGGCATTATTATGGGTAACTCTCCTTAAAGTGAGCAGTCACCTATATATATATCTTGAATGTATATAGGATTTCTAATGTCTTCAGATATTAGAAATCCTGAAGCCAAGAGCAAAGTAGACACAGAGGCCCAGAAAAACTTGAGAGTCATCCAAAATATGTCAAGAAATTGCACGCTTGCTGTTTCATCTCCCAAATGAAAAAAAAATACTCGTTGGCCACATTTTCGCACATTTCCTCCCAGGGATGTCCTACAGGCACAGTGTGTTTTTCGTCTGTTTAGAGTAGGACCAGAAGACTGATGGCACAAAAAAAAGGTGGCTGTCCTCCCCTAGGGCCACAATTTTCTGAGAATTATGCTCAAGACTTCCTTCTCCAGAAAATTTATTGTGATCAAGCAGCTCAGGAGCAACACATGTCCACAAGCATTCCTCACTCTTAAGCTGATTTTGTGGCAAATGATTTTTTAAGAACATTTGTTGCTCATCATTGGCTAACTTCTCTCTCCATTCCCCGGCTTTCTTTAGTAATTATGTTTCCCTTGCAATCTTTTCTGGCCTCTAAATGGGACCTCGGTTATCCTCTGTGTGAGTGCCCTAAAGCCCCCAAACAAAACACTTATTGTACATTAAATGTAAGGACCAACAGGCAGGAAAACTGTGTCTTCAGTGTGATATTCCCAGCAACTAGTAGAGGGTTTGGAGCGTACTATGTGCTTAATAAATATCTGGGAGACAAATGACTGTCAGAGGTTCATCCACTCTGTAGATTTCAATAATCCGTATTAAATAAGTCACTTGGAACCCTGCTGTACCTGCAGCAGCAAGTACACATTAATGGTGAAATTCACAGTTAATTTCAGCAATCACAGAACACCACGTAAAACTGAAGGATCCTATCCTTACAGTTTCGGAATACACGCATTTTTGTAACATTTTTGGTGATCAGAACCAACTAATTACACTGTATACATTTTTATTTAGACAGAGTGAAGGTGAGAATCCATCATTTTCAGTGGCAAAAATAAGAATTGTTACAAAGCAAGCATTTTATTTAAAAATGATTCTTCTTCTTCTGTGGCATTTTCATAAAACATATATCTTACTCCGGGAGTGTGATGTGTTTTTAGTTCTAATAAACCGTGGAAAAGCTTATTAAATAAAAAGTGTTCAGGAAACGTCAATTGAATTTAATGTTTTGTCTTGTCTTTATATTTTTCTTTAATAAAAAAACCCTTTAGTTCTCTATTGGCCCAGAAAAATGTTACTTTGATGCTTTTAAGGGCCCTTTTGTAACTCACAAGGCTGCAGTATATCACTAGCAGAGAGGTGTACAGGCAAGTTGGGGGTTGGGGGATAATTGAACGAATCTGGTCTTCTGGTCTCCCTGGGGTTTCTCCCTTGCTGCTGGTAGTGGCCGCAAATGGCCATGAACCCCAGGGGGAGCGAATGCACAGCATGGAAGTGAAAGCCTTTTTGTGTTTCCTGCCAATTATTAGGTGCGATTGAATATTTTGAAAGAAGCCAGTACATAAAAATTGGCATTTGTCTAGTGCCTTATGGAAGCTATCTTTCCCCCTGTTTTCTTTTCAAATGTGATACACCAACCTTAGTTCTGTCTACCCTTCTTGTTATCAGAGGTAGACATCAAGTTTACAAAAGACACTTGATAGATAATGGGGCAAATGACATTAGGTTTACTCTGCGTTTTCCTTTACTAGCTACTATGGGTTTACAGGTTTTTCCTTGTTCTGTTACAGGGACATCTTTACCTTTTTCCAGGACGATAGTGGTCAAAGTTCGTGCTACAAATGAACTTGGTTTGGGTTTCTGATTGTAACTGTAAGGAATGCCAGTATTTTTTGACAAGAATGACCACTGGTGCGTTTAACTTACTGTATTTTTAGAGTGAAAGACAGCAGAGTTTCTAAGTTTTGTAACTTTATTAAGCAACTCTCTATATTTCCTTATTGGAAAAATATCTATAAGATTTTGCTTTCACATTGTTTTAACAGAAAACACAACAACAGTGGAGTGATGTTTGGCAATTACTAATCTTTACTAGAATTCAAGGACAATTAAAAAATTAAGGAAGCCCCAGGTAATTTTAGTCAAAACATACACAGGTAGAGCATAAGAGTCTTATAGCAGAATATTAGTTGCTTAGAGTCTATTGAAGTGTGAACCAGCAGATAGAGTTTGAACAATTGAATCCTTCTTTTCACCATTACAGAGAATTTGCAATTCTCTGTGTTGCTAATTGCTGGGAGTCAGGAGTAAGGGCTTGGCTTCATTCTGGGAGTGTGTGTTATGTGCAATGGGAATATACAAGGTCTGTCTGGAAAAAGTTCAACCATTGTTAAGTTAATGAGAACAGCTTGTGAGACATTGATGTAACCTGGCAGCCAAGGAGAGTGCACTGGAATGCGCATGTGTGAACAATGACAACCTCACCGTACTAGTCAGTGGGGGTGGTAGACGCCACTGAGGGAGGATGTGCGCTGTGTGGCTGTCCATTCAAAATGACTGTGCCAGTAGAGCAATGAATCTGCATCAAATTTTGCATTAAGCTTGAACATGCCTCTGCAGAAACTATTTGGATGATTCAGAAGGCCACAGCTATGGGCAACTGGTGATTGGCAGCTTCATCATGACCATGTACCCACTCATGCACCATCTCGTGCAGAGTTTTTGAGTGAAACATCAAATCATCCAGGTGACTCAACATCCCTGTGCACCCCAGATTTGGTGTCCTGTGACTTCTGGCTTTTCCCAAAACTAGAATAATCTATGAAAGGAAAGAAATTTCAGACTATTGAGATTCAGGAAAATCTGATAGGGCAGCTAATGGCAATCGGGAGAACTGGGTGAGGTCCCAAGGGTCCTACTTTGAAGGAGATGGAGGTGTCATTGTCCTATGTACAGTATTTCTTGTATATTGTATCTTCTTCAATACATATCTCTATTTTTCATAGTATGTGGCTGGCTACTGTACGGACAGACTTTATCATACACTTGTAATCTTTATGACTCGGAAGCCTTTGCAGTTTGTGGAAGCACGTTAGCATACACGGTGCTCTGTATTTCCAGGAGTTTGAATTTCCAGGATTCTCTTTAGAACCAGTGTACTCACTTCTGCCTTTGTCATCACAGTACATGTAGAAAGGTAAACATAGATTAAGGTTTACATCTTTAGAGAGCTGCTTTTTTTCAAGATCAAGATCATTTTTTTAATGTAGAACATTGATGCAGCTGTATTATATTCTCAGCCCTTAAAGGAACATTAGGTTCATTTCTTTTTGATGTACACATTAGACTATAAATCCTATGGGGACAGGTAGTATATCAATTTAGCTTACCACTGCCAGGCTGCAAGAAGGTGCTATATATGTGTTTATTGAAAGATCGAAAAGTAATGGGAGCTGTATGAACTTGTTTTAACCCAAAATTCCTAATGTAAATGATTAGCTTTCAGTTCAAAATGTAAAAAGAAGAAAATATCTATATGATCTTGTTACAAGTGATCCATTTCCCCTTTTATTTAAGTAAAAGTTTTTGAAGGTAAGTGTAATTTTAACTGCGTTATTGTTCGTCTGATGCTAAATGTTACAGGAGGCTTGCTCTTCACGGTAAACTTTTGTGGTAGTGATTGCTTGAAATTCTACTTTTTTCTTTATGAAATATTTAGTATTATTTCACCAATCCTTAAAAGTGCCCATAAAAAGAAAAGGTGGCAGCATTGTTTTCTTCTAGGTAGAAGACTAACTTAGAAAGGTTATTATTATATCATATTATTATAATATAATTTGTGTAGCAGGAACTGGAAGAGGCCTTGGAAATACTCTGATCCTCATACTGCTGGTCATTTTGCAGATAAAGAGTTCGGGTCAGGGAGAGGTCAGCTTCACATAGCTAGTTTCTAACCACGGCTCATTGCTTCCCCCTTGATTCCAAAGTTGTATATGACCTGCAGCCCTGTTGTCTCTTAGGCTTCATTCCTCTAATTCAGAGCTAGTCTTCAATTCTTGCATCTTAGAAATCATTTGTGCTTGTTCATGTCTCAATTTGTATTACTAAGAACTCAGGAAAAACACGGAGAGGTGCTGATGTGATACTGTGCAGGAGACATACATACGTGGTAGGTTTGAGTGTGGTGACATTCAACCTACTGTAACAAGTCCTTACCAAACTAGAAATGGGGACGACCAACCTGATCTGCTGTCAACTGGCTGTGTGAGTGTAGCTGAGTCATTCTCCTCTCTCCAGCGAGCAGCTACGTGTAGTGAGAGGATAGAACTTTGGTCATTGAAGTTTTCTCTAGTTCTCTTCCTCTAGTGGTCTAACAATGCCCCCCAAAAGTGATATTTTATTTTTGGAGCTGTGACCAAAGTGTCTCTTTTAGTCAATCATGGTCTATGGGCTCCATCATGAATTAAAGGAAGTATATTGCTAAGTGAAGATATGATACAGTTAAAGCTATTCCACAAGAAACTGTTGCCCTGGACATATTAAAGAAAATTTTAGCACACTTGTACTCATTTTTAATCTCTAGAACATACCATAACAGTATAAATGGTCATCTATAAACACATAGATGTGTTTATAGATGAGCAATATTAGACAAAAACAGAAAAATTAACATATGGCAAAGTATTTTAAAAAGTATTGGATAGCGTCCTATCCAATACAGCAGCCACGAGCCCTGTTTATCTACCAAGTACCTGAAATGTGCCTAGTGTGAATTCAGAAGTTCCATAAGGATAAAATACACATTAGATTTTAAAAATTTAGTGCAATTAGATGAATATACAACATACATTTCTCTAATTTTAATATTGAATACATTTTTAATGATGATATTTTGGATATATTGGAGCAAATATGTTGCTAAAATGAATTTCCTTTTTTACTTTTTAAAATTGACTTATAGAAAATATAGATCTTACATGTGGCTTGCTCTATATTTCTGTTAAGCAGTGCTATAGCTTGCCTACTTTTATATGGATAATAGCTCTGCATGTCTCAGAATGACTACCAGGGTAGATGGGAATGTTGAGAGTGTGCTGGGGAGCAGGGAAACAATAGATCACTATATAGTCCATGAGAGGAGTGAACTTCACAGGGTTGAGGTGGACACTTTCTTCTGGAAGTTGCTAGCTGTGCTAACCTCATTCATATTTTAATGCCAATGAGTGTTTGTGGAATGTTCCTAAGTGACTGAAAAATGGGTGTGGTCAGCTACCAATTCACAACCAATCCACTGATTGAAATAAATTTGCAAGGGCCCTCTAATCTCTACAGTGCCAGATGTCTTGGCTTTTAAAAGGTTTTTTCTTTTCCTTTTTTTTTAAATGCAGCTGGTTGGCTTTAAGTAGATTCAGTCTGAAGTTTTTACAATGCCAAAGGCATAATTACTCATAGGATTCATAATAATAGGGAAATTATAGAATTTGTAATAGAAGAGATGGAATGGGTACCCTAAAGAATCATAAAGGGGTTATTATAACTTTGCCAGTAATAACAAAACATTTGAGCAATAACAATTGTAAACTTGCGGGATAACCACCATCACCATGAACAAGCTGTAGGGCTCTCTGGAAAGAGTAGTGAATTTTTTTTTGAGAGAGAATAAATAGAACACTGATTATGTTCATGTTGTTCAGTGTATTTTGATATCGCTTTAAACTGGGAAAGTATGACTGCTTACATAACATTGTAATACTCAGACTTGTCCTACCTTAATAGGTTTTCCTTATATGATTGGAGGCTCACTGCAGTCTTAGCGATGAAATGGACATTTTTAGTGATGAGCAAACAGATGGGCAGTGTTATAAGCAACCTGGTGATGCCGAACCACGTGTCTTGGTTGGAGTCAAGTACTGCTTGCATACTACCTTGGAAATATACTTCCTTAAAGCTATCATTATTTTTTTAAAGATTTTATTTATTTATTTACCTTTAGAGGGGAAGGAGAGAGGGAGAGAAATGTCAATGTATGGTTGCCTTTTGTGCATCCCCTGCTGGGAGTTGGCCTGCAGGGAACTGGTCTGCAACCCATCATTATTTTTAAATTACATTACTAAAGCACAATATCTTTTAGCTCCCCAAATCCTCTTGACAACTTGTCTCTGAAATCACAGAATAAAATGAACAAGACCTATCCAAAACCCTCAGTCCTCTGTGAAAGCTATCTGTTTGGAAACAAGTGTGAAAATAACTGAAAAGAACTAAATGCTGTTTGAAAATACTGAAGGGACATCTTGTTTGCTGACAAAAAGAAAAAAAGTTTTATCAGCCAACTAATACTGACTCTCAAGGCCAGTGTGTCTTAAAACTAGAAACAAGCATCCAGAAAAAAAGAAAAACAGTTTTTCTTTACCTAATGACTAAGTAAGGTTCTACGAACTATGGCCTCTGCCAGAAAACAACTGTAAATTCTGGATATAACACAAAAAGCAGCCGTTTGAGGCAGTAGGGAGGAAACACAAACAGGCAGAATTTAATAGAATCTTCTTTAATGAAGCAGGATCAGGAAAGGCATTAAAAGCCAATTCAAAATGGCTTTGTCTTACAGTAGTAGGTTCTAGATTCACTAACGTGAACTTGAAATTTTGGATCTTGACTCTTTAGTAGATTGTGAAATTAATGTGCTGGGTCATAACCAACATACTTTTTAATGAAATGGATAAAATAGGGTACATTGGAAAATATCAAAGCACCTTGCTGTTAGTAAGGGTCTTTGTGAAACATTCATTTTAGTTATACACAGTCAGTTATCTTTATTGGTGTTAGCTATATTCCATAGAGTTGGTGTAACCAATAAGTTCATAAATACAGCATCATTGATCCTAAGGGAAATACAGGTTTAGGTTCCTATGAGCCTCTGGTTACAAGATTTTCATTAAATGGTCAGTACATAACCTTATTTATGTGTGTTTCTGTTTAAAGGGACCTTATTTAATATATATTGTTGGTTCATTAATATTGAACTCATGGCCAGCGGCATGTACCTCATGCCTGAACAAAGATTATATAACACAGGCATTTTCTTCATTAGACACATCACAGCCTTAAGAAGAATAGTTAGCACTTCAGCACTGTGCTTGGACCATTTTAAACAGCAAATCACCAACAAGAAAGCATGAAAATGCAGAAAATATGGCATTAAATGAACCATGAAAAGAATTCTTGTCACAGAATGAGAGCTGAAATGAGAAGGCAGAGCAATATCATGTTCAACTTTAGCTGGGAAAATATGCATTGAGAGGCTAAAAGTTTTCAGCACTATACATCTGAGAATTACTACAAAAGTTCTGTGAGTATTGATTTAAGGGTTAGATGTCAACTTTAGCCAGCAGAACCATTTGCTAATATGGAACCTGTGAATAATGAGGATTGATAGTATGGGTATAGGCACAGAAATATGTTTATTAGGCTGTAATGTGAAATGCATTTCCCAAGAAAATTTTTTTTGAGAAATAAATATCTGAGAAATTATTTAGCATCCTAGATAATCAGAGTACTGAAGAATGACCTGGTGAATGATGTTTTAAGACATATTCAATATTGATATGTAGAATAGGGTTAAGAGGCAAAGAGACTAGGACAATTAGAAAGCGCCTGTAGAAGTCTAACCCCTAAAGTAATGAAGGAAAAAGTGGGGATGGGGAATAGGGATACAAATTAAACCAAGAGACAAAAATGTGATGGATTTGATACAGATTGAATACATGAATGAAGAAGATAAAGTTGATTATTACTGTGAAGGCTTCTGGTCTAGAAATGGAAAGTTGTGGGTATGATAAGATATATAGTATAAAGGAAAGAATAACATTTGGGATGCTGGTGGAATACGATTTGAGTCTTGGCTCTACCACAATTGTGTGACCTTTGGTAACTCACAAAGCCTATGCTTCACTTTAAAATAGTGTTTATTATTACAGTCACATCAGGCAATATAGATATATATGACACTCATAGAATATAGTAACATTGTGATAGAATTAGCTGCTATTCAAATGGATAGTGTGTTTGTTTATTTTGTATACATTCACATATATGTATATACACACATACATATTATATATGTAAAATATACTACAATTTCACCTGATGAAATATTGGGATATGTAAGAATAGTTCATCAGACTGTTGGAAACATGAGACTACAGTAAAGCTGAGGAGTAAGGATTAGAGATTTATTTATCATCAAAGACAAAGAAAAAAACAACAGAAACTTTGAAAGAACAGAATGATATATTAAGTATATAAACAAATATATGATTCAGTAATTCATGTATGTTATGTTGTAAAGGTAGATTATAAATTTGATTTAGAATATATTTTTACAACCATGATGTATATTATGTAGTAAATAAAAGTTAAAATAATCTATACTATGGTATGATGGCTTATATTTATAATACATATACTACATAATAGTAGCAGTGTTCAAAGCTCTAGAACATAAGAAATGCACAATAAAATTACCTGACAAAATGTAACCTTTGTTTGAGAATGCAGTAGGATCTTGCAATGAGATATAATTGTGAATATACATTTTTACCATATTGGCAAAGCTTGGAATTGCTAGTAAAGAGGAACTTCTGCTTGACAGACTACCAGCTACACAGGCTTTTTCTGTAATTTGTTCTACAGGCTAAAGTTAGCATTGTCAAATGCTGCAGGCANTGTTCAATATTGATATGTAGAATAGGGTTAAGATAAAGACAATAAAATTACCTGACAAAATGTAACCTTTGTTTGAGAATGCAGTAGGATCTTGCAATGAGATATAATTGTGAATATACATTTTTACCATATTGGCAAAGCTTGGAATTGCTAGTAAAGAGGAACTTCTGCTTGACAGACTACCAGCTACACAGGCTTTTTCTGTAATTTGTTCTACAGGCTAAAGTTAGCATTGTCAAATGCTGCAGGCAGCATTATAGATTTTAAGGCTCCAGTACCATTAATTATATCTCCCATGGTATTTAATGGAATTCAAACACTGAAAAATTCTCTCCTTTTATTTTGTCTTTTCTTTTTGATGAGAGATCCACTTGAGAAATGATTATATTGACTATTGTAGTTTTAAATTTTCTGTAGTACTACAAAACCGGCAAGTGTCAAGCTGGTAGGTCCAAATAGACCGGTCAGGTGTGATTTCACATCATAGATGCTTTCTCTGCAACATAAAGAACAACGTGTGCAGCATTGAGTTATTCCCCAATGAATTATGACCCTCTTGCATCCGTTATAAACAGTTGTCATTAATATTAATCATTATTAATTGTAATTAAAACTTGCCAGTGAATAATGACAATTACATTTTTTTAAAAGATTTTATTTATTTATTTACCTTTTTTAAAGGGGAAGGAGAGAGAGAAACATCAATGTATGGTTGCCTTTTGTGTGTCCCCTGCTGGGAGTTGGCCTGCAGGGAACTGGCCTGCAACCCAGGCATGTGCCCTGACTGGGAATCGAACTGCGATCCTCTGGTTCGCAAGCCCATGCTCAATCCACTGAGCTACGCCAGCCAGGGCTGACAATTACATTTTTTATAAATTTGACTTATGAAGACTGTGTGTGTGTGTGTGCATGTCCTGGTCACTATGTAGTCCAACAGCTTTTAAAGAACAAGCCAAATTGTCAAACGTTGTCACAATGTGTAATGTCATGTTTGATCTGGAGCTGAAAAGTGTGGCCTCAGGATCCTGGCTTGCCTTCAATGTCATAGAAACAGAATTATTAAATAATCTGGGGAAATTGAAGGCAGCAAAAGTGCAATAACACTTCCTATGTGGTTCAGTGCTACATACCAGGAGGGACCAATAACATTTACTCTGCTCTCTCATTGGATGCTGACGTATCTGCAGGAACGCCAATCACAAGAGATGTAAAGAAAAACAGAGCTTTTAAAAATACCCTTCAGAAAGTAGCTGTAAAGTCTCCGTTTTTCTCTGTGTCTCAGCTAACCTCACTGTTTCTAAAATGTTCTGTTGGAAACAATGGGAATGAAACAGCTCTGTTTTCTGTTTTCTCCCTTGTTTCTGGGCTTTCAGAATGGCCTCTTAATAACCCTGAACTTGTCGGGTGTTTTAATTAAGGACTTCATTGTTAGAGCATAATAACATAAACTTAAGCTCTCCCGTGACAATTCTGCTTTATTTATGGTTTTACAACAACCTTGTGTTTTATCCTGTTGGCGTATCACCATTGTATATCAAGGTTTCTTTTGAAGCTTTCAAAAAATATCCCAGAAGCTTAAATAAGAAGACACAATATCGTCATCCACTGGCTTTTCTTCTTGATGAAATGATTTATCTCTAAAAACTACTCAATTCAGTGCATGGGAATTATGAGTACATTTATTGTTTTAAAATGTCGTATTTTCTTAGATCAGGTGAAGAATGATTTTGTGGAAAATAAACCAGATAACTATTTAAACATTTTTCTGTTTCTGCCAAGAACATTGTATGGATTTCCCTCACATCAGGAAATGGGGATAATTTGAACACCTTTCACTGTCTTTTAGAAAGTGTGTGTGCTTTTTGTCCTATAAGAAGTAAAGAAGGTAAGCAATCCTAACTAGTCATCACCAAAATACACTGAGATATTAATAGATTTCTCTTCTCTTCATCTTTCTAATAAAAAATTCAGTCCTAAAGCCATAATGTAGGACAGAGCAAGGTAGGAGCCTGTAGCAGTGGGGAGAGGTGACTTGTGGTGGCTCAGAGCAGGGTGTCACCAAGAGGGCGAGCAGACATCGACAGAAGGGCAGCCCAGCAAGGGTGTGAGAGCCCTTTGGGGGCGAGGCGGACATCCATGCATGCACAGGGCAGTCTGGTGTGAGGTTTTGGAGCATCAGCAGGTGAAGAGGTTACCCACATGTGTAGTGGATTGAACTGTAGACCCCAGATACATATTGAAGCCCTAAGCTGTGGGACCAAAGCTCTCTTAGCTTCTGGTGGCTCATGGCATTCCTGAGCATTCTGTGGCTTGTAGATCCATCACTCCAGCCCCTGCTTGGTGTCTACATGCGTTTTTTCCCTCTGTGTGTCTGTGTCTCCTTTTCTTTTATAGGGACATTTCCCATTGGATTTAAAGTCCTCCGAAGTCTAGGGTGACCTCATCTCAAGATCCTTACCTTAGTTACATCTGCAAAGACCCGTATTCTAAATAAGGCCATATCCTCAGGTTTGGGGTGGGTATTTCTTTTGGTGGACCATTGTTATACCCACTACAACACATGGGAGTGGTGCATCTTGTAAAGTCAGGGAGCAAGAGGAATGACAAGAACACCTTCGTGGAGGGTGCCTATGTGGGGTATCGAAACCTATGCTGGGTAGGAGAGCATCGGGGAGGGGAGAGAAGGGGTGTGAGAGATTGGTTATTTATAATGAAACTGATTAAATGGGCAAATACATTGAGAATAATGGCAGCCAAGTTTCCCATTGTTGGAGAAGTTAAAAATATGGAAAAAGAGAATATATTAGAATTGAAGGTATTGGTGTGAACTCATGATTATTTATTACATATAGATAAATAGCCTTCACAGACACACACACACACACACACACACACACACACACATATGAAACTGGACCACCTTCCTATGCCATACACATGAATAAACTCAAAATGGAATAAAGCTTAAATGTAAGACCTGAAACCATGTAACTCCTAGAAGGCAACAGGGATAGTAAATATCTCCACCACTTTTAGCAACATTTCTTTTTAGGATGAGTCTCTTTGGGCAAGGGAAACAAAAGAAAAAATAAACAGATGACACTACATCAAACTAAAAAGTTTTTGCATAGCAAAAGAAACCATAAACAAAATGAAAAGATAACTTACTAATCATTCACCAAAGGTACATCTAATAAGGGGTTAATATTTAAAATGTATAAAGCTTAGGTACCTTGACATCAACAAAACAAACAATCCAATTAAAAAATAGGCAGAGAGCCTAAGTAGACACGTCTCCAAAGAGGACATACAGATGGCAAATAGACATATGAAAAGATACTCAATGCTGTTTATTATTAGAGAAATGCAAATTAAAACCACAATGAGATTTCACCTCACACCTGTCAGAATGACTGTCATCAATAAGTCTACAAACAAGTGTTGGCAAGTATGTGGAGAAAAGGAAACCTTCGTGCACTGTTGGTGGGATTGCAAATCAGTCCAGCTACTATGGAGAACAGTGTGAAGTTTTCTCAAAAATTAAAAATAGACCTACCTTATGTACTTCTCTTTTTAGAACTACATGAGAAGAACAATTCTGCTTCTGGGTATTTATCCACAGAAATCCAAAACTCTAATACTAAAAGATAAAGGCATCCCTATTTTCATTGCAGCATTATTTACAATAGTCAAAATATGGAAGCAACCTAACTGTCCATCAGCAGATCACTGGATAAAGAGATGGTAGATATATACAGTGGGGTATTAGTTGGCCAACATAAAGAATGAAATCTCACCACTTGTGTAGAGAGACCTAGAGGGTATTATCCTAAGTGAAATAAGTCAGACAGAGAAAGACAAATACTGTATGATTTCACTTACATGTGGAATCTAAAAAACAAAACAAATTCGTAGACACAGAGAACAAACTGATGGCTGCCAAATGGGAGGGGGTATGAGTGAGTGAAAAAGGGGAAGGGATTAAAAAGTACAATTGGTACAAAATAGTCATGAGGATTATGTACAGTACAGGCAGTATACTCAATAATATTATAGTAACTAAGTGTTGTGCCAGGTGCGTACTACACTTATCGAGGGGATAACTTTGTAAATTATATAAATGTCTAACCATGATATATACCCTGAAAGTAATATAAAATAATATTGAAGGTTGACTGTAATGTTGACAAATATATAAACAAAATAGATAGACATAGTAAGTAGTACATAGATATGTGAATGTGCATAGTGTTGTGTGTTTGTGTGTGTTTCCTAGCTCTGTCCACTAACATGGCCCGGGAACAGGACAGTGCAAAAGCAACAAGCATACTTAAGGTGCAAATCTTGGCCTCAAATGATCAGTCTTCCCTTGGAAAAATGGCTNGGGGAAGGGATTAAAAAGTACCATTGGTACAAAATAGTCATGAGGATTATGTACAGTACAGGCAGTATACTCAATAATATTATAGTAACTAAGTATTGTGCCAGGTGCGTACTACACTTATTGAGGGGATAACTTTGTAAATTATATAAATATCTAACCATGATATATACCCTGAAAGTAATATAAAATAATATTGAAGGTTGACTGTAATGTTGACAAATATATAAACAAAATAGACATAGTAAGTAGTACATAGATATGTGAATGTGCATAGTGTTGTGTGTTTGTGTGTGTTTCCTAGCTCTGTCCACTAACATGGCCCGGGAACAGGACAGTGCAAAAGCAACAAGCATACTTAAGGTGCAAATCTTGGCCTCAAATGATCAGTCTTCCCTTGGAAAAATGGCTAATTTCAGAGTTTGGGTAGAGAAAGTAAAACATAAGCCTGGAGCATCTTGTGCCAGAAAGTATGAAAGTGCTCAAAGAATGATGCTGAGGAGGCTCCCATAGGCCCAACTGGGAATAATTTGAGCATGAAAATAAAGATAGCAATGTACAGCCTACTAAGTACAGACCATAAGTTCATGATAAGCTCAGTAAATAAGTGAGTACAGGCATACCTCAGAGATATTGTGGGTTCAATTCTAGACTACCAAAGTAAAATGAGCATTGCAACAGAGTCAAACCTTTTTGCTGGTGAAGGGCCTTGGCTTCAGTTTGTAAAAAAATACATCTGTGAAGTGCAGTGAGGCAAAGCGCAATAAAAGAAGATCTTCCTGTGAATTGAAAATTTGATGAATGGGATATTTAGATACTTTGAAATATCTCCCCACAAAATATACTTACTAATGACAGAAAGGAAAATGAGTAATTTTTGAATGGAGAAACCTGGAAAACATCACCTTAACCAAGTGTTTAAAGCAAACATCAGTGGTGCATATGTCAAGATTATTTTCAACATATTACAATTTATCAAAGATACAAAAATCAAGGAAAGATGAAGGAACTGTTCCAGACTGAAGCTGTCTAGAAAGACAAGGCATTGCCATGAGTGATTTTAAAATAGACCCATCATTTTCAGAATGGGTGGAAATTAAATAGGGCCTGAACATTAGAAGGAAGTAACATCTCAATATATGAATTGCTTAGGACATACCTGGAGCAGAGTAAGCCTTAGTTGATTTCAGCTGTGATGATGACAATGATAATGAAGAAAACAATGGCTGAAGAACCACAGAAAAAAGGATGTGGCATCTGTCTCCTCAATAATCTGGAATTCTGGAACAGAATGTTCTGGATTTGTGTGCAGAAAACTGTTTCCCTTAGGTCTAATCAATTTAAATTGAGACATAAATTTAAATTACATTATTTTCAGTCAGTATAAAAATGAAAAGCAGTTTGCCAGGTAACTCAATACTTGGGACCCAGGAATGGTAAAATTTAATTGTTTTTATTGGAAGTGAAAAATTCAGTCTTATTTTAGTCCCCAAAGAAGAAGAATGAATATGAGAGAGAAAGAAAACTCAAATTGTCCCAACATTTGAGTGCTGAGTACAACTCATTGAACCACAGAGTTGCAAGAGACATAGGGAAGTGTACTAGGGTACTTTTATGATGAACCGATTCCTTATTCCATTTTCATGAAAAAATTAATTCCAGTGGTGAGTTAATACTTCTATGTTGATCTTCGCTCCTGTTTTGCAAAAGTTTGGAGCTCAAAGCATATTGTCATCTGTATTCAGGGAAGTTGTATAGTAACGGTGTCCTCACTAATGTTGCAGTGTTATTCCTGTGGCCTCTGACATTCCTGTGGCCTCTGACATTCATAGGTTGTTGTTTTAGCAATTCTGTCCTAACCTAGTATATGCTCCACAATAAAGTTTGTATAGAAAGTGATTCCCAAATGACCAGAAAGCTACTGTTGTGAAACTACCCCATATTGTCTCTAGTAGTCACTGAGTGTGAATTTGATCATTTGTAGCATGTAATCCTTAACATGTTAATTATCTGATTTCCAGAGCCCCTCTTATAAGAAACAATGAGTTATTGTTATGACTTCAATGATGAGAAAGTTGTTATGTGGAATGAGATGGGAGAAGGAGAGAGAAAGTTGAAGTTGGCAGTCCACCAAACAGGAAGAAAATAAACCTTGAAAATGCCGGCAAAAGTTCTCCATTCCGCAGTACAAAGGAAGGAGGTGTAGTTAATGTTAGACAGAGATTTGTAAGACGTAGGTTCTAGTGTTGCCAGTGAACTCTGGAAGACCTTGAGGGAGCTACCCAATTAAATCACCTCTCTTTATCTGTAAAGTAGAGACAATAGTAACATACATGCCCACCTTACCCAAATGTAGTAAGGAACAATGCTATGATAAAAGTTTATTTTACACTTCAAAGTTCTACACAAAATGTAAGGCATCATTCTCTTACTTGTTTATAATGCTGATTATTCTTTAAATGATATTTAAATATGTTAATATCTGCTTAAGCCCACTGAAAAGTGTGTAACAAATTTGTGAAGGATTCGCGTTAAAAATGGTCAAATAGTCAAATCAAAACATAGACATTATGGTTTTCTAAGCGGTGAGTCCCAGGTAAGTGGAAGTACATTCACCTGATGATTTAGGGGTTTTGGTTGCAAGTGACAGAACCCCAGCTAGAGTCGAAGGCACACATAACCTGGGAAACCCATGATGTGGTTCAGGGCTCAGGCATGGGAAATGCCGGAACAGACTCACTTCATCTACTTTGTCTCTATTCCCAGGCTGTCTCTTTGCATATGGTAGCAAAGGTGACTGCCTGCAAACAAATGTCCCCTTGTTTTAACGGTCATCTCGAGCTATGAAAGGCTACTTTGGGTAATCTGGGAGAATTATTTTAGTCTCGGCAACACATTTCTTGGATTTGTGTTTCTCATCTTTACAATCACGGCCCCAGAGTGGATGATCCTGGACACTCCTGTTTGAATGCTGCTGTTCATTCTTGATGACCCTTTGCCTCTGTTCCTATTGCTACTGGGTGCACAATGTAATGCCCTGGAGATCCTTTCTCTCCTCTGCTAAACTCATGCCTCCTCACACAGTTAAACTGCTGTCCAAAGTTAGAATGAAGTCTCTAGAGTCATTTATCTCAATTAAGAGCTGGATTCCAAATTACCCACTGGACCCCATGCATTATGGTTGAAAAGAGTATCTTATGCCGTTTATGTCCGTGAGCACCCACTTTGCCTCCCGGGTAGGAAGCACAGATTCCCCCCCAGCACATACTAACCCTGCAGGGGCCAGAAGCTTCTCTGTGCTCTAGAGGGTGACGAAAGGAAGATGAAATGGTAGGAAAGGGGTTTAATAATCACACGATGGGAGAATTAGAAGAAGACCTCTATGATTCAAACATCTGAAAATCATAAAACAACAGAAATGACTCCTGGTCAGCTTTCACCTCGTTTAATAATTGTTTTGGCAATGCTTATATATTGGTGTTTAAAACTGTCAAGCTATAGATTTCAAAAACCTCAGGTAACAACATTATAAAAACGAAGGTAAAACATGAAGTGGAGGCAGCTTTCTCTTCTTCCTTCCTCTCTCTCCCATTGATTTTGGTTCTAGTGTCTCAAACCAATTAGGCAGTTCTTTGCTTTTTATTACTGGCTTATTGATGGCCTTTGTCATTTGTTGCAATAGTAATGGAGTCATTTATATGTTTATGACCTTGTTGAGTGTCTAATTATGTAACTAGAGAAAGACCAGTGGCATTTTCTGGCTGTGTAACCCTACAGCACCTCGACAGGGGACTACAGTTCTGATTCGGTCCCTTTTGTGCTGGCGCAGGGTCTGCTGGGCTAACAGATTTATGTGCATTATCGTAATTACCAGCCTTGTGGGGAGGGCGATACATATTTGTTATGATGAAAACATTCCTGTTTTCATATAGAGTTGATCAATGGTAGACCTACGTGTTGTTCATTTTTCGCATAATACGGACAAAATTACTTAATTTTTGAAAACTCAGAGTGCAGCTCTAGGCATTTTACATCACTGCAAGTATACCCAAGCATTTTAACACATAAATATTCAACTATTTCAGTAACCTGAGAACAAAAATAAATATTTTAACAAGAAAAAAAATGTGCCATGACAAACTGTGACTTAATAAAGAAAGACAAGGAATGGTCTCTATAGACCAAGAGAAAAATGAGGCCTCAGATATATTTGTACTAAAGGAATGTTATGAATGTGAAAAGCAGACTATTAAAAAAAAACAAACTTTACTTATGTTATTGCAAGTCTAATTCTTCTAAGTGAAAAAAGTATGAATTGGTTTTGTCTCCATTTAATATTTATTAATGTTACTTTTATATTTATATCACCTGAGGGGTTAACTTCAAATACAATAGCATATCTGTAATGGTTGTAAACAGGGACAATGTAAAAACTGGAAATAAATGAAAACAAATAGTGAGAATTATCTAATGGGTCTACCTCTTAGTACATCAACTCAGGTGTACAAAAATGTAACTTTTTTTTTTACACTTAAACCTAATTTTGCTTTTGAGTCTCTGATCCCTGAGTCATCATTTCATCCAGTTCAGGAATGTTTTCCTTTTCCCAAGGGTCGCACCTAAGTTTTGGGTGTGGCTGAGCTGAGACATCAAGGGAGAAGGTCTGGGAGGGGGCTTAGTCCTTTGTGACACCAAGCAGCCACCCTGGTCCCTTTCCACGCTGGCATTTATCCACAGTGGCATAGACTGAGATGTCTTCTTTTGCATATGATCCTTCATTCATTATTTCCGACAATAGTGCTTCTTTAGTTCCGACTCTCTCGTGTTGTCAGGCCTTTTGGGGTCACTTGTAGAACCTTCTATTTCTTCTTCACCATGATGATCTAGGGGATACTCTGGAGACACATTGAGCCCCTATTTTCCTAGTCGCAGGTCACAGATATTCTTTCCTTGTGTTTTGTCACCTTCCTGGGACTAAAAGAGCGTAAGTTCTCTTTCCCCTTAGATCTCCCAAAGACCTAAGTCTAGCTAGCTATATCTCAGAAGCCCACAGAGTTGCAACACACTTGCTTCTCCTCTAATCTCCCCTCCTTCTCTGTGTAAAAGCTTTGCCTGGTTTGAGGGTAGGACAGCCTGTCTTCCCCTATGGGGTGTGCATTCAGAACTTTTGCTTATCATTCAGAACTTTTGCATATCATTTTGTTTCTTCCTGATGACTAGACTGTTAAAACAAGAGTTGACTCCCTCTCTCTTTTATCTTTTAGTTATCTGCTGGGTTATGCCCACTTTAAAACAACACATTAAAAAATGTCATACTTGGATAAATAGGGCAAGAATCAGGGGCACTAGCTAATAGTTCCAAATACTATCCTGCCATAAATAAAAGTATGGTTCATTTTATAATAGTGGAGTTATAGGTGATTAAAACATGAGCTTGCTCGTTACTGGTAACACTCTTGGCTTTCCAAATGGCAGAAGAGGAGTCGATAGAGGAAGAATCACAAAGCAACGTCATGATTGAAAAGGTCTTAACAATCCTGTTGGTTCTCTCTGGACTGAAAAGTCCCAGAATTTATTAATAAGAAATTGTGCGCTTATTCTTACATGCTTAAACTCCAGCCACCTTCACAGTACTCTCCATTTGCTGCAATACACCTGTCAAGACTTTTTTTTTCCCACTGCTCAAAAACAGTTTTTGAGCTTATCAATTTTGATGCCTTTTGGTGCTTCTGCTGTTTTTGTTTGTTTGTTTGCTTGACCTCTTCCACATTGGCAATACATTTTTCTTTTAGGAATTTTTTCACCTGGGGAGACAAAAAAAAGTTGCTCAGGGAGAGATCTGGAAAATAGGAAGGGTGGGGTGGTCATGCAGTTTTTGGCCAAAAACTGCTGAACACTCAATGCAGTGTGAGCAGGTGTGCTTGTAAGTCACCCATCATGAAATGGGCAAATGCACTGAATCTTCAAAAAAAATTCACTAAAGTAAAATGCAGCCTCTCACAGCAATGCCAACTATAGATACAGATGCCAGGTATAGATACAGATGCGTTCCTAGAACACTCACCTAGCAGGGGAAGCCTGTGTTGTAAAAGGCTCATGTCTAAAAGATGATTCTGTGTTTGGGGGGCGGTCTCCCTTCATATTACAATTTCTTTGGTTATAGGACCAACTAATTTTTAAGGTCCAGAATCTATTGCAAATAAGTAGATTTCCCTGTATCAGTTTACTACCAATCATTACTAGGCTCCCATGAAATGACAGTGATGGGTATTGACTAGCAAATAAAAGTCACATGTTCAAGTTCTGACTCACTAATTCTGAAATTTTGTATTTAATAATTGCCTCATTTATGAGTCATTTATGACTCATTTAAAAATATACAATATCCCTGGCTGGTGTGGCTCAGTGGATTGAATGTTGGCCTGTGGACCGAAAGGTTGCCAATGTGATTCCCCATCAGGCCACGTGTGGCCTCTGTGCCTGTGGCTTGTGTGCCCAGCTGGGGGAATGTCTCTCTCTCACACATCAATATTTCTCTCCCTCGCTCTCTCTAAAAGAGGTAAATAAAACCTTTAAAATATATATATGAAGTAAATTGATTTTTCAAGAGTTATATTCCAGTTTTATTTGAAATCAAATACATAGCACATTGGGTGAGTTTGGGGTGAAGGGAAAATGAAGGAAAGATCTGGACATTGAAAATACAGGGAATTCAGATTACGGGAGGGTATCTTGGGGTTCCTAGAACCCCATTGCAAGGGAGAGTTAAGAGATTAAATAGAATGCTCTCTGGCAAATAAACATTCCTCACTTAGTATTTGTCTCAAAGCTGAAAATGCCCACATCATTTTTACCTCAGTCATGCTGAATTCTGGGACTCAGTTTATATTCTGACAAAAAACTCTGTTGTAAAAGCTGTGATTTTTCTGGTTTTGGCACATACTATAAAGTGCCCACTTGCAATATAGAAAATCTGTGCAGAATCTCTGGTCACAACGGCTTTGCTTTTGTAGTACATGGCACTTTTTATTTTTCACAAGTTGGTTTAATAGAAATTACTTAGGCATTATAAATGATGGCCTTAAAATGTGGGGGTGGGAAGAACGAGGACACTTGACCTCTCTCCATGAAATTGAATGGCTCTTTATATTGAAAGTTTTGACAGAGAGAAAAGGAAAGAGAGGGAGAGAGAGAACGTCATTATTCGGTAATGAGTACCCATTAAAGAGACAGTATATTACATTTCATCTTCCTACTTCACATTACTATTGTAAAGATTTGCCAGCAAAGCACTGCAAGACCTCTAGAGTTAAGAGGCTGGAGACAGGTAGTTTTGATATTTTAAGGGGCACTCAATAGTGTGTATAGTCTGAGTGGTGGAGCTTAATTAGCTTCAATTAAATCTAACACATACTGAACAGCCACTGTGTGTCTGGCACTGTGCTACGTGCTAAACTGGTGTGAAAGAGATATGTGAGCCATTGAAGCTTAGAGATGACAAGAAACTTAGAGTGATTAGTTTCCTGCCCAACACACAGTTAACAGGTCACTAGTGACTTCTTTTCACTTGCTGATGGCTGTCAGCCCCTCATTGCAGACAGACAGCGTGATAGTATGTGAAAAGATGGCTATATGTGGACTCAAAAACCCTGGGTTTGGGGCCTGGCTTGTCTATTGCCTGGACCTGTTAAGTGGGGCTATGAAGACTGTCCTGTCTCTGCCTTCGTGGGTTGGTTTGAGTGGCAAATGAGATGGATCCCGGTTTCTTGCAAACCAGTGAAAACGTTATTCTATGGTAAGGCTCCTGTTTCTGGGCAGAATTGTGCCCCCTCAAAATTCATATGCTGACATTTTAATATCCACATTAATTCAGAATGTGACTGTTTATAGATGTATATATTTAATTCGAGGTATAATTGATATATATCATTATGTTAGTTTCAGGTATACCATATAACGGTTCCATATTTGTATGTATTGTGAAATGATCACCATGGTATGTTAGCTAACAGAACACCATACAATCATAGTCACAAAAAAATTTTGTTGTGAGACTTGTAAGATCTACTTTCTCAGCAGCTTTCAAGTATGCATTAGAGTGTTAATTGTAGACAATATGCTGTCTATTATATCCCCAGGACTTATTTATTTTATAACTGGAAATTTGTACCTTTAAAGAGATGAGTTAAAATGTTGTTATGAGTGTGGACACCAACCCAATATGACCGGTGTCATTATAAGATGAGGACATTTGGACACAGACCCACACAGAGGTAAGATCTTGCTGCCGACACCTTGATCGTGGACTTACAGCCCTGAGAACCGTGAGACAATAAATTTTTGTTGTTTAAGCCATCCTGTCTGTGACTCTTTGTTATAACAGCTCTAGCAAACTAATGCAACACCTTTTAGTGCTATGATTTTACATGGGCCATGTTTGAGAGCGGAAGAACCCAAATGATTCGCAGTTTCTGCCCTTAAAGACTTTCTTATCTTGTAGAACATGGTGAAACATACACACAAATAATAAGTAGCATACCACTAAGTGCCTGAATTAGTAATGATTACAGTTGGTGCCATTAACATTTAGGAATCTTCTATTCCCGGTTTCTCCATTCATCTTAAGGGGCTTTTGCCAACCTCAGTTGCTTCACCCAATATTAAGTTGATGGTTTCACCTTTCAGAATCGTGTTTCATGCTCTAAGTAGAGGGAAAGAAAGACCGTGCTCTAGGAGCTAAGCCAGATATTTTAAATATATTTTTTAAAAGTCTAATCCTCACAATAACATTCAGGCTTTAATAGTTCCATTTCCAGGTGCGAAAACATGGTGAAAGAGATGAAAGCTGGTCGATGGTGGAACTGGCACCCCAACCCTGTTGTGCCTAAAACTAAAACTGTGCTCTTTCTACAAGAGAGCTGGTTTCTCTCTTTATTCTTATTTTGTGGCAAGGATGTATAGTTCATTAGGGAATATAAACAGTAGAAGTGACATATATCATTTAAAGTGGATTTTGTGATTGGTGAATCTGAGTTTCAACCGACTTTATGTCAGCAGCTCCTAGTCTGGCTCAGGGGAATGAAGGCTGGCTGGACCCTGAATGCATGGGCTCCTCGAGGGGATGTGAGTCACCTCAAAGCCTGGGAAGCAGGGGAGGATGGCTTGTCTCAGCATCAGTACAGCCACAGAAAGAATTGAGGAGCATATGGTTTGCAAGCGGTGTGCCTCATGTGCTAACTTGGGCTCTGAAGTCAATGTCAGTCCCTGGGCTTTCAGTCACGTTATCTTCCAAACTAGCTTTTTAGCCTAAGTCTTATTTTGCTAATGGCATCACTTCTCTTGTTCATGGAGTCTGGAAACCTTGGTGTTATTCTTATGTCTCTCTTCTTTCTCCTTTACTCTTCCATGTTGTTGTTTCTCATCTGTAAAATCACTAAGCCTTGACCAGTTTTCATTCTTGGCACTGATTCATAGAGTTGCTATGAACTATGCCCAGGTTCTCAACTGCATTCTCCTGCCGTCCGGGTTAAGCAGCTTTGCCTATGTGAATGGTTGATAGAAGCTGACTGCTCTGTGTCCATCTGCTCCCCAAACATACCCTGGGCTTCTCAATCTGTGCTGTGTGCTTGTCTATCCAACACAACTCAAGCTTCAATATTTTTGCTGTGTTTTTTCACCTTCTTGGCTACTAAAGCACAAATGTCGGTGTTTTTTTTTTTCAGTTGCCTTTTCAGAAGGCAGTAATGAGGGATTGGTGGATTCATGCTTTCTGGGTCCTTTAGATCATTGACACCTACACACACACACACACACACACACATACACACACACACACTGAACCAAACACAAACCTGACACAACACTGGAAGGATTGTAAAAGCTCTGTAATATGCTTGCTATGGGCTGAATTCTGTCTTCCAGAGAGTGACATGTTGAAGCTCTGACACCCAAAATGACTGTGTCCGAAGCTAGGGTTTTGAGGAGGTAAGTTAAACGAGTTCATTTAAGTGGGACCCTAATCTAATAAGACTGTGGCCTTATAAGAAGAGAAAGACAGAAATTCTCTCAATTCCCTCAGTCCACCCTGTGGAGGACACAATGAGAAGGGACCAGGCAAAGAGCTCTCACCAAGAACCTAGTTAGCTGGCACCTTGATTTTGGACTTCCCAGCTCCCAGAACTAGGAGAAATATATTTCCATATTTTAAGCCAGGTAGCCTGACCTGACTAATACAGTGTCCATAGTAATAGGTGTTAGGAAATATTTGAGCCATTGTGTTATTGTTACAGGACAAGATTGCTTTTCTTTTATTTTGTGACCCCCCTCTCCCTTCCCTGTTTCTTGGTTCCTTCTCATCTTAACAATAGTACAATAGCTTGCTTACAGCAAAAAGCGTATATTTAATACAATTTTAGAAAAATTTCTTAGAAATTGCTGTTTACACAGTCTCTCTGTCCAGACTAAGTATGTATAGGATTCATTCTTGTTCTTGAACTTCCATATATTCAAGCACTAAATATGATTTAATGTTACTTCCTATATGTTTCTTGAATCTTTTCCCTCTCTCTTTCCTTATTCTCTGTACCTTTATTCCTGTCAATATCATCTCTCGTATGGGTTATTATAATTACCTCCAAAATATCATTTGGCTGTATCTTTGCCTGCGGAAGACTTTCAACTGTCTATGGAACTATAACCTACTTGTTGGGTTTCTCCTGCTCCATCACTTCCTACGCCTTCAGACCCATTTCTACCCATTGCTCTTATATTAATCTCCAGCATCACTGCCCAAGCTGTGGTCCCTGATCACAGTGTGCTGTTTCATTCCTCTGTGTCTTTGACAGGCCTTTTGGTTCCTGAAATGTCTTCATGCCTACATGCCCTCACCTATTTTTCTTTATGGTTCAAATAACATTGTGGCCAGAGTGAACTTTCATAATTTACATTTTAATATATAATTTTTTAAGTGGAATATTTTTTGAGAATAAAAACAGGAACATATTAATTATTAGTCTAGAACCATAGACATAAACTGAAATTATCCTGGGTAAATAGAATAAATGATTATTTTTCTAGCTAAGCCTTTATACTCTGCCTCCTTTAGGAATCCATCAATAACATTCTTTTGTTCCTCTTCTGTTTTCAAATGATGCTGTTCACACCTTTAGCATGATGTATTAAATTAAGATCTTTACATTTCAGCTCCTCAACCTGTTTTGAAAGTGAAGAGAAAGAAGGAATTAGATCTATCTCATTTTTCGAGGGCAAGAATGTAGCCCAATATCTTAGAAATTAGAGAATGGTAAAGAAGTAAGCCTACATTTGATGATACTTTTCCTAATTTGCAAGTTGCAGCTGAGAGTTTGACAAGTTGTGAGGAATTCTAGCAGACTCATAAAACTAGGGCACTAAAATTGAAGTTCAGGGTTCCCCACTGCAGAGGCCCTAGGAACTCCTGTTTTTTTTATTAGGATCTCAAAAAATGTGTGCTAGGAAGAGAGTGAAAAGAAAATAGAAAGATCAGTCTTAACTCAGAAAATAGAAGGTAACTTAAACTCAAATGCAAATTATTATATACCCAATAAAATAAAAAGTGATCTAAACAAAACAAAATTAAGTCCAAATCTTGGAAAATATCACCTACAGCCTCAAATTATCTCTTATTTTTTTTATATCTAGTGCTGGCATATAATGAAAAATAACTAGACATACTGGAAGACTATATAAACTGAGTAAAAATGAAAAGAAATAATGAAAATAAACCATTGAGTCATGTAAATATTACAGTTATCAGATATGAACTTAAAAATACCTCTGATTAAAGTATTAAGAAATTACATACTAAAGAGTATGTAATTGAGTATGCCATTGAGTAATGAGTATGAAAAATATTTTAAAAATAAAATAACTGAAATCAATGTATGGATATGAATCTAACAACAGATTAGACATAGATCAAGAGATGATTGAAACTATGGGTCTATTTCTATTCTTTTTTCCCCTTTTTTCCCTCTATTCTTTATTTCCCTTATGAAGGTAAATCAGAAGAAAATATTAATACTAAGACATAAGGAGAGTAAAAGGACACAACTGTGCAAGAGAAGAGATACAAAGAAAAACAGTGAATTACTCTAACATGCATGTAATAGAAATCTCAGTAGGGGAAGAGAAAGGAAGTAGGAAAAACCCCCAGAAGAGACATTTGAGAATTAGACAAAATGAATAAACCATATTACACCACAAATTCAAAAAGACTTATGAAACCAATGTGAAAAAACTATGTAAGTAAACCAGGCCTAGACAAAACATGATGGAATGCTGAAGAAATTCCTTGATAGCCCTGAGCGACGTGACTCAGTTGGTAGGGTGTCATCCTGCAAAGCTGAAGGTTGCCTGTTAGAATCCCAGTCAGGGCACATGCCTGGCTTGTAGGCCTGGTCCCTGGGTAGGAAATGTGTGAGAGGCAGTTGATCAATGTTTCTCTCTTACTTCAATGTTTCTTTCCTCTCTCTCCCTCCCTTTCCCTCTCTCTAAAGATAAATAAATAAATAAAATCTTAGAAAGAAAGAAAGAAAAAAGGAAGGAAGGATAAAAGAAAAGAAAAACGTCCTTGATAGGTCTCAGTTTTGCTGTCTGAGCGCTCTCAGTTAATGGTTTTCTATTGCTCTTGCCTTCATCTTCTAGGATGACCTTCCTTTGCTCCCACCGTTTTTGGCCATATCTGAAGAGGATATGTAGTGTATGTCCTACTTGGCTACTGAGTAGATTTATCAGCATGATTTCTAATAGGAAAAACTGGGGGCCACAAAAATTGTTTTAAATTTTGAGTTGGCCTAGTCTTTGTTAATCTTGATTGGTGCCACATTTGCCAATATAATCTGTCAAATTTTTATTAGCTTCCAAACAACTCCATGGACCAATAACTATACCCATAATTCTATTTGAATTAGCCCTCTCTGTAGATTTATTTTGAGTTTACTGGCTTTCTGGGTGAGCCCAACATGTATTCTCTGTGTTCTGGGCATTTTTTCCTAACTAAAAGATTCTCTCTTGGCAATTTTAAAACATTTACAATGTTTAACCAAGGAGGTGATGACTATATTCAAGGTCTAGTCTTTACCTGGAGATCTAGTCTAAGTTCTGTTGTTCAAACATTCCTCAATATTTTCTCTTATGGGCTGTGCATAAAAGAATAACCTCAATATTTTCTCTTATGGTCTGTGCATGAAAGAATAATCTTTCAACTTCTCCAGAACTGAAGTCTCTGGAATCTGGACATTTGTCCCAATTCTAGTGAGTTTCTTTGCCTCTTACAACACTTTGCCAAAGGCTGCTAATAATAGCAATCCAGACACCCTAGCAAAACCTTTGTTTTGCAGTCTGTTTGCCTAAAGCCACAAGTTCATAGACACATTAGCTGACTTCCGTGCTATCAGAGAGGATATTTTAAATTGATACCACACCACTACGTAACATAGGTCATTATTTTTCTCAGCCTCAAATAACATTTTCCTCACCACCTACCACCTGGCACCAAGGTCAGACCCTCGTATTTTATGTATCGTTATGTCATCACCCTACTTCTGGTAACAATTTCTTCATCCTGGTTCAGATTTCTATGTTTTTCAGATTTGCTTCAGTAGCAACAATCATAAAATCCCATTAATGTACAATAGCAAACATTTGTTTCTTGCTCTCATTACATTTTGGCAGCTAGCAAATCAGTAACTGCAGCTCTACTCCACATGTCTCCACAGTCTGAGATGCATGTAGAAGGAACAGCCTGTCTACTACATTTTCTCTATATATTTCAACTGCATAATAAGTATATATTCTTTCTACTTTTTTTTTTGCTGGTAGAGAGAAAGAACAACCCTTCCAGAAACAACCAATGTGTCTTCAAGCTTCTCTTTGCATGTGGCTCACATGATATCGTTTCCTATGCCTTTGGCCAAAGCAGGTCATGTGGCCCAGGCTTACAACAATATGGAGAAGCATACTCCAATGACATGGCACTGAAAGTCACATGCCAGTGCATGGGGGTGAATTATACTTGTATAATGAAGAGATAAGCAAATATCTGATGACAGCAATGTAACAAAGACACTAAGGCCAATGGTGTCTAAGAAACTTGATCAATTTGGTGGAATGACTTACTAGGTACACTGGGAGGCCCATATGTGCATAGTATTTCCTGCCAAACAGCCTGGATGGAAGATTAGAATTCCTAGTTAAAGTGAGAAGTGTGTCACAAAGATCTCTTTTTGTAGAGCAGTTAAGTTATTATGATAATCATTATTAGATTTGTTATTACCATGGCGTTAGTTATATGCCCATTTTATATTTATTAAGCACTTACTGTGTGCCAGGCATACTGGTCTTTTCCTACTTTGTCTATTTAAAACTCAAAAGAGCCTGAGTTGTAACTATTTCTCCTCCAATTTATAAATAATAATATTAAAAGACAGAATAGCTACAATTTTTCCAAGGTCACAGGTTCCTGCTCTTATCCACAATAATGTAGTTTCTTTTTCTACTTTTGTTTATGTAACACAGAGATTCTGGGAACGTCATCAAGCGTCCTCTTTAGACATTGCAGGAATGGTGACTTACCACTTCGTGAAGTAGTTCATTCTCATTCAGGATAGCTCAAATGACTAGAAAACACGTTTGATGGGTCTTTAATCAATTTTCCCCAATACCTTTTCCAGTTGGCCCTAATTCATCTAATGGAGATAAATATACGGAAATAATCCAGTGAATCTTCCTTCAGGTGGAGAAACATCTTTTAAGTATTATCTTTTACATTCTAATAAATAAATGGTTTTTTCAACAATTCCTCATATGACAGGTGTTACAGATTTTTACCATCTTCGTTACTTTTCTCTCAGGCTGTCAAAACTATTAAGTATGAAAGAAGAATTGTTGACAGTATACCATATGTGAACATTTGTGCTGAATCTGCAAGCATTGATGCTTTCTATTCAACTGAAATATTTCCGAACATAAAAGAATACTTGAGGTTTCAGAAAATCTAGCTCCTGCTTCTAACAAATGGCTGTGTTCTGCTGGTTTTAGCAAAGAATCAGTGTTCATCACTAACATTTTTGTGGAAACCTGGCCTGAAGTAAATTTATGTGTTCAGATAGAACATGAATTGTTTAGGTTTAACTTCACAGCCCCACACAAGTACCTGCTCATTTCTGTTTAACACTGGTATTTGCCAAATCCCAAAGCTAATGTGAACCTTAAACAAACCAACTTCTTGGCATTTCCTTTAAATAACACACACAACAAATATAGTAACTTCCATTGTACTTTAAAATGTCAGCTTAGCTATTCTTTTACTCATGAAACTATTAGAAGAACTTTTTGTATAAAAAACCTAAACTTCGAAATGAATGTTAAATTCCCCCTTACCATTAATCAGATCTCTACTTAGTGATCATATAGGTTGGAAAATTTGCCATTTTAAAAATCTTCATTTGTCTTGTTCTATGTAGCAAGTAGGTCAGGACATTACAACATGACTATACAGGTTAAGAATAACATGCATGTAGGCTGATCATGTTAGAAAAATGGAAGTTATCCTGTGTATTTCCTAGGACTTTGGAAGATTCTAGTACAATATTTATCTCAGTCTTGCAGGCATGAGAATAAGAAAAATAAAGCCCAGAGCACTCAGTACTATTTCTGCCATTCGATTTTACTTGTTTGTGTATTTTGTTGTTAATTCAGTAGTGTGAGGGTGGTGCTGAGGTTGGACATTATTCACTTTGGTATATGAAAAACAAGTAAAACAGGAGACTAACTGGGTATATGGAATCAATTTTTAGTTTCTTAAGAATATATTTAAAAGTTCTATCTATCTATCTGTCTGTCTATCTATCTATCTATCTATCTATCAATCTATCTTCTACCTGTCATCTACCTGTCACCTAGCATTTGTTTGTATTTTATTACGAGACGTATGAGGCAGCGAAACTCGGGCACAGGTTTACTCAGAGTCTTCCAGAGGGAGATCAGATTTTGAGAAACGTCTGTAGTAATTATTTTTCTGAATAAAGGAGGTTTTGGGGGGCATTTTATAATAACCAGGAAGCAGATATTAACATACTGCTACACTAAATGGGTTAGAATTGAGGTTAATACCCCGTTAGCTGCATTACCAATCTGACACATCTGTATTTGTGGTTCACAATCTGAAAACAGTGCGGTGCGGTGTGGCGCCTTCATACAGGGATGCATTGATTTACTTGAATGCTGCATATTTGCTGATAACTTATTAAATACTATATGTATCATTTTATATTAAATTACCATGCAAGCTTTATTTGACTCAAACTGCCTAGTCATCTTTTTTCCATTCTTTATTGTCAGTTTTTGTCTGTGTGTCATTGTGTAGCTTTTGAAACAGAACAGAGTAGCTTTTTGAAAGCCTAGTGTGAAAGTCCCTGTCTTTCAATAAGCAAATTTTATTCTTTATATTTATTGTGATTGCTGCTGCATTTGATTTTTCTTCTGCCATCTTATTTTGTATTTTTTACTTACCTCGTTGAATTTTTGCTTCTTTTTTTTCTGACATTAATTTCTTCTTGTTATTGGAAAATGAAGTTTTATGTTCTATTTTTCCTTCTACTGACTTGCGTATAAACTCACCCTATTTAATTTATTTTAGTGGGTATCTTAAGTTTTTAACACACATGCCTAACAAAAAAATACATTTACTATCAATTTGAATCTATATAAGCATCTTAGGGCACTTTAAATTCAAACTACCCCCTCTCTTTTTGGTAATTTCCATGTATTGTCTACCCTCCCTGTAAATAGCTCAGAGACATTGTGGGATCAATTCAAGACCACTGAAGAAATAAAGTATCATAATAAAGTGAGTCATAATCTTTGTGGTAGTGTAGGGTCTTGCCTTCCATTTCTGAAAAATGCAACATCTGTCAAATGCAATGAAGTGAAGCATGATGAAATGAGGTATGCCCGTGCCTCTTATAACCTGACCCTTATTGTTAGTATTATTATTTATACTTAATGCTTATTTACATTTGTTCAAAATTTTACTGTTATGTTTGTTTCTTAAAACTGCCAGACCCAGTGAAATATCTAAGATTCTGCCCTCCTTATAAGCGAATGAGACAGCCTGCTTGTTTCATGGGTTTTGACAGAGGACGTGAGTGTCGTGAGTCCGAGACACAGGACTTGACTATGCATGGGTTAGTTATAGTAGCTATAGTGTTTCAGTACGTTTCTGATGGTTCCCTTTGTTCTCTAATTTCCCACGGAGGAAATTCTCTGATGCTTTGGTACGTTGTAGGTATAAGGTATGGATTATTTTATTTGCCTTGTTTGCTGATCATTGTGGTTATGTCAGACAATGTGAAAATACTAAAATGCAAGCATTTTTTATTTTGCTATGGGAACTTGAAATTATTTTTTTCATTTTAAGAGACTCTATAGATATATACTTTAGCAAAGCTGTCTCCATCTATTCTCCTTACTATTAGGTAAATGGTTAACTTGAAATTATGGTGGGTACTATCGACTGTAAATCATGATGTAAAATTTTGGGAGGTACTCTAAAAATATCTGAACATGTTCCCAGTTCCATAAAAATGCCATGTAACTAAATTAAGAATCTTAAATGAGGGAGATTATCTCGGATCATCCTGGATTAGCTGGCAGTGCCGGCAATATGATTATAAGGACCCTCGTGAGTGAAAGAGGGCGGCGGCAGCCGTGATAAAAGAAGCGGAGTCGGTCGGAGTGATGCGGCCTGAGAAGGGGTTAAAGGCGCATCACTTGCTGAAGCTGTAGATGGAAGGCGTCATGAGCCAAGGAACACAGGCAGCCTGTAGACGCTAGAAAAAGTAAGAAAAAAGACTCTTCAGGAGGACTGAAGTCCTGCCAACACCTTGACTTTAGCCTAACGAGAACTTTTTTGGATTACTAACCTCCAAAAATGTAATATCATAAATTTGTGTTCTTTTAAACCAAGGAATTTGTTGTAATTTGTTATAGTAGCAATAAGAACCTAATGCACTACTTTGTTAGATTATTATGTTCTGAAAACTTAATGGATGAGAAAGTACTTTGTAAACTGAAGTACCATAAATGTTAATTATTATTAATAAAATAAAAGCGGGTTCTAATAACTCTAATTAGAACAATGAGGCCTGTTTCAAACAAAATCTAGATTAGAAATGGGCTAGGGGATCTTTGTCATTTCATCAACTTTAATTTGGCTCCTCCCAGAGTGAATGAACAGAACCATTCGAAGCAACTCCTCTGGGACCAATCCAAAATAATTTTTTGGCTTGATCTCTATTATGTTCAGTAAAATTCTCTAAACCATAAATTAAAGGGAAGCAATCATTCTTCTCTGAGTAGTGCAACTTCTGAAGTTAGAGGTCTCCTGGCCCAGCACCTGAGTGGCCTTAGAATAAAACAGCCTTTGCTAGTTGGAAATATTTAAGTCAAAAATTATCTGTTAAATATGAACAGCCCATTGCAAGGTAGTCCTAACGGTAAATGAATCATTTTTAAAATTTGTGGCCTGAAATATATAGAGGAAACATTTTTCTTGAGCCAGCACTACTGAGCTCAAGGAAAAAAAACGGACTTTTTAAGTCAACCCATATGTTTGCTTTCAACTATTCACATATAGTGTTGTGTAGAAAATGATTAATTAATTGCCTAAGATCTTCACCATTATTTCAGATATTTTTTTGTCAGATTAGAAATAATTCATTTCCCTATCCTCAAAATTATTAGTTTGTTATTGCAGTGACTTTCAAAAGCATAGTGATTACTGAAATTAAAACAAATTTGTCTGCCCTGGACATAACCTTGGCTTCCAGCAGATTTTGATAAATTTGTTCAGTCCAGCGCAAAGGGAAAAACAGACACTCAGAAGGACATGGCTTGGCTAGTGGACATTATAGGGACACCGACTCTATAATACGACGTGGGGCTTTGTATGAAAAAATGTTTATTTTGAGTTCGTTCCTGACAAAATGATTTTAATCTAGCAATTAACTAAAAACCTGGGGAACTCTGAGCCACTAGACTTCTGGGAATTGTAATCGGCTGCAAAACCAGAGCACCTTATAGGCAGTTCTGGTGAAGTGCTGCCTCTGGGAGCAGAAGAGGGCCAGGAAAACGTGGGTTTTACTTTCAGGGAGTTCTCTCTGGGCCCAAACCCAGAGCAGTTGGGTGCAGGGTGCGTTTCAGCAGCACATTCAGAACAGAGAATGAACAGAAATCTGGTTTGCTTTGGTTTGGTTTGTCAGAAATTAGTTTCTCGGACTTTTTCCAATACAACTGAATACGAATTGTGTTTTTGCACTTGTAACCCTTGTCGTAAACTACGCTAGCTGTTGCAAAAAGGTAGACTGGAGCCTTCTAGTTCTAAGCATTTGACTTTCCCCTTGATGTTCTTGGATGCCTTCTCTCTGGAAGAACACAGTCCCCTCTGACCATTGGATTAGTCCCACTCTCCTAAAAAGGTTCAGACTTTCCAATGCCCGGATGTAGCATCCCTGCCTCCCAGTAATAACTGCCTTTACTGTATGGTTGCTCTCACCTTGCAATCATGTTGAGAATAAGAATGCCTCTGTGCAAGCAGTCCTGTATGGCCCCGGGGACTAGTGCTCTGTTTATTCAAACCCCATACCGCAAGTTCTTTATATCTCCCAGATACTGGGATGCATCCAGGATGGTCTGATCCGAATCTGTCACCTTCCTTTTCCTTCTCAAGCCATAGCAGAAACTTTGCCCAGTGTACTGTAAGTGTGGAGACATAGTTGCATGATTCCATTATTGACGGAGGCGTAGTGAGAGGGCTTTTTTTTTCCCCCCCGAAGTCACTGCCGTGTCAGCAGACTGGCCCTGAACCCTACAGGGTAAGGCCCCTTATGAGAGTGTTTTCTGTCTGCCTGATCTTATTCCTCTTTCCAGGTGACCGCAATATGGTAGCCTAGCCATGTTCAGTGTAAGGCAGCCCCTTCTCGTGTCTGCCAGGTAATTACTTATGTTATGTTCACAGGTGCTTTTCATTCCAATTCTTCTCCTTCTCCTTTTTATCTTCCTCCTTCTTCTTCTATTTTCAGCTCAAGAAATTCGGGTATGCCAACTTGCACCACTGCCCATTCCACTTTCTAAAGGACTTTGGTATCCGGCTCACAGCGAACATCCTACCAGTTTATATTTTTTACAGCTGATTCAGGCAATAACTTCAATCCAGTGAAGGGTCCATTTCCTTATTACTTCTCTTCCTTTTATGCCCAGTGTGGGTCTNTTCCAATTCTTCTCCTTCTCCTTTTTATCTTCCTCCTTCTTCTTCTATTTTCAGCTCAAGAAATGCGGGTATGCCAACTTGCACCACTGCCCATTCCACTTTCTAAAGGACTTTGGTATCCGGCTCACAGTGAACATCCTACCAGTTTATATTTTTTACAGCTGATTCAGGCAATAACTTCAATCCAGTGAAGGGTCCATTTCCTTATTACTTCTCTTCCTTTTATGCCCAGTGTGGGTCTTAGAATGGATCCTACTTTTTATTAGCACCCTGTTTTTCTTAACTATACAACAGTACTTCTGGTACATTGAGTTATAAAACTTTACTATGAGATTAATGAAATAACTTGCATTCTGGATTGCTATATGCAATCTAGATAGGGAGGAAAGGAAAAATAGATAGATCACATGACCTGCTCAAAAATTACTGTAAATATCCCCTTCTGCTTGCTCTTAGTCTAGGGCTGTAGAATCTGATGCACTGATTCTAGGTAGGGCCTGCGATTCTGCATTTCTAATAAACTCTAGGTGATACACACACTTCTGCTCCTCTGATACTTTGGATAAGAAGACTGAATGAGATCTAAGTATTTGTATATTGATTTTAATTTTAAACATGCAATTAGTTCTTGAATTTTTTTTGTTCCTATTGAAATGCATAGAAGTAAATTTGCAATCAGTATGGAAATGCTTAGAAGAGTTTGAAATTTGCTATATTCATAAGTTTATTTAAACTTTAAAAATTTTTTTCAGAACATGGAAAGATTTACTTGTTAAAATCATAAATTTACCCAATGAGGCATATAAAGTAGAATATTTTAATTTATAAATGCAGTTTAAATTTTTAAGGGAACTTAATTAACTAAGTTTTTAAATGAGGCTGATTGTTTTTAGAGGAATTTAGTTTGTGTAACTTAGGTTTATCAAACTCCAATTGAAACTCCTTCAAAAGTTACTCTATTTTATATAACATTTATTAAATTTATAAATAGATGAGAAGATTTGCAAGTTGAATTTAAAGCAAATTATGGTTCCTTTTCTACTGTAGTAAATAAAAATACGTTTAAAACACACATAACTCTATCTAGCTCTTTTTAAATATAAAAAGGGGCCCTTGAATAAAACTCACCAGACACTACTGACAGAATTCACCCAGCTCTGGTAGACGTCTCTGAAAACGCTTCACTCCCTCTGCGATGCCAGGGCTTCTCTTTTGATCTCTGCACTGCCTTGGGTGGGCATCTGGGACGACTTCCTACGCTGCTCAGGGCAGCCAGCTCACTGGGAGTGGCAGATGGGGCTTTGTAATTGATTCCGGAGGTTTTCTACACTGTCATGCCTTATTGGTCTGTCTGGAAGATTCCTCCAGGTGATATGATAGATATCTATTATCTATCTATCTATCTCCCTCTGCCCACACCTCCCTCTTTCCCTCTCCTCTCCTTGTGCTCACAGCTTCCCCCCAAACACCTTTGTCTTTTAAACTCTTCACCCTTACTTCTTTTCCTGACCACATCCCATACCGGAACCTACTTCCTTTTGTCCTCAGTCCTTTGGTCCAAGTTCAGTTCCATCTAGTTTTCCATTGTGGAGATAGGAGGGAATGTCTATTCCTGGGGGTAAAGAGTAAGATTACCAAAAGCAAAACATCTACCAGACAATAAAAATTTAGGTACATCCTTTATTAAACTTAAAATATCCTTCGACTCTTTAAGTGAACTGAATTGCATGCTATGCTGGTACTGACCTAGCTTTCAAGGGAGCATGAGTATGGGCCTTGGGAAACAGATGGGATGGGGCATATAATCCGGTGGCACCTAGACAGACCACTCCTGTCTACCGTTCTAGTAGAGTAAACCAAAACTCTCCTCTCCTTTTTATTTCTGCAAGTCCGTTTCTGTACTCTCCAATTCTACCCTCTCACGAAGATGATCTCTTGATTAAACCTTTTTAAATACTTTTTTTACAGCAGTTCTGGATTCACAGAAAATTTGAGGAAAAAAGCACGGAGCTTTATCACAAACCCCTTGTCCTCCACACATGCACAGGCTTCCCCATGTTTACATTTGCCACCAAAGTTGCACATTTGTTACAACTGGTGAACTTATAGTGACATACCATTATCACCCTAAGGTAACAATTTACATTATGGCTCGCTGTTGTTGTTACACCTTCTGTGGGTTTGAACAAATGTATAATGACATATATTCATCATCATAGTATCACACAGGATAGTTTCATTGCCTTAAAAATCCTCAATGGTCTGTTTATTCATCACTCTCTCCTCCAACCCTTGGTGAGCACTGATATTTTTAGTGTCTCCATCGTTTTGCCTTTTTCCAAAATGTCCTATAGTTATAATCATACCGTTTGTAACCTTTTCAGATGGGCTTCTTAGTAATACATACTTAAGTTTCTCTATATTTTTCCCTGACTTTTAAAATAAGTATAATGGGATCGTATTCACGCCCAAGTGAGTGTTCTGAAATCAACATGCTCACTTAGGCTTGGTATCTGGGATACTCATTCCACTGAGGCCCTTCCCCCACCTGTGCTTAACTTGCTCGATTCCTGGTTTGCCTTTCAAGTGCTTGCAGGAATCAGAACCCTGTTTTTGACATTAAAATGATTAGTAGCTTATCTTTGAAAGTCCCAGCCCTAAGGTGATGGACCATGTCTTAGAAATCCCAATAGTTGGGTAATTCACATCTGCTGCTAACCAATTAACCTACTAGATTGAAGACATATGATCTGCCTGCATGGTTAGTACTGAGATTTGGGGTCTTCTGTCCCTAGCACCTGGAGAGTACCTCGTGGATGTAAATATCAGCTCTGATTGAAACCCGAGGTCCCTCACCTCCTTGAACTTTATTATTTCAACTGCTGGTTTTACCCTTGGGGGCGAGTCATGCCACCTGGTTAGTTTCCCGGATCTAGACCCTTCTACTCCCTGCTGTCATTTCTCTTCCTGCTGCCCCGGGTGTGCTCCCAGGGCTCAGACAGCCCATGTGAGTTATAGCCTCATACATCTGCAGTTCAGTTATAATTGATGTTCATATAGGCATGTCCCTGAGTCACTACAGGAGTGAAAGGTGCTTTCTAAATCATCAAAGATAAAATAAATTATGTTCAGTAAAATTTTATTATTCCCATATTTTCATCCTGTAAAACCTGATAATCCACATAGGAAATATGGTTAGCTCTATATAATCAGATATATTCACAGTCTGTTCCAGTATAGGTTAAAATTTACTGACTTAGGAAAGATCTAGAAGATTGGATATTTCATTCTATATCTGGGTATTTGACATCACATCCACAGACTGCAGAGAGTTTAGTATAGCAGGACGGTAATTTCTAGCACATGAGCCCTCTCAGCTCCTTGGCCATTCATGCCAAGAGTCTCTAGTCCCTTCCAATTCTTTTGCTTCAGTCATTGACATCTACAGCTTTCTGGGTCCATTCCTTTCTTTCTTTATTTAAATTCTTTTTTTAAAAGATTTTATTTATTTATCTTAGAGGGGAAGGGAAGGAGAGAGAAAGAGAGAGAAATATCAATGTATGGTTGCCTCTCATTCATCCCCTGCCGGAAACCTGGAACTGGCCTGCAATTCAGGCATGTGCCCTGACTGGGAATCGAACCACCATCGTGTGGTTCGCAGGCCCGTGCTCAATCCACTGATCTTTATTTAAATTCTTTATTTAAAGAATTTAGCACCTGTTTCACAACCCCTTCCTCAAATGTTACCTCCTTGATAAATCTTAGTAATGAAATATCCACACGATAGCAGTCAGACAAGCTCAGAAAATATTCCATTAAGCTCAGCGCAGGTAGTGGGGCTGTATGACCAGTTCTAGCTGATGGAATGGTGAGTGGAAATAATGAGTATCATTTCTGAGTGGAGGCATTTTAGAGCCAATGCACTATCTCTATTTTCTTGATTCTCTTTTGGCCGGAAAATAAAAAGCCTTTCGGTGACAGCAGATGCCACATGTTGAGATGCAGAGACAAAAATGGAAAGCTGTTTGGTTGTCTAAGTCACTCAAGAGGGGGGCCTTGGACAGTACCTAAGATACAACTTTGCATACACTAGAAACGTGGGAGTTTGTTACCACTGGGACTTGGGGTTATTAGTTCAGGATAACATTACTCTACTGAACAGGTACTTGGACAAAATTCTTTGACCTCTTTTCCTCCAAAAGTCCTGACTTTCATTCTGCCTCAGCCATGCATTTCCTTACTTTTTTATCTTGGTTGCCACCAATAAGTATACCCTTTGCATAAAATAAGTCTTAACTTCCTTACTTAACCCTATCCCATATATTTCCAACTTACTTCTGCTGGTATCCCAACTTCAATCACTCGTCAAGCCCCTAGATTTTGGTATTTCTCAATCCACTTATATCCCTGTTTCCTCCTTTACCAATGCATATTCTGTAGTCTATCACTATGGCCGTTACTGTGCACATACCCTTAAGTATTTTGCCCTCTCTTCCTTCTTGGCAAAAACCCAACCTGGGTTAAAGGTGACATTCTTGAAACACATGTATTTTGTGCAAACAGTTGAGTGGATATAGCTGGAGAGAAACATGAAATCCTGCCTTGATTCTAATTATTATCTAATTATTCCCACTACATTTTCCAAGTTCTTTCACTCCCACACTATCATAGATAAGCATTTCATATCAATTTCCCACCACATTTTCCCTCTTTTCATTCTTAGCTGATGACTTTGCTGCTTATTTTATTGAGAAAATATGAGCAAGCTGAAAAGCACTAGTAAACATTTTTACTACCAAATCTGCCAACCTGCTTGCATCTTTATCCTTCTATTCTGCTCTCCCCTTCCTGCCAGTTCAAATGAACTGCCCTTGCTCCTGTCTAAGGACAAGCCCTTTATTAGTGCCCTGGATGCTATTCTCTGTGCCTACTCAAGGTCATTCGTGCTGCCACTGTCTCTCTTTTCTCCTGCATTATAAATTTCCCCTTTCTAAGAAGTCATTGCATCAGCACAAAAACATGCTCTGCTAGCTCCTAACTAGGAAAGAAGACAGAAAAACCTCACATAACTATATGTATTTCTGCGACTGTCTCACCATTTCTCTGCTCCCCTTTACAGCTCAACTCACATAATAGGTTGTCCATACATCCTCTACTCCTGATTCCTCTGGAATTCCCTCCAGTTAGAGATGTATACATACCACCCCAGTGAATTTGTTATCAAAGTTTCCTTCAATTTCCACATTACCGAGTTCAAAACCCAATTCTCATTTTCATCTTCCTTCATCATTTCATGTAGTTTATCACATCACCAATAGTGAAGTCCTTTCTTTACTTGGATTATAAGATATCACTCTTTTTTAGTTCTTTCTACTTCACTGTCTTTTTCTTCTTAGTTTCTCTTCTCATCTGGATCCTGTGTCATGTTGGCATGACATGGGGCTCAATTTTTATGACTTTCATCTCTTTTTATCTGTCCTGAGTCCCTAGTCTATCTTTCGATTCCATGGCTTTCAATATTATCTATCCTGACTCTGGCCAAATATGTCTCTACCCCAGACTAGACATTCATACTCTAGAGCACATGCCCAAGAGGGAAGAACTCAGTGTAAAGAACACAAAGTACTGTTGGATTTTAGTTTCACTTTTCATTCTATGAATTAAAGTTTGGGAAAAGAACTTTTGCCATACAAGCTATAAAGTGAGTTCCTAAAATATTTCAGTTATTTTTTGGAGTTTTTAAAGCATTTGAATGCTCTGAGAGATGTAGAGAGACTAACTATACTCATAATTAGCTCCAAAAGTATAAAGATTGAACTTAAGTAGGCTTGTTTCATTTCTTCTTAATCAAGTGAACTTTTTGTGTTGGTACTTTATATGCTAAATGCCTTTTCATTTCCGTGTCCAAACATAGGTATGGTCCTCACACTTTTTTTTTTTTGCTAAACTTTCCCCACAGTTCTAAGGGAAGGCAGACAAAGACTGTAGAATACATGAGTCAGTAGTCTGAATAATTAGGGCCAGGTACAGGTACATTAGGTTTAAAACTTGGGATCCTGAATATAAATTTTGAAAAATTTGTGTTGGCTCCTACCCTGCAATGATATTTTAAAGTTTATTTATTGGCTTCCCATTGAAAAATTATGTGAACAGAGAAAAGTATTTATAGCTATTACTTCCCCGAAAATCAGAGAACATGGTCAATAATAATCCAGAATCTTGGAGGTATTTCTGCCAACCAAATTTGTATTGGGATCTTGCAACATAGTGGGAAGAACACTAAATTAGGAATCATGGTGCCTACCACCAAAGAGTGACTTTGAATGAATTACTTCTCTATGGACGGTAGCTGCCTTGTCTCTAAAAAAAAATTGGGGCTGAACTTATTGGTTTGTAAGGATCCTTTTAGGACATCCAATGACCTATTTTCCCCTATCTTTACAATGATGGATGAAATTGAATGGCAACTTATATCTTCCTCGTTTTGTGTTATGTTATAAAATTTTCAGGCCTGTGCCTGAAATGTGAATTCTACTTGTGCTGGAAAGCAAACCCAATTTTTGTGTTCTCTGGATTTCATTTTTCAAATCCTCACCTGAGGACATGCTTATTGATTTTTTTAGAGAGAGAAAGGAAGTAAAAGGGAGAAAGAGAGAAACACTGATGTGAGAGAGAAACATGAGTTAAGTTGCCCCCTGCATGCCCACCCACTGGGGATGGAACCTGCAACCTAGGGATGTGTCCTGACCAGGGATTGAACCCATGACCCTTTGGTGCACAGGGTGCCACTCCAACCAACCGAGTTCATTGGCAATGGCTGAAGTTCATTTTTCCTCTTGAGTTTTCTTCTGGTTTTATTAGGATATACCTCCCCTCTTTTGGCAAATGCTCCTTGTCTATTCCCAGCCATATAACTCTCTTGGTTATCTATGTCCTTAAATAATTCCTCTCCTCTTTCACAGTGGTTATGCAATCAAGCAGCTCCAATCCCAGCAGACTTTTCTTCTGATCATGAATGATTATTCCCAGAGTCAGGCATGTGACCAAAGTGGATCAAAAATTTTAAAATATATTTGTTAAAACTGGAGATAAGGGTGAGGGAGGCATTTCCTCTCTTGTGCTGAAGTTGGGAAATAGGAAGCAGGTGGCTTCACATTCTATTGTTCTCTGCTCGTGGAGAAAGTTGGTTGAAAAGCATAATGTGACACATTGGGAAGCCAAGGCAAGAGATGAGACAGATGGCCTTGGTGGTGTCTGAGTCTATGGCTAACTAAATCACTCACTCTACTTCCTGCAGTTACACAAGCTTTCCAATAAATTCCTATTTTTTTGCTTAAGTTAGTTTGCATTTAGGTTTCTCTCTGTTGCAACCAAGATAATGACTGGCTTTTAATTTCATGCCTAGTCAGATATAAATATTTATGGTGGAATAGTTGTCATTTTTCTTTTCTTTACCCCTACACCTTTTTATGCTATCAAAATAATTGAGAACATATGTAAGGGGGTAGGAATTAGTATTCATCCCATTTGAAAGTGGCTTACTTTTGTTCTTATCCATCCTGTGCCTTTTCTCCCATCTTTTGCTAATAGTCCTTGGTTCCCTGACTCCAGGAATGTAGACTTGACCCAAATGCCATAATGGTATTCTTCATGGCTCTGAGAACAGTGATCAGTCTAAGGTGTGAGCACATAACACAAGCCACACCATGAGGGCCTTCCCCTGGATTTTTTTGAATTAGACCAGAAGAGATGCCTCTTAGACTCCTGGGCCATAGAACTGCTATGAATTTGATGTGTCATTTGCTCTGCTGTTTGCACACAGGATTTACAAAGTCCATCTTCAGTGGGAGGGAATTAAGCTGATAGGCAGATAAAGGCAGACTTTTTGAAAAGGAAGATTCTTAATGCTTTGGAACTTCAGTTGTAGTTATCAGCAGCTAGAGGCTTACCGCTACGATTGGGTTCTTCAGAAGGAAACAATGAAAGCAGGGTTTGGCATATTGTGTATTTTTAGCAATCAATGCCCATGTATTCAACATTATACATTGGAGAGAGCATATATTATTTTTCAGAAAGAAGTCTCTGCATCGTTTTCAATGAAGCAAGGGATGTCAACTCAACAGGGAGGTGTGAGCCATTTCTGCAGGCTCCAAAGTTGCACAGCACTTTGAGGTTCAAAATTTTGAGGACCTTTGGCCTGGATGACCCCATCCCACGTGAAAAGGTCCCATTGTCCCAACTACGTGTTTATCTTTAGTTACAAGCCTGTCTTTGTTGGGTATTTTCCTTCTCTTGAGTTTGTCTTTCTGTTAAGCCAGAATCTAGTCATCTTTTTTCTTCTGTTGTAGAACCTACATGGACTCTCTTTGTGAGGGAGAGGACAGAAGCCCTCTGCCTTTCACACTTGGTTTTCATTGTCTGTTAATCACCTGCACATTTTCTGTAACTTTTTCTAGAAGAGTGGTTTTCAAAGGAGGTCCCGGGACCAGCAGCCTCAGCATCACCTTGAAACTTGTTAAAAATACAAATTCTTTGGCCCTCCCTCAGACCTCCTTAACCAGAAAAATTGAGGTGGACCCAGAAATCTGTATTTTACCAAAACTTCCAGGTCATTTTGATTGATGGTAAAAATGAGAACTATGGTCTTAGAATATCAGTATTACTTAGTAATAGCCATTGAATAACTGCCTTTTTCTTTACAAAGTCCCAGCGCACTAGCTGGTGTGATGAAACACCTCGTGTGTTATACCAGTGGGTGTGTCCCCTTCTACTGGTGTAGCATCCCAACTCACCGTTGTTGTGAGTTTTAGCCTTCGTACCTCCACCTTGTGCCAGGAGCAGTCTAGACTCTACCTACCCAGTCATTGAGGCCTTTTGTGCTAAAGCTAGTTTAAGCTGGAATTCTATCACTTCGCACTGAATGAATTCTGATCGATACATCTGAAACAGTTAAGTGTGCCTATGGGGAATGTGTTTTTATTAACATTATCAGTAATAACCATTTAGTAGCACATTATCATGTAGCACATTGCTGCTTACAAAGTGCTCTCATATGTTACTTCATGGGTTAGAGGCAATGAAGTTGTGAGGGGAAGGGCAAGGCGGATTCTATTGTAGATGCATATGGCTCTCTATATCTTTGGATCAGATTTAGTTTTTCTTTTATTATGATATGAAACATAATAACGTGAAATAAAGTAGAAACTTCTGATTGCTCATACTAGTGCAAGATGCTCTCATTCTTTTATTGCCTTTAATTGAAACTTGTTTCTAAAATCTCCTGAGGACTGGAAAGATAAAGACCTGTCCTCTGACATCCTCAGAGGCCTTTTATGCACGATGTGCTGTCACTGGATGACACTATCCATCCACAAAGCATATGACAGTATTCAATGACAATATTTCTCACATTCTCTCTGGGTATATATGCAGTTTCCAAATGACACACTTGATTGTATCATTTTGGCAGTGCTTACATTCAATACCCATCACTACTCTCAGCTAACTGTTATTTATATCAGTGATTAAGACAGATGAACAGATTTTCCCATTGTACAGTTTCTGTATTTTGCATCTGCATTCTTGGTTTCTAGTTGTTTAAAACTGAAATTAGTAGTCTTTGCATATATATATTTTTCATATTTTCATCCTCATCTGAGGATGTTTTTTCATTCCTTCCAGAGAGAGGGAGGGAAAGAAGGAGAGAGAGAGAGAGAGAGAGACCTCAATTGGTCTCCTCCCATATGCTCTCTGACTGGTATCGAACCCACAACCTTTTGGTGTATGGGATGAAGCTCCAAACCACTGAGCCACCTGACCTAGCCAGGGCACTCCTGTAGATATTTTCATTATAGATATTTTGATCAATTAACCAGAAACCAGTTGTTTCAACACCTTGTATGAGATAGGTATTAAGTTAGATATTATGACAGAGAAAAGAAAATGTATAAGACATAATCAAAGTTCAAAAACCACTATCAGCAGTTAGGCGAGTTTCTTAGCTTGGTTCTCCTAGATTTGAATTTGACATGGGAATTCTTGTGTGAGCGATTGAGGGAATGCGCTCAGGAAAACCCTACAAGGCAGTGAGGGCAACGGAATNGCCAGGGCACTCCTGTAGATATTTTCATTATAGATATTTTGATCAATTAACCAGAAACCAGTTGTTTAAACACCTTGTATGAGATAGGTATTAAGTTATATATTATGACAGAGAAAAGAAAATGTATAAGACATAATCAAAGTTCAAAAACCACTATCAGCAGTTAGGCGAGTTTCTTAGCTTGGTTCTCCTAGATTTGAATTTGACATGGGAATTCTTGTGTGAGCGATTGAGGGAATGCGCTCAGGAAAACCCTACAAGGCAGTGAGGGCAACGGAATAGAACGGAGAAGATCATAAAACTTATAGCTTCTGATCGTTCTTACTGCAGAGCCTTGGTGAGCAAACCATGTAACACAGTTCAGCCTACACAGAGAGGGCCATGTCACCCTCTACACCAGTTAGTCACTGACTGTGGCCTGCCTCCGAGGAAAGGGGGCATATTACCTCAGACATCTTTGGTGGGGTCGGGCCCCATCCTCCAAGGGCGATCTTTCAGAAAAGGTTGCAGGTATGAAACCTGAGCAACCAGCAAGTGCCCCAGCCGGGCAATTGGACAGGGCGGCAAGAACGTCTCAGATATAAAGAATAATGACTTGTGGTTCTAATAATAATGACAATGAGGCTAATAATAATGAACAGGGTATAGTGCTTAAAATATGTCAGACACTGTTTTGAGTGTTTCACAGCTTTTGACTCGCTTAATCCTCACAACACCCGGGTGAAGTATGTAATATCATTACCCCCATTTTACAGATGAGGAAACTGTGAATGACTGTGATTCAGAAATAATGCAAGAAATGAAGGCCAACAAAACCCAGGCACGGTGGAAAGCGTAATCCAGGCAATGTGTTTATGGGGAAAGGCTAGGCAAGACTTGGTGCTGGTGTGAAATATGACTTTGCAGACAGATGTGGTTCTGACACAGGTATGAATTGGGAGCTATGCTGTTAATAATGAGGATACTGATAATAAAATGCTACTATGCATGAAATACATGCACTGAAGTCCAATTAAATTTCCTCAATAACCTGATGAGATAAGGGTTCGGGTTCTAGAGATGGCTAATAATCCAAGTGTTTATGATCAGCTTAATGGCACTCAGAGAGGTGTCCCACCTGAGTCTTCAGACCAAGGCTTTACTACACAGGTGGAAATGTTTTCATTTGTTACAACTAGGAGAAAAAAAAGCTTAAATAAATTTGAAGAGTGTTATGGACTGAATTGTGCAAATGATTTCCGAGTGTCCCTGCAAAAATCGTGTTGAAGCTGTAACCCCCAGTGTGGTACTTGCAGAAAGGAACTCTAAAGAGGTAACTAAGATGAAGTGAGATCGTAAGGGTGGGCTTTGATCCAATAAGACTGGTGTCCTCATAAGAAGAGGAAGAGACGTCAGGTATAGGCATACAGAGGAAAGACCATGTGAGGACACAGCAGGAGTGTAGTCCTGTACAAGCCAAAGAGAGAGGCCTTAGGAGAAACCAATCCTGCTGATACCTTGATCTTGAAATTCTAGTCTTCAGATCTATGAGAAAGTAAATGTCTGTTGCTTGTGCCACACAGTCTGTGGTGTTTTTATAGTAGCCATACCTGACTATCACAGAGACCAATGTTAAACAGAACTAGTGACTGACACAGCTATCATCAACTACATTGAACACACAATTAAACGTCAGAACGTAGCTGATCCGTACATATAATTCAACCCAATATACTAACCATCTTCGTTTGCTAGGGCTGCCATAGCAAAGTACCACAGACTGGGTGGTTTAAGAAACAGAAACTTATTTTCATATAATTCTGGAAACTAGAAGTTCAAGATCAAGGTGGCAGCAGGGTTGGTTTCTTCTGAGGTCCCTCTCCTTGGCTTATAGATGGCTGTCTTCTCCCTGTGTCTTCAGATGATCTTCCCTTTGTATATGTCCATGTCTAATTCTCCTTTTCTTAAAAGGACACCAGACTTACTAGACTTGGGCCCACACGAATGATGCGTTTTAAGTTAATTACCAAATATGGTCACATTTGGAGGTAATGGGGACATTACTTCCCCATAATGATGTACCTGCTGTACATCACTAGAATTTCAACACAAGAATTTTAGGGGAAATCATTCAGCCCATAACACCGACCCTTTGTGAAAAAACTGAAAGTGCTTTCTACATGAAATATGTCAGTCTCCTGAGAAAATTAGCTGAAATGTTTCTTTTTATTATAGTCATCTTGCATTGTACCAAGTAACTTTAACAACAAGTCCACAGCTGATTAGATCAGTGGCTGAAACAGGAGTCGTGAAGAGGCTTGCCTGCTATGAGAACTCTCCCTAATACCTTGCTTTCAACTGAGCAGGGAAAATCAACCCAAACACATCCTTTCTTCCAGGGTGTCTGCAGTTAAAGCCTACAGAGAGACAGAAGTAAGAAGTAGAAACTAAAGCACAGACAGAGAGATGCTGAATCATGGCAATGGTTGAGTGATGGAGCTGGGAGTCACAGACGCCTTCTGTGCTGAATGTTACCTGTTTGCCTTCAGATCTATTCCCTACCTGCCCCCTGCACTGATCTGTCTGACTAACTTCTGGTGATGCTAAGCCAGTGGAAGACACTAGGAGGAGATCTGACTGCAACAAGGAAGGAAAAGCCAGGATGTTTTTCCTGTCTTAGTTGGTGACTCAGGCAGACACTCTACTACTGTCATGATTCCAGCTCTGGCTGAGGTCACCCCGTTTAATAGTCCCAGCTCCCATCAGGCAGGCCTACCATGGTTCCATTTTATTCCATGTGGCCATGCCTTGTGGATTCTAGTAATACCCTATCTCCCTTTGTCTCACCAGCCTTGAGAGCAATGGCAATTATTGCTGTTTTTAATGGGCACCGCCATCCCCTGTTGTGGCTTTTACCTCTTTCATCATTGCGAAATCAGTTCTTTTAAATTTCTTCTACTGGAGTAATTTCTGTATTTCTGACTGGACCACAGTCTATCCTTTCCTAAGGAGATGAATTCTAGAATGGTTGTCAAGGCACCATCTAGTCTATCCTTAAATAAATTATGAATAGCATTCTGTTTCCAGTCTTTGGTGTGCGTTGTGTAGATAGCTTTTGGGGTTTCTTTTCTTTCCCATATGGCCTTACAGTATATACTCATCATTTAAGAGAGTTTGAGCATGTCTTGGAACTTGAGAGTCCAGCATCACCCAGGCAATGCCCTTATAGGGTAACAGCACTCTTATCCAAAAGAAAAATTGTTTAATCAGGCTGTGAGGTAGATTTTTCATACTCTAAGTTGATACATAATATTAGAAGCATATTTGGAAGAACACATATGACTAGGCATCATTTCAAATTAAATTTATAGGAAGGAATTTTTCCATTTAAATCCTCTTAAAAGAATTTAGCATATCTGTGGGATGCCAATGGATAGAGCTTGACACTGAAATCCTAGACTGAGGTCAAGAGGAAGATGGCTGTGTAAGACCTAGGTTGTTACACGCCACAGACATTAATCTCGAGTTTTCCAGCCATTTACAGCAGTGCCGCATAGAAAACTGCCTCATTAAATAAAAAAAATAGGGGTTTCCTTGTGAGAGTCTGGAGGTTGGCTCCTTGACAGGCTTTAAAGTAATGCATCTTGCAACACGACTCTGCTGGGAGAAACCAGGACACGGAGCTTTCTGCTGTGCATCATGGTGAGTGGAGTGACCAAAATCCAGTTGATCTGGAGAGGTACCTCAGGGGTAGCCAAAGTCTTCGCGGGAAGAGAATGAGCTCTGAGTACGAAGAATAAAAAAAATCTTCCTAGGTATGGTGTGAATAAGAAAAAGAGGGCTGACTTTTGGCAAAAGAGGCTTGGATTTGTGCCGAGGGAAGATCAGCTTGAGCTCACCTGCTCTCAGTTTCAGAGAGGTGTGGCCAACCTGGAAGAATGGGGGTCTTGGCTGAAAGATTGCTTCCATAAAGGACTTGAAAGCTTCCTGGAAACAGCACATTCTAAGGGAATGAGATAAATAAGGGGCAGCAGGGCCTTTTCCCCGGGAGCAATTTCCTTGTGATAATGGCTTCAGAGTGGGTTTTCACATCAAGTCAGGCCAGTGGCGTCTTTGGGGAAAAGGAACAGCCCCAGGAGAGCCAGGGCTTCCACACGGGGGAAGAGGGAACAGCAGCAGGAGTGTGAGCTTCCTATTTCCTTGCTGTGGTCAGCTGTGCTTACATGTTGCTTTCTTCAGGCAATGCTTCTTTCTTGCAGAAGGAAAAATTGTAAAATCATGAAAAAAATGTCAGTGTATTTTTCCTAAATGATAACTGATTTAAAAGATCTGTGCTGTTATTCATTTCAATATTAATGGTATCATGGCAATTATATAGATTATATTTTACTAATTTATTTGGAATAGATATTTGCATACTTATTTTATTAATAATTTCTATTTATGGCATAAGGGTAGTAAGACAAGTCATTGCATGTTGATGAATGACATAAGGGAGAGGTTTTTTTTTTCATGAACTTTAATGCTTTCAACAAAAGGACCTCAAGACATATGTTTCTTTGAGATAAAATACATTTGCATCTCTGTCTTCCCTGACATCATGGGTCTCTGCCTTCACCCCCCTCGGATGTTGGCTCAGAGGCATGTCTTATCTCTTCCTAACATGCAACCTGCCATGTTATATTTCTTAAATAAATGAAAACCTTGTTTAAACAGAGAACAAGTATAACGATCACCTCACCTGTTTAAACGACTGCGCAAGTATGCTGTGGTCATTGTCATTAAAAATGTGTTTACTTGGCAAATTCTACTGCTGTATGAATTACTCTATAAGCATTTCCCACAATAGTTATTAGGAGATGAAAATGTAGTTAAGTACTTCCACATGTATGTTAAAATTAAATGTGGCAGTTTAATAAAGTGAAAAGGGAATAGGTTTTGGAGTTGTAGCTCAATTCTAATTGTAGGTTTTCCATTCACTTCTGGTGTGACCTTGGGCAATATATTTGACCTTGTTATGGCCTCAGATGCTATACCTATAAAATCAGAATAAAATCCACTTTGGTAAGTTATATTGGAAAGAGATGCTGTATGAGGATACCCAACAGGATACTTAGTACAGAGAAGAAACTTGCTTGTTTTAGAATTTTAATTTTCGTATAATATTTTAAATTCTTCTACTTTAATAATTCATTGGTAACAGTGAATTTATGTAGAGGTTTAAACCTGACTTTGTTAGTACCTTCCAAGAGTGAGTCAAATGTACATTTTCTTAAGATATTAAGAGACATGGGGTAAGTCATCTTAGCTCTGGTGATTTTTCTCTTGCCTTTTCGATCACTTAGCATCACCTTCCATTTTAATTTTAAAATTTTCAAATGTTCTCAAGACAAGCATTTTCTAGTTCCATAGAAAACCATTCAAAATTTACATCCTAGGGAGAACCATTCAGGGGCAACATTCTGAATATTCGCAAAAACAGCTTGACAAGTTCATGTAACAGGAAAGGGGCATAAGTAATGGGCATCAACCCCCCCCCCCCCATGGGCATGGATTCAAGCTGCTTGGCTTTTTCTCACTGACTAGTTTATGGTTTTAAAGCACCCACATAAAGAGCACTCTTTGTAGAGGATAATACCATTACAACATCACTGCTGCTAACAAGGTCTGCTGGGATGTCTGCTAGGGAATGGAGACACATTCCTGGGCTTCATTTCCTTCTAAACAAGGGCATATTTTGAACAGAATATCTATCATATTATTTCATAGATCTAAAAAGAAACTGGGTTTAGAATCAATGTGATGTCATAAAAGGATATGAGTTTTGGAGTCAGATGTACTCCTGAGGTCATATTCTAGCTGGACACATTGGAAGAAGTCATGTATTTATCAGTGCCTTGGTCTCTGAAAAGTGGGGAAAGTGCCACCCAATTGATTGGATGATTGTTAGAACTTAAGTGACATAATGCAAATGTACCTGCAAATGTACATAATGTAAAAGCACCTGGCATATACCGGATGTTCAAAAGAATCACTGCTTTGTTTTTTCCTTAGTAATGGTATTATTTATCATTTTAATGGTTAAAACACCAATCCTAATGGGCCAGGGAGATTTGGAAATCTCAGAGTTCTCATGAGGAAACTGTTTAAGGACTTCTGTGAAGTAATATCATGAACATATGGAGTAGATTTCCAATTTGAACACACTGTGGCCTCAGGATTAAGATTAAAATTATTGACTTTTACCCACCCTGGAAAGTCTGACAGGAGTTCAATACATTTGACCCCTCACAAACCTTACTTAGTTTGCCAAAACCAAGGAGCCAGGAAATGTTAGATGAAGAAATTTCTCTGCTTCCAAGACTTCAGAATTCATCTGATTTAAAGTTCAGGGTTACATATACAGCTGACCTCTTATGAGATTGACCGTGGAAACTTCTTAATGCTGTGACCATTTTCCCTTCTCTCCTCCCTTTACATTTCGGTGGCGCTTCTTAGAGGTTAAGTCACTAGCTCAACCAGAGCATTTTCTTCAGCATTACTCCTTAGCTCATTCCCAAAGTTATGCTACAGTTGGATGAGGTTCAGTTGCTTCTGAGAGCCTGTTGTTTGACATTCAGATTCCATTCACATGAGTTTATCCTTCATAACTCATAGCTGATCATTAATAATAAATGCTGTCATGAGTATGTTATGTGAAAAGTAATTTTTAAGAGGCTGAACTTAGAAGGCAAGACCTATTAGGCTGTAGCTAGACATTTAAGTTATAAGGATTCTTATTTCCTCTCTGAATTAGAATTTCTTTCTCAATCTTTCTGATAAACCTTCTCATCTAAAGCAGTTGTGTAATAAAATTATAGATTAAAAAAAACGTCAGCACTGAGAGTTCATTATTATACTAGTAAGATAGCTGATAAAAACATTTTCTTTGAAAGGTAATTTTTCAAAACATACATATTGCATGAAAGAGAATAAAATTACGTTAATATATGAAAGGATACTTGAGGCCCAGGTCAGCTTTAAAGATAGGAAACTAAGTTGCTTATGTGTCCATTGAATTTTGAGCAAATGAGTGTGTTTATTTTTCCCAACATCATTTATCGAAGGGATTATCTTTACCCCATTGTACACATATATTCTTGCCTCCTATGTCAGAGAATATTTGACATACAGGTGTGGGCTTTCTATTTCTTTCTACTGATGTATGTGTTTGTTTTTTAATTCCAGTACCATGCTGCTTTGATTACTGTAGCCTTGTAGTAGAGTTTGATATCAGGTAGTATGGTACCTCCTACTTTATTCTTCTTTCTCAAGATTGCTGTGGCTATTCAGGATCTTTTGTGGTTCCATATAAATTTTGGATTAGTTGTTCTAGCTCTGTGAAAAATGCCATTGATGTTTCGTTAAGGATTGCACTGAATTTTTAGATTACCTTGGGTCATACCAATATTTTAATTATGTTAGTTCTTCTTATCCAGGAGCCCTGTATATCCTTCCATTTTTTCTACCTTTTAACATTTCTTTCTACAATGTCATAGTTTTCTGAGTACAGGTCTTTTACCTCCTTAGTTAAGTTTATTCCTAGGGATTTTATTCTTTTTAAGGCAATTGTAAGTGACATTGTTTTCTCAATTTCTCTTTCTGATAGTTTGTCATGGTTTATAAAAATGCAACTGATTTCTGAATATTATTTTTTATACTATGACTTTATTGAATTCAGCTTTTAGTTCTAATATTTTTGGTGGACTTTTTAGGGTTCTCTCTATGTAGTATTGTGTCATCTACAAATGACAGCTATCCTTCTTCCTTTCCCATTTAGAGGCTTTTTATTTCCCTTTTTTGAGGATTGCTGTGGCTAAGACTTTCAATACTATGTTGAAAGTAGACATCTTTATTTTGCTCCTAATCTTGAAGAAAAAGATTTCAGCTTTTTACTGTTGAGAATGATGTTAGCTGTGTGTTTATCATAAATGGCCTTTATTATATTGAGGTATGTTGCCTCTAACTAAACTTGACCAAGTGTTTTTATCATAAATGAATGTTGGATTTTGTCAAATGCTTTTTCTGCATCTATTGATATGATCATGTGGCTTTTATCCTTCATTTGTGTACATGGTCTATCACATTAATTGATATACCAATATTGTACCAACCTTGGATCCCAGGAATAAATCCCATTTGGTCGTGGTGTATGATCTTTTCAATGTATTGCTGAATTTGGTTTGCTAATACAGTCAAACCTTGGATCTCAAAAGTCTTGGTTCTTGAAAAATTCAGTTCTCGATCAAGTTCTTTATGGGGAAAAAAGTCTTAATTGTCTAACAAAATTCCTGGTCCTGATTTTTGTCCCAACAACCCTTTCATGCTGATACTTGTAAAATCAGTCATACATCTCTCAGGTGATAAACAAGGGAGATTTGGTTTTGAACAAATCACTTCTCATAGAGTTTTCTGAAACAAATTAAGTCCAGGAACTGAAGTTCTGCTGTATTTTGTTGATGATAGTTGCATCTATGTTTATTAGGGGTATTGGCCTATGATTTTCTTTCTTTGTAGTATTTTTATCTGCTTTCAGTATCAGGGTAATTCTGACCTTGTAAAATGAGTTTAGGAGCTTTCCTTCCTTTTAAATATTTTGGAATACTTTAAAAGGATAGTTATTAATTCTTAATGTTTGGTAAAAAACTTCACCTGTGCAGCCTTCCAGTCCAGGACTTTTGTTTGTTAGAAGTTGTTGGTTAGATTTTCAGTCATCATGTTTTAATTTTAATTTATCTCGAGGTATCTTTTGATTTCTTCCTTGGTCTTGTTGTTAACTCATTCATTGTTTAGTAGCATGTTATTTAGGCTCTGTGTTTTTGTATGCTTTTCAGTTTCTTCCTGTAGTTAGTTGATTTTTAGTTTCATACTGTTGAAATTGGAAAAGATGCTTGATATGATTTCAATATTCATAAATTTATTGATACTCTTTTTTGCCCTAACATGTGATCTATCCTTGAAAATGTTCCATGTATACTTGAGAATAATGTATACTCTACTGTTTGGGGGTGAAATGCCTGGAAAACTATGAATTAAATTCATCTGTTCTAATATGTTACTTAAAGATGGTCTCCCCTTGTTGATTATCTGTCTGGATGATCTATCCATTAATGTCAGTGGAGTGTTATAGTCCCCTTCTATGTCTGTATTACTGCCAGTCTCTTCCTTTATGTTCATCAATATCTGCTCTATACATTTAGTTGTTCTTACCTTGGGTGAGTAGGTATTTTTAAGAGTTATGTCCTCTTGTGGAATTGATTTCTGTATCATTGTGAAATACTCTCTTCTTTGTCTCACATTACAGGCCTTGTTTTAATGTCTCTTTTGTCTGATATAAGTATTACTCCTGTTTCCATTCACATGATATATCTTTTTCCATTTGTGTGTGTCTTTTCAAAAATAGTTTTTTAAAAAGACTTTTAGAAAGGGAAATGGAAAAAGAAAGAAAGGGAGAGAAACATCAGTGTGTGGTTGCCTCTCACACACCCCCTACTGGGGACCTGGCCTGCAACCCAGGCATGTGCCCTTACTTGAACCAGCAATGTTTTGTGGTTCACAAGCCCATGCTCAATCCACTGAGATACACCAGCCAGGGCTATCTTTTGAAGTGAAGTGGATCTCTTGTAGGCAGCATATATTTGGGCCCTGGTTGTTTTTTTTTTAAATCTCTTCAGCTACACATTGATTGACATTTTAATTTAAAGTAATTATTGATGAGTATGTAGTTATTGACATTTTATTAATTGTTTCTGACTGTTTTTGTAGCTCTTTTTGGTTTCCTTTTTACTCTCTAGTATGTAAATAACTTTCTGTTGTGTTGTGTTTGGATTCCTTTCTCTTTATTTCTTGTATATCTCTTGTGGATCATTGGTTTGTGGTTACCATGTGCTTTATAGATACCAGGCTGTGTTTATAACAGTCTATTTTAAGTTAATGGTTGCTTACATTTAAACACAGTCCAAAATCATACCAGTTTTACTTTACCTCCATGTTTATGTTTTTGTCATTATTTTGTACATCTTATGTGTGTGTTAGTGTGCACTCCTTAATTTATTGTTATATTTACACATGATCTTCCTCCTTTTGCCTTTTCACTTTTGTACCAACACTACACTAGGTCAATCGACTGCTTTTATTACGTGTTTGCCTTTGTCAGAGTAATTTTCTTTTCTGTTCTATATTTTCTTATTCATATGTTTTAATCTTTTCTTCTTAAAAGCAGTCCCTTTAACATATCTTGAAATACTTGTTTAGTAGTGATGATCTCCTTAATTTTTTCTTGTCTTGGAATCTCTTTATCTCTCATTCAATTCTAAATAATAGCCTTTCTGGGTAGAGTAATCTTGTTTGTAGGTTCTTTTTTTAAAGTTTATTTTATTAATTATGCTATTACAGTTGCCTCATTTTTCTCTTCCTTTTATCCCTTCCTCCATGCACTCCATTATTCCTCCAACCACTTAGTTCATGCCCAGGGGTTGTACATCTAAGTTCTTTGGTTTCTCCATTTCCTATACTATTCTTAACCTCCCCCTGTGTATTTTGTGCCTACCAATCACAGTTCTTATTCCCTGTATCTTTTCCCCTGTTCTCCCCCAATCCCCTTCCCACTGATAACCCTACATGTTATCACAGATCTCCATTTCTGTGATTCTGTTCCTTTTCTAGTTTTTTGCTTAGTTTGTTTTTGTTTTTTAGGTTCAGTTGTAGATAGTTGTGAGTTTCTTGTCAGTTTATTGTTCATAGTTTTGATCTTCTTTTTCTCAGATAAGACCATTTAACATTTTATATAATAAGGGCTTGGTGACGATGAACTCCTTTAACTTGACCTTATCTGGGAAGCACTTTATCTGCCCCTCCATTCTAAATGATAGCTGTACTGGATAGAGTCATCTTGGATGTAAGTCCTTGCCTTTCTTGACTTTGAATACTTCTTTCCAACCCTTTCTTGCCTGCAAGGTTTCATTTGAGAAATCGCCTGATAGTCTTATGGGCACTCCTTTGTAGGTAATTCTCTCTTTTTCTCTTGCTGCTTTTAAGATTCTCTCCTTATCTTTAATCTTGGGTGATTTAAGTATGATGTGCCTTGGTGTGTTTTTTCTTAGATCCAACAGCTTTGGGACTCTCTGAGCTTTCTGGACTTGCATATCTAGTTCCTTCACCAGACTGGGGAAGTTTTCCTTCATTATTTGTTCAAACAAGTTTTCGATTTCTTGCTCTTCCTCTCATTCCTATGATTTAGATGTTGGAATGGTTAAAGTTGTCCCAGAGGTTTCCAAGCCTCTTCTCATTTTTTAAATTCTTGTTTCTTCGTTTTATTGCAGTCCATGGTTTATTTCTTCATTTTGTTCCAAATCATTGAGTCCCAATTTCCTTCCCTTCACTGTTGGTTCCCTGTATAATTTTCTTTATTTTACTTTGTATGGACTTCACTTCTTACTTTATTCTAAGACCATATTCAATCATTTGTGAGTATCCTGATTACAGTGTTTTGAACTCTGCTTCTGATAGGTTAGCTATCTCCTTGTTGCTTCGTTCTTTTTCTACAGTTCTGATTTATTCTTTCATTTGGGCCATATTTCTTTCTCTCAGCACACCAATCTGAATGAATGTTTCTTCTTTAACTCCTTGTTTGTTGGACTTCCATCCAGTTAAATTTTCTGTCAGTTCTAGTTGCCTTTTTGTTTTTAAATTGGTAGTTATCCACCTTTTGGTTGTGCGATGAAGTGAAGTCTATCTACCTGTACCTCCATCTTCGCTGGAAGCCCCATTCACCTTGTTTGTAGGTTCTTGCTTTTCATCTCTTTGGATATTTTGTGCCAATCTCTCCTAGCATGCAAAATTTCTGTTGAGAAATCAGATGACAATCTGAAGGGTACTCCCCTGTACATAAATAACTACTTTTGTCTTGCTACTTTTATGATTCTCTATTTGTCTTTACCCTTTGGCATTTTAATTATGATATGTCTTAATGTGGGCCTTCTAGGATTCATCTTGTTTGGGACTCTCTGCATTTGCTGTATTTGTATGTCTATTTCCTTTATAAAGTCAAGGAAAATTTCTGTAATTATTTCTTCAAACAGATTTTTAATCCCTTGCTTTGTCTTTGCCTTTTGGTACCTCTATGGTGAAAATGCTGGCACACTTAAATTAGTCCCAGAGGTTCCTTAAATGTTCTTATTTATTTATTTATTTCTCTTCAGGTTGCATGGTTTTTACTTCTTTGTGAAGTAGGTGATCGCTGATGTGATCCTCTGCTTCATCTAATCTGCTGTTGATTCCCTCTAATGTATTCTTTATTTTTGTTAATTGCATTTTTTATTTTTGAATGTTTCTATTTTATGTTTTCTATATCCATGTTTATGTTTCCTATTTCTTTGTTAAATTCACCTTGAGCATTCTTGTATCCAGTGTTTTGAACACTGCATCTGGTAGATTGCTTGTCTTCATTTTGTTTAGTTCTTTATTCGGAGTCTTGTTCTGTTCTTTCACTTGGGACATTTCTTTGTTTACTCATTTTGGCTGACTCCCTGTGTTTATTTCCATGTGTTAGATAGCGCTAGTATATTGCTTTTGATGGCAGAGTGGCCTTATGGAGTAGGTGTCCTGGGGTGCTCAGTGGTGCAGTCTCCCTGGTCACCAAATTCTGTTGCTCTAGATGTGTCCCTGTGTGTGTTGTGTGTGCCCTCCTGTTACAGTTTAGCCTTGAATGCTGCTGAGACATCAGTGGGTGGAACTGACCCATCGGGCTGACTAGTTATGGGTATGGCCATGATTATAGTGGATGAGCTTGTGTGTGGGGGCCCACTCCAAAGGGCATGATTTACTGTGGTGAGATTCTCATGCTTGTCAGTCTGCCCTTTGGATGTGTTGTGTGTGGAGCAGGGTTGGTTTTGCTCTGATGTGGTCTGAAGCAGGCCCGTGGGTGTATTGTATATGGGGCTTCTTGGGAGGGTTCTGGAGCAGGAAGATGTCAGCCACTGCCTGTGCTCTAGCTGGGACAGCTTGGTAAAAGCTACAAAGTGATCTTCAGTTGACTGCACACTATGATGGGCTTGGAAGCTCCTGGAGGAATTTCAGCTGTGAACTGAGGCTGGCTGCTATTAGTGCCAGGCTTGGGGCTGCTTAGAAAGGGGTACAGGGCATGCCAAGGCCAGCTACTGTTGGTTTGGGGTTTTTCAACCTTTGAGAAATTTTAGAAAAATCCACAGCTTGAACTGAGACATGTTATTTGTATGGAAAAGCTGCTAGCAGAGGTTCTGGACAGGCGCTTGAATTACTTGAGGCAGGGTCTAAGGGAATCAACATGTGTAGGTGAACAATATTAGCCAAGTTAATGGAGAACTCAAATTTGGGGCCCACCTGCACCTGCCAGCTGGGTCGAGGGAGTGCTCAGCAAAGGACCAATGGTGTCTGGCAGCACTTATGTCCCAAGAGAGAGTTTGAGACTTGCATACTTTTAAACCATGATGAGCATTAGCAACAAAGAAGAGCATTAGCAACAAAGAAGAGCATTAGCAACAAAGAAGAGCATTGGAAAGTGCAGGGCAGGAACACGGAAGCAATCAGTAAAATCTCTGTGAGAAAGGCAGTAAAGTTGATGGGATCTAAAGCAGAGACAGATGAATTGGTCTCTCAGAATATGTGGGACTCTGATTCTATGGGGGGAAACAGGCAGTGTGATGGTTTTGGATACTGTTAGGTGTGTAGGCTGGTGGCAGGAACTTGAGTGGGTTTCCAACTGATGGATTTCATTATCTCAGCAGGATGGGAATTGAGGTCATCGTCAGCGAGGGAGGGGAAAATTGGTAAGTTAGAGTTTCAAGAGAGTAGAGAAGATTTGGAACAGCTTTGTGGAGAAGACAGAAAGCTGACTAGTGAAGCACAGAAAGTTTGTTGAGCAATTTTTATTTTTAGATGGGGACACTAAGACATAGGGAGGCTATACAAGTTGCTCAATATCCCTTAAATCCAGAGAACAATTGAGGATTGAATCTTTTTGATTCCATAGCCACTGTTTTTAACATTGCCAATAAACTGAGCTACCTAGGACCTCATCTATGTTTCTTTTGTCACTTTTCACCTCCATCTTATTATCACGTATATTCATATAAAGCTTTGTTTCTCTTAGTGGTTTCAGGGTAGAGGGTCCGTCTCCCAGTGCACCCTTCCTTGGACTCCTGCAGTCCCCAGCACAATTCCAATCACAGAAAGGGGGCTCAGCCAATATTTATTGAGTGAGTAAATGGCTGACTAGAGAAAGGAAGAGATGTGTGAAAGCATAGGAAAAGCCTTTTCTCTTACTGGGGTTCCCCTTCCTTGTTCATATGCGTGATTGGCTCCTTTTCTCTTTCACATTTCTGGCTTAGACAGAGCTGGAGCCTCTCCCTGTTATAACGATGGCTCGGAGAGGCATCAGTTAAAATCAAGTGAAGCAATGAAGTGGGAGAAAGAAGGGTTGTTATATTTTGGAAGATTATCCTTTTAAAAATTATTTCGTTTTAGTATAGACACGGCCTAAATGCTGACACTTGGGAGGTTCCCTTTTCCTCAATATAACTGACATCACAGAGTTTATGTCCTTATCTTTCATTCTCAAGGATATAAACAAACATTGATTCTAGCCAAAGCCCTGACCTCCTGGGTGACTATGGCCCCCTGGAGTTAAATTCTAACTAAGATTTTCCTGCTGGGACTCAAATTCTATCATTTTGTACTATATTTACCAATGATGTTACACTTTATCTTTCTCTTAGCAAATATTTAATTTGTTGAGAGAAAATATGTCATGAATGCATTACTCATAAGTTTCCATATTCCCAAAGATACGGGCAAGTGGCTGAGATAAAGCTTATGGGGTCCTATTAACACAATTGAAACAAAGCCCAAAGCCAAGTTTTAGTGAATTTAAAAGCGGAAGAAATAGGTATCGTACAGAAGCTAAAATAAATATGATACATGATTTGATATGGCCAGTTGATCAGTGGCCAGCCCTTCCTTTGCTTAGCTTTGAAACCAAATTGTTTAAGAAATAAGGATCTAGATATCAAGACAATGTGTCTTATCCACCGGAAATTTGGGAAACTCACTCTTTTTTGCAACTGCATCCTCTGTTCCATTAAACTTGTGGGTACTAGTGGATAAAACCAAGGACTGACTGAAATACTGCCTCATCCATTTGTATGCTATTACCTAAGCTTCTGAACTGAAACACCTCTGAGAGAATGAAATACCCTTTGACACTGATAGTTCTGAGATTACTGACACACATAGTATTTTAGAGAACTGAACAAGGCTGCTTAAAGAAGAGTATTTTTTAATTGATAAGCACACTTAAAAACTTGTTATTTGTATTGCAAGCTGAAATCTGACCATAAAAGCAGTCCTTCTGATTTCCCAAGTGACCTCATAAAAGGGTTTGGACTAACTTATTCCAATTTCAAAATCCAAAGAAAATAAATTTTATCCAGATGTAGGGCTTGGAAATTCGTGTTATATTACAAACAAAACAGGATATTTGTTTTTGGAAAATCTTACTACTGTATATAGTCTAAAGTACAGATTACACGTATTTTTTCATTCTTGTCACAGCTTCTCATTTTTAGCCTCTGAATGTCACTTTCCTACTTCTGAGTCTCCAGTATTTCTGTGTTTGTCTACAATGAACATGATTAAAATGATATTTTCATATTTCAATGTAGTTGGAGCTCCTTAAAGCAAAGGGTTGTAAATGCAAAAAAAAAAAAAGATATGCAGTTCCCTAATGGCTTATTACCATCACATTTGCAATTCAGATCAGCTCTAAATTGACTGAAATTTTTAAACACATAGCAGGCAGTTTAAACTAATGATTGTCTGGAGGTTCACATCTGACATGAACTAAGCTTCTGTTCAAAACAAATTGCAAATAATTCCTCCCTTAGAGTCAAAATGTCACTTTTAAAACTCCATGTTATCTCTAGATTTTTGTCAGTTACATACAAAATAATCTGCTTTGTAGTGAGTGTTCTACCTTTGAAAGGACTGTGTGACATCATTTTCTTATTTAAAAAAACACAACACAACAACATGTAACGATATCTACGGTTCTCCATCAGTTTCACCAGGAATCAACCCCCCTTCCCCCTCTTCCCCTTCAAAAATCCTAATTGTAAAGTAAAACACCCTTGGGGCAGTGGAAGCCCAAGTTGCTTAGCAACCCTCAGCAGGTAGCTGGGATGCAGCTGCAGCTGTCCTGATTCTTTCCTAAGAACCTTCTTATTACTGTTTGTGTTAATCTTTAACCAGGCTTTTAAACCACAGTCTTTCTCTCCAGTCTCTTGTTAGATTGCAGGGGCCTACTCAAATGTTGTCCCAGAGGTAATGGTCTTAAGGGTGGCTATTGAATGTTTGGAGAGTGATAAGCACTGAAAGGGATTAGAATGCATGTTCCAACTAACCTTATTTTACATTCTTGAAAAATATCAGGAAAACTGTACCCTAATAGGAACAATGGCTAGTGTTGACACATAGCTCAAACCTTGCTTTTGCTCCCAGCTTGTAAATATGGTAAGGCCCTCTCACTATAATTCTTCCTTTTTAAAAGTCCCACATTCTTTTGCAAAAACCACTTAAGGCATTCATCTAGGAATTGCAGATAGCCTTAGCCTAATTCTGAAGTCTCTTGGTTGCATTTTAGGAGATCTAGGTATAAATGAGTAGCTATAAAGACAGGTTTAATAGGGGGTTGGGAGAATCTCCCACTTTACAGAAGTGTTTGTGCCTCTACAGGGAGGTTCCTGACAATCCCAAAACTCTGTGTTTGGATTTAAAGTCAAGAAATTCTTTAGATAAAACAGTGTTACATGTAACAAGAGAGGCACATTTACTTTTATAGTGTAGAGATTTCTACTCTTTATTTCCTCTATTGTGAGGCTTGGCTAAATTTCAGACTGCTCATAATTATTAACCAATAGGGTAAGCTCATAGAACATTTTAAAATAAAGCTATTTCTGTATTCCCATTACAAAGCACAAGGCGACATCAGGATGACAGAAGTTCCCTGGGGTCTTTTCACTCTCTTTCTCTTAGTAGATTAGAAAATAAAATCGTCATTGATGATTCACTCCCAGGACTTCTTTCTGTGTCATTTAAAAAGAAATCAGGACATCCAGTCAAGATGGTGGTGTAGGAAGACATGGCTCACCTCTTCACTAAACCACATCAAAATTACAACTAAAATATAGAGCAATCATCACTGAGAAACATCAGAAATCGAGTTGAATAGAAGTCTGACAACTACAGAATTAAAGAAGCCACATACGTCTGACACAGACACCGGCCTGCGATGTCTGCAGAGTTATGGATGAGATACAAGACAAATTCACACAGACTACTGAGTCCTGTGGAGGAAAAGGGATGGCATGGCTACTTTCTCAAGGGGAGAGCTCCTCAGAGTGGCCTAGCTACTTTCTCAAGGGGAGAGCATGCTTACCCTTGCCCAGACAGGCTTTTATTGGGTTTCAATTTGCACAGGAATATAGGTAAAGTTCATTAATCATTGCCAGGCAGTAAGGATCAAACCACAGATAGCATACAAAGAACTATGAGAGCCTATTTTGAGTTAGGGTCTGTTAGCTAAAGGGCTACAAAACTTTGGGAAACAAACTTATTTCCTGCTCAGACCCTTATCATTTAATTGAGAGCATTATAAACAAAGCCATTTTCACAGGATTTTATATATTCTTCTTTAGGCCTGATCACCTGGGGAACCAGCCCTTTCCAGCCTAGGGCTGTACCACCCTCTGGCATTGTTTCAGGTTTAAATCAGGCAGGGGAATTAAGGCAGCCAAGAGATTAGGTGACTTTTCAAGACAGAATGAGGATTCAGGCTATGTCAACGCCTAGGGGCGAGGGTCCATCATCCCCTTTTGCTATAGGCCCCCAAGGCCTCCCCTGGGGCCTCCCCATGATCGCGCCTGTCTTAGGTTGTTTCCCCCTTGGGGAATCTTACACATCATTGGCTAACCGATCAAGCATTGGGGGCAGTTATGGATGAAGTAAAAGGCGCAGAAACAGTGCTAGTGCCAGGGAGATGAGATTTGTCTCCTTAGTGGCTTATGGTATGAAGGTTGCTCACTCAGCCTTAGCCATGGGGGGATTACAGCTTCTGAAACCAGGCAGGGTGGTCTATGGCCATACCACCCGGAACGTGCCTGATCCCGTCTGAAACCAGGCAGGATGGTTCCCAACATCCATCCAGACTGGTAGCAGGGGTACAGATAGAGAATGGGCTGGTCCCAAACCCACATGTGGTAGATAAAAATTCGGGAGGGATATCTCAGGAGTGAGGAGTCCCAGGCCCACACCAGGCCTGTCAGCTCAACTTTCCAGTGCCAGGAAGGTAAGTCCCCACAACTTCTTGCTGCAAAAGCCAGCATGGATTGAGATGGTGGAAGAAACTGCTGGAGCCCCAAGCAGTTCCTCTTAAAGAAACCACACATGGCCTCACTTACTCAGACTCAATCCCTCTGAGCTCAAGCACTGGGGTAGCAACTTGAGAGCCACCATTGGTATACAGGGAGAAACTGAAGTGTCTGGCATCAAGGTGAACAGAGGTCATTGTACCTTTTCTAAATCATCCCCTCATAAAGCCAGCAAGCTAGTTCTATATCTGAGACTCCATCAACCTGGCTAACACTGTTTTTATCTGCCTTGGAGATCCCAGAGACTCCACCCACCTAAGCTTCTTTTCCATATGAATGGCTGGTCTTGGCTCATGCTTTACAACTTCCTAAATCCTCTCAAATAAGCAACAGCTGGCCTTGCTGAGTCCCAGGCCAGAAACTAGCAGCAGCCAACCAAGATTCACAGATTGGCTTTGCCTGGGAATCTCCAAGCCCAGCACAAGTAGCAGCCACCTGCTTGTCTTATAGCTCAGGCAGGGTGATCCCAGGCAAAACACAGGTAGGGGCTGAGCTTGGTCTGTGCCACCAGGGAAACACCAGGGCCAGTGAATCCAGTGGATAGCTACAGACCATGTCAGAGCACCATCACCCTGCCTCTGCACAGCTGATTCTCCATGGAGGGTGGAGGTTGATGATGTGATCACAGCCAGTCCTTGCAGCTGACTGGCCTGGGTAAATTCCTCCCATTGACCTGCCAATGCAACAAAGGCTAAACTACAATAGGAGGGTGTTCTCACTCCACACAAAAGGTGCACACTGAGTACCCAACTTGGGTGATAGGGGAGGCTGTGCCAATGGACCCTACAGGACACCTACTTCATTAGGCCACACTATCAAGACACAGAGTCACAGCAGCTTCTACCTAATACATAGAAACAAACACAGGGAGGCTACCAAAATGAGGAGATAAAGAAACATGGCCCCAATGAAAGAACAGATTAAAACTCCAGAAAAAGAGCTAAGTGAAATAGAGATTAAAAAATCTATCAGATGTAGAGTTCAAAATACTGGTTATGAGGATGCTCAAGAAAATTAGTGATGACCTCAACAGCATAAAAAAGATCTAGTCAGAAATGAAGGATACACTAATTGAAATAAAGAACATTTATGGGGAAACAACATTGGATGAAACTGAGAATCAAATCAATGATTTGGAACATATCATTGTATTGGAAGGAAGCAAAAACCAACCAATTAGAACAACAAGAAGAAAAAAGAATCCCTCCCCCACAAAATGAGGATAGTGTAAACAGCCTCTGGGACAGCTTCAAGAAGGCCAGCATTCACTCATGTGAGTGCCAGAGGGACGAGAGAAAGAGTTAGAAATTTGAAATCTATTTTTAAAAATAATGTAAATTTTTTCTCTAATTTGGTAAAGGAAATAGACCTGCAAGTCCAGGACATACAGAGAGTCCCAGACAAGATGAATGCAAAAAAGCCCACTCCAAGACACATCATAATTAAAATGCCAAGGTTAAAAATACAGAAAGAATCTTAAAGTAGCAAGAGAAATGAAGTTAGTTACCTAAAGGGTATTTACCATAAGACTTTCAACCTATTTCTCAAAAGAAACATTGCAGGGTAGAAGGAGTTGGCAAGACATATTCAAAGTTATAAAAAGCAGGGACCTACAGTCAGGATGGCTCTGTTCAGCAAAGGCATCATTTAGAATTGAAGAGTAAAGAGCTTCTCAGACAAGCAAAAACTAAAGGAGTTCGTCATCACCCAAATATTATTATATGAAATGTTAAAGGAACTTATTGAAGAAAAAGAAGACCAAAACTATGAACAATACAATGGCAAAAAATACAAATCTACGAACAACTGAATCTGAAAAAACTAAGCAAACAAGAAGAACAGAGACAGAATCATAAATATGGAGAATGTTTTGATGTTTGCAAATGGGAGGGGTGTTGGGAAGAATGGGTGAAGCGGTAAGGGAATTAAGCAGTACAAGTAGGTAGTTACAGAATAGCCATGGGGATATAAAGTGCAGCATAGGAAATGGAGTAGCCAAGGAACTTATAAGAGAGCCATGGACATGAACTATGGTGGGAGGGTTGCCTAAGGGAGTGGGCGTGCTGGGTGGAGGGGGGCAAAGAGGGAAAAATCAGGACACCTGTAATAGCATAATCCATAAAATATAACAAAAAATGAAAGAATTCAGCTCTTTTTCCATTATAACCTTTGGTTACAGATCTGGCCCCATTATACAGCATAATATGCGCTTAATAATACTGATGAACTGGCTTGGAAATTGGAGAACGTTCAGAACATATGAAGTAGATAACATTTTAATACTTTTTAGACCTTACTGAAGTTAATTTATATAGATAGAATCTTTGAACTTTGGATTAAATACAAATACGCACACATAAGATATCGGTGTCCTGATTTCTGAATTTCATTGATGCTCTCCTTTTTGTGTGAGGCTATTTTTGAAATATTTTGATCTCCAGTAAAAAGTTGAAGATGCAGCTTCCTCCAAAGGAGGAAAGCTGATAGTCGAGAGTGTCTACTACCTACTGGGATGCATGTGACCCAGTTCCCTTTTGTGCCTCTGATCCTGTTGCCAGTGGAAATAGGGTCCTTCCAAGGAGTCATGAGAAAATCATCAGGGACCCACACATAGGGGAGTGACGTGCAGTGACAAGATTTAATGCATTAAAAATAAAGAACTTTCCCCAGGTGCCAGGTGTCTCATTCACGACCGGGGGCTTACTCTCTCTCGCTGCCAATGAAGTCCTGGGTTTGTCTGGTGGGCACCGGGAGGGTCTATATCCAAAGTGTAATGCCAGCACCCTGAGATCTGGTGTCTAGAGTGGTCTTTGCCCTTGTCCGGGGGTGGCTTAGTCTCCGTTCCCAGCTGCACCCAGGCCCCCAGGCCCGTGCTTGGAGTCACACAGCTACTACAGACCGAAATGAATGGGTGAATGACTGAACACAAATTTGTTAAGCATTTAAAAAAATCTTCAGCCAAAGATATTTTATTAATTTTTTTATGTGTCCTGACAAGGAAGTGAATAGGTAACCTTTTGATGTACCAGAAGATGCTCCAATGAACTGAGCCACCAGGCCAGGGCTAAGATTTTATTTTATTACCTAGGGACTGGGAAAGCGCAGGCTTTCTTTCAAATTAACCCATCTCTTTCCTGGCTCTTTGTGGGCTTGTGCTGGGCCTATCCTTAATCAATCCCTTTTCTGGATCTTGGGGGTTTTCATGCCCCTTTTCCAATCTAATTATTTTCCCAGATTTTTCCAGGCTACACTTTGCCCCTTTATATCGTCATTTTGGCTCTTATTACACAGCCTCAAAGTTTTTGCTGCATCATCTGGTTTCTACTGCACATGCTCCTAGCAAAGGAATTTTCCCCACTGTTTCATTCCTTCTCCAAATAATCTTGCTACTGGGCTGGTTGTCCCAGGGAGAATGGAAAGCTGATTCTTCCTGCCAGTTTGGGGATTGTTCAGGGATTAAGTCCCTCTGGTGGAGGTTACTGTTGTCCCCTAAGCGATCTATGAATGTTGCAACTACCTAGTTTTCAGAGTTCATGTCCAGTTCAGTTCCCTCATTTATTAGGCTTAATGTCTGATTCCATTTGCTCCTTTTCTTTGTTAAAAAACAGCTAGCTACCTATGCTAACAATCCTACCAAACACCAAACACAAGCATTGTATTTCTGATGGGGAAACTGAGACAGGGAGCTCGTCCGGTTTGTAGGCCGTCGTATTTGGATGCTCTGATAGTCCTGTGATGGCAGATAAATCTTTCCCATTGTAAAGTGGCATTCAGGTTTCCATTGACATTAGTTTTACATTTAGAAGACTAGCCAATTCTTCTTTCCAAGAAAACTTGGACATACCATTTAGAAACAGAAAAGCATCTTGTAATTTTGATGTGTCTCTTATTTAAACTGCAGCCTCTCTATTTTGTCTTTCTCTGCTGCTAAGATAAATTATTTTGTTACATGAACAGTTGTCAGTATAATTTTGAATACAACGGGTGTTGATTGTGATTTTGCTAATGAAAGTATCTTTGTGGAGTCCTCATTGCAACTTAAAAAATATGTTCCTTGATGAACCTAGAAGAGAATTTAGAGAAAGTGTCTATTGATAATTGTGTTATCAATCAAAATTGAGCTTACCAGATAATAATTTGTCAAGTGCTAGTAGAGAAGAGTGCTCAGTTTAGAAAAGGGCTATTTAAACAATGTCCTGTTGCTTAGATTACAGAGCCTTCTTCATGGGGTTGGGTTTGGCTTTTGTCTCTGCATGTACTGGGAACGTAGGCCCCACACCTGTAATCAGAAGGAACCCTGGTCCTGTGATCTCCGGGCTGTAATCTGTGTGTATCCAGGGCACACAGCCTTTTGGATCTCACGCCCCTTCACCGTTATATCCAGAGTGTCTGACCTCAACACTGTCAATCCACATGCCAGAACAGAACTATGACCCCTGACCCTGAGGGTTATCACGTTGGGGGGTTCACTGTGGGCTCTGGCTTCCACTGAGTTTCCTTATTTAGGTATGAACATACATTTATAAATGTTTCTGGTCCCCCCATTTTTGACTCCTGAATTTAGGTATGAATAAAACATCACATATATTTTATTCCTCATTACTATGTACTTACATTACGTGCAGGAGATTCTTAGATTTGCTTAGTCCAGAGTTTTTCAACCTCGGCACACTGCTGATATTTTGAGCATGACCGACATTTTGGGCCCAATGATGCTTAGTGGTTGGAGCTGTTCTGTATACTGTAGGATGTTTAGCAGCATTCCTGACCTCCGACCACCAGATACTAGCAGCGCTCCACACAGTTGTGAGAACCAAAAATGTCTCCAGACATCGGTGAATATCCCCTGGGGTGCAAAATTGCCCCTACTTAAGAACTACTAGTTTAGCTCTTGCCTCAAAGTGTGATGTAGGCCAGCCCATCACATCACCTGCAAGCTTGTTATCAATGCAGAATCTCAAGACCCACTTAATGGGTTTTAAAAAGATCCCCAGTGTGACTTTATATGGACATTCATGTGTGGGAAGTGCTGGTTTAGTCCATCATTTTGAATAGAAATCTGGCTAAAATTGTGCAATTTTAAGATGCAAAATGCAATTGTAGCAGAATTTTTAATCTGCAATTTGGTGTGTTTATTGGCCAATGTGGTTAAAGCAAGGTTAATTAAAATATTTGAGGAAAATAAAAAGCGTTGATGAATGTAAAAATTGTTTTTTCCCCTATAATTATCATAACATTTTAGAGTTTGGCCCACTTTGTACCATAGGAATGTAAATTAATGATACTTTATAAATACAACTGTAATACTACTAATAAAAATAACATAATTTATCAGGTTTTTATCATGTACTCAGTGTCCTATTAGGTACTTTAATCCTTATAACAACTTTGTGAAGTATCAACCTCATTGGACAAATGAAGAGGCTAAGACTTGGAGAAATTAAGTACCTTGGTTCTGATCACGTTTCTAAAAAGTGAGAAACGCAGCACTCAGGCCCACGTCCTTTCCATCCTGCTATTCAGCCTTTCCTTCTAGAGAGAGATAATGAACGTTTTCCCCAAGCTAATTATACTTAAACAATATCCATGCAGATTCCCAGCCCCGGGAATGAGCAGGGGGAAGAATCACTATTTTCCCTTTAAAGCCTTCTTTGTTCCATCTTCTTAGGCAGTAGCCTCATTATACCTTGAGAATGTCTGAGGGCAGCCAACAGCTTGAGGTGAAGAATCAGGCTTCTTTTGCCTTGACGGAATTAGCGTCAGCAACAACAAAGCCCCACGGTAAGAAGCACTGCAAGAAGCCTTCGCGGAAAGGATGGTTTTGTCTCTGTTGTTTTTGAGATTTGCCCACTGATTGCTAGAAGTTATGGACTGTGGCCTGATTAGCTAGCCCAAGGGTTTGATGAGGAGACCCAAACTGGGAAAGAAAACGAAACGTGGCATTGACACAATTTAATTGGAAACTAATACCCCTGTGATTTTTAATTCTTCCTTCATTAGAGAAACCATTTTCTTTTGCTTCTGATCTTTTTTTCCACTGAACTTCTCTACTCCATTACCAACCTATTTTTTTTATTCGGCCTATATTCCATCAGTCGGTATTCCCAGCTTCCTTTGATCACCATGGTGACACCATGTGCTTATGCCTTTATTAAAAATTTATCTTAAATAGATCTTCTAGGAACTAGTCTTTTAGGCAATGACACTTTTTCAGTTTCAAATCTACCATAATGTCCAGATACTGGGAATTTGTGTGCAAATATTATTCCACTATTACTATAAAGGGAAATAAAGCAAAATGTAATGTTTAAAATTAGATGGCTGCTATTCTAGCTAGCTGCTTATGCATGGAAAAAGACATTTTATATGCATTCCATTCTTACTGTCCAAATGCAGTTGGCATGTGAGTTTTTAAAAGAAAGACTTTGAATTTGAATTAGCTTATACAATCATCTATTATTTGTAAAATTAAAACTTTTAAACCTAATGTTATCTTTCCAGGAATGTATTCTATGAAAAAAATTAGAAATGCTGTCAAAGACTGACATGCATATAATTGGCCTCAAACTGTTTATAATAGAAACTTCAAAACTACATATATGTCCAGCAATGGGGGAAGAATTAAATAATAATTTAGCAATGTGTAAATGATATTACAAATAATTTTGTGTGATGGAAAAGGGACCATAACATGTTGTTAATTGAAAAAAAAGATTCAAAATTTATGTATGATATGATCCTGTCTTCATAGCTATGTACTTGGCTCTTTGGCTAATTGAATATTTTTAGTTATATGTGCATCTATCCATTTGTGGAATTTAAAATGCCAAATATCACTAGTGGTTATGCCTGGTTAATGAGTTTGTGGATGATTTATCTTCCTAAAGCTTTTCTCTGTTTTTAGTGTCTTCAGCAAACATTAAAGGCTCCTGAAATCAGAAAAAAGTTAAGTGTGAAATCAAGTTGATTTAAATCTACCTGGACTGTAGTAATTTGTTTAAGAGTTCCCTGGATTTTACATATTTTTCTTGTATGTAAAAGTCCAATATTGCAGAAACTGCTCTTAACCTACTACTTTTGTTTTAAAGAGGGTTTCAAAACAATTTTTCCAGACGAAGGGCAGAGACTATTGTCTTCACTGTGGATAATGAAAAATGAGTTACAAGGAGAAAGGAACAAAATCAAGTACAATGCCCTGAGTGTGTATAAATAGCTAATTTTCCAAAAGGTCAGATCTGGAGTCTGTACGTGGGTTAGACAAAAGGAAAGATTGCAAGTATATTTTTCACTGTAGTTAAACAAAAATGTACTTAAATAAAGCAAAATGTAAGAAGATGTTTTTTTATAAGTATATGATTAATGGGAATTTGGGGTAAATGCTCAAAAGATGGTGCTAGGATAGTAAAAAAACAGGCAGAAAGTTTGGTCACAAGAAACCTAAAATTTTAAATTTGGCTCTGCCATCACCTGACTTGGATAAGTCATTTAATTTCTCTTGCCCTTTGGTTTCTTCACTCAGATTATGAACAGTTTGATTAGATGATATGAAAAAGCCCCTTACAGTTGAAAGTTTGATTTATTCTGCTGTTTCATTTGTTCTTTCAGCACAGATCAAATTATGGGAGCTTACACTTCTGAAACTTGGGTCAAGGTCCTGGCTGATCCTCAATAGGAACAACTGTTTGGGCATCTGTGGTGATGATAGGAATTCCCTGGTGGTCAGTCAGCTCCGTTCCTCTCTCCCGCTAAGTGAAGCCAAGCAGGGTGGAAAGTGGGCTCAGGCACACAAAATCTTTTTTTCATTTCCACCGAACAGTGTCTTTTTACTTGGAACACTATTTCCACATGTGGAAATATTTCATCTTTTGCTAAGTGCTAGTGTAAATTTGTGATGAGAACTAGCAAATGGTGATAATAGCTGCTCTGTTTTAGGAATACAAGTATCTGTCAAATATACCTAATGTGTACTTATATATGAGTGCATATATTAAAAAACTTAAGTATTGATAAGCAGTAAGCACAGATAAATGTATTAGATTTTAAAATGGCTTTATTGGAGTATATCGACCTGAAACAAACTGCATATTTTAAGTGTGCAGTCCAGTAACTTCTGAGATACATACTTCTTCCCCCAAGTCAAATTAACACCCATAGCATTACCTCCCAAAGTTTCATTGTTCCCCTTAGAAATCCCCTTGCAAATTCTTAAAAATGTCAAATAGAAATCAAAGTTCTTTTGAGAGGAAGGGGGACTGTGGATATCCAATTATTCAGGCACCATTTGCTGAAAAACTGTCCTTTTCCCCCTGTGCAACTTTGTTAAAATTGATTCCCCACATATGTGTGGTGTTATTTTTGAAATAACTATTCTGTTTCCCTAATGTAGTTATTTGTATGCCAATGCCACATTGCCTTGATTAATGCAGTTTTATTATAAGTCTTGGTGTTAGATAATATCAATCCTCCAAATTTGTTCTTTTTTTTACAAAGTAGTTTTGGATATTTTATGTCTTTTTTTAAGATTTTATTTATTTGTCTTTAGAGAGGAAGGGAAGGAGAGAAGGAGAGAAATATCAATGTATGGTTGCTTCTTGTGAGTCCGCTGCTGGGAACTGGCCTGCAGCCCAGGCATGTGGCCTGACTGGAATCGAACCGCGATTGTGTGGTTCACAGGCCGGCACTCAATCCACTGAGCTACACCAGCCAGGCTGATATTTTATGTCTTTTGAACTTTCACGTGAATTTTAGAATCAGCTTGTCAATTTCTATGAGAAAGCCTACTGAAATATTTTTTGGAACTGCATTTAATCTCTAAATCAATTCAGGAAGAATTTATATTTTAATGGTATTGAGTTTTAACACAGTTTATTTTTCCATTTATTTAGGTTTTCTTCAATTCCTCTCTGTAAAGTTCTGTATTTCTTTATGTGTAGGTCTTGCATGTCTTTTGCTATGTTTACACTTACATATTTTATACTTTTGATATTTGTAAATGGTATTGCTTCCTTCAGTTTCAATTCTAATTATTCATTACTGGTAGATGAAAATAAATTTCACTTTTTAGTGTCATCTGTGATTTCATAACCTTGTTAACATTATTTTTTAATTCTAGGTTTTGTGAGTAGGTTTCATAGGATTTTCTATATATATGATAATGTCACTTATAAATAATGATAGTTTTACTCTTCCTTTTCGATCTGAATGGTTTTGTTTCTTTTTTCCTGTTACACTAATTTAAAACTCCTAAAAAATGAACAGGTGCAGTAAAAGTAGACATTGTTTGACATTATTTCTTTTTTTCAGATTTTAGGCAAAATGTACTTGGTAGTTTACCACCAGGTATGGTGTTCCCTGTACACTTTTGAGGCTGTCCACTGTCATCCTGAAGAAGTTTCCTTTTTAGTGCTGTTTTCCTGATAACTTTTCAAAATCAGGAGTGGTTTTGGATTTTGCCAAATGCTTTTTAGCACCTACTGTGAGTGCGTGTGTTTTGGTTAATATGGTGAATTACTTCGATTTTTAATGTTAAAGCAGACCAATATTCTCAGGATAAATTCCACTTGATTATGATGCATCATCTTTCTAAATATACATACAATTAGATTTGATTTGCTAAAAGTTAAAATAAATTGTGTCTGTGTTCATAGGGATACTGGTCTAAAGTTATCTTTTCTTGTAATATGTCTGATTTGGAATTCAGAGTAATGTTATTATCATACAATGAGCTGGGAAGTACTACCTTCTCTTCATGTTTCTAAAAGAATTTGTGTAAATTTGTATTATTTTTCCCTTCAGTAGTTGATTTTATTTATTTTATAAAATCTTCCTTTTGTGGGGAGATTTTATTTTATTTTACTATTGTTATTGTTGTTCCATTACAGTTGTCCCAATTTTTCCCCCATCACTCTCCTCTGCCCCACCCACTTCTCCTGTCCCTCAGTCAATCCTTACTTGTTGTCCGTTACCATGGGTCCTTCATACATGTTTTTTAACAAGACCCTTCCCCTTCTTCCCCCTGTTATCCCTCTTCCCCCTCCCCTCTGGTCACTGTCAGTGTGTCCTTATTTCTGTGTCTCTGGTTCTCTTTTGCTCCCTTGTTTGTTTTGTTGACTAGGTTCCACTTATAGGTGAGATAATAAGGTATTTGTCTTTTACCACTAAGCTTACTTCCTTTAGCATAATGCTCTCCAGTTCAATCCATGCTGTCGCAAAGGGCAGGAGTTCTTTCTTTCATCTGCATAGTACTCCACTGTATAAATGTACCATAGTTTTTTGATCCACTTATTTACTGATGGGCACCCAGGCCCTTTTCAGCACTTGGGTATTGTAAATAATGCGGCTATGAACATAGGGATGCACGGGTTCTTTTGAATGCACAGGTTTCAGGATTCTTAGAGTATGATACCAGCAGTGGGATCACTGGGCCAGAAGGCAGGTCCATCAGTAAGGCAGGTCCTTTAGTTTTTTGAGGAAATTCCACGCTGTTTTCCACAGTGGCTGCCCCCACCTGCATTCCCATCAACAGTGCACTAGGGTTCTCTTTTCTCTACATCCTTGCCAGCACTTGTTATTTGTTGATTTGTTAATGATGACCATTCTGACCTGTATGAAGTGGTATCTCATTGTGGTTTTAATTTGCACTTCTCTCATGGCTAGTGATGTTGAGCATTCTTTCACATTGTTATATGCCTTCTGTATGTCCTCCTTTGAGAAGTGTGTGTTCAGGCCATTTTTTAATTGGGCGAAGAACCTGAACAGACATTGGATTGTGTGTCTTCCTGATATTGAGACATATGAGTTCTTTATATATTTTAGAGATCAAATCCTCGTCCAAGTTATCATTGGCAAATATATTTCCCATACAGTTAGTCCTATTTTTGTTTTGCTTATGTTTTCTTTAGTTGTGCAGAGCTTTTTAATTTGATGTAGTTCCATTTGTTTATTCTTTCCTTTATGTCCCTTGCCCTAGAAGATATATCAGTGAAGATATTGCTGTGTGGAATATCTGATGTTCTACTACTTATGTTTTTTTCTAGGACTTTTATGGTATAATGACTTATATTTAAGTCTTTTATCTATCTTGAGTTTATTTTGGTGGGTGTTAGTGGTCTAGTTTCATTTTTTGTATGTCCCTGTCCAGTTCTCCCAGCATCATTTATTAAAGAGGCTGTTTTTACTCCATATTATGGTCCTGCCCGTTTTGTCAAATATTAATTGATTAGAGAGATATGGGTTTATATCTGGGCTCTCTATTCTGTTCCATTGATCCATGTGTCTGTTCTTATGCCAGTATCATGCTGTTTTGATTACAGTGGCCTTGTAGTATAATTTGATATAAGGTATCGTGACACCTCCTACTTCTTTTTTCTCAAAATTTCTGAGGCTATTTGGTGTCATTTATAGTTCCATTTAAATTTTTGAAGTATTTTTTATATCTGTGAAATTTGTCATTGGTATTTTGATAGGGATTATGTTGAATCTATACTTTGCTTTGGGTATTAAGGGCATTTTAATGATATTAATTTCTCCAATCCAGGATTACAGTATATGCTTTTATTTATTTGTGTCTTCTTTAATTTCTTTCTTCAGCGTTCTTGTATTTTTCTGAGTGTAGGTCTTTTACTTCCTTGGTTAAGTGAAAAGAGTACTAGGTACTTTATTTTTCTTGTTATTATAGTAAATGGGATTCCCCCCCGCCCCCGCCCCGCCAAGTTTCTGTTTCTGATATTTCATTGTTGGTGTAGAAAAATGCCTTTGATTTCTGAATGTTGACTTTGTATCCTGCTGTTTTGCTAAATTCATTTATTAGGTTGAGTAGATTTTTGGTGGGGGTTTCTAAGTATGCTCTTATGTCATCTACAAACAATGACATGCTATTTTATTTCTTCCTCTTGTCTGATTGCTATGGCTAGAACTTTTAATACTATGTTGAATAGAAATGGTAAGAGTGGACACCCTTCTCTTATTCCTGATATTAGGGGGAAAGCTTTTGGTTTTTGCCCATTGAGTATGATGTTGGCTATAGGTTTCACATATCTGGCCTTTATTATGTTGAGGTATGCTCCCTCTACTCTCTCTTTGCTGAGTGTTTTTATTTTTTATTACAAATGGGTACCATACTTTATCAAATGCTTTTTCAGCATTTATTGATATGATCATGTGATTTTTGCCTTTCATTTTGTTTATGTGATGTATTATGTTTATTGATCTGGGAATATTGTACCATCCTTGCATCCCTGGGATGAATCCCACTTGATCAGGATGTATGATCCTTTTAATATATTACTGGATCCAGATTGCCAATATTTTGTTGAGGATTTTAGCATTTATGTTCATCAGCAATATTGGCCTAAAGTTTCTTTCTCTGTTGTGTCTTTATCTGGTTTTGAAATTAGGATGATGAAACTCATAAAAAGAGTTTGAGAGTCTCCCCTGTTCTTGGATTTTTTGATAGGGATTATGTTGAATCTATACTTTGCTTTGGGTATTAAGGGCATTTTAATGATATTAATTTCTCCAATCCAGGATTACAGTATATGCTTTTATTTATTTGTGTCTTCTTTAATTTCTTTCTTCAGTGTTCTTGTATTTTTCTGAGTGTAGGTCTTTCACTTCCTTGGTTAAGTGAAAAGAGTACTAGGTACTTTATTTTTCTTGTTATTATAGTAAATGGGATTCCCCCCCGCCCCCGCCCCGCCAAGTTTCTGTTTCTGATATTTCATTGTTGGTGTAGAAAAATGCCTTTGATTTCTGAATGTTGACTTTGTATCCTGCTGTTTTGCTAAATTCATTTATTAGGTTGAGTAGATTTTTGGTGGGGGTTTCTAAGTATGCTCTTATGTCATCTACAAACAATGACATGCTATTTTATTTCTTCCTCTTGTCTGATTGCTATGGCTAGAACTTTTAATACTATGTTGAATAGAAATGGTAAGAGTGGACACCCTTCTCTTATTCCTGATATTAGGGGGAAAGCTTTTGGTTTTTGCCCATTGAGTATGATGTTGGCTATAGGTTTCACATATCTGGCCTTTATTATGTTGAGGTATGCTCCCTCTACTCTCTCTTTGCTGAGTGTTTTTATTTTTTATTACAAATGGGTACCATACTTTATCAAATGCTTTTTCAGCATTTATTGATATGATCATGTGATTTTTGCCTTTCATTTTGTTTATGTGATGTATTATGTTTATTGATCTGGGAATATTGTACCATCCTTGCATCCCTGGGATGAATCCCACTTGATCAGGATGTATGATCCTTTTAATATATTACTGGATCCAGATTGCCAATATTTTGTTGAGGATTTTAGCATTTATGTTCATCAGCAATATTGGCCTAAAGTTTTCTTTCTCTGTTGTGTCTTTATCTGGTTTTGAAATTAGGATGATGAAACTCATAAAAAGAGTTTGAGAGTCTCCCCTGTTCTTGGATTTTTTGGAATAGTTTGAGCAGGACAGGAGTTAGCTCCTTGATAAATCTTTGGTAAAATTTGCCTGTGAAGCTGTCTGCTCCAGGGCTTTTATGTGCTGGGAGTTTTTGATTCAGTAATCAATTTCACTAGCTGTTATTGGCCTACGCAGGTTTTCTGCTTCTTGATTCAGTTTTGGAAGATTATATATTGCCTGAAATTTGTCCGTTTCAACCAGGTTGTCAAATTTCTTGGCATATAGTTGTTCATAGTAATATCTGACAATCCTTCGTATTTCTTTAGTGTTGGTCATACTTTCCCCTCTTTAGATTCTGATTTTATTTATTTGGGTCCTCTCTCTTTTTTCCTTAATGAGCCTGCTTAATCACTTGTTTATTTTGTTTATCTTTTCAAAGAACCAGGTCTTGGATTTATTGATCCTTTGAATTATTCTTTTAGTTCCTATCGTCATTTAATTCTGCTCTGATCTTGATTATTTCCTTCCTTCTACTCACTCTGGGCTTTGTATGTTGTTGTTCCTGTAGCTCTTGTAGCTGTAGGGTTAGGTTGTTTATTTGAAAATTTTCTATCATTTTTAGGTAGACCTGTATTGCTATGAATTTCTCTTTCAGTACTACCTTTTCTGTGTCCCATAGGTTTTCAGCTGTTGTGTGTTCATTTTCATTTGTTTCCAGAAACTTTTTGATTTCTTCCTTGATGTTATTGTTAACCCATTCATTATTTAATAGAATGTTACTCAGTCTCCAAGTATTTGAATATAGCCCTGGCTGGTGTGGCTCAGTGGATTGAGTGCCAACCTGCAAGCCAAAGGGTTGCTGGTTCCATTCCTAGTCAGGGCACATACCTGGATTGTAGACCAGGCCCCCAGTAGGGGGCATGCGAGATGCAACCACACATTGATGTTTCACTCCCTCTCTTTCTCCCTTCCTTCCCCTCTCTCTAAAAAGAAAGAAAAAGAAAGAAAGAAAGAAAGAAAGAAAGAAAGAAAGAAAGAAAGAAAGAAAGAAAGAATTAGAATGTTTTTGAGTTTATTTTTTTGAGGTTGGTTTCTAGTTTCAAGCTATTGTGATCTGAGAGAATACTTGACATGATTTCAATTTTCTTGAGTTTGTTGAGGCTTGTTTCATATCTTTCCATGTGGCCTATTTTTGAAAATGTCTCACATGCATTTGAAAAGAATGTATATTTTGCTTGTTTGGTATCAAAGTTTCTATATATATCAATTAAGTCCATTTGATCTAGGGTATTGTTCATTGCCACCACATCCTTGTTGGTTCTTTGTTTGGAAGACCTATCCATTGCTGGCAGTGGGATGTTAGAATCCCCTATTATAAATGTGTTTCTGTCTATATCTTTCTTGAAGTCCTCCATGATTATCCTTATATATTTGGGTGCTCCTATGTTGGGTGCATATATGTTTATAATGGTTATATCTTCTTGATTGGTACTTCCATTCATTATTATGAAGTGTCCTTCTCTGTCTCTTTTTATGACCTTTGTTTTGAAATCTATTTTGTCTGATATAAGTGTTGCTATCCTGGCTTTTTTGAGTGTGTATTTGCTTGGAATTTTTTTCCATCCCTTCACTTTCAGTTTGTGTAGATCTTTCTTTTTTTTTTTCTGTGAACTGAGTCTCTTGTAGACAGCATATATGTGGGTCATATTTTCTTATCCATTCAGCTACCCTATGTCTTTTGATTGGAGCATTTAACCCACTTACACTTAAGGTTATTATTATAGGTACTTATTAATTAGTTTGATTACCTGCTTCTCTCTCTCTTGTTCTCTCTTTCTCTCTCCCTCTCTCTGTCTTTTTCTCTTAATTGAGCAAGGGCAGGGAAAGGCAAAATGGGGTAAGACAGAAGAGTAACCTGTGGGCTTTGAAGTACAAACAAATAGTGAACAAATAGGAATACTGTTGGAGAAGAACAGCGATAATTGTGATATGCTTGCTCAACTAACCACAATTTATAAGGCTGGAAAGGAAATAAGACTGTTATAAGAGGGGAAAAGAGAGTGTGAGCTGATTCAAGGAAGTAAGAATGCTTTGGCAAGGATAAATGGGGGAGAAATAGTAAGAGTAAGGAACAGGAATGTGGCATAGTGTGGGAAAAGATAAAGTTTACAACGACAATAAGGAAGGTCAGGAAGAAGGCAAAGTGGAGTAAGACCAAGGAAGGGTGCTACGTGGGATTTGAAGTAACAATAATATTGAAAACATATAATCTGAATAAAAAGAATAAAAAAATAAATGACCAAGAGTAGTGAGTTCGTTGAACTACAATTGAAGCCAAAGAAGAAATATTAAAAAGCTATGTAAAGGAACAAAAGAAGAAATAAAGAAACATGCAAGCTCTGGAGAAGAGTGAGGTGAAATTTGTCTGAACCATTGGTGTTCGCCTTCTGACTTCTTTCTTTCTGGATTCATCTCCGTTTTTTATCAGGTCAAGGTCCCGGGCTGGGTCATCCAACTTCTGGCAACTTGCCCGTCTCTCCTTCACCTGCCTGGAGGTTCTGTTGTAATCAAGAGGGGGCGGGGCTCTGGGTCTCCCCTGGGAGTCACTGTTCAGTATTCTTGGGAAATTGTGGGTACATTCCCTGTACTCCTACATGTCTCATCTTAGTCTGTCCCAGTTTATTTCCAATAATGTATAGTTTCTGATTGAATGCTGTCCATTTCATGGAGAGGGAGGCAATCAGTGAAAGAGTGTCAGCTTTCTCCTGCTTGGCATGGGTGGCAGCTCTGTGTAGGAGCCGAGGCTGGGCGGAGCCCTCAATCTCCCTTGCTGCACCACTTCCTGAAATTCCTTCTTTGATGGCCTCAGTGAAATAGGGCCTTAGGACGCAGTGAACTTTGTCTCCTGTAAAGAGTTCAAAATAGGCCATTTTAGGCATTAGTCTTGTTGTCTTTCTCTTTTAGAAGTGCCCCCTGCACGGCTGTTAAGCTTGCCCAGCCCATTTTGCAGATCTTCCCCTATTCCTGTAGGAGGTGGGGGCTGAGTGCAACCTTCCCTTGTCCGAGGTCCTGCCAAGGAAGGGGGTCAGTCTGGCTTCATATAATCTCAGGTGCACAGTTCCCAGCCCACTGCCCTCACAGCATACATGGCTCACACTCTCCACCTGCTCAGCAGCACTGAGCTGGGCCTGAGAAATCGCCTCGTTTGCACCTTTTTGATCAATCTTCTCAGGCATACTGAGTGAGAGTGAATCACACCCACAATCCTTTTTTCCTTGTTGGCAGGACAGCAGCGTGCATGGGGTCACTGTATAGCATGCCTCGGCTCCCCTTCTAAAAAAGTCTCTCTGGGTGTTCCCACTGCAGTGCTGTGTCACTGTCCAGCTTTCCATACACACCACCTCTCCAAAAAGTCTAGAGTCTATCCCAGTCACACAGTCCTGGCCCTCCTCTTCCACCAGATCCAGGAGCAAATAGTATCTGTCTCGGTCTCTGGCACTCTCACAGTTAGCAGTTGTTGCTGCAGCCATGGGTGTGCCACTAGCTGTGTGTGTGTGTAGCCTGGTTCTCCCTCATGACTTTCTGTATCCCAGTAGCTCCCTGCCCAGGTCTGGGGAGTCTCTGCCCTGAGAGGGGAGGGAGCCACTAAGCTGCGATCTCTGATGAGGCTCTCCACGTATCTCCACCGCAGCTGCCAGCAACCACACCCAGGGATTTTCGCTGTCCACCTATAAAACCTCCTTACCACCTGTTTTGAAGTGTCTTCTGTATCCTTTGGCTTCCAAACTTCACATTAGTTAGGATTCTGTTGACCGTTCACTTCATTTTTTGAAAGATCAGCTAAGTGACCCAGTTGTGTGCAAGAGTAATTGTACTCGGCTCTCACCCACTTGGCCGCCACCTTGTACTCTTTCTTCGTGGGAAGACTTTAAATTAAAAATTCAATTTCTTAGTAGTTACAGTGTATACAGATGTTCTATTTCCTCTTGAGTGAGCTTTAGTTGTGTCTTCTAAGGAACCTAAGTTTTTCATCTAATTGTCAGATTTATAGACATAAAGTGTTTAATATGCCTTTCTTAACTAGTTTAGTCATCAATTTATTGACTCTCAAAATTCACTCTTCTTTATCTCTTCTCTGGTAATGGAACTTTAAACATTTCTTGTTCCTCCCAAGCATGAGGATAAGTTTCGTCAACCGAAGGCACCGGAAGACATTATATGAGAGGGACTTTTCTTCCAGGTTCCTTTCTGGAGGCAATGCTCCACGTATATTTCCACACCTTTGCAGTCAGGGCTTCTGTGCAGAGAACACTGGCACGTGGGTTAAAGAACAGCTGAATAGAACTTTAAAGATAGAGACACCTGGGGAGACATGCAGACTTCTCTCCTCCAGTCCATTTGTTGATATTTGTTTACATTCCAGAGTGTAATGTATAGGGGAGCGAAGACAATCCCCAGAGACGGTTTGTTTATGTTCTGGGCAGGGGTCTCTCTCAATGGGCGGATGGCAGGGGTGCCAGCAGCCCTTTGAAGCTTCAAGTTTCCTAATTTTGTAATTCCTTTCCTGTGGTGCACAGCTCATTTTTATGCACAAGCTACGTGTGCTCCATCACATCACACAGCACTTCCTTTTGGAATAATTCGCACATGTGGAAATAGTGATGTGATGTGGAAGGGATGCTTTGCTGCCCCACCCCCTGGGGGAACTGAGTCATGAGGAGTGGACACAAGTTACTCTGTGTGTAAAAGTTCTGTTCTCCGAACAAGAGGTTTGATACACACACACATACCACATGTTCAGGGATACATACACACGGTGTACACATACACACATGCATACACACATATATATCTGTGGCAGGCTAACCCATTAGCTTATAGATCTGTAAGATTTCAGAACCTTCACAGTTTCAGACTTAACAGTTCTAGTGGTTTGTTTCTTTGCCCTGCTGCATGGCTGTCTGCAGCTCACTGTCCCAGCAACACGTCCAGAGCCCTTGGTTCCTCTGGAAGCTCACGGTCCTGGGCACTGTGCTCACTGTGGCCCTGCTGACATGGACACCATGTGCTCCAGGGGTGGTCAACAGGCTCCCAATACTGCAGTCTTCTCTGCACAATATCCCATTGGCCTTGACCTCTTTGCACCCCATAGAGTTCTTTCCCACAATCCTCCTGACATTGACACTGCATGCCCTTGGCTGCATACCATCCCACCAATAAGTGGGCTCCAGAGACCTTGACTCCTTTTATGCTCTCGTTCACCAACATTGCTTTACCTGCAACTAGAAGAGGTTTTTATTTTCCTTATTGATATTTCCCTGCTTGTTCAGCACCTGGGGACCTTCTCCGGCTTAGGCAGTCCAGCTAACTTCTCTGCCATGAGGTGCGCTGCAAGACCAACTTTTCCAATAAGTCTCATTTCAGCCTTGGAGACGGCACCCCCTTTCAAGTTTGTTTCTCCTTGAGACCTCTCCCTCAAACTTATGTTTTTTTTTAGCGTTTTCATTACATCTTTACCATTACCCTGCATTATTGTTAGTTACTTTTTTTATTGAAAACTTTATTTAAAAACACTCTTAAAATTAGTTGTATCATATAGTGTGCATTCATATAGAACACAGTGACCTGTCAGGGCTAAAGGGAGAAGAGCTTACAAACTTAATAGTTAATTATTTTTTATATCAAACCTTCTTAGTTCAAATTTATGTGTCTTGTGTATGCTGATTAGATTTTGACTGATGCATTACTTATGAAAAATTTGTAATCTACAATTAATAAACTGCACAATTTTTAAATAGTACAATTTAATATGTCTTGGACATATGTATACACTCATAATATAAATCAAGATAATCAATATATTCATTACCCCTCAATATTTCTTTATATGAAGTGGTACTTTAGGGACCTCATAAAGAGTATGCTTAGTTTGGGTTCATTGGGATCAGTTTATGGGATTTACATTTACTCTCAGGTATAGTCAAATCAGTGCTGTTTATCCTGGTTTAGGAATAGCTTCTGAAAATGTTAACACTGCTTACTGCTTTCAGCAGAATCTTGATAGGATTAGGGTTATATGAACACATCCTATGGTACTGAGAGTAGACCCATGTGACTAATGGAGGAAGGACATAAGTATATGTCCATGCAGGAAGTATCCAGCCATGCAATATGAAAAATAGAGACATTTATTGAAGAAGATGTAAGATACAAGAAACCTTATACACAAGACCATGATACCTCAGTCCCCTTCAAAGTAGGCACCTTCGGACCTCACACAGTTCTCCCAGCTGCCATCAGCTGCTCCGTCATATTTTCCTAAATTTCATCAATGGTCTGAAATCTTCTCTCTCAAAGGTGATTTTAGTTTTGGAAAAAGCCAGAAGTCACAGGGTGCAAAATCTAGGCTGTAGGGGGCTGAGTCACCTGGGTGATCTGATGTTTTGCCAAAAAACTGCATTAGATGTGATGCATGAATGGGTGCGTTATCATGATGAAGCTGCCAATCACCAGTTGCCCTTTGTGATTCGGCCTTCTGAATAATAGTTTCCAGGGAAGAATGTTCAGAGTCAATGCAAATTTTGATGCAGATTTGTTGCTCTGCTCACTCAGTCATTTTGAATGCCACAGCCACACAGTAACACACTCACTCAAGAGCATCTACCACCCCCACTAACTATTGTGGGGGTGGTGTTGTGAAGGTGTCATTGGTATTGTGAAGGTGTCATTGTTCATACACGCACATTCCAATCCACTCTCCTTAGCTGCCAGGTTACATTGATATCACACAAACCATTTTCATTATATTAACAATGGCTAGACTTTTTGTGTATATCTATCTATATATATAGATAGATATATCTATATCTATCTATCTCTCTCTCTCTCTCTCTCTCTATATATATATATATATAGAGAGAGAGATCCATGACCTTGTCTGTAGAAAATTGTTCTAAATTCTACACTCACATGTACAAAGACTTACTAGAAGTTTTCCCAGATTACCAATAAAACTTTTAATTAAACTACTAATAACACATCAAGAAACTAAAAGATAACTATCAGCAATAAAAAGAAAATGAATTTTGATTATCCATGAGCAAGGAGAGAATAAATTAGCTATCTTTACAAAGAGGAAATCAAAGAAGCCAAAGCCAAAATTCTAGACAAAATTTATTGTAGAGTTGGATTTGTCCAGTTATTAATAAATGTTTTGATTTTCCTTAAGTTTATATTTGTGGTATTTTCCAGCTTTTACATCTTGAAATATGTTGCAATTTATTTTTTCATTTCAAAAATGTATACTGTTAAACCTAATTTTGTACCTGAAATTTTGTATTTATTTTTCTTTAACTCAGACCCCCCAAATGCATAAGCTTTGAGTTCCATACAACTTGAACCTGTTCCTTGCTTTCAACCATCATTTTAATTGAACACGTCACACTGAATGAATTGCTTATCAACAAACAAAAAGAGCTGGCGAAGATGTGGAGAAAGGGGAACCCTTTTGCACTGTTGGTGGGAATGCAAACTGGTACAGCCACTGTGGAGAGCAGTTAGAGATACTTCAAAAAATTAAAAATGGATCTGTCTTTTGACCCAGTGGTCCCACTTCTGGGAATATCAGAGGGAACCCAAAATAGTAGAACATAAGCACCCCTAAGTTTATTGCAGTGTTATTTACAATGACCAAGACATGGAAGCAGCCTGTGTTCATCAGTAGATGAGTGGATAAAACAACTATTGGATATTCACACAGTGGAATACTACTAGCTGTAAAAGAGAAGAAAGTTTTACCCTTTGTGAAAGCATGGATAGACTTGGAGAAAATTATGCTAAATGAAATAAGCCAGTCAGAGAAAGAAAACTACCATGTGATTTCACTCGTATGTGGAATCTAATGAACACACTGAACTAATGAGGAAAATGGGAACAGACTTACAGATAGAGAGTGGGATGACAGCTGAGTTGGAGCAGGTTATCGGGTGAAGGGATTGAGCAGAAAGGAAAAAGGACTCATGGACATGGACAAGAGTGTGGTGATTCCTGGGGAGAGGGGAGTATAAGGAGACTAAATGGTACTGGATAAAAAATACAATAAAGATTAAATTAAAAATATATATGTTTTTTAAATCCAAAACTATATAGGAATTTTGAAATAGCGGATCATGATAATTAAAATAATAGCAATGATAGATAGTGATGGTTGTGATGATTAATGACTGTTTATTTCTATAGAACAAGCTAAATCCATTAATTCCCATTGTGAATTTTTCTGACTGTTAAGATTTCCTATTTATATCTTCTCAAAATTGCACCTACTACAATTTAAACTTACTTTATCTTAACCTGCCCTCACTGCACACTGAGAAATTCTGGTCAGCATTTACCATATATTTCCTTAAGTGGTCAATGTTTGTGAAGACTTTTTTATGAGGCCAAAACTTTTTCCTAGTTTATTCATTTATGGTGTTATACAATATGATATTTTAAGCCTTTGCAAATATACAGGTGATTTTTATTTACTTACATAGTTAAATAACTGCCTTTATTGTTAAAAAGTACAAGAAAATTGAGTACATAGCAAAGTACATAAAAGTTGTACTGGAAAATTGAGGACAATGTTATTTAGAGTATGATTTGTTTGGTCTTCAATAATTATGTTGTCAGGCATTTTTTTTCACTTAAAAGGTAACATTGAAATTGGTGTCTTTAGACATATTTTAGGTTCAAGACTAAGGTTAGCAATTCTCTTGTGTAATATGCCTTAAGAATTGTTCAACACAGCATAAATAAAATCATAAGTATGCTTTTATCATATTTTATTTATTATGTGACAAAAATGTTGTTTTCTGGTTTTATTGGTTCCTTTTATTCTTTGTGTGAATATTCGTAGTTTGAATAGATCTCTTTCCTTCTCTACTCTCTTTATTTTCATATTTTTAAACAGATTGCTCAAATCCAAGACAAACAGCTCTTTGAAAATGGTCTAGAAAAAAGGGTTGAAATGATTTAGAACTAATTCAGGATAGAACAATCCAATTCCTGCTTGGAGAGGACACAGGAACTGAATAGAGGGGGCCATAGAGCCTGGGGAGGAAATTGTGAGCACTTGCTCTTGACTGTTACTACCCTCCTGTTGTCTAGGAAGATGGTTGTTATATTTAGCAACAAGTGTCATGGACAACCAAAACTTACCTTTCCTTGTAACAACTGATAGTTTCCATTACCTGTCACATTATTCTACTCTGCATAATAACCAAATACAGAATAAAATGTACTGTTTATACTGTTGCATATCAATGTATACTTCCAGCAATAATGTGACTATTAATATTTTTAAAAGTCATTAAATGGCCACTCATCAAAATTTTAGATTCTTTTAAAATTAAAATTCCTACAAAGAGAAATTAGGAATTATGAGGTTATATAATAAGCATATTGGAGGGGTCCTTAGAGATATTTTAGGACTATTTCTTATTACTTTTATTTCTAAATCTAGTATAAAGGAATGTTATTTATTATGCTGCACAATGCTGCCTTTTAAGTCCAATATTAATAGTGTGTAGATTTTATTTGTAGTATAATGTTTTCAATTGTGTATTGAATTTATTATGATAATACAATAGAATTATATACTACGAGCTGAATTTTAAAAATAAAATGTGAAACAATATTTTATAAAGCATCATATAATTAATTGCAAAGAATATTTGAGTATCATGTACATGTACTTGTATGAAGCTTTTACTAGGTGATAATAATAGTCATTTCATTGCCTTTAAGTGAAAATAGCTCTCAAGTGCTGTTTAAAATGCCCCCCTATTTTTAGACTTCATATCATATCTAGATGAATAAATCTTTTTGAAGTAACACAAAATTTTATACTTAGAATGGTAATTAAATGAAAAGTCAATCAAATAAGTAAATAAGTAGCGGATAAATCTAAGTGTTCCCCAAACCGAGGAGGAAAGTGAGTAATATTGCACAACGATGTGTTTCTCTGAGCATAGCTATTGCTCTACCATCTTCGTGTCTTGCTACCACGATTTTAGAACAGTCAGTTCTCATGTCTATGTGTCTACTTTGTATCCTTTGATCTGAATTTAGTCTGTACGTCTTCACTGAGACTGTGTTCTAGACCGTCATTAGTACAGTCATTCAACCATATTTGATGGCCTTTGCTCAGTGTTCGTTCTGCATAACATCTCTGTAGACTGTAATTTTTTTCTCTACCCTGCTTCTTGAAACACTTGGCTTTTGTGATGTTGATTCTGGGTTGTTGTCTATCGCCTGGACTACTCCTTGTCTCACTACCCTTGTTTCCTACTTTTCTAAATGTGCATGGTCTTCAGTGCCCATTTCAAGAACATCTACTCTTTTCTTCCTTCCTTGGGGACCATCTACTTTCTAGGCCTCATTTATCATTCTCTGTGAACCATATTATCACAGCTAACATTCTTCTGTCTCTAGACTTGTCTTGAATCTTCTGGAGTCAAGAAACACACAAAAGAACTAACAAAATTAAAGAATATATTTTTGAGATCATAAAACTAATTAGAGAGTTTTAACTATGGAAATAATTGGAATGATGAGATCCTGTTAGTAACCCCCCCAAACTAGAGTTTATTTGATTTTTCATTTTTGCTCTAATTTGAAAGAAGATTCTTGTGGACAAAGGGGAAATCTTGTGCACTGTTGGTGGGAATGCAGCTTGGTACAACCACTGTGGAAAGCAATATGGAGTTTCCATAAAAAATTTAAATTGGAGCTGCCTTATGACTCAACAATTCTACTTCTGAGAAGATAAACAAAGAAATCCAAAACACTAGTTTGTAAGGATGTATGCACCCCTATGTTCATTGCAGCATGAACAATACAATACAGCAAGATTTGGAAGCAGCCCAAGTGCCCATCAGTAGATGAGTGGATACAAAAGCTGTGATTCATTTACACAGTGGAGTACTACAAGGCTGTAAAAAAGAAGGAAGTATTTTCTGTCAGCGTGGATGGACTTAAAAGGTATTTTCCTAAGTGAAATAAGCCAGTCAAAAATGACAAATACCATATAATCTCACTTATATGTGGAATCTAATGAACAAATAAACTAACAAAATGGAAACAAACTCATAGATGTAGAGAACATTCTGACAGCTGTCAGAGGGGAGGGGTTGTGGGGCTGGGTAAAAAAGGTGAAGGAATTAAGCAAAAAAAAAAACCTGATAAAAACAGACAACAATGGTGACTACCACATTGTTGGGAGAGGGGAGGTAGGTGAAGGTAGAGGGGGGATAAGTGGGGATGGAAGGACACGACTTGGGGTGGTGAACACACACTACAATATACAGATAATATATTACAGAATTATGTACTTGAAACCTATATAATTTTATTAACCAGTATCATCCCTAATAAATTCAATGAAAAGAAAGAAAGAATATAAAGGGGATTCTTTTTTCTTTATACATTTTTAGCTTTCATTCTGTGTTTAATTTGAGAGGTAGTTCTCATGTTGTTGCATAGCTTTTTGCTAACAGTCAATAAAACGGGCACTACTATAAGTGAGTAGTTTCAAGTGAGTAGTTCAAGTACCAAGCAAAGGTGCACAGCTTTTCAAGTAATAGGAAAATTTAGTTACTATTTATACCTAAAGTTATATTAATGGTACTGGGGCAAGTTCATTATTTTGACACCACTTACTGATTTTTCTGCCAATGATTACAATAAAACGTAGTAATTCTTTTTATTTGTAAAGTGCTTTAAAGCTGTATACTTAGAATGTCCGCATCTCGCGTGACACTCAGGATGTCTTTTCCTTTGCATGTCATTCCATAACTTCACTTTCTGAGACCTGATTAATGCATTTGCAAAGGGTCCATTTTGCTGATTACTAGGGTCACAGAGACCAAACTTAATGCATGAGTTCAAATTATCATAGGATCGCCTAATTACATCTTGATTTTTTTTTACCTTGCTGTTCTTGTATAAGGACAGAACTTGAAACAAAGTTTTCAAAAGACCCAGAAAAACAAAGAAAACTTCTGTCTAAAAGACCTAAATTAGATCACAAATTGGATTTTTCTCTTAAAATGAAATGTGACTAAAAGACAATGAGACTGATTTTTACATATAATTGTGGAATTATTCTCATTATCTTAAAACCACACTGTGACTATACTTGTCAGTAGAAGAGAATAAAGAATTCTTTAGTTTGCTGCCTAAAACTTGAAGGAAATATTTCTGTGCCACCTTTTAGATATTAGAAGGCATTACATCACACAGGCCACAGCTGGGTCTTAGAAGTTAAAGCGTATTTGCAGAACAGGTTAATTTTCTCTCCCGATTTCATACTGTTCACATTAGGTCCCTTTCTCTTCCCTGTCACTTTCTATCTTTTCCAAGATGTTTGGATAATGATTGTTTTGCAATAGGTCCATACCCTGGATAATTCAATGAGCTTAAATAACACAGACTTCAATAAGTAAAGCTGCTAATTCTATACGTGTCCTCTGCTCTGTCTCTTTTCCTCATGGGCCTTTGGCTACTTATGTATATATTTTTTAATCTGAAGGGTAACTCCACACAAAATATTTTCTTCTTTCACTTTCTGAAATGAAAACATCTACACATATGGAAACTATTTGATAGTGAAAAAGAGTTTTGTACTAAATATTTGGTGGAAAATATTAAAATGATAAATCTTAAACGAAAATTCTTAAAATGATAGTGAGAGTACCATGTACCTAGACAAAATTATTACATGCCTTCAAATATTTGGTATAATACATGGTGAAATAGAAAATTGATGTTACTATGAACACTTTAAAAATAGAAAGTTTTGGAATGGAAATTGAAGGAAATTATTTAAATACATTTATTTAAAATATTTATATTAAGCTTATTTAAATATTCCTATTAAAACTAGTCCCATTCCTATTTAAACTATGAGTAAATTGAAGCACTGGGAGTTACCAAGTATTGTAAGTCTTACAAGAAATATTACCATATACATATTCCAGTTAAATTCATCCTGTTATGTTCTAGTGGCTACCAAAACGTATAGTAACATAATAACAAATCTATTGAGGAGCATTTTGGGATATAGTAGTTGAAGAAAATGGTTTTTTGCATGGCAAAGGGTAAAAAACTAACATACTAAAAACAAATGCTTTTGCAAAAAATCCAAATGTTATAACAAATGTTTGAAAAATTTTCATAATATACTTATTTAGTTTATAGCTGTACTAAAATTTTTGAATTTCATTTTATTTCATAATTAGACTTTTTTTTCTGAGAGGCTTAGTTAAAAAGACGAAAGAACAAACAGCTTCCCGTATCTCCCCAAAGAAAAACAAGGGAAGTCAATATAATTTTATTTTTAAGAATACTAGGAGTTATATTCTCATCTTAAGTCCTATTCCAAAGTAATGAAAACAAAAGTCCACAATGTATTTATTTTCTCCTCCTTCAAATCTTAGAGTGTTTGGATTTTTAATTATCTGATTAAAAATGTACACCAGTTTTTTTTAAAAAAAGTAAAACAGGCTACTCAGTTCTATACTGCACATGAAGAGAACACAGGTTGTAAGCAAGTTTATTCTACTACTAGATGGATATAAAGCAGACTGAAAACATACCAGGACAACATGACATCACTCAAAGTAAATTAAATTAAAAATAATTTAAACCCAAATAGATAAAAAAGTGATAAGTAAAGCTAATGCATATTATAAAAACCTGTGTACTCGTTGCATACAAACTAAGAAGTCAGCACTAAACTTTCTAAAAATTAACAAAAAATGTAACCTGGACAATGTCATAATTTACAGAGTTTATATGTTTAAAAATAAACTTATTTTTCAAGGGGTACAATTATTCTGTACTAATCCCAGAAGGATATTTCTTGCAAGATTTCTAATTAAGGGAATAATGTGAAGAACAATGTCTTCTGCGATATTCTAACAGATGAAGAGTTTAGAGGGTCTGTCTTTAAAATATATATTAAACATTAAGGAATCATTTATTATAACATGATATGTATATTAGTAACTTATATGTAAATTGGTATATAAATATGATAAATACAATACTTTAAATATTAAGATATATATCGTATTTTCTTAGAGTAGTACAACAAAGCAGAGAATAGAGAGGTAAACTTGTTTTCTTTATGGAGCTTGTGGTGAAAGCACCATAAGCCAGCAATGGCTTTCATACACATCTGGCCAAGTCATTTGTTGCCACACAGAGGCTCAGGTGTACCACACCAAAAGAAAAGTCATTGTCTTGGGCAAACTATCCATAACATACAACTACCTTATAATGTACGATCTTGTGCAGTAGGTTAACTCATTGGGTTATTTAGGTACTTATTTTGCAATCGCTTCCCTTGTCCCATACAGAGAATTGACTGCTAACCAAGATTAATTACCCAAAAGTGTTTTTCTGAGACTTAAAAAAAAAAGTCCAAGGGGCACATATGATTGGTTTGCCTGCATGTGCAATTTTTGAGCTAAAGTTTTTTTCAGCCCTATACTCTCTGCTGAAGAACTTTGGAAACCTAATGGTCTCTTCTGTATATCCAAAATTACATCCAGAGGAACTTCTCACACCTTCCCTCAGTGACTGAGAAGCTTTTTATTTACCATGTGTTCTGTTAAGCAGGCATCTCAACTTTCCAAAGAGGATGTTAGTCATCCCGATGCAGGCACATCGCCCCAAGCTAAGGCAGCACACACAGGACAGCTGCTCTCCAGGTAACTGTTAAGTGATACCACCCTAAGGTTCCTGCTTCTCCAATACTATGAAAAACTCACTTGAACAAAAGCATATTTACACACACACACCACTGGAAGGATATGTAGTCTGGATGAGCACTGCATGAACTGCTTTTTGCTGTTGGCCCCTCATATAATTGCCTTTATTGAATTGCTTTTTTAGGGCTATGGCCCAGCCTACAGCGAATAGCTATGAGAACCAGTCTTATGAAACATATTGCTGAGTTTAGTGCAAGAATGCTGTTGGGTTTGTTTCACCACCGAGGGCCATCCTGGTGAGGAGCCATGGGAGAAGATTCTCTCAGATATCAGAAGCAGTAATGACTTCTCTGGGCTGTATCTCCCCCACGCCCATCCATGCTATGAATAGTATACCTGACTGGGTGTCATCCGAATCCTGTTGTTCCTGCCTGTGTCCACCTAGGCCCTCCTTGCCCTGGAGGCCAGAAAATGTAGGTGCCTACGTGACCTTTCAGCAAGGGTCCAGACCCACAGGCAGCTTGTGCATTCACGTCCACTCATTTGTTCTATGGCCATTTTTCCTGATTTCCCTTTTTATCCTCTTAGTTTTAAGTATATCTCTTCTTAGTGTGTTGTGTGAATTTTGAAAGCTACCTTAAATAACTTATGGAAGCAAGCATGCGAGTTCTGAGGACAGTGAAGGTTTTGACCTTTCGTCGTCATGTTCTCCAGCTGTAGGGCCCCTGGTGTTCTTTAAGCTGCATCCATGTGCAGTCAGTCCGCCCTCAAGATTTGCCTACTCTTCCCTCTACAGGATTTTCTGTACTGATAAAACTTTACCACCTTCCCCAGGGAAAACATGAAACATGTGTTGATGCTTCTGTTTCTGCACATCACTTGTGCTATGCTCTTTAAGCATATACATTTTAATATAAAATTCCAAGCTTCTTGGAAATATTAGATTCTGTGAGCTTAATGTTTTTGATGACTCATATTGTCCCTCAGTTTCTTGGGTGATTTAGTAAAAGATCTGAATTCTTTTCTGAATAGAAAATATTCATTTAATAAAAAATGAAATGTTTACATAATTATTTTAATAGGCGGTGACAGTAAAGCAAAAATCCTGGTATGTTCTAGTATCAAATTTGTCAGTAAACTTATTTCTTTGTGTGAAAATGTTTCTTACTTAAATAGGGTAGCAGAGATCCAATATATTCTGTAAGTAGCTTTAGCATTTATACTTTTGAAAAACTAAGGTGAATATAGGAAAATCATTTTTATTAGATTATCATTCATTTGCTTGTCAATTTATTTCTGCAGTCAGTAACTATGTTCACTGTACTATTCTAGGTACTGAAGATACAGTGATGTAAATTTAAAATTCCTGCCCTACTGGAATTTATATCCTAGTCAGGGAAGGTGGATAATAAACACATAAATGAATTAACAGGCAACTAAATGAGATCATTTCAGGTGGCTATGAATGCTGTGAAGCAAAAGAAGTAGCTATGTGTAGCGATGACTTTGGTTAGAGAAATCAGGGCAGGCCAATGATCTCTGATATGAGACAAATGGGAGAGGGAACCAGTCGTGCAAAGTTCTGGGGAAAGAATCCTCCAGGTAAGGGAAAGAACTAGTGAAAAGTGTCTTAGAGGGGATTAAGTCTATGTGCTTGGAGTCCAAGACAAGTCCAGCATGGTCTGAGTGCAGAGACCTCAGAAGAGATAAGCCAGGATGATAAGGGGCAGGCAGAGGGCAAACCGCTTGCGTCTTGGGCAGTGCATGTCTATCTGTTAGGACCTTGAGAAAGTCACTTGACCTGTCTTGGCCTCAGTTTTCCTTTGTCTAAAATGAAGAGGGTGAAAGCTACCTCATAGTCCTGTTTGTAAATATTTTGCATGCTAATCAATGGGAGAATGTCTGCACTTAGTAAGAACTACATGTATCTGCTATTATTATGTACATAGGCATGGTAGTTTTTCCCCCTAGCTAACAATTTACTGCCTTGATTGAACTTTAAAACTAAAATAGGCCTCGGAAATTATATTCAATCTTGGCATTTTACATACGAAGGTTTAGCTATGAGAGGTCAGATGATCTGCACAAGTTCTCACAATTAGTAAGTAAATGTTTACACTAGATTCTTGGTCTCTTGACTCTCAAGCCTAGAGCCTTCTACTGTTAGGTGGTATTGCTCTTTAATGACTTAGAATTATTTTCCTTAGTATTTGCCTGATAGAATTATATTTAGAATAGCTCTATTGAACCTGAAATTTTTTATAGAGTCCAAGAATGTTACCATACTGGTTGCAGTTAAGCTAATTTTTAAGCTAATGATTTACTGCTAACTGAAAGATTTGTAGAAGTAATTAGAATTTAAGATTATTCTATTTCAACTAATTAACCATGAATTCAAATATTCCATTAGTAGCTTTAGCATTCATACTTTTCAAATAAGATGGATATAGAAATTTCATTCTATTATATGATTTATTATATCATTCTTTCATTCATTTCTTCAACAACTCCTCTGTGCCCTATGCTATTCTAGGCACTGGAGATACAGTGGTGAACAATATGAAGTACCTATTCTCATGAAATTTATACTGTGGTCATGGGAAGCAGAATATAAATGCATAACTAAAGGAATAAATAAAAAAGGTAATTTTGCTTGTCCCAAAAGTATTTTAAAATTGGAAAATTAGGCCATCAGTGATATGTCATCGTGATAGTTAAGAATGTTAGCAATAAAATTGGAAGAGCTGATCACACTTTAAATAATTAATTCATTTAAGCAGCTTATTTTTCAAACCTTAGTTCCCTAGTCTCACTACCTACCAATAAACAAATTAGTGGGTTACATACATTCCAATACAATTATGTACAATTATGAACAGTAGGTGTCAAGTTAATGCATGGTGGCATAAAGACTTTGCTAAACTCTCCATACGGAACAAAAGTAGGTGGGAGGTGGGGGTGGGTTGGGTGGGGGAAGTGGTGGTGGGAAAATGGAGACAGCTGTACCAGAACAACAGTAAAAAAAGAACCAAAGTTATTTTACTCAAAATATATATTACTCGGTGGCTCAAAGTAATGTTAAATTTTAACTTGTCTCTTTCTACACCGTTATAGGTTTTCCAAGACATAGGAGATTAGTTCCTGGGGTAATCTTCTCTATGTTTGCCTCTCTGTAGGAAATCTCTTACCTAGGAATTGCTTTATTCCAAGAGTTCATTTGTAAGCCATTCTGAACTCATTTGCCATTGAAGCAGTTTTTAGCTTGGTGGTTAGATTTAAATGTTGGTTCATGGAAGTTGATTTTCCTATTCTTAAAGCTGAAAAGTTGAACTTAAGGTGTTCCCCTGAATTCTGGCCCAGTCTGATTTGGACGGAATAAACAAAGGGCATGCATTTTCTCCTTCTGAGTCCAGAGTTGGACTGAGTCCATCCCTCAAAGCTGCTGAGATTTTCCTTTTGCACCCTCCTGTCTTCTTTTCTACGCCCTGGCCTGTGCATAGCACCCTCTTTAGGCCTCTAGGAGTTTTTTTTCCAGTAAAAGCAATGTATCTTTTTTCTCTGTTTTCTATCTTATAAGAATAATACTAAAGTTGATAACTGAATACACTATATGGATATTTGACTTCTAGGATGTCAAGCAGGCATTCCATACTGTAGGAATGATTTCTCTTAACTTGTATTCAACTCCCTGTTTTTAGTGTCCAGAAAATATTTTTTCAGTTACCTCCCTTTTTCCCCTATCAACACCCTCTGTTCAGTCAGGCTATGGCTGACGGGTTTTCAAAAGTTCATGGATTGTTCTTGTTTCTTGCTTTGAGATGGTGGACTTGAGATGGTGGACTTTGAAAATATATGAGATTTCACTCAAAGCAAGCTTAGTCCCGTTCACCCTCCTTTTAGCATCTGCCTTGTTCTCCATATTGTCTTTGTGTACTTTGCTGTCACTTTAGAGAAATATACAACTTGAGATCCTAGCCTAAGCAAAAACGAATGGAAGCAGTTAAGGTTGCCCCACACCACTGCAGAGACAGTACATAGGTCTGCTGCCTGCGAAAAATAGATGTAGTTTATAGTATGTTCAACTTCATTGCTCATATTTTTTCATTTCCTCTTCCCAGCTGAATAAATGGGGGGGAAAGAGAAAAAAACTACTGCCATAAGAAGTGCATTTCCCCCTCTATGTTCAATTATGGAAGGACATCTATAAACACAGGCATAAAGCCCAGAGAAAAGGAGGTATTTCTGAAATGTTGTCTCATAGTCACTTTAGCTTCCAAATAAAAATTGTTTGGAAATATATTTAGGACATATGAGCAGAAATATTGACATATGGTATGTGATATTTGGCTGAGTTCATAGCTGACATATGAGCCCGAAGGAGCTTTGCTGGTAATTGTACCACCGAGAAAGAGACTGACTGTCAGAAACACAGACATTCAGGAACCTATGGAAACCTAATGGTCATGTAGAAGAAGTTACTTGGTGACCAAATCACAGGAATGGGACTAAAACAAAATATGAATAAAGTTAATGAGAGTTTTAGAAGTTAGCTACACTATTCTGTTTTTGTTTTTATAGTTTTTAAAAATATACCTTTTTCTGGACTCCCAGTAGCCATGTCAAAACTATGACTTCTACTAATATTTAGAGTTGAATTCTTGTTTTTAGCCTACTTAAGGTTCATCGCAATTTTACCTCTGAAGCATATGTCACGTAAGTTTATAGCATGTTTAAAGTAGTGAGACACACTGTTTTATGTGAGAAAGATTTTCAGCAGAGCATGTTCAAACTTGTATTTACTTCAGACAGAGTTTTGAAGCCATAGCACTGTTTATTACAGGCACATTGGATTGAAATTAGGAAACTTCCTTTCTGTTTCTATTTTTTCCCTCTAGTTTTATGAGTTTAGATAAGTGACTTATTGTTGGATTTGTTTATAGATCTCAAAATGAGGGTGTTGTCTAGTTGAATCCAAGTTTCCTTCCACTTCTAATATCCAGGGAATCCTACTGGGTAGTTATCTGGATATCTGGATAAGACACTCCCTTTTTTGTGCCAAAAATATTGGCTGAAATATCTACAAAGTTATATAAAAAGTTGAAACACATTTGAATAATTGCTTTTTTTACAGTTATTTTTACCTGAGTTTGTGGCATCTGCAGATGTTTCTATATTTGACTTTGGAGTCAGGAAAAAGGTTCACTCATCTGCTATTGGCACGTTAGTGATTGATCCCAGAGGGACCATTCTCACACAGCATCTGTGTTCATCTACATCGTTGTCAGGACACAAGGTTCTAGACTCGAATGAGGAAAATCAGGAGAGTGTGATGAGCTTTAGGGGGTAGTAGGAAGTTGTAATTATAGTTAAGGGTAACCTAAAAGGAACAACAGAAATTTGGGGGAAAGGCATTAACACCTTAGGGTCTAGAGGGACAAAGGGAAACAGTGGACATTGGAACCTGTAGACCTGTGCAGGTAGCTGTCGTACTAGAGGACAGCTGACCAGAGCTCTGGGATTCAGTAAAAAACCTGGACACTAATGTCTTTCTCCACTGACTCTCTAATCTCTTGCTCAAGTAGAAGCCAGAGGCCAAGGGAGCTGGAGGGAGCAGTCTGGTCTGGACAGCCTTCAAAGGCCCATAAGAGAATAGAAAAGGATCAAGAGTGGTTCTGAACATGCAAATGGAGAATATCAAGCACATCCGTATATTTTATGCTGTAGAAGGTTTCCTTCATCTTATAAAAAAGTACTTGATGTGTTATTGATAGACATTCAGAGTCACCCTGGGCATGATGAACTTTAATGGGAAAAGTCAATTTCTGATTTGTCCTACACTTGGGTACCTGTCACTATATTACTGTAATAATAATATTTTTACTAAGGCCCCAACTGACTGTAATACTGACTTATTTAAACACTTTGAAGAGGTAAGTAGTGCAACCAGAAATAGGAGGGGACCAGGAACAGTTCAAGGTCTGTTCTTATGCATTGTTGGATTTAGCTAGCTGATTTGTGTTTGTGAGAGTGAGGAATTTTAAATCTACACTTATGACATATTATCCAATAAATAAAGACACTTTTGAGACAGTGTTCTGTAGTTCTTTGATTTGTTTTGTTTTAGTTTTGGTATAGGGCAATACTGGATTTATCAAATTAGTTGGGGAGGGTTTCGTTCTCTTCTGTTTTCTCAAAGAGATGTGTAAATTTGATCTTAATTTTTCTTTAAAATTTTGGTAGAATTCTGTAGTAACAACCTCTGGGACTAAAGATTTGTTTTTCAGCAGCTTTAAGATTATTACAGTTTCAATGCCACGGAAGGTGGTAGGTCTAGTCAGATAATCTAACTCCTGGTTGGCTTGTGGTAATTTGTGAATTTTGAGGAACTGGTCATTTCTTCTAAGTTGTCAACTTCATGAGTTTGAAATTAGTTGTATTCTTTTGTTAAATTTAAAAAATAACTGTAGGGTCTGTGATATCCCTATTTTTCTTAATATGGGTGATTCATGTCTTCTATCTTTTAATTTTATTGATTTATCTATAGGTTTATCAATTTTGTTGATTTTTTAAAAAAGATTTTATTCATTTATTTATTTTTAGAGGGGAAGGAGAGAGGGAGAGAAACATCAATGTATGGTTGCCTTTTGTGCATCCCCTGCTGGTAGTTAGCCTGCAAGGAACCAGCTTGCAACCCAGGCATGTGCCCTGACTGGGGATTGAACCGCGATCGTCTGGTTCGCAAGCCCACGCTTAATCCACTGAGCTACGCCAGCCAGGTGATTTTTTCAAAGAATCAAAGATTTTTATTTCATTGTTTTATTGTTTTCCTATTTTTACTTTCATTGATCTACTATTAATTGTATTATTTCCTTCTGCTTGTGTTGGGTTTACTTTGCCTTTTTATAGTTTGTTGATGTATGAAATTTTATAATTGATTTCAAACTTTTTCTTATTTCTAATGTAACCATTTGGTACTATCAATTTCCCTCTTCGTCCTGCTTTAGTTACATCCCACATATTTTGATGTATTGTGCTTTCATTTTTTAAACTGAGTTCTATGTATTTAATTATATTAATTTTTTCATTTTGACGTCTGGATCATGTAGAAATGTGTTATTTAGTTGACACAGGTTTAAATTACACAAGAGAATTTGTAATTTATCTTGAAGTGCTTTTGTGATGTCTGTTTCAACACCTCTGTCAGATAATTACATCTGACTAATTTCAGTGTTGTATTGGTTGGTTGTCTTTTCCCATTTTAGGTATAACAATCATTTTCAGTTATTGCTTGGACATTTTGTCTTTTGTTTGAGACTCTGGGATCCTATTTAAATCTTGTTGTAGCAGAAAGCCGTACTGTTTAGATTGAGCATGCAGCTCCTGACTTAGTTTGTGGGCTTTGGTTCCACTGACAGTTATGTTCCAACAGATAAGTTTGTCTGACTCATCTGATGCTGCTGAGCTCCCACTGGCCTCTGATGGTGCTGCCTGAGGTAGCAGAAGGGGTTTCCTCAGGCTAAACCTCAGGGGTCTCTAGGAGCTAGAAGGCAGCCTGGTCTTTCAAGGAAAAAAGAGGTTTTCTGAGCTAGAACTCGTGTCTTAATCCCTTACCAGTGTCCCTGCTGCCCCAGCTGCCCCAGTGTCCCTGTCCAGAGGAGGAGAGTTTCAGGTTCCTGGAGACAGAGAGGCATTCCATGCTCTGCTCCCTGTGTGGTTGAGTCCTCTCTGCTGTTTTTACCCAGCCACTCTCATGTCCCCAGTGTGGAAGGAAATTTCAGACTTGGGGAAGCCTCCTTGGCCAGATACTTGTTCTGACAGTGTTTTCCTTCCGCTGTGAGGTGGACAGAGAGTGTTTCCTGGGTAAGCTGTTTGTTGTGGTGGGATCCCCTTACAGGCACCCTCTATAGGGGAGTTATAGGCCCGTGGGGACAAAGAAGCTTCCAGAACCAGACTGCTTGTGTGGTGCCTCTTATTCACGCTTTATGACATTCTTGAATCTCTGTCAGGAGAGTGCTTATCCCCATTCATCCTCCTTAATGATCCAGTCCAGCTCACCTGGTGTTCATGCAGGTTCTATCCAGGGAGGAACGGCCCTACCCAAGCTGCTTTTGGATCGTAGGTGGAGGTCAGGAAATGCTGGGCCTGAGTCACCTTTCTCCATTGGGAGTACCTCCATTGGGTACTGCTGTGTTTCTTCTCCAGTCTGCAGGTCCCAAACTAGTTCATCTTCTTCTTACCGAGTATCCGAAATCTATTTTAGTGGCCTCTTGTTATTTCCAGGATGAGGAGTGAGCATAAGCAGATGTATACCATCTTGTCTGTACCTGAAATCCGATTCTATTTCTTACCCGGAAGAAGCATAATAATGAAGGAAGTTGTGGAGGGAAGACTCCATGCCAGGCAGAAGGAGATGGAAGTGTGGAAGCAGAGGATGTACAGCAAGTCCTTGAGTAACAATTCCTTCTTTGTCTTTGTCTTTTTTATATCAATTAGTCTTTGGTATAATTGATTTCACGATATATTGTTTTGCTATAGTTCCAAGAACCTCTAGATGACAGTGAGGACCTAAGTGTACTGTAGACAATATGCACATCTGTCTCTGAGTGAGCACAATTTTTGTTTCCTCCAATTTTAAGTCTTTTGTATTTCTTCATTAATTCTCTATACAAATAGATATGTACATATAATGATAACCATACTAAATTTGTTGATTCTTGCTGGGAATTCCTCTGTTTCTGGCTTGCCTTGAGATTGAAACCCTTGAAGGAAAGAATTTCTTTGTATTGTAAAATTTGGATTATTATTTAGCAGTAGATGAATTGATGGGATAAAACAGCTAATGATGACTATTTAATTGAGATTTCAAAATTTTATGCATGCATCTGAAGGAAGATATTCACATGATTTTATTCCCTGCTCCTTGTGGCATTCTGAGAGCTTTGATTTAAATTGTATGTAAAATAAATTATTTAAAGTAGTAACAACTGTGGAATAATTACGTATGTGCATTAGTCCATTGGCCTTAAATGTGAGTGCCCTCATCCATTTGGGAAGAAAATATCAGCATATCTATTTCTATTTATTTCAATCTCATTGTCCTTTAATTTGTATTTTATGTACATTTTAAAATGTCATAATATATTAGAATAGCAATACATGTATAACATTTTAATATTATGTGATTTGGGGCACTGATAGGGTGTGGTAAAGCCAAAATAGTTTGGAGATTAATGACTCCGGAAAAAGAAGGTTGTCAAAGTTTGCTGCATAAAAAAGTTACTTAATTTGGGGAATTTATCCCCAATTATTTATAAAGTCTTTTAATTCAACTGAAGAGAGGCAGAATGTTCAGAATTTTTGTGTTTGCCTGAGTTTGAAGAACATACATCTATCTTTCTCAGAGCTTCAGAGAAAGAAACATTTTTGAAGTTGCACAGAAGAGAAAGAAATGTGTTGGGTAGGACAACATGTGAACCTGGAATGCAAAGAGCACGTTTTCGCGTGATTTACCAGAGGAGAGTCAGGGCTTGTTGCTCTCAGTGAGTCCTACTCTGTGTTTAAAAACCCCTTTCCCTTTTCCGCCTTTCCACCCTAAGCTCCTTACTCTGCTTTGCTGTTTTTCCCACAGCACAGAGCACCTATGCACTACAGGTATTTCTGCTTTTCGACAGTTGCTTTTACAAAAACCTACATTACTACTTGTTTTTGCTAACAAAGAAAGTCAAAAAGGACTTTGCTTTTATTTGAAAAAGTGAAAATAATGAATGTTTGGTGTTTGTTTTGCACCAGTAGTTACAGAAGCTGTGTTTGTCCGCACCCCGAGCGCCGAGAGTGGCCCTGCCAATCTCCTTCCTCTTTCTCCGGAACCACACTCAGCGTCTCAGCATCAGCTGCCATAGCTTTGAACTATGTCTTTGAGCATCTGTGGTTTATCTTGATTTATCTGTGCATCCATTAGCAAGGTGTGTCTAAGGTATCAGAAAAGCCTAAGAAAGCTCTTAAGGATCTTCCAATTAGTGTAAAACTGGCCATAATTAAGCATTTCGATCATGGTGAGTGAAATAGAGTTTGTGCGTTGAATTTTTGGTTGGAATGCTAAAAAACTTTTCCATATAAATTAGTGGTAATTGCTTCTTCACTTCATGCCATTGTGGCTTATGAAAGGTATCATAGGAACACTCTACTATCAAATAGCAAGGGAACCTGTATACGGTGTACTTGTATTCACGTTTATGTGGGTTGTCTGTCTTCCCCAGCTATAGAACAACGTTTCATGAGGGGTGTCAGCCGGCTCTGCTCATTGATGTAAACCTAGCAGTACTATAGTGCCTGGGTAAAGTGCAAGTTAGCTAAATGTTTGTTTAATAACCAGTAGTAGAGTAGTGTACTGGGATAGCCTACAAGTTTTAGGATTTACTGTGTTTTTTTTTTTTTTTTTTTGCTATCGTAGCTGAAGTTTTCTGCAGTTAATGTTACAAGGTTAGGTCACTCTTCTGTTCTTCTTCTCTGTATTTGGTGGAGAGGTTTTAGACCCAATATGCTAGCTAAAAAAAACCCCAAACTAAAAACTACTAGTTGATTTGCTTTCTTTATCCAAATTTAAGTATATTTCTTTAAACATTTAAAAATTAATTTTAAAATTTTTATTTTTTGTTTTATATTGAGATATGATTCACATATAACATTATGTTAGTTTCAGTTGTACAGCATAATGATTCAAATTTGTATATATTCAAAACAATCACCACAATATGTCTAGCTAACATTTGTCACCATACATAGTTACATTTTTCTTGTGAAGAGAATTTTTAAGACCTACTGCTTTCTTGGCAACTTTCAAATATGCAATAAGTATATTCCTTTGACTTAATGCAATTAAGTAGAATGAGTGGCTCTGAGTCTTTGAATCAAAGAATCACGTTGAGCAGTTGAGTTGAATAAGATTTCTCAGTGCCAATCGTAGAAAGCCTTCACTGAAGAAGTCACCCCTGATTAGGCTCACCTGGCTCCCGTCAGGCTGGAGTGACACGCAGGCATGGCTCTGTATTTAAAGCATGCTATCTTTTTCACTTGTACATGCATTGCGTGTTAAGTGTCTTTTGTTGCTTCATTTGTCTTTTATATCTTTACTATCCAAATAGGTAAAAATCATTGCCACAAATTTCTAAGTAGCAGGGTCCTGTATGTCTTCTTATGGGGCACTTGGGAAAGGTGCTTCTGAAGAACAGTCACTTCACTATTAGAGTTTTATTTTGGGAGATTAGAAAGCTTTTCTTTCAAGGGTCCTTCAATATGAGTATTATCTTACGGAGAACGCTTTTAATTCTTTATTGGATTAGTGATTAACTGACCATCTGCTGAGAGTGAAACTTCGAAAGAACAGTAAACAGGGGTGGATTTAGGAGGAGTGAAAACTCTTAGAGAATGGATAAATGTCCTCATCTCTGTGATTTGCTAATGTGACTAAACATTTTTGATCATTTTCTATGCAAAGCTGATGAAATACAGGAAAATAAAGTTCAAATGCATTTGCACAAAACCTCAGTTTACCTTCTTATCTCTCTCTCTGACTTAACCATCATTTATTTACTCAGCTGGTCTTGTGTTCTTGGATGCCTTTTGACTCATATCTGCCTCATTCCCTCTATGCAGTAGACTTCTATTGCTGTTTCTAGTTTTCTCACATCCTTTGCTTCTTTCTTTTATCCTCCAGTTAGAGTCCTTTTTGATTTTCATTTAGAGGGTCATTGTAATATTCCAACTAATTTCTGGACTACTTCATTTTCTCTTCTAGTCCCACCCTTCCACAACCCTTCAAGCTAGATTCATTTTCTATTTTTCAATCCTGGACATATTTCTCTCCTCCCCTAAAATTTTGGTTTCCTCTTGCCTTGTAGAATGAGTATAATCTCTCCAAACTGGTATAAATGATTCTCTACAATACATTGACGATCCCTAAAAGAGCTTTCCCCATTGTTACCCTACTGTGATGTGTATAGCCGCATGTCATGGGAGCATAATCATCAGAGGTATTACATGTCTGTTCAAAAAAGTGAACCTTCTTGTGTTTTGGTCCAACTTGATTATTTACTGATACTTTATAATACTATATGTATGGACACCTCAGTTCCTTTTTGTGCAGGATGTAGGAGATACTTACGTCATTAAATGATTCTAAATGAATTGACATAAATGCCGTCTTCCTGTTTTTTGCCTGACAATATCCCATCAACTGTGTAAAGCTTCATCATAAAGCCATCACAATGGAGTCACTCTAAAAAACTTCCTCCTTCTCATGACCAGATGCCTTCTAGCTGCCCTTCACTTACTGTAGCACGTTACTTAGCATCACTCGTTACACTATCTTTTCTCTACCATACTCAATAGTGATGTGCATATTTATGTAACACTCCCTTTTTCTACAACTTGTGAACAAAATTCTGTAAGATAATTTTCTGACCTCTCTTTCAGTCCTTGTAGTACGTATGACACATGATTTACTAATCTATGTGATTGGTTAACTTCAAGGGTTTTCCATGTATTTGTTTCTTTTTTGTAACCATGGCTGTTATTCTTGCTCTAGCAGGGCCATTTCTTCAAATGTCATCTTGCACAGAAATCTGTAAAAAAGAGGAAAAACAACTCACTGTGTTTGGCAGGGGAGTGATTATTATTATATTTTCCCCAAATATTCTCTTTCTAGCTCCCCCTTGCTGACTCTACGGAATGTCCATGGCTCTGCTCAATCTTGTCTGAAAACTACAGTATTCAGTTTATATGTCATGGTCAAGCAGGGAGAGGCCTTTTAATATCACCATCTCAGCTATTTATCTGAAGTCTTAAATTTGTGCTTGGAACAAACCTTTAAGAGAAGAATACATGAAGACGTATGTGGGCTAGTGGTGAACTTAGGTGTCATACAACTCCATTGTCCTCTTATTGACATTTTTCCCCCGTGATAAATATCATCCTCTCTGTTGGAAATATCTAGATATTGAAAAAAAGAAGTTAAGGGGTAACACAAGAGAATTAGATATTTTCCACAATAAATGACTTATGAAAGTGCGTAAAGTTTTCTCTATACTCTCATGCCTTTTAAAAGAGGAGAGCTGCAGGATGAGAAAGCTGACCTTTCACGTGTGTGCAGGAACAGAGGAAGAGACTGATGGATTGGTTTGTGACATGGTATTCTGAATGGTTTGGGTCATCACAGCCAGAGGCAGGAGCAGGACTCAGACAAAAATAACCCTGGCTTGGAGGGAAGAGACTGGTTTTGGTAAACAATGTTTCTATACGTGGGGGAAATGTTTCTTTGCATGGCAGAAGAAAATTGCCTTGAATTCTTTTTTTATTCCTTGCTCAAGTACAATTGTCTCCATTTTCCCCCAACCTTGGCTCCCCACCCCACCCATCCCTGCCTCCCACCCACGAACCTCCCCCCTTTGGCTTTGTCCATATGTCCTTTATACATGTTCCTTGATGGACCGTCCCCTATTTCCCCCCATTATCCCACTTTCCCATCCCCTCTGGTTACTGTCCGTTTGTTCTTTAATTCAGTGTTTCTTTTCTTTTTTATTTTAAGATTTTATTTATTTATCTTTAGAGGGGAAGGGAAGGAGAGAAGGAGAGAAATATCAATGTATGGTTGCCTATTGTGAGTCCCCCGCCAGGAACTGGCCTGCAACCCAGGCATGTGCCCTGACTGGGAATCGAACTGCGATCATGTGGTTCGCAGACCCGCGCTCAATCCACTGAGCTACACCAGCCACGGCTAATTCAGTGTTTCTGATTGTATTTTGCTTGCTAGTTTGTTTTGTTGATTAGCTTCCACTTATAGGTGAGATCATATGGTATTTGTCTTTTACTGTCTGGCTTGTTTCACTTAGTATAATGCTTTCCAATTCCATCCATGCTGTCACAAAGAATAGGAGCTCCTTCTTTCTTTCTGCTGCATATTATTCCATCGTGTAAATGTACCAGTTTTTTGATCCACTCACTTACTGGTGGGCATTTAGGTTGCTTCTAGCACTTGGCTATTGTAAATTGTACTTCTAGAACATTGGGGTGCATAGGTTCTTTTGGGTTGGTGTTTCAGGGTTCTTAGGGTATAATCCCAGCAGTGGAATTATCTGAAGAGGTGCCAAGTTCTGTTCCTCTCTAGAGCTATTGCAACTCAATAATCAAGGGCAAAGAATACTCCTAATACAAAGGGACATTTTGCAACAGGAAGAGAGAGGAAGAAAAGAAGGTAAAAGAAAGATTGAGATATTTGCTGTAAGGGTATGAAAATTTAGGTCTTCACTGAGTAGAGTATTCCAATAGCAGCTTATCTGTCACAAACTATGTTTTCTGCTTACTTTTCCTCTTCATGTTTTCCCTTCCCTTTCTGTTCCCCTTCCTTTCTTCCTCTTTGTTCCTCTTTCTATTCACCTTTCTATTTCATCTCTGTCAGGATGTTGGATGGAATATCTCCTATTGTTTGTTGTCTAGGAAATCCTGCTAGAGTCTTAAAGCTGCTGCAAAACAGCCTGGCGATGCCACTGCTTTGTAAGGAGAGCAGCGAGAGACACGCCCCGTTCCCAGGCTGTCTAGGGGCAGTCAAATAAGCTGAGTGGCCCCGACGCAGTCACCTCTATCCAGTCTCCATCAATAGAAAATTAAATGTATGGAGACAGTGCTGCAGTCCAGTGGCTAGGTGGGAATGTTTCTAGGGCCAGCTCTCTAAGACAATTATTAAAAGAGATAATTAGACATTTGATTGAAAGGAAAGAGAGACTGGCATTTCATTACTCAGGTTAATATCTGCTTATGAATCCCGTTTTCTTACCAATTTGGTGTCTGTGTGGAGAAGGGGAGGAGAGAATTGTTAAGGGGCCCCAGGAAGAGGTCAGACGTGATCCAGTGTTACTGGCATTCAGTTGTTTAGAGCGGTTACAAGGGCTGAGTTTTCTGTGTGTCAGTTGGTAGATAGTTGATACTGAGCCAGTTTTATTCGGTAAGGTGCTTTCAGGAGGATGGAATAGCAGAGGGGGCTGTGGAGAATACGGAACACATCAGGTTTGTGGGGTGGAGAGAAGAACTGAGCCAGAGAATTTCCTCTTGATAAACTATAGAGCAGGGTATCCCCACAAGAGACACACTTGCCGCTTGGAAGAAATTCAAGCTTTGTCTCTGTCAGCAATGAGAAGCCTACAAAAGCATCACATAAGTCAGTGACATCAAAACACTCTCATTTCTCCTCCTTTGTCCCTCCCAGCATATCAGCAGAATGGAGATGCAGAAGAAGGAGAGAGAAGCAGCTTACGGAAATAGATGACATTTACTCTCCCTGTGAGTCTCGCTAGCCATAATAGGGGAGAGGAAAGCATTGAAGAGGTTGACTATGGGATGGAGTTAAAACCTGTCTGGACTGGACTTATTAAACCCAGAGTGATTAAAATAGATGGACTGTGTCCAAGACAGTACTGAGAAGATGGGAGTTCGGATAGTATGGGTGAAGACAGCTTCTGGAGAAGGATGGCCGTGCGTGCTTATATCTGCCACTGTCTGAATGTCGGTGTTACCCCAGAATTAAATAATATGCTGATATCTTAATCCCCAAAGGTGATAGTATGAGTAGGTGGGGCCTTTGGGAGGTGATTAAGTTATGAGGGTTGGGTCTCATGAATGGGATTAGTGCTCTCTTGAAAGAGACAAAGCTCTGTGGTCCCTTCTGCTCTGTAAGGATCAAATGAAGTCTGTGGCCCAGAGGAGGGCCCTCACCTGACATGCTGGCAGATGTATGCCAGAATGGCCATTCCGACCTTGTATGCCAACCTCCAGAACCATGAGAACTAAATTTCTGTTGTTCATAAGCCACCCAGGCTGAGGTAGTAGCCCAAACATACTAAGATAGTATCCTACCAATTTTAGACTGTTTGGTAAACTTCACCCTACTTGGGTGTACTATAGTTTCATAGTACTTAAATTGTCTGTCATAATACTGTGAAAGTTTGCTGATAAGATGTGGTTGGCTTTTATAAAGAATCCTGAAAATTCTGTCTTCTTGTTGGCATGACCAGCATGATTAATAATTATCAAATTCTTTGATTCCTATAACTTGACCCAAATGATTTACTATGATTCTAAATTAAGTTGTTAATTGTCTTATTTGTAACGCTAGCTTCTGCTATTTGTGACAAATTTTAATAGGAATTCTCAGTGGTAGTAATGAATTTTCTCTTGATTTTCTAGTAAATAAAGATAAGAAACTTTGACAAATTGCCTTTTTAGATTTTGTCACCTCTAAGAAGTCAGTTTTTATTTTTTAAGACAAACCCATTATACCAAGCATGCATTACAAAGCTATAAAACTAATAGAAGCTTGCAATGGGATGGATCATTAAGAACCATCTCAGAAACAGAGGGAATGGATGTAAGCTTAGCAGTTGTTATCATAGATGATTCGGCACTTCAGGAGCTTGAGAAAGCTGTCAACCTTGTGTGAATCCCTGCGTAGGCAGTGGAACAGGTTATAAAAAGCAGAAAGGCGACTGTCTTCATCGGCGTCCTGCAGAGATGGAAGTCCAGGCCAGACAGAGTAGACCTCATTTTCTTTGTCTTCAGGATAAACCTAAGGACCCAAAAGATAGTGACTTAGTATTAGTATTATTACTATTTGCTTCTCTTTGTTCTTTCTAATTGTTGAAATAATATTTGTGGAAGAGACATGAATGTGAAACTCTCCAGAGAGAGGCATTGATTACTGAGCCAGCGTGTTCGAAATCTATCAATATTTATAATTTAAAAACTAGAAGCAAAATTCAAGTGGAAACTTCCTCACATGTATGTGATCACAGACGAAGTATGTCTGTGGAGCAGTAGCTAGGGGAGAACCGGAAAGTTGCTATTTGGACGTGGCTGTGAATGTGCCAGAGGAACAGTGGAGGAGCTCGCCTCCACTCTCTCACTCGAGGCCCTGCTTCATTTCAGTTGCTTGTCTCTGGTGTGCACTTTGCACTTTATTTCTTCTGACAGGTTGCATTAATTACATTGATCTTTTCCCTGCTTTGAACAGATTTTATTCTCCATGTAGTATACAAAGCAGAAATATTAGAAATGGTGAAGGTTGTACTTGCTTCTTAAAGGTCCAGATAATTTTGTGATGGCGTAGACTAAGATGATCCGCTGAAGTAGTCAGGAGACGTTCACCATCCACCCAGGACAGATAAGTGACAAATTTTTATGAGGAATAGCTGCTTTCTTTTGAGGTCTATGGGGTGGGAGGTTCTGGGAAAGTGCCAGCTAGGAAGGGGGGATTGGCAGGAACCCACCAGTAGTAAGAGTGGGTGGTGGGTGGGAGCACAACTGTGATAACCAAAGGCAACTGAGCAACATGGAGGACGAGCACGTGCCATTCAACACTAGCCATTAGCCTCGGCATGTTGGGAGTCCCCAGAGACCTGAGTCCCCAGGGAGCTGGGAGACCTAGTGACAGCTCGGCAACTAAGGCTGTCAGGGAGTCTGCGAAGCCAGAAGGTACAAATGTGGGGACATTGTACAGTCTGATCACTAAACGCGTTTTCTCCCGCATGTTAAAAATATCTTTTTAAACCAGGGATTCCTATTGGAAATTAAAATGTATTTAATAAAAGGTGTGCATGTGTGTGTTGGCTTGCATTTTAAATTTTTTTATTTTGATTTTTGGTGCTTGACCCTTATGATAAAATTTACTGTGCCAGGGACAATGATATGAGCAAGAGTAAATAAATACCTGGTTTTCAAAGAAAGAACAAAAAATGGAGTATAGAACAAATGAGTGACCTTGGAAAGCAGGCCCACAGAAATGAAGAAAACTGCTTGAACAGGTAGGCGTGCCTTTCACCTACCCTGACGTTAAAGTGTGCTCTGTGTCTTCTACGAAAATGACCAGGTACCACATGCCAACATGCACTTTGTATACAATAAGAAAATAGCTCTCCTGTTATTATTTTCATAATCGTGTATTTTTCTTTAGATGATACGTGATGTTTGAGAACCTTCAGAAAGCTGTTTAGATGTTTCCTTGCTCACATTGAAGGGATCCCATGTAAATGGAGATATATATTAAAAATATTCCCTCTGTATACATATGAAATGATTTGGGGAGATTCCATGCAAGGTATGAGTTTCATCTGGAAGCCCACCAAAACAAGATTTAGGATGACACAACTCTCTATGAATTACAAAATAAAGAGCATTTAGGAGAAGACCCACCCCCTTCCTCTGTAGCCCACTGAAACCTAGCGGCATGGAGGCAGCATCAGTGCCCTCCCGCCTTGTCTTTCCAAGCTCCTTCCGTCCCCGACAGATCTGTCTAGCAGGGGGAGGTGGGAGAGTGGAGTCAACACCATCTGAACTGATTTTGATTTTCTCTTTTCTCTGTTCCCTCTCGCACATTGGTGTAGAGAGAAAAGAGAAAGTATATGAGTGGAATTTCAATAACAGGTGTCCTAGAATACACTGAGGAAGACATTATCCTGTAGATTCCACTCTCCAGTTTCTTTCCCTTAAAATTATTTTAAATGCCAATCCTCAAGAAGGGCCAAGGCTTGGATGGATTTGTGTGTAGTCTAGGAAAGTCTGTGCCTGGCAAATATGACAGTGGGATTGTAAGATTCACTTACAGTAGAATCTATCAGTACGAATCACTTGGCTCTTGCTTGATTTAATAGCAGTGTAGAGTATAAAAGGCTTAAAGTTTGTTCTTACAGAATGAGATATTTCAAAACTCATTTCTCTTCACAGGCCTCATCTGTTTCATTAATTTTAAAAAAACCCAGAAAAACAAAAAACAAAGAAGTGTCACTAAGTTGCTCACCTGGCCAATGATCTTCTCCATGCCCTCCAGAAGTTGTCTGTTACGTTCCTCAATCTCTATGGCTTTTGATAGGATGCCCCTGGGGGGTCCTTGCAAACTACGAACTTCTGTGGCCAGATGATACAGAGGTTCATTCCAGGAGCGCAACACTCTAAGGACCAGGCTCAGAAGGGTTTCGTGCTAAGCAACCATTGAAATAATTACGTTAAAACAAGTATAGTACAATGGGTTATACGTGCTTTCTGCTCAGGGAGGCTGACCTAATTATCTCTTTGTTATTTCTATGTGTATGTAAAGTTGTTTCTAAGTGGTACAGGTTGAGAAAATTTAAAATTTAAGCTAGTAGCTTACGCTTTGCTAAAATCTAAAAAATCTGGCTTATTTAAATAACTATTTATTTTAATGGGAGTTATACGAATTTTGTTTTCCTTCTGAAATGCTACCATTTGCCTACACAGGTAATTCTTTTATATTTAACTGCTTTGCTGGACCATGGGTAGAAACCAGAGTTTTGTTGGAACTCCATACATGCCCCTTCTGACTCAGGACATTCAGATTCCAGCAGTGTCAACGACAATGAGCCTGAATCATTTCTTTTAAAGATTAATTCCAAGTAATGAACCAAAGTATGTGTTAATGTGTTGATTTGTGATTTCTACTTTTCTTTTAATACAAAATTAGAACAAAGAGAACATGAAAAAAAGATACAGTATTCAGAAACATGCTTTCCTCAATCTATGCCAACCCTGCTCTCAGACCACTGCATTTGCTGACATATTCAGGTGGCTAAAATGGCGCATTGTTGTCTGTCTTTCATACCAGCATTAAGGGAATTCACAGTGAATGTCTTGCCCACTAGTTTACTATTACAAGGACTGTGCATGAAGTGCCAGAGAGCCCATCACCTCGGATGTAAAAATGTTTGCTATCGTGATGTCGAGTGGTCAGGGAAATGAAGAGGACAGAAGAATCAAATAGGCTTTGCAATGGAAGCATGCACTGAGATATGAAGGAAAGGATAGGTAAAGAGGGACTGGCTCTGTGGTGGATGGCAGGGCAGTTTTGCTAGGGGCATTGGAACATAACAGTGAAGTGTGAGGGTTTTGAATTGGATGAAGTCCAGACTCGCTGTTCACTACCCATGTACTGGTGTAAATTCTATCAGCTCTCCAAGCCATGGTTTCCTTATGTCAGTAGGTGTAATAATAGCACTTTGTGTTACAGGATTTTATATGAGAATTAAATAAAGTAATGCATGTAAAATGATTTGTAAGGTGTCTGGCAATATAGTAACGATCAACAAATTTTAATTCCTCTTCTTCCTTTTTTTTACCATCTTTATTTTATTAGTACTATTGTTATCATCATTATACTTATTACTAATGAGCTTAGCAGACAGAAAGAATGCTGGTCATGTTACCAAAGTTGTAAGGAGAGAACACATTGTATTTATGGGAGCTATATATGTGAAGATATTTTTTGAAAATTGTGTTAACTGTGGCTATGGTAGGACATCAGAAGGGAGATGATAATAAAAATAAATTGGATGTGGGATAAATGATTGGAGCTTGATGCGCAGCCTTTGTTGTCATGGGAACAGAGGCAATAGTCCTGAGAAGCAAAACAGTAACTTACAGGTGCTGTTTTGGGGTCAGACTCATCATTAATATGGAAGAGGTGGCAGAGGGGTAAGTGAAGAGTGAAGAAAGGAAGAAGAAGTGGTGTCAGAGAAGCAGGCCAGGCAGAGGGAGAGCCTCGTGTGGGGGGCAGGAGAAGTCCAGGTGTGACGGCTCGGGTGGGGTGGTGGTCAGTAACGTGAAGTCCTGTCCTTTCAGGAGCCCCTGTCATAAGTAAAACTGCATTTATTTCCTATGTATCCATGAATTTTTCAAACCCTACATTTCACACATGCAAGTCCAATTCAATCAGTTCTTTCATATGGTATAATATATGCAGTCCTGGGTCTAACACATTGATTAAAATCATGTCTGCATGGCCAATATATAGATCTGGTATTTATGTTGCTGCTATAGTATTTAGTCTGCATTTGATTTTACTAATAGTTTACTAAATATATAACTTCTCTCTGATTGCTATTTTTCCTCCTTTTTGCTCTGCATGTGCAATTACCATTACCTATTATAATGTCCCTAATGATCTACTGCCTCGGTTGTTCTGGTGAGAAACCTGTACAAAAGACTCACGTGGGTATTTTGGGCTTGCTCCTTGTTTCCAGGGGTAGGGATGGAAGCAGTGTGGCAGCTGTTGAGGGCCCTGGCAATGAAATTCTTACCCTGGCCATACTGTTGTTCCTGAAAGTGATAGAACAAATTCAGTTGAGGCTCTTTGGGCATTGAATCTATTACCAAAATATTAACACATTTGATAAATATAAATTTTTTTAGAAATAAGAGCCACACAAAAATTAGAACAGGAGAATTAAAAAAGTCAATCTTTCCCCTACCTTTCTATTATCTCTATAAACATTTTTTTCAGCTAACTTCCATAAATTCTAGACTCTTCCCTTCTTTGCTATTTCCTTAATTTCATCCTTCCCATACATTACTATTTGGAAAGTAAATACTAAAATTATTTTGAAATATTAAATATTAAGTGTTTATTATGTATCATCTTTCTTTAGTACTTGAACAAAATGTGATAGTGCATATGTACTTAGCCATATAATCTCTTGTTTATGTGGGTCTGCACAGATATAGTCTTTTAATAAGCATTATAAAATTGTAACTTTTGTTTAATCTCTAAGTCCATGCAACTATAGCATCTTCATCAGAGATGCAGCATACAATTTGTGAATCATGATGAAGTAATAAGTCAGAAAAACAGGAAATACTAAGCAATGAACTGACAATAAGAACAGAAAAAAACTATACCTAACACATTAACAGAAAAAAAAAACCCTAATCATTAGCAAACATTGTGGAAACTTGAAGAGATTACTAGGAAGATTTGTAAGACTAGAGATGGCCAATCAAAAATTTAGTGTGAAAGAAAAATTACTGTGTAAAAAATACATAAATATATATTTATTACAAACATCGAGCCACATTCTTTCTGAAGATCCTTTGATTTATTGAAGTTCTAATCTATTGTCCAATCTTTGACCTAAAAGAGTTAACATACAACTTTCAAAGTACCTTACTCAGAGAACAATTGCTTCCATTTCTAAACGAATCCTTCTATTGTGGTTCTAAACCCATACATTGGAAATCTTAGAACAACAATTCCTAGCACTTTTGAGTTTCAGGAAAGCTAGCTATTATAATTTCTTCATTTTCTTAACGTGAATTTAGTTTAATTTAGTTTTGTCCAATCCACCCAGCTCATTGTAGTACAGTCCTCATTTATTAGATGTTTGCAGTGTGAGAGGTGAAGAATACCCTGGCAGACACATACCCTATATGCAAGGACAAGAAATGAACATGTGTCTTTTTCTGAGCCCTACCTAAAAGTTTTTTTATGTCAGGTGGCTGTGTCTCCTCACCCCCAAATTCATGTGTTGAAGCCCCAACTGCTAATGTACTATATTTGGAAGTAGGGTCTGTATGGAGGTAATGAAGGTTAGATGTGGGCATAAGGGTGGAGTCCTATTCCAGGAGGATTATTCTCCTTATAAGAAGAGACAGCAAAAAGTCCTCTGGCTCTTGCTCATTCTCCTCTTGCTTTCTCTGACCCTCCATTTACCTGCCCCCTCCTCCCATGTAAGGAGACAGGGAGAACACAAGCTGGGAAGAAGAGAGCTCTTATTGGAACCTGATCATTTTGGCACCTTGATCTCATAGCCTATACGACTGTGAGAAAATAAATTTCTGTTGCTTAGGCTACACAATCTATGATATTGTGTATGGCAGTCCAAGCCAACTAACATAGATGCGTAAAATTTTTTGGAAATTAAAAACAAAACAAAATGAATGAAAGAAAATTTAAAAAGAAACCGTGACACTCTTTAAAAATTGTTGGTATTTCATGAAACTGTCCCTTTCTTCTTGTTTCCCAGTTCATTTACAGATGCCTTTTTGACCTCTAAGGTGCATTCTTTGACTCCTGTGGCTTTCTTGTTTAAAGTGAGGTATAGCTCAGTCATTTGCGTGAAGGTTCCTTCTGGGAAGAAGCAAGAAGTGTGGTACTTACAAATTCACCGAACATTTCTGAGGAGAGAGTATGGATGTAGTGAGACAGGATGACTGCGCGGTCAAACAGGTCTCGGAGGGACACTTCGCAGTTGACAGCCCCCGTGGGGCAGATGGGCAGGGAGTCCACGCTCCTGCACAGGAGCAGGTTGGACAGCAGCAGCCAGAGGAGCAGGAATGACCCTGCTTAAGCAAAAACAGGCGCCGTTCTCAGACGATATATTCAGCAGATGTTATCAAAAGTCATCCGGTGGAGGACGGCCTTATCTCTCAACATTGCCCTCAGCGTGATTAGGTACTATAATAGCTGGGGTGGGGAAGAATCAACACTTCCCACTGTGTCAATTTAGCTATGGAATTGTATTTGCTCAGATATATAGTTGGAGAAGTAGGTTGCTCCTTGCATTTTTGTACTTTTCCCAGAAGTGCTTCTATGCCTGGCAAACATCTGGAGCTTATATTAATTTTGAGCCAGAGCGTTTAAGCCATTCTTCTAAGATAGTGTCTTGGGAATTTCTGCAGATTTTCAGCAGCCTAGCTCTCTTGGACTTTATAATTTTTTAAAACATTCTACTGACTAACACTTGCATTTAGACACTGAAATGGCAAGGACAGCACAGTTGACCGGTTTGTTTCACCTCCATGACTGTTAAGATAAGCACATGTCTGACAGATGGTAGTATGAATATGAAGAGAAGTCTACCATAACAAATGATGCTGCAGCCTAGATCTGCTAACTCACCTTAATAATGCTGTGCATCAAAGGGCTCGACACTCTGCCAAAAGTTTTAACATTTGAAAAAAAATTTAGTTTAACAATAGCCCAGTGAGATAGCATCATTCATTGTTATCACAGATTATACTGATGAACCAGAAGGCTTAGAGAGATGAAGGGGTTTTCCCCAATCCTATTATTAGCAGGTGGAGGAAGCTAGATACTAATACTACCATCTATTCACTTCCTCCAGCCCCACCCATTACACACACCTGTGAGCTCTCCGGCTCTCTAAGTGTGTGATAGGCAGAACAATCAGTAGACTCAGTGCTTCCAGAGACCATTGTCATTACTTATGAAAAACAATCTTTGATTTCATGAAAACGGTGGCATTAGGAAGTTTATTTATCCACTTTTTTCCTATTCTATAAGACAGAAAAAAGTGGATAAATATAAAACACACACTTTAAAAATCTTTGACAATGATCAGAGATGATTTAGTCATCAATTTTTTATCTCAGCAGATGGACAGATATAGACCTCTGACATGTCAATAATTTATACTCCTAAGAAGAAAGAAATAATATGTTAAGTTTTTTTTAACATCAAATGACTCCAAAAGAATATCTGACTCCAAAAGAATATCCTCAAATGTGTTGATCAGAAAAGCAAAACTTTTAAGGAATCTTTAATAAATGTAATTAAATATGTCTAAGACAAAACTATGCAAGTGCTAAAATTTTCTTTGTAAAAAATATCTAAACCTAAACTCCTAAGATATCTAAAAATATTTAACATAGAACATCCACCAAATAGATTTTAGGTACAAAATAAAATAAATTAATATTATGAGATGGTTCATATATAGACTTCAAATTTTTTAAAAACATGATGTTGCCAAAAAGTTTATTCTCTATACCTTATAGTCGTGAAATGTAGCTGGATGGATATTTATCCACAGGTATAAATAAAAAGTGCTTAGCAGATAGAGAAATTGGAATACTCGTTCTAGGAAATTCATAACTGGATAAATACTCTAACTCTGACTGCGTTTACCTGTACATTTATCATCTGAAGAATTTTCACAGTCCGAGATAAAATTGATCAATGTTTTGTTCTTCATTTCATAAAACAAATTTTATGGTTGTACTAATTTCTCTTTTTTTGCAAATATCAACCAAGAAAGTAAAGGTGATTCGTTGTTACTGGCCTGTTGTTCCTTTTGAAATGTCATTGCCTTAACCCCAATCCACACAGTATTATAAGAGACCATTATGCTATTGTTGCTACATTATGGCTTCAGAGTTGAAAGTTTCATCAGGTTGACTGATGACCAAATGACACAAGAAGCCTGGGAACCAGAAGACATTAGTTTCTGCCTCTGGAGTTGTGATAAATTGGACTGAAAGACACTTTTGGTCTTATTCCAGTTCAGGATTTGTTAACCTTGGCATTACTGGCCTTTTGAGCTGGATAATTTCTTATTTTAGGGGCTCTCCTGTGCATTGTAGTTTGTTTAACAGCATCTCTGACCTCTACTCACTAGGTACCAGGAACACTTTATATCCCAATTAAGATAATCCAAAATATCTCCACACATTAGTGATATACCTCTGGAAGAAGAATTCCTCCATTTAAGAACCACTGTTGTATTCTATTGGGCCTTTGTACAATTGCTCGAAAGAGCAATGATTAAATAGGTTTTCTAAACTCTACAAACCTGAAACCTCTTGCTAAGAGAATATTAGCTAAAATTTTAGATTAGTACCCCCAAAGGAGTATTGCTAAAGCCAACGACTCAATGAATTGTTGCACGTACCTTTCCGTGACAACGCTTTGTTGTTCATGGTGGTGAGAATTTCGGGAAACACCCTTTGCCAGAGAAGATCTGGTAGTCCTACAGCTTTTTCTTCCCCAGGTATTGGCTTTATAAGCCTTTGACACCTTTATGAATATATTTAATCAAACATTTCCTTCCCTTTTACCAGTCATCTATTTCCGTCATTGAAATTACCCCCATAATTTCAAACATCAAGTGGTATTTTTTTCTTATTCATATTCAGGAAGACATAGTGCCAGAAATGAACATTCTAAGAAGGATTTTGATTAATTAGACCAAAAGGAAATGAGAAAAATAATGAAGGTGAGATCTGGAAACTAGGTTGGGTTAGAGAACCTGTAAAATGTTAGATCCACCAACCACGAGAACAAATATCGGAGACTTTCAGGGATTCAAAGATGTTAATTTATTGGCCAAGTTTAACCTGCGCAGGGGCGATCCCTCCAGAGACACTGTGCCCACTGGGGGCTCCTCTGGGATTCGCGCCTAGCGCTTACAGCTAAGTCCTTATATACAGGTCATAAAGCAGGCGTTTTTTTGTTTTTTGTTTTTTGTTTTTTTTTTGCACAGAGGCAGATTATTGGCTTACAGGGTCCACATGCGAGAAAAGGGTGGGGTCTGTCTCAACTGGAAGGGAAATTTTTGAAACTAAATAGATGACAATCAACTTACAGGGTCTCTTCTAGGGTTTCAGGCTCCTTGGGGCTGAGGCCATTGTTCTTGTTCCCAACATTCCCCCGTTTTTTTTTGGGGGGTATGTCAAACCTTTGATTCTTCATCACTTGGGAGGATGGTGTATGGTTGGGAGAGTACCATTAGCTTAACTATTTCTATTCTCTCCTTGATGAAAGCAAGTACTTTATTTAAGATAATAGGTCCTATTGTGACCACTAATAAGAGTACTAGGAGTGGTCCAGCAATGGCCGATATAAGGGTGGTTAGCCAAGGGGACGTTTTGAACATAGATTCATACCAATTAGAACTTTCTTCTTCTCTATTTCTATCTTTTAACCTTTTGGTGAGTGTTTTGACATTTTCTTTAATTATTCCAGAGTGGTTAGCATAAAAACAACATTCTTCTCCTAATGCAGCACATAACCCACCTTGCTGGAGGAGGAGGAGGTCTAGTCCTCTCCTATTCTGTAAGGCTACTTCAGCAAGGGAGTCTACTTGGTGCTCTAGATATATTATTTGATCTTGTAGGAGGGATATGTCCTTTGAGAAAGTTTGGGATAATTGCCTGAGGTTGAGCTCCCCTTGTATGAAAGCCCCCGCCCCTACAGCAGCGGAACCTACAATCCCTATAGTGGCTACAATTGGGATAAGCAATGGGGCTCGTTTGGTGCGCTTAGGGGAGGCAACTAGAAACTCAGGATTTCCTCCATACAAATATACTTGAGGAATAATATAAGCACTAACACAGAGCTCAGGGTGAGTGGGGACAATGCATTTAAAAATGCCTTGGGTACAGACAAACCATAACCCCTCAGAAGCTTTGGTTATGAAGGGGTTCCCTGAGGTTATTTGCAGGGCCTCTTGATTAAGACAGTAGTCACTATAGTTTGGATTTTTGTCTAGAGTGGAATTTGCTTGGAGGTAACAGGTTCCCCTCCCATGGAACTCCGCAAGGGTGAGGGACCCTTCAGTAACACAGTCCTTCATCTGGTCTTGATCTCGGTCTATGTCATTTGTAAGAGTGACTGTCTTAGGGGCTAATTCTCCTCCTCTGGAGGTGTTGGCTCCTAATCCTATATAAAAAGGCGGCCGGGGACTTAAACATAGCCAGCAGGACTCTGTAATTTCTGGCTGAGTGTTGTTGAAGAATGGGAAAACTTTATCCAATAAATCTAAGGCATAGATTTCTTGGTGATGCGGTCTTTCTAACGGTGGATTAGGAGTGTAGAATGGTGGCTTAGGGCTCTGGTCTTCTAATTCTTCTGACTTTTCAACGGGGGTTACAGGCAACCTGCTCTGACTGGGAGAACTTGTGGTGGATCGTGGTGGCCCCCTTGTAGTGGGCTGTGGTGGCTTTGGTGGGAGACCACCTCCTGCCCCCTTTAGGAGTGACTCAGTTTTCGTAGGGAGCTTCTTTATAGTAAACAGGGTTCCTGGATCCTGTCCAGTAACATATAATCTTAAACCCCAAGTTCTCCCTTTAATCCATTCAGGGTCTTTTGGGTTCTTAATAGTAATGACTGTTGGGTTACACTTATTTTTTCCACAGTCTTGAGGTTTTCCCCATTTACTTTCCCTATCTAAGTTAATATGGGGATCTTTTCCTCCTCCTGGGACCCATCCTCCCTTGCTGACTAAAGTCTCACAACCCCAACTTTTGCAGTAAAAATCTCCTTCCCATCCACAGCCACGGGCTCTTTTCCTCTCCGGTTGTGGACACCCGTAGGCTCCCGTTCTACTTAATTGTTTATTTAAAAATTCTTCTTCATCCACTGGTATGGGTTTGGGGGGAGCCCCTCCTCCAACTATCCCAGTGGATACATAAAGGTTTGAAGTCCCTAACCTATCTGACACTGAGGAATCTTTAAGAGTGTCTCCAAAAAATTTAGAAAAATCAGCTTGTAGGGTTATTGGGCCCACATCCCAAGTAAAATTTTTAGCAATAGCACTTCCATCGGCTGTTCGAATTAGTACCCATTCTCCTCCTTTTAACCCCATATTTTGACCAAACAGGGAACAAAGAATCAGTAGTCTTAGTTGGCAGAAAAAGTCAACTTCAAGGGTTCCCCTGGTTTTCTTTTGACTTGCCATCTCCGGGGATCCTCGTCAGGGGGGTTGGCTGGTTTCACATGGGAGAGATGGATCCAGTAGGGTTTCTCTGCCACTTTAATAGCCGTTGGCGTGCTTAAGAGTACCTGGAATGGTCCATTCCATCTCGGTTCCAGGTTACCCCGCCTGTGATTGAGGATCCACACCCACTGTCCAGGTTCTGGTGGTTCAGGTATTCGGGTGCCACGATCAGCGTCTGATAGAGCTGTCTTCTGAAGGGCTCGCACCTCGCTCCGGATGTGCTGTAGTGCCTGTAAGGACTTGAGGAAGTTGTGGTTAGAAACTTCTATCTCTTCTCTAGTTAACCGAGGCACAAGAGGTATTGGTTGTCCAAATAAAATTTCGTAAGGGGCCCATTTCTTAAGGTAAGGAGTACACCTTGTTCTAAAAAGGGCGAAAGGGAGTAGCTCAACCCAGTTTTCGCCGGTCTCTTCCCTTAATTTCATTATGGTTTCTTTCAAAGTCCTGTTCATCCTTTCTACTTGTCCTGAACTCTGGGGCCTATAAATGCAATGCAATTTCCAATTGATATTTAACTTTGTAGCTAATTCTTGAGATATCTTTGAGACAAATGCAGGTCCATTGTCTGATCCTAGGGCTATGGGAATGCCATATCTGGGTATGATTTCCCTCAATAAAACTTTGCAAACGGTGGAGGCAGTCTCTCCTCGTGTGGGGAATGCTTCTACCCATCCCGAGAAGGTGTCTACTAATACTAATAGATACTTATAACCTGATTTCCCAGGAGTCATCTCTGTGAAATCTATTTCCCATAACTCTCCAGGAGCTTTTCCCCGATACCTTACAAGGGGAGGCAATTTCTTATTCTGCGCATTTACCCTAGCACAAATGCTACATCTAGAGACAATGGAGTGAATAATGTCCCTAATGTTGGGCCCTAAATAGTATTTCTTGACAAGCTGTTCCAACTTATTTTGCCCTAGGTGGGTACTTGTATGAATATCCTTTACTATCTCTCTTATTACTCCTTGTGGCAGGTAGAGTCTGGAGTCGGGAAGTTCTATCCATCCCTGCTGATTTTTCTGCCCCTTTAGTTGTATCCCTTCCTGCTCTTCCTCCGGGGAATACTTAGGATCCGGAGGTAGCGTTGGCTGAGGCAGTAGGGGGAGGAGGTTTTCTTGTTGTCCCGTAGCTGCTTCTTTCGCAGCCGAGTCCGCCAGGCAATTACCTTTTATAACAGGGGAATTCCCCTTTTGATGTCCTTTGCAATGAATGATGGCAACTTTGGTGGGTAACCAAATGGCGTCTAGGAGGGCAAGAATTTCACTGCGGTTCTTAATGTCCTTTCCCCCTGCTGTTAGGAGGCCTCTCTCCTTATATATGGCCCCATGGATGTGGGCTGTGGCAAATGCATAACGGCTGTCAGTGTAGATGTTGGCCACTTTTCCTTCAGCTATCCGTAAGGCCTCGGTCAGCCCTATCAGCTCTGCCCTCTGTGCAGAGGTCCCTGCAGGCAATGCCCTTCGCCACAGGACCTTATCTCCTGTGGTCACTGCTGCCCCCGCGTACCGCTGTCCATCCTTGATAAAACTGCTCCCATCAGTAAAGAGGGTCAGGTCTGCCTTTTTATATGCCTGATCTCTTAAGTCCGGGCGGGAGCCAGTCACTGTGTCAAGGATTTGCTTGCAATCGTGGACTAAAGTGGAATCCGGTACTGGCAGCAGGGTCGCCGGGTTCAGGGCAGCTGTTTTAAGGAACTGAACAGACGGAGGGTTTAATAGTTGGGCCTGATACTGCGTTAGCCGTGCGTTAGTTAGCCACCTATCTGGGGGCGCTCGTAGCACTTGCTCTACGTAATGTTCCCCAATCACCTGTATGTCCTGTCCCAGGGTCAACTTACTGGCCTCCTTGACCAGGGTTGAGGTGGCAGCAAGTGCCCTCAGACATGTTGGCCATCCTGAGGCCACGGGGTCAAGCTTTTTAGACAAATAGGCGACGGGCCTCTTCCATGGCCCAAGCTCCTGGCTCAGCACCCCTAGGGCTACCCCTCCCTTTTCTGCTACAAACAGCTGAAAGGGCTTAGCCAGGTCCGGCAGGGCTAAGGCTGGGGCAGTCACTAGGGCCTCCTTAAGTGCTTGGAATGCTTGCCTCTCCTTATCTGTCCATGTGAACTGCTCTTCTTTTCCTCTGGTTAGTTCATGCAGGGGTCTAGCTAGTTCTGCAAAGCCTAGTATCCACAACCGGCAGTATCCTACTGCGCCCAAGAATTCTCGTACTTGCCTTTTGGTGGAGGGCTCAGGAATCTGCAGAACTGCCTGGATCCGCTGGCTGGACAGAGTTCTTTGTCCCCCCTGCAAGTTATACCCCAAATAACTTACAGTCTGAGTCACAATCTGGGCCTTCTTAGCTGAGACTCGATACCCCATCCGCTCGAGATCCTGTAACAGATCTATGGTGGCCTCTTCACATTCTCTTTTATCCTTGGCTGCTATGAGAATATCATCTACATACTGGAGCAGTACGATCGACGGGTGGGAGGAGCGAAAACCCTGCAGATCCTTGCCGAGGGCCTCATTGAAAATGGTGGGGGAGTTCTTAAACCCTTGTGGTAGCCTAGTCCAAGTGAACTGCCCCACCAGTCCATTTTCTGGGTCGTTCCATTCAAAGGCAAAGATCTCTTGGCTCTGGGGCGCCAGGGGAATACAAAAGAAGGCATCCTTCAAGTCTAGGACTGAATAATAGGTATGGGTCGGGGGCAATGAGCTCAGCAGGGTGTACGGGTTGGGCACCGTGGGATGAATAGTCTCTACCCGCGCATTCACCTCCCGCAAGTCCTGCACCGGGCGGTAGTCCTGAGTCCCTGGTTTCTGGACAGGGAGTAGTGGGGTATTCCATGCGGATTGACACTCTCGGAGTATGCCTGCCTCCAGCAGGCGTTGCAAGTGTCGTGCAATGCCCTGTTTGGCTCGGGCTGGGACTGGGTATTGCCTAATTCTAACTGGGCTGGCGGTGCTCAGCAGCTGCACCAGGGCAGGTGGCTGGTGGATGGCCAACCCTGGTGGATTGGTCTCTGCCCATACTCCAGGTATCTTGGTGAGTAGGGCATCAGGGACCCCTGCTCCTTCCTCCTTACCTCCTTGTACAACGGCAAGTAGGTATTCTTCAGACAGTGGGACAGTTATCTCCAAGCTGACCTCTGCCTCCTTGCCCTTGTTCCTCGAAGGGCTCTCCTCACGTCTGAAGGTAATGGTGGCCTGAAGCTTCTGCAACAAATCTCTCCCAAGCAGTGGGTAAGGGCAGTCTGGGATAACTAGGAAGGAGTGGGTGATGGTGCCTCGGCCCAAATTAGTAATTCTAGCGGTAGTCCATGGATAGGCTTCTGCTTTGCCAGTCGCCCCAACTATTTTGGTGGTTGCCTTCTGAATTTGCCCCTGAGGTTGTTTCAGGACTGCAAAAGTGGCTCCCGTGTCGACCAGGAAATCTATTGGCTTACCTTTGACTGTTAAGGTGACCTTGGGCTCCTGGGAGCCAACGGGAATGGAGACCTGGCCCCGTCAGTTTAAGGTTTGGAGCAAGACTTCAGGGCCTTGTTTTTGTCCCTGACTGTCTGCCTTCCTAGCCTTCAGCTTCGGGCAGTCTCGCTTCCAGTGTCCCTTCTCCTTGCAAAAGGCACATTGGTCCTTGTCTATGTCTGTTCGCCGTCCCTGGCCTTTTCGTTGTCCCCCTTTTCCTTTGGGAGGAGGCTTCTGAGCGGCTATCAAAATCTTGGCAACTTCCTTTGCTCTGCCAACCTCCGGATCATCCCTATTAACATACACTTTCTGTGCTATTTCCAATAACTTGCTCCTATTCTCTCCCTCAAACCCTTCTATCTTCTGAAGCTTTTTTCTGATATCTGACGCTGCCTGAGTCACAAAAGCTATATTCACTAGCCTTCTGTTCTCCTCTGCCTCAGGATCTAGAGGGTATATATCCTGTAGGCCTCCATGAGTCTTTCTAGGAAGGCTGCTGGGGACTCCTCCCGCCCCTGGATGACCTCACTGACTTTACTAAAATTAGTCGGCTTTCTAGCTGCTGCCTTCAGCCCCCTGATTAGAACCCGGCGATACTGAATGAGCGAATCCCTCCCCCCTGTAGTGTTGGGATCCCAATTAGAAGGCTGGGAAGGGAGGATGCCCTCAATTGCCCTCCTTCCCGCCACGGTGTCCCTCTCCTCACCCAGGACTGCCTTTGCAGCCTCCCTAATAATCCCATCTCTCTCCTCCGAAGTGAAAAGGGTCTGCAGAATCNCCCGCCCCTGGATGACCTCACCGACTTTACTAAAATTAGTCGGCTTTCTAGCTGCTGCCTTCAGCCCCCTGATTAGAACCCCGCGATACTGAATGAGCGAATCCCTCCCCCCTGTAGTGTTGGGATCCCAATTAGAAGGCTGGGAAGGGAGGATGCCCTCAATTTCCCTCCTTCCCGCCACGCCACGGTGTCCCTCTCCTCACCCAGGACTGCCTTTGCAGCCTCCCTAATAATCCCATCTCTCTCCTCCGAAGTGAAAAGGGTCTGCAGAATCTGCTGGCAATCATCCCAGGTGGGTTGATGAGTTCTAAATATAGTTTCGAGGAGGGAGATTAGCCCTTGGGGTTTCTCAGAGAACGGGGGATTCTGATGTTTCCAATTATATAAATCACTGGTGGAAAAAGGGACATAGACAAATCGAGGAGGAGCTCGCGGTGGGGCGTCTGGCAGGGACCGTGCTTCTCGGAGGGGTAAGATGGTAGGAGTTCCCGCCACAGGCAAAGGGGCGTGTCCCTCTGAGGAGGACAAAGCAGCAGGGTTGCGCCCCACAGGCAATATCCCCTCCCCGTAGAGTGCCCCCCCGCCCCCGGGTGTGTCACGGGCTCATGGAGTCGCCAAGGTCCCAATGCAAGGAATCAGGTTCCTGTTTGCGTGGGTAAGGTGGAGGAGCGTTCAGGGGATCTGGATTGAGATTGTCCTCCGGCGGTTCTTGCAAAACAGGATAAAGCCTACGCTGACCCCCCGGGCTGTCTCCCGGAGGCACCAGCAGCTCCGCCCCTCCCCTCCTCCCCCTTTTCTTTGTTCCCTCCTGCAATGAGACAAACTGCTCCTCTGCCCGGCTGATTGCCTTTTAAAAATTTCCTAATATATCCAGGCCGCTCAGTAGCGATATCCACGCAGATATCTATGTACAGGTATTGGTCGGGGTGGGGGACTCTATAAACAGTAGCCCGGACAGCAAACAGGGTTGGAAGCTCAAAAGTTCCCTCCGTGGGCCATCCTACATTTAAGGAGGGCCATTCTAGTTGACTCGGGGTTCGGAGGAATTCAGGGTCCGGCGGCGAGCCACCATATCCTTGGGCTTGCCTCTGAAAATCAGAAAAATTTTTCAACAGGCAATCAAGCGGAGAATCGGGCACAGATTCTCGCTGACCCATCTGAGAGACCTTAGAGACCTCAGAGGCCAAACCACTACACAAAACAAGGCAAACAAAGACCCGACACGCACAGGACGGTACGAACACACAGATTATCCGAGTCCCTAAACATACACACTTGCAGGCACACCAAGCACACTCGCAGCACGGCGCAGCGCAAGGAAAGAGAAACCTAACGGGACCGGTCCCAATCCAAGTCGTCAATAACAAATTTCAGAGAGCAGCGTCCTGCCCCTGACAATCCCTGGGTGGTCTTAGACAGCGTCCTGTCTCACACCACAGGGTCTTTTCACTCCGGAGGACAAACACTTAAGAGGATCCCAACCAATTACTTACTCAGCTGAAGTCACCCATCCGGTCTCCGAGGAGGGATATCTCGGTGGAACCTCCAAATGTTCGATCCACCAACCACGAGAACAAATATCGGAGACTTTCAGGGATTCAAAGATGTTAACTTACTGGCCAAGTTTAACCTGCGCAGGGGCGATCCCTCCAGAGACACCGTGCCCACTGGGGGCTCGTCCGGGATTCGCGCCTAGCGCTTACAGCTAAGTCCTTATATACAGGTCATCAAGCAGGCGTTTTTTTGTCCTTTTTTTTTTTTTTTTTTTTTTTTTTGCACAGAGGCAGATTATTGGCTTACAGGGTCCACTCGCGAGAAAAGGGTGGGGTCTGTCTCAACTGGAAGGGAAATTTTTGAAACTAAACAGATGGCAATCAACTTACAGGGTCTCTTCTAGGGTTTCAGGCTCCTTGGGGCTGAGGCCATTGTTCTTGTTCCCAACATAAAACTCTAGAAGTCATTTACTTTGAAATTTACCCTTATTTCTCCGCAGTTTCTTGAATATAGCGTTATATTTCACTTAGGTGTCTCATGTATTCTCAAAGGGTAATCTTTTCTTTTTCATCCATATTTGCTGGGTAAAACCAAGATTTTGAAACTTACACACTAAATACCAGTGAAGACAGAATAAAGATTGAGGAAATCAGATTTTCAGTTCGTCATTATACTCTAATTACATTTCCCTCGCTTCTTTCCCTGCTTTTACACATTATTTTGTCCTTTTTAAGATGGCATATATGTCTCTTTCTTCATTTTAGAATGTGCATTTTTCTGTGCCAATCTGTTTTGATTTTAACTGTATGTAAAGTTATATCACCCCCAATTTACAGATTAAAACACTGAGGCTGGGAGGGATTAAATGTCAAGGATACAGAAGAAGTAATTAGTCAAGGTAAATGCTAGAAGGATTATTGCTTCCAGAGGAATCCGGAGGGATATGAAAAGGCTGCGGGATGAATTGTCCAGCAAACCTTGTGCTGCACTGACATCAAAGAGGAAGAAGAAATTCCTGACCTTAGGGAGTTCATTTGGGGGACGTGACAGAGTGTTTTTCAAGGGCAAACAGGCACACACTCACATGTACACAGACGATGCAGTAAAACAAAATTCCAGGCAGTCACTGCCATGTTCCTCAGGCATAGGTGTTGATAAACCGTTATCAACATATGATCACTTTATTTCTCTGACCTTGAACCACTCTGGGGCTAAAGTGACAAAAATTAATCTTTCATGGGCTCAAAAGTTCCATTTGCCTTTTAGAGATTTCCTAAATGAAATGATTATAATGAATACAAACTAAGTTGTTGACGACTTTCTCTAAATTAAGTCCGTGCATCTAAAGCAGCCTGTGACCTTTAGTTTCAATTTTACCATATGTCTCTTATAGTAAATTTACAGAGGAAGCAATTTAAAAAATAATCCCTTTCTATGACATTTACTTTTTCTATAGTTGCTACTGCCTCATTTATACTTCAGCAACCATCAGACTAAGTCCCCTTATGGGACTAAGCTTTTTATGGGAACTTAGAAATCTTAACCAAGACTAACATTGCTTTACTCTCTTCCTAATTGCCCTACCTGAAGCAACACTAGATTTTGAATTATGTTTATCAAGTATCATGATTTATAGTTTCTAACAATTGAAAGCTCAGCCAGGATTCCATACACTGAGTCTAGGTATCCACTTTTTCCCCAGGACAGAGAACGTCTGAATTATTCAGAGAGCAGTGCCGTGTGGTAGAGAAATTAATGCTGCACTATATTCCCTCCTCTCCTAGAAATTTAAGAGTAGGGAAATCTTTCATAAGAACTGACAACTTAATCTTAAAATTTAAAGGTGTTGCAACTATTGTAGATAGCCAGGAAAAGAAGAATCTAAGAAAACCCGAGTTGTGTTTATTCAGTGGAGGCCACGATTTATTTACCTCCGAAGAGACACGTTTTCTCTGCGAAATTTCTCATCCGCTTCCTTGCTGCTCCACAGTCCCATATTCCCACCAATGGGCTATTGCAATATCTAAATAATGCAAAAGGCATATTCTATGCAAAAAGTCATAGCTGTCCTATTTTTTCTGTTATACATGTTACCCACTTTTCACCTTAATTTTGTATATACTCTGTTGCAGGCCTTTCCTTTCTCAGACCCTGCTCTTAATATAGAGCAATAAAGAAGTTCATTAAGATTGGACTTGACTGTTTCTATTTACAAGTTCATTTATTTGCCATTTTTTGGACCAGCGGTTTAATATTAAATCCAGAGCTGATGATTAATTCCTGTCACGTATCTGAATAAATACCTGAAATGATGTTAAATTTCCATGATATTTTTAGCGCCTGACACATATTTTTCCACATTTAAAATGATTTTAATTTTTAACATTAAGTAGCATCAGGTTGTTCTTTCTTCCTACTTAGGAATTGAGCTTGTAATTTCTTTTCCCTAAGTTCGGAATGACATTTTTTTTCTCTCATTGATGATACAAAAATATTTAAAATACTTCATATAACTTGAAAGCTGTCTACTGAAAGACAGTGAGGAGTATTAAAGAACAAAAGATATTAAGAGGCTTAACACTCATCAGAATAAATTTCACGAGGATATCTCAATCTATATTAGTAATAAATTATCTTTAAAAAAGTGGAATTTGCAAATGATGAAAAGTTTATTGTTTATGAATTTAAGAATTCTAAATAGCCACCTTCCAAAACTTGGTCTAAAAGATAAGATAGGATGTACATTGTTTTTCATATGCGGTACCAGAAAATGTAAAAGGAGCATTGAAGAAAGGACCCATCACAATGGCGATTTCTTGAATTGAACTGTTGTCAGGATAAGTGAAATAATGATTTACTCGCTTTCTACTATTTATATAAATTTCGTGCATATTAAAACACACATTTCTCCCCCTTAGTGCCTGAGTTCAATGCTTATCTGTTACTAGGGCTTTGCACATCAGCAACTTCCCTAAGTTACTTCAGAACCCAAGTTCTTAATCTGTTGGCAGTGTCTTGAGAACTTTTGCTCCTTAAAAACGAAACAAAACAAAACAAAACCTAGTGTAAGCAAGCACTGGGCAATTTCTCCTGTGATTCCTTTCTCTTTCTTTTTCTTTTCCAGTGATATAATATTAATATCCTTGATGTAGTTTTTTATGAGTTGTCTCTACTGGCTTGTCCTATGAATTTCTTGTCACATGCATATTCTGAATCTTCTGTACCTGTGGATAGATTTTAATGCCTGATATAAGACAATGACAGACCTAAGGATGATGTGTTTGGAGACTTTACAGATTCAGTCTTTGAGATTACATTTTTTCAAGAAAAAAAAAGCATCAAATATTTGACTGTATGCTTAATCCAAGTGGCATAGATAACAGTTTTCCTTGTAAAAGATTTCTTCACACTTCAATATTATGTGTGTGTGTGTATTATGTATTGTTTGACTAATGGGAAATAGATGTGAAGTGTGTTCGCTCCAGGAATATCTATTTATTATCTATCTATCTATCTATCTATCTTATTATCTAATAGGAAGAGCACTCTGAACCATACCAACTGCCAGGTATAAGGTTAAAATTGCCAGGGATAATTTTAATCTTATAATTAGCACTGGCATCACCAAACAGAACAGAAAGCCATAGTAACATACCAGGGTCCCTAAGGTTCCCTGACCTGATAGCATTAACTCTTTCCTTGTTCAGTTGTGGGGAGATTCTGGGGATCTTACTGGAGGGGCTGGGGCAGTCAAGTGGAGTCAGGCCATTTGGGAGGTCAGAGCAGCAAATCTGTACTGATCTGAAGAGAATTATTTCAATATTCTAACAACTCATAAGGCCATACAGGTATCGATCCACCCTCTGCCTCCTTCCACTGTGAACCATTTTCAATATATTGAAAGAATTCAGATCGTGAAGTAAGTTCTTCAGAGGAAAGAATACCCTCCACTTCCACTCTACACAGTTGTCACGACCCAGTAAGTTTTCCTGTTAGAATTTGTTGAAAATATCTTATCTTGGACGCATCCATCCATCTTTTTCTTATCCATTGAAAGCAACATCTCTTACTAGTGTGATATGTACTTTGATATTTGGGGATTAATTACTTTGAGAATTGTTTAACAATGTATTTTATCATTTAGGGTTGAGATATAAGTAAGAATTGATTCCTTAATGAGGTGTTCTATTGACCAAAAAGTATATATAGAGAGATAGATAGATTATATCTATATCTATATCTATATCATACACATATCATCTATTATCTATAATAGATAATACATTATCTATATTATCGATGTAGATAGATACAGATAATATATCTATATCTATAGATGTATTATAGGTATATATTATCTATATCTATATTATCCAAAATATATTATCTATATCTATCTATATACATACTTTTAAATACAGAAATATATTATCTATATCTATTTATCTCTATATACACTTTGAAATTTGGAGGCAAGTAAATGTACAGGGTGATGATGGGGATTTCTGAGACATGGAGATCACAGAATTTTGGTTTTTCTTAATTCTAATAAGATGAGTAAAAAGCAAGGTTAAAAATATTATCAAAATTACACTTTTTTCAAAGGTGGAAGTATTGATATGTTAATTTTTCAAGGTTCATAGCTGGGAATCAATAAATATAGTCAAGCTGATTTTTTTAAAGGAAAGATGTCAACAGATGATGCAAAATTATCATTGTATCACTGGAAGACTGGAAAAATTATAAACCTTCTAACATCTCAGGAAAAGAAACTATCACACACACACATGTACACATGCATACACGGACAATATACAAGGCATTCCATATAATAAGTGATAGAAAACAAAGGAAACATAAGGAACAACAAATATAAAATTAGAGGGCAGAATAAGATCAAATATCAAATATATTATGTGATAAGTTTACTTATTAAAAGAAAAAAATAACTCTGTCTAAAAACCGCACAACCCATTTAGATGCTGAATGTAAGATATATCCCAAACATCTGTTTTCAAGGGAAGGGGAGCTGGGGGCTGATTCTCACCCACAGGGACACTTGCCAACATCTGAAGACATTTTTGATTGTCCTAACTGAAAGATTCTCACCCACAGGGACACTTGCCAACATCTGAAGACATTTTTGATTGTCCTAACTGAAAGTGGGGGTGCTCCTGGTATCCCCTGGGTAGAAACCAAATGTCCTACAGTACATAGCGCAGCCTGAAACAGAACATAAGCTTCCAAATCTCAGTAGCTCCAATGTTGAGAAACCCTGATCTAAAAAGAAGCAACCAACAAAAGTTAAAATAGAAATACAAAAAAAAAACAAAAAACAAAACCTCAAGCAAATTATTTTAAATTGCTGGAGTAATAAAATGACTAATAGGCAAGTTTAAATTTAAGACAAAGGTGTTAAAGTGAAAGGCAGCATTTTGTGATATTGTTCACAATCCACAATAGAGACAAGGCTGTATGCATTTAATAATAGGGTCCAAAATAAAACATATTTGAGAGAGAGGTAAAATGACCAAGATGCAAGATAGGTGTATGTTTACGTGTTTCGAAATTTCAAACTCCTATGAAACTTCTACAATGAATGACATTTTCATTGGCCCTAATGAAAATGTAACATTTTCCTAAAAATTTGAACACATGGCAGTAAGAGTGTATATGTAGTACAGTTTGTTTTATTTTCTCTTGGGAATCACCAATGATTATTTGATTGCTGAGTCATGGTGACTTCTTGAGTCCTTAGCTCTATCAAAATTTTTTGACATTCAACCCTGTGTTCTCCCCATGAACTGTCACATTCAGTGACAGTCATCTCTATGTCATCTCTATGACCATGATCCCAACTCGACTTTTCCTGACTTCTCTTCTAAGCTGCCATCTATGTGCTATATATTTTAATCTATATTTGTCATTAACAAGGATATTCTGAGTCGTTAAAAGAAATTCCTACCTATTCAGCTTTTCTTAAACAACTATCTTGTCAGTTGCCCACAGTTAACCCCTCAGAGTCGTGTTTATTTCCCTTTCTTTTGTCTCCCTTCGCTCCCACTCAACCAGTTGTTATGTTGCAATTATTTGACCTCTTTCACCTCCATAAATCTTTCTTTTTTCCTCTCTCCAGGTCATTTTGACCTGGATATTTATAATTTCTTCTTTTTCATTTCCCCTGTCTGCATCCAATTCTGTTCTAATCTGTTTAGATATCAATAAGATTAATCATCCTGAGGGGCAACTTCTGAACAATCTCTAATTTGTATAAATCATTGTATTTGAGATCAGAAAAACTATAGAGTAAATCTAACCAATTATTTCACTTTACAGGTAAAGGCAATACTGTAAATATGTTTGATTATTGACAGACCTGGCACTGGAACTTCAAATCATTTGTCTGCCATACTTTACTGATACTTGTGAACATTGAGTTTTTATTCAGCTGATGGTAAGTCTTGGTGAAAACATTCAGCTGTGACCTTGAGAATAAATGAAGAAATGCGTTTCTTCTAGGAAAAATTCCAAGCTAATTGGGGTTCCAAAAAGAGAATAAAAAATGTTTTACAAACTCAGGAGCCATAAAGGAAACATCTCCACTGTCAAAAAAGAATTTGAATGTAATTCTAAATTATGTTATAAAAACAATGCATTTATTAGAATATTTCTAAATGAGTTATGTAGATAAGGAATGAAAATGCATTAACTGTATTTTTTTCAAATTGGTCTTTGGTTTATCTGCAGTCCTGGTGTCTAAGAATTCTTTTACTAATATGAATCTTGCCTATGTCATAAAATCCTCATTTCACTTTTTTACTTGTCACTTCTATGTCATTAGTAGCATGAAAGTCAGAGAATTCTTATAGATTGAGAAAATGATCTGTCAACCACTTGATAGAAGCAATATTATTACCTTTTTAAGGTGATGTGGCATTTGAATGTTCTTTCTTCTATGGGCTATTTTATACTCACACCTTATACAATTAACTTAACAGATGAGGAATTGGGTGTTTCTTCCAGAATGGGGCATTAATTTTATACAGAAGGGAAGAGAATGAATATAAGCTGTAAGTTTCTATTAATAACTTGAAATAAGAGATAGACTTTACTTTGAGCTGCATATGAAAAGAGAGCCAATTTGGATAAACAAATCATGAATTCAAATACAGGAAACAGCTATGAAATTGTGAGATGTTTCCATGTTTGGTTTATAGAAAGCTACCTCATTAAGTCACATTAAGTATGTAGCAGCACATATTCATGATTTAAGTACATTTTTGAAGATAAGTGTGTAAAGTAACTATATCATCCAAACTCTCGTCTACCTAAATGAAGTTTAAAAATGAAGTAGTCTTCATATGATTCGATCTAAAGATATCTTTAATCTCAAATGCTAACACAAAAGGGTTTTTTTCCATTATTTTTTTCAAGCAATTTCAACAAGTACTCATTGCATTTGCTTGTGTTGACCTGTGTCTTATTTTTGTTCAGAACCTTTCAAATTTGTGTTTTACTTGAGAAAATTCAATAATTAAGAAGAGTCTATCAAATTGTTTGCTAGGTGTTGTAGAAACTAAGCAGCTGTTAGTAAAATCATCAATAATTTTTACTTTTCAAATACCTTAATAACCAAAAAAGAATGATGATTAAAAGAGTGCACCCATTTTTTTTTTAGTGTTCTGATTAGAATATAACACGTCCACGGATGCATAGAGCAGGGACTCACAACCCCTGGGCCATTGAGCAGTACCAGTCCACGGCCTGTTAGGAACTAGGCTGAAGAGCAGGAGGTGAGTGGTGGGCCAGTAAGGGAAACTTTATCTGTATTTACAGCTCACATTTACCACCGGGGCTCCACCTCCTGTTGGATCAGTGGAGGCTTTAGATCCTTGCAGGACTGCAAACCCTGCTGTGAACTGAGCATGGGAGGGATCTAGGCTGTGAGCTCCTTATGAGAATCTAATGCCTGATGGTCTGAGGTGGAGCCGAGGCGGTGATGCTAGTGCTGGGGAGGGGCTGCGAATGCAGATCATCATTAGCAGGGAGGTCTGACTGCACAGGGGCCATAATAAACCGATGACTTCCAGAGTCACATCAAAACCCTGTGAGTGGCAAGTGACAAGGAAGCTGCATCTGGTGGCAGGCTGTAGAGTGGTGAGCTGATGTCCTTCAGTTGTGCGGCTGCACATGGTGGCAGGCTTTAAGTCAGAGTCTGACACTTATTTGAGTTTGCGTGTGGCCCGCCCATTATTTTATTTACGACTTTCATTTGTGCTCATTTCCCCGCACTGCACACTTGTCTCAGTCACAGTTTCGGTAAGCCCACAAGCTAAGTAAGCCTGGCCCAAATGAGTAAAAACCAAACGTCACTGGAGAGCTCCTGAAAAGGGGGAAAGACCCAATGATGAGACAGCAGAAGACAGACTTCTAACGAAAAGAAAGCTGTATTTAAAAGAAAATATCGGGAATCCTACCTAAATTATAGCTTCATTGCACCAGGTGATTCATAGTCTCCAAGCATGCTTTGTATAATATGTGGCAACTGGCTACACAACGAAGCTATGAAACTTTCAAAACTGCTTCACCTCATGGAGACCAAGCACGCTGCATTAAATAAAAGACAAGCCTTTGGAACTTTTCAAAAGAAAAAAAACCATGAAAACAACTCATAAAAGCAATCATTGAAGGCCACCACTTCATCAAATGTGTCTGCACTGAGAGTATCATTCTTAGTGGGTAACCACACTGCTAAAGCTAAGAAGCCCTTTACTAGTGGTGAAGATCCTGCCTGTTGCTCAGGACAGTTGTTATGAACTTTCAGGAGAGGCTGCAGTTGTTCCTTTTTTTGCTAGCACTATAACTACACAAATTGATGAAATAGGAGGAGATATTGAAGCACAATTGTTAGAAAGCATTAATAAGTCACCATGGTATACAGTCCAGGTTGACAAGCCTACCGATCTTGACAACAAAGTAACAATGCTTGTTTTTGTGTGGTGTATTTTTCAGGGGGACGTGCATGAGGATGTGTTATGTGTGCGTCTATTGCCGACCAATACCACAGCTGCAGAACTAATCAAGTCTTTGAATGATTACATATCAGGAAAGCTGGACTGGTCATTTTGTGTCAGTATGTGCTCTGATGGGGTGGCTGCCATGACTGGACAGCTTTCTGGTGTCACTACTTGGGTCAAAAAGGTCGCTTCCGAATGTGAGTCTATGCTCTGAGTCATCTATAGAGAAATGCTGGCTAGCTGAAAAAAATGTCACCTGAACTTAACAACGTTTTGCAGGATGTGATTAAAATGATCGACCACATTAAAACACATGCCCTTAACTCGCATCCGCTCACGCAGCTCTGTGAGAAGATGGACACAGAATGCACACGTCTCCTCTTATACACAGAAGTGAGATGGCTTTCTACAGGTGCATCACTAGCCAGAGCTTTTGAGTTACAAGAGCTACTCCAGAGATTTCTTTTAGAAAAAACAGTCACCACTGGCAGCACATTGCAGTGACACAGAATGGTCGAAAAACTTGCTTACTTGTGTGATATAGTCCACCTGCTCAATGAACTCAACCTGCCACTTCAAGGGAGAATGACAACTGTGATCAAATTGGCAGTTAAAGTGGCCGCATTCAAAGCAAACTGGAATTTGGGGGCAACAAGTGAACATTGGGGGATGCTTGACACGTTTCAAACATTAGCAGAGACTTTGAAAGAGACCGAGCCAGAGCCTTCTTCCTCCCAGCTGGTGTGTGGGCACCTGTCTCAGCTTCCAGAAGAGTGTGAGCATCACCTCCCAACCACAGAAGACCCTGAACTGAGAAGAAATGTGTCCCACAACATATCTGTGAATAAGCCCGGTGCGTCGACTCTGTCTGTGCTGGGAGAGGATCAAGTGCTTGAGACTGCAAGTAACAGTGGCCTTAGAAGTACGTTTGGGACAACTTCAAATCTCCGTGTGTTCTGGATTTAAGTGAAGACATAATATCCTGAGATTGTCACAAAAGCCCCAAAAAGCCTGCTTCCGTTTCCAACATCCTATCTTCTTGAAGCTGGATTTTCTGCAGTGAGAGAAACCAAAGTGAGACTACAGAGTAGATGACATAAGCAGCACAATTCAGTTGTCACAGTCTCCCATCACCCCCAGATGGACCCATCTAGTTCCAGGAAACAAGCTTAGGGCCCCCACTGATTTCATGTAATGGTGAGTTGTATAGTTATATCACTATATATTACAATGTAGTAATAATAGAAATAAAGTGTACAATAAATGTACTACATGTGAATCATTCCCTAACTATCTTCTTCCCTGCCTTCCCAGTCTGTGAAAAAAATATCTTCCATGAAATTGGTCCCTGATGCCAAAAAGGTGGGGGACTGCTGGCATAAAGTGTTACCTGAATATTTAACTTTTTGAAATCTGTAGGTCTCTTTGACTCACTGTGTTTGGGAGGAGTAGATGTGTATGTGTGTCTGTTCTGAAATACTCAAATAAATGTCACAGTCTCACCTTGTACCACACAAACACATTACATGCAAAACCTATTTGAATTCCCCATCACTGCTTTAAAGTTTTATAAAAATATACTTTAAAAAAATTACATGTAGTATCTCCACTATTTGAGGTATTTCTAGCAATGCAACTCAAAATAAAAACCCCGTAATAAGCATGCACTGGCTCTGCAGGAAAGCCAAAGGTTTGAAAGTAGGAATAAGGCAGCTCTTGATGGATTTAAATTTTTATATAACATTTGTATAAAATAGCAGGTGAAAAACTTAAGTTGAGATAGCATCTTATCACCAAGCCCCATTTCCACTGACAACTGCTGCTTCCTTCAAAGTTTAATGAAATTATAAACGCACACCTGCAGAATATTTGTGTCTTAAAAAGTCATTAAAAGTGCAATATACCTTCCTGTTTGGCCAATTTTAATGAATATATTTGCATTCAATGCTGGCAGCTGCCTTTTGAGCCTTCCTGCTCCTTTTCTCTGCCTTTATCCTCAACAGCCAGATTTCTAAGGTTAAGACCAAAGGCTTTGTGAAAATGTCATAGGTTTGTTCTCATCAAAAAAAAAAAATCTCAAAAGTCTTTTCTTATAGTTTACTTCAATGTCATTTCAAGTAAAGGAATATTTATCATCCCAAACATAAAACCAAAAACGTTGTTTTATAATGTTATGAAAGAATTTATTATATATATTCTTTCTTTCAACAGACACATTTAGCACAGTTCATAAAATGACATTAAAACTGTTTTACTTTCATTGCAATCCCAAATTACAAGTTTATGTACATATTTAAACATTTTTAATTATGGTTAATAGTCAACATTAATGGTTTCAGGTACACAGCCTAGTGGTTAGACATTCATGTTGACTTACAAAGTGACTCCCCAGGTAACTCTAGTACCCTGTAACACTACACAGAATTAATGCAATATTATTGACTATATTCCTTATGCTGTTCTTTACATCCCCATGACCATTTTGTAACTGCTAATTTGTACTTCTTAATACCTTCACTTTTTTCACCCAACCCTCCACCTCTCCCCTCTGGCAACCATCTATTTGTTCTCTATGAGTTTGTTTCTGCTTTTTAAAAATAAACAAAGTCACTTTATTGTACCATATACAATAATAAACTCAAAATGAATTAATGACTTAAATGTAAGACCCAAAATTATAAAACTCTTTGAAGCAAACATAGGCAGTAAACTCTGTGACATTGCTCTTAGTAATATTTTTTAAATAGATCTCCTCGGGCAAGAAAAACAAAGGAAAAAAATAAACAAATGTGACTGCATAACACTAAAAGGTTTTTGCACAGCAAAGAAAATTATCCACAAAACAAAAGGACAACCTACTGAATGGGAGAAGATATTTACTAATGATACATTCAAAATATATAAGAAATTCATGCAAATTAATACCAAAAAGACAGGCGATCTTACTAAAAAATGGACAGAGGACCTGAATAGATATTGCTCTGAAAAGACACAGAGATATGGCCAATAGACATAGGAGAAGATGCTCAACATAACTAACCATCAGAGAAATGCAAATCAAAGCCACAATGAATATCCCCTCACACCTGCGAGAATATGATAAAAAAATCAGTACAAGTGACGGCACGGTTGCGGAGAAAAGGGAACCTTTGTGCACTCTCGGTGGGATTTCAAATTGAGGCAGCCACCATGAGAAACATTATGGAGAGGCCTCAAACAATTAAAAATAGAACCACCATATGACCTAGTAATTCCAATTCTGAGTAGTTATCCAAAGAAATCCAAAACACTAATTCAAAAATATACATGCTGTGAATCCTTATATTCACTGTGGCATTATTTACAAGAGCCAAGATAATGCAAGCAACCTGTGTCCGTTAGTAATGAATAGATAAAGAGGAGTTGGTACATACATATGGTAGAATATTCCTCAGCCATAAAAAAGAAGGAAATGTTACCTTTTGTGAAAACATGTATAGACCTAGAGGGTGTCATGCTGTTAAATAAGTCAGAGAGAAGAAGGAGAATGCCATATGATTTCTCTTATACGTGGAAACTAAACATATAATGAACTAACAAACAAGTTGATGTGTTAAGCCTTATCTTTTAGAAGGGGTTATGTGGGAGTAAACCCTAAAATGTATGATGAAGAAATTTGCTTTTTCCTTGGAAAAAGTGCATGTCATTATTTGTTTAGAAATTATATATATATGTGCATATATATTTATGCATAAATCATTACATAAGAAGAAGTTTTAAAGTATGTTATTGATGTAATTTTTGGTTTACTGAGGCTGTGCTTATATGATTATTTCAAAATAATCACTTTATTACCAGGTTTGATTTGTCATGGTTTGTGAAACTTCCTGATTCTTGCATTTTCCTTTTGGCTCATGAAGATTTACAAGCTAGTAATGGCCAGCAACTTCCAGTTATATCTAATCCTGCAAGAATATCATGACATCAGATAGGCCAAATAATTCATCTGTGTCAGTGACCTCTCTGCATAAAACTAATTTGATAATGTATTGAATAATGTTAAGAATATTCTTTGAGTCTTTCAAAAAAGAGATTATAAATACTTGTTCTGATCACGTACTCCTACAAAAATAATACTCCAAAATTTAGTGGCTTAGGACAACAGCAATCAATTTACTGTGATCTCTCATGGTTCTTGCTTGGGGTCTTCCATGCAGGTGGCAGGTGGTTGATGGCTAGGGCTCCAGCCACCTCGAAGGCTTCTTCATGCAGATGTCTGGTTGTTGACGTTGACTGTCAGCTGAGACCGCAGCTGGTGTCCAGCAGAACACCTGCTCATGGACTCTTCATGTGTTCTGAGCTTCCTCACATCATGGAAGCTGGGCCCCAAGAACAAGCAACCCAAGCCTTAAAAGTTATGTAACATCATATTCTTCGTGGTCACCAGCATACCCAAGTTCAAGGGGTTATAATAGACCCCATTTAGCAATGGGAAAGTTACCAACATATCATTTTAAGAAAGTGTGTGGAGCCCTGGCTGGTGTGGCTCAGTGGATTGAGCACGGGCCTGCGAACCAGAGGATCGTGGTTTGATTCCCAGTCAGGGCACATGCCTGGGTTGCAGGCCGGTTCCCTGCAGGCCAACTTCCAGCAGGGGACACATGAAAGGCAACCATACATTGATGTTTCCCCTCTAAAGATAAATAGATAGATAAAATCTTAAAAAAAAAAAGAAAGTGTGTGGAGTAGAAAATTCTGTGATGTCCCTCTTGGAAAACACAATCTGCAATAATCATTATACTCTAGTGCTGATAAAGGTTATTCCTTAAATTATCTTGCAAATGACCTTAGATATCAATCACAGAAATCATATCTTTTACGTAGCCCATAGCACATTTCTCTATATTCTCCTTCCGGGGTTGCCAAACAGTGTTAGAGTCCTACTTTGGGCTGAAAACTCTTTCTAAAACTATTTTTTTGTAACCTGGTATGTAAGTCATGTAAATGAAAGAATATTAGATATAATTATATTTCTGGAGTCTAGGTCAGGGGTCAGCAAACTTTTTCTTAAAGAGGTGAATAGTAAATATTTTAGGCTCTGCCTCTTTATTTTTACTTCTAGTCAAGAGGTAAAAATAAAGGATATTATATAGGTACATATAAAACCACTTTAAAATGTAATAATATTCTTAGCTCTTGTGCTTTACAAAAACAGTTTGTTCAGCAGGAGTTGGCCTCTAAGCTACAGTTTGTCAACCTCTGGCCTACCTTACTAGTTCTTGGTTTAAATCAAAATTTTAAAGCCTATGAATCTGTTTTTATTTGGCTTTAACGAATGTATAGGTGATGAAAATCTGACTCTTCATCTACACTGATCACTGAAAATATTTTGCTTACTGCTTCCAGTTCTTATGGCTGAGAATTACTGCAGCCTGGTTTGATGACTCTCTCATAAAACCTGTCAATTATTTTAAGTTATAAAACTAGTATGGACATGAATCCTAGACACTCAGAAAATAAAAACAAAGAAGAAGAAAACACAAGGTTCAGAAAATCCAATTACTTTTCTTACATTTTTTTATTGTTGTTCAAGTCCAGTTGTCTCCATTCTGCACCCCTACGCCCCTCCAGATTCTTCCTTACTTTCAAGATAAATAGGTAAAGAGCTAGGGTTATTCTCTCTCTTCATTTCATACTACATTGTTATTATTGTTTAATACATAGATATCCTCATTATTTCTTTTTATCTGTATCTATCACCTGTCTCCCTACCATCTGTCTCTTGCTTCCTTCTGTACTTCCTTTCCTTTCTTTCTCAGAAACAACTATTCTGACATGAATTACTTTGTATGTCGTCCTCCAAGATGGATATTATTGTATGAGCATAGATTTTTAATTTATGTTGAAGAGACAGTCTTAGAGATTTCAATCTGAACTTTGTCTTGGTTTTTCTTCAGTCATTTGTAGTTATAAGATGCATTTGTGCTGCTGTGTGTATATCTAGTCTGTTGTGCATAACTCTGTGTACTTCATCAAATGCGTCTGCATTTTCCTTACGTGCTCTTCCAGGTGCCATCTACCCCTCCTCATACTATAAACAATGCTGCGATAAGTATTTGTGGACCTGCCTCTCTGTGGAATAATGATAGCAATTTTCTTAAAAATAGAGATAAAATGAAGAATCTAGTTACTATTGTGACTAATCAGTGCTTTGCAGATTCCATTGAAGTGTTATAACTTCTGTCATACATCAACACAAGTATGACACACTGCATATTAAAAAGAAACAATGTAGAGTTTCTTTAAAGCATAATGCCAATAATTATTCTATTGGAACTAAACTTATTCACTTCCTTAGATTTGATTGAGGTGACAATCATTGTCCTGAAATGAGTTTTTATGGCACTTCAGTTTTTAAAAACATTTCAGTAGTTGCTCTACAGATGATAATATATACTCATAACTTCCACAAGCTAGCCAGCTTTAACAATGTCCCCTGGTACATAAACTGTAGAACCTCAATATTGGTTGGTCTCCTTTGCTCCCCTCTTCATCCTTATGTTCCAGTTATCATACATGGTACATACGCATACACTATACAACTCAAAAAATAATGTTACAAATTTTCACTTTAAACAGTTATATGTACATGCGGAAACCAGAGAAAATAGTCATATATATTTATCTAGAAACTTAACATTACTAATGTCCTCTTTGCTTCCTAGAGGTCCAAGTTAATCTGATATTATTTCCCATGAGATTGAAAAGCTTCCTTTAGCATTTCACATATTACTGGTTTGCTTATGACAACTATATCACGTAAAAAATCAAAAATGTCTCCTCTCTTGCCTTTATTATTGAGGGATAATTTTGTTCACTATAAAATTCTTAGTTCATATTTTTCTTCAGCACTTTGAATGTGTAATTCCAATGTCCCCTAGAGTCCACAATTTTAGAGAAGTCAGTTGTTAAGTAACCATTCTTCCTTTGTGTTGAATGTATTGTTTTCTTCTTGTTGCTTTCAGGACTTCTTTTTATTTTTCATTTCAAATAGTTTGACTATAATGTTCTTAGACATGATGTTCTTTGAATTTGATGTAGTAGGGTATTGTTGAGATTCTTATATCTGTACATTTATTTTTTTCACCAATTTGATAACATACTGGCTATTATTAATTCAAATATTTTGGCCAAATAATCTTTTCCTTCTAAGACACCAATTTAATGTAAGTTGGACCTTTTTAATTGTCCTATATGTCCCTGAGACTCCATTCATTTTCTCTTAATTGATTGGTTTGTTTTTCAGGTTAGATAATTCATATTGTTCTATGCTCAAGTTTACTGACTGTACTTTGTCATCATGCTGTAATTAAAAAATAATAGTGTAATTTTCTGAAATTTTTATTTGGTTCCTTTTTATTTAGCTTCTTTACTGAGATTCCTCACTTTTTATTCATTATGAGCATATTTATCTCTATATCATTGATCATTGTTATAATAATTGTTTTAAAATTCTTATTTTGCTCAAACACCTCAGTCATCTCCAGACTGAACTCTGCTAATTGTCTTTTCTTTTGATCATGAGTGACAGTTTTTTCATGTGTCAAGCAATTTTGTATTGTACTCTTGTCATTGTAAATAATACTCTGTGTTTGGGTTTTGTTATAGTCTGTTGAAGACTATTACCTTTTGTTTGTTTTAGCTGACAATTAACAAGACTCAAATTTCAAACTGCATCTCTTGGGTGACAATTCAAACTTTAGTTCACTTCTTCAATCCCCAGTTGTGCTGCTTAGACACACACACACACACACATACACACAGAAATCACCGGAAATGTACACAAAATTTGGGGCTTCTCTTCTCTGGGTCTTTCCTTTCTGAGACTGGCTTCTTACTTTCAAGTGGCTACAATTGCCCAGAATAACTATGGGGTTTCTGATAGAGTTTTAGCCACCCGACTGAGAGTTACTGCAATCTTTTCTCAGGCCCATCCTGAGAACCATCCTTTAAAGATGATAATAAATCCACCTTTAAAATCCAAAACACAAACCTTTTGATATATGACACTGAACAATATAAACATTCCCACAATTAGAAGATAAACCATGATCTAAAATATTTTATATAATGTGGTATTACTATCATTAGATAAAAATAATTCCCAATAGTATTTTCAAAAATGTTTACTTAGTTTTTTTTTTATAAAAAGGATATCGGAGGACAAGAAAATGTCCTTTTTGTCTAAACTATGTTAACATTCTTATTTGTTTTAAATATTTTTTAAAATTCTCACCTGGGGACATATGTATTGATTAGAGAGAGAGGAAAGGAGAGACAGAGAGAGAGAAAACCAATGTGGGGGAGAAACCGATCAGCTGCCTCTCAACTTGCCCCAACCAGGGATCGAACAGCCGCCTCGGTGTGTGCCCTGACTAGGACTGAACCCATGACCTTTTGGTGTTTGGGATGACCCTCAACCAACTGAGCCTCTCAGCTAGGACTAAATATTTGTGTTTTTAAGATCTAATTATAAGAATATTTTCAAGAAGAGAATTAAAAAAAAAACATGTCTGCCAAATGTGCAATAGTAAAGTTGCTCTGATTTTCATGCTGTCATCAAGTTTGAATTAACTTTGATAAACTTTTGGCCCTGAAACTAGAAAAAGAAATATTGAAAACCTGAGTTTAGAGTGTAAGTATAACATAGCTAGTGACCTTTGTAAATAAGCAGAATCTAAGACTAAAGTGAACAACAATTTAGTTGGGGCAATGACTGATAAGTGAGAGATTTTTATCATCCTAAATGAGATCTGAACATGATTATTTTTCCCATTTATCAAAAGAGTGGTAATTAAGTTAAGGTTGAGATAGCAGAACCTCCTAGATTTTCTCCATTCTTAGTCAATTGGAAATGGGCATGGTATCTAAAAATAAAATTGTTAATTATATTTTGGTAATGAAAATGGAAGAAGTGGCCCTCGAAAAGGAGAAATGAATTGAAGAAATATGTGGCTGTATCCCAAAATACTAGTAACTTATCGTGGCATGCAAAAGGGGATAATATTTGATATAACATAGATATTTTTAATCTACAATTATATATATTCATTGTTGTACATAAATATAAATATACATTTAATCCCTACATAGTACTTGTGTCCTTATCTAAATTACGTTTTAGCCTGGCTGGTATAGCTCAGTGGACTGAGCACAGGCCTGTGAAGCAAAGGGTCGCAGGTTCGATTCCCAGTCAGGGCACATGCCTGGGTTGAAGGCCAGATCCCCAGTAGGGGGTGCACCAGAGGCAACCACACACTGATGTTTCCCTCTCTCTCTTTCTCCTTCCCTTCCACTCTCTCTAAAAATAAAATAAACAAAATGTAAATTACATTTTTTATGTGCCAATAATAGTAAAATGTTCTAAACCCCAGTGTAATCATTCATGTGTAGATGAACAAATACATTATTTTGTTCCATTAAAAGGTTGTTTTTATGACCAAATAACATTTCTGAATATCTAATATGTCACCAAAGAGGTTTTCCAAGGGTCATCCTGATTGTAAACTGAAGACCTCAGTAATCACTGGATAACTATGCATTACCTTTATACTTTAACGAGGAAAATAAACTGAAGGACACTATTGTCAGCTCAGTGCCATAGCCAGATTTAATCTCTGCCTGCTTTCATTTCTAAGTGCTATGGTGTCCAAGCATTAAAATTGGGCTAGTTCCCAGAAATGCATAGATATGAGGCCTGCCTCCCCGTCTTTGCTCTTGCTGCTGCAGCTTCTTTCCTTCTCTGCTCTGCCAAGTCCCAAGCTTTCACTACTGAGTATCCTCTGGTTCCAACTATTTGCACAAGCCTTTGTGTTTTGTCTCTCCAATTTGTTTCTCCTGTTCTTTTTATCAGACTACTAAGCCTCTTGATGATTTACTTTTCAGATTGTTTTGTACTATGTATACCCTACTAAGCTTTCTTACTGGTGTACATCTTGGCTTTTAGCTTCATCATAGTTTTATGAATTTAATTTTTTTTTCTGGTGCAGTTTCTGGTATACAACTTAAGCTGGATCTTCTGCTGATTCTCTGCTTCTCAAGCAACTTTGAGAAATTTGCTTTGTCTCTGGGCTATGCCATCTCTTATTAGAATCCCATTGCTGATTTTCTTTATTTTTCTCTTTTTTATTTAAATTTTTTAAATTGTTCATTGATTGTCCCATGGAGATTGTCCAATGGAGGTTCCTAAATAAATTAAAAATAGAACCGTATAACCCAGCAACCCCACATCTGTGTGCATATCCAAAGAAAACAAAACTATTACCTCAAAGAGATATGTGTACTCCCGTGTTCATTGCAGCTTTACATACAATAGCAAGGCATGGAAACAACCTACATATCTGTCAACAGATGAATAGATAAAGAAAATGTGATATCTAGCCCTGGCTGGTGTAGCTCAGTGGATTGAGTGCGGGCCTGTGAACCACACAATTGCGGTTCGATTCCTAGTCAGGGCACATGCCTGGGTTGCAGGCCAGTTCCCAGCAGAGGATTCACAAGAGGCAATCATACATTGATATTTCTCTCCTTCTCTCCTTTCCTTCCCCTCTAAAGATAATTAAATACAAAATTTGAGAAGAAAAATTTTTTTAAAAAATGTGATATCTAAAATCATTTCTATATCTATATCTGTATCTATACCTGTATCTATCTATCTATCTAGGTATCTACATATATACCATGTGATATTATTGAGCCATAAAAAAAAGGAAATTCTGCCAATTGTGGCAATGTTGATGAACCCTGAGGGCATTAGGTTTAGTGAAATAATCCAGATAGAGAAAGACAAATATTTCATGGTATCATTTGTATATGGAATCTAAAAAATAAAATATCCCAATAAATAAATAAATAAAAATGAAAATTAAAAAATCAAACTCATAGAAACAAAGTAGAAATGTGACTGTTAAAGGCAGAGGTGGGAAAAATAGAGAGAGGTAGAGGGGTACAAAATTTTAGTTATAAGATGAATATGGTCTGAGTGTCTAATGTATAACCTGGTGACTAAAACTGATAATACTGCATTTTGTAATTGACATTTTCTAAGAGAAAGGGACCAAAATGTTGTTACCAAAGAATAAATACATGGGAATATGTTAAGTGATAAATGTGTTAATTAACTGTGAATTGTTAATTCACAATGTATGTGTATAGCAAATCATCACATTATGCATTTTAAATATCGTACAATTTCACTTGTCAATTATACCCCAATAAATAAAAACTCTTACTCTTCCCATTATTCATTATTCATGACATTTGATATATTTGCATTGTTGTTCATGTAAGGAAAAAATTCTTGTGCAGGGAAGCATCTTTTGAGAGGAGCAGAATCAAAAAGTTATTGGACGGTTAAGGCAAAGTACCATTGAAGCAATAGTGTTAATATGTGAATAGTTAAAGGTGAATGGAAAGTTCCCTAGCAACCTGTTTCAGTTTTAAGAGGATCCTGTATTTTGTTTTTCTAATAAACTTGTAAGTGTCATCTCTTTTAGGATTAATCAAAAGACCAGCCACCATAAAAGTAGTCACTGGTATAACTAGGTGCCTGGTCCCCAGAAGTGCCAAAGTTCCTTACAATTTTAAGCAATTTGTGTGGAGTAAATTCCACCCCACTTTGCACTTGTGTTTTTGAGGAAATTCAAAAGGCTGGGCTCACGGTAAGAGAGGAATTCTGTTTCCTGTGCTGGACTCAGGACTGCATGGGTAGTGTAGAAAATTTTTCAGGTGCTTGAGCAGCGGCAGAATTTGTGTGCACGCATGTGTATGCGACTGACACACACACGCACAGCCAGCACACCCCAAGAAAGCTGTTGACATGGAACAGAAGGTTAGAATCCCACTCCCCACTGTGTGAAGATCTCATATTTAGATTTCTTGTTACCTGAATTCTTTTGTTTTCAGTGTGAAGTCTGAATGAGAGAAGTGAAAATGCACCGCAAAACCTTGAATCCGGGAATTTTAATTTTCCCCTTTCATTTTCTTAAAAATATATAAATATAAAGAAATGCATAAAATACACATACATAAAATACTTATCCATATACATAAAGCTCAGCCGAGTGATTTCTGAATAAGGACAGCAGTAGCCTTCTTCTGAAAGGGCTGTGAGCATGTTCATGGTGACCAGTCACTGAAGGACGAAAGTTTCTGGTTTGGCAGCATTACTTTTTCCTGGACACCTCAGGTTCTAAAGGTGAGGATGCAGATAACAAAGGGAAACTTACTCTTCTTTTCCTACTAACACCTCTTTGATACAATTTTGAATTCCTTGGAATGTCTTATCATCAGAAGTCTCATCTGAAATGGCTGCTGGTAAAACTTCCATTTATTACATAGTACTTATTTTATTTTAAAATATTTTATCAGCATAATAGATGGAACTTAAACTAATTTACACTTATTAGATTTCTGTTTTTCAATGTTTATGTTAACACCACAGAGACTTTGCAAAAAGTTTTTATATACAAAATAATACTCTGACCTTTCTGAGGCTGAAAAAAAATGATTAAGCTGACCTAATCTCTCATTTCTTTTTTTGCTTGGTTACAAAGTGTGAGCCACATCAGATGGTGACCATTCTGCTACTTATGCAATTCCTGGGAAGTCTGACCACTGTCTCCTCTAATGATTCATCCACCCTAGGACTCAACCCAGACTGTTGGAATTTCTTCTGATACATACCTTGAAGCTTGAAGTTACCACATAATGTTTTTTTCCCTGTTTTTTTACAGGTTTAAAAACCTTCTTAGTGTAATAATTCCTAATATACTTAGCTTAGTTATTAAATGGTGGTAGACCTAATTTTCTTTAAGGTAAGTTATCTTAAGCATTTAACATTTCTCATATATTTAACTGTCCACTCTCTCTTTTGTATATTTCAGGATATAAATTAATAATGATAATTGAAATTATTATAAAGCTTCACAGTTCACAATGCACTTTTATATCTATGTGTCTTTGTTTGGTCCTTCCAAGAATATTGTGATAAACAAGGAGAGGAGGTTTTTGTACACCTAGACCAGAAAGGAAGAAATTTGAGAGGAGGGTGAAGTTATGCTAATATGAACCAAAGATACAGGCAAAAAAGGAGATGGATACGAGAGCTTAAACTAATGTAATGTGTATTTATTTCAGTTGCCAAGCTATATGAGATGTATCTATCCAGAACGGTTTCACTTTTCTGGTTTGCTAATTTTTATATTGAAATCAAAACCCCCATTGTTTGCAGACTCTTGCCTAATCAAATGGATACCAAATCCCATTGTGACCAAGCTGGTACACAAATGTCACACACACTGAGTGTGCACACAGACTTTTATGAGTGAAACACGCCTGTATCCACACTGTGGCTACTAATCTTTCCTTGATCTTGTCCTCTTCCCCTTCACTTTTCTGCATTCTACCTGCCCATCTGCTCTATCTCCTGCTGGGTAAGCAGTTCAAAGAGGTGAAACACATTTGTATTTTAAGAACTTGTTTCGCAAAAAGTTGAAGTTACCTCCATTCAGGTAGAACTCAGACAAATCATTTCCCCATTTTTTTCTTCCCTGAGCACTGCTCAAGGAGACTTCCTTTCAAGATGGCAGAGTAGGTAAATGCTGTGATCACCTTTTCCCATGACCACATCAAATTACAACTAAACTACAGAACAATAATTTTTGAGAAGTGTCTGACGTCTAGATGAACAGAAGTTCTAAAAGTGATGATATAAAGAAGTCTTGTGGAGACTGGTAGGAGGGGAGGACATGTGGAATGTGCTGGTCCCACAGCCACGCGAGGTGGTTAAAAATTGGGAGGAATTTTTGGCTGCAGAGGTCACCCCTGAGGAATGAGTGGTCCAAGCCCCACAGTACACTCCCCAGCTCAGGGTTCCAGTGCCAGGAAGGGAAGTTCCCACACTTCTGACTGTAAAGACTAGCAGGGATAGCGGCTGAGGGAGACAGAGAATGTCTGGAGCTCCAGGCACTTCTTTTAAAGGGCCCATGCATGGACTTACTTTCTGACAGACTCCCAGGCTCTGAACCTCAGTGCTGGAACAGCAGCTTGAAAAGTGTGAGGGACGCACAAAGAGGAACTGAATTGTCTGGCTTCAGGACAAAGACTAGAGGGGCAGCTCTATCCCAGACAGAAGTACTTGACCGAAGCCTTTATTTCTTTCCCGCTGCATGCACATGCAGGCACTGTATCTGGGTCTCCATCAACCTGGCTAACACTGTGTGCCCTGCCCTGATGATTCCCTGAGACTCCACCTGACTCAACTTGTGGGTCCACTCAAGCCATTTCTAGTGACTTTTCCATACCAATGGCCTGTCCTTTGTTATGATGCAGACTTTCCTGAAATATCTCTAAGGTTCACAACACACCAAAGAGTACCACCTGGACTCAGAAGGCCTTATACGTCTTGCTAAGTGGCCGCAAGCCTGGCATTAGTGACAGCCATCCTTAGGTCATGGCTTAACCTCTCCCAGGTTCCACCATGACCAGCACAAGTGGCAACCACATGCAGATCAATTTGTAGCTTATACCAGGTGGCCCTGGGCAGAGCAAAGGCAGTAGCTGAACTTGGCCTGCATCAAAGCTTGTCCCCAGAGGTTCCAGACCCAACCCTCCCAGTGGCTAGATTGAGACAACACCAGAGCAGCACCCAACCTGTTGCAGAAACAACACACCCGAAGGGCAGACTTGGCAGGGACCAGGGCCCGTTAAAGTGAGTCTTGCTCCATAGGCATAGCCACTGCACAAAAACTTCTTTGCTATAGTCACAGATAGTTTTTACAGCCAATTAGCCTGATAGTCAATCACTCCCACTTATGTGCCAATAGCAATCAAGGCTAAACTACAACAGAAGGGCACAGAAACCCCACAAAGGGACACACCCGAAACACCTTACTCAGGTGGTTAGGGATACCGTACCACTGGATCTCACTGGACACTAACTATAGAAGGCCATACAACAAATTACCAGCTCTGCTTAATACATAGAAACAAACACAGGGAGTCAACCAAGATAAAGAGACAAAGAAACACATGCCAAATAAAAAGAATAGGACAAAACTCCAAGGGAAAGAAATAAACAAACTTGAGACAAGTAATGTAGCATATGCAGAGTTCAAAACACTCGTTATAAGGATGCTCAATAAAGTCACTGGGAATTTTATAAAAGAGATAGGAAACATAGAAGATGAGATGAAAACATAAAAAGAATCAGTCAGAAATAAAGAACACAATAACCAAAATGAAGAATATTTGAGAGGGAAACAATAGAAGATTTGATGAAGCACAGGATGGCATCAGCAATTTGGAAGGGCAAGGAGCAGAGAACATCCAATCAGAACAGAAAAAAATTCAAAATGATTGAGGAAAAATTAAGGGATCTAACATCAAGAGACAACATCAAGAGAGTACCTTTTTCACCTTAAATGTAGCGAGAGAAAAACGGTTAGTTATCCGTCTGCAAGGGAGTTCCCAGAAGGCTGTTAGCTGGTTTCTTGACAGAAACACTTTAAGCCAGAAGGGATGGCATGACATATTCAAAATGATGAAAAGTAAGGACCCACAACCAAGACCACTCTATCCAGCAAGGCTATAATTTAAAATCGAAGGTGAAATAAAGAACTTCCAAGATCAAAACAACAACAACAAAACTAAAGGAGTTCATTACCACCAAATCAATATTGTAAAAAAATGGTAGAGGGACTGCTTGAAAAAGGAGAAGAAGAGGAGGAGAAAGAAGAGAAGAAGAGAAAAAAAGAAAAGAAATATATAGTGAAGTAATATAACTATAAAGAATAAAAGTCAACAAATAAGTACCCACCAATGATAACCTGAAATGTAAACAGATTAAATGTTTCAATGTAAAGACATAAGGTAGCTTAAAAGATAAGAAAAAGGCCCGTATTTATGCTGTCTACAAGAGACCCACCTCAGAACAGAACATACACACAGACTGAAAGGAAACAGATGGGAAAAAATATTCCATGCAAATGGAAACAAACGAGAAGCTGGTGTAGCAATATTTATATCTGACAAAATAGACTTCAAAAAAAAACTGACCATAACAAGAGACAAAGCAGATCACTGCATAATACTGAAGGACTTGATCCAACAAGAGGACATAACTCTTACAAACATATATGCATCCAACAAAGGAGCACCTAAATATATATGGAAAATTGTGATGGGCATTAAGTGAAAGAGTGACATCATAGTCGGGGATTTTAACATCACTGTCATCAACAATGAGAGCTTTTCCAGACAAAAAATCAGCAAGGCAACAGTGACTTCAAATGACACACTGGATCAGATAGAGTTGGTTGATATTTACAGAACATTTTATCCTAAAGCAGCAGAATATGCATTCTTCTGAAGTGCACGTGGAATATTCTCAAAGACAGATGACACGATAGGACACCAAATAGGTCTTAAAAAATTCACTAAGACAAATCATATCACACCTCTTCTCTGACCACAATGGTATGAAACTAGAAATCAATTATAATAAAAAACCCTTGACAAACATTCAAACACATGGAAGCTAAATATCATATTATTAAACAATGAATGTGTTAACAACAAGATCAAGGAAGAAATAAAAAATTACCTGGAAATAAAAAAATATTGAGCACACACAACCCAAAATCTGTGGGATATAGCAAAAGCAGTCCTGAGGGGGAAATTCATAACATTACAGGCCTACCTCAAGAAGCAAGAAAAATCTCAAATAAACAACTTAGACCTACACCAAATAGAAGTAGAAAGAGAAAAACAAGCAAAGCCCAGAGTAAGTAGAAGGAAATAAGAAAGAAATAAGGAAATAAGAAATAAGAAAATAATGAAATAGTCTAAAAAAAAGTACAAAATATCAATTAATCCAAGAGCTGGTATGTTTAAAATCTAAAAAGATTGACAAATCTTTAACCAGACTCATCAAGAAAAAAGAGGGAGAACCCATGTAATTAAAATTAGAAATGAAAGAGGAGAAGTAATAAGTGACATCGCAGAAATACAAAGGATTGTAAGAAAATATTATGAATAACCACCAGGGGGGACCCCAAAACCCCAGAATTTATTTATAAAAATTGTGTATTTATTTTTACATGTTTAAACTTCAGTTACCTTCAAAGTACTCTCCATTTGATACAGTGCACCTGCCAAGATATCTTGTTTACTGCTCAAAACAGTTTTTGAACTTGTTGATTTTAAGGCCTTTAGTGCTTTGGCCATTTTTTTCACTTCTGTACACCAGTAAAACATTTCCTTTTGAGGACTTTTTTAATGCAAGGAACCAAAAACAAGTCACTTGGATGAATAGGGAGGAAGGGGCATGTAGGTTCATGCCATTTTTGCTCAAAAACTGCTGAACACTCGGCATGGTGTGGGCAGGTGCACTTATAAATCACCCATCATGAAAGGGGTAAACACATTGAAAGAGTCTTCCAAAAAATTCAATGAAGCCCAACACAGCCTCTTACAACAATGCCAGTTGGTACACTGATAAAGGTGTGTTCTTAGAACACTAATCTAACGGGGGAAACACGTACTACAAGGGCCCTGCCCTCCAGAAAATAATTCCTGTTTTTGGGGGGGTCCCCCTGACATATGCCAAAAAATTGGACAACCTGGGTGAAATGGATAAATTTCTAGAAACATACAATCTTCCAAAACTGAAGCAGGAGAAATCAGAAAACCTGAATAGACCAATTACAAGTAATAAAAATCAAAACGGTGATAAAAACAAAAATCTCCCAGCAAACAAAAGTCCTAGGTCAGATGGCCTCACAAGTGAATTTTATTAAATATTCAAAGAAGAACTAACATCTATCCTTCTCAGACTATTCCATAAAATTCAAGGGGTGGGAATACTTCCAAGCTCTTTTTACAAGGCCAGACTTAACCCCCAAACCAGAAAAATATACTACAAAGAAAAAATTATAGGTCAATGTCCTTGATGAACATAGATGCTAAAAATTTTAACAAAATATTAGCAAACTGGATCCGGTATCATAGACCATGAGCGAGTGGAATTCTTCTAATGATGCAAGTTTGCTAGAATATTTGCAAATTCATAAATGTGATACAGCACACATTAAAAGTGAAGGATAAACCTGGCTGGTGTATCTCAGTGTAATGAGTGCTGGCCTGTGAACCGAAGGGTTGCTGGTTCAATTCCCAGTCAAGGCACATATCTGGGTTGGAGGCCAGGTCCCCCGTAGGGGGTACAGAAGAGGTAACCACACAGTGATATTTCTCTACCTCTTTTTCTACCTATCTCTAAAAATAAATAATTAAAATATAAATAAATAAAATCTTTAAAAAATGAAGATAAAGGTTAAATATCACGTGATCATATCACTAGATACAAAAATGCATTTGATAAAATCCAGCACCCATTTATTATGGGTGGGAATTGAGGGGTCATACCTCAACACAATTAATGACAAACCCACAGACAATATCACCCTCAATGGACAAAAACTAAAAGAGCTTCCTTTAAGATCAGGAACAAGAATGAATGTCTTCTTTCACCACTCTTGTTCGATGTAGTACTGGGCGTACTAGTCACAAATCAGACAAAAAGGAGAAATAAAAGGCATCCAAATAAGAAAAGAGGAAGCAAAACTGTCATTATCTGCAGATAACATAATATTATATGTAGAAAACCCTAAAGAATCCTGCCCCCTTAAACTATTAGATCTAACAAATTAATTGGGAAAAGTATCAGGGTACAAAATCAGTATTCAAAAATGGGTGCCATTTTAAACAACGATAATGAACTATAGAAGGACAAATTTTAAAAAATCCCATTTACTATTCAACAACAACAAAAACTAAAGTACCTAGGAATAAATTTAAACAGAGGGACAAAAGACCTGTACTCAGACAATTATAGGGTATTTAAGGAAAAAATGAGGAATATGCAAATAAGTGGAAGCATATACTGTGTTCATGGATTGGATATATAACATTATTAAAATGTCCATACTACTCAGGACAATTCCTATTAAAATACCAATGGCATATTTCACAGATCTGGAACTAATATTTTAAAAATTTATACAGAACCAAAAAAGACCTTGAATATCCTCAGCAATCTCAAGAAGAACAAAGTTGGAGCGGTCATAATACTGGGTATCAAACTATGCTACAAAGGCATTGTTGTCAAAACAGCCTGGTGCTTACATAATAATAGGCATCTAGTCAGTGGAACAGAACAGAGAGCCCAGAAATAAACCCACAACTTTACGGTCAATTAATATTTGACAAAAAAGGCAAGAGCATACAATGGAACATGAGAGTGCCCTCAATAAATGGTGTTGGAAAAATTAAAGAGGTACATGGAAAAAATTGAAACTAGAAGACCAGTTTACAGAATACACAAAATGGATAAAAGACTCAAAATGGATAAAAGACTTAAATGTAAGTTGAAAAACCATAAAATTCCTAGAAGAAAACATAAACAGCAAAGTCTTGGATATTTCTTGCACAATATTATTTTCTGATATAACTCCTTGGGCAAGGAAAACCAAAGAAAAGATGAAGAAATGGGACACATTAAACGGAACAATTTTTGCCCAGCAAAGGAAAATGTCAACAGAATGAAAAGACAGCCTCTTGAATGGGAGAACATATTCACCAATGATATATCTGATAAGGGGTTAATATCCAAAATTATAAAGAACTTATAAAACTCAACACCAAAAAACCCAAACAATCGTATTAAAAATGGGCAAAGGACCTGAATAGACACTTCTCCAAGAGGGACTATCAGATGGCCAATAGGTATATGAAAAGATGCTTAACATCACTAATTATCAGAGAAATACAAATGAAAACCACAATGAGATATCACTTGACACCTGTCAGAATGGCTATCATCAATACATCAACAAACAAGTGCTGGCTAGGATGTGAAGAAAAAGGAAGCTTCAAGCACTGTTGGGAGGAATGTAGGTTGGCGCAGCTACCGTGGAAAGTAGTATGAGATTACCTCAAAAATTTAAAACTGGAACTGTCTTATCACCCAGTGATTTGACTTCTGGGAATTTATGCAAAGAAATTTGAAACACTAATTCTAGAGAATATATGCACTCTTATGTTCACTGCAGCGTTATTTACAATAGTCAAGATTTGGAAGCAGCCCAAGTGTCCAACAGTAGATGACTGGATACAAAAAATGTGGTCTATTTATGCAATGAATAAATATACTATTACTACTGAATATATTTCCTACTACTTGGTTGTGTAGAAGAAGAAAATCTTATGTTTTTCAACAGCATGAATGGGCCAGAAGAGTATTATGCTAAATGAAAAAAAGCCAGTCAAATAAAGACAAGTACCATATGATTTCACCATATATGGAATCTAATGAACAAACTGAACTAACAAGCAGAACAGAGACAGACTTATACATAGAAAGTAGGCTGACAGCTGTTCAGGGGTAGGGGCAATGGGGAGGTGGAGTGACTGAGCAAAAATGAAGGAAAAGGGAAAAACTCACTGATACGGACAACAGTGTGGTTATTGCCTGGTGGAGTGGGGTGGTTGAAGGTGGAAGAAGGTGTAGGGGTGATAAATGTTGGTGGTGGGAGAATTGACTTCGGTGGTGAGCATACAGTATAGTGTATAGGTGATGTGTTGTGCAATTGTGCACCTGAAACCTGTATAATTTAGTTAACCAGTGTCACTCCAATACATTCAATTAAAAAAACAGCAAAAAATGAAACTTTGTTATGATAAAAAACACTCAAATTCAAAAAGACATGCATCTATCCCTAAGTTTATTGCTGCATTACTTACAATGGCCAGGATAAGGAAGTAACCTAAGTGTCCATCAATAGACAAATGGATAAAGAAGAAATGGTATGTACCTAAAATGGAATGTGACTCCGCCATAGGAAATGAAACGTTGCTATCTAGTACAAAATAGATAGACCTAGAAGGTAGTATGCTAAGAAAAAAGACAAATACCATATGCTTTCACTTACATGTAGAACCAAAAAAACAAAATGAATGAACGAATGAAACAGAAACAAACTCATAAACATGGAGAACATTTCAATGGTTGTCAGGATGGGTGGAAAAGGGGAAGGGATTAAGAAGTACAAATTGCCAGATATAAAAACAGTCAGTCCTTGAACAACCATAAAAATGATAAATAAGTAAATAGTAAATACACAAGAACAGTCATGGGAATGTAAAGTATAGCATAGGGAAAGTAGTCAATAATATTGTCATTGCTATGTATGTTGTCAGATGGGTACTAGGCTGTCAAAGAGATCACCTTGTACATTACACAAATGTCTGATCACCATGTTGTACACCGGAAACTAATATAATATTACATGTCAACTGGATTGAAAAAATAGAAAAGTTATTAAAATGAAATAAAAGCTGGAAACTGTGTGTTTTTTTAAAAATCAAAATTATTTGTAAAGTTCCCAGCTGAAGGATGGGAAGATAACTCAGTCTCTGAATGTTAAACTCTCAGGGATTTCTTAGGCTGTGACGTGACCGTTGGGGTTGAGAAGCTGGAACGCAGGCTTCTCTCTGCGGTGAGCTGGCTGCTGGGTGACGTCCTGTTTGGCTTGCTCTCTTTGTCTCTTCCCTGGTTGTCTCCAGTCTGCAGAGCAAGAAAACTTAAAAGGCTATTAGGGTTTTGTGGGTCAGATACCCAATGGCAAAAATTTTCCCTGCTCCACAAACCCCAAAAGAAAACAATCTTTTTTTGAAATTGGAAACTTTAAAGGAAGATTTATGAACCTTCAGGTTTATGAAACCATCTGGTGCTTTGGAGTGTGCAGGCTGGTGGCTTTGACAGTTCAAAGTTTGCACTGCCCCCTCACCCCGCCCCCGCACTCCCCTTTATAGATAGTTCAATTCAGCCTCCACACTGATACTTAAGAGATGGTGTTTCAAACTTAGGAGACAACTTGTAAAAATCAGTAGGATTTAAAAGAATCCTACTGTTACTTTTTAAAAACATTCTTACTGTTTGTTACACACTGCATGAAGGAGTCCTGTTGGTGAACTCTGAATTTCCACTCTGCTTAGCTTCTTTGCGGGAGCACTGTATAATTTTGGTTTTGTTTTGACAGTTGGTGACCTTTGACCCCCTCAGTAAAATGTTTAGGCTGAAGAGGGCTGAAAAGAGCTTTCAGATGGGATATTTCCAACCTCTTTCAAGCTAGAGCAATCTTCCCCTCAGCACTCAAACCCTTATATAGAAATGGTTTTCAGCCTCTACACGGTGTTCTGGTGGAACAAATCAGATCAAAGCCTTGCTTAATATGTTTGAAAAATGCACATCCGCATTGCAGAGCAAAAACATGTTATGGAAATCAATAATATCATATTCAGGCAGCCCTAACTTCAAAGTGACTTCTATGTGTGTTCTCAATTTCAAAAGAAAAAGGAGAAAATGAGAACAGGGTGCATACGTTTTCTCTGCTTAATTCTATTTATAACTGAGCAGAGATCTCAAATGTCTCTGTACTGCTTTTTGACAGGTCCCCAAGGACTCTGGGTGTAGGGCAATCTGCTTATTAATTTCCTGCACCTGTGATAATCTTGTACATTGAGGTTACAAGAATGGCAAACTTTTTTCCATCCCATGATTTTGGAATGCAAATTATTGGCACTTTATTGGAGGGGTAGCATTTCGGAGAGAATAGGAAATACAGAGATAATGTGGATTAACACTTTAGATTCTTTGATTCCCTGAAAATTTGCTTGTAGTGATTGGTTATTTTCCATTGTTGTTACAATATTTGTTGAGGACCCTCTGGCTATCTGTTAACTGTCCTAGGCACAGTATAAGTATATCCTTGATTATATAATTATCTTTAGTAATCTTTATACCTTTATATTATACAAGCTTTGGGGTTAAGACTGTGCTTTTACATATTGAATATACTTCATGATTACATTAGAACCCCTAGTCTTCTATGTACATTGATGCGTGTAAATGAGTGTATTATATCAATACTTCCTTGACATGCATACGATATTTGATTGACTGGAAACTAAATGTTCACCATGTTCTGATAGAAGGAGCACAGACAATCAACATTCCTGCCAACTCTTCATTTTTTCTTTCTGTACTTTCCTGAAATAGTGATAATGAACTATCGTAGGTCGGAGGTTTGTGTTCAGGATGAAATGCTCACGAGGAGAGGCCCAGGGATTCAGTCTTGAGATCTGATCTATTTCTTAACTCTGCCTTAACCTGTATGATGTCATGACAAAGGTTAGGCACAGCCACATTAGGCCTTCTACAACAATAACTCTTAGAGGCTGCTCAATTTCTGATAAATCTTGTTTTTTTCTAATGCAGTGTTAACATGCCAAAGTTTACCCAATAGACTGAGAGGAAACTATTTGAGTTGTGGATTTTAACAGATTCTACATGGCCATTATTTAGAAAATGCGGACACTCCAGATTGACCAGATATGATCACTCAGATATTTGTCTAAACTGATTCTGGACCTGACTCATCTGTGACTGAAACTTGGTTCACAGACCGCATTTCTCTTCAACTCAAACTCACAAGATCCATCAGATATTTGGACCAGGTTCCTTTGCATTTACTTCTAGCTAATTCCCTCAGGTACACCTTACAGAGGAAGGGTGCCTCTGAACTCTTAGCAGAATAAAATTATATCTCTTGAAATGCTTCTAATTATACTGCTCGGCAGCTGATTGGGATAAAAGGCAGACAGATGTAGGGTTCCTTCCTCCCTATCATTTTGTAATTGGTAGGAAAAAAGAGGTCTTTAAGTGTTGTTGAGTGAATACACAGATACACAGATGGAAACTCAGGATTTTAGAGGCACCTCTCACTCCTTTCATCCTCACACCCTATTTGCCCTCGGTTCTCTCAGACATTTCCCCCAGAGAAAAGGTATTTTCACTTAGCTCTCCTGTCAAGTACTATGAAAATACTTTTGAGATTTGACATACATCTCAATTTGGTTTTTCTAACTAGCAGCACCAAATAAACTCTGTCCTGGGGATGACTAACGTCGCGACTCCAGACTGAGTCTGGTCAGTGGCCATCAGCGCTTTTGAGAAAGGCGTGCTTCAAAGCGTCACGTGATACGACTCTCCATTGCTGAGTCTGGCAACCTTTCAGAATCTGTGTGTTGTCCTTACTCAGAGATTTTAAAAATCTCTGGAGAAAATACATGTAAATACACATATATGGTGATATATATATATATATATTCTTATATATATATAAATATATATATAAGAATTTTCCTCTTTCTTGATAAAACATAAAAAGTATTGATACCAATAACCTTTGCAATATATTATTTTTGTCAAATATTTTTATTTCATTAAGAAAGGCCAAAACTAATTTATGTACTATGTTTGGCCTTTCCTCCCAATCTACAAGCCAAGTTCTAATTCCCACTCTAAATTTAGGAACAAGAGTTGTTACTATTCCCTGCATTATTAAATACTTCCTTATACGGTCTTCTTCACGTATTTTTCTGACCACTAAGTTTTCCAGAGAAAAGCCACAGTTTGCTTCAAAACCATCACCAAAGTTTGCCAGCCTTGATATCTTGATCATTTGTTTGAAATTTTTATACTAATCAAATACTTCTGGGTAAAAGAGTACACATATTTGTTCTTTCTTGCAATATTATCATAAAAGTCTTGGTCAAGTTGTTTTCAAAGTGGGTGGGGAAGGTGTATTTTTAGTATCAGAATGACCCCTGGGTCCTTGGGAAAATGCAAATTGCCGAAAAGAAGACACGACCGACCCAGGAACTTTGGCCTTTGGCTCAGAGCTATATCTTGATGGGTCTCTGGCTGAATTTCCACAGAGATTCTTAGCACAATGAAATTGACAACCATGAGTTTTTCTCAAATGTTTACACTGTAATTTCTTAACAACTTGTGAATACAATGGAAATCTTTAGAAATGATCTTTGGATTCTTAAAATTCATGAACATGTGTCTGACCTTGAAAAATGTTGTAGGCAATGAATTTGGAATTCCTAATCTGGAAGACCTGAATCAAATGAGATGACGTAGGTAAAAAAGGTCTGTAACTTGTAACTGCCATAGTAATATCAGTCACTGGTATTTGTAATTCAACAATTTTCTCTCGTTTCCATCAGGTTCCCACTAGGTCAGTGTTATTTGATTTAAACACATGTCATAGTGAAACATAATTTGAAGTGGGTTCAGAATAATTGATGCCATTCTTGCTTCTGTATACCAGGTATCTGTTGGTCTCCCTGCGCGGCAATCCTTAACTTCTACTCTTGGGGAAAGTTCCTCTGTTTTAAAATTTTTCTTTCAAGAATCATCTATTCTGCACGGGAGTCCATGCTTTTTGAATGTGGTGGACTCTGTTATTCAACTCCAGGGATGGCCATTTGTCTTCATGTAATCAGTCAGAATTCTCTGTGATTGCTTCCTGGGTGGGGATGTCAATAATGTCAGCTTAACTGTATGATCTGCAGGACTTTTGCTACGGTTGCTGGGAGGAGTAATCTTGCAACTTCTAGTAGTGGTATTTTCTATCGTGTGGGAACAGTTCTGCCTGAGAGCAGATTCAACGTGGACAAAAACACAGGGATGAAGAAAAGAAACATTCCTGATGACAGAGGTCAAGCTTCTGTATCTGCCCATGTTCATAAGTCACTTTCATTGACCTCCCAACTCTATGATCCAATGAACATGTCCTCCTTCTTGTTTCATTCATTTCAGAGAAGTTTTCTATTATAGGTAACTGAGTGTTCTGGTTTATTCCCACTCCAGCATTCATTGACTGGCTAAGTAGCTGTGCAGCCTTGGGCTTGTTGTTTAACTTTTCTCAGACTGAGTTTCTTCATCTATAAACTTAAATTCTATTATGTAGAAGTCAAAGATAAAGCAAATGGCACACTAGATATTAGAATATTTCAACGAGTGTTTGTTTATAAAGGTATGAGAACTGGGGAGTGTTAGCTGAGCTGGGACCAGCTTAGGGCCAAAGAGAAGACAGGAGAAGGCACATCTAACACCTGAACAGAGAGAGTCTTGCAGAGAGAACACCTTGAAGAAACCACAATTTGCATCGGGGGCAAGTGTTACAGGAGAGAGCCAGGGGAGTAAGTTCTCCGGCCTCGTTGTCCTGAGGTGGTGATCTATTTCTCTAGTTCAAGAAATAGGATCTTAAAATCCTGTCTGGGGATTGTTCTTCCATGCCCTGCTCTCAGGCAGGTCAACACGTGACCAGTGGTAGAACTGCCCACTCAGTCTGCTTGTATGTTGTGCGTAGTCCTAACTTCAGTTTTAGGAATCCCCAGGACTCCGTCTTGGACACTGTGGGGTGCAAAGTGTGCAGTGCCTCAAGATTTTATTCAGCCTCAAAGGGTTTCAACATGAGGGTTTAACCCATAGCAGGAAAACCAGACTTTCTCGAAAAGAATGCAAATATGACCTTCATTGTCTTCACAAACTTAACCTGGACATCTTAGCAAACCGATTGAGGTACATTCTAACATTTTTTTTTTGATTGGCTGTCCAAGAAATACCTGCCAACATGTAAAGGCAGATAATTCGTAACCTGAGGACTTGCTATTGACTATTTCTTCACAGGGGCAGGGCAGTGCAACACCTGCCCCACTGATTTCCACCTGCGTCGGGGGGCCGCGGTCCTTGTACACAATGGAAGAGCTCGAAGATCTAGGATCGAGCCTGCAAAAAATTCAACTTGCATCATTTGTGAGAAGAATATAATTTGATTTCAACCTAAAAATAGCCATTTTGATTTTTTTGCGTTTCTATTATCGCCTAGGAACCATGGGGGTTATTTCATATACATTGTCACTTGTACACGTTTCCTCACACAATACATGGTTTACATTGATAGCTGGAGAGTCTTTCTCTCTTCCTTCCTTATACCTTCTATATACAATTTGTTATACATTATAACTGCTTCCTCCTAAATCAGTCAGAGATTTATCTAGTTCTTTCTTAACCTTTTATCACCAGGTATCCAAATTTGCCTCTTCCACAACATGTTTTTGACTGGACTTAGCATGAAAATGACAAATCTCATTGTGTCTTTACTCCTTAAGCCTTTGCATGGCTTCCCTTTGTCCTTAGAATGAAGTCCGCATTCCTCTCACAGGGTTTGTGGGTCCCTCCTAGATCCGGCCCTTGCCCTAGGAGACAGCCTCCCTCTTGCCAGTCCTCTCCCTTCTCCCTCCAGTGCAGCCACACCGGACTTTATCAGTTCCTCCGGCACACCGTGATCCCCGGTGTCTTGCTCTTTCTTATTTGTCTTTGCTTAGAATGCTTTTTCTTATAATCTCCTTAGCTTTCTCTTACAGATCCCTTCGATGTTTAGCTTCCACGTTAGTCCCTCGGACAGTGACTCCTAACCTTTAGCCTAGGTGTCCTCGCCATATGCTCCCACGGTGCTCATTCCTCTCTTTTCAAAATGCCCTTTGGGATGGCAATTACTTGTTCAAATATCCGTCTTTTCCTCTAGAAGATAATCTTCGTGAAATCAATGACCTTACCTGTCTCATATTTTCATCTTGTAAGGTAGAATCTGGCTCAGAGTAAGCTTTCAATAAACATTTATTAAATGCATAAAAGTTTCAAAGAAAGCAGAAAAGCTGAGGGGTTAAATCGCCTGCCTACAGCTGGATTAGAGCTCTGTGTGTCTGACAACGCTGCCCAACTATTTTTCCCTTTGCCTGCGGCCCAGCTGAAGGGCCCATATGGCCAGGAAGGTCATTTATATTGCTTTCCTGTTTTCTTCCTTAGGAGCTGTATTTTGGATTCAGCTTCATTTTATTTTTTAAAAGATTTTATTTATCTTTAAAGGGGAAGGGAAGAAGAGAGGGAGAGAAATATCAATGTATGGTTGCTTCTCGTGCGTTCCCTGCTGGGAACTGGCCTGCAACCCAGGCGTGTGCCCTGACTGGGAATCGAACCTCGATCCTTTGATTCGCAGGCTCACACTCAATACACTGAGCTATGCCTGCCAGGACTCAGTTTTAAATATTGAGGAGTTTTCAGTATTTTATAATAGAACATATATTTTAAAATAGTGTTTTGAAAACTCTAATCGACTGCTTAGTGTTATATCTGCATGTTCTGAAAAAGTTTATTATAATCTGCAACCCTCCTGTGAAAATCATCATAAACTACCTTTAATTTTTCTCTTGAATTTTATGTCTAGATTTAATTTTTATCATCTCCTAATCTTTCCTAAGTAAAGTTTTTCCTAAAAGATTGCTTTTAAATCACTGTATTACTTGAGTGTTTACTTTTGCTTATGCAGTACCAAGAAGTGAGAGGTAAGCTGCTACCATCTAAAGGTGTTTGTTCACATCAGGAAAGAAAAGAGGAATGCCCTGGCTGGTATAGCTCAGTGGATTGAGTGTGGGCCTGCGAACCAAAGGATCGCGGTTTGATTCCCAGTCAGGGCACATGCCTGGGTTGCAGGCCAGTTCCCAGCAGGGGATGCATGAGAGGCAACCATTCATTGATATTTCTCTCCCTCTCTCCTTCCCTTCCCCTCTAAAGATAAATAAATGAAATCTTTAGAAAAAAGGAGAAATTAACTTGTTGGCAAGCATCTGACATGTGGAAGGTGAATCTGGTTGACGTTGGTCCATACGTAGTTAATCTGTGAATTTTATTAATTCCCAGTCTCAACAGTAGTAACAGAAGTGCAAATGTTGGCCTTGGCTTTGTTTAGCTTATTTCTACTGGTATTTACAAACACCTCTTTAGTTGTTAGCGATTTACAAAGATTACAGATTGCCCGAAACCAAAGATAAAGAGAGATGTGGAAATATCCTTCATTCCTCTTTACAGACCTTAATTTTTTCAGCCATTTCTAGTGTGGTGGAAATACATAAAAACATAGAAACAAGTATGTATGGCTGGCTAGTGGTGGGAAAATGAGCATGTAAGTTTGTTTTGAATTTTGAGACGTGGTTGATATTCGTTAAGTGCTGCCCAGCAGTTCTCCGCTTCTAACCAGTGCTGGTGCCACCCCGAGAGGAGTCGGGACAGAGGCTTTTTGGAGTCCAGGGAACCCAGCAAAAGTCCGAAGAAACAGCTGAGGCGACCTCTGCTTTCCGATGCAATTTGCATGTTAGTGAAATTCATTTTTATTTTTCCTGTTACTTGCATCCATTTTGTAACATTCCATGGACATTCTTATAATCTCCAAATTAATATAGGCAGCTCTGATGTAGTATTTTTAATGTGTATTGTGTAATAATCAGTGTAATATTTGACGATTGGTTGGTTTATTGTTTGAGGGTTAAGAATATCCAGCCCAACCATGCCCACTCCTTTTGCTTGCTCATAAAACTGACCAGCTACGGCTGTATTCACTTTGTAAACATGGATGAACTTAGAGCGAGTCCCCTTTCTCCCTGACTTCCATGAGAGATTCCTGAGGTAGTGGCTGCAGAACTCAACCCCCGGAAACCAGAGCTGTGTTTGGAATGACTTGTGAATGTAGAAGACAATTTTCTGTTGTAGGTCTCTTGAAAGACGAACTGGTTTTGAGTATTAGCAATGAAATATTGAACTTATGAAATGTTTTTTGAGATTCTCTCTGACAAAAATAACTTTGTAACATGTATTTCTTTACAAATTTGGGTGCTTTGCAATTTTAGAACTACAGGTAATAGTCTCTAGGGAATAAAAATACTGCAAGTGACATCTTGACTCAGCACTCAAGAGTTATTCTTTGTTTTCAAATAGACAAAATGTTGCATGTTCTGCTTTTTACAAAGACTTTTGGTACGTCTCACAAATCAGTTCTCAAAAAAGGGAAACTACTTTCTGGCGAAGCAAAGGGAAAATTAGAAGTTGTGAATCTTAACTGCCTAGGGCAAACTCACAATTGTGTATCTGCTGTATGGAGATTCTTCACATTCTTAATTTATTCATTGGAAAATGCTTTTACTCATAACAATAATTAGGTAAGTGCTACCTGCAGTAGAGAACTTCTTTTTTTAATCCTCTACCAAGGACATGCTATTCCATTTTAGAGAGAGGGGAAGGGAGGAAGAGGGGAAAACATCGGTGTGAGAAAGAAACACAGATTGGTGGCCTCATGGACCAAACCTGCAACCCAGGCATGTGCCCTGACTGGGAATCGAATGGTGACATTTTGGTTTACAAGATGACATTCCAACCAACTGAGCCACACCAGCCAGGGCACAAGAACTTTATTCTTGAACCAGGTCTGTCGATTGTGGAAACCTGATAATGAAGGGGCAGAAGACATGGTGTGTGTGAGCTGACAGACAGAAGTATGATGGAGTAGTAAAGTTATCCATTGCTCCTTTTTTACGACAGACAGCCGCTATGGGAAACTGCTTTCAGTGTACTCTTCTGTGGTTTTGAAATGAGGAGGGTGCACACTGCTTCGTCCCCGGGCAGGCCCTTACTGCTCACCTCTGCCATGAGAAGCCGGAGAGCTGAAGTTCTTGGGCTGGAGCAGCAAGAAAAGTCACCACTAGATTCCTGATCCTTATTTAGATGCTCATTAGACAGCGGACTTTCTGCCATAGCTCTGTGAATGCCTGTGGGGTTGCAAATTTAATTCGAACCCAAGGCAGATGCTTTATCAATAAGTCATTCTTGGCCCTGGCTGGGTGGCTGAGTTGCTTGGGGCACTGTCCTGTACACCAGAAGGTTGCAGGCTCCATTCCCGGTCAGGGCAACTAGGTTGCGGGTTCGATCCTGGCTCCTGGCATGTACAGGGGGTGAACAATTAATGCATTACTCTTACATCCATGTTTCTCTCCCTCCTCCCCTTTCTTTCTCTCTAAAGAAAGTCGATAAACATATCCTTAGGTGAGGATCAAAATAATAACAATAACCACAATAACAATAATACAAATAAACCATTCTTTCCTGCCTAAATGCCTTTGGGTGACAGATCAGAAGGGGGTGTTCATAAAATCACATGCTTTTGCCAAATTGTAATGGTCAGCTTACACTGAATCGTAAATGGAACAGTACCTTGAACTTTCCCAAAACATTCCATTGTATTTTTTTATGTTGACACCATTACAGATATTCCCCAATTTCTGCCCCTTTGTCCCCTTCCACTGAGCCCCACCGCCCTGACCTTCACAACAGAAGGGTGGGGGGACTGTAAAGGATTAGTCAAAAATGCATATATGTGTAGCCCATTGTATCATAATTGGTAAAAAGCAAAATGAATCTGGGATCCCTGAGGCTAGCCTTTGGATGACTCTGACAGTGAGAAAATGGCAGACTAGCCAAGATCATTTTATAGTGAAGACATTTTGACATCACTCATGCTGTAATGTATGAATTTATTCATTTATTACTTTTAAATATATATTGCAAAACCTTTTCTTGATGCAACATTGCTGCATTTACTCCATGAGATACACATAAGTAGAAAGCATATTTTCTACTGTAATAGGCTCTGTAGTCATTTCAAAAAAGCAGGGTGTATCATGAGGAAAAAAACTTCACAGATATCTTCTTTATGACTGAGGCAGGGTAGTGAGAGTCTAGGAAAATTTCTTGGCAAGTAGAGTGGAGAAACTGAGTTAGCTGAACAAATTGCCTGAGCAATTTACAGGGGATGTGGGAAATCACCTCCCTGGAGATAGCATCTAGGCCTCAGTTGTATTTCGGGTCCAGGCTCAAAAAAGAAGCAAATCTAGGTGGGTGACGCTAGGACCAGCTGCAGTGACTAATGACCCCTTGGTCTGTCGCTAACCAATTAGTGGAGACTTTGACCCTAAAAGTGTACACCTGGAAGACGGATGAGTATTCTATTGCGATCCCTCCTGAACTCCCAACCTTTAAAAACCTTCAAAACAAAGGACTCAGTGCTTGCTCTAGCTCTCAGGAGCAAGCCCGTACTTTGCCCTCCCCCCACTTCCCCCATAGGCGTGCATCTCCTACACTCTAAGGGTCCCCATGGGACTGGAAACTAGGGGAGCAATAAGCGGGGCAGCTCATCTCGAGCTAACCCCCGAACCTGTCTCCAAGGCCTCCTTTTCTCTGACTTCTCTGTGAGCCAAAGCAGCCCCACCGAGGCTCTCTTCTGTTGCCTCTTCTATTCTAAGCCCTTCCTTGTTCCACTGTCCTCAGCTTTAAAAAACCTCTCAAAATCACCTAGACTCATGTAGTGAAATCTTTCCAAAGTCAGTAGCCCATGTACTACTGGTCAACCCTAGGCAGACCCACTGGGCATCTAACATCATCACAGATGATTTGAGATTTGAAAGTGACTTTATGACCTTTCAAATCAAGATACTCTGCAGTGTCTTTCGTGGAACAGTGGCACTTGTAAACATTCATGTAAGTGACCTCCGTTTAACCAATTCTCCAACTGTAGGATGCCCTCTGCTCTCCTTTAAAACACATCTACTGATGCCCCAGATCACTGAGTAGTCACCCCGGGGTGGGGGCTGGGAGGAGGGCAGCTCCGAAGCCAGCCCATCACACCTCCTGTGGGTGAGCTAATGCTTATCAAGAGACATTTGTGTTTGTCCGCATATGGGTTAGTAACCATGGTGTTTCCCATTATAATCATAGAATGTAATGAATACTTTGTAAATCAATGACATATGAGGGTGATAACAGAGCTATTTTAAAATAAAAGTGAATACTTTCGAAGACCCTTGAGTCTGAAAACACTGCTATTGAATTAGAAATAATCTACCAAATGTAAAGAATTAAAAAAAATAAAACTCAGGCATCTGTAATCAAATTTATTTTCAGTGTCTTTATATTATTTTACTTTAAAGAAACTGAAATTTTCGACAATGTGTAATAAGCTCAGTTTTTCAGAAAAGAGAAAGGGAAGGTAGTATGTTCGAAATTCCACCCATTGGCAGAATATTCAAAGTAGAGGCCCCATACGAAGGAAAGCATTTATTTATCATTTGGTTATTAAGATTGTTGTGTTTGAAGGACTTTTCCAATTAACAAAGAAACTACTGGTACTGGTCACTTGGGTTAAAAGGGATTCTACCACCAACTCCAGCTTCCTCTGCGATAATCATAATGCACATTTGCATTGTTGAATTCGGGTAACTTCTTCAGAAAAAAAGCCTCAAGTTAGTTTGACTCAGTGTTCCATCAAATTTTTGGAATTCACAACTTTTTTCTGGTTTATAGTTCCAAAGTACAGTTTTCAGTTCTTTACTAGTCTGTATTATTTGTGCAGGAGCAGTGTTTAAAAGCTATGCTCTGACTTTTGGGAAAGACAAAGATGAATCAGACATAACCTGAACTCAGCGAGTTTACTATTAAGTGTGGAAAACACACATACATAATTAATTGTAACACATTGAGGCTGATACAAATATGGTAACAGATACAAAAATATTAACTTTATATGTGGATAAACTGGGACATGGAGAGGTTCAAATGCCTTACCCAATGTTGGGCAGTGTAGCGTGGGCTAGAATTCTGATAAGTCAGGCTCTATAACTAATATTCTTTTCAGCTTAAAGTATACTATAAAATGTACTCAGAAAGTCTGACAGATATAAAGTAAAATTCCATAGATTTAACTAAATTGTTTATTTTTAACTCTGAAAAGAATTTTTAAAATAACATTGTCATGGATACAAATCTCCGATTTTGTTTTCTGGAATACAGGATAATAACAAGAAGTGGTGTGTTTCTTTGTTTTTCAGTATGCTTATGTTAAATTAAGTATTTTAGGCAAAAAAAAACCCCAAAACCAAACAAACAAAAAAACACCTTTCCTGGACCAATACTGAGATGGATTTTTTTCCCCCTGGAGGGAGAGAGAACCAGTTTGCCAGGGTCAAGCCTCCTCTCTCATGTTCAGCTCTAAAGGAGTGGGGCAAGGGATTTTTTGTTTAAAAAAACATATTTCTGTAAAACCTTTCAATAGTTTGTTCTAATTTACCAGATTAAGAGATCACAGAAAAGAAAACAAATTTTTAAAAACTGTCTATATACACTTAGAGAATGTGCTTGATTGAAATAGTATTCTTGCTTAGGCAATAAACTTATAAGGGTTATTTGTTGAATTAGTTAATCTTTTTTTAAAAACTTTTATTTATGTATCTTTAGAGGAGAAGGGAAGGAGAGAGGGAGAGAAATATCAATCTATGGTTGCCTCTCGTGTGTCCCCTGATGGGAACTTGCCTGCAACCCAGGCACGTGCCCTGACTGGGAATCGAACCATGATCCCTTGATTCTCAGGCCCTTGCTCAATCCACTGAGCTACACCAGCCAGGGATGAAATAGTTAATCTTGAAAAATAAACTGATATGATGTCATAAACCAGCTATTTATTTATTTATTTATTTTACCATGGTAGAAGTCTCTTATTAGGTGTAGAAAAAAACTTAAGACAATTTAAGAAAAATAAAAACATTGAAAACTTTATTTACAATAGTGGATAATAACTAATGTCATTATTTCCTTATAGAACTCAATCTAGATGTTTAAAGAGCAAATGCAACAATGTACCTTTAAAATCAATGTTTTTATTTTATATAAAATTGGAGGATACAAAGTGCCCTTAAAGTTTTGAAACACTTGGATTTTTCTTTATTTAATAACTTTCCCTTTTGTTTTTTTAAAAAAGTATCTGACAATGCTTCCTTGTTTTGCAGATCTGTTTGGCATTAGAATATAATCCCAAGCCTTAAGTATATCTCCTTATTTCCTGCAAGTGAAATCTGACAAATGCCTACATAATTGAGCAGTTTCAGAATTAGTAGGAATGGTATGTCAAAAGCATAGCTAGGAGTGAATAAACTTGTCTAGAGAGCAGCTGGGAGTCAAATGTTCCTAAGAGTCCACTTTTCCTGGAGCACTGGGTATGTGGTTGGGGTGTGTAAAATAAGTTAGGGTCAGATTGTGAAGGGATTTGTGTGACATGTTGATGAACTTGGATTGTATCTTTAAGGAATGGGGGACTTAGAAGGAGGTGTGGTTATAGAAAAAAATTACAGATTTTTATTTACTTATTTGTAGAGAGAGGGGAAGGGAGCGAGTAAGAAAGAGAGAGAAATAGTAGTGTGAGAGAGAAAGATCAATTGGTTCCCTTTCAAACATACCCCGACTGAGACTGAACCCACAACCCAGAAATGTGCCCTGACTGGGAATGGAACCAGCAAATTTTTGCTTTTGGGGACAATGATCAACCAACTGAGCCACACTACTCAGGGCTGAAGTTTACAGAAATTTTTAAGAAGACTATAAGAGTAAAACATTTTATCCCTAACATATTTGACAGGCAAACATTATTTAAAGTATTAGCTACAGACTGAGTTTCTTTTTTTCTGTTGTAAATCAGAATCTACCATTGCTTTAGGTGTAAGTACTGGGCCTGCTAAGAATAAAAAAATAAAAAGAAAGAAAGAAAACTGTGCATAGTTTAAAAAAAATTTTAATTGTTCATTTTAAAGGTGAAGCAGCTGCTTTAAGTTTTGAATTTGTAGGGTTATTGCACCGAAGGAGGTCTCTATGCCCTTAGACAATCTTCCTCCTCACAAAGACTTCCATTTCTTTCACTGCATGTGAACCCAAAATAGCACTGAGAAGGTTGAAAAATGGAGGTTTAAAACCAGCTCTAAAGTGGGTTTAGAACATAACACAACCCATCATCAATAAATCAACAAAGACGTGCTGGTGAGGATGTGGAGAAAAGGGAATCCTCTTGTACTGTTGGTGGGAGTGGAGACTGGTGCAGCCACTGTGGAAAGCAGTATGGAAGAGTCTCAGAAAACTAAAAATAGGACTGCTCTGTGGCCCAAGTGATTCTACTTCTGGGTCTTTGTCTGAAGAAACTCGAAACACGGATTTGAAAAGATATGTGCACCCCTGTGTTCACTACAGCATTACTTACAATAGCCAGGGTTTGGAAACAGCCCAAATGTGCATCAGTAGATGAGTGGATAAAAAAAGCTGTGGTACATTTATACAATGAAATGCTACTCGGCCATAAAAAAGAAGAAAATCTTACCCTTTGCAACAGCATGGGTGGACGCAGAGAGCATTATGCCTAGTGAAATAAATCAGTCAGAGAAAGACAAGTAACATGATTTCACTCATAGGTGGAACCTAATGAATAAAATAAACTAACAAACAAAATAGAAACGGAGTCATAGAGAACAGACTGACAGTTGTCAGAGGGGTGGGTGGCCTTAGGGCTGGGTGAAAAAGGTGAGGGAATTAAGAAAAAAATTTCTGGTGGACACAGACAACTATGGTGATAACCAGAGGACAAGGGGGTTGGGAGAAGGTGACGAAAGCAGATTTGACTTGCGGTAGTGAGCACACAATACAATATGTAGATGATGTATTACAGAATCATACACCTGAAACCTATATAATTTTATTAACATTATGCTAATAAATTCAATTAAAAAAGTGGTGGTACATATATACAATGGGAAATCACTTGGCCATAAAAGAGTAAATGTTACCATTTGTGACAGCGTTTATGGACCTAGAGGGTATTATGCTAAATAAAATAAGTCAGTTAGAGAAAGACAATACCATATGATTTCACTTATATGTGGAATCTCAAAAACAAAATACACAAACAAAACAGAAACAGACTCATAGATGCAGAGAGTCAGTTGATCATTTCTAGAGGAGATGGTGTTGGGGAATGGGGTGAAAAGGATGAAGGGATTAAGAGGTACAAAAAAGAAAAATAAACAAACCAGAAAAAAGTAACAGTATATTAATATAGAACTTCAGATCAATATTAATAAACCTAATCTGAATTGAATGATACAGAACAGTGTAAATAATAATAGAAGAAATATTATTTTCAAGAACCTATGGTACACTTACCACCAAAAATCACATGTTAAGTTCTAACTCATATCTCAATAAATTTCCAAGGAACGAGATTATATGAAATGTGTAATATGACCATGTTGAAATTAAGCTACACATGGATAACAACAATAAAAAGTTAATAGGAAATTGAAAAAGAGAGACAGAGAGAGAGAGAGACAGAGAGAGAGAGAGAAGAAGCACAAATTGGTAGTCACAGGGATGTAGAGTGCAGCATAGACAATATAGTCAATAATATTGTAGTAACCGTGTGTGTTGCCAGATGAGTACTTGAAATACCGGGAGACAACTTCATTGTCTAGAGAACACTAGCCAAACCAAAGACAGTGAGTACCGAGGTTTGGTTATCAGACTAAGAGGTTGACATTTTTTTGTTATAGTTGTTAAAAGAGAGTTTGAAAGTTGCGAAGGCAGAAAGATCTCCACACCTATCAAAATAATGAGTCCCCCAAGGGCTGTAATTTCTGCTTTCTGCCAAAGCTGCCTAATGTGACTTTTAGTGTACATTCAAACACATGAGCACATGCCCACTCTTCTGCTCTTATTTGGCCAGAGTAAAACAGCCCAGGGAGCATACTTGTGTTTTTACTCATGTATTTGGTTATTGATTGATATTTATTGCTTTGGTGGCCTAACATCATTGTGTTAAGCTTTTAATATATGTGGTATAATACCGGTATAACTTGGAGATACCAGGGGTTTGGTTTCAGACCACTGCAATAAAGCAAATATCACAATAAAAGGAGTCACAAGAAATTTTTGGTTTCCCAGTGCTTTTAAAAGTTATGTTTGTACTGTACTGTAGCCTGTTAAGTGTGCAGTAGCATTATGTCTAAAAACTACATATCTTAATTAAAAAAGTACTTTATTACTAAAAAATGCTAACCATTATTTCAACCTTTAGAGCATCAGAATCTTTTTAAATCTTATCTTCAATTTCCAAAAAGTCTCAATATCTATGAAGTGCAACAAAGCAAAGCACAACACCCCATGTCATGTCTGGGTAAGGGAGGTGGTTACCCAATAAGTATATTCAAATCCACATAATAATAAGCTGATAAAGTGTGATTTTATCAAAGCAAGTAATCATATATCTAATTCTGCCATTTTTATAAAGGTAAATGTCTGTTTCTCTCAGTGAGAAATATTTATCTGAAGGACACTGAAGGCTCATATATGAACATGTAGTCAGTTGTGAGTGATAGAAAAATGGTTAGTATATATGCATTATATATTCTACCAGAAATTTCACATTCATTGTAAATTGGACAATGTTATTATACATTATTATTGAAATGAAATGGGACGTGTACTATGAATGAGATGTAATTTATAAAGTATGACCACTTTGTGGACAATGTATTTGTAACAGTATTTTGTTATGTGTTTCCTGATGGGAGGAAAATATAGACTGTGATGTAGGGTTCTGAAGTGATTTAGATTTTGCAAGGAGAAATGAAATGGAATTTTCAAGATGAATACATTAAATTGTTTGGTTTTACATTTGATTTTGCTTTATATAGAACCTTCATAATAAGGTTTCATATACATAAAAGGGAATTTACTCAATAAGCTAGAGTTAAAAATTCATTTTAAATATTTAATGATTTAATTAAGTTTTATTAGTGTGATGCTCTTTACTTTGCCGATTAAAAATTGACAAGGGTCTCATCTCCCCCCCGCTTTTGGGATGATATCTTTGCTAGACTTTTTTGTTCTGTATTTTTATAAACAGTGATAAAAACTAATTTCTTGAAGTAATTTTTTATGTCTATTAAAATTGCCAAGCGAAAAAATAGTAAACAATTGCGCAGCATTAAAATAAACAGAATTTACTCATTCCATTGCTTTTTGATGTAAAAATCTTATTTTATTCTGCATCGCTAGAAAAATTTGATGTGCTTGCTTGTTTCCCCTCTGTAGTGACAGTCTTTGCCAGAGTACTGAAACTATTTTGTTGACTACCACTCAGGCCAGGTGCAAATAATAGCCACTGCTTCAGCAGACCTTGGAGCATGGGTTCAAGTGGGGCAAAATGGCGGTCCAGCCAACAGCGAGGAAGAATGAGGCATGAATTGCATGAAGCGCCACTGCAACAAAATGTTCACCGTGGGAAGTTTGTAGGGACTGGAGGTAACCCAAATTTATATTTGAAGATTATGAAGACCCTCCCAGTGTGGGATTGTGACAAAATGTAGAGGAAGATTTTGCCACATGCATTTCTATGGTTCCTCATATTCATATTCCCACTATATTAATTGTCAGAAGAGTCTTTGCCCATGTAGCTCTGGATAACTTGGTGGCGTGAGAAATTTTACTAACAAGCTGAGAGAAAAGGAATACAACAGGCAGTGGTAAACCCTGGGTAGCAGAAATAATAATTCTCTGGACTTGACTGATAAACCCTCTGCCCCCATGGTGATCAACAGTGAAAGTGTTACCAAACAGAGGTCCAAGGGCGGGGGGCAATTTGGCAGCCCACTGAGGGATGCTAAAAAACTGCTACAGGACAACAGGGGCCCCTCTTAAGGATGGTATGCTAATACCTACTGGGCTTGTCTGTCCCTCGCCAATTGGAAAGACATCTCTCAATGCCAGAGATTTGTGAAAAGGAAACAAAATGTTTATTTACTGCTATTCAGGTCTAATGCTTTTATTAAAATATCAAAGTCTTTAAGGGCATACACCTACACACACACACACACACACACACACACACACACAGCGCTCCCTTCTCCCACTGTCCCAACTCCGGCTACCGTAAATCAGGAAAAGAAGCACACATCTGTGTTTCAGGTCACTGGCACCGTCAGCTGTGTCACTGTCCAGGCAGGATCTCCAATTAATCCAAAGTCATGCAGCACCTTCCACTGGCAAGAGTTCTTTGTACCAAGTTCCAGTCAAAGTCTCTCTTACTTTCCAGGCCACGCCACCAAAGGGAGTGCCCCAAAGCCGCATGGACCTCTTCTACCAAAGCTGCAGGGGTCTGCACTCCACCAAAAGCACGTCTTTCTTCTTTACCTGGTCGCAGGGATCTCCATTCTGGCAAAGCTGCATGGTCTTCCCTTTCACCTGGGAAACAGGGGGTCTGCACTCTGCCAAAACCACATGGCTCTCTCTTTCATGACTACAAGAGGAGTTCTTAACTCTGTTGAAACCACGTGGCTCTCTCTCTAATGGCTGCGGTGTCTGGGTTTAAATCCCCCCGTGCCCATCTTTCTCTGCACCCCTATTTCTGACTCCTCCCACCATCAGTTACACCTGCGGGTATTTTTGTATCGTTACAAGTTTACTGGGCTGCCATCATTATGCTGGGCAGGTATGGCCCCATGTCCTAGAGCCAATCTCCTCCAAGCTCCCATGCAGGCGCTGGAACTCAGGGGACCTGCCTCCCAGTTACATCTTGGGGAGAAGTGACTTCATTCCCCTGGCTCCAAGCCTGGCCACAGCCATTTAACATATCCAAGTGACCCGCCAGAGGCTATAGATATGTTAAATGACCAGGCCATGGATTAGCTGCGAGGCTGTGGCTGTACAAAACAGCCCTGCATGTTCCTGGTCTATGTGTCCCTTCCCCCAACTCACACCTGTGGGGGAAGGGGTGAGGACATCTTATATGTCTCTCTAATATTCCTATACACTTTGAGTTCTGGACACAATTCCAAATCTTTTTTGCCCGCCCCCCTCCCACCGCCCCATGGCTACACCCTGTATCAAAAATAGCCACAATATGTGCTTCTTGAGGGAAAAACAACTTATGTTTTAGAAATAATAGATGTGGTTGTTGACTATCCTATCTCTTTTCAGAAAATCAAATTTAATTAACAGAACTTACACTTACTTTTGTCAAACTTTTCAAGATTTAGGACCATAAGCTGTCAGTAGGTGGGAAGTTAAGGTGAAAACAATTTTGTGTCCTGTTGAAAGTTGAGGTGTTATAACTAAAGATGAGAACCGACCTCCCCATTTTGGTTATCATTAGACACACATGGTTATTCAAATTTAGGTTTAAGTTAATAAAGGAAAATCAGGAAAGATTTTGTCCTTTCAAGAGCCACAGGTCATTTGTGGCTGCCATGTTGGGTGTTACATTCACCAACCGCGAGAACAAATGTTGGAGACTTTCGGGGTTCCAAAGATGTTACTTTATTGGCCAAGTTTAACCTGCGCAGGGGCGAACTCTCCAAAGTGTCTGGAGACATGGTGCCCGCAAGGGCTGCAAATGAGAGTCGCGCCAAACGCTTACAGGCTTAGGGTTTTATGGAGGCCTGCAAACAAGCTGGATACAGAAGCAGATGTGGCGGTTAGCGGTTGGCTCAGCAGCACAATAGGGTTACTGATTATTGGTGAGTTGGCTCGTGCTCCTTTACTTGATTGGTCAGTTGAGCTCGTGCACAGGGGCTGCACTGGCTCATGCTCCTTTACCTGATTGGTCAGTTGAGCTCGTGCACGGGGGCAAAATTTCCCTTCCTAGTGACTGTCCAGATGGCTATCTGCCTGACTAACCTTTGCTCTTAAACCACATCCTGGAACACACCCTGCTCTTCGGGCGTGTCCCGGAGCCTCTTTGCGTTAGTTAGTAAAACACCTTTTGCTTCCTTACAGCTATGTTCTGGCTAGCCCCCCCTTGCCCTCAACATTGGGCAGTACAGAAATATTTCTATCATTTTTATAAAGTTCTGTTGCATGGCACTGGATTAAAAATTGTGTGGTTATGGTACTGGGAAGTAATATTTAGTAATATTATTTAGTAGTAATATTTAGTGAGGCACTACTAGACCTTGTGACACACAAACCCCAGCATTTCAGTCCTAATGTATACTTCTTGTTCACTTATGCTCTACTGTGGGCGTTCCTGGTTGTTGGGAAACTTCACCTGGTGAAGATTCAACTTTTTCACTTTGTGACTGCCATGTTCCATATCCTTGGAGCCTGGCTTCCAGATGTTGGAAGAGGAAAGAAAGAAAGTGTGGAGAAGTTACTCTGGCTTCATCACCATTTGACCAGAAAAGGGATTAAAGTCAATTTTCCTTCATAATCCATTGCTGAGAACAAGTCATATGTTCCAGCTAGATGCAAGGCATTCCAGTAACAACTCTCTAATGGAAGGAGAAGCCATTAGGAAGCTGCCACAGATCGTTTCTTAATCGATGCGGACTTCGGCCCGCAGTGTCCGTGCCGTTCTGGATGAAATGAGACATTAACACTGACTACTGAGTTCTGTGGAGGAAAAGGGGGGCATGGCTTTTCTCTCAAGGGGAGCAAAAGCCTCGGCCCTTGCTGGGACCTGCCTTTATTGGGTTTCATAGCACATTACCTGACGGTCCTCATTTACTATGCACAGGTTGCTTTAGGGGGTTACCTTTTACAGAAAACAAAGGAGAGGATGTTGGTAATCACATAGAAGAAGAGGGATATTTGTAAATGAAAAGGCAAGAGTGGTTGAACTGGTTACACTCAGCCTTGGAAGGTTTAGCATGGATTTTAGGAAGTTACTTTGCAGGAAATGTTTGCCACAAATTCTTGGGTGAGGGAGTTTTTAGCAAAAAGCAAGACTCAAAGCAGCCTAGGTACATAGCAGGCTTGATTCTCCCATGGGACAACCTATTCGTAGGTGTGGGTCCTGTGCAATTCCCAGTGGGAGCTGGGCCCACGCCACGTACAACAGTCACCTACACTTAATGGTAGAGAAATTCTGCAAAATAAATAAGAATGTTGTGTGGAAAAGTAACTAATGGTTAAGGAACAGTTTTGTTAATAGCATTCCTTTATCTTTAGAACACATATATAATTGTTTTCTACCTTTGTTAGGAATTGGGTTTCACACTGTAATTTGATAATCTTTAAGAACCAATTAATATTTTTATATGGTACATTGAAACTCTTTGTGCTTTATAAATGAAGAACAACTCAATAAGACTACCCCATTTTACTTATTTTATATAAAATATAGACTTATGAGAAATTTAAACAGAAATTGTTATATATTTTTATGTAAGCTTTTTATTTTATGTACCAAAGAGGGATAATCTTTGTTCCTAGAGATTTTCTTTTGGGCCTTTAAGTATGGTTTGCACTAGGAGAATTGAATGTGTATAAAATTAGAATTACATGTATTACAGGGTGTGAAGTACACTGGTAAAAGAGTCTCCCTGGTTGTTACACACAAAGAGCAGTTGGCAGAACTCTCAGACTTCTCTGTTGTAAATCAGCTCTCCCGATTAAAGATAAATCCCAGATCATTCATATTTAAAATCTCCATTTTATATGTGTGTATGAATATTGTTAGGGTGGGCAAGGATAGGAGGAAGCTCCAGCTGGACTTTGCCAAGATGGACATCCTCACAGTAGCCTGAGTCCGAGGAAGAGACCACCAATGCTGTATTGCTTCTTTGTTTAGAGGGCACCAATCCACAGCTCCCATGGAAAGCCAACAAAAATAAAACCCCGCTACATTCCCTGCTTGGGTGTGACTCCTCCTGGCCTCATCCTGCAGACCAGGAGAACTTCACCCAGGTGCACAAACCCCAATAAAGCTCTTTATTGCCTACTTTATGGCTGATTGGCATTTCTTTCTTGGCTGAGCCTAAGAAAACCTCTCAAATATCATAATGGAATATCCTCTGCACCTATATACATGCATACTTTCCCTTTGTGACCTTGGCACTTAGGAATGCACAAAAAAGATATTTCAGGTGTAGCTGGTGTGGCTTGGTGGACTGAGTGCTGGCCTGCGAACCAAAGGGTCACCAGTCTGATTCCCAGTCAGGGCACATTCCTGGGTTGTGGGCCAGATCTGGGTTGTGCAAGAGGCAACCAATCGATGTTTCTTTTGCACATCAATGTTTCTCTTGCACATCAACGTTTCTCTCTCTCCTTCCCCCTCTCGCTCTAAAAATAAATAAATAAAATGTTTAAAATAAAAAATATGTCAAGGTTACCACTATGTCTAAATTCATTTTGAACATTTTCTTCTATTTCTTTTTGTATATCTCGATCTCTGTCATTATCTCTATCCCTATCTGTGTCTCTCCATCTGACCCCCTCCCAGCTCGGCAATCCTCACTGCACTGTAGGATTGTAAAAATGACCTTGCAGACTGAAAATGAACAAAGGAAATTCAATAATCAATAGGACAAATTATGTTTCTTCAGTGAACTTTACATTTTTTTGTTAAAACATTAAGAACTCTTTACTTTCTGTCATAAATGACTAGAGAGATTAAAAAGTGGAACAAGTATTTATTTAGTGTTTTATAATTTAAATCAGAATTATTGAGAATTCAAGTGTTTTATTTCTTTGTAAAACTTATCAAGAAGAGTTGGAACCATGCTTGCCTTCTCATCCTTAACTCCTGATAGGGAGCAAATATATTCCAGGCCATGGCAAACTGCCACACTTCTATTTCAGTTCATCACCTTCTGACATTTTGCACATTGTGCTTTCTATGTCATGAAATATCACTGAATGTGAAATATCACATCTTTTAATGTGAAGTTTATTGACATCACTTCCTCGGAGACATCTTCATTCTTTTCATCACAACCGATTCCCTCATTTATGTTGGTAAGTTCTCTTTCACTGAGTTTTAATGACTGCATGTCCAGAGTCTCTTGAATGGTTGTGGGAGTAAGTCACATGGTCAGCTATTTATGTAAGATTTCAATGTAACTTTCAATGTCAGCACTGTTAATTCGTTGGCTGTACTTTCACCTTTGTTGGCCATTTCCCTTCTGATTATCCATTTTTGTAAAAGGTTGCATAGGATTTTTACTGGAAGAAAATGGGGCAAGATAATAACATGCTTTCTACCTGTGCATGCAGTGAAACACAGACACTCAGTGACACACCGGCAGACTTTAAAAGCAGTGCCATGATTGGGTACAGAATAAGATGCCCCTCTCTTCTTTCCACAGTGATATGTAGACTGAAGAGCTAGCACAAAGTTTATACTTTAAGTGATGATTAGCATTTAATAGATTGTGGTAACTGACATTTGAACCATGTTGGTGGAGACCGGTATTGCACTAAGCCATGATAACTGAAATTTGTGTATACCAAAATCATGCAGAGAAGGATTGCTTCTCTGTGTTTCCCTTTCATGGAATCCCTCTTGGGTCCTCGGACTATTTCCCATTCTTTGCTATCATTGCTGTTGCTACAACTCATATAAAATGAACTCCCCAGAACCTTTATTTACTCTTTTTCAATGTGTCTATGGGGTAAGCTAGGCAAGCTTGAAGATAATAAGCATTGTCATTGAGAGAACTCCATAAAACATTTACTTTGGAAACTGGATATTGCATGGAATTAGAGAAAGCTAAAGAACACTGCACGCCGAAGAAAGAGCCACACCCAAGTGAATCTGTACAATCTGTTAATGCGATAGCATTAAAGCAAAATGTTGCCCTGGCCAGGTAGTTCAGTTGGATAGGACGTTGTTCTGATACGCCAAGGTTTCAGGTTTGATCCCCATTCAGGGCAAATATAAAAAACAACTAATAAATGCACAAGTAAGTAGAACAACAAATTGATATTTCTCTCTCTCTCTCTCTCTTTTCCCTTTTCCCTCTCCCTAAAATCAATTTAAAATTAAAAAAAGAGTAAAGTGTTAGTTAGTTGAAATAGAAAGTACAACTTGGAACTAATTAATTACTGAATTTGAAACAGCAATGATGATATTTACAAATAAATTAGATGTGACTGGNGACACTCAGTGACACACCGGCAGACTTTAAAAGCAGTGCCATGATTGGGTACTGAATAAGATGCCCCTCTCTTCTTTCCACAGTGATTTGTAGACTGAAGAGCTAGCACAAAGTTTATACTTCAAGTGATGATTAGCATTTAATAGATTGTGGTAACTGACATTTGAACCATGTTGGTGGAGACCGGTATTGCACTAAGCCATGATAACTGAAGTTTGTGTATACCAAAATCATGCAGAGAAGGATTGCTTCTCTGTGTTTCCCTTTTATGGAATCCCTCTTGGGTCCTCAGACTATTTCCCATTCTTTGCTATCATTGCTGTTGCTACAACTCATATAAAATGAACTCCCTGGAACCTTTATTTACTCTTTTTCAATGTGTCTATGGGGTAAGCTAGGCAAGCTTGAAGATATAAGCATTGTCATTGAGAGAACTCCATAAAACATTTACTTTGGAAACTGGATATTGCATGGAATTAGAGAAAGCTAAAGAACACTGCACACCGAAGAAAGAGCCACACCCAAGTGAATCTGTACAATCTGTTAATGCGATAGCATTAAAGCAAAATGTTGCCCTGGCCAGGTAGTTCAGTTGGATAGGACGTTGTTCTGATACGCCAAGGTTTCAGGTTTGATTCCCATTCAGGGCAAATATAAAAAACAACTAATGAATGCACAAGTAAGTAGAACAACAAATTGATATTTCTCTCTCTCTTTCCCCTTTTCCCTCTCTCTCTAAAATTAATTTAAAAAAGAGTAAAATGTTAGTTAGTTGATATAGAAAGTACAACTTGGAACTAATTAATTACTGAATTTGAAACAGCAATGATGATATTTACAAATAAATTAGATGTGACTGGGGTGTGAATGCAAAGCCAACTAAAATAATTTTATAGTACATTTTAATGAATATAGTTTTTCACTGTTATGTAGAGTAAAATCTATATTCACAATTTTTTAAATTTGAAGATGCATTTGAATCACTGTGGCTTTTAATTTAAAGGGATAAGGCGGGGCCAGAGACACTGCATTCTTAACTAACTCTCAGGAAATGCCGGTGCTGTTGACCAAGCATTGAGTATCCAGGGTCCAGAGCTCTCCTGATTCTGCTGTATACATTTAGAAGGCCAATGGCTTGAGCAAATAAAACTTTACCTTATTTAATATTGCTTTATTTGACTATTTTTCACTTCCGTGAAAATGTGCACTTGTTAAAAACAACTATGGACTTTCCCTGTCTCTCAAACTTCTGCCTTGTGTCTGCTTCTTTTTTCAACACCCACTGAAAGACTCATCTTTTTTTTTTGTCCCACCGCATCAGTTTCCATTCATTCACCAGCTCACCAAATCTGGCTTGAATCTGGATCAAAACTGTCTGGCAAGGACTTTCTAAATGCAAATAGGAACCTCTGTGTAGTCACCTGTGTGATGTGTGTATAAAGTCTGGTAATGTTGACCTACCCTCATGAAATTATTCTGTCCTTTCATTTCGGGAGTGTCACTTCTCTTGTTTCTTCTGCAGCTTTTCTCAGGCCACCTTGTCTGTCCCCAGCATCGGTTACTCTGTTAGCTCCTCCCCTTCAGTGTAGGTTTCCCTAGGGATCCATTTCTCTCTTATTACTGACCAGCTGCTCCCTGCCCATCAGCTCCCCCATGGCTCTAGTTACCATGCACATAGTTCAGTGACTCCTATATTTTGACATTTCCACCAGAAAGATTGTCATAGTTCCATTCCCACAGTGGTATTGGACAACTCTCCTAGCTATTCTGACTCTCCCAATGCTCTTGTGGGGGTCAAACAATTTACTACTTGTAAAGTGCCTGCAAGAATGCCTAACACCTGGTAAGAGTATAGAAATGCAAATTATTACGCATTTGTTGCAATTTTGAGTGATAAAGAGAGACTTTTTATGTTTTTACTCTATAGGCCAAATAATTTAGGTATATACTTAAGTGGATAGTGAGTATGAGATTCCTCTGATAATATTTTCTGTTTCTCTGCATTGTATAAGAGTGGTTATCAATCAAAGTAAATACATCAATTTGAATTTCTCCAGAAGGGAGTCTTCTGTTTTGACCTCAATGTATTAGTAACAGGTGATTTAATGGATGCATTTAACACATGGATAGGACATATTTTTGGTTGTAGATATTTCTCTTCATTTAAAACAATGCTAACTATTACCATCAGTTTTTTTTATCAAGGACTACATAATGTGACAAAGATATTTTTATAGGTAGAATTTTTAGAATCATCTACACTTGGAAAAATTTTAACTAATTTTGAGTTTACCATTTTATTCCTTTACATGAATAAAAATGTAATAGTATCCCAAGCCATAGCCTGAAGAATTTTAGCATGAGAAATGAGCTTAATAACAAATTTATAAATAAATGATGTATTTAATGAATTTAATTCCATGCATATTTATTAAATATTTATAAAAGGTCACTATTTGAATTTAGTCTTGGTAACTTCAAATTTATCATGAGCAGACAAATGTGAATAAATAATTATAGTCAGATGTATTAATATCTACAATGTAGTTAGTAAAACATACTATAGTAACCCAAAGTAGAAAACAGCTAATATGTCTGGAAAACCCATGAACATTTTTAATAAAGAAGTGAAATAGGATCTGGAGAGGAATCAGGTTTAGAAAACAACGTACACACTGACATTAAACCCGAAAAATCACCGTGCACTTGGGTGATACATTCTGTAGTATCACTCCATAATCTTTGTTGGGGCCAGTAAAAGCAGCAATATGGGCCTAGCCTGTGGCCCACACCCTTTCTCTTCCTACCTTCAGCTTTGTGTCTACTATGAGTGACCTTCTGGACACATGTGTGGGCACCTGAGCCCAGGGGTGAACAACCTCACTGCCTGTGAAATTCCTGCCCTAGGGAAATTCCTGCTCCCACTGGCCTTGAAAAAAGACTTAAGGTCTCTAAAGCAGGGAATTTCATGGTTCCAGGGTTTCAGGGTTCTCAGTCTGAGGGGTAATGGCATAGGATCTGAGGAAGAACATTCCTTTGTTCTTAGGAAGGAGGGCCAGAGCCTGGCTTTCTATAGCCTTGTCCAGAGCAGAGGACCTATGCCAGTCTGAGAGTGAGGCCCAGGTTCCTTGCCTTGTGGCTAATGTGAGGTTGCTTGGAGGTGGTTGGGTATGGAAGATGAAACTGAACATTTTCATTAGGAACACCCCGTGATTAGTTTAGGTTTTTAACAATGTAATGGCCATTGTCTCTGACTATATGATGTGTTATCTAATTTTACTATATAGGCTCAGAAAGTCATACCAGAAGTGTACTCTTTAGTTTATGACATAGTGGTGAATGGATTATTAGTTAGTAGTGTTACTTATTTTTTAAAAAAATTTGAATTTGAATGCCAGGAACTATACTTGAGCTGAAAGTTAGGTTAAAAATAATGGAAATAATTTTCTGCTATAAATTTGATTTTTTGCTAGAGCTTCTAATTTTGTGGTAATTCAAAAAACATAAGGACAGCCTATTAGATGCTGGTCATATTAACAATGTTAAGAATTATGATTATTTTGAGCTTTTAAACTGTGCTGTGATTCGCCTTTATTTCAACTCATGTGTTCTGATTTAGTCTATCTATGTAACATCAGAGTGCTTATATTCCCTAAATATTAAATTTTATACTCACAAATGAAGCCTGGGAGTATGGAGCTAAAACTCTCCATGAAGGTGGAAAGTTGTAGTTAAAGAGCTACATAGCCTTAGGATAATCACATTCCAAGAGTTTTTCTCCGATCCTGGAAGATAGTGATGGAGTGGGAGGGAGCAGATTCCACTTCCCCCTACACGCGGGAGAAAAACCTGGCGGACCTATAGAGGAACAGAGCAAAGAGCCAACAGTACCCCAGTATATATGAAAACAAGAGACCAAAATTGTAGTGGACACTGAAAAACCAGACGGTAAGGAGACTGCTGCAGGACAATAAGGTCCCAGGGACCAGCACAGGGATGGGGGCAGCTGTAGCCTTAGGACCAGTGCCCTCCCTGCGTGCTGCAGGCCTGCCACAGAGTCCTTGGGGAGAGCTGGGTTAACTGCTCCCTCCCTCCCTGGCTGACCAGGGTTTGAGCAGCACCAGGAGAGACCCGGTTGCTCGAAGTTGCAGAGAGGGGAATAAGGACAAAGAGGCAAACACACAAGGGCCTTAAGCACCCATCGAATCTGTGATTGCCGGCTTGGGAGAGTTGAGAGCCCCACACTGACCCTGATAGTAACCAGTCTGGCTGGAGAGTTGGGCTGTACTAAGTGGCAGGCTTAAGTGGTAGGAATTTCTCAAAAGTAAAACCATTTGGGGAATTCTCCTGAGACAGCCGCTTGGCCTACTCCCCACCCAGCCAGGCAAAAGGCCCTGCATTCCCCCATAGCACTGGGAAGGGTTCATGTCCAAACACAAGGGACCTACACAGCCTGGCCAGGAGTGCACCCACACCCCAGCCCATGGTGATGACCCCTGGGGAAAGAGTGCTCTGAAGAAGACCTGGATCCCTTGTGTGGGGCACTGAGGAGAGGTGCCATACTGGCTCTCAGGAGAGTGCTTGCAAGACTGGCTGAATACACATCTGGAAGGGAGAAAGGCCACACCAGTCGCCCCTCATCCTGCTGCAGTCAGCGAAAACAGAAAAAAAGGTTTGGCCAGCTTGAAACCAACAAGAGGTGTTTTTTGTTGTTGTTGTTGTTTTTTTAAGTATTTTTCTTTACATTTTATTATTGTTTTTTTTATTGTTTTATCTTTCAATACCTTTCCCCTCTCTTTCCTTCTTTCTTGTTTTATTTCTTCTTCCTTTCTTTTCAAACTTTTCTCTTTTTCCTCCCTTCTCCTGCCTTTTTTTTTTTTACCCACAAGTGAGACAAAAAATTGGAACTGTGAAAGGACCAGAGTTGGACCCAAAAGAGGGCATCCCAACAGTAGAGACAGAGACAAATCTCACTTTGCTATTGCAGAGAAACTACAAATTACTGCATATTTGTATTATTATTTTTCATTATTCTTACGTCTTTTATTTTAATAGTATTTTTGTATTCCTCTTCTTTCGGTATAGCCTTCTTTGCCTGGCTGGTTATATTGTATCATTTGACAGGTTTCCCCTGTTCTCTCTTCCACAGTGTATTGCTAATTTACCATCTTTCACATCACTTGTGTTCCTTTAGCACACTACCCAAAGATCTATACCCCTATTCATGTTATGCAGATCGCATAGACTCTGTCATATGATTGTTGCTCTAATGTTATTGTAAATAATTGCTGTTCCATACAATTGTAAATACTTCACAACACTCCCCCCGGATCTTAGCCCACTTCACAGTTTCCTGAACTCTGTTACTGTAGTGGTTAACTATTCTCCCACACACTACACCTATTTACTATCCTTTACTCTCACCTTACCTCAGAATCTGACCTCCTGCAACCACACTGCTCGCTAGATCCAACTCACAATCCTTCTCTCCCAAACAAGAGTCTTATCTTCTTTCCATCCTTTCTTAAAAGTGGGTAGTTGGATTGAAGGTCACTGTTAACACTATACATAGCCAAAGGATGTCCTATCTCTTCTCTACCCACTGCTACTGTAAATATGATAGAATACTCTCCTGCTGTCATAAAACCTTTTGTCTTCCCCTCCAACTGATCACACAAAAAAAGAGTAGGTGGAAGCTGTGAACACCAGGATACCAACTGGAAGAGGAAACCCAACAACAAAGGAACCACCAACAGATAACAACAGAAGGAGGTGAAGGAGGGAGTGGAAACCACACAAACCCCAATCCAAGACCTATCTGGAAATACAACTAAATAGTGGAGAAACTAACCAGTAGAAACAACTGAACAAGAGCCAAAGAGAAGCCTCAAAACCTGTACACACGGAAGAACTAGCTTCAACACAACCTACCCTCACCAGCACAACAAACTACAAGAGGTAGTGGATAGAGTGACCATCAGTTAACCAGGTGGTGGGAAGGACCCACAAAAGAAAGATCCCAAAACAACCAAAACACAAAGACAAACACAGAGCCAACTTAAAGAACAGCCCAAGACCAGTGAGCATGGGAGATCAAGGAGAGTACAGCACCAAATCTCACAGGTATTCTACCACAGAAGTTCATAGCATAAACACAGCGAGCCAGAACAGATCAATTTAAGAAGCTGAAGCTAGCAAGAAGAGCATCACAAACAATGGGAAGACAAAGAAACAATCCCCAAAATGAAAGAAAAGGAGGAAGTCTCGGAAAAAAATGCTAGATGAAATACAGGCAAGTCAACTATCAGATATTAAATTCAAAGCACTTGTTATCAGGAAGTTCAAAGAGCTCATAATTAGCTACCAGAAACTACAGGGGAACTACAATGAACTCACTGCAAACTATATCAACATGAAAAAGGAAATAGAAACTATCAGCAAAGGCCAAGAGGAAATAAAGAATACAATTTCTAAACTGAAGAACACAGTAGAAGGAATCAAAAGCAGGATCGATGAAGCAGAGGATCAGATCAGTGAGTTGGAGGACAAAGTAGAAAAAAGCACCCAGAAAGAGCAAGAAAAGGAAAAGAGGCTCAGAAAGAATGAAGAGGGATTAAGAGAAATGCAAGACAATATGAAACGTAATAATATCCATATAATAGGAATACCAGAAGGAGAAGAAGAGCAAGGGACAGAAAACCTATTTGAAAAAGTAATGAGGGAAAGCTTTCCTAATTTGATGAGAGAAAAAGTCACACAAATCTGGAAAAAACAGAGAGTCCCAATCAAGAAGAACCCAAAGAGGCCCACTTCAAGACACATTATCATTAAAACAGCAAAATTCCAAGACAAAAAGAGAATCTTAAAGACAGTAGGGGGAAACAGGAAGTAACATACAAGGGAGCCCCAGTAAGGTTAACTATTAACTTCTCAATGGAAATGCTCCAAAGAAGAGAATGACAAGAAATATTCCAAGTAATGAGAACCAGAGCTCTGCAACCAAGAATACTTTACCCAGCAAGGCTCTCAATCAAGATAGGTCAGGTAAAGAGCTTCCAAGACAAAAGAAGTCCAAAAGAATACACCTCCACCAAACCAGCTCTGCAAGAGATGCTAAAGGGACTGCTTTAAGGAAAGGAAGGAAAAGAGAGAGACAGAGAGGAACACAGGTACAAAAATGACAGTGAATAAGTACCCATCAATAATAACCTTAAATGTAAATGGATTAAATGCTCCAATGAAAAGACATAGAATAGCTGAATGGATAAGAAAGCATGACCCACACATATGCTGCCTACAAGAGACCCACCTCAGGACAAAAGACCTACACAGACTAAAAGTCAAGGGCTGGAAACAAATTTTCCAAGCAAACGAACAGGAAAAGAAAGCCAGGGTAGCAATACTTATATCAGACAAAGTAGACTTCAGAAAAAGGGCCATAAAAAGAGACCCAGAAGGTCACTTCATAATACTCAAGGGAAGAATCCACCAAGAAGACATTAACATCATAAATATGTATGCACCCAACATAGGAGCACTCAAATATATAAAGAAAATCTTAGAGGACTTCAAGAAAGATATTGATAGCAACACAATTATAGTAGGGGATTTTAATAGTCCTCTGTCAAAAATGAACAGATCTTCCAAACAAAATATTAACAAAGATATTGTGGCATTGAACAATGCCCTAGATGAAATGGACTTAACTGATATATATAGGGCCCTTCAGCCCAAAGTAGCCAATTACACATTCTTTTCAAATGCACATGGGACATTTTCAAAGATAGACCACATGATAGGACACAAAACGAGCCTCAACAAATCCAAAGAAAATTGAAATCATACCAAGCATTTTCTCTGATCACAAGGAACTGAAACTAGAAACCAACCCCAAGGGAAAAACCCAAAACATTCAAAATCATGGACATTGAATAGCATGCTATTAGATAATGAGTAGGTCAAGGATGAAATTAGGAAGAAATCAAACAGTTTCTGGAAACAAATGAAAATGAACTCATGACAACCCAAAACTTATGGGGCACAGCAAAGGCAGTCCTGAGAGGGAAGTTCATAGCAATACAGGTTTACCTAAAGAAGATAGAAACATTTCAAACAAACAACCTAACCCTACGCCTACAAGAACTCAAGGAACAACAACAAAGACAGCCCAGAACAAGTAAAAGGAAGGAAATAAGCAAGATCAGAGCAGAATTAAATGACATAGAGACTAAAAGCACAATTCTAAGGATCAATGAATCCAGGAGTTGGTTTTTTGAAAAGATGAACAAAATAGACAAGCCCTTAAGTAGGCTCATTAAGAAAAAAAGAGAGAGGACCCAAATAAACATGATCAGAAATGAAAGAGAAGAGATTACAAGTGACACCACAGAAATAGAAGGGATTGTAAGAAATTACTATGAAGAATTGTATGCCAAGAAATTTGAAAACCTAGGTGAAATGGACAAATTTCTAGAAAAATATAATCTTCCAAAACTCAGTGAAGAAGAAGCAGAAAGCCTGAACAGACCAATAACAGCAGTTGAAGTTGAAGCAATAATCAAAAAACTCCCGACACATAAAAGCCCTGGACCAGATGGTTTCACAGGAGAATTCTACAAAGCATTTAAGGAAGAGCTAACCCCTATTCTTTACAGACTATTTCAAAAAATCCAAAATGGTGGAAGACTCCCAAACTCTTTTTATGAAGCCAGCATCATCCCAATCCTGAAACCAGTAATGACACAGCAAAGAAAGAAAACTTCAGGCCAATATCACTGATGTACATGGATTCTAAAATCCTCAACAAAATATTGGCAAACTGCATCCAACAATACATCAAAAAGATCATACACCATGACCAGTGGGATTCATCCCAGGGATGCAAGGATGTTCAATATCTGCAAATCAGTAAATGTAATGCACCACATAAACAAAAGCAAAGACAAAAACCACATGATCATATCAATAGACACGGAAAAAGCTTTTGATAAGGTACAACACCCATTTATGATAAAGGGACTCAGAAAAATAGGAATAGAGGGAACATTCTTCAATATAATAAAGACCATATATGAAAGACCTACAGCCAACAGCATACTCAATGGGCAAAAACTAAAATCTTTTCCACTAAGATCAGGAACAAGACAAAGTTTTCCACTATCATCACTTGTATTCAATATAGTATTGGAAATTTTAGCCACAGTGATCAGGCAAGGAAAAAAAATAAAGGGCATCTAAATTGGAAAGGAGGAAACAAAACTGCCATTGTTTGTAGATGACATGGTAGTATACATAGAAAATCCTATAGACTCCACCCAAAAACTGCTTGACCTAATAAATAAATTTGTCAAAACAGTGGGATACAAAGTCAATATCCAGAAATCAAAGACATTTTTCTTTACGAACAATGAAAAAGCAGAAGCAGAAATCAAGAAAAAAAATCCCATTCGATACAGCAAAAAGAAAAGTAAAATATCTGGGAATAAATCTAACCAAGGAGGTAAAAGATCTGTATGCAGAAAACTACATAACACTGAAGACAAATATCAAAGAAGACACAAACAAATGAAAATATATACCGTGTTCATGGATTGGAAGAATTAACATCATCAAAATGTCCATACTACCCAAAGCAATTTATAGATTCAATGCAATACATATTAAAGTACCAATGGCATATTTCACAGACATAGAACAAACACTTCAAAAATTTATATGGAACCATAAAAGACCCTGAATAACAGCTGCAATTTTGAGAAAGAAGAACAAAATAGGAGGGATCCCAATACTTGATACCAAACTGGTACTGGCATAAAAACAAGCACATGGACCAGTGGAACAGAACAGAGAGCGAAGAAATATACCCAAATCTCTATAGTCAATTAATATTAGACAAAGGAGGCAGCAACATAAAATGGACTAAAAATAGCCTCTTCCAAAAGTGGTATTGGGAGAACTGGACAGTTATGGGCAAAAAAATGGAACTCGAGCACTAACTTATACCATACACCAAAACAAATTCAAGGTGGATAAAAGACTTAAATATAAACCATGACACCATTAAAGTCCTAGAGGAGAACATTGGCAGGAAAATCTCAGATATTTCACGCAGCAACATTTTTACTGATATGTCTCCTAGAGCATGGGACATAAAGGAAAGAATAAACAAATGGGATCTCATCAAAATAAGAAGCTTCTGCATGGCTAAAGAAAACAGTATTAAAATAAAAAGAGAACCAACTGTATGGGAAAACATATTTGCCAATGATACCTCAGACAAGGTTTTACTCTCCAAAATATACAAAGAACTTACATGACTCCACTCTAAGAAGACAAGCAACCCAATTAAAAAGTGGGCAAAGGACTTGAACAGACACTTCTCCAAGGAGAACATATAGAGGATCCAGAGACACATAAAAAGGTGCTTAATATTGCTAGCTGTCAGAGAGATACAAATTAAAACCACAGTGAGATACCACTTTACACCAGTCAGAATGGCCATCATAAACAAAGAAACAAACAAGTGTTGGAGAGGTTGTGGGGAAAAGGGGACCCTAGTTCACTGTTGGAGGGACTGCAGACTGGTACAACCACTGTGGAAAACAGTATGGAATTTTCTCAGAAAACTAAAAATGGATCTGCCTTTTGACCCAGCAATTCCACTGCTGGGATTGTATCCTAAGAACCCTGAAACACCAGTCCAAAAGAACCTATGCACCCCAATGTTCATAGCAGCACAATTTACAATAGCCAAGTATTGGAAGCAACCTAGGTGCCCATCAGTAAGTGAATGGATTCAAAAACTGTGGTACATTTACACAATGGAATTCTATGCAGCAGAAAGAAAGAAGGAGCCCCTACCTTTTGCAACAGCATGGATGGAACTGGAAAGCATTATGCTGAGTGAAATAAGCCAGGCGGTGAAAGACAAATACCATATGATCTCACCTTTAACAGGAAGCTAAACAACAAAACAATTGAGCAAGCAAAATATAACCAAAGACACTGAAATAGAGAACAGGCTGACAGTGACCAGAGGGGAAAAGGGAGGAAATTTCAGGGGGAAAGGGAAAGGATTTACAGGAACAAGCATAAAGGACACATGGACAAAAACTAAGGGGGGTGGAAATGGGAGGGAGGTGGGGAGCACTGGGGGTGGGTGGGATGGGAGTAAAAGACAGAAAACTGTACTTAAATAACAATTAAAATAAATAAATAAATATTTTTTCTTTGATTTTTCTTTTTTTCCTAATTGCAATGTTTTTTTAGTAGTTCTGATTTATTCTTCAAAGCATTCATCATAGAACATGACTCAAATTTACAATAAATCTACCATGTTTGCTAAGAAATTCTATGGCTACTGATACCATAGAGAAATAAAATGGGAGAAAAAATATAACAAAGAGAAGTGAGTAAAGCAGAAACTATGGAAAATAGAGAAAAGAGAACAAAAAAGAATAAAAATTTGTACTCAGTGGAGAATGTTGTGTAGCAAGGTGATCCCTGCTCAGATTACTCTAGTGAGTAGTTCACACATGGGTATAACTCTAATGTATTTTGCAGGTGGAAAGAATATTAAAAACTGGGGTACAAATATTTTATAAAGCTTCTACTTCCTGTGAACATGAAGAAATAAAAAATGTGTGGTATACTGATACCTAATTTTTTAATTAAAAAATAAAAATATGAAAACCATAACTCTTATTGCTCCCTTGAACTATGCGATCAAAGTATGAACAGGATAAGGAATTCTAAACTTTATGTGGGACGTATAAACACTGCTTTTTTGGGCTTCCTGTCATTCATTTCAGTGACTGTGATAATGGAATACTACTGCTATAATGTGCCAGGAAGCTCTCGTGTCACACTCCTTCTAGGAAGTGGAAGAAGAAGGAGGAGAAAAAGCAGGAGAGGAGAGGGAGGAGGAAGGGAAGGAAGGGGGCTATGAGGAGGGAAAGAAAAGAAACAACATTCCTATGGCAACTATAACTCAGAATATGTTTGTTATTTCTATTCTTTTTGGTTGTTTATGACTACAATTCCTTTATTTTGCTGAAGTAATTTAATGTAGAAGAGATACATTAGGAATGGCAAGAAAAATCATTTTTCTCATCAAAACCAATATTTTACTCTCAAGCATATTCTAGAATAATCAAGGTTATTGAAAGAGAGGTAGCTGTACCATCTTATAAAAACAAAATGAAATCAAACAGTCCAACTAATCAGTAAAGATTCAAAATCTTTAGTGTTAAGTAGATAAAACATTCAGATGACTTATAAAAGTAAACTTTGTTGAACGGGCCAAATATTTTGGCGCTGTGTAGACAGTCTCAGTTCTAGAAGGTTGAATTAGATGACAGTGGATTTTTCTGGTACCTTGGTGATGACAACTCAAGTGGGCGAAACATTAAGAATTCAGTTTGACAAAGTAGTGTATTGGCTTTTAATTACACAAAAGTTTATTTTATATTGGGATTGACTTGTTTTTAATTGATTGGGAAATATGTAAAAAGTTAAAAACATACTAAAGGGAAAAAACTCTCTAGAGAACAGTGCAGATTTCTCTATCAAAATAATGTTTTACAATTGTAGAGTTCTCTGCATTTTTTCAGAAGTTTCCATACATTTTTTTCTCATTGAATTCTCTGAACAATTATTTAAGAAATATAAATTGATATGGTTTCCAATTTAGAGATGAAAAAACTGAGTCCCAGGGAAATCAATTGTCCAGCGTAGCTAGAGTGGCATATTATTTCAATAATGACTCCTAATTGCTCACACCTTCCTCTTTCTATTCCCTTTCCTCATTCATCAGCACTCTGACTAATCTTATTTGTGTGATTGTTTTTGGCCAATGGAACAACAGCAAATGTGCACAAAGGGCTTAGGGGGTACTGTGCATTGCCCTTGCCTTTTCTTCCTGTTGGGAATCGTTCTACCACCAAGTGAGGAGTCCTGGGCTGGTTTCCTGGAAGTCTAGCCAGAGCCTCAGAAATATGGATGAGGTCATTTTAGGCCAACCTGCCTCAACAAGTCAGCAAAAAGCAAAGAATACACAGCAAAGAATACACACAGAGTCATGAACTAATAATTGATTATTGTTTTGAGCCACTATGTTTTGGGATGATTTATTAAGCAGTCAGCAATACCTTATAAACCTAGAGTCAGAAGGTGGTAGGGGCAGAATCAAAATGCAAATCTCTGAGATCTAATTTCAGCACTCCACTGGGGCATGGACAAGTGGGCCTTTTACCCAGAGATTAAAAAAGAAATGATCTAAAGGATTTTACAAATTGAAAAGAGAGAAATCAAGTCCTTTCATAGAGATGATCAAAGGCTGTAGTTTTAGTTTATTTATACAAAATTCCTTTATCTTTTTAACTAAATAGCTGTTATCTACAGACACTTTTTCAATACTTTTATATTTGTTCTGTAGTGTCTTGCATCATAATATATGGCTTTTATTATGTGGTTATGTTTTGTAGTAAAAAGTAAGCTAACGCCATTTAGATTTATTCATTTACTGTCTTCACACGTTATAATTCATAGCATCTGTATTTTAACTTATACAGGCCTATGGAGCTGAATAAAATAACCAAGGTAAAGTGATAGAGAGTAACAAGGTCTATCATCAAACTTCCCTCTGCAGTTGCCTTGCACATTCACACCAGTAGTTCATAACCACTGAAAAGTAAAACTTTTTTTGTTGTTTTACAGAACACCAAAATATTGTGCAAAGTATCCCAACGAATACAAACATCCATTTTTTTTTAGTATTTGTTGTCTTGATAGTTGCTTTGGTGAATCTCCTTCAACTCTTTATCAGGTTTCTTCAGTTTTGCTACCAAGATCGATCATTTTCAGGCACAGAATGATTTTTTAAAAGCTAAGATTTTATCTGAGTGTGGATGAGGGGTGAGGGGGAGCAGTGGCTTTTCAAGGGAGCCTGGCAGCAACTTTGAAGGCCAGAACTGCGGCCATGGCTTCATAATGCCCCACTGGAAAAAAAATCCACGAAAAGTAAACATTTTGACAAGGATCTAGACATCAGTTGGAGCTTATCCAGTATTAAGCAGAAACACATGCTTTGTTCAAGGCATTTGCAGAAACAGAACCATCCTGCCTTCTTTAATTAATTAATTTTTTTAAAGTTCAGTCTTCTATTTATTCTATGTCATGGCTAAAGGAAACCATGGAACTGGAAACAAAGCAAATTCTTTCAACTAAAGGCTGAAACGCTCTCACTCTCCCTTTTCCAGTGCCTTGATCCATGACCTCAAGACCGATTCTTCTACCCCACTCTGCTGCGCCCCTCCAAGGATCACTATAAATGAGCTTTGGTCAAGTATTAATTATAAGTGCCAATAAGAAGGAAGCTGAGAATGGTGGGGGGAAATGGAGACGACTGTACTTGAACAACAATAAAAAAAGGAAGCTGAATGTACACCCCTTCATCTGATGAAAATGCTGACAGCCAACCCTCTTTTGGGTTTTATTTTCCACCTTGTCTGAGCTGTACCTGCTGGTGCTGGCTGGTATTTCCTTGTGATGTGCAAGCTTCACATTCCAGAAATAGGGAGTGCATTGCTTCCTAGAAACTAACAGTTTGAAAAGTTAGCTTGTGCAGCGGTTCCAGGCCAGTGTTTATATGATTATTCTGGACCCAAGTTGGGTGAAGTATGATATATTAAGTAATAGAGACAACAGAGATGCCGAACCAAATCGTCAGAGGAGAAACCAACACCAAACCAAACAAATGCCCTCAAAACCCAGAATATTTTTGTTTGTTTTTATACTGATGGTGCAATTGGTTGATTAGCTGGAGTTTTCATTTTCGAACTCATCATATTGATGAGAGAATTTGATGCCTTTCTGGTTCTATTGAAAATACAAGGTTGTGTAGTGTAGGTACAATGAAGCACTGACAATGTTTTGGCCAAATGTCTTTAAAGGCCATTCATTTTCTAATCATGGTAAAATAATCCTTTGAGTAAGGAAATTCTACATATTAAATTTCATAATTACCTATTGGTAGAGTTTAAAGACATTAAAATGGAAGACCATATGTAGTTAATTCTTTAAAATTGTGATGTAACTAATGTTTCCAAAGTCACCAAACTGAGAGGTACAAAGGCATAAAAATGACTCTAGGCCCAAACAGTAATTCCGTGCCTGTGCTTACCAATTGGTCCTCTGACAGGAGTGTGAGCTCCGCTCTTCCTTCTCTCAGGAATTTCTCTCTCAGACAAAGGCAGAGCTAAGGGGAGACTCACGTTTTCCCCTTAAGACCACTTTTGTCGCTTAGAACTGGCCCATGTAGCTCCTCCATAGCTGTATTGTGTGTTCCTATTGCTGGCATCATCTCATCTTGTCATCCACTTAAGGATGGTCTGGGGCTAAAGCACACCTCCGTCCTGTACCTGAGGTTAAACTACACCATTTCCCTTTTCCTGGGTTGGCACCATTAGGGCCACATCCCAGCAATCACCATTCTTCAGGCAAATTAAAACTCTACTCTCCCTCTGTCTGTCAAACTCCCTTCAGTTAAACTTCAGATGAAATTCCTGTGGAGGTAGAAATATGAGATTTTATAAAAAGTAACCTCACAGGGCAATCTCATCATAAATTTCTAACTGGGCAGGTCACGGTGGGTAGTCATACCCTAGTCATATAATTTTTTCGTAAAAGGTTTATCTTGGCCTTTAGCAAGTGTTGCCATTGTTTCTGTGCATCCAGGTGAACCCAACTTTGAAGTAAACTGTAAACACCCTGAACAGAGCACAAAATCTTAACTACCCTCTAGTCTGATCTCCACATTAGCACTCCATGGAGAGCACCGAATCTCACCTGTCCTGGACTGCCGCCCCCTAGTGGCTTGTGCCCACCTCCCTATAATCTTTCTGACCTTCCCTCCTTAGTCTTTTATGCACAGAATAACTACAAACTGCTGTTGTCTGAAGCATTTATCTCAGTGTGTTGAGTTCTTGCTTCCAAATATATCCTTCTTTCACTCAAATAAAATTAAAAAAAATTAAAAAAAATATGTTTATTGACTTTAGTGAGAGAGAAAGGGAAGAGGAGAGAAACACTGATGTGACAGAGAAGCATTGATTGGTTGCCTCTCATTGATCGCCACCTGACTGGGAATCAAACTTGCCACCCAGGTATGTGCCCAGACCGTGAATCGAACCCGAGATTCTGGTGTATGGGACAACGCTCCAAGCAGTGGAGCCACACCAGCAAGGGTGGCTCAGATGCATTTTTTAAAAATTCTCATTTCTTATGGTGACATTCCTCATACCTTCCCCTTCATTTTGAAGACTCTTCTCCAAATTTATTTATCAGTCATTATAACACCCTTTGTCACATGGCACACCGATAAAAGCTTTACCCAACATCTAAAAATTAATCAAAGAAACGGAATTGTTCATACTAGCTGTTACCAAACCAAGGAATCATGGGCTACACGTAGGGATGTGCTCCCATGGAGAGTTTAAGGAACAGGATTTTCAGAATCTCAACCTCCATACTGCCTTTTCTGTATTTTCCTCTCTGAGAAAGCATTTGTATTTGGAGACTCAAGTACAGGTCCTCCTTCTCACTTCCCTTTCAGAATTTCCCTTATCCTGTTTTGTAAAGGAAGGCATGCCTTTCAGTCATCTTGAATCTTGTCATTGTGCAGGACCCCAGGGTGTGCAGACCTCTGGGAGGCCAGACAAAGGGGCCATTTGAAATACCGTTGTTGACTGAGCCTTCTTTGATCAAGGCACCATGAGCTCATGGTAAGTCTTTACGTCTTCCTGCCTTATATTTATTTCTGTCAAGTGTATAGTGAGACGGGCTGCATGTCGGGGCATTCTGAATTCATACATATTGTGGAACAGAATGGCAGAACTGGACAGTTTTTATTCAGAAACCCTGGCTCCTTTGCTTATGCACTTGCCTCTGAAGATCTATTTCAAATGGAAGAGGCAGGATGTTTACAGCACAGTGAGAATGAACATAAACTCTGGACCCAAGGAGCCCTTGTTTATATTCCATCTCTACCTGTCACTTGCTTTGTCGGTTTAGGCAAGTCCCAGTTGCCTTACCTCCAGAATGCCATTAGAAATAGAGCCCACCCCACAGGACTGTAGGAGGAGTAACGGAGGTAATGCTGAAAAATCTTTTCAGAAAAGAACCAGATTAAGATACATCTGTAGCCTAAACAACTGTAACAGCATTGAAAGATACTAAAGAAACAAACGCCTAACAAATGTTTGTTTTATACACAATACACTTACACATTTCCTAATTGGGACGTTACCCTGGGAAAGCATCCTCAGTCAGAACTTAGTATTTGTGTAATAAACAACTGCACCTGATCAAAGGCAAAAGAAAAAATCTTGCCTTTGCTCTGGTCTCCTGGGAAGTAATCTGTAAACCCATAGGATGTGTTTTTCTGAGGAGAGTTGACACGGAGAAAAGTGCTTTTGTTTCAGTGGAGGCCTTGGGCCATCCAGTTAGTAACAATGTGATTTAGAGCAAGAGACTTGGGCCATACCAACAGTGGGAGTTGGGGTGGGGGACCATACAGTATCAGCTGGATCTCTGGAGGGGCTGGTGTCTGCATGGGCAGTCAGTCATGCTTAGGTGATGCAGCCCCAGGGAAACTTCTGGACACTGAGGTTTGGGTAAGTTCTCCTGTTTGGAAATATTCTAGGCATATTACCACACATCGATGCTGGAAAAGTAAAGCTGCCCATGACTCTATGGGGCGAGAACAGCTAGAAGCTCCAAGTTCCATTCTTTCCATGAATCTGCCCTGTGTGTGCTCGTTTTTGGCCAACTTAATCTGTACCTTTGAGATGTAATAAAGCCACAAGTGTAAGCATAACAGCTTTTGGTGAGTTCTCTGTGTCCCTCTAACTAATTATTAAGCCTGAGAGTGGTCTTGGGGACCTCAGAAGTTGCAATTGCTCAATTGCTGTCAGAAGTGGATGTGGTCTTGTGGACTCTTTTCTCTAAACTTTGCATCTGCTGAAAAGACTTTTTTTTGTATCCATAGGGCTTTAAATTTTCATGTTGGTCAACTTGGATTTTGTAATAATTTTTCTAGGAACTAAGCAATTAACTCCTATTTTCCAAATAGGGATACATGTGGATGAGGATTTCTTAAAGGGACTGATCACTGAGAAAAAACCTGGAAACACTAGTACCTTGTTGTGGAGTGTATCTGGGAGTTTACCTGTGGCTGTTGGTCCTCATGCGGATGTTTTAGGGTACGCTGGCTTCCAGTCAGTGCCACAGGGAACTCAGTATAAATGAGGAGTTGGGTTACCTTAGATAACTCAGTCTTCTCACTGGGTGCTATGGTGTGAATGCGTCCCTCACACCCGATATATATGCTGGAAACCTAATGCCCACAGTGATGGTATTAGGAGATGGAAAATTGGAAAGTGAATAGATCATGAGATCAGAATGTCCATGAATGGAATGAATGGCCTTATAAAAGAGGGCCCAGAGAGCTAACTTGTCCCTGCCACCAACGTCAGGACACAACTGGAAGTCTCTGACCCAGAAGAAGACCCTCACCCAGCCATTCTGGCACCCTGATCCTGGACTTCCAGCCCCTAGAACTGCAAGAAATACATTTTTGTTGTTTACAAGTTACCCAAGCCTGTGGTATTTTGTTATAGCAGCCTGAATGACAGTAATGCACTTCAAATAGCTATGAAGTCCCTTTCCTAATTCTCTGGTGTGCTCTAACGTGCCTCTACCCTCAGGGCACTTCCCCTCCTTGCACTTTCTAGACAGTAAGTGAGCGGTTGTGAGGGGCAACTCATGTGTCAGCTGGCTTGGATAAGGTCTCAGTTGCTTGGTCAAACACCAGTCTAGATGTAGGCATTCTTTAGAGATATAATTAACATTTAAGTTAGTAGATTTGGGGTAGATTGCTCTCTATAATGTGCGGAGGCTTTGCTCAATCAGCTAATGGCCTTCAGAACAAAGACTGAGGTTTCCTTGAGTGGAAGCAGTTTAGCCTCCAGATTGCAGCACTGGCTGTCACCTGAATGGCTAGGCAGCTGGCCTCGTCTGCAGATGTTGGGCTTGCCCATCTCCACAAGCATGTGAGCCAATGACTTAAAATCACTTCCTCCCCCACTCTCTCTCAATAGAAAGGCAGATATAGATGCACAGATAGATACAGGTACAGACATAGGCATTTCCCATTGGTTCCATTTCTCTGGAAAATGGTGATACACGAAATACATGAGTGGAGGTTCCCAAACATCATCTCAAGGTTATTGTTAAAGGCACGCTGGTGGAGCCTACTGCATTATTTGAATAAAGGAACAATAAAAACAGAATATCTTGGGTGGAGATAATGTAGAGAATGATTTTCTGTTTCCTTCAATAACCCTTCTCTTTCCTTTCATTCTGCTGGTGTGAAGATAATTTACGAGGAATAAATTGTTCTCAATACATTCTCAATGGGTTGTTTCCCAATGCTCCAGAAAGGATATGGTCTAATAGCAGTATCCATTATCCAGATAGGAAGATGACAGCTCAGAAAACCTGCTAGGAACTTTCAGCCCAAACCTAAGAACAGCAATAGCAGACTGCAAGGAATTATTCATCATCTTCCATGTGTTAAACACAGTTCATGCATTATCCCATTTGGTTCCCAGGTAGTATGACCAGAAGCAGGACTGACAGTCACAATGTCAAATTCCAGAGCATATGCTGTATCCTGCCTACTGCATCATACTGCATCTCCTGGTAAAGGCCCTGGCTGGTGGGGCTCAGTTGTTTGGGGCGTCATTGCATAACTGAAGGGTTGCGGGTTTGATTCCTATCCGGGGACATACTGTCCCCCGGCTGGATGCGTGCGGGAGGCAGCCAATCAGTGATTCTCCCTCCCTCCCTCTCTTAAAAAGAAAAAAAAAACAACAAAAAGAAAATGTCCTTGGGTGAGGAAAAAATATAATCTTTTTAGGCAAGGCTTACTGGTGGGAAGAGTTATTGGCACAGTCCTATGTGGGACACACGGGTGGTAAAACATGGCTACTATCCTGAAGAAGCTTTGTCTTGACAAGGAAAACTAGATTGACATACAAGAGATAAACATTGTATAGGCCAGTGAAGAGCTGAGTTGCCTCTAGAAGTCTGGCTGGTCATGCCTAGGAAGTCATACATGCAAATCATGAATTGTGGGCAGCAATTTGCAAGAGCACGATCGGGAAGTAGAGATGGAACAAGTTGGCCCAGAGGCCAGACACTAGGATCTACTCTGAATTCCAACATAAATGCTCTCTGATTTGGGAAACTTATTTTCACTTCTCTAGGTCTAAGTCTTCTCATTTATGAATGGTAATTAGATTACAGAATCCTTTACTTTTTTAAAGATTGTATAAATCCTTCCATAAAACATGACTTGTAGCTGAGATTTTGTTTGTGGCTTTCTCAAAAAGAAAAATATCGATTTACTGTGAAGGTTCTCTGTTTGAATCATTTAAACTCCTCATTATCTGATCTGTCTCACAGTGTCTTTGTCTACATTAGTTTTAGAAAACAAATCTTGGTAGGAATAAAAACACTGCTGTTACGGAATACTATTTTCCCCTCTGTGGTCTACCATTGGAAAAAAAAAGCCCAGTTTGTGGTCAATGTATGCTAGTGACAGAAATTATTTCAAAATGTCAGCATGTCACCTTGGAGAAGTTTATTAGTTTAAAAATGGTCTTGAAATGTACAGAAGAAGCATAATTTGCATACATTTTCCCCTGCAACATTGTTTTTCCAAATAACACATCTCTCCTGTCTCGATTTGCCTGAAGCAATGTTAAATGCATACTCTCTTTGAAAGAGAAAATAATAATGCATTAGGGAACTTTAATCTGAAATAGCAGGACAGATTTAGCGCAGTCATCTGATCCAAGATAGTAATATCATTTGGGGACCACAGTCCCTGGGAGGGCAAAATTCCCATAGAATTGCCATCAACATCAATTCTGTACTTCGATTTGGCAATTAATTACTTGTTTAATATATGCTATGAACAAGGACCAGTGCTAGATGAGGAATATAAATAAAATCTTCGAGAATTAGTTTCCTCATCTCTGAAATGCTTATAGATATAATATTTCCCTCAAGAAGAAATAAAACGGTCTATGTAAAATCCCAATTTCTAGCATGTTGGAGAAAATAAATAGTAATGTCAAATCAGGAAGTGTAGCCCTTGTTGCCCTGAAGGAACTGAATTTACATAGTGAGATTTGGTAGTGCCCAAAGAGTTAACTATAATGTAAAGCCAGAATATGGTCAGTGATATAAAAATGGTAAGAACAAAATTGGAAAACAATGAGGAGGAGGAAGATAGTATTTTTGTGAAGAAAAAAATAGGTAGAAACTCATTTAGGAAGTGACTTTCTTTTGCAACTTAGAAGAGGGACTAGGTTTTCATAGACAGCATAAGGCTTTGTGATTTGTAGACTTTTTAGAATATCAGCTATGACCAGGGTAATATGGCTAAGAAGTTGAACTTCAGTGATAGAGGGAAACTATCATAACCCTGTAGTGTGGCAGCTCCAATTGGCAAGTTCAAAGCCCTGTCTTGCAGTTTGTCTTGTTTAACACTTTTGTCAATGATTTGATTATCAAGTTATCAGATGGCATGAAAGTAGGAGGGATAGTGTATGTTGAGTAAGAGAATTAGAATCCAATGGGTTCAACCTAGTAAGATGATGTTTAAAAGCCAATGAATTTACGGTTTGGTAATAAGGTCCAAATTATCAAGCACAAAATTATGGGTGGGGAAAAAAACCCTCAATGAGTTTAGTCAACTTTAAGTTGTATATGAGGTAGCAGCTACACATTCATTGAGATTTTACTCTACAGTAATAAAATTAGTTTACTCAGAAAATATTAAGAAAGGCCTGGTGTATGCAGAGACCATATAACACACATGGACCCTGTAACCTCAGGATTTATGTTTTAATAGAATAAGTTTCATGGTTCAGTGTTGCACTATGGTTGTGACAAATATCACGAAGGAAGAGTACATAGGGCCAAGTGTGCTCTTAACCAGGGGACCAGAGCCCATGGCGGTGTCAGGAATGTGCTTCTTTAAAGAGGTAATTTTTACTGAATTCTAAAAGATGACTAGGAATTAATCAGAAGAGAGAGAGAGGAGACAAGAGGGAAGAGAGAAAGAGAGGGAGACTGAGACGAAGGAAAAGAGAGAGAGAGAGAAGAAAGAAGAGAGAGAGAGAAAACTACTTCTAGGTAGAGGAAACAGCATTTGTAAAGGGCTTTAGCCAAAAATGAGAAGAAAAAGTGAGACAAGAAGACATACCAGGATAGAGCCTTAAGGGAAGTTATTGGAATTGGTTTTTCTTGTGATAGCTAGGCAATAATTATAAGGTGGAATGTGGTCAGTCCTGTGAAAAAGATAAGAATGAAGTTTGTAGAGCATAGGAGGCATTGTTGTTTGCCTGGAAAATTAGGTGAAGATTCATCACAAACATGACATTGCAGCTGGGATTTGGAGAAAGATCTGATTTTGGTAGGCAGGGTTGCAGTGTTTTCAGTATACAAAGAGTAGGGTAAGACAGCAACAATATGAATTATTAAAGAAAATTAATCAGAGTTATGAGGAAAATCAATAGAGTATTGGATCATGGGAATCAAAGGAAGTCAGCATTACAAAGAGAAAAGGGTCACCATCTGGAATGATTTTACAGTATTCAAATGAGACGAGGAATGAACTGTACCCACTGTATTCATTGAATTGGAAGTTCTTGGTGAACCCACCGTGGGTATATTTAACTGTGAGTATATTGTGAGGAAATGAAGATAGGGAGATAGCAGAACATGGCGGATAAAAAACTCAAAATTGTGAAATTCTAATGACAGGATCTTTGTGATGTTCATTTTTGTATTTTTAGAAGGAAGCATACTGCAATAGTCACATTGTAGTTGTACAAACAGCAGTTTCAGTTGTTGAGTGAATTAATATTTGGGAAAAGAAAGGTTAATTATACTAGAAATAGGACAAGACTTTGGGGAAAAAGAGTTGAGATTATTCTCTGGCTCTAGCAAATTACTAACTTTGTGACCTTGGGCAAGTCACTTAACCACTTAGAGCCCTAGTTTCTTCACTTATAAAATGAGGATAATGATAATTGACCTAATTACCCCAGGGAGTTGGTGAGAGTGTGAAAGTAAGAAAAAAAACTTTATATGAATGTGTTTTCTAGCGACTGTAGAGGGCTTATCTAATAGAAAGTAACATCTTAGTGTTCGAAGCATTAGAAGCTGTCAGAGACTGGCTAGGTGGTCTGCTAGTTTCTTCTTCTTGGACCGTGTTTTCCAGTGACCCTTGCAGTGATGAGGCCATGGGATTGAGTTTGAGCCAATGACATGTCACCAGCCATGATGTGTGCCACTGCCAGGTCTCAAGCATGAAAACCTCACAAGGGTTCCTGTGTGCTCCTTCCACTTCTGCCAGCTTAATGCAGACAGGCATTAAGTATATTGCAGTATGTATATTGATGGGTGTAGCAATCGTTACTGACAGTTTGGAAAATAATTTGGCATGCATTAGACTCAAAATTTGGACGTTCTCACTCACAGTCTTACTATTGTACTCTTAGGGACATTTACTATAGGGAAGTTGCAAATGTATGCCAGGAGATGTATATGGGTGAGCTTATCGTTTATAATAATCCCCAAATGAAAAGAATATCAGTCCATGTAAAAGCCAAATGCCCATTAACAGAGGAAAATAATTTATATTCACAAAACATTAAATAACAGCAAAAATTAATCACTATAACTACACGAAATTACATAAATTAAAATAAAAAGTTATGGTAGGTGAAAAAAGTCACAAAGGAAAACATATGTTGTAATTGAATTATAAAGTATTTTAAAAAGGGAGGGAAAGGTGAAGAGACAGAACCAAGCAATATATTTGTTGTTGTTGTATGCATTGTTATTTTATTTGAAAAAAGAAAGGGGATGGTAAGTGGATTGCCAAAAACAATACTGAAAACAACCACCCTGAAATTAATGGCTTACAGAAAGAAACACATTATTTATCTCCCCCGTAAATCTGTGGTGTTCATCTGATGCCGCCCGTGCTTGGCTAATCTTGGCTGGGCTTGCTCATGCTTCCATGGGAGCTACCAGTTGCTCAGGTGGTTCTGGTGATCTTGGCTGAATGTTCTCGGCTTAGCTAATGACAGATCCAGGGTGACCATGATCTAATGTGAACAGCTCTGATTCACATTTCTGTCATCATTCAGTGACCCATCCAGCCTGTGTTCTTAGGAGGACACACAATAAGCAAAAATCATCTTGCAAAGGGGCGAGCAGGAATACCCATGCACCCTTCAAATGCTTACTTGTCTCATAGGCTTACATCCTATTGGCAAAAGTAGTCACATGACCAAAGCTGAGCTCACAATGGGAAGAGATGATAATTTTAGAGGGCAAAGTTCATGATAGGACATTCATCTATTAATGTAATCACTCTGTCATAGGAACACTCATCCCAGAATTCAGGAATATGATGACCCCTGTCAGGAAGGCAAGGGACAGGAAAGAGAAGGCGCACAAAGGTAGTTGCCACGTTGTTTATTGGTGATGTTTTAGTTTTTAAGTGAGGTGGTAGTTTTATTAGTTTTCACTTTATAGTAGTGTTTTATAACCTGCATATAGATTATATAGTGTTTTATAAGCCTCAAATGCTATCTATGTATCTATCTAAGTATTGAGAAAAACACCTTCAAATATAAGAAAAACTGAGGAGCCAATCTGGGAAGTTCAATGAAAATGGGGCATCTGGATGCTCTTTTTTGCGCTTCCGCAAAGTGGAATATTAATTGTCACTTTTTTATAGAGGACCGTGACTTTGACAAAGAAATCATTTAATAAAAGAAGTTGAAGGGCAGGCCTGGACACACTGGTGAGTATAATTCTTTCTTCTGGGGACTGCAGATCAAATTTCAACAAAGTAGAAAACACACATTAGTTCTGCACTTTTCCCCTCTCTTTTGTTCTGTTTGTTTTATTCCTGGAACAAAGATACCACAGCTTGTCTTCGAAAGACTTCCATGTGAGTTTGAAAGAGTGTCAAATTTGGAACATGCTATAGTTCAGATAAAACTCCTGATTTTTTTTCAAAGTGCTCCTCAATTGGACCCAGATCGCAGACCTCCGGGGTTTGATTCATTCATCTCTAGCTGGAGCTATGTATTTTTCCCCTCTCTGGAAGACTGGGAGATTCACTTTAGAGAGATGTTGCTGCTGCTTTTTTTTCACATCACAAAAGAATTAATGTTTGCACAGCCCTTTGAAGATGTGGTGTCGCGCATGTGCTATTATTAATAATAAACTACAGATCTGCTTCACACCATGTGAAAAACAGGGCTGTGCCACCATAAAAGAACCTTTATTTCAACCAGTTCTCCATTATGCTTAGCCCAGATCCAGCTCAGCTTCTCACTGGGGCTATTCCCAGAACAACGGTAAAGAGAGAAGCTGATGAAGAGAAACAAAACAAATACCACCAAAATTTCAAAAAAAAATTAAAAGGAGAATTTTATAACCATGAAGGATCCATGCCATCATTGCAAGCATTTTCGCTAGAACGTGGATGTGGGACACAGCACCTCTGAGGAAAGGCCAGAAAGGGGCTATCTTACGTTCCTTATGCGTGCTGAAGGAGCTAAACGTTCCCAGGGTTCCTGAGCCTGCACAGACAGGAAAGAAGGCGCTGATCACAATCTGCTGTGGGTCTTGCCTTTTATATTTGCTTACTGCTTTGAACTGCTTTTGAGTTCCTTCTCTTTCTCTTGTCTGAAAGCACTCATACCATTCCTCCAGTAGCTTTTTGCATTTTACTAGCTGCCTTTACATGCCTGGATTTTGAGCAGATGGACATAGAACAAGGCTAATGTAAATAACCATCCAGTGGAGTTTTCTGGGCGGGTCCCACTTGGAGAGGCAAATGTACACACACAGGACAGCTTTTGTGGCCTGCACTGACAACAGGCACACCCACTGACGACAGCAGCATGAGAAAGAGCAAATCTGAGAGCTGGGTCTACTACTATTATTATTCTTTAAAAAATTATCTTTGCACCTGTCTTCGGTGGCAGGATTCTCAACTCATTGCCTATGTTGCAGTCTCTCTGGGCTTTGTTTAGTTTGGAGGGGATTCTTTAAAATGGATTCCAACCTTATTTCTCAATTCCACAAGAGTTTCAAGAAGAGAAAAGTATTTTTTGCTCTAGTCCAGGCCCTAACACTGAGGGTGTTGCATATGGAAAAGGAAGCTGGAGAGAAAGAGGGAGGGAGAGAGAGAGAGAGAAAGAGAGAGAAATACAAAACTCAAGGAAATCAAGACCATGCTGTGCAAAATTGTTACAGCTGTTTCTGGTTTTTTTGGCTGTTTCTTTTGGCTTCACTTTTTCAGCAACTGCGGTTCATATGAGCAGGAAGGCATACAACATGGCCAAGCTGCATGGTGGTAGGGGAGAAGACAGGGAGAGGAAGGCAGGGGCTGGATGAAGAGGCTCTGAATTGTGTACAGTGCTTGCTTGGAGGGAATACACATCAAAGCATTTCATTTTGATAGTTTTGTGGAAGCCTTAGCAATAGAAGTCAGATGCACTCAAAGGAACGCTCCCCAAAGCATGCCAACCGTGGCTGGATCAGATTAGTGGTCCGTTTAAGGGCACTGTACCAGCCCTGGAAATGACGGTCTGATATCTCTGAGGAAATCAAGTGTCAGGACACATCCCTTTCCCTCTGTTTCGCCAACTGTGATTCACCTCGACCATTGCACAGGGCTGAACATATGGAGAGTGCATATTTTCCCTAGGGGACTCTATTTCTCATGGTTACGAATGGAATGAGCGATCTGCCTGCTCACTGACCCTATGAGGATATTGGCAGCTGGGATACAGAGCCCCAGGGCTTGGAGTAAGCCGCTCACCCACCTTGATCCTCCTGCACGGCAGCTGGAAGGCGAGCCAGAAAAAGGCACGCGGACAAGCCCACAATTCTCTCTCTCTCTCTTTTTTTCTTAAAAACTTCCAATTAAATTTGGAATTTAAATGACATTTTTTAAGTTTAAAAAGTTTTCTTAAAGTGGAGTTCTTAAATTTGATACTTCTCAACCATACTTGCTTCCCCCCAAAACACATACATCCACACACAATCTTCATAAATTAATTCTACAAATTAAAGAAACATTATTCCAAATGTGAATCTGTGTTGCCCAATAGGGGTAAGAGGGCAGGAGGACTTGGAGTTGAGGGACACAACAAGGAGAAAAGGTGTCTACTTATATTTGGCTTGCAGTTATAGCAAAAGGGAAAATACAATGAAAAGTTACTTAATGAGAACAACGATAAAACTCTACATCTGGTGATAAAATGTTGCTTCTCTGACATTAAATTTAAAACAACAACAGCAACAACAAAACACAAGTCACAGAGCCCTGGCTGGTGTAGCTCAGTGGATTGAGCACAGGCCTGTGAACCACACGATTGCGGTTCAATTCCCAGTCAGGGCACATGCCTGGGTTGCAGGCCAGTTCCCAGCAGGGGACTCACGAGAGGCAACCATACATTGATGTTTCTCTCCTTCTATCCTTCCCTTCCTCTCTAAAGATAAATGAATAAAAAATCTTTAAAAAACAAACAAACAAAAAAACAAAACACAAGTCAGTGGGCTCAGCTGTAGAATGAAAGGCCAACCCTGAGCCCAGGGCTTACTTCACATTAGTTCTGACTAAAGACTTGGGTTTTCTGAACAAAACTAACTTACTTGGCCCTGGGAGGGAAAATCATAAACTATGTGCCTCAGTATTTCCATCTGAAAATTGAGCCGGACTGGGGAAGATGGACTAATGAAAGCACTTTGAGAATATAAAACTTCAGGTAACTGCAAACATTTAATCTAATAACATAATTAGATTTTGAAGGTTGTTTCTTGGTCATTTTGTTTTCTGAATGCAAGTGGGAAAGAACTCCTTTCAAGCTTGTTCTGTGTATCTTCCTGAAGTCATTAACTGTCCTGAAAAAATGGTGATCGGACTAGTGATCCCTTGGACAACGATGTTTTGAGACGCTTTTGTCTATTTTCTAATATCATTTATTCAATTCTTTGTTACCTTTTGCCTACGTGTTAACAGTAACTAACAATACAACATTATTTTGTGATATTAAATCTCTTTAGAACTTTTCGTTCGGGGCAGAGTGTAGTGAACGCAGGATGAGGCTGTGTTTTTGAAGGGGGGCGCACTAACCTCTTTAAACAGCAGAATACGTGACTTTATGAATTAGCCATGAAATTGTGCCTTGTGGAAGAGACTCATTAAAAAAAGATGAAACAAATTTCCTGTTTAGTGCTGACACTTAAAGGTCGGGGTTATGAGCAGTCATCTCCACCTGAGCCTCTGACTCAGTGTAGAGGTGGACGAAGTTTCCTTTCTCTGGGCTTCGGCCACAGGATGAGACGAGGGCACCAGACCACGAAAGGAGTAATTACAACGAGGCTCGGAAGGACACAGGATTTCTGTTCTTTGAGAAAGTTTCCTTCTTGTGCATCTGCTAACTATTATTACAAATTTGAGATACCATTAATCAGTAGCATCTTTTACAAATGAAGAGTGGATTGTTGCATAGTGAGGTTCAGCCAAGCAGCCCCATTAGCTGGCGTACGCTGACGCGCCCTTGCAAAAACATGTTTCTGCTATTATCCTTACAGAAGGCTGTGTGTTCACACACATGCACAATTAGGAGGCTGAACACTCCCTCCTTTTAGGGCTGCTCTTTGATCTTTTGTTGTTTTGCTGCTTGTGTCCATATGGAAATGTTACCAACCAGCAGGGTAATTCCTTTCCATTTTGATTTCTCATCCAGAATCTCCCCCCCTGGTAGTGTCTTATTTGCGTTGGGCTCCAGGTTGATGCTACTAATTTCAAAGGAGCACACCTCATCGGGTTCAAAAGCCCAATTTGCTTTAAGGAGCCATCAAAGAATATACTTAGATTTAAGAATCTTTTTGTGTCCGAGATTTCTGACATGCATTGACAACTTGGGCATCTCAAGAAAAGCACACAATTTTCAGAAACTTTTCAGCGAGACTGGGGGCATGTGAGATTAGGTAGGCAAGGTAGTCCATGCTATGAGGATCATGCTTGTTTTCAGTGTGGTGCTCTGCTCATTTCCACTGTGGCTTTCACCAACACACACACAAACATGACTTCGTCTCATCCAAAGAAAATTTACTGAGAATATTTAAACCCTTAAAAAGCTCAACTCATGGATGGTAGTTCATATTCATTCCTACATTTTCTTCCTGTGCACTGTAGCCAGAACTCTAATGCTAGAAATTCCGCACCCACCCCCCCAGCCCTTATTATACTGGAAAATACCAACAATATGAGAGCATAGAAGTATGTGCTTACTAAGGAGTGTTCCTTTTTTAAGAGCCTTCTGCAGCTCCTCCCTAGGAGAGATTAAATAAAGTCAGTGCTTTCCCACTTCCCAAGACTATCTCCACACATCAAACAAATGAAAATCCGTCCAAAACTCATCTCCCTTCATGCCCACACTCAAATGTGCTGTTTAATGTGGGTCGACCAAAGTCTTTTTCTGATTTTCCTCCCCATCTGTTCTTTGAATAAACATGCATCCCAAAAAGAAGGAGGACTTAAAGGATCAAATTTGGTTCCTGTATTTGGAAACGTTTTCAAAAGACCACACCGCACTTGGCTATTTGGTCAAATTAGGTTCCGTTTGCTTCTAATAGCACTTAATTACCTCCCACATGCTTCTCAGACTCTTTCACCTCTCAGTCTGCACAGCTTAGCTATTACAGAATCTGAAAACGTTTTTCAAAAATCCAAGGGTGTGAGCTGGTGGAACTGCTGTCTCTGACTTTGTCTCCAGCATTCCATGGCCACCTGTCGTTCAGGTGAACAGTGACTCCACCAGGGTCTAGAATTGTAGAACCCAACGAACCAGACACAGAATCCATTGGTTTTTAACTTTTTAAGTTGTTGTTTGGTTGCTATAGGCACAGTGCCTCGATTTCTTTCTTTCATAAATCAATTAATACACTTGAAGGATTTAAAAGTTGAATTGGATACAAAGCAATCCACATTGATGAATCTCTGAGAAAAAGTACAACCCAAAGTATGAAAAATCCAGAACAAATTATCTTATGGTATCTTCAAGATGGGATTTGGTTGTCCTAATTAATGAGCTGCTATTTTTCTTTTCCAGATTAAAAGGGAGGGGAGGAGGGCGTAAGGAACTTCTGTGGAATGTAATGCATTTTTTTCGGTTTTCAACATTTCCAGCTTAAAATCTTTAAAGAAGTTAAGAATATGTTTGTTATTTCGAATTGCATTCCAATGGCATAATGTATAAAAACTAGTTTTTTTCATTATTGTATTTAATTTAAAGCTGGGTTAGGCATTTTTTAAAGAGCCAGATAGTAAATGATTTAGGTTTCGAGGGCCCAGGCACAGTTTAAGATATTATGTGGGAACTTAAATGACAAAGAACACCTCTTATCCCACTGCAGTACCGTTTGTCTCCCAGGCAGTGGGCACATTTTGCACAAGCTACTGTCAGCTGGAGACATTCTCCAGTTCCAGGGTTCGGGGCCTAGTGGGCTGGCAGGAGTGTGTGGGGCACAGGGAGTGAGCATGTGGAGGGGTGGTGGTCCCCAGCTAGAGGGCCAGCACTATAAGCAGGAGGAGGCTCTGGGTTTGAGGGGACACCCTAGCTTAGCCTCTGTCACTGTGTCACAGTGTTAGCACGTGAGAGTAGTGCCCCAGGGTCACATAAAAAGTAGGCTTTGGCTAGTTTGGTCCATTGACTATGGTTTGCCAGCTCCTGGTTAAACACATATCTGGGCACTGATGACTCCCCAGTTTTTACCTCCAGTGTGAGCTCCAGCTATTTGTTGTACATTTCCTCTTAGCAACTTGGCAGGCACTGTAAAGAAAAGATGTTTTAAACTGAACTCATTATTACCATCTTCCCTTTGGTTTTACTTCTGTAAATAGCACCACTACTTGCCCAGATGCCCACATCAGAAACCTTGTGTTCATTTACAACTTCTTTTTTCCTTTGTCTCTTTATTCCTTTGCCGTATAGCTCCTGGGTTGGAAACACTTTAAAGGCGTAAACAGATCTAGCTTACATTTAATTTCTAACTCTTTGTGGAGTGCCCAGCATATAGTAGGCTTTTAAAAATTGGTTGTTGACTTCATCTAGACATTAACAAACTCAGTCGATTCTTCTTGATTATTTCATTCTTCTGTTAAAATTCTTCAATCGCTTTCCATTGGACAGAAAATAAATACTAAATATTTAGCAGACCATGCAAAATTTTTCCTGTTTTGACTTTGCCAACCATGAAAGACTGACCATATAGAATCACATTAAGGGTACCAACATCTCTCCTCCTTCATGTGTCTGTTCAGGCAGTGTAGTTCCCTCTGCCTGGAACCCTCTCCCCCACCTTTTTTTCCATGGTAATCCCTACTCATCCTTCCTGATGGATCTGCCATCATCGGCAGCAATGCTCCCCAGGAGCCTCCTTCCTCACGGGGTGTTTGTCCTCATGGTGCCAGGTATCCCCAGTCTTTCACAACACTCCGTCAGTGCCCCAACTGCGTGTTAGATGCATTTAGCCCTTACTGGATTATATACATCAGGAAGGCAAGATTTTGGCTACGATTCCTTGTATCTTAGTTTGGTTCTTGGAACGTGGCAGACAGGAAGTGATCATCCAACTGAACTAAGTGTGACCCCCTCAGTGTAACTGAGCATCCTGAGAACCCTTTCTGCATCTACTCAGACCTAAGAAGACCTATCCTGGGCCCCAGACCTTCTGTTTGTCTGGAGCCAGAGGGACCAGATGGCAACTAGTCTCTATCAAGGATCGTGTTGTGTGTGGAGAGGCCCAGGGCTCCAGAGGGACAGGACCGGGAAGGAGGGGAGAAGGAGGAAAGCACTTCAAAGACCTAAGACGTGGTCTTCGGTGTAGAAATTTCCTGGGCCCTTGGTTTGCATCGCACAAAAGGCAATGTATTGCACTTACAAGGCTAAGCCTGACTGTGGCTGGCCATTTGGGTCGGCACTGGTGTAAATTGGGTCTTAGAGTCACAACAGAGATGCTCAAACAACTCCAGAGAAGACTGTAAGAGCCTTGAGATAGTTCTTTCTATGCTTAAATGAAGGCAAGTCCAGAATGATTATTGTACTCATGATTATATCACCCTCAATGTGCATGTTGATATTCAAATAAAACAATCAAACAACAGCAATAGACTTAATTTCTTTCTGAAGTTTGGGTAGGCATAGAATTACAAATAGGCAAAAGTAGAAAGGATAAATGATCATATCATTGTGTTAATTTAGAAAGTCTGAAACAAGTCTTGGTGGCAATGACATAAGGAGAGAATATGTAGAATAACAACTAAGTTATTATTTGGATACAAGCATTATGTTGCTTAATGCATCCATCATAGAATTAGGCATTGTTAAAAATCTTTCAATGTACCCTGATGATTGGGATATAATAAAGGGGGGGAGATAATAAAAGGGAGAGATAATAAAGGGAAGGTTATAGATTTTTGGAGGAGGTTGGGTTTTTTAACTTAATAAGTGCCTAAGGACATGTATTCGGACTTTCTAGCTATATTCTTTCCTTAAGTATGAAGCACTGGAAGTTAGATAAATTTGGGTTATGACTATTTAAAAAAACGCTACACCATTGGGGGCTTGGAGAATGCCTATTTTAATTTGTTCTCCTTTTCATTTTTCTTATCTCAGTAAAAAGGGATAAAATTTTTTCAAAAGTTTTATTTCAAAATGATTTAGAAATAGGGCTTTTAGCAACTGGAACTCCCTCCTTCCCCAGTGATACAATCAATTTACCAAACCTGTGATTCAATAACTTTTTTAGGAAAAGAATCATAAGAAGGTAGAAAACTTCTTATGCTTTCCTATCTTCCTGTTTTCTGTAAAAGAAGACAATACATTATGTTGTTGACCAAAATTACAAGAGAACAGAATTAATTTTTTCCCTGAAAATGTTGATTTCTGAGAAAAGTGGGAAATTGGGATTTTTTTCCTTTTTTTTAAACATTAGGGTAGAAACTGGCAGAACTACATTGTGGACCAATCAGACCTCCGGAATAAATGAGATACCTCCAAGTAGAACTCTCTCTGAGGCCAGGTTTAGGCTCTGGGGGAAAAATGTGTATGTTTGTGGGACTTTAAAGATGACAACTATTTCCTTTGCATGATGATATGGAAAAGGATTTATGCCCCTCCAAATTTCTCCAGGGTCCTCACTAATAAAATAAAATCAGCTGAAAAATCGCTCTGCTCAGCATAGACTGTGACCTCTGAAAGGCTTCTTGAAATTTATCAGTATATTTTTGTCTTATACCATCTTTGTGCTTCACAACTAAAGATGCTTGTTAGGGCCAAGTGAAGAAGAGAGGTTTTCCCAGACAGGAGGCAGCAGCGATCTTGGCAGGTGTCACTTACTTGCAAGGTGGGCTGACACAGGCTGAGAGCAGTGTGCGGTCAAGGTTCTGTATGCTGCTGGGGCTGATATGCACAACGAATGGGGCTGACAAGGCTCTGTATTAGCCCCTTTCTCTGTTCTAGATGATTTTGCTCTGGAGTATTTCACACAGGCTTCCAAGAAAGACTGGGCCACCACGCTACCAGGCAGAATTTAAAGGGAGCAGCCAGGAGACATGCGCCATGTGCAGGGCACTGCACACGGCACTGGCAGAGTGGCGTGTTCCTTCTGGGAGACCCTAGTGATTCCTTCTAGGCCTGGTGTTTTTACGGTTTACTTTAAGACTCCGCCAAAGTGACCTTGTCCTTTTAATTCAGGCATGTCTGTTTTTCTCATCTTAGAATTGTTTTTCAGAAGGTAGGGACTGTCTCTGGATTTTTTCAGCTTTGTCATAGAACTTTGTTCACTGCTGTGAAGAAAGGAGAGAGCTGTTAGAGAGAATTGGAGAAATCCGATTGTGAAGTGAATGAGTCAAATGATGCATAAACTCTTAACCTAGGGCAAAATAGTGCTAAATTTTTTACTTTTGAAATTTAAATAAAATACTTAAGACGACTTTGCATGTTAATGTGTAGTTTCACTTTATTTAATTACCACATAAATTTTTTTCTGGCCTCTATTATTTCTGCTTCCTCCTCTTTCCTTAGTTGAATCAATACATTTATAGTGAGGCTTTATGTGTGTTTATTCAGAAAAAAATATTCTAATTCTAAACCTATAGTCTTACTTTCTGAGACTTACTTTCAAGCATTTTTTGGTATATTTTGGATCTATTTCTTAGTGACAATGTGGTAGAGATAATGTTATGTGTTCAACAATTTTCATTTGATTTTCCTCTTCCTTGGGTCCATGGCAAATCACACACCCCAGTCCCTCTAAATTATGTGCTAGCGGATGTTGGACTCGGGCTAATAAAGTGTGAAAGGAAGGAACATGTGTCAGTTCCAGGTTGAGACTGTGAATAGGCTTCCAGGATTTTTTGGTCACTTTCTTACCCTGCCATGGAGAATGCAGAGATCTCATATGGAAATGGAATAGTCTCAAGTTCAAAGCTACTTGGACCATTGTGTCACTGTGTGGAGCACAACTGCCAAGGAGAATGGCCGGAACCCACTGCCAGACTTTGCATCTGTTCTGCTTAACTATTTCAGTACTACGAAGGCGGGGTTGTTGTTTATGCAGCATAAACCTAGCCCAATCTAGCTGATACTGAAAAGGTGCTGTAGGAATGCTTGTTTATTTCCCTGTGAGCTTCTGTTTCATCTTTGGGGGTAACTTGAGCTTTAAACAATAGTCTTGAGCTGAGGATCACGGATTTTGGGGCTGGTAGACTACTAAATTATTATTAATGTGCTAGTCACATTAAATCAAAGGGCAAAATAATGAGAATTAGAAGAAGACAAGACACTGCAGTGGATAAACTAAGATAGTCCTGGATAGGATTCCTAGTATGCCTCTTACTATCCCTATTTATATGAGTTTTGTAATTTACTTTCTAAATCTTGGTTATCTCATAATTAAAATGAAGATAATAAATATCTGCTTTATAGATCTGGTGGGAGAATGTGTTGGCATGTGCTTGATTCTCAGTAAAACTCATTGGATTTTGTTTTCATCACTAATAAGCTACATGCCCTTGAGAGACACACTTGGCCTTTGTGAGCATGAGGGCTTTTTTTTTTTTAATGTTTAGAGGTAGAAGTAGTATCTGTCATGGGGGTCATAGTAAAGATTAGAGACAATGTGTATATTCTACACTGTCTGCCACATGCTAAAATCTCAATAAATGATGATTTCTTCCATGACTTGAGCAGGCCCATTGGGATTTACTCTCCAGAGTGATATTTTTTAAAAAATATTTTATTTATTTATCTTTAGAAGGGAAGGGAAGGAGAGAAGGAGCGAAATATCAATGTATGGTTGCCTCTTGTGAGTCTCCTGCCAGAAAGTGGCCTGCAACCCAGGCATGTGCCCTGACTAGGGAATCTAACCGCAATCCTCTGGTTTGCAGGCCTGTGCTCAATCCACTGAGCTACACCAGCCAGAGATCCAGAGTAATATTTTTAAAGCCTGGGTCTTATGTTTTGATCAGTGGCATGGAGAGTTTCCTCCATTCAAACAGTTTCCTTTTGATATACTTTCATTAGTGTGGCGGTGCAAACTGATAAAATGAAACTACCCTTTGTTGTGCTTAAGCCCTGTCATTCAATATATTTATAGACAGCTTTTCAAGTCCATTTTGGATTGTATAGGCTTCAAGTATGGCTTCGTATCCGGGGTTATTATGTCATAGAGATGAAACCTGGTTTGTGTTTTCTCGTAACTTTAAAAAACCAACCCCATTGTCTACCACTGACTTTCATTAGTTAGTTTCTTAAACCACTCTAATATGAGTTTCAGAACAAAAACTCAATGGAAACAAGAGATAGAGTTTGCTCTCCCACATCTGCTGACAGCTTCTCCCGTCCTGACTTGCTCCCTGGTTTTGACAGTTGAGTTCATTTGAGAAGTGGAAGCACAGATATCAAGCTGGCATCTTGCATACATTATCTTGCAGTAATTCACAGTACAATAAACAGCTGTTAATGAAGAATCATCTCAAAGCAGAGATATCTAGTTTTATGACTACTCTATGCAACTAATTAAAAAAGAAATCTTTATTGCCGCTCATATCCATCTAGCCCCTTCACATTTATGTCTTTTTAGCATTTTTCCTTCAAATTTTGTGAGTGATAGGGGCCCACATTGTCTCATGCTCCAGATGGATTAAGATATAACTGTAATCTCTTAAATGTGGGTGACTACCTTTCTTGGAGACTACTTTAGGCCTTCCACTTTTCAGGAGGAACAATACCCTCCGGCTGTCCTGGTCCACCCGCCAGCAATCTGTTAAAGGAAATAATCTTAAGTTTCTAATGACTTTACTTGCACTAAATGCATGAATTTAAGCAAGTCACTTAACCTTTTGGTGTATTCCCTCATCTGTAAAATAATGATGTTTGATGAGATTACACATTATAAATCTTTTAAGGGCAAGGGTTTTAGAGCAAAACAGAAAGTACTACATCAAGAGCTTTAGGGCTTTCAAACAGAAGACTGAAGGAGGGGATGCTGAATTTAACCAAATAATGAATTTCTAGTGATACCCTCTTATACTTGTTGACAGCTGTATGTCGGACACATCTCGCTGTGCAGCACAGGGGAACTCAAATAAATGTACACACGTTGCTCCTGCCCTGAAGCAGTTTTCAGTTTAGGCATGGAGGCACGTGTGACAAACTTCATGTCCAAGAGTTCAATTAAATCAATTGATGTCATAATGGAGTTACAATCAGCAGGGTGGCTGGTTTATGCCCATTTTAGTTAGCTGGAGATAATACAGCTTCTTATGCAATCAAAAATAGGGTCACTTTAAAAATGAAAAAGCTTATAATTGTTTCCTGCATTCTATTTTTTTAAAAATATTTTATTTATCTACCTTTAGAGGGGAAGGGAAGGAGAGATGAAGAGAAACATCAATGTATGGTTGCTTCTTGTGCATCCCCTGCTGGGAACTGGCTCCTGCGGGGAACTGGCCTGCAACCCCAGGCATGTGCCCTGACTGGGAATCGAACCGCGGTCATCTGGTTCGCAGGCCCGCGCTCAATCGACTGAGCTACACCAGCCAGGGTGTTCCTGCATCTATTTACAGATGGGAAATCCCCTTGTTTATTGCAAAGAACATGTTTTGTATGTTCTCTACACACACAGTAAAATCTACCACGTCGTTTTGAATTTCTAGGAAGCAAAGAGATGGATTCAGGGTAAAAAGGAGGCATTTTTGTGACTTCAGACAACCGTTGTAGCTTTGCTCACAGTTTTATGTGTGGGTTAGGTGTTTAAGAACGACTTGGCCAGGTATAATTCCTCACTATTCCATGTGGGATCACCCGGGGTTGGAGAATCCGCTCCCATGATGCTTCTTCGTGTACACATCTGGCACTTCTGTGTTCCTTGGCCTTTCGCCACATCCTATTTCTTTTTCCAAGGTCTCTTCACATGGCTGGAGCTTGTCTAGCAAGATGGTCTCAGGTAATCTTACTTTTTTACCTGCTAGCTGATTCTAAGAGGACGGGACAGAAGTATCCATTTTCTTAAAGATTAGGCACAGGAACCGTCTGATGATCACTTCTGTCATACTTCATTGGCCAAAGCTGTTAGAGCAAACACTCCTTTCAATGGGAAAATTTCAGGGGTGAATCATCTCAATCTGCCATATACTTTTGAGTAGTATGAAATCATAATGCTTGGATTTTTTGTTTTCCTAATTTCTTTAAGAGTAAAAAATAAATAAATGGTTAGTCCAGCCGACTTTCTTAACAGGTAAACTACCGCCATTTTGAGTGGGATCGTTCTTTGTGAGGGTGTACGCTGAGTTGCAGAGTAGATAGATCCTTGGCCAGCACCTCTGAAAGCCAATTGTGCTTTACCCCCATCATTGGACAATACAAACATGATTTTAAAACCCTCTTTGTTAGAGTGGACAGTACTTCTTCCGGGTGAAACCACAGACTGTGGCTTAAGGGGGTAGATTTCCTAGTGAGGCGATGATCAAGGTACTTTTTGGCTTGTATGGATGTAGATAACGATAAAATGGTTTGTTTCTGGTTCACTCCAATCCATGCAATTCACAGTTACTACTGAGTGCTTGCATCCTCCGTGGTCCTGTCTTCTACAGTTGTTGCAGAGCTGCAGGAATGTAAAATACGCACCCTGTCCTCAAGTAGGATATAACATTATTGTAGAAATATTATCCAGTCTTCAATAAAAACATTTTATGCTACTTTCAATATGGAAAAGGCATTTATTATAGGACACCGGGAATCAGAAAACTAAAAAGTACATACACACACTCCTGAAGCACACAATTCAGATGTACTACTGTTGACATTCAATGGTTATCATTCCAATTATTAATATGTGTATCTATAGGGGAAAAGTATAAGTGTATATGCATATATAATATATAATACATAGTACTTTATACTAATTTCTATGTGGTACAATAAAATATATAGTGCATTTTGTAATATGCTTTTGATAATTCTTAACACTAAGAAATAACAGAATTTATATTTAACATAAAACATTACTTAAGTTAGGTATTAAACAGAATCAAAGTGTAAAAATGTGTATAAGATATTGACTAGAGTTAGTGGGGAAGCCTTCAGGTGACAATTGAAGCTTCATAGGGAGTTTGGAGAATGGATAGATTTAGGATTACAAGGTCCTAATCAATAACTCCATGGTAAGAATAAGCATAATATAATTAGAAGACAATCTAGTTTGTATCTGTGTTTTCTTCTACCTTTAATAAATTTTAAAATTTTATTAGGTTTCACTGCACAAAGCTTTGAATTTGAAAATGCTAATGCATTCAAGAGATATGAGGAAGTTGGGAGCAAGCATCGGTTTTTAAAATGTTCTCAAAGATGTCACTAAAGTCTGAATAGTGTTCTAAATAAACCAACAGATGGATTCAGTGACAGCTGTGATATATTGGTCTTAAATGAAATTGTAGGGTGGGAATTTCAGAAGCTTGTGAGGGAGGAAATAATGAAAGGCACCCTCTAAAGGACATCCATAACTCACAGTGAGATAAACTCCAGAATTTCTATTTCTTATCCAAAGTGAAAGGAAGGACAAGGCTTCCTCTTATTGTTTTCAATTTACTGTTATCATGATATAGAGATTAGATAGTTATTGCCAACCACCTTGGCAGTAAGTATTATATTCTAAAAAATATCAATGCATTTATTAATGAGTTATAGAATCAATAACCAAATTACTAATATATCAATAAAGTTAGGAAAATGAATGTGAATTACATGAGGGCAGAAATTTTATTTTGTTCTCCTCTCTCTCCTGACCAATTAAGAGTAATTAGCATATAGGAGTGCTGATAACTGAATAAATGAAAGTCTCACATTAAGGAGAATGTACTTCTTTATGAACAGAAATAAGTGCTATAAAATAAAATAAAGAATTATTTCCATAGAAAATAAGAAGTTTTGACTGCAAAAACTAGCCAACAAAATGCTGTTTTGAGACTATTGCAACATGATTGAGTATAATCTATCCAATAGTAAATCCAGAACATCTTGGTGTAAGCAAAATAACATTGAGATTCTTACCTGCAATTAGGTATGGCTTATTTGGCTATAACTAATATAAAAATATTCAAAATGACTAAAAAATTATTTTGTTAAAATTTGAGAGTGTATGACTGTTATTAAAGTTCTTAATGTAATTATATAAAGAAGAAAAACAATATGGTAGATGGAGAAAATGCACTGAGACATACAAGACCTGTACTCAGAAAACTATAAGACACTGAAAAAAGAAATTGAAGGAGATATAAATAAGTGGAAGCATATACCATGTTCATAGATAAGAAGACTCAGAAAGACTGATGGATCCTCATCATCAGAAAGAAGGATCCTCAGAAAGAAGAATAAAGTTGGAGGACTTATACTACCTAGTATCAAACTATACTATAATACCATAGTAATCAAAAGAACATGGTACTGGCATGAAGACAGACGCATAGATCAATGGAACAAAATAGAGAGGCCAGAAATAAACCCACACCACTAGTCAGTTCATATCTGACAGAGGAAACAAACACATACAACTGGCTAAAATACTTTATTCAATAGTGTTGGGAAATTTGGACAGGTATGTGAAGAAAAGTGAAACTAGACCACCCTCTTACACCATACACTAAAATAAATTTAAAATGGATCATAGACTTGAATATTAGACCTGAAACCATAAAAATTGTGGAAAAAAGCAGAGCCAGAAAAATCTTGGACATTGCTCCTAGCAAATTTTTATTGGATATATCTCCCCAGGCAAGAGAAACAGAAGGAAAAAAACCAACAAAAAACAAATGAGATTACATCAAACTAAAAGATTCTGCGTAGTAAAGGAAATCATCAACAAAGTAAAAAGACAACTCACGGATAGGAGAACATATCTGCCAATACATCTGTAAGGGGTTAATATCCAAAATTTATAAAGTGCTTACAATGCTCAACACCAACAACCCCGCCCCCCAAAAAACAAACAACCGATTAAAAATTGGGCAAAGAACTTAAATAGACACTTCCAAAGAGGACATACAGACAGCCAATAGACATATAAAATGATGCTCAATGTCATTAATTATGGGAAAAATGCAAATTAAAACCACAATGAGATATCATCTCACACCTGTCAGAATAGCTCCTATCAATAAATCAACAAACAACAAGTGTTGGGGTGGATGTGGAAAAAGGGGAACCCTTTGGCACTGTTGGTAAAAATTTAGGTTGGTGCAGCCACTGTGGAAAGCAGAATGGAGATACTTCAAAAAATTAAAAATGATTTACCTTTCAACCTAGTGATCCCACTTCTGGAAATATATCCAAAGGAGACCCAAACCCAAATTTGAAATAATTTAAGCATCCTTATGTTCATTGCAGTGTTATTTACAATCACCAAGATATGGAAACAACCCAAGTGTCTATCAGTAGATGAGTGGATAAAACAACTATGGGAGATGTACACAATGGAATACTACTCGGCCATAAAAAAGAAAAAAATTACTCTTTGCGATAGTATGAATGGACCTGGAGAGTATTATGCTAAGTGAAATGAGTTAGTCAGAAAAATACAAATACCATGTGGTTTCACTCTTACAGCAGGTGGTAGTGGGAAGGTTAGGGGTGGAAGGACTGAGCAAAAAGGAAAAAGGACTCATGGACAGGGACAGCAGTGTGGTGATTGCTGGAGGGGTGGGAGGTATGAAAGAACTAAATGGTAATGGAAAAAATGCAATAAAGATAAAAAATGATTAAAGGATTATTTTGTTAAAATTTGAGAGTATAGGACTGTTATTAAAATTCTTGCAATTATATAAAGAAGAAAAACAATATGGTAGATAGAAAAATCTATAATTTTAAATAGCTCTTGGTGTATGGTAAATTAGATAATAAACATTATATAAATACTTGTTATTGAATGAATAAATGGTCAGTTTGTATTGTTTAATAATGGATGTGATTTGATAGAAAAAAGGTACCAAAGGTGGTTTTTTAAAAAAGTGTGTTAAAATAAGTTTTAGTTTATGAGCATATACTTGTAAATTTTTTATTAAAAATAATCTTTGCAAAATAACTTATAATGATAAATAGACCAAGAAATCCTGGCCAAATAAAAATAGTTTCTTAGTTAATAAGCCATACAAATACCTCACTTGATAACGTCTCTGTTGCAAGTAACATTGTTACTCTACATGGTAGGAATCATGAGTAGAGCCACTACTTAGGCGCAGCAGTGGTTAAATTTTAGTGGTCAGAAGAATCAGTTGAGAAAGTTGTTTAAAAGTCAGATTCCTGGGCGTCGACACTGAAGAATTCTCATTCAGAAAGTTTAGGGCGTGGCTCCTGTTTCTGCATCTGTAACCTGCACCTCGGGCGATTGTGGTGCTTTACCTCAGCAGTCTGCACTTTGAAAAACAGTTCTCAAAATTTCTGCTGCTGTATCCCTGCTCAGAAGGTTCAATACACTAGTAATTAATGGACCTGAAGTACTATAATTTTGGACGGTACATATTTGTTTTAGCTTCTGGACACTATTTTGGGTTTTCCCTTCCAACTAGATCAAATTTCTCTAAAACCTGTTTTGCCTTTCTGAAATAACTGCCTTCACTCAGGATTTGTATTCACAAGCAATACTGGTGTGAAAATGTATTTCTTGTGTAATCTTTATTGGGTTTAAGTAACCGTATTCTACATCTCTTCCTTCCTCTTCTATGCTGTGAAACAGATTAAATAGCATTAGAATCAACTGCTTTTACAAGCTTATAAAATTCCCTGATGAAACTGCACAAATGTGGTGCTTTTTGTAAAGGGGAAGACTAAACCACTGAACAATTCCCCCTATTTTATTTGTATTTGAACTGTTTGGCTACTTTACCACATTCAGAGTACATTTTACATTTTGGAAATTTATGTATTTCAGCCATGTTTTCAAAAATTTTTTGTTTATGTAGGATTCAGTAAACTAGTTTATATGTTTCTTTGTGTTTCATCTGTATTTATTAATAGTCTCCTTTCTTATTTTTTGTATTATTTTGATATCTCACTCTTTTCTCCACAGTTAGTCTATGGGCAAGCCTTAGAGAAAATGGCAGCAAGTAATTTAAAGAGAATGATTTTCAAAATAAGAAAAAAGCTTTCTTCCCCAGAAGATGAAAAAGCTATATACCAACACACATACATGTATTTACATAGGAATCTGCCATTTTCTATTCCAATTAATCTTGTAGTATCCTTAACAAGTGAGATTTGTGGTGTTCTAATGTATTTACACAACACTTATGCCTGTCAAAATATAAGTAAAAGAACGTGGCTCTAGGCCTGGCTGGTGTAGCTCAGTGGATTGAGTGCGGGCCTGTGAACCACACGATCGTGGTTGGATTCCCAGTCAGGGCACATGCCTGGGTTGCAGGCCAGTTCCCGGTTCCCGGCAGGGGACGCATGAGAGGCAACCATACATTGATATTTCTCTCCCTCTCTCCTTCCCTTCCCCTCTAAAGATAAATAAATAAAAAATCTTAAAAAAAAAGAATGTGGCTCTATTTTACTAATAGTGTATGCTGATTACACACTATTTAGTTTTATTTTTGACACTGATGTGCCAATGTTGATTACATTTTGAATATCTACCAGTCTGTATATCTACCCGTGAATTAAATATGATAAAACATTTATCAAGGGGTAAGAAAAGTTAAATATTTGGAAAATTCTCCTAACTACCTAATAAAGGCTGAGATCAGGAAATATAGCAGAATGAAATAAATAAGAAAGTGACACTTTATGTTCAGTGTATATTAATGTCAGAATGGTTATTTGTACTCACTAAATCTTTCCTAAATCTAACATTAAATTTTTATTAGTCATTATTTTATTGGCTGATCTGAAAAGTAAGAGAAATAATGCAATATTAAGTGTCTTCATTGGGTCAGCTAATATTAATCACATTTCACTTATTTTATTCTAATAGGTAAGGTCTCGTAGTCTTGCAAGGAGTACAAATTTGGAGGAAAAAGTTACTTAAGCTTGGCCTTTTTTGTGTACAAACATGAAATTTTCTTTTCTACAAAGCTCATTTGTAGCAACCAGAGAGGTCGTTTCTTATATCTGTAGGTAAGAGATAGGTTGAAGGTAGAATTCTAATAACTTTTCAACACATTGATGCCCGTAGTTTTTTCTTTCTCTTGAGAGTCGGGACAGTGGTGGCTCTAGTTATGTCCAGAATTGCTCTGACAAGGCTCTGTGTCATAATAGGTGCCAGGTGCACTGCTAGGGGCCAATAAGTAATGGATAATGATAGGACATATTCACACCTTAAACATAAGGTGGTGAATTTTTTGAATCTTCTTACAGAGTTCAGCACAATGGGAATTCCCAGGGCAGCGCACAGGACGAGGATCTGTCCCAGGGACAGCAGGTGATGACAGAGGGCCCTGCTCCAATATGTTTTGTACAGGAAATCACAGCTTTGGTCTGCAGAAGCTGGGGAGTTTTCATCAGTTGTACACCTGTGGTGTTACAGACTTGTGAAATCCATCAATCTGAAAGGAGTCTGAAAGCCCGAGCGTGACTTTTATCACAGATGACATTGGCATCCCCTGGCATTGATAATTAAATGTATGAAGTGAGAACTTCTCTAAAAACAATAAAACAAACACAACTTTAAAGGCAATAAGTAATGGTCATGATTTTCACGTTGAGGATGGGAAGAAAGAGCTTTTGACCTCATTTATAGCATCTCATATGACTACACAAAGTATAGACAAATAGATAAAATCAGAGTGCATTTAATCCTATTTCAATTCTTTAATAATTTCAGATTCTCTTTTTGTAAAGTTGTCTACTAGACAATTGTAATTGGGTGCCAGACTGACGCCTAAGGCCATTTCTCTCCTACGAGAAAAGGAGGAATTGCAGTATATTACTATCCCAGTGGGAGTCTGCATTGAATAGCTTCACAGAAAGTGACCCTGACTTAGTCATTTTGAACTTCACCAGGAAGACCGCAAAGTCTATTAATATTTAGTGGCCTTCATCCAGTATTACATGTGAAAAGTGAAGGTAACTCCATTGGTTCGGGGTTTATCTTTTTCCCGCTTATATACCCAAAGGGCAGCTCACTGCTATGAAGTAAGGAAAGGACAGATGGGACCAGTCCACCTGCTCAGTTCCTCACAGAGTCATCTTGGGTAGGTCAGAGAGCCATGGCAACTATATCCTTCCTGGGCTCACTGAGTCACCACTTGACCATGCAGTCCTGGCCAGCTCCCGTGGTCCTGTCTGACCTAGAGGTCTGCTCTCCACGCCACAGGAAAAAGGACAAGGTCACAGGAATAGACTCACTCCAGGTCAGGCTGACCTGTGGTTCTTAGACACAGACATTGGGCTTTTTTAAAGTAATTATTTCCCTTCTAATCTTTCCCTGGTATACATTTTCATCTCCTCTAATTCGCCCTAGTTTTTTTCATTGTTCTGGAAACAGCCTAGCCTTGAAAGGCCACCTCCCTCTGTTTTAGGGATTGCACAGAACTCTTTGAAAATCTTTGGGTGGTTTAATTATTTTGCTAGCAAGATATCAGCCCCTGAATATGTTATTTCGTAAAGCCTCATGCTAATGCTGTTTTATTACCATGTTGCAAACCTGTGAGTTTATAGCAGTCCAAAATATTTAGAAAGACCACGAAAAGGTAGTCAATTAAAACAAGTGTGATGTGTCTTAATGGCAACTCTGATTCAATTACTCAGCTTTAATGTCCTTGCTCTGGGATGTACCTAGATTTTTAGATTTAACCTGGTTCATTTCTGGTCCTCTGAAGAAGCGTCTTTGATTAAACGGAGTCCGCTCTCTCCCAGACCCTACTGTCTACCTCTAATTCATTCCTGGTGAATGATGGCAAATTCATAGCCTCAGGTAGCTTTTTGTTTCTTTCATTTCTCAAAGCCACCTTATCTTTTCTTCCTCTGTGTCTTAAAGTTTTGTTTGGGTATGCATTTGAGAGCTCCTAGGGTTTTATTTACCTTCAGATCTCTGGACTGGAGTCTTTGATTAAGTTCCTGCCAAGGACCGTCCAGGAGTCAGCAGTCCTGCCTCTCCATGTTGCCCTGTCAGCAGGATCTGCTCAGCACCGAGGCCAAACCCACTCTGGCCCCTGGAAGGATGGCTGAGACAGCTTATCCAAAAGCGCATGCCTACGGGATGCAGCTTGGGGCTCCCCCACAGCCTGCACCTCCACAATTTACTTTTGGGATTTAGAGAGGTAGAGTTAGATTCCACATATATTACCCATTTGCAAAATACTGACCCGTTGGAAAAGGCAGAAACCAATCAAGTTTATGAATAAAGGATGAGGTCGCCTGAGTATGGCATTGTCTTCCTTACTAGAATTTTCAGCTCTTCTCCCATGGGGATTAGGAGTAGGATTATATTACTGAGGGGGTGTCAGTCTTTACGTTGTTCCCACAAGTGAGCTAAGGGGCTTTTCTGAGCGAAAGTGCTATGATTTCAAACAATTCCTTTCTTTTTTTCCTAATGATGAGTGTGAAAGAGAAAAAACAATTGTGTTTGTTTTTTCAATTCTAAAAGTTTTACCTGTGGATCAACAGGTCATGAGTCTACACGTTGGGCTTAGAACTTCTGTGGGGGGTGAGTCTGAGCCACGTGAGACAGAGGTCTGGGGGGTACTCAGCTTGCCGATGTAGACTTCTATGCTGCCATCATTCACCAGGAATGAATCAGAGGCAGACAGCAGGGTCTGGGAGAGAGCGGACACGGTTTGATCACAGACTACCCTGACTACTGTTGCCTGAGCCAAGCGCTTGTCATTGTGTGTCTGAGGACAAAAGAACCAGGAAAAAAACAAAAAAACTTGTAATCAGTGAAAAAGCCTCTGCAAAACCTCTGTTAAGAATGTTGGATCCTTCATTGCATTTGACATGGGCCTCAGGTGGTCAAACACGTGTGCTTGGAACCAATGAGGAGACCTGAATGCCACATGGCTGAGGTTGATTTCAGGGTGGGTCAACACAGATTTTGTGCAGTAAGCTTTCCTAGGAACCAAGTTTAGTATATGGTTAGAAACTAAAGGAAAGTGAGTAGAAAGGCGAGGAACTTCCAACATAAGAATTCAAATGACAGCTTCTGTTGGCGGTGAAATGGTACCAGGTGTTAGTCTTTGGTTCAGCGTGCTCAGTCCTGGAGTTCAGGCTAAGAAACAATTCGGAGCCAAGACTCAAACTGTAGGAAAAAATTTGGTTAGAAAGTCACAGAGGTAGAAGAAATGAACCATAGAAGAAATGGGCTCGGGAAACAAGTTACGGAGGCAAAGAAAGGCTCTTGGAACTTAGCAGAGGGAGGGAGAAAGAAGGAGAGAAGCAAGAGGGAGAAGGGGAAGAGGGAAGGGAAGGGAGAGAGGATGAGGGAGGGAAGAAAGGAGGGAGAGAGAGAGATGTCTGTCTTAAGGGCTTTTATCTGGAGGTCTCAGGGGAGGTTATCAATAGAATACCATCAGCTTTACAGGTAGGATCCCTTAGGATCATGGTCTTCACTGGTCGGTCTGTGCCAGGGCAGGGGTACATTAGTCAATGCAGCTGGTGCTGATGTCAGCCATGGCATAACTTCATCTGATTTTGTCACTTCTCTGGGCTTGGAGCTGAAACACAGCTGAGGCCTAGATGTCATCTCCAGAGGTTAATGCTTCAGGGAGCAGTTGTGCAGGGGTTTGTAGTTTTGCTCATTGCTCGGCACCTGGAGCTTTCTGCCCTGGTGACCCTCTGCACCTGGCCTGTCTTTTCTCTTCTGCTCATACCTAATGACCTACTGCATTTTGAAAAGAAGCCTCATTTTCAGAGAAATGAAGAAAGTGCTAGCAAAACACTGAAAGGATTCAATGACAACCAGGGCACTCTCAAAAAAACTCTCAGGCAGATTGAGACAAAGGAGTAGATGGAAAAAATGCCTCATAATTTCTCTAGAAAATGGAAACTTAGGTTTTCTGTCAGAGGCTATTTTAATAGGATCTTGTGCTGTCGAGAGAAAAGTATAATCAGTGCAAATGTTGGGGTAATAAACATTATTACATATTAGGGAAAATCCAAACATAAATTATTTTTATGTCAGTAAAATTTACACTTAATCTGAATTATTTTATTTTTCTTTTTTCTATATTAACTGAATTAGTTTTAATCTAGAGAACGGCAGTTGGTTTTATCATGGTTTCCCTTGTTTTTTGGCCTATTAATTGATCATTTTATGTCTATTTTGGTCATTTAATATTAATTGATCATTTGACTATTTGGAGGAACATAAACTATTTCCCATTGTCTAGCTAAGGAATTAAAGATTTAGAATGTAGGCAAACCAGAAACTATAGCTCAGAGAAGCTACTGTGTCTCCTTAGAAGGAACAGTGACCTTTTTCTTTTTGTGTTTATTTATAGTTAGTCTTTGTCTGAGATTTTAACATTTATTGTCCACACGTTCATAATCTCTTTTAGGGCACCACAATCATGAGCCCTGTCTACTTTCAGACTCACATGGCAGGGTAATTTCTTAGAACGCACTTCTCAGAACATGTATCGCTGCCAGTAATTTGTACATGGGGGTTCGGTAGCTGTTCCTGTCAGTGGGACGGCGTTCGTTGTTAGGTTGGTCCCATTTTACAGTGATTAGTTCTTCCTTCCATACTCCAAGGGTACTGGTTTTCCTTTGCAGAGTATATCCTGAGCCATAGTTAAACTTTCCGCATTAATCTACCACAGCTCTCTCCATTGTGTGGCTGAAGGGAATTTTCAACTCACCCAGCTTTCTTGTATATAACAAATTGCATCTTGTGTTCCCACATGCCTTATAGTGTTGGCATTGTTTATTTGGGCATGGGAGTCCTAGGGACCTCTCAATCTCACTGGTTCTCCTAGGAGCTGTGCAGTAGACTTCCAGAATACCCATGGTAATGAATAATGATATATGATCATCACAGCTTATAATTTAAGAGGTTGTTGTGATCTTTTCTTGCCAGATAGGCCATTACAGTAAGGAAAATCTCCTGAGTGTTTGTACCTCTTATCCTGCCATTGCCTTATCACCAAACAACAGTCCATTGGCTACTGAATTAGAGATAATTAAAAATTTAAGAAAATGTCATTCAGCCAAGTCTGACTAGCACAGAGCAGAGACGCTGGAAATAGCATGTCACTTCTAAGTTAAAACGTCCTACTTTTTGTAGTGTTTTCATTTTAAAATGAGAAGAAGGATGACATTTGGCTGTCAGAGATAACATTTCTGACACGTTTTTCATGCCTACATATGTGGTTTTAGTTTTGGTTATGAAGTTGACTTAAAGTATTTTGGAACATTAGTATAGGACTTATAAAAGTAAAAGTTATTTCTTACACTCTATGTACCCAAGACTTTTGCTGCTGGGTAAACTAAATTCCTAAAAGAGTTTCTCTAGTCTAAATCACCAAAATCACCTCCATTTTATCTTCTCTTTGAAATAGAAGAGATGCATTAAATATGGTGAGATTGTGCTAAACTTTTACTTTATGTAGTACTGCAGGTAATTTGCCACTTACGTGTCCTTCCATTCCCACCTCCTGCCCCCAAATCAGTCACAGGATACTTCAAATTATGTGGGAATGGGTTCTATAGATGTTAAGACTGTACAATGTAGTGAAGTGCTATTGACTCCTTCAATCACCTCATTCCACTCCCCCAAATTCTTTCTTACCCTGCACGCAGGTGTGGCTCCCTGGAAGGGAGACCAACTGCCTTGGTTTGACTGGGCCTATTCCAGTTTTACAACTTGAAGTCACATGTTCCTGGAAATGCAGTCCCAGGCCGCCAAGACAGCTGGTCACCCTCCTCTGCAACTATGTTCTGGTTCATGAGTCTCTCCTATGGCCATTACTGATTCAGTGGGTGGTGCACATTGCTGTCAAGTTGGAACATTGCCTTCTTTGTCTTTGGCATTCTGAATGCTGAACTGAGAGAAACACACTGAGAACAGGAGGGTTTTTTTTTTCAATGTGATTTTGTTAAATGCAACTCTGTAGAAAAGTTCAATAATGCTTGCACTTTGAAATCACCTGGGATTCTTAAAACATACTGCTGAGTAGTCATTGCCCCACCCTCACCCCCCCAAACCTGGTTTAACTGGTTTGGGATGGGTCTGGGTATGATACTTCAAAAAAATCTTATCTGATGGTTCTTAGATGTGGCTAGGGTCCAATCCACTCCTCTAGAAAGACATAAAAACTCACAAACTGGTAGTGAGGCTTCTAGAATTGCCCTGATTTCTACTGTTTCTGAAGCTGGCTTATTCGACACTTTCTTGGATTTCATAATTTACAAAAACCCCTTTGAGACCTAGGTCCATAAATTTAGTGCCTATTTTTTCTTCTATGTATTTTATTGTTGCAGGTCTTACAGTCAAGTTTTCAATCTAGATGATACTCCAATATCTTTACAGTAAATAATTTAAAAAAATTGACCTTGAATTGTTTTCTCTGTTTTGCAACCAAACCCCTCCTCCATAAATATTATGCAAACATAGTTTTATTTTAAGTTTTTACTTTGGGTAAATTAAATGGAGAAGTAGATTGAAGCAGGGTACAGTGATGAAGGAGAGACTCGTGCTCAGAACTTGAAGAATAGTCTCCTAGTTAAGGCCAGAGCTTGTGCATGGCACACACTAAACAATGAACTGTTGTAAGTTGAGTGCATTCTTATTTCTCTTTTCCTCTATAAAGTTTGCAATTTTAAAAATTAAAATCATCTTCTTATATGAATCTTGTATATTAAGCTACTTTAAAGTTTCTTTTGAATTATCACAGACTAGGAAGAACAAAAGATACAAGAATGAAATGTTCCTAAGGGACACTATACCAGTTATTAATACTCATGTGAATGAGTATTATAGTAATACTAGTTATTAATACTTTCAGAAATTGAAGACCTTCTTTTAAGTTATGAATGCTGATAAATAAATAGTAGGTTAATAAATTGGGGGAAAATGTCAGCAGGTAAATTGGGAAATTTTAAAATATGTTTTATACAAAAAGCTATTATTTTAATGTATAAAAAGTTCTTATAATAAAGCTATATATAAACAAGAAGACAAAATGCCAATAAAAATGGGCAAAGATCATGATACAACAATTCACAAATAAAAAACTAATAATTATATCAAAACATGTTCAGCATTTAGAATAAAGCAATTAAAACAAAGATGAGGTGGTAGGCTTATTTGTTTATTTTTCAAATGGCAACAGTCTTAAAGATATTCAGGGTTGTCAACATTTTTTAAATAAAAATAACTGTTGGTTAGTATCAATAAATGAAAATGAAACAATATTTCTAGAGGACTAATTAACAATATAGATTAAACTATTCATATACTTCCACCATTCTAAAAATTAGTACACTCATATCAATGTTATACATGTTATGCATAATTTAAAATGAATACATGATAAAAACACATATATGTGCATGTATGTGCAAACACATGAATGCACAGACAATTAACTAAAATTTTTACTAGGGCATCGATCTGTACTACTACCATACATGAGTTTTTTATTTTCCTTTTTGTAATTTCTACACTTCTTCAACGGATATTATTTTAAAAAATAAAAAATCCATTTTCTTGATTTCACACTACTATAGTCTTTGCCGTTGTATCAGTTGTTTCTCCCAGATGCACTGCTGTTGAGAAGAGGGTGAGGCATCTGTCACTGCCATCCCATGTTGGGGACTGGAGGGTTTTTGCCAGACTCTGAATTTATTGTTAGTGGTTGGAACATATTTATCAATTGGGAAGGAGGGGGCATGTGAAGAAAGAAACCTAACAATAAAACCCAACCATGCTTTTATTCAATAAATTGTTTGCATAACTATGGATATATGTCTTGGTTATATATATTGTAGAAAATTATAAATTTGTATTTTTTTTATTGATTCTAGATAGAAGGGAAAGGAGGGAGAAAGAGAAGAGAATCATTGAGTGAGAGAGAAACATCTATGGGTCACCTCTCATAAGAGCCTTGACCAGGGACCAAACCCACAGCCCTGTTCTTTTAAGGATGATGCCCAACCAACCAAGCTGCACTGGCCAGGGCTAAATTTCTATTTTAACTTGTTTTTTAGAATCAATATTTTTCATATCATATTGAATAAGATATAGATGCTAATTATACTAACACAGAAAATCTCTTTGGAGGGTTAACAGTTATCATCAAAGCCTTTATGGGAACAGTTACATTTTGAAATAGAAGGTTTACTTAAAAGTTGGGAATATATTGATCATTCTTATTTCACTCTGAGCATTGTCTGTTCCTTATATGAAGTATATTTATATGCATAAGATTAACAATATACAGAAAGCCAAATTTTGTAAGGATTTGTTTAACAAAAAACTTTTGTAAAATTATTATTTGTATACATTCTTAAATGCTAGGTATGGGGCTAAGTGCTTTGCATGCCTGTAACAATCCTCTTATCAACCATTCAAGGCATTCTTCTCATACAGTGGTGATGAAAATAGGTAGTTTGCTTATAAGTGAAGTATCCGATTTCACCATCTTTATTTTTTAAATGTATAATTGGAATCTGCTCTCTTCTAAGTGATATACTCGTTTCATATATTTATTTAGTTCAATACAGTCTTGTAGGATATGCACTTTAAGTGGTCATAAACTGTGTATATGTTAATATAATTTAGTGAAGTAGAATTTGAGAATTTGAGGTTATTGCTTTAGAGTTCTTGCTCATAATTTTTGAATGTGTACTATCACAAATTTATCACTACTATTAATTGGTGAGATGTCTGAAAAACTCCATTAAGCATTGAATAGGGTGGTTCAGACTCACTATTTTAAAACAGCAAATACAAAGCCAAAATATAGTATAGGTGAAAGAAAAGTAAAAGAAAGTAAAATGCATATACATTATATTTCAAAATAATATTGGTAATATGAATTATCTTATTATTCTATTTTGTTTTATTAGAACCCGCACTTCCAAAAACACTCTCCCAAGAGTTTTGATGAAGCTGGTCTATACTATGCTTTTTAAAAACCCTTCAAATAAAGTGTTCCATGATTAAATAAGTTTGCCAAATAATGGGTGCAGTGAAATTGAACAAGTCACTTGGTGTGGGATTTCACAGTATTTTTAAATAGTTGATATACTTTGTAAATCTCCAAAAGAAAACCAAGGCATGCACCATTTCTCCAATGTATTTTACCACAGATTCATATTTAAAGGGAACATACCATGGGACTCTCATCCTGTGAAATAGTCTGAGAAAGAGTTTATGACATCTGGACCTGTATTGCTAGGCTGGAAATGATGAAAAGGACTTCATTGTTGGCAACTGACATGCACCCTCAGGTGACACTATTTATCCTCAAATGAGGAGTTATTTCCGGGTAATAACTATCAGACTTCCAAACAGCACCTGTATCTATTTCTGTTGGTTTGCTATATTGATATGTGATTTGAATTTAAGGGCAATTTGTTTATATTTTTTGGTTTATTTTTAATTTTTTTCTGTCTCTTTTTTTAAAAAATCAATTTTATTATTTTTTAAAAATATATTTTATTGATTATGCTATTACACTTGTCCCAGTTCTCCCCCTTTGCCACCCTCTGTTGGTACCCCTGTCTCTTCAGCAATCCCTGCACTTATTTCATGTCCATGGGTCATACATATAAGTTCTTTGGCTTCTCCATTTCCTGTACTATTTTTAACATCCTTATATATTTTGTACCTACCAATTATGCTTCTTAATCCCTGCAACTTTTCGGCCGTTCTCCTTTTTTCCCTCCCAGCTGATAACCCTCCATATGATTTCCATCTCCATGATTCTATTCCTGTTCTGGTTGTTTGCTTAGTCTGTTTTTTTTTGTAGATTTGGCTGTTGATAGTTGTGAATTTGTTGCCATTTTAATGTTCATAGTTTTGATCTTCTTTTTCTTAAATAAATCCCTTTAACATTTCACATAATACTTGATGATGATGAACTGCTTTAGCTTTAACATGTCTGGGAAACACTTTATCGGCCCTTCCATTCTAAATGATATCTTTGCTGTTTAGAGTAATCTAGGTTGTAGGTTCTTGCCTTTCATGACTTTGAATACTTCTTGCCAGGCCCTTCTTGCCTGCAAGGTTTCTTTTGAGAAATCAGCTGGTAGTCTTATGGGAACTCCTTTGGAGTTAACTCTCTGCCTTTCTCTTGCTGCTCTTAAGATTTTCTGATTATCTTTAAACTTTGGCATTTTAATTATGACGTGTCTTGGTATGTTCCTCTTTGTGTCCATCCTATCCATCTTGTGCTCTCTGGATTTGTATGTTTATTTCCTTCACCAAATTAGGGATGTTTTCTTTCATTATTTTTTCAAATAAGTTTTCAAATTCTTGCTCTTCTTCTTGTCCTCCTGGCACCCCTATCATTTGGATGTTGGTATAATTGAAATTATCCCAAAGGTTCCTAAGCCTAGCCTTACTTTTTCGAATTTTTTCCTGCTATTCTGATTGAATACTTTTTCCTTCCTTGTGTTCTAAATCATGGATTTGCTTCTCAGCTTCATCCTCTACACTGTTGGTTCTGTATAGATTTTTCTTTATTTCACTTAGTGTAACCTGCAGTTCTTCCCTTTTGTTTTTGCTGTACTCAATGAGTTCTTTGAGCATCCTGATCAGCAGTGTTTTGAACTCTACATCTTATAGGTTGGTTATTTCTGTTTCATTTGGTTATTTTTCTGTTTTTTTTTTAATTTAGGTCATATTTCTTTGTCTCCTCAATTTGCAGCTTCTTTGTATTTGTTTCTGTGTATTAGGTAGAGCTGCTTTGGCTCCCTGTCTTAGAAAAGGCACCTGCAAATTGTGTGTGGCAGAGCCTTAGGTAATCCCCAAGGTGGGGCAACCCCCTTCACCGCTTCACGGCTGTGTGTGTTGGGGAGGGTTTGGAGATGGAACAATGCCACTCCCTGACTTCTGGAGGTTTTCCTGGCACTCACCCTGTTTCCAATCATTTCACCCACTTCCTGTACACAACTGTTGCCCTTCCAGCGGTTGCCCTTCCAATTGTTGCCCTGATGGTGAATACCAGAGTGGGTGGGTTTGTGTACATTCTTAGTCCGTGTGGGCCCTTTAAATGGCTCTCCTGGAAATCTGTCAGTTTCTTCTGCCACCCAACCTCCACTGGTTTTTACAGTCAGAAGTTAGGAGGATTTATACTCCCGGCACTGGAACCCTGGGCCATGCAGTCTGTCCTGGGGTGGGAGTGCTCCCTCCTAAGGTATCCCTTCTGATTTGAGTCCTCCACACATGAGAGTGGGACTGCCCCTTTCTCTGCCCCCACCTCTCTGCACCGCCCTGAATCTCTGCACATCTCTCTCCGTCTCCAAGATCCCACCCCTCCGACCCATCTGGATGAATGTGGTTTCTTTAAATCCTTGCTTGTCAGACTTCCATATAGCATGATTTTCGGACAGTTCTGGTTGTTATTTGTTTTGAGATATAGTTGTCATTCTCTCTGTGGTTGTGTGAGGAGGTGAAGGGTGTCTACCTACACTTTCAGAAGTGGAAGTGTGATCTTGACCAGAAGTCCTGATTTAATCTTTATTGCATTTTTTCCATTACCATTTAGTCCCCCTTTACCCCATCCACCCAGCAATCACCACACTGCTGTCCGTATTTGTGAGTCCTTTTTCCATTTTGCTCAATCCCTGAACCACCTTATCTCTCCCCTACCCTCTAACAGTCATCTGCTCTCCTTCTATGAGTCTGTCTCTGTTTTGCTTGTTAGTTTGCTCACTAGATTCCACATATGAATAAAATCACATGGTATCTGTCTTTCCCTGACTCACTTATTTCACTTAGCATGATGTTCTCCAGGACCATCCACACTGTTGCAAAGGGTAAAATTTTCTTCTTTTTTACAGCTGAATAGAATTCCATTGTGTAAATGTCCCATAGTTGTTTTATCTACTCAAGTATTGATGGCCCTTGGGCCATTTCCATTTGAATGAGATATTTATTAGCATGTGTATAATAACATTTGATAAACAGAAACAAATAATATATTATTTAAGAAGGTCTTGAAATACATTGTATTAACACGTCACCAAAACGATTGCCTTATAATATCTTTAATAGCAACAGATATGTTTTTAATCTAATTTAGCATCAAAAAGGACAGAGTATTTTTAGAATAGTGGAATTAATCTGACTGATTCTATAATGGTGACTACATGTCATTAGACATTTGTCAAAACCCATGAATGTACAACACCAAGAGTGAACCCTATTGTCCACTACGGGCTTGGCGTGATGATGCTTCGGTGCAGGTTTATCGATTCTAACAGATGTCCTGATGTGCTGCAGGACACACAGAGAGTGGAGGAGGCTGTGTCTATGTGGGGGGTTGGTATGACTGGAAATGGGTATGAGTAAAGATAGCTTTCAACAATTAGCCATCTTTAATCTTTCTTTCATTACCTTATCTCTTAAAATAAGAAAAAAGCAATAGAAGTTTTAAAGACAGTATATGCAAGAAGAAAAATTATTTAGTAAAAGTTTAGGAATATTAATAACCACAATGTTATGAGAAATCAGTAAATGTCTCCAGTGGCTTAATATGATGCCACCTTTTCCAATATAAGAGAATCAAATATGATTTCCTTCTGGCTTGGTGATTCCCAGGGCAAGTCCTCTGGTGTGAGGGTGGGAAGAGACTTCTCTGTTGCAATGTCTAGTTACTGCAGAATATTTAATCTGCTACATGAAGTTAGCTCTCTCTGGGCATTCTGACAATGGGAAAACTGGTCCCTTTCCACACTTTTCCAGATGACCCCTAGGAAATGCAATGCCACTCCAAGGAGAAGCTTTCTGCTGGTAGGGTTTTATCGACTTAATTTATGGGAGATAACTTTGAGAGATAACTTTTTTGTACAAACTGGTGAATATTTGATGAATCAGAACATATTATCGCCAGTCCTTCTGACTGAGAATTCACTATTCTCTGTTTCTGGGTGCCAGTAATTACTATATCTTGTTCTAATGAAGACCAATTTCCCTCTCCACATGGTCTCATCATCACCCTATTAAAAGTTATGCTGACGTTCGCTAAGAGCTTTTAGCCATCTTTAATGTTATGACATCTAGATGATCTGTCAGAAAAATCTATTTAACCTTTTTACATTAGATATGAGAAGGAAATTGGCTAATTCTTTAATGAATATAATAATTTAATATGAAAGTCATAAATATTATGAGTTTAATTATTATTTACTTATTTAAATAAAACTGTAATAGGGAGATTAAATATAAGTAGAAGAGCAGGAAGGAATTTTACTTTAAAAAATAAGTGTAATTGAACAATAAAATAATTTAAAATAAGTAAGTGTAGTAGGGGACATAAGCCTTAAGCCTGGTGCCGATTATAAATAAATGTCCTCTCCGACCTGCATTTTATCACCACCTCCCTGGCCCTCAGTTTTCTCATCTATGAAATGAAGGATTTACATATTGTCAGTTACATTTAAAATTCAGTCTTTCCGTAATGTTCGGTTCATCAGTGTGAAAACAAATAAATAGCAAGGACACTTAAATCAGAAACAAGTATCTCCAGGACTACGTGTTATAACTGTCAAAGAATGAGATTTGATCCGGCAAAAAAGGCCAACCAAATTTTGTTGTTGCCGTGCTATTGATATATTATGGAGAAGCTAATTTACATAATGTTAACTCCTAGCAAAATTCTGGGTAAGGTAGCAATGACATCATTTTTATTTGGGGGTCAACTTTCTTGAGAGAGTTACAGTATGGTCATATGGCTGACTGAGGATTCATTCAGCTCTCTTTTTTAAAATGTGTCGAGTTGTAATACACTTACAGAAAATCACACGGAGTCTAGACATTATTGAATAGCACAGGCTGCCAAATCACACCAGAGGCAGGCCTTGGAGCTGCTTTCCCGCTGTTTGGAGTGTGACTTAATTCAAAATGAAAGACAAGTAAAGTATTATATAAACTTATCTTTTTTGTTCACCTAGTAGAATGAATTAATTGTTCTTATCCCAGGAAAGGCCAAAAATAAATTAGCACCTGTCGACAGTGTATTTGTGCTCATTTTCTTAGTTTGAATTATTGCTGGTGTGGCCAGTGATTTCAGACATACAGAACGTTTCCACTCATTGATCTAAGGCATTTGAAGTTCCAAAGAAGCAAGACTTAAATAATTTGTGTGTTTCATTCATTCATCCCCGATACATTTTGAGATTCTTCTTTATACCAGTCACCATGTTAAGGGATTAAAAAAGTGTGAACTGGGCTATTCTCAAGGGTCATCCAGTGGACAGGGAGAAACAGGCAAATCATTGCAGTTCTATGTAATTGCTGTGGTGGTGTAAGGTGTAGTAGTAGAATGGAAAATACAATACTGCAGTCAGTCCGGATGATCAGGAAAGATTTCGGAGAAGATAGTTAAGACTCAGAGAAAACTCAGAGGGAGCACTGGTCTTTGCTGTTACAGGCTGGAGCGGGTGGGTGGAGAGGGCTCAGGCAGAGACACAGCAGAAGTGGAGGCTCAGAGGACAGGGGGGCCTGTTGTGTGTGAGACACTGGAAGCAGGCGGGGTTTGTAGCTTGATCTGTTCGGGGAAGTTGAGACAGAGCAGGCCACAGAAGTCAGACCATGAATATTTTTACATTTTGTGCTGAAATGCTGCGTGTTGCTCTTGCTTCCCTACACGGGGGTAATTCAACCTCAGGGTTAAATGGGGATATAGCATTGGCTACTTGAGGTCATCTTCTGTGAACAGAAATGAAACTCCTCTTAAATAACTAGGAATTTCTATTACTTGACAAAAATATATAGTAAGAGCTAAAACACAAATATCATGAATTTTACAGATTAAACACAAGATTTCAAAGAAATTTCTCTAATGAAGGTGAAGTTTAGAGCTCTGTGCCCAGAGCCCCAGTGGGTTTTCTTTTGTTTCCCCTTAGTCCTTGGATTCTCTTTAGCACTGGGCTTTGAAGGCTTCCTGGGCAATGATGCACTACTGGCTTTCAAAAACAAATAGAGGGAGTTTAATTTTTTCTTGTGAGAATAAGAAATATGATATTTTCAGCAAAATAATCAAACTTCATTATCGGTATTGAAAGACTCGTCCCTTATAGTACTTACTGTGCTTAACAAGCTTAAGGAGTAGACTGAAAGGAATCTTTGACGATGAGGCAATACGGTGGTGTTTGGTATTACTCTGTGAACTAGGAAAATAAGGTAGTCCTGAAGGCAGACATATTCCCACACAGATCTCCCAGTCAGCATGAAGAGTTAATGACTAAGATTTGGGCAGTTTTGTTAGGCTGAAAATGACAGTTTATGTCATATTTCAGTACTGTTATAAAATGCTCAGTAGTTAAATAAAATGTATAACACGAAACCAAAGAGAGTTGTGAGACAATCATGAATATTTTCACTGGAGTTTCTATTATTCATGGTCCACAATGACTTTAAGTTTTTTAGCAAGTGATTGGTAATCTTTTTTATTTTAAAATGATTACTTCAAAGGAATTCAGTAACAAATGTCATATATTAAATCAAGTTTATAATTACTTAGCTTAATTAAACATAGTGATAACATGAAAGAGAACCATAATATCATTTTATTCAGTATTATTTCAGCAAACCAGTAAGAAAAAGCATTTTGTAATTTTAAAAAAATCAACTGTTGAAAGTTCTAATTACCATAAGAGAAGACAAAGGCTTTTGTTTATTTCCAAAGGTGGACAAAATAAAGATGTTAAAGAAAATTCTGCTTGCTCTTCTTATTTCACCCCCTGAGATCTCTCTAAGCTGGCAAGGGGGCTTCATCTCTCAGCTTCCGCTCTCTGTTTGGGAAAAGGATGTACAATTCACCTAGGATTAGATGAGATGATGCCTATACACTAGGACATCTTATGCAAATATAAGGTGGCACTATTATTCTGTTGGTTAGTGACCATGAACAGTCTCTCTTAGATTATAGTAATTTTCCATTCTTTTTGTGGAATTTAAATGACCCATTTTCTGTAGGCAAGCTGGTCTCATGCTTTAGGCTCTTTCATATTTTGAAACTAAATTTCATATTTTTGAAGTTTTGTATTGCCTTTTCATGACTTTGTGGTTGCCATATTCTCACCATTTAGGTAATTAAAGATAAAATTACAAGTAATAGAAATGTATTAAACCACATTTCCCCCTACCATCCACTCAAGTTAAAAATTATAGGAGAGAGGGAACAACCATATTTTACTCTCTAAATTCAATACACACACATATGGTACTCTACAAACACACATACATATATATAAAATATTAATGGCATCATATATATACATAAACAATAACCCATTTGTTGTAATAAGGTATTCATAGAACTTTTTTTAGATTTTATTTATTTATCTTTAGAGGGGAAGGGAAGGAGAGAGGGAGAGAACCATCAATGTATGGTTGCCTCTCATGCGTCCCCTGCTGGGAACTGGCCTGCAACCCAGGCATGTGCCGTGACTGGGAATTGAACCCCGATCCTTTGGTTCACAAGCCCACACTCAATCCACTGAGCTATGCCAGCCAGGTCTCATAGAACTTTTTACATAATATTATAGCATAAGAATTTTTCTAGGTAACAATCACCACCTTCTCTGTAAAGGGACAGGTAGTAAATATTTCATGTTCATAGGCCACAGGGCCTCTATCACCTGTACTCCATGCTGCCATCGGAGCAGCCATAGATAGTACATGAACAGATAGGTGTTGCTGTGTTCCTATAAAATTTTATTAACAAATACAAGCTGAGAGTTCTTTTGGAACCATGGGTCCAAAGTTGAATAATCTCTCATCTAAAGGATTACAAATCATTTTATTATTTAACCATAGAATTATTATAGTTTCCTACTGTTTTAAAAAAATATTTTCTTTTCCCTCACTTGGAATTTGCCTTAAAGCCTCTTATTTAATATTGGGCTTATTTTTTTCTACAGTTAATTTCTAAGAACATTGTTGAAGTAAAAATTACTGGTAGTTATATGTCTTCTTTTGTTTACTTTTGAGAACAGTACATTTTTTTCTTTTTTTATTAACTGAATAAATGTGATATGTAACATTGTGGAAGTTGAAGTGGTACAGGCTGTTATGTTGGTACACATATTTTATGATATGATTGCCACTGTAGCAATATTTATCATATTACATACTTTTGGTACACTATTATTGTCTATATTTATTATACTGTGCTGTAGATTTCTAGAGATTATTTACTGCTCATTGCAGGTTTGTACCCTGAAACACCATCAATCTTATTGCCACCTCACCCTCCATCCCTCGGTGATCACAATTTTACTCTGTTTTTTCTTTTTTTTCAACAGGTTTGGCTTTTTTAGATTCCACATGCAAGTGATATCATACAGAACTTGTCTTTCTCTGTCTGACTTAGCTCACTTAGCATAATGTCATCATGGTCCATTCATGTTGTCACAAATGGCAGGGTATATTCCTTTCTCATTGCTTAGTAATATTCCATATGTGTACATACCACATTTTCTTTACCGTTCATTCACTGATGGCCGTTTGGGTTTTTTCCATACTCTAGCCGTCAGGTATGATGCTGTGATAAATATGGGACTGCATATAGCTGGTCAAACTCTGGTTTTCATTTCCTGTGGGATATAACTAGAAGCAGAATTTTTGGATCACATGGTAGATTTAATTTTTTGAGGAACATCTATATTGCTTTCCATAGTGACCAGATCAATTTACATTCCCACTAAGCAGGAAGAATTTTGAGGAGGTTAGAATCCATATCATCAATTTACTTTTCTTTTTGAATGATTCTAACTTCCTACAGAAATTAAAAGAATAAAATGCCACTTTTCAGAAATTTTAATTGGTTTACTCAAGTTTATATACTCTTGACTTGACTAAATTACTCAAAAATTGTTTTTAACAGTCATACATGTGCATGAGGCAAAATTGTGAAACATACAAGAGAGCAAATAATAAAACATCTCCTCACACCGTGCTCCTCAGTCATCAGTGCCCTGTTCCAGAAAGCACCACTTTCCCCCCCCATTTCTTGTGTATTCCTTTACTGTAGTTTAGGCATATTTAAATTTGGTAGAAAAGTTTTGGTGAACAATATTATTTCTTTAATGATTATTGGTCTTGCTACTTTTAAAATTTTCTTTTCAGTACAATATTTGGCATTTAAATTTTTTTTGAAACATAGACATCTTATTAAATGTTTACACTTAATTAGATTTGTAGTTGTGTATGGTATTAACAGTAGTTAAAATCTTATTTGCAAGCAATTTCCCCAGTTATATTACATTGTATTTATTTGCAACTGGAATTAATAAGGTTAATAAGGGAGAAACCCTCTGTTTCGTGTTGGTGTATGTATGTGTTGTTGGCTCTTATTTTCATTGATTTTTTTCTTTTCTTTTGCTTTTTATTGTCTTGCTTTTAATTATATCTGCAAGTCTATGTTTTGTGAGAGTATAACAAATTGTTATTTATTAAGTTACTCATGTTAAGTTTTATTTCTCCCATCTAACTTGGTAACTTTTATCGAGCGTGCTTCTTTATTTCTTTTTTTAAATATATTTTATTGATTATGCCATTACAGTTGTCCCATTTCCCCCTTCATTCCCCTCCACCCTGCACACCCCTCCCCCAACATTCCCCCCCTTTAGTTCATGCTGATGTGTCATAAGTTCTTTAGCTTCTACATTTCCCACACTACTCTTGCCCTCCCCTGTCTCTTTTCTCCCCACTGTCTATGCTACTCATTCTCTGTACCTTCTCCCCCTCTCTCTGCCTCCCACTCCCCTGTTACTGACCCTCAATGTGATCTCCATATCTATGACTCCCCTTCTGATGTAGCTGTCCACTTAGTTTGCTTTTGTTTTAGGTGTGGTTTTTAATAACTGTAAGTTTGCTGTCCTTTCACTGTTCACATTTTTTAACTCCTTTTTCTTAGATAGGTCCCTTTAACATTTCATATAGTAAGGGCTTACTGATGATGAACTCCTTGAACTTGACCTTATCTGAGAAGCACTTTATCTGTCCTTCCATTCTAAATGAAAACTTTTCTGGATATAGCAATCTTGGATGTAGGTCCTTGCCTTTCATGATTTGGAATATTTCTTTCCAGCCCCTTCTTGCCTATAAGGTCTCTTGAGAAATCAGCTGACAGTCTGATGGGAACTCCTTTGTAGGTGACTGTCCCCTTATCTCTTGGCTGCTTCTAGGATTCTCTCCTTCATCTTAATCTTGGCTAATGTAATGATGATGTGCCTTGGTGTGTTCCTCCTTGGGTCCACCTTCTTTGGGACTCTCTGAGCTTCCTGGACTTCCTAAAAGTCTATTTCCTTTGCCAGATTGGGGAAGTTCTCCTTTATTATTTGTTCAAATAAGTTTTCCTCTTGTTTCTGTTCCTCTTCCCCTTCTGGTACCCCTATGATTTGGATGTTGGAACATTTAAAGATGTCCTGGAGGTTCCTAAGCCTCTCCTCATTGTTTTGAATTCTTGTTTCTTCATTCTTTTCTATTTGGTTGTTTCTTCCTTCCTTCTGGTCTACTCCTTTGATTTGAGTCCCAGTTTTCATTCCATCACTATTGGTTCCATGTGCATTTTTCTTCATTTCACTTGGTGTACCCTTCATTTTTTCATCTAATTTGCGACCCAAATTAGCCAATTCTGTGAGCATCCTGATCACCACTATTTTGAACTGTGCATCTAGTAAGTTGACTATTTCTTGGTTTCTTAAAAGTATCAGCTCTGGGGCTTTGATCTGTTCTTCTGTTTGAGCCATTTTTGGTTAGGTCATGCCTGTTACGTATGAGGAGTGGAGCCTTAGGTGTTCACCAGGGTGGGGCAACCCAATTGCTGGGTTATGATGCTGTATGTGGGGGCGGAGGCAGGTTCAGAGAGGGAGCAATGGTGCTTGCTCCACTCTCTCCGATTTTTGTTCCCTCTGCAACTTCCCACAAGCAAATTGGGCCCTTCTGGTGCTGGTTCCCTGGGTGGGTAGGCTTGTGTACATTCTAGTACCCTGTGGGTCTTCCCAACAAACTCTCCTATGAGGCTGGGAGCCTCTCCTGGCACCTCAACCCCCAAAAGCTTTTTCAATTGGTGCATTTAGGCTTTATTTCCCATCACTGGGGCCCTGGGTTGTGAGGTCTGTCCCACTGCCCCCTTTTTTGCTGGGTTTATCTGCATGCGAATGTGTGTCCTCAGTCAGCCAACCACCTTGTGTGCCTCATTTCCTCCCTGCACCCGGTTCTGCCAACCACCGCCTCTTCCTGCCCTGACCCCTCTCCACTGCCACTGACTCCGCCCCTCTTACCAGTTTGGATGAATGGTTTGTTGTTGTGGGACTTCAATACAGTTCAATTTTCTGTCTGTTCTGGTTGTGTTTTGGTTTCTAAATCTTTGTTGTCCTTAAGTTTGGTTGTGCGAGGAGGTACAGTATTTCCACCTATACCTTCATCTTGGCTGGAAGTTCGCCTCTTTATTTCTTTTTGCCTTTGTTTCTTTCATTTCATTGCATCTATTAATATTCCTTTATTAGTTTAGAAGTTATATATCCCACTCTAAGACTTGTAGGGCTTACACATAACTTGTTAAAGCCCATTCTCAATTTCTTAAAATTAGTAATGTATATATCTTCCCCTAAGTAAAACATCTCTTAGCACACCCCCCCACCTCATTCTACTTTTCTCCATTACTCCCATATTCATACTTCTAGAACTTATTTCTGGAGTGCTAACAATATACTTTTGTTACTACTTTGCTTACTTTGGCAACTCCACTAAGTTATTTACTTGACCTGATGTTTCATATGAGTCATAGTGTTCTGCTTGTTTTCAGAAATATGCTGAAACCTCTAAGGACTTGTCTACTTGTTTTGTCCTATCATTTAAGTGATGTTTAGTTGTTTATATAATGCTGGGCTTGAAGCTTTTATTCCTCATCATTTTGAATATATGAATCCCATGTTGCCTTATGACCTGGGTTGCTTTTCAAACCTGATTTTCAATCTAATTTTGTTCTTTGTGGGTGATCTGGTCTTTGTTTCAGAAGGTTTTAGAATTTTTAATTCACTCTGTTTTCTTAAAATTCTCTGTATGTTTCTAGCTGTGGAGTTTCTTCCTCTCCCCTTCCTTTCTTCCTCCCTCCCTCCCTCCGTCCTTTCCTCCCTTCCTCCCATGGCATTCTATGAGCAATTTTGTCAGAGGAAAATATTCATTATCAATTTGAAAAAGTCTTGTCCTTAGTTTTTAAATATGTCTTTTCTTTTTATTAGCTTTTATTTGGGAATTTCTATTATGTGAATCCTTCTCTCCTTCTATGTTCTTTCACCTTAATTTTTATTTCAGAAATCCTGTCTGTTTTCTCTCTCTCAGTGCCCTTTTGAAGAATTATCCTACCTGACCTTCCAGCTTCCTAACATTTTTCTTTGCCAATGTTAATTCTGTTATCCAAACCATTTGCTTAGTTCTTTATTTGCCCCATTGTATTTTTGATAGTATCTCCATTTGGTTTCTCCAACTGATGACCCATTTTTGTATCTTTTTTTCAATATCTTCCTTTATCTCTTTGAAAACACACTTATTTTATATTAATTCTGCTTCAATTATTATAATTTTTAAAAAATTGTTGAATTTTTCAAACAGCAGGTATGTTTGGATATTATTTTTCCTCATGAGATCATTTCCCTAGGGTATAATAATGTGTTCTTGGAGGGAAAGTCCTGCTAAAATACTTGATTGTATCCCTCCTGGAATATTTCAGAAGGAAGGAGATTGAGATTCTTTGTCATTGTAATCCTTCAAGGTGGATCATTCTCATTCTCCTTCCACTAGGAAATGACCTTCAACTCTGTCATTGTAATTCCCCAAATGCTGGCTCAAGCAGTTGCAATCAACTAGTCCTCAAAGTATTTTGCAAGCAGAGGGAATGCTCAGGGCCCACAGTGAGGTTGCCCTGGTTCTTATCTACTCACTTCCTGGGCCAGAACACTGCTTTCAAGTTACCCTTTCATTCTATGCTGGTGCTAGGCTGCTGTGACTGTGGATTTTATTTTACATTATTTACCCCAATTTTTTATATCCCACACAAGCTATGGAGGGCTCAACGGTGTGCTAAAGTGATGTCAAGGGGAATAACAAAGAATGACTAGAAAATCCATACATACTGCTATTTCCAAGTGGCTCCCGGCCTTCTCATTCTGGATTTCCGTTCCTGCCCCTCAGCACTTGTCACAAAATTCAGGCCCCTTCTACTTTCCTCATAGGGTTTTCAAGTCATCTAGGACATGTCCTCACAGCCACCAGTCTCCCCTTCAGTTGGGAAGTGCATCCCCAGGGATGCACTGAGGTGAAGGCAGCTGCTAAATCCCATGCCAATTCACTTTTTCATTAGGAGGTGAAATTCAGTTATTTCTTAAAAAAAAGACTTATGAAAACTGTGATTCCTCTACAGTCATGTCAGCTAAAAGTGTCTGTCATATGCTTGAATAATATTTTGGTGAGGTATGTTAATTAAGGGCCACAATTTCTTTCCTTGGGGCTTCATGTGCAGAGCTTCACTGCTGGAAGCCATTCTGGGAACTGATTATTTTCCCCTTTAAAGCGCCTTGGTTTCCTTGCTTTGACTTTCAAGATTGTTTTCTTATATGTTAGGTCTAGTTTTTAACAGTCTCCTTATTATGTCTGGTTATTAATTATGTAGGAATATTTATTTTTCCTGAGATACCAAGTGCTTCTTAAAGTTGCAGATCCAATCATCCTTTATTTCTGAAGCTTTTTAATTAAAAATTAAAAAAATCTGTTTCCTGCATATTTTCTCATTTTTCGGAGTCACCCATTATACCTGGATTAAATTCAGTATTACATACATGTGTTACATACATGTCATTTTCTTTAGAAATTCGTTGATAGTTTTTTCACTTCTGTTAAGCTTTTCTTCTATGTCCCTCTTATTCTTTATTTTTCTGCTTTCAATGTGGACTTCATTTTGTGACAGTTTTATTATTTACATCTTCTCTTTTAAGTTCTGCCAAATTACTTTTCATTGCCTAATCTAATGTTTCCTCATTGCTTTCTTAAATCCTTATATCTCTGCTGTAATCTCTTATTTTATAGACCTGGTATTTTCTTTAATTTCATTTGAATTCTTGGAAATGGCTTAGGTCAGGAATTTTAACCTGTTCTGTAACAGCCTGTTTTAAGAGCTATTTTTTGCCATTTGTTTTTTCTGGTTCCTTTCTTACTTTTTGAAGATACACACACACACTCACATGCATACATACACATTGCACTTGTTCTTTTTGATTATTGCTCATCTGTTTTAGTAAACAATACACAAGACTTAATAGCTAAAATAAGCCTAAACTGTATGGAAAACAAAGGAGGTCATTTAAAAAATACATGTATATGCTTTTCAAGTTTGTCTGATCAACATGTAGAGATTAAACATAATGATATTTTTAAATAACAGTAATTGTCACTAGGACTCATTCTAATCCTTTAAATAATTAGTTATGTGGAGGTCTATTTAGAATTTTTTGTTACCCACTCATTGTCTCCAGAAACAATGACTTATTATTTATTTTTTCTCTGGTACTCTTCCTTCTGGGATTCTGATGTATTATTTTTCTTTTTTAAAAAGTTCTTTTAACATTTCTTGCAAAGCAGGTCTACTGGCAACAAAGTTCCACAGTTTTTCTTTGTCTGAGAAAGTTTTTATTTCTCCTTCACTTTTGAAGGATAATTTCTCAGGATACAGAATGCTAGGTTGGTGGGTTTTTCCCCCTGAACTCTTAAATATTTTACTCACTCTATCATCAACTTGGTTACGTGGATTCAGAGAAGAAATCAGAAGTTATTCTTAATCTTTGCTCCATTATAGGTAAGTTTTTAATATTTTACTTTCTATAGTTTGAAAATAATATGCCTATGTGTAGTAAAAATGTTTTTCATTTATTCTGATAGTGTTTTCTCAGCTTTCTGGATCTGTGCTTTAGTGTCTGACATTAGTTGGAGAAAATTCTCTGTCATTATTGTTTCAAATATTTCTTCTGTTCCTTTTGCTTTCTTCTCCTCCTAGTATCCTCATCACACATATATGTCAGATTATTTTTAGTTGTCCCACAGTTCTTGGATATTCTGATATTTTGTTCTTCCAGTCTTTGTTTTCTTTGCTTTTCAATTTTGGAGCTTTCTGTTGACTTATCCTGAACCTCAGAGACTCCATGTGTAATCTACTAATAAGCCATAAAGGCATTCTTCATTACTAACACAGTATTTTGGAACTCTAGCATTTCTTTTTGTTTTTTTCTTAGCATTTCCACCTCTCTTCTTCCATTGTCGCTCTGTTTTTGCATGCTATCTACTTTATTCATTAGAGACTATTATTCATTAGCATATTAATCATAGTTGCTTTAAATTCTTTTTTTTAACTTTAATTTTTTTATTTTAAAAAGAAGGAAGGAGAGGAGGAAAGAAGGGGAGAGGAGCATCAATTGGCTGCCCTCCATAGGTACCCTGAGTGTGGACTGAACCTGCTACCCTGGCGTGTGCCCTGATCAGGAATTGAACTGGCGACCTTTTGGTTTGAGAGACAATGGCCAACAAACTGAGCCACACCGATTGGGCTAAATTATTGACCTACTAATTCCAAGATCTCTGCCATATGTGAGCGTTGTTCTGATGCTTTCTCTTTCTCCTCCACTTGTGTTTATGATGGTTAGTATCTCTTGCATTTTTTTGATAACCAGGCATTATGTACTCAGTAAAAAATTGCTATAAATAGGTCTTCAGTAGTATGGTGGTGGCATGTGAAGGGAGTAAAGGCATTTTACTGTTCTATGGCTTTAGTCTTTTAGTAAACTTATAATTCTAGAATGTGAGCTTCACTCGGGCTTCTCAGTCACACCCTCTAATCTTCCTGCCTTAGGTGGGGCGGGATGGGTGGAGTGGGCTGGAATTGGGTATTTCCCTTCCCCCAAGTTAGTTAGGCTCTAAAAGATCCCTAGCAGGTTAGGCTCTGGTTAAATAGTGTCTGTTCAGGGAGGAACTTTTTAAGAGGAATAGAATGCTCTGGTGTATTTCAAAATGGGTCTTTTCTCTGTGCCCCACTGGAAACATGAGGGAATTTTTCTCTAATATTCACTGTGAGGACCTAGCATAGATACAGGAGCTAAAAACTCACAGAAATGTGCCTGTCCATGACTGGGTCCCCCTGAAGTTTTTACCTTTGAGATTTGTTTACATGGAGCTTCCAGCCACTCCTCAATTTCAGTTCATCTTTCCCTACCCGCCCCCCGCCCCCAACCCCGCTCCCGTTCCACAACTTATTCCCACAGATGTTGCTGCTCCTGTAAATTGTTATTCTCTGTATTCCCTGCTGGTCTCTACAGTTTTGGAGGGAGTGGTTTGCCCTGTGGACTTGCTCCTCTTATTTTTCAGTTTGTTCAGTCTTTACTTATTAAGATGGAGTGATGACTTCCAAGCTTCTTATATGCTCATCTGGATACAGAAAGTTCTGCTTCTTGCTTTGAAATGTGTTATAATGGTTTCTATTTATGTTCCTGACATCTTGAGGGGGTCAAATGGGTTCTGAAGTAGCCGGCCCTTTTCCCTTAGTCTCTTGCCCTGAGTAAGGGAATTTTGTCTTGGTCCTTCATGACACGCCACTTACCTGAAGAGATCTGTGCCCCTCACACTGGTTTTGGGCTGACAGCTCTGGACACCTTCCTTGTGTGTGTTTTTTTACCGCTGCCCAATTTAATTGCCAGAGTCCTTTGTTTTATGTACATTAAATGTCAAGATCTTAATATTATCTTAATGAAAAATGGAAGAAAAAGAAGCAGAGATGTTACTAAACTGCCATCTTAAAATTGGAAAATACTCATTTTATTTTGCAAAACAACTGAACCTCTCTTCTTTTTTTCCACCAAATGTAAACATCATGCTATATATGTTTTCTTAAAGGAGTAGCCATGTAGCCATATTTCTACCCTTAACCAAAATGGAATTGTCAGGTTATGACTTTACAATCATGACTGTGTAACCTTCTTCAAACTAAATTCTTAGTTCTCCATCTCTCACATTAGTCTGTTGTCCCACTTTTTAGAAAAAAAGGAAATTTATGACCTTAATGTTCAAGACTTGTCCCAGTGGATTTCTTTCCCTTTCTTTTTCTCATTACATAGATTGAATAAAGTAAGATTTGTTGATCAATTGATTATGAAGCCTGACTTTCTCTAACTTCACTGCTGGTAATGTTTTTCTTGACCATTGATCTAATCACCTCAAGAACTGAGAAACAGAAAGTGGTATTTCTCCATGACACTATTAGTTGCCCGTGGGGACAATGGGTGGACTGGCTAATTTGAAGAAAGAAGGATAACTCCACCTTGACCTAGGGGAATCAGAGAGTGAATACATACTTGTTTTCTGACCCCTGAGAAATGGTGATGAGATTTGCAGACACATTCTTGTTCATAGATAACCCAAATTGGGAGAAACGTGTGCTGTTATGCTTTTTTCTTCTCTAAATTCCATTCAACCTGGAGCACAGAAAAGTTCAAAATGGGATTCAATATTTCTCTGCCAACATGCCAAACCATCAATGATGCTTTTACCTTATTGTTAATGTAGTTTTAAAAAATGCCACTAAACTATAAAATTAAGGTGAAATTGTTTTCATACCCATTTACTTCAAGTAAAAGGCATACTTTCTGTATCATCAGAAGGAGAAAAGACGCAGGGAGTGAATAAACAATTAGCGTGCTTTTAATTGAATTACTTATTCAGACAAGTGGCATCACTAGTATGGAGATCAGCATCCAAAGTCCTTCTGTTTAGTATCAATCTCTAACTTTGAATTAAATAGAAGAAACACCTCAAACTTTACAGCTTCAGTGTCTGATAGACAATTCTAGTGAACATATAACATCACATAAACAAAAGACTGATTTCAAAGACAACCCAAAGCATTAAGACCTCTAGGGTCAGATTCAGGAGAGTGTGTGTTTAGACTGGGTTGTCGTCAGGGGGATTCATTACTTCTCTTTGCTTAGATAAATCTATGTCTAATGAATCATTCAGGAGATGTTTATGGGGTGCCTACTGCCTTAGAAGTAGCAATGCTGGAGACAGCAGTAAGATATAAGGTAAATCAGGCATGGGTTCTTCTCTTTAGTAATTTACAGTGCAAGAGAACAAAGACTCTATGTAACATAAAATAGAAAGTAGAAGGTAGCATTATTGAAAGAGTTCTTGAAAACACCTGGGCACTCCATGTATTGTTGTACTGTTTTGTCCCACATCATCAGCTTAATATGAAGCTTAGCTCTTTCTGTGATTTCCACATTGAATATACAACCAACAACAAAAGGAACACAAACATTGACAGAACTTTGTAGATAGTTTGAAGATTTGGTGGAAAGAAAGAATGGATCATATCACAGAAATAAACAGAAGATTAATTTTTATATAGAATTCTTTTCATTAAAATATATTTGGCCATTCTGCTATTTTGACATTCATGCAGTCTTTGTATATAAGTACCATGTTCATCAACAAGTGGTGTGTTTTTAAGATTATGTTATCTGTTCTGTGTCAACAGCTTGCACATGAGTATAAATATATATCTCTAATAAGAAAACAAAAGTGTTGTTTCAAGGCAAGTAAGGAGATTTCAGGTCACTCATTACTTTGTTTAAGATCCACAAATATTCATAGCAAACTGTTTATGCAGCATGGGACGTGTATGGGGCATTGCTTTTCCATGGAGATCCAATTACTTCTATATGGTCCCTTTATGGGGAACTGGTAACCTAACAACATTTACGCATGGAATAAAAATTGGTCTTATGAACAATGGCCCATGTAAAAATGCATAGAAACTCAGGATACAAGACCTTGAAAGGATCATAGAGACCCAGAGCTTAACCCCTTATGTTACAGTTGGACATGGAAAGGTGTACCCAAGGACACCTGGCTGTCTTATGATTTCAAGCAATTTATAACCTTCTCTTATAGTTCCTAAGATTTATATGCCATAAAGTGATGGTATAAAGCCATAATACAGGGATTGTAGGACAAGATTTCACCCTTGAGAACTGTTCTTCAGACCTTTAGAATTTATGTGATTTCCCATCTCTCCAGATTGATCATTTCTGATGCTTTATAGTACATGTGAATGCAAAACTCAGATCCTAATCACTTCCATAGGAGAGCAAATATCAATTCAAAATATAATACAGAATCTGATTTTAATTTAAAAATCTAAATGAAAACCCTGCTTAGAATTAAAATCTTTTCTTCCTTAAATTTCTTAACTCTTATCTATCACTTTAATATTTGTTATATCTTTACTACTTATATAATTATTCACATATGATATTTCTACTAATTGACTATAAGCACTCTGAAAGTAGAGACTACCATAGCAATACCTTCATCCTAAGTGACCCCCTTATTTTCTTGTAAATGATCCATTAAATGTTTGATATTTTAATGAGTAAATGAAAGGAACTTCTGCCTGCTAAATTTGAACTCATTACCTTCTATCTCCCTTTTAAAAAAGGAGTATGGTAATTAAGGTAAAATGGAGCAAAGACCATTTTAGGTGAGTGGGCAGCTTTTCTGGCTGATTGAAGTTAACCTCTTGTCACAGTGAGATCTCTAATCATAAATGGGACTGCTTTTTCTATTATAGCTACCAAGCATTTTATTCTTTACACTACACAACACACTTTATGTTTATGATCCTTCTTTATTTCAAACCACTTAACACATAATGACTTACTAGGAGGATTTCTGATTTTTTTTTCCTTAACTGTAACTGGTTTCTTAACAAAACCAAAACTGGTTTTGTTTTATGACTTTACTTGTAATATGAGTTCATTTTAGCAGTCACACAGTGAGTTTGTGATGAAGATGAATATAAGGTTTGGTATTCTTCATTTTATTTGTTATTCCTAATTGCTGACTCTTTGAATTATTTAGAAGGATTTTTCATACACTATCTGCAAATTCATTCTATGGACCATTTTTCATCACAGATAAGGTTGGTAACATCAAGCTCATTTCATTAAGATCATCAGCGCATGGTCAAGCATGAACACATTTTAAAAGTGTCATTCCACATTGAGTCTTTGCTCACTTTCATTTTTGATGGAAAAAAGTTAAGGCTCTTCAGGTCAAACCCATTTACAATCAATAGCACAAAAATCACTTAAAAATAAAACAATCCATTATTGATGAAGCTGGATGATGGCATCACCCTATGTTAACATTTATAAGTCCCAACAGTTAATAATAAATCTATAGAGTGAGGAACATAAAATATTTAAAAAATGAATAATTAATTTGCTAGAAGATCATTCATTAAGGTTAAAAGTAATTCACTGATATGGAAATGACCGGGGAAAAGCCATACTATAATTCATCTTTGAGAAATTACCATTTGGCTGAGGAATAGAAAAGATCCAGAAAAAAAAAAAGAGCGAGAGAGAAAAGTCATTAATCTCAACTCTCTCCTCAGAAAAAAAGATGTAGGTTGCAGTACAGGTGGTTGAAGCTTTGTTTCTGTTGTTAGCCACACTATTAAAATCTTCCTGGGTGACATTTTACTCAGAATTGGTACAATAAAAGGGTTGAGGCAGGAGTAGGTCAGACGTTTGTGTTTATAGAAAGGATTAAAGGGCACAGGGCACACCTGTCCATTGTTGAGAGCGGTGTAGGGGACAGTCACTCTCCAAACTATTTTCTCATTTTGAGGGAAATCCGAAGATTATTTCAAGAAAGGAAGATTGCATTTCCCATCACGAAAGCCCAAAGCAGATATGAGTGGGCTGAGGAGATATATCCTTTTTATGGTTCCTGTTAACTAACATAGAAACACTTGACCTGAGCACAGCTCCTTCCCAGAACTCTGAAGTCTGGAGAAATGACCTGAGGTGCAGAGTCAGGGATTTCTACTGGTGTTGAGTAAGAGCCGAGAATCAGGTAGCAGAGCATCCAGAGGTTAGAGTGAGCATCGTGTCTACAGCAGCAGCCAGGCTGGGCTCTGCTCTCTTCCATTCTTCAAGACCTGATTAAATTAGTCAGAGTCCAGTCGATTTATCTGTACTACAGTTTCTTTATCAACAAATGGAAATTGAAAAGCGTACCCATCTTATGTGACTTTTGAAAAAATTTTATTTATTGATTTTAAAGAGAGAAGAGAGAAACCTCAATTTGTTGTTTCGCTTATTCATAAATTGATTGATTGATTTTTGTATGTGCCCTGACTGGATATTGAACCTGCAACATTGGTGTATTGAGATTATGCTCTAACCAACTGAGCTACCTGGACAGGCCTTACATGATTGCTTTGAGGATTAAATGAGATTATATGAAAAGTGCTTGGGCCTTGGCTCAAAGGAGGCAATCAATAAATGTAGGCTACTATAATTTTCACCAATATATCAACATAGTTGATATCAGTTAGATACTGCCAGAAAATATTTTGTCTTGGATGGATTGGTTAATTACCTTCTTAGTGCAGTGGACTAGATCAAATGACCTTTTATGGTTTTCTTCTTTAATTTCCAAAGGATGTTTATTCCTCTGTGGTAAGAGTAGCTTTTGGATTCTTGTGCAGGAAAAGGGTGTAGTTCTCAAATTATCATTGCGTGTTTAATACATAAGAAGATGCCATTAGAAATGTAGTAAAGCAAATTACAGAGTAATTTTAGAAATATCAGATTAGTGTTTTAAGTCAAAGTTGAGGAAATTCTATGGTGAGTTTGTGATTATAGTTCAGTGGACCTGAAACAAACAGCCTCTTTGTGGCGGCATTGGTTGGCTTGGCCATGGTCCCGTGTTTTCTGAGGTAGGAGACTGAGTCTAGGAAATGGCTGAGGACTCCAATTTTCTTAGGTCACGGAGCCACGGGTTCATATAAGACCAATATTCCCATGTTGTTGGGGAGGAAGTTACATTCGGTTTCTTTACAAGAATCACTCTGTCTATCTCCCTCCTGAGTCTACCCAGCATTAATATCTGCATCATATTCCTCAGTGGGATATGCATATACCATTTGAGCTCCTGTAGAAATGAGTGTTTTTCAACAGAAGTGCTATGCATGTTTCAATTAATTCTGTACACCCATCACTAGGAAGGATTATTACTGTTTACAAGTGGAAAAAATAGGCATAGAAATGTTTCATAATTCCTCCATGTGAGATAATTTCAGAGTGAAACTGGGAATGAAGGATTGCTTTCCTGAAACTCAGCTTGAAGTGTAAGTATATGTTAGGTCTTTGATGAAAAGAGACTATTTTTCTAAAACCCTCTATGTTAACTTTTGATGCAAACAGATCATTTTTCTGAAGTTTTGATTTAGAAATAAAAACCTCTAGAGAGGTCTAATTTTAACTGATGAAATGGTGGTACTCTGTTAACTTGAAGATATACCCTTTTAACCAAAATCACTTAACTTTATCATCCATACTCTTCTCTTTTCACACTTATTTATCTTCCTTTCACTGACTCAGTTATCTCACAGTTTTTGCATTTGTATTTCTATTATGTGTCGTGTATTCTGATAATTTCTGAGAATGTCAAGATAAATAAGGCATTGTTCTTACCTAAAATTGTCTCACTTTGATGGGGATGATGGAAACTTGATAGAAGAGTATAATTTAGCAGTAGATTATTTTATGCCTGTGCCACCAACTATTAGATTATATGCACCAAGAGAACAGAGACCATCTGGTTTCTAGCACAGTGCCTAGAGTATAGTAAGCACTTAAGGAATATTTGTAGAATTGATGGGAATAGTGAATCAAGGGGAAGGACAGCTCATCAGAATGGATAACTGATTTTATCTATTTCCCACAAAAATTACCAGAGGATCCCATTACATATTGTATTCTGTAATTCACAGATTACATTCCATCCTAATAGATTAATTTATTCAGTGCTTTGATCCCTTGTTGGAAATCTGATTTTTATATGCTAGTAAGAAATGTAGGTAAGAAGTGCAGAAGAGACATAAACCCAATAATACATGTTTTGTTTTTTAGGTTCATGGTGTGCCAGTCCTGGGTCTTACACCACCTCCGCAATATAATTGGAGGTATTTGTCCGTGTCTCTGCTGGTCTCACTTAGTACCCAGGTAGTGTATGTCACTGCTGCTCATTACGTTGGTTATTCTACATCGCTGTAGGTGAAGGGTGATTTTCAGCACTGAATGTTTTTATTCTTTGTCCAATATTGTATCTCCACCAATTATACCCTTTCTTAATCTACCTTCTACCGTCAGCAAATCCTTCCTGGTATTCAGATGAATGATTTCTCTCCTATTTTATCCTGACTCGTTGTGACAACATACTTCCATAATAATTTTATGTTGCTTTTATTAAAATATGCACTAAATATCAAAAGTAATTCAATAAAATTACATAAATATCCACAGATTCACTACTCTTCATTTATCTAATCCTTTCCCTTGTAGTATTATTAAGTTAAGTTAAATTCTACTTTTTTCTTATCACACATAGATGGGTCAAAACTCATTTAAGTTGTTAGAGAATTGCATAAATTGCAACATCAACTTGATATCCTAAATTAAGAAACGAACTCCAGTTACTCTTTGTCTTTTGTGTATTTTTCTTGCTACACTTAAAATAGAAAACAGATATTCTAGATCTTTGCTCCCTGGATAAATGAAATACATACATAAACCCCTGAATAGTTTTTTAACTAATTAATTATGTTAGGTTTTTCTATCTCATGTTCATTCTTTTACATATGCATTTATTCATACATTCATTCAACAAATGTTTACTAATCATGATAAGACATAATGCTAACAGTACACATTAAAAATAAAATAAAGACAAAAATACAAATTGCATCAGTTACTAAAGGAAATAGTCATCTTTTAAGGTCAATATTAAATTAGCATTTAAATTATTTGTACATATCTGCATTTTACATTTGCATATGTGAAGTATTTCATATTTTTATTTATAAACATTTAACGTTAGTAATTAATAATTAACTTTTCCCTTGAATTTCTTCCTAAAAAAGATGCCTTATCAATGTTGGTGAGAAATACTAAACGTAAATCAAAGATCTGAGCTCATTGTTCGTCTGTTGTTTATAGGAGAATATTAACCTAACTTTACCATAATGGCAACTTCATTGCTTTTTACTACTTTGTATGCTTTGCATCTCATATTTCACCTCTTATTGATCTACTGCCTTAGTTCAGACTATGGGCTTCTGATTATATTAGGATAGGCTAAGTTGCTACAATTAAAAAAATAAATATGAACCCCCAGTGACTTAGAACAATAAAGGTTTGTTTCTTGTTTACACTATATGTATGTCCTATATGACTTAATTTGGAGGAGGGAGGGAGTTCTGTTTCACAGGTCATTCGGAGACTCAGGTGGACATCGCTGGTCACTGAGGGAAAGGAAGACAAAAATTAGAAATCGTGGAGTCTTTTGATCATCTCCACCTGAATTAATCACATGGCCCAAGACTATGAATGTGTTTCCTTCTTAGTGTATTATCTACATTCACTTTCAAGTCTATATATGCAGTCTTCACCATTTAAAAAAAACAATGCTCAATTGTCTACTTATTTATTTTCAAATCCCTATGTACATTTTTACCTGGATATCTTCCAGTTTCCTTAAACTTGAACTTGGCTTCATAATCCTTCTTCCTTAAGCAGATCATTCTCTGCATTTGTAACTTGCTCCCCAGTACTTCCACTGAACCAGATAAAAGACATGGAGTTGTTTTAAATTTATTTCTCCACACCATGCTTCATGGACTCAGGTTCTACTAGTGTCTGCCTTGGCATGATTGCCTCCCTAACTTCACTCTCCCTTCCCAGCCCTGTGGTCTGTCTGGGCCTCTCTACTGTTCCCTATGTTTAAGTTACTGAAACAGCTTCTAAAGGCCTCCAATCAAATCTACATAAAAGTATCAGAGCAAGCACTGTTAAGATTTCGTTTACATTCACAAAAACCTTTATCTCTTTATAAATATTGGGATTTCTGACTTTTTGTAAGGCTCTCCATAAATTGTTCTCTAATTTCATCAATTTTCTGTCTTACAACATGTTTGTCTCTTTTTTAACTTGGGCTTCCTTGTCTCATTTCCAGTTGCTCAAATCCAAATCCATTTCTCTAGGCCCAGCCTAGCGATAAACAGTCTTGCAGTCTTTCCCGCTTTGTATTCAGCTTGTGGATACTCTTCTGCTCTGATCTCCTCAGGCCCTTGATTGACATAGGGTTAGCCTCAAATTGCAGGTCCTTTTCATCCATTAGTTTATTAACTGACTGGCTATATGCGAGAAAACATGCACATCACTGCGTATGCGGGGATAAATAAAACAAATAATGTTTCAGCTCTCACAGAGAGCACTATCTAATTGGGCAGGCAGATATTAAACAAATGATTACTCAAAATGAATACATAATCGTAAATGATGATTAGCGTCATCAGGGAAAGTTAGAGGGTAGTCTCAGAGAGAACCACTGAGAAAGTTGCTATGGAGATGCTGCAGAGTACAGTGCTAAGGACATAGAGTCTGAACAGAATGTGCCATGTGGTTCGAATCCTGCCTCACCACCCATACGCTGTGAAATCTTGTGCAATTTGTTTAACCTGTCCAGGACTGAGTGTCCTTAGTTATGTCGTGGGGGTGAGAATCATACCTGCCTGGCAGAATGTGTGGGTTACCTAGCACCATGTTCATTTCCAAGTCTATCTCTCTTTATTTGACTTTGGTTATGAGAAAAGATACTCTCCAAGCCTTCCTGGTCAGGAATGGGTCACATGGTCAGGGGATCATGTGACCCATTCCTGCCCTGGGTCAAAGTACTGAAGGAAGTCTAAAGATTTTGCTTTTCTGATGTGGAAAGGTGGTATAAATGTACCAGTTTCCATGGGGCTCAGTGTGTAACAGCTAAGGCCACACACTGAGATCCGTCGCTTTCCTGTGATCCGTCACTTTTCACTGGATATCGCAGGAAAATTCATGGCCTAAGGTGCCTTGATTACACCTCTGCTCATCACGGTGTGGAAATGCCTGGCATGTCCTCTACAAAAGGCAGTGGGCTGAGCCAGTGCTCTGTCTGCCTGGAGAGCTGTCTGTGTCCACTGTAGTGTTCCCAACGTTCAGTGCCAAGAGAGGTGATGTGGCCCTTTGCCCCTTGGCTGAGCTGCTGAGCCCGCACAGAGCCCAGGGGAAGTGCCAATGTCTGAACATTGCTCTCTGACATTTCCTTTATGTGCCGGTATGGAAAGCTGGGAAAAATATTCAAATAGTTCAAATGCATTACCACCACGAGTGTCTCGGAAGGACATAGGAGAAGTCTTTGGTGGCAACTCGATGGCTGGCATGATATTAGCCAAATGGTGCCAACTCAAATGTGACATTGATCCATGACATAAATTGTAGACATTACAGAAGCTCCTGCCCCAGGTGAAATGGGGTCAGGCCTTCATGTGCTCTCCCGGGTGCTCCTTCTCTCTTGTCACCCACCCTTTAGCTCACAGGGTCCTCTGGCCATCCAAACAGCTCCACAGCCATCAGCCTCGGCCTGCCCTCTTCAGCAGTGCCCAGTGCCTGCAAGCTGACTCTGGGCACAAGGTCCACCCAAATAGACTTGTCTTTGTTTTCAGTTCCTTCCAACACTGTGTTCTTGGCTAGAGTTAATTGTTTAAACTAAATTATGCTCAGGTATTCATGGGGTTTTTACTAAAAGCATCACAGATGCCTACGATTTTTTTGTAGGTTAATAGGAAGGCTAAAGAACAATCTAAAGCAATCAAAGTTAGGTAAAAGTAATATTCGTTGAACACCTATTATGGGTTAGCCACTGTGCAACGAGATTTTATGTTATTTTTTGAACCTCATGATAAGGGTATTATTATTTGTAAAGTAGAATGAGGACGTAGTAAAAATCTTATGAATTTTTCATACAGCTAGTTAGTGATGAAGTTGAGATTCAAACTTATTTTCTTTAACCCCCAGTCTGATGATATTTCTGTGTTGAGAGTAGAGTATAGCCTAATAGTTAAGATCATAAATCTGTAGCCATGCAACTTGGTTTGATATTGATTTTGCTGCTAATTAAATATATGACCTTGGACCAGTTATTTAACATCTCTTTGTTCCAGTTTCCTCAAATGTGAAATGGAGACGATAGTAATCACAACAACAGCAATAATAATAGCTTCCCCATAGGATGATTATGTGAAGATTAATGAGTTATTATCTGTAAGGGCTTACAATGGTATCCAGACTGTAGTAAATGATGATCAAAGTGTTTACAGTTACACTGCACCATAGGCTATTGGTTGCCTAGGCATTTCTGAATCTCACAGAAAACTGTCTACTTGATAATTTTAACATCAGCATCTGTGAGATCTAAGAAAGTATAGTTGAAGAAATTCTAGACGAGTCTCTCATGTAGACCTGTTAAAGTACAATAGACAATTCAGTATATGACAAGGTCTGGCCAAAAAGTATCCAGCTACATAATATGAAAAATAGAGACATTTATTGAAGAAGATACAACATATAAAACATTGTACATAGGACAATGATGTCTCAGTCCCCTTCAAAGTAGGCACCTTGGGACCTCACACAGTTCTAGTTGCCATCAGCTGCCTCGTTGTATTTTTCTGAATCTCACTGATAGTCTGAAATCTCTTCCCTTTCAAAGGTAGTTTTAGTTTTGGGAAAAGCTGGAAGTTGCAGCTTTTCTGCAGATTTGGCTGCCAAATCTGCACTGTAGGAGGGCTGAGTCACCTGGGTGGTTTGATGTTTCGTCAAAAAACTCTGCATGAGACATACAGCGTGAGTGGGTGAGTTGTCCTGATGAAGCTGCCAATCACCAGTTGCTCATAGCTGTAGCCTTCTAAATCATCTGAATAATTTCTACAGGAGAATGTTTAAGCTTAATGCAAAAATTGATGCATAGTCATTGCTCTAGTCACTCAGTTGTTTTGAATGGAATGGCCACACAGTACACATGCTCATTCAATGGCATTTACCATACCCACTGACTAGTACAGTGAAGTCATCATTGTTCACACATGTGCATTCCAGTCCCCTCTCCTGGGCTGCCATATTACATAGTTGTAATGCAAACTGTTCTTGTCATATTAACAATGGTTAGATGTTTTTCCAGACAGATCTTGTATGTGAAACATTAGTTATACTATTCTGTAGTCAGAATTTAAAAGTATCACTTTTAATAATCCTTAAGCAATGTATCTATGTCTCCAAATGGTCACATATTAGCTTGTTTTCTTCAAGTCTTCCAGGGCCTTCAAATGCAATTTAAATGTAATTTTATCTTTGACTATCAAATTCACATTTACATCCATGAAAAAATTTCCAATCCCATCCTGTGTCGCTAAATTATAGTTACATTGATCTTACATATATCACTTTTATGGCATAGACAACTTAGAGTTATAAATATTGTGTCCTTATAATGTGCTTTGTGTGCAGTGATGCAGAGGGATGCAAATGGAGCTGGGAAGGTTTGCAGCGTAATTCCAAGCATGCAGTGGTACCCATTGTATTCAGTGCTGATTTGATTTAGGCTGATGTCCAAGGTAACGTTCCACACTAAATCAACCCCTGCTATTAGTCTAAAAGGTCTCATCCACTGAAAAGTATATCCACACACATCGGTTGTGAAGATATCATTGAAGCCAAGCAGCATTACATGGAGAAACCCATGGTCTGCACCTTATAAATTTTTCATCAAGCTGCAAATTTGTGTTCAATTCAACACAACAAACACGTATTAAAGAGCTGTCTGGAAATTATAGTTGTAAAGAATTGTATTGTATAAATAAGGATTCTATAGATCATTAATCATTCTAATTAAAAGTATCAAGAGCAATAGAAACAAGGATGAAAGGGCACATGGGAAGTTGTTACATCCAGTCAGAAAATGCTAGCTAGCTCTAAAGCTGAGCAATCTTAATCAGACAATGCAGCAACCTGCTATTTAAGGAAAAATTAAAGTATTTTACATATATTGTCTCATTTAATATTTACCTCGCATAGTGAAGTAGGTGTTATTTATTTCCATGCCTTTTACATGAGGAAATACTCAGAGGGCTAAGTACCTAGCACAAGGTCACAGAGATAAAACACTGAGCCAAGATTCAAGTTCTCCCAGTCTGGTTCCAAAACAAAGGTTTAGCTCTCTGTGCTGTTGAACTTTTATAAGACTTCAGTTTATGCTTTCTCCTATGGTGAAGACAACTAAATCATTGCATTACTTATTTTGTCATCTCATTGGTCCTGTGACAATCAGAAGTAGTTACCACTAAATTTATTTTCCGAGTGAGTAGACTGAGCTTAGAGAAGTTCAGTAATTTGTCTAAATTGAAAAATTATTAAAGATAGAAGCAAGGGGTTTAACCCAATTCTAAGCCTAAAAATCATGCTTATTTGGGAGAAAAGAGGGTCATTATTAAATTTATGTCAATGGAACATGTAAAAGGACACACGGACAAAACCAAAGTGGGGTAGGATTGAGGGCGGAAGGTGGGGATGGCTGGGGTGGGGTAGGAGACAATTGTACTTGAATGGCAATAAAAATAAAATTAAATAAATTAGAGCCAAGATGGAGGTGTAGGTAGAAACCCTTCTCTTCCTCATATGATGAAAAGGAGAATAACAACCAAGCTAAAGTCAATAAATAACCAGAAGTGCCAGAGAATCAGACTGCATGGAACTCCGACAACCACAGAACTCAAGCAACAATCAAACAGAACAACCAGACAGGTAAGGCTGTGGATGGAGAGAAACCTCCATGAGCCAGTGAGCCTGCAGGTGGGCTGGCTAGCTGGCTGTAGTGAGTAGGCAGGCTGGGCAGGAGGGGCCGGTTTAAGGGGAAACTGAGACTCACAGGTGGCTGTGGACTACGGTTGCCGCTGTGGGAGTTCCTCCCAGTCTCTCCCGAGAGTCCTCAGTTGAAAAGTGCGCTAGAGCTGAGCAGGAGAGCTTCGGCGTTCCCTCTCCGGCCCCTCCCCCACAGGCAGCCCTGCAGCGCAGCAAAGAGGGCTGCCCTGCCCTGGTGAACACCTGAGGCTCAGCTCCCTTACAACTTATCAAGGGCCCCGAGCAAAGAAATAGGGCCAAAATGAAAGAAAAGAGCAAAACCTCAGAAAGAGAGCTAAATGGAGAGGATATAGCCAACCTATCTGATGGAGAATTTAAAGCCCTGGTAATCAAAATGCTCACAGAACTGATTCAGCTTGATCAAAAAATGAAAGAACAAATGAAAGTTACCCAAAATGAAGTAAAGCAAAATATTCACAAAACCAGCAATGAGAGGAAGGAAACCAGGATTCAAATCAACGATTTGGAACAAAAGGAAGAAATAGACATCCAACTGGAACAGAATGAAGAAAAAAGAATTCAAAAAAGTGAAGAGAGTCTTACAAGCCTCTGGGACAACCGGAAATGTTCCAATATCTGAATTATAGGGGTGCCAGAAGGAGAAGAACAACAAGAAATTGAAAACTTACTTGAATAAATAATGAAATAATAAAATAAAATTAAATAAATAAAAAATACAAAATTTATGTAATAAATTTTGTGTTTGCTACCTCTTTTTCTTCACAGGAGGTTCCCTCATCACCGGATGACCAGAGTTTTCATTAAGGTACCTAATCTAATCATTATTTTTTCCATGGATTTGTAATTAAGGACTATGAAAGGTAATGCTTTACAACAGGAATGTCTAGCTGCTGGTAAGTTTTCAGCCACTCACAGTTACTTTGAATAGGAGATTCTCTTTTTGTGCTACCTCAAAAAAAGTATGCAAACACCCTGTTCAATCCCCCCCGCCCCCCGCCTTGACTATGCTAATCCTCCAATAGTTAGACACCCCATTTACAGGCCCGGCCAACCCCAAGCTTGAAGCCCTTCACTCTGGTTGTTTTTCAGCTCTCACCTTGCACTGAGTTCTCATCACCTAATGTTTTCCTTACCCGCAAGCACAGACAGCCTGACAACTTTGCCTAAATTTGTGTTTCAGTGTCCTGCCAATTACTCAGCGTCAATGACTAGATCTTGAGCCTTCCTGGCTCTGGAATGTTCTACACTCCTGTGAATGAAATGTTGTCAAGGAGCTGAATGTTGCTCCCAGTGCATTTGCTCTCTGGGCAGAGTAATGAATTACTGCAAAACTAACAGCTTAAAATAATGCACATTTATTATCATCTCAGACTTTCAGTGGGGCAGAAGTCTAAGCACACCTTAGCCATGCTTTTTGTTTAAGTGTCTTACCAGGTTACAGTCTAGGTACTGGTCAGCCCTGTGCCCTCTAGGTACTGGTACTTTCCCCTGAAGCTGAACTGGGGAAAGATCTGTGTCTCAGCTTTACCCGGTTGCTGGCAGAATTCATCTCCTTGCAGCTGTTGGGCTGAGGTCACAGTTTTCTCATTGGCTGTCTTGGCTGGGAGCTACTCTCAGCTCCTACAGGTCATTGCCAGGTCTTTGTCACATGACCCTCTCTAGCCACTTTCTCAGCATGACAGCTGACTTCAAAGCCAGCAAAGTGGGAGTCTCCTGCTCCAGTCTACTTACACAGTCTTATATAATGCAACATAATCATGGGAATAATATTTTGTCAACTTTGCCACATTCTGTTGTTAGAAGCGAGGCATAGGTTCTGCCAGGATTCAGCGGGAGAGAATTATACAAGGGCATGACTCATTGGTGAAAGGCAATTAGGGTGTATTGACCACATCTGGTAACAGTTTTCTTCAACACCAAAGGCCACTCCTGTGCGTTTCTGGGACCTCTCACTCTGAGATCTTGATTTCCCATCTCGGCCCATTTGATGGCTCGGTTGAATCAGCACAGGCCTGATGGGACACTGGGTGGCTCAGTGATGAATGTGAGCTAAGCTTCACTGAATTAATAAAAAATATGATGCCAGTAAACTGAAATTGTCACATGTGGCTTTTACATAACAAGTAAAACATAATCAGAACAGTCTCTAACGAAAAAATTTGAAAGCTTTTCATCTGTGTAGACCTGACTAGATCAATTTCGAATGTGCAAGTAGGAATCACAAACGGTAATTCTACCTGAGCCGAGGTCGGCCTTTCAACTGGCACCTGGTATCACGTGAAATTGTGCAACCAACCAGTGCTAGACTTACTACAATTAGTCATGAATAACTGATTTCTTTATCATTTGTTTTAAGCCTATATTTGTCTTTCAAATATCTGTCTATTGCACAAAATTATAGTCTGAGGCAATTCCTAACAAAGCGTTACTGCACATTAGGTTCATGTAATGATTTCTTTATTCTGAACATTAAATATTTTTGTTAATAGAAAATCAGTTTCTTTCAGCCCTCTAACTAAATGTTTAATAGAGATTTAAAGATGTTGCTTTCAAGGAGCACCAAGAATTTACTCTAAGATGTCTGTAAGTCTCCGCAGGGCCATGCCTGTCAGGAACCACTTTCCATACTTAAATTTTCTTTTTTTCAGAATAAATACCTTTGTTATGTGAGCTAAGATAGAAGGGAAGAGGATTTATTTGCCTTTCCAGGCCTTGATTTCCTCAGGTAGAGTCCCAGCTTCTTGCCTCTCCCGCCCATAACCACTAGCTAGGCACCCCCAGCCTGGTCTTCAATCGAGGCAGGCAAGAGGCTGGCTTGCTGGAACTGTCCCTCTAGAAGACTGCTGATTCTGGTATTTTCTTTCCTTTCATCATATTTCTTCTGAATTAAAAAAAAAATTAATATAATATCATTTTAATTGCTTTAATGTTGTTCTAGTACAGTTGTCTCCATGTCTTACCAATGTTCCTCACTGCCCCTCCCATCCCGACCCCCCCCCCCCCATCAATCCTACCCCTCTTTGGCTTTGTCCATGCTTCCTTTAAACATGCTCCTTGATGGCTCATCCACTTTTCCCCCCATTTTCTTTGATCATTTTTTGTTTAAAATCTCTCCTCAGGAGTCAGCTTGCCCCTCTTCTTGTGGCCCAGGGGCAGTGCATTGTGGGACTCATACCTCATCAGTAACCGCTTGTCTAAATTGCCACCTAGAGATGGTCATGCCCCTTTGGTCTTCTGAGGGCCCACTTCTCTGTTTGTCCCCTTAGTTTGCCTCAGTCCACTTGTAGGTTTAGTTCCTGGGGCCTGTCCTCTTTTAATTCCATGCTCTTGTTCTATACAGAGCTGTTTTGGGAGGTATGAGGGAGTTGGGCAAGCAAACCTTGAATGATGTTTTATAGTGCATTACAATTTATAAACATGGTATCATGCTTCATTTCCCTTGATCCACACAATGACTCTGGTAATAGGTGCATTTCAACTTGGCATATGATAGACTTTATTGAGAATGGGAGGAGGGAGATAATGTTTTGTAATTGGTTCTTGTGTTTCATTTTGGAGCAACAGAGAGACCTAGACTAGATCACCCTGTGGTTTAACTTTTCTATGATATTAACTTGGCCTAAGGCCACTATAATATGAATGAGTCTTAACTTGCCACAGGTTGAGGGATATAGACTTGAAGAAATAGCATCTTGATCCCATTTAGTAACACTGAAATGCACCTCTCCCTAACTTAGCAAGATTGGTGACCAATGCAATTGGTTTTTTATTTTCACATGACACAAACTATGAGAGAAATTACCCCTTTTTATTATTGTGAGTGAATAAAAAATGCACAAACGCCAAGTTTAGAATCCCTTTCATTGTGCCAATTGAAGACTAGAAATGCAGCTAAAACAGACAAAGAATGGAAGTAGATTTCAAATGGCAAAAATATAGATCAATGAAAGCAAGTTATTAGAAGAGGGGAAGTCAAGCAAATGCAGCTTGCCCAGACCTGCCAGAAGAATGTGTTTTCTGCTAGATGTGACAGAATGTGACTCACACAGAATGAATGAGAATTAAAATCTTTAAACCTAGAAAGTCTCTCCTGTTTCTTCCTCTCTCTCTTCCTCTCTCTCTTGTGTGCATACACACATAATCATTTACATATTAAGATTTTATATAATTCAAAAACACATTCATTATCAGAATGAAGATGGAAGTTCACTAAAACCTGAGAATCTATTATTTATAAAAATCTTTTCAAAAAATCTTCACCCAAGGATATACTTATTGATTTTATAGAGAGAGGAAGGGAGGGAGGAAGTGACGGAGAGAGAGAGAGAGAGAAATATTGATGTGAGATAGAAACACCAGGAAGCCCCAGCCCAGGACTGAACTGCAACCTAATTATATGCCCTCCATGACCAGGGCATGGAAGCGCAATGTTTTGGTGTATGGGTTGATGCTCCAAACAACAGAGCCACCTGGCCAGAGCTCAAATATAATTTTCTATGTGTTATGTTCTGTGGTAGGTGCTGCTAGGCATCGAAACATAACTAAGAATCTGTTCTAACCCTCAGAGTGTTTAATTCAATTTAACCAAGTGGGAATAGTTAGTGTAATGGACAGAAACTTAGGTTCTAAAGCAGTCTCCAAATTCTGTTTGTAAATGATAATTCAGAACAAACAACATAACAGTGTCTGTATCCCATAAAGCTAACCATGTGAATTTTGTGGCTTCGTTAGTGACTACAACCTTTTCCATAAAAATCTTTTCTGCACCAAATTCTGGTTCCCCCTTGCATCTCAGTTGCTTTTTCTCACATTTGAATCCTCTCTTCTTTTATTTACCCATTAGATGTTGGTATTTCCTTAGCTTACATTTGGCCTCTCCTTTCAATTCCATGCACTCCCAGGTGACTTTTCAATGCCTGCTACATCCAGTGCTACCTGGATGCTGATGACCACAATCAACATCTCTGTTCCAGGCTTCTTTTCTTAGCTCTGTACCTTTTTTTTGGGGGGGGGGAGTGCAGGAGGGGGAGCTTCTTGTTGTAATTAAGTAGATATTCCTCAGGAAAATTCAACACTTTTAAAAATAGAATTACTATCTTTCTCTCTAGATTTGCTTTTGCTCTTATGTATATACCAAAAATCTGGACATAATTACAACTGTCTCTTTTTCTGCCAGTACCTAATCTCTCATACCCATCTGGTCACTGGATGTTATAGGTTCTACTTACTTAGCATCTCTCTATCTGTCAACCCGTCTCCAATTTCAGACTACTGCACTATTTCAGGTCTTTATCATCTCCCTTCTGGACTATTTTAAGATTTTGCTCATTGATCTTTTTTCCCTGAGGTTTCTCCAAGTCTGTCTTCCACATTGTTGGTAGTTAAGTTTTAAGAAAAATGAAAACATTTCATTTTACTTCCCATGCTTTAAACCCACTGGTTACAATATAAATCATTATCATCCATGCATGGCTTCCAAGGTCTCCTATGATTCAGTCTTTGTCTACTCACCCCACTCATCTTCCTTTTTCTCTTAAGTTCCAACTCTGCTTCCATCACAGGAGAACCTTGCTTCTGCAGGTTGTCATGCTTTTGCGATTACCTCCCCCACCTCCAAGCCTTTCTCCTGATGCTTTCTCTCTGTCATCAGTCTTGACTCTCTAAGGATTCATTAGGACCTAGATCAAGCGCCATCTCTTTTGTGAAGTATTCACATCTGTTTTCTCTCCACTCTGCTTCCCAAGAGACTGTAATTTCTTCTCTTGTGCCAAAATAAGATCTTATTTGTTCTACATTGTTAGTCTTTTAATGTAATAGTGTATTTACACAGGTATCTTCTTTAATCTAAATTTCTTGAGCTAATAAACCAAGTATTGGTAATTTCTAGTTTCAAGACCTATCACAGGTCATTTGACAATAGAGCATAATACCAGTAAGATATATATTTTTTTGGCTGAGAAAGACATTTTCATTGTGGGGAATGAATTAACATCATATATACAGATTTTTCTTTTTTTCTGCCTTTTCTTCTCCTTCCTTTCTGCTCTTTTAATTTCCTTCTTTCCTCTCCTCCCTCCTTTTCCTCTCTCTATCTCTTATTTTCACTTATTTTCTAAGCTCACATTGAATTATTACTCCATCATTTACCAGATATTAAGCACTGTGCCATCTTCATAATTATGTATTTATTGGATAGTTCCAAGTACACATGGATAAAAAAGCCTGTCTTGACTTATTTTTTCTCATATAAATTATGCATGGGTGAATGCAAGCATATCTTAATGAAAAGAAGTGATTCAGTGAATTAGTTATTCGGAGCCACAGTGTAGCAACCAAAATGAATTGAAGTGAACTATGTGACTTCTCTTATGCCTCAGCTCAGTCCTGCTTTTGTGTTGACTGTACTGATGAAGTCAGGCTTTAAAAGTTTATCATGATGTTTCTGGGTGCACCATGAAAAGGCCTTTCCTTTTCCATCTGCATGTTTTGTGTTGAAAATGGTAGCGTTTGATCTAGTATCAAAAACTCTGATATTCTGAGAATTTTAAAGGAGGTGATGATATTCAGTCAACCTACTGGACTGAATGCAGCCAGTGTGTGAGATGTACATGTTCTTACACATGAGGGATTGCCCTGGGTATGAGGCCGTGGGGGACATGCCTCATTCCATGTGTAACCGTGACAGGCAGGCACTAAAGTGTCCTTCTTGAAGCGATTTCCAATTCCATTATCAATTTAAGTAAAATTCCTCGATCTGAGGTACAACCTTTTAGGATAGGTAAAAGAAGCCCCTCCAACTTTTTGGTTTGCAACTAGAAAAAAAATTTATTCCCTGGCCAGCAACTGTCCATCACAGAAAATACTGTAGCATGAGCAAGTGCATGGTAAAGAGAGAATGCATGCAATTCCAAACTGCCTCCAGAAAATACTAGGCACTTGCTGAATGTCCCAGTGAAGCCTTCAATTTTGCATCAGCAGACTGAATCACGTATAAAATATATATTGTCTTTCATCCTCCTTTTTTATTGAAAATGCTAGGGGAAAAGGGGGCTTATCCTATGGGAGGAGCTGCATTTATTTGATAAACCTCTCACATTGACTTCCTTTGGTTCTTACTACTAAAATGTAAAATGCAGTTGTTACTATGAGTCAAAATATTCATGTATTGGACCCACGACATAAATAACATTATAATGTGTATTTTAGATTTGGCCCCTTCATTTGGAAATATGTTACCTAAAACTTCACTTTGAAGAAACTTTTAGGTCTCATCAGCCATGGATGTGCTTTCTTATTTATGAGACCATTACATCTTTCCAACAACCAGGCTCTCCCACTGATTACTTTTGCCCCATTTCTTCACTTATTGCATATAGACTAAAAGCTATTTTATGCCAGCAAGTATACTGGGTCCAAAGGCAGAACTGAACAAAACCAGCAAAGATCTCTGCCGCCATGGATCTGACAGTCTAGTGAAAGAGATGTGGAATCAAATATTTCATAAACAAATATAAAACCATGATCACTATTGGAAGAAGTACATGGCTCAAAGAGAAGGTGAGTATAACAGAGGTGATCAAGACCATTTACCGAAATAAATGAATCTTGAACTGAAGAGATTCAAGGAAGGGAAGACTTAATTAGGTGATGAGGGAGGGAAAATATTTTAGGCAGAAGGAAGAGTATTTATTTGATTTCAAATACTTGCTATATGTTTCTGATGTAATACAGAAGCAATATCTGCTTTCGTTAGTCCCATATTTATTTTCTTTCTTTTAAAATTGAATATTAGGATTTGATATATGCATGTATTGCAAAATGGTCACCCCAATAAATTTATTTATCCATCACTACACTTAATTACAGATTTTTTTCTCATGATCTTCTACTTTCTTAATGACTTTCAAACACAGTATACGATGCAGTGTTGTCACCGCAGTCACCATGCTGCACATTACATCCTCTGGGTAGTTAGTTCGGTTAGTCCTAAATTTGAACCCTTTCTACTCTGTCTAACTGGGGGTCCTTGGGAAAGTTTTCTCACTTAAAAATTTTCACCTGAGGCCATATTTATCGATTTTTAGAGAGAGAGGAAGAGGAGGAGAGAGACAGAAAAAGAGAGAGCAAGAGAGAGAGGGGAGGGAGAGAAACATTGATGTGAAAGAGAAACATCAATTGTTGCCTCCAATAAGTGCCCCAACCAGGCATTGAACTTAAAATCTACATATTTGCCTTGACCAGGGATTGAACCCACAGCTTTATGGTGTGTGGGACGACACTCCAACCAACTGAGCCACCTGGTCAGGGCTAAAGTTTTCATTTTGTACCCAGAGATAAAATGTACCTCTATGGGTTATTTTAAGAATTGTAATGAAGCTAAAATTACTAGTTCTGCTTTGTTTCTTTATCTTATATCTTACTTTATTCAGATAAACTTTTTTAAACATAAGGTTCTTCCATCAGTCATTAGAAAAAAGGGGTTACAATATCAAGAAGTACCATTCTGTTTCTGTTAAGATACCGAGGGATGGTTTTGAAGACAGTGTCTTGATTTTTTTCAACATCTTATTTGTTTTATTAATTTATGGTCATCTTTTTATTTTCTGTGGTACTTTAAAGTATTAAGCCCAATTACCTCTCAAAAATTTTAATTATCTTGTTTTATAATTGTTGTTATTTAAAAATATAAGGTTGGGATAGATTGTCTATGATAATGATTCCACTTCTTCACCTGTTCCTTCTTGCTATGCCTTTGGTCATGTGGCTTTGCAGCTTTCTCACTCAAGGGGTGGAGTCTGCTGCCCTGTCCCTTGGATCTGAGCTGGACTTTTGACTTGCTTTGGATAAAGAAGTGTCAGTTAGCAAAGACAGCACAAAGAGAGGCTAGAAAAAGCCCTTGTGTGTTCCTGCTTGCCTCTTGTTCCTCTGAAATTGCCATGAGAACATGCCCGGGCTAGCCTGCTGGAAGGTGAGACACGGGGAGGAAAGCCAAATCATCCCAGTTGTCCCAGCGGATGCCATCCTCCTCGGCAACAGCTGGGCGAATCCCGGCCAGAGCTGCCCAGCCAAGCCCAACTGAACCATCACAGTCACTGACATGGAGACTTATGAGCAAAACAGATGCTTATTATTTAAAACACCGAGGTTTGGGGTGATTTATTTTGCAGCATTATTGTGGCAGTTGAAATTGAATATAAGAGGAAATTCTTATTTGCAACTTTATTATGTCTTCATAATTTTCTTCAGCAACCCACACTTGATTTCCCAATGGAAGCCAATAAGAAAATTGTAGAACAGATATTTGGCTATGAATCATCCTCCAGGAGGCTTTAGGCTCTCCGAGTTGTGGTGCACCTATCTATACTCAGACACTGGCCATTTACGGGAAAAAACCCCTACAACTCACTCGTTTATTTTTTATAACTATACTGAAATGCAATGAGTATGTCACAATGAAATTTGTTTCCCTCATTTGAGAAGAAATTCAGATCACCCTATGACTCTGGTCTAGAACTGAAAATGCCATACGAAGACAGCATGGCCACTTGCTTTATTATGAAAGGTGTGAAAAACTATGCTGGTGTGGAATTTTATTGAATATAAACTCATGTTAGTTTTATTAGTTGTAAAGAAAGTTCCTCATATTCCTACTCTTTAGAAAAGTGCCTGTCTTCTCAGGCATGGAAATGTGACTGCAGTGCCAAGTTTGACAGCTGATTTTGTAGAACCACTTAATTTCATGGCCCTGAAAGGGAGTGAGTCTGAAAGCAAACAAATGGGAATGCCTGAGTTACGTAAGTTAGGGTGTTGTGGACAACCAGCAGAGTCACACACATTGGGCATTGCTTACATTTTTAACTAGTTTCTATTAAAGAAAGTTGTGAGGTTATTAGAGAACTTCAAGGTTTTAGATTGTTTTTCCCAGCAACTCACATGTATCTGGTCTTTTCCTTGCCAACAGTCCAGAAGATGGGAAAGTTGCCTGACCAGTAAAGCTCCCAGCCTGGGAGGAAAGGGTTGTAGAATGGGATATAGCAGAAAGTGGCCCCGGGGTGTGTGAGAGGTCTGGGCAGCCTCTGGGGGCTGCTTTATTTTAACACAGCCCATGCGCTGCAGGTCATTGGCTTTATAACTGCCACTGGCTTTGTAAAGGTGTCCTGTTTTTTGGAAGATGAATTCCTCTTCTCCAACACCATCTCTGTGAAGGAACAGCTATTTACAATGTGTTCAGTTAGTTCCAGGTTTACTTTCACCTGTAGATAATATTAAAATGGTTATTTCCTGGACCATCTATCTTATGGAATATTATACAACAATAGAAATGATGCTTTATGGAAGTTTTAATGACTTGAAAAAATGCTTTATGATGTAGATGAAAAAGGCCAATTTTAACATTGCACATGAGGTATAGTAATAACTATTTGCACACTCAAGGAAGTATACCAGAGTGGTTATCCTTATGTAATAGATTTATGATTATTTTATTATTTTATTATTTCCATTTCACTTTTTGAATTTTCTAATTAAAAAGTGATTAGATAAGAATTTATGATTAGATAAATTAACGTACTAATTAAAATATACTTGTTTAAGAGCACTTTCAAGACAAGGAATGTATTATTAATTTCCAAATTTTAGCACTCTAACAGTGCTTAGAAGGTTGTAGGGGGAAAGACATACTTGATAAATGAAAAGAAGACCTCACGTATGAATCCAATAGGATGAATAAGGCCTTAGTTGGTAAAGCAGAACACTGAGGCTCTTTTAAGATGCAGTTAATAAATAAGCAGACTCTATTTCTTTAATAGTTACCATCATCCTTATTCCCAAATACTAGGACCTGCCTTTGGATTATCTCTCTTAATTGCTTTGTGTTGTTTTTCTATTGTTAAACAGGTTTAATTATTTTTGAATTTATCCTTCCCTTACAAAAGCACTGCTCTAACTGGTATATAATATAAGGGTGATTACGAATGACAAAGAAAATGAAGGGAGCATTTTTTTCCTGTTTGAGGAAAACCTCATTCTTTCCTCCAGGAAGTCTTCCTTGACTTCTGAAACTATCATTCTGCTTAACTATCTCTATTATATTCTCATTCAGCCGAACACTATGCCAAGTGCATAGTTTCCTACTTATTCATTATGGTATTTTTCTCCACAGGCAGGGGTCATTGCATGGGACTTGTCTACTATACAGTGAAAGCTCTGTGGTGGACTAACAAGCATGCAGTTGCTTCCCATACACTGGGTACTGCTGTGAGCCCTCTGCGTTTGGGCTCATTCATCCTCTCAACAGCCTTAAGAAGCAGGTAATTCCTCTCATTCCCATTTTACAGATGAGAAAGCTGGGTAGGGAAGTTAAGGACCTTGCCAAGGTCACATCCCCTAGCTCATTAAGAGTGGAGTTTGCCCTCAAGTCCTTGCTCCTAAAGAGGCAATTTATACTGCCTCTTTAGTAACATTAGGAAGTGCTTAGTCACTGTGTGTTGACTGCTTAAAAAGAAGGCCCAGATATTTTAGGGACTCCAAAATCATTGTGCACTATAAATAGAGAAGAATAACAGTAGCTGATAAGTTTGACAGAAAAGTTGGAAAGCTTGATCCTACTTTCCATAAATCACAAGCTATTATTTGAATTACTCAAGGGAATGTGAGACGATGTACCTTTGAGATGAGTTTATCCATGTGGATCCATTAAAATACCTTTTTGTGATGTCATGAGAAGTAAACACATTTGTCTATTTAATTCTGCGTTTTGTTTGGTTCTTTTTTATTTGCATATGCAGCTGATTTCTAATGGATGTAAAAAAAAATAAAAGGAACTGTAAAGACAACCTGTGTACATGTTTAAATCAGGCGGTCAGCTAATGGGACTGGAAGGCTGAAACGACACGTGGGTGCAGAGGCTTTGCCTGAGCACAGGGCAGGCTGTTGAGAAGGAGGGCTCCAGAGGAGTCGAGTGATTCTCCGAGGACCAGAACCTGATCTGCGAAGGCGGCTTCAGTGCTTTCTCTCAGCTGCGACCCGACTCCCATGTGCACCCTGAGTCTAATCATTTTCCTTCTCTCTGCTTGAGTTTTCTTATCTGTCATTTGGGGAATTAATAACCAGCCTTTCCTTGGAAAGCATTTTGAAACCATTCCCTGAAAGGTGTTGGTTGTCCCTGTTGTTATTAATATTACCGGATCACCGTTACAGGCCAGCCCTGGCTTGGAACGGAAAAAGTGAGCCGACCTTGCGTGACGTTATTGTAACCCTATGAGCCAGTCAGCTTTCTTTTATTCCTGACCCTGATGGCCTGGTGCTACCCGATGAGGCTCAGCCTTTTGACAGCTGGCCCAGGGTCATCTGGTTCAGAGCAAAAGTGGGCCCTGCGGACACAACACTTTGAGGGCTCTTTGAGTGATCCAGCTGGGGTGGGTCCAGGTTCTTTCTGTGCCAAATGGAAAATGAAGTCTGCGTCCGTCCGAGGGAAGCACAGCATGGGAAAGCAGCACACACTGTTCTTCTCCTTTTCTCTAAATTTATATTTAGTCTGAGCTGCTGCGTTTATATTCTTTATTACCTACCACTAACCACGAACGTTTCCAAAGCCCATGTGCTTTGCCTCTTGGCTTTGAACTCTTCAGCTATGACAGAAACTTTATATTTTTATGTCTGCTTGGCTGAAATCTACTCCTAGGGGAGAAAAGACAGTAATTGCCTTTTGGGTGATTTCACCTCCACTAATTCTTTTCACATTCAGAGTGGGTTTTTGATAGAACCTGAAGAAACAAACCTGTATCCTGGGCTATATCAACACGGGCAGAGCAGACTTCAACAGCAACTGCCTGTTTATAATCTCCTGGGCCTGAGTCTGTTTTCATTTTCCTGAAGATTGAAGTGGATATAGTGCAGAAAACAATAGCAGGATAATACTGTAATCCTCTTGGTTTCCACACGTGTTTTTCACTACCATGAATTCAGAGATGTATCTAAGAATCTTCCGTCTTTATACCCAAGGGTAAACAAAGGATCCCACAGTCTGTTGCCTGTCCCTGGGGGATTAAAAACAAATGCATACACTGTAATATTCCCAAAGATTAAGTTATTTGAAAGGCATTTTATTTTATAATCATGCAAATACATCTGTTCTTGTTTTTCAGGCTGGTAACCAGATCTCCAAGGGCCAGTAAATAACCGCCCTTTCTCTCTCTCCCTTGCTCCTCTATTCTGCGTCCTTCCCCCTCTGCTCTTTGAAGTGTAAGGTGGGATGGGTGGACAACCAAGAGCTGAAATCCAGCTACTGAGGATCAGTTTTCATTTCTTTCTTTTTTTTTTCTGCTGCTTTTACTTATCTGGACTGAATACAGTTAAAGAAAAGGCTTGGGAAAGAGGTTGGTGAGAAGGTCGGTCTATTTTGTCGCCTCTCAAGTCTGTGTGTTTGCCCTTCCTAAGTCTGTTTACAATTTGAATCACTTGACATGCAGCTCATTCTTCTATAAAATGTGGCTTTGAACAGCGCTCTTTGGGCACCAGGGAGGCACACTGAGTAGTTCTAGGATTTGAATAGGCAAAAGAACTAGGGGATAAGTTTTTATAAATGGCCTAGGAGGATATGTCTTCCTTAACCAGTGGTGAGCAATTCTGTAGTTTTTCTTTTCAATAAAGTAAGGTTGTTATGCATAATATATGAAAGCAGTGTTCTCTTACAGCAATAAAGTTCACATGGAGTATGTCCATTTTTGGTTTACCAAACGGAAGTGGCCATTGTGAATGCTAAGCATTGCCTTTATTTACATAAATAATAAGAATCAAATGTTACAGTGTGCCACTAGAGATGACTTGATCTATTACTGTAGTTCTGGTAAAATTGTAATTAAAGGGTTTGGATAGAAAGGGTATTTTTAAAAAAATATTTTATTTATTTATTTTTAGAGAGAGGAGACGGGAAGGAGAAAGACTGGGAGAGAAACATCAATGTGTGGTTGCCTCTCATGTATCCCCCACTGGGGACCTGGCCTGCAACCCAGGCATGTGCCCTGACTGGGAATCGAACCGGCGACCCCTTGCTTCACAGGTCCGTGCTCAGTCCATTGAGCTATACCAGCCAAGGTGAGAGGGTATTTTTTTAAAAAAGAATACCTTACTGTATTTTTATGAATATATATTGCAACTAAAGACAGAATACTAGTAATTCATAACATATCTATTTGCAGACTTGAAAATTAGAGATTAGTATATACACAGTTTATTTCTGAAGGATAATCAAGTGCTATTCTAAAACCCTAAAAGTTGATTATAGGCATCATCACTTGAAAACATTGATTGAATCTGCCTAAAAATGTGATATATGAAATTCAAACATGATGAACATTTTGTGTCTATAATCACAGATGGATATTTAGAAAACAAAATGATTAAAACATACCATTCATCTTTAAAACTATTAATAATTACGGGTAATCAGATTCTTAGGCAAATCATTACTTGCAAGAAAGTTATTGTATTTCCAAAGCAAACTTCTTTCAATCATTTCATAAGTCATGTAATTTATGTTACCTCGTTGTAAAATAATTCATAACTTGACTATTTGAAAAAATCATCAATCTAACATAATCCCTCCAGAGGTGTTGGGGTGTGATTTTACTAAATGTGAATCTTCACGCTGGGTTCTGGCTCTCATTGGCATTTGGTTGGATAACCCAAATGTGTTTCCCTTCTAAGATGGAGCCACATAAAAACCAAAAGACTTCTGCATGTCAGAACCTAGGTTTTATTCCTTATCTGAACACGGAAGCCAAAGGTTGAATCAAGTTGCTCTTTTTATATTCTGTACTGGAATCATTAGGTATTTTGTGTTCCTCATTATAGGAGAATATATGGGATTATAGCAATCAGTAGAAACTTTTAGTTGCTTTTTCCTGCAATAAACAGTATTTTGTGTTTAGTCCTTAGCTATGGCATTTATTTCGAGCAGCAATTCTCAGTGCTGGGGATGGAGAGTGAAGGAAAAGAAATGGTAAATCAGAATCTCTGGGCAAGAGGTTTGGATTGGGTGTTGCGTTTCAAAAGTGTGCTTTCCTACTTGAGAATCAATTCCATAGTGAAACACTGTCACTAATGGGATTATAGTAGGTGAAAGTGATAGGCTCGAAGCCATTGATTTAAAGTATTTTTAGCGGAGTGGTCAATTTGAGTGAATGCAAAATCTCTCCCTCCCATGAGGGCAATTTTCCTGAGCTGGTATGCAGTGAGAAGTGTGTGTGCCTATGTGATTTTGTGTGTAAGTGCTTGTGCACACGCACTTTGTCATAAAGGCAGTCTGGAGAGAAGGTAGTGAGACAATCCTGACAGTGAAACTCACATGTTAGGGACTCAGGGTACTGGGAGGCACCTCGGTGGTGATTTGAGATCCTATAATATTCAGGTGTCAGAGGTAAACTTGTGAAATGTAAATATTAAGGTCAACACTTAATTTTTTCACAGTCTTGTGACACCTGGAAGACTTGGGTAATGTTGTTTTAAACTTAACAATAGCAATTAAGATAATGTGTATACTAATAATTCAAAACTCTAGGTAAGTGTCATACTGGAAGCTGAATTCCACACACAGAGAATCACTAGCATCAAGAAGATATAAAAATTCTGATTACTTTTGAGTGAAAAAAAAGCTTTCCAGCAAAATAACACATTCCAAGACACTTTACATGTGCAGGCTATAGACATAAGTATTTTAAACCCTTAGATAAAAGATAATGACTGAGATTGTTCTGACTCCAACAGTTTATTGGCTGTTTGACTTTTGACAAGTCTTTAAACTCTCGGTTCCACAGTCTCTCCATCTGTGGAGGAGAAGGTTAATAATACTCATCGCTCTACATATTTTGAGAAAAATGCTTCATCAATGTTTTCTTTTCTTTTCTTAATCCAACGACTGAAGCAAGGCAAAGCTCAGTTGTGAATCTAATTTATCAGAAAACTGAGAAACCAAATTTCAGAAAATTATCTGGGCATTTCTAATATTATTGCAGGATTCTCAAAGCAATCCCTGTATTCTCATTCTCCCAGCCGCCCTGCTCCTTACAAAACTCTATTGATGCTATTGAACATTATGCATACTATTTATTGTGATTTAAAAAATAATTCCTCTTTGCCAGCAGAGATCAATATTTATATGCTCAAAATTTCTAAATGCAAATGAGGCAAGCACTTTCTGCCTCAAGAAAATTTCTGGACTGTGGTCCAGGGAAGGGAAATATGAACAGGATCCAGCAATCTTGTAGAGTTGAGATGCTAGAGTTCAGAATGTCAAGGAGCCTAGAATCTATGAGGTGTAGTACTGGGAGGAGGGAGTTAAAGAGTGCCTGAAATGTACATAAGGGTCTGCTTGGTTGAGCATAGTTTGCAAATGCACAGGCTGAAACTACACAAGGCCAGACAGGAGCAACTTCCAAGGAAATAACTGGTACTTGGGGCTATAAGACAACAATTGCCAGAGCTCACACAGGACTGGGAATTTTTTATTCCCTCTAACTCAAGCCAGGGTGAAGAGATCTAGGGTATTCAGTAGATATCATAGAAAGTGCATAACTTAGAAGTGGGGCTATGTTAGAGCAAAAAATGAAACCTAGATATGCACCAGAAGTATTGAAACCCATGCAACAAGTGGATCAAACTAGCACACAATTAACTTAAGTATGTGCTGGATAAATGCCAGCACTCTAAAGAAGTACAACAAAATCCATTGTCCCAAAATGGAAAAATCTAAAGATATTTTTTAAATCTTTAAAAAACTTAAAACTTGAAAAAAAGAGAAATATAAAACATAACCATAAGAAAATAAGTCAATAAAACAGATTTAGAAATGTAAAAAAAGAAAATAGAAAAAGAAATATGCTTCATATGTACAAGATATAAAAAGCATTTTCCATTATTTCATTTTGTATAGCCTTTACTTCTTCCCCTTTTTTGTGACCATACTCAAAAGAAGCTGGACCTGAGAAAGCACACACCAAGGCACATCATAATTACATTACCCAACATGAAAGAGGAGAGAATATTTTTTTTTACATTTTATTTAATTATTTTTCAAGTACAGTTTTCTGTCTATTACTCCCATCCCATCCCACCCACCATGCTCCCCCCCATTTCCACCCTTCTCAGTTGTTGTCTATGTATCCTTTGTATTAGTTCCTCTAAATCCTTCCACTATTTCCCCTGAAATTCCTTCCCCCTCCCCTCTGGTCACTGTCCCCCTGTTCTCTATTTCAGTGTCTTTGGTTGTATTTGGTTTGCTTGTTTGTTTTGTTGTTTAGCTTCCTGTTAAAGGTGAGATCATATGGTATTTGTCCTTCAACACATCTTAAAAGCAGCAAGAGAAAAGGAGACAGTTGCCTACAAAGGAGTGCCCATAAGACTATTAGCTTGTTTCTGAAAAGAAACCTTGCAGGCAAGAAGGGGCTGGGAAGAAGTATTCCAAGTCATGAAAGGCAAGGATCTAAATCCAAGATTGCTCTATCCAGCAAAGCTTTCATTTAGAATGGAAGGGCAGATAAAGTGCTTCTCAGATAAGGTCAAGTTAAAGGATTCATCATCACCAAGCCCCTTTTATATAAAATGTTAAAGACTTTGTTAGACAAGTCTGCCTAAGAAAAAGAAAAACATAAAAAATATGAATAGTAAAATGACAACAAACACAACTATCAACTGAACATAAAAACAAACAAACAAACAAAAACCAAACTAAGCAAATAAGTAGAATAGGAACAGATTCACAGAAATGGAGATCTCATGGATATTGTCAGCAGGTAGGGTGAGGGGGAAGAATGGGGGAAAAGGTACAGAGAATAAAGAGCATAAATGGCAGTTAGAAAATAGTCAGGGGGAGGTTAAGAATAGTATAGGAAATGGAGAAGCCAAAAAACTTAAATGTATGATCCATGGACATGAACGAAGGTGGGGGAGTGCTGGTGGTGCAGGGCAGAGGGGAATAAAGGGGAGACAATGGGAGAGCTGTAATGGCATAATGAATAAAATATATTTTAAAAAGATATAAAGAAAACATGAACACAATTAAGAGAAAAATGAAACATATACAAATAATTTAAATATAACTTGTAGAGTAAGAAATACAATACCTAAAAAAATACACTGACTGAGAATTATTAAAGACTCCATATTAGCAACAAAAATACTAGTAAAACTAAAGTCATAGCAATAGGAAAAATCCAAAATAAAAAATTATGAATTAAAAATAAACAAAGCCTTAGTGACAAACTGGAAAATATACAGTACTATAACATATGTTTAATTGAAGACCAAAATGTTGGCAAACAAATATTTGAAGAAAGGATAAGATTTTGCAAATGTGATAAAAACTTTAAAGCCCCAAATATTTCAAAAACTCAGTAAACCTAAAGTAGAGTTACTATTTTAAAAGACAGAAACAAAGGAACATTACAATAAAATTGCACAAAACTAGTGACAAATATAAAATATTAAAACTAACCAGGAATATCTTATTATTTATATAAAATTAGAAAATAATGTAAGAATTTTATCAGACTTCTCTTAGAAACTATACCAGCCCCCCAAAATTAAGTGACATTTTTATGATGCTAAAAGAAAAAATATTAAAAGGTCAAATTACTATTCTATATATACCAAATGTAAAATATCTTTAATGATGACTTTTTCAGAGCTGCATTACAAGAAATGCCAAAGAAAGTTCTTTATGTTGAGAAAAAATGACGCTAAATAGAAATTCATATCTTCACAAATAAATGAAGAAAATCGGTTATGGTACACATGTGGGTAAGTATAAAAATTTTTTTCTCTTTGTAAATTTTCTTGTAAAGTATTGTCTAGAGCAAAAATGATAATAATGTGTTAGGTATCTATAATTTAAAGAATGACAGAGCTGAATAGAATATATTGTTATAAGGCTCTTAAACTGTATATTAATGACATGATATCTTAAGATAGACTATGATAAGGTAATGATGTGCATTGTGAATACTTAAAGCAATCACTCAAAATTAAACAGTGATAGATTTAATAAGTCAGTAGGAAAGGTAAAGTAGAATAATAATGAAAAAGTTCAATTAATCCAAAAAAATACAGAATAAAGAAACAACAAGTATGTGGGACAAATAGCAATGTAGTAAATTTACATTCAACTGTATTAATTTTAATTACATAAAAATGGTTTAAAAGTGCCTTTTAAATGACAGAGATTGTCCAATTTGGGAAAAAAAGGAACCAATTACCTTCTATATGCAGTCCACTAGAAACCCACCTTAAAAATAAATACAGGTGGGTTAAAAGGAAAAGGATAGGCAAATAATATCATCCAAACACTAATAGAAAATAATCTAGAGTGGTTTTGTAAATATCAAACAAAGTAGATTTTATTTTTTATTTTTTAAAAGATTTTATTTATTTATTTTTAGAGAGAGAATAAGAAAGAGAGAAACATTGATTCATTGCATCTCGCAAATCCTCTACTGAGGACCTGGTCCTGAATCCAGGCATGTGCCCTGACTGAGAATTCAGCCGGTGACCTTTCAGTGTGCAGACCAGAGCTCAATCCACTGAGCCACATCAGCAAAGACCAAAATAGATTTTATTTATTTTTATTTTTTAAATATATTTTATTGATTATACTATTATAGTTGTCCCATTTTCCCCACTTTATTCTCCTCTGCCCTGCACACCCCTCCCACCCACATTCCCCCTCTTTAGTTCATGTTCATGGGTCATACATATAAGTTCTTTGGCTTCTCTATTTCCTGTACTGTTCTTAACCTCCCCCTGTCTATTTTCTTCCTACCATTTATACTTCTTATTCCTTGTAACTTTCCTCGCCTCCTCCTATATGCAGTCCATTCCCCCTCCCTCTCCAACTCCCCCACTGATAACCTCCATGTGATCTCCATTTCTGTGATTCTGTTCCTGTTCTAGTTGTTTTAGTTTTTTTTAAGGTTCAGTTGTTAATAGCTATGAGTTTGTTGTCATTTTACTGTTCATATTTTTTTATCTTCTTTTTCTTAGATAATTCTCTTTAACATTTCATATAATAAGGACTTGGTGATGATGAACTCCTTTAACTTGACCTTATGTGGGAAGTGCTTTATCAGCCCTTCCATTCTAAGTTATAGCTTTGCTGGATAGAGTAATCTTGGATGTAGGTCTTTGCCTTTCATGACTTCAAATACTTCTTCCCAGCCCCTTCTTGCCTGCATGGTTTCTTTTGAGAAATCAGCTGATAGTCTAATGGCAACTCCTTTGTAGGTAACTGTCTCCTGGTCTCTGGCCGCTTTTAAGATTCCTTACTTTTAATCTTGGCTAATGTAATTATGATGTGCTCTGGTGTGTTCCTCTTTGGGTTCTACTTCTTTGAGACTCTTTGAGCTTCCTGGACTTCCTGGAAGTCTATTTCCTTTTCCAGATTGGGGAAGTTCTCCTTTATTATTTGTTCAAATAAGTTTTCTATTTCTTGGTCTTCATCTTCTCCTTCTGGCACCCCTATAATTTGGATGTTGAAACATTTAAAAATGCCCTGGAGGTTTCTAAGCCTCTCCTCATTTTTTTGAATTGTAATTTCTTCATTCTGTTCTGTTTGAATGTTTGTTTCCTCCTTCTGCGCCAAACCATTGATTTGAGTCCTGGTTTCCTTCCCATCACTGTTGGTTCCCTGTAGATTTTTTTTTTCCTACTTCACATAATGCAACCTTCACTGCTGCTTGGGTCTTTTTTATGCTGTTGAAGTACTCAGTGAGTTCCTGGAGCACCCTGATTACCAGTGTTTTGAACTGCATCTGATAGGTTGGCTATCTCTTTGTTGCTTAGTCGTACTTTTTTCTGGAGCTTTGAACTGTTTTTTCATTTGGGACATTTTTTCTTTTTTGTCTTGGCATGCCTGTTACGTAGTAATGGGCGGCAACCCATGTGGCTGTGTTGTGATGCTGTATGTTGGGGAGGGGTCAGAGAGGGAGCAGTGCTGCTTGCTCCATTCTGCAGGATTTCAGTCATTTCCCCCACTTCCCACAAGCAAACTGGACCCTTCTGGTGCTGATTCCCGAGTGGGTGGGTTTGTGTACATTCTAGGACCCTGTGGGTCCCTCCAACGAACTCTCCTGTAAGGCTGGGAGTTTCTCCCACTGCCACCTCAACACCTATAGGTATTTTCAGTCAGAGGTTTGAGGCTTTATTTCCCTGCACTGGAACTCTGGGTTGTGTGGTCTGTCTCGCTGCCCAGTTCCTCCTCCCACTTTATCTGCATGTGAATGTGAGACCGCCCACTCCACCAGCCACCGCCTCACCTGATCGACCTGCTGCTGCCTTGCCGGCTCTGCCCTCCAGCTCCCTCGCCGTGAGTCATCTCCATCTGTCTTCCCATCTCCACCCCTCCTACCGGTCTGAATGAATGTTTTTTCTTTAACTCCTTGGTTGTTGGACTTCCATACAGTTTGATTTTCTGTCAGTTCTGGTTGTTTTTTGTTTTTAAACTTGTTGTTGTCCTTCTTTTGGTTGTACACAGTGTGTCTACCTATGCCTCCATCTTGCCCAGAAGTCTCCAAAATAGATTTTAGAACAAGAAAATTTACCAGTGACAAAGAGTCATTTCCTAAGGATGAATGAATCTCATCATGAAGATATAACAATCATAAATGTGTACACAATTTCAAAGTATAAAAAAATAGCCGAGAGAACCAGAAGAAGAAATAGACAAATTAAAATTTAAAATTGTGGTTGTCAATAGTCTTCTTTCAGTATTTGATAGAACAAGTAGACAAAATTTAGTGAGGATATGAAGTGACTGAATAACACTATTAACCAGGTTGACCTGATTTTTATGTATCGCTCTACAGAACAATAGCAAAATACACATACATTTTAAGCACACATGGAGCATTCATTCACTAAATAGAGCATATTCTATGACATAAAATATTAAAAATATTAAAATAATATAAACTATGGTCTCTGATATCACAGAATTAGGTTACAAAAAAGGAAACAGAAAAGTATTTGCAAAATTTTCCAAAGTTTGAAAATTAACAACACTCTTCTACCTACCCTTGGGTCAATGAAAAAAATTAGATTCATTTAACTGCATGGAAACAAAAACACAATATGTCAAAATTTGTGAAATACAGTAGTGGTTGAGATGAAATTTATAGCATTAAATGGTTGTTACAGAAGAAAAGCAAATGGTTCAATGATTTAAGCTTCTATCTTAAGAGAAAAAGTATTCAACTGAGCTCAAAGTAAGAAGTAGGAAGGAAATGAAGTAAGTACAGGAATCAATAAAATAAACTATGAACAGACAAAAAATTAAAGAAACTAAAGTTTGGTTTATTATAGATATTAATGAGCTTACTAAATACATTGCAAAACTAATCCAGGAAAAGAAAAAACCCCACAAATTACCAATATCAGAAATAAAGCTAAGAACATAAGTGTGGATCCAACAAAAGATAAAAAAGATAAGAAAGTCTTATAAACACATTCATGTCAACTGTGACAAGTGTGATGAACAAGACAAATTCCCTGAAAGACAAAAACAGATAAAAAGCATACCCATAAAAAAACATAACATGAATAGACTTATAGCATTGAATTTGTAACTAAAATTCTTTTCACAAAGAAAATCTAGGTGCACTTGGTTTTGTTGGTGAAGTCTTCCCAAATTTAAAGAAAGGATAATACCACTACTACACAAACTCCTCCAGAAAGCTGACAAAAAAAGGATACTTCCTTATTTATTTGATTAGACCAGCACTATCCTAACACAGACAAATACATTACAAGAAAGTTGCATACCAATATATCTCATGATCACAGCTACAAAAAGCCTTGACAAAATAACAAATCAAGTCCAACAAAAGATAAAAAGAGTAGTACATACATCCACTTAGAGTTTACCGGGCAATGCAAAGCTGGTTTAACATTTTAAAAAGCATTCAGTGTAATTCTTCACATGAACAGCAAGGATAAGAAACCATGCAATCATCTCAAGAAAGGTGAACAACAACAAAAAAAACACACAACAATCAAACCTTTGGGAAACGTCAACTTATTTTCAGGGTAAAAAACCCTTAGCAGCCTTGGAATACAAGAGAATTTCTTCAACATAACAAAAAACCACTGCTAGATCATTACAGCTGACATCAACATGATGACTAGGATTGAATGTGTTTTTTGTAAGAACTGGAATGGGAAAGATTGTTTGCACCAACTACTTCTGCTTAACATTGTAGTGATAGTCCTAGTCAGTGTGATGTATGAAGATAAAGAAATAAAAGACACACAGATTAAAAAGAACAAAATTCTCATTATCTTTGACAGCATAATTATTTATTTAGAGAATTGTAAGTAATCAATCTCTAAAAAATTTACTAGAATAACAGTGAGTGTAGCAAGGTTGGAGGATACAAGAGCAAAACACAAAAATAACTGTATTTTATATATTAGCAGCAAGTAATTGGAATTTAAAATTTAATAGATAGCACCATTAACAACACAAATGTGGTGAATGAGGGGGGAAAGGGGTTGGTGGAGATAGAAGAGGGTATAAGGGGGATAAATGGTGATGAAAACATAAAATAAAAGCCCCCCTCCAAAAAAAATCCATGCAATATAGAGAGGTAACTATAACTGAATATATGCAAAACCTATTACACTGACAACTATAAAACTTGGGTGAGAAAAAGTAAAGATTATCTAAATAAATAAAGACGTATAGCATGTTTATAGACAGAAGACTCAGTTTTACGATGACAATTCTTCACAAATCTATCTATATATTCAATGGAATTCTAATAAAAATCTTAGTAAGCTTTTATTGGTAGAAATTGACAAGCTGATTCTAAAATTTAAATAAAAATTGTAAAGGGCCTAAAATGGCCAAAATGATTTAAAACATAAACTAAAGGACTCGAATGACTTGATTTCAAGAAGTACTATAAATCCGTAAACATAAAGACAGTATAATGATTGACATATGTTAGTGGAATAAAGCAGAGGGTCCAGACAGAGATCAACACACATATGCTCAGTCGCAAAGGCAATTCAATGGACTAGAGTCTTTTCATCAAACGATGCCAGAACAAAACCTGTATCCTCATACTATCTACAAAAATTCACTTTATATAAAGCATAGGCCTAAACATATATGCTGAAACAATAGACTACTGGAAGAAAGCAAAAGAAAAATTTGATGACCTTGAGTTAAACAAAGATTTCTTAGATCACAGAAAAGAATCATAGACTTAAGTGTAGAAGGAAACACTAAAAAGTTCTAGAAGGAAATCTTTGCAACCTTAGGTTAGACAAGATTTCTTAGCACAAAAAACCCATGTACAGTAGTACCCCGGTACTCATCATTAATTCATTCTAGAACTCAGATAAGTGCCGGAACTGGTGAGCACCAAAGTATTATGGGACTGATGCCCTGACCTCTGTTTCATTGTGAGAGAGGGGTGGCTGAGTGGTGAGCGAGCAAGCAACGAGTGATGGAACGTTTTTTTTCTTGTCAAAATGTAATGAATGCAGAGTATGACAGGTTCTGAAGCCAACGAGTACCAAGGTGTGACTGTACCATAGAAGAAAAACATGATAAGCTGGACTTTTAAGTTTTTCCCTCCAAAGTACACCATTAACAAATGAAAAGGCCAGTCACAGAATGGGAGAAAATAGTTGCAAGCATATATTTGAAGAAGGATTTGAATTCAGATTATATAAAGAACATTTACAAATCAATAACTAGAAGTCCAATAATCAACTGAAGAAAACCCAAAGAGTAGTAAATATTATACCAATAAGATGTATGAATGGTCAATAAACACAAGATGCTCAGTATCATTGTTTAATAGTTAAGTCCAAATTAAAACTACAATGAGATATCTCTACACACACTCTGGAAGGACTACAGTTAAAAAGACTGTAGATACCGACTATTGGTGTTGATTGTAGAGCAAATGGCAATATCATGTAATGCTGATGATAATATCACATGATACAGCCATTAGGAAAAGTTTGGAAGTTTACTATTCAATTAAATAGTCTTAATAAGCGTAAGTTTAAAGAAGTTTTCTGAACCAAGCGCAGTTTACTGGGCAGTTATGTACTCACCCACCTATTCACTTAACTAATTATGTGAGCAAGAGTCTTGTGATTAGAGCCGTTAACAACTACCACATGGTGAACACAACTTGGCACTGAAAGAGCTTACAGTGTAACAGAGGGGGCAGGAAATTAATTGGACTAATACAGTGTCCACTATGAGACCATATATGAAAACTGTTGTTACCAAATTTGTGGGATAAGGACTTTAAGTTTTCCCACAGGCTTAATAGTAAGGTTTTTGGAAATAGTGATGCCAAGTAGAAATTCAAAGGCCTTCTGAACACTACACCACAGAAGGTGATGTTGTGTGTATGGTGGAATTGAGAGGGAGTCCTGTATGATGAGCTCCTTTCTGAAAACCAGATGATTAATTCCAATAAGCCCTGCTCCCTTATTGAGAAGAAAAAGAAGAAGGTAAAAACTATAAATTAAATGGCAATACATACCTATCTATGAACAATTGAATCTAAAAAACAAACTAAGCAATCAAGAAGAAAAATAAGAGAATCGTGGATAGGGATAGCATTCTGATGATTGCTAGATGGGGGAGGGGGTGTGAGGCAAAGTGTGAAGAGGCAAGGGGATTAAGAGGTACAAATAGGTAGCTACAGAATACCCAGGGGGGTGTAAGGTACAGTATAGGAAATTGAGTAGCCAAAAGACTTACAGGCAAGACCTATGGACATGAACAATGGTGGGGGGATTGCCTGAAGAAGAAGGGAGTGTTGGGTGGGTGGGATCAAAGGTGGAAAAATGAGACAATTTTAATAGCATAATCAGTAAAGTATAATTTTTAAAAAAGTACTTCTCCCAATTAGAACAGCTGAAAGCAGCACTCCATGAACAGTGTCCAGAAATAGTCAACAGAAAACACGTAATCTTCCATCAGGATAACACAAGACTGCGTGTTTCTTTGATGACCAAGCGAGAACTGGAACAGTTTGGCTTGGAAGTTCTGATTCATCTGTTGTGTTTACCAGACATTTGCACCTTTGGATTTTCATTTATTTTGGTCTTCACAAAATTCTCTTACTGGAAATAATTCAATTCCCTGGAAGATTGCAAAAGGCACTGGGAACAGTTCATTACTCAAAAAGATAAGAAGTTTGGGGAAGCTGGAATCATGAAGTGGCTTGAAAGATGGCAGAAGATACTGAATAGAACAGTGCATACATTGTTCAATAAAGTTATTGGTAAAAATGAAAAATGTGTCTTTTATTTTTACTTAAAAACAGAATGAACTTTTTGGCCAATATATAATTTTTTTTTCCCTAAGGACTCAGGAGGTAGACATTACTTTAAACAAGGGATTTACGGTCCTTTTCTTTTTTTCATAAAATGCATTCTTTTACTGTTCTCTCCTTTTCATAATGTGCTTTATTATTTCATTTTTGTCTCCATCTTCCTCCATGTCTTTTTATTTCCCATTTGCTTTGTTTATGTTTCTTAGCTTGTGGAGTTTGCTTATTCCTTGATTAAATCAGTGGCTTTCAAACTTGAGTGTGCATCAAATTACTTACAAGGTTTGGTAAACACAGATGGCTGGGCTACAACTCTGAAGTCCCTGATTCAGCTGGGCAAGGGGAAGGATGTGTGTGAAAATTTGCATTTGTAATAACTTCCTAGGTGATGCTAATGTTGCTGGTCCTGTGACCACACTCTGAGAATCACTGACTTGTGTCAGCCTGCTGGTCTCAGCCAAAGGAGATTGTAGTGTTCGAGAATGGGCTGACATGAAGTTTAAGTAATCTGGAAGCCTAAGTATATGAGAACTATGCAATAAGTCTACAATCTCCAGGTTAATCATTGATATTGTTTTTAACTTTGAAATTGATGATATTTTGAATTCTTCTTATATCTGTTCCAGGAAATGATACATTTAGAACGTGTATGGTTTTGAAATTTTAATCTTTGTCGCCTCTTCCCCCTTAGCTTCCTTTTCCTGTTTTGCATAATTGCTTTGTAATTTTTAAGCTTTGTTGAATATTTTTTACTGAAAATATAAAATAGATATGTTATTAAATGGTTCTGACAGCTGAAGAGAATAAAAAGGAGTATGTCTGGGTTTAAAAGGTCAAGAATGAAGGAGCAATTGGTTAACGAATGAAAGAAAGGAGAGATCTGGATTGTCTGTACACTTTGCACTTCGCTGGGCTGAGAACTCGTCTTTACTTGCAGATTTGGCAGTTAGACTCTTCCAATGCTAAACATAAGTACGTTAATAAATAAAAACACACTGAAAAATCAGAATCTTCTTTTAGAATTTCCATTATCTTTAGAAAATAATTTTTCTTCTATTATTTTTTATACCAGTTTTTGTCTTCATTCGATTTCATGAATTAAACTGTTTGGTGGATTTACCATCCAGTCTTTTTATTATTCACTTTTTTTTGTCCTTCACAGTAAAGTTGGTTTCACCCATCTTTGAAACTCATTTTAAGCTCCCAGATTACTTTTTCCTGCTGAAGGGAGTATTGTGTATTTTGTGTAGTGCACTGAAAGCTGGAAACAATCGAGTCCCTATTAGCCAATTAAACCTGGCAAGATGTGGACTGTTGCCCAAGCTCTAGGGTCTTTTTGATCCAGACACATGGTACGTTTGACCTTAAAAAAATTCTCTGCTTCTCACCCAGCTGTCCCATTGTTTTTGTTGAATGGTGTGTGTGTGGTGGGGGAGGGGACAAAGATGGTAAGGAACAGGAGCGATTGGCAGAAGACTTCAGGGGAATCACAAGCTGCTCATCCAGAATCAGGATAAGTTGCTTGCTGTTAAAGAGCAAACCCACTAATTCTTTGTTCTCAAAATGCTTTTAGATTCCTTGTTCATTCGAAATTCAGGTCAACTGCTGGAGAGGACCATGTCACAAACACTTGGGTGTGTTTAACTATGTGCTTAGGAAAGGGCAGCGAGTGCATACCAGCCATACCGGCAAACACATTACACCTCAGGCCCTCTTCTGAGCCCTCCGGGAAAGTCAATGGGAGCTTTGTGTAAACAGGTAGCAAAGAACTGGGCTCATTGTGTTTGCTTCTTTGACTCTGGATCACCTGCGTTTGGATTTAATCTCCTGAACTGAACTTTTGTGAGTCATTATGGCTTGATTGTACTCTCATTCTATTCATTCCTCTTCCTAGGGGTACCATAGTAATTTTTACTTTGAGAGAGCTCAAACTGGTAAGTGTTCCTGCTCCCAGATAATGTATTAGGGATTAATAAATTGTGCCTGAGACTGACATTGTTTAGAGGCTAGCAGATGTTCGGAGATGAATGATATGAAGAGTTAGAGGAAAATCAGAATGGAGTTAGTGATTGTGACGTGGACGGCATCCTATTAGAGGCTTGATAAAAGGTTTTTAGTCCAAAGAGCTTTAGAAATTCTTTTTAAATTCTAATAAATCTAATATGTTTTAAATTCACATGTTGCATGAAGACATTGTTTTATTATAGACTTCTTAATGTTTAGAAATCTTTATGTAGACTTCCTTTTTTCCTTTTTCTTTCTTTCCTTTCTTACTTTGTTTGTTTGTTTGTTTGTTTATTTCTCCTTTTTGCTATACGGATGTTTTGTTTTGCCTAGAGTATATGAAACTCACAGTCCAAACGGCTCAGTTAAATTGAGCTTGAAACTGAAAAGCCATGACAATCTAGTGAGCACTGAGCAAAAGGAATAATATTTTCTGTGGAATCATCTGCCTTTTCTATTTCTATTTTCTCATTGCCTTCAGCAGTAGAGGATAAAAATTTATGAGTGTATAAATTTAAACTTTTTGAGATATTAAATTTTTATAGACTGGAACATTTGAATAACTGATGCAGTGATTCACGTTAAATGAACATTGGTTGTGAGCACACTTTATTGACCTAGGTGCAAGGAGATGCCCTGGTACTTCATGTCAACTTCCAACTGGCCATCACACAATTACCACACTCACTCCTGACAGCCACTAGACCTGTGCTGGTTGGCAGATTTGGCCAAAGGCCAGACATCAGATGGAGATGGAGGAAGCATTGCTTCTCTTGTTGCCCCCTGGACCAATCCCATCCTCACTGCAGGACTTGGACAGGCCAGCACAGGCCCCAGATAAACCTAGTGAAATTCATGTAGAGGCACCTGTTTAAGAACTTCAGTGGAATCGAAGAGTTAGACCTGTCATTTTCTTGTAATAAATTAGTTTCCATGTCAATTTTAAGTCTCAGAAAATTCCAACTGGTTGGGTCATAGACATGGCAACATTTTTTTCACTGGAAACAAAGATTCATGTGCAAAAAAATGTTTTGTGGTAAGACTTGGAAGACTGGCTGGCATTTTAAAATTTGTCTCTGCCTATTGATTTGGCTCATTTCTTATTATAAACCTTGTTAATTATATTTTGTATATCCGCTGAGGCTTTAAGACTGATAAGTTTGTGTTTAAGAAGAAAGAATGAAAAAGTTCCGCAATACTTGAATCAGGCCTACTTGGCTGCATGCATCATGATGGTGTCTTTCATCACTGCAGTAATCTCATATAGTAATCATGGGCAGCATAACAATAAGTTGCTTTTGTCTTGAGTTTTTTGAGCTTAGAGATTTCTCTTCTAGCAAACATTTTTCTGTAGAAAACACATTTTACTTAGTGTTACCTTCTTTGGGAAATAAATTGAGTAAATGGATATGTTTTGCATCTATTTGGCATTTTAGATTTAATGAAGAAAATCAATACTTGCAATTTCAACATTTTCCTTGGTTCTAAACATTTACTCTTACCATATGCACATAAGTGTCTTTATGTTATCCTTCTGAAGAGCACCTAAGTATGTGCTATATACAGCAAGTGAGGATGAGTCATGATGGGAGAACAGGAGAAGATAGGGGTAAGATGAAACTATTCCTATTACTTAAAAGATTTTAGGCAAGGTTTTTGTACATGTAGTCCTGGTGCCTACTGATGCTATGGTTGTTCATGTAGGTATGAAGTTGGTCTTGCCTGTACAGCAACGGCTTTGCTTTGTTTCCATATTGCTTGGACTAGAAGATAAATTCCAGTTCCTTGGGAATGTCCTGTGCTCTCAGGAATAGTGAAAGCAGCATTCAACATCAAATCCCTCCCCTTCTATTAGCTGGCCATTTGGATTCTAACATTCTTAGACCGAGGTGAGGAATTCATTCACTACAAGGTGAATAAACCTCACCTTCTAATAATAATAACATATGTTAAAATGTCCAGTTAAAGTAAAGTTTTTTTCCCATTTGGACTTTTGCTGTTTTGATATACTTGGCATCTGTTAAAGTAGCTAAAAAGCTAGTATGTCTTATGTATCCTACATTTGTCATCTTATTGATTGTAACGACTCTTGAGGCAAATGCTTTTATTGTTCCCATTTGTAGATGAGGAAACAAACATGGACAGTTAATTAATTTCTTCGAAGTTGACCAGTTAATGGTGAACCGGAGAACTCTTGCTTCTAAATGCTGTGATGCTTCAGTGTTCGATAAGTGAACATGGCTATGGTTTCGTTCATTGCTTCTTTGCAAATGAGCCGGTCCAGTGCTTGTATTTCTCCTTATAGGTAACTGTCTACCGACTTTACTATTACAACAATCAATATTATTTCAATGATTCAAGTTTTCATTTGATCCTTCTCTGGGTAGTAGGACTCATACTAGGGAAACACGATAGACGAATGACCTTTGCTGCTAGGTTCCTGCCCAAATCCTTAACTTAGGACCGACATTTGATATTGTTACTGGAAAGGGAACCTGGCCCTGAGTAGGTCTGCTTAGGGCTAGCTGGTAGAGTGTGGGTTTTTGACTTCATGCTGGAGAGATTTCACAATATGAGTCCAGGTGCTTTTGAGAGTACGTTTATTAAAGCTGGAGGCAGTGAAACAAGAGAAGGCTTAGCATAAAAAAAAAGCAATAGAAGAGAACCTAGGCAGGGCTGCTTTTGGTTCTCTAGAAATGTTATAGGAAAGAAAGGAGGCTTGGTGGTGCTTTTTATTTTTTAAAAAGATTTTATCTATTAATTTCTAGACAGAGGGGAAGAGAAGGAGAGAGAAGGAAAGGGAGAGAAATATCAATGTGCGGTTGCTTCTCACACACCCCATACTGGGGACCCGGCCAGCAACCAAGGCATGTGCCTCAAATGGGAATCGAACTGGCGACCCTTTGGTTTGCAGCTCATGCTCAATCCACTGAACTACACCAGCCAGGGCTGGTGGTGCTTTTTTGGCTCCCTAAGAAGTCAGAGAAAAAGGGGCCTTGGAGACAGGTTCATAGGGTTAGCCTCGGGCAAGCTGCCACTACTCATTGCTCCCCAGGTTGCAAGCCTTGTGGGGACCCCTAGAGTTTAGATGTGAAATGTGTGCCTGTGGGTGAAAAGACAGGGAGGGGAAAGGCACAGGCATGCTTCTGGGAGAGAGAGTGAGCACTGGGTCCATTGTTTTGAGAGTTTTTAGAGGCTGGGTGGTTTGGGGTTGTCTTAGGGGAGATCATAATAGAATACTCATTAGTTTTCCAGGTGTGCCCTTTCAGGGTCGAGGTCTCCACTGATTGGTCAGAGCCAGGTCAGGGGTTTGTTAGTCATTCCAGTTGGTTTTGGCATTGCCTGCCTGGTTTTGCTGCTTTTCTGGGCCTGAGGCTTCAATACAACTGAGGCCTAGATGTTATCTCTTGGTAGGTGACCTTCTGTATCTGGCTGCAATTTGCTCAGCCAGTTTGTTTAGTTTTCTGTCCCAGTTTCCCCATTCCACTTGCAAAGGAATTTTCCTAGCTTCTTGCTACCCTGCCTCATTATCAAGATGACCAGAGCGCAGCATAGTCCCTTGGTGGCCTCATGGAATGGGGCCACTGGGAGAGACAAACTTTCCCAGAGTTTCAAGTGATCCATCCATCCCTATTCTTATATTAACATTTCCTAAATAAGTAGTGGGCATTTCTTATACACAGGTTACTCATCCTTAAACCTAATTTGTAAAGTTTCTTTAAAGCTCTGATATCTGAATGGGTGGCCAGGACCACCCAGCCGTCACCTGGAGAATGAAACAAATTAAAAATCTTGGGACCCACCCCAGATTTACTGAAAGCGTCTGCATTTTAACGAGACCCTTTGATGATTCATATGCACAGCAAAGCATAAGGAGCTCTGCTTTAGAGAACATGAGTGTCTACAGTGCCAGAATGTGGTCCAAGGACAAAGCTCCTGCCTCTGTCAAATACTGGCTGTGTGAACTTGAGCAAGCTCACAGAGACTCTGAGCCTCAGTTTCCACATCTGTAAAAGAGAGAAAATAACTGATGGCCCAGAGCTGTTGATGGATGAAAATAGATAACGAATTTAAAGCCCTTGACGTGGGCCTGGTATAAGCTATTAAATGACTCTGCTCAGCTTGTGTCAGGCTGACCTTCTTTGGATGTGACACTTCATGTCAGAGTGATCCTAAGGCCAACAGCAAGCCATTTTTTTTTTTTTTAGGCCTGTTCATGGACTTCAGCAAAGAAGTGTGGGGCGGGCAGCAGTGGAGGAGGCAGATGGTGTGGGGGTGAGGCAGACATTCATGATGGCCAGAGGCCTGAAGCTCTGTCCTCAAGGAACATCCCAAAAGTAGGAGGAAGGAGGCAGTTCAGGGAGATCTGCTTCTTAGCTGTACTTGTATAGTACTTGTACTTGTAACAGATAATCAAGCTATAGTGGCTTTATTAGTATATTAACACATATGGGTCATCGCACACATAGCCCAAACCCAGGGGCCTGTCCAATGTAGAAACTGAAAAAGGGAAGTCAGCAATGAAGGACTTGAAGCATAAGAGAGAAAACTAAGGTGACAAAGAGGGAGGGCCGATCGCTCCCAAACTCTCACAGAGCTTTGGGGATATCAATAAGCCCATGAGAAGACATGTGCTACAGGCAGGCTCGCCCAACTTCGGCCCTCTCTGGGATTTTTGGGCAAGCACATTGATGGAGTGGGGGTTTTCCTATTGTTGCCGACAGGCTCAGGACACATTTTCAGAACGCATTATAAAACCAGCATTTCCTCAGCACCACGCACAGCGGTCACACTTCCTGATCAACATGGGTTTTGTTAGAGTAGTTTCTTTCTGTTGACAGAAATGTAGTTGGCGACTTCAGGTAGCCTGTAGCTGGAACGTGAGCCAAAATAATCACGCCCTTTGGTTCCTCATAGCTTTAGATGGTTATAGTTTTTGAATATGTGCCCTGGCAACATCCATCGCTGTCATTGTTATTTCAATTTATTGCTAAACTTTTTATAGTTCTAATAAAGATATGTATTCCATGATAGGACAAGGGTTAGCCAAGTTCACTGAAAGAAGAGATAATGCAAAAAGAAGTGTTAAGCTGCCTGGGGAAGAGTTTTATTATTATTATTTTCTTTTACAAACAAGGGAATTCATGACCTTCTATATCAGCTTTCTAGTGTCCCGCAACCTGAATTGTTTTTCAGATTATATGGGCCACAGGAGCCACTGAGTGTAAAATATGCCACCTGGTTTTAATTCCCATCACCAACAAGTAAAATTAATAAAAATAAATAAGGACTCCAACTCCATTTCTTTATTACCATTTCTATTTTTGTTTTGCCATTTCTATGCATTAGATATTAAGGTGAACCCCTGATATTGCGGCAAGTGGAGTGGATTACAGGCCTTTTTGCTCTCTCTGCCTATCTCTAATTTGCTCATTCAGTATTTTCTCTTTCTCCCTCTTTCAGGTACTTTCACTGTCTCCCTGACTCTTCCAGGCCAAAGCCTAGCAGATGTGTATGTGCTGGAAACTTCCATGAGGCTTATTCACCGTGTCTGACATCCCACTTTCCACAGCCCTGCTTCCTCATCCTTTGCCCATTTCCTGCATATATTTTTATAACTTTAACACTTGTCATCTGCCTTTGTTTGTTAAGATGCTGCCTTCTCTGACCAAAAAGTGTTGTCACTTTTTAATCTTCCTCCTTTGCATCTACATTTGAACTGGCAACGTTATTATGAGCTAAGGAGCTTTGAAAACAGATGTATAGGATTCTTTCATTGTAATATGCCCTCCTCTGAGTCACAAAAAGGGATGATGAGAGAACATGATACTATCTCTCCACACCTATCAACTGTTAAAAGAAGTAACCTAACTCATGGCATCTTCTAGAAAACTTCAATTAAAGTGAATGGGGACATTATCAAGCAAGTAAACAATTAATTCCTTACAACTTGAGTCCTGAAGCCAGTTTCTTCCTTTTACTCTATGTCTTAGGGCCTGATTTAAATAGGAGGCAACATTTTCGTCCTCCCTCTCCTTGTGACTTATGGCCCTTGGTAACTTTGTCAGGATTTATCGAAGTCATGTTTTTTCCTTCCGTGAGTTGAAGTGAGGAGCAGAGAAGCTGGTGCATGACCTTCCTTCAGCAACTAGGGTCTTAGCCAAAGAGGAGCCACCATTAACTATCCAGCTGCCCCCTGCACACGACTCCCCCGGGAAGTTGCCTGAGGCACATCTATAAGACAAAACTCCCCAAGCACAAAGTGTCCTTCCTTCCCTTTTAGTACTCCTTGGGTTGTTCTGTCACGTTGTCACCACAGCCCTTCCCATCTGTTCTATGAGTGCCTGTGCAGTCTGCCAGCTTTTGTTTGTGTGTGCGTTTGTTTGCTTTATGGGTTAGAAAAAGTCTTGATGGAGACTAGAGGCCTTGCATATAAGGAGGGAAAAAATCCATAGTGGAAACTGCAACTGGGTTTGAGAAATTTTTGGAGGAGACTGGAAAATATTGACAATTACAGCATAACGTAGTAACTGCCAAGAGTGCAAGAGCTGCCGTGCTTGTAAATTTTGCTGAAGACTTTTTGAGCTTTCTCTATGCCCTGGGGCAGCATTGTTCGATCCAACTTCCCGAGGTCATGGAAATGCTGTGTGTGACCATTGCCACGTGGTAGGCACTAGCCACGTGAGCCTGCCGAGCACTTGATATATGGGTAGTGCAACTGAAGAACTAAAATTTTGTTTTTATTTGATTTTAATTTTAATCAATTCATGCTTAAATTTAAATAGTTACATATGCTATTGGCTTGTGTATTGGACCGTGCAGTTCTAAGGTCAGTCATGCGCTCTGACTGCTCCTACTCTTGGTAGCTCGTATTTGCATCTCACTTCCTGGAAGATATGAAGGGCATGGGCATACATGGCACACTCTTCTCCCCAGTATCACCAAAGTCATCGATAAGAAGCCTCCAGATGGGGACTAGTACTTCCTTTAGAAAACCATCCCACAGGGGTGAATGCTCTTGTAGTAGTCTGTACTTATGCCCTGTTGGCACTACAATTTCTTATTTGTTTGTATCTTCCTCACTAAACTCTATACCCTGAAGAAAGTGACTGCAGTGTCTTATCACACTGCATTCTGAGTGCAGACTATACTGTTAGACAAGTATTTAAAAATCTCCAGTTGAATAGATAGTTTTCACATGGATTATTCATGGAATAGTAAAATGTCAGAGCCAAGTAACACTTTATTATCATACCATACCCCACTGTTGTCTGCCCTAAATCACTTTTTATTTCTTCCTTTTGACTTGCAAGCCTTGGTAATATTGGGGTGACCAGACCCCTCACTGTGAAGCAGTAAAATATGGGACTTTCTTCCCAACACTAAGGGTAAACCGTGATGGTATAAAGAAATCATGCTGTCTGGCCCAATTCCTTTGGAAGTAATTGGTTTGAAGGTGAGCCTGTAACCCAGTTCTTATCGCAAAGATGTGAGGGTTTTCTTCTGAGAGTAGTTTGAGTAAAGATTGACTCTTAAAAGGGATGTACAGAAGAGGTGGCCTGTTTTTGCTTCTGAGTATTCCTACATCTGGATGTGAAGGCTGGCATTGCCACACCCATTCTGTTCACACAGGGAGAGTTGAACCGAGGGTAGAGAGTTGGGACAGTTACAGTCTTTAATGTTGAACTGCTTAACCAATCAACCCTGAAATCTGCTCAATATCTGCACATTTTGTTATGGGAGATCACAAATTTCCTTATTTTTAAAGCCAGTAGTATTGGGACTTTGATAGACTGACATGTAGGCATGGCTTAACTGCCCCTTGAAAAAAAAGATATAATCTTTTTTTTCATACCTGGAACTGTCTGGGAAAAAGTCCAATCCAAGCTCATACAGCTGGTGGCAGCATTCGTTTTCTTGCAGGCTACCAGGGTTCTTGACTCTTTTGCTAGCTGTTGGCCAGAGGCTGCTCTCAGCTCCTTCTTGTGAGGCTTTCTCTATGTGACAGCTCATATCTCCGCTTGCTGCCATAAAACCACTGAGAAAGAGTCTCATCAAAGACAGGTTATGTTCTTATGGAATGTAACCATGTCCATAGTCTCACCTTTGTTCTATGCTATTGGTTAAACAGCATTCTCAGGTCCTGCCCACACTCCAGAAGAAAGCACCCCACAAGGGCTTGATCATGAGGCCGCTCTAGTCTGTTTGCCAAAGTCCTCATTTTAAAGGTGAGAAAATAGGCCCAGAGGGATGATTTGGCTTTTGAAGATGTAGCTGCTTGGTAAAACAACTAGGAGTAGACACTTAGCTTTTTTAATTTCAGCCCAGTCCTTAAGCCAAAAACCAGCGCTGTGAAATTATCCATGTTACTTAATTGCTTTGAGCCCTAGTTTGCTAATTTCTAAGATAAGCTTTATGATATCTATCTTTAAGAAATTATTTTAGATAGTTTCATATAGTAACATTTTATGTGCTTACCGTGGTTTCTGCATATATTAGATATTAAAAATATTAATTACTTTATGCTTTCTATCCTTTTCAACTGTATCATGTACTCTCTCTCTTACCTCCTCAGCAAGGACTAGAATGTTTGAGTTGTATTTTACTCTTAAGGTTTATAATATAATCTGTTAAATTGAAAATAATGGTTAGCAAAGGTTTTTTTTTTGAACCATCTCAGAAATAAAAACTTAGGTCCTGAGTCAAATAGGGATCCATCATTTAAAAGGTGGTAGCATAACTGTGTCTTTTCTTGGGTGGCCACAATCTCTGAACTTAAAGTCAAAGAAATTGTATTGCTGGATTGAATACTGGGGATTTTCCCCTAGCATTTTGGTTTTAGATTTTTAAATCAAGGTCAGCTGGCTGCACTGGGGGCATTTTTTTTTGATGTCAGCAAATCCTATAAATAGTACACCAATAACTGCTTTAACAAGAGGATACAAGCTATAGATAGTTAATGAAAATTATTAAAGTGCTGCTACTGTGCCGTGATTCTTGAAATGAAATTGAAAAATTTCCATTGGTTCAAGATAGTTTAGCTCATAAAGACTGCATGAAAACTCTATCTCTTTTCTCTGACCCATGCTGGAGTGTTTTACAGCAGGAGGTCGACAGGGTACAAGTTCATTCTCACGGCGCTATCCAATGGCTCTCCTTTGGGGACAAGTTTTTATAGACTGGTGAACTGTCATGTGTGATATGAGAGTAATGTCATATAATAGACTTTGACAGTTTTAAGAGCCATATTATTGCCCCCTTCTTTATTAAGTTAGGCTCTTGGGGAAGTGATGTGTATTAAAATGGTTCCAATGATACTTGTGGCCATTTCTTTTAGGTTCTTAGTTCCGTGGTGCCATTCTGACCTTTATCACAAATCTGAATTGCTATACCTATGATGATTCTGTAGTCTCTGTCCTGATATAATACAAAAAGCTAACATTTATTGAGACCTTACTAAGTGCCAAGCCACGCCTTGTTCTAAGTGCTTTACATGTATGAAGTCACTCGGCTGTCTCAAATACTTCTGATATAAGAATGACAGTCCTATGAGATATATGTGTTTTGATCAGCTATAGATATAATATATGCCACAAACTTAAGTTTATTCTTATTTTGTCATCAAAATGCAAAATATTATCCATGATATGGGAGGGTAAAGGCAAATCTGTTATTCTTCTTATCTGAACATTTCCAACACAGCGTCTAACTGCTGATTGCCCCTGGCCTCTGCCCAAGTAAGAACCGAGACATCCAGCGTCTTACAGTTTATTATGAAGACACCACCAGTTTCCCTTAACTACTTATATCCTTGTTCATAAATGTTGTTCACTACATATTGTAAAATCAGTATTGGAATTGATATAAATATGCCTTATCAATTAGAAATGATTATCCAATATACTCATAGTGTTATGCTACAGACTTGCTTAGTATGTACAAATGTTTGGGGAGTTTTATATAGTAATGTTTATATGTACCTGTTATGGATTCTGCAGATATTAGATGTTAAAAATGTAATTACTTTGTATAATTTGTGTTTAGCATATAAGTAAGAAAAGAAACATTTTTAACTAAGATTTACTTAAACACGGTAATTAAAATAATAAGCATACCATGGTCAGTCCACATGGCCTATGAATATTTTTCAATAATTAATGTGTTCTCACATCCTCACAGTCATGAACCTTTGGAAAGGGCAAAGAGTTTGTGCTGGCACCAGTAAGATTGTGCCTTTTCTCTTGGTTGCTTTTTGTCATAGAAGGACTCTCTTATGATTTCTGTATCACACATGACTGTAAGGTCACCTATTTTTATTGGATTATCACTAACCAGAGCAGAATTTAACCTCTTCTCTTGAGGAATAAAACAGGATTATGTGTCTCTAATTTGGACTCTAGAATAGCTACCAGATTTTATCATTTCAGGAGCTACATTTTAATTAGAGCTCCAGCTAGTCAATCATCATCACGATGGAGTAAGCAACAATACTCAAACATTCTGTGCCCAATAGACATTCTGCATGATAACGATTTTCTTTTTTTAGCCAATAGCTGTAGATTGATACTTTCAAGTCAGGCCGCGTTCGAGTTGATGCGGAGGCTTTTCTGATGTAGCAGACCACTATTCCACCTGGTTTCAAGTGTTTCAGTATCAGCTAGAGGCCATAAAGAAACTAAAACCCAGCATCAGAAATTCTTTCAAGAAAACTATTAAAAAGACCTAGATATAGCACAGTTTCAGAGTTATGTATCAGTAATTCAATAAGTTCATTTGTGCTCCGCATTGTCATAATAGTTGGCTAATAAGGATTTACTTGAAAAGTTTTATTTCTCCCATTTGCATGAGGGTTGGAAACATAGATATGAACGTGATTCTTTGCACGGTACCCTTAAAGCCAACAAGAGGCTGACATTTTAAATGAACAGATAGGTTCATAAGTAGCTTGGGTGCTAACATATGGTGACATTTCTAATTATAGGTCCCTACGGCACAGTAGAACTTCAGATTTTTTTAAACTTTGCTATCACAAAACAAATCTTACTTAATGTCCACGTTTTATAAAGTCTGAAAGAAGTTGCAAACTAGTTGAAAGTGTATAACTAAAGGAAAATAATTTATTGTCTTAGACAATAAAAAATGTTATATTTAGAAAAATAAAGACATATGTATTGTGGGAGAAATTGGCTGTCTTTCAAAGCCTTATACAGGCTTTGCTTAGCTCTCAGATGCCTGGATGAAATTAGTGTATCCCAGGAGAAATCAGCAGGGTACATCTGCTGATTACATCTGGGTTGAAAACCCTGGGAAGACACTTTTTGACTTGGAGTCTAGTATGTGTGGAGTGGGGCAGCTAGGCACCCCACACCAAGTAAAGCTTTTTTTGGGAAGTCAGACACAGGTATAAGAATCTGAGGAGAATTTAATCCCAAATCTTTAATTGTAGTTTTAATTTTTAGTGTGTAGTTCCATATTTGTGTGTGTGTAGGTGTGTAAACTTTTCAGGAACGATGTTGAGGAGGGACTTTGTATACTTGAATGGTTAGCTGGCTTTATTTTTCTCTCCAGGGAATATCATGGTCACATTCATTAGCCCACATCCTGCCTCCAAAATTTTCTGCTAGTCAGAGAAGTCTTCAGATTCAATTACTTGTCAGTATTTCCAGCTTATATGAAAATTAAAATTTCTGGTCTCAGGGCTCAAAGTCAAGTTTTAAGCATTTATTTAATTTGCAGTCTCTAGATGAGTTTCCTGTCTGATTGCCAGAATGTTATGGCTTTAATTTTCAAAGTTTCAAATCCAGGGAGCTCTGGTGTGACTGCAGACACAGGTCTCTGAGAAGATATTGATTTGCAAAATAAAGGAAAGAAGAGATGAGAGGAATGATGAAAGTAAGGGACAAAAAAAGTGGTAAGGCAAATCTATCAAGAAATAAGTGAACAGGAAGTAAGTGAAGACAAAAAGGGACAGGAGAGAGAAAATATAAAGAAGAATTCTGCATTTGTTTGCAATGTTCTAAATTATACCTATACTAGACTTTTGAAAGAGCAAGGCTAAGTTTCTCAAAGTATTGGTAAGAAACCATTCAAACTACTCAAGTAAAACACTTTGTAATTATCATTAAAAAAATCTCAGAGTATAAAAGCTGGGTTAAGGGAATAAAATAAAGAAATTTTGCATGGGTCCTTCTGATAACAATTAAAATAAGGTGTGCCCCTCCTCATTAAATACTATATGATCTATCATGGAGCAAATGACTATTTCAGTTTTCTCTCTTGAAGTACATTTTACATGTTATGTTTTTACTTGTTATGCATCTCCTTGTTATGTTTTGCTTTGAGCTAATACTTGTAAGTGTAATTATTCAACATACTTGTTTGAATTCTAATAATTACTAAAGTGACAAAAGATGAATGTTTATTGATGCCATCAATTTTATCAGATTTCAGGCCTTTAAATGATCACTTTTTAATTTAACCAATAGTTGTTTTTCTTTCATGAGGTTCTCCCGTGTAAAATTCCCTAACTAACTAATAAAACTGTTGGAATCTCAAATTAATGTTTTAAACTAATACACAGTATTATAATGAGAGGAATAAGACTGGTTAGAATTAAGAGTTAACTTTTATATTGTTTTAAAATGAAGCTGTTTAAAAGATGACAACCATTATTAGTTACCCGATTTCTCCACATGCACTGGGAGAGTTGGTCCCTGGCGTCTGCCAGCCATGTTTGGCAGACAGGAGTTTGTGAACAATCAACTGTGTTGAAGGTTTGGGTTTTTTTTGCATGATGGAATCAATTTCCAGTGGCAATTGCTAAATTTTTAACATGAAACTGCCAATGATATAGCCTACCTTTACAAACTGCTGATCTTCTTTTTCCTCACACCATAATTTCTGAAATTTAGCCTTTTTTTTTTATTTTGGAGGGAGAATTACAAAGCTTAGTTTTAAACACCATGCCACTTATGGGTTATAGTTTAGCAACATTAGAATTGTTAGGGAATAGGTTTTCCATTATGATATTAAATTTACTTTTTTTTCTGTACAGAAATTAGAGTTGTTTCTGGTTTGAGAGTTAACATCTACATAGTAATAGCTTTTAATTTAACAAATATGTAGATCTTTTGAATAAACTTCTACTGGATAGCACTTTAAGTGAGAGTAACTTCAAGTTTCTCTGTGGATATAAGGGAGGAATTCATTAAAATATAATTTCAAACTTGCTTAACAAATGAGAGTAAAGTCAGAATGGCACTCCAGACCCAAAGCCCTCATGGAAATGTGAATGGATTTGTCTACAAAGTTTAGAGAGTTATAGGAAGGCACAGTATAGGCAAGCTAATTTCCATCTTTGACATTGGAAGGCAAGGAAGAAAAGCAAGGGAGGAAGCGGGTAGGGGAACGAGAGTGATACATTTGTCTTCTTCCCTGAATACTTTTATTCATAATAAAACATCCCACTCTTTTACTATGGCTTGCTGATTTGAAGTTACATTCAAAAGCCTTTTATAATCTTCCTACCAAGGGCAAAATATGATGGACAGTGAGATAAACAATAAGAAATAGCTTCCTGCCTTCCTAGAATTTCAGTAGGTTGGGAGTTCCCTAACCTTATACAGAACAACTGGATTTTCGGTTGTTTCCCTGTTTCAAAGCACAACATCCCTGGCAACAGCTGTAGAAATTACCTAAAACTGATTTGGAAAAGAAAGAGGAAACACAAAAGTAAGCACTGCATCACAATGCATCCATAATGCTTGGATGACTGAGAGCGGAGGACATCATCTTTCCTTCTTGACACCATCCCGAAGGAAGCTGACTGCTCAGGGTTAATGGCTGACCCAGTCTACTCCGAGAGGGAGTTTCAGTAGGAGATCAACCAGAGGCTGGGAGAGTTAAGAAGTCTTTTTCTAGGAACTCTAAGAAGCTGCAACCCAAAGTGAAAGGGAGATGTTAATTTAGTTTTCAAAAGAACTATGTCAAATCTATTTATGGCATATGTATAGTTTTCTGACAATCTTTGGCATTTCATGATCTAAGTGCACAAAAACTACTTTTTTCTAAGCTTGGTGTACATGGTCAACATTTACTCACACAAACAAGATTGCTCAAACTCTGAAACCAGGAGTTTATCAACTTACCTTCAATGTCTTTTAGTGTGAGTTTTTCACTGCTTAGTGTTTTAGAGGGGAGCATGCCTATTCTTATTTTTTAAAAGTTGATCTCTTTCTCTCACAGGGTATTTGTATATATGTGAGTATATTGTCTTTTTAGAATAACCTAGCAGGCATTTTCTATCATATGTATATTTTAAGTAATGTTTTAAAATTTATATATTAGAAATATCAAAGGTGTTTAGTATTCCTGAGAACCTGAGCATTACTTCTAATGAGAAAATAAGAGATTTTCCATCTTGAACTACTCTGATTTTGAAGCTCTTATTTATTCAGAGGGAAAAAAAAAAACTTCAGAGTTGGATGAATCCAGATGTACTTTCAGATTGTAAAACAGCTCAAGCTATTATGTAAATGTTTGGGTTGTGGTAGAAACCATAATATATCTTTCCAAAAGGCATTGTTCCTTGCATTTAAAACTTATATGCTCTTTGAGGGAAATTTAGTCCATGTGTTTGTGATACATTTATACTTAACTCATTAAAATAATGTTTGCTGAGGGCTATTGAGTATCCAACCAGCTTCTTATTCTATGGGAATTTTTTTGAAGTTTATTTTTTTCTCTCCTTAGAACTAAGAAGTCGATTTGATCAATCCACTTGAGTTTTTTTTATTTGTTTGTTTTAATTTTCCAAAAGGTGGAAACCTAAAAGATATAGTGGGTTAAATACAGTAAGATGCATTCTTATGTCAATTACTTTCCCAAGATTGGGATTATAAAAGAGATCATTAACTACTAAGAAGTGAGCTTTCTAGTGTTGCTAAATCAATTAAGTAACTACAGAATGACTAAAACTTGATGTGTTAAATGACAGTGATTAAAGAATGTAGTAATGAGGCTTGGCCATTTAGAAGTAGCATTTCCCTTGCTATTACAAACACATTTAAAAATAATCTAGTAAAGTATATAAAGAAATAGGCCAGCATGGTTAACCTGTTATTAACTATAATACAGTATTGTAGTTAACTCTATAGTATTATACTTAATGATACTGTCTTTTATACTTGAGATTTGCTGAAAGAGTAGATCTGAAAGGTAACTTTTTAAGGTGATGGAGAATGTGTTAACTGACCTTACTGTGGTAATGATTTTGACAAGTCACTTGATATGTGTACATCATTTTGAATGATACCTTAAACTTACACAATGTTATGTGTCATTTATATCTCAATAAAGCTGGAAAAAAATAAGACATAGGTTGTCTCAAGAAGAGGAAGAGGTTTGATAGAGCAGTGTAGACATTACTGCTCTACTTACATGAGTCAAAACTCACATGACACATAAAACAGAGTGTTGTCCAGGAACATTCCTTAGGGAAATACAAGAGATTTTAAAATACTTGAGTCAGAAAAAATATATTTATGTAGTTCTTTAGTTCATAGGTAATTTCTCCTCTAAGGTTTTTATAAAGTAGAAAAATTACAGATAAGCAGATGAATTTTGCCTCTTCTGAAGGGATGAGAACTTTGTAATGCCAAAATTCAAATTGGATGGAGTGAGGGAGAAGTGTTATCAAGAAAGAGTGAAGGTTCTGGCTGGGTGGCTGAGTTGGTTGAAGTGTCATACCATACACCAATAGGTTTTGGGTTTGATCCCTAGTCAGGGCACATACCTAGGTTGTGGGTTCGATCCCCAATCAAGGAACATACTTAGGTATGGGAGTCAACCAATCAATGTTTCTCTGTCATGTTGATTTTTCTCTCTCTCTCTTTTTCTCCCTCTCTTCCCCTCCCTCTAAAATCAATAAAACATATCCTTGAGTGAGGAACAAAGAAAGGAAGGGAGGGAGGGAGGGAGGGAGGAAGGGAAGAAGAAAAGAAGAAAAGAAGGAAGGAAAAGAAAATATGGACCACGAGATCAAAGAGATAGGCAGGAATTAGTTTGTGCAGCCCCGTTTGGGCTGTGATAAGTAATTTGTATTTGGTTTTGGGTCCAACTGTAATGGAAAACTACTTGTGGATTTTAAGCAAAGGAGAGACATAATTTGATTAATTTGATTTATGCCTCAGAGGTCCCTGGGCTGCTCTGTGGAGAATGGCTCACAGAAGGTGACAGCAGAAAAATCGAGACCAGTTAGGCAGCACTTGGAGTAAGTAGTCCAGGAAGGAGACTATGGTGATCAGGCCTAGGGCATCTGCAGCTCAGTTAGAGGAAAATGAACAGAAGCATGTTGTATTTTGAAGACGGATTCCACAGGACGTACTAACAGATTCCATAGTGTGGAAACAACAAAACTAGAGGTGACTCCTTGCCTGGCTTCAGCAGTCGGGAATATGGGGATATCATATACCGGGAGAAATAGGTATGGTTGGAGGGTCATTGTTTTGGTTTTGTTAAGTTGCTGTGTGGCCTACTGAGATGCCTATTTGAGACCCATGTATAAATATCAAAGAGTAGACAGTGGTAATGTGTATTAGGTATTGGCAATAAATATGATTGCTGTTAAAGTAGTTTAGATAAAAGTATTCTTCTACTCTCTACATAAACTCTTTAGATTGTTTTAATAAAAACTAGGGAAGTCAATCTGGTGGGCATGGATAATCATTTTGAACACCTCTTAAAGACACACTTAGAATTTTTTAAAGACAACTTAAAACTTTTTCTAAATCAAGCAGAGGAAAAATAGAACCATCCAACTACTGTTTGTGAAGTATTGTTAATTATTTTATCTGTAATTTAACTGTTTATTGTTTGCATCTAATTTATTCCAAAATGCCATACTCAGTTAATTCTTTTGTTATACTCATAGATTTCTTTAGGTATTAGTGAAGATAAGTAAGTGCCTCTTGGGTACCACCCACACAAAGTAGATTTATTATGCAAATCTAAATAAAAATAAATATAAATAATACATATAAATAAGATAAATATTAAAATGGATTTGTTTCTATAAAAGTAAAACATAAATATCATATATAGCATATATTTGATGTATAATTATACCTATATCCATTACATCATAACTATTACTTTTTTCTTTTTTAAAGATTTTATTTACTTATTTTTAGAGAGAGCTGAATGGAGAAGGAAAGAGAGGGAGAGGAACATCAATGTGTGGTTGCCTCTTGTGTGACCCAGGGGACCTGGCCTGTAACCCAGGCATGTGCCGTGTCTGGGAATCAAACCAGTGACCCTTTGGTTCACAGGCCGGCACTCAATCCATTGAGTCACACCAGCCAGGGCTACATCGTTGCTATTTTGGACCTCCCTTGCTTCCCACCTCCCCCACCAACCATCCCTGAGTCCTGTTGTATATTCTCAGCCAATCAGTTCTTCTTGGGGTTTTCTGAGTTAAATATATTTTGCAATTAGTTTTGCTTATTCAAAAGCACTGTTTTAACCTCTCTTTCTGCCAATTATTTATGTTCTGGCAAATAGTTTTGATCCATAAACTTGATAAAAGTGATAGTTCTTGATCTGTCACAGAGAGATTAGCATTATAATTGTTAAAATGCAAGTGTCCAGGTAACTTGAAATACCTTCAAGAAATGCCCCATTATGCACGTTGGGTGAAGCACCTTGTAATGTCAGAGAACTTCTACTAATCCCCGACTGCCTACTGATCAGTAGGCAAACTTATTTTCCACTTATTTTCCTCTGCAAAATAAGTGGGCTGGATGGGAGAGTGCAAAGGGGAAAAAAATTGGGGCAACTGTAATAGAATAAACAAAAATAAATAAACATAAATAAATAAATAAAGTCAGAACAAGAGTGGGAAAAGAAAAAGTACTTTGTTCACAGTACTTCAGCCTGGAAGAATTCACCTACTGTCACAAGAACTATAGCCTGGAGAAGAGAGATTTTACACCACATAGAGCTGGGTCAGTTAGTGATACTGTTTCCCGGTTTCATTAATGCAAAATGGGGTATTTACTTGTATACATATTCTTCTGATCTGAGTGAACACCAAATGAGCCCAAATTAAGCAGACCTGGTAGGCATCTGTCTCATAGATAGGTCTGAAAAAAACCTTAGATGAATGTCATATCTCATGTTAAATGAATTTATGCAGAATAATGTATCGAAGCAGCAGCACTCAACTTGCTTTTTTTTTTTTCCCTTCATGACACATCACTTGAATGGTATTTATTTTAGTAACAACTTGTGGTGTGAAATTCCCAACATCCCAGCTGAAACTCTCCCACGTTTTTCCTATTCAAGAAAACATATACAGGAATGCAAGTGCACTGTAATATACACATGCAGAAATTCTTAGGAAAACATGTATATCATTCGCAAACTTTGATTTTTGTTATTAACAGTTAATTATATCGCACACATCTCATAGCTAATGGCTATATTGATGAGTGGTTCTTAGATTCTAAGTATAGTGGATCCAAACACTTTAATGACCCACGTTTGACATCCCTCCCCAGGTCCATGGCAACTCTAAGACTGAACATTCCACAGTCCCCTTTTAGCATGCAGGGTTTTTTATATCATACAATTTGACAGCTTCTCTTGTATGCCATTTGGGCTGCAAGCCATACTCAGAATGGCTTTCTATTTTCCAAGGTTTTGTTTTAAAAAATAACTTTTAATTTCTTCTAGTGTTTTTATGATTTAATTTATTTATGTATATTTGGAACCTCTTCCGATGGAGCCATGGAGAAACACTATCTCAGCCAGCTACTTGCCTTAAAATAGTCAGCTCAAAGGCTTTTACCACACATGGAATCTGGAACCAAGTGTTCACAGACTTTAGGGGTACTAATCAGGTTTTAGAACTAAAATTGACTATAAAAATCACCTTTTATAGTGTCTTCATTTTTGAGATGGGGAAATGGAAATGACTATAGAGAATGCCAAAGTAGTAAAGTGTTTTACCGAAGGCCCCACAGTGTCTGGGGTCAGAAGCAACAGCTCCTTCCATGCTCATGGGATTGCTCCCTTATTGTATTCATCTCTCTGCTTCATCATCACTTAATTCACAAATCTTGTTCTGGGTATCACGTGATTCTAGTTGGCCACATTTATTGATCCTCTTGCTTAATTTAAGAGGATAAAAAGTACTTCAGGTTTTTAAAGCCTTTGGGGGAGATGGAGTCCAGTATGACCCAATTGTCAGATTGTACATATTTCACTTCTTGTCCAGATTCAGAATATCATCACTGGTTATTATAAAATCTAAGGGTTAGTCATAAAAATGCCCATCGATGTGAAACCAATCTGGTTTCTCTCCCTTGGCTTTATTTAGCACCTGTAAGAAGGTTGAGAAGAGGAAGTTAAAAATTTGAGAAATCCTCCACTGCCCTCGGAGCATCAGAGTACCCTAAACCAGTGGTATATTTCCAGTGTTATTTCCCAGTCTCACCAGATAACAAAGTCAGCAAAAGGATACTTTCAGAGGGAATTGAGACTTAATGAAATGTAAAATGCAGAACTCAGTTTTCTATGACACGGACATTCTGTAGTCTCATTTTCTTCCCATCCATACAGAGAGTCGTAACTACCAAATGCATGGTCTACCTTAGGGAAGCCGTAGAAAGACTAGATCTGTTTCTTTGGGGAATATCCCTTCTCTGCAGAGTCTAAAGATTCATGGAGCCACCTCTGAAATAGTTTCCTTGGGACTCACTGTTTCAACTCACAAAGTTGCAAAGCTGCATGCAGATAATTTTGAACAGTGACTATTGTTTTAGAGAAACCAAATTGCTCTCCCCCCTTCTCTCAGTCCATAGTAGTGTCTCAGGCAGCTTTAAAAAAATGACAATGGGTATAAATAGTAATCTAATTATAGTTTGAAGAGATTTACAGCTTTAATTACAACTGCTGTTAAATTTCAAAGGGACTGACATAAGCAATCAACACATCCCATACAAGAATCCATCTTGCTATTGTAAAAACTACCTGCCAATTGTTTGTCAGTTGAATGACATGCAACGCTGCACACGTTATCTCCAGAATTAGTGACACTGACAGTCTTGCCGTGTTTAAGGTACAGAGGTGGATAATGCAAAGGCATGGAGCCTAAGAATTACTCAATCAGGGGCTGCCACATGGCCGATGTTGCATATTCCATTATGTTATCATCTCTTTCTCTCAATGGCATTTATTATTATTATTATTATCAACAACTACATATTCAGAAATTCTCTCTGGTAAAAGTGTCCATCCTGTGACACACACACACACACACACACACAATGTCTCTGTTAGGCATCTAGGCAAAAAGTATATATACCCATCTATATGCACATATAGATGGATATATATTATGTAACAAATACTAGGTATTTGCCATGTGTCAGTATTGAAATTTTATAATAGCCTCTTATGAGATAAAGAGAAATTCTTTAATGTATATACTATTGAATTATTCCTTGGGATAATTTCTGTTATGTAGTAAATACTATAAATTTTTTAGAATGAGGCAGATAGATACACATGCACACACACACACAAAAGTTTGTTGATAATATGTACAGGCTGAGGAAAACTGGTCAAAACATATCTCAGCCCCTAGCTTCATCAACTGGTCATAGCTGAGCACACTGCCCTGCTCATCTGAGGCCTCAAGCCTACGTTGGTTGCAGGACCATCTAGACAAGGCATACTCAGTTCATTTCAGACCAGTTATCTAATGGGACTTCACATGAAGGATGTCCTGTGATGTGGAATTCGGGTGTCTCAGTGCAAACCACCTGGCTTCCAGGGATGTTCTTTAACTCAATGCCCCCCACTTCCCAGAATGGACTGCTTGTCAGGGCTCCTCCAGCCCTGGGGATCCTTCCCTGGGACAGGGACTCTGTTAATAAAGTGCAACTTGGGAGTGAGGCTCCTCTGTTCACCTTGCTGCCTGTCTCAGCCTTGCTGTCTGTGTTCAGACCCAATCATAAGAACTTGGTGACGTATTACTTACATACTACTTGTGATAGACGTATTACCCACACATTCTGTCATCTCCTTAGAACCTGCTATTTTCTGGCCTGGAAATCTCAGTCTGACGTTAGTGAAATCACACTTAGTATTAGAATTGACTGCCAGATAATTTGAACCAGTGTGGGAATGTCAGTCGCTAAAACAGGGTGCTATTTCCTGCCAGTTGGTAGAGCTATGGATCCCAGGATCTCCTCTCACCCCCAAGTCCTCCTCACCTCCCTCCGCTATCAAGGCCCCTCTCTCCAGATTCCCAAATGTGCCTGATATTCAGCAACCTAAGGGTTACATCAGGCTGTACCCCCTGACACATCAGGAGATACATGGCACACTACACGCCCTAAAATTGCTATCCATTCTACTTGGTTGGTGGTTGTATTTGTTGTGTTATGTCTGTTAAATATTTGAATGTTATTCCTTGCTATTTCATTTTTGGTTTAGACAAAGTAGCAGCCTTCTGTTTCTGGCTACAGGACAGGTTTTCTGCCAGATCTTTACTCCTATGTCCTGCACGTTGCAGTGAGAAGCCAGACTGCCCTCTTACGTCCCCTACCTCACAAATGCTGGCTAGAGATTTTCATTTTTAAGGTCTTCCTTTTTTAAAATCACACAGTTGTGGAAAATACCACTTGTTTGTCAATATAAAAAAAGAATAAAGATGCAGTAAATTAGCAAAATGAAGGACTTTTAAAAACAGGGGCTTGGCAACGAGTGTGACATAACTAGACTGTAGGTCAAGGCAGTTGGTCACGTCTCTGGTTCAGCGACATTCGAGGGACAAGATTACAGTAAGACCACCACATTCAGGCCAACATGAATAGTTTCTTTCTCGAGATAACTGATCCCAAAGGATGGTAGGAATTATTTTCTTATGTATTCTACTGGCATTTGTTGTGTCAGAACATAATGAATTACACATAAATCCTGTTTTATAAATGGTATGTTGGGCTTTAAATACAGTCCTATATGTCATTCTGTCAGAGATTAGCAATAGCCAACTGTTTTGTTGATTGATTCATTATTCTCAATGCCCAACTGAAAAAAATATTACTGAATTTATGATGAAAATTTGTCTTTAAAATTAATTATTTAAATAGTTTGTGCTGAAACAATAACAAAGGCATTTTTACGTTTTGCATGTTAAAATTGTCTCTGGTCACTGACATGTCATCCTCATCACCCTGAGAATTCTCTACAGCATTAATAATGTATTAGATGGATGAATAAATGATGCTTGGTTACACGTAATGTGGAGTTTGGGAGATAGCATGTGTTTTTTTTTTTTAATGGTACCTGGCATCTTTCAGGAAACTCTGCAACTTAACTACATCAACTCGATTTTTAAAAAATTCCCATTCGTCTACATTTTTGAATCTCTAAATGCCCTTGCTGAATTAAGAACACACAGCTTTGGCAACTCAATACTTGTACTTACATTATAAATGACTAAACTCAAAAGATTACATCTAAATAACACTATTGAATCAGAGGCAGAATTAAGCCTACATTATCATTAAGTATCTGGCTTTGTCTTTTTGGCAGCAAGTAACTTGATTGTCTGGATTTGAATAATAAAATAGTAAGTCCTTGCTCAGGTTTTTGTCTACCAATCTCTTTAAGAATCCATAGTTTCAATTTTGGGGGCTGAACTGGAGACTTTTTGCCTTCATCTTATTTATGGTTTCCTGGTAAAGTTTATTATCATTATCCCTTCTGAACTCTAGGCTGATTACCATGAATTAAAAAACCTGAGTTTTCTTGTCTGTAAAAAAGTTTGACCTAACTTCTGTTTTTGTTTGTTTGACCATAGAAGTCTTTTTTATTCAGTCTAAGCAACCCAAAATAACCATCCAACTCTAGGGCTACTTTTCTAAGAGGCCAGATAAGGACAAAAATTTGATCTGGCTGTTGAACAAGGCATAGAGTTCTCTTTTATCTTGTTATGGATTAGGCAGTGATCCTCTGATGATTGGAAATCCCAATATGGATGGAATATGTCCCTGTTTTACTGCTTTGGTTTCAACTCTGAAACCAAAGAAGAAAATTTCCAAAACGGATGACCTTAAAGGGCCCTTTTAACCTAATTTATTCTGTTAATTTTCAAGTGGAGCTCACTTCTGTACCTTTTTCCTTTCAAAGAAGGAGTTGGAAGATCCTCATAACTTTGGAGCATTAAAGTTACTTTTAGCCTAAATAAACTTTTTCATAAAAGTTAAGGTTTAGAAAGTTAGGTCACTCAGATTGTTGAACTTACATGAACAAAGGAAAGAAAGGGAAAGAAAGAAAAAAAAACACCTTGTTTTGAACTGTTTTAACAGTTTTAAACTGTTAGTAGGAAGAAATGAACTTCTCAAAAATGCCCTGAACAAAGCACTAAATCTAAGTCAATAGAATTCACTGGAGAACACTTGGCACTAAGTAAAAAGGTTGAGGTATTGGACAATAACCTGCAAAGAAGTAACATGAGAGCCCTAACCCAGCTGAACACTTTGCTGAGATAGAAAGCCCCAGTTGAGTTAAAAGTAAAATTGAATCTGTATTAGAGTAAAATTTTATACCTTTTTTAGACATTTATAAAAATATGGGGCCTTATGTTAAAAGTCTAGATATGTATTGTCTTGAACTGTAATGGTGCTTTAAAAGTATTGTTCTGACAAAGACAAGAGTCTTTAATAAAAGTCTAATGAATGAAAAAATTTATATGAGAGGCAGTTGATGCATTCTTGGATTCAATCTACATGACATCTAAGAGAAAGAGACCTGGGAAATTGAAAAAATGCTCTCTTTTCAGAAGAAGTAGAAGTCAATTTTTGTCCTGTTTGACATATAAGTTAATTCTGTAAGTATACCCATGATGTAAAATTGTTAAAAAATTGAAAAAGGTTAACAGCTTAGGTATTTCTAAAATTTTATTTTTTCCTATGGTTACTATGAATTGATAAAAATAATTTCCTTAAAAATTCGTCCTAATGTCATTGCTACCATTCAGACCTGACTTCATAAAATTTAAATGATTTAAGTTTCTTCCCTATCAATGCGTATCTTGAAACATTTTACATATGTATATGCTATGTATCTATCTAATCTTAAGATATATATCTTAGGTCAAGTTCATTGGCAAAGTCAAGTTGTCAAGACATGCAGGAGGCTTATAGGAGACTATTCGTAAAAACATCAGTTGTGTGGGAGTAAAGGGGGAAGCATTGGGCAGAGAGAGGAATTACTGTATTTTGCCATGTATAATGCATACTTTTTTGACCAAATTTTTGAGGGAAAAATAAGGGTGCACATTATACTTGTACTAAATCTGTGTCTATATAAATGTTTTTAATTTTTTTATTTATGCTTGTGTGATAAAAGTATAGCTCTAAAAAACAATAACAATATTGGTATTCAAAATAATACCCTGGAATATAATTGGTGGGTTTTTTAATATAAATAAATAAATAAATAATTTAAATGAAAGCTATTTTTCCTGAAAGCTTAGGCCAAAAATATGGGTGCTTAGCATACATGGGAGCACATTATACATGGCAAACCTCACAGTAAACTGTGATACAATCATAATAGAACCTTTAGCCAATTCTTTAGAAAACTTCACAGCAAGAGGCCTTGTCTTTGTACCCTGTGTCAGTCATTGGCCATGGGCTGCCCCTGGCAAGGGTACGTAAACTTGAATGAAGCAGCTCTCTCTGAGGGCAATTCCCAAGGGAGGCGACTGTGAACCCTCAGAGCGTGACATTCTGGCAGCTTCAGTCCTCAAGGGGTGACTGGACACCATTTCCATCTACGTGCTTTGTCACAAAATTTTATCTCACCTGGAAAGAGCCCCTCCAATTTTCTGGTTGGTTTCCTCTACTTAGGAAACTTGTATGAGGAAGGTCAGTGGGGAAAATACCGCTCCACTGCTGCGTATGGCCTGGCTTCGCACCGGAACCCTAGGGTTCTGTGTTGTGACCCTCCCATGGTGACTTTCCGTACACTTCACAGAGTGTTTCCTGCCACAGATATCTCTAAACCACATCTCTCCCAGGTTACATGACCCATGCGGCAGTGCTGGTTCTTCTGCAGAGACCTTGTTCTGACACACAGCTGGCAGACTTCCATGTCTCTCGATGAGTTGGAGCAATATTCCCAACTGTGGAATTGGGTGTGTCCAGAATCTAAGGAGGGCAACCAAGCAGTGTACTTCCTTCTTCAGAGGGAAACTGCAAAATGCAAGAATTTGCTCATTACTTTGGCTTACTCCAGAACACTGGGTCACTGAAAACTGTACTGCTGTTTCAGGGCCAGATATTTTCATCAGATTTATGAACACCTATGTTTTCACTTGGAAGAAAAGAAAATTTTCCAGATCGTACTCCAGGAAATAGACTTGGAAGTAATCAGAGCCTTGTTACATCCTTAGCAGGGCAAACGGGTGGTAATGTAAGAGCATAGATGGCAAAGCATTAGAAGACATTTTGAGGGGAGTGATTGTTAGGAAACAGGCGGTTTTAAAAACAACCAGATTCTTTTTTGAACCTTAATATGACTTCTGTCTTTTGAACACATCATCAGTCTAACAGTCATTGTTTTGATACTCTTGGTTATATGAACCTTTGTTGAATGATCTCCTTCTTCAATTCTGTGTCCCTTTAGACACTCACTTATTTAGAAAACATTTATTAAATACCTTCCTTATTCTAGGCTCTGGGAACATAGCAGTGTACAAAAAGGCAAAGTTCTTCTCCTCATCCCTACATGTAGGGATAAACTCATCCCTAGGAGGGATAAACAAATACAAAAGCATCAGTTTAATATCTGCCTATTATCTATCTGTCCATCTGTCTATCTCTATATCTATCTATCTACTCATCTATCTATCATCTATCTAGCCATCATCTATAAAAACAGTTTACCTGAAAATGGCAAGAAATTTTTTCTGGGAGAAGAATGGTCTAGGCAGATGGAACAGAAAATGCAAAGATCTTGATGCAGGAATATGCGTGTCATGTTTTAGGAACAGCAAAGGTGCAACATGACCAAAATGGATAGAGCAAGGAGAAGAGTATTAGATGAGGTCAGACCAATAGCAAGAAACAGCATCTTATAAGATCTTGGTGACTATTGCAATAACTTCAGACTAAAATAGGAAGCCACTGGGGCATTTTCAGCAAGGGAGTAATATGCTCTGATTTACATTTGACAGTAGTTCCCGTGCCTGCTGTGTTGACAAGCAGCAGCCATTACTGAAGAAGAAATGTAGGTAGGAGGTGATTATGAAAGAGTGAAGAGAGTGTGATGTTGTCTTAGGTTAGACTGATACAGTTACTAAGTAGTAGGGTTCTAGGTTATTTTGATTTTGAGTATGTAAAGTTTTCTAATTAATGGTAGATGAAGTGTGAGAGAAGGAGAATATTCAGATATGATGCTGTTGATTTGGGCTAAGCTATTGGAGACATAAAAAAAAACCAAGAAAAACAAAAAGGGCTTGTACGTTGAATGTATGGAAGGTCTTGATGATGTCAAAGAAAGTTGAGACTAGAGATAGGCCCTGGTGTGGCTCAGTGGATTGAATGCAACCTGTGAAACAGAGGGTTGCTAGTTCCATTAGCAGTCCAGGGCACGTGCCTGGGTTTCGGGCCAGGTCCCCAGCAGGGGGCACATGAGAGGCAACCACGCACTGATGTTTCCCTCTTTTTCTCTTTCCCTTCCTCTCTCTAAAAATAAAATCTTAAAAAAAAAGAAGCGAGATAGTAGTCAGCATATTGTTTTTACCACCAGAACAATGGCTGACACCAAATATTTGTTCACTAAATATTTGCTGTTGAATGAATAACACCTATTAATGAATTATATAACACACTCAAGAAAAACTGAGCTGAGTAGGCAACAGCTCTGGATCTGTCCATTCCTTCATTCATTATTTCAATGAAAACTCACTTATTGATTGAGAAGCTGTTACATGTCAGATACTGTTTTTCCCCTCTTTTGTTCTTTTAAGCCAAGGTGTCTTCTGGATCTTTGACTTGACAAACATCATTTTGAATGTCTTTAAAATCATTGTTACTGAAGAGTAAAATTAACATATTCTCCCAAGTAACATTATTAAAGAATGTTTAACATTTACAGAGGCGCAGGTTTACATTTAGAAATGGATCTATTTTTAAATGTGTTATATTATTATAATTGCCTATCACTGCTTATAACAAGCTACCACAGATTTAGTCGCTTAAAACAACATAAATTGATTATCTTACAGTTCTGTAGTTCAGAATTTAACTACAGTGGGGCTCTCCATTGGCTGAGATGAAGGTATTGGTAGCCTTTTCTGGAACCTCTAAAGGGGAATGCTTTTTTTTTTAAGATTTTATTTATTTATTTATCTTTAGAGGGGAAGGAGAGAGGAAGAGAAACATCGATGTATGGTTGCCTTTCGTGCATCCCCTGCTGGGAGTTGGCCTGCAGGGAACTGACCTGCAACCCAGTTATGTGCCCTGACTGGGAATTGAACCGCGATCCTCTGGTTCACAGGCCCTCGCTCAATCCACTGAGCTACACCAGCCAGGAAAGGGGAATGCTTTTTAAAAAAAAATTTTTACTTTATTGCCCTTTCTGGCTTCTAGGAGCTGCCCGTTTCCTTTGGCGTGTGGTCCCTTTCCTCTTTCTGCCTCCCTTGTCCATATGCAAGAAGCTTGTAACTCCACTGGCTAACCCAGATAAATCCAGGATAATTCCTCCATCTCAAAATGAGCTGATCAGCAACTTTTACTTCCCTACAACCTTAATTCCTCTTTGTCATGTAACCTATTATATTCTCAGGCTTCAGAGGTAAGAGCATGAATATCTCTAAGGGCCATTATTCTGCTTACCACATGCCGTGTGGAAATAAGGCAGCAGATATCATCACGTTGGAGCTGTCTAGGCTTCCGAACTTTCAGAATCATCGGTCCGCCTTAAAGCCTCTGCATTTGCCGGTGGGAGTGCAGGCTGGAAAGTCACCCACAAGCCCGCATTCGCTCCTGATTGTTTTGGATTGAATATCATTGAGTCGTGAAACATTCAGTTTCTAATCTTCCAGGCCTTACTCACAGAAATCCACAGCACTATCATAAAGCTTATGATGTTTTTTCTAGATAGAGAACTTAATACATCTCAGCACAAGAATGCTTGAAGAGATTTTACTAAAAGAAAAATGTGATAAACTTGATAGCAAAACAAGTTGTGTTTTGGGTTACCTCCTGGAAATAATTCACTTTCTCTTAAACAAAAAATAATGGCAATTCTGTTCAGACTAACAGAGCTGGGCATTTATTTGAAAATAGGAATACTACCTCTTATCACAGATTGTCAACGTTTGATTGTAATTTGCCTCATCTGCCCAAACAGCAATGCAGGCTGTACAGGTTTCAGAAGAGGGTTTTGTACTTGCTGGTGTCTTCAGGTCTTGAGCCATGTGTCTCTAAGGACAAAAGGCTTAAACAAAAAGGAAAAAAAACACTATGAGACTGAAATGAAGGTCAGGAAAACTAACTTCACGTAAGAGGTATCACAAGGCAGTTAACTGTTGTTATTTTTTAATTAAATGAAATTACTCTCCAGAGAAAAGGGTAACTGGAGGGTTCCTCTAGCAAAATAGAAATTCAGTGTTTAATGTGAACATCAAGGTGAAAATCTACTAAGTGTACTTCATACAGAATTGTCTAGAGTCTGTTTCACATTAATATATTTATTATTAAAGTAGAAACTATATTTAAAATGACTTGGGAGTTATATCAAAATTATATAGTTCTTTCCTAAGATGTACATGTTAGGAATGTGGGAGCTTTTCTTCTATCAGTATTTTGTCATGCCAGAAGAGAGAAAGTTAAACACGCACGTAAAATTACCACTACACCTTTATATCCTTTGGCTATTTTCCTTCTAGACAATTTTCCTCTTTGTTTCTTTTTAAAATTCCATTTGAGACTATTTTCTCAATCCTCATTAAAGTGTTCATTTTACAGAATATTTTTTACTTTTCTTGTTTATGATTTAATTCAATATATGTTCCTTGAATTTGGGCAATGATTTTTTAAATAATAGAATTATTCTTCCACCTGTGCTTGCATTGCAATTGAAGGTATGTTTTTGGAAAACAGATCTGAGCATTTCCAAGATTATTGACCTTCAGTTCACCTTTGAAAACAGAAGTTACTTAAAAAAGCATGGCATTGTGGGATTGAAAGGCAGACTAAAATCTGTAAGGAAATCATCTGTATCTCGATTTGCTGATCTGATGTATCCATTTGTACCAGCTGGGGCACCGTTGGGCCCATCCTGCTTGTCCTGGCCACAGATTCATAAAGCCGATTGTGATGGTGACACGTTGTTCTTATATCTGACAGTATTTTCACTCATAACATCTTCAAGGGCACACTGTTTTTCCTCTGCTATCAAATCTAGTCCTGCGACCCTGGGGGACACCATGCTCACCACCTGGATTTTGTTCCTTAATGACAGGTCCATAAAACTGTAGAACTGGAGGAAGCCTTAGTTTGTAGGATTCTGGAAGGTCTCTGAGACCTGCCCTCAGTCCCTACCTCACTATGCTCTGGGAAGAGAATAGTGAGAATAGAGAATAGTGTTTTAATATGCTTTCTATCATAACTTTGCCTGGCCGAGGAGGGGTTTTCTGTCCAGGAAGCCACAGAAGGGTGCACAGGGAGAAGCCTGCCTGGATTTCCGTTGGTCACATCTGTACCCAGGGCTTGAAGGGGTGTGCCTTTCTCCTTCCTTGCATTAAGGGTGAAGTTTCCTCTTCAGTTCACATGAAAGGAGGCTCAGACAATCATTGATAGGCAGATACATTTCAATACATACTGTAATTAACACACATTGGAAGTGATATTGTAAGTATGGTGTTTCCACTTTGGGTGAAGATGGTATGCATTTTCACACAACTCTTTTGTTCCATACCAGTATTGAAGGTAGATAAAATATAATTCAGGAAAATTAAATAGATTTAGTCAAGGCTTAGAAAACTGGAGAGTATCTGCATGGACTAGAAGTGAGATAGAAGTGTGAAAGTGGGAGGAGTTGAAGTGAAGAGTCTGCTGAAATCTGGGTCCAGAAACAGGCAGTGACCCCTGGAAGTTCAGCTCCTGTGGAGCCTGAAAGTCCTCAGAAGAAGTTCTAAAGCTCAGGTTACCGGGAAGGCAGAGAAATAACAGGGCTTCTGGGTCACAAAGAGTACCTTATTCCCCCCGGAGCAAATGTCAAAGGCTGAAATAAACTACCGCTAAACTGCTGTCTTTGGCTATGCATAATGGGGCTGGTTTTGGTGGCCAGGACAATAGTTGATTTGGTGATGGGTGATGCAAATCCCTCAATCTCACTGCAAGACAGGGGCTTCACCCCATTGCCCTTAGACCTGCTTCTGGAAGGGTGCCCCAGAGAAGGGGATGGGCAGAGATGATTTAAAAAGCAATAGCAACGTGTACAAAACCAAGATTTCAGCAAGAAGTGAAGTGAAACCAGAATAAGGATATAAAAGATGGGACAACAGAAATGAAAAACTTGATCTCATGGGTTTGATCTACTAAGTATGTGAAACTCACCATACCCACTCCCCACAAATAATATACTTTTGAAGTGCATGTGGAACATTTGCAAATATTGGCCACATACCAAATCACAAACAACGTCTTTACAACTTTCACGAATAGGTATCATGCAAATGAATGCTGTAAACTTCACAATAGAACTATTTTTATTTTTCCTTTTTCTAACCTCTACTGAATAAGCTAGCTTTTAAAAATTATCTATCTATCTATCTATCTATCTATCTATCTGTCTGTCTATTTATTTTACAGAAAGGGGGAGGGAGAAAGAAAGGGAGAGAAACACCCGTGTGTGGTTGCCTCTTGCCTGCCCCATACTGGGTACATGGTCCACAACCCAGGCATGTGCCCTGACTGGGAATCAAACTGGTGACCCTTTGGTTCCAAGCCAACACTCAATCCACTGAGCCACACCAGCCAGAAATGAATAAACTGTCTTGTGAGGCTCCTATTTCTTATGTCTGGGAGATCATTGAAAATTGCTATAAGGTATGCATCAAAAATTAAAAGTATAATGGTGGGTTGACTAATGGTGGCATCTGAGGCAGGAGACATCCATTTAGAGATCTGTTCAGTTCATCCAGTTCTAGTAAAAAAGGGATTTATTCCCAATGTGTTGGAAGGTACCTTAGAGTAACAGTGGAAAGATCATGGGCCTTGAATCAGAAAGACTTATATTGACTTTAAGCTTCACGACTAAGTTACTAAACCCTTTTGAGTCTCATTTGCCTCATGTGTAGAATGGAGATAGCCTGGTCTGACTTTGCAGGGTGATTGTGAGGACCAGTAATACAGGTACACACCTTTGCAGTTCCTGACATGTAATTACTATGTGCCAAATGTTAGACTGATGGTCATGGGGAGTGACAGTTTGTGGCATCTGAAAGCTAGTGGCATTACCATATATAATACATACATGTAGTACTACATACTCAGCGTTGTCATAATACACACTCATACAACTAGCTGTACTTGGCACGCAGTAGAAGACATTCAATAACTGCTCTTTTTTTGAAATAAGTGAGATTATTTCCAAAATACATAAAGAAAAAATTTGTTTTATTAGTTATATAGATATACATTCTAACATGGTTTATAGTATTTTAAATATTTATATTATTATTATATGATATATCTATGTGAAAAACAAAATGAAAATGACTTGTTAACTCACTTTATTTTTGAAACACATTAGAATAAAAGACAATTCCATGAGCTACAGGAAATAAATATTTGAATAAAATATTTCAGTAAAAATTGAATACAAATGTTTTGTAATTGTTCCAAACATCTAGTCATTTCTGTGTCTAGATAATTAAGTGATTTTTTTTTTTTAGCTTTCACTCATACATTTGGAGTCATGTCAGCAGCCCATAGCCTACAAATCAATCAGGCAGTTATATAAGCACCATTTTGACCATAGCTAATGATTTTTTTAAAAAAGATATAAAATAAATATGGAGCATCTAAAGTTCAAAATCCATCCAAAATAGTATGTCACTATTTTCAAATTGTATTCAGGACATAAATCTGCCTCAGGTCTCTTTAAAATTGGCAAATGCACTTTTCTTACAACCAATGAAAATTTATCTAAATTGTAACTCACTTTGCTGTTAATAAAATAGAGCCTGATCTGAAGTCCAATGTCTATGTTATTTTCTACATGTTAAGTGATTCACAATATAAAATTAAGAATAAAATATGAGTCACTTTTAAAATAAATATTGCAAGATTTAAAGATCTTGATATTTAAAACCCTTTTTTTACTGAAATACATTTATGATAAATCTGATTTGTATATGGGCTAGTCAGAGATGACATATCTGATTTGTATATGGGCTAGTCAGAGATGATTTTAAAAACATCATTTCTAATTAAAAATTATGAGGGGAAATTTTTTGAGCCATGAACAGAAAACACAAAATATATTGGAGGCTAAAATATATCCATGTATTTTAATATTATGGATGGCTAGTGAAGTGGGAGCACCGGGAGAAGATGGAGAACAAATCAACAAACCAAATAAGCAAATAAATAAACATGATAGGCAAGTGTGGAAGAAAGGTGAGGAGAGACACCGATACAAAATACATGGAGAACTTTGTAAACCTTCTAAACAGGGAAGCAGACACATGTTTGGATACAGCCTTCTTGGGAGGCAACGTGATGTTAAGCAAACACTGTATCTCCTTTCGCACTGAAATATCTCATGATCTGTCCTTACTATCCGTACCACCCCCTTTAGATGCAAAAAGAATGATGTCCTCTCTCCGTTTTAGAAAATTCCAATGGGATCTTTCGTTCAATCATGTTATCTTCCTTATTTTTATAAACTTCTATTCAAATCTTTCTTTTTGTCCTAATATTGCCAGTGTTTTCTAGAATTCAAAGTTTGAGATGCATTAAGACCAAGATGCTGCCATCTGTGCTATGCCTTGCTTTCTTCACACTGTAAAAAGGTCGTCAATGAGCCTGATACATCTGCTGAGTGCATTTCCTTGATATCTGGTCACTTCATGACGCCAACTAAGCTGAATTCTTGCTGAGCAACAATAACCCAGCCAACAAATCCAGTTGCCTTTTAAAGTCTTTTCTTTATTATGTTTGTCCTTAATAATATAAACACCTCTCTTACATATTCTCTCTTCATCTAGGTTTTGTAAAACCACAAAAAGCCTAGTTCTCTACCTACTTACTCAGACCTCTCCTTCTTTGTCTCTTTCCAAGGTTTGTTTATTTATTTCCTTATTTTCCTTGCTTCCCCCCAAAACACAGATTGTTATGACTCTCTTTCCTTATTTAATATTTATCCCATGACAGGCGTCTCACTTAACTTCTCAAATTTTGTTACTTGCTTTCAATGTAATGACTTCTAAAGATCCAGCTTTAACTCTGACTTTAATCTACCTCTCTGGACACCTACTTAACTTTGTACTTTCTCACCTTGTATTTCCCTGCCACTTAAAAATTAAAATATCTGAAAGTAAATGCCTCATCTCTCCCTGTAAGCAGGATGACATGCCTAATTTAGGAGACTTAGAAGCTATGCTTCTGGTTGATTCTGCCACTCTTTGGATCAATTTATCTAATTAGGCATGTAAAATAATCTGGATTTTCTCTTCATTGTGCTTTTAGATCATATATATATATATATATATATATATATATATTTCATTTTCTGTATTTTTTTCATGCTGTCGAGTATCCTTATAATCATTACTCTAAACTACCTGTCTAATAAATTACTTGCCTCTATTTCATTTAGTTCTTCTTCTGGAGAATTCTCTTATTCTTTCCTTTGGGGCATATTTCTTTGTCTTCCCTCTTTGGCTGCTTCTTTGTGTTTGTTTCTAAGTACTAAGTCGATCTACAAAGACAAGTGGAGACCTATGTCACATGCTGCCTGTGACTGGCCCCGGGCAACCTGTTTCGAGCTAACAACAACCCACAGCTGTGTGGCTCCCTTTGCTGGGCCTGGGTGTGTGCAGACAGAACCAAGCTGCTTCCCAAGGCTGGCTTTTACTAGCACTAGGCCCAGGGGAGGGTCAGCTAATATCTCAGAACTCCCAGAGATCTGTTTTCACCTGCAGGCTTTCTGTTAAGCTTAAGCACTAAAATTGCTTCTAGGTGTACCCCTTTGCAAACTGGCTTAAGCTCCACAGGAGGCCAAGGTAAGAGGGATTCATGCAGGTGGGGCTTTTGCTTCTCCTCGGGCAGATACCGCTTGGAGGGGAATGCTCTGCCTGAGAGAGATGGCTTCTGCAGTATGGAGAATCACTTACCCTGTCAGAGCCCAGGGTAAGTAGCTGCAAACAAAATTTTGCGCATTGCCCTTTAAAGAAGTGCTCTGAGCACTCTGCTTCTTGAGCCACCTTTCCCTGGCAGACAGAAACTCTGGTGTTTTTCACAGCCAGATGTTATTTGGCTTCCTTTCCTGGTTCTGGTGTTCTAGGCTGGGGAGGTCAGCTTGGGCTTTAGACCCCACACTTCTCTGGGAGAAGCCCCATGGCTGCTGAAATATCCCTCCAGAACTTCAGCTGTTGTCTGTGGGAGCCCAGCCAGCGCCCTCCCACCTCTGCACTCCCTACCAGTCTCATCGTGGTGAAGTGTTTCCTTCCATAAGTTCTTGATTATGCAGTTTTTTTCCAGCTAGTGTTCAGTTGGTTATTCAGGATGATTTTTCCATAATTTAGGTGTAATTCCAGTTTGGCCCAGGGAGGTGGTTAGTGTACCTTCCACCTACTCCGCTGCCATCTTGGATCCTTTAACTCTTATTTATGTGAATTAGCCTACAATGGAAATTAGTTTTGTTATATACAGTTGTTTTGCTTAAAGTCACAGAACCTATAGATAATGTTAAATGAGCAGTTACTGTATATATGAGAAGTGATATTTGTTATGCTTTTATATGATTCAGTGCCTGGAAGAGTGTGTTATACCATAGTCAATGATTAATAAGGATCTTTTCATTGACGTTGCTAACCTTAACTTCATTTAATTACATCTCCTCTCTCTGTAGATTTTCTCTCCTAAGACTTCATTTTTTATTTTCATCTCTTCATATTTTCCAAAATATCACGTTTAATTCTTAGCTATCGGTAAACAAATACCACTCTTCTGAAATTCTTGTGTCATAAGGAGTGAATTAAATACTATTGAGGTAAACCGACTTCCTACCAGCAAGTTATCTGATCTTTTCACTGGTAAGAATCGGTTTTGTGAACCAACGGACCTAGCTTAGGGTGACATTGTCCCAGGTTTGTCTGAGACAACACTATTTTATGCATGTTGTCCTGGACTAACTGTTAATAGTAGCTCCTTCCACTCTCAAAGTGTCCAGGTTTTGATGATAAATTATATGTTTACTTTACCTATACTGCCTCTTGTGAAATTACATTTGCTTTCTAGTAGAAATTTTTTAAAAGATCTCTGTAGTATTTTAATCATATGTCATTTAATACTTCTTTTACCAGCATTTTTATTAATGAGCTGAATTTTCTGGTTTAGATGAGAAATGTGTTTGCTTCAAAATGGCTTCATGATATTTGCTAGTCTCATCTTCGATGATGTGCACTGAAGTGTGAGGCGGGGCTAAGGTTTATGAATTTATAATCAATGCCACACTGAGAAGGGCTGAAGGCAGTCGTATACGACTAAAGGAAACCACAGAAACAGCTTTCAAAGAACAGGGTACCCACTAACTTGCACTTGGCTGGAGCTATTGCTAACTGAGCAAAGGAAGTAGATTCTAAATTTGACTAAGTTCAAATCAGGGCACTGAAACTACAAACTGGTGAGCAGAGAGCAAAGATGGATGAAGTCAGAAACCTATAGGGAAAAGAAAAGAGCCATGCTTAGTATGCTGGCCTTGACCTCAGGGAGAATGTATGGCTGCCATGGTTAAAAGAATCCAGAAACTGTTTATGTATTTCCTCTGAGACATTATGGCTCTCAAAAAAACGCCTTGGCAATGTTCCAGTTACACTACAGAAATCTGCTCAATGTGGACGCTCAGATTTCAGCAGGGATTTGCTGTCAAATATTTTGGTTTTAATTCACGGCAAATTTTCACATCATTTATAGGAAACTTTCAGATTGACTCAGGGAACGTACATGTAGAGGGAGCTGGAAAAGCATGTTTTAAAATCTTAAAACAAAAAAGAATGATTTCATAATCCTCCGTGTTATTCTTATATAAGAATCAGTCCATGTACTGTTTTATTCCTAGAGGGGTCTTCTGTTCCTCTTATTTGGGCTGCAATTTCTATTTAATGATTTATTCACTTGTAAATTATTTGCAGTCCACTATATAAGATCTTGCAGATATTTTATGATGACTTTCAGAAACCGGGCTCCTGAATGCTGTATTTGCTCTTTCTGAAAGCATGCTCCAAATGCCCTGTTGCTCTGTCTCAACCTTCATTTGTTATTCTTTGTGGATTCCAATGGACAGGCTATACTTGCAATTGAACTTCAGCCTTCGAAAGTTGTCAGTTCTGGTCTGAACTAGCATGTCTGAAGGTTCATTTGTCTTGTCAGAGTTCAAAAGGGTACCTGAGTATTGTCCCCTGGCCCCCTCCCTTTCTTTGCTTTTTCAAATAATTCTGCAGTGCTACTTGGATTTTGGCCTCAACTCCTGGGACTGTATATGCTGAGGGGTGGGGGAGTGAGGCTCCTTCTGCTCACCTTCCCAACGGAAGAAGGTAACAGTGGAAGGAATGGGAAAATGAAACCTGAAGGTATTAACTTTTAAATTCCCAAACCAGTGCAGTACTTGTCACTTCAGGCTTCTGAATTTCATTAATGTCGACAGAGATGAACAACACATCCTAACTTAGGGCTGGCGCCCGCAGCTGCACAGCACTGACTTCTTTATCAGCACCAGCGTAGGGCCTCATGCCCCGAGTCTGGTGTTCTTAGTGGTAAAACCATTTCCCTGGAATGGGTAGTTGGAAGGACAATGGAACTGCAGGCCAGTATCTAAAGAAAATCTCTTCTTTCTCTATTTTTGTCTCCCTTCAGCTACTTTCTTGCAATCCCCTTACCTCAAATATGTTGAAACAGTTCCATTTTTGTAAGTGCCATATAATATAAACAGAAGAGAAGAAAGTGATTAAGAACAGGAGGAAGAAAGTAGAGAAAAAGGAAGAGTATAATAGGAGAGGAAACAAGAGGAAAATTATTTAAGTTCATTTAAATTAATATCATGATTTAATATTTAAGTTCATTAATATCATGATTTTATACCTTATCTTGAGATCATTTATTTGCTCAATTTATCTGCTCACATATTGCTGCCTTTTAGTTTACTCAGTTATTAAAAACCACCCGGCTGGTGTGACTCAGTGGATTGAGTGTGGGCCTGCGAACCAAAGGGTCTCCAGTTTGATTCCCAGTCAGGGCACATGCCTGGCTTGCAGGCCAGGGTCCCAGTTGCGGGTGTGTGAGAGGCAACCACACATTGATGTTTCTCCCCCTGTCTTTCTCCTTCCCTTCCTCTCTAAAAATAAATAAAACATATTTTAAAAAAAATTTAAAAAGCCATAGCTTTGTGTCAACATCATGCCCATAGTGTAGATATGTGAATACAAAATTCACTTATGAGTGATATCTATTGTGATTTTATTCAACTAAAACTATTCTCTAGTCAAAAGGGTTCATGTGACTATATTTTTACCTACCATTCCTTATAAACATAGTTAGCATTACCATATATAATACATACATGTAGTACTACATACTCAGCGTTGTCATAATACACACTCATACAACTAGCTGTACTTGGCCTGCAGTGGAAGACATTCAATAACTGCTCTTTTTTGGAAATAAGTGAGATTATTTCCAAAATACACAAAGAAAAAAATTTGTTTTATTAGTTATATAGATATACATTCTCACATGGCTTATAGTATTTTAAATATTTATATTATTATTACAACAAAGAATTATTTAATATATTTGTTAATAAATTCAGACATTTGGCTTTTTCCATAAGCTATTCTGTTGCTATTCGGGGGCAGGAGCAGTAACAATTAAAAACATTTCATTTAGATAAGCATTTCAGACATATTTTTACCATGTATTATGTCATAATCTTGATAAAATCATTTAAATCACAAATCAGTAAGGAAAAAAAGAAGTAACTTTGTAGAACAATGGCAAATATTTTCAATGTGCATGTCATAAAAGAGACTATCCAAATGGCCTATAACCTCCAGGGGAGTTAAGATGGAGTCACAGCAAATAGCACCATGCAGTCAAGGGAACAGCTGCCATTGGAAAGGCTGCCAGCACTTTTACAATAACGCTCATAAATATCTGGTGTGGCTTTCAATTGTCGTAACCACTTTGGAAGACAGTTTTCAGCTATCCAATGAAGCTCTATATAGGCATATCCGTATCATTCAACAGTTACAATTCTAGGTATATGTGCTAGTGAAATGCACGCATATATGCACCAGAGGATAGAAATAAGAAAGACTGTAGTAGGAGTATAATTCAAAGCAATCATAAAGTACAAACAGCCCTAACATCATCAATATAAGAAGAGATAAATTATGAGTTAATGAAAATGGTTGAACTACCATTATAAATAATAGCATCAATGGATTTTTGTAAACCCGAGGTTAAGCCCAAGAAACCAGGCATAAAGAAATGAATGCTGTATGATTTTGATTACAGAAAGTTCTAATTGCATTGTGTAAAGAAGGATGTTTAAGCAGTAAATAAATAATTATCATAGAAAGTGAAGATAGTAGTTTTTTTAAGTTTGATGAGTTTTATTTTTATAAAATACTTAAATTTCATTACATTTTTGCATGTGTTTTATTTTTACTTAAGCATAGTTGCTATATAATATCATATCAGTTTCAGGTGTACAATATAGTGATTGAACATTTATATACCTTATAGTGTAATAACCACCTTAAGACTAGTAATCATGTGTCCCCATACAAACTTATCACAATATTATTTATTATATTCCCCTTCACTTTTTTTACCCATCTCCCACCCCTGCAGGGTTTTTTTTATTTTTATTTTTTTGAGGAAGAAGTAAGTTGGATTGAGAAGGTACATATAGAGTTTCTGGTAACATTCTATTTCTTGACCATGATGGTGCTTACTTGTACATTCATATTTTGAAAACTTTTTCTTATGTGTTGATTTCATAATAAAGTATGTATTTAAAATGCAATACCTTTAGCTCGGTGTACCTTAGTCCCTATTAGTTAATAAATGTGGACCAAGCAAGAATCTGAGAGAAAATCTACCAGGGAAAATTAAAGCCAGGAAATCAGGTTCAAAAAATATAAAAAAATAGAAAGGGCAAGAAGGACACAATTGTGTAGACGAATAATCCACACAGGTTGGGGCTGGATGTTACTAACATTTTATCCAATTGAAAGATACTGACAGTGACTATAAATACCCATAGTGTAACTGCTCCCTGAATCCAGTCATGTTACTTAAAAATCAGTTATTGACCTGGCTGGTGTAGCTCAGGGGATTGAGCGTGGGCCTGCGAACCAGATGATCGCGGTTCGATTCCCAGTCAGGGCACATGCCTGGGTTGCAGGCCAGTTCCCAGCAGGGGACGCATGAGAGGCAACCATACATTGGTATTTCTCTCCCTCTCTCCTTCCCTTCCCCTCTAAAGATAAATAAATAAAATCTTTAAAAAAATTAGTTATTGAGTATTTTCCCCCTTCAACATTATTATGCACCTAGGCTAATGGGAATATAACAGACAATATCACTGCCCACAGGGAGCTAGTGATGAGGAACAGAATATAAAAAAGCGTGTATAATAATATATAGACACATATGCCCCAATTTCCAGCATATCAGACCCAGGACACAGAAAAGGATTTGGTCTTGTTTGAGGACAGGAAGTCTTCTCCCACTGTAAAATATGACCAAGAATAAAGGATGAGTGGTGGAAGCAGGAAGAGTTATAGCTTAAATTTCCCAGGTAAGAAACTGGCAAGAGATTGACCACTATGAGTGAGGGCGATGGCAGAAATGTCAGAGGTTTGAGGACAATGTTAAAGTTTTAAAACAGCAGCCCTGGCTGGTGTAGCTCAATGGATTGAACACGGGCCTGTGAAGCAAAGGGTTGACGGTTCAATTCCCAGTCAGGGCACATGCCTGGGTTGCAGGCCAGGTCCCCAGTAGGGGACACATGAAAAGCAACCACACATTGATGTTTCTCTCCCACTCTTTCTCCTTCCCATCTCCTCTCTCTAAAAATAAATAAATAAAATATTTAAAAAAAACAGCAAAGAAACAGAGTAAAAGATGAGTATGGAAACACTTAAGTGCTATCTGACACCTAAGACCAACTTGGGCTGAAAATCATGAATTTACAACAAATCAGTACGGGTAATTTTCTCATATTTTTAGCCATTTACAACCATTAGATTTATCTATGATTGAGGTTGTTGAGTGGGTATGAATGAAAGAAAATTGAGAAATTGAGGAAGATTCAGGAATACTGGGCAGGAGAGTTAATTAAATTGTTTAAAAATTGAGTATTGACACCATATTGAAACCTTTTGGTTAATATATCTTAATAGTCAATGGTAATATCTTCAGGCTGAAGAACAGCAACCTGATACAATAGTAACTGGAATAGCCGTCAATCAGTTGAATGGTATTAATTTTGTTTTGTAAAGGCAACTTCAATTAGAGCTTTTAAAAAATTGTGTTCAAGATGAAAACCTCAAAGAGTTTGCGATACTGTTTTTTTTTTTAGTTTCAGAGTCCACAAAATATTTTAAAAAGCTAAAAAATTAGGTAACTTGAGGCATAGTTATTAGACAAAATTGGCCGTTTTAGTGATCAGCCTGCTTGAAAGTAAGAAAGGTTCAGATAGCATGATGAGTTAGGCACCACCTCATTATTGCACAGATAAACACTTGCACAGAAATATTTAAAGAAGAGCTAAAAAAAGCTGCACACAGGTTGGGGCTGGATGTTATTAACATTTCATCCAATTTGAAAGATACTGACAGTGACTATAAATGCCCATAGTGTAACTGTAAGTTAATCATCTCCTCTCAGAAAACATATTTTATGACCAAAGCAAACACAAAGAATAAAAATAATAAATCTGGTTTTTAACTTTTTAGCTTTTGATTATTAGTAGTAGGTAGAAAACATGCTACAATTTGTGTCCCTTCAAATAAAATTAAGCACAAAGGCCCGGGCCACTGTGGCTCAGTTGGTTGGAGGATCATCCCATTCACCAAACTGTTGCAGGTTCGATTCCTGGTTAGGGAGCCTATGAGAGGCAACCAATCAATGCTTCCCTCTCACATCAATGTCTCTCTCTTTAACTCTCTCTCTCTGTTTCTCTCTCTCTTGCTGCCACCCACCTGCACTTCCTCTCTCTAAAAGCAATAAAAAATTCCTAAGGTGAGGATTAAAGAAAAAACAAAACAAAATAAATACAAGGGAACTAAGTAGCCACTCAAAATGATTATAGGCTGACCTAGTAAAACATAATCAGTCCTGGAGACAGTAGAGTAAAATATGCTGTTGTTCATGCATATCTGGAAAGAACTTCTCAAGGGGGTGATGTAAACTTTGGGACACTAGTCTAGGAAGAATATTATTTGGTACTTTGAGATTCAGAGAAGCTATTACTCTAGTTCTGAAAGTTTCTAAACCTGGAGATCAGATTTAATTAGTTTATTTATTTTTAGCCCGGTAGCTTTCAACAGTGAGAGATGCTAATAAATCAAAGCCAGACTATGTGCTTAAAAACAGAAATCATGTGACCACCAGCTAGTTAGACAGTCTTGGAAAAGGCTTTATTTTCTTAGCCTCAATTTCTTCAACTTTAAATTTACTAAATAACTTCTAAAAATCCTTTAAGTTCACAGGTAGAATTTTGTGGATTGCACATATTATCTCTCAACAATAATTGGTCCAGCTTATTTCCAATAAAAAGAAAGGGAATTATTCTGATATTTTAAGAAGGTGATATAACAGGTCTGTGGAGTGGGAAAGGGACTAGAAAACATACAACTTAAGTTTGTGCCTAATAATTTTATATAATGTTGCTGACAACAATTTTAGCATTGATGCCATGGAATTATCATGTACTCTTCCTGTTGCCTAATCAGGATGAAAGAATTTTGATCAAATAGCAAAATAAAAACTAGAAAAAAAGTATAAAAATATAAGAGATTTTGTGCTCTGTGCAATTTTGATAACATGTTATCACAAACCCATATAGTCGAAAGGCTGTGCTGAGGCATTGGGGCTAGGGGTACATGTATAGGTCTACCAGGAAAGCTGGGTTGTAGGCAGTTGCTTGTTAGACCAATCCCTCTCAAATTGAACTTTCAATACAAGCAGTTCTAGCTAATATCATTAAAGAATTATTAGGATGACCTTATAAGTTGATAAAATATTCATTAGAATGGAAAAATAGGTAAGAACACCCAACACAATTTTGAAAAAGAACGGTTGTGAAAGCAGTGGGGTAGGAGGTAGGGGTAGGAGGTAGGGGGAGATTTTCTTCTGCACAACAACAAAATATTTTAAAGAATGAATATTACAACTCTGTCTTTTGGGCATAAGACTAGTAAAAGATATCTTTAGTATTAAGAGGAGGAGAAGCTATCTAATATTCTAATTTAGAATGTTGAAAAATGAGAAAAACCTAAAATACTTTATTGTGATTATTTACTGTAGATTTTTCAAAAGGTTAAACTTGTACTGACATTCATAAAATTCTAAATGTAGGAGTATAAGAGTTATAAAATAAAATGTAGGGAAATATGTTCATAAATTTGATCTCGGTTAGAGTATATTCTTTATTTTATTTTATTATTATTTTTTACTTTATTTTATTTATTTATTTTTAAAATTTAATTCTTGTTCAAGTACAGGTTTCTGTCTTATACTCCCAACCCTGCCCGCCCCCCGCCCCATGCTCCCTGCCTCCCTCCCCTTTCCACCCCCCACCCTTAGTTATTGTCCCTGTGTCTTTTATACTTGTTCATGTGAGTCCATCCCCTTTTCCCCTGTGATTCTCTCCCCTCTCCCCTCTGGACACTGTCAGGTTAGAGTATATTCTTTATCAAGCTACAGTATGCAAAGCCATAAAGAAAGAATATTGAAAAAATAACGAGGTGCTAAATCAGATAAAGTTCAAGGATGATGTACAGCTTAGAAAATTATATATAACAAATGATTAATATTGAGAATAAAGGAAGACTTGTTGAAAGACTTCAAAGGTCAGAAAGGATGAGGGAAGGAAAGAAGAAAGGAAGTATGGATAAAAATTTTTGTGCATAATCAGACAAGAAAAAGAAATAAAAGTCATTCAAATTGGAAAGGAGGAAGTAAAACTATCATTTGCAGATGACACTATAGTGTACATAGAAAATCCTATAGACTCCTCCAAAAAACTACTCGACCTAATAAATGAATTTGGCAAAACAGCTGGATACAAAGTCAATACTCAGAAATCAAAGGCATTTTTGTACACCAACAATGAAACATCAGAAATGGAAATCAGGAAAATAATTCCATTTGCTATAGCAACAGGAAAAATAAAGTACCTAGGAACAAACCTAACCAAGGAGGTAAAAGACCTGTACTCAGAAAAGTGTACAACACTCAAGAAAGAAATTAAGAACGACACACACACACACACACACACACACAAATGGAAGCATGTACCATGCTCATGGATTGGAAGAATTAATTTCATCAAAATGGCCATACTATGCAATGTGATTTATAGGTTCAATGCACTACCTATTAAAGCACCAATGACATATTTCACAGATATAGAACAAACATTTCAGAAATTTATATGGAACCATAAATGACCCCGAGTAGCTGCAGCAATTTTGAGAAAGAAGAAAAAAGCAGGAGGGATCACAATATCTGATATCAAACTGTATTACAAGGCCACTATAATCAAAACAATATGGTACTGGCATAAAAACAGGCACCTAGACCAATGGAGCAGAACTGAGAGACCAGAAATAAATCCAACTCTCTTTGGTCAATTAATGTTTGACAAAGGCGGGGAAGAAGCATATAATGAAGTAAAAATAGCCTCTTTAACAAATGGTGTTGGGAGATCTGGACAGCTACATACAAAAAATGATACTTGATCACCAACTTACACCATACGTAAAAATAAATTCAAGGTGGATAAAAGACTTAAATATAAATTATAACACCATAAAAGTCCTAGAGGAAACATTGGCAGGAAAATCTCAGACATTCCACATGGCAACGTCTTCACTGATATGTCGCCTAAAGCAAGGGACATAAAGAAAAGAATAAACAAATGGAACCCCATTAAATTAAAAAATCTTCTGCATGGTTAAAGAAAACAGCATTAAAACGAAAAGACAACCATGTGGGAAAACATATTTGCCAACGATACCTCAGACAGGGGTTTGATCTCCAAAATATATAAAGAACTCACATGACTCCACTCCAGGAAGACAAAAAAACTGTTAAAAAGTATGCACAAAGGACCTGAACATACACTTCTCCAAAGAGGACATTCAGAGAGCCCAGAGCCATATGAAAGGATCCTCAGCATCACTAGCCACCAGAGAGATGCAAATTAAAACCACAATGAGATACCACTTCACACCAGTCAGAATGGTCATCACAAATAAAGCGACAAACAACAAGTGTTGGAGAGGATGTGGAGAAAAGGGAACCCTAGTGCACTATTGGTAGAAATGCAGACTGGTGCAGCCACTGTGGAAACCAGTATGGAATTTCCTCAGAAAACTAAAAATAGAACTGCCTTTTGACCCAGCAGTTCCACTGCTGGGATTATACCCTAAGAGCCCTGAAACACCAATCCAAAAGAACTTGTGCACCCCAATGTTCATAGCAGCACAATTTACAATAGCCAAGTGCTGGAAGCAACCTAAGTGCCTATCAGCAAATGAGTGGATCAAAAAACTATGGTACATTTACACAATGGCAAACTATGCAGCAGAGAGAAAGAAGGAGCCTCTAGCCTTTGTGACAGCATAGATGGAACTGGAGAGCATTATGCTAAGTGAAATAAGCCAGGTGGTGAGGGAGAAATACCATATGATCTCAACTTTAACTGGAACATAATGAACAAAAGAAAAAAAGCAAATAAAATATAGCCAGAGACATTAAAATTAAGAACAATCTAACAATAGCCAGAGGGGACAGGGGAGGGGACAGTGGGGACAAGGGTGTTCAGAAACTACTATAAAGGACACATGGACAAAACCAAGGGGGAGGGTGGAAGCAAGGAAGGGAGGTGGGCTTGACTGGGGTGGGGAGAAAATACAGACAACTGTAATTGAACAACAATAAAGTAATTTAAAAAATTTGTGCATATTTTACACATTTATATTTTGTAGTACTTCCAACTTGCATATATTTATGCATATTGCATATATTTTATATATGAACATGCATAGAATGAGAGTCTACTCTTCTATCATTCACAGTAGTAATCCTTGGTAAGGAGGCGTGGCATGATTGGTGAGTTATCTCAATCTGCCAAAGTTATTGAACCACTAAGACTAAGAAGATGGACCAGAAATGAGAAGTTAAAAACTAATGGTAGGTCTTGAATTGGAGAAGGTGTAGCTGAAATTGGAGAGTTTAGTTGTAACAAAACAAGGTTTGAATGTAATTGGTGTCTTTAGAGTCTGGAGTTAATAAGCTTCCAACACCTTGTTACTTTTATACATGTAGGCTTAGAGTAGGGGCCTTAAAAAGGAGGCATCTTGAACAGATGCTTCTAAACTGAGTGTGGGGATAACTAAGGATAGGAAATCTGAAGGTACCAGTGCTCATTGATAGCACTGATAGAAGTTGAAGTCCTAGTGTGAGAATGAAGCTGCTCTACGCTTCTTAAAGACTTTTGGAATATTTAAAGATGTCCTGGAGGTTCCTAAGCCTCTCCTCATTTTTTTGAATTCTTGTTTCTTTATTCTTTTCTGGTTGGATGTTTTGTTCTTCCTTCTGGTCCACTCCATTGATTTGAGTCCCAGTTTCCTTTCCATCACTATTGGTTTCCTGTGCATTTCCCTTCATTTCAATTAGTTTAGCCTTCATATGTTCCTCTAATTTGTGACTATAATCAACCAGTTCTGTGAGCATCCTGATCACCAGTGTTTTGAACTGTGCATCTGAGAGGTTCGTTATTTGCTGGTGGCTTAGTTATCGGCTCTGGGGCTTTGAGTTCTTCTTGAGCCATATTTTGGACTATTCATGCCTGTTACAACATCCAAATTATAGGGGTACCAGAAGGGGAAGAGGAAGACCAACAAGTGGAAAACTTATTTGAACAAATAATAAAGGAGAACTTCCCCACTCTGGCAAAGGAAATAGACTTCCAGGAAATCCAGGAAGCTCAGAGAGTCCCAAAGAAGTTGGACCCAAGAAGGAACACACCAAGGCACATCGTAATTACATTGCCCAAGATTAAAATGAGGGAGAGAATCCTAGAAGCAGCAAGAGATAAGGGAACAGTCACCTACAAAGGAGTTCCCATCAGACTGTCAGCGGATTTCTCAAAAGAGACCTTACAGCTAAGAAGGGACTGGAAAGAAGTATTCCAAGTCATGAAATCCAAAGACCTACAGCCAAGATTGCTTTATCTAGCAAAGTTTTCATTTAGAATGGAAGGAAAGATAAAATGCTTCTCAGATAAGGTCAAATTCAAGGAGTTCATCATCACCAAGCCCTCATTATATGAAATGTTAAAAGGACTTATCGAAGAAAAAGAAGATGAAAAAAATGAACAGTGAAAGGACAGGAAACTCTTAGTTATCAACAACCACACCTAAAACAAAAGCAAACCAAGAGGACAGCTAGATCAGGAGTGGAACCATAGAAATGAAGAAAACATGGAGGGTTAGAAACAGGGGGGTGGCTTACTCCTTCCCACAGAGAAGTGAGTTTGAGGTCCCCACCCACCCTCTGGCCCCGTCNATACAATCTAAAGAACTTGAGACATGTGATCATAAACTAAAGGGGGAGGGAATGGGGGGAGGGAGTGTGCAGGGTGGAGGGGAATGAAGGGGGGAATAGAACAACTGTAATGGTATAATCAATAAAATATATTTTTAAAAAAAGACTTTTGGATATCAGATTAACCAGAGTGGATGCGAGCTGAGGGAATTGTACTTGTGTCTCCAGGTTTAGCTGGAACCAAAAAATTCTGTGGGAGGGACAGAAAAGTAGAACAGGAAAATGACCTACATACATGATTTTAAATTCTCTTCACAGTGGACTCTGTAATATTCATTCCAGAGAATGCAAAGGCAAATAAAATAAAACCTTCAACATCAAGTTTTCCAATGATGTGGTTTGGCTTAATCTAGAATTAAAATATATTCCAGCATTCTGTTCAGGTTATGAGAATTTTTAAATACAATCTTATGTCAAGGTAGACTAAATTTCCATCTGCTTTTCTTCTGTTCTTACCTGCTTAAAGCTGTACTTACAGTTATTTATGTGAAAATAGCCCCTTTAATCATACTTTAGGCTTGCCAAAGAACAGTTAATAGATTTTACAGAGTTTGGCTAAGGTCTGAATTTATATGAAGAGCTCATGGTGCTCTTGTGTACACAGTTATGTTTTGCTTTAAACATAATTAGATTTCATTATGTGCCCAATAAACATTTTATTGAGGGTTTCACAATGTCCATGGCCATAGAGCTTTCTTCACAGCCAAAACACTTGTTGAGCTTCAATTTTTTCAGTCATGTTAATTGTGGGAAATTGATTGTTTGGGAACTGGAAAGACAGCCTGCTTATGGCTGAGAGAAAAAAGCCTGGGGGTGGCCTCTGCTCTCTCTGCCTGAGGTTCTGTACTACAGAAAGGTCTGCCTGCTCCCTGGAGGTGAGGCACACACCCTCTCCCGCCCTGAGAACAATCTTGAGGTCAGATGTCAGCAGAATAGTCCTATTGCAATATTGTTCTATCATTCAGTACTACACTCTCCCTTGCTTCTCTTCCTTGTGTGTCCGCATATATACAGTAGCTCCACATTGACTCTGAACAGAACAATGAAGCACCTTAGACAGGAAATGGTCATCTTGTGCTTAGAATAAATTAGAGACTTGAATTCAGACTTAAAAGCCTTCTGTGATCTCATCTTGCACCCGTTAACCTGCTTTTCTCATTTCCTTTCATATATCACAGGCTTCAGAAGTTACTTATCACTCTCCTGCCCTTGCCTTACATATTCTCCCTCCATCCCACCCCCCATCTCTACATATTCTAAATTCCGCCATTCTTCAGGGCCCAACTCAATTTCCACATGCTTCTATTAACTGTTCTCATCCCCTGGTCCTTTTTAATTTTTACTATCTTTAGAATACCCTTGATAACTATAAGACATTCATCACCTTCTATCTTAGCTTGTGGGTGTCTCATTTTCAAAGTAGGTTCTGAAAAACAAACTGTTAAATATTAAATGAAGAGAGAAACAGCCTGGAGGCTTTCTCTTTTTTCCGTATTTGGTTGTGGAATACTCCATTTGCTGAAATAGTGGTTTAGATTTCTCTGGGCAAGACCAATCAATGCCTGTGAATTCTGGATCATATTATGAAAATCTGGTCTGAGCAGGTCCATGCTTTATTGGGGCAAATCCTGAAGCTTAATATAAAGTACCTCACGAAAATTTGGCATAGTTCCACACGCCACTCTGTATAGTGGCCTATCAGGTGTCCATCTTTTCCTTGCATTTAGTGACATAACCAATTTTTATCTGTGTACATTGCTGCCAGCTAAAATATTACATGTCCACTCCTTCCTTGGGGTTCTGTGTAGGCCTGTGGCAGTGTTTTGCTCAGCAGATGTACTTGGAGATTTCCTTTATTAACTATCCTAAAAGTGTGCCTCTTCCAGCCCGTCTTCCATATTGGTGTTTAGAAAAGAACATGAAGGCTGGACTTCACCCAGCCATCTGGGACTGTTAGGAGAATGCCTTCCTGTAGAGACTGTGGGAAACAGAAGCGATTTAAGTGAATTGTTATGTTAGGATTTTGGTCACATGCAGCTGAACTCATTTCTAACTGGTATTTTCTGTAAAGTTGGGCTCACCTCTGCTAACCTGTGAGTTGTGACCTTAGTTCATTCTGAAACCATAAGGAAATGACATGTAACCGAGTCCCTGGAGTACTGTGTCCATTCTGAAAGATCTTGAACAGATCAGACTCTTTGAAACCAAGACCAGAAAGGTACTGACCTCAGACCAACACCCCAGGCATTTCTTTACTCTGGCCTCTCACAGTCTTGTCTCCAAAGCTATGTTTGGATTCAGGCCACCTTATTTCTTATTTGAATGACTGGAAAACCCTCTCTTCCAGTCTTTTCTTGTTCAGTTCTTCCTAATGCATACCACTAATGGAGTTATCTTTTCAAAGTATAACTTTGAATGTGTTGTTATTTGGTAAAATACAGTTTTATTTTTATTGTTCTTTGTTGTTTTTCAAGTTACTTACCTGGTAAGGCAGTACATGCTCTCAAATTAAGCTTATTGTCTAATTCTATTTCTGTCTACTCTTCCTTATGCAACCTGAGGTTTATCAATATTAATAATTTGCTGCTTTAATATGAGCTCAGCAATGGTTCACCTCCTGTGCACAGTCTTGTCCATATTGCTTCTGATATTTGAAGTGCTTTTTTATACCATCTGTAAATGATTTCATTCTACCCATTCGTAAATATTTAGTTCAAATACTACCTCATCTTTGACACTTTCTTTGATAATCATGATACCTCTTAAACTACTGATGTGCTAATCAAAATGAAGTTTTGAGTAACTACTGATAAGTCACAACTATAAATGATCTAAACTTTTATAGTACTTGGAAACTAATATTTTCAACTGTCAGTTTATCTATCTATCTATCTATCTATCTATCTCTATCTGGATCAGAGACAACATTCTGAAATGCCTAGGAAATCTTTCAGACTAAACTGCAATTATACACCCCATTTTGCATTGCACTCTTGAAGCTAGTTTTATAAAATAGATATTGTTTTTCCCTGGTGAGAGATTTTTCTCCAGACTCTAATTCTCTTTGTGCTACAAAATCTTACCTTTTATTTTTCTCATATTTTTCAACTCCTCTCTTAGTTCATACAGTGTCTCATATGTATAGTTCATTTTATATTTTCTGTAGTATATGTTTTCAAAAAAATAGGTTATTCCTTCAAAGTGATGTACACTTCATCTACAAACAATGCTAACTCAACACCATTGAAAATATAAACTTTTAAATCCTTTTGGGTTTTTATTTGGAATTAAATTTCAATGGTAAGAAACTTTATCCATCCTTAATTGAATGACCTGAGTTCTACATCCTGGGGTATGTTTCTTTTAGACATCAGAAATTGATATGAATACCTCTTCTTTTGATTTATCTTCAATAGAAACTACTATACCAAAGATCATTTAAGGTATTATAGAAAAGAAAGATATGTAATTGATTATGTTAGGTGGTGATTTATTGAGCGTTAAGACCTTGGGAAAGCAGTAAGAGATGTAACAGTAATTAAGAGATAAAACATTTTATTACATTAATTTACAATTACCAGAGTTTTATTCTCATTAAGTTTGATTATTGCTTTAATAAAAATAAGGGGCTGGAAGCATGAATTGCTGTCCAGAAGAAATGGCTATTCTGTGAACAGACATAGCAGTGGTACCCAGTGTCTGTTTGAGGACGAAAGGGGTTCTCTGGGTATTTCAGAACCAAACCTCTACTTTCAGAAACATGTATAGTTGGGATATTGAATTGTCTGTCATCAACTCTGTTTTTGATCTTGAGCAAAATACTTGAAAATATGCCTCAGTAGATATTTTCCTAATTTTACCTACCAAAGTCCACTGGCCTGAACTTGACTGAACCCAAGTTAATTCCTAAGCCAGTCTTTATAATTATTCCTTATAAAAATAATTGATTTTAAAAGCCACAGTAAAGACATATTCTCTATCTCTGGCATAATTTATTTCCATTGTCAGAAGACAATAACTGAGTAGTCCCCGAGTGTAATTTGACCTGTAGTTTGGAGTTAAGTGATTTTTTTCTTTTTTCAAAATGTCATACACCAAAATATTCCATTTCATTTTTATATGAATATTTGAATTTTAGTGTATAACTAGCTGTGTAGCTGAGTTGTGCACCAGAATATAGAAATTTTATTTCTATGTGTTTAATTTACTACTTAAAATTAATGGCATATTGTAATATTGTACTCTAAAGCAGCAAACTGCAAAATTTTGCCAGTGTACATTCAAACATTATTTCCCAGTTTAGTCTTTTGCTGGACAAATTTCCTGTGCCTCGCCTAATTTGAACACATTTAGTCATTTGTCATCAAACTCCAAATTTAACTGAGTTAACATATTTTATTTAATCTTCCCCAAAGGAAATATATTGAACTCTACTAAAATAGCAGGGTTTTTTTGGGGTAAAGAAGTTACATAATAAATCACACACAGAGCTAACACTTTAATATCCTGCATGCATATAAGGAAAACACCTGCCAAAGTAGCTTAAAGTGTAGTGAAACATAACTTTCTCCCCACATTTTCTTCTTATATCTGTTTGAAGAAAAGTACAAATATCTCCTTTATTTTAAAAATATCACTTTTAATATTTATTTAAATGTTATGTAAATATATTTAGTTCTTTCAATATATATAAGGAATAGAAGTTTCTTATCTCAAGAAGGGGCAGATGTTCTAAGCAAGTATTTACTAGAAATGCAAGAATAGCCTTAAAAACTCATGATTTTAACATAAGAGGAAAAGAAAGCAGTGAATACTAGCCCAAAGGAGGAAAATACAACTAAATATATTTATTCTACTGAATAACTTGAGCAGAGTAATTAAATGACAAAGTTGGAACTAAGTTTTGCAATAGGTGTTTAACAGTCTCTAATGTTTTTATTTAAGAAACTCATTAAGTTCTGAATAGTGAAGTAGCCTGGTTTCAGTCAAGAAAGAACTATGAACATATTTTCTAGTGATATGAATTATGAAAATAAAAGGTGGATTATGTATATAGAAAATGATTACTTTAGAATAAACTCTTATGAAAAAAGACTTCTGCCCCTGAACCAGGCTGAGGGGGAAAAGCCTGTAATTCAACCACTAATTTTGTCTCCAGCATAGAGCACATTTTTTGTTAGTATGGAAGAATTTGGTTCTAAGATGAAATAAATTTTACATTTTTCAAGACATCCTATATTAAAACATTTGTTCTCATGTGAGTTGACTCATATAACTTTTTCGATATATTTTTCCTCATTGATTATTATAAATTCTAAGTTACTTTCTCTAAACTTTAGACATCAAATTTTTATAAACATTCAGGCTAAATTGTCAGCTGAGTAAAAAAAATATAGATCATTATTAATATTTCAAGTAAGAGGTTGCTATATTTGAATTTTATGGTATGACCTCTTTTCCACAATCATGTATTATTTAGGTGGCATAATGTCAAATTTCCATAGTACATATTTTGACAGATTTTCTTCATTCAGGCAATCGTAATATGACATCTGATAATCACAGCTATTCCCTTCACTGGGCACCATTGAGAATATAAGACATGACTCTGTCCTCAAGAAGCTTACATGAAAATAGAAAAAAATAGAAAAATATACACAGTGGACAGGAGGAAAGGAGTTCTATGGAAATTAACCTCACAAGGTGATCTGATCATAAATTTTTATTCTAGGCAGATCACATGGGTAGTTATGCCCCAGGCATATAACTTCTTGAGTAAAAGGTTTATATTTGTCTTAAGTAAGCCTTGTCCATTGCTTCTGTGCATCTAGGTTAACACACCTTTGGAAAACCCATAACCATCCCCTAAAGAGTACATAATCTGAGCTCTTCTGTGATCACATTCTTGTCTTGCTTCTCCCACTGTTATATACTCTTTCTTACTTCCTCTTTAATTTCAAATGCATGCAATAAACTGCAAAATATTATTCTCAAAAACATTTCTCTCAGTCTGTTGAGATCTTATTTGTAAGCATAGCTTCTTTTGAGCTCAGATAAAATTTTATAAAAATTCTCTATAGGTTTGGATGTTTTTACATCAACAATGCCATCAAAGAAATTCACATTAAGCATCATGAAGCTGCTCTCAGTGAAAGATGTACTGCATTGGTTTTGTGATGGAAAATGCGTTGGCTTTAAGGCTAAATGACCACAGTCGAATCCTGGCTCTAATACTTAGTAGCACTGTAGCTTTGGGCATAATGTTTGATTTTTCCAGAACTCCAGTCTCCTTATCCATAAAACTAAAATACTAATATTTAAGTCATAGAGTTATAGTTATTATATGGGAACTCAAGAGTTAAGATTTTAGTCTTAGCTATAGTTGATAGGCTTAAAAGTAATCATTGCATGTGGAAAGCTGTTATTCCAGGAATTGGAATCCATGGCCTATGTGACTCCAGGAGGTCAACAAGCAATTCAACCTTCGTGTCCCAGGGGGTTGGCAAGAGATAGAGATGGTATCTGAGTGATTTATTTTAGGGAGGGAACACAGATCAAACAACTGTGGTACATTTACACAATGGAATACTACACAGTAGGAAGAAAGAAGGAACTTCTACCCTTTGCATCAGTATGGATGGAACTGGAGAGTATGATGTTAAGTGAAACAAGCCAAATGGGAAAAGACAAATACCATACAATCTTGCCTGTAAGTGGAACATAATGAACAGGACAAAAACAAATGAGCAAAATAGAACCAGAGGCATGGAAACGAGGAACAGACTGACAGGGACCAGAGGGAAGGAGGGAGGGGGATAAGGGAAGCAAGAAGGGGAAGGGCCTAGTTTAAGAACAAGTGTAAATGACGCGGGGACACCAACAACAAGGTAGGGATTGACTGTGGGAGCCGGAGTTGGGCTGGGCAGAGGAGAGAAATGGAAACTGGGATAACTGTAACTGAACAACAATAAAAAAATAAAGACAAAAAGCTTCTAAAAAAGAATTGATCAACAGATAAAGAAGTACTAGGAAATTACCACTTGAGGACTGCAACTCTTATCCAATTAATCTTGTTTTTAAATACCCTTACCTACCCTTTCTTCTCCTTATAAAAGTGTCAGCTTGTGATTAAATGTAAAGATGGTTTTTTGAGGGTATATAACCCACCATCTTCTCAGATCACTGCATCTCAATCAAGCGCCCATAAAGATCCTGTCCTTGTCTCCCCTTCTGGTAGTGGCAGGCAGGGTAAACACTGACTTTCAAGTTTCAGTTAGGACTGGAGATAATGTACAGAATGTGCCTAATATACCGTAGTTGTTGGAAGAGAATTGTCCATGATTATCTCATGCTTCTACATGGTTCAAAGCCTCGGAGAAAAGGCATTTATAGCCAACATTTGTGTTAAGAGGCATTCCAGGAAAGTAAAGCTGGATATATGGGGACATCCCCCAGACGTAAAGGTAAAACCTTCCCTCCCCTCCTCTCTCCTCTGCATCCCTTCTTTCTTACTCTTCCCCTTCCCTAGAGGAGATTGTTTAGATTCTAGAATAATAACCTCACAGAGCTCTTTACTTCCCAACCCTGGGGACATTTCAGTGTAATGATAAGGTCTCTCTTTTTCTGGAGGAGAAAATGGGCATACCTACAGCAGCTCTATGTACCATCAAAGTTTTCTAATTTTGAAGTTCATTTCCTTTGATGCACAGGTGGTATACAGCATTCATCACCTTCCCCTGTGGGAATAGAAGCATTAAGGAATCCACACAAAGGTATTGTTATTGCCCCCACCTGATCTCACTTTTCTATCTCTAGACCAATGTGCTGCCAACACGCCACTGGGGTGAAGTACTGTATCGGCAGACACCATGGCCCAGGGCATTGTGCTGGACCTCTGTCTGTTTTTACTAGTTTTAAGTGTAAATGACTGAACAGTTTCAATATGAGTAACTTTTAGGGAACTATTAGAGGTGAGTAGAATTACACTTAAAAGATGACAAGATGGGGGCAAGTCAATGGGTCTGGCGATCTGACCGCTATTGGAAAAAATAATCTCCTTGAGGCGAACAGGGGTGGAGAGTGAAGCAGGAGGTCTTTGACAGATAGGCATCAAGTCTTTATTTGAACTCAAGGTTTTTGCTTTTATCTCTGCTCAAGATAACTTCTGAGGAAGCTGGATGACTCTGACCAAATTTAGTAGAAAATCCAAGATGTACCTTAATTTCAATTAATGGGTCAGTCTGCCATCTTTATTTAATAAAAGTTTGGATACTTTGGGCCCATTTTAAACATTATTTGTCTTATCTTTTCTATCAGAGAAAATGGCTAGGCTCTTTAATATTGCTCTCCTTGATATAAATGTTGATTTATTGTAATTCTTGGTTTAAGTTCTGTGGACCAAAAAAAAAGAGCTTCTATGAAAAGTAACTCCACAGGGTGATCTGATAATAAATTCTAACCGGGCAGGTAATGTGGGTAGTCATGCTCTAGGCATATTACTTCTTTAGTGAAATGTTTATCTTTGCCTTACACAAGCCCTGTAAGAGTTTCTGTGCTTGCAGGTTAACACACCTTTGAAATAAATCATAACCACCTTGAAGAGAGCAGGTAATCTGAACTTTCCTGTAAACTGACCACTGATCTCTACCTGACCACCTCCAAGAATATATAATCTTAATTATCCTGTAATTCCTGGCCTGCCTTTCTTCCTCTCACCTTCATGTAATCTTCCTCATATTCCCTCCTGAATCTCAAATGCAGAAAATAAACTGTAAACTGCTATACTCAGAAGGATTTATCCTAATTTGCTGAGATCTTGTTCTCAGGTGTATCTTCTATTTGGCTCAAATAAATTTTTATAAAACTTTTCTGAAGATTTGGGCATTTTAATGGTGACAGTTCCATGGAGGCAATTTGTTTCAGATAATGAAGACTTTGTTATAATTGTCAGTGTACATTATAATAGTGAGATGGCCTCTCATTTTTATTTTTTAAATTTTTATTTTATTTTTAAGAGATTTTGCTTATTTGTTTTTAGACAGGGGAAAGGGAGGGAGAAAGAGAGAGACAGAAGCATCAGTGTGTGATTGCCTCTTGCACACCCCCTACTGGGGACCTGGCCTGCAACCCAGGAATGTACCCTGACTGGGAATCGAACTGGCAACCCTTTGTTTCAGAGGCCAGTGCTCAATCCTCTGAGCCACACCAACCAGAGAATCATTTTTTAAGTCAAATAAATAAAATTAAAGTTTAAAAAGGAATTTTTTGTAATATATAGAGAATGAAGGTGTCAGCCTCTGAAAACTGGTGACAAGCTAAGTTTTGTGGCACCTGGTAGAACTCTAATTTTTTTATCACATAGTTGGCAAATTTCTTGCTCTATCCCACTTCCACTCCTCCTCCCCCCCACACATGCCAGTTTCAGGAACTACAGTATTCTACAGTATGACCCAGAAGGTGTTTTAGGTCTATGATGAAACAGGTCCAACCAGTTCCTAGATAATATCTCCCTCCCTTCCCTCCCTCTTCTGCTCAGTTTCTCTCCTGGTCTGTTGGAAGTGTCTCTTCTAAGAGCCACCTGTGCCATTTGTTGGAAAGAATTGCTGAATTCTTTGAAGTTGTTAAAGTGTGAATTCAGGGATATTCTAAACAGTGCTTGACTCCTTTTAGAGAGCAGAGTGTTCCACATTTCCATAATGGTAATTTTGTAAATAGCTCTTTAACAAAAATCCTCGCCAGCCCTTTCCTTTCAAACATTTTTTTGAAGCTCAGACTACTCCATTAGGTGGAATCTGGGCTGGGACAAACAATGTCCTACAGAAATAGGTCTCCCACTGCTGATGAGGCTATCTTACTGGGCCATATTTGTCTGTTGAATTTTTTGTTCCCATAGAGTTATCTTCTAGGAAACTCTTCAGTCTCTCTTACTGGTAGCTTTACATTGGGTTTCCCCATTAATGTGCTTGAATGCATCTGTTTCAAAGCAGTGGACAATGTTAAGACTCTTCATTATCATATTCATTACATTTATAGATAAACATCCTTTGGGGGAAGAGAAAAACTATTTTTATGAAAATTATTGCTAAACTTACCAAGTTATCTTTTGGGGCCCTGTAACTGCTGAGGGTGGAATTAGATTCTAGAGGCAGCTCAAGATGGATGCATTACAGGTTTCCCAATAAGTGAACACAGCATTATTTTTATTATTGTTATTGTTATTATTGTCAATGACTCTCTTGAGGCAGTCATTCTTTGGAAATCTACTTGTGAAACACAGTAACCTCAAACAAGTAGCTACATGTCAAGATGACACCAGTAGACCTGCCAGACAGCCTGTCCAGGTCATGGACTGAAGGAAAGGGTCACAGGAAACGCCCGAGGCAGCAGGGATGAAGCCCTCCTACCCACTATCCAAGCGCAGAACCAGGTGACAGATTTTCCTGCTCCCAGGCAGAGACACGGTTGGAGGGGACGCTGCATGCAGCATGGGCAAGGCTAGTGGAATGTTTGTGTAAGGGAAAAGCCTTCCTACTCCATTCTGGTAGGAGGGGGGACTCTGTGCTGGAGGGGGGATGTCAGAAGGGGGAGGTGCTGTGCTGGAGTAAGACCTGCCAGTCTAGCCTGGGGAGAGGACAGGACTGGCTAGGGAGGCTAGACCTTCCCTGAGCACAAAGAAATTTGGGCCAGTAGATTTAAATGGATAAAAGGGAGGAACCCACACTCTTCCTCTGAGATCTACCATACACATGCAGGCTGGAGAGTGCTGCTGGGACCCAGCAGGCTCTGGAAGCTCCGTGGCTGGGTGGAGGGCACGACCTCATGGCCCACGTGATGGGATCCTGCATGATGAGCTGGTGCAGTTGTCAGCGGCCCCCAGGCTGGGGCATGGGAAGCAGCTGCAGCATGGTGATGGCAGCACAGGCCACAGGCACAGACTCTAGGGGACTTGTAGCTGTGGAGCCAGCAGCTTAGCAGCTTTGGGGCTTCAAAGGACTGATAGGCATGGAGCGGTCTTCTGGGCATGGGTTTGGGGTTTCAGTCTTTGGGGGAACAGATGGGCTTTGTGTTTTGCAGAAGAGATTGATTGGCCTGGGGTGGGGGAGTTCCCTATCCTCCCAAATTGTGCAACATTTTAATAAAGATCTCTCCTTCCTCACCAACCTTGTCTTCAGGATATCCCTGTGGGCAGTGGGCAGCTGAACCGTGCTTTTGTTCAGTAACAAAAATACATGTGCATTTTAAGATATGTGGAGTTTTGCTCTGAATTAGGGAAATGCCATGTCTACATACTCTTCTCAGTGTTCCATTGCTAGAGCCACCTCTGAATCTTACCAAGTCCATCTGGAGTATGTAGAAGCATCCCCAAGATCCCATGAGTATTTACATACCCCATAGCCTCTTTGGTGCTGACAAAGAAGCAAAATGGGCTACCTTGTAGTTTAGATCTCCCACCAGGCCCCACTGGGTGCCTGCAGCAGCTTCATGATCACAGATTTCCATCCAATGAGGATCTTCACTTCTGATCCAGTCTTCTTTCTTGAATGGACCCAGCATGCACCTGGCTTCTCTGACTCTGTCTGATAGGATCTTACAGGCAGTAATTTTTTCAGGCTCAAACAAGTACCAGCACTCTGAGTCTCCGAGTTTCCACATTCTATAATTATTTAAAATATACCTGCAATTCAGACACAAAAGTGAGTATGTTCAATTTAACATGTGTTATATTGAAGACACGCTTCTTTTTACTTTTGAAAGTAAATATCACAAGAAGAGTGTGTTGTTCCTACAGACCTAATAAATCAAGCATTTAAAATAGTTTATCCAGAAGGTAAATCTATCATCTAAGAATGCAGCAGTAGAAAGCAAAGAAAAATCTCCATATATGGTATTTCCCTTGTGCTTTAGAATTTAGCTCTTAAATTGTGTCTTAGATATGTTATACCATTTCAGGCAAGCAAAATGCTACACTCACTTCAAGGAAATGAAGGATAACTGAGCTTCTGACAGAAAGTGCTTTTTACATTTTGAAACTATTTTTTTCTAATTGTGAAAGTAACAGATTTTATTGTGGAAATAATAGAGTTATATGAGAAATGAAAATAATTTCCTATAATTCCATCCCTGAGTGTTAATAATCCTTAATGTTTTACTCAATTTACTTTGAGTCTGTTTATCTCTTTGTCAACATAGACACCTCCATCAATGCCCATAGGATATAATAACAATTATATTAGTAATAATGAAAGCTAACATTTATTAAATATTTTTATGTCTGTGGCATTGTTACTCCCATTTTTTCAGATGAGAAAACTGAGGCACAGAGAAGTTAAATAAGTTTTCTCAAGGTCACATAACTAGCACATGACAAATTTAGGAAACGCACACACACAGAGAAACCCATGGACCCAACATTTATATGCCTATATAATTACCAGACCCAATGCACATGTTGAGGGCAAGGGGAACTAGCCAGAACATAGCTGTAAGGAAGCAAAAGGTGTTTTACTAACTAATGCAAAGAGGCTCCGAGACACGCCCGAAGAGCAGGGTGTGTTCCAGGATGTGTTGTAAGAGCAAAGGTTAGTCAGGCAGATAGCCATCTGGACAGTTACTAGGCAGGGAAATTTTACCCCTGAGCACGAGCTCAACTGACCAATCAGGTAAAGGAGCACGAGCCAGTGCACGAGTTAACTCACCAATAATCAGTAACCCTATTGTGCCCCTGAGCCAACCGCTAACCGCCACATCTGCTTCTGTATCCAGCTTGCTTGCTCGCCTCCATAAAACCCTAAGCCTGTAAGCGTTTGGCGCGACTCTCATTTGCAGCCCTTGCGGGCACCNAGTCACTAGGGAGGGAAATTTTACCCCTGAGCACTAGCTCAACTGACCAATCAGGTAAAGGAGCACGAGCCAGTGCACGAGTTAACTCACCAATAATCAGTAACCCTATCTTGCCTCTGAGTCAATCACTAACTGCCACATCTGCTTTTGTATCCAGCTTGCTTGCGGGCCTCCATAAAACCCTAAGCCTGTAAGCGTTTGGCGCGACTCTCATTTGCAGCCCTTCCGGGCACCGTGTCTCCGGACACTTTGGAGAGTTCGCCCCTGCGCAGGTTAAACTTGGCCAATAAAATAACATCTTTGGAACCCAGAAAGTCTCCGACATTTGTTCTCGTGGTTGGTGAATGCAACACACACATATATTGGTACTTCATTCAGCTTGTTAATAGTTAACCTTTCCTGGTGAAAGATTTTAAAATAAGAAAAGCCAATTATGAAAACCATGGAAAATCACAAAAGGAAAAGAACCATAAGCTAGTGCCACCATTTAAACTAACAACTGTTAACATGTGAACTAGTTCCTTCTACTCAACTTGTTCTATGTTTTTGATTTTTTTAGTAACTCTTTATATATAGCTTTATATGCTCCTTTTCTATTCAATCTTAAAGCTAATGCATTATTCCATAATGTGGAAGCCATGGTACCATAACTTTTCCTAGTCTCCTGATAATTTTGCTGAGCAAAAGCAGTTCAAATGAACATAAAACCATGCTAATACAGTATAAAATAAGAAAACCTGCTCACTATTTGCTATTTCAGATAATCAATTAAAATGCATTTATGAAACTCAGTAATGGCTGAGTTTAATAGGGATGTTTTCATAAAGAAAAGAGAATTGGAACTAGCTAGCTTTCAACTTCAGGAGGAACATGGTTTAATCATGAGCACATACGTAGACCAGCAGAGGTAAATGCACTGAGGTAAAAGGAAAGTTTTTTGTGTGTAGGAGCTATATAGTCCGTAGATAAACTACTGAGTCCCCATGGAGGATGAACTTAGAGGTTCTTACAGGAAGGAAGCAGAACATAAATTAGAATAAAATAGAGGAGGATGTAAAAAAAACTTGAAAACCAATGATTTACTTCTATCTATAGAACGGAAACATAATTGAATAATGTGATTGTTAAAAAAAGGACTTGGTAGTTTTACAAATAAATTAAATAATTTGCATTTGCTTAGGTGATAGGAGGTCTTGCCTAAGTCATTTGTTTCTTTCTTCTTTGTCTTGATGGGTTTTTTTTGTTTTTTTTATTGTTGTTCAAGTACAGTTGTTTTCCTTCTCCTCCCACCACTCTCTGCTCCAGATCCCAGCCATCTCCACCTCCCACACTCGGTCCTACCCCCCTTTGGCTTCATCCATGTGTCTTTTATACATGTTTTTCTTGAAATGGGAGGAACATATTGTTATATGAGTATATCCAAGAATGTTTATCTCTTGAAAATAGAAACTTGTAGTTTTAGCCAATCAGCTACTCTGTCTTTTATTGATTTTCTACTATTTATTTCTTTGTTGTTCTAAATTAAATTTATTGGAATGACATTGTTTTAATATGATTATATACATTTTGAGTATACTGCCTTTATTAAATGAAATTTACTAATATAATTTGGATTAAATCTATCCCTCATTAATATAGATACAAAAATCATAAATAAAACATTATCAAATAAAATCCAGAGATATATAAAAAGTCTAATGCATCATAACCTAGTAGAGTTTATTCTAAACATATGGGACAAATTAAAATGAAAAAAATTAATCAATATAATTGATAATATTGACAGAGTAAAGGGGGAAAACATGATCATCTCAATACATTTGGGATGAGCATTTGATAAAATTCAGCACTCATTTATAGTCAAAAGCCTGTGCAAGCTAGAAATAGAATGAAAGGTTATCAATTTGATAAAAGATTTATATAACATTTTCAGCTAATTCATATTTAATGGTGAATATTGAAGATTTTTCCAAAGGTGAGATAGTTATCAACAATTTTTAAAATATTATATTATGTTTGTAGACAGTATAATAAGAAAAATTCATATACAAACAAAGCATTATAACTAGTAAGTGAATTTTGCAAAGTCAGTATACAGTGTCAATATGCAGAAATCAATTATATCTATATACTGGCAACAAGTCATCAGGAAATTAAATAAAAAAATAGTACTATTTGCAATAGCATAAAATCTTCTAATACTTAGAGATAGATATATAAAAACATTAAAAATTATATCCTTGAAACTACTTAATACTGTAGAGAGAAATTACACAAGACTTAAACAAATGGAGATATTTGCCACATACATACATTGTGTAATTCAATAATTTTGAGAACTAGTTTTCCCCAAATTGATTTATAAATTTAAAAGTATTACAATCAGAACATTTTTTAGAAACTGACAAGCTGATTCTAAAGTTTATATGGAAATGCAAAGGAGCTAAAATAGCCAGTACGATTTTGAACAAGTGGAGGATTTACATCACCAAATTTAAGTCTTCCCATAGAGCTACTCATTAAGGTACTCTAATATACACATAATAATAGTTAAATAAATCAATGCAACAGAATATCATCCAAAGTTATATAATATCCCATATGTAGATAATATATATTTTACAATACATAATACATATATTGTCAACATGTATTATGTTGTATCATTGACAATATATACATAAATATATATAGTATATGTATATATACTATATTCTATGTAGAATACGTGTGTGTCACGTGATTTATAACAGAGCTGCTCATAACATTTAATGAGGGAAAACAGGTATTTCAATAAATGACAATAGGGTCAGGTATCCACATGGATAAAAAAATAAAACAGGGCTTCTACCTCATAAAATCTATTCAAGAAGGTTCTTCTACCAAAATATGAACACTAAAGAAGTCAACTTTCTTGAACAGAAGTGGGCAAACTTTTTAAATAAAGAGCCAGATATCTTAGGCTTTGGGGCCATACAGTATTTGTTGAAATCACTTAATTCTGATATTGCAGCATTGAAATAGCCAAAGGCAATATGTAAACAGGTAAGCCTGGCTATGTTTCAATAAACCTTATTTATGAATACTAAACTTTAAATGTAACATAACCTCTGTGTCATTAAAATATTTTTTTATTTTTTAACTGTTGAAAATGAAAAAAATTGGTAGTTAATGGTTCATATAAAAACAGGCAAGGGGTTGACTCTAGGCTACAGTTGGCTGAGCTCCATTCTAGAAGACTGTATAATCGAATTTATTAATGATTTTGGAGTAGCAAAATCTTCTTAAATATTTCTACATTACTAACCAAGTGAGAAAAATTCCATAAACTGTATTTCAACAAAACTTAAAACTTCACACATGTAAATTTAAACTATTAACATGTATGAGCAACTGTGAGTTGAGAGAATATATTGTAGCACATATACTGAGAAAAGATTCATATACAAAATACATAAGGTATGCCATCAAATCAATTAAAAAGAAAAAGAGACACCAATCTTCTAATAAATGGACAGAAGTCTTGAATAGGCTCTTCATAAATGGAATATCCAAATGGCTAATAAGCATTCAAACAACTTCTCAGCATCATCAGTAAGCAGGGAAGCACCCAGACACAATGAGATACCGCCTCACCATCATGATAGCTAAATTTTAAGAGAATGAAGTCAATGGCAACCTAGTGAGGACATAGAACAAGTATAACATTCATTCATTAGTGATGTGAATGTAAAATTATAAGACCACTTTGGAAAATTTTTTGGTAAATTCTGCCAGTCTGAATATGTGCCTCCCATGATTCAGTAATTTCACACTTAGTATATATAATTGAATCTGGCTTTTATCGTAATGAGCTAATATTTTGAGATCCATTTGCCAGATTCCTAAGCTTATCTCTTAATTGCTTTCTATTCAGATTTCAGAAAGAAAACTGATTTTTTTAGGCACTCTTAAATGTCAACACAGAGATTTAAAAAATTAACCATCTCAAAATGTTAATAGTTCTGAGTTTGAGAAAGTCTGCTCTGGTCTCTTTTTTCCATGCCATACCCAGCTTCCTGGTTTCTTACTTTTCTATTCTGGATTTTGCACAGGGACAACCCATTATCCCCCTTCGATTATATACAGCAGTTTAGTCCATGTTCTGGCATCTCAGTGTGAGACCATTCCTAGGTCCAAGTGAAGGAAAAGTGAGGTACTCCCATGTTACACCAGGTGCTTTAAATATTAAGATATTTACTGAAAAATTTAGTATTACATTAAATTAAATATTTTAATTAAATATTAAATTAAATTTAAAATATTAAAGGATTTTCTCAAACAAAGGGAGTGTTCTCCCTAAGAGGAATTGCACTGCACATAAATCTTCCTATCTCATTATTATTAATATAAAAAATGTGCAACTGACCTAAAATTCATAGAAATAATTTAATTTTAACTAAAGACTCAGCATGTACTAAGTGCTCCAGAATTCATTTTGGAACATAGTTCTAAATCAATTTCAGTTACAATAAATATAGATAATACACCTATTATAGTTATTTTAAATGCTGTACTCTCTTCGTAATTATACAAATATTATTTAGCACATATTAAAGTTACTTGGAAGAGAAATGGTCAAAAAGAATAAAGAATTTCAAAATGATATTGATCATGATAATCCTCTTTTCTTTTGGCAAACTGTTAGGATATTACTTTTGTGTAGCAAAATCTTTATGCTTTGAAGTAATAATGAGTGAGTGGTGAGAGGGAGAATTGACAGGGGATGTATTGATATCATTTGAAAGAGCTACAACAAATTTTCTAAAGATGATATGATAATTTTTTACCTCCAAATAATTGAGTTTTGATCATGGCATTAGACACTGCAACCCTTTTGATGAGCTGGATATGAGTCGAGTCTGGCCACATAAATCCTCACGGGGTCACACGTGGGGTACATGTCCCAAGAAAACTTTTGCACTTTAAGTTTCTTTCTCAGATTTTAGGAAGCAGCTGAAAGTCAGCATTGCTAGTCTGAATCCCTTAGCAACTGTCTGGGAAATCAAATGGCTTCAAAGGCACCCTCTGACCCCAGACATCAAGTTTCTGAGTCATAACCACTGTATGGCTTTAAATAGCAAATTAATCTCCCATGTTTGGTTTCTCGTTTGTTTTTTAGTTCCCTTGTTGCAGCAGATCTCTATTGCAAAGGCTACATGATAAATATGTCTTTTGCCCAGCACAATAATCTTTATCAACAACAAAGACAATAAGTTATTTCACACTTCATTACAGCTATCACTTAGTGAATTATTTTCAATGCTCAACTTAAAGTATCAGTAATATTTATAAACACATGCAGGGAGTAGGAATACCATATTTTTTCTCCTCTGCAGTCTATCTGACATTTCTTAGCTAATGAGAGATTAAATGAGAAATCTGATCACTGCACGGATCATCTCTGTAAAGTGTTGTTGATAGCCTCAGTTCCAACATCATTTCAAAACAACACTAAAGCCCCCGGAGGGACAGCATAAATTTAGAAACTTTCCATGTTACATTTTTAATCTTACATATGCAGGTTTAGTCACACAGGAGTTTTCTCTTTAAGGTTATGCTGCTCCTTGTTTTTGAAGTCTGCAATGGTCCTCATTGTGTGAAATGAGATGGTGATCATAACTTTTTTGGACTGAAACAAAACTCAGTACATATTGAAATTATTATTTTAATTATAATTAGTTTTATGTATATCCTGTGTCTCCAGTTATAAACTCATTGAAGCCAGGCACTCTACTCTTCACAGGCATCTAGAAGTGGTTGAAAAACTCTTATTAGTGATTATTGGCTACTATGAAATGTCCTTGGCTAGATATTATAGGAAAAAGAAAAGATCTTAAGAAAAGTGGCATTTTATAAGCACAAATGAAAGACAGAAGAGAAAATCTACAGCTTTGAGACCCTAAAGCATTAGAAAATCTTACTGCTTCCAAATACAGGATATAAGGGACAAGAGTTCCTGAGTCTGTCTCGTGGCCAGCGTCCAATGGAGATTGTGGTCCTACAAATGTGCAGTTTCAAGTGGCTACTACTAAGTAGAGGGAGAGGTGTGGTGGGTTTGAAAGATGTAATAGAATAGAGCAAATTTGCAAATCACAGCTAGGAAAAACTCTGTGAATGTTGGTACATGAAACTAGTTAGAAGAAAAGAACACGGTTAAGTTTTCACAGGAAATGCATTGCCTAAAACATTAAAAGCTGAAAATAATGATTTATAAGTTCAAAGTTAAAATACACGTAAGCTCCCACCCTCCCATAAGTGGGAGCATGTTCCAAAATCTATACCACCTACAAGAGGGTGTATTTCCTAATGCCCACTTCAGATGCAACCATGGAGTTTAATGTACAAATACCCCTTCCCTCCTGAAGTCAGAAACCAGTCTATAGAGACAAGTGGAAGACGGAATCTCATTAGGGAGCTCCTCCACTCACTGCCAGTTCAAGCAAATTTATAATGCCTGAACCATAGTATTTTTGCCAACCAAAAACTGCTGGATGTCCTTCATTTTTTCCTTTTTAGATGAGAGTTCTATGTAGCTCCTGTCCTTACACTACCATTGCTTCGTGGGTTTGTATGTGGCGTGGACTGGCAAATACACTTTCCTTCTGTAGTACATGTCTATTGTTTTCCACAAACTCCTCAAAATGTTGCTGTTTTATGATTCTAAAAGATTTCATTTGATGATGATTAATGATATTGATATATTTCACCACTAATTCTTAGTTTTTAAAATTTCTTGAAGAGTTCCTTTTCAACAAGTCTTTCAAAGTCCACAAATACTTGTATGTGTGTACTCATTTGGATGGTGCCAAGGTCATCCTGTATCAGAAGTGAACTCAGTGCCAGCTACACAATATTAAACTCTACAGAACTCAATGAACTCAGTCTAAATCAACCACTTACATGAAAGGCAAATCATTGGAAGCCCTCTTTCTCGGTGTCATGCATTTTCGCATTTACTTATTAACTTAAAATTAAATGTCACTTATTAAGCACTTACTATGTGTCAGACATTTTGCTAAGCACTAAGGACATATTGATAAATAAAACAAATCATTCTTTCTAGGAGTCTTTTAAATACTGTTGGAAACACAATGCTGGGTAGTAAATGCACACTTGGATAGTAAGTAGTCTGCTGGCAGTTTGGTGGTTTTACTGGAAAACACATCAGAATATTTTACATACCTTTCATAAATACAAAATATAAATGATTTTTTGATATTTAAATTAAATTTATTGGGGTAAATAGGTTCATAACATTATATAAATTTCAGGGGTACAACATTAGTTTGACAACGTCTCACTTCCTTCTGTATGGTTTCACTCATGTGTGGAACATAAAACAAAAAGCAACAAATTAACAGACAAAACACACAGACAAAAAACTTGTAGACACAGACAACAGAATGGTAGTTCCCAGAGGGGAAAGGAGTTTGGAAGGAGAACAAAGAGGGTAAAGGTGTTCAAATATGCAGTGATGGGCATGCAATTAATTTTGATTTTCACAGATATTCTCTCATGTTATATTTTTAAAGGTTTAGCATAAGCTATAAGGACTGACCTGGTCAGTTTGTCTTGACTAATACACTGTTAGGGTAGCATTTGTCTCAATTTAATTGTTAAAAACTCAGTGCTATTCTTTTTCTTTGGTAAACTTGTTTTATTTTTATAAACATTATTTAATTGTACCATACCATTATAAAAATAAACTAGTATCTCAAAAGTTATTCACAAGTATATAAAAGAAATCAATAAAAGTATTTGAAAAGAAGGTTTTATTGGCGACTCGATCTGTTTTTCCCCAATTCCTCTGAGTAGTGTTTATTATGAAGCTCTGTCAATAAGTGGCATAAATTCATCAAAGATTTCTTGTCATTTTAAAGTACAATGACCTTTTCTACCCTCCAGCCAATATTTCCAGAATAGGGTAAAATAATGCTTTCAGTGTAAAAAGCCTTTATTCAAAGGTACAAAACTAGATACAAGCAACAGCACTGCTAAGAAGTTGTAAAACCTGCATGCTTTATCACAAATATTTCAGAGTGACAGCAGAATGATCAATTGGCAATATGCTTTAATCTGAAGACATGCTCAGATATTGTATAAGTGGTATACAATACAGAGGTTTAATTGCTATGTGCAAACAAACATTTTTACATTGCAGTTGGATAAAACAATTAGATTTTCATTTAAATAATGATTATTTTAAGAAACAATATAAACTAGAAATGGCATTTGGTTCATAATTGACATAGTTTCAGCTATCTGATCAACAAGGAAAGGCATTATCACATGCACAAAAGACGCTGCACAATGATGACAATCCACTTACCATACTAATTAAAGAAAGCTGGAAGTCAATAATATGCCTCCTAATCTTGATTTGGTAATGGAGAGAATAATTAAAATTGAAAATACGATCAAATTTTGCCTCTGAAGGTGTGCTTTTTCAGCAGATGTACACACCCACACTACATACAGTATGTTGACTATCTGAGACAGGTACTCACGTATTTATCTGGTAGAAGGAAAGAGAAGATGCAGTTTAAAGAAATAATTTCTTCAAGTGACTGATAATGCCAAAGGGATAGTAAAGATTCCGAGTAACATAAGCTAATAACTATCGTGGTTTTTAGCACAAGACTGTCAGAATTTCTAAAAATAACTGAACTGTCTTCTAAATTACCTCATTGCCAAGAGATTGACTTTTTACTGCACTCACCGGAAGACACCGTCAATCATGAGCTACTGGACATATTTAAGGATATCATTACATTTTCTCAGCTGAAACACAAATGTTTCCCAGCACTGAGTACATTGAGAGATTGATTAAAAAGTACTTACTATTACCATCCAAGTTAAAAGTTTCCAACCACTGGCTTCTGAATAGGAGGTGGTCAACATTTGGTGTCTGGCGGAATGCTGAGTGGTCTTCAGTGGGAAAGGAGGAGGACTTCACAATTGCATGTGAATTGCCAGAACCCTATGGCAGACACATATATCAGTTAAGGGTCAGAGTGGGAATGAGATAGCACACTCAAAAAGATTTCACCGAAAATAAATTTATCATATAAACCACAAAGAGGGATGTCATCAGGGTTAATTCATGTTACATGGTGGGGCATCTAACTATCAGCAATAATGCTGGTGTCACCTTTAGGCCTGAAGGAGAAGGATTTGGATTTCAGAGACTGGCGAAAGCAGGACACTGGTGAAAGTGGTCCTGGACACAGAGGAATGCATCTACCCCCAGAGAATATCAGCAAAACCTGGGAAGAGAGTAAAAATTAAATTCTCCACTGCTCTCCCTTCTTGTGCTCCAATCTTTTAACCAGTTCTTCCAATTCGTCAATTGCAACTGGTAGCCAGATGGCAAGAGTACCTGGGTATTGCCTGGTCTTCTAGGACACAGAACAGCACAGGGGAGGGAAGAGTATGATCACAGAGAGTGGGGGTTAGAGGGCCACAGGAGTGGATGCAGTTCTAGGAACAACTGCAAAACAAACAAGCCACCGAGTGCTGGGTACATGTCTTTTTCTTTTCTTTTGGTACTTGACCATTTGCCCATCTTCTGGGTTCCTGGCTTCTCTATGGAAAGGGTTTGGGTTTCTCCCTGCATGAAACTCTTTCTGCCTGATTATACTGCTCTTTCCAGGATCTCGTTCATGGCCTGTCACCCAGCTACAACCCCATTAATCGAGGACTCTGTTTCTAATTAGTTCCTTAATGCCAATATATGGCATGTATCTACTTTTGAGTAGATTGTTCACTGTCAATGTTGACTTTTAGGGTGAAAAATGATTAATTTGCAGAGAGGGACTTCTAGCCCTGGAACTGATTGTATCTGAATTACAGTGCTTTTCTTTACTCAAGTTTATAACAGGATTGGTTGTTTACCAATCAGAGAATGCTAGTGTCATTAAAAATATGCAATATGCATGGAAATATTTTACCTTTTGGATACTATAAATAATTACGAGACCAAATTACTAGTATTTATTTAGTGCTCATCAAATTCTTGGCAGGCATACTCTTGTTTCTCAAAAAGTATTATCAATCCCATTGTAAAGATGAGACAACTGATAATCAGACAGCTTCCTTCCATAACTAGCTCAAGGCTGTATAGTTAGTGAAGGACTAACCATTTATGAATAACCATTCCAGGATTTGCATGTTAGTTTTCATTATGCAGATTGTAGTGTGAAGGATTACAAGCTCTTTGGGGAGACCCTCTCCAGCAGAACTAGTCCAAGGCTGCCTGTATGGATAATAGAAATGCCCTACTATAGGAAGGAGGTTTGTCTTCAGCGATGGAATGCTTTTTCATATATTCAATATAATTCTTAATGAGGTGTCCCTGGTTATAAATTGTACAGCCCACCCTCTCCATATTTTCAGAAATTCTTCTCATTTCCTCTTTTGTGAATTATTTTGTTTCTTCACTAAATTAGAAGCTCTACGATGGCACAGGATTTTGTCTGAATTATTCACTGTTGTGTCCCTGGTGCCTAAAATGGTGCCTGGCATATAGTAAGTGCTCAATAAACACTTGTTGAATGAATACATATCAATTTATTCTATGAAGACCTTTATCCTGTTTCTCTGGCTGTTCATGTGTTAAGACTAATAATTTTTGTGTATTTATATATTTTTACATTTCTGTAGTTATATTCAATAATAAGTAGGCTAAGGTCTATCAAATCAATTTCACAACCAAGATCTGTATTTTCTGCATGGAGCCGTACTCCATAAAGTTGTCTGAATTCATTTACTGTTGAGAAATGTATATTGTTCACAGTACATTTTCAGAAATGAGAAGTTAAATAATAGAGGTATCTGATGACACTCTGTTGGTGGCAAAATTAGAAGAATTGTGGGTGTGTATTTATGCAAAATACACAGATGCAGGAAGGATGGGCTGGCAGAAATATGTAAATATAAGTGACTGTTTAATTTTATTTTGAGGGTACAAAAACTTATTTGAAGTTAACCGCAAATGAGAAAATTTCTTTATAACCTACAAAAGCCTATTTAAAATCCTAATTATGCACACTTTTTAAGAAATGCCAAATGGTGATTATTTGGATAGAACTAGGAAGGAACTGAACCTCACAAAAGGGCATGTCCTTTCCTAAGACAAAAATTGACTGCATATGCACGTATTTGGTTTTAATTATGAAAAATCTCTTTTTCTTATTCATAAAATATAAGGCATTCTGAGGTTCTTTTTTCCTTTTTTTTGACACTCAGAGTAAAAAAAACCTAACTTTGACTTAAGAAAGTCACAGATATATACCAACCTTAACTCTGCTGCTAATTAATGTTATCAAAAGACTTAGCAGGATTATTCTGCAGCCCTTTTATCTCTGCCTGATGAGTAGCTTCAAATAGCCTCCCATCTCCCATTACCAGTTGGACAGCATCTAAAAACTGAGTAATAGCAGTCACAATCCCCAGTAAAAATAACGCAGCCTCTTCCTCCAGAATATAAAGTAAAAGAAGATAAGCAGCCACATAATTATCTAATGACCATTTTTTTCTAAGGTAGTTGTAAGGTTGAGATTAGCTGGGAAAGGAGTACCATAACATTTTTTCTTCTTTGACAGTAAACAAAAAGCCTGTTGTTTACTTGAAACTCTTTTATATAATTATTTTCATATTTTTCCTATACACACACCAACAATTCTTGCACACCATTTTAATTTTAGAATGAAACAGTCTCTGCATTCCTCAGCCATGTATATTTACATTGTTGAAAATGTTTCAAGGTGAACTGATTTTCAGAGTGTACTACACTGTACTGCAAGAAAAATGATTGGGATTTTGGAAATATATCTCCAGAAATTCCTTGAGAGGATAAGCCATAGCATACACGTTACTGTCATACTCCATATGACAGTTTACATTGAATATTATTAGATGACATTTAACTTTGTGCAAATATATAAATGACTCTTATCTTTTCCAATTGTACTTACAAAATCGTGTCTTCTGAATGGAATTCTATGATTTGCAAAGTACATTTTATTTTTCTACATCATTATTAAAATCAGTTTATGCTATAAATGACATAATTTCTTGTTTTAGTAAATATAGGGATATACCTTTTTATATTAAGAATTAAATAATACATTGCATGGTTTGATTTTAATTATTATAAAAAATAAAGGAAATACTATAAACAAGTAAATGAGGGATATTTTTAAATGGCTTGTAAGTCAAAATATTTTCCAGAAATGGAAATGAAAACATGCAAAATAACTCCATATCTTCTATAAAATTCCATAATAAGAACTAAAGTGAAAATTTATTATCAACTCTAGCAATTAAAAAATATTTATTCCACTATAATTTGTAGAAGGATCAGGAGGAAAATCATTGGTGTATGATTTCATTCATACTACAAATCAAGAAAGTATCACCTACCCATGCCTTGAAATAACTATTTTTCTCCTAAAAAAGCTATATTTTAGTAGCTTATAATAGCTAATAGATAATCAGCATTTGGGAAAATATTTTAACCAAACTTTTTCCCCTCTTCTCTCACAAGCTGAATTGTTTGCTATGTCTGAGAGTAATACCATTGTACTTGTTAGATAATTTACAGTAAACACACATCCTCTTAATCACATTACAGAAGCTTAAATAGATTTGTAAAACCATTAAAAAATCAATACTTAGCTTTTAGGTGATGAATTCATTAATGGACTAGGAATGCTGGAAGTCTGCATTGCCCAGCATGCCCATGGCTTTTCATAACATCACTCTCAATGGGGACAGTATGCGAAGTAACATGATGTAACTAGTTGGGGAAGTGCTGATAAAAATATATCAATCCCTGTTTCTCAATACCCATATTCCGGTAAAAACGGCTTTTTTGGTAAGAAGTGCAATTCAGTATTTTTCTGTTACATACAGTGATGGAAGAAAGAAGAGTTTCATTGATAAATGAAATGCAGAGAAAAAAAAGAATGAGGGGAGTTCTAATTCTTTTTAATTAATCAGGCAAAAGGTGATGCTACAAACAATGGCAGGGCATGAAACTGTGAAGGGCTCTAAGGATTGGGGAATGACATTTCCTTATTTATTCCAGTAAAATTTTTAAAAAGTCTTTTGAAAAAATAGATCATATATTTCTGTTTCCATTTGGGTTCATTTTATCCTATCCTTCTTCCATGACTTCTTTCCAACTCTTTTAAAACTTCTTCCTTAAATATACCAGCTAAGACTTTTACAGGAAAGTATAACCAGATACTGGTCCCTGCCTTCAAGAGCTTACGCTCCAGTTGGATAATAGACCACTAGTAACAACAGAGTAGTCATTGCAGCTGACAATGGTCTATGTTTTGAGGGTGCAAAACATGTAATTTTGGTGATGATCTTTAAGAACACCAGTTTATGAATATGAACTTAAATATGAAGGCTTCTCCTGTGGGCTATGATGTCAGCCAGACCTTGGTTCTCACTGAGAACAATTAGTAAAGCTGAGAACATTTTCTAAGAACATCTGTTGAAAGAAACTGGGGAGCTATTGTGGCAATAAATACTTTTGGAAAGCAATCTTTGAGGATGGAAATCCATGCAGAGAAGCAAGAATCCACTTTTAGTTTGAGAACATTTGCTGATTCTGGATATAGGAAAAAAAGCTTCTGTTCCAAAGTCTTGAACACAGGGCAGAATAATCAGTAGAAATGTTGGCAATCTTGTAGGGACAGAGACCAAAATTATAGTCTTCAGGATTCAAGGCCCCAATTAAGCTTAAAATCAGTAACAAAAGACAACCAAAAGTTACTCAACTTCTAGTAAATTAAGTTACACATGTTTAAATAATGAGCTGTCAAATAAGAAAGCAAATGGAAATAAAAATATTATTGATCCTGTAATAATAAAAATAAGACCTCAAATGTTTGGGAGTTTGGGAGATAGCTAAAGCTGAATTAAGAAATAAAAGTGCAATTTTGTATTTATACGAGGTCTGTCCAGAAGGTATCCAGCCATGTGACATGAAAAATGGAGACATTTACTGAAGAAGATACAAGATATAAGAAACACTGTACGTGGGGCAATGATGCCTCAGTCCCCTTCAAAGTAGGCACCTTGGGACCTCACACAGTTCTCCCAATTGCCATCAACTGCCCCATTGTATTTTCCTGAATCTCATTGATGGTCTGAAATCTCTTCCATTTCAAAGGTGATTTTAGTTTGGGGAAAAACAGGAAGTCATAAGGCACCAAATCTGGGCTCTAGTGGGGCTGAGTCACCTGGGTGATTTGATGTTTCACCAAAAATCTCTGCACAAGACATGATGCATGAACGGGTTGCCAAGGCCTGAATGCTGGTTGTTATGAGCCCTCCTCCTCTTCTCCATTCTAATCCAATCTCCAGTGGTCATGATCCACAGATTCCTCTCACAGTATGTGTGAGGTGAGACCCAAGAGGCCCTCCCAGGAAGCATCACACAGTTTTGGAAAAGCTGCATGTCTACTTTGGTCTCTCTTTTTCCCACTGTATAAAGCATAGGTCCCGGGGAACCTGTTGGTGTTCATGCTGTACTGGTCCTGGGGAGGGGTGATGCAGGCAGCGTAGCCATTCCTCTGACCCATCTAAAGCAGTTCTCAGTCTGTATGGTCTGGGGGTGATTCTGCTTTACCCCATGTTCTTGGATTTTCACAACTGTGTTGTTTCCTGTTCTTCCTCTTGTAAGAGAGCTTAAAGTTAGAAATGAAGTATGTCACTATCTTGATGATGTCACCTCATCAGCATATCCTGCATACCAAAGCTGAATATCATTGGAAAAGGAAGTTCTGAGGCTCTTTATGTAATTAGATGCAGAAATCTTAAGTGAAATAATACCAAAAGTGATATGATACATATATAATGATGGCTTATCTAGAAATTTCAAAATAGCCTATAAACTATTAGAAATAATATATAAAGTTAAAAGTTGTTTGATATACCATAAATATAGTTATCACTTAGCAGTAAGAAGAATGCATAGAGAATAAAATTTAAAAATCAATTTAGAAAAATTAAATAAAAACTTTAAATGCCTAGAAATTAATCTACCAAAAGTTGCCCTGGTTGGCGTAGCTCAGTGGATTGAGCGCGGGCCTGTGAACCACATAATTGCAGTTCGATTCCCTGTCAGGGCACATGACTGGGTTGCAGGCCAGTCCCCATCAGGGGACTCACGAGAGGCAACCATACATTGATATTTCTCTCCTTCCCCTCTAAAGATAAATAAATAAAATCTTTTTAAAAAATCTACCAAAAGTTACACTATTATTTTACTATAAAATTATAATTATTAAGAGAGATTATGGATATCTAGAAAAATGAGGAAACTAACACTTTCGTGAATTGTAAGACTAAATAACATTTTTAAAATGTTACTTGTTCATTAACTGTGATATATATATATATATATAGTCTCAAATATGTATATTTGAGACTAGCTTAATGTGAATTTTATATAAATGGAATTACCAAGAATGAAAACAAAGAGAGAATCTTAAAAGCAGCAAGAGGAAAGGAGAGAGTTACCTACAAAAGAGTTCCCGTAAGACTATCAGCTGATTTCTCCAAAGAAACCTTGCAGGCAAGAAGGGGCTAGAAAGATGTATTTGAAGTCATGAAAAGCAGGGACCTACATCCAAGATTGCTCTATCCAGCAAAGGTATCATTTTGAATGGAAGGGTGGATAAAGTGCTTCTCAGATAAGGTCAAGTTAAAGGAGTTCATCATCACCAAGACCTTATATGAAATGTTAAAGGGACTTATCTAAGAAAAAGAATTTAAAAACTATGAAGAGTAAAATGGCAACAGATTCACAACTACCAACAACTGAAGAAGAAATAAAAAAAAACCACAAAATAAAAACAAACTAAGCAAACAACTAGAACAGGAACAGGATCACAGAAATGGAGATCACATGGAGGGTTATCGGGGGAGAGGAAGGGGGAAGAATAGGAGAAAAGTACAGGAAATAAGAAGCATAGTTGGTAGGTACAAAATGGACAAGAATAGTATAAGGAATACTATTCTTGTACAAAATAGGGACAAGAATGGTACAGGAAATGGAGAAGCCAAAGAACTTGTATGTCTGACCATGGACATGAACTAAGGAGGGACATAATGCTGGAGGGAGGGGGGCGCAGGGTGGAGGGGGAGAAAAAATGGGACAATTATAATAGTATAATCAATAAAATATACTTAAAAACATGTACCGTTTTTTGCTTGGCTTCTTTCACTTAGTGTAATGTGTTTGTTATTCATTCATGTTGTTGCATGTATCATATCAGTAGGTTGCTTTTTTTAATCATTGAGCAGCATTCCATTTAATAGATATATCTATTCACCTGTTGATAAACTTGTGGGTTGTTGGTAGTTGGGGCAATATAAACAACGGTGTTAACATTCCTCTAGTTCATTTCTCTCACAAAAATATCTAGGGGTGGAATGTCTGGAACATATGAAAATTATATATTCAAAGTCTAAAGTCACATTCTTTTCCAACTGGTTGTACTATTTCTTGTCCACATCAGTAGTGTATGAGAGTTCCAGTGACTCTATCCTTGTCAACCCTTGCAATGACCAGTATTTTTGGTTTTACTCTTCCTTATAGGTATACAGTGTTATCTCATTTCAGCTTTAATTTGCATTTATATGATGACTTATGATTTGAACATTTATGTGCTTATTTTTATCTGTGTATATTCCTTGTTAGACTGTCTGTTCAAATCTCTTGCTCACTCTTTTAATGAATTGTAGATTGTTAATTTTTTCCTTTAACTTACAAATTGTAAGGATCCTTTATATATTCTTGGCATGAGTCCTTTATCAGATTTATGATTCAAGTGGTTTCTCTTAATCTAGTCTGTCTTTTCACTGCCTTAACATCTTTTACAAAGCAGAAATTGTTAATTTTGAGGAAATCCAATTCATTAATATTTTCCCCTATTGGCTGTGTTTTTAGTATCATAGCTATAAAATTTTTGGCTAAGCCAAGATTACAAAGATTTTTCTCCTATTTCCTTGGAAGTGTTTTAGTTTTACATTAAACACTTTGGTCTATTACCCATGTTAAATCATAGTGTGTGTCTTTTACCAGTAATACACTGAAATAATTCCCCTACCCTTTCTTTTTTTCTTCCTGTTTTTTTCCCTCTTTTTCCCCCTTCCCCATCTCCTTTTTCTTTTTCTTGTGAATAGATACCCAGTTATTCCAGCATAATTTGTTGAAATGATTGTATTTGCTTCACTGATGTATCTTTTCAACTTTGTCAAAGTTGTTGCTAGTATTATTTATTACAACAAAAATCAATTTCTCTGTATCTACAGGCCTATTTCTGGACTTTCTATTCTTTTGATTTACTTGTCTATGTGCACCTAAATACTACACTTATTGATATTGTAGGTTTAAATTAAAAGTTGCATTCAAGTAGTGTTAGCCATCCATTTTTTCCAAAGTTGTTTAATTTGTTATAGGTCTTTTGAATTCGCAAAAAAAATTAAAATCACCCAGTCAATTACCATAAAGCTTCTGATATTTTGAATAGGATTGTATTAATCAAAATCCCATTGTATTAATCTGTTAATCAGTATAGAGAAAATTGACATCTTAATGGTATTGAATCTTCTACACCATTGTGATAATCTTGCCATTTAATTAGGTCTTATTTAATATTTCTCAGGAACATTTTGTAGTTTTCAGTGAACAGGTCTTTTATATCTTTTGTCATTTCTAAATATTTCATTTTTTGACATTTATCTAAACATTTTACAACTTCAATTTACAATTGTCCAGTTCTAGTATATAGAAATGCAATTGATTTTGGTTCATTGATTTTTTAAGACTACAACCTTGCTAAATTCACATTACTTATAGTAATGTTTTTGTTGATTTCACTGGATTTTTTCTTCATAAGGAATCATACTGTCATGAATAAGGACAAGTGTACTTCTTTTCTAACTTGGATATTCTTCATTTCTTTTCCTTGACTTATTGCAATGGCTAATACATTCAGTACAATGTTGAATCCAAGAGATGTGAGCAGACACATTGGAACTGAAAGAACAAGAAACTGCATCCCAACTAACCTAATTGAAACAGTTGTAGGAAAACCTGAAGCAATAGATAGCTAACATGGAATTTCTTACGAACAGATAACAAAAAGAAAAGATTTGGGAAATAAGCTGATATAATTTTTAAAATCTCATGTATCCTCCTATTTATTTTCATTTAGCGTGTTATTTGCAAGGCACAGAACATCAATCTTTTATTATGTAATAGTTATCAGACCTACCAGACTACCATGAGTACATTTGGAGCTTTAATTTAAGATAACAGTTGAAAGTTATCTCTTCTGAGGCCAGAGTGAAAGCAACCATGTCCTCAAATTTAGATAAAGACACAAGTCAAGACACAGTGTAGGCTGAGTTCCCCTTTCATTCAGCTTTGAAGAGCTGGGGACTCAATGTTGAGTTTTAGTCTACACAGAAACTTCAATTTATGTTACCACATCTGCTATAAAGGCCCTGAATCGTGTCATGCAAAATGTAAGAGGAATTACCATATGGAGTAGACCCAAAGAACATTTTTATAATTAGAATTTGGTACATACTTCACTAGTATTCTAGGTATAATTATGTTAGAAAAATGTTTTCCCAACACTTAAAACACTGTATAATATTCAAGTTAAATAATGTCCAAAGCAAGGTAGGCAGTTTTTGAATCACTTACAAGAAACCGTATGTTTTATGGAGGTCCTGTTATTCCCTTAGATTTTTCACAGTTGATGCTTTCAGATAGAAAAGAAATCCACAGCCCTGTGTATCCACTTACTGAGTCACTAAAAGGCAGTGGCCCAATGCAAATATTATAATGAAAGATGAAGCTAAGAAGGACCAAATAAAAAGCAAAGATCAAATGGAAAATGCTCATTCCAAAATGAAACACTTAGGTCCAGGAAAGCCCTGGGTGTCAAACCCTGAACCTCAGAAGGGCTTGGAACTGAAGTCATGGCCTGCAGCATGACTGTGTCCCTTATATTCCGTGTGGCTCCTAATGACATGTACTCAAGTGTGGAGAGAGACAAACCATTCCAGCCCAGGGCTGTCTGAAGACAACATCTTATTCAACAGTATTCCTCAGTTTGCTGTTATCTAGATTCTTCTTTTCAACCCCAAATCCAGAGATCGCACTGTCCTTTGTGGGTTCACACAGGGGCTCTCTCTGCAGTGTCCCATGTGGGATACAGGACCCTTTCCCACTCTATGGACCACAATGCAAGTTTGCTTCAAGTATCACCAGCTAGTGACTAGCAACTCCTGTTAGTGAATGCCAGTGCAACTGATGTAGTTAACTTGTATTAAGTCTTATCATAGGAGTCATTTAGGTGGCAAATGCTTTCATAGAAAGGAATGGCTGAAATGAAGGTAATGTCAGGAACTGTGATTAAGCACATTGTGGGAGAGGAAACACTGGTTGAAACCAGTAGTTCATCTGTTCTCAGTCCTGACTTTTAGGTGAAAAGGAAGAATTTCCCATGTTTGAGGATATTGGGCACCTACTTGTGCCATTGTATTACTTTCACACATATGGGCTCTTTTAACTCTTTTAATAAAAAGTGAGGAAAAAAGCCAGAGGAGTTTGGCAACTTTCCCACAGAGGATCAAAACCCCTGTGTACGGGAAACCTGAGTCAGATCACGTTATTCCCTGTTCGTGACATTCTGATGGTTTCTAATCCCACTTGAAGTAAAATTCAGATTCTCCATCATGTTCTACAAGGTCTGAGGTGTTGACCTCAGTCTATATCTGCCTTTATCTTCTGTAATTTCCCCTGCAGTCCTGTAGTCCAAAGGCCTCCTTGATATTCTTCTAACATAGCAAGTCTGCTCACACATAAGATCTTTGCATAAGCTGGTCCCACTGACTGAAAGTTCTTTCCTCAGGTATCTGGATAGTTTACTCCAGGCTCCACTCAAATGTCTCCTCCTCTGAGAGGCCTTCCCTGCTACTCTATATCAAAGAATATATACCAACCTAAATCATTCTGCATTCCTCTATCCCACATTCTTTTCCTTTGAGTGTGTTTCCATTATATGTTAGCAGTGTTACATTATATCTTATCATATCATATTTTTATTGTTTCCCGCTAAAATGTAAGTAAAATTTGTGGGTAGAAGAATTTTATAATTATATCAGTACGTATAACAATATCTGGCACTTATGTATTTTTTGGACTATAAGACAAACCTTCTCCCTGCCCAAATTTGGGAGGCATAATGGTTGTTAATGCTGCTGTTAAGTTCTGTTTACATTTACATTGGTGAAATATTATGTTATTTATGTTATTAAATATTTTACCGCATTTTTTTGCTTCAAAAATTTTCCCTACTTTTCTCCTCTAAAACATGGGTGCATCTTATGGTTCAAAAAATATGGTAGGAGGGGCTCAATATCAAATACATAAATAGATTAAATAGTTTTCTCTCTGTTGCCTTATGTGCCATTTGGCTGCAAAAGTAATGTCTGAGCTTTATAGTTGTCTACTAGGTGCTCATTTGCATTTGAAGCATTTAATTTTGCCACACTCATGTAAAAGCATATGAGCAATAATTTTTATTATTATCCCTATTTTGCAGGTGAAAATATGTTATGTTCAGAAAAATTACATAATATGTCACAAAACTAATGTAGAGCAGTTGGTATATGAAGCCGGGTATGTCTCACTATTGAAGCCATGCTCAAAATCACTGACAGAAATGCCTATGTTGTCTTCCTAATGATTTTGCTATACTTATTCCTTACTAGAATCAGTGATTTTAGCCCTTTTCCTTCTTGTGCAGAAAAGTTGAGACTAAGAGTAATTTAGAGACTAGGAAAAACAGGCAAATCTAGAACTTGTGCTTCTTTACACTTTCCTGCACAAACAATAGAAGCCTGTAACTAATAAAAAAAATCTGTTGAGAATCTTAGTTACCATCAAGAAGGAAATGTTTAGCCCTAGGTAGGTGTGGCTCAGTTAGTTGGAGTCTCATCCTGTAAACCAAAAGTTTGCAGGTTTGATTCCCAGTCTGGGCATATGTCTAGGTTGTGGGTTCAGTCCCCAGTTGGGGTGTTCAGAAGAGGCAACTGATTGATGTTTCTGTCTCACGTCAATGTTCCTCTCCCTCCCTTCCCTTCTCTCTAAAATCAATAAGCATGTCCTTAGGTGAGGGTAAAAAAGAAGGAAATGTGTAGGTACTTCCTGACAACAGTAATCAGAACAGTACATTCAGTGGCAAGATTCTCCAAGGAGGGCCCACAGGCATATGAAGGGATGTGCAACATCACTAGTCATCAGAGAGATGCAAAACAAAACCACAATGAGATACCACTTTGCATGGGTCAGAATGGGCATTGTAAACAAATTGATAAACTGTGTTGGCAAGGCTGTGGGGGAAAAGGAACTTTAGTGCCCTGTTGGTGAGTATGGAATTTCCTGAGAAAACTAAAAATGGAACTGCCTTTTGAGCTAATGAATCCACTGCTAAGAATCCTGAAACACCAATTCAAAAGAACTTTTGTACCCCCTGTCCATAGCAGTGTTATTTATAATAGCCAAGTGCTGGAAACAGCCTAAGTGCCCATTAGTAAATGAGTGGATCAAAAAACTATGTACATTTACACAATGGAATACTACACAGCAGAAAGAAAGGAGCTCCTACCCTTTGTGACAGCATGAATAGAAACAGGAATCATTGTGATAAGCGAAATAAGCCAGGCAGTGAACAACAAATAAATTTCATCTATAAGTTGAACCCAATGAACAAAATAAACAAACATGCAAAATAGAACTAGAGACCTGGAAACAAAGAAAAGACTGACAGGGAACAGAGGAGAGGGTGGAGGCAGGGAAGAGAGGAAAGAAGAGGAAGTGTCTTGTCAAGGAACAGGTATAAATGACCCATGGACATGGACAACAGGGTGGGGACTGACTGTAAGAGAGAGGTGGGGGGGACAGGAGAGAGCAATGGGGGAAAATTGGGATGACTGTAATAGAATAACAATACAAAATAAATAAAATATACAAATGTAAGTCAATTTTCATAGCCACAAAAAAAGAAAAATAAGTGAAATTTATATTGGGAAGAGTGGACAATGTTTGAATGAAATAAAAATCCTTTGGATGTAAAGTTTAAATTAATCCACAGTATTTGTGAGATTTTAGCACATTCATGTTTGACCAACTCAGTCTCTCAATTTGAAATCAATTTCTGACCCAGTTTGTGACCATTTTAAAAATATTTAATGAGCATAATATGGATAACTAAGAAACTCATTCCAGCACTAACTTCTTCATGAACAATGCACATGTTTGAAGATAGACTGTTCTCAGATATTGGAGCAAATTTCAATATATCTTACAAAGACTGACAATAGTATTGACATTCTATTATGTTGAAGGGGAAAATCATCAAAAATATAACTACTGAATTTGTAAAAATAGAATATGGATAGTTGGATAGATATCTGTACTAGAAAGTGATCTATGCTCATACATTTTTATTTCAACTTTATTATTTCAAAATATGAGTATTTCCATTTCAAAGTTTCCCCATTCAACACTTTCACTAATTACATACCAGCATGGCAGAAAGTTGAATTTAACTTTCACCTCTGTTATCTCCTGAAATAATACCAAGAAGGACATAAGAAAAGGTAAAGTTTGCAGGAATTCCCAAGGGAGAAAAAAGAATTCAAGAGAAGATATTATTGAAAAAGAAAGTATTCTAGAAACTCAGAAAGAACAGATATGCAGTAGCTTATCTATAGAACAGAGAATGTAATGAAGCCCGTAGAAGGGAAAGAGATGTGGCAGGGGTCGGGGTGGGGTGGCAGAAGGAATGAGCTGACACTGCGGCACAATCCTGGACATGCCCACAAACTGGAGGCAGCTGTTGTTGCTGAAGGCAGGAATCAGGTGGGGCTATCACCAGGAAGAAAGATGAAAGTTTTACAAACAAAACATGTGAACCTCTAGATCATCTTCCCAGACTTATGAGGCCAGAGATGCTGTTCCCCTACTCCAGCAGAGGACTAGACATTCATCAGATGGACAGGTTGGCCCAGGTAGACCCTGCGGTTGCAGAAATCAGACCCAACTAAAGTGTGGAGTGAGCATGTGAGTCATCTTTCTGAAAGAGTCCTTACGAAACTATCTCCAAACTGACCTCCTGTTTTTTTGTTTGTTTGTTTGTTTGTTTTACCTGGGGCTTTGTGCCTCCACTAAGCCAAATCAGCCCAGTCCAATTATATCCCCTGCCAAGCTCTGCCACTTTACCTTTGCCCTTCAAGACTGGGTATTTTCTTTCTGGAAAACCGACCAGGTCAAGAGAAGAAACCAAAAGAGAATGCCCTTTGGGGGCATTATAAATGCCCTGTCATCAGGATCACCCAGCAGTGAGGACTGCTTCAGATCATGCCTCAGCCACTTGGAGACCTTCCAAACCTTATTTCAGTGCTTCACTCTAAAATAAGAATGTACAGACATCACCACCAGACACATAAGGGAAAAACTCCAACATGAAAGTCAGAGGCTAAAATAAACAAACAGAAATATGCTGGAAATCAGCACAATTCAGAAAGGAGAAGACAATTTCAAAAGAGCTATTATTATCTTCAGAGAAGGAAGAGAATACTATAGGGTGGGACAAAAGGAGGTTTAGAGTTGTTAATGTGGAAAATAATACAATAATTCTTAAATAGTAACACAAGAATAAACTCTGTTTTGCCTACTCACAACTGTAAACCTACTTTTGCCCCACCTTGTATATCCATAAACATGCTAAAAAAAAGAGAAGAGTCAGAATTGGAAAGAATCTTTGTAAATTAAAAAAGAGTACAGGAAAAAATCCAACAGTTGGTCTGAAAGGTAATGTTAGGGGTAATCAACCCAGAAAGTGCAACAAAAAAACATGCTCTTTCCCGCCTTCTTTTTCCAGTCATGCAAGGGCTAGAAACCAAGGGCCTCCTCTGGGGCACAGATTCAACCCTGAGAGGATTGAATACCTGCATGTGACCTGAAAGGCTGAAGGAGATGCTTAGTATATAGTGGCGGGCAAGTGCTTGGGTTTGAGAAACTGATCTCACTGCAGCCTCTGGACACCTTGCTAAAAATCACCCACCTCAGTGCAGAGGGAGCTGAAGGTCTTCAGACTCCACGATTCCCTGAACTCTGGAGAGAGCTTTCACTTGTCATCATTTCTCTAGCCCATTCAATGATTTTTTAAAGTTTAATTCCTGTGTTGCTCTCTGCTTAGAATATCTCAAGTGATTCCTGCATCCCTGAGACATTCTCACATAGCAGGTAAACATGAATGAGGGCTTTCGTTAGAGAGAGTGCGGTCGTGCCTGTGTGTATGTGGGGGGTCAGTGGGGAATTGGAGGTGATGCAGGTGTTTGTCACTAGAGGAATCAATGAGTAAAACCTTGTGGATATAAACAGGGATGCATAGTAACACAGTCGAAAACACAAACTGTGCATATACAACTTGGATGGATAATGGAGATATAGTATTCTTTGGAAAAGAGATGAAATGAGATGAACAACACCACATGAGGGAAATACATACAAACAGATAAAATGATACATTTGACAAGGGACTTAAAGATTATTTAAGAAATACTATATCTACAAAGGACCTATATGCATACACTGGGATGTGTATGTATATGAGAGAAGGAGGTGTGAGGTAGAAACACGAGTGGATGAAGAGTGATAATAACGCTCTTGGAGAGCCTGATAATGATAATACTATTCACTGAAGAGTAAGATTACCTCACCCCCTCACCCTACAGTCTAGCACACATGCACGCAAGCACACACATACACAGCCAATTTGGAACCACTGTCTACTGATGGTTAAGCCCAGGGATAATCAGTGATAATGGCAGTGACCATGGCAGTGACAAATAAGAGCAAAGGTTAGATAAGAACATTCTTAGGTGTCAGCTTATTGAAAACAGGGATTTACTTTTGCTCATTATTATATTCCTAGTGAGTGACTATAGATCCTCGATTAACTTCTGTGTAACTAAACTCACACCAACTTACATGCCACCAGAGGGTTTGGGTTCCAGGGACAAAGTTTCCTAAATCAAACTAAATCATAAAAACTCTCATATCTCCCTTTTCAGTGTTGCTGTGTCAATAGTGTGTAGTTAGCAGATGCATACTCAATATTGCAGTGGCCTTTGTTTTGACTATAAGAGTGTGGAGTACAAGGACATAAAGTTAGCTTTCTGCTTCCTGACTGCAGTTTCCACACCAGCTTCTGGAGAAAGAGTCAGTCAGTGAGCTGAACCAGAACTCTGTTTCTGAGCAAAGGCTGAGACCTTGAGTAGCCTCATCTGCAGTGAGGACTCAGTCAGTGACCGGTCAAGAAACAATTGTTTGTCATGCATTTTAAAGAATTTTAGTTTTAGGCTTAAAATGATCCAGAACTTTATATAATTAGGGAATCCCTCTCATCATTTAGTATGATTAAATTACTGTACAAAAGAGATCTGACAAAAACTACTATTCAATAATACAAATAAACAGTTATAACAAAAGTTAAGAAATGTGTATGTACATATTTACATTTATATTTACATATACATATGCCTATAGATACCATACATATATACATATACCAATACATATATACATATGTACACAGACACACATATCTCAGGGACTTGACCCAGGGAATATTTGCTCTTATAAACAGCTTTACTGCTTAATTGGTAATTAGGTCCTGCTTGCCTGTGTGTGGCATTAACATAAATTGGTTGCGAACAGCACCAGGTGCATTCAATTAAAAAGCTTTAAAGAGAGGTATCACATTTTACCACTTGGTTGAATTTTGAAAATATATTTAACAGGTTTATTCCAATGTCAAGGTTGCAATAAATGGAAGTCAAGTTGACTTAAAACAGACATGTCTTGTGGGTTAATCTTCCTGTCTCCTGATTTCCATCACCTACTTTGAAACTATTTAGTCATCCATTTGTTGACCTTGCCGGAGCCTGCAGCTGAAGCCTGCGGTTGCTCTTCTCCATGCAACAGAAGAGTCACATATTTTTTTTCATTTGGAATGTTATTAGGCTGATTTAGGCTAACCATCAGAACTAACAAGGCAAAGGACCATTTATACCATTATTTCTGCAAAATGGCTGGATGGACTTAGGTGCAGTGTGAATTAGTTTTAAACAGAGGCGTAAAATAAACTTAGCCTATTTATGAATGTCTTCCCTCTTGGCATGCATGATGAATCCCTAGGAAAGATCCTGAATAATAGGCATCAGAGGTATATTAGAGCTTTATGTGTGAAGTTATTTTTAGATTTTCCTGAGAATATGAAAACTTTATGAGGAGCTTAATACTGAAAACTCAGGCACAGAGGAAAATAAGTTACACTTAGTTTTAGATACTAGACTTCTGTGGGAAATGAGTCAGTGCTGAGCCAGTTAGTGGTTGCTAATGCTCTCCTGGAAGAATGATCCTTTAAATGCAATAATTTCTAATATTTCTTAGAAGTCATAGGCAGATACATGCACATATTTCTCTCTTGCATCACCTTATTCAAAATTGAATGATTCCTAGAACAATTTTTCCATGAAATTGCTAGAACCACCATAATATTATTTTTTAATATTCCTATTTGATTGTACACCAAGAGCTCTACAACTTCACACACTGTCTTTGTTCCCCTCAAAACCACTAATGAAATGTAGATAAATAACATCTTCAAGGCACATAAGTGAATTTGTAAAGTTGAAGTTTACATATTTCTTGTTCATTCAAACCTTACACCTTCAAACCTTTGAATAAAAATCTCAACTACTGCCACATCCAAAAGGTTACCCAGGATTATTTCTGCATAAATGGGTACAAGTTTTCGTTTTTATTAGAAAGTGTTTTGTATTGTCTAAATATTTCATGCATAAAATCTTTTTCCCTCAAGTTACTTGCAAAGTGCTCAAGGAAAGGTATGCATGACATTTTAAAACTTTCTGATACCTAATTAAGATGTTATAAATTCATGCTTTGAAATCCTGCCTCTTTGATCCAACATGTGGCATATAGCAGATAAAATATAAAAGTTACAATTAAACAACTTCAAAGTACTAAATACAGTGATAGACCAGAAATGGCACGAAACACAAAATATTGAGAAAACGTAACACTGCAGGTCTGTTGGAATCTGAGACTGGAAGCAAGCAGAGGTGACTACTTGTTCGGGATTCTACTGGGTAGAAGGAAGTGAGGCTCCTTGTGTGTAGTAGACACTACATCTGGTCTCAGTGCCAGGCCAGCGTGGGGCTGCCTGACACTGCAAGGCCCCCGAAAGAAGCCCTGGTTTACTGATTCTTGGGGGGGATACAACATTTATAATGCTGCCTCTTATAATGTTGCCCAAAGAAGCAGACAGCCTTGAAACCAGGCAACCTTGAGCCAAGCTACCATCTGACAGTAGGAAATGAAGCTATGGCAGATTAAATGAAAATAAGAGAAAAATATCAATAATGTTTTTAAAATAAGTGTGTTTAGACTCTTTGAAGGGATAGAGAGATAAAATAACCCCAATGAAATAAACAAATGAAAAATTATAAAACCAAAATATATACAAACAAAATATTGAAGAGTCGATATAAAAAATTAGAAATTCTTGGAGTAAAAATTATAATTATGGAAATGATAATGACTGAAACATGTTTAAATTAGACACAAAGAATAAATAAATGGAAATACAGTTTTGAGAAATTCTACAGAATATAGCACAGTAGACAGACATTTAAAACATATATGAGAGACATGGGCTACACAGATCAAAGAATTTAATATATTGTGCTTAAAAAAGTATTCCAGAAGAGAATTGAAAAAAATGTCTGAGAGGTTATATTTTAAAAGTATGAATTTTCCAGATTTGAAGAGAGACATGAGTTTAGAGTAGAAGTCTCCACCAAGTATAAATCATAACAAGCAAAAATAAGTCCATGCTCACACATGTCTTGGTGAAACTGCAATACATCCAGATAAGAAAACATCTGATAGTTGGAAGAGAGAAAGGCAGGGGAACAAGGAACGATGCTGAACTCGTGGTGGTCTTCGCAGCAGCAATGACAGATGGTAGAAGACAACAGAAAACCTTCACATTCTTGAAGAAGTAAAATTTTAAATATAAATTGTATACCCAGCTAATATGCTATTTAACAGTGAGGTCATAATAAGTATATTTTTAGCTATATAAAGCCAAGACAATTTATCTACTACTCCATACTTTTACTAAAATAACTGCCAAGTGTCCTTTTCAAAACTGATGTAAAGGGTGTATAACAATTAATAATAAAATATGTAAAGAAATGTAATAAACAAATTGTAAAAATAACATAAATTTTAAAAAATTTTAAAAACTGATACAACTATATAGGTGTTGCAGCTATTTAAAACACACTATAGTCTTTAGGTTTGGTTAGAAAAATTTACAGTCAAGTATGATAATTGTTGAAGGAAATAGTTAGCAAACCAACAAGAGGAAAAAAGGGATAATAATGATGTTAGTGATGACAATTATGATACTAACTTTATCAATCCACAAGAAGGTAGATAAGCAAATGGAAAAAAGCACTATGGAAGCATGGGAAAATCAAAACACAAAATAAGATGTACACATGAATTCATCTAAGATGTTAAAAAGATTAAATTCTCTTAAGAAAATATTAGATTGAAAGTGATTTACTTATATGCTGGTTTCAAGAGCACAATTGAAAAAAAATGGCATAGAAAAGTTAAAATTAAAATAGTCTCACATGCAAATGCTAATTTAAAAAAGCTGCTACAGCATAAATACCAAAGTACAATTTAAAGCAAGAACTTTCAAAAATAAAAAAATAAAAATAAGGCAACAGCTTTCAATAAAGTAATTATTTCATTCTAATAAAATGAAGATTCTAATAGAAACAAAATAAGTTAAAAATAAAGAACATGTATGTATTTAATCATGGAGCCTTGAAATGCACAAAGCAGAAGCAAACCTAATTTAAAAGAAACTGATGAATCTAGAAGTAGCATAAAAAATCTTTCCATTTTTATCATAAATATACAGATAAAACAGAAAAAATATTAGCAAATATATGAAAATATTGACCAAAAACAATGAATATGCTTTCGCATATAGACTGATAATCTATATATATAAATAATGTATAATTTTAACACAGTACTGGCTGGTGTGGCTCAGTGGATTGAGTGCCAACCTTCAAACTCAAAGTCTGCCAGTCAGGGCACATGCCTAGGTTGAGGGCAAGGTCCCCAACTGGGGCCTGTGAGGGGCAACTGATCAATGTATATCTCACACATAGATGTTTCCCTCACTTTCTCCCTCCTTTCCCCTCTCTCTAAAAAAAAAATAAATGGAATCTTAAAAAAGTTATAAAACAAATCACAAGTAATATTTCAAAATATTTCAATATATCAAAGAATTGATGTAATATAGACCATCTAGTGTGATTATGGATTAAAATATTGGATACTAAAATTATTTTACCCACTGTACTTGCTAGAGAAAAAATTCTGGGCACATAGCGTTTACACATTGGGTAATCTGAACTAGTGACCTAAAAGATACATTACATTGTACATTTCCATTTTTTGCAGTTTTCTGTATGTGCAGCATAAAAACTCCCTGTCAACTGACAGAAGTTTTATAAAGCAAACAGAAGAAAAACCTGAGAAAAGTGCGCAAATTTAAATTGATCTTTCACAATATAAATAAGCTATATGCTTTCATTCTTTTACTTTTTTCAGTTATATTGAAAGAGTGTAAAGCATTTAAAATGAGTAAAGACAAAACAACTCAATTAACTATTGTAAAATTATATTTGACTTATATGTACTTAACTATTATTAATTAATAGTAAATTGTTTGATTTAATATTTAAGCATTTTATATTCATCTATTGAATGAAAACTATTGATTTTGCTATTATTAAAAAAGAAAAAGCTTGGTTAGCCATCATGAAATAAAAACTGATAAAAATTCTCTTACATGATTAGAGTTTACAGGTACAAATTTTCTAAGAGAAAAATAAAAGCTGGCCATTTTGAAAAGAGGGAAATACTTGATCTTTAATATTTACATTGGAGAGATTACCCTGTCTATACCAACATTAGCTGATGTGTGGTTAACATCATAAATATCTGCCAGTCATGGGTCATCAGTATAATTATTGTTCTACTTAGATGGATTTTATTATAAGAATGGAGTCTCATTCAGAAACCTTTAAGATGAAATCTACACCTTCATTTTCCCTCCTGAAACACCACCACTAAAGGGAGATGCACATTTGACTCACGGTTTCTACTATAATGCTTTAGTGTAAGGGTGCGTGTCAACTTAACTCAGATTGGAACTGGGAAAACCTCAGAACTAAACTGCTCCAGGGAACGACGGTTTTCTTCCTGCACCCCACTTTTGTGATCTGTCTAGTAACTTATTGTTCGTGGCATTTCCGTTTCCTTATTGTCGGCTTCATTCTTCTGTGTTCATTTTTATCTCAACCAACTTCTCTGTTTGGTTTTAGGTTGTATTTTCTCAATAATTGTGCTCACAATGAGTAATAGGACAAGCAAAAAAAAATACAGAAAGGCAATAAGACAGTATAGCAAAGTGTTTTAAGAGTTAATTGAGAAAATAAAGTGTTTATATCAGGGTGTGGCACTTAAGTGTTCAATAAATAAAACTAACAGCTCCATTGTAATTTTACTTATGAATATATTCACATTATGGTTATTCTTGAGAAGCAGAATAGATCATGGGCTATTGATGTCTGATTCTGTAAAGCAAGGATGATAAGAGTATACACTGGTTTAGGAAATTTTTGTTATATTTCTACTGCTCTGATTTTCCTTTACTTGATTTCTAGTCCATGCTTTGTGAGTGTTTGAATTTTATAAACTACTAACCTCCCTAGAGTATGTATGTATGTATTTCAACACATAATTTACATGTTCCCTAGTATTGAAGAGCATAATTTCTTCCGAAGATTAAATATTTCTTCTGCAATGTTCAAAAAGGGAAAGCTATAAACCTCCAATAATCCTTTGGTGAGGAAAGGTAATGTTAACTCAATACAGATATCTCTAAACAAAATTAAATAAAAAAATAAAGACATTTTATAAAAATAAAACAGGAAAATGTAATTAAAATTATTTCCCATCTTCAAATATTATTTTCATTAATTTAAAATTATAGATCTTGTTGTAAGTAAATTCTTCTTTTACATTTTCATGCATATTATTGATAATTTCCTTAAATAGAAATGTTATGAATTACTTCTTTCCAAAGACTAATATATTGTTAATTATTTTGAAATTTAGGAAACTAGTGAAAAGAAAAAGTAAGAGACAATTGAGGTGAAGACTGAGGTTACATCATCAAAAACTTTAGCACAGCTTTCTGAAAACTGATCATTTTAATCTTAATGTAAGGTTAACTTACATGGCACCTTAATGCAATGGCAAGAAGCACAAAATGGAAATTGCAAAGCTGAGTCCCATATTTGCTTATAGACATGATGCTGTTGATTGTGGATATTTCAAAAATATATTTTCATTGCCTGAAGGACACAACCCCTCCACCTAGCAAAGTGTCAAGCTAAATTTAAAACCAGAAATAATCTGTTGGGGGAGCAATAAAAAGCAATTTTAACAAGAAAAATATGTATCAAATAACACAAAATTAAAAAAAATGCACTGAAACAAAACAGAGCTAGTATTGGCTATTTTAATACTAATGGCTAATAGTAATTAAACACTTAATAAATACCAGGCAACATACCTGACACATATTGTTCTGTTTATTTCAAACAGCCTTTCTCCCAAATGGGAATGAAGGTTATCTACATTTCAGACTTAACCAACCAGGTTTCACATGAGCTAATAAACTACCTATGTTATATATTTTGTCCTATCTTTTCACTCGACTTAATGTTGTAAGCATTTTCCAAGTCAGTAAACTGTATTTTAAAAACCTTAAAGACACAGAATATAGCCATCTAATTACGTGATTATGTAAACAGACTATGTTACATGCATCTAATCCTTAATTATTGAATACTCACTAGTATCAATAACTGAATTGTTTAAACTTTGCTAATTATATAGATGTCATGCAAGATTCAAATGAGAAAATTATTGTTATTATTGAAACACATTTTATTTTTAAAATTTATATCCCAAAGAGTAATGTTTAAAATCTTATTCCCCCCAAATCAGTATAATGAAATATTAATCTTAACCAGCCACTTTTATTACCTTTAGAGTAGCAATTTTGTTTCCCTGGTGACTAAAACAATAGTTTGGTAAACACAACGGATCTCTCCATTTGTCCACTCTGAAACATCACCCCATAACATTTACGATTGGCCGAGGGGGCCCAGACTGCCAGGACGCATGCACCACTTGGGAAATTTGCACCCTCATCTCCCCCTGCCTCCTCCCATCACCAACTCTTGATACAGATTTGACTCACTATGCAAATGGATAATGACACAAGTCCTTGGGAACGTCCTTGGGAACATCCTTTCGATGATCCTGTAACTGCAGGACATCCCCATTGAAATTGAATTTATCCTCACCCTCAGCAGATCCTTGGATTTCAGAAATCCCTGAGGTTTTAAAGGTTAGGCTGGATGGACACGGATGAAATGCAGTGTGGCAAAACACAGAGGCAGCACGCCTTCTGAGCCTTTTCATAGGAGTACAGTGGGAGGATTTTCTACCCCGGCGGGGGGGGGGGGAGGATTCGTCTTTTGTATAATCTTCTCTACTAGAACATTCTCAGAAGAAGAGTTCTGACTCCAAACACCAACCATGTATAAACACCTTTGTTTTATAGACCCAGAGGCAGCTAATATTTTTTAATGAAGATAAAAGTATGTAGAAAACAATTACACTTATTTTCAATCACAGTTTACACCAAAGTAATTGAAAGTAAAACTAGTTAAACAAGAAAACATCAATTAGGTATATGTTCTCTCTCTTGTCCAATTATATTGTTTTATTGCCAATGTTTCATAATTGTTGCCAAGCAATTTTAAAATCCTATCATTAGTTTTCCAGAGAAGTGTTATGTTTGGGACTCTAAGGTATTTTGCTAGGTATGCTGCTTCTGAAATTATGTCCTTCTTACAAACAGGTGTTGTTGGGACATTTGATTTTAAAACATTCTGACCTGTCAGAAACATTTGAGCTCATGGAAATCTAATTCCTGGAAGTCAATCATTGTAGGTGCTCATGAGTGCTTTGTATGGTAGCCGAGTGTAGACATAACCAAGTTACTATGAGCACCACTTGCCCCCATACCTCAGTCTCAGCAGGAGAGACAATGGCTTTAAAAACAAGTTGGTTTCAAGTATAAAAGAAACCAAGGTCATGACATTTAATGGTATTACTAAGAATGGAGGTATAAAAGGACTGAGGTATCTGTGAAGGTGGTCTCTGGCTCTTTAAATGTATTCTATCAATATTTTTGCTCAACTTTCCTCTCACCCTTCCCTTCTGAAATTAGCTATCACTAGGTGATACATGTAATAGAATGCTGTTTTTAAAAATAATTTCCAAGTAACAAAATCTTGTATGTTTTATACAGAGTTGTGCTGTCTCTTTCCATATGTAACTGTACATGTGGTGATCAGTGTCCTTAATTATGACATTACTCCTTTCGATATATTTTTCCCTCATTCATCCAGATAATAATAATAGCCTAATCCTAACCATAATGAATTTTTACTCCTGCTTTGTCAGTACATCATAAGCCTTTATACCCATTTTCTGGACTTTCATAGCCACAATCTCATTAATATTTATAACTATCTTGAGAGAAATTCTAATAATTACTTTAAACATCTTAAGATCATGTAGTGCAGGCTCAGAAGGATTGTATCTACTCCCAGCCTTACAAGGCTAGTAAACAAGTGAGCGATGCCAGAATTCTTTCTTCCCCACACCTTCCCATGAGCCTGTCCTAACAACCACAATTGAGTTTTCCTGGAATTCCTTCATATGAGGCCCCCCCTGCAAAACCCCAGAATTTATTTATAAACAATTGTGTATTTATTCTTACATGTTTAAACTTAGTTACCTTCAAAGCACTCTCCATTTGATGCAATACACCTACTGAGACTTTTCTTTTCCACTGCTCAAAACAGTGTTTGAACTCACTGCTTCAGACACTTTCAGTGATTCTGCCATTTTTCATTTCATCTCTTCCATGTTTCCAAACTGTTTCCCTTTGGGGACATTTTTCATCCAGGGAAACAAAAAAAAGTAGCTTGGGGTGACACTGGGTGAGTAGGAGGGATGAGGCACAGGGTTCACACCATTTTTTTTTTAGGTCAAAAACTGCCCAACAGTGAATGCAGTGTGGGTAGGTGTGCTTGTAAATCACCCATCAAGAAATAGTCAAATGTGTCCAAAGAGTTTTCAAAACAAATTCATTGAAGCCAAATGCATCCTCTCACACCACCACCAGCTGGTACACTTCTACAGATGGGTTCCTAGAACACTCACCTAGCAAGGGAAGCCTGTACTACAAGGGGCCCACCCACCAGAAGGTAATTCCATTTTTTTGTGGGGTGCCCCTTTGTATTTATGTAAAGGACACAGGATTTAGCACTTGAAAATTACCTCGCATTGCTCTGAAATGATGTCTCTTGTACTTTATCTTTGAAAATATATTTAAAAATCTTTCTAATATGAACATCTTTTGTGCCAGCCCTTTAATACCATACAATGTATTAGGTGGCAAGGGGAGGAGATACGAAAAGGACAGTTTTTTGCCTGATAGAATCTCTTTTACCCTTTTTGGATCTAGATTGTCTACTAGTTCTTTTTGCTTCTGCTTCCTAACATTTTTTGTTTCAGTTTTTGAGAGGTTTTTGGTTATTTGCTGTCTCAGATCCCCAGTCCAATCCTCATTCCGCTTCACTTGCCATGGTTCAACTACCCAACAATAACTTAATATCTGGCCCATTTGCCTGTGATCACACTTCAGGTTTTTAAGTTTGGTTACATCTTCGGACTGAGCTGGTGGCATAACTACGTACCCTTTCTGGACATACTGTCTAGTCAGACTTTTTTCCTGCTTGAACTACTTCACATGATCTATGCATTAGTACAGCATACTTAGGGCTGAGGAAACAGACCACATCCAGTAAGGCCTCTGCTCACAGAAACTCCACATTCCTTCCTATTATGGGCTCCATAGCTGCCCATGATTTCCTATTTTCTCCTATAGCCATTGAACATTTCTAGTTTTCTAGCATTTTTTCCTTAAGAAATCTAGAAGAATAAATCTGTTGGACTTCATCTTTGTAGTAGAATGCTGATTTATGAATGAATTGTTGATACATTGTTGGTATTATGTAATTGGTAAAACTGTAGATATTTGTGATGCAGATAAGCATCCTAAGAAGATGGCTTGACAAAAATCTAAAAGAACTTATTCAGAATTATTAAAGCCCATCATATTTGGTTTTCCTTGTTGGGAGAAGGTAACTTCTGCCTAGAGCAGGTCTCCATCACCCAGAGGTAAAATGACTAACGCAACTTAGCAAACAGAAAACAAATTGGAGTTATATTGAAATGGGTTAATGGTTTAAATTCTCCACTGGTCCTTGTTAGTTACACCAGGAAAAAACATCTGTCTAGTTAAGTGATTGATGTTGGAACGTCTTTGTCATAATAACCAAGAGTACTATTATAATAAATTTGGCTAGGTTTCAAAGTACAAATTCACAGCTAGTTAGCAGGACTCAAAAAAGATGTAGGAAGTTGTATAACAGCTGCAGTTATACTGGAAATCCCATAAATATCAATAGTCTTTCAGCTAAGATCATACTTTTTCATTCTGTAGCCCCTCAGAAAGTTATTTGTAGTTACCAACAGAACATTCAATTAAAGGAGATCGTACCTAATTCTTAAGCATAGTGAACCCAATTTTCTTCTCTTGCAGGAAAATAATGAGAATATCTGAGAGCACTTGCTCCATGTTATAACCATAGTCTTATATTTTACAATATGTAAGAATCATTGAAAGGATAAAAATCTATGTGCTGCATCCAATGTAAACTTTCCATGTAAAACAGGAAATTTTTACATGGCTAGTTTGTCATACTCATAATGGTGCTATATACATTGTGTGACCCCCACCCCCTGCAACCCCGTGAAAGTACTACAAGTTTAGAATGAATCTGGTTACCAAGAGATGGGCATACTAGACATCTTAATATCACTGACTGTCTCTGCCAGACTTCCACTGTTTTTGACCTCCACTGCAGACGCCAGTGTTAAGGAAATCAGAAAAAAATTGAAACCACTAACCCGGCCATTTCATCCAAGGCTCCTGAGTCAAGAGTGGAGTTTTCTGCGGCGTGTGGATGAGGGGAACAAGGCCACGGCAAGCATATTCTCTCACCATATTGCTTCATCTCTCCCTTTCTAGGCCACTGATACAATCAACCAACCATGCAGTCTTTGTGTCTTCCAGACTCAGCAGCACAGGGCCACTGTGAACACAACCACCCTGAACATCCAAAGGATGCACTCTGTCATTTTAGAAGCCACAAGGCTGAGGCAGGGGTAGTGGGTTGTGGGTCTCCAAAACAATACCGTGCTCAGACTAGAAACTCCTCCTGGCTCGAGGGATGCTGCTGCCCATGCGCACCGGGCCCTCTAGAGGGCGTGCGGTCCGAGATCAGCGGCTGGCGGATGCGCATGCGCATCTCTGGCTTCTTTTTCCGGCCGCCACCGCTGCCACGGAGGCCGGTCCTCTCACCGCCATGTCAGATTACTGCTCACCCAAGTACCAGAACGGAGACCTGGTGTTCGCCAAGTTGAAGGGCTACGCCCACTGGCCTGCCAGGATCGAACACATGGCTGAACACAACCGATATCAGGTGTTCTTCTTTGGGACCCACGAGACCGCTCTCCTGGGCCCGAAACACCTCTACCCGTACGAGGAGTGCAAGGAGAAGTTCGGCAAGCCCAACAAGAGAAGGGGCTTCAGCCAGGGGCTGTGGGAGATCGAGAACAACCCCACCATCCAGGTCTGCAATGACCAAGGCCTCAAAGAGAAGATCATCTTCGAGGGGCCGGCGCTAGGGTCACAGCCAGAGGCCTCCGTGCCCCCTGAGGCCCAGAAGAGTGACGGCCGCGGCGTAGAAGCGAACGGCGAGCTGGGCGTTGACGAGCTGGCCCAGGAGCACGACGAGGTGGGTCCGCTGAAGAGGAGCGCGGAGGAAATGCTGGTGGGTGCCCCCAAACGTCCCAAGGAGTCCGACCCAGAAGGCGAAGAGGAGGAGGTGGCAGCGGCCTGCGAGGATGCGAGGCCGCTCCTGGTGAAGGCACTGGAGCCGAGCCCAGCCTGGGGGCCACTGCAGGAAGAGGGGGAGCTTCAGGAAGAAGCCCCTGAGGTGGAGGAGGAGGCTGAGATCCCGGGCGATGGAGACCGGGAGAGCCTGTAGTCGCCAAAGTGTCAACAAGAGCCCCTGCCCTGTTCCTGATGTGGCCACGGCCTGTGAACTGGGACCACCTCCCTAAGCCCACCCTATCCTCCACCTTCTCCCAAATCCATACCTGGTTTTGAGGCTGACCTGGATATGCAGGTTACCTGTCCATCACCTCTGCTCCCACGGCCCCGAGATCTGAGTCAGGGCCTGTGCGTCACTGGATGAGACCACCGTGTACCTTCCTGCCTGAAACTGTTGTCCAAGTCTTCTGTTGGTGCCTGTACCGGACGTTCCCACCTCCCGACACCCATCTCTCCCTCTGCCAGACATTCTGGACCTCTGCGTTGGAATTGGGCAAGAGTGGAGGCGGTGAGGATGAAGAGCTGGAGGGATTTCCAGAAGCTTGGAAGGGGCCAATCCTGAAACTGGTGATGGGTGGATGGTGGCAGGAGCATGACACCTTCCTGAGTACCCGTCCACTCCTCCTTTACCTATTTTACTAGCTGCCTAGAGTTAGGAAAAGTAGGGTAGCTTGTGGGTGAGGGTCTTCCTTCCAAAACTCTTTTTGCTTACCCAGGTCTTTCTGAGAGTTGTAGTTTTTCAACAAATGATTTTTGGATTCCCAAATTGTTTATGAGATGAAAGGCTTAGGTTTGCCCAACTTTTTGGATGGGAATCGTGAGGAGCGTCTGTCCCCATTTAGATCTCTAGGAACAAATGGATTGTCCTGGAAAGACCCCTGGCCACCCTTCCTCTCTCCCCACTGCCTGAAGGCCATCCTACAGTTATATACATCACCACGTAAAAGACGAGGCACATAGATTAGGAAACCTTTTTAAAAATAGGAAATTTTTTGAAAATTAAGAACTACCCCTATACCTCCATTGGGCCCATAGCTCTTCCATTGCTATCCTCATTTCTTAGATGAACTAGGAGGTTCCCCTTCTGTTTGGGGTTTGATGTCTTTTTGTAGTTAAGGCTTTGGTGAGCCTTTGCAGTGTCATTTCCCATCCTCATCTCCCAACCTAGTATCTCTGTACTGCAACCAGACCTGACATGTAACCTACTGGGAAGAAAGAGAAGTAAATGACCCCTCCTGACCTCCTACTAGTGGTCTCTCTATGCCCTTCTCATCTTTTCCTTTTTTACCCCCACCCTTCTCCCTTGGGCTCTGATAAGAACAACACAAAACAAACAAACAAAAAAACCTGTTGACTACTTAGCTTTGGAAGTTTAGATATGAAGTATTTTTAGTTCTAGGAAATAAAATGAATTGATTATGTTAAACAAATCGCAGGTCTGTTTCTTTGGTTTCTGAAGAATTGGTCCTTAAATGTAATACTCCTCTTTTCTATGCATTCTTTATGGAAATAATTTTTGTAATATACATAGATATTTTAGAATCACCCTTGATAAACCTCTGTTATATTAAGATCTCTACTCCTCCTCACTCCATCTGCAGTAGTCACTGCCACTGATGAGAATGAATGGCAGTAAGTCAACAAAATATCTGAATGATGACAAACTGAGACAATAACTGAATTTCTAATATTCTACATGCTTTGCCAAACAACATCTGGCAAAGAATAAGGGTAAGAGAATTGGATCTTCTTTTAGTTGTTGCTTTTCCACATTTTATCACTAGTCTCCTTCCTTTAACACTTTTTACGTGAAAGAGGCAGTAGCTTTATATTTCCAGTTCTTAAAATACGTAGTGTCTGCAGGATATTTTGTCTTTTCAGTGTCTTTGTGTGACTATCTGGGGATATTTAAATATACTACATAATAATCACATGCTGGCTTCCAGCATTTTTGTATGTCAATGTTGCGTGTGTGCAGAGGGTTAGTAAATGCTAGAGCCCTCAAAGAACATGCCAGGCCATGACTAACCAACAGTATTGGCAACTAAATACAACCCTATTTTTCCATCTCTGTAAAAGATGGTATTCTTTATTCCAAGGCCTATAAAATCGCAGGATTCCTTGTTTTCCAACTACTGCTATTGCATGGTAGGAGTTACTATTCAGTGGCTGTTCACCATTCAGGCTTTGTAATATCTGGCATGGTAGGCATTAGTATTACATTTCCTACTGGAAGCAGCTCTCATTCAGAAATATTAGATGGCTTTTCTTGCATTTCTCAAGAAACTCAGGATTTAAATACAGATTTTGGGGGCCAAGCCTAAGTTTTGCCACCTGAATTGCACATTCACAACATTAACCATGACATCAGAAGTTAACAAAATTACTATTTTAGTGTTAATAACAAGTAATTATGAAGGTAGCTTATTTGTAGTCTCTAAATTAAACCAGGCAATATACCATGTTCTACATGTAATGTCTTTATTAATACAACTACTAATTAAGTACATACTGTTACTTCTATTTTAAATCTGCAGGAGCTGAAATCCAGTGGTGTTAAGTAATTTTCTCAAGGTCAGACAACAGTAAATGAACCAAAATTCAGAGGCAGGTCTTTCTCATTCTAGATCATAGGTGCTTTGTTTTATTATTGGTATTGCTTCACACGCGAAAAATGGGAATACTGACAGATTCTCCCCTGCTATTTTGAAGTGAAAATTTAGAAATTTGTATGGCAAAAAATATATTAACAAATGTTGCTAGTGGGTATGTGAAATATAACCCATTTGGGGCAATTGACAAATTGTTTTGTCATTCAAATGACTTGGCAAAATGATGAGGAGAATTGCATATTCAATATTTTTCAAGAAGTATGTGACTATAGGAAGTCTGAATATGGATTGGTATACTTGCCATAGGCAAACATATAATTTTGATAAGGTTTTTATGCAGGCACATCTTCTGAGATGATTCAATAAACTGAGACATATAAAATGAAATTACTACCATTTGAGTCTATCTCTGTATGTTTTTTTCTTTTTTTGTTTCTATCATTAAAGATAGGAAAAGTTGGTGTTTATTAGGGAGTATCACACACACTTGCCTTCCTGGAGAGTATAACATGGCAGTGAAAATAGTAATCAGACTAATAATAGTACATCTAAAGGATGATACACAGAGTTAGCAAACAAAATAAAAAAGCACTCAGGAAAGGAAGACATGGAAAAATCTGTCCTCTCAGCCTTCTTCTTTTGGGCAGTAGACACTTTACGCTTTTGTGGCCAAGAGATATTTTTATGTGAACTGAAAAATATACTACTTTCTAAAATTTCTTCACTCGTTTAAAATTCCCCATAATTCCAGGGCTGTCCTTTGTCTTCTGAACAATGTATGCCTCAGTGACAAAATTACTGATCAATAATTAATTACCTTACTGAACAAAGAGCACTGCTCAGCCTCTTGCTGATGCTGTTTTGTGGGTATTCCAATGTGTTCGTGAGTGTTCTGAAGATCTTGTTTAAACATTCCATGTAAATGTGTACTCATCACATTGTCAATGATTTGCAGACATATTTAACATCTGGTTTCTGTAAGGCTTTTGAAGTATTTGATATTTCACACAAACATCACTGATTGTATCACTGTGGCAAGGGACTAAGATGCCACTGAGGGTTGTAAATTTGGTTTCTTTCTCTTAGTTCTCACTTGTTCTGTACATTCTCATCAATGCTGCAGATTCTTCTTTGTGGCTCATATGTTCATTTTATGTTTCCTGAAAATATAATAGACATTCAGGGTACATGGTGCATTTTCTATTCAGTTCATTGTCAACACTCTTGTCAAAGAAGAACTGCTACACATGCTATACACACATGCTGCTCCTTGTAGCTGGAAAGAACTGCCTCTCTCTTCTTGTCCTGGCTAACTACTCAAGATGAGAGTAGCCCCATGTGTTAGCTTTCTGTGTTCAAACTGATCATATTCTAGTTTCCTGTTATTTTTTTTTTGCTCTTCCACTAGGCTGCAGTAAAAAGGTAATACATTTCATTAATATTTTATCCCCATTCCCCAAACATGCCATAATTACATAATAGGTATTTTCTAAATGCTTGAAAATCTGTTATCAAATACTTTTATAATCACAGTGCTGGAGTAAAAGTCTTACGTGATGCTGAATACATCCTGACTCTGGAAATGGGGAGGCAGTGTAAGCTAGCCCATGGACTAATGACATATGCAGGTTGGGGTGATGGTGTGTTCGTGTAAGTAGCTTCCTAAATTGGGTGACTTCGAAAGCATTCACAGTTCTCACAGTCCCAGAGAAATTGTTCTCTGATGCCAAGGCAATGCTATTTACCCAGTTTTTCCCACTATTTGAGTTACTTGTCTTAGTTAAATGACATATGAGGCATCATTTTTATAATGCCCAGGTCCCCAGGTAAGCAAGAAAACATTCTGGTTACCGTCTCCTTTATGCAAGAGCCATGTATTAAACATTTAGCCAGAAATTTACAATAAAGTGTTAGTATGTCGAGAAGAATTCAGGGCTGCCACTACTATAGCCTCTTATGGTATAGACACCTCACTTCATGTAGACATTTCTCAAAATTTAATGTATTTACAGAACAGGATCTATTCAACACACCATATGGCCCCAATCTCAGAAGCCAACTATTTGGCTTATACATAGACATTCCTCTTTCCCACTCCTGGTAGAAAATTTGGCCATATTGTATTTTTGAGAGCTCTATAAAGAGACCTTTCTCTTGGCAGTCTGATTTTACATGTGATCTTCAACTCCACCCAAATTGTCTTAAGAATGCCAGAGGATACACAAAAAAACATCATGGCAAAGGCTCTGGATGGTCAGAGCAGCCTGGAGCATGTTTTTTTCAAAGACAGTCCTAGTCATAACATGGGCACATCATTGGCATGGGGAGTGGTGAAAAAAAAAAACTTCACCTGCTTCTGGTTCTGGTAGGTATGTGGTCAGTGCCCAAGAGTATAAGTCATTTGTTGAGTACCATTTTCTCTCTTGTTTTTATCACTTTGATACAGCTCTTCTTTCTTCCCAGAAAATTGACAGCTCTATTCTCTGTTCCCCTGATGAAGTGTCCTCAAAGTTACCACATAGGAAATAGGTATCACTCCAATATGTTCCAATAAGGCCCTGATTTCCTATTAACGACATTTACTCCATTCTCAGTAAACTATAAACAAGTAAAACCCTTCACTTGCCTGTATCAACCAATGGATTGATCACTCAACCTACATTTTGTGTAAATAAAAATATGATCATTTTTGCTCATTCTAAGAACCTAGAGAAATTCTAGGTTCATATTAAGTAATCGATAAATGGTGGTTAATAAAGGCATGAGTGAATGGCTAAATTCTTCTGCTTCCCCCTTTACCTAAGCCTTCAGAGGAAAATTTGTGGAATTTTGTCATGCCTAGTAAAACACAACACGGGGAGCCTAAGAATTTTTTAATGAGTATATACCATTTATTAAATAAGATTTTAAAAATTATGTACAGGTAAGTGTCTTACTAACAACCTTAACAAGACAGAAGACCAAGGAAGATAAATCAAATTATCCAAGGTCCTCATCTGAATCTCAATGTGAATAAACAAACACAATTTCTAGTTCCCTCAATTATATTTCTTTTGAATAATTTTCTAATTCATTATCAGCTTTTTAAATGCAGGAAACAGCTTGGTGACATCTGGCTTTGGAGCCACTGAAACTCTAATTTAATATCTGGGTCCACTATGAAAGAGCATTGCAATCTCAGTTTCCCTCAACTAGAAGTTGTGATAGTGACTTTTATGTGACAGATTTGTTGTGAGAAGCATATGAGCTCATATACATTAAGATACCCAATGTATTACCCAGCACAAAATAGTGATTATTTACATGTAAAGTCACTTCCCTTCAATGTAGTCCAGAGAACTAACCATAGCATTTGCAATAATTAGAGCCCAACTATCACTTGTATTCAGGAAAACACTGGTCGGCTCTGCCAAACTGCAAGAAGCTCCCCGGTTGTGATGCATGTGACAATTTTATATTTAGTTTTCCCATACACAGAGAAAAACAGAAATCATATCCTTTCATTTTCTCATATTATTTTTCAAATAGGGTCTTTAAACTCCCTCACTGTTAGCTGAGTTATTTTATTTGAACATATCCAATTTAGAAGATTCCTCTTTTGGCATGACTCATCCCTCCTATGGCCAGTTTTATTGCTCCTGTTATTTCCCTAGGATCCACTCACTGGTTTCCAAAGAGTATTTCTTAAATGCATCTTCTTGAATACTTCATATTCCTGATATTTTTTCAACTGCAGAAGTAGTAATTGTATTGCTCTACTTATATCTCGGCTCCCTCGCCTTTTTGCCAAGGTGCCTATCTGTTCACAGGTAATTTTAATGAGCTGTCCAATTCGATTACTAAAAGGCATTGGAGTGTTACAAGGGATTGACCATTCTTTCCAGAAGCTTTCTCAGGTTTCACATTTTCCTCTGATTTACCAAGTGTCACTTAATTTTGCTTTTTTTCCTTTTCTTACATCCTGGCCAACTCTCCATCCCAGTCATTAACCACCTCTGGTGGTGATCTACTTAACACTTCATTAAAAAATATGTTCAGCTCAGCTCCTTTCTCACTGCTCTTCACTGTCAACGTGACCAGCTTTCCCCCTTTCACTTGTGAGTCTTCTGGTGCTCAAAATCTGTCAATCATTCTTTCTTGCCTTGGTGCAGTTTCTTCACATGCCTCTCCTCAGCANTCCTTTTCTTACATCTTGGCCAACTCTCCATCACAGTCATTAACCACCTCTGGTGGTGATCTACTTAACACTTCATTAAAAAATATGTTCAGCTCAGCTCCTTTCTCACTGCTCTTCACTGTCAACGTGACCAGCTTTCCCCCTTTCACTTGTGAGTCTTCTGGTGCTCAAAATCTGTCAATCATTCTTTCTTGCCTTGGTGCAGTTTCTTCACATGCCTCTCCTCAGCAGACTCTGTATTTCAGCCTGTACTTCATTACCATCAACTTCTGTTCTTTTTTTCCCCCTTGTATTTACCCTTAAATGCTGGGATATAAGCACTTATTCATGGAATACTCTCATGAAAGCATCTCAAATAGCCTATTAAAGACAAAAATAGAAAAAGACAAGAGAAACTGTTCCAGTATATTAGTAACATTTTTTTCTTTTAAAAATTAAAATCAACTAAATTGTTAGAAACCCAGTAACACCTTAGATTTTACAGTCTTTGGTTTGTTAGAGGTGGACGCAGGAGGAGAAAGTATGCTTTCTGTGAGGAAGTAGGTGTGACTGTTTGTAACAGGGCCTGTTGAAAGCATCGGGGCTAGAGCAGTGTATTCGACAAACTGTCTACCCTCACGCAGCTTGTGTTCTATGGGAAAAACAGACACATAGACGATGAGTAAATGCAATGATACATTTAGAATGCACTAGTATCAGAGTGTGATAGAGAATGAGTAAGTGAGGAACATAGCTCTCGGGAACTCTGTGGATCATTTCAAATTAAACTGTGTTTTTTCCTTCTTTTTTATTGTATTTTCCCATTACCATTTATTCCCTTATTCTCCCCTGCCCCACAATCACCACACTGTTGTCCACGTCCATGAGTCCTTTTCCTTTTTGCTTGTCATTCTGCCCCTTAACCCCCCCTGACAAGCCATAGCTGTCAACCTGCTCTCTATCTATGAGAGTGTCTCTATTACAGAACAAAATATTTCTGCCCAGTGCATTCTTAGCTCATTACCTAGGCTAATGGTTCTCAGTCTTTTTAACCAATAGAAAAAATCCCAAAGACTTTCATGCCAGTAAACATTCCTATATGTGTGCAGAAAGGCAGTAACAATAGCACCCATTTACTGAGTGCTTTCTATATGCTAGATACTGTTGCAGGTGCTTGAGATGCATCAACAAATGTTAACAAAGCGCCTGGCTTCTTAGTGCTCCCATTTTACAGGTAGAAAAAAGCAAGTAAGAACAAACTTAGTAATGAGAAAATTATATTGTATGTTAGAAAGTTATAAATGCCTCAGAAAAAGTAAAGCAAGGTAAGGAGGTCTAGAGAGAGGTGGATGGGCATTGTGCAGTGTTGAACAGGTCAGGCAGGGTGGCGGCCAAGTTAGCATGGAAATCTGGGGCTCGCTTTAGCTCTGCCCTTTAAGTCATCACATCAGAATGTAAGTGAAAAGAGTGGCATCCTTGTAAAGATGGCCTTGAATCAATAGAATTGTGAAAATATAATTAATCCACAAACTCAAATACTTATTATTGATAATATGTTACAAGTGGCACACCTCATACCAAACAAGACCCACAGATCCTATGATATTTGAAATGACGATTGTTTTTCAATGCCACTTATTTTCCAATTTATCACACACATTCATGTGACATTTTTCCTACTCTGATAGGCCCAGATTTTATCCTTATGCTATTTATTTAACATTTCACATGCTTTTTTACTCCCCCAATAGAACATTCAACCATAAAGGCCATGAAATTTTCCATATCTTCTGCAGTACCTAGCAGAGCCCCTTTACAAAGAACGATCCATTTTTATCAATTAAATTAATGAAGTCACAATGTAGGTAGATGTTAACAACACACCTTTATGTCCTGAGAATATGTGCATGTGTGAGGTGAGCTTTATGTAAAGCCTACGTCGTGGTAGGAATTGGATGTCAAAACAGCCTGATGGAGTACTCACGAGGCATGTTGTTATTCCATGCCTCTAGTTTAAGGTTTGTATGGTGAATAGATTTGCCCAAACAGTTCCCCATCCTGGTCTTTATTAAATCATGTCTCTGAATGCAAATTGGATAATTCACACTGGAGTGTACTTAGACCAGTATGTATGTGCAGGTGGAAAATATTCTAAAGAGAAATCTTTATTGTACTTGTCAAGGACACTCTGGGCTGAATTTCTTGTTAGTGTTATTTTTGCCTATGAAAGCCTTTCCCATTTTTTTTCAGGTGCAGAATTTGAATTGTCTCATGGCAGGAGTGGAGTTTGGAGTTGATATAGTTGATATAAGTGAAATGTATTTCCTACGTTCTATCCAGTCTCCCAAGGAGAGGTGTTGTGGTATTCTGGAGTCTTGTAAAACATAACTGGAAATGCCCATCCTTTTGATGAACAATATGAGCCTGGGTTAGAAGATTGTATAGGATGTGCAATGAGAAGAGTGTAGGGTAAGTTAAAAGCTTCCCTTCCACTTTCGAGAAAACCAATAGTTTTGCTACTTTCACTTCATTGGCATTCCTGACAGCTGCTTACCTGTTATCAGGCACTGCTACTAGGTCTGAAGATCAGAGCCTTGGGGAAAAAATTCCACATCAGTGTCCCTCAGTGAATCAGAAAGGGGCTGTTTGGGCCACATCTGTTAATGAGGTAGCTGAATATCTACAGCCTCATATTTCTCATTACTGTCATGAGCAATGGACACCCCAAATATATTTTAATCATGTTAATATAACAGTTGTAATGCTAAGCAGATATTATTCAGTACAGGTATTCTGCAATATTTCTGACTCTGGGTTAAAGAGAGAGAGCATAATGAAAATGATATTTTAAATTATAAATGCTCAATGTGGGACAAAAAATAAAACAAAAAAACCCTCACATTTGACTTTCTCCTGTCGCCACCTCCCTCCCTCACTTCCTCCAGGAAGTGTCACCTAATCAGTTCCCAGAGACAAATATGAACCGTCCTCTGGTCCTTTGACTGTGCTCACGCATGAACTGGTTAAAGTGGTTCCCTCAAATCTGAATGTAAAGAACAATGGGCTGGTTAAAATGGGGACAGCAAGGGCTCCCAAACCTTTACACTGAGGCTATAGCTTGGCACATGTGTTATCACCAAGAGTCCAAGAGAAACTTCATGGGCAAAAGCCCTATTTTTAATCTTTTTTCTGATCTTGTGGGATCAGGATAAATACACATATTTATAAATTTTGAAAACCAAACATTCTCCAGGCCACAGATGGTTAATGACAAGGTCCTTCGTGCTACACTTGAAGAGCTGTTTTGGCTGTTCAAATAAATAGATGCCCCCAAGAACCATGTCACAAGAATGATTAGTGTAGCCTATATCTGTAGGGCTGTTCTTTCCACACTTTTTCTCTCTGGCTCATGAGGACAGACAGTGGTATATTGCTAACTGTTGCCACTAACTCCCACTAACTGTGACTGTCATTCATATGAGGGCAGTTGAGGTCACTAGTGCATTTTTTGGGCACAGGACTCTAGTATTCATTCTGTGTTGTCCTCTAGATGATGAGCTACAGTGAACAGATTAGAAAGCCAGTTCATTCTTTGTGTATGAAATGTAGATTTGACCTTGTGTTGTCCTTCTTCACCTTCTATGACCTTACAAACTCTAGACACAAGACTTTCAAGCAGCCTTGTAAAAAATCTCCAACTGTGCTTTGGTTTTGAGTTCAAATCATAATATTCCAATCGTTTGTTGGTTTTGCTGTAACGATGCCTGGGACACCCAGCTGCGACTGACAGGGCAGACTAGTGATTGTCAGTAATTAGAAAGAGCCCGGTAGTGGTTCAAAGTAGCTCCGAATTCCTACTTAAAAAAATGTGTTAGTGAGATGTAGTTTGCTGAATTCACTGTAGCTGTGTGGCTATCTTTTGAACCTTGCTGCCCCACTCATTATACATGCAGTCAGTCACCAAAGACCCAGGCTCCTTGCTGCGCTCCAGAAGCCTGATAAAATGCACCAAATATGAGATGAATCTTCTTGTCTTCCTTTCTGCAGGTCACTATCCCTGAGATTTCAGCAACATAGATATAGCTGTAAATTGAAATACATTTCTAACATTTAAAATATGTGTTGGGGCTTAGTAGGTGCAGAATAAATGCATAATGGATTAATAAAAAAATAAATCACCAAATGAAACATATTGTTCATGGTGTTTCCAAGATAGCAACTTTACTTTCTAAAGAAATTAATCAACAGAGAATTGCCTCATATTGCCCACCCAAGAAAAACTTCTCAGGGAAGCAGAATTCTGTGGTTTCTTCTCAGTCAGCGTTGGCTTAGTTAACTGAGGAAGTGGCACCTAGATGGGTAAAACAGTTCCATCTTACCTAAGGTGTCATTTCAGGGCTTATTTCATTGTCTCTAAAGAAGGTACTGACACTCCTTAGCCACTGATCTCTTGGCTTTGAAAGCTGGTTTTCTAAAAATAGGTAGAGATGTTATTTCAGGGGACAAAATTACTGTAGTGGCGCAGCCGGAAACATTGGTGGCCTCGCATACTGATGGATGGATGTCTCACACTGAATAGTGTGATAGGGTGGGTTGTGATCATCTCAGTTAGTAGCTTCATTCCATAAATTCCAGAGTTTAAGATGAAAATAGATGAGGTAGACTCGTTTCAACATTTATGAATTACTTACATTTTCATTTGGATAACATCTATATATCTTATGAGCTAGTATAATGAGCCTTCCGAAGTCTCATTTAGTTGATGAACTATTATACTCATAAAGAAAAGTTGAAGGTGAAGATAAAGAAAGTAGAGTTGTCATTAGAAAAAGTAGAAAAGGGGATCTAGGGAACTTTCTTGGAACTGAAAAAAAAGATCAGATTTTGCATTGTTTAGGACTGATTCTGAGCTCGGCCAGGTGCGCAGCTACCGGTGTGTCCTGTGGGCACCCCCCTCTGGCTCTGTGCCCCACCTCATGTCTTGTCAAGAGATTCTACCAGCATTTTCTGGTCAATTCAATAGAATCACTCACAGAGAAAATTTGGGGAATTAGCCACAGAGGAATTTTTATGTAAAATTATGCTGTTACTCAAAAAGAACAAATTTCTCTTACATATGCATAATAGCAGATGTTTAGATAAATTTTCAAAAAAAATTTTTAAGAGTCCTGGCTTTCCTTATGATAACAATGCTTTCACCTTTCTAAGACGATAACAGTGAACACTTTTTCCCCTGGTGGTAGCAAGTTATAAATTTACTTTAGAAATTTATAAAAGAGAATTAATTAAAACTGTAGGCTTGCACTTATAACTGCAGAAAAAAATTTTAAAAGCTCCACATTTGAATATTTTGGCATTAATGGAGAAGGGGACTATTTAAGAAATCTAAGAATATATTATAAATACTGATCTAATACTCTCCAAAAAATAAAGAAAGTACAATGATTTAAATAAAATTCTAAGCCCTTATACACAATCTCTTACTTGCCTCCTGGTCAATATTTTTTATGATGTATAATTAAAAAGAGGTGTTAAGTTTCTTTAAACATGTATGAAAGATTCATAAAATTTATGAAGGCTGAAGGTATGAGTGACATTTAAAATCCTTCTTATATAAACGGGTCAGTGCAAACTCTCATTGTTGTGATGGTATAAAACACACATCTTTAACCTAAATCTTTTTTTATTGCTGTTTATCTCCACCACTCTCCCCCGCCTCACCCACCCCCATCTCTCACCCTCAATCCTAACCCCCTTTTGGCTTGGTCCATGGGTCCTTTGTACCTCTTTCTTGACAACCCTCCCCTTTCTTTCCCTGTCATTCATCTCCCTTAACTCCTCTGGTCACTGTCAGTTTGTTCATTTCAGTGTCTCTGGTTCTATTTTGCTTGCTTGTTTGTTTTGTTGGTTAGGTTCCACTTATAGGTGAGATCATATGGTATTTGTCTTTCACCACCTGTTTGTATCACTTAGCACAATGCTCTCCAGTTCCATCCATGCTGTCACAAAGGGTAGGGGCTCCTTCTTTCTTTTTCCTGTGTAGTATTCCATTGTGTAAATGTACCATAATTTTTTTATCCACTCATTTACTGATGGGCACTGAGGTTGCTGACCTAAATCTTTTAATGTAAACTGTTTCTCTGTTGGCAAAAGAGCTTTATTTAGTGATTAGGATAACGCATTACCCAAATCCCAGAAATGTAGTTTTTCACAAGATTCAGCATTTCTGGCTTCTGACTATGAATTCTAAAAGTAACAAGATTCTTATAAGCTTAATGTTGGTGAGAAGAAAACCATCCACTATTAGGATAATATGATCTTGCTTTCCTTACAGAGTTGGGCCTGTCACCCTTAGAAACAATAGAAAACATAAAACATTTTAAAAGCGATATTTTCTTCTGCTACAAACGAGATCAGAATTTAGTTCTTAACTTTGAGAACTGGAACCATTTGCTACCACTTACCATCTCAAATTTCAATCAAGGAAAAAGGAAATGTGAGAATACTAAAAAAAATATGTATTTGACCGCTCTTGACAGCATTATCACAGAGGGTCAACTTGACGAATGTCTTTTGTGCCACGTGAAAATGAAAGCACACGAGGAATCCTGTGAGCTCAGACCCAGGAGCTTCCCAGGCCCAGATAAACGAGGCTGCGGTGGGAGGTTCCGCACTCCAGCACAAACTGAGGAGCAGTAGGCGGGTGTGCCCCCGTTGGTGTAGGTGGACGTGTGACGCCGACCCAGGAGCAAACTGATTGTCTATTCCTTTCATGGTTATGCTGTACTGACCCCACTTCACATTTGTGTTTTTATTAAATACTCATTTCAGAGTAAAATTGTGAACCCAAGAATATGTAAAAAATATTAAAAAGTCTTGAAGCAGCCGAAATGATGTCATTAAAACTCGTGTTTGAGAGAATCTGATGTGTCCCTGGGAATTTGGGGACATCATAGAGAATTGAGGAAGCAGGTGGTCAGCCCACTCTATGAGGAGACCCCAACATTAAGACACTGAGAGTGTATTGTGACAGGCTGGAGCCAAAGGGGACAGTCAAGGAAGATTATATTGATGCATGTAAAATGTGGGGGACAGTGCCTCTGCTGGGCTTTTTGAGAGCCCAACATCCTTCCCCTTATGTAGGAATCATCCTGCCACACAGGGCTTTGGTGACAGCCTAAAGATGACACATGGGAGCACAAAAAGGACTTTTTGCTCAACCAATCCTCCTGATGGGACAACACAAAGGTGCCCGAGCTCAGATGAGAGAGGAAAGGTAGGAGGAAGAGCTAGGAGCTGTGGCTGCCAGCACTGAGAGTAATGCAGGACTAGGGGAAGCAGGAGCATGACGTAGGCTGTAGACCAACATTTTAAACTAAGTTCAAATAGCTTAGACGTTTAAGGAACTGATCATAGTCAAAAAATGGTGGAATCTGATTGAGATGCCGTTAAAAGAAGTGCAAGGGGATTTTACAGAGTAGGTCTGAAAGTAGTGGGTAGAGAGAAAAAAATCACGTTTTCAGTCTATTCAGTAAACTTTCCAATTTTACCTTATATTCTACACATTTTTCCTTTCCTTAGTTGTTATATTGAGTGTTGAATGGATGAATGAATGAATTTGGACCTTATCACTAACTGCAGAGTTAAGTACATGCTTTCCTGGATCTAAAACCTGAACCTTGGTGAGCAGATGGTAGAACCTTCTATTTTCCCGGAGACAAAGAACTTGCCATGCCTTTGAACCCACAGCAGTGGGAGGCCGAAATCTCCCCCACGAGTAAAGTCAGCCTGAACAAATCGTACACTGTCAAGGGAGCCAATCTATGGCTTTCATATTTTTGATTTCACTGACATTGTCAAAAAAATCTTGTTCTTCAGCGAGCTATTTTGTTTTTGAGAAAGCTAATACTTTTCTATTGGTATTTTCACTTTTGTTAAAATTACACACATACATATGGTTAAAAGAACAATCAGTTTCCCCTCCAAGAAACCAGGATTGCCAAGAATAAAATTTTAAAATCCCAATACTTGGCAATAGCATTGACATGGCCTAAATTCCAAAAGGATTTAAATGTGACGATATGAACTAAAATATGCCTGTTCTCTCTATATCACAGTTTTTAAAACTGTTAGTCCAAGAAAAGCCACAGAAACTTCATGTGCTGTTTGTTATTCCACAGCATAGAATATTTGCTCTCATCAGTGTTTCATTGTTTGAGAGAGACTTTTTTTTTTCCTAATGTGAGTATGAAATATCTCCTTTGGGGTCAGAGGCATGCATAAAGACATATCATTTGCCTTTTAATGGGACTTTCTGGTGACTCCACAGTTTTAAATTGTTCTACATGCATCAAATATTTCTCACTGAATGCTCTTGCTACGTACTCCGCAAACACGGGTGGAAATAATTACAGTGGGGGTGGCTCCGTGTGATGATGTCACTCCAGAGAAAACCTGCACCACAGGGAGCGTTTCCAGTAAAGTAGGGCAGAAACTGCAGGGTAATCAAAGTGCAAATTCCAATTTATTGAAGCAATATTGTTCTTGCTCCTCCATTTCACAAAGCTGTCCTTTCTCATTAAAGTTTTGAAAGAGAAGGAATGAATTCCACCAGCATAAATCTGAATGCTAGTTGACCTTTTTGAAAACTCGGCTTGGAACGCTGGCATTAGCTGTCTTTTCACACACGTGGGGACAAAAAAAAAAAGAAATTGCGGTTTATGAGGAGTAAGCTGAATATATGCAAGCCTTGGTGCCATCCAGCTAGGGTTTTATTTGAAGAAAAGTTGGTGCATATTGAGGAGAGTGCATTTGTCGATAACCCCAAATAGGTTTGAACAAGGTATGTGTCACAGGATTTTTGTGTGTTGTAGGTGGATGTCCCAGGCATGGGTTTTGATTTGACTTTGCCTTTTTTTCTCTGGCAACAAACAAACAAAAGAATATTACACCTATGTCTCAGTGACTATTTGAAAGAGTTAATGACTTCATTTATTTAATCATTTATTCTTTTACTGGATGTCTATTAAGCACCAATGGTATATCAAGTGACACTGTAATAGTAGGTAAAGGGATTACCAAAGCAAGTGAGACACAGTTTTTCTCCTTAACACGCTCACAGTTAGGAAGGGCCTTCCTACTCGTAGGCAGAAATTACAACACAGGGTGGTCAATACTACGATGGAAGGAGGCTGTAGGAGTGCATAAATCCACACCTAAAACAAAAGCAAACCAAGAGGACAGCTAGATCAGAAGCGGAACCATAGAAATGAAGAACACACGGAGGGTTAGCAACAGGGGAGTGGCAGGAAGAGAAGGGGGGAGAAGAGACAGAAAATAAGTAGCATAGACGGTAGGTAGAAAACAGATAGCAGGAGGGCAAGAATAGTAGGGGAAATGTAGAATCCAAAGAACTTGAGACATGTGGTCATAAACTAAAGGGGGGAATGGTGGGGCGGGGTGCAGGGTGGAGGGGAATGAAGGGGGGAATAGAACAAATGTAATGGTATAATCAATAAAATATATTAAAAAAATAAAAACAAACAAACAAACAAACAACCTAACCCAGTTGGAACTGAGAAGGAAGCTTCACAGAAACAGTGACATCTGATATCTGATTTGAGTCTTTAATGCTTAATACTTGATCTGTTAGTAAGGTGTTAAGTAAAAGGGTTTGAAAGTAAGTGCACTAGAGTTTTTCAAAACACTGAACATAAACAAAATTAAAACAAAAAAAAACAATAATGAAGAATAAAGTCACCTTTGGCTGGAGAGGAGAACATGTGAGAATAAGGAAAGCCTCTAGTGGAAAAAAGAAAAAGGAGTTTACCCGTCGAGAATTTTATTTCCTATGGTGTGTTAAAAATAGGTAGACTTCATTGTAAAGGTTAACGTAGTGTTGATGTAATTCCTCTAGTCTCGGGCTAGAGGGACACGTGCTCTGGAACCCAAGCTTCGGAAGGCCTTGTTTGATAGTCACACACAAAATAAAACTACTGACACATACAAGTCCACCTCTGTGCTCTGGTTTTAGCAAGCTTTGGTGTCCCAGTTCCACACACAATTGAAAACATCAGCTCTCGTGAAGAATGGGGGCTCTAGGGAGGAAGAAGACATCTCTCCACACCTCTGGCCCGATGTCTGCAGGCCAGTGAGTGGGTCCCTGCTCTGAGGTTCAGTGGCCCTGCCTCTGCAGGACTGGGAATGGGAGACTGCTTCAAAACTCGGAAGAACTTGGAAAGGGAAAACGTGGAAGTACTTTTCTTTTATTCATTCATGTTAATTGATTAAACTCCTCAGGTTACATGTGTGCTATAGATTCTTACCTAACAAAGGAAAGTTTTCAAATAGGACCAAAAGGGCATCCATTTTATTGCTTCTCTTTGTGTTCTAGTTTGCAGACAAAGAGATACATAGGAATTAGTGTGGTATTCCCAAACTCTCCATTTATATTTATATTAATACATGTGATTATGCATATCAATATTACATTACTTAACATTTTTCTCCCTCTTTTTTTCTTTTTGTATACACTATACACACTCATACAAATACAATATATACATAAAAGCACATAAAGCATGATAATTTTACATTGAATGCTAAAATTTGAATGGCTTTATTTACATGAAAATGTTACATTAAATCATGAACAAGTCAGCACTATTTTAAAATAATTTATTTAATATTTTGATATTATTTTATTATAATCTGCCTTTTTGTCTTAATTTTTTTAATGGGGGTCTTTTTTAAAGATTTTATTTATTTATCTTAGAGGGGAAGGGAAGGAGAGAGAGAGAGAGAAATATCAATGTGTGGTTGCCTCTCATGAGTCCCTGCTGGGAACTGGCCTGCAACCCAGGCATGTGCCCTGACTGGGAATCGAACCGCGATCGTGTGGTTTGCAGGCCCACACTCAATCCACTGAGTTATACCAGCCAGGGCCTTTTTGTCTTAATTTTATAAATAATTCTGAATATTTTGAGGCTTTAAACATATGAAAGTAATATTATTTATTTTTACATTTAACTTACATCTTTAATGAGTGAAAAATATATTAAACTTTTTAAAAGTTGGAACATTTTTATTCCTTTGATTATGGCACTCACTGTTATATAAAATATTGATTAAAATAACATAATTAGTAATTTTGCTAAGATGAGTATTATAGAATCCAATAATATATACTTTCTCTTTTTATTTCTCATTTTAACATTACTGGACTCTACACAGAATACTCAGGCATGCACAATGATCCGAGGTACTTGCTTATACTATTTTGCTAACTCATTTACATAAAATTCGCATGTTATGTTGATCTTTTGCCCACAGAAAGGCGTATTTATCACAAAAGGAGGACATATTCTATTTATCAGTTTGTTAAATTGATTTATAGTTTTTCTGTATCTACCTATATGTGTGTGGGATTGCATTTGTATTGTTGCCCCAAGCCCCCGTTACTGAGTTATCTTGAACAAGGGGGCAGCAGGATCAGCCGTGCTCTTGAGAACGGCGACCCCTGTGGGGACAAAGAGACTAGCTGGGAGGTGGGTCTCCCTCTGCGTGAGTAACGTTTCAACCTCCAGCCTGAGCTTCTGAATCAACTCCACTCCCTTCTTTCCATAGCATATTTTTGGAGAGGGATTGAGCCCTGCCTCTATAGGTTTTCTGGCCAGCAAGTTCTAGGCCACAGGCCTCTCCATTCTCAAACTGGACATTTTTGACAGCTCAGCCCCAGGGATGGATGGACTGAGGGTCTTCTGTCCACAACTAAAAAGAAGGTCGAGAATTTACAGGAGCCTATCTTTTTGGTTCTGAAACCCAAGGATGAAGCAGCATCTAATGCCAGCCATTGACCACATGGACTGTTCAGGCAAAATAGCAATGTTTTGAGAAATAGCAAACTCTTGGATGGGAAAGCCCTCCAGAACTGAGTGGCAAAATGAATGAGGCTCTTTTGAGTACTTGAACCCTATGGGCTGACCACTACGGAGGCTACAAGTTTCCCTGGTTCTTTTCGGGTTTCAGCCTTCCAATCTGATCCACTCATGGGCTCCTCAGGGATCTATCATCCATTGTCTTAAGGGAGAATTAGAGAGGAGCCAGGTGGGTCTGAGAAGCTATTTCCAAAAATTCTGCACAGGTTCACTTAACGTGAAGACGGTGCTTTTTTTGGAGCCACCTTTTATCCTGACTCAACCTAAGGTTGAAGGGAAATGCTCCTCCCTACTATCAACCTGAAATAAGGTGTAGAATGTATCCTAAGCAGGAGCCAGGGATTCTTCAATTATTTTTCTGGAATTTACACATCTGGAAAGTTTGCCCCTCTATTTTTATCTTAAAGAAAAATACAGAAGCTAAATTTGATGGTGATGCCTTGGTGATATCAAGTTTCTAAAATGGGAAGCAAATTTTGTTTAGAAGTTACAGTCTGTAATCTGATAACAGTATGGTTTATCATCATTGATGTGAGAATATATGGGAACATTGAAGTTTAATATTCTCACTGATATGAGAATATATGGGAACACTAAATTCCAAAGCAGCAGATGAAATTGAGTCATCCTAATGACGTTTATCTATATAAACTTATAATTTATGTATATATGCTTCAATTTGCATGTATGACAATAGACAGACAATTATTTTAGTAAACTACATACTATCTTTTCAATTTGCACAAAATTTATAAACTTTTCATCACATCAGTAGGACATCTGAAATGAGTGTTTTGTAATTAAAATCAGGTTTAAAATAACTTTAAAATCTATTGCCATGATTACTCTTATTAGCAGTTTACCTTGGCCCTAACACATTTTCCTCTATTTTATGCACGGCCTCTCCCCATTTCCCGCAGGAGTGGGATGTGGCAGCATCATCAGTCCCAAAGACAGCTTTATACAAGATTAACATCTTCAACAAGGGTGTCAGAGGCATGTCGATGAGAGAAATGCGATCACGATCACTCACTATGAATTTCCTGGGACAAAATTATACTTGAAGAGCAACAACAAAAGGTCAACTTGGTTAAAATGATTGATGGCTGCTTCTTGCTAAATGTCACTTAAAACAGCCCAGGTCGTCTGTGAGTGTGTTCTCATCCAACAGTTGATTTCTATTTTGGTTTTGGTCTGAGGTTTGCTACTTCTTACAGGAGGTATCCTTAAAGTTCACATTTCTCTTCCTTAGTGCACTCATCTGTAAAATGGGAGGAAATGGCACTCTGGGGGGTACAATATGAGTGTAATATAGTATTTTATGTGATAAGGATTAAATGACCTGGTGCAGGGGAATGAAGCACTTAGCACAGAGCCTGGCACCTACTAAGCTTACAGTACAGTTTAGCCATTATTATAGCACCTGCAGAACCTGTTTCCACTCCTGCATGGCCAGCTGTGTTTTTCTTGTTACTTGTCCACAATAATTGACCATATTGGATATTTGTTTTGAGCCATAACGAGGATGGAGGGAAATAAAAATAAACCAATTATCCCTCTTATTATAATTGGAAAGAACCATCTTTAATGAACTTCAACTATAAATTCTGAGGCAGGAATATTCTTTCTGAGGGCGAAGGAAAAGAGAGCTGAGGCCACAAGGCACTGCACCCCATTTAGCTGTTCTCTCACAAGCCCAGGACAGAATAAAATGGGTTGCTCTCAATGAACAATTCTAGGTTTTGACCACCTGGATCATGTCTGGCCAAGATTGAAGAAAACAGGCTTTGTTCCACTAATGGAGTTTTTAAAGCATTGCTCACAATCTCTCAATGGGTCCATTTAGACTCAGTAGAGAGCTCAGCCTGAGGTACAAAAAATCAGAAGTTGGCAACCAGCAAGACAGGGTGGCTCTCCCAGACACCTGAAGGAAACAAAGACCTGCAGCCCCAAGGGACAATCTATCACAGGACGCACACGGAGGCACAAGGTGCAGAGTACAATATTGGTTTTGTCTACTTCTAAAATATTTAGTCTAAAAAATTTAAACTGATACTTTATTGGTGTACGCATTTGTCCATATTTACGGCAGCCCACATTGTGTGAAGCTTTGGGGACTCCGGCTCACGGCTAGCCAATGGCTTAGAAAGCCCATGTGTGAAAAGCCAGATCTTTCTGTGGACATAGATAAAAAGTGGGTCAGGCCAAGTGTATGGAAAATGAGATAATGGGAGATTCAGAGTATTCCCATAGGGGCCAGTTTCTCTGATGTCCAACTGAACTACATAGTAATGAAGGGTGAAAAACCTCTCACAGCTGATAAGCAGGCTGTCTCCTGGCAATTATCATAGCCCCTGTTGCAAAATAGGTACTTTATGTGGACTTTATCCATTCCTTGGCTTGATCTCTGTGAGGAAGCACAGCCTCAAATAATTGCAGGTCTATTAGCACATCAATTACCTAAAGACCTTGATTTTAGCAAGGAGTGGATTTTAATCAATCACAGCAAATGTTATCGAGAGATTAGTTGTCCCAGAGAATAAAATTAACTACAATTAGACTGTAATAACTTGCAAGAGCTTCTAGCATATATTTTCCAGTTCCTTTAGAATTAATGCATTTTACTGCTACCTTGTATAGAAAAAATACGTTTAGACTTTTGCAGTAATAACAAGAATAAATGTTACCTTTTAATTTCCTTCCTTGCAGGAAAATGAAAGGGTGCATCTAAATTAATAAATTAATAACTCACCATTTAATGTACCAGAGATCTTACTAAATAAGGCAATTAAGATAATTACTAGAAACTAAAGAGTTTGTTAAGGAAGTATCTCATTTCAATCGTGAAGGTCAATGTTTTTAAAGCACTGGCAGTCAAACGGAAGACAAAATGACAGCCCGGCAAGAGGAAAGGCAGGGAGGTTCAGCGGTACTCAGCTGAGGGGACAACATAGCAGGTCTGGAGACGTGTGGGCACTGTGTCAGGCACCCAGAGATCCTGGGTGAAAGACCTTATCAAAACTTTGTGCCCTGGCTGGCGTAGCTCAGTGGATTGAGCACAGGCCTGCGAACCAGAGGATCGCGGTTCGATTCCCAGTCAGGGCACATGCCTGGGTTGCGGGTTGGTTCCCTGCAGGCGAGCTTCCAGCAGGGGACACATGAAAGGCAACCATACATTGATGTTTCTCTCCCTCTGTCCTTACCCTCTAAAGATAAATAAAATATTTTAAAAAACTTTGCACTTGCTGCTCAATATTCTGCTCTATTCAAGCTGAACTGGGGGCTATTACACTGTTTGTAACAATTTACTTGAAACATTTTGGCACACACTGTACCACATTATGTATGTTTTAGTTAGTTTAAGCTTCAATTCTAGAGCCATTCAGTGTCTTGAATCAAGAATCTGCACTCTCGGGATGGCACATAACATTATATAAAACAGGCTAATTCCCAAGGTGGCAACTAAAAGCCTTTTAACTATCTGTACCTCTATCAACACCCGAGGATTTTCTAATCAGCAAATGAAAGTCAGACATGGGCTTGCTCAGCAAAATTAGTGACTTGTTTGTTCTTCAGCAGGATCACTGGTAGAACGGTACTCTGAGTAGCTAAAATAAAAAATCACTTTAGAGATGTGACTTGACTTAAATATTTTAGCAGGGTTGCATGGACCAAATTTAGGAATCCGGGGAAGCCCAAACCCTGTGTTCGTAGGGATGGCCCCTCGTGCTTTATCCCTTGATGGCCCTGTGGCTGGCCCTTGATTTCCTGGAGCTGACTATAAAAGCCTCCAAAATGGGGTAACAGCTACTTGGTGAAGTGGAAGTTCCATGCAGAGTGGTAATCAGGGCATCTAAAAAAGGGGCAGAAAAGTGTGCTTTTATCAAGCTTGCAGAATAAGCAATGTTACATATTTGGGGGTTTCATCACACATACATGTTTGTTTAATATATTCTGTATTTGTCATAGAATTTGGTCTAAAATGTACTTTCATTATAACCTGATAATAAGGTTGTATTATCTGAAACTATTCCGTGATTAACTTTTCCCACAAAAAGTAGTTTAAGAGTTGTTCTTGTCCAAATTGACTTAGGCCACTTTTTTTTTTTTTAATATAATTTTTATTTAATTCTTGTTCAAGTACAGGTTTCTGTCTTATATCCCCAACCCTACCCGCCCCCCACCCCATGCTCCCCGCCTCCCTCCCCTTTCCACCCCCCACCCTTAGTTATTGTCCATGTGTCCTTTATACTTGTTCATGTGAGTCCATTCCCTTTTCCCCTATGACTTAGGCCACTTTGAAACATAACATCAGTTTACTCCTATTTTGGGACTAAGTGGAAACTTCAGAGACATCTAAATTACAACTAATATCTGCTCTTCTTCCTAGTTTTGTAGGAGGGTATCAATACTCTAATTCAGAGGGATTCTTAAGTTAAATTTAAGGGGTTCAACTTGAATGGGGAAAATTACATATGTCATTTCACGAACTGCTAACAGAATTTAGTATGTTCTTACATTTGAAAGTAGACAAACTACATTTTAATGGCACCTGTGACTTTGCTGCTAATGGGAATCGTAGATATTTTTTGTATCATCATATTGTTTTTGCAGGTCGCTTTAAATATCATTTAGGATCATCACTACTTAAAACTTATCATTGTTATTAGACCAACTGCTAGATCTTTTTATTTAATGCATCAGTAAAGAAGTACACGGATTACTATATTATAGACTTGTTAATTTTTTAAAATTTATTTTAATATGTGTTCTTAGTTACATAAGGCTTTCTTCTATTTATTTATTTATTCCTTCATTCATTTATTTATAGACAGAGGGACAGGAGGAAGAGCGGAAGAGAAACATCAATGTGTGGTTGCCTCTTGTGCACCCCCCACTGGGGACCTGGCCTGCAACCCAGGCATGTGCTCTGACTAGGAATCGAACTGGCGACCCTTTAGTTTGCAGGCCAGTGCTCTATCCACTGAGCCACACCAGCTAGGGCAAGACTTTCTTTTTAATTCTGTGTATTTTACCTAATGAAGTTTAAAATAGTATTTGGAAAAGGGGTTGAAAGAAATCACCCGACAACAGAGGTATTCCTGACACACCCCCAAAAAGGTCTGTGGACCCCAGTCCTTGAAGTCCTTCAATGCCAGCCCTATTGCCAAAATTAAACCTAGCTGCCTGAACTATTTCCTTGTTTATGTGACATCATAGAAATGAGTGAATGGTGTGTGTGTATGGAAGAGGTTGGATTGAGGTGTTAAACAGAATTTAAAGAATATGGGCAGCTAGGGGAACAGTTTTAGCAGAGGAAGGTAATAGAATAAGAATGGAGTTGTTGGTAAGTTTTCTTGAAAATTTCTTCCAATTTGTAAAATGGAGGAAGAGAATTTAATGGGAAACCATTTACGGACTCTTAGCTTAAGCTTTGTCCTTCCTGGACATCTCCTGTGGGGAGAGGTATGTGAATTAAGAGAGGTGCTTGGGATTTAAAAAGTAAGCTGACACTGGAGCCTGCAGGGCCATAGGCTTGGAGATACTGGACTGGCCATGTGGCCAGATTCAGTGGTCTGGGTTTCATTTTAGAGGGAAAACATCTCTGACGTCACATTCATTGGATTCAGCTTTCTCACCTCCAGTGTGTGTTGTCCTAGTTAGGAAGGGGGTTCCGGATCCCTGACTGCCCTGAAAAAGATGGGTCTGTGCCTGACAAATCTTTCCAGAGAATATTTGCACCCTTCACTTGTGAAACCCAGAGTAAAATGACCGCTGAGTGTCAGTAAAGTCACAGACAGGAGTCTATGTCTTGAATGAACTCTCAGAGATGTCTTAAGGATATCTATCCCTGGGAACCTCAGATGTGAAAATGTAAAACCTGTGAGAACCAACTGGTCTGGTTTCATTTCTCACTGTGCTTTTTACTATTAAGTGACCTTGTACAAGTCATTGCTTATTCTAGAGGCTCAGTTTTTGCATGTGTAAAATGCTAATAATGTCAATCCATTTTGGGTTGCTGTCAGGCTTAAATCATATCCAAGTAATATCTAGCATGTATAGGTATTTATTGGATGTGAATTTTTCCACATCCCTTCCTCCTAAAGTCAAGGAGCTCTGGATCCTCAGCAGCTTCTTGTCAGACAAATTCACCCTTTTTGAAAAGCCTGTTTTAAGAAATCGCCTTTTACTTTGAATGTTTTTTTTTACTTTAAGTGTATGAAAAAGCTCCAGCTATTTAAATTCATTTCTTAGTAAATAAAATCCAAATATTCCATGGTAGACATTAATATTCTGGGGGAAAATTAAGAAGTAAATTAACAGAGCATAAAAGTAGTGGTCTCTGTCTCCATATAAGGACACATTCTCTTCCTTTTCCTTTGATTTACAAAGCACTCTTTGTGTCTTTTTTTTCCCGGTGATATCTTTATTTTTTTAATTTAATTTTATTGTTGTTCCTTGGACTTCCGCCAAGATGGAGGCATAGGTGGAAACACTGTGCCTTCTCCCACAACCAAGTTTGAACACAACAAAGGTTTGGAGAAACAAAGACACAACCAAAGGACAGAAAATTGAATTATACGGAAGTCCGACTACATCTAACCGTTCAACGGGGTCGGTAAGAGGGGTGGAGCCAGCAGCGAGCAGGGTCGGGCAGGACAGGTCCCCCGACTCAGGCGCGCAGGCAGCCCGGAACCAGTTGGGGTGCGGGGCAGACCGTGGTCGCACATTCGCGCACAGTGAGACGGACCACGCAGGCCCCAGGGGGCGAGGGCTGATGGCGGTGGCACACTCGAGAGCAGTGGGACGAAACGCATGGGCCCGGTGAGGGCAGCAACTGCGGCACCGGTGAGGGCCGTGGCAGGCAGGACGCCGAAGTCCCTCTTTGACCCCACCCCCACATACAGCGTCACAACCCAGCGACTTAGTTGCCCTGCAATACCAGTGAGAGCCATTGTCCCTCTTTGACCCTGCCCCCACATACAACGTCACAGCCCAGCGACTTAGTTGCCCTCTTCTAGTGAACACTTTAGGGCTCCGATCCTGCTATGGAACAGGCACAAACAGCCCAAAAGATGGTGCAAGAAGAACTCAAAGTCCCAGAGCCAATAACTCTAAGCGACTGAGAAATTGCCAGCCTCTCAGAAGCACAATTCAAGATACTATTTATCAGGATGCTCACAGAACTGGTAGATTATAGTCACAAATTAGAGGAACAAAGTCACAAATTAGAGGAACATATGAAGGCTAAACTAATTGAAATGAAGGGAGATGCATAGGAAACCAATAGTGATGGAAAGGAAACTGGGACTCAAATCAATGGAATGGACCAGAAGGAAGAACAAAACATCCCACCAGTAAGGAATGAAGAAATGAGAATTCAAAAAAATGAGGAGAGGCTTAGGAACCTCCAGGACATCTTTAAACGTTCCAACATCCGAATTATAGGGGTACCAGAAGGGGAAAAGAAACAGCCATGAGTGGAAAACTTATTTGAACAAATAATAAAGGAGAACTTCCCCAGTCTGGCAAAGGAAATCGACTTCCAGGAAATCCAGGAAGCTCAGAGAGTCCCAAAGAAGTTGGACCCAAGAAGGAACACACCAAGGCACATCATAATTACATTAGCCAAGACCAAAATGAAGGAGAGAATCCTAGAAGCATCAAGGGATAAGGGGACAGTCACCTACAAAGGAGTACCCATCAGACTGTCAGCGGATTTCTCAAAAGAGACCTTACAGGCAAGAAGGGGCTGGAAAGAAGTATTCCAAGTCATGAAATCCAAAGACCTACAGCCAAGATTGCTTTATCCAGCAAAACTTTCATTTAGAATGGAAGGACAGATAAAGTGCTTCTCAGATAAGGTCAAGTTCAAGGAGTTCATCATCACCAAGCCCTTATTATATGAAATGCTAAAGGGACTTATATAAGAAAAAGAAGATGAAAAATATGAACAGTGAAAGGACAGCAAACACACAATTATTAACAACCACACCTAAAACAAAAGCAAACCAAGAGGACAGCTAGATCAGGAATGGAACCATAGAAATGAAGAACACATGGAGGGTTAGAAACAGGGGGGTGGGAGGGGGAGAAGGGGGGAGAAGGCACAGAAAATAGCATAGATGGTAGGTAGAAAATAGGGGGGAGGGTGAGAATAGTGGGGGAAATATAGAATCTAAAGAACTTGAGACACGTGGTTATAAACTAAGGGGGGGAGGATGGTGGGGGAGGGAGGGTGCGGGTGGAGGGGAATGAAGGGGGGGAATAGAACAACTGTAATGGTATAATCAATAAAATATATTTAAAAAAAATTTTATTGTTGTTCGAGTACAGTTGTCTCCATTTCCCCCTCATCACACCCCCACCCCAGCCATCCCACTTCCCACCCCTCCTCTTTGTTTGTATCCTGCCCTATCAGAGAGCATTGGAAAAAAAACAAAAGTAGGAAGAGTGAATCATTTCTCATAGGAATGGGGTCCTACTCCTCAAGTAGTTTACATTACACTTGGAGAAACAACAAAATATGATCAATTATGAGAGTCGTGAAGAGCTCACGTCCCCGGCTAACCTACTTGTTTATGCTTCTCAGTAATGGGCATACCCTCTATCACTGCTTCCCAACACTAAGAGTTAGCTTTGTCCTTCTCTTTCCTTCATTTCTCTGCCACCAATTCATCAGCAAGTCAATTCGTCTCCACTGTCAGAAAATAAACCAAACCTCTTTTGCCTGGAGGCCTGAAGAAGGCTCCTAAGGCATCTCCCTGCGTTTACTCTTCCTCTTTTAAAATCAATTCCCCACACGACAGCTAGAGTAGTATTTTAAAAAATATAAATTAGATCAAGTCACTTCTCTGCTTAAAACCATCTCATGATCTCCCCTCCCATTTAGGCTAAAATTCAAATGCATTAAGCAGGCTTTCAGTGTCCAGTGTGGGACTCTCCTGTGCACTTCCTCCATCTCGGGGCCTCCGCATTAGTGATTCCCTCTGCCTCCTACTGCTCTTCTCCCTGATACTCACATCAATGGCTTTTTTTATTCGTTAATGTCATTCCTTTCTCAAAGGGGACTTTCATGACCTTTGGATCACTTGGCTGCACTTTATCCTATTTTAATTCTCTGCTTTGCGATGATCACTCTTTGATTTTCGCTCGTTTACTTTGTAGTTAACATTGATATAGTGCTTCCTGTGTGCTACCCATCATCAAATTCTTTATGCATTTTAACAGCTCCTCCTTCTTGGATGATCCCTTGCCCTCCTGGGGTTTCAATAAACATTCCCATTCATGGTTCTCAAAGGTGGACACCATATTGCCTCTTATTCATTATTTTACCTCTAGATTTAGCACACAGTATAGCACAGAAGACGTGCTCAGTTAATATATGTTAAATAAGTGATTTGTGACCCTTTACTTTCCCATTCATTTTATGGTCATTAATTATTACTAGATGGTAATGAAGGAATTTTGAAATTCTCATCAAAATTGAATTTCTTACCTTCCTCCTAAACTACTGTTTTCTTCTGCATTCTGTACATCTGTGAATGTCAGCAGCACCTACACCATTGTCCAAACTAAAAACATCATACCGATGGAACTGGGCAAATTTCTCCTCTGCAGACTTCTCTTGAAATAGTCTAACTCTTTAGAATACTTGAAATTATCCAAGATCCTGAATGAGCTGGAGTTTCCTTTGCTAGTTTGTTTCAACTATGCCCGCACTCTGGCACCCTTCCGCAGTGTTTGCAAAGACGTTATTGTGGTCAGTGCTTGTTCACATCTAAGGGGTCATGCACGCTGCTCCTCAGATGGGAACACTCTCCTCCCAATCTCATTTTATTCAGTATGTTCCCCCCACCCCCACAATGCCCCTGACCTGTCCTGACAGCAACCTCAAACAAGCCTCTCCTGGACAATTTCCCATCCTCCTTTGAGACTTATTTTCCCTAGGAAATGAGCTGTCTCTCCTGGCTTCCCTGGCATGCTAACACATGGTTCTGATTCAGGACACCTGGAGAGGAGTCCTGAGAGCATGTATTTTTTAAAAGCTCTCTAGGTGATATTCATGCAACCCAATCCTGGACCATCATTTAGTACTAAGACACTGAATTGTAGCTGAAAAACCTTCACCCCTCTGTTTTCTTCACTCAACTGGGAGCTCTATGAGACAGAGAACATATTTATCCTGCTCACATTCTCAGAAACACAAATCTAGCAATACAAAATATCCCATTTTTTTGTCTAATAAATGCAAAAGCTGTGATTTTTCTTCGACTATTCAAAGCTCTTTTTAAAATAATTTTATATTGGTGAATAGCAGTATCAGTTAAGTGACATGTAACTAAGTCATTTTAGTAAGGAATGTCTCACAATGACATATCATAAAATTATTCAAAAATTTCCCGTAGGTTTGATATCATTCCCAGGGCTTATAACTTAAACCAAAAATGCTAATGGTTTCTGATATTTTCATATAGAAATAAAAAGAATTTGCTAAAAGTCAAAGCCAATATTAGCTTCCTTGACAGATTTCTTATCCTTGACCAATATTTACGAAGAGCTTCTTTTGAGAATAAGTTTGTAGGATATGTGTTAAGAATAAATTGTTAAGTATAAATGCCATTTCCCAAGTCCAGGTAAATGTCAAGGTAAATGTAAGTAATGGTGAGTAAGATAGAAGTTTATACACATATGTTCACATATACACACACTTCGGGCTGGGGTAATATTATTGCCTGCGAATATTAACTAACATGTTTTCAAGTGCTATACTGAAGCTAATATGATCAGTTGAAATGGAAATAAAATGTGTTTCCCCTTCAGGACTCTTTTTTTCTTTACAGCCTCTTGGTTCTACTCAGCTTTCTGCTGGTCAGGACAGCACAGCTTGCTTAGTGAGTCCCCTTCTCTCTTTGCCCCAACATATAATATAATGCATCTTAAACTGTGCTTGAAAAAACCCAATCCTAGTTTTCGTGTTTCTAGAGTGAAATAATTAAATATGGTTATCTTAGGATGTGTACAATAGTTAGAGAATGCGGTGGGATAACAAGAATTGCTTAGATGATTTACATGACTTCCTATTTTGGGATTGTCAAAATTAAATCTATATCCTGGTAACTGTCTTCAAATTATATAGGATGGTCAATTAACTACTGAATTAAAACTAGATTTGTATCTGATTATTAATGTAATACATAATCATTATAGCACATCCTGATAACCTAGAAAAGCATAAATGACAGACAACCCATAGCGCCATATGCAGAGATGATCATGGTTAATATCTGGTGTCTAAACTTGTTTTACAGAAATACAAAATAGACATCTCTACCAGTGATGCTTGCTCTCAGCTGGTGAGGAAGGTGCTTGGATTACTGTTTTCAGAAAGACAGAAGCTGCTTCTGAGCTCAAATGGAAAAACAACAGTGAATGATTAGCAAAGACTAACACAGGCATTGGGGGGAAAAGTGTGGGAACTGAGTCACGCATTTGATATCCTTGATTTTTGAATAAGATAACCATGTGGACAAGAATATGTAGAATACTGAAATGGATACACCTAACATTAAAGGATACGAGATGCCGGGGGTGTGCAAAAAGCTTTGAAACCCTCCTCTTGTTTGTGCACAGCCTCTAATGTCATTGCTTATATGTAGAGAATTAAGCACATTTTATTACATTTTTAGCATTAGCAATTACATATTTTACTTAATATGCCTGCTGACGTGGTCCTTTCTATTAAGTTCTTTCCCTCTTTAAAATATATATTTCCAGCAGCAGGCTACTGACCTTTCGAGGTTCACCTCTTAATTACCACTTTTTACAATTTGCTTACCATTCCTTGCTAACCATTTAGCCTGGAATAAAGCAAAAACACAGAGTGGAATGGAGGAAGAGAAGAAAGAATAAACAAAGGAAGAGGGGGAGAAAATGAGACCATAAAGAAAAATAGAGAGTAGAAGTAGGAATATTAAAAGGGGTGGGAAAACGCAGAGATTTAAAGAGATTAATGGCAACAGCACACCCCAAGAGAAAAGGAAAATGAATCCTTAAAAGGAAAGTGGAAAAGGCTAAACCCTTTCAGACAGTCTTCTCTAGGGACGCTGACTGGACACTCTGCACTGCAGCAATCAATATAGTCATTTGCGATCAAGGTAAGGGAAAGGCTAACACTTAACCGGGATGCCCCGCCTCCACTCATTCCTGCGAGCTGTGGGAGCAGCGAGGAAGAGGAAGAAGTCTGCCGACTGATAAATGGTGCCATGGAGCTGAGGCGAGATGGACCTGCAAGAGAAAGGAAAGGCAATATGCTCGAGTGCCTTCTCCTGTTGTGGATGGAGACCTGCGAGCTGAGGTTGAACGAGCAGACCCAGAGGGAAGTCTGACACTGGAGGGAAGAACTGGCAGGAAGAGAGGAGCTGTGGGAACCTGAACTGTGGGAGATTCTCAATGGCTCGCAATCACAGAACAAAGGAAGAGATGTGGGTAGGGGCCTACTGGCTAATGTGTCAGGGGAGAGATGAAAATCCTTCTGCTGTAAACATTTGTTCATGGGAATAATCGGAAAATGGTAGAAAGGCATTCGTGTTGTATTTTTGCACCTTGGTTAATACGCTAGAAGAAAAATTGTATTAAAACATGCGATTTCCCTGACACACTATATCTGCTTTTCATTCTGTGTCTAAAAGGCAGAAGATTCATTTTCACTTGTGTGGAAGAACCAGTGGCTTCAGCTTAAAGAGATAGTGGTTCCTAGTTAGGAAGGACCGTGAAGAAAAGACCACTATTTAGCAAGGGAGCTACCCTCTCCTCATAAGTGCTTGGTGATCTGAGAAGCAGATACCTGAATTCAAGAGATCTGGTGGGATTTGAGAGGGGACCCAGTCTGTCTTAGTGTGTTCAAGCTGCTATGGCAAAATACCAAGGACCAAGGAGCTTATGAAAAACAGGAATTTATTTCTCACAGTTCAAGAAACTGGAAGTCCAAATTCAAAGTGCCAGCATGGTTGGTGAGGGCCTTTTACCAGGCTGTAAACTTTTGCTTGTGTTCTCACGTGGTGGAAGCTGGTAGAGATCTTTTTGGAGACGCTTTTATGGGGCACTAATCCCATTCATGAGGCCTCCACCTTCAATGACTTAAGCACCTCCCAATGCCCCTAATATAATATAATATGTAATCATATTATATTAATATAATCACCTTTGGGGGTTAGAATTTCAACATGCCAATTTTAGGGGGGATGCAAGCTTTTAGACCATAGCAGCCTTCAAAGGGAATGCTTAGAGGCAGCAATGATTACGGTGTTTGCTGAATTTTTTTTCTTTCTTTTTTATTTATTTATTTATTTATCTTTAGAGGGGAAGGGAAGGAGAGGGGAAGAGAAACATCAATGTATGGTTGCTTCTCATTCATCCCCTGCTGGGAACTCGCCCCTGCCGGGAACTGGCCTGCAACCCAGGCATGTGCTCTGACTGGGAATCGAACCGCAATCGTCTGGTTCACAGGCCCGTGCTCAATCCACTGATGCTGAATTTTTATAAATTCTTCTTTAACATGTCAGATCTTTGGAAGGCAAATAATGAAAATGGAAATGTATATTAACCCCTTTGAATGACAGTAGCATGAATATGGTGGAAATATTTCAGGGTAAAGTTAGCTTTTAAATATTTGCTCTGATTTTTACTAACTCTAATTCTTATAGTTGTTATAACAATTAAAGTGTATGGTATGGGAGTTCTCTAGTACACGGAGGACTTAAATACATGTGAGCTCTCATCATCTCCTATTTACTTTAAAAGTATAACCTTACTTTATTGGCTGATACATGCTAAGGCAAATTTTCACTAGTTGACTGTTTTGGGAGTTATATAAAACCGATTCTTTACAACTAATTCTAACACGCTGACCAAACTGTACCCTTCATTCTCTACAGTAAAATGATATTAATAATAAGAATAACATATTCCAGAGCAAATCTAATCACTGTATCATTTTTTAAGTCAATTCTGCAAGTAAAGGCAGGTGTAGCAAGGCAGGAAGGAGATGGCACACTCCAGCAAAAAGAAACGAATGCGTGGAATTTTCAACGAGGTATGGCACGGTTGGGAGCCCTGGAGTCAGCCCCAGCTGTAGGGGAGAGCAGCCACTGGAGCTGTGGCCTTCCACGGACAAATGCAGCCACAGCCAGCCAGGAGCTCAGCATGGGAAAAACTAGGACATACACACCCTGCCCTCCCCGTGTTCCTGTCCTCTGTTTTACCAGAGGCTCCCATTAGCTGGACTCAGAGAGAAGCCAGAGTGAATCTGGGAATGGAAACAAAAGTTATCTAGCATCATCGTGTGTGTACGTCTCTGTGTGTGTACGTACACGCAGGTGAAATCAAAGTCAAAGAGGTTTATTCACCCCCACCCCTCCAAGCATAAGGTTAAATGTTAGAACTTGATTGTTTAGGTTTGGAAGATAAATAACTTAGGTAGTTATCTACATCAGGGCAGAAGGCCAGAACAGTCATTTTTTCAGACAATTTTCAAGTTCTTGCTGTAAACTGGGCTGGGAGATGATTTAACTAGGCTGAAATTCAGTTTCTGTTGTTTGAGGGAAAGAAAGATAGCCCCAAACTGAGATGAGATGGGAGTGGGTTAAAATTTTCATCTGCTTCTTCAGAAGAGATGAAATAAATTCCCCAGTGAACAGGCCATCTATTATTTACCTCACTTAACCCAGGACTCACAGCACTAGAAGTATCGCCACGGGAACTGGGGTTTGGCCTTTGGACTAATAACTTTCTTGGGAGGGATCTGTTTGGCTGTGAGAGGAGGCCTGGATGTTCCACTAGATGAAAGCTTTCAGATGCGGATGGAATTGGATTCATCCCCAACCTATTTCTTAGTCCTTTGCGTTTCACCTGAGAGTGAACTCAAGAGATAGCCAATTGCTTCTAACATTTGTTTTACAAGGGAAGCTAAGCAGCTCATGGTTTTACGTATAACAAAGATGGTAAGTGGCAGTTCATATTTTCAAATGAATTGGGGGCAAATATGAAATCTGTAATTAGTGAGCTGACAACCCAGTTGGTGCTTTTCATTTCAGAGACCAGGGTTAGCATAAGAAACAATCTCAGAGTTTGCGGAGGACTGGAGATGAAAAATCTCCACCAAACCTGAACCAAGAAATCCACTGATTTTTTAAGCTAGGAACATGCGGAACTGGGAAGGAGACACATCATAAACACTGTTACAAATTCTGTCGTACAAATTTTTTTAAAGATTTTATTTATTCATTTTTTAGAGAGAGGGGAAGAGAAGGAGAGAGAGGAAGAGAAACATCAATGTATGGTTGCCTCTTGTGCGCCCCTGCTGGGAACTGGCCTGCAACCCAGGCATGTGCCCTGACTGGGAATCGAATCGCGGTTGTTTGGTTCGCAGGCCCACGCTCAATTCACTGAGCTACACCAGCCAGGGCTCTGTCGTACAAATTTTATTGGTGAAATTAAGTCACTTGCTGTTCCTTTATAACTAAATTTTCCTTTAGACAACCTTGAGATAAGACTTCCCCTTGTTTTACAGATTCCTTGGACTTCTATGGAATCAATGGTGATACTATCAACCATAAAATTCTAAGAAATTAACTGCGTGGAAGATGTGAAGGAAAGACACTGGGCTGGGTGTTACTATAAAACATTTAAGAGAGTGTTTCATCCAATAGGAAGTAAATATGATGATGCTTTAAAGGTATTTCACTTCTAATATTTTTTAGTATGAATGCATGTTTGTATATAATGTGTCAGAGTAGACTTTCCCAAGCATAGGCATTATGATTTGCTTAAAGCCATACAGATGTTTTCTCCTTTCAGTTACAATAAAACCCAAGCTACTCATCGTGGTTTTGGAGGCCCCGTGTGAGGAGGCCCCTGCCTGCCTGCCCTACCTCACTTGCTGACACGTTTCCTCCCACTGTACCCCTGAGCCCCCGTTGTTGTTTGAACGAGACCCCTTGTTCTTGCCTCAGGGTCTTTATGTTTTCACGCCCTCTGCTAGGAAGGCTTGTCTTCTTCAGAGCAAGCACTGTTGAGTGAAGTGTTCTTATTTGTCTATCTTGTCTGTAGAATGTAATCACCTTGAGGGCAAAGACTTGTCCGATGACAGTTTTGTCTCTAAAACTTGAGGCAATAGCTGGGAAACAAAAGTTGTTTCTCAATAAGTAGCTCTTGAATGAATATGTGCTTGCATCCTCTGTCCTATTCTGGTTTTATCTACAACCTCCAAACCAACACGACTTGGGTTAGGGTTTGATGTCTTTAAATTCTTATCACTTAGAAAATAAGAAAATGCCAATTTTTAACTTTTTTTGAATCACAAGATCCCAAAGTGGCTTCAAATTCTTACATGCAAACTGCTTTAGATGTCAGGTTGTGTCCGTAGCCATATAGTGATGATGAGATGAGCTTGATACAATGTTTGATGTTTGTGTAGCAAACTTCAACCAGGCTCACTCAGTGCAACTAACTGCCTCTTGAATTAACAAACGTGCCCTTCAGACTAAGCATGGTAAAAGTTCTGTGCATGGTGAAGTAAAAGGACACCTGTTAGTCAACATTTACAGTCCTTGCATTTGTCTATGAAACAGCTATATTTACTACTTTAAACTGATGAAAAGGCGTATCTGCCTCTCCTGTGCCTGGGTAATAGGAATCAGTCCCTGAATTGCCCTTTTCGATGTGAACTATCATTTTTATTTTATTTATTTATTTACAGAGAAGGAAAGAGAAGGAGAAAGAGAGGGAGAGAAATATCAATGTGTGGTTGCCCCGCACATGTCTCCAACAGGGGACCTGGCCCACAACCCAGGCATGTGCCCTGATTGGGAACCAAACTAGCAACCCTGTGGTTCACAGGCCCGTACTCAATCCACTGAGCTACACTAGCCAGGGCTGGACTACCTTTTCTCACCAGGGCATTCTAGTGCTGCCTTATGAGGGATCATAGTAGGTGGCCAGTGGGTTCTTATAAACAAACATTGTATCTAACTACCACTCAGACGAAGAGCCTGCCTTACAGTCCTTCACCTTCAAAGGTAATCATAGATTAATGTCAGCTATTCTTTAATTTAGTGGAATAACATAGTATTTACCCTTTTATGACTGGTCTTTCACTCAATATTTTTTAAAGGTTTTATTTATTTTCAGAGAGAGGGAAAGGGAGGGAGAGAGGGAGAGAAACATCAGATCAGTTGTTTCTGGTATGCACCCTGACCAGGGACTGAACCCACAATCCAGGCACTTACCCTGACTGGGAATTGGCCTGGCGACCTTACTCTGTGCAGGATGACACCCACCTAACTGAGCCACACAAACCAGGGCTTTTGCTCCATGTTGTTTATCCATTCTTTCTGTGTGTCGTGATAGTTATTTTTCCTTGATGTATATGGCATTCCATTATCTGTAATCACAATTCTTCTTTTTCCATTCTACCGTAGATGGACATTGTCTTTACTTTTAGGGTTTTGTTTTTATGAACAATATGATATGAATTTTTTTATGAGTCCATATATGTGTCTTTCTTTTGGATGCAACTACACCTGGCATTAGTTAGTGTATGTGTGTCCAGATTTGCTGGACACTGCCAAACAGTTGTCATCAGTCATTGCATCGAGATGCACTCCACCATCGGAGCGTGAGAATCTGGTTTGCTAAATTTGTTCAGTTTTGGCCATTTTTGTAGTTGTTTAGCTCTATTGTATTCTGATCCTGCTTTTCTTTAATGACAGATGATATTAAGCACCTTTTGATATGTTTATTGACCTTTTGGAAGTTAGAAAAAATTATGTTTATTGGCCGTTGCTGCAAGTTAGGAAAAAGACTTCATTTTTCAAGACTCCTCAAAGCCATATGCTGGGAACACTGCTACAATAACCTCTCGTATCTACAATGACTTGAAGGTGTGAGACAACCCTAGAAGATGTTCAATGCACAACTTGATACCTCGTGCAAACAACAGTCCCTGACAGGCAACCACTGAAAATATTAAAGGCAGGTAAGTAATTCACCTCAGAGGTGTTCACTGGCCAAGTGAAATGTAATCCTGCTTTTTTTTGGTAAGAGTCTCTGGGACTGTAAGCATATAAAGTGAAGCAGATACTGAAGAAAGGAAAAGATAATCCTGGCACTGAGTTCTTTTAGGATAGTCTCCAATGAAAAGAGAGTCTTGGTGTAGAGAGTGGACACCACGGGTGATTTTCAAACTATTTTCACCTGTCTGGTGTAGGCACTGACCTGTGATATGGGTGCCAGCCATATAGTGCTTACAGATTAACGGATTTTGTGTGCTGATGTGCATGAGTTCTGGGTACCAGGATGCCAGGAGCCAGCGTGGACTCATGGCATTTGAGAAAATGTGGATGCACACAAAAAGGAAAATATGCTACGAGTAAACACTTTCCTCTACAGTTTTGCCTATATCAAGGCTCTGAGGCCAGTGTTATGGAATCTAAATTCTCTTATTAACCAGAATGACTAATCCATGTATGATGCCATGCAAATCTTCCTATAAGCAAATTTGCTTCTATCTTTAAATTTAGGAATAACATCTTCTTCATTTGTTCAGATAATTTAGGTTCAGATTTCAAAATCAATGAAATCTACTACCAACAGAGGAGATTGTTGGATGCTTAAATGGGTCCTACTAAAGTGTTTCAGATTCTTCTTAGATTTAGTGTGGGAAGAAATGTGAAACATGCAACATGAAAATGTTTTATTAGATGTACATTCAAATAGACGAAGCGCCATTTGAAAGTTGTTCTGAGTTCTGAAAAGAAGCTATAGTCGTATTCACAAAAGTTAACCTCACCAAAATTTTAAAAATCTTTGAATTTTTGTGGGAAGTCTCATGACCTTCACTTTTTAAAATCACTGTAATGTAATACGACAAGTAAAAGCTTATAGCATATAAAATATATTCACTAGATATATGCTTATATATAAGAGAACACCATTTAAAAGTAATCTATATTCAAAATACAAGCTACAGTAATATTTATAAAACCTATCAAAATGAATAAAATCTTCCAAATGTTTAGTGACAAGTCTCATGACCTTTAGATTACCCATTGCATTCAATTTTATTTTTAGTCCTTTCAATTATCTTCCTGATGCTCAGAGATTTTACAGTGAATTAATTCTTCTGTGGGATAGTTTCATCTTCCTTGTGGGGGGCAGGAGCCATTATTCCTTTCATCTTATGCACGGTGTTTCCCCATAGTCGTTCGGGTGATAATGAACTATTTAAGCCTTTCTGAATACAGAGAGTAGGCACGAGTTTGATGGTCACTTATGTGGAGTGAGGAAAATGATCTTATAATGTTAGTGATTATGCTAATGACTTCAAAGGGGTGTATGCAGCATGTGAATAGAGAAACTAAAACACAAGAAACTAATAATGTTGCTAAAACACTCAAACAGCATGTGTCAATGGTTTAACTTTAATGTAGCCTTGGAAAAATAAGTTACTTAGTATTATCAATACATAGGATATTTCTAGAGTAAGATTTGATTAACTTTGATAGTATCTGTCTTTACCTTTATTATTTTCTAAGACTTCCTTTGTTTGAACTTTAATATCAATATCTCATATGCAGCTTGGTTAGCTCTCCACTTGAGAACTTAAATAAATCGTTGCCCTTAATGCTGCCTATATGAGGCAGACATTTCAGTCCCTTAGAGAAAACATGAGCATCTCTAGGTCAGCTTGGTTTTATAATAGTGTTGGGAAGCCCAAAGGCCGCATATAAATAAGCGTATTTGAAAGCCCTTGGCAGAGTGGTGCATAATGTGTAGGTAATGACTAAGATACAGTGAACTGAATTTCAATTCGGCCTGGCGAACAAACTAGAAAACGAACATCGCTGATTTAAACAAGGTTTGGTGGAGGAAACCATGTCACTTACTGCCGCTTTTCTTAAAATGGATTGTTCATGTTATTTAATTATTGCTACTGTTGCCCCGAATTAATTAAACAATCACAGCCTCGCTAAATCTGTTGAAATATGGATGGAGATATGGCGTAGGGCCTGGGGGTGACGTTCTCCTTCAGCTGGCATGAAAGTAGGTATGTGCCAAGTGGTCTCAGTGAGAACAAAGCAATTGGCCTGGAAAGATAAAAATAGTATTGGGGAGACTCTCAATGGGTAATAATGAGTAATACAATATTGGTTCTTTTCCTCACTATACATCTCAGAATAAGCAGGTGTATGGAATTCCCTTGATAACTTCAACCACCCTTTTATGGGCTTATTTTCTTTCTTTCTTAATTCAGAAATATTTTATAGGACTCCACTATTCAGTCAAGCAGAAGAACAAATACATTATTTATTGTATTTTGTATTTATGGTGTTTTCCTAACAGAAAAAAGAATATTTGTGAGGGACATTCTCCGATGACTGATTCTTCATGCAAGTGTATATTAAAACTATATAACAGCATCTTAGAAAACTATCCTGCTTTAATGGGGAATTCACCCTGTATTACTGTTCTGGATTTTAAACAAATGTCACATAAGCGACATTCATTTATTCAGTAAAAGTTGAATGCTGAGTGGCAAAAACTGCTTGTTTCCTATCAGTTTCCTTTTTCCCTTCTTAATAAGCAAGTGCCTTAGTTGCGCGTGATTGCACAGCCACCCACACAGAAACTGTGTTTGCTAGCTTCTCCTACAGCTTGCGGTGCCCTGTGACTAGATTTGTGCCGGGATGGGGCAAAGGGATGGATGCCTCCTAAAAGCTGTGGAACACTCCCTTTTCCGTTACGTCAGAGATCCTTCAATACAAAAGCAGTCTCTTCCAGATGGAGAGAAATAAACTCTGATCTTAAAAACGCTCCTGAATATTGAGGTCTGCTAATTATGCCAGCTTATCCTTTTGGTCAAATAATACACCTGTTTTGACATGTATAATACTCATTGCATTTTTGTGGGGGAGGGCATACCATTTCCTTCCTTTTTAGGGTAAAATATCAGCATACATAAATTCTTTATGATTTCACTCACATATGGAATCTAATGAACAAACTGAATTACCAAAGAAAATAGGGAAAGGCTCATAGACAGCAGAATGACAGCTAATGTGGGGATGATAAGAGGTGGAGGGATTGAGCAAAAAGAAAAAAGGACTCATGGACAACAGTGGGGTGATTGTTGAGGGAAGGCAGTAAGAGGACTAAATGGTAATGGAAAAACACAATGAAGATTTAAAAAATAAATTCCTAGTACACACGTATATCCTACAGGTAAATTATTTTTGGAATAACATTACACAAGGCCACACACCCTAATGTACATTGGTACATTGCAGTACCAATGTACCCCAGACTGTCAGTGCTCTGACTGCACGCCTTTCCTCCCTGCTTTGGGTGGATTGCTCTTTCCACAAAAGCCTGTGCTTACAACCATAGCACCTCACTCACAGGAAGATGACCACCAGAGACTTCAGGCTAAATCTCAGGCATTATCTAGCTCATCTTCACAATGACAATATCTGAAAAAACTCTCTAATGAACAGAGCAAAGCCAATAAGGTACAGTAAAGTACAGTTCTCCCCCACACACAAATTGACAGTATCCTTATGCATAAGTGATAGTGCTATTTTTCTTTCAAATGAATTTTCTAAAAATAATAACCTTAGCATGATTCCACAAGTCTAAATTGTTTTTCCCCTAATTCTCTTATCCTGCTGCTATTCCCTTTCTCAATTAGCGCTCAACCTCTTGAATGATAAAGGAGGTGATCTGAAATTTTTTTAAGAGAATGATGTGCTAATGATCACATCACTCTTACAAAAAAATCAGAACTCAGTTTCTTTTTATTTCTCAAGTTTTGTTCAGTTATAATGAGCATATAACTTTACATGAGTTTAAGTTGTACAACATAATGATGTGATACACATGTATAGCTGACCCTTGAACAATAGGCCTTGATCTGTCCACATCCACTTATATGTAGGTTTTTTTCAGCATGTGTACAATTGGTACATCATATCTCCAGCTTTTGCATCTGTGGAGTCAACTAACCATGGATCCAAAATAGCATTTTCCATCAGCAGCTGGAAATCAATTGTGCAGGATGCTGGTCCCCTACCTCCTGTGTTCAAGGGTCAACTGTATTGCAAAATGATCACTGCAATAAGTTTAGTTATCATCCATCACCATGCATAGTTACAGCATTTTTCCATATAAGGAGAACTTTTAAGGTCTATCTCTTTCAGCAACTTTCAAATGATAGTACAGTATTGTTAACTAAAGCCATCATGTTGATTCCATATAATTTTTGAAGTGTTTGTTTTAGATCTGTGAAATGTGCCATTGGCATTTTAATAGGAATTGAGTTGAATCTATAGATCCCTTTTGGTTGTATAAACATTTTTATGATGTTAATTATTTTGGTCCATGAACAGGGTATGTGCTTCCACTTATTTGCATATTCCTCAATTTCTTTCTTCAGCGTTCTATATTTTTCTGAGTACAGGTCTTTTACCTCCTTGGTTAAATTTATTCCTAAGTACTTTTTATTGTTGTTGTTGTTGCTATAGTAAGTGGGATTTTTTTTCTTAGTTTCTTTTTTTTGATAGTTCATTGTTGGTGTACAAAAATGCCATTGATTTCTGAATATTGACTTTATATCCCACTACTCTGTTGAATTCACCTATTAGGTTAAAGAGTTTTTTGGTGGAGTTTATAGGGTTTTCTATGCACACTATCATGTCATCTGCAAGTAATGATGGTTCTTCTATTCCCTCTTTTCAAATTATGCTACAAGGCCACTGTAGTGAAAATGGCCTGGTACTGGCATAAAAACAGATGCATGGATCAATGGAACAGAATGGAGAGTTCAGAAATAAACTCATATGTTTATGGCAAATTAATATTTGATAAAGGGGGCACAAAATATACAATGGAATAAAAATAGCCTCTTCGATAAATGGTGTTGGGAGAATAGGTACATGCAAAACAGTGAAACTAGACCACCAACTTATTCCATACACCAACATAGATAAAAGACTTACATATAAGTTGTGATACCATAAAAGTCCTAGAGGAGAACATAGTCAATAACATTTCAGAGATACCATGTGCAATATTTTTGATGATATATCTCCTAGGGCAAGGGAAATAAGGAAAAATAAACAAATGGGACTACATCAAATTAAAAAGCTTCTGCATGGTTAAAGCAAACATCACCAAAATGAAAAGGGAAAAGACTGTATGGGAGAATGTGTTTGCCAATGATATACCAGACAAGGGTTTAATCTCCAAAAACATAGATCTCACACAACTCAACACCAGTAAGACAAATAATCCAATTAAAAAATGGGCAGAGGACCTGAACAGATACTTCTTCATGGAGAACATACAGGTGGCCCATAGACCTAATATCATCAGTGATCACTAATAACATCAGTGATCTTTGATGTTATTATTTTAATCATTTTGGGGCACCATGAGCCATACCCACATAAGATGGCGAACTTAATACATGTTCTCCATCTTATGTGGCGAACTTAATACATATGAAAAGGTGCTCAACATCACTAGCCATGAGAGAGATGAAAATTAAAACCACAATGAGATACCACCTCACATCTGTCAGAATCACTATCATTACTAAATCAATGAACAAGTGCTGGTGAGGATGTAGAGAAAAGGGAACCCTAGTGCACTGCTGGTGGGAATGCAGACTGGTGCAGCCACTGTGGAAAACAGTGTGGAATTTCCTGAACAAAATTGAAAATACAAGTGCCTTTGGACCCAGAGATTCTACTGCTGGGAATACATCTCAAGAATCCCAAAACACCAATTCAAAAGAAGTTATGCACCCCAATGTTCATAGCAGCACCACTTACAATAGCCAAGTGGAAACAACCTAAGTGTCCATCAGTAGATGAATTGAGTACAAAGCTGTGGCACATTTACACAGTGGAATACTACACAGCAGAAAGAAGGAGGAATTCCTATCATTTGTGACAATGTGGATAGAACTGGAGACTATTATGTTAAGTGAAATAAAACAGTCAGTGAAAGACAAGTACCATATGATCTCACTTACAAGAGGACTCTAATGTACAAAATAAACTAATGAGCAAAACAGAGTCAGAGACATAGAAACAGGGAACAGACTGATTGCTTCCAGAGGAAAGAGGGGAGGGGAGGAATAGTGGAAAAATGGGAAGGGAGTAGTCAAAGAACAAGTGTGAATGACCCATGGACATGGACAACCAGGTGAGCATGGACTGTGGGAGTGAGGGATGAGGGGGACAGAATAAGGCAAAGGGGAAAAATTGAGACAACTATAATAGAATACACAAGAATTGAAAAAAGTCATAATGTTCAGCCTTACATCTCCAGAAATTATGTGTCTTATAACTGGGAATTTGCTCCTTTTTACCACCTTCACCCAAATCCCACTGTCCCCACAACCCCAGCCTCTAGCAATCTCACATCTAATCTCTGTTTCTACGAGCTTGGTTTTCTTAGATTTTGGATTAAGTGAGAGCATACAGTATTTGCCTTTCCCTGTCTGACTTGCTTCATTTAACATAGTGCCTTCAAGGTCCCTCCAAGTTGCAAATGGTAGGATTTCACCCAATTTTAGGGCTGAATGGCATTTCATTGTGTACATACATCAAACTTTCTTTATCTGCTTATCTATCAGTGGATGCTTAGGCTGTTTCCATGTCTTAACTATAGTGAATAATGCTGCAGTGAAGATGGAGATGCAGCTATATCTTTTGGACAGTGACTTTATCTTCTTCAGATGTATTCCCGGATGTGGAATTGTTGGATCATATGGTAATTCTATTTTAAATATTTTGAGGAAACTCCATACTGTTTTCTATAGTGGTTGCACAAATTTACATTCCCACCAACAGCAAACAAGGGTACCATTTTTTTCACTTTCTCACCAGCATTTTTTCTTTTTTTTCACCAGCATGTCTTATCCCTTATATTTTGATAGTAGCCACTCTAAGATGTGTAGTGATATCTCATTTTTTGATATGCATTTCCATGATAATTAGTGATACTGAGCACATTTTAATGTACCCGTTGGCCATTTGAATATCTTCTTTGGAAAAATGTCTCTTTGGGTCCTTTGCCCATTTTTATATTGGGTTATTTGTGGGGGTTTCACTATTGAGTTTTATGAGTTCCTTATATACTTTGGACATTAAGCCCTTATCAGATGTGTGGTTTGCAAACATTTTCTCCCAGTCTGCAGGTTGCCCTTTCGTTTTGTTGATAGTTTCCTGGCTGTGTAGTTTTTGTTTATTGCAACTCCACCTGTTTATTTTTGTTTTTGTTTCTTAGGCCTTAGGTGTCACATTAAAAAAAATCATTTCCCGGACACATGTCAAAAGTTTTTTACCTATGTTTTCTTCCAGAATTGTTATGCTTTAGGTCTTACATTTAAGTATCTTGACTAAATATTTATAATAGGAGCCTAGTTTTATTCCTTACATGTGAATATCCAATTTTTCCAGCACCACTTATTGAAGAGACTGCCTGCTTCCCCACTGAGGATTCTCGGCGCTCTGTCACATTGCATTTAACTGTGTATGCACGGCGTTATTTCCGGGCTCTAGGTTCAGTCCCACAGGTCTACGTGTCTATTTTGATGCCAGCACAATAGGGCATGCCTCATTTTGTTGTGTTTCTCTTTACTGTAGTTCACAGAGAATGTGTTTTCTACAAATTGAAGGTTTATGGCAGCCCTGCAAAAGAGGAATTCTATCAGGATTGTGTTTCAACAGCATTTGCTCACTTTGTGTCTCCGTGCCTCATTTTGGCATTTCTCACGATATTTAAACCTTTTTCATTATCATTGGATTTGTTAGGGTGATCTGTGATCAGTGATCTTTGATGTTATTATTTTAATCATTTGGGGGCACCATGAGTGATACCCACATAAGGTGGTGAACTTAATACATGTGTATGTTCTGAACTCAATACATGTGTATGTTCCAATTGGCCATTGCCCCAGGTCTCTCCTTTTCCTTGGGACTCTCTATTTCCTGAGAAACAGCAACCATGAAGTCAGGCCAATGCACAGCCCTCCACTGGCCTGCCAGTGTTCAAGTGAAAGGAAGAGGTGCACATCCCCCACTTTACACCCCAAATCTGAAGTATTTAAGTTCAGTTAGGAAAGTATGTCAAAAGCAAGATAGGATGAAAGCTAGACCTCTTGCCCCAAACAGCCAAGTTTTGAATGAAAATGAACGTTCTTGAAGTAAAATAAATTTTCTTTACTTCGGTGAACACAAAAATGGTAAAGCAAAACAGCCTTATTGTTGATGTGGAGAGAGTCTGGGCGACCTGTAAAGAAAATCAAAGTGGCTATACTTTCCCTTAAGCCAAAGCCTAATGCAGAGCAAGGCCCCAACTCTCATAAATTCTGTGAAGGCTCAGGGAGGTGAGGAAGCTGCAGAAGAAAAGTCTGAAGCTCTCAGAGGTTGGTTTGTGGGGTTCAAAGAAAGGAATCGCCTCCGTAACATTAAAATGAAAGGTGAAGCAGCAAGTGCTGGTACAGAAGCTGCAGCAGCAAGTTTTCCAGGAGACCTAGCAGAGGTAATTAATGAAGGTGGCTACACTGCAGGGCAGGTTTTCAGTATAAACAAAACTGCCTTATTTCGGAAGAAGGTAGGACTTTCCTAGCAAGAGAAGTTGATCAGTGGCTTTGAAATTTCACAGGACAGTCTGGTTCCCTTGTTAGGGGCTAACAGAGATCATTTTAATTCTTTTCCAATTTTGATGTCCTTTGCTTTTTATTTTTTGTTTATTACTTGAAAGCTCTGGCTAAAATCTCTATACTGTATTGAATAGGAGTAGTGAGAGGGCATTCTTGTCTTTTTCCTGATCTCAGAGAAAAGGCTTCAACTTTTCACATCGAGTGGGATGTTGCCTGTGCATGGCCTATATGGTTTTTATTGTATTGGGGTATGCTCCTTCCACACCTAATTTGTTGAGAACTTTTTACCATGCGTGGACATTAAATTTTTTCAAATGCTTTTTTGCATCTATTAAGATGATCATATAATTTTTTAAAAGATTTTATTTATTTATTTTTAGAGAGAGGAAGAGAGAGAGAGTGAGGGAGAGAAACGTTAATGTGTGGTTGCCCCTTGTGCACCCCTACTGGGGCACCTGGCCTGCAACTCAGATACATGTCTTAGTCTGAAAATTGAACCAGTGACCCTTTGGTTCACAGGCCGACGCTCAATCCACTGAGCCATACCAACGAGGGTCGATCATATAATTTTTATATTTAATTCCATTAATGTGATGTCATTATATTTACTGATTTACATACCTTAAAACATCTCTGCATCTCAGGGATGAATTGTACTTGATCACTGCATATGATTATTTAATGTGCTGCTGACTTTGGTTTGCTAGTATTTTGTTAAGAATGTTTGCATCTATTTTCATCTGAGATATTGGGCTATGATTTTTTTTTTACTTGTAGTGTCTTTCTCTGGCTTTGGTACTAGGATGATACAGCCTCATAAAATGACATTTTAAGTGTTCCAAAATGTTCCATTTTTTGTAAAGGGTTTTAAAAATGATTGTCATTAATTCTTTAAATGTTTCATAGATTTCACTAGTAAAGCCATATGACCCAGTGTTTTTCCATGTTGGAAGATTTTTTATTACTAATTTAATCTTGTCATTTTGTTCATTCAGATTTTCTGTTTCTTTCTGTTTCAAACCTGGTAGGTTGTACGCTTCTATGAATGTGTTCATTTCTTCCGAGTTGTTCAATTTGTTGGCATAGTGTTATTTACAGTAGTCTCTTATGATCCTTTGTATTTCTGTGGTATCATTGGTAATGTCTCCTCTTTTATTTTTAATTTTATTAATTGGGTCTTCTTCCCTTTTGGTCAGTTTGTCTAAAAGTTTTTCCATTTTTTTCTTTTTAAGGAATCAACTCTTAGTTTTATTAATCTTTTCTATTGTTTTCCTCTTCTCTTTCCATTTATTTCTGCTCTAATCACTATATTTTCTTTCTTCTAACTTTGAGCTTAGTTTGTTAGCTTAGTTTTATTTCTTTTAGGTGCAAAGTTAGAGATTTTTCTACTTTCTCGATGTATGCATTTATAGCTATAGCCTTTCCTCTTAGTACTGCTTCTGCTGCATCTCATAAAACTTGGTACATTGTGTTTCCATTTTCATTTGTCTTAAGAAACTTTTTTTTATTTCCCTTTGAAGTTCTTTGATTCATTGGTTACTCAGGAGTCCAATGCTTAATTTTTATGTGTTTGTGAGTTTTCCAGTTTTCTTCCTGTCATTGATTTCTACCACACCATCTCAGTAGAAAAGACACTGGGAATTATTTCAATGTTCTTAAATCTGTTGAGACTTGTTTTATGGCCTAATTTATGATCTATCCTAGAGATGTTCCATGTGCATGTGAGAGGTACATTCTGCTATTATTGGATGAAATGTTCATTCTATATCTGTTAGGTCAATCTGCCTTATAGTTTTTTTATTCATTTATTCTTTATTTTATTCTTTATTTATTCTCTTTATAAACTCTTTCTGTATTTATTCTCTTTTTGGGTGATTTATCCTTGTTGAGAAGTGGGCACTAAAGACCACAACTTGTATTGGATTGCTATTTGTTGTTCCTTTTATTTCTGTTAGCATTTGGTTAAAAGTTTAGGTGCTTTAATATTGAATGCATAAGTATTTAAAAATTTTATACCTCCTTGGTGGCTTGACCACTTTATCATTACATACTGAACTTTTTAATCTCTTTTGACATTTTTAGCTTAAAGTCTATTTTGTCTCATAGAGGTACAGTTGCCCCTGCTTTCCTGTGGTAGCATTTGCTTAAGGTATTTATTTTTCCATTTCTTCATTCTCAGTCTATGTGCGCCTCTTCTTGTCTTCAGCACGGTGTTTCACTTTCTGGAGGAGAGAACAGGAGGGAGGGGAGAAACAATAGAATCCACTGGAGTCTCTGAGATGTAAGAGACTGGTACTATAAGGATGGGATAAGATAGCCAAGCAGATTAGATGGAAGGTCTGTCTCTAAGATTCTTTTCTCAGCTTGCTTCTATACTTAGGTGATATGACCTATGTGTAATTGTACAGCGTATGGCATTCAGTTAGTGTCAGTTGCCTTTCCAAGGGGCATTATCTACAGAGTAGGCTATACCCAGACATCCTTCTCCTCTCAGGAAATGAAGCTCACCTAGAAACCAGATAATAAAAAGTACAGCAAAGTTTGGGTAATGTGGGTGGCTAGCTGTCTCAGTGCAGGACTTTACTGCCTCCCCATCCTCCCCACGCCACTATACAAAGGTAGGGATAAGAGTAGAGTTTCCCAAGTGGCTTTCCTCAGGCTTGGCCAGCTTTATCTAGAAGATTCTGTGTGGAGGGCCGTGGGTTGCCACTCTCTAGTGCACAATCCTCTCTTTTTGGCGATGATAATTATAGAGAAAGAAGTGGATGTACATGTGGATTTCATAGACTGTCTTCCAGACTATCTCAACAGCCTCACTATGCTCAGTATCTTGGAAATCCACATTACTCACAGCTAGGGCGTCTTAGCCTCCTGAAGTCCTGCTTATTGTGCATCAGAGTCAGGAGTCACCCTGTAGATTAAGATGCCTAGCTGGGAGGCCTTTGCTTGCAGGATGTTAAATCCTAAATGAGTTCTAAGGGGCTACTTCAGTGTGATGATCTGGGGCAAAAACTGGGTCCACTCATTATTGTAGCCTGGGTGGTATACTCTTTCACGTGGAGGAAGCCATGCTGGAGGATTCTCACAGGCAGGCATGTCATCCACTGGGCAGTCTTCATAAGGAGCCCCGTTGTTGGTCTCTGGCAAGGTCCTGCCAGCAGGCCTCAGACAGCTCAGATTCTGCTCAGCACCAGTTCAGCATGGGAACTGGGGTTTCTATGTATGTCTTTAAAGCTAAAGTGAGTATTGTAGGAGATCAGTGGATCTTTTAAAATCCTTTCAGCCATCTACATCTTTTGATTGAAGAATTTAATTCATTTATAGTTAACATAATTATTGATAGGTAAGATCTTAACCATGACCATTTTATGGTTTTCTGACTGTTCTAAAGATTCATTACTCCTTTTATCTTGCTGTCTTTTGCTATAGGATAACATTTTGTAACAGTGTGCATTGACTTCTTTGTTATAATCTTCTTGTGTAATTACTACATGTTTTTCCTTTGTGGTTAAAATGTTGCTTACATAAAATATCCTTTATTTGCAATATTCTGTGTTACATTCATGACAACTTAACTGTGATAAAATTTCTAAACTTTAATTAGTCCTCCTCTACTCACAGTTTAGGTTATTGATTTTATAATTAAAATATTTTTATGCTGTGTATCCAAAAACAAATTATCTATGGTTATTATTAATACTTTTGTAACTTTTAAATTAGAGTTTTAAACAAGTTGCATACCTCCATTACAATATTAGAAAATCTCATTCTGACTATTTATTTCCTCTGACCAGTGAATTTTATACTTACATCTATGATTCTATAATGTTAATTAGTAATCTTCCATTTCTACTTGAAGAACTTTATTATTGTTTGTAAAGCGGTTCTAGTGGTAATAAACTCCCTCAGTTTTTGTTTGTTCACAAAGTCTTTAACTCTTTCTTTCTGAAAGAAAGCTTTGCTACTTTCAAAATATTCTCTTTGTCTTTGAGTTTTGACAATGTAATTATATGTCTTGCTGTCTCCCTTTTTGAGTTTAACCTATTGGGAATTCTTTAGGCCTCATGAATTTGGATGTCCATTATGTTCCCATTTGGGAAGTTTTCAGCGACTATTGCTTTAAATATATGGGGTCCGTCTGGAAAAATTGAGCCATTGTTAATATAACAAGAGCAGTTCGCACAACATCAATGTAACCTGACAGCCAAGGAGAGTGGACTGGAATGAGCATGCGTGAACAATGACAACTTCACTGTACTAGTCAATGGGAATGGTAAACACCATGGAGTGAGCATGTGTACTGTGTGGCCATCACATTCAAAATGACTGAGTGAGTAGAGCAATGAGTCTATATCAAACTTTGCATTAAGTTTGAACATTCCTGCATGGAAACTATTCAGATGATTCAGAAGGCCGCAGCTATGGGCAACTGGTGATTGGAAGCTTCATCACAACAATGTGACTGCTTGTGACATCTCATGCAGAATTTTTTGGTGAAACATCAAATCACCCAGGTGACTCAGTTCCCCTACAGCCCATATTTGGCACCCTGAAACTTCTGATTTTCCCAAAACTAAAATCACTTTTGAAAGGAATGAGATTTCAGACCATCAATGAGATTCAGGAAAATACAACAGGGCAGTTGATGGTGAATGGGAAAACAGTGTGTGGTCTCAAGTGCCTACTTTGAAGAGTACTGAGGTATCACTGTCCTACATTTTTCATATTATACAACAAGATACATTCTGGGCAGACCTCATATATCCTTTTTTTCTTTCTCTTCTCCTTCTGGGATTCCTGAAATACATATATTGTTTCCTTTTATGGTTTCCTACCAGTTCTTTACCCTTATTTTCATTCTTTTTTTTTCATTTTGCTTCTCTGATTAGATAATTTAAATGACTTATTTTCTAATTCACTAATTCTCTCTTCAGATTAGTCAAGTATGCTTTAGAAGCTCTTTACTGATTTCTTCTGTTCAGTCCTTGTATTTTTAGCTCTAGAAGTTCTGTTTGACTTTGATGATTTCTATTTCTTTGCCAAATTTCTCATTTTGTTTATGCATTGCTTTTTAAATTTTGTTTATTTGTTTGTCTGTGTGTTCTTGAAGTTCACTAAAACACTCGTAAGAGGATTCCTTTGTCAGGTTTTCTAGTAGGGCAGGTCTGGGTACTAATCTTAAGAGTAGGTAGTGCTATATATTAGCTTCAGTGACCAGCTGAGGTAGTAGAACAGTCCACATGTCTGGTATGGCTAGCTGTTTGGTGACCTGAAACAGGTAGATTTGTGTACCAAGTTATTAGGCCAGATGGGCCAACTGGCTTTGCTCTACAGATAGGCAGAGCCACTGGCTTAGCTCTCTGCTCTCACATCAGTGTAAGTATGTCTGTAGGATGTTGTATTTAGCTTTCTACGTATTCTGGTTAAGTTTCCTGGCTGGTGGCTCTGAGTGCTGTATTTAGCAGTGGTTGGGGCTACAAATTAGTTTCCTTGCTTGGCTGGGGCCACGGAACAGGCTCCAATGTTGGCAAGATTTGCTGATTGGGTACAAAATCATACAGAACTATATGCCAAGCTCTTTGGCCAGAGGGGACCACTGACCTAACACTATGTGGGTAGAAATACTGGCCAGGATCTCTGCTTGAATACTATTGAATCGTGAAATGTCTTGGGTGCTCTAGCTGTTTCCTCATCAGGTAGGGATGAGGGCAGCACTCAATAGTAGGAAGGGCTATGAATTAGCTTCCCCATCTAAAAGACTCCTGTTCCCAACAGAACAGGATCCCAAGCTGGCAAAAGTCATTGGTGGAGGTCACAAATAAGGCAGAACTGTGCAATAAGCTCCCTGGCCAGATGGGTCACTGCTTTTGCACTATAGATGGTCAGAGTCACTGGATGAGCTGTCTGATCAAGTGCTACTGGGCCACACAGTTTTGTAGGTGCTCCAGATACGTTTCCTAACTGGATGGGTACAGGGATTAATGTTAGCAGTGTGGGGGCTATGAATTAGCCTCCCTGACCAGGTGGGGCAGCAGAGCAGGCTCTATGGCAACAACACTTGTTTTAGGGGACTCCCAACTGAGGCAGAATTATATACAAAATGCCATAGCCAGATGAGTTTGCCAACTTGGCTTTGCGGAAGGGCAGAGCTGCTGGCCAGGCTCTCTGCGCAAGTGAGGCTGGGCTACACAGCTTCCTGGGTATCTGTCCAGGTTTCCTGGTTAGTTAGGAGTGAGGGTGGCAACGCTATGAATTAGACTTCCTGCCTGGGTGGCATGGGAGATCATGCTTTAAAGCCAGCCAAGCTCATTATGTGAGGTCTCAAATGGACAGAGTGTGCGCTGAATTACCTGGCCAGAAAGGGCCACTGTCCTGGCACTCAAGATGGGTAGCACTGCCCACTTAGTTCTGCTGGGCTACAGAGCTTCTCGGGTGCTCTGGCAAGGCTTTCTGTTAGGCTCTCAGAGCTGGGGTTATATTCAATAGTAGGTCCCTGCTCAGGTTGGAGGGTAACAGAATGGGATCGAAGGCCAACAAGACTTGCCATTTGGGGTCTCAAATCAAGCAGTACTGTACACCAAGTTCCGTGTCTGGACAGGACTTTCATCTTGGCTCTGAAGGTGGGAAAAGCTGCTTTTTGGGATTTCTACTTGGATGTTTTCGTGAGAAGGAACTAAGTCTGCCAAGATTCAAATGCTGGTTGCTGGATATGAGCCCTGCCCCTCTTCTCCATCACAAGCTGACCTCCAGCAGTCAGCCGAACACATTCTCCTTGCAATCTTCATGAGATAAGATCTAAATGAGCTTCCTGGGGAGTGACGCACAATGTTGAGGGGGCTGGATGTTCCCCCTGGGGAAAGCACAGGCCCAAAGGGGCCCTCTCAGTGTGATGCCGAGACATTACAGTGGTGATGCAGTCAGAGTGCAGTCAGTCCTATTTCCTTCTAGTGCAGTCTCTCTTGGCCTCTGTGATCCAGGGAGGTGCGTCAGCCTCATTCAAATGTTCTAGGGCTTTCACAATGATGTCTTTTCCATGGATAGTTGTTAGTTGATCTTGTGAGGTCAGAAAGGACCTTTGTTACCATCTCGATGCTGGTAGAACTTCATGAGTAGAACTTCTTTGTCTCCAAAGATAAAATGTAGAATTAAGGTCGGTGTTAAAGAGAGAAACTTGAAGACAGTGACTCAAAAGAAAAGAAAATGAAGAGAAAAAAATAACTTTCTTTTTTTTAAAGAGTCTATTTAATAATCTTAGAGATTTAGAGTTATAAAGGAGGTTTTATAATAATATATTTTTTTAATATTCTCACAATAAGTAGGAGAGTTTAGACAAGAAGTCCCAGAGCAGTGTCTTTCAATTATAGAACTGATATTTTTCAATGATCTCTAAAAGACCCCAGAAAACTTTCTTTCACATTTTTATTTTGGTTCATAAAACTTTATCATTTTCCCTTAGATTTTTTTGCACAGAAAAAAAGTCCTAAAACTTTAGTATGCACATCCTTTATCTTATTCAGAATACTGGTCTCTAGAAAGTCATTTTAGATTTTAGCACATATACAAAGAGACATACATATACACACTGACTTGTTTTTCCAAGATTGGGAGTATTCTGGTAGAACCTTAGCTTCCCTCATCCTGACATGAAAAATTGCCTACTAGCATGTTCGACTATCTTTTGCTCCTCTGTAACTATTTCGATTAATAAAGAAACACATATATCTTCTTGGAGTTATTTCTATTCAGAGTTTTTAAGCCTTCTGTATATTGAACCTGATGTCATCAATCTTTTTATTACTTTTAACAGAGTTCAAGGGTCTAGCCGATAACTGGCCTAAAAATTCCTCTTGTCACAGAAATTAAACACAGACACAGATACACAACGAAAAACACACAAACATACACGCAGAGGCGAACATATTGAGCTTACTTGCAACAGCTTAGGTCTCCCAAGTCAGCAGGCCCTCAGGAGCTGTGACTTTGCCCAGTGCTTCTCTGGCTGCCGTCCTGCAGCGCGGTCAGATGGCCACGCCCCCTCAGCACAGGACTGGAACACGTGGAGACCTGTCACATCTGCCAGACCCACACGTCTAAGAACATAGAAACAAAACAAAACTTGTCCCTTTTGCTTTTCTTCCCTTTCTGTTAAAATCTAACAAACACTTGAGATAGTATGAGTCAAGATAACTGAGGAATGGCTTTTTACAGTCTCTAGGAGAGGAACTCCAACCCAGTGAGAAAAGAGAATGGACACTAGATTGGACCATAGCTCCACACCTTTCAGTTGTTGAGAGAACACTGGTGAGACCCTCACACATTTTCAAATGGCCTTGGATTGCGGCAACAGTCAACAATCAATCTCCTTACCTAAACCCTCCCCTCATCCACCATTTTTACATAGATTACATTGATTTCATGAAACCTTTCATTCCTTAGCAGTGTTCATTAAATGAAAGAATGAATGGTTTGGATTCTAGACCCGCATTACAAGATAATTGAATGTGTGATAGTTGTCAAATAATTTATCCCGTTATTCTGTTTAAGCCAAGGGGATTAACTAGTTGACTAGAGTCATCTCAGCTTTAAATTTCACTGACAAGGAGTGTGCAATTTAATTGATATGGAAAATAAGGTCCAGGCAGGTTACTTACCCGGTGTCTATATTGCTCATTACTGACAGAGATGGAACTTGGTGCTTGATGTCTTAGCATTGGCTCTACCATTCAACTCTCTCTTCCCATGGTTTACACTGCATAAAATTTTGAACCCAAGATGGCTTTCTTCCCGCTACTTGAAATGTTTTGCTTCCATCAATAAATGTTTAAAGATTAAAAATTCATTTTAAAACAATCTAACAATCAAATTTTGATGAAAAAGTAAATAGAAGATAGTAAAATATATCTCCGAGTAACACATAACCTTTTGAATTTCCAGTAATTTCAATTATTATTGTTATTTCTCCTATGGAGAAGGGATTCACATCCAATAGTTTCCAAATGGGCTTCCACCCCACATCTCCTGAGACAATTTGGAAGGACTCCTGATGCTCAGAAGACGACTCATGATCCTTCCGCGATTTCTGAGAAACACAGCACCACGGTTGCCTCAGAGCTACTAGGCTTAAGCAATGTCTAAATATTGTTTGTCATTGCAGTGGGTATTGAAAAAGCTAGTTTCTTACAGGGTTGAAAAATAAAACTTTTTGAAACAATGGGAAAATTATATTTGCACATGTAGCTTAGCAGTATGTAGGATGGCCTTGGAAATGACTCATTTATCAGCCTGGATCAACACTGACTGATTAGGTGACGAGAGAATCTTTCCAATTCCAAGAATTTACTAGAAAAGGAATATAAAGAAAAATACACTGATGGTAACTGTGCCATGGTTCAAGTGGAGTAAATAATAATTAAGGACTTAAAAGTATATGTTTCAAATTAAGGCTGACCAGACCTCAGTATTGAACCATTTAAAATATATCCACCAAGTCCTTGAAAGTATTTGGATATATTTGGACAAATTTAACTTGCGGCAGAATGTGTCACAAAAAATAAGCATCTTTCATTTTAAAAATAGAAATATGCGGGTGCATAAATGTATTGCTTATAATGTATCAGTCTGCAGGGTATTATTTTGCTCATAACAGGAAATGGCAGGAGTAGGTAACTGTATCCTGGTGTGAGACGGAACTGAACGATCTTTGGCAATTACAATGCAGAGACTATACTGGTCCCAGTGCAGGAAGCCTAACGATTTGCATATTTTAATTTAGAGGTTAGGGACCCCTGTCAAAGTAACAGCTTGGACCAGGTCAGCAAGGAAAAATCGAGAAGAGAGAAATAATTGAAAAGGCAGTTCCCAACAAAATGAAATTTGTCTCGTTGTCACTTAAGGTTGTCTTCTTGTCTTTCTGAGGGAGCAAGGTCAGCTTACAAATGAAGGGAGAGTAGGGCATGGTAGATCACTGAGGACCAAGGGATAATTTTTTTAAATAACAGTGGCAATTGCAATATATATTTATGAAGGAGAGAGAAAAAGAATGCGCACAGCTATCCAGTTAAGAGTCAGCAGGTGTTCTTTGAGGAGAAATATTGCAGACGTGTCTATGGCAGATCTTAACTTTGTCCTCAAAGACAAGCAGGTTACAGAGGAGATGAAGTGCTTAATAAAATAATTTAGTGTGACATATTGATATTGAAGGCTGGAGGCAGAAAAAGATTTGCTACAAAATTAAGGTATGTCTCTCTTGAAACAGCCCTCCATTCCTTTCTCTGAGTGTTCATATAAGATTTTCATGAGAAAGGAGCCTGCTTTCTTTCTCTCTCCAAGTTTATGCAAAAACATAGATGCCAATGTAAAGCTCAACATCGGCAATCACATGAAAATCTCATTGGAAAATAGTCCAGAGGAAAGTCAAGTTATAAAATATTGCCTTGGTTATGTTTTAGAGAGGTTTTAATCTCTCCAGTGTCATGTGTTTTCAGTTAAAAATGTACATGAGTAAAAAAAAACACACACATAGGGCGCCATCAGTGAGGACAATTAGGCCTGGGAAATGTTAGTTTTAGATAGAGCTGGTGGAGGACGGCTAGCGCTACTATGAGAGAATAAAAACGAAGCTACATTTCCACTCTGAGTGGGGGTGAGCGTTGTCACCAGTATCTGGTTGTGTTCAAAACCCCTTGGGAGAATGAAGATAAGTATTTCACGCTCATATTATAGTTGTATAATTTACATTAAAAAATACCCACAAAAAAGCCATATTCTGTGGTTGGCAAGCTATTTTCTGTGCGAATACAGTAGGGGGAAGCCCACTCATCATGAAGGCTCACTCTGTCTGTGGTTTTAACTGGTGAAGCATCGCAGGTCAGAATGTGCAGATAGGCAGGTAGGGAAGGTGAAATGCGTAAGAACTCCCCTCTTCCCTACTGAGTTGAAAATTAAGGGTATACCATAAATCGTAGGTGAAGAACCAAAATATAGGGGTCAGAGCACTAGCTCTGTATGTGTGCAACCTTCGACGGATCAGTTAATAACTGCAAATTTTTGGTTTTTTCCATCCTGAATAAACACATTGCTCTACCTCATGGTTTACATGAAACTACATGGATACAAAGTGTGTTATTTTAAACTAAAAAGTACATTGCAAATTTAACTTTTTCTTATTAGTATCCAGAGATGAATGGACATAACTGGCTTCTGGATTCTTTCAAACCCATTTGCTCAGTCATTTTCCCCTAAAGTTAAGTCTCAAACATCCATGCTTCCTGTTCGCCTTAATTGGCTAAACAGTGTTTTCACTGGCTCCTACACCTGCCCTGGTATATCGAGAGGGGGAGTGGACTTGTCCTCATAAGTACATTTTCAATACGAAGAACTGTTGCTCCAGAAACAGTCCCAAATTTCTGTCACCCAAGTGACTCCTCAATTCACTGGGATTTTTCCCCTCTGGAAAATAACATGAAAATTAGTTAGTTACAAAACACATCTAATAATGAGATCATGTGAAACATATAGATTCTGCTAAGAAGCTGCTAAGTGGCACTTTTGGAAAGAAAGTTTATAGAATATACTTGGCAATGTTGAGTATTTCCATTAAAAAGAAAAATGAAGAACGAAAGACCACACAACACTTGCTATGAAAAGATATTATGTTTTCTCCAGAGAAGTAACACTTCCTCCTTTGTTCTGAAGGTTCTCCAATAACTTAAAGCATTTTTGCAGATTACTTTACCTAAAATTATTAAAACTCACAAAAGTATCCATGAAGTAATAAAGTGGAAACTATTAGCAGGCCATTCAAACATCGATAGAAACAGTAGTCCTAAGAAAATGGGACTTATCTAAAAGCTCCTAAAAAAGAAAATAACCTGAGGGATCCAGAAATAGAATTGAACATGGCGACTCTAAACACTGGACAACGCTTCCTCTCTTCAGCATTATTATTGTTAACGGCCTCTGCACGTGAACAACCTCCCACTCCTCCAGGGTGGCTGAGATCCCGCTGACAAGCCACCCGTTCTTTCCATAAGAAATACTGCAGTTGTAACCAATGAGCTAATTCTTAGAATGTCCATGTGCCACAGCTAATACACACACAATGTCATTGTAAGTACAGATTATTTTTATTTGCTTTCTTAAACTAAGCTTGAGTTGAAATTTTAGTTTTAAACTTTAGCCCACAGTGTCTGCCTAAACTCCACATTCTATCTTTTTCTATTCCTACCTGTTCTTTCCTCTCTATATCCAACAATGAAGAGCCGAACCATGGTAGAATGGATTTTTAACAGATTTTATAATTTAGCTGCTGTTACTTCCATAAAGGCTGTTTATTAAACCAACATGTATCATGGACATGAAACATAATTTGTAAGGTTTGAAAGCCATTCAAACTTGACCATGAAAAAGATATCTGATCTTTTAGTTATGTCAGTGTTATACTTAGTCATAAAAATGTTTGAAAAACTGAATATTTTTTTAAGAAAAAAATACTAGCAAAGAGCATCTCAATGGAATATAGGTAATTCATGCAATTTACACGTGCCTTTTCCTACTACAATACTTTTAAGAAATGAAAATAGAAAAAATCAGTCCTGGCTGGTGTAGCTCAGTGGATTGAGCACGGACCTGTGAACTAAGGGGTTGCTGGTTCGATTCCCGGTCAGGGCGCATGCCTGGGTTGCAGGCCAGGTCCCCAGTAGGGGACACATAACAGGCAACCACACTCTGATGTTCCTCTCCCACTCTTTCTCCTTCCCTTCCCCCCTCTCTAAAAAGTAAATAAATAAAATATTTTTAAAAAAAGGAAAATAGAAAAAATCATATTGGCTCTTCAAAGACCAGCTGAAGTTGTAGTTTAACAGCCCTCTGTTCACATATGTGGCTAAAAAACTGTTGGCACACACCGCTGGCAAAGACTGTTGGGTTTTAGGTCAGACTGGCACGTGAGAGCCAAAGCCATTACCAGCCGCATCTTCTTTAAATATGACAGAGGGTATTCTGGCTGCAGTGTTGGCAGCCAGCAGTTCCTGAATCTCTGCAATCTTTCATCACAGTGCTCATGCAAATAGGAAAAGAGATGCAGCAACAATGGAAAGTAGAAATATTGGTCAAAAATGCATCAGGCTAATGTCGGAGAGTCAACTAAGGAAGGCTTAGCCTGAAGGTAGAATAGTGGAGCCTCCTGGGTTAATAAGGCGGGGGTTCCCATCTACACAGACTCATAGAGGTGCAACCCACCTTTCTGTTTCGGGAAAGCTCCTCAGTATAGGATCCCAACACACTGGTCCACCAGCTGGCCCCAAGGCAATTGTTCACGCAACTCTCTGACCAGTGTTCCTTAGGAATGAGACACTACTGAGGCCAACGTGGATGTGGAAACCCCTTCGATCCAGATGTTGGAATGTGTATTTCACCATTTGGGGTTTTTTTTGCAGTGTAAAAAAACACAGACAACTCTCAGCTATATAGCATAAAATAAGGATATGATGAGGTAATCAGACCATCAGACCATGGGGTTGTTCCTCAGGCCAAAAGATCTTTTCTAAATGAGAGACAACACAGAACCAGAAAGTTGACTGGGGTTCTGAACAGAAATATCTCTCACATCTTTAGATCTGAAAGGATGATTCCAACTGGACTTGAATAAATTTGATTAATACCAACAAAGAATAACATATTCTCTTCAAAGACAAGAGGCTACCTTGTAAGAATAAGTATTGAATGAAGTGATTCTACTACACAAAACACAAAATGTATAGCACCAGAGGAAGAGAGGAAGAACACATTCTGAAAATATTTCTAATAAAAATATAAAAGTTTGTATATTTCTGTATTTATGCTCTAAAAATTTAGAAAAACAAGGTTCTTATAGAACAAGAAAATTATAAATTATTTTTATTAAAGCAGATTGAAATCAGGAATGAATTGGAATGATTGTTAGAACTAGAAATTAGAATGATTTTCTAATCATTCTAATTAGGAATTAGAATGGATGTTAACAAGGGCGGGGGTAGGAGAAGGTGGGGAGCCGTTCACTGGGTGTGAGGTTGGGTTTTACAGGATGAGGAGTTTCGGAGATGGCTGGTTACACAATATATGTACTTAACACTACTAAACCGTACACTTAAAATGGTCAAGATGGTAAATTTTGTTTTTATCAAAAATGAATTTTTGAAGAAACATAATCAAATATAAAAATAATAAATGTATTGCATGAGCAGTAAGGTAAGTATTGGGTTGGCAAAAATGTTTGTTTTTCTCTGTATGATGGCTCCAGCAGCTCTTACGTGTCTTTAACTCCTTTGGAAACAATTTTGTTAGATTGTATTGTGACAGCTGTCATTAGTATGCATTTTAAGAAAGCTTATCAAAATTTGCAAATTTTTGTGCAGCCATTTTAATATTGAGGATGGAACCTTTTCAGCATATTATGCTTTATTATTTCCAGAAAGGTAAAAATGCAACTGAAATGCAGAAACAATTTTGTGCAATGTATGGAGAAGGTCCTGTGACTCTGTCAAAAGTGGTTTGTATCCCAGTCAGGGCACATGCCTGGGTTGTAGTCCAGTTCCCTGCAGGCCAACTCCCAGCAGGGGATGCACAAAAGGCAACCATACATTGATGTTTCTCTCCCTCTCTCCTTCCCCTCTAAAGATAAATAAATAAATAAAATCTTTTAAAAAAAGTGGTTTGTAAAGTTCTGTGCTCAAGATTCCTCATTGGACAACGCTCNCAAATTTTTGTGCAGCCATTTTAATATTGAAGATGGAACCTTTTCAGCATATTATGCTTTATTATTTCCAGAAAGGTAAAAATGCAACTGAAATGCAGAAAAAGTTTTGTGCAATGTATGGAGAAGGTCCTGTGACTCTGTCAAAAGTGGTTTGTATCCCAGTCAGGGCACATGCCTGGGTTGTAGTCCAGTTCCCTGCAGGCCAACTCCCAGCAGGGGATGCACAAAAGGCAACCATACATTGATGTTTCTCTCCCTCTCTCCTTCCCCTCTAAAGATAAATAAATAAATAAAATCTTTTAAAAAAAGTGGTTTGTAAAGTTCTGTGCTCAAGATTCCTCATTGGACAATGCTCTGTGGTCAGATAGACCAGCTGAAGTTAACGGCAGTCAAGCTGAGACATTAGTTGAGAACAATCAACATTATATCGTGTGGGAGAGAGTCGACATACTCAAAATATCCAATCAATAAAGTTATTGGTGAAAATGAAAAATGGGTGTTTACTTTATAGGAAAAACTATGGCCTTTTGGGCCAACCAAATATATTGGAGGTAAAGAAGCTTGTTATGCAGCTCGTTGGACAAGAACATGAGTTTTGAATTAAAAAATGTCTAATTATATATCCTGTTTCCACTATGTTACCTAGGAAAAGTTACTTCAACTCTGAAGCCCTATTTTCACCTTTAAGATGGATAATAATAGTGCCTTCTTCGTAGGCTTTTTGGTGAAAGCTCATTGAGACAATACATTCAACATCTTTAAGTGGTGAGTGGTATATTGTTAAATGCTCAATAAATATTAGTTATTATTAAAATATTAAAAAACTAAAATTTAACCACAATATTAAAGTTAATAGAATTAATAAAGAACTGTACCAGCATTATAAAAATGGAGCTTTCAATAAAATATAAAAACTTCAGTGTTTGTCTTAGGATGCAGAAGAAAAATATAAGCACATGGAAATAATGAGAGAAAAGTGGTAAGTATAAAAGTCAGATGAAAATATTTAAGGTATCCTTCATTGGTGGCATAATAAATGAAGGTAATAAATAAATTATAATAGAAACCAAACTTTCTAAGCTAAATATTTTGGCATGCAGAACAAATTACCTACCAGACAAGTAAATGGAGAAAAACCAGTTTGACATATATTCATGTGCTTTTTTTATTGTTGTTCAGTTACAGTTGTCCCCATTTTCCCCCATTACTCTCCCCTGACCTACCCACTCCCACCTCCCACATAGGCTCATATACTTTTGTTTTCTTTTCCATATATTTTTATTTTTATAAAATAATGTTTTGTTTTCCATATATTTTTATTTTTATAAAATAATGTAGTTTCAACTTTTTATTTTTATTTATTTTTTTAAAGATTTTATTTATTTATTTTAGAGAGATGGGGAAGGGAGGGAGAAAGAGAGGGTGAGAAACATCAATGTGTGGTTGCCTCTAGCACACCCCATACTGGGGACCTGGCCTGCAACCCAGGCATGTGCCCTGACTGGGAATCAAACCAGTGATGCTTTGGTTCACAGGCCTGTGCTCAATGAGCTACATCAGCCAGGTGTTTCAAGTTTTTAAAGTAATCTTCTTACTTCTATCCAGGGAAAACATTAAGAAAAAGTCACAACAAAGCAAATAACAAAAGCCAGAATATTTTCACAATTATCTTCAATAACACAAAAGTCTAGAAAGCATTCAAGCAATATTAGGTCTCACAATTTCAATTGCCACCTGATGTCAGGCAGGTAAGACAAAGAGGGAAGTCGTGCAGGTAAGTGCTGTGGTTAACTGAAACCTGCAGGTTCAGACAAAAGGCAGGGAAGTTGCCCCTTGATTCTGGTTCTGCATTGCTATGTGAGAATACTATTCCAGAGCTGCCAGCTATTCAGCCTTTTGAGAAAAGCCAGAAATATAAATTGTAATGTGAAATTTCCATATTTTAATGCCATCAACAAATTCACATTTTTTGCTAATACTCTACAGACCAAGAAAAACACATCAGTAGGAACTGTATTCTCTCAATTAATACCTGGTCACCAGTTTATACAGAACAGAGGGGCAACCTAAATGAAAGTTCCCTTTCTAGCTAAAGATTTTTTCATGTATAAAAGACAAATATATTTTCATATTTTGATCACTTATTTTTCTATATTTCATATATTACATTTCCTTTTCCCATTCTTTTGTTTTTAAACTTATTTCTTAATATGTATACAATGGATATTATTTAGACAGCTTATAGTTATAACTTTCTTTTTAAAAATGTAGTCATGCAGGGCCTCCCTTTTCACAGGGTTTTCGGCCATTTAGATTTAATGTGATTACTGACAATGCTGACACTTGTTTTTTATTTGCCCCATCTCCTTTGTTCCTTTTTTCTCTTTTTTGCCTTCTTATTTGAGTACTTTTTTAATGACTCCATATTGTTTTTTTGTTGGTACATTAGCTATGACTAAAATAACACTTTATTGTGTTATTTAGAATATAAATTACCTGTGTTAATATATCACAACTTAACTTCAAGTGATAATATACAAAGTCACGGACTACTACAAACTTGAAATGATGTTTTTCATTTCCGTTCTCCCAGCCTTTGCGCTATTATAATTACATATTTTGCTTGGACATACAAACCATATTATTCATTGTAAGTAATTTTTCTTTAAGGGGAAGATTCTCATTTAAAGATACTTAAATAATTTTCTTAGAAAGCTTTATACAAATATATAATTAACATTTCCAGTGCTCTTCACTACTTTCAGGTTTTGTATGTTTGGAAAGAATTTAATCTTTGTGCTAGAAATATATTGTCAATAGGTAAATATTTTAGATCGACAATTTTTTGTTTAATACTTCTAGTTTGCATTAATTTCGATGAGAAATATGCTGTCACACTTATTTTTGCTCTTTTATATCAAATGTTCTTCCCCCACCTCTTTTTGCTTTAAGATTTTAAGCAATTTGTAATGTAACTTTGTAAAGTCTTCATCTCACTTGCACTGAGGTTTATTGAAATTCTCAGAATTGTGGGTGTATAGTGTACAGAAAATGCAGAAAGACTGTTATTTTTCAAATATTCTATCTGTACCCCTTATTTCCTTTCTTCCAGGGACTACATGCATATATTTGTTCCAGAGCTCACATGATCTTATGTCTAAACTTTTTATCCTTTTATTTTTAATATCTTTCCTATATTTTAGGTGCTTTCCATTGATATGTCTTTAATTTTACTAATCTTTTCTTCTGCAATTTTAATCATAAATGAATCCCATCTGGTGAATTTCTCATCTCAAATATTTTAGTTTCTATCAATACAGGTTCAGTTTAAATTTTTAAAAAATATCTTGTGTGTTTTTACTTAACATGTTCAATCTCTCCTCTAGCTTCTTAAACATATAAAATATAGACGTAATAGCTTTTTTAAATACCCTGTCTGGCGTCAAGCACCTAGCATCAGGCAAAACTGGGAAAGAAGAGCCTCACCCCCAGGGTAATCTTTCCTCCCCCAGCATATTGCTGGCGATGTCATTTAGAGCCACTGACCTTCCATATCACTAGTGGAACTCCGGCAGTCTCCATATACTGTTTTTGCTCTATTCTCTCCTTCTAGGACTCAGTCATATTTCTCTCCTCTAGGACTGAGTGAGAAATTTTTTCTTTCTGTAAAAGGCCAGATAGTGAATCCTTTATGTTTTGCAAGTCATTTGATGTGTCAAACTACTCAGCTCTGCCAATGTTATAAGGAAGCAGCCGTAGCCAGATGATATGTAAATGAATAAACATGGCTATGGTAAATACATCTTCTCTACCTAGTGTTTCTTTTATCAGTAGATAACTTCCTTCTTGGCATTAAATTATGGTTGTCAGGTAATAAGATTATTATGTCAGTTCTCTTTTGGTTCACATTTGCTTGATACATCTTACTTTTTTCTTATAGGCAACATATTGTTGGATCTTTTTTAAAAAATGTGTTATTAGCATCTACAGCTTTTTAACTCATATGTTTAACTCACTTTTATAGGTACTATAATCACTAGATAAATTTAACTACTGTTATATTGGCACTTATTTTTCATGTGAACTTCACAATTTTTTCTTTTTTCCCATTTGTGCTTTCTACTTGAAAAATTATAACTTGTTCCACAGTTTAAAATTTACAAATGGCATCTATTTATTATTATGGCAGTGTCCTTCCCCAAAGACCTGTAATCATGATTTTCTTTTTTATCTATTTATTTTATTTCATTTTATTTTAATTTAGAGAAGGGAAGGAAGGGAAAAAGAGAAGAAAATATCAATGTGTGGTTGCCTCTTGAGCGCCCCTTACTGGGGTCCTGGCCAGCAACCAGGCATGTGCCCTTTGGTTTGCAGTCTGGTGCTCAATCCACTGAACCACACCAGCAAGGGACATGATTATTTTCTTAGAACAAATTTTTTAACTTGCGTCATTATACACACAGATACACACATGTAAATGTACATACATATGTTTCAAATATATTCTATATATTTCTTTTCTAATAGCACAATAAATGTAACTTTCTCCAAAGGATATTTTCCCTGACAAGACAAATATATTAATTCATTCTTATTCCTCAGGTTCCCTCCCTCACCAAACTGAATCATGTTGATTTTGGTTCTGGGTTATTATATATTTACTTCATTTGCTCTAGATTATCTCTCCCTCCCACCACCACTCTCTCTTTTTCCTACTCCCTCCCAACACACCCCTCCTTAGTGTTTGTCCACAGAAACAGTGACTATGGGCAGTTCCTGGAGGCAGTTAGACATCAGAACAAAAACGATGGGTCAGGGACAGGAGGTCACCAGGGCAGAAAGCCTCAGGTGCCTAGCATTGGGCAAAACTGGGAAAATGAGAACCTTGCCCCAGGGTAAACTTTCCTCCCCCCAGCATATCACTGGTCATGCAGTTCAGACACTCTCCTGATCTTTGTTCGACTGGCATGTCACTGGTCATGTGATAGACCCCATTAGAGAAGGAACAAGGAGCCAAAGAGTAGCCTCATTCGACTCTCCTGCAGACCCTTGCACGACTGCTCCTATAAGTATAAACCCCATGGAATAACATGTAGGTGTTAGTTGTGTTTCAGCTCCAGGCCTAGAAAAGCAGCAAATCCAGACAAGTGATGCCATGGTGGACATCAGGACCAGCTGCACTGACTAATGACCCCCTGCCCTGGTGGCACCAACCAATCAGTAGAGACCATGACCCCGAGGAGACACACCTGGGAAGCTGAATGTTCTATTGGGATCCCTCCCTGAGACCTCCAGGTAAATACCCTTAAGACTGAGGACCCAGGGAGGTTCTCTCCAGGGAGCACACTCGTGCCTTTACTCCATCCCCTTTCCCAGGCAGGTTTTCCTTGCCTGTTTTTCTCCTGGACTCCAGGGGCCCTTCTTTTGCCTTTGTGGCTTGTTTCTTGAGCTCATTTCTTCTACAGCTCACTTCTTCTACCTCTGTGACTTTCTGAATGAACATTTTCTTACAGTCTGAGTCTTGAGTCTGAATTCGTTCTTAGCCCGGACTCAAGTACCGAGGTGGCACGACTGAGATTTGGTCCAACTTCACCGGTTTACCAACTGGTGATCTTTTTGCTACCGTCAGCATTGCCACAGTATTCAATAATTTTTATCATATCTTGTCCATCAGCTTCTGGATTTATTTTTTTCTAATTTCACTTTATTCTCTAAAATGATTTTTAATTGGGATATTTGTTCCTTCCTTTGCTTTCTAGTCAGCTGCATTCAGGTTTTCTTTTTATTTTTGATATATTAAAATTTAATAAAACTTTCTAGGTGTCAGTTTTTTAATGTTAATCTTATTGGGCACTCAGTGGGTCTTCTAAATTTAAGATCTCTCACTTTTTAATTCTGATAAAAATTTCTAAGTTTTTTATACATATTTATATTTAGAATTTTGTTGTGGCTTTTAATTCTTCTTTTATATGGCCAATATCTTTTAATATCTTTATATCTAGCATGCTATTTTAATTCTTAATCCATCAGTTGTAATATTTTTGCTTAAATTGGTATACATTGCAGAGTCATGCTTTCTTTTAGGTATCTGTAGGTCTTCCATCTAGTTATTTTGGTATGTTCATACTTTCCCACTGCATCAGTTTACCCTATTTCAGCAGGTTCTCTGAATAGAAAGACGGCCTTGAATTTCTGGAAGTGTGTCTGGACAGAGGCCAAAGGCCAGGCTTCAGTCTATGTCAAGTCTGGTAAATTATAAATAGAGGCGGGGTTAAGTCTTGGGCAGATAGTCCCAGGCACATGCAGAAGCTTTGCAGATTCCAGACTGTTAACTGTCACTCTCTCAGGAGTTTCATCTGGTCAATGATTTATGTCTCATTTTTAATGGTAACGCAGCGATGGGAGGAGACAGTCTCCCTAGGTTGATATCCATCAGCTAATGAATATTGAGGGTTGGAAGGAGAAGAGTGAATGCCCCTAGGGCAGCTGGACAGTCTTAACCTTTTCTAACAATCCATCACTCAGACAGGACTTCTGTACCGCCTCGTTATTATCTTAGGGGTAGCACTTCAGCAATCTGAGCTGCTGTAGCAGATTTCTGGTGAGTGGAAAGGTGAGGCCTGACCAGAGACAGTGCATAAGAAAGGCAAGTGCAAAATTTGAAAGGGTTTTCTCCAGTGTATCTCCTCAAGGTCATCTTTGGAGCTTTTCCATAGCAGGATGTGACTTTCTACCCTTTGCCACACGCAGACGTGCTTCAGCCTCCTTAGGGCCTCCTGCTCATTATTTTGGTTAGCGTCTCAAAAAATGTTCTCCTGTAATGACAGTATCACCCAATGAACTTTAAGGCTGATTTGAGAGAGCTGAGCCAGCAGGATAAGCCATTTCCCAATCTTGGCAGGAACTGGAACCCTCCAGTTTTATAAACAATACAATTTTTGTTTAGTAAATTTTTGCCTAGTAAATTTTGTAAACAATTTGTATTTGCTTGTTTGTTTAATAGTTTAAAACCTTCCTTCCAACATGGGTTTATTTGCATAGTTTTCTGCTCAAGGGCTGTTATATATTCATTGATACCATTTTACCTTTAAGAGTTCTGTGCCAAAAAGTGGCATCCATTTCAATTAGAGCTATACTAGATTATATTACTGTCTTTTAAAGGGAAGAAAAACGGGAGAGCTTGAGCGGAGATGGTTTTCTGTTGCTGGATCTCTCATTTACGATAGTGCTCTCCTGGTAGTAGTTGAAGCTGACAAAAGAACAGACTGTAGTGTGAAGAAAGTTGAATTACGTTTTGCCTTCTCCCCATCCTCCACTTAGGTGCATGTTCAAAATTAGGCATCAAAATGCAAAAATATAAAACAAATGAAAATGCAGAAATTACTACTTGCACAATGTCTATACAATTTTAATTCCAAACATCTCTAAAAACTCTTCTAAGATTACATATATTTTTTGTAAAGGATCATTTGAATTACAAAAAAGCCTCGATAACCCCCCACACATCAATTTACCTGCGAACAAAAAGATTCACACTGAGAAAATGGAACTTGGGACTATTTGATAAATTGCTGCAGACTACTTGAATATTCCATTAGCAACATAATAGCTCGTTATGGAACCTCAGAAGAACATAGTGTAATTACAATAGTACTCCCCTCCCTGGGGGGTGGGGTGGGAGGAATGCAAATGTTAAAAATGATAGCTACTTAACCAATGTTAGGGGAAAATGCCTCAAAACAAACTCAGAGGTTATGGGATTTCTGGAATTCAGTGAACTTTTTGTAGTTTCCACTAGCTTTACTTAATTAAATGTGTTTCTGCCAAGCAAAAATTATTTGCATTCTTGGACTCATACAAGTGTGGTAGGCAGTTAAACAGACATGAGCAGAGCAAGGAGATGGGCCAGGTACAGAAGAAGATCACCAGGGCACAAAGTCCCCAACGCCCAGAAATGGGCAAAACTGGGAAAACCAGAAACTTGCTCCCAGGGTAACGTGTCGTCCTCTAGCATATCACTGGTTATATGGTTTAGACCCCTGAGCTTTTATGTTGCTAATGATGTGACGTAGATCCTCTGGCCTTTCACGTGGCTGCTCAGGCCGTTCGTCCCCTGCCTGACCTTTCCTCCCCTGGCATTATACTAGCCATATGGGTTAGACTCTCTAAAATAGGGAAGGAACAGGGGGCCAGAAAATAGCCCTTAAATATTAAACCCTCAGGACAACGATGTTCTGATCTACATCACATACATCTAGGCCTCAGTTCTGTTTGAGGTGTAAACCCAGAAAAGCAGTACAGCCGGACCAGTGAAGCCATAGCGACCGACCTCAGGGCCAACTGCACTGACTAATGACTCCCTGCCCTGATGCTGGCCAATTAGGGGAGACCGGCTCAAAGGACGTACCTGGAAAGCTGATGGATCTGCTACTGAGATCCTCCCCTGGAGCCTCCCCTACAATCTCCACATTTAAAAGCCCTTAGGACAAAGGACCCAGCAAGCTCTCCCTTCGGCAAGAATGTCCACTCCTCCCTCTCCTTCCCCTCCAGGTGCATTACCTTTACCTTCCTCTCTCCTAAGCTCCAAGAACCCTGCTTTGGCTTTCGTAACTTGTTTCCTGAGCCCATTCCTCCTACCTATGTGACTTTCTAAATAAACTTTCTCGGAGGATTTGATTCTTGGCTCTGAATTCTTTCTGAGAACTTCAGGTTGCCGAACCAAGGTCCAGTCTGACGCCTCCAGTCTAACACCTGGTGCACGCTCCATGGGACAGTGATGTCAGAATTGTCACCAACTTTGTGATATTTTTCTGTAAGTCATACCTGGATATATTGAAGAAATAATGGCACAGTCACACTCTCAGTCCCAGATGAGAACATTTTGAGTAGTTGATAATTGACCAGAGGCACTAAGGTAGAAAAGATCAGAAAGCAGGTTTGATGGAAGGAAAGAATGGAGGAGAGGGTGAAGGAGGAAAGGGAAGGAAAAAACAAGGTAGTAATGAAAAAGCAGCCTGGGGTCTAACATATAAATATGATGACTTCTATCACAGAGTTGAAATACAAAATACTAACAACACAACTCTCCAAGTTCTTAAGTTAATGAATTTGTGGCAAATGTTCTTCTTTCGCTACTAAACCAAACATGCATAAATGAATAAATGAAACTCATTTTTCATTAAGGATTTAGCTTCATTTTTTCAGGCCCAAGGTTGTTAATAGTGATGTTCAATAAACCACCTGGGAACAGCTAAATTGTGCTAATCAAGTCATTAAACCTTTAAAGTTAAAAGTTGCTTTAAGAAAATTAAAGGTACATTACTAACTTTTGCTAGGACAGCACAAATTAGATTTAAAAAGACCAGACTTAACCTGGGGTTTTTATTCCCTTTGTAAAGCTGGCAATATAGAAAATTTGCAAAATATTTCCAGGTGAGAATTTCACACTGAGCACGTGCTCAATTAGCAGGTGTGTGTGTGTGTTATGTGCCCTGCCATTGAGTGGGCTCCTGTGCCTGTTGAACCTGTGAATGAGTGATGTCCGGTGCTCAACAGCCCTGCTCAGCTCCTGTGGATTCCTGCCTATGGCTTCTTTTATGGAGTCAATCCATTTCATACTTGGTCTTCCTCTTTTCTGTTGCCTTTTCTTGTTACCAGCATTACTGCTTTTTCTAAAGAATTCTGCCTTCTCACTATGTCTCCAGAGATGTTTCAAGCTTAATTTGTTTTGATTAAGCTTGATTTTGATCCATCTGTTTGTCTTTCTAGCAGACCAAGGTATCTAAAGAACTCTCCTCCAAAACCATATTTCAATCAAATTAATTTTTATTCTGTTAGCCTCCTTCACTGTCCAACCCTTGCATTCATAAGCATTAATAGGGCATACAAGGGTGTGGGTGATCTTAGCCTTGGTCTTTGATAAACCATCTTCATTCTTTTTTTTTTAAGATTTTATTTATTTATCTTTAGAGGGGAAGGGAAGGAGAGAAGGGGAGAAGTATCAATGTATGGTTGTCTCTTGTGAGTCCCCTGCTGGGAACTGGCCTGCAACCCAGGCATGTGCCCTGACTGGGAATCAAACCTCGATCATGTGGTTCGCAGGCCCGCGCTCAATCCACTGAGCTATGCCAGCCAGGGCAAACCATCTTCATTCTTGATTCCCTAATTCTTTCCTAGTGTGTTGGAATATTCATACCTAACCATACTGCTATGTTTAATATCACTCAGTTGAACATGAATTTTATAATGGCCCCAAACTTCTCCATGGGAAGTATATTTGAAAAGAATTGTGGTCTGTCTTGTCTCCATCCTGCTGTGAGAATCACCGAAGGCAAATTTCACCTCCAAAATAATTAAGAAAAAAATCTACATCATCAAAACAACAATACAGAACAGTCGTGCTTGTCAGCAGGCCTGTGGCATTTTATTCAAATCCTAACTAATGAGATGAAGATAATAGGACCTTACTCAATTGATTTATTGCCACACTGTCAAAGCTAGAACTAGATGCACACTCAATAAATATTTGCTGAATAAATAATATGGTAAAGAATATGTGAAATAACATGTTATAGTGAGACCATACATCTATACTTAATATGCATATAGGCATTTTACTTTCCCATTATTTGTAGTAGTGTTGGTATTCAGTGGCATGGACAGTCTAAAATTATGACTATTTGAATGTGGAAAATCTATATATATTAAGAACAAATGGTTTTACTTTCTAAAAATCATTTTCTTGGACAAATTAAAATATCCTTGTACTTCTTCCATGCACATTAATAGTGAGATGGGAAAGTGACCAGGAATATAATTTAAAAATTAGACTGAATACTATAAGCAGAAAATCAAAAGTGATTTATTTAGCATTCATCTGCAATATTACCTAAAGATTCAAGAAAAAACTTTTTGCAATATTCTTCAATTTTCTCAGAAAATGTTTTTTATATTTTTGATTGAAAATTGTTTTAGAAAGATGAAGTTCTTGGTCTGGGTAATGTGGACCAGGCACTTTTTGTCTCTCCAATTAAAAGCAGCTATAAAACCTGGATAGAATGTAGGGAGCAACTATTTGTGGACTCTGTAAAATAAATACACTTGACCCTGGAACAACATAGGTTTGAACTGCTTGGAGACACTTATACATGGATTTTTAAAAAAATGACTACGCTGACTCTTCTTATCTGTGGATTTCATATCTAAGGATGCAAACAATTACAATTTGAAAACTTTGTTTTCACTTTCTCAGCCATGGATCAAAAATACTGTTTCCACAAAAATACCACCTGTGGTCAAAATCTGTGGCAATGTAGGGCCAACCATAGTTAAGTTTTGGGGGAGTCAAAAGTTATCCTTGGATTTTCGAGTGTGCAGGGAGCGGCACCCTTCCCCTGCTTTCTCCTCTGTGTTGATTCAGGGTAGAACTGTCATAGCAAGAGGATTGGAGATGATGATCAGGCTTTCAAAACTTACCGAACCAGCCGTGCGTTCTGTTTTTTTCCTCTCTGGTAGCCCCTGGTCTGGACCCAGCACTGCTACAAACCTGGATGTGAGCACTGGGGTACAGCAGAAGGAGAGAAAGCTCCAGGAGAAGCCTGGCTTGAATTTATAGTCTTCAGAAAGAGTGATAAGCCCAAACCCCTATCTCCACAATTTTGTCCCCTTCTGCACCAGCACCCAGGCCATCACATGGCAACACTGGGGACTGAAGTGACGGGAGACACACTTAACTCTAAATTAGCTGCAGTTCCATAGGGCCAGGCTCTCCCCATTGCTTCTCTCTCTCTATCATCCCAATACTTGGCCCAGGATGCAGGCTTTCACCTTTTTTCCCCCAGCTCCACTGCTTCTGGCCCTCCAACGATTCAAACATTAGAAGTTTTGGTTATTGGTCCACAGTTACTTGATATTCTGTTATTTTTTCATGTTTTCTAGTCTCTTCCTTTTTTGTTTTTCTATTCAGTTTGAACAATATTTATCTGTTGATCTTCAAGTTTGTTTTCCTCTGATGTCTTTCATTTGCCATCTTGCTTCTGCTGAGACCATTCCATGACATTTTAATCTTGGTTACTATATATTTCAGTTCTCAAATTTCCACTTAGTTCTTCATGTCCTCTACTCCTTTTCTGAGATTTTCTATCCTTCTATTTGTTTCAAGGGCATTTCTGCCATCTTTTTTTTTTTTTGAGAATTTTATAGCTACTTGAAAGTTTTTGTCAGAAAATTCCAATATCTATGCCATCTCAGACTGTCTTTTTCTATGTAAGTTGAGATTTTCCAGGTTCTATATGTAATAAGTAGTTTTAAGTTATATTGTGGATATTTTGAATATGATATTGTGTCTCTGCGTCTAGGTGAAACCCAAGAGAGTGTTTAGTAAAAGCAAAAAGATTGGTTCGATTGGTTTAAGTCACAAGTCTCTTTTTCTTTTTATAAGTTAAATTTTTTATTTATGCTATTACAGTTGTCCCACAACTTCCTCCTTTGTCTCACTTCACCCAGCCCCTGTTCCCCCGCTTCCTCAGTAAGAAATATTTACAGTGATGAAAAGCAAGGACCTACAACCTAGATTACTCTACCCAGCAAAGCTATCATTTACAATGGAAAGGCAGATAAAGAGCTTCCCAGACAAGAAAAAAGCTAACAGAGTTCATCACCGAATCAGTATTATATGAAATGTTAAAGGGTCTTCTTTAAGAAGTCCCAAGTTTTGACCATACTTCTTTGGTCTCATTGTCTGTTTGTTTCTCAAGTCCTTTGCTGTGCTATTCAAATCTGTACCACATGTCACACATGCAACCAGTCAAGAACTGGGGCAGTGGCCTATCCCATCATTCAGTCCTCAGAGTCTGTCTACTGTTTAGATTTGGTTCCACTCCCGTGCAGCTCAGGAGAGCACAGGAGTTCCTAGGAAACTAAAAGGAGGTGTTTTCTGAAGCTCTCCCCTCTCTGCTATCATCTTGGTACGTTCTGTTTCCTTCAGGCCACCATCATTTAGTCCCCTGGTTTGAAACCTGAGGCTAGGACAGATGCATCTGCTCCGCTGTTCACTCCTCGCCTGTACTCACATTGTGATGGATGGGTGGGGGCAGGACAGAGGGGAGCGGGGAGCAGGAAAGGGGAGGAGGGCAGCGTGTAGGTGCAATAACTGAGGCTCCTCCCCTCACTTTGAAACCACAGCTTCTTTATGTGGAGGGAATATTTTCTTCCCTCAACTTCATGAACTCCTACTGGGTCCCCTGTTGGCATCACAACCACTCCTCCTGGATCACTTGGGGGCTGAGGCACTAGAGGGGGAACAAAGAAAAAAAGAACTAAAATGGGACTTCCACACTTACTCTGAGCATTAGGCAACCTTCTTAGCAGTCCCTGAGCCAGAGCTCAAGTACTTCTCCTCTATTTCTGTCTGTGCCGAGGACCTTGTTAAGTTCTCGGTCCATGTTGAATTCAGGCCATAGAACTTAGAGTGTAGAAGGAAACAAGACTGGTGAACTCACTCTCTGATGGTACTTTGTTTTTTTTTTTAAGATTTATTTATTTATTTATTTTTAGAGGGGAAAGGAAGGAGAGAGAGAGAAATATCAATGTATGGTTGCCTCTGGTGTGTCCCCTGCCGGGAACTGGCCTGCAACCCAGGCATGTGCCCTGACTGGGAATCGAACCGCGATCGTGTGGTTCGCTGCAGGCCCACACTCAATCCACTGAGCTACACCAGCCAGAGCTCTGATGGTACTTTGAACTCTGATTTTCTTCTCCAGTCCACTTGCCACTATTTTATTTTCAGAGTTTTCAAATAGCCACTCCACGCACATTCTTTCCAGGTTTTAAAGCTGAACTCAGTGAGAGAGATGAAGTGAAGAGTGCTTAGTCCATGAACGGTCTCTCTCTTCTCTGTGCTCATCTGAGCTGCATGTAAGTGGACCTGAATGTAAACAGTACAAACAGACTTTGAGAACTGAGTGATGGGACAGGCCACTGTGCAAGCCCCTGACTGGTGTGTGTGACATGAGGGACAGTCTCTTTCCTCTCTAAGCTTTCATTTTCACTCTGTCATCTATCTATCTATCATCTATCTATCTATCTATCTAATTTGTCATCTAACAATCCCTGCATTGGATTGCACTGGCTTAGATGATTTATAACTATAAATTAATATTGAAAATAAAAATAAATGAAAACTTAGGTTTATAACTATAAAGTTATAAATGGTTGATCAACATTTTATTTTGGTATCCCCATTTACTGTTTTGGTTAAAGCTTTTTAACCCAAAAGCTAATTGTGGGATTCTTTCATATAAGATATTTAAGGAGTAATGAGTTAGTTTAGGACAGTGAGCTAGTTAATGTGGTGCACAAACATTCTCCTGTAAAGCTTATGATTTACACCTTTATTATTCTGAATAAATGCATGTTTTCAAGCACATGGCATCTACCCACCACAAGCGTGAATCCCTTTGATAGTATTTTTGTTAACTGGCAATCATTCTAGGACGAATCTAGAAATACCACTTTTGTAGGCCGTTTAATTTGATTGCTATGAAATTCTCTAAATTAAGGCCAAATCAAATTTTCTATATTTTCAACCCATGTTTCCTTTTTCAATCTCTTGGGGTCTCAAAGAAGGGGGCTTAAAAAACCTTTTTAATTTTTGACAGGAAAACCTTTTAAACATTTGAAGACAGCTTAGCTTTCCCCACTTAAATATTCCTAGTTTCTCTGGAAGCTTTTCACAGAACAGCCTATGGACATGTTTCTCTGGGTGGTCTGCAGACCAGCTGTTGCAGAAGCTTTTGAGGTTCCTATTTAAAAAATGCCGATCTTAGGTTTCACCTCAGATGTACTGAAACAGAATGTCAGGTTACAGAACCACGGCTCTGTGCTGTGGGAGCCGGGCCCCAGCTGGGCTCAGTGTCAACCTGTTCTGCCCTCTCTTTAACGGAGTTTTCTCTACCCATCAAGTGAATACCAGTGGGGAACTCACCCTTAGAATCGCAAAAGTACTTTAAAAATGCTTCCAGAAATTGGCAAGAGCACGTTCCCTGGGATTCCTGTATTCTCTGATGGATGATACAATTTATAGCAAGCAATGCAGTGAGAGCCAGTATCTCTGAGAGTCCAAAATACTGAGTTTAAGCGATAAGTTTAAGGGGCCACCTCTGGGTCAAAACAGTAACTTTGGAGAGCGGGAACTGGAGGTGTGGGGCTTGGTAAGGACACTGCCCTTGTTGTTACTGTGGTAGCCGTCTGGGTCACACACTAGGCCTGCAGAGTCTGGTCCTCCGTCTAAAGGACATGGCATCCACCTACCATGAGCAGGAGAGACAGGAGGTATTTAGCTCTAATTCCTTCTTTGTGTCCTGATAGAAATTCTTGTACAAATTCTATCCTCAGCAAGAAAGAAGTGGCAGCTCTCTGGGAGAAGGAACTTTTAGCTCAGTTTCCCATTAAATTCTATTGAAAGTTTCAAAACGAAATACCAGGGACTGAACTCCATGTCTGGAGTTTATGATTGAGCTGGTCTGGAATGACGCCCAGACACCCAGTTTGTTTAAGTGCTCCAGGTGATTCCGATCCACATCAGGGGCTGAGAACTTCCATCCTGAATAATTGAAACAGAACTACCTTCCTGCTGGAGTTTGTTGTCAAAACTGATGTGAACACTTCCCAGGAATTGATAACAAAGTCATGAAAAATATGGGGAGTTACTTTATCCCCATATAATAACTTCTGAAAAATTTAGGAGTTACTATATGGAGATAAAAATCCTCTTTCCTAACCCACTGCCCTTGAAAAAGTAAAATAAAATTAACATTTCCCAGTTTGAATCTCTAGAGAAGAGAGAGAAGCATTTGAATTGTTTGCGGAAAAAAAATCTCTTTGCAGGAGGGAATAAATAAAAGAAAATAAGTACAGGGAGAAATATCTTTCACTTTACTTCTGAATCAGTAGGATACAGTGATAATCAGCCACTCATTTTTTTAAAAAAATAATTTTATTTCATTAGCCTTTAACATTTAGTGTCTCCTACTCCTTCATTATTCAAACTCAGAGGGCTAAAGTAACTAAAAACAGTGATTGTTTTCGGAGATGTAAGCTAAAATATGTCCTAGAACTTTTCAAAGACAAGTAGTTATTTATTCTACCCCTAGAAGCATACATGTAATTGGAATTGTGGACCCAATCTTTTCAGCTTAAAATAAAACTAACATGTTTTTCTCATTTTTTACTCTCTGCATATTCGTGCATAGTGGTTTTTCCCCCTTCTGAAAACAATGCACTCCAGCAAAACCACATTATAACCAGTATTAACCTTGTTTTTTTCCCTTTTCCCCTGCAAGTTTCAACTTTCACAGCTGCTGTGAGTTGCGGGCCAAATCAAAGATGAGAGGAGCTTTGTAGTTTCTGAAATTTCCCCTTCTTTCCAGAAAGTAACAAGAAGTCTTGGGATGACTGAGCCTCTGCCAGCCAGTGACAGACGGATCTTGCAGGCCCCGCCTCCCTCTTGTCTCTCAGGAACTCAGCTGACTGAGGAATGCCACCTGTCCCTAGGCCAGTGACTTCTCCCTGTGATCAAGAAATAACACAGGGGCAAGGAACCCTTTGTTGGTTCTGGGGAGAGTCCTAGGAGTTTCTGATGTAACCAAATGGGAGCAAACTTTGGTTGAAATTAATGCCAAGAGCAGAGTTGAGACACTGTAATGGCCAGCTGTTTTCTGTTGTTATTACCATGTGTACCTCTATTGGTATTTGAGTTACTGCTTTATGTTATGTAACTATATAAAGGTTTTCTCCGTCATCTTTGGAGTTGCAGCATGGTCAAGAAGCCTTCTGAAGGAAGATGTTCCAGTGGTAACCAGTGGTAACTGACTTGTAGAAAGGCTTTGTGCGAGGAATCAGCTGTCGGAACACACCAGGACGTGACCTACTCTAGGCCAATGAGACGTTTTGGCCTTGAGTTTTAATCTGGAGCAGCCAATCAAGAGAGAGTGAGAGATTGAAGCTGCATTAACAGCTCTCGTGATGTCCAGTTTTGTGTGGTAAATGATGCCACATCTCAGCCGAACATTTCTTTTAAACAGCATTTTTTTTGCTTCTTGCTTCCTGTCTTTACTAAATTCCTTTAGTTTTAATCTGTTTCCTAAATCTGACTTTCCGTTTCCTTGCATATCAGCCCAATATACTTCCAATAAATGCTTTTCTATTTAAATTACCCTGAATCAGTTTCTGTTGCTTGTAACCAAGGAACTTACCTGATACATATGTGGTGAAAATGGAGCAATCATTAGAGTAGGAGGTGATCACTGTAGCTTGAAGTGTAGCAATATTCCCTGGAAAAATTTCTGAAGGTTGGCAGTATATATAAAATTATAATCCAGAGCATAAACACAAAATTGGAGATAAATAATAAAAATCCAACTACAGAATACTGTAAAAATGGATAGTAGTTATTGAATACTGAGAATCAATATACTTTACTGGAACTCCTTATAATTAAGTAAATGCTCATTTCTCTAAAATGAGGTAGGTGCAATCCTGCTTCGAAGCCAGGGCTTGTCTGCATTATTCATATATAATGGATATAACAGGCTCTTGGCAATTAACTTTAATGTGAGAAATATTGCCATTTTAGTGCTTTAATATTGAACTGGGAGTTTCATCTTCTGGTGATTTGAATCTGGGTCAGGTACTCTCCACTAATGCAGTGTTAAGGACAACAAGTAATAACCCCTATATCTTGTGGAATATCCTGGCCCTTTCACCAATCACTTAGGTGACCTACTTATAAAGGATTCCTCCCCGGGGCCCCTCAACTTTGAGGAACCCCAAAGGAAGGGAAATAAAAACATCTAAGTCGGCTTTTTTGTTGTGCAAGGGCTGCAGCAGGTGAATGGAGGGAGTCCAAGCCCTTGTCTGGTTAGACCGAGCTAGTTAAATAAGAGCTGGGGAGGCCCCTGGGAGTAGAGCCATTCTCTCTATAGTTTTCCTTTGTAAAGGATAAAGATAGGGTTGAGTGAACCCAGAAGCATTTTCCTGTCAGGGGGGAATTAGAACAAAGATTTCCTTTAAAGACAGTGTGCTCAGTACTGTCTAGTGATGGATGAATCTCAAACGACTCAGTTGTCATAAAACCCCAATGTGTAGCTTCTCCTTGGGAGCACAGAGTAACTTCTCCAAACTTTTCTCTACTTGTCCTTTGTTCTCCTGACACCTAATTTCCTGTTTCTGGCTCTGTTCCCTCATTGTAATCCCATCTGGCCCTTTACCTAGAATTATTATTATAAAAACAAACTCCCAATTTGTCCCCCTTCTGAAAGGAAGTACAACCTCAAGTTGTTGAACAACCACGCTTTCACTGTGGCGGTTCTTATTTAGAACTAGATTTTCTTCTTGATCTAATCTTCTAAAGCCATTTTTCCTCAAGAGACTAATATTTATAGAACAGACATTCTGGGATGAATAAATAATAATGGTTAGTAAATCACTTTAAACACCTATTGCTCCAGAAATGATAAATAGGATAAAAATTCTACTGTTCCCTCTGAAGGAATATGTGTCCTCACTTCCTTACACTCATTCTCATTATTCCAGCTTTTCCTCAGCACCTGGGTGCATGTCCCCAGTTATTCTGTTGACATCTTATTATGACTCACGTTTGAGATGAAATTTTATTTCATGAAAATAACTGTTTTACTTTATCTTTTAATACAGTACTCTGGAGTATAATACACATATAATAAGCTAGATACATATGTATGAAAAATTGCTGAAAAAATAGTTGACTAAGGTGGTCTAATTACATAAATCCAGCGGAACTGTACAGCCCTCATTTTCAACACTTTGATGGTATTCCTATCGTCATTCACAGTCCTCCTTAGAAAATGTCTCCCAGATATCTAGAGAAAGTGAAAATTAAGAAACATTTCTCCAGCACGTGCTCCAGGGTTGTGTGTGTGGTTGTACAGTTGCACATTGCATACGTTTAAGGAGAACCAGTCTCATTGTAATCAATTCATGAGACAGCCCTAAATGTACAAAGATGCTCCCATCTTTGTACTCTTTCTTCCTTTTTTAAAAAGATTTTTATTTACTTTTGGAGAGAGGGGAGAGGAGGGAGAATGAGAGGGTGAGAAACATCAGTATGTGGTTGCCTCTCATGCGCCCCCTACTGGAGACCTGGCCTGCAACCCAGGCGTGTGCCCTGACTGGGAATCGAATCCGCGGCCCTTTGGTTCGCAGGCCCTCGCTCAATCCACTGAACTACACCAGCCAGGGCTATTATCTTTCTTTCTTTAAAACAGCACTTACCAAATAACATCAATGACAGATATATCCATCAGATCACTGAACAAAATAGAAGCATGCTAACTTTGTCAAATTATTTTGTAATTTTGTGGGAGCTGGTTCCTATCTATTTTCAGTCTCATAACACAGTCATTCCCCTGCTTTCATTTCTGTTACATATAGTAACCAAATTTCTCCTGTGTGACCACTAGTTAGCTAAGTAGTGGTTATATGATACTCTGTACTTACTAGTCATACTGGCAAAGTTGAATTTGGTACTCAGCATCATATTTCTGGATCTTTGCACACAATTTTTTAAAGTATAATTAATATACAGTAAAATTAATCCTTTTTAGGGTAAAGTTTTAGGATTTTTAAAATCATACTTAGTCTGGGGACCATCATGACAATGAAAATCTAGAACCGTTTCCTCACCCCCACAATTTCTTTCTGCCTTATTAAATTCAACACCTCCTTCCAGCCCATGGAAACCGCCAATTTGTTTTCTCTCCCCATGATCGTCCTTTTCCAATATGCCACGTAATTGGAACCACACATTATTCGTGTATTGGGTCTGGCTCCTTTCCCTAGGCATACTGCATTGAGATTCATTCATGTTATTATGTGTTTCAATAGTGTTTCCTTTTTGATTGCTGAGTAGTAGTCCATGGTAAAGATGTGCCATAGTTTGTTAATCCACTCACTCCTCGAGGGGCATTTGGGTTGTTTCCAGTTTGAGTAGATTATAGTAAACCTACTATAAATGTTTATAGAAATGTTTTTATGTCAACATAAACTTTTTAGGGGGCAAACACCTAGGGGTGAGATTGCACCATTTATTAATCCGATGTTTAACTTAATAAGAAAATGACAAGCCCTCTTTGAAAGTACCTGTGCCATGTTCCATCCCCACCAACAATGTATGAGAAATCTAGTTGCTCCACATCGTCTCCAGCGGTTGGAATTTCAGTTTTACTTTGTTGTTATTGTCATTTTTGTCTGTTTTTTTATTTTCGCCATTTTAATTATAAGGTAGTGACCTGGCTGAGGTTATAATTTTTGGTTCCATAATGGCTAATGATACGTACTCATGGTTGTATTTATTTCTTCGTCTATACTCTTCTCTGATTTTTTTCTTAGAGTCTCTATCTTATGCAGACTGGGACAATAGAGCAAACATTGCCTTCTCAGACTGCCCTTCTCAGTGAGAAGTTATTCCTCCTTGATGTCTGAGTGGCGATAGGAACTTGCCTCTGCTGGTGCATTTCTCACCTGCCTCCACCACCTGTTTCAGAGTAATTGGTCAATCTCGGGTGAGTAGGGAATCTGCTGAGTTTGTAACTTGAATGCCCATTTCAGAGCCTGATGCTTAGCTTATATCTGACCAATTCATGATTTAATATACGATTTCAGATTAACTGAATTTCCTCATGCGTACAACTGTAGAATTAGACCATATATTCATAATAATCTGTCTGCCCAGATGCTATGTAATTCTGTTATTTAGCCTGGCTGCAGGAACAAAATCTAGCAAATGGGTTGAGAGTGTGGGGTGGGAGTACACACATAAATATGCAGCTGCTGGTGATATAACAATAAACTACTACTAATAAAAACATGAACCAAGTGCATCATAGGTGGCAAGAATTGTACCAATTCAAAGGTTTAATTTATCTTATTTTTCCTCATTAACAACCTTATGGAGTAGGTATTATTAACGAATATCCACATTTTACAAATCTGAATATGGGATCAGAGAAGTTTAAGTAACTAGTCCAAACTCGCCCAGCTATTATGTTGCAAAGCTGGGATGAGAACTGAGGGCCATCACTCTCTAAATCCTTCTGCTCAGCAGCATAGTGCCTGCCTACCCTATTCTCATTGGATGCTCTGTATCCATGTCTATCCATGGTAACACTCACAGCTGAAACACCTCGGAAATAAAGAGTTTTCTGCCTTTGAATAAAATGAAACAAAATATTAGTGTTTTACAGATAACTTCTTTAAGCAGATATGTGGGGAACACAGAAAAAAAAGGTGGAATTTAGTGAGCTGTTGGAATGCCTAAGGCACTTTATCACCATTGAAACTACTGTACCTTTCCATGTGAAGTCAAAATGCCATATCCTAGATAGATGAATGAGGGGGCTGTGGTTCCTGCCGATCAGAGTTCAACAGCTGTTAAGCACCAGCGGTTTATGTAAGCTATTCTAGGGGTGCGGAGGTTCCACTTCTTCCATCACTCCTGTCCCCCAGCCCAAGATCCTGTTGCTTTCCTTAATTGCTTCTTCTTTATTTGGTAGTGCCTGACAGTTTATTAAGGCAGAGAGAAACTGTGGTGATTTATCATGAAACTTCCACTGTAATTACACTTCCACACACGTACGTAGGCTTTTGTCAGCTTTACAATTCAGCTCAATATTGCATACGTTAATGTTATTAGGATATTAACAACTATTAGATGCCAGACAGAGCAATCTGTTTTTTCATTAAGCAATAAGTAACGTTCAGGGATGTGGTATTGAGGATATCGATGAGCAACAAAGCCCAGCAGCAGGGAGACAAGCCCGTGCGGAAGATGAATGCTGCATTGCCACCACCACCACCACCCCCCGCTCAAGACGTGTGATCAGTCACCGCAGTCGTTTCCTGGAAGTGTCTGGTCATGACGAGGTCCTGGAGGTTTCGAATTGGGTAAAACTCTTAATGCATTAAAAAGCTCAAGTAGCCTTATTCTAGTATTTATTTGGTACATTCCTGAGTTTGGACAGATGCCATTCTATTGCACTATTCTATTGCATTCTATTGAATCAGGTGGACAATAGGCGTGCTTCCTTGCCTTGCCTTTTCTTCTCTCTCAGTCTCAGAAAACATTGTTTTCAATCCCACCACACAGACTTAATAGTGATTACTCTTCCTCCAATATTTCTCATTTAGTCAACATATTGACTCTAGTTATATTGAAATGCAGTCTAACTATATCTAACATCCTCTCCTAATCAATGAACTGTGGTGATAAAAGTTCTGGGAATTACTTCTTTAGATGAACAAGATGGTTAAGGAGATGGCTGGTGGTAAGACAAACAATATTTACTTTGAATTCTGGAAAGCAAAATGGAGTACCCTGGTTAAGTATTCAAAAAGGAGAGAGATTGATGATTTTTTTTGGTCTTCTAAATGAAAATGTTCTGAGCTTTGGTATTATTTTTAATTAATTCATTCATTTTGTCAAATAAAAATTGTATTTATTTAAGGAGTCTAATGTGATGTTTTGATGCATGTATACATTGTGAATAATTGCCACAGTCAATTCAGTGGTGATTGCTGCATCATAAGATAGTTCCAGTTTTTTTTTTGGAGGAAACCCCATACTGCTTTTCATAGTGACTCTACCTGTTTACATTCCCACCAGCAGCGCACAAGGGTTCTCTTACTCCCTATAGCCTCGCTAGCACATATATTTTGACTATCTTATTTTGATTTTGATTTTCATTTCTCTAGTGATTAGTGGTGTTGAACATCTCTTAATATGCTTCTTGATTGATCATTTACAAGTCTTCTTTAAAAATATATGTATTTAGATTCCATGCTCAATTTTTAAGATCGGGTTACTTGTTCTGTTCCTATTAAGTTATGAGTGATTTTCTTGTATATTTTGGATGTTAATCCCTTATCATACATACAGTTTTCAAATATTTTTTCTCATTCAATAATTGCCCTTCTAAAAATATTTTAATTATTTATTTTTAGAGAGAAGGGAAGGGAGGAAGAAATAAAAGATGAGAAACATCAATGTAAGGGAGAGAAACGTTGATTGGTTTGCCCCTGTGCATGCCTGACTGGTTACTGAACCTGCAATCCAGGCATGTGCCCTGACAGGACTTGAACCAGCAATTTTGATCTTTCCATCTGCAGGATGATGCTCAAGCAACTGCTTTTCTAAAAAGAGATTTGAGAGAGAGAGAGAGAGAGAGAGAGAGATCAAAGTAAAATCAGTTGCCCTGTATATGCCCAGACCTAGGATCAAACCCACAACCTAGGTATGGGCCCTGCCCAGGAGTCAAACCCGCAACCTTTTGGTGTGCCAGATGATGTTCCAACCCACTGAGCCACCCTCCCAAGGCAAAGTTACCTTATTATTTTGTTGGTTGTTTACTGTGCTGAAATTTTTTAATTTGATGTAGTGACACTCTTATTTTTGCTTCTGTTACTCTGGTTTTTAATGTCAATTCCAAAAAAGCATTTCTAAGGCCAATATCAAAGAGCTTTATTCCTATTTTTCTTCTGAAAGTTTTACAGTTTTAGGCATTATGTTTAAGTCTTTATCCATTTTGAATTACATTTTTATGTATGTTGTAATATAAAGGGACTGATTTTATTATTTTGCATATAATTTTTATATTCCTTCACTTTCAATCTATGGCTGTCCTTAAAGGTGAAGTAAGCCTTTTGTAGGCAGCATATATTTGGGTTTTCTTTTCTAAATCTCTTTAGACACTCTGTTTTTAGTGGAGAATTTAATCTATTTATATTAAAAATAATTATTGATAAGTTACAACTTATCAGAATTCTGCTGTTTTCTGGGAGTTTTGTAGATCCTTCGTTCCTTTTTCCCCTCTTACTGTTTTCCTTTGTTATTTGGTGATTTTCTATACCCAGAGTGCTTTGATTTCTTTGTCTTCATATTTGATGTATTTGCTACAGATTTTTGTTTGGGGGTTACCATGAAACTTATGTAAACCATCTGATGTAACTGTCTATTTTAATCTGGTAAATTATAATTTTGTTTGCATATGAAAGTGTGACATTTTTATTCTTTCAGTACCTCATATTTTATGGTTTTGGTGTCATAATTTACATTTTTTTTATATTGTGTATCCATTAAGAAATTGTAGCCATAGTCATTTTTAATTTTTCATCTTTTGGCCCTGGCTGGCGTAGCTCAGTGGATTGAGCATGGGCCTGCGAACCAGACGATCGGGGTTCGATTCCCAGTCAGGGCACATGCCTGGGTTGCAGGCTGGTTCCTTGCAGGCTAACTACCAGCAGGGGACGCACAAAAAAGGCAACCATACATTGATGTTTCTCTCCCTCTCTCCTTCCCCTCTAAAGATAAATAAATAAATAAAATCTTAAAAAAAAGAAAATGTTTTCTTTATTTAAAAAAAATTTTTTTCATCTTTTTACCTTTACATCAGAATTACAAGTGGTTAATAAACATCCATTTAAATATATATGGTTCTGAATTTGACTGTATATTTACCTTTATTGAGGAGTTTGATACTTTCACATGATTTCACATTACTAGTTAGCATCCCTTCCTTTTTGCTTGAAGATCTTCCTTTGGTATTTCTTGTAAAGCAGGTCTGATGGTGATGAATACCTCCAGGTCTTGCTTGTCTGGGAATAACTTGATCTCTCCTTCAGTTTTGAAAGATGCCAGGGAAAGTATTCTGGGTTGGCACTTGTTTTTCTTTCAAAACTTTGAATGTATCACACCAGCCTCTCCTGGCCTGTAACATTTCTGCTGAGAAATCTACTTATAACCTTCTGAGGTGCCCACAGTGAGGTGGTTCCCTTGTGTGTGATGAGCTTCTCTTATTGATTTCAATTTTCCATTTTTCTTTGATTGTTGACAGTTTTTTTAAAAATCTGTCTCAGTGAAGTATTTGGGTTGATCCTGACTGGGGACTTTTGAGTTTCATGCACCAAGGAGTTCAAATCTTTTCCTACACTTGGAAAGTTTGTAGCCATCACTTTATCATACAATTTTTTTGCCCCTTTCTATCTTTTTTCTACTGGGATTTCTGTAATGTGAGTATTGTTTCACTTAATGATGTCCCATGAGTCTAGTAGGCTTTCCTCATTTCTTTTGTTCTTTTTCATTTTTCTTCTCTGAGTAGAAATCCTGGATTTCAAAAGTCCTGGTTTCAAGTTCTTTCTTCTGATTGGTCAGGTCTGCTGTTGAAGTTCTCTATGGCATTTGTTGTTGTTGTTGTTGTTGTTCAGTGATTCTAACTTCAGCTCCCAAATTTCTCTTTGGTTCTTTTTCTAATGTTTTCTGTTGTTTGTTGTTGAATTGTTCATTTTGCCCTGTTTTATTTTACAGATTTTGTTGGTTGTTTACTTGTGTTCTTTTGTAGGTCTCTGATCATCTTTCAGTAAATTATTTTGAATTCTTTGTCAGACACTTTATGAATCTCCATATTTCTTTGTGGTCAGTCACAGAAAGTTTACTGTGTGTTTTTGTTTTTTGTTTGGTGGTGTCATGTTTCCTTGGTTCTTCATGATTTCGGTAGTCTTATGCATGTGCCAGTGTATTTGAGGAAGCAGTCACCTCTTCCAGACTTAATGGAGTGACTTTGGTAAGAAAAGTCTTTCCTTTGTGGATGGGGGGATGCTGGGACATGCTATGGCCCTGAGTCTAAGAGTGCAGAGTGATAAGCACAAGGTATGTGATGGCTTGGGGTCTGAAGGCTCAGGCAGCTGGTGTCCAAGACATTGACAACTGTATGAACCTTGGCAGTGAGAGCTTCAGGAGGTCTTCAGTGTCTGCAAAGGCTCTTTCGGGCCTCAGTTATATCTCTAGTCACAGCAGTAAGAACTGGGGCGAGTGGCAGTGGTGACTGGAGCCAGTGGTGTGCACGAGCCCAGCTGCAGAGCTGGCTGCAGGTGCTTGCATGGTGGCAGGGGCTGGCTTTAAGCATATTTGAGGGTTGAAGGCTGGGGCCATTGGCAGAGTCTGGGGCCAACTTCAGGTACACAAACAACTGTGGACTCTTGGGCTGTCGGTCTGTACTTGTGTGGCTGCAGAGACTAGGCACAGGCCCATGCAGTGGGGCAGTGAAGGAAACTGGGTTGGAAGAGTTCAGGTGTGTAATTATAGATGCTAGCCATTGGCACATGCAACAGTACAGGCCATTGATGAGAGTCAAGGCCACTTTTGGGTACTTGAGCAGTTACAGCGGACTGAGCAGTTCATGTATAATCATGTATCTGTAGTGGGTAGCTACAGGCACATGTACAACAGTGGTGGTGGCCAGTGACTGGAGTTGGGGCCAGTGGCCTGCAGATTTGCAGCTGTACGAGCAGGCTGCTGGCAGGCTCAGCATTGTAGACCTGTTACAGGGGAAGAGACTGGATTCCCATGAATGTGCTGTTAAAGGAAACATTGTTCTCAATGTACATGCACGTGGCTATAGGAGCTAGACATGGTACATACATGGGAGTGGAGGCCAGTAAGAGAAGTAAGGGCTTTGAGTGTGCATATGCAGGGCTGCAGGTAGGCACACCTGGTGGTAAAATGCGGTAATGAGGGTTGGGGTCATATATTGGCCTGTGAGCAGTTATGAGGGATTTGGTTGTCAATGTGTACTTATACATCTTACAGAGGTTAGCCATGGGTGTGTGTGCACACTGCAGTGGAAGTCAGTGACCGTAGGCATGCTGGGTCTGAGTGCCTGAGCTGCTGAGAAGCCCTGGGCTTTCAGAATTCTGCAGGGGCTGGTACACACACAGCAGTGGGCTCAACCACAAAGGTCCAAACTGGTGTTGTGCACCCACACAGCCACCGAGTCCAGGGATAGTTGCTGGTGTGCATCCCAGGCTGGGGCACCTACAGAGTGCTGGCTGAAGCACCTGTGGTGGAGGAGAATAGGGAGAAACTCAGACAGCCGGTTTCTGGAGAAGCAAAAGCCTGTCGGGCCCTTAGTGCCAAAAGCAACAAGGGTCCATGGCATCTGTAATGGTTCTTGGTTTCCTCGGCAATGAAAACTGCTGGGATGAAGCAGTCTCCTGGGGTTCACAACAGAGTCCTCAGTGATAGAGATGCCAGAATCTACAGCATTTGCAAGGTCTGCTGAGGTCCTCAGTGGTGAAGGCTGCTGGGGTCAACCACAGAACAGGCCCCTGGGAAGCATGGTCATTCACACCATGTGGCTGACACTGGCAATCCCTGACCTTCCTCCTTGTTCCTAGCTGTCTCTAGCTGTCTCAGCTGTGCCGTCTCTGGGTGGGTGAAACCAAAACGTGTCCTTTGAGCAATGCCCCAAAGACTGTAGAGCTGGTTGCTCACCGCCTGCTCTTCTTTTCCTGGTGAGGAGAATGCTTTCAGACTAGGTTAGTTTCCTCTTGACACTGAGCATGGGACGATGTAGGAAAAATAAAACTGTTTTCCTATTCTTTTTGTGTAGTTATTCTCAAGATTTTTGCTCCACTGTGTTGCCAAACCTTCCACAGTGGCTTCCTAAGCTCTCTCAGTTTTAGTTTTGTTTGTAGGCAGATGTCTAATTGATGTTCTTTTTTTTTAAAGATTTTATTTTTATTTACTTATTTTTAGAGGGGAAGGAGAAAGGGAGAGAAACATCAATGTGTGGTTGCCTTTCATGCGATCCCTGCTGGGAGTTGGTCTGCAGGGAACTGGCCTGCAACCCAGGCATGTGCCCTGACTGGGAATAGAACCACGATCCTCTGGTTCGCAGGCCTGTGCTCAGTCCACTGAGCTACACCAGCCAGGGCAAACTGATGTTCTTTGTGGGGAGACGGAGGTTGGGGTCTTTTATTTTGCCACCCTGGTGATGTCATCCTTCTAAAATTATTTTTATTCATTAGTTATATCATAGTCCAAGGCAACAATAGGTCTTCAAAAACACAAGTATGATATAAGGCTTTTCAAAGGAAATATAGCAATATTTTTGAAAGAAATGAAGTAAAACAAGAAAACATTTATAAGTTGTGTGAAATGGCAGAATTTGATGGGTTAGCTTTGAGAGCAATGGTTTCAGTTACCTCTTGGACAGGGCTTAGCTATTATATTAATATTTATTATTGGGTTTCTTTTAGAATGTATTGAAAAACTATTGGATTTTCTATAGCCTTCTAGATTTTTCCCAAATTAGCAAGTGTACATTAAATGTTCAAAGAAATGCACCTGACTGTATTCATTACATTAATCTATTCTCTATTAACTATTTGTAGTACATACAGGTCGCATTCTGATAAGATAAAGAACAGGAATATAACTTCTGTCACACAATGACATGACATTACATGTGGTGGAGGGGAAACCACCCAACTCAGAAACTCCCTTCCTCTTCCTGCATTGCCTCCGCTTTGCTAAAGGTGAATTGCCCTTCTGATTGAGTTCAACATATCCCTTTGAACTTATTTTCTAATGACACTCTATCATGATACAAATTATTATTATTTTTTATTGTTGTTCGGGTACAGTTTCTGCCTTTTACCCCATCCCAGCCCAACGCCCCCAACCCCCAACTCCCTGCTGCTTCCAACCACCCCCCTTGTTATTGTCCTTGTGTCCTTTATACTTGTTCCTGCAAACCCTTCCCCTTTTTCCCCTGAAATTCTCTCCTCTTTCTCCTCTGGTCACTGTGCTCAGCCTGTGCTCTATTTCAGTGTTTTTTATTATATTTTGTTTGTTTGTTTTATTGATTAGATTCTTGTTAAAGGTGAGGTATTTGTCTTTCACCGCCTGGCTTATTTCGCTTAACATAATGCTTTCCAGTTCCATCTACGCTGTCACAAAGGGTAGGAGTTCCTTCTTTCTTTCTGCTGCATAGGATTCAATTGTGTAAATGTACCATAGTTTTTTGATCTATTCATTTACTGATGGGCACCTAGGTTGCTTCCAACACTTGGCTATTGTAAACTGTGCTGCTATGAACATTGGGGTGCATAGGTTCTTTTGGATTGGTGTTTCAGGGTTCTTAGGATGTGGAATTGCTGGGTCAAAAGGCAGATCCATATTAGTTTTCTGAGGTAATTTCACACTGTTTTTCATAGTGGCTGCACCAGTCTACATTCCCACCAAAAGTGTACTAGGGTTCCCTTTTCTCCACAACCTCTCCAACACTTGTTTGTTGCTTTGTTTATGATGGCTGTTCTGAAAGGTGTGAATTGGTATCTCACTGTGGCTTTAATTTTCATTTCTCTAACAGCTAGAGATACTGAATATCTTTTCATATATCTCTGAGCCCTCTGTATGTCCTCCTTGGAAAAGTGTCTGTTCAAGTCATTTGCTCATGCTACAAATTATTTTTATTAAAACAAATGGTTATTGAATTTTTTCTCAGTATTTTCTAAAATATAAAACACAGCAGAATCTGAATTTTAGGAAAGTTCTCTCTTCTCTACTAAACCATTCCTACTCTGCTCACATTTCTTCTGTTTTCCCTACCACACAAGAATTGCTAGTTTAGCCAGATTCTAAAACTTAAATTAGCATATTTTGTAGCAAGGGGTAACTCTGTTAAAAAAAAACAAACAAACATGTGCATGAAGATGGCCCTACCATTTTCCTCATTCTTTCATGTGGTAAGTTGACATGCTTGCCCAATTGTCTTTTTCTCACTCTCTTTTCTACCTTGTAAAAGCCACAAACACAGTTTGCCTTGACGCTGGGTGATGTTGAGCCATCTTGATCTCACACAATTACTTTTGTGCATAAAATTTCTCATTAATGTGGGCTCAGCAGTTTGCTGGAGATGAAAACTTAAAGCCAAAGAAGAGCTTCTCCTTCTAAGCCAAGCATTCTAACCCAGATTTATTATGGGGGTTTAATGGAGAGCTTGTGGACAGTTGGATAATTATAATAATATGATAACTGAACTTCTGATTTATCACTGACTCTTATATCATAGCTCTTTCTGAAGTTCCATATGATGGGACTGATGGGACCACTGCAAGTTTGCTGACTTCCTCTGTCTCATGACTGCATGCATATGGTAAATAGCCTTATCCTGATTCCTAATATTTTGGTTTTTGAATATTTTCAGTGGATTACATTTAGTGATTCACTTTCAGACCTTTGTAAAGATGCTAAGAATATATAAACCCTTCCAAGACTTGGCCATTGGTGATCTATAAGAGGAGGTACATTAATGAATGTTATGAATATTTTGTTTTTTGAAGTATTTATACATATATTTTCCCAAACTACTTTGCAAGTATCTTGAGAAAAATAATGTACTATTTATATTTGGGGGTCCCTACTATAATGTGTAGTACAGGGCCGCTGTTCAGATGTTTGTGGAATAGAATTGATGACTGTGTATTAGTATTAATGGTCGAAAAGGCTAATTTTCTGCTTATGGTTTTGTTATATTTATCTCCATTTTTTACATTTAGGAAAACAATATTAGTAGTGATTTATGGGCTTTACTTTTGATCTTTCCATTTGAATGGAAAATAAGTACAAATCATTGGTGCATTTAATTTAAAAATTATAATTATGTTGTTATTCATAACAAAAAGGTTAGAAAGTGCAAAATGCTGACCTTGCAGCTTATATTCGGTACAGACTGTCACTCAGCTGGTGCGTTAGCTGCACCGGTTCAGTTGCACTGTGGAATGAATATATATATATATATATATATATATATATATATATATATAACTGAATTTACTGAATTAAAGAGCTATGTAGCAATTTTATTTTGTTTACAATTTTAAAGAGGCTCACTTTACTTAGAAATAATATGTGGCAAATGCTGTCAGGGTGTAAAAGAACATAAAGGAGGGGCTGCTGTTGCCTTTCCCCACTGTTATACATTTTCCTTCACTTTAGTTTCCTCGATTCTCCATTGCTGTCGGGCAATGGCAGGCAGGTGGGTTTCTTCCTTCTGGTGTGCTTAGAAATGAACCATAAAAGCTTATTGGTGGAGGATGGTTTCTTCCAACATTAAAATTTTATAAGAAACTTGCCTTTTTAAATGTTTATATTAGAAAAGCCAGTAATAAAAACAGTACTGTCCAGGTCACATATGACTTCATCAAATAAGATCAATATAGCAAAAAGATAAAGCACACTTGAATAACATTTGATTTGGCAAACTGTACATTTAAATTCATCTTTATGCTAAAATGCTATAGGTAAAGTGCTGAAAATTGTGTCTTTCAAATACTGAAAATTATGTCTATTTGTGGTACCCATTAAAATCTTAGAGCATGACTACCCAACCCTGTAGCAGAAGTTCAGGAGATTATCTTAGGTGTAGAATTTCAGGATGTAATGGGGCTCCTTGCAGAAAGCTATAGAATATATATTACTATACTAGCACTGTGCTACACACAGTCCCAACCATAAAGGCTAATGTGCATGGCAGTGAAGGAGACAGTAAACCATAAGCCATACTGTCAAAAGCGCAGCATTGGAAGGAGGAGCTCCAATCTGGACACCAGTATGGGTTTAAATCCCAACCAAAGTCACTAATTACTAAAGAGTGCTGCTAGGAAGTAGCTTACCTTTTCCTCAGCAGAAATGGCCATTCCTCTGTGAACGCTTTATACTCCTTATCCAGAGGACAGAAATACTGTTGGGCAGAGGCTTCCACGTCGTGGTCTCAATTTCCCACCCCCCACCGCTTCTACATGAAGCCAGATGATGTATTCTCACTAATGGAAAGGAGCAGGAATGAAGTGTTCGTTCCTAGGCTGACCTGGTTAAGGAGCACGTGTGCCTCCTCTTCTCTCTCTTCTGCTTCCACAGCAACCTTGGAAGTCGATTGCTGAAGGCAGTGGAGCTCCAGTAAAGATCTTCAGTCTTGAATCACTGCAAGGAAGACTATCTATACAGCATTTTCACTGCACTGTTGTATATAAGAGAAAAAAATTCTATTTTTTAGCCAATAAAATTTTTAAGGTTTTCCTGTTTTAGCAGCTAGTGTGGCCTAACTTCTATAGTCACTAAACTTGAGTTTTTCTTACAGATATTATGAGAGTAAAGGAATTTAAACTTTATATATACAGTAATCATCAGGGTTCTATTTAAGTTAATGCCTGTGGAGCATGAAATACAGAGGAAACTCTCAAAAAGTGGGAGAATATTGTCATGAGAGTTTGCTGTTGTTAATTTTATATGACCTTTGTAAATCTTACTAACACCAGCATTTCCTAGAGGACAAGCAGTAGCAGATACCAAGGTATTACTCATAAATATGTGTGGAAGACAATTGGCACTGAGAATATTTTCAATGACATCATTTTCCCCCTGTGGGTTGGGACAAAGGTTGGCACTGTTTTGGTTTGCCGAATGAAGTCTGCGGTGAGAAACATTGCCTTAAACTTCCATTGAGTGGCTTTGCTCCCTACATACAGGTAGGGGAATCGGAGTTCAGAACCTCCCTCTTTTTCACTTCGTTTCTCTTACTTTAAGAGATCAACTTGGGGGCATCTATTATTAGACAGGTTGATTTTACTGGTCCTTGAAAACAGGAGGGATGCCATGGGACCAGTCATTAGTAAAGCTCTTAGGTAACAAGAGTGGGAAATCGGTCATGAACTTCAGCTTTATGGAAAACATGAAGGCAAAAGCTGGTATGTAGGGGAGAGAAGTAGACTGGCGATGGAAAAAGCACGGCCAGGAACCGGTCATGTAAGGATACACAAAAACTGAGAACAATCTCCAAACTTGATCCAATTTGCACAAATTCCAATTTACTCCTATGCCATGGTCTCAAGACTTCTGATGTTTGTTATTCAAATAAGCTCTTTCAAAAACAGTTCTACCCTTTGAAGAGAAGTGATGATTTTTCCTGGCAAAAAAAAAGTGTTNAAAACAGGAGGGATGCCATGGGAGCAGTCATTAGTAAAGCTCTTAGGTAACAAGAGTGGGAAATCGGTCATGAACTTCAGCTTTATGGAAAACATGAAGGCAAAAGCTGGTATGAAGGGGAGAGAAGTAGACTGGCGATGGAAAAAGCACGGCCAAGAACCGGTCATGTAAGGATACACAAAAACTGAGAACAATCTCCAAACTTGATCCAATTTGCACAAATTCCAATTTACTCCTATGCCATGGTCTCAAGACTTCTGATGTTTGTTATTCAAATAAGCTCTTTCAAAAACAGTTCTACCCTTTGAAGAGAAGTGATGATTTTTCCTGGCAAAAAAAAAGTGTTGTTCCTCTCTTTAAATTTCATCCATAAAGAACATTCACCCTTTCATTTACAAAGTCCATCAATGTGTTGTTTGATGTATGAATACTTTTCCAGATTTATGCAAAGATTGGCCATTGCTATTTCAGCCCTTTCTATCTGGCATAGTACACAGGTTTCTCCCACTATCCCAAAGCAGAACATTTCTATAAGGATGTTTATAAACTAAAGTGGCATAAAGCAAAGAGCACCCCCTGCTTCCTAAAGTTCTCAATAGGCCACTCTGCTTTTCTGAAAGACCTTTTGAGAAAATCAAAGAGGAGATTTGTTTTTGATGAAAGAACCATTACTATATTAATGGAGGTCTTTTGTAAAGGAAAGGTGTTGTAATAAAAAGTTTTGGAAAGCAGGTGATAACTCCAGCATGACATTAAGATTGTTATACCCAAAGAGATTGGGATGATGAAGCTGATTGAAACAGATGTAATGAAAAGCAGTCTAAGTGCTCATTAGCAGATGAATGGATAAAAAAAAAATAAACCCGTGGTGCATTCACACAATGGAATACTACTCAGCCATAAAAAAGAAGGAAATGTCACCTTTTGAAACAGCATGGATGGACCTGGAGAGCATCGTGGTAAGTGAAACAAGCCAGTAAGAGAAAGACAAACACCATATGATTTCAATCATATGTAGAACCTAATGAACAAACTACTAATAAGTAAAACAGAGCCAGACTCATAGATAGAGAGCAGGCTGACAGCTGTCAGGGGCAGGGGCTGGGGGGCACGGAGGGGTTGAGCAAAAAAAGTAACAAAAAGAGAGAGAGGAAAAAACTCATGGAAAGGGAGAACAGTGTGGTGATTGCTAGGGTGCCTGAGTGGGGTAGGTGGAGGAGGGTATGGGGTATAAATGATGATGCACTGAGACTTAGGGAGGTGAACGTACAATACAGTGCACAGTTGATGCGTTGTGGAATTGTATAATTGAAACCTGTAGAATTTTGTTAACTAATATCACCCCAATAAATCCAATAAAAGGAAAAAAAGTTAATTTAAAACCACACTTTCCCTACCTTCTTTTTTTAAAATTTAAAATAAGAGTGTTTTCGGAAAAATGTTGTCGTTCTATTTGGGTTCTCAGATAGCCTTACATTCAGGACTAAATAGTTATTCAGTAGAATTTTGTGAATTCCAAGTGTGGTGTTGATGTTGGCATTAAAATCTAACACTGTTTACCCACAGAGTTCATACTGATTTGCAGTGTGAGGAGACTGGATTCGGGTCATTAAATTTTTGGGCAAAAGCCTCACTAATGTGCTGCATGTTTATTAGTAGAAAAGCTTCCATTGACTGAGCAATTCTCTCATGTAAGAATGTTCTCTGAGCTGCTCGAGTCTGTCACTTAACGTCAGAGTGAAGAACGCGGAGGCCTCAGGCAAGGCTGAGCGCCCTCGATCCAAATGGCCATTAACTGACAAAAACACCTGACCTGGAGGGTATTCACACTGCAGAAGGATCAAGAAAACCAAGAAAACTATAATCATGAAGCACCTTATATTTGAAGGTTCAATTTGTTTTCATATTTTTCCCTTGTAGAGTTTTATTCCTATTTATTCTTCTTCTAGCAGATGACTGATGGGAAGTAACATGATTTCCTACAAAGGAGAGATTTAGGTAGAGATAAAGTGAGACAGGGCTCCAGTATGATATGTATTTATCTAACTATATACATCTATCAAGAGAGGAGAGAGAGAGAGAGGGAGGGAGGGAGTGTATATATATGTATATATATACTAAATCTATTTTAGGTTTTCTTAAAATCTCTTATGGCCTTTAGTTGATCAAAATATCTTTAAAATTTAACTTACAGAATTGAAAGAAAAATGTGTAATGTAGCAGAGCTTCTTAAAGGACCCTAAAGTCTGAAGGCTACTTTAGACTGTGCTATGAACTATTTCTGCTACTCTGGAAATGTTATTCACTTCTAGCTTCACTTTATTTTTTTTTAACTTTTAAAAAGATTTTTGTTTATTTATTTATTTTTTTAGATAGAGGGGAAGGGAGGGAGAGAAACATCAATGTGGGTTTCCTCTCTCATGCGCCCTCTACTGGAGACCTGGCCTGCAACCCAAGCATGTGCCCTGACTGGGAATAGTACTGGCGACCATTTGGTTCACAGTCTGGCACTCAATCCACTGAGTGACACCAGTCAGGGCTGGCTTCACTTTCTTTACTGGCAAAAGATATAGAATAATTTTTTTATCTTCTTTAAGTACTGCTGTTAGAATTTAATATAAAAAACTAAGTCACTTGTATAATTATATATTTTATGCTATGTTTACATGTCAAATTGAACATTATAGGTTCAGTAAAAACAAGTATCAGTTTTATCAATCAGTATTATTTTTACTGATTTTATCAGCTAATTAAACTTTGTGCATGCTATATCATCCAGTTGTATATACTCAAAGATGCAATTTTCCAAATTGAAGTAATCACCTGACTACTTTGACTATAGTTCCAAATCCTTTTATTTGGTAAAAGTAGAAATATTACTACCATGAAAATGCATATTACATATTATTCATTAGTTTATTGGACATTAATAAAATTTAAATATCTACAGGTCCTTGGAAACCTTTTTCTTTGGAAAACCTCTGATAAACCTCTCTTGGTAAAGATCTGTTGGTTTTCTCTTAGGAGGAGAGAATAATGGAAATATCGATAGTGCTAGAACCATTTTTTCCTTCAGATAATCTTGAAATGTCTACTTTTTCTGTTTGAGTGTATTAAGGTCTAGGTACTTTAGGCACATTTTCTTGAAGTTAACAAACTAGTGTCCACTCACCCATTTGTAAATGTGCACGCCTCTCTTGAGTTTTGCAATGTGATTTCATCATGATGTAAAGCCAGAGGTCTTTTTGAATGAGCTCAGACTCACTGGCCTGATTCACAGGACTGACACTGTTATGCTTGAGGGGAATCTTCTTTCTCCACAACCAGCTCTGTCCAGAGGTGTTTGGCTGGAGAACCTTGCTTACTAGCAGGGGATTCACAGGCCCAGAGTGCAAATGCTTCTCTAACAGGGCAACTTCACCCTGGGATTAAAGGGAAATAAGAGAGCATTCCTTATTTTGTTTCATAAATTTTTTTGATTACTTCATATTTATGCCCTCAGTGTTTTAATTTCAGGTATTTAATAAAACTTTATTTTTAATGAATTGTTCTATAGCTAAACTCGATTTCAATTGCTCTTCACTGGTAACTTAAACTGTTTTCTTTTCCCCTCAAAGTAACAATGATAGCTTTCTTCCACCTTTACTCATTTTTAGTAGTCAAGTCTGTTTTCTATAATATTGGTAAAGGAGAACACATTACAAAAAAATTTCCTGATTGATTTGGGTGGTCTTTAAGAATAAGAGAAAGGGGTGGAGAGAGATACAAAGTTCTTGGTTCTATGACGCCACTTTGTAAAGTCGACCTCTTCCTGTCATACAAGATCAAAATGACACGATCAGTTGGTTTTATACACAGAGCAAGTATATACAGAAACAGTGATTGACAGTTTTGCATGGAGGCAAGCCTGTATCAGAGAGCAATTTTAGGGTGGGAACAAGACTAAGGAAGAGACAGATGCTGTGCCAGCAGCTCCTGCACGTAATGACCCCTAATTTCTCCACAACCTACTCTGCACCCTCCCCAAGTGCTGCAGCTCGCAGCTATGGAAACCTAAACAGAGCAACACGAGGTGCTGAATGGCAGGGCCTCTGGCCATAAAGGACACGAACTGAAAGGCATTTGAGAGTTATCACAGAAACAGACTATTCTTGGAGTTCACCTGCCTAAACATCCATGAGGAAAAAGGTACATGTTGGGGTTTAATTATTCATTTCAAGCACTTTTCAAAAAACAATGTCAAATTTTTACATTTTCCAGAACACTTATATGTTTTAATATCTGTATTTCAGATTTTTTTAAGTTTAAACTTCAACATTGTAAAAAGTATCTACACAGCAAATATATTCTTACTATGGTAGCCTCAGATGACCTGTCACCATAAAGCTACATGAGCCTCTCCAGCACCAGGCTCTGCGGAGTGAGACGGTTGAAGGATGAGGCTGCCTTTTTCTTTTCGGTTCCACTTACTATGGGACAGGCCAGGGGACTTTCCAATCCCATGATGAGTGACAAGATCCTAGTTAATTTTAGTCTATAACCCATTTTAAGGGAAATTCATCTTTTCTATTTGTTTAATTGAAAAAAATACTATATTTTTCCAATCTCATTCCATTTGGGTAAAATACAAATAGATGAAGAGATGAATTAATCAGAGCCAGTTAAATAAAACTTTTCTGGCAGTGCACTCCATGTTATCTAATCATTTGAATTCGAATAAGGAAAAGAACAAGAGAAAACTAGAAAGACAGTTGGAGTGATGCATTGTCATGGGTTGTAAACAAGCTCCAAGGCTGGCATGTTTGCATGATGACATTGAACGTGGAGGATGCTGAACGCTCTCCAGCATGGATGAGTACGGCCCATCCATTCTGCGTTATGCTCACTTCTTGTGGACTTAGAGTCTGGCAAGTAGAAGGGGAATTTATCTTCTTGGAAAAGATGAGTTGGAAAAATCAGCCCAAGTGAAATTGGAGAAGCCAAGGGTGAAAGAGAGTTCTAGAAGGTTTCTTTCCTTGCTTTTAGTGAGACTACGTTACATGTGGTTATTATTTAAAGACATTTTCTAAAGAGTAGCTAGAATTACAAAGACACTAGTAAGATGATAATATTAATGATAATTTAAAACAATGTCAGTATTTCTTTCACTTAACGGTAAACTCAGATCAGGTAGAAGGCTTAGCCTAACTTTTTATCTTTGCTCAAATAGATCAATTTCAATTGTTGTGTTTTTGCTGCTACCTTAGCTGGATATGTTTGAATTTCTCTATCATGTTTCTAAACTTTTGTGTCTATGTTCCGATTTGTGTTTTATTGCAATTCTCACCTCGGCATTCTGTGTGTTTGCACTCTCTCTCATGCTTAATTTGCTGCTTTTAACATCTACTGGTGGAAATGAACATGAAATTAAGGGTGTGCAGGTGTCTTAATCTATTTAAATAGCAAAATATTTTCTGGAAACCAAGTCATCAGTATTCATGCACTTGCTCTGAGCAGCAGCTGAATGAGGTATTTTGCTGAGTCACCTTTATGTGGCATTTATTATATATGGTAAGTTTAGCTCTACATTCTGTAAAGAGAATGGTGCGTGTTTACACAGAAGCACGCAGCAGATTCAGGATTCGAGCGTGGCCCAGGTGGTTCCCGGGACCCCTGGGCTAGCCGGTGCCTGCCCATCTGGTTCTTCTGGACATCATGGTGATTATCACAAGGAATACGCTAGACAATTCAGTCAAGCTTCAGTGAGGAAGTAGCCTTACTTCACGTCAAGTCAGCAAATACTTATTGGACACGTCATGGATACCAAGCAAGAAGCCTCCTGCTACACTAGCTTTAATGAAACCTTGGGTCCAGAAGGATTGGTTGGCCAGTCCTCGAATGGAAGATGTGGGATGAATCCCGTTAAATGCTGCATTTAAAGTTACCCTGTTGGTTGTATATTTTTTATTAGAACTGATACAGTAAGAAACATAGGTCTAATTTCACTAATGAGTAATTTTTGAGAATTTATAGTAAGTGTCATCTTAATTTTGATTCTGGTAAAATTAATAACTGAGGCTTTAAAAATAAATTGAGGTTTTAAAATTGTATACTAGCAGTCTCAAATGTTTTGGTCTCAGGATTCCTTTATATGCTTAAAAATTATTAAGTAACTCCTACCCTTTGCACCAGCATGGATGGAGCTGGAGAGCATTATGCTAAATGAAATGAGCCAGGTGGTGAAGACAAATACCAGATGATCTCACCTGTAAGTGGAACCTAATCAACAAAACAATCAAGTGAGAAAAATAGACCCAGAGACATAGGAATGACGAACAAACTGACAGTGACCAGGGAGGAGGGGAATAAAGGGGGAACGAAGGGGGAGGGCCATCAGGAACATATATAAAGGACCCATGAACAAAGATCATGGGGAGGGGAGGATTGAATGTGGGAGGTGGGGGTGGGTAGTGCGGGGGAGAGTAATGGGGGTAAAATGAGGAGAACTGTAATTGAACAACAATAAAAAATAAACTTTAAAAAATAAAATAAAGGATGAAATATTAAAAAAAAAACTATTGAGGACCTTTAAAAGCTTCTGTTAATGTGGGCTATATTTTTCGATGTTCATATTAGAAATTAAAATAGAGAAATATTTCAAATATTTCCTTTGTTTAAAATAATAATAATGTCACTACATGTTGAAAATGCATATTCTTATGAAAAATAACTATCTTCTTCAAAATGAAAATAAGGGTGGCATTGTTTTATATTCTAAAAAACATTTTTATTGTCTGGTTTAATAGAAGACAGCTGGATTCTCAGATTTAGTTCTCTGTTCAGTGTATTATCTCACATATCGTGTACTCTCTGGAAACTCCACTGGACCCTTTTGAGAGAATGAGAATGAAACAGGAAAACAATATCTTGGTTTCTTTTATGAAATAGCTCTCACCTCATTGACCCGTGAAAGGGTCTTGGAACCTCAGGGGTTCTTCGGAGAGCCACTCCTGTGGAATAAATCTGCTGCCCACTTAATATTTTGTTATGTATGTATTTTAGCCTCTTTTCTTCTACTGCCATCTGAATTTGAACCTTAACAATTCAATGTATTGCTTACTTGTGATTTAAAATAAAAGAACTATTGCTTCTCAGCTTTTTGGCTAAGATCAAGTGTAGTATCTGTTCTTACCAGTTTAAAATAAAAGAACTAGGTGACTCCTTATTAGCACTGCATATTTCATGTATTTTAAATATCTATGAATTAAACATAAATTTTAAAAAATGAAGATGAATGATAATTTCAAGCACTTCACCACCTGAGAAGTTACAATATGGTGCACGGTGCGCGCAAGGTTAATTGAGCACCAGATTAATTGAACCAGATGGATCGACAGACAGATAAATAGATAAAAAGGAGGAATTGGATGTATATGAAACTATGTCTAGGCATCTATGTTTGGTTTAATAAAACATGCAATGTTTCCTGTCTTATTGTTTTGTAATGCAAATCAACAGTCTAATGACTTATTCTATTTACCTTATCTACCTGGACTTCCTTTTAAAAATAATCTGCACACATGTAGATGTTGACTGAATTGTTGTGATAATGCTACTTTTATACAATTGAAAACACTGACTAGGTTGCCCTAGCCAATAAAATATTAGATATTAGTAATCCTTATAATAATTTTAAATGTGTCTACTGTTAACATGAATTTGGCTGATTTACTTTTTTGAGGCAAAATTGTAGGCTCACAGGTAATAAAAAGTGTTGCTAAGTTTTAAAAGCTAGTAATTATCGTGGCTTGTCTAGCTCCTTTAGTTTTCCCAAGGTCAAACAGGCATGGGGTCCTTTCATTTTACACAGGATGCTTGCCAATAGCCTTCTATTTACACATAGCTTCTGGAGTAATTCTCTTGTTTTATAGTGTCCAAATCTGTCAAATACAGAGCCTTTTCAGTAAATATTGTGCTTTAGTTTTAAAGAGAATAATTAGCCTTTAATTGTTTCAGAGGAGTAGCGTACAATCTCCAAATTGGCATCTTGAAGGAAAGCACAAAAAATATTTTGGGAACAAAGAAGAGAAAGTTTTGTCCACAGGATTGTAAACATTTTTTGGGGGGGGGGGAAACGCACAGAAAATAAGAGTGTGTGTTTGTGTGCCTTACCCTTTCCAAGAGAAGTTGAGGTCCCAATGATGATTCAGACTGATCTTTTCTGCTAGAGTGCAGAGCTTCCCACTGAAATGTGTAGCTATTACCCAAGTAGGACAGAGAAACAAGCTCTGGGCTGTCCCCTTTTTTGGAACTGCTTTGGTGTGGATGGAAGCTTGAGTGGCAGCAACCAATGGCCACATACCCACATACAACAGGAGAGTTCTGTTCTCAGTCACCAAGGGGCCTCCGAGACCGCCTCCCACACTTGAGGGCAAGGCGTCCCTTCCCTCCTTGGCATCTCCCGTTGGCGGCATTAGGGCAGTTTGTTAGCCTGTCTCGAAAGAATGTCTCTAAAGATGGCAAATCCTAAAGAATGTGCTAAAATGTATACGTTTACTTCCAGCAAACCATAATAAAATAGGGTGAATAAATGCATTCAGAATCAAGACTTTGACTTTTTTGCTTTCTTTGCTAAGGTGCATTTATTCCATGTTTTCACACACGAATCTGAAGCTTCTGTAGTCTAAAATTTTTTTCATTAAAATCATTTATAGGGTTGAGTTTGTAAAAATATAGCCCGTTTTTTAATCACTAAAATACAATGTTACATAATTAAGGCAAAGCATGCTCCAAAAGCAGTTAATGGTATGCTGTTGGTGAGTTGGGGCACAACGCGAACTTGACCTACTCATTTTTGTCAATAAGCAGCAATGGCTAAAGCCAAATCAGCCCCTCGGGAAACATATAAGTTGTTAGTTAGGATGGTCAAAATGAAGAGGCGATAGAGACAATAGTTGGGTTTGTTTCACATGTGATATAAAGATGTAGCCAACAAGTAACAAAAACCTCCAACTCTGCCATGCACTGGGTCACTCAAGGTGTAGCATAGTTTGGGGAAATTTTTCACCTACATGAATTTGGAGCTAGAGTTCATTTGGAGTTTATTTGTAGTTCAATGGGTATATAAATATTTACTTCTGACAGGATATCATCTTTGAAGCTGGTGTACAAAGTAGCTTCTATCTAGAGTGCCTGAACTAGTAAGACCAGTCAATGAGAGACAAATCCATACATTTGCTTACCTGGATACTTCATTACAAAAAAATCATTTTGTAACATCTCAGTTAAGTGCATACATATAATATTTTAAAAATACTTTTACTATTAAAAAACCCAATCTAAATATAATTGCTCTCCTGTCCAGTCAACAGTCAAAAAATCCCAAAGGTCTACGAAGTGCGCCACGACTAAGACATTTCTGATGGTCTGGTGTTGAAATTGCATGATTTCCTATTGAGAAGGGTGACAGATTTTATAACACAGATAGTTTTTGTTCAAACATGTCTGTCCTTTGGTATCACTTGTTCTGATATTTAACATTTTCTCCATTGGTTATAGTCCATTGATTGTTGTCAGCTAAAATTTGAAGATCTTACTTTCAAATATTTTGGTTCCTCAGATAAAATTGTGCCACCATACAGAGAACATTGGGGTATCTTTTACACACTTATGATTCTGAACTCACGTTTTATGGGAATGTAGGGGAGGTTATGATGGCAGGGTCAACCCATAAAGAGAAGATTACACTGTAACAGCTTTTAGATACGACTTAGAACACAGACGATTTGGGGCTGGGGAAAAGTTCTTTGGAACATGATGACTGGAGAAAAAACTCTGAGTCAAATGCAGCTGTTGTGGGGAATAGATATTTAGATTTGGGAAAGAAACCACTGTTTCACAGGTTGAAAGGTGGTCCACGGGTGTCTGTCATTTTGCAAACAGGACGAATGAAGGAGCATGTCCCTTGTTTAGGCTGCAGCACCTGGGGAGCATAGTCCATTAGGGTTCTGAAAATACAAAGGCAATCAGTCTTGTGAGTTAAAACTTTGACTTTGTTCAAGAGCCAGTTCTGTTTACAGAGTCTTGTGGGGAAGGACTTCTGAAAGTATCTTACAATACGGTGTCTCCTCTTTTGAAAGACAGGGAAAGTATCTTTCTACTGTGAATATACCCTTTGTGCTATTAACTGTAGGACATGACAAGGCTAGACAATTCATTCTTTCTTCTATAAAACCCTCTCTTGCTTTGGTTAAAGCCATTGTTTGAGAGGATTAGGAAATATATTTCTCTGTCTCTAGGCCCTTTGACATTTCTTGATGTTCCTCGTAACTTAACCGAAATAACTTGATGAAACAATCCACCTCGGCTTTGCTCTGACCCTCACTTGATCTCAACGGCCAAGATTGAAGGAACTTGGCTCCTGGGCAAACATATTTCCTTTAATGACAAGTTTTCCAGGTCAGGCAGGTATTTTGTGTACATGAAACTGACCTGAGGCTGCATCCTGAGGGACAAGTGGGTTGGAGATAGGGCAAATCTGGATCCCAGTTTTAATGCTGAAACTTGCCCCTCGAACTTGAATATTTATAAGCATTAAATAAGAGATTAACTTTACCTGTGGCTCTCTGAACATAGATATCTGATGGGAACTGACTCTTAAGAAATATCCTTGCAGCAGAGAAACACAATTTTGTTGAGTTAGTTGCACAGTACACTTGCTCACTCAGTTCAGCTGGGGGAGCTTGGCACGGCAGACAGAGCAGCATGGGGTTCTGGTGTTAGACATGGAGCCCCACTTCTCCCTCTGACACGTAACACTGCCAAGGTTAGTTTCTTACACCTCAGTCCCAGACCTTAATCTAAAATTTAATAGAATAATATTTGCCACACAGAATTGTTAAGAAGACTAATTGATATAAACAAGTACAGTACATGGCACAAAGTTTTCAATAAGTGTCAATACCATTTAATCCAAGCTAACTCCCTTCCGGATTTTTTAAAAAAGATTTTATTTATTTATCTTTAGAGGGGAAGGGAAGGAGAGAAGGAGAGAAATATCAATGTATGGTTGCCTCTCGTGCGTCCCCTGCTGGGAACCGGCCTACAACCCAGGCATGAGCCGTGACTGGGAATCGAACCACGATTGTGTGGTTCGCAGGCCCACGCTCAATCCACTGAGCTACGCCAGCCAGGGCCCTTGCTGGATTTTTTTGAGTTGCTATTTTCCCTGCTCTGATTGGCTCTGTTATTTACATAGTTATCTGTATGTTCTTCCTTTTCTTCGGCATTTCATTAATATTTCAGTACAGTTTTCTTAAAAGGAGAACAATAGAACATGGTGGGGAATCAACGGTCATCCCATAGATCAAACAAGAACAAACTGGCATCTTCCACGTTTTCGTTCTGTTAGTGAGTCCTTCAAAGGCTTGTCTGGAGTCCTGACATGCTCCGTTCACGACCCAGATGGTCCCCTTGACCTTCCAAATCCATCACTCTCTTAGTTTCAGTGTAAGTAAAGCTGAGCACCGAACGCTAGCATTTCCAACACCCGGCATTTTAAATATTGAACATATTCTGTAGGCTGCTCACATAGAAAAAAAGGCTTCTGGAAAACCATGCCTAAAGAGGCCATCTGTTGGAATCCCTCCAGAGTTGTGCGGAATATTTACAGTATATAAGAGCAGAAGTTGTGCTGAATATTTACATGAAGCTACAGGAAGAAGAAAGAAAAGAAGACCTTTAACCAACTAGCAGAAATTTTACTTTGATCGATCTGTATTTCAGATGAGTAATCATAAAAAATGGTCCCTGATATAAAGTGAAATTAGGCTTTACTGGGTGAAAGGACTTTCATTCTTTCTTCTTGAGTAGGGAAACCAGTTTGCCTCAGTAAATACCATATTCTTCCTCAGCAGTGAGGGGAGGAAACCGATACTTTTTTTGTTTCTCTTTTTCCCCTGTAGAAATGGAGAATGCTCACCGAGGAAGGGAAGGCAGATGCGGCACTGAAGGATGCAGTCAGGCCTCCTTGCCCCCAGAGGCAGCTGTAGGGGTTTCCACGGTGGCCCAGGGCACGCAGCAGGTGGCAACTGAGTTCCGCTGCAGGTCCACGATTCTGCTCACATATTTAAAAGGCTAAATTTGGATTTGAATAGATTCTATGGCTTTGTTTTCCAGTTCCTGCAACAACATAACATTGTTTCCACATCACCCTTTCCAACTACCAGAAATTTCTGTCTCAGTAACCACATTCAGTAGTTCCCCAGGATAACCAAGCCTCAGAGCAGGTAACACCACTCCATTGCATCCTGGAACTGAGATCCTGAGACACCTATCGGCCAGCCTATGGCTCCGATGTATCAGCTGTTATAACTTGTTACCCAACAGGTCCCTTTGGGTCAAATTAACAAAAATAACCTCTTTTCACAAAGTCAAGCCCCCACAAAGATTTTTCTATGGAGTTAATTTTTTCCCCCTCACATTGTATCAGAAAAGCTAAACAGAAATTAAAATTAGGATTGCCACCACTAAGGTCTCAGGATCAAATAGCTGTACTCCTTTCTTTAGGTTATCCATGTCAATAAAACTTGAACTGAGGAAGCTTTAAAGATCATACTGGTTTCATTGAATGACTGGTGCACCAGGCAGCATTCAATCCAACAGTCCGAAAGGAACTCGAGGGCTGTACTAAATGAAAAACTTTTATAGGCAGAAGGGAACAAAACAAAAACATAGTACTGGACCAAAAAAAGGTGGACCTGTTTTTGCAAAATTGCTTTTCTTTAGAAGATTGCAAGGGTCCATCAGACAGATTACCCAACTAAAGTAATCAGGTGATTCCTGATTGACTGGTTTAAGATTCCATTCGTGGGGGAGCCAGAACTGTAATTAAGTCTTCCTTTGGTAAAGTGAGGCTTAGCATAAGCAACTGCGTTTTGAGCTTGTTGACTTGTTTTTAACGTCCATCTTTAAAACAAGTGAAACCAAATCCTCCTTTGACAATTACAGTCATGTTAATGTAATTAACATGTAGAAACATTATGTAGAAACATTTAATGTAGAAACATTAAATGTCATGTTTCTCAGGCTGTAATCTACTATGCAAAAGCTAACCTACAGCCTTAGACAAAAAGATTCTTGAAACCAGGATTTAATGAATACAATTACTGCACTTTGTTTCTTTGCAGATGCAGAGCATGTTTAAGGGATTTTTTTCAATACCTAGATAAATGTTTTACTATTAGAGTTCCTTCAAGGAAGTAAAATTTGGCGACTCATTAAGAGTGTGCATAGGTACTATAAACAGCAACAAAGAACCTCTGGTGTATTTCATGGTTCAGACATCAAAAGAAAAAGCCATAAAATCTGCTTGCAGTAAAACAAAGTCATTTTTTCCCCTTGACATAGCTGGTATCTATTAGCTACCTCATATGTAAAAAGAATAAAATGTTACTAGTTCTTTAATCTGATGTATATCAGAAGTTTTATAAATTCATGTAAAATATTGAAACATTTGTGCATTTTATGTTTACTTTTCCTACACTATACAAATGACAAAGACCTTGACCATTCAAAAAGTTCATCTTTGTTTGTAGTGATACTAATGATCAATTACGTGTATTACAAGCTTTGTTAATAGTCTACAAGTGGTAGGTGCCCTAAATTACTTAGTTACTTGGGGTAAGTCATGAGCAAGATTGTGGTTTTGTTTTCCCCTATCTTATGCTAAAGAATTGTATGTTGAGCTACGACAGAAGTGAATTGTTGTTATAAATATGTGAATTGAATGGGCATTTTCTGGGCTATGTTATTATGGATACTTCACGTAGGGTGGGGGGGGAAAGCGAATGTACCACACCAGAATATCCCTGGAGTACAGAGCTACAGAGAACGGGCAGAGTGCCCACGCTGGTACACCTGGGCTGTATTATACACAGGGGTTGAGCCTCTCCTCAAAGGCAAGAGCTCCGGTAATGTGCTCTGCACCATGGGACAGAGAAGGGCAAAACTGCGAATTAATCACCCAGTGCTACCAGAGCAGTTCATTACATGCACTTGCCAGCCTCCTCTCTGTATTTCTAGATGGCTGGGAATCAAGTAGTTGCACATCAAAATGGGAATTTTTTTCCTACTGCTTGGCACAGGACCTCAATCTGTCATCATTTCATGTCCTCAAAGGCCTGAGAGAAGCTGCCATTTTTGGGCAACAAAGGACGCCATGCAAAGCAGCTCAGAACTTGAGTTGTTTCAACAGATGCTGTTTTATGTTTTGCCAAAGAATGGCCCCTTTTATTTCTGTCATGAATGCACTCTTTCTTTCTGTTTCTAAATGTTTTCCAGTATTAAACCTAATCCTTATCTATCATTCTTTTTGGTTGATAGGCTGTCCCTTTGCCTTTGGGGCCAGCATAGCCTTCACCATGCAAATATGATTTGCAAAGAAATGGAAACTTCGCGTTCTCCACTTTGCAGCTCCTGCTGATTTCTTGGTAGGCTGGAGGGGCTGCATTTCAAGGTCAGAGGAGCTGAGCCAAGCCATTCCAAATGTAAGCAAAAGTGCTGAGGTGGAAACGAACAATTTTACCCTGTAAAATTTCTCTGCTTATGGTAGTGGAAAGATTAGAAAAGGGAACTGGTCGAAGAAAGAACTAAAATACACGAAGCCAGCAAAACTGTTTATTCCTCTGTTTGCTTATTGTAACAGAACCTAGAAGGGCTGATGAAGGTCTGAACTAATGTTATTTATAGAAAGAGTGGCTCTTCGTCAAGGCAATGGAACTCTCCTTTCCTGGGGTGTAGTGGAGGGCGACTCCTCGGCAACCCAGGGTGTGCCAGGGCAAAGATGGTACCTAAGGTCTTCCCAGTTTCTACAGTTTTAATCCTAATCAAAGGGATTCAGAATTGTTCATTGTTAACAGGTATTTTGGTGAAATTTTAAGGGTTGTTCTATTTCTCGTCACCAATTGAATTGTTCAAAAGCATTGTCCCAGTGAGCTGATTTTGCACAACATGCTAGCAGTCTATTTCCCCGGGGACAGGCCAAGGGCTAACCAAACTTCAAAATCAGAACTCCTTTCATTGTCATCCCCAGGAGTACTGGGAGCTTGTTTGGTCTGTGCATTTGGTCTGCGGCTGCTTCAGTTCACCCAGTCTTTGCTTTACTTTTTATGTGAGAAACCACTGCGAGAACGCCCTGTGGGATACATAAAGGTGTGGGAAACATGTGCTCGAGGAAGCCCCCAAGTAGAGTGAATGCTCTACAGATAGTAACAACAGTGAGGAAAGAAGAGGGTAATCTAAGTGACGAAGGACATGGTATTATGGGGATTTTCACAGATTTGTACAATTGCTGCCCAGTCTCTTCTGTTTCCCCCTTTCCCTCTCTGATGGGAGTTATGAAAACCGCCACCATCTACCTGCTCAGTCTGTACAGAGGCAGATCTATGAAGAAAACAAGAAGCCACTAGCCTGTGTATAGGGTAGATATGCTTTAGACCCACGGCAAGTTACTACTTTTCATTAAGGGCCTAGAAACAAACATCTGGACAATCAGAACTTTTTGTTAACATGCATGTTGGCTAAATCCACAGGCAGCTGGCTGAATGTTATTTAAACCAGGTGCTACGATGAGAGTAGGCCATGACAGGCAGTTGTTAAGGCACGCTGTCAGTGGGAATGATACTCTCATTCCTCCTGCAATGTCATCCTTCTACTATGTTTTGACAGGCTGGGTTTTTAATGTTGGAGACAAATAGGGTAGACACTGATGTACATATATGCATATGTTTATATGGTAGTGTATACTGATGGAAGAATTCATGAGAATCAGTCATTCATATTTATTGAGTGTGTACATTATGAGAGGTACCTTATTGTGTGATATAGAAAAAATACAAAAAATTATGAGCACTAAGTGTGAGAAAGTTTGACTTATTCATTTTCTATAATCTTGTTTTGTGTTTCTGTCAAATGACACATAGTAACCAACCAGAATCTAACACAGTTCCTAGGTCTTCAGTTCTGTGATTCCATCTTTCTGAATAGAAAAGAAGTACAATGTTAAACACAGATGGACTAGATTAGTAGTTAAGAGCATGAACTTTGGTATCAGGTTTACTTTCAATACAACTGCAGTTTCTGCCTTTAAAAAGTTCTGTGGCCCTGCGGAAATTCTTAAGTCTCATGGGTTTCAGTATCTTTAACTGTAGGGTGGGAAACTATAATAGTGATCTATCTCATATGCTTATTGTATGGATTGACTAAGGTAAGACATGTAAATCATGCAGAAGTCACAGTAAAGAATAATTATTTTAATGTTAGTGGTTATTATGGTGATAGTTATAGGTGTAGTGAAAACTGGGGGAAAACTCATTGAAACTGTATAAACTTGATCTATTTTCACTGACTGTTTTAAAAACAGTTGACTGGATAGATTTTCCTAGTCTTAAAGGAAAGTGAACCAATGTATTTCTTTGTAAAGTTTAGAAGTAATTAAGAAGATATCATGTATAAATCACTGAATTTCTATTAGTATAATCATTCCTACAAATGAATCCAAGCTCTAGGTAAGGAAATACATGTATATGTGGAATCAACTCATTAGCAGTGAAGATATGTGTGTCTGTGTAAGATAAAATCATTTTGGTATTTGTCTGTGAGAAAGATCCAGGAACTATGGAATGGAAAGCAAGAGACTCAGGTTCAAGTATAGGCTCTACTACTAACTTGTAGTATCCTTATGGATGAATTACTTAATCTTGTAGTCTCAGTTAAATTCTTTGTATAATTAGGGCTTTGGCTATTAGACTGTCCCAGCTCCACTATTGTCCTGAAATTCTATAACTCTGTCAAAATGGTTCCATGAGTGAAAGCCTTCACAAAAAGAGATTTACAAAGATGAACTTCATTCTTGTGTAATCTGATGTTCTCAATTAGAATTAGAACTCCCAAAAGTGCAGACAATGGCAACCCAATCAGTAACCTCACTACTTTCTAGCCAAAGTTGTCTGTTCAGAAATGCTGTGTTCTCCACCCTGCAGCAGCCCCAAATTCAATAGACATGTACAGGGAATCAACTATGTGTCAAGCTTTATGCTTGATGTTAGAAAACTGAAATAAGAGAATTATTCTCCTTGTCAAGAAGACATAATATTTACATTGTGTTAAATGCTAACAGAACACACACACACACACACACACACATACATACAAACTACCAAATGTTCCTGGTAACACGTGGTAATGTTCCACAGGATATTCTTGGACAGGTGTCTCAAAAGCCATCAAAGATTTTATCTGGTGACTAAGGCCATGGAGGAGTGGTAGAAGTTCCCAAGCAAAGGATACAACATTTGAAAAAACAGAACAGTATGAGAAATCTCAATGTGTTCAGAGAATAGAAATGACTTCATTAGTGCAGAAGTGAAATTAAGTACATTGGCTAAGAGGCTAGTTTCCACTGTCAGGTGATCTCAGGTCAAGAACCAGCTTTGTCACTTTGGTGAAATGCAGCACAAATTATTTAACCTCTTGGCTTTAGTTTCTTTATGTATGAAATGAGAGTAGTAAGGTATTGAAAGGATTTGTTTTTGGAACATACCAAGTAAATGGCTTTTTAAAAAAATTGTATTAAGCAAAGAGGGTTAGTGAGACAATAGAGAGAGGAGAAACTGGAGAGAGACAATGATCTGATCATAATGAAAGGCTGTTTCAGATATACTTCACCCAGAAAGGTCTCTTATGCGATGCTGATGGCGAGTCATCAATAGGATTTGAGCTGGAGAGCCTGGTGGCCATTTTCACAGTGTTTTGAAGGGAAGATTAGAGTAAAAGGGCAAATAGAAAACAAAAAGTCTAGAAAAATTAATATAGCACAGAGCTGGTCCTTTGAAAAGATTAATAGAATTGACAAACCTCTGGCTAAACTCACTAAAGAAAAGAGGGAAAAGACTCATATGAGTAAAATCAGAAATGAAAGAGGAGAAGTTACCCCTGACATCACAGATATACAAAGGATCATACTGGAATACTATGGAATACTGGCGGTCACCAAATGCAATAACTTAGTTGAAATGGACACGTTCTTAGACATATATGCCCTTCTTAGACTGAATCTTGAAGAACTGGAAAATGAAAATAGATTGATCAAAGTGAGGAAATTAAAACAACCATCAAAAACTTCCCCCCAAAATAAAAGTTTAGGATCAGAATTCACTAGCGAATTCTACTGAACAGTCAAAGAAGATTTGACACTTATTCTTCTTAAACTTTTTCAAAAAAATGGAAGAGGCAACGCTTCCTAAAGCTTTTTATGAGGCCAATATAATCCTGATACCAAAACCTGATAATGAAAACATAAGAAAGGAAAACTGCATAGCAATGTTTCTGCTGAATACAGATTAAAGAAATCTTAAAATACTAGCAAATCAAATACAACAATGCATTAAAAAAATAATACATCCTGATCAAGCAGGGTTCATTCTGGGGGGCACAAGTTTGGTTCCACATGCACAAATTGGTCAATGCAACACACCCCATTAACAAAAGAAAGGATAAAATGATATGGCATTGTCAATAGATACAAAAAATGTATTTGATAAGATACAATATCCATTTATGACTAAAAAACTCAATAAAATGGGCATAGAAGGAAAGTGCCTCAACTTAATAAAGGCTATGTATGACAAACTCTTAGCCAATATCACACTCAATGGTGAAAAACTGAAAGCTTTTCCTCTAAAATCAGGAACAAGACGAGGGTGTCTGTTCTCATTACTCATATTCAACATAGTTCTAGAAGTCGTAGCTAGAGCAATCAGGCAAGGGAAAGAAATAAAAAACACCCAAATTGGGAATGAAGAAGTAAAAGTGTCACTTTTTGCAGATGACATGATTCTGTATATACAGAAAACCCTAAAGACTCACTAAAAAAACCATTGGAAACAAAGAACAAATACCATAAAGTAGCAGGATACAAAATCAAATGTACACAAATCCACTGCTTTCCTATATGCTAACAGGGAAACTTCAGAAAAAGAAATGTAAAAATCAATTCTTTTTGCAAATATAACAGAAAACTAAACTACCTAAGAATAACCTTAACAAAGAATATGATGTTCTTTATACTATAAACTACAAAAGATTATTTTAAAAGATTGAAAAAGACACAATGAAATGGAAAGATTTTCTGTGTTCATAGTTTGGAAGAATCAACACAGTTAAAATGGTCATATTACCCAAAGAAATATACAGATTTAAATTAAACTCTAACAAAATCTATGTCATTTTTTAAAATAAATACATAATAAAAATCATCAGATTTGTATGGAACCACAAAAAAACCCAAATAGCCAAAGCAGTTTTAAGAAAAGAGAACAAGGCCAGAGTTATCATACTATCTTCAACTTATACTACAAAACTACGATAATCAAAACAGCATGGTATTTACAGAAAGACATACAGACAAATGGAACAGAATTGAGAGATCAAAAATAAAGCCACATATATAGGGGCAAATACTTTTGGACAAAGGAGCCAAAAAACACAATGGAGTAAAGAAAATCTCTTCAATAAATGGTGCTGGTAAAATCGGAAAGTCACACGAAAGAGAATGAAACTAGATTATAGTTCATCTCCATATACACCAATTAATTGAAAGTGAATCAAAGACCAAAATATAAGGTCTGAAACAATAAATTACATAAAAGAAATCATAGGTACTGAACTTATATATCTTGGTCTTAGACAACATTTTATGAATTTGACTCTAAATGCAAGGGAAGTGAAGGCATAAATAAATAAATGGGATTATATAAAACTAAAAAGCTTCTGCACAGCAAAAGGTACCACCAACAGAACAAAAAGGCAACTAACAAAATGGGAGATGATATTTGCAAACAGCAGATCTGATAAGGGGTTAAGTTCTAAAAATATAAAGAGCTCATAAACCTCAACACCAAACAAGCAAACAAACAATCCATTTATAAAATGGGCACAGTATCTGAATAGACACCTCTCCCAAGAAGTTATACAAATGACCTTCAGATATATAAAAGATGGTCAACCTCACTAGCCATTAGGGAAATGCAAATCAAAACTATACCTGTTGGAATGGCTATTATCAACAATATAGGCAATACAAGAGTCAGAGAGGTTGTGGAGGAAAAGGAACCCCCATATACTGCTGGGTGGGAATGTAAACCAGTACAGTCACTATGAAAAACAGTATGGCAGCTCCTCAAAAAGTTAAGAATAGAATTACCATATGACCGAGCAATCCCTCTTAGGTGTATCTACCCTAAAAACTTGAAAGCATTTATTTGCAGAGATATGTGCACCCCCATGTTCATTGCAGGATTATTCATGGTGGCTAAGACATGGAGCAACCCAGCTGTCCTTCAGTAAGTGTTTGGATAAAGAAGTCACACACATATATCATACAAGAAAAGATGAAATGCTCCCATTTGTATCAACATGGATAGGCCTTGAGAATGCTATGCCAAGTGAAATAAGTAAGTCAGAAAAAGCTAAGAACCATATGGTTTCTTTCACTCATGTGCGGGACATAAGACTAAAACTCATAGACAACAGTATGGTGGTTACCAGAAGGAAGAGAGTGGGGTGTAGTAAAGAGCAAAGGGGGCCAAATATATGGTGACAGAAGATGACTTGGCTTTGGTTGCTGGGCACACAATGCAATGCACAGATCATGTGTTATAGAAATATAAGCTTGAAAACTATATGATCTTATTAGCCAGTGGCACCCAATGCATTTAATTTAAAAAAGGAAAAGGGCAAATATGAGTGTTTTTATTTAAAAGTGACCATTAACACTTGAGGAGGAAGTGTGAGCTGTTGGAAAACACAATAAATTCAACTTCGTTGACTTTCAACTGGCTGTGGCACATCACTGGGAGATGTCCAACGAAGGCCTGGATACAGAACAGTGTCTCAGCTGGAAGGCTGGCCTCGTGCTGTCCCACAGAAACCCAATGTGAACCTCAAATGCAAATGACCTAGCAGCCACACAGAAGAAAAGTAAAAAGAGAGAGGTGACATTCATCTTAATTAAACCTTTTATTTAACACAATGTATCTAAAATGTTATTTAATTTTGCAATCAAAACAAAATTACTAACAAGACATGCTATTTTGTGGGGTTTTTTTTGCTAAGTCTTGAAGTTGGTAGATATTTTACCCTGAACACGTACATCTTGAGCCATATTTCAAGTGCTCAATAGCTACATGTGAATAATGAATTACCATAGAGGACAGTGCAGTTTTACAAGTTACGGGCTTCTGCTGGCTTAAATGTTCTTTTTGTACAAATTAGATCAAGCCACAGCCTCCGGGCAGAGAGAGGTGTGTCATTCTAGGGATCTCAGAGAGCAAAAGAGACTTCCGTGCCTGTTTACCTTTTCTGCTCTGAACCCTCGCATAGAACAAACCGAACCAGGCCACCAGTGGGGACTCCGCAGGGAATACATTTACAAGTAATTAAAAAATAGGCTGAGTATTGTAATGGAAGAAGTTCACGCAAGGGGAGTCAGCTGTGTAAAGATCAGACAGGTCCCCCCTGAATAAGGGGACTGGGAATAAGATCAACAGAAAGGAGGGAGGGTGTTTCAGCAGAAAGTAGATGCATCTAAAGCACAGAGGCAGTGGCCCCAGGGACCGTCACAGGACTGAGAGAAGTTCAAACCATGCCTGCCTGAGGAGGAGGAATGGCAGGGCCTGAGGCTGGAGAATCTAGGGGACCAAGGGACAGGCAGGGTCCTGAATACCAGTAATATTAGTGATTGACTACAAGGGGTGTAGAGGAGGAGTTGTCACAAATACAGGACAAAACCCTAGAACAGGTAATGTCACAAAAAGCACCAAGAAAAAAATTCACTTTGTGAAAGGGGCCAAGCAGGTGTTAAATGCAGCTGAAAGGGCACGCCGAGGAGTGGTAGTTGAATCAGGCAGTGGAGGCAGCACTGAGGACCTTGATGAGCACAGTCAGGAGAGGGAGACTGGGGACCACTTTGCAGTGGTGAGAGAACAAAGGGAGTGTGGAAAGAAGATGCTTCAGAGAAAGCCAGCTGTTGGGAAGCGAGCAAAGAAAATGATGCTCTCAGGAAAGAAAGGCGCAGTGTAATATGGGAGGGTTGCTTGTTTTTGGATTTTGTTTTTGTCTTTAAACATATGATATTAAACACACCTTTAAAATTCAAATTTCCATTGTTCACTCTCTGACACTATTATATCACAACAGAGAAATAACCTACCAAAAGAGGTAATTTTCATTCATTCAGTGAATACTTAGGGAGCACCTATGTCATGCCAGGAGCTAAGTAACAGTAGCAGTGAACCAGTGGATCTACTGGTAGTGAATTATGTCAAGCAATTTCTCACTCTTTTACAGGTAGTATTTCTTTAATACGTCCCGACTTCCATCAGCCATGTACTATTATTTATCCCATTTTACCAAAGAAAAAACCGAGACTCAGAAGGAGTAAGCTGCTACCTCTCATTACCTGGTTCCATCGGGCCAGCATGCTTGCTGTAAACTGCACACTTGAGGATCCCCACCAAGCTACCAGCAGACATAACAGAACCAGAAGATGTCCCTTAGCCCATGGTCGCTTCTTGTTGGAACTTCAGTTGAAACTCTTCTCTTGTAATTCTTCGCTAATTAACCCAAGCATCCCAGAAGACTGAGCTGACTTGGTTGGGATGCTTCCTCTGAGTCATTTGCATCGTTTTTTATCTGACATTCCACTATTGTGTTTCTATTTTTTTTTATNTTAAACACACCTTTAAAATTCAAATTTCCATTGTTCACTCTCTGACACTATTATATCGCAACAGAGAAATAACCTACCAAAAGAGGTGATTTTCATTCATTCAGTGAATACTTAGGGAGCACCTATGTCACGCCAGGAGCTAAGTAAGAGTAGCAGTGAGCCGGTGGATCTACTGGTAGTGAATTATGTCAAGCAATTTCTCACTCTTTTACAGGTAGTATTTCTTTAATACGTCCCGACTTCCATCAGCCATGTACTATTATTTGTCCCATTTTACCAAAGAAAAAATCGAGACTCAGAAGGAGTAAGCTGCTACCTCTCGTCATGTGGTTCCATCGGGCCAGCATGCTTGCTGTAAACCGCACACTTGAGGATCCCCACCAAGCTACCAGCAGACATAACAGAACCAGAAGATGTCCCTTAGCCCATGGTCGCTTCCTGTTGGAACTTCAGTTGAAACTCTTCTCTTGTAATTCTTCGCTAATTAACCCAAGCATCCCAGAAGACTGAGCTGACTTGGTTGGGATGCTTCCTCTGAGTCATTTGCATCGTTTTTTATCTGACATTCCACTATTGTGTTTCTATTTTTTTTTATGTGGGTACTGTACCAAATCCTTATTATCTTTTGTTTAGTACCCAGTAGACACAAGGACCCTTAAAATTTTCTAACATTCTATATTTTTTGTCATTTTAGTGGGAGGGCCTCATGATCATCTCTACTAGTGTAGAGACCACTAAATCGTGGCTGGGTAGAGCATCCTCTTTCCTGAGTCTGTCTCTTTACAGTCTTCTCTTTCCCTTCTCCGTTTAGTTCAGAGAACATTGACTAGATGACCAGAAGTGCCTGGCCTTATGCCAATTGTTATAGAAAACATGAAGAAGATATCATCATTGTTTCATTGGGGCCTCCATTCCAAAGAATGTCATCAGAGCAGAAGAGCTCTTTCAGATAATTAGTAATTGGTCCTCACAGCATCCCTGGGAAGTACCTGAGTATGTACCAAAGAAACACAGAGCATAAACGAGCTTTTCCTGAATGCGAGACAATTTCTTTCTCAGTGAAATGGAACAATTATAGTGATCCACCTTATAGATATGCCAATTATTCACAATCTAAAAGCCCTGGGAATTATACACTACTCTAGGAATATATACACATGACATACTTGTATTGCACTTAATTGGCATTCTTCTTTCGCCTGCCCTGCTACCTGCAAATCACACCACCATGACACCATGGTTTTACCTTTGCTCCGGGTTATTGACATGGAAGCTGCCTCTTAGCATCAAAGATTTGCCTGGATCACACCAGAGGATAAAAGAACAAACCTGCTAGGTGTTGATGAGCCCATGACAAGCAACCTAAATGGAATTCTGACAGGCCTTCACAGCCTCGTACATAAACATAATTAATCAACATTGAATATACACTCAATAAGCTACAGAAAGCAAAGTGTAAGGATAAAGGGAAAATCAACAGACTGATTACCTGGATGATAGGAATTGCAAAAGCCTGCCTGAATGATGCAGGGCACACAGGTGAAGTATTCCCAAGAAGCCCCCTTTCATAACTGCCTGCAATGACCCACCCTCCTTTGGCTCCTGCATATCCTGCCTCTCTCCAGTTCTCCCCCCACCCCGCTACCTTATTCTCATCTTTTGGGCTCTAACATTCCTATTTCCTGGTGAATTGAAATTGGGAGCCTCAAGCAAGGAATACATGGTATATGGTATTTTGATTCAATTAAGTGTGGAACACAAAAGCGAAACCACCCTTTCCACTTCACTACTCTTCACCTATGGAATTGCCCACACATCTCATTATTGTCACATTTATCATTCAATTCCTTCCATTTTCTTTGTTTCAACATCTCTTCTTTTACAATTCCTCATTCCATGTAGCAACTCTAATTTGACTTGTTTTTTGGTAACAGGCTAGTCAATTATCAACTAGAGGGGTAGTTGCAGAAGTGCCCCCTAATAAAATAAATGTAAATAACATTTCCAGATTTAAAAAACAAAAAACCCCAAACAGACAAAAACCTTTTCTGTACTTTCTACTCACTACCTGATGTCCCCTGAAGTCACATGAGACAGGGACGTTGTCAGGCAGGTGTAGAGGAAAATTGAGAATAAAGGAAAAGAAGAGGAAACTAAATGATAATCAGAGTCAAAAGCAAAATGAAAATTGATAAGTAAATATTCAAATAAATGTCCCCCCAAACACATTAGGCCATTCTTTAGAACCTAACTATTACTTGAAGACCCCACTACCTAATAATTTTTCCCCGAAAAATGTAGTGACGTGCTCTCATCCTGGGCCCCTCTGAACAAGGAGTAATGCTGTTGCTATTGCCTGTACGATTTCCATAGAAGTTCAAAGAACCACATAACTCAGATCACCCCTTCTCATAAAAAAGGAGGCAAATAAGAAATCAATCAGAGCTAGTAAATTGGGACAATCGCACAACTCAGTCTTTAGTGACTAGGAAGCTGCCATGTTTTTCAGCAATTAAATGCTTACCACATGATTGTAAACCTGGCTCTGGCTGGCTGACTGTCTACACAAAGGACAAATTGGTTTAATGACCAAGATGGCAGTTTTTGTATTTGCCTTTGGAAAAATAAGGAGCAATTGCCCACATTTTCATTCTAAAGCTGCATTGAATAGTAATAAAAAAAACGGAAAAATCCAAAGCAGTTTATAAATATAGCAAGAGATGATTTCCAGGGCTCTTCTCAAACAGAATGCATTGAAGTGACGGGAAAATCATCCACTGTAGACCTAAACAAAGATGCTTCATCTCTCATCCCTTCCTATTACGTGAGAAAATAGAGTGTGCCAACCAAAGAAATCAACAATAACTTGCTTCTGTGAACTTTAAAATTATTTTAGCAGCTCAGGTCGCTGGTGTCTAACAAAAGAAAACTTAAAGAATGTCAACCTGAGCTCACAGTGGTGTCCACAGGGCATGTGGATATAGACAAGCACGCACATGGGAGAACGCAATCTCAAAATAAGCCTGTCAAAGCCAATTTAAAAATACTCTATCATGCTGTTAAGAAACACCTCATTATAAGGAGGGACTCTGCTTTCGGGTGGTGGTATAAACAAACCTAGTATTTATACTGTGTAGATTAATGCTTTCCTAATATTTTGTGCAATTCTTCAAAGACAGGGTATTATAGGAGATACGAGAATGTAGGAATTAAAAAATATACTAACTTGTATAATGGAAATGTATGAAACATAAATTTAAAATAATAAGGACCAAGCTACAACACATTTTTTGTGCCTGAATTATCCAATTTAGGTATTTACATACATTACGGTGACTGTCAGTTTTCCACATCACTTCTGTGCTGCATAAATCTGATGAAAAGGACCCACGGCATTAATATATTATTTATTCATTTATTTGCAAGATTTATCTAGCATATGGTATCCAAATAGCTAACGGCATTTACCCAGGGCACTGTACACTTGCAGTATTTTTAACATTAGGAAGGACCTTAGAAACAACAAGTAAGTAGAAAATTATTTTGACTTTTTTGGGTACTGTGAGTCTCTCTGTAAAGGGTGAAAAACATGAGTTTAATTTAGTGAATTTCAATCAGAAGAAAGATTAAGGGACGATATGGTTCCAATATTTCTAATTCATATCCTGAAGCGTGAGAAGCCTGTGTTCCTAAAGTTGCTAAAATAATGTTAATATTGAATATAGCAACCTATTAAGATCTTATCCTTGTTTGGAATTGATGCTGACCAAATTTCAAGGTAGGTGTACAGACAGGTGAAAAATGTTTATGCACCTAACACAGCAACAGCAGGCAAATTCTGATTTCTTCTTTTTCCCCCAAATATTTTATTTATTTATTTTTAGACAGAGAGAATAGGAGGGAGAAAGAGAGGGAGAGAAACATCAATGTGTGGTTGCTTCTTTCATGACCCATGCTGGGAACCTGGCCTGCAACCCAGGCATGTGCCCTGACTGGTAATCAACCAGGAAACCCTTTGGTTCTCAGGTCAGCGCTCAATCCACTGAACCACACCAGCCAGGGCTCTTTTTTTTCTTTTTCTGATCAAGAGTCTCCCAGGATTTGCCCTTATCCTCAGGAGAGCTCTATTTCTCACTCTTGCTCATGTTCACCTGCTCCTGCCAGCATGTCTGTGAAAGGTTTTGAAATAAATGCCTCAGACTTGTCTACATCAAAGTCTCATTACTATAGCACTGCAGAAAGTCACATTTTAATTGAAGGATGAGATTTTTGAGATTCAAGTAGATTAAATAGGATGGCCAATATATCCGTTAGTTACTGATTTAAGGCAGCTCCAGGTCAAATCTGGGAGTGTGTGCATATTATTTAATGCTGTTTGAGTTGATGTTGTTCCCTCAGGGTCAGTTGGAACCATATGCCACTTGAGTTTTCCTCCGAAATGAGTGGGATATTTTTTTCTCAAATAAACAAGAGGAAAAGATCTGTTCTTTCAAATTGAGAAGAGAATTTCTGTTTCCATGTGGGTCCTATAGAGAATAACATAACACAGTACCATGTTAAAGGAAGCTGTGTTTTGGTCTTAGGCTCCAAGAATAACTGAAAATACTTGAGGCTCCGTGCACCAGATGACCTCACAGGCCTTTCCCTCCGTACCTCTGTGGAGATGGCTTGTCTGTAACTGTCGATGCCTTGGAAAGACTTCAAACCATATCTTTTCAGCCACAGCCTGAGTTTACAGGACCTCTCTGTGACAGCAGCCAAGTGATCTGGCCAGGACTTTTGTTCCATGCTTGAACTCATTCTTTGCCAATAAAGTTCAACCTATTCTGATTGCTGGTTCTTGCACCCTCAAGTTCCATAGGGAATTCCCTAAGTACAGTGTAGCTCTCACTCAATATTATCCTATTTTGATAGTGCTGCGTGGGATCCTGGCTACCCCAACTAAGGGGTGTACATCAGCACTTCTTCTTCCCCGAAATTGGTGCTCCACCTAATTTAACAAGATTGTCTAGTTCTACTGAGGTTAAATTTACTCAAACTAGGACAAGATGTTTTCTTTCTACATTTATAAATGAAAGATTTTGTGTCCAAAGAATCGTTCTGGGGAGCCCTTCCCTGCTCTCCAAGACTCCCTCCTGAATATGTCCTTTCTGAAGCACACAGCACATGGCAAGGGGCTGGAAGGAAAGTGTGACTAAGTGTGAGAAGGCCTAGTTCCAGGCTGGTCATTAATTATGGGCTTGCTTTTAGGCAAATCTTTATAGTTTCTTTAAAATGTAGATTCCCCATATCAAGCTAAAAGAGATTCCCTATGTACCATGTGGAAAATGTACATATGAGAGTTTGAAAAGATTTTTAAAGGGACTGGGTGTGAGCAAACCAGTACAAGTACAGAGTGGTTTTAGTCACAGAACAGCCATTGTTTTTCATCATGTCCTTTCTCCTCTATTCTATTTTTTATTTTTGTTGAATCAGATCTTTATTCAACTTGTTTGAATTAGTGAAATCAAAGTTTGTATAAATTACTATGATGAGTCCTGGGGCTGGAAGATTAATAGCACAGGTTTCTATCTTTAAACAGCTTATAAGTCCATAAGAGAGACAAACCAAACCAATGACTAGTCTTTGAAAACCATGACAAGGGCATCCTTTATGGGATTTCATCATCAGAGAAGACTTCCTGAATGAGGTGATATTTCAAATGAGGGTTGAAGGAAGAAAAAAATGCAGGCTGTGGCAAGTAGAAGAAATGAGAAGTATATCTCCATTAAAATAGAACAATGTGTACAAAGGGTCAGGGATAACATAGAAATTAGTGTTTGAGAATATGTAACTGGAAAAGGCACCAGCATTCTGGCTGCCCGTTACTACCAAACCCAATAAGCAATGACAGTGATTGAATCCTTATGGGTGCTTTATTCAGATGGCTGGTGATCTGAGAAGGTGGTGGGTTCACACCCTAACAGACCATCTTGTCTTTCTTTTCAGGCCAGACCTTTAATAACAGGGGAGTAAACAAGGTGTGGTGAGGGCTTTGAGATTCAGAAGTTGCAACATTCCTGTCCCGGGCAGTTAGCTGTTCCCAGGGGCAAGGCGGTCCTCTTTCTCTCCCTGGAACACAAAGGCCCAGATGCCTCCAGTTGTTTCTAGGCGGTAACCTCTAGCAGTACCCCAAGGAGGTCGGCTGTTTTCCCAGGAGCCAGGATGGGCCTTACCTGTAGTTTCTGAAACAAAAGTTTTAACATACACATTACTTGCTAGACTTACAACTTTTCACCTTAAGCTAAAATTTTCCAAGTCTTGAATCCCCTATTGATGATCAGTTTCAATCATCTCAATATTGTAGCAGGACAAAGTGAGTGGAGGGGAGAGAAGGCAGGGCACCAAGCTAGAGTGGCATTCAGGGCCCTTTCAAGTCATATGAAAAATCTCGGGCTTTATCAGAGGCTTGAGCAAACCACGAGCCGTTGCTGTTGTTGTTTAAACAGAGATAAAATCAGTCATGGATGCATGCAGATGTGTGGGGTGTCGAGACTAATTGCTATAAGTAATTTCCATTTTGAGATCATATATATAAATTAAGTGGTTGGATGATGTCCTTCAAAATGATTTTGTGATTTAGTCCATGACAAAATGTAATTTGAGTTGTTAAAAACTTGGCCTGACATGAAGAAATGATTTGGTTACAACCTGAAAGTGAGGACATGGAATTTCGCACTGCAAAACCACAGGCAGTGTGGCCATTAAAGTGACGTGTGTACGCAGGTACGCCCATTACATCGAGAAAAAACAGGTTTGGTGACCAACTAGAATTGTGATTTCATGGTATTTATCTTCAAGGAACCAAAGAAAAGTTGAAAACAATTTTGTAGTGAGTCACTTAGTCATGAATAAAGGCATTTTTACTTTACAAATATAGAATTATCTTAAATAATTTCAATATAAAGTGTAGCCATTATGGTAAAAATGTCCCTTTAAAATGGTTATTATTATTATTTGGACATTAATCATGGTGAAGATTGTGAACTATCACAATACTGTAGTCAGTTTCTTTGCTCTAGTCTGTTTCTAGGTCTCCATATTTCTTTGGTATTTAATGAAATTGATATTCAATGAAATTGATAATTTCATAAATTAAAGATTAATTTATGAAAATTAATTGATATCAATTTATACCAATTATATAAGGTTGGTAAGTGTTCAAGAGGAGAAGTTTCAATTGTTGCTGTTGTTGTTTTTAAAGGCTTGTGATTTATAATAAAATTTTTCAATCTCGGTGTCTAATTTCCTGGTGGTCTTCACAGTATTTTATTAACCAAGGCAATGCAGATTTATTATGTGCTCCGTACTCATAGACACAGGACTTCTTTTCTCCTTTCTTCTTACTCTACCTTCTTCTTTTGCTATTCATCACAAGCAATCACTTTTTCCCTTTCCCCGTGCAGTCTGTGGTGCTGACTTTGCCGAGCCTTCAGAAGCCATTTCAAAGCCTCTGCTTGCTTATTTTTGGATACAGAGTTTCGCCCCCAAGGGAATTAATTTCCTGACCTCTCCTAGCTCCTAATAACTAACACATCCACTCTAACCCACATCTATCCAATTATAGTTTATCCATAATCTTTGGAAATTAGTTAAAATTACTTTAAAATATTCGTCTTCTATTTACATGGGAATAGCAAACGAGGCTCATTTCCTGGTGTATCTTTTTTCAGGTTAAACTGACTAATTTCTGTGCTTCGTGTCTGAAGAGACCTGTACCAGATAATTTTACAACTTTTCTAACCAGATAGCCATGTGGAGGTACAAAATGACTGTTCATTTGAGTGATAAAAATGAGCATGTAGGAGGAGAATCTTTTATTTCTCGGTGAAACAATTAGTGCTAACATTAAATGCAAAGGTCTTTTTTTATTTTTGTCTTTTAATTACAAACATTTTTAGCATGGTCTTTCTGTTTGAACCTATACTCAGTGCTCTGCAATTTATGTTTTAACCTCTATGACGCGAGGAAGATATTAATATATGCATGAAGAGTTGGAGTGAACGTAATTACGGTGGCACAGTGATAAACACATAGCTATTTTGCCTGGCAATATTATGCATTTAGCAGGTTTATTTGTTTAACAGTTCTAACTATAATTATATTTTGCCATTTGGGATTTTTAGCCATATAACAATCAAACAATCGTAGTTCTTCCCTGGCTGTTAGTCTGAGAAGATTGCATTCATTATTAAAAAAGTCAGTATTTGTTTATTTAATTTTTTCTTAATGCCTGAAAAGCAATCTAAAAAAAGAGACAACTTTCTTTGTTGCTGATACTATGCGAGTCACGTGGACACTAAACAAATCATTTCCCATTCCCACATTCAGCAAGGAAAGATGATAAACAGGGTTTTGGCCCCGGGCTTGCTGGGTCACAGAAACGGTACTGAGTTCTCTCACACAAATTTGGAGTTACATGTTCATCCTCAACACCCTGGCTCCAGATCACATGCAGAGAATCTTAAGCGTTTCGGGGAGCACAGTAACAAAAAGTAAACAGGCAACACGTACCGAAGGTGGGTAAGTGGATGCAGAGGGCAGCCTGCGTAAGAGTCAGGAGTTGCTCTGTTGTGTTTAACAACAGCAAAAAACGATCTCTCTGAAATTCTTCCCTGCCAGGCAGTGAAGCAAAGATTTGGGTAAACCCCGAGAAGGTGAGTTTGTAAGAAAGTAATGAGTTCATGTTATCTCAGTGAAAATTTGGGGAAATGTACTGATTGCTCTTTTGCAGAAGGATGATAAAGTTATGAGCTCATTATTTTGGTGCTTATGCAGAATGCAGTGAAGGCTTCTGGACTGAAAGCTTTTTCTGTCTCCCATCAGGTGATGCCTATTCAGAAACCTACCTCTGCCATGCTCTTTTAGCTAAGCCAAATTATTTCTGCATAAAATTATTTTCATAAAAGCAGATTTTCCCCCATATCTGGCCTAAAGACATTTCACTTGGCTTGTGTGGTGTTGTTTTTGGAAGGATAACTTACACATAGTCAAGTGGACAGATCTTAGGTGTGCTATGTGACAAACTGTACTTATGAATGTATCCACGTCACCCCCTCTCAGGTCAACGTGGAACATTGGTGGCATCCCAGAGGCTCCTGCATATCTCCCTCCCAGGACTTCCCGTTCCCACAGAGTCACTTTCATAGCCAGCTAGCTATTTATTTATTTGTCAATGCAGATTTAAGTTCAATGGATAGGGATATTTCTTTAAGATACTGTTATTGATTTTATTATTTTGGCCTCAAAGTTTTTAAGTGCAACTGTTCCTCCCTGACAAATAGAACTGCAAAGCACAGTGCAATAAGAGACAAAATTTCTTCATTCATTCAGTGAACAAACATTCATTATAATACATGAAATGTGTTTGTTGCTGGAAACAGAAAGATTAAAATACAAAAAAAATATACCACGGAACCTGCCCTAAAGGTAGTTACATCCTTTTAGGCTATTATTTTAACTCTGGCTGAAAGTGTATATATGTGTGTTTGCATGCACACACAACACACACATACTCATGCAGCTTTTATTTATTTTATTCATTTTTCCTCCTGCATAAAACTGAAAAAGATCAGATGAAGTGATTATCTTGATGATTAGTGGCCTTATTGGGTTCAAGCAAGCATGTTCTGTGCCTGGTAGATTTATTCAGGTGTCTGTGGTTTGCATCCCGTTGTCTTGTGACTGACCGGCTTCTGTCTGACTGGCTTCGGCCTTTTGCCTCCCCTCTTAGCATGGTGCTTCATCTGGGCCACCCACTCGGTTTTCAATAATGACTTTCCTAGAGCGTATTTTCACTTTCTCTTCCTCCATGCCCTGAAGCCATGAAACATCTCCTCAGATGATTCTGTCTGCTGGCACCCTTTCCTGGGTTGCACCCCAAAAGTAGAATTCCTACAGCAGACTCACTCTAGTAACGAGATTCTTTTGACATAAATATTTGCATTAACAGCAATTTTCCAGTTTCCTTGGTTCCACCAGAAAATGTAACTTTTTCCTTGGAAATTCTTTTTCCTTGAAATTTTCTTGGAGAATTTCTGATTTAACAGCTTGGTAAGTCAGTATTTTTTTTCCAGGAATACAGTTTTTCTATATGGTTAAATTAGAGCACTCGGTTGTGGAACTCCTATCTGTGAGCATGTGGACCTCTAATGTGGCCAACGATCCTCAATTCTAAAGCACACATCCTCCTGCACTGGTCCACTTACATCTGTATGTTTTTTGCAACTATCGTTTAGCCACTCATTATTTTTGCAGGTCATTAAGACAGGAACCCTCCTTGAACTTGTCAAGCTCCCCCTTCACAAATTTAACTTCAGTTTGAAAAGAAATGCAACTGAGGAAGCAATTGCTATGTATCTTAAAGTATAGGTATCTGGCATGCCCTGCAAGGAAAAAAGCAGTAAACTATCGTGGGAATATAATGTCAGAACACACACACACACATACACATTTATTCTGACAGAAGAAAAGCACCACACTATGGACTATGTGTGTTTATTCAACCACAGCTTTGTTATTCTCTTTCACGTTTGTGCTGGATTGAAACATTGGGTTCTGTGTTCCATGGCACTGTGCAATTAGCAGGATATTTACTTACAGAATAGAGGAAACTGAAGCCTGCTCCCCATGCATGCAAGAGCACTGTGGCCATTAAACATATAGAGATGAAAAGAGTAGTTCCATGGTAGTTCAATTCATTCCCCCCTGGTTCTTGTGCTTTTTCTGAAGTTTCAGGGTGTGATCTAATTTTGCCTGTGACACGTATGTTGGACATTTTGACACCCTGGAGAATACACTGCATTTGAGCCCACAAACTGATGACTGCCTTCTTGGTGGCCCTCTGCCTGGTCCTTACCGATAGCAGAGCACACCTTCCCTAAATTGCAATAGCTGTATCAAGTGTGGGGCACATCTTACAGTGTGTAAAAACCACCATAATAATCTTTTACCCACAGCACCACTGAACGTTTCTTTTGAAAATAGGTATGCTATGAAGAATTAGAATACAATTTCAAAACTTAGTGAAGTAATACAAAATAGTTCTTTGGAAAAAATTAAATTTTGGTGAAGAGTTTATTCTTGCCGAATTTTGTAAAGTGTGTAGTTTGCCCCTTGCATTGGGTTCTGCATGTTGCAGAGCATCACGTGGCTGAACATGGGGTCTTTCCTGTGTTCTCTTCTTTTAGAAGCTGTGTGTCTTTCTCTCAGAAATGTATTTGAGAACTAATCATTTCAAAGTGCTCATCCATACACAGAATAAAGTGTTCTTTGACATCCTCTCCTAAATAATTTAGTTATTGGAGCAGTTATTCCTCTCAAATTTGTTTTGCAAATGTGTGACTTCTTTATAGTTTTTATTTTTCCAATGCTTTGATGCACCAGACTTTATTGACTGAGAAGTAGTTGAAGTTTTACTGGGACATTTGCTAGTGTAAAACAGAGTGAAGTGTTGCTCAGTATTCCTGTTTCAATATGCATCTGTGCTTCCAATTTATCAGTACTTATTAAAGTATTCCTAAAAAATTTAACCAGCACTCTCTGTTGAGCATTTCTGATATATCGAATATTGTTAATTTAAACTGTTTCTCTTTTAAAGGAATGTGTGTCAATTTAAAAATAATAAACACAGTGTAATATTGGAAGTTTTAGCCACAGTGATCAGACAAGAAAAGGAAATAAAGGGCATTCAAATCAGAAAGGAGGAAACAAAACTGTCATTGTTTGCAGATGACAAGATAGTGTACATAGAAAATCCTATAGACTCCACAAAAAAACTGCTCAACCTAGTAAATAAATTTGGCAAAACAGTAGAATATAAAGTCAATATCCATAAATCAAAGGCATTTTTGTATACCACAATGAAACATCAGAAGAAGAAATAAAAAAATCCATTTGATATAGCAACAGCAAAAATAAAATACCTAGGAATAAACCTAACCAAGGAGGTAAAAGATCTGTATGCAGAAAACTATACAACACTGAAGAAAGACATCAAGGAAGATACAAACAAATGGAAACATATACCATGTTCATGGATTGGAATAATTAACATCATCAAAATGTTCATACTACCCAAAGCAATGTACAGATTCAATGCAATACCTATTAAAGTACCAATGGCATATTTCATAGACAGAGTATTTTCAAATACTTCAAAAACTTATATGGAACCATAAAAGACCCCAAATAGGTGCTGCAATTTTGAGAAAGAAGAGCAAAGTAGGAGGGATCACAAAACCTGATACCAAACTGTATTACCAGGTCACTGTAATCAAAAAAGCCTGGTACTGGCATAAAAACAGGTACATAGACCAATGGAACAGAACAGAGAGCCCAGAAATAAACCCAGGTGTTTGTGGTCAATTAATATTCAACAAAGGGGGCAGTAACATAAAAATAGTCTCTTCAACAAATGGTGTTGGGGGAAATGGACAGCTACGTGCAAAAGAATGAAACCTGACCACCAACTTACACCATATACCAAAATAAAGTTAAGATGGGTAAAAGACTTAAATATAAGCCATGACACCAATAAAATCCTAGAGGAGAACATTGGCAGGAAAATCTTAGATATTTCATGCAGCAACATTTTTACTAATGTGTCCCCTGGAGCAAGGGACATAAAGGAAAGAATAAACAAATGGGATCTTATCAAAATAAAAAGCTTCTGCATGGCTAAAGGAAATAGTATTAAGATAAAAAGAGAACCAACTGTATGGGAAAACATATTTGCCAATGATACCTCAGACAAAGGTTTAATCTCCAAAATATACAAAGAACTTACATGATTCCACTCTAAGAAGACAAGCAACCCAATTAAAAAATGGGCAAAGGACTTGAACAGACATTTCTCCAAGGAGAAAAGTACAGAGGATCCAGAGAGACATGAAAAGATGCTCAATATTGCTAGCTATCAGAGAGATGCAAATTAAAACCACAATGAGATATCACTTTACACCGGCCATAATGTCCATCATGAACAAAGCAACAAACAACAAGTGTTGGAGAGGTTGTGGGGAAAAGGGGACCCTCGTTCACTCTTGGTGGGATTGCAGACTGGTACAACCACTATGGAAAACAGTATGGAATTTTCTAAGAAAACTAAAAATGAATATGCCTTTTGACCCAGCAATTCCACTGCTAGGAGTATATCTAAGAACCCTGAAACACCAGTCCAAAAGAACCTATGTACCCCAATGTTCATAGCAGCACAATTTACAATAGCCAAGTGTTGGAAGCAACCTAGGTGCCCATCAGTAAATGAATGAATCCAAAAACCACGGTACATTTACACAATGGAATTCTATGCAGCAGAAAGAAAGAAGGGGCTCCTACCCTTTGCAATAGAATGGATGGAACTAGAAAGCATTACTCTGAGTGAAATAAGCCAGGCAGCGAAAGACAAATACCATATGATCTTACCTTTAACAGGAACATAATGAACAAAATAAACAAGCAAGCAAAATATAGTCAAAGACACTGAAATAAAGAACAAGCTGACAGTGACCAGAGGGAAGAGGGGAGAGAATTTCAGGGGAAAAAGGGAAGGGTTTGTGGGAACAAGTATAAAGGACACATGGACAATAACGGGGTGAGGGAGGAAGGAGGGAGGGAGGGGGGGAGGCTTGGAGGGGTGGGCTGGAATGGGGGTAAAAGGCAGAAAACTGTACTTGAACAACAATTAAAATAAAAAAACATATATGTATATTTTTGTTTAAAATCAAAACCAGTGCGGGAGGGTGTGTGCTTTAGAATTGAGTATTCCTGGCCACATTCAAGGTCCATATGCTCCCAAATGGGAGTTCCATTATGGAGCACCCTAGCTTCAGGATTGGTAAGAGTGCACGTGAGCAAAGATGGAGAGAAAAGGAGCAAAACCACAATAATTTCTTCTTGTTATTCTTTGGTATTATTGGCACATTGAAAAATTAAAGCCAGTCAATTTTACCTGTTATATGCTACGATATGCAAACTGCCCCGAGACTGCCACTTAGTCCTCTCACGAGATCTGGGATGAATAAATGGCTGTGCACTGGGGCCACCACCGGCCACGGAGCTTTGAAGGAAAAATAGGTAAAGAAAGTTAGTGAAGAGACATGGTTCCTAATCCTGTATCCTCGAGTGCTGTTTGGACTCATGAAAGAAAACTGCCCATGAATTCTGTGTGTAAATAGGAAAGTTAAATCCATAAAACTGAGGAAAGGCCCTTATAGCAAACAATCATATGTCATCATTTTTCTGCTTTTCACAGTCCAAGATTTATAATAAGTATATTTCTGGGTAAAGTGAGCATGAACAAATACTGCAATATAAATTCCATAAAAAGCTGCAGGGTGTATGAAATTCATGGCCAGTAACAACCAAACAAAAATCTTTAGCTTTGTGCCCATGTAATTTTTAGCATTTTAGCTAAATACAGCTTAGGTTGCACTAGATGATTTTGCATGTCCTAGTAAAAATTAGAAACGGCATGAAAACCAGTTGAGTGAGCTCCTGCAAAATAATATAAAGGTAAGTTCCTCTCCTTGATAACTACTGATGTTGTGAGCAGAAAACACACTCATACTATCAAAACTAAAAATAAAATCCAACAAGTTTTTCTGGGTGAAATTTGGACAGGTGACTGACTTCAAAGTTTTGTCTAAAGGAGGATAATGGTTATATACAATAGAACAAATAGCCCAAATCATGCCTGTGAATAAAATGAAGTTTGTCTGCTGGTTCACTGATGTGAAGACCTTACATTAAGTTAATAATGAAAAACTAGCTATACCAATAATCCAGCAAATCTTAACAATGTAGTTACTAACCTATTAATAAATGTTATATATATATATATACACACACATACATTTTATCTTCAACACAGTTACCAGTTACAATATTCTTAGATAAAATAATTAGTTCATTGTTTGGATTTTGAGAAAGCAACATGGCATTCTACAGAACTAATAAAGATTTTGAAAATCATGAGCAGATTCTACCAAAAGTTGTCCCTGTAACAAACTGAATAGCATATATTTTATGAATTACTTTATGCTTTTAAATTTCAAAAAAATAGCACAGAATTACTTATAGAATTAAAAACACTTAAATTTTTTGAGTAACATATTTAAAGTAATATATTCTCAAAAATATATTTTTTAAAAAGATAAGTAGTCATTACCTGACTGTTTTTAATTATTCCTCAGACTGCTTGGAAATTAATCATATTGTTTTTCACACTTCTACTAGATGTTGAGGCATTAAATTATGGAAATAAGTATGAGGAAAAGCATATATAACTGACTTTTGAGAGAAATAACCAAGGGATTTATCATACATTGATAAAAGGTAAAGATGGCCTTTGAATCTCTGAAAAAATGTCAACATTGTCCTGTCTCCTAGTAGGCTGGGACCACTCAGAGATTCGGAAGGCCACGGCCTGCATCCATAGTAGTTGGCACATCCACACCCATTCAGCATGATTTGACCTGCTGGAAGGTCACTGTTTGGGCAGTCAGTGCATACGAAGACATGCAAGAGGTGGGGTAGTTGAGGTCTGAGCAGGGATGAGTAGGGTGTTGACCCATCATCTCCAGAAACCCTGGTTTGGCCTGGTGAGGGCTATCGGTGCCACAAAACCAGGTGGAAATTGTCTCTGGAAGAACCTAACCCTGAGTCTCATCCTATTTTTATAGGTTTTGCAACTTTGGGCAAAGCAGTTAACGGGTCTGAATAAGCTTTTACTCATCTTTCAAATAGGAATAATAATGGTCTTGCCTCTTAGGGTTATTGTAAGAATAAAATAAAGTTATGCTTATAAATGTTTAGTTCCATGTTTTTATAGACTAAGGACTCTATAAATGGTAGCTACTGTATTATAGCTACCTATTATATTTGCCTACATAGGCTATATAAAGCATTTATGCCTTTATTCAGAGGTGTGTATATCCAAGGCTTAGCTTGATATGACTCTGTGATTATCAGATGCCAGCACATTTATTACGGGGGGATCATCCAACAAACAATAGCCCGCTGACCTTTAGGGAAATCTTATGAGAAGTACATATGGTTGAACTTTAGGGAAACATAACCCACAACATTCCCAAACATTATACATAAAATCCTATTGTGAGGTACATCAAGAAAAAAGAAATGCTGCCGGCAGTGAATCTTTAAGTCCAAGTTTGATGCTGTACCTACGAGAGGACTCCCTGAAGGTGTGGGGTCAATGAAGGGAATAATGATACAGGGTTTGAGGGAGACATTCCTGAGAACTGTTGGGTGGCCAGCAGAATCTAGAAGGGCAAAGAGTAACAAACTCAAATTATCTGTGAAATTTCCACAAAGACAATAAAGACATATTTTCCTGGTATAACGGACCTAATTTTCTCTTATGCTAATCTATCACATGGTCAATTTAGGTACTTAGGAATCTGACTCCTATGGATAATGGCCCTCTAACAGGTAATGCAGATGTATAATCTGAACCCTTTAACATATTTCTGTGTACTGTGGGTGGTCCCAGAGAAAGTCAGGAACCGCTACTGATTTTCTAATATTGTTTCATATTTATAAAACATTAAACTTTTTTGAGAGACTTATTAGCTAGAATAAATATATTTTATCAATGAAAGAATGAAGAAACCAAAGCACCCACTCAGATTCATAAAACAACTTGTTGTAAAACCAAGACACACCACTTCTGAGGCAGTGTTTTCAGTCTCTTCCTGTTCACTGGTCACAGGGCCACTTGGGATAAAATGGTGCATACCTATGTTTATAGTCCAGAATTCAAGTTTTTCAAAATTCCAGATTGAGTTGGATTTACCTGTTTGCTTCCCCAAATTGCTTATTAAAGCAGTTTTTGACTATGACCAAAATTGAAAACATGTAAGTATTGAAGTAGAACCACATGCTATTTTCATCCAATGTAGAGCAGAAAACGTTGACAAGAATCTAAAACTCTTGTTGGATGATAGCCTACTGGCTTCCAAAGAGAGTAGATAAGCAATGTATGAATACCCAAACATTTGGATATTTTTTATCTTCTCTAAATCCTTATACAAACTTTAAAAATCCTGTCCACTACACATTTATCAACACAATGTATTTGGAAACAATAAGGGAGAATCAATGAGGCATCGAGTTGGCAGGAGAGTGGAACCTGAATTCAAGACTCGGCTTTGAAACGCATGGCTGTTGCTGTGTTGCAGAGACATTCCACTGGGAAAGGAAACCTGATGATAAGCCAGGAGCACATGCTGCATTTGGTATCTGTGAGAACGGTAGGACTAGGTTTGTGGAAGAGAATCCCAGCAACATTACTCATCCTGAACCCAGCTCATAAAATGGATGCCACAATGCATGAAGGAGCTTTAGTCCAAGAATTACTTAGGTACTTCATGATACTTAGGTACCTGCCAATACTATTTGAGATGATTAGTAAGTTTGTACCAGCAGAAGAGTGGAAATAAAGTGACAGTGTAAGGCCTGTGGTGGGTATTTATTGATTTCTCAAGTATCCTAAGAGAACATGTGAGAGAAGGAGAAAGGGAGGGAAAGAAAGGGAAATATTGGCATTGGATGCAAATACAAGAAGTTGTCTACTTACATAGTCCTTTTGCTTAAGAGATAAAATAAAATTATTTTAAAAGATTTTATTTATTTATCTTTAGAGGGGAAGGGAAGGACAGAAGGAGAGAAATATCAATGTATGGTTGCCTCTTGTGCGTCCCCTGCTGGGAACTGGCCTGCAACCCAGGCATGTGCCCTGATTAGGAATCAAACTGCGATCGTGTGGTTCGCAGGCCTGTGCTCAGTCCACTGGGCTACACCAGCCAGGGCCTATGTGTTTTAAAGAAAGAGGACATTCTATAACCTTAGATTGTGCTTTAGCCAAAGACCATGGGTTAGTTGTAAACTAAAACTATAGTTTTTTTCCTAAATCCTAGAATTTCATCTACAAATCCTTCAATAAAATCTATTTTTTGCTTAAGGTAGCAATATAATAATCTGATCTGAATGCTCAGATTTAAATTTTTATTGCTAATTTTATTTGTTTATTGCCACTTATATACAGTGTTCTACCTTCATTTTATATATCTGTTAAAAAAGCTATATTGGCTTTCCAATAAAAATTATAATAGTTTTACTGTTTTACAGATTTTGGATTAATAGAATGTTATTGACCTAATTTTGAAAGAACAAATTCTGTTTATTCTAATCTATATTCTTTTTGACTTTACTATAGTGAAATTTCATTTTTCTAACATTGAGTAGACACATTAGAAATAAAGAATTATTAAAGATTCTCTTTGAATTGCTTTTGAATGGAATAATGACAACAGTTAAATGAAAAACTTGCTTTAGAAAGTATTAATAAATTAACTTACCACTGATACTTGTTGGAAGTTGGAATGACTATAACTATATTTTTAGCTTTTGGCTTTCTTATACACTTTTTCATACACTCATAGAAAATGGAGTTTTCCTAGTTTTATAGATAGAGAAGTATACTTTATTAATTCACTTAATTATTTATTGAGGAAATACTAGTGCCATTATATAAAACAGAGAGGTCCCCTGCTTTCATGGAGATTATATCCTGGTAGGAAAGAAAGAAAATAAATACACCACAGATGCAGTAATGTTATATCCAGATAATTTCTATGAAGGAGGTAACATAGGGTAATATTGTAGAGTTTGAATGGATAGTAGGAAAAACTTTCATAAAAACTAATGTGAAAGAAGCCTTCTTTGAGGTTATTGCATTTAAATGGATCTGAATGATGAGGAGAAGCCAACATTTAAAGATATTTGGAATTAATCTGACTTTGGAATGTGCTTCCCAGATATAAAAGTAGGAACATCTTAGTAAAACACCTTGCCCACAGCTAGAGTTTCACTGTGAATCGCAATGGCACCTTCCTATATTTTGGGTCACATCCCGACCTCCTGGCCTCTAGAGGATGGGCTGTGCAGCTGCCAAGCATTCAGTCCACCTCCCAGATCAGTCTGGCCAGGATGATGGGGTAAAGACCAAACCCCTTTCTATTCTTTCTGGGCACATAATAAATCATATTTCTCTACTTCTTGTGCAGCTAGGGATGGCCATGTGACAAGTGTGCTGCTAAGAGGGTGTGAATGGGGTGATAAATGCTGCACACATCCCTCTTTTCCTCCTTCTCCATCTCTTGCCAGGACTTTAAGTACCTAAACGAGGTTGGATCCACATGGTAGACAGTCCCTGGATAGTGAAATAACCATGTGCAAGGTGACCTCTTCAGAAGTGCTTATTTTTGACTATACTACATGAGTAAATAATAATCAACTTCCCTTCGTTTAAGCCACTGAGTTTCGGTTAAAGTGGTTTGTGTTGTATTAACTAAACTAATGTAGCTTCTGTGTTCTTTTCTTTTTTATATATGCTCTGTTCTCATTTTTTCTGACTAAATATCTTATAATGCTGCCTCCAAATTACTTTCTGCTGTTCAAACGCCTCTGTGTCTTCCTAATTTATAAATAATGAGTAGCCACTGCCAGAGGCAGAGGGTCTACAAGCTTAATGGTTGTTGGCAAGTGTCCACAGTCTCAGGGGATGAGAACACAGCAGGGGCAGAGATTCCACATGTGGTGATACTTTTTTCCCCTGCGTGGCTTAAAGCATGCTTTGCACCAATGTCTAGTACAGTTCTCATAAGCTAAAGTGCCAGACTCTTTTCTAGGGCAGGGACATAAGGTGTGTCTGATTCGGCACCCTGAGAATGAAAGGAAATGCAAGGTACATCTTGCTTAAATAAAATCTCCTGATGTAAAACATGAATTATCTTTAATTTAAAACATGTCATACTCTCACGCTTTTTCTTACATAGGTACCCTGTTTTTCATTCACATAAGGCCGTCTCTCTTATTTCTTAGTGTCCTTCCATTAGTCTTCAAGTGACAAGTGATTTAATATTTACTATAAAAGACACTACAATGTCCATGATGAATGGTGGGAAATTACTTTGAGAGTAGTAATGAGCTGTCTTCAGGAACTAAACAGAAAAAAAAAGATTTAAAGTTCAATTTTCACCCTGGCCAGTGTGGCTCAGTTGGTTGGAGTGTAGTCCATTAATGGAAGGATTGCAGGTTTGATCCTGGTCAGGGTGCATGCCTAGGTGGTGGGTATGGTCCCCAGTCTGGGAGCAAACAATCCCCTATCTTGGTCTGGGTGCAAATGGTAGGCAACAGCCGATGCTTCTCCTTTGCATCAATGATTCTCTCTCTCCCTTCCTTTCTCTCTAAAAAGCAATAAAAAATGTCCTTGGGTAAGGATAAAAAAACAAATAAATAAAAACAAAGTCCAATTTCAGACACAAGAGTGAGGCACCACAGAGCAGTTCCCTACGCTTGCCTGTTTTGCTCTGCGCAGAGAACAAATCACTTTCTTCCTTGGAGACCTTACCAGTCTCATATTCTGGTTTGGAGCTCTGGAGGACTTTAGGCATACCAAGTACAAATTATGACTCTTCAATGGATAGGTTAGAAAACTGGGACTGAGGATGTTGGGGAGAGAAAGGGCTTTGAAATCTGCTAGGTCAGAGTTGGAAACTTGGTTCTCCCACTCTGTATTTCCATGTCTAGGTCTCAGTTTCCTCAGTGGTGATAGTATGGTTTACCTCACAGGAGTGCTGTGAGGTCGCCTATGTAAAGTGCTTGGCAAATAACAGCAATAACAACTGTAACTAGAATAATAAATGAATAAATAAAACAATGAGACTTATGGAGTGCTTGCTGTACATCAAGCATTGTCTTAAGTGTATTGGCTCATCTAATCTTCACAACAGTCCTTGGTGGGAAACTCTATTATCACCTCCACTTTACAAAAAAAGAAAGAAAGCAAGCAGTAAAGAAACGGATTATGTAACTGAGATGGGGTTCTAAATAAATTGTGCTGTTATCTTACTAGAAATTTACATTATTTCTTACTCTCTCCTGTCCCTTCTTTATCTGGACAATAAATATACTGCCTGCCTACAATTTAGGTTGATAATCTTAGGTGCCCAATATCTGTCAGAAAGAAAAATAAGATAAAAATATTTAATTTTAGTGCAATCAGCCTGTCAATTAAAAAGGATATCAAAGAAATCAAAGAAGACCAAAGAAATGGAGAAACATACCATGTTCATGAACCAGAAGACTCAACATTGCAAAGGCATCAGTTCTCCCCAGCATAATTGATAGAATTTACATAATGCCTATTAATATCCCTGCAAGATTGTTGGAGACACAGACATCCTTGATTTTAAACTTTATATGGAAATGCAGAACCTAGAAGAGCTAGCAATATTTTGAGAAGGAAGAATAAAACGGCAAGAATCACCTATCCAACATTAAGGTTACCATATATCTATAGTAATCAAGGCAACATAGTATGGGCAGAGAGATAGACCTATCTATCAGTGGAACTGGAGGACTCAGAAATAGACCCAAAAAATATCATCAGTTGAGAAATCTAAAAACCTTTGAGAACTAGAGCTAGGTAGAGCATTGTTTAATCTCATAAAAGGAAAAATTGATGAATTAAATCCCACCTACATTTAAGTAATAAAAACATTTTTTCATTGTAAAAGACCTTGTGAAGAAGATGGAAAGATAAGCTACAGTCTGAATGAAAATATTTGCAAACAGCATATCTGACGGGTGACTCGTATCTGGAATATATTCTTAAAAGTCTCAAAACTCGACAGTAAAACAAACAGCCTAATTAGAAAACACATAAAATATATGGACAGATTATTTCCTTTTAGAGGATCTACAGTTGGCAACGAAGCACATGAAAAGATGATCAACATCATTAGCCATTTAAGAAATGCAAATTAAAAACATGATGAGATATCGCTCACACTTAGAATGCCTAAAATAAAACAGGTGGATAAAAAGCAAACACTGGTGAAGACTTAGAAAAAGTGGATCTCTTATGAGTTGTCACTGAAAAGCATATGGAAATTTTTTACAAAACTATATGTGACCTAACATTGCACTCCTCAGCATTTCTCCCAGAGAAATTAAACTTACACTCCTGTAAAAACCTGTACACAAGTATTCATAGTGGCTTTACTCATAATAGTCCCAAACTGGAAGCAGCACGAATATGCTGCAGTGTGTAAACATTTAAATAAACGGTGGCCCAGCCTACCATGGAATACTACTTAGAAATAAAAAGGGATAAAATACTGATCTGAGTTTCAAGGCAATTATGTTGAGTGAAAAAAAATCAATATTAAAATAATTACATACATAAAAACAGATTGATTTTAAGCCATTCTCGAAATGTCAAAATCATACAGAGAACACAGTAATGGTCACCAGTCGTTGGGGGGGGGGGGGCAACGTATCATAGGAAGCATAGGACAATGGATCTCTGCGGTGATAGAACAGTTTCCTACTTTGACTGTGGTGGTGGTTACACGGATCTACACATGTGGCAAAATTGCATAGAAGTACATACAGAGACACATACAAATGAGTCCATGTACCACTGGTGAAATCTAAATAAGGTCTATAATTGGACCAATGTCAAATTTCTAGTTTTGACATGGTTTGCTAGTTATGGAAGATTCTACTATTGGGGGAAAATGGGGGATAGGTACACAGGACCTCTCTATATTATTTTTGCAACTTCCTGTGAATTTATTATTATTTCAAAATAAATAGCTAAATGTAATTTTTAAATAGAAAAAAATAGAAGCATGTAGAATGGGGGAAAGAAGGGGAAGGGTTGTCAAGGAACATGTATAAAGGGCACATAGACAAAGGGTGGGTAGAACTGATGGTGGGATGTGGGGTTGGGTGGGGAGGGGGGTAGTGGGGGGGATGGAGTCAACTGTACTTGAAAAATAATTTTAAAAAAACTAAAAACATAAAAAATAGAAGCATATAGAAGTAAATCTAATGATAAACTTACACGTTCATAACAATTATGAAATTTTGATGGTCAGAAGGAAAAGCCTAATTAATAGAGAGTATACTATGTTTAGAGAGGGGAAGTTTTATTGTCATCCTAAAGAAGAGAATTATCCCATAATTAACCTAAAATTTCAATGGCACTTCTATTAGATTGTTAATACACCTTCACTAGGCATTTAATTTAATAGAAAATATAAAGAGTTACAATACATATATATTATATATACATGTTATATGTATATAAGGTCTATAATACCTAGACTTATTGTGGTCATTTCTAATATACACAATCCTTATGCTGTATACCTGAAACTAATATAATGTTATAAAATATAATGCCAACTATATCTTAATTAAGAGTTATTAAAATCTCTAACAATTATAGCCATTTTTCAGGGCTGAAAATGTATTAATGAAACAGAATAGAGAAAGAGGAAAACTTAGAAACTCAAGTACCATCATCAAGTATTGGAGAAACAACTATTCAATAAATCACCCTGGCTGATGTGGCTCAGTGGATTGAGTGCCAGCCAGAGAACCAAAGGGTGGCTGGTTCAAATCCCAGTTGCACATGTTTAATTTGCACATGCCTGGGTTGTGGGCCAGGTCCCCAGCTGGGGGTGGTCAAGAGGCAACCACATATTGATGTTTCCCTTTCTCTTTTTCTTTCTTCCTTTCTATAAAAATAAATAAATAAAATATTTTAAAAAACTATCCAATAAATGGTGTTAGGCCAACTAGTTATTCATATGGAAAAAGAAAAAAAAGGAGTTCTCTTCCATATGCCATTCATTAATAAAGTCCAGATAGATTAGTGACCAAAATATGAAGGAAAAACTATAAAAGGTATTATAAATGGTAATAAAACAACAAAATCTCCTATTACATCTGAGTTGGAAAAATTTTCTAAAGAAACACTGAATACTACAATGTATAAGAGTGAAGTTGATCTATTTGATTACATTAGAATTTAAAATTTCTATTTGGCAGAAGATATATAAAACAAAGTACAAATGGGAGTAAATATTGCAGTAAGTATGAACAAACAAATGAACAAGGAATTAGTACCCTGAATTGGTACAGAAATTCCATAAATGAGAAGAAGGGGAACTCAAAAATTGCCATTTTCTAAAAACAGCAATTCATAATAAAGAAATCAAAACTACCAAATAAACATATAAAAAGATACTGAACTTCACTGCTGACCAGGCAAATGCAAACAAACCGATAAGAAAATACTGACACACCATTATTAGGTGGCCAAAAAACATACCACTATGGTAACCACATCTTTGGCTGGGGATAGCCGGAATCATGAACTCTCATACGAAGGGCTGAAAATTTGCACCACGTGTGGCGGTGCCAATCAGTCTTAAGTAGGAGTGCTTCCACCAGCAGTTGTGATCACAGCCACACTGCCCACACATCGCTGAAGATATGTGAAGCCGACACCACCAATTTGGACAGCACTGGCTATTTTTAAGTATATGTTAAGAAGTTATATCCCAAATACCTGCCTTGTTCTACTACTAGTTGTTCTTTCTTCCTCTTGAAGCGCTAACACATGCTCACAGGAAGTCATATAATACTTATTTCACTTTTTGTAATAACAAACAAACAAAAACTTTAACAAAGAGGAAATAATTGACCTAGATCTAAAATTCCCATCATGTACACATCTCAAAGACATAAAATTGAAAAAGAAATATTAGTTGCAATATATATATATATATATATAGTACATACACACACACACGCACATATACTAAGATGCCAAATGTGTGTCAATGTCGAAGACGCAGAATCATATGGCTAGAGAGATGGCAGATGGATGGGTAGCTGATAGACCGAATGTGGAATGTGTGAGTACAAACATGGGGATCGGCATGGTACGTAGCAACTTCGAGATGATATTCTAGCGAACGAGGGGCTGCAAAAGGCAGGAAGTAAGGTTCTACTTATTTCTGTAATGTTTTCCATCTTTTAAATGATTTAAAGCAAATAAACCAAAGCATACTAACATCTGTTTAATCTCGTCGGTAGGTATATGGATATCTGTTACTTTGTATTTAAATATTTAAAATATTTAATAATACGAAATAATTTTGAAAGAAAGAAACAGAAAGCAAGCAAGAGGCAGTTTACTGTAGAAATTTTTTAAGTAACAGCATGTCCCTTCCCCATGGCAGTTTTATTTTATTCTTCGGTCTCCTAAAGCAGCCGTCTGGAGAAGGAGGTGCTCCTCAGTGAGGATTCAGTGGGGGGTGGAGGAGGTGACAAGTCTTCTAAGTGACAGGTTGGGGTGGTGACATCTCACGAACAAGCTTCCTCAGTCGTTTGTGCACCCCAGGGTCAGGCAGCTGGGATATTGCTGGGATTTTTAAGAGAAGCCGACTTGGCAGTATTGTAAAAGCAGGTCCCTCCGGTTGGTAAACATTCAGGAGTGCTTACACCTGCCTGCTCAGGTCTTTTCCTTGTGGGCTTGTGAAGGTCAGCAGGACGGGCAAGGACAGCCCATCTCTTCTCACCCTTGACAGCTTGGGAAAACATGCCAAGTATGGCCGTCAACATTTTCTTCCAACCACCCCGGACTCTTGATACAAGTAAAAGATTTTTCTTCTCCTGAGCAATTACTCATGGCAAAAAAGCTCCTATGTAAAATGATTAAATTCTCAAATAATGTCTGGACCATTTGTGAACTCAGGTCTAGTTCCCTTTCTTTTTTCTGATCTAAAGTATTATTGTTTCCACTGCCTACTTCCATTCTCAAGCAACAAACAGAAACTTGATCTGATTCATAGAAGAATTTCTTCTCGAACATGTGAAGTAACATTTCTAGCTCTGCGTCCAGTTCTTTCTGTTTAAGAAGACCTTTGAATTCATTGAGCCCGTGTGGTCCCACCTACCAAATGGATTAGAAGGTAGATTATAAACACAGTTGTTGTCAATGAGGGTTAAATAAAATTACTTATTTCTAGATAGAGAAATTAATATAGGTGTATTATTAATAATTATGAAAGTAATTTCAACCCTAATTCTCAGAAACCTCATCACCCTAAAGAAAAACAACTCTGCAAACAGGAATTGGAATGTATTCTAAAGTATGATGAGAAATTTTCATATGAAAAGCAATTTACCCTCGACAAAACAACATTGAACATTCTAGAAAATGTTGTTAAAGTACCTGGGAAGCTTAAATCTTTGGGAAGTTAGTGAAGTCATAGTTGACACAGTGTCTGGAACCAGACCACCTGGGCTTGAATGCTGTCTCAGGACTTACTTATTATAGCATCTCGAACAAGCTACTCTGCTACTCTGCGTTTCAGTTTCCTCACTGGATTGTTGTGAGGTTAATAAGTGAATAGAATAAACATACGAAATCCTTAAATAGTGCCTGGCACATACATTTCGTGATGGTCAATTGGGTGTGTACACTTGGCTAGGCTATATATAATTGTCAGTTATTCAACTAAAAACTAGTTGCCGTTGTGAGAATCCTTGGTAGATATCATTAAAGTCCACACTTGGTGATTTCAAGTAAGGGAGCACACCTGGAGGGCCTGATTCAGTCACTATAGGCCTTAAAAGCAGAACTGAGGGTTCCCTAAAGAAGAAATTGATTCCACTGTGGAACTTGAACTTCTGCGCATGCCCAAGAATTCCAGTCTGCCATTCTGATCAGCATGCCCTGTGGATTTTAGACATGCCTAGCAAGTCTCACAACTGCATAAGCCAATTCTTTGCAATAAATCTCTTAATATGTATCTTCTACTGGTTTTGCTTCTTTGATTGAACCCTTACTGATAGGCATATACAGACAGCACTGTAACAGAAAGCACTAAAAAAAATGCATGTTTATTTTTGGTCAGAGGTCTACCTGGTGTTGACAGAAGAGATTGTAAGACATAAAGCTTGCTCAGGAATTCAGAAATAGAGAAGTACATAAAAATTGAAGGGCAGGTAATTCTTAAATACTGAGAAATGCTGATGACAAATTTCCTAAATTCTTATCCTGTTACAAGACCCAGGAATAGACTCATCTTTCCCACAACAGAGCTCCTCTGGGTTAGCAGCCTTGGGAGGACTTTTGTGAATAAAAAAAGTGGTTCCGTTTGATACAAATTAAAAAGTGTCCATTTTCTCCATTTTACATAACTTATTTAATTGTAAAGTCTTTAATATTTCTAAGGGCAAATTTCATTCCACTTTCTTGTATAGACAGACAACTTGTTAGTTATGACTGGGGTATGGATGTCACTGGATCCCAGCTAACGTGTACTGTGGGACTCTGTGTGTCAGGTGTGTTCAGCTGTTTGAAATTTGAAAATAAATAATCCTTGAATCCACCAGTGCATTTGAAAGACTGCGCTCTGTAAGTAAAGACAGTCCTTCCAGTGTGGAGCCATGTCCCGAGCTGGTCAAATATGAGAGAGAGGAAGTACGGTCTGGCAGCTAGTTCAATTTCGCTTTGCTCTTTGTGTGTGGTGGGGGGGGAGGGAGACCAGAGAGGAGGGGCAATAGGGATCTGTCCTCTGTCAATAGTTACTTTAGGCCCTGGCTGGCGTAGCTCAGTGGATTCAGCGTGGGCCTGCGAACCAGACGATCGTGGTTCGATTCCCAGTCAGGGCACATGCCTGGGTTGCAGGCGGGTTCCCTGCAGGCCAACTCCCAGCAGGGGACGCACAAAAGGCAACCATACATTGATGTTTCTCTCCCTCTCTCCTTCCCCTCTAAAGACAAATAAATAAATAAATAAATCTTTAAAAAAAATAGTTACTTTACTTCCACTTGATTTTTTTTTACTTGCTCAGCATTTCTTTATATTACTGTACCCCCCTCCCCCGCCCCAATTACAGTGGCTGACAATCGATTCAATACGATGCCTCCACAGAGGGCAAGGGGAGAGACAAGGTGAAGTCTTCAGGCTTCTCCCAGGCCTACACTTATATTTGTCAAATGAACTAAAGAGATACATAAATATTTTCTTCTTTGTGCCTATATTTTATTTACATTGTTAAAATATTTTTTGAATAAAGAGATTGACTTATAATAAAGTATTAAGTATGACAACTCATGATGCTGTAGTTCGCATCTAAAAATAAGGCAAATTGATACTCGTTTATATACAATTTTTTTATAACAATCTTAGGCCAAATGATAAAATCAGCCCGCCCTTCCCAGAGCCCACCTTCTCCATTCTTCTAACCTTCCAAAGTGTCTCAACCATTAACACTTAAGCCCCAGACACGATTATGGATGAGTAATCATAAGATGTTTACCTAATCATATAAATTAATCACTATGTTATGAGTTTGGGAGAAGTGTTTTTAAGTCTTCCTTTGACTTCATAAAGAGTTTTCATATACTAGTCTAAGTGTGTGGAGAAAGGAAATCTTGGGAAGGGAAGCCCTTTATTTCTCAGGCAGGGAAAAATTTTTGGCAGCCCCCTGGGTACAGCAGCTATATTGAGACAGACAAAGTGCTGAAGGCAGACCTGAAAGGCCTGGATTCAAGTCATGGCCTGGTATTTAATAAATGTGGGCCTCTCCATAATTTGTCCACCCCCCCAAAGAAGGGGTGTCCAAGCTTTTGGCATCACTGGGCCATACCGGAAGAAGAATAGTTGTCTTGGACCACACATTAAATGCATCGTGACACGTAATCACAAAAAAATCTCATAAGGTTTTAAGTAAATTTATGATTTTGTGTTGGGCCGCATTTATATCCATCCTGCACCCTGTGTGGTTCACGGGCCGTGGGTTGGGTTGGATACCCCTGCCCCGGGGCTTCAGGTTAGGGTCTGCAAAATGTAGGAGATAGAACCTATTCATAGAGTGGTTTTGAAATCTTAAAATGATCATTTATTTGCGCATTCTTCCTAAGTTACAAGCTCTCTATAAATGGAAGGACTTATTTACTCACCAACACAATGACATTGCCTCTCGGTCCCCTCGGGTCAGGTTTCCAGCCAAGAGCACTCCGAAAGGGCTAGAAATCCTAAGAGCTCACACTTCTCAAGTCCTTATTAAGTGTTCAGCACTATTCTGAATACTTTACTTGAATAAATCACCTAATCAATACAACAACCTTATCAGGTAGGTACATAAGTATAATCAGAGAAGCAAACTAAAACACAGAAAGATTAAGTGACTCGCCCACATTTACACAGCTAATAAATTGTGGGGCTGGGATTTGAATCCAAATGAACTGGTTTGAGAGCAGAGTTATGACAATTCCATTCTACACACTGTGAGCATAAAATTTATATAAAGAGAGTTTCTCTATGACTTACGAATATTTCATTATTTTCTGTAGAAAGTAAGAAAAATATGGAGAATAAATAATTAAGTAAAGGAGAAAGTAACTTGGAAAATATGTTGGATATAAATAAAGTAAGCAAGCCTGTGTGTGCTGAAGGTGGACAGGAAAGCATGCAGGGCCACGGTAGCAATAAATATTCATGATGTCCTAAAGCAGCCACTCATGGGTGATACTCATTCTGACCCCAAGTATCTGAGAAGTACAGATAAATTATAGCTGCTCATCGGGCTAATTAGCAAGGTACAGCTATTGGCCAAATGGAAGCACTCTGTGTCTTTGGGAAAGTACAAGTATGTGTTGGCTCCAGGACTCTTTCATCTGCTGAGCTCCTTGGTTCAAATCTTAGGTCTACGACTTGCACCTACATTCACGGGGAAGGCTGATGTGTTAGAGAGACAGGAGATGTGAACGTTGCTTACCCAGTACTCAGGCAGGGTGGCCCTATTGTCTCTTTTACACTACCCAAGATTATCAACCCGCAGTTTCTTCCCCTTGCTCTTACTGTATACTTTAAACTGATTTTAAAAGCTGTGTGATAATTTAGTCTGTGAGCCTCTCTATTCTGTGGCCTTGGGGAGAGTATGCAAGTTGGTGTATTTGGAAGTTGCTTGGGAGATAATTGATCACAAGGCACCCTAAATTTCACTGTAGCCAATGATTTTTAAGCTCTTCCACCAGAAAGCCTCTACCTCGTTACTAGTAAGTAGGAAAAATCATATTTAATCTTTATAACCTTCCTTACTTCAGTCACTCACTGATAATGAAAATAAAACCAATAATGATAATGACGACTTAGACATGGATGCAATGATGTTCCGTATCTGTTGTATATGTGATATTCCGGGACATGCTGAGCTGCCACACATGCCGACTCCCCTGGCTGGTCCTTGCCACAGCCCCATTGGCTGGTTATCATTATCATCCTGATTTTCAATGGAGAACATCAAAATTTCCCAGGATACCGCTAAGGAGAATTCAAGAAAATTAAGTATTAATAGTCAAAAATTAAGTTACAATTATTAAATTGCTGAACAGGGATTTAAACCTAGCTCTGATTCTAGAGTTGCCCATTTTACCACTGAGTGGTATTAATAGGCCTAACTTCCCCGAATCAAGTGCACATTTAAAGGAGTAGATGAACCAGGGAGAGACCTAGGGAATCCACAAATTAAAGTGAGAGCCCGATGACCAAGGACTGCCAGCGTTTATGTGCTTCTCTGAATGAACACTTGAAAAATATGTACATGAGAGCCTAGGAAGAAAATGAACTTTCAATAACTCTGTGAAAACACTTTAAAATTTGTACATTTCATATACTAAACGCTTAAAAGCAATGAACTTTTGAGAGTAACATGAGGGACAATGAAAAAGGTCTTTCAATTTTTATGTTTGAAATTCTATATTATTAGAATTGTATATGCCGACATAATTTGATGTCACTTTCAAACACAATAAACAGGAGGAAAGGTATATTGTTCACATCTCCAAATACAATTCTGGTGGGCCAGAGCACATTCACTCTGATATTCACGAACTTCAACTTCCGGGGCCCTTCACAGACCCTGTACTTAACTTTTTCTTTGTTGTCTTGTATGTTTCCTGGCTCACAAAATACGTAATTTCCCTATGAAAGCATAGGTGGTAACAAAATAATGCTAAAATATAAAAAAATTAACTTAAAGTATTATGTTTAATATTGCCATCAAATAGTGCTATGAGAAAGTGTTAGCACATTTAAAAACAATTTTTAATAATTGTGCATGAAATTTAAAATAATTAAAATATTTAATGGAAATAATTCAAAATAAAATTTAAAAGGCAGCACATTTCCTTTTTTTTTTGGTTTCTTCTCTCTGTGCTTTTTTATTTCCTCTCTCTTCCAAATGTGTTGTTGTTTTCATAGAAGTCCAAAAAGATGGCAAAGTAATTTCAGCAGGGAACTTTATGCAGATGCAGTATTTATGACAGTAGTCCTAAAGAGAGTCTGTGATTAATGACCACATATAACCTGGTTCAATATATATATTTTTAAAGTAGTTTTCCTTATTGGCAGCAAGGCACCACAAAGGGGAATATACATGACAGGATCTCTTAATTCGAGGACACAGACTGATGGGTCAGTGGAGTATTGTTTATAACCTCTCAGATCAATGGTTTTGAAGGTCATGTGTGGCACACATTTATTTAGCCTGCCAGTAGCAAGTCTGTTTCCTGGATATTTTAACAAAATTGCTAACATTAACTATTTTCTTTACCTGGGCATGGATGCTATTTATTTTTCCAAACAACTATTTGAGGATAGATTCACCATACCCACTAGGTTGTAGGGGACGTTCAGTCACGACATTCATCTGATTCCCAGACTCTCTCTAGAAATTAGCCAAGAACTCACATAATTGAGAAGAAAGTTGTGTATCAGAAGTGGCAGCAGAAACAAGCATAAAAATAAGAAACTCACCCAAGTGAAGTTATTAGGGAAGGGTGCTGGAATCACACCACTATTCAACATCTTTTAATTTTACGGTTTGCTTTTTCCAGATTCCTTTGCATGCCTCGAGAGGCCCTAAGCCAGTGATTCTAAACTCTGGCTGCATCTTAGAAATACCCGGGGGAGCTTTTAAAATATATTATGCAAGGACCATATCTCTAGAGACCTCATTCAATTGGTAGAGCCCACACGTTGCTATTTTTGAAAAGCTTTCTAGAAAACTTTGAGGTGCAGCAGGCTAGACAATATTCCTCTGCGCCGACACTAACCAGGGCCATTCTTCTGCTTTGCCAAAGATCTGCAGCGGATTTTTGGACTTGAGTTAATTTCCCTCCCCCCCTTTTCCTTTACTTTATCCTCTGGTAACCTTCTCTTCTCCTTGCTCATTCATTCATTCATTCAAGAAACATTTACTGTGTATGTAGTGAGCACTGACACTGGGCTAACACTGAAGATACAAAAATATAATAATGGAAACCCAGGCACTGTCTTTGAAGAATCAGTGTATCAGATGAGTTTTAAATAAATAACAAATAATTTTTGAGTGTGCCTCATGTAGTATTTTCTTTCTAAATCTTATAACCCTAATACAGGGTGAATTCTCATTTTCAATTTCCAATTCATCTAATGGACAGTTAGCAACACCCCCCAAAGATATGACCCTTTGCCATAAGAAGTGTTGTGTCATCATAATACATAACAGGGTTTGTTCTCTTGGTAACATGGACATCAAATAGGCTACACACGCTTATTTTAGACAGAGGTGTAATAAACTGAGTGAAAGAGTCCCTGTGAATATGTATGAGGTTTTTACTACCAGCAGGCTCAAGTAGCCAAACTCTGACAGGTTGTACTGAACAGAAGAGTCACGCAGCCCAGCCGCTGCTTCTGATGTTGCTGGACTACAGCATGGCACTGACATAAAGTGAGACCTGGCGACTGCATGCATGTGTAGTGAGATCTGAGGCAAATTCAGAAAACGTTATTTTTGGCTCATTATCCAGTACTCTCTGTTTGTAATTTGTGCTGTTTTAAACGAAAGCTCTGGCCAAGGAATGCATGGGTACTTGGTGATTATTTTAGGGTTGAGGTTGACCCTTAGTGTGTCTATTTTCATTTTAACTGACGGTTCCTCTCAATGTGGCTATACTGGGGCATGAAGTTAGGAGAATCTAGGGCCTTAATATGTTGAATGACTTTCTTAAAATTCATGTCTTATTGTGAAGTAGGACTTTGGGGTAGTTTGCTAATGGCCTCTTGTCCTTTGTATGTATTCTTATGTATCAGACTTGCTCCTTCACCCTTCCATAAAGGAATCTATTGATCATGCTACCCCCTTATTTAAGAAATTTCAATGATCAGACTTGTCTCTAACATTTGTGGGGCTTGGGGGAAGAGTACAAGTGGAAACCCACATACATATAGTTAAATGTATAAAAATTATACATAAATTTTACAAATAATTTAAAAGAATATGTTCTCCTTGGGTGATAAATGCACCTTCCTTTTTGCTGTCAAAAATCCAAAAATATATGTAAACGTATGGTTTTTATACCAATGAATTAAAAAATAGTAAAAACAACTAATTATGTTATTGTGCATATCTGCATAATCTGATATGGCCTGATGATGTTAGGATGACTAATAAAATAAAGATAATATAGAACTTATATATTTACTCTGTAATATTTACCTTAGCAAAATCACTGATTATATTATTTTAATCCAGATTTTTACATAACATGTTCTAATGACAATAGAGATATTAAGAATTAAAAATATTAAAAGTAGGTCCTGGCTGGGTACCCCAGTGGGTTAGAGTGTTGTCTCCATGCTCTAAGGTTGCAGGAGTGATGCCTGGTCGGGGCACATACAAGAATACAAGAAGCAACAAATGAATGCATGAAGAAGTAGAACAACAAATCAGTTTCTTTTTTTCTTTCTTTCTCTCTCCCCCCTTTTCTCTCTTTCTCCCCCTCTCTCCTCTCTCTCTTCCCCTGAAATAAATTTTTAAAAATATTGAAAGTATACCAAATTAATTTTGGATATATTTTCATCAAAGATATATAGCAAAGTAAATATAAAACAATGAAAAGTAAAAATGATTTTTCACATTTTTTTCCAAAAAAAGGCTTTCTCCAAAAAGGTCTGACTTATCTATAAAATTAAAAGGCAAAGCCAAGTTATAATAAATGATTATCAAAATATTAAATAAGGTATTTTTAAATAAAGCTTTCACCCTCATGGAAGAGTTTTGCATAGGGCACCAGAGGATGACTTGCCATGAGGGAAAAGGTGAATCCCAGATTTGAACATCCCAGTCAACTGTCCTACAGAGAGAGGGGTCCAGGTGACTCAGGAGAGCCCATGTAAGTCCAGGTGAGTCCAGGTGAGTTCGGGCCACAGAGAACTGCCCAGCTGAATGCTGCCTCCTGAGAGAACCCAGGCAAGATGAGCAAAATAACCAGCCAGTCAATTCACAGAATTATCAGAAATAATAATTTAGTATTAGGGACCTGAGACAGTTCTAATTCTACTTAAAAACATGGCAGGGAGACAGAATAAGGGAGTTGCCCAGTGTGATACTGTTATATCATTGTAGGAGTTATGGTTTTAAACAAAAACAGCAAAATTCCTCTCCCTTTCTGCTAATTCCCAAGAAGCTTCAGAAAACTCCTAGAAGTTGAGGAAAACTGTAATTGAATCTGGATTATAACTTTGGTTCATAGATTTTATCTGTCAGGTAAAGTTCATCCTCACTTTTAGATTCTCTGACACTTGTGGAGCAGCAAAAAATTAAAGGTTAAGTATTTTTTAAATTTTGATTGTATTTTTTCCATTACCATTTAGTCCCCTTATACCTCTGCTCTGCAATCACTACGCTCTTGTCCATGTCTGTGAACACTTTTTCTTTTTGCTTAATCTCTCTATCCCCCAACCTCCCCCCACCTTTAAGAAAACAATCCCATTCACAATTGCTTCCAGAAGTACAAAATACCTAGGGATAAACCTAACCAAGGATGTAAAAGACCTGTACTTGGAAAATTTTAAGACACTGAAGAAAGAAATAGAAGAGGTATAAATAAGTGGAAGCACATACTGTGTTCACAGGTAGGAAGAATTAACATGACTAAAAGGTCCATACTACCCCAAACAATTTATAGGTTCAACACAATTCCTATCAAGAGTCCAATGATGTACTTCACAGAACTAGAACAAATATTTCAAAAATTTATATGGAACCACAAAATGTCCTGCATAGCAACAGCAATCCTGAGAAATAAGAACAAAGTTGGAGGTATCATGCTGCCTAATATAAAACTATACTATAAGGCCATAGTGATCAAAACAGCATGGTACTGGCATAAAAACAGACACATAGACAATGGGACAGAATAGAGAGCCCAGAACTAAGCCTACACCTTTATAGTCACGTAATATTCAACAGAGGAAGCAAGTATGCACAATGGGCCAAAGACAGTTTATTCAATAAATGATGTCAGGAAAATTGGACAGATGCATGAAGAAAAATAAACTAGACCACCTTCTTATACCACACACAAGAATAAATTCAAAACAGATTAAAGACTTAAATGATAAACCCCTAACTATAAAAATTGTAGAAAACACAGAGAGCAAAATCTTGGACACTGCTCCTAGCAATATTTTATCTTACATATCTCCCCAGGCAAGGGAAACAAAAGAAAAATAAACAAATGGGACTACATTAAATTAAAAAGCTTTTACACAACAAAGGAAACCATGAACAAAATAAAAACACAACCCACAGAATGAGAGAACATATTTGCCAATGCACCTGATAAGGGGTTAATGTCTAAAAAATTTATAAAGTACTTATAAAACAACAAAAAGACAAACAACCCTATTAAAAAGTGAGCAAAGGACCTGAATAGACACTTCTCCAAAGAGGACATATGGCCTATAAGAGATGAAAAGAATCTCAAGTCACTAATCATCAGAGAAATGCAAATTAAAACCACAATGAGATACGCTCTCACACCTATCAGAATGGCTATCATCAATAAATCAACAAACAAGTGCTGGTGAGGATGTGGAGAAAGGGAAACCTTTTTCCACTGTTGGTGGGAATGTAGCCACTGTGGAAAGCAGTATAGAGATAGATACCTCAAAAAATGAAAAATAAATTTGCTTTTTGACCCAGGAATCCCACTTCTGGGAATATATCCAAAGGAACCCCAAACCCTAATTTAAAAGAATATAAGCACCCTTAACCTATGTTCATTGCAGTGTTATTCACAATCACGAAGATACGGAAGTAGCCCAAGTGCCCATCAGTAGATGAGTGGGTGAAACAACTATTGGACATTTACACAATGGAATACTTCTTGGCTATAAAAAAGAAGAAAAGTTTACCCCTTGTGACTGTATGGACGGACCTGGAGAACATTATGCCAAGTGAAATAAGCCAGTCAGAGAAAGACAAATACCATATGATTTCACTTGTATGTGGAATCTAATGAACAAACTGAACTAACAAGCAAAATAGAGACAGACTTACAGAGAACAGGATGTAAGCTAAAAGTTAAGTTTTTTATTTGGCACTGAGTTAAAGCAGAAATGAATGTATGTCAAGTGAATGCAATAAGGTGATACAAAGGAGTGTTTAGCCAAATCCCTGAATCTAGCATATGTATCAATACACATCTAGCTGCTCACACATAGATCTGACCAAAACTTAGAGCTTACTATATGCAGTGAAACCATGTGCACCTGGTTTTATAAAACTTATTATCTGAGGCATCATTGAATAAGCATATGAAATTAATAGATACCTGCTAAGCTGACACTGTGCATGAGGTTCTGTGTTGGAAGTTATATCATATGTCCCATCTGAAAAACCATCGAGCAAGGCTTGCTTGTAACTGACTCATATTTCTGGAATGATGTGCATATTCTTCTTTGGTGGCAATGATAGATGAATGATGACCCTGAATTAACTGTTGTACACACTTGAGGATATATGAACTATTGGTCGTCTACGTATCACATAAAAAGTTCCTGCTGTGTATGTGTTTGTGTGTATATATCTATATCTATCTCTCTATATGCATATATATAACAAATATATATACCTAAACTACATATTCATACACACACACTGTATACTTATCTATATATACCATACATTCATATATATACTATATATAACATATGTATATATTTGGTCAGAAATATACTGATAATATAATCTTCATTTCAAAAGTATAAAGGGAAAGCTACTTTTTATTTTATATTCAAGTTGTTTGAATTTTCTCACTCTGTATATAAATTATTTTTTACAAGATTAATTTTTAAAAGCACATGCTCAGAAGCTAACATATTTAAGACAATCTGCATATTTTTAATCACTGTTTTATGAGCATATTTAACATGCTTTCTTTTTGTATTGATTTACTCCAGCTGCCATAATAAAATGCCACCAACTGGGCGGCTTAAACACCAGAAACTTACTTTCTCACACTTCTCGAGGCTGGAAAGCCCAAGCAAGATCAAAAGATCAAGGTGTTGGCAGGTTTGGTTTCTCTTGAGGCCTCTTTCCTTGGCTTGCAGATGGCCACCTTCTCTCTCTGTCCTCACCTATTCCTTTAGCTGGACAAGCACATCCCTGGTGTCTCTTCATGCGTCCTAATTTCTTCTACTTATAAGGACAGCAGACAGATTAGATTAGGACCCACACATGTGACCTCGTTTAGCTTTAAAATGCCTCTTTAAAGGCCCTGTGTCACATGTGAAGTACTGAGGATAGAGGGGGTACACAATTAAATCCATAATAATTTTCATTATCTAATTTATTAATATCAAAGATTATATACAAACCCCTTTATAGTAACATTAAATGGTATTTTATTTATAACTTTACATCATGGAAACATTTTACACTTATTTCTTCAATTACAATATTAATTCGTATTTAACATTTAGTGCTTGTTGCCAAGTGTGGCACTGATTCTTTTATTTGCATCATAGCATTCAAGCCTCATAGCAACAATGTGAGCCACGCGCTGACATTATTCCTATTGTGCTGGTGAGAAAACTGAGATTTATTGTAAGAGATCTTCATTAACTTGCCAAGTGTACGACTGATAAGTGGGGAGAACAGAGTTTAGTCCAGCCCCTTTGTATGCAGAACAGCTTTGCGCAGTGGTTATTGCAGGTACCATGCAATTTGCTGGGCATAGAGAAGTGAATAGTTTCCTTATACAGTTATATTTAAAATTTATGTATTGATTTTAGAGAGAGAGGAAAGGGTAAACATCAGTTTGTTGTTCCACTTACTAATGCATTCATTGGTTGGTTCTCGTATATACCCTGACCAGGGATCGAACCACAACCTTGGACTATCAGGATGGTGCTTCAACCAACACATCTACTGGGCCAGGGTGCCCTTTATATAGTTTGGAACTTTTATAGGGCAGCTCCATTTATTCATCTTTGTATTTCTAGCACTTTAGCTTGGCGCCTGCCAGATAGTTGATACTCAATATACTATTGACTTGATATACCATTGGTTTTAATTATTGTTATTTTTTAAAGTAGGGGATAATTGATAAGTAACTTTACAATATATTGAACCTGACATTGCAAAATTAGCCTAGTTATGTAGATGGAACATATTAGTAATCATTTTGTTCAGCATGAAAGCCTGGTGCATCATACATGTGTGAATCAAACCAAATGGAGAGTTTGAACGGTTTGTTTAAGGTCACCAGTAAATTGACGACAGATAAACAACTATCCAATAAAGGTGGATAAACAACTTTACCCCATTTCTGATCCAGTCACTTTACTTTTAAAATTAGGTGTTTCACTTAAGAGTTAAATGACCAACCAAAGTTTGTAAGAGAAACACATATTTCATATTCTTTAAAAAGTGCTTGGTAGTGTTCCTTTAAAAACAGAGCTTTAATTCATAGCTTTTCTGGCAATTAAATATTTATTTAATAATTCAGAGCCAGCTTGAGATGAACAGAATTCAGTGCTATTTTCAGAACAGCCATAATAGCATTTTTAAATTTACAATGAAAAACCTTACTCTGTTGGGAGAGCAATTAAACCTGTATCTGTCTGTATACTTTAAGATCACGAATTTACCTGGGCATTGCTAGGTGTTTCCCTGTAACACCTACCCACGTGCCTCCACGTTTTGGACAGTTTCAGACTTCCTTCTGAACGGAAGGCCCTGGGGTCTCCGCGTGCTGCCACTGGAATCCGATTCATCGTTGTTGCCCTCCTCCAGCCGTCTGGCTACTACTGGGAGTAGATTGGAAATGCAGATGCTTTATCAGAGCACCGAATGATGAAATCCTAAGCACTTCAAGTGGTTCCTAGTTTCTCCACTTAGAAATCAAACATGAAGGACCTTGTTCCTCTTCAGCCCCCTTTTTTGTACCCATGCTCTGTGTTATCATAATAGGGCTTCTTTGGCTTTCCTTCCTGTAAAAAGAGGGTAGAGGACATTCACTGGTAATTTCTTAAGCATTTTTCATACTCAAATAATCACAGAGGTGTTTCGTTTAATTTTAAATAGGGGTTTTCAAATGCACATACCTGCCCATGACATCCATTTTTATTTTCTACTCTTAAGTTTTGTGCTACATATAAAATTGAGTGATTCTGCCATTGACTTCGTATATCATTTTAAAGAACTATTTTGACCATTTTCACCATTTAGTTTGCTTACCTGCAACATGGAGACGGTACGTATGAATTGTTTCAGAGGTAACCTGGGAAAATAAACCCCAATTTGGAAAGAAGTTTCAGTGCGTCTGCTGAGAGATTTAATAATGTATGTTATTTTTGTTTCTATCAATAGACAGGAGGAAGTAACAGAATACAATTTAAGTGAACAAGGTCTAAGCCTCATGCTCAATTGTTCAAGAGTAATTCTGTTTCAATATAGATGCCTTAAGTTCAATTCTGTATGTGATTGGGCCCACAAAAGGCAGAGACTCCACAAACTCATTACAATCAAATGGGACTTGAATTCTCTTGTCTAATGTCATAATAAGCAATTATGAGCATCTTCTTAGTATTCAAATTGGGTAATGGTGAAACCCTAGAGAGAAATTACATGCTGGCAGACTCCAGCTGATGGAGTGTGCATATGCTCAATGGATCCCTAAAGGCAGGATGGGCTGCTAGATGCCAGGGGCAGATTGCCCTCAGTATTTAGGGGAGATCCTATCTTCAATTACGACTTGGGTTTTATAATCTGAGCCGTTATAATAATATGTGTGCTCATTCTGGAGAACTCTCTGTGGCAACCAAATGAACAGCCTTTTCCATCTATTTCCCATTTTCATGAGAGAATAAATAGTAAATGAAACTCTACTTTCAATTTCACATTTTTCTGATGGTAAAGTCTGGGAAAGGAAAAGCTGCGATTACAGTATATGCTACCATTTCATTTTAAGTTAAATCTCCTTTGTCCAATCTGGGAAAGGTACAGATTTTGCATTATCACTGGGACTCTGTAGAGATAATCAGATAAGTAAACTCTTGTCATCCTATATCCTAGCACCTTTTACTTATTGAAAAATTTCCCTGCAAAGGAATTAGTTACTAAGTTGCAATATTCTTTTCAGCTGAGTCCTCACAGCACATGAAATGACCTCTTTCTTTTTTCACTAGTTTAAAAAGGAGGTTCAACCAGATGACCTGTAATGTATATTCCTGCTCAAAATCGTATGACTCAATGATATAATGATCAGATATGACGTTTATACACAGTGTAGACTCTTTATATTGGATATCTTTAGAAAGAAGAAACTTCCACAGAGACCAGTCTAAATAGCATAAGTTAAATAAAAAGTTGGACAAAATTAAATAGCTCTGGAAAAAAATCAGAATGTTTTTAACTGAGGAAAACCATAGAGAAATGGGGATGGTATGCAGCAATTGTTGATATTATTTTCATATATTCATAATCAGCACCTTGCCTACTTCCAAAAAATATTTAAGGCATATAATGCACATTGAAAGTTAAACCATTACAGATACCGTAAATATCTGGACAAATTGTAAAACTTCAATATTTAGAGATGTTACATGTGCTATGTGGTTCATTTTCCTCCCAGCAAGGTCAATGCAGTTATTTTGTTTGTCTTAATAACCAAATCACCCTGTTGGATGCTTGATCTGACCCATAGTGGCAGCCCTGCTCATTGGAGTCAAAATCGCGGTGTGGTCATCCTGTGCAAATACGGTCGATGTGCCCTGTGAACCAAACCTCAGCTATGTCTGAGAGAGAGTTCCTTCAATGCATACAAATCAAAAAGGGATTCTTTTTTGACTTTTTTTAGATCACCAAAGTAAGTTATTTTAAGACTACCTTGCCTTGAAATTACTATTTTTCATTTGCTCATAACGTACAAATATGGCTTCTCTTCCAGGCATTGTAGTTGCTCTTGGCTAACAAACACAGTTGTCAGTGAAAGGACTGGCCCCAATTTTAGACAAACAGAGCAACAAGCTCCTACTCGTCAGAATCAGATGTAGGGATTTTTATACCATGGTGACTGAAAGGTGAATAAAAATATATGAGCCTCCCAAAGCACATTACTTACATTGAAATGATTTTTGAATTTAAAAAATTGTTAGCTTTCTTCCATATTGGCACATAATTCACAGTAAAATTTATGCAATTAGTTTCAAGAATTGGGTAGAAGGATTACAAATAAAATAATCAGCAACACATAATCAAGGAAGGACAGGAGATTTGACACAGTTGAAAGGTTGCGTGGAGTTCTAAAGGCCTACTTTGCACATCAGTTTCCATAATTCCGGCTCCCTCTGTAATGACTCCAGCCCTCTGTTTCCATCTGATATCGAACCCGAGTCAGGCTGAGGAAGAAGCACAAAACAATGCTCTGAAGTGGGAGAAAGGCTGATTTTTTGGTCATGCTTTTAACAATGTGACCTTAAGTATTGATTTATAGCCCGCCAAAGCACCCAGAGCAAAAGGGAACATTGGTAATTAAGTCGGTATCTGCACTTTCTAAAATAGTGCTGACTTGCCACAAAGAGAGACCCTTTATTTTCCTCTCTGTCTCCCAGTGAATGCAGATGCAGGCACTGACCTCTGACCTTTCTCTGAATTCTCTAGCTGCAGCTGTTATTTTTCTTTCTCTGGGCCTTTAGCTGCTGATAGACTGGTAAGATTCATTAAACTGGGTATGCAACTTTCTTTTAAGCAAACATGAAGCAATTTATACCCCAGGCCTTACTTATAAAATACACCTTTACTGAGCTCAAATGAAAGTAAATGCTTTCACTAGGGCACCTATCAGGGGTTTGCCAGACAAGTACCAAGGCAGATTGACAACATTAAGAAAACACAAACGTTTTTTTTGAAGCATTTTATATTAAACATGGAATTTTCCATTCTAAAACTCTCAAGATTGTAAACTGAATTGAATCAGAAATCTCTTTTTTATATTCCATTAGAGTCATTACTGAAATAGGGTGCCACAAAAGGTAATAGCCATAAAAGCAAATACCTTGAGGTGTGTATGCAAATTATATGCTAACATATGGTAATCTGAGTACCATGTTCAGTGGCCATAAAAAATACTAAATACAGCTAATTAAAGGCACGCAAGTTGCTGTGTTTTATACTTCACAACAATATGAGAGAGGTAGTATATTATGATAATTATAGCATTGGTTGTCTTAGGGAATATATCCAACATTTTAATAGGGTTTTTTTATTCTGGTGTATTTGTCTATTTCATTGAATGTAATCAGTTTTTCTCTTTTAAACTGTAGGATGTAGACCCAGGAAGTTAGTGCAGAACTTAATTAAGTCTTTAGCCTGAAGTAACAAACACGTTGGAAATGTCACGCCCACTTACCATGCCTCGTATTATAAGTGTCCCCCACCAGGGCGGCTGGTTCCATCAGCCACATTGAAAACTTGGGTAACCACAGCCAAGATTTCTCAGTCTGCCTGAAAATGCAATTAAATATTTCTTCCAGAAATGCAACGTCATGTAGGGTATTCTTTCTAATGGTAAACTCAAATCAAGAAATATGTGTTTACTTTTTAACTCTTGAGGAATTCTAAGGAAATGAAAAAGAAAAACTGCAATGAGAGTTGTATGAGAGCATAATTTGATGTGAAATCTGCCTTAAAATACCAATTTTTCTTATTTGCACTAAAAAGTTATGTATTCATATTCAATATGCTAATAGTACTGTAATCTCTAAAATGCTTCTGATTTATCATACAAAATATATACTTTATCAGGCTGAAAATTACCCAACTTCAGCAAAAAATCCACCTGAAATTAATTTGCCAACTTACTTGTGAAATTCATCCTGTTGATCCTTTCCATCCTTTCTAGCCTGCTGGGTGGAGATTTAATAGCTCTGCAATAAAATGGGTTGATCTTTCGTAAATTCTTCATACATAATATACCATTATTTGAAAAAAACAAAATGCAAAAACAAAACAAAAAAACACTCTACCACCACCACCATGATAAAAACAAAAACAAACCCACAATGCTATGGTGAACATGTAGCAAAGCCAGTCCCCAACTTCAGAATGCATTAGAATCCTCTGGAAGGTTTATTCAACTGAAGAGTGCTTGACCCCACTCACAGGCTTTCTGATGAAACAGGTCTGGGGGGGGGGGGCCCTGAATGTGTTTGTTGCTAATATGTTTCTAGGCGGGACAGCTTACCCGGGACCCACCCACCCTTTGAAAACTAAGGCTGTGGGCAAAGGAAGGCTAATTGCATGACCTACAACAATCAGAGGCCTGCATTAGTTTTCTTGGAAGACCTTCCAGGCCATCCCAACAATCAAAAAGTAGTCCTTGTTTAGGTATAGATCATACTATTTTACCACCTTTGGAAGAGGGGTCGTTTCCAGCCACTCTCTGGGTGCTGTGACCCAGTTTGTGTGAATCACTTATTTTTGTTTCTTATTTAATTACCCTGACTTATATGATGGCAGTTATATTTGCCAGAAGTCTTCTAGCTGCAAGAATTCTAAACCCAATTTAAAACAATGTAAACAAAATTGAAGATTTTGGTATAGGATCCTGGGCTCCTCACAAAATTAAGACCGCAGAAGGTTAGGAGACAGACCACACAAGGACCACAGGGCAGTGAGGACCAGGGGGTCTCAGACTGGTGACAAAACACATTCAGCAGTTTTCCTTTCTTATTGCTTAACTTCACTCTCACAGCCTGTCTTCCTCTGTGTCACAGAGTGTAAGACTGAGAGCATGAACAAGGTAATACCTTCTCAGGTTTACCACCACTTACCTCTTTTTCCTGTGGTTAATATAGAAAATCCCAGTGAATTGACCTATTGTGCTTCTCTCAGGTCCCAAGGAGCAGCATATGAGGTTGGGAAGACGTGTAAAAGGCAGTGTGTTGAAAGCAGCCAGATTCACTTCAATTAGGTGAAGATGCTCCAAGTTGAAGAGATGAAGGGCATCTATTTTAAGTTGAGTCTATTTTCTTATCAAGTTCTTGTAGACTGAAAGAAAGCAAAGTTTAATCAAGAATGTTTTGCCACTCTATACCATGATGGGGATCCAGGTAATCACCAACATCCTTTAGAGGTATCCCAGAAATTAAGGGGGCTGCTTATTATTTCTCTATGAGAGACAGAGCCTGGAAGGGCAGTAGTGCTTTTCAGATATATATCTTCTGAGTGTCCTATGAGATTTGAGAAAATCCCTAACTCAAAAGTCTACCATGTTTAGGTTCAGTGAGTCAAGATTTTAAGAAGACATGCAGTCACTCCACAAAAAGGTCTTGACTCTGACTCTGAGGCCAGTGGTGCTACCTGTATTAGTTTCCTACACCTGCTGTAACAAATTACCCTAAACCTAGTGGTTTCAAACAACTCAAATTTATCTTACAGTTCTGGAAGTCAATAGTCCTATACAGGTCTCACTGGCTAAAATCAAGGTGTGGGCAGGGCTATGTTCCTTTCTGGATATTACACAGAATAATCTAAGTCCTTGATTTTTCCTGTTTCTAGAATCTAACCGAATTCCTAAACTTGTGGCCCCTTCCTCCATCTTGCAAGAAAACAAGAGCAGGCTGAGTGTTTTTCACATTGTATTGCTCCGACCCTCTCCTCTGCCTCTCTCTTCCATATTTAAAGATCCTTGTGATTACTTTGGCCCACTTGACAAACAAGCATAACCTCCCTTTTCTCAAGGTCAGATCATTAGAAACCTTAATTCTTCCTTGCTACACAGCCAGTGGCAGAGATGATGGAGGGAAAAAGATGAATTTGAGAGAAATGCAAGGGATTACTAGAAAAATTTCCTGAGGGGATACATGTAGAACCCCAGAAGAAAAATGAGTACAGGAATCACTCATGGTTTCTGCCTTGGGTAACTGGTTAGACAAGAAAATAAGTAGTGATGAAGAAAAACATAATGGCTTCCATTTTAGATATGTTGACTTAAAGTACCAGTGGGAGAATGTTGAGTGAGGATCCATCTTTATAGTAGTTAAATATTTGGCTGATTTTTTATGTTTAAAATACCCCCCCAAGTTGTAATCATGGTGTATTTAGATGAAGAATTTCTTTAGGAAGGAGATGACGTATACAGAAGACCATGGCCAAGGATTAATAGGGAGACGTGGCACAGAGCATTGTGAATAACGTCAAGAAGAAAAATCCAAGGAGTGCATAAAAATGTTAAGGAGAAGTAAAAGCCCTCTATAATGTATATTTAGAGCAAAGAGAATGTGAGCAAAGGACCTGTTATGCAAAATGGCATTATAAAAGCAAAGTTCACCGTGATATTTTGTGTCTTCACAAAAGAATGCTCTTCAAATTGAAAACCGGTGTAATAAAGATGGTACAAAGAGAATTGTTTCCAAAGATAGATAAGAGAGATACTTAAAGAACATCTATTTGCTTTAAAAGAGTTCCTGTCTTCCAGCTAAGATTATTCCATGATAATGAAATAATTTCCAGATGTTATCACAGAGCCATTATACTCTAAGGAGTTCTAAAGAACTGGTAAAGTGCCAGAAGACTGGCATCTAAATAGCAAGGACATAAGGACCACAGGTTGGTAACCTTCTGTTTGGTCCCTGACATATTCTAGTAGTCATTCCCTCGAAGGGTTTAACAAAAATTCGTCAGTAGTAAGTCCCCTTATTTATGTTTTTATGTTTCAGGGGACAGAATGTTTAGAGAAAACTAATAAATGAGGACAAGATCAAAATGGAATGCATATTTCAGTTTTGAAATAATAGACCCACAAAGTGAAATATACAGGGGCAAATAGAAAGTCCTATGGTTGGGTTTAGGAAAACTGATATCAACTGTGCAAATGAAAGAATATTGAGGATCCAGCTTTATAGCAATTAAAGTAAGATCTGCGTATTTTATTGATTTTAAGTTTAAAAGAAGTACTCCACATTGTTATTTAGTTTGCCCTCATAGACGCGTATTGCCTCAGACAAGGTAGGCTTTATCTATGCTGGGGAAGATCTATCTCGTTTCAAGTATTAAGTTGTCTTTTGGGTACTATATTTTAAAGGACAAAAACTAAAAGAAAGGAAATTCGCAGGACCTGGAAATTATGTCAAACGAGTCAGAGTTGAAGTAGCCAATTACAATGCTTAAGTGAAGGAAGACATGTTACGTACATCTTCAAATATTTGAAAAAATGATACGAGGTTGGGCTCCTCATTTTCCTTGGCTCTAGAAGTTGAAATTAGTATAATGAAGCATGACTAAATTCAATATTGAAAGAATTTTAAAACATTAGATCGTCTAAAAAAATAAGTGAGATGCCTGATAAGAAATACAGTTCTTCTCATTAACTAAGAGACCTTAAACACACACGAAGTGACCACTTGTCAGGGATATTTAAAAGAACATTTCAGCATGAAATAGGAGTTTGAAATATTATTAGTTTCTTTTCTTATTTTCTAAGCTATAAAGATTTTTTAAACTTAAAAAATTCCCTGTGTCTTCATACAGTTATATAAAAACATTTGTTTGGATCCAGAACTATGGTCATATAACTTTGTATTAAAATACCTCAAAATTATCGTTCCACTTTTACAAAAGTCAAACTCAAGAAACATGTGTGCTGTAGATAATGCTTGCTCCGCCTTTGGATTCACACTCCCATAAATAACCTGGGGTCCTCTCATGTTTCCAAGACTCAGACTGAGAACTGAACAAGAGAGCAATAAAATTATGGCTCAGTGGGTCTGGATAGGGCCTGAAAAATCACATTTTAAACAGAGTCTGATGTGATACTGATGCTACCAATATGCAGATAAAATTTTGAGGAGCAATAAAGTATTTTCCAGGTTTAAACTTCGATTTCTCTTAAGTCCTACCCTACCCAAATCCAACGTTGATACCGTTTCCCATGGATAATTTATAACATAGTCCCCTGGACTATTCCAAGTCCTGGTTACCATTACTCAAGTACAGTGATCTTGAAGAAGTTTCTCATGATTCCTTCATAAGGTTGATGCATAGGATTAAGTAAAATAATGTATGTGAAGTGCACAGCATTGTATCTGACATATAGCATTCACTCTAAAGGTACGGTTATTGATCATTTTCATGACAATGTATGTCAAGGTGATGGTAAGAAATGAAGTAGAATGAGAATACAGGCATTTCTTTAACAATGCAATATGGGTTTCTAAAAATTGCATATTAAGAATAATAGAGTTAGGGAAACAGATCATTCTATTGATTTTTGTCATCAAAGCACTAACAAAACAATATAATGATTCGCACCTGGGGAGTTAATTCAGCTGGCCCGCACAGATAGCTCAGCAGTGTTGAAAGCTGCCACTGTGGATATTAAAAATAAGCAAAAGATATTACAGTAATAATATGGGCAACACCTCAATTAAAATGGCATTAATGGGTGTGGAGTGGCCTGGGAATAGTAGGGCTGCCATTCAGATGAGCAAGGGACCTGGGCAGTGCCAGGTAGCTTGAGTTAAGAGCCTCATATTCAGCTGTGCTTCTAAATTCCTTCCAATACAGCTGAATAGGCTACTCTGACAGCTGGTCGGCTTGGCTTTTTTTCCTTTCCTCCTGAAGATTATCATTCTACTCGTACTATATTTTGTACCCACCCATGCCTAGGGGCAGGCGTGGGTGGTGGAGACCAGGAATCACATATAAACCAAGCTGACTTCTGCATCTCTTGGACTTCATTCCAATGACCAAACTGCAAGGCAGACTACTTACTAATTTTAGTTACAAAAGCCTGCGTTGCAGCAGAACAGAGTGTGTTGGGTTTTGTACTCTACATTTAATCTGGAAGGCGCTGAGAAAAACACCTTCTGTATCTTGGATTCTCTACCATTCAGGTGACTTAAAGACTCACCGTGTTTACGTGGCAGAGAAAACCATTTGCAAATGCTTGACAAATACGGATACAAGCAAAGCGATAGAGTGGCTAGTCACAGAGGCTTTGGTTAAATATCTCTCCCTTATCTCTTCCGTTCTGTTGTACTATCTTCATCGGTGAAAACAAAACTTGCTGATTAAGCCTTTCCTCGTAGATTAAATGTGTTCCTAAAACCCTCTCCTCATCCCAAACTGCTTTACCATGCAGCTCCCATGGGTGACAGCAACATAAACTGGGTAAGCAAACGTCTTCTTAGGAAACTGAGAACATCAGGTGTAACTTTTTGGTTGGCAACCTCATTTCTCCAGGGAAGGGAAGGATGAAAAAATACTCAAAGAAGTGGCGGCGGCTCTCAGCCCAGTATCTGGGCGAACTGTAAGCTTTACGGCTTTGCCTTGATGTGTGTTTAAGCGGCAGCCTGCACTCTGGCACAAGGTGGATTTTTCCTCCACTTGTTTTATTCTAAATAGTTTTCAAAAGCTGCCATGGAACAGACTACGGCTTTGATCCCGTGAACTCATTCAGTACTGACATCCCCATGAATAACTCCAGCTCCGACCAGCTTCAGCCACTTTTTAAATTCTCATTTAAATTCAAATTCCTCATAATCCTAACAGGCAAGGGATAGACCAAGAGCAAGAAAGAAAAAGCGAGATGCTTCTCATGTGTCCACAAGGCCCTCAGATCAAAGGAACCCTTTTAGGCAGCAGGAAAATTGTAAAATCACTGAAGAAGATAGCAAAATACTTGCTGTGTGCCCTCTGCTTTCTAGACCAGGGTTTCTGACAGACACTTGGTTGAGATAAACCTGCAATGTATTTATGAAGATTCTCATAATCTCTGCAAATCAGAGAAAAAGTAGCTATGAATTTCTAAATCTCAGGCTATTTTGCAAGGCTTAGGAATTTTTTAGGCTAGAGTTGGTTAAAATAGAAATAAAAGGATTAACGGAGTGAGCAGTGTGTGGAAGAGGAAGCATCACTTGCTTGGGTTCATTTGATGGGAATTGCTAAAATCTCTTTTTAGGTGTGTTTTTTTTTTCTTTCCTACTTCTATCGCCACAGCCTTTTCCAAATTCACACTCAAAAACTGTTCCTACTTCCTGTCAAGATGAAGGCATAAGCAGACATGGCACACAACCACATCAAAATTACAACTGAGGTATAGATCAAACATCACTCAGAAGCATCAGAAATTGAGTTGAGGGAAATTCTGACAACTACGGAATTAAAGAAATTACATCTATCCAAACCAGTAGGAGGGGCACAGACAAGGAACAGGCTGGTCCCACACACACTTGTGGTGGATAAAAATTCAGGAGAGATATCCTGGGAGTGAGTAGTCCAAGCCCCATACTGGGTGCCCCAGCCCAGGGTTCCAGTGCCAGGAAGATAAGTCCTCACAACTTCTAGCTGCAAAAACCAGTGTGGATTAAATTGGTGGAAGAGGCTGCTGGAACCCCAAGCAGTTCCTCTTAAAAAACCCACACATGGACTCAGACTGCCTCCCTCTGAGCTCCAGCACTGGAGTAGCAGCTAGAAAGGTAGCAGTGGTACACAGGGAGGAAGTGAAGTGCCTGGCAACAAGGTGAGCAGAGGCCATTGTCCCTATTCTAAACCTTCCCCCCATAAAACCTGTAAACTGGTGCCATATCTGAGACTCCATCAACCTGGCTAACACTGTTTTTATCTGCCTTAGAGATCCCTAGAGACTCCACCCCACACAACATACAGGCCCACCTAAGCTGCTTTTCCATATGAATAGCGGGTCTGGGCTCAAGTTTCCCAGCTGCCTAAATCCTCTCAAACAAGCAACAGCTGGCCTCAGTGAGCCCCAGGCCAGGCACTAGCAGCAGCCAGCCTAGATTCACAGTTTGGCTTTGCCTGGGAATCTGCAAGCCCAGCACAAGTAGCAGCTAACTCAGATTGCTCTACAGCACAGGCAGGGTGGCCCCAGGCAAAACACAGGTGGGGGCTGACTTTGGTCTGCACCACCAGGGAGACCCTAGAGCCAGCACACCCAGTGAATGACTACAGATCATGTCAGAGCACCACCACCCTGCCTCTGCACAGCTGATCTTCTATGGTGGGCGGAGGTTGGTGGTCAATGGTCAGAGACCATCCTTGCAGCTCACTGGTCCGAGTAAATTCCTCCCATTGATCTGCCAACAGCAACCAAGTCTCAACTACAAGAGGAGGTTGTATTCAGCCATCATGAAGGGAAAACATTGAGTACCCAGCTTGGGTGATAGGGGAGGCTGTGCCACTGAACTTTACAGGACATCTACTGCAATGGGTCGTGTTACCAAGACACAGAGTCAAAGCGGGCTCTACCTAATACATAGAAACAAACACGGAGAGGCTGCCAAAACAAGGAGACAAAGAAACATGGCCCAAATGAAAGAACTGATTAAAACTCCAGGAAAAAAGAGCAATACGAGCTGGAGATACGCAATCTATCAGATGCGGAGTTCAAAACACTGGTTCTAAGGATGCTCAAGGAACTGAATGAGGTCCTCAACAGCATAAAAAAGATCCAGGCAGAAGTGAAGGATACACTAATTGAAATGTTTTCAATTTACAGGGAAACAACAGTAGAATGGATGAAGCCAAGAATCAAATCAATGATATGGAATATAAGGAATCAAAAAACAATCAATCAGAAAGAGAAGAAAAAGTAATAACAATGAGGATAGTATAAGCAGCCTCTAGGACAACTTCAAGAAGTCCAGCATTTGCATCATAGGGGTGCCAGAAGGAGAAGAGAAAGAGCAAGAAACTGGACATCTATTTGAACAAAATAATGAAAGAAAACTTCCCTAATTTGGTGAAGGAAATAGACATGGAAATCCAAGAAGCACAGAGAGTCCCAAACAAGATGGATGCAAAAAGGCCTAGTCCAAGACACATCATGATTAAAATGCTAAAGTTTAAAGATAAAGAGATGATCTTAAAAGCAGGAAGGAAAAAGAAGTTAGTTATCTACAGGGGAGTTCCCATAAAACTATCAGCTTATTTCTCAAAAGAAACTTTGCAGGCTAGAAGGGATTGGCAAGAAATATCCAAAGACATGAAAAGCAGGGACCTACCTACAGCCAAGATTGCTCTATCAATCAAAGCTATCATTTAGAATTGAAGGGCAAGTAAAGTGCTTCCCAGACAAGAAAGAACGGAAGGAGTTCATGGTCACCAAATCATTAGAATGTGAAATGTTAAAGGGACTTATATAGGAAAAGGAAAATCAAAACTATAAACAATAAAATGGCAATAAATACTAACAAACTAGTCCAACAAGAAGAACAGAGACAGATTATGGATATGGAGAGTGTTTTGATGGTTGCCAGGTGGAAGAGTGGTGTGGGGGAATGGTTGAAGGAGTGAGGGGATTAAAAAGTACAAATAAGTAGTTATAGAATAGCTATAGAGATATAAAGTACAGTATAGGAAATGGAATAGCCAGAGAACTTGTATGTGTGACCCATGGACATGAACAATGGTGGGGGGATTGCCTGAGGGAGTGGGGCTTCTGGGTGGAGGAGGGCAAAGCAGGACAACTTGGGACAACTGTAATAGCATAACCAATAAAATATAATTTTAAAATAGCTTTTCTTATCCTTGATAACTTCAGGAATTATGCCTACATTAGAAATATAGGAAAGCATTTGGAATTTACATTGACTCATAGCAGAGTTACATTTTTAAGTGTATTGCATAAGAAATATGAAAAAAAAATTTGCTTCTTACCTCTAGCCCCAGGGGAGTGGACCTGATCTATCATTTGCCTTCTTTGTTACACAACATTGGTGCTCCTGGGTTTACATGGAGCTCTTCCACTCTTCTGTCCCCTCCCTAACCCACTCCACTCAGGGTATGGTGGATTTTGGTGACTCTGCATTGGCACTAGAAAGCTTCTCAGCTCACCTCTCAGGCACGATGACCTGTGTTTGGACTCAGTATACTCCAGTTTTGGGATTCTGCTCCTTGTCTAAATCCCAGGGCTGGAGGTCATTGTCACTGGTCTCTCCATGGAGATTAGAAAGGATCCTCACCCTTTCCCCCCAAAGTACTCTATTTGGGAGGGAAATATAGGGTAAGCTTTCTTGGCTGAAGATCCAATTTTTTAAGAAGAAAAGTTGACAAAACACGAACTAACAAAAAGTTAATATTTTCATTGATCTTCACTATACATGTAGGACATATTAGGGTTTTCTAAGTTGGAACTCTCCTTCCCCAAGATTCATATCTAGAGAAATATATGTGACGCAGAGTCAGTAGGTAAAGATTATTCTAGAAACTGTGTTTTCTGAAACATTTTTTTGCTTCTTATCTCCAATTTCTTTGCTTAGATGAGGACCATATTTCTACCACTAACAACCTCTTAATTGGTCTCCTTGCTGCTAGTTCTCGCACATTGTCATCAGAGGGTAATATCAAAAATGTCAGAATGCAAGATGGTGAGGTGTCTCACTTGCTCTGTTCCTTTGAAACATCCCACTGGCTATCCAGCATTTACATCAGTATATGTCAAAGGGCAGAGAATCACCAAAAAAAATCAGCATATCAATAAATAGCCACATCTTTAAAAAATTGGTATTGAAACCCCCTCTTGGAGAATCCGCACGCATTCGTAATTCAGACCAGTAACAAACCTGAAGAATTCTGCAGTGAAGAGACTTGTTCAACCCAGAATTTTCGATATTCAATCATAGAATTCCTTCAAATTTTACCAACTAAATATCTATAGTACTCGTTTTCTGAGAGACCCTGGATAATGTTTTTTAAGACAAAATCCAAGTTTTTTAACTTGTAGCATAGGTCAATTGTGACAGGTTATTTCCTGTCTACCCACCCAGCCTGATCTTCTACCCCTAAAATGCCATGCCCTTTTAAATTCTTCCTGAAAAAGGAGAATACTAAAGGGTCCTCAGGGTCACCTTTCTCTCTGCCTTTGTATTTGCCCATCCTTCTGCCTAGAGGGGTTTTCCTACTCTTGTCTGCCTGGTAAACTTTCTTTCCTCTATCTTTCCAAACCCAAAGTAGATGCGTCCCTAGGGCAAGGGAATTCTTCCCTCCGTCTTGCTGTATAAAGCTAATCACTCCCTCCTTAATTCCACTGCAATGTTTTGTTCCCATTGTTCTACATTTTGATTAACTTCACGTAGTGGTTTATAATTGTTTGCGAATATAATGCATTTAAGGGGTTATAAGTGATAGGAGTGATCAACTCTGTGTATCAGTTTTTAGGAAAATGCTTGGAATATGGCAGGAACTTAATAGATGTTTAAAGAACAAACAAATGGCCATATACCATGCAGTGGTAACATCATTCTGAACTTCCATTTGTTGGGATGTCATAAATTAGATAACACACATACATCAAGAAAAGAGCAAAAAGGCTCTCATAAGTAAAGGAAGTGCATATGTATATGTATATATGTGTGCATGTATATTGTCAGATTCAGATTTGTATATATCTGACAATATACATACACACATATATACATATATATATGCGTATAAACACACAAATATAAAACACACACATATGTATACACACATATAAAATACACATGCAGATGGCTTGTATGTGTGCAAGGGACATACATAAGCATATACTAATGCCTTCATAGATGTCATTTTCTCCAGCCATACAACAGAGATATTTAGTAAAATAAATTAACTAATACGGGAAGAGAAGCTTTACCAAGGGCACTGATAACACATGAGTTGTCTCAGAATAGCACCCCGGGAGTTTTAATCCTTACACATAACATCAGCTTCTAAGGGCTCATCCAAACAGCAGACCTGCCGCGTGCTGCACATGCTTCCATTTATCTGCTGGGGCTGAGCTGACCCCACTGGAAATCGAACATTGCTACAGATATTGATCCCGGCGCAGGGACACTGGCAAGCTCCCTGTGTGTGGAATATGCAGCAGAGACCGTTAGAGACAGCTCTGAAGTACAGAAGCGTCTGCGAGGCTGCTGCTTCCCTCCCAGGGCTGGTAGGAAGGACTACGCGCTACCCCAGAGGGAATAACGGCCACTGTGATGCCTCCCAGCTCTCACGCTGTGTGTACTCTCTTCTCCTATGGTACTTCTCTTCCTGTGTCTTGCTCTGACCCTTACTGCCATGTGACTGGTTAGTCATGACCTTCACATGCTGCAGCAATGCTCTGTTCTCCCTCAGCCCTGGCTCTCTGGCCTTATGCTATAGTGAACTCACTGAGCACGAGATTCTCCTTTAAAAAAAAATTGAACTGAAAGAAGTGTTGTTTGCTTTCTGGCCCTCAAACACCAAGGCCCTGTTGTGCTCCTTAAAATTGTAAATTATGTCTGTTTAAGAAAATGTCAGTGTTTTTTAAAACAGAATAACAGTGCTGGAAAAGACTTGGCTGTGCTACTTGTTACCAAAGTTTCTTGTAAGAAAAATGATGCATTCATCATTATGAGCACAGTCAAGGGCCCTAATGACTTGGGCACAATGCCGCTTCAGTTCTTTCAAGTAACGTGATGGATTTTTTTTTTCCTCAGCTAGTTATCTGAGTAATGTAAAAGCTCATAAACTGAGATTCAGGGAGACTCTGTCAATAACGCACTATACTTAACAACAATTAAAACACAAGACACATCTCATATAATTAAATTGATTTTTTTTTCATCCAGAAACAAGACTTTTTCAAGTAATGATTGCTTTGGTTGCCTGGAATTGTATTTATTGAGGTGGGGGAGGAAGAGATGTGTAGTGACATTCAGACACCAATTCGTGAGTCTTCAAAATCCAATTCCTAAATAGGCCGAGAGGATGATTTTTGAACAGAAAAGGATAAACAGTCACATGTCGTCTGTGCAGTGAACATAGAATCACTGGGTTGGGAAACACATTATTTAGCAGCACCCCATTTCGGTCCTTCAAGTGGCCTCAGGTACAGAAAGTCAGGGGTGAAGCTGTGTCTCTGATTTTCGTGAGATCCCGAGCAAGGCTCTTGATGAAGTCACACCTTCTCCAGCGTGAGGCAAGCATACAATGGTGATATTTCTCTGTCTGAAGTACGTTAGGGTCTCTACAACCAGGGGCTTCACTTTAAATTAAAAGTTGGCTTTTAAGTAAATATGACACTGTCCCCCAGAAAGCACATAGCCCATTTTTGACCCCAGGATAATGCTAGTAAATTGGGGTATTTATCTTAACGTTCCTTATTTGCCCTTCATTCATGTTAAACAGCTGTTGGAATGAATACAAAGAGACTTGCCTGACTTTCTAGTAATAACTTTGATTTTTTTTCCTGGTGGCTTGAAAGCATTATTTTGTGAATTTGGTTTTACCTTTTCCAGCAATGGGCATGGCTGTTTTTCCATTAATTATTACTGGGTTTAATGGGGCTAGAGATAATAAAAGAAGCCCTAGCCTTATGGAAATTTCAAAAAAAGGAAGGAAGAGAGGAAGGAAGGAAGGAAGGAAGGAAGGAAGGAAGGAAAGAAGGATGGGCTAGAGTGCTGTTGTTTCTTTTACTTTTATTAATTTTTTTTTTGAGAGCTAGAAGTACCCAGGAGAGAGCAGGCAAGGGTTCTGTGCAAGTGAGTGGAACGTATTTGCTGTGAAATATGATGGGATGTTTACTGAGCCATTTTCCATGAGAATCAAAGTGTTCCTACTCTCATATCCTGTTTTCACAGCAGTGGCCTTTTTAAAAATGTTGCCTCAGTGACTGTTGGTCAGACTGCATCCGTTGTGCCCTTTGGAAGTAATGGCCTTGACTGTGACCAGCTATGCCCACGCTGTTGGACAAAAATACTGGGAGATACACTTCATTTCTGAGCCTGCAGGGGTCGAGTTCCATCTCTTTCCAATATTTACTGGCAAAATGCCTAGTGGGTTGGGAAGAGTACTTCCTGCCGGCTGGGTTATCATGTGTCACTGTGCTTGACTCCCGGCCGTAGGCCTCTGCCTTTGAGACCGCTTGGTCCTGGAGGGCCGTTGGCTGGATAGAAACTGGACCACAGAGGTTCATCACGTCATGGGTGCAGTTAAGCAAGTCCTTTCCTCTCTCTGATCCTCTGCATTCTTTAAGTGGGAAGCAGTGATACCACCTAGCCTTCATAGGACACCTAGATGAAATAATATGCACAGGGAAAAGAATAGAATTTAATACAGTAAAATTGTAGAGATGTTAGTTAAATTAGTTCTCTCTGGGATTAGTGGGATTTAGGTCTGTTTTTCTATCTTTCTGGACTTTTGGTAAATTTTCTAACCACGTGCCTACGCAGGTGAGCATATCAGCAGCAGCAACAATGAAAGGCCTTTGGGCCTTGTCTATCACTACAGTGATTCGTCATGTATTTACTTTTACTCTTCATAGGAGTCAGTATCTTTAATTTGCGAAAAATAAAATACAGAACAGTCTATACACTCTATTATACTACTTCATGGGTTGTTTTGTAATTCAAACTAAATAACTGCATGGAGTACACAATATCTTACAGCCTGTTTTATACGTAGTGGTCATTACTTTGCAAATAAAATTATTTTAAAATAGTGATGATGAATATCACAATCCCTTGTTTTATTGAGAATGACTCATCGTGACCCTGAGTTAGTTAATAATGTCTTCAACGAACAAATGAAGGAACTGTGAGAGAACCAGCCACTAGTCCAGAGTCGCCCTAGCAGTGTGGGGACCCTGCCCACGCTCTTCCACTCCTGAGCCTGGGATCTTACACTTCCCACGGACTGACCAACTAAGTCCAAGAACTTGCTCAGTTTGATACCAACTTAGTTATTTGAATTATGTGGCCATTTGAAGAATATAATTATAATATATGTACTAGGCTTTTGAAAATGATAAAATTTCAGTTTAATTTACTAAAATTTTAATTTTTAAGTATCCAATAGTGTTGCATATTGCAGAGAATCCCCTTATTTCTTTTCTAATGACCAAACAAAGGCGACCAATTTCTTCATTATAACATAGCAAAAAAATAATAATACATTTCATGTAGTAATAACTTCAAGTAGTCCTGTGTTTAAGTCTTTGATGTTTCACAAGTCCCAAAATGTGAACATGTTGAGTTCAACGTGTTTAATTCACAATGAATCAAACATTCATTCAGGAGAGAGGATGTTAGCGCAAGCCTTTATTTTGGAAGGGTTAAGATAAACTCTAAGAGTTTACTTCTAGTAACTTAAAAATGATTTTTTGTCGGGGCCTAAAGACGGCGGATGCGATCTATCAAGAAGATCGCACCAGGAGAGCTTGGCTGAGGCAACCCAAATAGGATATTGCAGCCGAGCCAGGGGGCCCCACCCTTGTGGGCATCCCTTGATCACGAGTACTAACTACCAATCAAGATGCTGATCACGCGCCCACCCACCAACCGTCGCCAAGAGCATGCAGTGAGCATGCACAGGACAACCTATCCGGACCACCTCCCCTTTTCCCCTGCCCCCTATATAACGGCCCCGCCTAAAATAAAATTTGCAGCTTGATCAGAATCCTTTGTCTTGCTGCCATTCTTCGCACCTCTTGTTCCCATCCCTATTCATCCGTTTCAGGTAGACTCGGGACCCCAGTTGACTGTTCCTCGGGACGGAACAATTTTTAACAGCAAAAATAATCAGATATTTATGTTGTTTTAATTACTACTGTAATTTTTACATTTTTATGTTTTTTTCTTATGTACACTATTTTCTGTCTTTAAAATTCACTTAGGATATCTGAGGTCCTTTTGCTTCTTTCATCGTTAGTGCATCCTGCATTAGAAAATCATCAACACAGTATAGCTCCTAATTAGTTATGAAAAATGATCATTATTGACCTTTACCTTATTCAATGAAATCAAGCATAGAACATTTTAAGTAAATTGTTTTTCTAAGATTTTTATCTTCAAAAATGACTCTGACTCCATGGTTTGTTATGATTAATTAAGCCACATTAGGTTGAACTCTTGATCAAATCAACTAAACTTTGTGAATTTATTTTGTTCTACGTTTAACCAAAGCTTGTTAATAATAGCATAAACTAGGTTTTAGGGACAATCATAAAGACTGATAAAAGTACTAGATAAAGAAATGTACTGTTGTAGTTTATCAACGTTAGGACTTGAAAATATTAACAAGCCAAAAGCAAGCAAGTCAACAAACAAACAAAAAGAAATAAAAGGAAAGAGCTAAGTTCAGTGGTATGTAAACAAGCAGTATAACATACCAGAAAGAACATTAGGTCAAAGTCAGAGATGTGAGTTTCTACCCTAGATTTAGAAATCCCTGTGATTATTCATATAGGTTTGCTCACAACCCGGCCCCCATGTTTCCTGCCCTGGAGTCATCTCCTACTGTGGACTCCGGGAACGTGTGATGGCCACAGCACCCGGTACTCATCAGTCCCACTCAGCTCCTGTAGACTAATACCTGTGGCTGCTTGGATGCAGTGAGTGCATCTCACATTTTGTCTCTCTCTTTTCCTGCTGCCTTGTCTTTTCCCCAGCACTACTGTCTTTTCCCAAAGAACTCCGTCTTCTCACGATGTGTTTAAAGAAGGGCAGCTTCAGTTTTGCCATCTTTGCCTCCAGTGTCCAGCTATGTTTCAGGCTTATTTCATCCAAGGACCCACTTGTTTATTTCTCTAGTGGTGCAGGATAGCCTCAGAGCTCTCCTCCAGCACCGTATTTTGCAAATTGATTTTTTGCAGCAGCCTGCTTTACTGTCCAACTTTTTCCTCCATACATAGCAGGAGCCCTAGTGCCCTTTATTTGTAAATAGTGTTGATTGGGCCAAAATAGTGGGTGGCTTTCTCAAAGGTCTATAGGAAGTACTATAGAAGAAACCATGTGCCTTGCACACACCTAAAAAAAATTAATTAATTTTTGCCCACATTTTAAAAAACGGTACAAACTCTACTCTTGTAGGTTTTCTATATTCCTGTTCCATGCTGAGTCCAGTTGGAGGTATGAGGAGTGTTCTCTGTTTTTGTTGTGGTGGTTTGTATGTTTGTTTTGTTTTTGTTGTCTTTGTTTTTTTAAGTAAATCTCTCTCACTCTCTCCCCCACTCCCTAACAATCATTGAGGTAGGCTGGCCTGCTATAATATTGTTATATGATAGAGGACATCCTCAGTGCTGTAATTGAGAATATTCGTGTATCTGAAACAAAGTGTGGAATAAGAGTAGTGATAGTATAAATGGTTCATTTAGTCCACTAGTGCTTATTGACTAAACATCTGTGACTCCTGCCTGACAGAAAACTGTGGCCTCAAGGAATAGAATTTTGAAAAATAAGTAATGAATTAGTATTGGTAGACCTAGTCCCATTGGGTCCAAAACATACCAGCTATGTCCTTAGGTAAGTCAAATTTCTAGAGTTAGGTGATTTATAATATGATTTTCTGAATAAACATTTTGTCAAATGTCACCCTGGATTTTAACTGCTCCCCTGGCCCTTTTACTCCTTACGGCACCTGGAACACACTCAACTTAATTGCGTAACATGACTCTGCTCCTCACCTAATTTGGAATCAATGGCTCAGTGATCTCGGGTTTCAGGTTTCTGAGAACTCTTTTTCAGAATATTTTCTTCTGATTGTGTTGGCTACACTATTCTTCCATGAGAGCATCATTTCTTTACTTTCAGCATGGGAAGCACTAAGTTTCTGGAAAATATAAGGTTGACAGGCAAATGTTTGTATCCACCAGCACTTTTGTGTAAACTACTTCAAAAAGTATTTGTCCATTGCAGGATTGCATTGGGCATGGTGGGATACAGCCTTAGATGGCCTAAATTTGATGAAGGAAGGAAAAAGGAAAAGAAACTGACAAATGAGTGACCTCAAAAAGGGAAAATGGAAAATTGCCATACACATCTACCACACAGATTTCCTGACGTCCATAGAGGAATTAAAGTTTCTGTCATCAGGAAGCTTTACAAATCTTTAAAAGGGCAAAGCATGAACAAAATGGACCCTTAAATGATTATACAGGCATGCAGCAGGTTACTCTTAACCTGTAGCAGGTTATGTAACCATTGGTGGATCATAGAGTATTAAGGGACGTCGAAGCTTGCGGGTTATCTTTGCTGGGTGCTTTGGCTATAAATGGGCACACAAATTTTAAACCAAGATAACTGCAGAGAGCCAACACTTTTCTCACATCTTTATTTTAATGAAAAAAATGTGATAAAATTAAAAAATCTCTACTATTCTTACACCAGTTAATAGAATGAAATGACACAGCAGAAATATAGCTGTGTCGATCAGTGGGTAGTAATGCATTATGGAGTTTCGGGTCTCAAAGAAAGACCCAAAAATGAGTTAACCCCAATTAAGGTTCACAGCAGCAGCAGGATCTAATCTGCCTGGTGGTCTTAAATTCAGCCCACTTCCATTTTTGCCAATTTTGTTTGTTTGTCTCTTTAAAAAAATGATCACTTATCGCATGTTTATGTTCAAATAAGGACTCAGCAGTCAATAAATGCCTCTATTCATTCAGTTGAGAGAAGCAATCCAATTTTCTCAGTGTGTGCACATGTGTTTGGGGCTTGATAATTTTTTTTGTCTTTTTGAGAAACACATATGCTGTAGCTTCAAAGGTGGGAAGTTATACACATTTTTTCCAGTAGTTTAATTGTAACCCTTTTTCATTTTTTAGAGAAAATCTACTTTTTTAAAATAGGTATTGCTTTAGCACCTAGCAATATAAATAAAATGCTGCATTTGGATATCACTCTTTCAGGCTTTCCTAGCAAGAATATTAGGTCACCACTAGTGCCTTCTGTGCCTCATCTTCCTCACCTTGGAGCTGTGTTAATTCTATGTAAACACATGTATCCTAGAAAACAGCAAGAGGATATGCCAGTTATAACTTTCCAAATACATTCCACTTCTCTGCATGCTAGAATATATTTAAAACAGATTATATTTTTCCTCTGTGTCTCAGTTTTCACAGTTAATAATACAGGCATTTCCATGGCTGACTTGCTGTTTTCATGGGTAGCGAATATTCTGATTAGTATTCCAGATACCAAATTTATTAAATTTTACCCAGAATAGAAAGTGCCACAGACACTAAAGATTTTATTTCTTCCTGTCTATATTTAAAACATCAAAACAATATTAACTATATCATTAAATATGCTGTGATGGCTGGTATTTCTAAGGAAATATTCTTTGAATTAGTGTGTCTTAAAGGACTTCATTCCAAGGAGAAGCTAGTGAGATGAAAAATACAACCTCCTAGCATTAATCTCATATTCAAAACTGTAAAATGAAACCTTGCTTTGTACCAGAAAGGAGACAAGTAGGAGATTCAAAACACTGACTCAGTGTTACAAGTTTCAGTTCTTATAATCCTTTTTTTTTTGCTTTTTTATCACACACAACCAACCATTTAAAAGCCCCACCGTGTGGGTGCACAGCTGACTGGCCAGCTAATCTTGTCCCCAGTTACTGTTTAGCAATGGGTGCTGGCTTTAGCAGTTTTCGTGTTTTTGTCCTGTCTGGATTCTTATCTCAGGCTGGGTTATAGTTGGAAAATTCTAAAACCTCTGGAGAATTAGTTGTACAGGACCCTCTCCTGGTTATGATTCTGGTTTAGATCTAAAGCAGAAAATCAGTATATTATTATCTCTTTCCAGAAGTTCAATAAATTGAATAAAAGATAAATTGTCATTTGGAAGGAAGAGCACAACTTCTGTTATTTTACTTTTTAATATTTTTAGCTTCATTGAGGTATAGTTAACATTGTGAGACATGGCAAATAACTGTAAAATACTTAAAATATACAATGTGATGATATGATATACATACATGTTATGAAAAGATGATCACAATCAAGTTAACAATACATTAATCACTTCCATATCTATCTTTTTTGGTGAAAATGTTTGTTTTACTCTCAGCAAATTTCAATTATAAAATACAGTATTATCAGCCATAGTAGCCGTGTTTTGCATTAAATCCTCAGACCTTATTATTATAATGGAAAGTATGTACTTTTTTACCATTCTTTCCTCATTTCCCTCATTCCCTAGCACCTGGCAACTGCCATTCTACACTCTATGAGTTCAGCTTCCTCCCTCCCTCCCTCCCTCCCTCCCTCCCTCCCTCCCTCCCCCCTCCCTCCCTCCCTCCCTCCCTCCCTCCCTCCTCCCTCCCTCCCTCCCCTTCCCTTCCCTTCCCTTCCCTTCCCTTCCCTCCCTCCCTCCCTCCCTCCCTGCCTCCCTCCCTCCCTTCCTTCCTTCCTCCACCCCGCTTCCTTCGTTTCTCCCTTTCTAGATTCCACAGAAGAGTATTTGTCTTTCTCTTCCTGGCTTATTAAACTGAGCACAATGCCCTCCAGTTTCATCTGTGTTGTTTCAAATGGCAGGATTTCTTTCTCTTTTCCAGAGGTGCACATTTTCAAAAGGATATATCAGTTAGGATACAATGACCCAGTGTGCTGTCAAAAAATAACTACTGTGTTCTCATAGTGAAAACCAAGCCCATTACCTAAGAATCTGTCTGCTTGTACCATATTAAAGTGAGAGAAAAGGAAAGAAGAAAGGAAGGAAGGAAAATGGAAAGAAGGAAAAAGGAAGACAGAGAGTACTTAAGAGTAAGATGTTTCTGAAAGTTATTCAAGTAGATGATTTATAAAAGAAAAATGAAAGTCCAGATCTTGCCACATTTATATAAATTAGCAAACAGTTCTTCCTCAATTAATTTGTTGGTTCTGCCATTCATTCATTCTGCCAGGCCTCTGCTAAGAGCTAAGAGAACTATGAAGAGACCCCACCACATGAGGCAATGGTTTTAAACCAAAGGAGAGACCCCATCCTTTACATGCTCGGGAATATTCGACTCAGTAAAATGATCTCCATGAAGTGCCATCCAATATCAGTTACTCATACAGTTCTCCTGATGTTTCAGGATCCAATCAATTAGTAAATGCCCTCTGTATTTAGCATTCATAAATTGTCTCAGGCTTTGGCCTAAAAGCCACACAAGAAAGGGTGAAGTATGAAAGAGGGCAGTCAGATTCAGAGAGAAAAGCAGAGAGAAACAGAATCTCAACAGAACTGTAGTTATTTTCTGTAAGCAACTGGCCCTCGAAAACAACTGCCATTCTCAGTCAGATGCTGAGCATGTGATGTGGGAAGGCCATGGCTGGCACCCTGCACAGAGCAACCTGCGTCTCCACCACGCAGGTGTCCTGGCTCCAGAGGCCTGCAAACCTGCAATCTGACTCTCTGAAGGGATTATGCACAGTTGCCTCTTAGTTAAACAGGGCACTTATGCGAACACATTACCCACTGTTGTAACTTTGGTTGTTCTTGTTACCTCCCATCTTCTGGTTTGGAAATGAGAGTAGCAGATGCAGGCAATGAAGGCTTTATGAATCTTGTTTCCCTGCTTGTCAAAATTGGCACCCACAGTTTCTACATAGTGATTACGCAGTTCTAAAATGGTGCGTGAAATGGGGAAAAAATGGAAACCATTTATGCACTGAATGCCCAGGTCACAGAAATTACAGACATGGACTTACACAACAAAAGTGGTAAGGCTCCCCTTAGCTCCAGCTAGGAGTCAAGCTGACCGTGGTGTGACACACAAATGCACAGTAGACTGAGTTAAGGGAGAACAGGGACTTAGGTCTGTCTCCTTCTTTGCAACCACATAACATGAGTCTTCTCCAGCCCTGCCCTTTTTTTCCAACCCCATCCACCAGTTTTTACTTATCACCTGAACTGTTTCTAGATTTTTCACTTTTCCTTTGGCTGTTTGTTCTCTCTAAATACTTGATCTTTTATTTGTGCGCACTCTTCTCTTCCTTCTTCTACCTTTTTAAAGAAAAAGTTTAAGTTTTCTTCTTAAACTTCTTAAGGAGTTTAAGAAACTTCTTTCTCCTTCAAAAGAGAAATTTAGAAGTTTCTCTTTTTAAACTTAGAAGTTTCCTCACACTTAATGGCTGTTTAGAAAGCGTATTGAAGGGAGGCAGAGTGGCGATGGGGTCATATTTATCAGAAGTATGAAAATACCCAGGAGGCAAAGCCATCAAGAGCTACCTATCAAGAATTCTATTGGATAGGAACCTAAAGATTCCTAGGTTCCCAGAATCTAGGAATTCTGGGAATTCCTAGATTGTCACGTCATCATAGGTAGGACTATCAACCACTTGTCTGCCGAGACACACTTGGGAAAGATCACCCAAGTTCTCGTGTGTGTACCCACAAAGCAGGTTCTGAGCCAAACCCCTCTGTCTCTATCTTTCCCAGTCAAAGAAAGAGATCAAAATGCAAAAGCAGAACTTAGATTAGAAGTATAACTTTGAGATTTACTTAAAGTAAAATAAAAATTCATGCTATATTTTAAAAGCTATATGTCACGGTAATTTTACCATTCAGATGTGTGAGGCTTAGGAAATTGGTTATAAATTCTGTAATCCTTATTGCTCCTCTTTTTTTGTGAATCATTACTAGATTTTGAGAATGTCTGGGGTTTCCAGGAAGAGTATGGGACTTATCACCTGATACTGGTAAGAGTTCTGGCTATGGCACCTACCAGCTGCATGAACTGCCAACATTACTTAATTTTTCTAAGCTTTGGGTTTTTTGTTTGTTTGTTGGCTTGTTTTTCGTGGTAAAATTGGAAAAAATCCTTTTGAGAATTTTGTGATTGAATAAGATGGAAAGTGTTCAAGACCTTTTAAAAGTAAATAACTATACATAGAGAAGGTTATTATCTGCTTAATTATATTAGTCCCTACTTTAATTTCAGATGGCAAAACTGTAAGAATATTGTTTTAACTTCTTTGAAATTTATGATATTGGCACATAAACAAATATTTTCAAAGTGATAATCTGAAGTGAATGTAAAGAATCCATTTCACGCTGTGAATAGAAAACAAATCTGCAGCAAATCAGTCTGAGTTCAGACCCCAACTTTGCTACTTGACCTTGTTCCTCTATTTGTAAAACATGGATAATAATATTACCTACAGCACAGCACTGCTATGGGGACTCTGTGACGTGGAATGGTGCTTGGAACATATACTCCATAGGCATTTGCTGATAAATAAAATAACGTAAAATAAAATAAAATAAAGTAAAATAAAATGTACTCAAGACTTTTATGACTACAATGGTTCTCATTAATATTCTAATTAACTATCTAAGGCTACAAATATCACTTGATCTTAGAACTTCTGCACAGACATCAGCACTGCAAGTTTCTTAGGGTTCCAGTAAAATACTTGACTCTGTTCTATTTTTACCTTCTCATCCCCAACCAGCCACTTCTCATGATTCATTTTTATTGACAACTCAACATGTGCTGCTTAATGGCATGTAGAATTTAATCAATTAATGGAGTTCAATAGGCCATTTCCAGTTGCAATATTTTGAGAGGTTCATTTTGCAAACACCCAAATACTTTGGAAGATTATGGAGCGGCCTGAAGATATAGCACATGTTTCATCTGAGTGGACTGAACAGAGAACAATCAATACATAAGTTTAATCTTTTCTCTACCAAATGTCCTTGGATAAGAAGCTAATTACCTAATGACTCGGTGATGTGGACACTGGCCCTCAGTGTCCACGTCATTATGGATAAAATGAAACATTCACACAGACTATTGAGTCTGGTGGAGGAAAAGGGACAGCATGGCTCTTCTCTCAAGGGGAGCAAAAGGCGTGGCCCTTGAAGTGACTGGCCTTAATTGGGTTTCTCTGCACATTACCTGATGGTCCTCATTTACTAAGCTCAGGTTGCTTTAGGTGGTTACGTTTTACAGAAAACAAAGGAGCCAATGATGCTAATCACATCACAGAAGAGGGATATTTGCATTGAAAAGGGCAAAAGTGGTTGGACTGGTTACACTTGTCTTTGGAAGGTTTAGCATGGATTTTAGGAAGTTACTTTGCAGTAAATGTTTGCCGCTGGGGGCTGGGCCCACGCCAGGCAGAATGAACTCCTACAACTCAGTATATTTATTTTAAATGTTTAATTTCAAGTTGTTTTCAAACCTGATTTGCAGAAAAATTGTTCATGGCTCTGACAATATTTAGTGTGTGTTCTAGTTTTCTTGTTTATCATGACCACCTCCTTGCTCACATCCTTGGGAATAAACAACTATTTATGACAAAACAGTTAACATTCAAACATAAAATATTATTTAAAAAAACAAAAAATACCCCCAAGAATTGCAACAATGAAAGAGCAAAATGAAATATAGAAAAAAGGAAGTATGTGTATTTATGTGTAGAGGCAAGGATAATTGTTAATTAATTCTCAATAATTTTCATATTATAAATTATGATTTATACTAAGTCACAAATGCTTTTAGCAAAATTGATTTTTATAACTAATATTATGTTAAAAATTTGAGTTAACTGATTCATATTATGAGTTAAATATTTGGTTATGCTCCAACATTTTTTAAGTAACATATTTCACAAATGTTATTTAATATACATATATTGCCCTGGAATTATGGGACTTTTATCTGCATCGGCATCACCTTGAAGGCGTGATAAACATTGATTGCAGGCCTGTTCCCAGAATTTCTGATCCACTAGGTCCGGGGAGCAGCCCTAGAATTTGTGTTTGAAACCAGGTTTAGAGTGACGCTGCTGCTGTGGGGACCACATTTTAAGAGTCACTGTTAATTGCCTGGTCCCCGAGAATTATACCTCCCAGTATTGACTTCCATCCCAGGACTGTGGACTGGACTTGGGATTTGCTGTGGGTGTCCAACCTTTGGGCCACAGTGGAAGAAGAGTTGTCTTAGGCCACACATTAAATACATAAACACTAGTGAAAACTGATGAGCAAGAAACGAGGTTTTATTAAATTTACGATTTTGTGTTGGGCCAAATTCATAGCCATCCTGGGCCGCATGCAGCATGGGGACCACTGGTTGGGCATCCCTGCAAGTTTAAATAATAGAATTAGGTAGGGCGGTGCTGTGCCATTTTGAACCTAAGCCTTAAGATGATCTTACAACTTTTACTTTTGCGCTCTTGGAAACCAATCCCTATATAAGGGACCCAATTATCCTGAGACCCTCATGTTTGAAAAAGTTCAAGGTAAACGTACAGAGAGGTAACATGGGAGAAAACTAAGGGACCTAGCTGTGGGAGAGACATCAGGTCTTAGGCAGACCACCTCCACTGGGCTCCCAACAGCCAGGCATCACTGGTCTGTCTTAACATGTGAGGGCATTTTACACTTGCTAGCCATCAGTCAGCACTAGGAAAAGCAGAAAAAGAAAACCTACCATATCAACTGACAATTGTAAGAAATAAGCTGTTAAGTTTTGGTGTGACTTTTTAGGCAACAGTAGAAAATAAAACCAAACATTGGTGCCTATAAGTGGAGCACTGGTATAACAAAAAGCAGAACCATGTGGCACTAATTGGTTTTGGAGTTAGGTGACAGGCAGAACTCTGAAGGGCCTCGAGCAGACTTCTGTTACAGGCTGGGAGAATAGGAAGGAAATTGCTGTTGGTGGCTGGAAAAGGAGTGCGACTTCCATCTGTAGGAGGATGGGTGATAGAAAAAAAGACTTAAACTTTGGCTCTAGCTATGGCAATTTACATCTACAGGGAGAACGTTAAATATGCCCACTTGCTTCTTTACCTCTCTCTAATAAAGATAGGAGGAATGATGTTCATTATGAAGGAAATCCTAGTTTTCAAACAAACTTGAAAATAGAAGGAAGCCAGGCTCTGCTTTATTCAAATATAAAGCCATTTTTTATTCTCAGCTTTTCCAAGTGTCACATAATTCTCAAAATAATCAATGGCCTGAGGGTAAAGATCAAATCGGGCTGTTGCCAGTAAAATGCAGCATCTGGGTGAAGGTCAGGTCTTAAGACCCTTTGTTAGGTCTTTCAAAAAACTTTAACAGGATGTTTTCTAGACTCTCTGTGCTGGACCATGGGTTTTCTGCAGATTTTATGAGCATACCCCATAGACCTCCTCAGCTAGGAAAAAAAACGACTTCTAAGAATCTTAGGATATTATTCCACAGCCAAATTTAGGGCATCTTTTGTAAAGATATCCTTGTTGTAATTTTTGTCTATTTTGTCCAGTATTAGGATGAATGTCAATATGATGTGTTGGAAATCTACAGACCTTTTAATATAATTGTATTAACAGAAGCACTGCCAGTTTGGATTAAAAGGGACAGACACAGTTCAAAATTAACAGAGGCTTTTCAACCCTCAGCTTTCTGCTGGCAGAAAATAGGTTGAGAAACTCATCTGCAAATATGGATCATTTATTATAGAAATGGAGCAACAGCTCAGATAGTAAAGTTTACAGTCATGGAAAATTTCTTCCAGGCAATAGAACTGAGTCCCAATCAAGGAAATATTTATGTATCCTTTACTGGTTTCAGAATTTCTTTGAACCAGTGATTACTATGTGCCTTCTATATTACTTATTTTTATTTTTTAAATTATATTTCATTGATTATGCTATTACCGTTGTCCCAACTTTTCCCTCTCTGCCCCTTTCCACCCAGCAGCCCCAAATCCCCCAGGCAATCCCCCTACCATTGTTCATGTCCATGGGTCATGCATATAAATTCTTTGGCTTCTCCATTTCCTACACTGTAGTTTACATCCCCCTGGCTATTCTGTAACTACCTGTTTGTACTTAATGCCCTCCTCTCTACAGCCATTCCCCCACACCTCCCTCCCATCTGGCAATCATCAAAATCCAGGATTCTGTCTCTGTTCTTGTTTGCTTTTTTTTTTTCGATTCGATTTTTGATAGATAGTGTTTATTGCCATTTTTGATAGATATGTATTTATTGCCATTTTATTGTTCATAAGTTTGATCTTACTTTTCTTAAATGAGTCCCTTTAACATTTCATATAATAATGGTTTAGTGATGATGAACTCCTTTAGTTTACAGCTAAAATTGCTTTACCCAGCAAAGATGTCATTGAGAATCAGAGGGCAGATAAAGAGCTTCCCAGACAAAAAAAAAATTCCTATTTTTTAATGAAATTGTCAATTATAATTTTTCTGTCTCTGATTTACAATTGTGTGTTGGGTTTATGAGGGACACACTTTATTTCATTTGCTCACAGATCTTTAAGAGGAGCCATGCTGGAGAAACCTCATCTGTATCTGGATCTGATTTATAGCATAAGAATCTGGACTTCAAGCCTAAGATTATACTCTAACAAGATGAAGTTTTGTGGGTTGTAGGAAGGAGTAAATACATTTTAAAAAATATTTTATTTATTTATCTTTAGAGGGGAAGGAAAGGAGAGAAGGAGAGAAATATCAATGTGTGGTTGCCTCTCGTGAGTCCCCTGTCAGGAACTGGCCTGCAACCCAGGCATGTGCCCTGACTGGGAATCAAACCGCGATCGATCGTGTGGTTCATAGGCCCATGCTCAATCCACTGAGCTACACCAGCCAGGGCTACATTTTGAATGTGGAAAAGACTTGAATCACTGAGGGCCAGAGGACAGATGAGCCTCACTACAGGAAGGGGGCGTGTGAGGAAGAGCCAAGGCCCTTGCTTGCAGTCCCCAAAACTCTTAGCAGAAAACTGGAATCGATTTGTCAGACAAGTGAGTAAACCATCACGGAAGTAGATCCTCCAGGCACAGCTGAGCCACCCCTTGTCTCTAATAACATGTCAAAAATAATTCAGTCCAAATTGCACGATTGTGAACAAATACATTATTGTTGTTTTAACTTATTAAGCTTTAGGTGGTTAGTTATGCAGCCATTGGAATATTTTAGAATGAAGAGGGGCAGCCTAGAACGAAGACAGTTTAGGGTCTATTTTATAAAAACAACCACCTCACTCTCTTTTTTCTTATCATGCACATTGCAGATAATCTTGCATCCCAAGATTCCTAGTCTCTTTTGCGCATGTATGAATTTACTTTTCTAGATAATACAGCCAATTTTCTTCATGCATTTATCTATTGTACCCCACTTCTGCTTTTTATTTATAACTTTTGTAACATGTATTGAACACATTTACAGTCATTAATTATTTTTTTCTGCTTCTATGTATTGTTTCTAATATTTGGCTTCAATGCCTTATTGTTACAGAAACCAGTAAAAGGGACCCTAATGAGAATCGTTAAAATCTGTTGGTGGGAATGGGGCTGACAAGCTTCTCAACTTCTGAGTTGTCTTTGCTTACTTTCCTAGGCTCAGCAGATGCATGAATAGTGCCTGGGAGTGACTGTTCAGTACCTATAAGGGGAGGAGTACTTCTGGCACCTGTCCAACCATCTCCAGTCCCAGACAACTGGGGCTTTATTTTCGTCTTCTTACTTTATTTTCAAGTCTACTAAAATTCCAGTTCTCTTTTAAGATCAAGTGGTTGAGTCATTGTTATTTTATTTTAGGGGGCTAAATTCAATCCCAAGACAGGATTTTATTTTTGCACATTTGTAAGTTATTCAAAGGAACAGGAGAAATTCTTGCTCTTTGGAAAATTCTGGAACTATGTTAACACTCTTCTAGCCTTCCAAATATGGTTCTAGGTTATTATCTAATAATAAACCTGAATAAATATTCAATACAAGATATATTTGTTGCATCAAATCTCCCTATAATCTATTTAATTATGTATCATTCACTCAATCATAAGTTCGCTTATGTATAGATATATCCATCAATGTCTCTGCTTATTATGTCTGAATATTTCTATGTTAACTATTGAAATAAACACGCAAATAAAAATACTGTCTTGACTGTGGTAGATTTTTAAAAATCTAATTGGTTTCAAGATGTCTAGGAGAAACAGACTAGGTTTGAATTTATTACCTCAAATGTACTATTTGCTAAATGGTTTAAGAAAAGGAAGTGGATAGGAAAACAGTATTTTTGACACACCATAGAACACTTTGCAAGTTTGCTTAATGCACAATGAATAAACAAGTGAATGAATAAATAAAATACCAGCTAGGTGCTCACTCCACGCCAAAGAAGATCAAAGGCACCAGGGGAAATTCTGTGCTCTAGATTAGGGCGCATTCTGCTGAGTTCAGGTTTTCTTTTCTTTCTCCCAGTCTCACTTAGGGATTTTCAGGATCAGTACATTGTTCTCCATTGCCTAAAAGTCAACAAGAAGAAAAAAACACGAAAAAGTACCTTTACTTAGACAGAAAATAGCAAACTCCTCCAGATAATCACATGAACTCATTTTCTTTTAAAGACCTGAATCCATTAAAGAGATCTTGTCCCTCAGTTTACACTGAACTGTTTCTTAGTGGCTCTCAACCTAGAAGACCATGTGGACACTGGGAACACGAGAGAAAGACAGAGTATCAAATTGGGAAGGGCCCTGTGTGTTATTAGATGTGAAACATAAGTTCTATTTCATTTTTAAAATTCAAAAGCAGATGAGGCAATAAAAATACCTGATTATGAACAAATTGCTCTAGGAGTTAATGAGAGAAAACAACCATTCTTTTGTCATTTCCCATGATGGCACAGGGGAATGGAAAGGAATGTTGGGATAGCAGGATCCAAATGAATTTTTCAGTCACATGCCTCAGATATGTTTGTGGTTCAATAATGACTCAACTGGGGTCATGTGTCTGGGACTTCTATTTTCTCTTACAGTTGAGTTTATTGGTCTTTTTTCCCCAGTAATCTCAGGCTCTCTCAGTATATGTTCTCTTCACATGACCTTACCACTTGGACTTGCTAGCAGGGAAGTCTTAGTTCTTACATGGAATTTGGGGCTCCCAGAAATGCAAAACAGAAGCTGCTGGTCCTGAAAGAGGGGCAGCATTGCTTCCACTGTATTCTGTTGGTTAAAGCAAGTTTCAGGTTCAACCCAGATATAAGGAGAGGACACTACATATACAAAGGAATGAGCACCGGAAGGCATGAGCCATTGCGTCACTCCAGTGTATTTGGATTACAAAGGGCATTTGTAGGCTTATCAACTCACAACTCTAAAAACAAAGCTGCAAAACACTCATTCAGCTCCCGTGAAATGTGGGGATGCCAGGAATGGGAGGTTACTACCTAGTGACTGGTGCTGGTCTCCCCAAGATGGTCCAGTTCAGCTGTCACCTTGAACATTAATTGTTTTGAGTGAAATAATTCTTTTCAATATCAGCAAACAGATGAATTTTACCATAGTCCTGTGAATGACACTTTAGAAAAATCAGACACTGAAGGTAGAAATAATCTCTATTTCAGAAACATGAGTATTCTTCCAAAATTCTTACTCTTAATGATTTCTCATAAAAAAAGAAATAAAGAACATGCTGAACTAACTGAATCTTATGTGGTTTAGCTGAGGGCTGATGCTTTACAGAGGAAGACAAATATTCAAAGTAATCTTGTGCATCAGAACACCAACATTTACATCTTTTTTTCCTCCTGTTTTCTTATGTGCTGGGGGTCCTGCTGAAGGATGAATTAAAGAGCAACTCTGAAGGTGACAGCTGAAAACAAATGTTTTCCGCATTGCTTCTTTGTGGTCAATTGTGTAGTTTTTAAAAAGACATGCTTAATTGTCTGCTTATCTAATTAATTTACACTATTTTGTCAAAAAGTTACAGGACAATTCAGACTTTTTTGTATATTTTACTATCTGTTGCTTTAGGACAAACTGAGTTTAGTAAATGAGTATTCCAAGAGGTAGCAAGAAATATTACAGGGAAAAAAGAAAACCCTGAACAGATTTTCATGTTTGTTGGAGAATAAATTTTTGTCTTAGTTTTAAATAGTATTTTACATATTATCCTAATTTTTCAAATCTGTGTCTAATCTCCCACCTAGTAAACTGTTTAGGTTATCTCTAATTCTAATCCAAATTTTAATTTTTCTGTCACATAGATGGTATGTACTCAACATACATTTTTATGCAGCTCTGCAGCAGTGCATTTGATGAAATATTTGAGTAGCAGCTGATGTTGTGTGTACTTTTCACCCCGGGAGATTTCTTTCAGGAAAAAGCAGTAACCGGGGTGTCTCAGAGTCTCTCCATCAGTATTCACCGCTGCTTTTATTTGTGGCTTCATTCTAATCCTCTGGTATACGGATTGGAGTCATAAACATGTACTCTTTGTTAATGTCACACAAAAGAGCCAAGGAAAAGGAAAAACGGAGTAAAAATAATACTTTAAAAAGTGATTGCTGGTGTTAAGAAATTAGACTTGGAACCATAGCTGAAATTAACATGTCTGTGCACGTGCGTGCCAGTGAGGAGCAACTTCTTTGTTGGATCATAATCAATACCATTCTCAGAAAAGCTTACAGGCAAAAATGCCTATTCTTCTTTGATGCTTTAATGGGCTAATTTTTTGGAATTTATGACCTTGGTATGTATGGGTGTACGTCCACGTAATCAGTTTGTATTAAAGGGAACGTATTTGATTAGGCTTTTTATTAATAAGGTGACTTCATTACTTGCCTGGAAACCACGAGATAGGCCAAAACCACCATCCCCATGCCCTATCCCCATTAACATCAGCTTCTCTGAACTGCTCTGAATAATCTAAAGCCCTATTCAGCTTGCAGCCAGATGTGAACAATCAAAGCTTGACACGGGGTACAAATAACACCTACCCCAGCCATTACTCTTAAATTGGAGCTCTGCCCTTGATGGAGGCTGGGACTTGCTCTGGCTTTTGTAACTTGCACATGAACAGTAGTAGGCATAGAGTGAGGAGGAGGCCCGAGTCTGTCTGCTGCGAGCTGGAGGCAGATCTGGACTTTCCACACAGGAGAGTGGTCTGTGTTAAAGTGGAGTCGGGTCACAGGTCACACAGTTCAACCTAAAGGACCCAGCGGACTAATGTGTTTGGCAGACACAGACTACTTAAGTGAAACAAAACAAAACAAAATAGAAGGTGAGCAAGGGTACGAGCCAGCTTTGAAACCTAAACACCCATGTGTTCTCATTCTTCAAAATGTTCAGAAGCCTTCAAGGCTAACGCTGTTTATGGTTCACAGTGTTTGAGAAAAGGGAGTCCTGACATCTGACCTTGAATTAATGGGAGATTCAGAGTAGAATGAGAGTCTGGACAGGAAATGTTTTACTCCCTTAGCAAGCCTCTGTGTTGGTTGGTCAGAATTTACCAAGATCCCGAAACTGTGTTTCAAAAGTAAAACTAACAACACTTTTTAGTTCCAGGTCGTATCGATTGGCTTTGTTTGTGCTGCACGTGTGTGCGTGCCTCTTCCTCTCTGGGTTAGGCTGCAATCACCCCTTCTTTCTGGGTGTTTCGGGTTTGTTGTGAAGAGTAACAGCATGTGCCATCTGCAGAGATGGCCCCTGCTGAGTTAATGGTCAAGTCCAACGCATCAGAGCTATAAAAATCAGGAAAACAGGTAGTCTTCCTTAATGCTTTATTTCTGAGTTATTTGTTTTATTTTCTTTTGCATTTTTCTTAAATGTTGTTTTTGACAAAAGTGAAATTGTCCCCTCTTTATAATCTTTGCATTGCATTGATTCCCTCATCGGAAAAAAAGGGACATGATTGCAGGGTAAAAATAAACATGGTGCACAAGTTGTGATCAATACTACAGAAGTTCATGGTTTAATGATTAGAAAAGCAAAGCAAAGAGGGACGGAATATATTCTTTAGAGGTGACACAGCTTACTTTAGAAGATACAAAATGCATAGAAATTTTCTTCCATTAGGAATCGTTTGGTGGCGTGACAGGAACTCCTACACACTGCAGATGTAAACACAAAATGGCACAGCCCCTTTGCAAAATGATTTGGCTGTTTCTTACAAAACTAAACATTCTTTTACCAAACCATCCAGCAATTAAGCTTTAGAGTTTTTACACAAAGCCATTGGAAACTTATGTCCACACAAAAACTTGCACAAAGATGCTGATAACAACTTTTATTCATAACTCTCAAAACTTGAGAGAATCAAGATGCCCCTCAGTAGGTACCTGTGGTACAACCAGAGAATGGAATACTGTTCAGGACTAAAAGGAAATGAGCTATTAGTTATGAAAAGACATAGGGGAAGCTTAAGTTATGTTTCTAAGGGTAAGAAGCCATTCTAAAAGGCAAAATACTGTATGATTCCCACTCTATGACATTCTAGAGAAAGCAAATCTGTGAAGACATAAAAAAACCCAGTAGTTACCAGCAGTGGTGGGTAGGATGGGGGGTGAGATGAATAGAAATAGCACGGAGGGTATAATGGTTTTCTATCATCATAATGTAGACAGTGAAAATACTCTGTATGATATTACAATAATAGATACATATTATTATAAATTTTCAAATCTGTAGAATGTATAACACCATGAGTAAACTCGTGTAACCCGGATTTTGGGTGACTATGAGGTGTCAGCGTGGGTTCATCAGTTGTAACGCGTGTACCGCTGTGGTGGTGGTGGATGTTGATGACGGGGGAGGCTATGCTCGTGTGTGTCAGGATGGTGTGCAGGAAATCTCTGTACCTTCTTTCAATTTTGTTATAAATCTAATACTGTTCTTAAAAAAATGAAGTCTTCAAAAAAAGGATACTTTAGAAGTCAAAAGAGAGAATTAGAAGGGGAGAAAATGTTGCCGTATTCATTAAACAGAAAAAGGAAAATTCTTCATGTCAGCCTCTGTTCCATTGAGTACTGGTTGTTGTGAAGCTGTCTGGCTTTCTTATTGGTGGCCCAGGTTAGACCTCATGGAAATAACTCACTGGCTTAATTGAACTTTCAGCCACCATGGTTCTTAGAGCTATGAAGAGACACACTCTTATTTCTTCGGCCTATGGGAAAAACCACCACTTACAAGTATGCTTTGTGAGGAGGGTACTTCCCTGGAAAATGATAGTTATGTGCTGAACCTTCTAAGAAAGGACAAGTGGCTGAACACAGATCAAGCAATTAAAAAATTGATCCAATACAATATTAACTAATGCTAAGAATGCTGATTGATGAAATGTACATGCATGTTAAAAACACTAAAAATAAACTGTATAATTGAGTTATACTTTATGTATTAATGTGCGCAGATCTTTAAAATCTTAATAAGGTTTTATATATTATATAAACTTCTTTTACCACCACACATGTTAAGACAGAACATTCCTAGCACTCTAGAAGACTCCCACACCATCCTGCACTCAGTATGTGCCCCGAGGTGAACCATTATTCTGTTTTACCCCTTTTTGAGTTTCATATAAATGAAAGATATGGCATGTATATTTTTATACATGGCTTTTTTACTCATCATTATGTTTATTGCATTTTTTACATTATTATGTGTTTCATTAGTTTATTCACTTTATTGATGAATAGAATTCTGTTAGAGTTGTATACCACAATTTATTCGCTCATTATACTGTTGATGGATAGTTGTTTCTTGCTGTGTGGGGTTATTGTATAAACAGTATTGTGTATATCCTATGCAAGACAAAAGTATTTCTTTTGGATGAATATATACTCAGCCATGAAGCTGCAGGTCATAGAGTATATAGATTTTTAGGGGCTGCCAAATGTTTTCTTAAGGTCAGGGTACCAAATTAACAGTCCCACAAGCAATTCAAGCGAATTTTTATTTTCCTCAACACTTTATATTCTTAATTTTAGCCATTATGCTGGTTTGGTACTTTTCTGATAATTATGTTGAGCATTTAAAATTTTTTTTTTTAGCATTTTAAAAATTTTTATTGCTATAATGTTTTCTAAAATATGATTCAGAAGTTCAGCTTAAAAAGTTACTCAAGAATCTTGGGTATAATGTCAGTTTCTTGATAGTAAAAAAAAACTAAGAAAAAAGATAGTTTACTTAGTATCTTTTACTTAGTGCCTATGATGTGCCCTGGTATTCCTTTATTCCCACATACATTGGAAATTAATGTTTTTCCTGATTAAGGCAATAACAGTTATTACTTTGGCTTCAGGATAATGTTCCTTACCTTGAACAATCTAATGTCATGTTGGATAGTCATTGGTGTGCCTTTTAGTGTTTGAATTTTTATAATGAATCACCATTACCATTAAAATTAAAAAAATACAACAGTAATTTCCATTTTGAAAAAAAAATCTATTCCTTCTTTTTGGCCAAATAAGAAACCAGACACATGCCTTCTCAAACTGTATTATGAGAGACAATCAATGACCTGTTTACTTCATTACTTATTTTCAAAGGCCTTTTAGATCCCAGCTTTAAATTAATAGTCTTATCACAACCTCTGAAGAGTCAAATATTTACACTCTTCTCTTAAGTTTCAGCAATTCTCCCTTATCTAATATTTTCCTTTTACAAAAATACTCTCATGTTTATTGTTTTTTCTCACTGACACAATTAGCCTATTTAAGAAAAGAGGCTGGATATAAAATGTTAACTTGAAAGGAAAACCAGTCATTTTCTAAACCTCAGAAACAAGTGTATGAGGGAAGTATCCAAGTTGGCTGAAAATACTTCTCTGGAGAGACTTGATTGGCATTTATTGTTTTTAAAGACAAAAATATACCTTGAATATTAACCAAAGCCCTTCCAATTCTCACAAGTGAAGGTGAGGGTCAACTGGAAAGGTAAACTTAGTATATGAAATTCATGCTTGAAGCATTTTACATAAGACCAAGTATATAATAGACAATCACATTTCTTTTTTTGTATGATTCATATCATTTTTTTCTTGTCCAGGTACTGTTAAATATCAGTACTGTCTCACTATGCTTATCTTGTGATTAAACAAATGCCAATTCATTTTCCTATTAATTCCTTTTACTAAAGTACAAAACATTTTCCTTGAACGATGGTAATAAACCACTTCAACTTCTGAAACATACCAGATCCAGATCAGTTTTTTAATGTCTTGGTTAAGGACAAACACATTATCCACAACTGTCACCAGGAGCAAATAAATGAGCTTCCTTGGATAATGTCAAATGACATAAGTCCAGCATGCCTCTATTATATACTTTTTACATTTGTCTTTCTATATTTTCCTATGTGATATAAAGTTTAGTGCTTGGAGGTATTCAGATAATTTCAGGTCCACTTTCCCTGCCCATTTGAGTAGATCCACGCCATTGAGTCTGTTGAAAGAAAGCCTAAGAGATGGTGGAAGGAGACTTGACGTGGGGTAGTGAACACACACTACAATGTGCAGATGATATACTATAGAATTGTACACCTGAAACACATATGAGTTTGTTAACCAGCGTCACCCCAATACATTCAATACAAATAAATGAGTAAAAAGAAAGTCTAAGCGTTTGACATAAATGTGTTATCTTGTGTTCAGCAATGTCAATTATATATCTGGATATAGAAGAGGGCGGGGGCCAGCTCTCCACAAGGAAAGCAATTTCTGATGCTGTCCTTCAAACCTCTGTTGTAGAATACAAATGACTCAGGTCCTTTTTTGGAGCAATGATGTTTTTCTAAAGAAGTCTGAAATAGTTCTCTTCAGTTGCTGTTTATTCGGTTTCATTTGAAAGGATCGAACTGGACTACATTAAGAGAGAGTGGGGAGCTTGGAAACTAAAACTAACCAACTAACTAACTAACTAGTTAACTAGGTAACTAGATAACTAGCTAACTGACTGACTAAAGGTCAGGAAGAATGTGGGTGAGACAGTGACCAGGTTTTTGTTTGTAGTTGCTGTTCTAATTGTGAGGGATGATCATTTTAGGCTGTTATTTTGGATGCACGCGAGTGGCTATTCTGAGATTTCTGGATAGTTTGGTCAGGACATGGCCGGATGTGATGAAAATGTGGCTTCATGGGAGAAGCAACCAGACCAGGAAAGTGCATGACAGGCATGCACGGCCTTCCTTTCGATGGAAGGTTCTGTACCCTTGTAGATTTGAAGTCTTGGTCTGTGAAGGCGTGTGTATCAGGCCAAAGGAAAGAATATGTGATTTTTACCACCCTCTCTTGTGTGACTCTCATTTTCATCATGTATAATGGTGAGATGTGGTATGTTCCACCGAGGAGAGACCTTCCTTGGCGACAGGCCCACACGTATGGCTGCAGACTGCAGCCACTAGAAGGTAGGAACACATCACCAGCTCTGACATGATCTAAGCCTTAGAACAAAGTAGCGAAGTCTTTGAAGTATTTGAGAATCGGTGGTTGAAACGGAGAGCAAACCACCCAGCAAATGATAAATAAATAAAATATTTCCCTTCTCCCCAAATCTGCAGAGCAGTTCCAGTGTTTAATCCATTCCACAGTACAGTGGTTCTAGAGGCTCATCTGGAAATACTTTCTCATTCTTATTTACCCACTGATTCAACAGATATCGTTGGATATGTTGTTATGTAAGTTTTACATTCCTTTTGTAAAAGCCCTTTTGATTGTGACTTTCTAGGCAGGCAGACAGACCTTAAAGTTAAAAGACAGGCAATAGTCAGATAATGGGAGGCCTGACTTTTCCTGCTAAAGACTAGGGATTTATCCTATAGGATCTAAAAAATAGTGTGCACAAAGGGAAATCATTGGAGGACTTTAAAGAGGGAAAAGGATTGCTTTTAAGTACTTTAGTACTCACTTTTCTTTTACTTTACATGATTAATTTAAGACCACATCTCCAAAATTTACCTGAACATTAGAATCACCTGGGGATCTGTTAAAAATTCCAAAGCCCAGACCACATCTTAAATGAATTAAATCACAATCTGTGGGTATGTATGTTGGGAAACTTTGGTTTCTGAAGAAAGAAAAAATGGGTATTATGTGGAGCAGATTGAATCGACTTGAGATGGGGTGGCCCAACTTATTTATTTATTTGACATTTGTCTTTTTCATGACATTTTACATCCTCATTTTTAAGTGATGCAGAGTGGGGATATAAAACTGGGCCAGGACCTCTCACCGAAACAAAACTCCGCTCAGTTGTGTGACTGCAGAGGCAGTTTGTGTCCTGCTAGTGGGAGTAGGAGCTCGGGTGACATCAGAAAGATGACTTTCTAGAGACTATATCCGTGGGTCCATAAATTTCCCTTCATTTTTCCCATGGAATTATGCCTTATAGTAACATATTTAATACAACCTAATATATTTGTACAACATTTGTACTTGGAGAACAAATAATATTTATTTTTACCACAATTTAGTGTTATGTCTGAGTAGGCATAACCGCATAGGTCGGTTGTAAGCATGCCATTTCCTTGCTACTCAATTCACATAGGGATCACTGAACACAAAAAAAGCCATTTCCATTACGTGCAGAGTCACTCCTTTTTCTTCTACTTCGGCCTTATTTAGATGTTGGGAAGGAAGTTTCTTTTTCTTTTTCATCACAAAATGCTATTTAGTTAACACACACGCACGTGCACACACAGACACACCCCAATGAAACTATGGACTCTTACTGGTCTGGCTAGCTGATGACTGTAAAGCAGAAGACTCACCTGAGATGCAATATCACAGCGATTCTGGCCCCACCTTCAGAATTGGGAAATTTAATGTGTTCGTCAGTAATCTGAATTTTAAACAAGCGCTTAAATGTGTCTGGTATCATCAGCCTGCTGTCACTTTTAGAAACACTGATTATTTGACAATAAATAAGGGGAAAAACTGTTTTAAAGTGTTTGGGGCCAATCAATTTTTTTTTGTGGCTTTCATGTTTGCCAGACATTGCTCTGAATCTGGATGATTTTTCTCCCCCCACCAGGCCCAAGGAAAATGTCCGAGCTGAGTTCTCTTCCGTCTTTTAAGCTGTGTCTTCTCTGTTTCCCAGCTTTCCATGGCACGTTTGCTTTTTTCTCATCACCACTACTGTACTTGTTGGAGTTGCGAATTCTCCTCATTCCTTCCCATCGTATCCTGTCCTAAATCCAATTTTCTAACTTAAGAAAATTATTAACATGGCACTCAACAATGAGGGTCTCTTTCTGGGCAGCGAGCCAGTGCAGTTGCTGGGGGCAGAGGAGCCCTCTTGGGTTCCTTGTCCATTCGGTAGCAACTTCACCGTTCAGGTGGGAGGATACAGTGGGATGAATGTGAAATTAGAAACCTCGAGATCTCATCCTGCTTTAACATTTAACAACAGGATGCCCTTGAGCAAATTCCATTTCTGAAGTAGCTTTCTCTCCAGGGAGTTTTAGAAACTAAATCTGTTCCACCTACTAAGTGAAGTTTTAATAAAAAGAAGTGGAAAGCCCTGGCTGGTGTAGCTCAGTGGATTGAGCGCGGGCCCGAGAACCAGACAATCGAGGTTCGATTCCCAGTCAGGGCACATGCCTGTGGTGGTTGCAGCCAGTTCCTGGCGGGGGACACAGGAGAGGCAACCATAGATTGATATTTCTTTCCCTCTCTCCTTCCCTTCCCCTCTAAAAATAAAAGAATAAAATCTTTTAAAAAAGAAGTGGAAATTCTGTATGTCAAAGTAATTTGTAAATCTTGAAACCCTCAAAAATGTCTAAAGTGGTGGTTCCCAAAACTTAGCTGACATCAACTTGATCTGCAGTGATTATTGAAACAGAGCTTGCTGGACCTTATCCCCAGGAGGTTTGATTCAGCAGGGCTGGTAGGGCCCTGGTAGGAGTCTGCTCATCCGGAAAGGTTCTAGATGATGTTGACGTTGCTGGTCCCAGGATCACACTTTGAGAACCCTGGTCTAAGGTGTTTTTACAAAATACACTAGTCTTTCAGTTGACACATGTTCTTTGTGGTTTCCTATAATCTAAAATCCCAAAATGCCATTAGTAAATTTCAAATGTGCTAATAATAATTTAAAAATCGACCAGGTGTATAGGTCTTCATAAAATACCCACTAACTGGGAGCTAGAAGCAGCAGAAAAATCTCCCATGAAGAAGCTCCACAAATCTCCCAAAATTTTACTTTAGAACTTTAACTTTCTTGGATAACGAGTTAATTTACTTTTCTGAGCTATGGAAGTGCCCAGTATTATCTTTGAACTGAAGCCAGATATGCTCTATTGGGGCATCTAAGTAAGGGCCTCCTGCCGGTCTTCCAGCCGCCTGCACGTTTAATGGTGCAGTCCTGGGTTACTGTAATGAGGAGGAACAGGATACTGACAGCTTCAAAGCAAATTTGCTGCTCCATAAGTGGTAATGCAGAGAGCACACTAGACAATCTTAGCTGGAAAATTAAAATATGCCACAACATACTTATAAAACTCTTTGCGACCAAGCCAATATCATTTTGGCTTATGGCTATCAGACCTCACAAAAAGAGGTTTATTAAAGAAATAAACCTGTTGTAAAATGGTCTAAAGAAGATCTGATGAGTTGGGCCATACTTTGAGGTTCCAAATCAGACTACATCTAGCTACACAGAGGCAGAACTGTCTGGATGTCACTAAAACTAGGAATTCCTGTAGGTTGGTATGTGAATATGGCTTCTACAGCATATCACTGTGTGGTATGTGCACTTGACCAAGGTTCAGAACGATCAGGCCTTTGAAGGAATGATGGTGCAGTCTAATTGGTCTTTCCCAAGCAGTTGTGCAGACTGTTAAATTAAAAAGAAAAGATGGGTCAGCCTGAAGCTGTTCACATGACACAGATTAGCTGTCAAGGTTCTAAAAGGCCCCAACCAGGGAATCCTTGCACACTGTTCCGTCGGGGTGCAAGGATGGCTCATGACAGCAGCATGGCTCTTGGTTGCCCTCTGCAGGGACAAATGTCAGGAGCCTTATTTGGGGAAAAGACTCAGAAGTCAAAAGAGTCTTTGAAAGATATATATGCTTATGGTAGTAAATTTCAAAGCATGTCTGACTCTTTAAGGGCCTATCCAATGTGGGTGATTTAACTAGCAGGCAATATTTTCAGGAGCCAAGTTTAGTGCTTTAGATGTACAAGGCATTTGCTGACTTGGGAAAACGAAGTAATTTGGGTCTGGGACCAATAGGAGAATAATAAAGACTATTTTCCCTTTCCCCTTTCATCAGAAGACTACAGTTTTGTGGGGGTGATCTTGAGATAAAAACAAAACACCGTCTCTCTCTCTCTCTCTCTTACACACATGCACACACACACACACACACATGCAAGGCTCTTGTTTTTATATATTTGGTAATGATGTCAGTGGAACTAATGAAAAGCAGATTGGTCACAGCAATATAGAAAATCAATTCTCAAGCTCTTTCCTATTCAGGTTTTGCTAGTACATTGCTCTCATCTGTGACATGAGGGTCTCAATGTGATTTTCGAATGGGTTGTTCAAGTGGAAGTGGAGACACTTGCCCCGGGTCACACACAATAATAAGCGATCTCTTTCTTAAAATGGATGCTTTCCATGGCCTTCAGTTTCAAGGCTGACAGGAAAGCACTTTATAATTCTCTCTCTTGAAGTTTTTTCTGTGTAATAGAAATCATGAGCTGAAAATGAGATATGTGCATTACACATTCATTGATAAATTAATATTGACCAAACTTTGGGGGTATTTTATGACTTCACAATGACCTCATCTATTTCCTCCCATAGTAGCAGGACTTGAAAGTAGTAAACTTGGAGGTGTAAATAATTTTTTGAAGACAGATCCAAGACTACAGTCTCTAGTCTACCGCCAAAGAATACACATTTCCTCCAAACATTTGCTTCAACGTGTCTTTAGAAAGTACAAGGACAGAGGACATTTAGGGAAGAGGGTAAAATTTTTTGCTATTTCTTTCTGCTGATAGGAGATGAAACCATGTTCATCCATTCTGGATAAAAACAGTGCAATAATAAGACATTTCTGAGGGGCAAGGATAGCACATGCATGGGAAAAATGGTAAGATTTTAGAGGAGTAGAAATAAAAAGTTGAGAACCAGGTAAAGTTGAGGCACAAGAACACTTTGTGCCTTAGTGTTCTTGTCTATAGTAATAAATTAGATTTATATTAACAGTTTCAAAGTGTATTTTATTGGAAGGTAATTTTTATTGCACAAAAAAACAGACCTGGTCAGGTAACTTAAGTGGTTGTACTGACTGCTGGACTTTTCAGGCTTTTATACGCCAGCGAACACTGGGAGTTTCCAAGAGGTGTGCATACTATACTAAGCTTCCAATATTTTTGACCATGCATACTTTTTCCCAGTAGTATGATAAAATGCCAATTTTTATTGTTGCTAGTGCATTTTCCAGTTCTAAGATTATATGAATACATGTTAAGAAGATAGTCCGTAAATAGGTAGTTTGAAATGAAAAATAGATAAAATTAACGTTGTAATTGAGTGACAATGATCTTGTTTTGCATTCCCATAACAGAACGGCAAATTGTTACTATTTTTCTTTAATTTTCTACACAGCACCTTACTAGAATAAAAAAACCTTAAGATAGGAAAAAAAGACACTAGTAAGTACAGACATGACCCGATATTTACATGGCAGTTATAGAGATCTTCTTGTCAAGTGGGTAGTAAAAACATGCTACTGTTTTTACAGGCAGTGCAATATCTTACCCCCTAACATTGGAGCTCTTCTCTACCTTCATTTTCTGCCCTGGTAATTTGCACAGTTCACCAACACTGGGCAGGCTCACAGCGATGTAGCCATTTGGGGTCTTTGTAATTAAGAGAGAACATGTGGAGGGCTCAAAGGTGAGCCACAAAGATTATTAAAAAGTTGGAAAACAAGTCCATTTTGAAAAGGTTAAATGAGATGGGATGTTTTTTCAGCCCGGGAAAGAGTAAGTAGAGATGCTAGTTAATCGTGATATCTATTAAGTGATGCATTATTAAGCAGGTGAAGGTGACCAACTATTCTTCATTGTCAGGAAGGAAAGGATAAGAGAGAATGTGCTGGTGTGCTAGCTGTGAGGACTCCTCTTAGACATGGGGAATCATTTTCTTATTTGATGGTTTTACATGGTAATTGCTGTCACTTACCATTTAATTAGGTCAAAATGTAGTTTTCAGAAGGTGCTTTACCAATGAATAACTAATAATGTTAACCTTTATTAAGTTCTTATTATGGGCCATGGACCCACTGAGCACTTTATATACATTGTACTATTTAATTTTCATTTGAGTTTTTTGAGAAAGGTACTTTTATCCCCATTTTATGGATGTGAAAAATAAGCCTCAAAGATATTACGAACTTGACTTCATATGCCCTGCACACTGTAACACACAGCTTTCCCACTGCTACGCCAGCTCCTTGTGTAGGTCAGTCAATACTTTGTTTCTCAACGCTACTATGTAATAGAGATTTGCATTAATAAGTAGACCAAAGGAAATTTAAACACCTTACTTATTTTGCTTTTCTTCTTGACACGAGGGGACAAATGTGGTTGTACTGAAGAACACATGCCAGTGGCTCTGTTGCAAACTGGGTTCCCCAGGGTCTTGACCGTATCCCCTCACCCTGCCTGGACTATGGCAGATTCTGCCACTGAAAACAAAAGGTGAAGGTGGGAATGCATTTCAGAAGCATGGGTCCTGTTAAGACAGCAATTGTGGCTAAAGGGTCTTTGCTGCTTTATGAAAGTGTACAAGAAGGAGAAGTTGTGCAGGAAGATACTATAGGAAGTCTCTGACAGTCAATGTCCCCTCCTTGTACAAGGCTGAAGTAAGTAACTAAATTCAAGTTGCACATAAAAACTTACACGGGTTTTCATTGGCCGTATTTGACTATAACTGCTAGATTTGAGAATCTGGCTAAAGGTAGGTAAATCAGTAATAGAAAGAGATGCATTAGAAATGTTATGTAAATCTATTTTCCCTTTCCCTCCCAGTTGCATCCGCCTCCCTGCAGTAAGGACAGCTCCTCTGCTCTGTTTATCTGAAGTTCTGGGGGTCAAGGTTCACTTATAGGGAGTGTTAGGAACCCACTGAAGCTATCTAATCCAGGGTATATTATTATTATTATTATTATTATTATTATTATTTTAGAACTAAAGGTTTTTTTTAAGATTTTTATTTATTTATTTATCTTTAGAGGGGAAAAGGAGAGAGGGAGAGAAACATCAATGTATGGTTGCCTTTCATGTGTCTCCTGCTGGGATTTGGCCTGCAGGGAACCAGCCTACAACCCAGGCATGTGCCCTGACTGGGAATCGAACCGCCATCATGTGGTTTGCAGGCCTGCACTCAATCCACTGAGCTACACCAGCCAGGGCCCAGGTTATATTATTAATTAAACTGATATTATAAGTGCCATATGTTTGATTTCCATATGTGTATATATTTTGAAGTTTGGAAAGAGGAGAAAGGAGAGTGATTTATTTGCTTTCAAATGCCAACATATTAGTAATTATCAGATATTTTTAAACTTTAGTCTTTGAAAACTTTTCAAGATATATTTCTTTTTATATGTCTTATTAAATTACAAACATAGATTGTTTTAATTCTCTAACACAGATTATGTTCTTAATTCACTGATAGGTGCTAGGTAAAATTTTCTTATGTTCCACATATTCACATACATATATTGTATAGCATATAATCATAGAAGGTACTAAATAATAAATGAAAAGACTCAAGGTATCATAAACAAAGCAACAAACAACAAGTGTTGGAGAGGTTGTGGAGAAAAGGTAACCCTAGTGCACTGTTGGTGGGATTGCCAACTGGTACAACCACTATGAAAAACAGTATGAAATTTTTTCAGAAATCTACAAATAGATTTGCCTTTTGACCCAGAAGTTGCACTGCTAGTATTATATCCTAAGAACCCTGAAACACCAATCCAAAAGAACCTATGCACACCAATATTCACAGCAGCACAATTTACAATAGCCAAGAGTTGGAAGCAAGCTAGGTGCCCATCAGTAAATGAATGGATCAAAAAACTACAGTACATTTACACAGTTGAATCCTATGCAGCAGAAAGAAAGAAGAAACTCCTACCCTTTGTGACAGCATGGATGGAACTGGAAAGCATTATGCTAAGCGAAATAAGCCAGGTGGTGAAAGACAAATACCATAAAATCTCACCTTTAACAGGAACCTAATGAATAAAACAAACAAACAAGCAAAATATAACCAAAGACACTGAAATAGAGCACAGGCTGACAGTGACCAGAGGGGAGAGGGGAGGGAATTTCAGGGGAAAAGGGGAAGTGTTTGCAGAAACAAGTATAAAGGTCACATGGAGAAAAACTGTGGCAGGGGAGGTGGAGAGGGGTGGAGGGGTAGGCTGGGATGGGAGTAAAAGACAGAAAACTGTACTTGAACAACAGTTAAGATAAAAAAATAAAATAAATAAAAAGACTCAAATATCTAGCATTGTCCCACGAAAATGAGTGAGTTTGATGTGATACAAAAATTAATGTGTATAGAGAAGACATTCCATATTCATGGATTGGAAGAAAATATTACTAAGATGATAATACTCTTCAAGCAATGTACCAATTCCCATAAAAATTCCCGTGACCTTTTCTGCAAGTATGGAAAAGCTAATCCTAAAATTTATGTAGAATTATAAGGCACTCTGAAGAGCCTGAGCAATCTTAAATCAGGTTGAAATACTCATCCTTTATGATTTAAAAAACGTTAACCATGTGCTAGTAATAAAAATAAATGTGGTATTGGCATAAGAATAGACATATTCTTGAAACTGAGAATTGAGAATCCAGAAGTAAGCTCATACGTCTATGGCCAATTGACTTTTGATAAGGCTTCTGAAATTACTGAAATGATTAAATGGAAAAAGATTACTCTCTTCAACAAATATTACCATGACAATTGGCTATCTACATGCACTGGTCTCTTAAATATAATACTGAAAGCACAAGCAACAAAAACATAAATAAATTGAGCTTCATCAAAATTATTAAAACTTTTGTGCATCCATGGATTCTATCAAGAGTGGAAATACAACCAAAAGTGTAAGAGAAAATATTTGCAAGTCATATATGTGATAAGTGTCCAGAATCCAGACTATGTAAAGAACTCCGACAACTCAAAGACAAATAGACAACACAAGATAAAAATGGGCAAAAGATGGGCACATATCTTCTCCAAAGTAGATCTATAAGTGGCCACCCGGCTCATGAAAAGATGCTCATGTCATTAGCCATTAGAGAAATGCAAATCAAACCCCCATGAGATGCCACTTCATGTCTGCTGGGATGAATAGAACAAAAAACATAAAAATAAAGGAAAATAACAAGTGTAGGTCAGGTTGTAGAGAAGTTGAATCCTCATGCATTGCTGGTGGGGAAGTCAAATTTTGCAGCTGTAGTGAGAAATAGCTTGGAAGTCCCTTAAAAAGTTAAACATAGAATTACCATATGATCCAACAATTTCAGCCCTAGTTATATACCCCAAGAACTGAATGCACATGTTTAAACAAGAAGCTGTACATAAATGTTAATAGCAGCACTATTCAAAATTTTCCAAAAGGTGGGAACCATTTAATGGAAATAAATGGGTAAACAAATCTGGCATACCTGTTCAATGAAGTATTAGCCATAAAAAGAAATGAAGTTTTGATAGATCTATACCATGGATGAACCTTGAAAATGTTAAGCTAACTGACAGAACCAGAAACAAGAGATAATATACTGTATGATTCCATTCATATTAAATACCCAGCATAGGCAAATTGATAGAGACAGAGAGCAGATTAGTGGTTGCCAGGGCTGGAGGTTGGAAGAATAAGAATTTAATGAATATGGGTTTCCTTTTGGGATGATAAAAGTATTCTGGAACCAGACAAGTGATTGTGGTTTCACAACATTCAACCCCATTAAATGGGTAAATGCTGCATTTTATGTTATGTGTATTTTGCCACAATAAGACATTTAATTTGAGCGAACAGAATATGATGACCAATAGAATCAGATAAAACAATCACATTTTTTGAGCTGGTGAATGAAATACAATCAGAAGATGTTCAGCCATACTTAGGTAACCTTGAACTCTTGGCACCATTGTTTGTTACCCAAGTAATAAGATAATAGTTGTACAAAAAGCTCTGGGAAAAGGGTCAGGAGTAAATAAAAGTGTGTTCAAGGTTCATATCTTGCAATCACAGAAAAAGACAATATAATATTTGAAAAGTTTAACTTAGACTGCCCTTGAAGTGCTCATGTTTAGTTAGTTATTGTTTCAATATTTATGCTTCCTTATTGAAATGCAATCTTTAGTGATCTTCTAGGGCAAGGATTTTATATACATATATATATATATATATATGCATTTACATACACAATATATTTATATGTATATAAATATACATATAAATATGTATATTCACTCTTTGGAAGGAGGGAAGAAGGAAGAGGGGCTATTTAACAAGATATGTACAGTTCTTTAAATACAGACATATAAGCAAAAATGTTTTTGCATAGGTGAAAGACACCTATGAAATGAATATTTTATTTTCTTATAAAGAGAGTCTAAAATGTTTCATTCTTTGTAAAACACACTGAGAAAACATTTGTTTCTGTCTGATTGTTGATTAATTCCTGCATAGTATGCTGACTATTTTTAGGGAAAAAAACTATTTTTTAATGAACAAACTGAGTTCAAATTAATTAGACTTCCTCAATGTGGCTTACCCTCTCATCCAATTCTGCTTTTTTAAATTTGAATAAGTGCAGGTTCCCAATCAGTGCCTATCACCAACTCCATCTTGTGAACATGCAACATCGAGAATGCCACATCTCAGCTGTTGTCATAAGTAGAGCTTAGTGCCACCCTTCTTTTGCAGCAATGTCTTTAATATTCTCGTTTCTACTTGGTGGACAAAAGGATGTGTTTTCACACAGCAGTAAGCTGTATTCACCTGTTTAGAAATCATTTATAAAAGAGAGGTGGAAAGCAAAAGCTGTTTATCAGATTTGTCTGATACAAATATTAGTATTTCAATTGTAGACAACTAGTACAGATATCAATATTTAACAACACATTACGGATGAAAGATAATAGAATGAAATACACCCATATAGTATATGGTATATGTATATTAAATACAGTACATGTGTTTTATTAGGTAGGAAAAAAAACCCAGTTTCTCTCTATTTGTGGCAAATAGGAGGATTGTCCTGGTAATGGCCACATGCTTTGCTTTAGCCAATAAAATTTGAATGAACATGCCATTTAGGTTAGCAATTTTCAACCTTTTTCATGGCACACATTAATCAGTAAAATTCTGTGGCATACCCAAACATATATTTTTTACTGATTTGACAAAATACAGGTATAATTTTGATTCATTCACACTGGATAGCTCTTGTTGTGTTGGATGTTGTCATTTTTTTTTATTTGACAACTTAAAGGAAAAGCGGTCAGTGTCCTTGACTAAATAGTTAGATACTGAGTATTTTAAAAATTCTTGCTGCACACAGGTCAAAACTGCTGATCCTAATGAAAGCATTTAAGAACCAGTAGGCAATTCTTTACCAGCCTTTACTACTACAATGGCAATCAGACATACTTCCATTGGCAGCAACCGCAACATTCTAAGTTCTTATTTGAGGGCAGCATGGAATTGAGTCTCCACTGAACCGGAATGAACATGTTGCAAAGTCAATTTAAACTATTAAGACTAAGAAATGGTACTGTTTCTTACAGTACCATATCTTATCTTATGCTAATGCAGTGCATTATAGACTTACATTAAGCAGTATGTACAATATGATGTATAATATATATGATATGTGTATATTTACAGATGTAAATGAAATATTACAATGTGATATAAAATATTATAAAGGTATCCTTAAATTGTTTCGAGGGAATTTTCTTCTCTCTAAAAAATGGTGTAACCCTATGCTAGACTAGGGATGTGTTTGCTCTGGTTCCTGTCTGTATTCTCTCCTTTTGTCATCAAGTTCAGGACACAGTTCACAGCCCTATTTCTCTGTACTAGTCTGTTTTGTACTAATCAACACTAGACATATTACTTCTTGGTACAAAAGCTGACATATGTAATACAGAGTGTTCTCTTTAAGACTGAACCTTTGGAAATTTGAATGTATAAATTATATCTTCAATATTGCATTTAAATTACCCCAGATGTTTTCTGTTTCTAATTACTGATTTTTCAGATATTTGAAAAACCCTAGAAGCATGGCTCTGCTTGTGTTTATAAAAGCCAGTTGGAGAATGCTTCAAATGGTCCTTTTGCTGTCTCCTTAGGAGTCTGCTAACTTCTTCAGATTTTTGCTGAAAATTTCATTGTCATAGAACCCTGTAGTTTTCCTTCAGCGAAACATCACAGCCATGATTATATATTTATGTGTGAATCTTTTTGTTTTAATGTGTCTTTCAAGAATTAGGTTTTCCATTCTAGGAGTATCTGTTTTGCTTACTCCTTTGTCCTGTGAGGCCAGGACCAGGCCTGTCCCGTAGTAGGTTTTTAATAAATATTTATTGATAAATGACTGAAAGAACTTTTCAAAGCTGATTTTTTTCCTCAGCTGTGTGTGATTTTTCTCCACCCAGAACCACTTTTGTTTACATGAGACTTGGGTGAAAACCCATGGAAGGAAGAACTGCATTCAGTATATGAGCTCTATTTTCACTCCCTGCATCCCACCTGATTTCATCTGGAACACGAGAGCAACATAATTGAAGTATGCGCGTGGCTTTGAATGCAAAGCACATAAAACCATGTAAATCACTCCATTTTTTACATTTTTTATGATTGTGATTTATGGTGGTGATGGTGAAACTGGGTGTCAGGAGGGAGTGTTGCATTTGTAATTAGAAAGAGAAACAGATGTTGAAGGCTTCGTTTCAAATGATGTTTCCATTATAATAGTCCTCACTGTTCACTGATCATTTTCTGTTTCACCTATTGAAATTTTCACTGAAAAGATCTGGGTCTCTAGATAATGCTCACCATATGAGGGCTTCACTGCAGCGGAGCTCTGAAAAATTTTTGATTCATTACCCTTATAACCAAACAAAACAAAACAAAACAAAAAAACCCCAAATCCCATGGGTAAAGGAAGAAGAACTGAAAAAATTAATTTTTTTCCTTCTTTGGAGCCAAAGTATTGGATGTATAATCATGTTTATGCACTGATTGTTGACTCTGAGTTATTGCAGAATTTACTTACCTTATTATCTTGACCAACATCCACTTTTTCCAGCTGATCAAAGGAGAGAAGAAAGAAAATTGTGTCCTAAATCACCCTAACCCTCTTCAAAGATAAACATTGCTAGGGCAATCAAGTGTATCTCAGCACACTGAGTTATGTTTTGAAAAATACCATTTGTGCTCTCCCCACGGTGCCTCCCAGTCAGAGCATGGGTCACACAGGCTGCCCTGATGGAGGCTCAGTGGTGTGGGCACAGTTCTATTTCGTTGACAGTGACGCCTGGGCGATAGAAAGAAAGTGATAGTGTTGATTTTAGGTCAGTTAGGATTTATAAGGGAATGGTGTCACTGGTTAGAAATGGATATGAATATCAGAAATAGCTTTGGTCCTATTCATCTCTTCCTCTAGTTCTTTTCTGCTGCTCTGGAGTATGAAGCAGCCTAGACAAGTCTGGCTGACGCTGGAAAGAAACTGAGTGATTGCAAATATGTCTAATCAGGGAGACTTGAGGGCAATTGAATGTCTGCCCTACCATCAAGAATCTGTCATGAGGGTAGGCCCTGTGTCTCCTCTGTTTGTCTATCTGCAGTGCTTAACACAGCAAATGATGGATGGTAGATGCTCAGCAATTAAGTATGTATTATTAGGACACCTTACATGCCAGCAATGTTATTCAGTAAAAATTGGTCCTTAGCAAACTGAGCATTCAGTCATGTAGATGCAGATTTTGGGCTCAATAAGGCACAAAACATCTAGAGCCAATCTCAGATGTACGTTTGCAGACAAACTTCCCTTGCCTTGAGGGAGAAACACTTTCTGTTTCTGGTCTGGTTTTACTAATGGAAATAATTGTCCACATTTAAACCTGAACGAACCAGTCTGCTCCTTCTTCAGATAGAATGCTGCTGTTAGGAATGAATAAACATCAGCCAGTGAGCAAATGGACCTACAGATGGGATGAGAAATTCAGGTAATGAATTACAGAGACTCATTGAACAGACTTGCTTTGATGTGACATTGGAGTGCTGGTGGCAATAAGATGTTGGCCAAGCCCATTTGCTGAAGCATATGGAAAGACAAATTTAACTTTCTAGTGGACGAGCCTGTATAAATGTGTGTGTGTACACACATCAGCCTTTGATCAGTTAATGGAATCCCCATTAGAACACATTTTCAGCCCCAAATGGTTGCTGGTTAAGTTTTTCACTCTTGCTTTACATTCTTTCATAATGCCCCCCTGACTTCACAGAGTCACTCTCCATGCTACTTCAAAGAAAGGTGTGTGTTTATCGTTCCCATTGTGCCCAGAAGAAGAATAAAAAGCTTTTAAGTGGAGCATTGCAAATTTGCTCAGAATATAGATCATTGTGTTGAAGAACGGTGTACAAGAGTAGACCTGTAAAATTTCATTCATTTAAAAGTGATATTCTCAATTAAAGACATTTCTCAGGCTCTGGATCTTTCCGTAAAGATGAGTGTTGTTCCTCCTGTGATAAGAGGACATTTATCAGAAGACACATCAATTTTTAACTAATCAGCACTCTATTTCTTTTAGACCACGAGAGCTTCATTTTATTTCTAGAAATAAACTTGAAGAATGAAAACCCTAGTTCATAGGTGACTCAATGGTGTAAGCAACATATTTCAGTGCGAACTACAAGCCCGTCTCAAACTTGATAATATATCAGGACTCCTTAAAGTTAGGGTATGATCTCATTCTCCCCAAGCATTGCCATTGTTGCTTTATTTATAGTTAGCTGCTCCAGTTACAGCTTGTGAGTAAGTAACAAATGAGAGAAAACGATCCAGCACAAGACTTGTGGCTGTTCATGGAGGACGGCAGAGCCTGAGGTCCTGGTTTTCCAAACCCTACCTTGGAGGTTAACAGAATGCAAATCCAAACGGAGACAAGGTGACTTGTCAATGGGATTTTGAGAAAGAAAACCTACCATCACCACCACTGACAAACTTCTACCTGAATATATTGGGGGTGGGGGAAAGCAAAATGGAGTTTTCATTATTCAGAGATCGAGTCTCTTATTCCTAAACTCTCATCTGAATTTTTGAATAATCACGGTGAGATCTGGACAGGCTGTGTTACTTTTACATGAGACAATCTGGTGCCTGTTGTGTGTGTCTCACCTGGTGGGTCAACGGGTCTCCATCAGATGCCCGGCATGTGGCTGCTGGGCATCTGAGGACGATGGCTTCCAGGTGCTAGCCTACAGGAAATCACTCAAAGTCACTGCAAACATTAGAGCTCTAGACACTCAGCTGTAAAAGCTTTGCTGGCAAGGTCATGGTTTTGGTATTTGTAGCAGAAACTGAAGAGAAACTCTGAAATTCACTGCCCACATTGTCATGGAGGGGAAGCTGACAAAAGTTTGCCCTATTGGGAAATACATGTTCACAGGCAGAAAATGCTCACTGCTCCCTAAAGTAAAAATACAGTTTAAGTGTGTGTTTCAAGGAAAACAAAAACTACCTCTTGAATGTTGTCTGCTTGTGGCAGGTAAATGAGTCTTTTTAAGTGAAGTCCCCTTTGTCTTTTGGCAACTCAGTGTTTATTTTCTCATGCTCAGTGACAAGAAATTTTCCCCTTCCAAAATTCAAGCCATCTGTGCTATTAGCAACATAATCAATCCTAGCCAATAAATCACCCCACCCAATGTTCTTGACAACACAAATTCTGTAGTATGTTAAAACATTATAATAAATGACAACATGGCAAGATCTATGGGGCCTCTAAGAGTTATCCCCTTCATCCAACTGGGGAAATTGCAGCCTCCAAAATCTTTATAATTTTGACCACTTATATTTGCTGAACAGACTTGTGAAATCAGTCAATTTTGTAGGATTTTAAAACCACTCAGCCACAGAAAGAAGCTCTCAACTTTTCTTGAAAGAGACATTGGGATCGAAATGTCCTTTTCATTATTTCTATGGCCATGCAGCCAGAGAGTTACTAAAAATCAATAATCTGGAAACCAGTGAATAATGCAAAATGGTTTCTTATAGTAGAAAGTAAAACAGTGTTTATGGCATGGCCTATTTTGTATATAGTTCTATTTATTGAGGTTATGTTTTAAAAATAAGGTATGCTATGAGAATATATAGTGTGGCTGTGGCAAGTATTAAGCCATTAATATCCTCAGACCCCTTAGGGCAGACAGGTTGGGAACAGTCCATTTCAAAAATGCAGGACCAATATAATAAGACGGTGTCCACCACTCCCCAAAATGGCCATAAAGATAAAGTTCCTTCTGCAGATTTGCATTGAATAACTCATTATGAATCTTCTCCATTACTTCTTCACAGGCAGCTTTTCTTAAGAATCCATCAAACTTCCGTATTAATATATGATGATTCCAAACACCATAAATGATATCCTATGTACACTTGCAAAAAACCCTCAGGAAACTTGTGGATTAACTCTCACCAGTAATAGAGAAGATATAAAATATTTAAAGGTAGATATAAATAGGAACCTGTACGCTATCACTAGGCACATAATATTATGGATTGCTTGAAGATTTAAGTCCAGCTCTGGCATTTCCCCTGCCATTGTGACAGGGACAGTGTCAATTACATTGTACAAGTATGCTACAGCAAGAGAACATTCTTCAAGAGAGAGCAAAAGCCCACCTAGTGTGCAAGATGTTGAAATAAAATAGGGGAAATCTTTTCAGGGGAAAAGATTTTCCCTAAAAAAAATCTTAGTAAGGGAAAACTAGAAAATAGAGCACAGGTGGTAAAGCTGAGAGCAAGCTGTGTTCTTAGGCAAGACTAGTAGATATTTGCATATAGAAATCAATCTAATTCACATGGCATATATTTTTGGTTGCCTAAGTGCACGAACAGGTCAGGTCCCCTACACACAAGACTATTCCGATAGTCCAGAGCACTAAAATTTAGTTCATCATTCTAGAAATGTTTTTGTCTCTTGAGTGACAAACTATTTAACTTCTAAAATATTTTCAAAGGAGGTTTCTCAGAATAACCCTGCCTGCCTCACTCTAGCACCCTTCAACACTTGTCAATCAGTAAATCAATCAATCAGGGCCAGATATTCTCACAAACAATCACTCCAGGGCTTTTGCATTCTGATAACCAGTGACATTCCAAAAAAAATTGAGAATTGACATGTGGTTGTTAATATTTTGCATTACAAACAGGAATTTAAATAACAGAAACCACTAGTTCTATGTGTTATTTCCAGTGCCTGATAAAAAGTTATATTTTATTATAAAATATACACATATATTTTAGATTAAACTACACTTCTTTTCAAGACCTTGAGAAAAGCTGGAATCTATCCTAATACACTCACGTATCTTTACTCATGATCACACACAAGAGTTAAACACAAATGTACATACATGTAACTCTCCTTTTATTTTATGGATTCAAAACAACCAATCATTCTTTTTATTACCAAAATTTGGCAGATTTGGGGAGAGGAGTCAGGGCAAAATTTCCAAACCTGGAATAGTACCCTACACCGCCAAAGGGTGGTAACTTGAGAGCTTTCCTAGTCATAAATCAATCAGAAAACATCCACTAAAAGAGAACCTGGAGTTTTGACATCTACACCAAGTAAGTCATTGTCCTTGCGCTCCAAACCTGCTCTTCTGTAAGTGTGAAGCCCATGCTGGGATTCAACAAACTGCACCTCGGCTTTGCCAGCCTGCTCAGCTGGCAGGAGGCATGAAGGGGAAACTGCAAAGCTTCGGGAAAACAAGAACAAACAAACAAACAAACTTTTGCTTGCGTATTTGTCCCCCCTTGAGCTTCCTGTGGGCTTGCTAATGCCTGCCTGCTCTGAGCATCGCTCCAACCATGCGTCTTCCTCACCTGGGAGGCAGCAATTCCGTCTAGTGGAATCTAATGTGCAGGTTTCCCAATACTTGCAGATCCAACTTCATCATGCTGTTCCCCCGATACCAGCATCAGCCAGCTGGCTTCCCCTCTTTTAAGTCTCTGAATTGTAACAATCCAATATTGTCTTTCTGTTCTCTCAGTCCTAATAGAAGCTGCTTCCCGCTGTTGCCCCTTCAACAATACCTTAGAGCAGTGTTTGGCAAACTGCATCATGTGGGTTGAATCCTGTCTGCTGCTGGTTTTTGTAGATACAGGAGTTCGCCCTTATCTATGAAGGATCTATTCAAAGATCCCCAGCGGATGTTTGAAAACACAGATAGGACCAAATCCTATATATACTAGTTTTTTCTCAGACATACATGCCCATGACAAAGTTTAATTTATAAATTAAGCACAGTAAGAGATTAACCACAATAACTACTAATAAAATAGAACACGTATAACAAAATACTATAACACAAGTCCTATGAACGTGGCATTGATAAGTGAAATGAGGGTGACTTGAACGCACGCACTGTGACTCCGCAGCAGTCGATCTGATAACTGACGGGTCTCCTAAGCCACGAGGGAGCAGGGAACGGATCTCAGGTGGGCTGGAGCCAGGCAGTTCAAGATTTCATTACACTACATGGAATGACATGCAATTGAAAACTTATGAATTTGTTTCTGGAACTTTCCACTTAATATTTTCAGACCCTGGCAGATCTTGGGCAGCTGGAACCACTGAAACCCAATCTCTGGACACAGGGGGCACTAACGTAAAGGTTTATTGAGACGCTCAGGTCCACCCCTGGCGTCTGCAATTACTCTTTTCTTGCTTCACCCTTAGAGTTGAGTCACTGTGATGACCCGCAAAGCCAAAGTATTTACTACCTGGCCCCCTTATAAAATACATTTGCAGATTTCTGACTTTGAGTTCTTTTTTATATTTTCACTTACTTAACACCTTCTTATCTGGTTCACTGTGTTTTTGTTTTAAATATTGAATCTTCTTTGCTCAAATAACTGGGTGAGGTTTCTGCTTTCAAACTGATACCACCTAAAACCTTTGCAATGAACAAGAAATTGGCTAGTAAGAGGATGGCAGAGGAAACCCTGAAAGGGGGGCAACAAGAAAACAATCATAGTTTCAAAGGACCTCCCAAAAGAAGCCAGGAAATCACCAGGCTCTGGGATTGCCACATTCCGAATGCTAAAGAAAACACAATGAAAAAGTTTTGTACCACAGAAAAATGATAAATGGTCAGGAGAAACTTTTTAATTGCATATACTAAAATCAGATAAACCTGCAGCAAGAATATTTATGAAGGAGCACCAATGCTGTGGAGACAGATACAAACAACAGATTAAAAGAACAAATTTAAAACCAAGCTATATTTTAATAAAAGTGAACGGTAGGTCTACTTAGTATTTTCCTCTACTCTGCCCTAATAACGTTAAATAGACCTTATAAAAGTTAAAGATATGGGTTCAGATTACATCTCCATACAATTCTACATTTCTTTCCTTTATACAGCACTTATTTTGGTTACAAAAAATTAGAAAGCTATGTAAGGATGAGAAAAGAAATATAGGTATCTACTTATTATTTTTATTCCATCTTTTGACAGAAACCCATTAAGTACATAACTTGTGGGAATAGAGTTTCAACATGATATTCCATTAGGCAACTTATTTTTGGCTGCCTATTAAGAAGTGTGGCCTAATGCACTGTTTTAATGACTGAATCAGGTTTTTCCTGCCTGGTACACAAGGAGAGCTTTCTTGGCTTTCTGAAGTAAATGTCAGTCACTATACAGAGAGAATAGTTTTGTCTACCATCTCTGGAGATTTTGTTGGGAACATTTCCTCTATTTCTTTTTTTGAAATCACTTTGGTCAGACATTAAAACCTTATTAATATTCTGGGCATCTGAATATTAGAAGAGCCAGCTAGCCTACCAAGATTTTCCACCAGAATTTGTTGTTGAATCTTTCGTAGCATCTAAGAGGATCTTGTTTTACACACACACATATGTACTCACGCATACTTCTCTATAGAAAGTAGTCATTTCTTTTTACTTTTGACATTTCTTAGCACACGCTTAATGTAAACAGGTAACACTTTATAATTAAAGCCTGATATTGTTTTTAATTATGAAAAAATATTTGAGTGTGACAAAATTTTGTATTAAAAATGTGACAGTTGGAGGAAGCTTTGAACATACCCTGGGTATTGAGACAATTAGAAATGGTCTGATTTAATGAGAGTAAAACCCCAGAAAAGAAATATTTCTATGGTATCATTTCTCTGTCTAGGCTGCCTCTATTGCAGGGTTGGCCAACTATGGATGGTGGGTCAAATCTGGCCAAGGGTCGGCTTTTGTAAATAAAGTTTTATTGTAACACAGACAGTCCCATTTGAGAATACACTATCTATGACTGAGTTCATACTATAAGAGCAGATTTGAGTAGTTGCAACAGACACTCTAAAGCTTTCCAAAGCTAAAATATTTACATGTGAATTTATTCCTTCCCAAGTCTCCATATTCCTGATATTCTTCTGCTGCTGTCTTGACATCTAAGCAGACTCAGTTCCCGCTCTCCCTCACCATCCATGTTCCTTGATGAACAAGCCTTTTCCCTTTCACTCCTCAATCACCTTCCTGTTCTTTCTCTTTAAACTGCCACAATTTCCATTGCTTTTCTAAATGATTGTGATAACCCCTAGTACACCGTACCTCCATGCTTTACCTTCTCCAATTCATCCCCTCATTATAAACAGAGCAATCTTCCCAGAATGCAAATTAAACATGGCATTCTCTTTATGTATTATTTTATTTATTTTCATCATCACTAAGAGTAGTTATTAACCTTGTTATCATAGAACATTGGTATGAATAGAGCTGTTCTAAGTTTGTTTTATCTAGGTAGGTTTCACTGGAATTAAATAATAGATACATAGATAAATAGAGAGAGAGAGAGAGAGAGAGAGTGTTCACTGGACTTATATAACTGAACTTTGACATTGTTTTTTGATGAATAAAGAAAGGAATTAGGTTACCCCACTGTTTACCTTAACTCCCTGGGAATCAGACACATTTTTCGTAAGAAGAGAAAATAAAACGAAGTTGAAGTGAGTTCACTTGGACTTATGCATTAATATGGATAGGCCCATGAAAGACTGGGGCACATGGGAATTCTTCTTACAAGAGTTGGTGGTCTACAGGATAAGGTCTAGAGTTTTAGGATGTAATGATTGGACTCAGGACACCTTTCTCTGTGGAATCTCCCATCAATTCATCACATAGTCATTCTGCGTGTGATGGCGATCCATCCCTGGTTTCTTGGTTGTCCTTTATTCTTCATCACCTCTGCACACTCTGCATGCTGCTCCCTTGGCCTGAAATGCCCTTCCTCATACTGATGCTTAATATACCTCTATTTATTTTTCAAGGCTTGGCTTAAACAATTCATACTTGAGGATAGCCTTTTCTAATCTCTCCCATCTGCTATATATATATATATATATATACACACATATATATGGATATATATTTTATATGCATGTTTAGATACATAAAATATATACATATATACATAAATACACACAAATATATATAAATAATATATAAATATAAAATACATAAATATATAAAGGGATATATATATCCCTCCCTGTTTCCTCCTTATATTGTGTTTATAATTTGGTTAAAATGATTGTCAAATATTTCCTTTACAACCTGTGCTTGATATTCAATTATTATATTATCATCTTCCTTCCATATGACATCACCTTTTTTCTTCTCTACATCTACGGTGCCTGGGACCCTGTGACAGAGTGGGTGCCAAAAAATTACTTGTTAAATTAATGAATCCCTTTTCAATATTTAAAAAATTAAGCAGAGCATTGATTACTATTGTAACTTCGCCCTAGCTTCTTCTTGGAAAGAGTAAGACAGGGAAGAAACTTCACTTATACCTGAAAGTTACAAGTTGGGCATTATATCTTTCAAATCATTGAATAAATTCTCAAATGATGGAAAGTTTTCTGGTTAACAACATTCGTAGCATCATTTGTATTGCACTGTAGCTCCCACTGACTGGAAAGTCCCTGCTGTCTATTCTATATGAATAAAAGGACACATTGAGAAAGATTCCTAGAGAATCCCGTAAGCTTATAACCATATTAATATGAACTCTGAAGCAGAGCAGATGCCAGACATAAGCAGATGTGTTTTTCAAGACAAGTTTGGGAGATTGTCTAAAATAAAAGATGTCCCCTCCTTCTTTTTAATTCTGCATGTAACAGCTGCTGAAATTATAATGCCGAAAAAGTCTGTAGCCACTCTCAATCTTGTTATTTTGAACTTTCAGGAATATTTTTAAGACCAGAGTTTTTGTCTTTTTATATAGTTGGTAAGTCAACCAATTGATACTGAAATTTCCAAACAACCAACTTCTATATTGCAGTATTACATAATTATCTTTATTTTTAAGTTGAATTGACTAGTTGTATATTTCTTATGAAGTAATAGGGTTTAATTAAAGCTCATGACCTAGTAGTAACAATGAAAATGCAGGTTTTCACCTTGGAGTCAGTATCTTAAAAATGGTGGGAAGGGTGAAATCATTATAGAAAGAGTTTAAGAGATTTACCATGAGATAATTTAATCTGACCATGAATTGAGAGTGAGAAGTCGATTTCTGGGTTTTCAATAATAGCACAGGAAATAATTAAACTTGATTAGTGACAAGAATTCTGCAAAGCTGGCAATGTTAATGGGCCTATTTTGCCTTCAGAAGTTTCCCTGAAAACATAGGGTAATGCCATTAGTGCTAAATTTGCCCACCTGTAGCAAAATCATTTCCTTAGGGCAGAGAAAACGTGAATAGAAACCACAGTGTGATGAAGAAAAAGTCTGGGATGATTTATGTGTGTGGTCTGGCTTGAAAGTGGGTGGCAGAGGTAAGGAAAAAAAATAATGACCTTTCCAGGGCTCTTTCATTCCTCTCATTCTATAGAAAGAACAGTGTTCCATGGGACTGGAGTGATAAAATGCGGGCTAAAGGAAAGCATAACAGGGATTATTGTTAAAATGCTCTCACAGCAACGGATGGAGAATGTGAGATGCAGTATCGTGATTTTCGCTGGACTGGTATATATATATATATCACGTATATTGACAGTTAGATGGGGGGAAATAAGATGAAACAGACAAATTCTAAGAGTATTTGCCAAAATCCAGCACTTGAACAATAACTGAATAAGTAAACCTTATTTAACGGATGTTCACTTAGCACTTACTATGTATCTGACACTCTTCTAGGTGCTTTAAGGATATCAATTAATTTAATCTTTATAATAATCCTATGTGGTATGTACTATTGTCATTGCCATTTTACTGAGGACCTGAGAGATTAATTGGATAAGGGGCACACAACTAGTAAGCAGTGAGGTGAGGATTCAAACCAGTGCAGTCTGGCTGGATTGATGCCAACCTCATCTTCAGAGAAATAAGGGGTAAGGTGTCCCGGGAATACACAGCACAGACCGTGCAAGGGTTGATATTAATAAAATGAGCGTCGGAGTGAGTTTTATAGCACTAGACTATTTCCAGTAGATATCCCCCTCACTCCCTCCACTTGCCATTCACCATTGATTGTTCTCCAGGACAAAGAAAACACAATTTTAAAAAAAGAAAGAAAGAAGAGAGAAGCAAGAGGGAAGTGATCCAGATGATCTGGTGAGATTTTTCTGAACTGAGATATTATTTATTAGTGCAGCGGCTCTACAAAGAGTCTTAAAATATCAGTCACTTTAAACCATTTTTATTTTCACAAAGGAATGCCTCTTTAATTTTTTAGAAGCTATTTGTGACTTAAACCTTCATCTCACCAGATTTCCAGGGAAATGAGGGATGTTTACCCTCTAGCTGAGTTGTGTGTATGATCAAATATTTCATGTTCTCTTAATGATCTATTCATGGGGCTGCAAAATTCTGTTATGTAGAACAGGTGTAACTTCCTTCTCAGTCCGTTGCAATTGACTGAGCATTTTCTGTGAGTATGTGAGGTGGAAACCTGCATGACTTCACTAACGGTCTTGGGGCCATCTCTTTAGTCAGCAACTGAGGCACCCCTTTTCCCTGTCCTGTTGTTCCTCCCCTGACATTTTGTACGTGAGTTTTGGGAAACTGAACTAATTTAATTATGGTTAACCCCACTCCAGGGCAACCACATTTAACATATGGTTGCTCCCTCCCAAATGGTTGGCTCCTTTTGTGTCAGGTGAAATTCACATTTTTTGAGCCATCCTAATCTGAATAGTCAGCTGGCCTTGCCTCAGCAACACTGAGAGTTGTTTTTTTTTGTTTTCGTTCCTTTTCTTTGTAGAAACTTCAGCTCTCAGATCAGCAGCCTGTTGGATACATCACTTAAATACGTGGTGAAATGGACAGCAAGGTGTGCAACAGAGGAGCTTAGCTTGTACTGCAAAATGATTTCTCAAGGAACACATAAGATGCAAGCCCTATAAAGGGGATGGCTGCTCAGCCAGTGTCACGAAAAGGAGCACCAATGAAAACCTGTGTTTTCAACCCTCCATTAAAGTGGACTTTGGCAGGGCCCAGGCTAAAAGGACAGTCTCTATAATGTTTTGTCTCACTGTGCCAGTCTGGAATGGTGTCTACTCTGCCATGAATGATGCAAACCAAGCGTCATAGGGGGACATTATCCCATACTAAATTTTACACATGTTTGTCTCTGTGTGTGTGAGTTTAAAAATCTGAAAGGACAAGTAAAATAGTGTGAGAAGTTACATATTAAGCCCAAATAGTTATTACATAAAAGACCTAAGTGCATAGCCATCAAACGCCAGATTTCTTTACAAAGCTTGTCTTGCTTCCAGGTATGCTTTTGGTTTGTAAGGGCAGTGGGCAGTTTAAACGATGATATTTAAGCTGAATTACTGGGTCAGACTAATGGCTTATCATGGCTGTTTCTCTCATTTGTAAAATAAGATATTTAGAGAATGTAAACTTATAAGTAAATATAAAGGCAGACACTTATGATTCAGAGAAAACCACATCTTTAAAAACAGAGAAGTTGCACCAGAAGAGTTAGGTGTCCTGTATTACTAGCACTCCTTTGTCACTCTGAGGAATTAAGCTGTAGGCATAGAAATATACTTTTCAGGTCATTTCAGATACAACTTTAGAATACATTAGAAATTTTTAATACTCCCAAATCTCTCCTCTCTCTCTCTGTCAGTGTATTCAATAATCTCCTGGTTGCATGGTGCAATGAAAAAAAAAGTGATTTTAAGGCTAAGAAATCTGAATTTCCATTTTGATTCTCCAACTTACTAGCTGTCTGAATTTCAGTAAGCTGCTTAATCAGGCTCTTGGCTTTAAATTCATAAATTTGGTATAAAAATAATTTATTAGCTAAGATATTACAATGACCAGATATTATATGTGTGATAATTCCTCTATATTACTTACTGCATATAAATGTGCCAACTATCAGTTTTGCCTTGTAAGTGGCAAGTAGAAACACAATTCTTTAAAACAATAAGGGTTTGATTTAAACAACCTGGCCACTCTGGAATACCTGTCCCTAAAAAGAGCAAATTTACGAAACCCCAGGACAGGAGCCAGCCCAGTGTCGGCTCTTCTCCCTCACCTTGATCTTCTTATCTTTGATAACTGAGAGGCCATAGTATGTATCTTCAAAAGACTGGAAGTTTGTACATATGCTGTACTCTGCACCCAGTCTTTACTGGATTATGTAGCATTATCTAAATAAACAAACTCATACCAAGGACATCCTCTCCACTGAGTGCAAAGCCAGCTGAGTCATCATATAATTTCTTTGTAGTTTGACTCACCTTCAGGAACAGCAAATACCAAGCTACCTACCAGCTGCAAGTGTCTAAATAGAACTGCCTTTCAGGGTGTGGCCATCTTGGTGGTGTATGAAAGAATTCTAGTTGGGTCAAAACCTCTTACAGGCTGATGAAGATGTAAATGGGAGTGAAGAATCTGACACCTGCTTTGTTTCCAGCTGTAAAATATATTCAATCAATTTTTATAGATTTATACTTGTTAGTATATAATTATATAGCATAATATATAATTTTGCATATTATATAACAAGACTTATTTTATCATATATAATATATAATATAAACAATTATATATCAACATATATTTTAAAATATGTATATTTGTGTACATATGTTCTTACACAACTAGGCACGAAATTTTTAAAATAATTTTATTTATTTATTTTTTAGATTTTATTTATCTTTAGAAGGGAAGGGAAAGAGAGAGGGAGAGAAATATCAATATATGGTTGCATCTCATGTGTCCCCTGCTGGGAACTGGGCTCCTGCTGGGAACTGGCCTGCAACCCAGGCATGTGCCCTGACTGGGAATCGAACTGCGATCATGTGGTTCGTAGGCCCGTGCTCAATCCACTGAGCTACACCAGCCAGGGCTACAAACTTTTTTTTTTGAGTAATGTATGTCCTGGTAAATTGAACAATCATACTTAGGAAGATGTAATATAATACTGTAGTTCACCAGTAAACTATCTGCCATACAAGGCTTCTCTGTTTCAGAACAAAAGTCGCTTTTTTTCTCTGTCTTAACTTTTCTTCTTTCAGTCTATAATCTAGCTTTATGGGTTCTGTCAGCAACATCTATCACATCAAAACAACTGCCACCTTGGTTGATGCCTTTAATATCTCTCTCACCTAGCATATTGCATACATTTTCAGCACAATTTGCTATTTTCATTCTCATTCTCCTTATTCTCACATTTAAAACAATCTTTGTAAAAAGTAAACTAATTGAGGAAACACAGGTTACTTGACCCAAGTTAAGGAATCCTTCATCCTCCCCTAGAAACATACAACAGACCCTTCAACATCTCAGCATCTCACGTGCCCGAAGCAGAGGTGGCATGAAGCCCAGCCCTTCCTCACCATCCAAGGCTGACCCGCATGCCCGAGGGGACACTTGCAATTACTCCAACGAACATTATCCCCAAAGTATGCTAATTACCATGACCTGTCACTCCCCATCTTTCTGCTTGATCTAGCTTTCTGAAATCACTAATCTACTTTCTGTCTCTATAAATTATGCCTTGTATTTTGGAAATTTTACAGAAGTTGAATCATATAATATGTGGTCTTTGGTGACTGGTCTCTCTCACTTACACTAATGTTTTGAAGGTTCATCCGTGTTGTGGTAAGTATGTATTTGTACTTCATTCATTTTTATTGACAAATAATATTCCATTGCGTGGGTGTACCACATTTTTTGCTCATTCTTTACTTCAAAGACATTTGAATTACTTTTAGTTTTTAGCTGGTATAAGTACAAGCTTTTTGTAGACGTATGTTTTAATTTCTCCTGGGTATATTCCACCCAAGTGGAATTTCTGGGTCAAATGGCAATTTTGCTTACATTTTGAGTAACTGCCAATTTTTTCCAGAGTGAGTGCATCGTTTTACATTACCATCAGCAATGTTGTAAGGATTCAAATTTCTTCCCTTCTCAACCACCGTTTGTTGTTGACTGTCAGTAGGTGTAAATGATATCTCCTTGTATGTCTCTCTTCTGGAAGGGAAAAAAAAATAAACAAACAACTCTCTTGCTTTGCTACATGCAGCCCAAACTGTCATCAATAACATCTAGTGGGTGAATTCTGCAGCAGAAACTAGGGAAAAAAACAAATTTCTACTTGTGGTTGGTGGTTTTTCACTGAAAAAATACATGACAGAAAGAACTGAAATGACTAAATAGAAGAAACTCCATAACAGTCTGACAGGTGGGTAAACTGTTAGGTTCTTCCCCGTATGTACCTTCATGCTGGGCCTGTGGCTCTGAACACCTGGGACCTTGACTGACTTAAGGACAGAAAACAGAGCAACTTCTTTAATTCCTGTTCCCTCAATATATTTGGAAAAGCTGAAAATTTCGTGGACCACTGTGAAATCAACAGATGGATCTACATAGAAGCCAAACCATCTCAGATCAAGGGTCCCGAGCAGTAGGCTGCACTGAAGGCTTTTGCTCAAAGCTCCCTGCCACTCAGGTGCCCTGGATTTCCTATTAGACTCGGACTGATAGTGGTCAGGAACAGCAACACCGTGACATGTGGCTCTCCCTACAGACAGTGTTTTGTGCACGGCGGCTCTTTCAACGAGAAGCTAATTTAGTGCTGTCCATTTAAATTAGGGCATAATTCGAATGCCTTATTGAACAACTACTCAATGAAATTACATGATGTCCATAATTCTCAGAAAATACTCAAAATACCCAAAATAGGCTTAGATTGGTGGATAACAAAAGAAGCAGCAAATATTCTATTAGGGCATGCTGGAGTATTTCTAGTTGTATCTCTCAGTAGACCCATGTTGGAAATAGCCCAGCTCTCTTTCTTAGTCAATATTTTCTGGTGCAATAAATTCACTCAAAATTACACCACTAAGAGAGGATTTTATAATAATACGATGAAGCACTGGAACTGAATTCCATATGGTGAGTCATCAGGAAAACTTAATATGAGAAGACACTGGAACAATTAATTTTCTTTCCTTGTTGCAGGACTGCATATTTTTCTATCCCCCTGCTTATTAGAATTCTGGCATTTTTCTCTCCACTCTGCATTGTCTCTCCCTCTCTCTCAGCGTGTAAGTGGGAAGAGACATTAATCTGTGAGCAATAAGCAAAGGTGAAAGACCAAAAAAAAAAGACAATTGAGGGGCAGTGGACATTAAGCAGGAGTCTAAGGACAAGTGGGAACTGCTAATAGCCTGATTAAGAGGCAGAATGAGCTACAACAGGGGCAGTTCTGAAACAAATCACAGAAGTATAGTAAGTTTTCAGGGCTTTCTTTTTACATGCAGCCTGGTATGTTTTACTAAACCAGGAGCAAACTCTCAAAGGGATTACTCTAACCTTAAAAATGCACCCCCTTTTTTCAGAGCTGGCATTAGTATTTAGGCATATGTATTCTCTAGCCTTTATGAAATCACAATGCCACTTTTAAGTAATTGTGGTGGATATACATGACTTCCCCCTTAAATTTTATAAAACTGTGAGGCTTTTCTGAAGCATAAAAGATATTGCTTATTTAAGCTGGAAATGGGAGGGATTTAAACTAAATGAATAAATATATCTTTGCAGCTTTATTCAATGTTAAGATTCTATGTAAGACAGAACTAAATGCTTTCTACAGAATGAGAGCTCTTCTTGAGGGGGTGAACTCACTCAAGATGTGCATTAAGACTCTGGAAACACATTGCTTGTCACTGCGTACTGCTTGCTGCTTAATTAAAAGGGATGTCAGACACATCTGAAAAGGCTCTGGTAAATTGTCAAATTCAACAAAGGAAAGAAAATTTTAGATAAAAAGCACCTTATGTAAATTATGCTTTCCCCCAGCCCAATTTTCTTCCTTCTTCTAACCACTGTTATCGTCATTTTAGGTGACTTTTGTCTGGTATTTAAAAATGAAATATGATTCTCTTATTCATTCCTTGGCAACATTCCCTGAAATATTCTGTTAAGTGTTTTCAATTATATGCCAGTCCCCATAGGATCTTAGTAAGAGGTTTTAAAAAGATATTTTATCTAGTATATTATATTTTACAGTTTGAATACTATTCATGTTGCAATAAATACAGGTAAATTAAGTGGTGTTAAAAATATTATCACTTTAAATCAATAAATTGTGTGTAGCTGAACATACATACCAACAAGTTTAAGATGTTAAAGCATCATTTCAAACCTTCGCTTTAGAAGTACCATCAAATTTATAAGCAACACAATTACAACATATTAAAACTAAAATTATCACTGTAATAAATGGATGTTGGTTTGAAATGCCCTCAGGACCTTCCCATGTTTAATGTGAAACAGGTCCCTCTACCTGGAGGGCAGGGAGAGACGGAAGAAAAAGGCAGGCCATTCCAAACCGGTTGGTGGCAGTAAGCAAGATAATTTATGTACTAGGATTGTCTTGGGTGCTGCCAGATGAGTCAATTTCCACAGCTGGCCACCATCATCCTAGGGTTTATACGGAGGCCTTAATTGAATTGTGTGACATATACCATTCAGACAGTCCCAATATCACATTTCTATCTCAAGACTATATCCTTGGGGAAGCTTCTGGAACCAGGGAGGGAAAGGAAAATCCACATTTCAAGGACAGGAGATGGTGTGGGAGCCTCTGATTGCCTGGGTCCAGTTCACTGGTCAACTGGTGGTCACTTCTGCTTGATGACCTACCTCTGCCAACACTGGGCTCCTGGTGTTACTTGGTTGGATGTAATTTTTTAAAAGTTATGTAAGAAAACAACTTGCTTATTGGCATTCAACTTGTTAAAACTTAAAGTAAAAATGTTTTCCTTACATGTTGGGTGCCAGTGTTATTTGCTGGAAACTGCTGTATAATAACAAAGAGAACTCTTGGGTCCTAGGCCAAGCATCATAATTTTCCAGATGCGCTGCCTCTCAGAGTACTTTATGAGTTCTGTATTTGAATTTCTCCACCTTTGCAATGGTGATAATAACATGGATCCTGCCTGTCGTATGAGAGTATAGCAATATTTAAATGGCAAAATGGATCCCCAAGGCTATGTGAATTGCTAATATGCCAAATAACAGTAAGGTGGCATTGCCAGCTTCTCTTCAGTTGGGATAGATCCCTGCCCCTCTTCAACAAAAGGCAGGTTTAAAACAGGTCTTTGTTTACGACTTTCCTCCAACTCTCTTGGCTACACAAGCAAACAAAAAGACTTTCAGAGGCTAGTGTGGTTGGCAGTCACATTTTAAATTTGTTGTCATGTTTTTCTCACTTCATAAGTACTTAGAGATTTATGACCTGTGAGTTCAGGAAACAAGACAGGTGGGAATGGGAACAAATGGCTAAGCTAGAAATCTAGGGCTGAATTATGATAATAAGCATGAAATGAATGAGAAAAGTGAAGATTTTTATAATTGCGTATCTATTTTAATGATTCTTGAAGTATTTATAAAATCAAGGCATAGTTATAAAATACTTCATAGAACATAAGTAAAAGTTATAAATGCATTTTTAGAATATTAACACCAAGAATTTACAAATTTATTTTAATTTGGAAAGAGCATAAATCATCCGAACAAATCAACACTTGTCAACTTTCTATTTTGGTATATTAACTAGACTGGGAGTGTTACCACTGGGAAAACACCTTGCTTGGTCATTAAATTAAAAAAAAAAGTTAAAATCCTTTGTCATTGCCATAAGAATAAATACTGTAAAAAGTCATTGTTCTTTGAGTAGTAGCTTCTCAAAAGTGTCATTTTATTCCTTTTTTGAATGTTTCACAAATTTGAATATTCCCAAAAGACAGAAGTATTGCTTCAGCATGAATGAGATGATTATAGGATAACAGAATTTTTCCTGAGAGCCATTTCAAGAGTCATTATATATACTTTGTCAACTTGTGTTGGTTGCCAGATGCATTGAGCTATGAGACTACTATTTAAAATAAACAGAATAATTATGGAAATCGACCAGTTGCAAATGGGAAAAAGTAGTCTACATGTTAGGTTTTTTAAAATGCATGTTTCTTCTAAGATCATGTGACCTGATAGTCATACCCATTGACTTTTCGGTTCTCCTTCATGTCTCTCACTGATTTACAGGATATGAAGATTAGGTGTCTGTTGTACAGTACTCACTTTCAATCCTGCGTAGGTCTTAAAAATTGAGTTCCAAACAATATTTTATCCCAACTGTGCTATGAACACAAAGCTAACATTTAAGTTTTCTGCTGCCTCATGTTAAGGGAGAAACTTCTTTAGGTAGCCTTAAAATAACCTTCCCACAGAAAATCTGCATTTTGGGGAGGAAAATTACCTAATTGATATGAGTGTACTATCCAAGTTGTTCATAGACACAAATATTTTACTGCTTTGGACAATAAACTGTGATCATCAGGTGGCAATGGATGTGCATTAATTATTTCTTTTGATGAGTAAAAATGAAAGAGAAAAGTACATTATACTATCATAGGGTCTACCCCCAAAATTTGCTTGAAAGTGGCAAAAAGAGGTAGAAAATGCTGTTGGGCGTTTATTTATTTACCCTCCTATGAATCCTGAGCTGCCATCTGGACAACTTAGGTTTGGAACTAGATAGGCTCTGACTAAGCATGAGGATTGTTTACTTATTCAGATATGTATTCAACAAATGCTATGTACTAGGCATTGTAAACACAAGTGATGTTGGAGTTCATGAAATAATCAAAGGTGCCCAAATCCCTGTTCTAGACAGTCTTATATTCTATTATCTATCTGCTAGAGAAAGCTATTCTTGGGGAGGTGACATTTGAACTGAGTTCTGGACGATGGAAATGAAGAGTCGCTGGGCAGAGAGATCAGCAAGTAGACATCCTGGGGAGGAAATGAAGTTGCTGTATTTGAGGAAATAAAAGAAAGCCAATGTGGCCACAGTGGAAGAGGAAAAGGGATCGTGTTGTAAGGTGAGGTCACAGACAAGGAACATTCATCTAGTTGTGAAAAATGCATCCTTTTCTCTTTCTTTTCTTTTTTCTTACTTAAAAATAGAAGTTAAAACAGTAAAAAAATTATTGCACCTAACAACTCATGCCATCACTAGGATATGCCCAGCATGTTTTGCCCAGCTCTCCTGACATTAGCCAAGAAAAACATTGCCACTGTATTGGCCTTGCCCTGCCTGATAGACACTTCTCTGCTGGATGATTTATGAAATTAAAGGAAAGAAAATTCACCTGATCTATAGGCTGAAGATATTGCTAAAAGCTGGCAAGAAGAGGTATAAAATTTTTTATATTTTTTAATATAAGAGGAATAAATGGTGCCTAAAATCTAAGGATTTGGCTCTTAAGAAGAAATTACTCCACTCATCTAGATAATTTTCTACAGTAGAATCACCATGTGAACCATCAGTATCTTCAACTCCCCCCACCCCCTCGGTTTCTCTCTTAGGTGGAGCAGACTTCTGATTACAGCATCATATTTCTCAAATATTCAAAATAGCACATGTTACCAAACAACATTGAGAATAACAATTTTTAATCTAGATTTGAGAGTTGTGTGAACCTTTTGAAATTGTATATGTAATTTTTGTGTAGCTATATGTGTACAAGGAAGACACTACGGTGTAGTGGGCTATGGAGATGAGTAGATTCTCGAATCATGTTACTTGGGTTTAAATCACAGCGCTGCTGCTTATTAGCATGTGACCTCTGATGAGTTACTTATCTGTGCCACCATCTCTTCCTCTGAAGAATATATATAACAATTCCATCTGATAGAATCGTTCTGATGCTTAAATGATTTAATAAGTATCTAATGCAACAATTTTCAACCATTGTGACATAAGAATTTTTAAAACATGCAGTACCTGACAACTTAGACAATCTTTTCTCTTAGCTTGTCAAATAAAAAAAAAGAACCAACACAATAACCATTCAATGTGGATGAATTAAAATTATAACTATTTTTTCTCAGATTGGCCAAAAATATATTTTTGGCATGTCACAGAATTTTAGTCATTAGTTTATGTGTGCCATGAGATGAAAAGGGCTGAAAATTACTGATCTAACATACAGTACAGTGCCTGAAACATAATAAATACTTCTTATTACATAAATTTTCCTGGGAAGAATATTCATGCAAAACAGTTTTGTGACTTTTTTCAATAAAGCTAAGAACAACTGTCTGAATACTTCACTAAAGATGATTTTTTAAAGTGGCAATAGTCTAACAGGTTGAGGTAATTAAAATATTCTGTGCATGTTATTTCTTTTCTAAGTATATACTCATTATTCTGATCTTGTTTCAGAACCTCTAAAGTTAACATCTTACCTTCATTTATTATTAATTTCTCTATGTCCCATTAAAGATTTTGTTCAAGTAAAAATAATAGTATGTACTTAGCCTTAAAACCTACATTTGATACAAAATTATATACCATGAAGGGGAAAATTGTAGTTAATTTAAATAAAATTTTAGAAATATTCTTCAGCTAAAGAAATTATGATTCAAAAAAAGTCCTCTGTGTTTTAAATTAATATCTCTTTCTACTGAACTCTCAATATAGTCACCTTTTGCTAATCCCGAAATACAGAGCACTCCAATAATAGCTCCAACCGTGTATGTCTGTGGTGAGCACATGCTGGAGAGAGGGCTTCCCGAAACCGTGAAGCGAGAAGTGTTCATCAGCATTGAGTTTTTCTATTTCTCTTTAGCACTTCGAAAGATGCCCAGGATTATCTCAGGAGTCGTGATTGTGTCTGAAGCCTGTGTGATGTCTCATCCTTGAGGTCTGTAGTTGTATTATAGTAAAGCTGAAGAGTGTTTTTCTTGATGCATGAAGTAGGCAAAATTTTATTTAAAATATGTTGTGATTTGTGGTCAGCTTTCAATTATCATCTTTTTCAAAGCCTGTTTAACATAGAATATTCCTGAAATAAAATGTGTGTTCATATGTCTGGATGCATGCAACAAAAAAATTAGAAAACGATTAAAATTAAATACGAAATAATTTATTTTCATACTCGGAGTCAAATAAGTATTTGCATGCTAGTCTGGGAGTCTAACACTTAATAATCACATTATCCATGAACAAAAGCATTCCATTATTCAAATCATCAACTTACAGGTAAACTGTCTGTAAGCAGGTAGTCTCTACATATAGATCTACATTTCAGCCAGAACTTTTTAGTGCTTTCTCTCCCTCCACCTCCAAATATACACCTCTCCTTTCTATTCTGTTTTGGCTTTCCAGCAAATTTTCCCAGGAGTGTATCATTTTATCTCTATTAATCAGACTGACAGAATCTGGGACCACATCTCTTCAATTTGTCCATGCTGCATTGAATTATGGTTGCTAATAACAGGACTCCGAGCAACAAGATGAAGCCGATCCAGTATCGACTTCTACTATCACCCCAGTCTTGACTTGGACCCAACCAACTGAACAATTTCCACAAACCATCAGCTTCTAACTTGGAAGTCCAGGTGGCCTTCTCCTTAAGTTTCTCTATTAACCATTAGTGGTTGCACAGGCTCTGCCTTAGCTTGCCAGAAGGAAGTCTGTGCATCATTTATAAAGAGCCTGGCCAGTGAGTTGAGGCTGATCTGGATCCCTTCCAGGGCCAAGGTGGTATAATTGATCAAATTAAATAAAGTCAGGGAAAAACAGATTTCATTATTCACTTTTGTAAATGGATGGCTAATGCAGTTTGGGCAAAGGAGGTATATTAATGTCTGACTTCCGCATGTGGTGTAGAATTCCAAGGCCACATGGTGACTCTGGAAAGAAAGTGTTGTTTATAACTGTTGGGGTCCACTTTTGGGGGGCTATATCATTCAGGGGGCACAGGTTAACAGAGCCCCTGAGGCAGTATCCCAGCTCATAGGTCTTAGGATTTTGTTCTATTCAAATAATTGAGCCTACTAGAATACTTGCATTTTCAAGGTAGTAAGTCAAATTTATTCTGTTTGTCAGTGCCACCACCTGGGTAGCATTCATCTTCTCTGCGGTATAACTGAGAATGGTGAGGTGGGGAGCACAGTGACAACAGGAGGGGCAGAAAATGAGATATGTATCTAATAAACTCTCAGTGAGGTTAAAAGGAACCGTGATGGGCCCTGTTCGGGTGACTCAGTTGGTTGGTTGGAGTGTCACCCTGGACACCAAAAAGTTGCAGGTTTGATTCCTGGTCAGAGCACACACCTAGGTTGTGGGTTCTGTCCCTGGTTGGGACATGTAAGAAAGGCAACTGGTTAATATTTCTTTTTCAGATTGATGTTCTCTCTTTCTGTCTCTCTAAAATCAGTTAAAAAAGAAAGAATGAAAGAAACATACCTTTGGGTGAGGATGAAACAAAGAAAAAGGAAGCATAATGGCATCATGGTCAGCGCACCTTGGTAGGAGATGACATACCTATACAATCCAATGAAATTTGAGGGATGTGCATCCATTTGGAAGAGCTGTATTGGAGTGTCTTTCTTCATGAGGAAGGTGCCAGGGGCAATTCTGAAGGATGAAAAATGACAACGGCCCTCTGTCCCCTCTCCTCCCCTCCCAGATGTAAGGTATCCCCTCTAGGTTGCTATGTTGTCACTCTCCCTCTATGACCACAAAATGAGAGTCACTATAATATCACCTTTTTTTCTAAGTATCTCACAACTCACCCTCAAACCTTTCATCTGGAATGGCCAGGAGCAACAGGGATGAAGGCACTTTTATAGTATTTAACCAAGATTAAGTTTGAAGCTTCTAGGACCCTTTTGCCTGGGCTTCGACCTGGAGAATGCAACAGCCTCACTGAGCCAGTGTGGTTCTTTGGATACAGAAAGGAAGACACAGTATACCCAGGATGGTCAAGGCATAATCCTGAATTTTCATAATAAATCTATATTCTTAGTCCTATTCAAATAATTGAATCTAGTTCTTGTGTTTTGAAGGTAGTCAATCAAATCTATTCCATTTACCACCACCTGGGGGGCATTTCATTTCCCCAGTGACGTGACTGAGAATGGTGAGGTGAGGTGAGGTGAGGTGCATTTTTTACCCTAATCATCACCTGAGAAGCAGCTGAGAGAGAACGATCTCCTGGGGACAGCTGTATTCAGTGGCCAAATTGCCATACCACTGAGTGTGGTCCAGGGTGTGGTGAGGGAAGTAGACAAATTTTTTCAAGTCAGGTGTTGAGGAGGCTATTCCTTGACTCAATAATACCTGCAAATAGTCGATTCCTGTAAATAGATAACATTGAAACTCCATCACACACTTTGACTGTCAGCCCACTGTTGAGTGGCTTTTGTGATAAAAACTGCATAGTTGTCAGATTTCAAATGGCCCAGAAAGTCTAAAACTTGACACTGATTAGTTTCAATGGTCACAGTGGTGCAACTAACTGGAGCTGGCTGATTGGACTGGAACAGCAACACTATATATTGAAAAAGTGTCAAAAGTGGTGAGGCACTATTGATAGCATTTGGAGGAATCAAAGATCAGATGTAACCACTCTACCAGGAGCAGGTGTGAACCACTGCTCATGTGAGTTAGCCTCCCCCGCTGCCAGACAGATGGGTCAGCTCAGCCGGTTTCACACCTTTGTCATTCTGGGTGGCCTTTTTGTCAGAAAAGTAGAGGTCTTTGTGCTCAGCATACAGGGGTGACTGCCTGTCATACCTGGTACAAGGATGGGTCCGGACCACAGCGGAGACAATCTGGGGGTACTGCTGTGATCGGTAGCTTGATTCCAGTTGATATTTTGCAGAGAAGCCCTGGAGTTAGTGGCTTTTCACCAGTTGCAGAGAATGGGGTGAATGTTCCCCCAGCGGAGCACCTCTGGAATAAAAGCTTTGGGAATCAGAGGGCAGAGACACCTATGCTAAACTATTGAAGAAGCCACTGGTGGCAAATGGCAGGGAAAATTTTCCATTTTTCTACATGTTGCTCCTCCCAGTCAGAAGAATCTTTTCTGATACTTAGGAGAAAAAGATGTACAAGCATATAGCACATTATATGTAACATTCAGATGCAGAAACAACAATAAAAGTACATCGAATTGGCCAAAGGGATGCATTCATGAGATTACATTAGCCTCTGAACGTCACTGTGAACACTTCCCAAACCACATCAGGTGAATCCAGTCCCTTAGCAACTGGGTAAGACAGTGATTTTGATTTTGGTACTTGTAACCTACACATCCATGATTCTTTCTCCTTCCCCTCCACAGGGCTGGCTCCTCAGCATCTCTAGATATTAAGCTGGCTAAAATTTTTGTTTGCTTTTTTCCCCTAAGATAGCTCTAGGAGTGTTTAGTTGTCTTTAACTTCATTCAAAACAATTTTGTTAGATTGTATTGTGACAACTGTCATATCAGTATGCATTTAAAACAGAGCATTGAAATTGGTGAATTTTTGTGTAGCCATTTTAATATTGACCATGGAAGTAAATATGCAACATATTTAGCACGTCGTGTTTTATGATTTCAATAAAGGTAAAAAAGCACCTGAAATTCAAAAAAAAAGAAGAAAGAAAAAAAGATTTGTGCAGTGTATGGAGAAGGCGCCATGACTGATCAAACATATCAAAGCGGTTTGCAGTTTGCTGCTGATTTCTTGCTGGACAATGCTCCATGGTCAGGTAGATCAGTTGAAGTTGTTAGCAATCCAATTGAGACATTAATTTAGAACAATCGATGTTATACCATGTGAGAGATAGCTGATGTACTAAAATATCCAAATCAATAAAGCTATTGGTGAAAATTTTAAAAAGTGTCTCAAAAATGTCTTTTATTTTATGGAAAAAACTAAACAAAATTTTTGGTCAACCCAGATTTACAAAAATCTTTACTCCTCTGTGGAGATGCAGAATCCTTGGCCCAACCCTTGATCATTTTTTTCCCTCAAGGACTCAGGTCAGGGAGTAGGGCTGAAGTTAGGCAGGAGATTCTGAAGGAGAAAGTAGCTCTATGCCAGGAAGCAAAGCAAATGGTAGCTCATGGCTCAACCAAGAGAACGTCATGCCCTTTCTGTCCAGCCAAGTCCAATATGAATTTGGCAGCTAAGTCTTGACCCTTCCTTCTTTAGCTTGGAGTTAGTCTGCTACGGCTTCATGAACACCGGCTGAAAACTTGAGCTTCCTGAGTCAGACACAAAGAACTTTATTATTCATGGAGCAGCAGGTCTCATGACCTCAGTGTTCCCACTGATTCTTCATGTCCCTGAAATCTCAAGGAGTGACACAGAGAGACTCTGGTAGATGCTGTGCCCACAGTGGGTTTGTGTCACAACTGCAGGATCCTGAGCTTAGGAAATGCCAGTCTGTGATAAAGGACTGCAAGCAAAGCTGTGCAACTTTTGCTCCAGAGAGAGACGCTATCTTTATTGTAATAGACAGCAAACAAACTTGTCCCCTGCTTCAAAAGAAAGACAACGGTCTCTTTCTTCTGAACCTTTTCTCTGTATCAACATCCCTGAAAAGGTAGACCATAAGGAAGGGCTCTCAGCAGCCCTGCTTTGAAGAGATTCGATTATGGGAGTGACTCACAAAGAACTGTCTCCCCGAATACCTAATTAAGCTGTTGGGATGATTAAATGAGATAAGATGGTTTACAAAGCAATCAATGAGTATCAGTTATCATTATTACATTGTTCTTATAATTCTTGTAGAGAAAACATATTTTAAAATAGTTGAACTATCTTTTTTCAATTACATTTGACATTCAATATTATTTTATATTACTTTTAGCTATGCAGCATAGTGGTTAGACATTTATATAATTTATGAAGCAGTCTCCTGATAATCATAGTACCCATCTAGTGCCATACATAGTTTTTACAATATTATTGACTGTATTCCGTATGCTGTACTTCACATACCCATGACTATATTGTAACTGCCAATCTGTACCTTTTTCACTCAGCCCCCAACAACCCTCCAGTCTGGAAAACATCAGTTTTTGGGATGATGCTTCAACCAACTGAGCCATACCACCCAGGGCTTATATTTTTAAAAGTTTTCATCATGTAAGATTTTAAACATACACAAAAGTACAGAAAATACTATAAGGAATATCTTTTATCTACCATCCAACTTCAATACATATCAGTTCAGAGCTAATTTTGTTTTATCTCTACTCCCATGCAACATGACCCTGTTCTCTCCAAATTATGTTGAAGCATATCCCAGGTAGACTATTATTTCACCAGTAAATATTTTAGTAAATTTCTCTAATACTTGAGGGCTGGATTTTAAAGACAGCCAGAATACCTGAATCACACTTAGAACTTAATAATAATTTCTTATGTCATTAAACATCTGGCCAAATTCACATTCCCCCAATAACCTTGTGACTTAGTTTCATCGCCATTTGGTTGTTTAGCTAATTAATTAATGGATAAATTGGAAAAGGAATCCAAATAAGGTCCCTTTGTGAAGATATGCCTATGTTTCTCAGGCCTCCCTTGATTCATTTGGTTTCACATGACAACTTTTTTTCAGTGAAGAATCCTGACCATTTGTCCTGTGGACTTCTACATATATGGGACTTTCCTGGTTTTATCTCTGTGGTTTTGTTTGCCGTTTTCTTGGTCCCTTGCATCTTTTGTATCGAAAGACTTGATAAGATTCAAGCTTAGTTTTGTTTTTAGTGGTTTGTTTATTTTGGTGAGACAACCTCACAGTGAAATTGTGTAGGAGGTGATGCTATCAACAACTGCTAAGCAGTGCCAGATCCATTTTTTTATAAGAACTTAGAACATGGAGATAGTCTAAATTAACTTATTCTGTGAAGAGAAACTTCCTCTCCTGGGCAACTTGTTTCTCCTTCGGTCCTGTTCACAAAGAAAAGGCGGGACAGTTGTTTGCATCTGTCCCTTTATTTTCCAATTCACATAATGATGAAATGGTTTCTTAGCATCCAAAATAATTGATTAGTTTTTTTAATTATTAGTATAACTTCTCAAATCTAAACATATTTGATTTTCTAGTAAAGCAAGGTTTATATGATCTTTACTGATGTTTAAATTGTTCCATTTCTGGCTGTTGAAATTGGCTGCCAAATCTTTCGATACAAAGCATCTTCTTTTCTTGAGTAATATGATAGTTATGATCATTTTATATAGTTCTGCCCCAGATTTGGAATAAGTCATTTATTCAGGAAGTCTTATATTTGTGAATGGGAGCTATATTGATAGGTCAAAGTCATGGCTATTACAAAAGACAACATGCATTGCAGACTGGGTAGTCCAGGAGACCAGTAAATTACTGGGTCATGTTTAATATTAGACAAAGGAAAACGGGAGAAGTAGATGTTGCCAGAATGCCTGCTTTTCTGCTATACTTAATAGATCATAGTATTCATTGTCTCCAAAAAGCAAAAGAAACATTTAAGCCAAATCACATCCTTTGTTTTAGACAGAGGAACATGGTCGCTACTGTGCCTGAGAACACATTTATAACTCCAGGATTTTTCTTAAGTGAAAAAGTCTTAGTATTGCCCTCAAATGCCCACGTGAATACTGGTTTTGCTTTAAGATGTTTAAAAAACCAGGTGTGGTTCCTACTGATGTGACGGATTAAATAATGTTCCTCTTCATTTTGTTTATGCAGCCTTATTTGAACTGCTTGCTCTAGCCTGTTTTAAGCTTAATACCCTAATTTGGTCTATTTCTGTGGGTTTGAAAGTAAGGAAAGAGCTGAAGTGAGCGGAAATGTATGTTATCCTCTGCAACCCTCAGTGCTGGGCAGCTCTGCAATTGGTGACCTGCAATCACACAGCCCGTGGACGGGCAGCTCCTGGCTTGGATGTGCATTTTGATGAGGCTCCCGTGACAAATGTAATGGAAGGCTCCAGCTAGCTCATGTGTAGCTGGCCTCCGGTCCTCATTTAACACACAATGCAGTGCTCATTCCACATACCCTAGGCTATTTATGGATTCTGTTCAGACTAACTCAGAAAATAAGATATATTTTTGGCTTATTTAATAAAACTGGACACAGAGGGAAAGGGGGGAAAGAATTACTCAAACTCTCAGCCACATTTTCGCATACAGATGGTCATACAGGAGGTGTTAGTTGCAAAAAAAAAGAGAGTTGATCAGGAAGATTTGCTTCACTGAATTTTGATTTTGTTTCCAGCAGACCTCCTCACATGGCATTGTTTATGCAGATAGACCCTCTTTTCAGAGACCGTCTGGCTTCAGAAAACCCCTGTCAGTAGAACATAAAAGCTAAGTTGTACGGCAGCATTTAGCAGACCTGAAAGACTGGCTGCGTGGAGCAGTGGATGCAATATGCAGGCAGGCCGTGAACAGAGGGGCCATTCTTCTCCAGGTCCCAGCGGTGTGCAGAGCGGCAGCAGACCCCCGAGGAAGACAGAAAAAAACTGGAGAAAGGGGCAGCCACCTTTCTGCTAGAAAAAAAGAAAAACCTCGAGTAACAGTAACCCAGGATTTTATACATTCGTGAACTGAAAAGACAAGAACAGATCTCATCCTTTTTATTATATTTTTATTAGCTCTGATATATGAAATATTTTTGTCTCCCTTTCCATCATTTACTCCTCTTAGATAAGATTTAGGGAAAGAAAGAAAGAGTATTATTTAATCACTTATAAATAATGAAACAAGCTTTTGCTTCCATTTTCTTTTTCATTTGTATCCTGACTAGCATTTCTTATGGGAACAAAGAGTAAATTTTATTAATATTGATGGCAGAGGTGAAATGGGAAAACTTGGTGATCTGTATTTTCCTGGTTAGTGTGCTTGGCACAAAAAGCTGGAAATCTCCACTTTCTCTGTTTAGTTGCTGTTTGCTTGTACTGATATCTGTTTAAATGCACAAATACATAGAGCTGTCAGTATATATTGTCTTTACACCACTCATGGATTGTTCTAAAAATACAAATACTGCCCTATAAACAAGGATGTTACAAATAAAGCAGCAGGAGACAAAAAAGGACATATACATTCTGAAGGCTGTTTTGTTCTCATGGAATACAGCTTTCCCTAGAGATTTTCTTGATTGTTAAGAATCATAAAATCAAAAAAGATATAAGGGGATAAATGGTAATAGCAAAAAATACAATAAAAACAAACCATTAAACAGAAAAAAGAATAATAAAATCAGAGGTAGTTAAGACACTTTTTATCAACAGATTGGTTAATGGTTGATTTAATTTTTCCATGCATCATTTATTATAAGTTGGTTAGTAAAAACTTCAATTTTCTTTTTCTGTATGAGTGTATATTTTTCTTATTCATATCTGAATACATAAAGATATGTAATGATATACATTGTATAATGGAATATAATAGTGTATGAATACAGAAAACATCGACACTCCAATAATGAATATATATTTTTACTTCAATATGGAATAGTGCTCATTACATCTATTCTGGCCATGTCATTCAGAGCATTATTTATGTTTTAAACTAATATAGAAAGCCATCCATTCCTCTGATCAAGAATAAAATAGAAAGTAAAACCCTAGGCCAAGCTACACAGGGATATTTCATTTTAACAGTTCTCCTGCTTCTGCTGTCTTTACAGTGATGAACAAGTCCTAGAAATCTTTTAAAGGGCGTTGTGCCATCTCCGCCAAGTACTTCAATAAGCTTTGTCTTTGTGGGGCATGGGAATCGTTGGCCAATAACATGCCCACCTTAAAAGCACATCTTTTTGAATTGCACAACCTAAAAAAAAGAAAGAAAGAAAAGAATGGGGTCGTCTGCATTTCACGGGTCTGCCAATTTTTGGAGGGAGGTATCACTGTCTTTGCTCTCCTTAATCACGCACAATAACAACAGACATTAAGGGGGAATGCTGGGGGCTCCCAGCACAGGGTTATTTTCCATCTGTCATCATTTTGGATTTTGCATATCAATAAAAAATTAATAAACTAATTTCAGGCATATATGACACAGTTAATGTGGAAGGCCTATTGTTAGGAGAGAAATAGTATATTCTTATCAGTGGATTTAAACAGCTATTCATCATTTCTAAAGGGCAATTATTTGGAATCCATTAAACTGGAATTCATAATACTTCTGCATACTGAATTTTAAATAGAAATCTGTATTTAGATGAAGGAATACATTAGTATAAGTCATTAGAGCACTGAAAATCCATGACTTGTTCATTTTTCACTTTTTTTTTCAGATAATATGAAGCACCAGGGTTGTTGGTCCTTCAGTAAAACCAAACACAAAGAGAATTATGCACTTTTTTCAGTACCACTGCTACAGTAACAAAGGTTTATTACTTTTTAAAATCTTCACATTCCAGATTTTGTAATTGTTACACATAAAAGCACCCATGAAAAAACCCCCAGTGATCAATAAGAAACTACTGACTCAGAAATTGCGACCCCTTTGTACCAGCGTGGCTGTCCTGGATGGGCTTGAGCATCTACATACTGAAAGTTATGGCTTTAGGCCCCTATCAAAGCTAAGGGGAGATTTACGAAGATCATTACACAATTTCAAGTGGCAACGAGAGGACTCAGTTTTAATTAGTAACAAATTAAATTATAGAACATTTAAAATAAATTTAGAGCCAATGATTTTAAATAAAATGAAAATACTGGCTATTAGAGCCATCTTAATACATAGATCAGAAACATTCATAGTTATTATGTTTATTTATGCAAAGGTGTTGCTTTTATTGCTGTAAAGCCATATAAGAAAACTTGGTTACCATACATCTAACCTAGTAAAGCAATAAATTTTACACTATCAATTTGCTTAACATCCTCTTTCCCCACATAAACCGTGCTGAATAAATCATAGTCCAGCTTGTGTTAGAATAAATGCCAACTCTAAATTAGTGTGGACTGATGGAAATTTTTTTGTGTAACGTCTCTGCTATACTCTCCCAGCTTGAACTTCTGTTAACATTTATGCGGTAGTTATTTATATTGACTTGCTTAGTAGAGGTATTTGGCAAAGGGAAAATTAGAAAAGCACAGTTAAAAAAAATGAAGATAAAGACTTCACTCTCCTGGACTATTTTAAATGAGCCTTCCCCACTCCTGTTCCTCTTGCCCGACACACACCCCCATGCTTCCATTCCATGTCAGTGTTAATGAAACAGCCAATAGAAAGGCACCTAGAACAAGAGTCATATGTTCCACGTATGTTGGTGCGCACTGGCAATAAATCAGATTTCTAAAAAACACAGCATGCGGCCCTATGATTTGAAGTCTTCTTTGGAATGGTGTGAACACCATCTGTTCCAGCATCCACACAATTAACATTATTCTGGGCAAGAAACTAGGTTTTAAATACATGTACAAGCATGTACATTTGCTTATGTATGCATGTACGCACGAGCAAGAACATAGTGTATTCACATACCTTATATCCAACCAAATCATGTGCTAGTAATCATATAAGCTGGATAACATTGATTAATAGGCAACAATTATAAGGTTCCTAGAACCATGAGCCATAGAGTTTCTATATGAAGTCACAGATAATTGACATACTAACAATGAGCAGCAGTATGATTATGCATGCAAAGGAAACAGGAAATCCATCCAGATGCTGAGTTTGTTTTATGTGGCTGCTTTGGATTTTTTGTAGATGCACTTTTATGTTGGTTTTTCTAATTTGAATGGATAAATTTAACCTCACTTTCTTAATTCACAAAATAGAGTTAAACATTTACTATGCAACTTTAAAGGAGCCATTACACCATGCATTTTATGTATATTGCATATAAACTTATACATCATATATTATGTAACACACCATAGATACATGTGTGTTTGCATAAAGTTGTGAGACAACCACGATATCTGCATTTACTGGGAGCCTTGCTTTAGTTTGTTAAGCTGCTATAACAAAAACTTCACAAACTCGGAGGCTTAAATAACAGTATTTATTGTCCCACAGTTTTGGAGGCTTGAAGTCCAAGATTAAGGTGTCAGCAAAATTGGTTTTATTTTGAGGGTCGTGAGGGAGACTATTCTAGGCTTCTCCTCTGGTTTCTGGTGGTTTGGTGACAATTTTTGGCTTGCCAAGTTCCTTGACTTGTAGCTACATTAGCCCGACCTGTACTCTCATGTGCACATAGAGTCTTTCCTGCATGCACGCAAGTCTGTGTCCAAATTTCCCCTTTTACAAGAATGACAATCATGGTGGATTAAAATCCCATCCTACTCCATTATGACCTCATCCTTTTTAACTGAACCCATTCATCTACAATCCCCACATTTACAAATAAGTCCACACTCTGAGATGCTTAGGGTTAGGACTTCAACACACACATTTTGGGGAGGATACGATCAGTCCCTAACAGAGCCGTAGATGTAACCAAGGAGAATACTTTGTGGGCCAAGGTGAATTATGGTTTTGGGACAGGTGGCTGTTACTAGCATTACTCCCATTCTAAAGAGTGGAATGAATCTGGTCAAGGCTGCCTTTGCCCAACACATCAATGTCTACCCTTCACCTGAACAGCAGTTTTTTGTTAGGTACTACTTAGAGTCAAGAAATCACACAAATCAGAGTCTAGATACAGCTCAGGAATATGACGAAAATGGCCTTTAGAGATAGAAGTTCTGAAGTAAGTTTGAAAGTGGAAAAGATGGAAATGGGAAGGCTGAGAAACTACTCCGATTCCTTGCTGTCAATGTTGAATTCTGAGTATCAGGAGGACCTAGACTCTTAGGGCTCCACGTTTCTCTGGCATAATGCCAAGGAGGCCATTCGTTTCTACCAAGACTACAGTTTTCCAAATGAGGATGCTGTTAAGATCTCACGGATAACTTGTTTTGAAAATGTATACCATTACTATGATTGCTACGGCTACTAGAGTTGAAAGTGTATCGACCAATAACACCTTGTTATAAAACAATGATAATGGAATATCTACCTCTTAAAGCTAGTTAGTTCCTCAGCATTTTTGAGGAAATGGAGTTTGATGATTTATCGCCAACACAAAATTCCTAAGACTCCATACATTGTATAATACTTCATTTAAATCCAATTTGTCCTTTTAATAAAAAATATAGTAGTTTGACAGCAGATTTCTGATGGTAAACATACACAATTTTATGTGAAGGAGAATGCAGAGAGTTTCTCATGATTTTACCTAATGAGTATTTAATGAGTTTTGAAATTTTGTTCAATATATATTAGAATGCAGAAAATGGATGTTCCCTTTAGAGGACATGAATTTTAAAAGTAAATACAGTTATTTGGTAAGATGTGGACAACATTTTGAAAGAAGCGATATGAGAAAATCAAGAAAAATTACACAAAAATTAAGACATTATTAAAGTGATTAGGAAAGATTTAGTTTGAGAAGACCTTTTGGTCATTGATTATATACAGAATTTATCTTTTACTTAAAAGGCAGAAGATTGTGTTTATCTACAAAACTAATGGAATATAAAGAACAGAGGACAAGTCCTGACTGGTGTGGCCAAGTTGCCTGTGTGTCGTCCTGCAAAACAAAAGGTCACCAGTTCAAAGGTCAAGGCTTCTCAGTCGGTTGCAGCCTGGTTTCCTGGTTGGGAGCAGGCAAGAGGCAACCGATCAACATTTTCTCACACATGGATGTTTCTCTCCTTCTCCTTCTCCTTTCCTTTCCTCTCTCTAAAAATAACCAAGTAAAATATTTTTTAAAAAGGTACAGAGAACAAATTCTCAGTGAACTTCAAAATAACAGTTTGAAAAAGTATATTGAAGATTATTTAGATATAAAACAAGTGTGCTCAGTAAATTATTATATCTATAGTGCTCTTTTCCTCTTGTGTTAGAATTTTGTTCTTCGCTTCAATCAGTGCTACAGTTATTACAATTAATGTTATGCAATCAAAGTTTTATATAGTTGTACTTTAATGATTTAGTTTTAATCTCCATCCTGTTTAAGAATATCTCAGTTCTTAGTTTAAACATCTGATTTTGTTACATCATGAGGCTCTCATGAGAAAATCATGAGTACTGTCTCACGACAGTACACAGCTGCTGGCTGAGTTTTGTAAGACTAATTGCAAATGTTTGTACAATTTTTCAATATCTGTGAATAGAACTAAGTGGTCATATCACAGTCAGTTAGGAATGAATGAATTGCTTTTATTAATTGAATTAAGTACCCCCAAAGATATCTTGTCTAATACCCGGTACTCTGAATATGACCTTATTTGGAAATAGAGTCTTTTGATGTAATCAAGTTAAAAGAGGTCATTAGGGTGAGTCTTAAGCCAATATGACTGAGGTCTTTGGAGGAAAATGCTATGTGAGTGCCACACAGGGAGAATGTCGTGTGATATCAGAGGCAGAGATGAGAAAGATGCAGTTACCAGCCCAGGAGCGTCAAGGATTGATGGTCACAACCAGGAGCTGGAAAAGGCAAGGGAAGGTCTTAAGGGGAATCATGGCCCAGCCAACACCTTGATTTTGGCCTTCTGGCATCCGGAATGTGAGAGAATTAATCTCTGTTGTTTTAAGCCACCCAGTCTGTGCTACTTTGTTACAGCAGCCCCAAGGAAACAGTACAACTGGTTCTGGATATTTAACATTTCGCTCGACTCACTAATGCTTGTTATAGAAACTACATGACTATACAAATCAAACTGCAAAGTACTTTTTAAATATTTTTTCTGTTTATCTATTTTTAGAGAGAGGGTAAGGAAGGGAGAGAGAAAGAAAGAAAGAGGGAGAGAGAAATATCAGTGTGTGGTTGCCCCTCATGTGGCCTCCACTGGGGACCTGGCCCACAACCCCAGCTTGTGCCCCAACTGGGAATCGAGCTGGCAACCCTCTGGTTCACAGCCCACGTTCAACCCACTGAGCTACACCAGCCAGGGTGCAAACTACTTGAAAGCAAGGATATGCTTTCTTTGTCTTTAGTTCCACTTTGAAAATATTTATTTGCCGACTTACACATATTTTAATCTTGTGTGCCAATAACTAATTTTTTCCACTACTTAGCAGTATACCAACAAAACAGTAATGCCGTTCATGCATGGTACAATTCAGAAAGTGAGTCAGACTTACATAACGCGAGTGTGAAGTGTTACCGGGAGTGACTTGTCTGTTCTTATACGTAGACACCAAATCTGGAACTAAGTAAACTAAGTAAATAAACCAGATTTCCCCCCAACTCTAACTTCTATCTGGGCTTCCCCTCCAAATTATTACCATCTCCTTTTCCACATCCAGGCACCAACTGTCCTCATGCTGCTATCTGGATGCACAAAGCTCCTCATGTGCCTGACCCAGCCTGCCACCACCTGCAGTGCCTTTTTCTACCTTCCCATTAAAGGTAAAAGAATCTGTTATGAACAACCATATGCCAACAAATGGGACGAATGGGTGAAATGGATGCATTTCTAGAAATGTACAATCTTACGAAACTGAATCAGGAAGCATCAAAAAATCTGAATAGACCAATACAACTAACGAAATTGAAGCAGTAGTAAAATAAGCTCCCAGCAAACAAAAATCTTGGACCAGATGGCTTCAAAGGTGAATTTTACCAAACTTCCAAAGAAGAACTAACACCTATCCTTCTCAAACTGTTCCAAAATATCCAGGAGTGACTTCCAAGTTCATCTTAAAAGGCTAACATTATCCTAATTCCAAAACCAGATAAGGACATTTTCAAAGGAAGAAGATTATAGGCCAATATCCCTGATAACATAGATGCTAAAGTCCTCAAAAATATTAACAAACTGAAAACAGCAATACATTATGAACAATACATTAAAAATCATACGACATGATCAAGTGGGATTTATTCCAGGGCTATAAGATCACTACAATAATCATAAAACAGTAAACATGATACATGACATAAAAAATGAAGAATAAAACTCCCATGATCATATAGATAGATGCAGTAAAAGTATTTTATAAAATTCAGCACCTATTATGATAAAAGCTCTCAGCAACGTGGAAATAGAAGGACTATACCTCAATCTAATAAAAAGTCCATATATGCCAAACCCACAGACAACATCACACTCAATGAGCTAAAACTGAAAGGGCTTCTCCTTGGAACAGGAACAAGACAGGTGTTCATTTTTACCACTATTATTCAACACAGTATTGGAAGTTATAGACCCAGCAGTCACACATGAAGAAAAAAATATAAGGTATCCAAACTGGAAAGGAGAAGTTAAAACTATCATTATTTGTAGGTGGCATGATACTGCATACAGAAAACCCTAAAGACTCTAGAAAAAAATACTACTAGAACTGATAAATGAATTTAGCAACGTAGCAAGTTATATTATTAATGTTAAAAAATCAGTTTTTATATACCAGCAACAAATTTATAGACCAATTTTATATACCAGTAACAAATTCTCAGAAAGAGAAATTAAGAAAGCAATCCTATTTATTATTGTAACAACAGAAAATTAAGATACCTAGAAATAAATTTAACCACAGATATAAAACAACGTGTACTTGGAAAATTATGGGATACTGAAAAGAGAAACAGAAAGATACAAATAAGTGGAAGCATATACCATGCTCATGTATAGAATAAATTAACATGATTAAAAAGTCCAAAATATTCAAAGCAATCTTTAGATTCAACACAATTCCTACTAAAATACCAATAGCATATCTCACACATGTAGAACAAATATTCCAAAAATTTACATGAAAACACAAAAGACCCCAAATAGTCTCAGAAATCTTGAGAAAAAAGAACAAAGTTGAAGGGATCATACTACCTGACATGAAACTATACCACAAGGCCATCATAATCAAAACAGCATGGCGCTAGCATGAGAGCAGCCATAAAAAATCAATGGAACACAACAGAGAGCCCAGAAATAACCTCATGACTTTATGGTCAATTAGTATTTGACAAAGGAACAAGAATACACAATAGAGTAAAAACAGTCTCTCCAATAAATGCTGTTGGAAAAATTGGACAGATGCATGCAAAGAAAATGAAACTAGACCACCAACTTACATTTTATAGAAGAATAAACTCAAAATGGATTAAAGACTTAAATGAATGCTATGAAACCATAAAGATCCTTAAAGAAAACATAAGCAGTAAGATCCCAGATGTTTCTCATAGCAACATTTGTGCTGATATATCTTCTGCGGCAAGGGAAACAAAGAAAAAAAACCTAAATGGGACTACATCAAATTGAAAAGCTTTTAAACAGCAAAGAAAACCATCAAGAAAATGAAAAGGCGACAGACTGAATGGGAGAACATATTCACCAGTGATACATCTGATAAGGCTCAATACCCCAAATATATTGTGTTGGTAAAGAATTCTGTTTAGGTTTTTCTGTAAAATAAAAGACTCATTTTTCATTTTCACCAATAACTATTGATTTAGATGTTTTGATTTGTGGTTTATCTCCCACTATTGGCTTCTAGTGGGTAGAGGCCAGGAGTACTGCTGGGCATATTCCAAGGCATAAGCCAACCCCACAGCAAAGAACTATTTAGCCAAAATGTCAATACTACCAAGAAACTTTGCAAACCACTTTCCACACATTTGGTCGGTCCCAGCACCTTCTCCATAAATTGCACAAAACTTTTTTTGTATGTTTTTGTTGCGTTTTTACCTTTCTTGAAATAATAAAGCATAATACGCTGAAAACATTGCATATCTTCTTTTGTCTTCAATATTAAAATTGCTGCACAAAAATTCACCAATTTGGATAAGTTTTTTTCAAATGCATGTTGATATGACAGCTGTCATGGCACAATCTAATAAAATGGTTTCAAATGAATTTAAAGACTGCTAGAGGCATTGTATGGAAAAAATTAAATGAACTTTTTTTGCCAACCCAATATAAAGAACTTATACAACTGAACACCCAAGAAAGTAAACATCTCAATTAAAAAATGAGCAAAAGATCTGAATAGACACTTCTCCAAAGAGGACATGCAAATGGCCAACAGACATGAAAAAAGGCTCAATATCACTAATCATGAAAGAGATGCAAACTGATACCACAATCTGATATCACCTCACACCTGGTAGAATGGCTACTATAAATAAATCAACAAGCAACAAGTGCTGGTGAGGATGTGGAGAAAAGGGAACCTTTGTGCACTGTAACTGGGAATGCAGACTGGTGCAGCCACTGTGAAAACTAGTATGGAATTTTCTCAAAAAATTAAAAATGAAACTGCCTTCTGAGCCAGCGATTCCATTTCTGGGAATATATCTGAAGACACCCAAAACACTAATTTGAGATAGTACTAGTATATGCACCCCTATGTTCATTGCAGTGTTATTTACAATAGCTGAGATACAGAAACAACCCAAATGCCCATTGGTAGATGAGTGAATAAAAAAGCTGTGCTACGTTTACACAATGGACTACCACTCAGCCCTAAAAAGGAAAAATCTTGCTGTTTGTGATCGCATGGATGGATCTGGAAACTATTATGCTAAGTGAAGTAAACCATCCAGAGAAAGACAAATACCATATGATGTAACTTATATGTGTAATCTAATGAATAAAATGATTTCACAAACCAAATAGCAACAGGAGCTTTGATTTGTGCAGTAGACTGACAGCTGTCAGAGGGAAAGGGGGATGTGGGAGATGAAAGAGGGCAAAGGGGGAATAAAGGGAGTTGGAAAGAAACTTTACTTTGGGTGATAGGCACATGTGTGCAGATGTTCAATTGTTTAGATGGACATTTGAAACCTGTACGGTGGGTGTTGTTAACCAGTGTCACTCTAATAAATTCAGCCTATAAAATAAGGGCAAAACATCTGAATTGAAATGCCTATTTTTTTTCAGTGAGACGGCTACATGGACACAATTTGATCACATCTGTTCACATCGAAGAATTGATGACAACCTGCTTGATTTTCTCAGGGTTATTTGCAACTTGAAAAAGGAAAATTATTAACATACATTAATCTTTCCTAGTAGAAACTGAGACAATGAAAAACAAAGAATTGTATGGTGTAAAAAAAGATTTTGAAGGGCATGCTCTTTCATACTATATGCTACCATCACCTATATCTTACCATCATATCCAGCCATTATATCCTACCATCAGCTAAGAGCCTACCCTAACATTTTGGTCAGGCAGCTGTGTTTCCTTCCCTCATGAGCACTGGTCACTCATGAGCACCTACATAGAGACTGTTGTGTAAAAATGTTGGATGACTGATGATAAGCATTTAGATTCATATTTAATGTTCATGGAACTTTTAGGATAAAAAAATTTTCAGCGTATATACAAAGGTAAACTCAGGTTTACATTTGGGGTTATCTTACAAGATAATACTCAGCTAAGTATCTAATGTCAGGGTCCCAGCAGACTCGGTGTACAAGTAAAATTAAATGATAAAGCACTTACAAATTGTCTAGCACAATGCCTGACCTTCATTCATTCAAACAGATTTATTGTGTGCTTATCACATCCCAGACACATAGTACATGACCAATAAAAGTTTCATTTTCTTAAAATTTTTCTCCTTTGTTGGCAAGCACACACACAAAATGCAAACTGGCATGTCATTGTAAAGACTGAAACACGCCACACCAATTTCGTACAGCAAGAGAGCAAGCTTCCCAATTTGATTGTTCTTACTTCTTTGCCATACCACTTCTGCTTTTGTATATAATTATTCTTATATGCAATACATAGATTAGAGTTTATGTTTATCTCAGATTTGAATTACATTAAATATTCACATGAAGGAAGAGAAGGCTGTCCTGTGACGGTGTTTGGGCTATGGCAGTACAACCAACTACTTATCTTTTTAACGACCTTTTACTACAGAAAAAAGTTACTTTATACATACTGTAAAGACCTTATTTCTATTTTATTTATTAAGAGATACATACATTTTATATAAATGTTAACAAACTATTTCTGAAGTTCATGGAACAGTAAAGTTAGATTTTTAAAAACAAGTGTCTGATCCACCAACTGAGCTTCAGGGAATTTCTTCTTTTCCTTGCCCATGAGAACACTCCAGGAGCAGCACTGTCTTACCTCCCAAATAAGGTGGGATCTATTAAGGGTGGCTAAGGTCATGCTTTAGATTTACCCTTAAGCTTCTATCAACAATGAAGCTCTGAAAAACTTCTAGACAAAAATTCTTTTTGTTTTCAAAGGTTAATTGCAAAGTTTTTCTGTGTATTTCTATCCTTTGAGCAAATATTCCATCAGCAAATTAGTTAGCTAGTTCAGTGTATCTGATTATTTGTGCCTGTTTGCCAGCTGTAAAGAAAAGCCAGAAGCCTGCTTTGATGTCCAGCCACATACAATGTATCTATACTTTAGTACTGTGTGGCTTTGGATATGGTTTCTTTCACACAAAGGAAAGGCTAATGTCAATTATGTCTTATGTCTTTGTTTTGTCTGTTCATCTGCTTGCTTTCTTATCAATTATATGTTAAGATAATTAATAACATTGCTCAATCAGAATTACCTCTGTAGAGTAGTTTTCCCTCATGATTTTTCCATCTAGCTAATATTGGCCAGCTTTTTTAAATTTTTATTTATTTATTTATCTTTAGAGGGGAAGGAGAGAGGGAGAGAGACATCAATGTATGGTTGTCTCTCACGCGTCCCCTGCTGGAGTTGGCCTGCAGGGAACTGGCCTGCAACCCAGGAATGTGCCCTGACTGGGAATCGAACCGCGATCCTCTGGTTCGCAGGCCTGTGCTCAATCCACTGAGCTACGCCAGCCAGGGCTGGCCAGCTATGGCTTAAGTTGACCTTAGTCAAGCCATTTTCCCTTTTACTAGGTTCCTCCTCTATAAAATAAGGGGTTAGAACTCAAAGATTTTCCTCTGATTTAATTTCCAGTGATTCCATTAGCTGAACTTTTGTGTTGGACAATGCTGCTGCATTCATGGGTGCACAAGAAAAGCTCCCCAGGAGGGTGTTCACCATGCGGTCCCACGTTCAGGGAGTGACGTAATGGGTAACGAGAAGTGGTGTGGAAAACTCTCACTGGACACGGCAGGTGGGAATAGCAGAGAGCGGGCCAAATTTTTTACTGACTGTTTGCTTTTAGTGACCTAAAAACAATAAAGTGTTTGGAACCATTTCAGATCTATTTATGAGTAGGATATGGCATGAGGAGCAAGAGTAAAGAAGCAGTAACTTCCCTGAAAAGGTCTCTTTAGGCTTACACTGGTTTTGAACTACATACTTCGGATTCCTCTTTAGACACAAGCTTGGACAACCCTATTTCATTTTAAGTGTCTCTCTAATTTGTTAAATTGAAGAAGCCACTGGTTGGATTTTTATTTTGCTGCATTTTTACATAAAGATGGTTAAGTCAAACTGGTACCTTTGTGTGTGTGCATAGATTTATCTAGTCGATACATTTTTGATGAGTACATACCATGTATCAGGAACTATATCAGGTAAGTCAAGGAAGAGAGATTCAAACTCTTTCAAAAGACAGCTTGATTCTTTCCCAGATTTTGTTTATCTGACACTTGCAACAGGGAGGGAGGTATCTTTTCTGAAAATGCAGCTTTGAGGCCCATACTATGTATGTTAAGTCCATGATAGTGCTTTGCTCGTTTGGGCTTATGTCTCATCTTAGTCTTCTTTATGAACAGAGGGGTTTTCAGTTTTCATAATTTTGTCAGCACACATACCCCAGTGCCATCTATTAAGACAGGGTAATCAGACTAATAAAGCTAAATTGTAAGAGTTCCAACTTTGAGGTTTATAGGATAAGCACAATAGTATGCATTTTAGACTCAACTATGCTGTTATTAACTTCTGTTTAGGGATGCATTTCTGATGTCACTTATAGAATGTTAAAGATATATGCTCTGAATCTTACCTAATCACCACAAGAAGTTGGAAGTACTCTACTTTTGCTTTTTATTATTTGAACTATGGTATTTTCTCTGGTTTATGTTTACTGAATCTGACCAAAGGTCAATGCTAAAAAGATGTTTACCAGGTCAGTTGTTGGTCTATCATATAAGCTTAATGAACTAATAAATGTCTCTGCTCTGGAAGGTTATTAAGAGCACTTTTTACTTATGGACACAACACATTTTAATGAAAATTGTTCTTTCATTGTCTAAGTTCTGCTTTCTCAACCAAAGCACAATGATATACAAGAACCAAGGAAGAAAATTGAGAAAATAATTCCTAGTATCATAACATTTCTTTCTGGACTGATCTTTACCCTAAAAGCTCAGCAGTCACATGCTGTTTCCTGCTATTTTTACTCAGAGGTCATCCCATTAAAGTTACTTTCCATAAGATGGCTGTGTTTTAAGACGAACCTAAAATTCTGAAGTGAGTGAGATATCAGGTCAAGGTTGCCAGTTTAATGTGGGTCACTCCATGAAGTTAATCCATACAAAGAGGAATATCTGTATAAATATTCATTTTCATCAATTATTCTAATTTTTCCGTGCTGAAAAAGAGGTTTACTGTATTTTTCTAAGCCTCCTGCTGGGCAGTGTGAAGCATTGTGTCATAGCTATGAGAGGCTGCGATATACAGATGTAGATTTTTCTCTTAGCACATCAAATTCACTGACATATTTTGAAGGAAAAATACATATATTGATCTGTTAACCATGTAAAAGTATTCTGTTAAATATGCATACATATGTAAAGAGAATACACTGCTCACATGCAATTTTAGATAAAGGAGATATCAATAATAATTCTTCCAATGCAAGAACTGCAGTTTAATTCCTCAGTTATTATCTCCCTCTTCCATCTCTCTGGGCACAGATTTATTTCTTCTCTGCCACTGGAAATTCTGAAAAGAAAAAGTCTAGAGTTTTGTTCAGAGCACTGTGTGTGAGAACAGGGGGTGCAGGTGTGGAGGTAAGGGGGCAGACAGTAACGGGTTTAGTGTTATACAGTCACTGTTTTCTTGTGTGGTGATATGAAGATTTATCTACTCAAGCCAAATAATGTTCTGATCTCCACTGACTTATCTGAGAGTAACATCAAGTTCCAATAGCAAGGTAAATAGACAACATAGAGATTGCATGGAGGGAAAATGTAATATGCTTTTAAAACATATGAAACCTGACATATCTGTTTTTTAATCCAAAAAAGTCCACAGAACCCCAAACTTAACATAGAATGATCTGTCAGAAAGTTTGCCTTCACTGTTGACAATTTAATGTGTACCCTCTTTTACTCTTTAGTTTTCTCCTACTTGGGACACACTTGCTTATTTAAATACTTAAATATTAGCCATCTGTATGTATTCTGTACTATTCAGCTGAGAAACATCTTCCACAAAGTTTTCCTTGACACCCAGAGACCACTGGAAACCCCACCTATTTTCTAGTCATTCTGAGCAATTATCACGCTTACTTGCATTTTTACTTTTAGAAAATATCCATCTTATAGTTAACCATTTTGATAGATTCCTAGCTCATGTGTCCAAGTCTTGTGTGTTGCATCATATATAGTATATAACATATAATATATAACACATGTAAAATGTTATGCTGTATTTTATGTATCCTATATATTTATCTCATATGTGACAGAATTGCTATATAACATATGTTGACGCTAGAATATCTTCAATATAAAAAAGTTTTCAGATTTTATTTATGCATTTTTAAAGAGGGGGGAGGGAGGGGGAAAGAGAGGGAGAGAAACATTGATCAGTTGCCTCTCACATGCCCCCTAGTCAGGGATCTGGCCTGCAACCTAGGCATGTGCCCTGACTGGGAATCAAACTGGTGACCCTTCAGTCTTCAAGATAATGATGCACCTGCTGAGCCACACCAGTCAGGGCTTATAGGAGTTTAATAATCAAAGTACCAACTACATAGGTCGAGTTACAGATACATCTATGACATGGACACCAGTCCACAGCGTTATGGATGAGACAAATTCACAGGGACCACAGAGTCCTGCGGAGGAAGAGGGACAGCAAGGCTACTCTCTCAAGGGGAGAGCACCCCAACCCTTGTGTTGACAGGTTTTTATTGGGTTTCAGTTTGGACAGGAATACAGGTAAAGTTCATTAATCATTGTCAGGCAGTAAGGATCAAACAATAGATAGCATAAAAAGAACTATGAGGGCCTATTCGGAATCAGGGTCTGTTAGCTAAAGGGCTACAAAAGTTTGGGAAACAAACTAATTTTCTGTTTGGACGCTTATCATTTAATTGAGAGCATTCTCAGCAAAGAAGATTTCACAGGATTTTATATATCCTTTCTTAGGCCTGGTCACCCCGGGAGCCCACCCTTTCCAGCCCAGGGCTGCACCGCCCTCTGTCTTTGTTTCAGGCTTAAGTCAGGCAGGGGAAGTAAGGCAGCCAAGAGATTAGGAGACTCCTTAGGGACAGAATGAGGACTCAGGCTTTGTCAAAGCTGAAGGGTGAGGGTCCATCACCCCTTTTTGATATAGCCCCCCAAGTCCATCCCTGGGGCCTCCCTCCAATCATGCCTGCCTTAGGTCGATACTCCCTTAGGAAATCTTACCTGTCATTGGCTAACCGACCAAGCACTGGGGGCCAGTCATGGGTGAAGTAAAAGGAGCAGAAGCGGCACCCCTGCCAGGGAGATAAGCTTTGTCTCCTTAGTGGCTTATGGTCCAAAGGTCGCTCACTCAGCCTTAGTCATTGTGGGGGAGAGGGCAGGTTACAGCTTCTGAAACTAGGCAGGGTGGTTTTCAGCACACCTATTTTGTAAAATGTATTCCACAGAACAATATTTGCTTGAGGAGTATTGATAGACATCTTTTGAAAACTAATACTATGGAAAAATAATTTGAAGTATGCTAAATAAAAGCAATTTGAAAACATTTATGACAGAGCTTTGAAAAGTCTTTTGTGTGTAACATGTGATGGATATTTAAAATGAGCATATCATATGCAGCGGTTGCCAGCCTAATTTGAAAGTGGTAGGACATCTCCAGTTGAGTATCTTGAGGGATGTACTCAAATTTGATAGGGTACACTTCAGGAAATACAAGATATTTGACCAAGGGGAAGGAGGGTGGAAGCAAGGGAGGGAGGTGGGTTTGGCTGGGGTTCGGGGGAGTGGTGGGAGGAAAATGCAGACAACTGTAATTGAACAACAATAAAATAATTAAAAAATAAAAATAAACCTATATTCTTTGCCCAAAAGAAAAGAAAAGATACTATGAAAGTCTCCTTGTTAATAATGTTATAATTTCTGGTCCTGAGTAACTATTTTCACATCTTGACCTACTTCCCAGACACTGGTTTCTTGTGTTAAGAAACTGCAGTGTTAACTCAGTATTTAGAAACCAACTTCCTTAACAGTTAGTCAAAGTAGTTGAAATAAAGTTCGGTTTATCAAATCAAGTATACATTGAATATGCATAATCACATGGAGAGATATACATGCAACTGACATCCTCATCGTATGGACTCCAGGGACTCTGAGGCAAAGTTCCCTGTTAGACTCTCTCTCTGACTGCCGCCCTGACAACAGACATGTATGGAATTAGAGTCTCTTTCAAAGGTTGACCCACCTCATCCCACATGCACAATTTTAAAAGTCCAGAGAATTAGTTTATATATTTTTAACAAATAAAGCCCCCAAACTACTTTCTAGGAAATATTATCTTTCTCCTTCTTCATTCTGTTTAAATAATTCCCCTTCTCAGACCCCCTAATGTTTTCCAGGCTATGGGAATGTGATTTGCCATGGGTTCTGATAATGAATAGTGTTCACATGGGCTCTTCATTACTCAAGTTGCCATAGTTATAACTATTGGCACCTTCTCCCGTTGCAACAAAGCCCTGAGAGCTTAACCAACACTGTAGGGATTGCTGGGTCCCCATGTGTCTAACGAAGTTTTGGCTGCAGTAGATGTTGCCATGGTGTACTTAGTGAGGATGTTTCCACGTAAAGGGCATGTTTTCATATTGTGCCAAAATATCTTTGGGCCAAAAAGCATGCTTTGTCATTCAGAGCCCTCAGTATTCTAATCTCATGTTCTCTTTCAACTATGTTAAAAACATGGCAGAGCAATACTCCTGTGTGCTTCCAACATGACATATGGTATTTAAAATAGCCTTCTTTAGGTTTTCACTCAGTCCCTTCTCATTCTAGTTCTTGGATTATGGGAGCTGAGCTAGAGGACAAATACGAAAGACAAATATTATATGTAACTAACTCCCACTTACCTCCTACCATATGATTGGAAGCATAGGTTCCATAACCAATTTTTCTTTTGGCTGTCACGTACTTTGATTATTGATAAGTGTGCTTCACCAGACTTTAAGAGGTATCCAGATAATCTATGTTAATGGCTGCTTGTAAATCTGAGCTCAATAAAGAGGTTTTACTGGATTTGTAGACAAGGGAGGAGCAGATACATTTGAAGGGAGAAAGGTTGCAAATCAACAAAGAAAGATTTCTCCAAGACGAAAGAAAGGATAGTGGTTTCTGAGATCTGTGAGGATTTGGAATTCAGGAACCACTTTCTCAGAACACAGAGTGTCTGTTTGAATCTGGGAGAATGGAGAAACTGAACTCTAGGCATTGGGACTCCAATCCACAAAAAGTTCATCTTGGTGACATGGGACCTTGTAGATTGAAAGCATTGTATGGGCATGGATAATGGTCTTTCAGGCATAACTAGGGCAGACCAAGCACTGGAGGAGTCAAGTATTTGTTTCCATTAATATCTCTGGATGATTGAATGACCATGAGGAAGAGAGTCCTAATAATTACCAGACTCGAATTTCCCACCAGTCTGGATGGTGGTAGTTTGGAGTGAATTTAATTTTGTCTAAAGGAAACCCGCATCTGAGTTAAGACTTGAACCTCTACGAACAATTTAATTAGCTTCAGTGTGTGACACAGAAACAGTAAGAAACTGAATTTGAATATTTAACCTCATAAAACTTATATTTGATCTCCTACAATACCTAACTTACATATTCTAACAATGCAAAGCAGTATGTGTCAAATACCAAATGAGTAAGGGGCAGGAGCATACAATGGAGTAAAAATAGCCTGTCCAACAAATGGTGTTGGAAGACCTGGACAGCTACATGCACAAAAATGAAACTTGATCACCAACTTACACCATACCAAAAATAAACTCAACATGGATAAAAGCCTTACATGTAAGTCATGATACCATAAAAGTCCTAGAGGAGAATATAGGCAGGAAAAATCCAAATATTCCATGCAGCAATATTTTTACTTATATGTCCCCTAGAGAAAGAGATATAAAAGAAAGAATAAACAAATGGGACTTCATCCAATTAAAAAGTTTCTGCACAACTAAAGAAAACATTAGCAAAGTGAAAATGGAACCAAATTTATGGGAAAATATATTTGCCAATGACACCTTGGACAAGGGTTTGATTTCCAAAATATATAAAGAACTCACATGACTCCACTCCAGAAAGAAAGACAAAAAGTCCAATTAAAAAATGGGTAATGGACCTGAATAGACACTTCTCCAAGGAGGACATACAGAGGGCCCAGAGATGTATGAAAGGTTGTTACTAGCTATCTGAGATGCAAATTAAATCCACAATGAGATACTACTGTACACCCGTCAGAATGGCCATCATAACCAAATTAACAGACAATGAGTGTGGCTGGTGAGGCTGTGGAGGGAAGGGAACCCTAGTGCACTTTCCTCCACATTGGTGGGAATGCAGACAGGTGCAGCCACAACCAAAAAACAGTATGGAATTTCCTCAAAAGACTATAAATGGAACTGCTTTTTGACCTGGTGATTCCACTGCTGGGACTAAGAATCCTGAAGAATATCCTAAGAATCCTGAAACACTAATTCAAAAGAACCTATGAACCCCAGTGTTCATAGCAATGCAAATTACAATAGCCAAGTGCTGGAAACCGTCTAAGTGCCTATCAGTAAATGAGTGGCTCAAAACACTGTGGTACATTTACACAATGCAATACTATACAGCAGAAAGAAAGAAGGAACTTCTACCCTTTGAGTCAGAATAGATGGAACTGGAGAGTATCATACTAAGTGAATAAGCCAGCTGATATTTGATCTCACCGATAAGTGGAACCTAGTCAACAAAACAAACAAGCAAGCAAAATAGAATCAGAAACATGGAAATAGAGAACACTGCCAGTGACCAGAGGGGAGGGAAGCGGGTGGGTAATGGGAAAAGAAGGGAAAGGGTTGAATCAAGGGACATTATAAAGGACCCCTGGACAAAGACAACAGTGGGGGAAGATTGAATTCGGGAAGTGAGGGTTGGGTAGGGAAGGGGAGAGTAATGGGGGAGAAATGGGGGAGAATTTGACTAAACAAAAATTAACAAAATTAAAAAATAAAAACAAAGCAGAACATATGTTTGAGAATAATATAATAGAAGTTTTCAGAGGAAATGAATTACTTCTTTTGGGCCATAAACAGGGGGCAGGTATGGATAACAGAGAAGGAAGGAGAACATTTCCAAATAGCCAAACAACCTGAGCAAGAATGTGGGCAGGAAAGAGAATTCCATTTTTAGCGGGGAGTGAGGATAACACAGCCTAATAGATGGAATAGATGGATGGAGTGTCCTTGGTGTAAGGACACTATAAGTACATACTATACCACACTCATGTTAGAGGAATTTTAAGAATAAGATAAAATTAAGCTTTCTGTTGATTTAGAGCTGTGTCCTATAATCAGGTAAAAGATGCTCAAAATGAAATTTACATAAATTAACAGAACTAAATAGCATTGCACTGTTCAAAGTCATAAGTTATTGTTAACTTCATTTGATGTTATTATCAAACTGGGGTGGAATGAGCTACTGTACAAAGTGGACAGTAGAAAAAATAATATAACATGACTACAGTTAGTTGAAAAGTGGTCTTCCAAAAGATATGTTCACTAGAACCTATGTACGTTCTCTATTTGGACAAGTGACTTTATTGGAAAAGGGTTTTTTCAGATGTAATTAAGTTAAGGTTACGGACATGAGATCTTCTCAACTATGGCAGGCCCTGTATGCAATGACAAGTGTCCTTGTAAGAGAAGGGAAGAAGAGAAGATAAGTCACGAAGGAGAAAGCCCCTGGAGGGAGGCAGAGATTAGAGTGATGCGGCCCCAAGTCAGTAAATCCCCAGAGCGACCAGGAGGCAGGTCGGGAATAGAACGGATTCTCCCTCAAAGCCTTCAGAAGGAACCAGCTGCCCAGCACTTTGATTTGCAATATCTGGTCTTCAAAACTGGGAGAGAATAAGTAAGTTTCTGTTGTTTTAAGACACCCACTTCATTGCAATTGTTACAGCAGCTCTAGGAAACTAATGCAATGACAACATGTGGTTTAAAGCTCAAGTGCATTAGAATTTTAAAAATTCTCTCTTCTGCATGGAACGATTCTAGTTTTTCACCACACTGGATAGTTTCCCAATGAACAAAACAAACAGAAAACTAGATAAGGAAAGAGAATAACATTGAGTGGTACACTGGGAATTAGCTTCAGTCTGTTTCTAGCAAGTTTTTTTACTAAATTTTCTCTTAACCAAGAGTGGATACAATGAGGAAGTACCAGAGTTTCTAGAATTGACTCTTTTTTGGTCATCAGAGGATTTTCTCTATTGTATATGAATCTTTATTTTAAAAAATAAGTCATTACATGCTTGGATGGACAAAGACATATTTAGCCCTAGTGAAGCTCAGAATTTAGGCTTTCACAGCCCTTTCTTGTCTTTAATTTCAAACATAAATATACTTATAGGAGGTAAAGATTGCTCTCATGCTCATGTGAAATGAATGTTTGATGATTCAGTTATAAATTGCACACAAGTGCCCCACAAATAAAATATTCGTTATAAATTTAGTTGCTTATGTGATTTATTTTGTTTTTGTGAGAATAATATTTTAATATTGCTTTTAAAATCACAGAAACTATTATGTTAGCAACACAAAAATTAGTATGATCATAAATAATAATGCCTACACTTATAAATAGAAAATTACCAATTTTTGGAGCTCACACTTCAGTGTTATATTTGTAGACTTTAAGTCACCCTTAAGGAAACATCAGTATTTTAATTATCTTAGCCATTTATTAGAAAGTTTTCTCTCCTTTGACTGAAAACATTGTGGCACATATAGCAGCCTTTTAAAATCTGAGCCTAAGTAATAATTTTTCATGTTGATAACACAAAACAATTCTTATGTCTTCTCATATGTTCTCTACTTTTATGCTCCAAAACTACTTGCTTGACCCAGAGGCCATTCCATTGATGGTGACTTCTGCGGTTACCCTAGTCCGAAATCATTGTTCTTCAGGAACACGTTTTATAGTTATCTTACTTTCAAAAAATTTACCACACGCTGCCCCATGTCATCATGATTTCCTGGTCTTGTTGCTCCCCTAGGAAGGTAAAATGGCAAGTAAGTTTCATTGATAGGTCACCTCCAGGGACGGGCAGTGGATGCCTGAGGCACCATGTTGAGAGGCATCTGAAGGCTATGTTTTGGCTTAGTAGGAAAACAAAACAAAACAAACAAAACCCTGATAAAATAGAAATGTTTGTTACAATAGCGAGGACTTCAGCTCTTTCTGTCCTTCAAAGTAGGGTCATACTACATTTATCCATCTGTTTCCAGCTGAGCCTGGAATTGGGGCATAGGTTTATTTCCTGTCAGCCCCTTTAATGAGCTCCAACATAAAAATACTGAAGTCCCCAAGAAGTTTACCAAAACTAACCATGCCGACTCCATCTCTTGCTCATAGAATGCTAGGCCCACGTTCCTTAAGTTGGCTTCAGACCTCCTTATTTTGGCTTCCTTGGGTCCTTGATTTGTTTGCACTATGGTTTGTTTTCTTCATTTATTCTCTAAATTTAGAATTAGTTTAAAATTATTTATCATAAAAAACTTCCAAATGACTTATATTCATTTCTCAAACTGCAGTTATAAGCACAGGGGCCACACTCACTCCCATCTCAGACACTGGAGTTCTTGGTGACACTGTAATGTTCCACAGGCAAAGCCCGACACCTGCACATGTTCAGAGAAGAAGAGGTCCTGAATATAATAGGCTATGCATAAGTACTGCTGGACAGATATTGTTAAGCAGCTTATTAATAGGTGCATATTTGTGCACTGTATACCACACAATCTCCCTGCTATTTGCAAAAAACAGAATACTTCATACTTGACTTAGTATATAAAATTAATAAAAACATTGGATCATCAGCCTCTCACTACATTGTAAGTAAAACATTTGGTACTGAAAAAAGTTGAAATGACCCTGAAATCTGCGGTTTTGAAAAAAGACTTAGGTATACTGTTTCAAAGAATAATTTGACCTTCACAACAGTAAGGGCCCTGGGTTTTTCCCCCTGCTTTTGTGTTTCGCTTTGACGATGCATTTTTTTCCAGAAGAATGTATCTTTTGACTAAAACCTAACTACTAGTAAGGCAAAAGAAAAACATCTTTGTCTGGAGTCAAGATGTTCACGATTTGAAAAAGAAGAATAAAGCATTTATTTTTTGACTTTGTTTTTACCTCTTTATAGTCTTTCAGAGATGATATTTTCACCACCAGAGCTCGTTGGCTGAGGAGAAAATAATCCATTTATAAGCCTTAGGGTATTTTGCAGGGTGCCACATGGCCCAGGATTGAGCACTAGCGGAGCATGGCAGGCTGGTGTATCCGTCAGTTCGTTAGCAGCTGTGGGAGTGAGGAGGACAGGAACTACAGCTCTCTACAAGAGTGGGTGATGTTTTTGTATATACACACACATACACATACTTACTTGTAGGCACATGTACATATGTGTGTACACACACACATATATATATATACATATGTATGCCTATATATGTACATACACATATTATAAACGTTAGAAAGGGAGGAAAAGGCGACAGGTGTTATAGTTGCAACAAAGTAAGAAAGCCATAATAGAAAAAAATTAGTTAAAGCAGGAAGGTATGGAGAGATAAAATACAACCTGGGATGAAAAGATTTAAGCCTAGGGTACTCAGCTTAGTCAAATGAAGGTAAAGAGCTCCCAGTCCCATGAGATTTAGCTAGACAAAAATTCTGGAATGCAGTGGGGTAAAGTTAAAGGTGTTAGAGGTCATGCCAAGGAGCAGTGTTTCCTAACTTTTGAGGGATAAAGACAGAAAGGTCTGAGCCTTAACCCAAACCAAGAAATCCCGGCAGGAAATGACTGGAATCTAGGTTTTGCATCTTGTGAGAGAATCCTCACATTAACACGGGCGGTGCAGGAAATGAATTCATGCTGGAAGGATGGCTCCTTGTCCCTGTAAACGGCCATTGCTTAGGGCCAGAACAGTGGTGCCAGTGGGAGAAACCCCGCACGGCTGGTGTTGGGGCCACTCGGTAAGTGTCCATGAGGAGGCAGCTCCCTAACCACAACACAGCAACTGTGAGGACACAGGCTTTGTTGTCACATCTGAATGTGAATTTTGACTTTATTACTCAGTAGCTATTAAACTAGAAAGATAATTACCCCTTATGAATGAATTTTCTAAAATATAAATGATGACTAATACTTCAGTGCTTTTCTGAGCATTATTTGACATAAAATATATAAATTACTTAGAAAATTGCCTGGTATATAATTAATTCTCCAAACAAAAATAAAAGCATGAAATATCTAAATATTATTATTATTCTAGATGGGAAACTTGATGATCAGCAATTTTAGGTAACTCATACAAGTCATGCTAGGATTCATAATCAGATTTGTCTGACTCCAAAACCTGTACCCTTTCATCTAAATCACAGGAAATGTGGGTATAATTTAGCCCCAATTCAGAGGGTATAAGGAAGTGTGAGTTCCTCCTTGATGGTATCAGTCACACGGCTACTTCATGATGTTGAATAAACCCTCCTAAACAAGATCTGCTGTCGCTTTTTGTCCACATGGATGATATTAACAAAACCTCATTAATTTCTAAATTTGATTCGATTTAGATATTCAAGCAACTGAACATAATCACTGCAGCATGTTGTGCTATTCGTGTGAAAACAATAATGCATACACAGGCTAAGTGCTTTTCTCCAGTTCACACAGCGGAAGGCAGGGATGGGACTGCTTCTAGCATCATGAAACAGCTTTCCCAGGAGCCAAGGCAAGACTTCAGGATGGAGCTTCTCAGGATGTTTTAAAAATCTATCTTTCACATTTCTCTCCTTACTTATTGTCATTTGCTCCGTTTCTGATACGGTGTTCCAGACACGCAGTGTAAATATGGGCTCTGAAGGCATGCAGTAGAGAGCATGGCGTAGTTTTCACACTCTGCCTGAAGTCCGTTGTGATACATTTCTCTGGAGACTTTACAGAATCAGCACTTCCCACCTAGAGCCCAGTATCTGCCTATTTATTCAAGTACAAATCACTGCAATGGCAACAAAAAGAGCTTTCTGTGGTCAAACCATAGCTTGCAGGTAGGTCCCGTAGCTCTTTAGATCCTTACTTTGATTGATGAAGACAGAAAAATAAGACAGTACAAAAAATGCTATGCTAGTCAGAAACCAGTGAAGTGAGATCAAGAATAACACTTTGTTCTGATCAGTGGAAGGTCAGAACTAATCCTCTCTCTCACCCTCATTTTGAGACCATCGGAGGAAAGTTTTGCAGGGGAATGATGAATTGGGGGTTGTCTTAGCTTGCTAGGTGCTGTAGATCTCATTTATTTTATTTTACAAGTCATTTGGCACAACAGTAATAATGACAATGAAATTGGATTCTGGATACTTTAAAAAGGACTGCTACTTTGTGCGTATATACCTTGGTCCATGCATTCAGTTGGCAGGGGAAGGCCATTGTTCAGTCACCACCTCCAGTTACAGTGACTTTCAATCAGTATTTGAGTGACACAATCACCCCTGCATAACAAACAGGACGGGATTTGCCTGTGCAGTGTTTTTCTGGAAGCATGAAAATGATCTTTCCCCAGAATATTTTGTCTGTCTATATGTGAAAAAAGAAATTCTACTATTAAATGATCATTTCTTTATTTTAAAACTGTATGTATCTTTTAAGAAGCAAATATTCCGCTGGGCTAGGCCATTTACTCATTGATGTCTCTTGAGGACAACTAGTTAAGATTTTGAGTAACATGAACTGCACGTGTCTGATTATTTTCCATACCATACACCATACCCAGCACATTCTTATGCATGTGAACTTAATAAATAATTTTGGACAAAAAAATAAGTACCTGATTTTGGTGAACAGGGGAAAAATAAATTGCAGTATTCCATGCACTATGACAGATAAAGAAAGAATAGTTAGAGAGAACAGAAGGACAATTCTGGCTTTGTCAAAGATTGGTATCTAAAGATTAAATCTATTTTGGCCCTGGATGGGATGAGAATGAAGGTTACCAAAAGGAAAATCGGAGGCTTAGAAAGGGAATGGAGGCAAAAACATCCAAGATGAAATTCGCAGTTCTGCCTTAGAATGATTCTGACAGGAAAAAAAAATTATAAAACCATGCAAACTAAAGCTTTTTTTAGCAATCAACTCCACATTGACTATTTCAGCCACATATCTCTCCTCTTTTGCCTGATCTCACTGTGGTATAGTTGATTTGGATTGCTTTCAAAAGTACCCCTTTTACGTTTCCTGATGATATATGCTAAGCACATTTCGTACCCTGGAAGCAAATGTGCTTTCCACGGTTCATTAAATCACCATGTCTCAGGCATAACTCGTCTGCATCCTCATGTACACCTTAGAAGTAAGCCGTGCATCAGTAAAACACCACTCTCCTTGAATGTTGCAAAATTTCATAAGGTTTTATTTTTTTAAAGTAAAGTGTACTTCCAGAAATGAGTTTTCTCAGTTCGGATCTGGTCCTTCTAAGGTACTATCCAGCTGTAGAGTTTTCAGTTGGCTTAACAGTGCTTGTTTAAAGAGTGTTTAAATATAATGTTTGTAATCTATGCCCTCACCATGCACACAAAACAAGGTTTAAGATACTCCCATTTTGCACCGTTTACTCTGATGAGTTAATATTCTCAAAGTTGGCTGTTGTTAATACTCGTGGCCAGTCAAAATGCATTTGCCTTGAAGGAGTTAAACCACAGTAGCAGCTGGTTGAATGAGGCTTCTCAGCTTTCTGCTCAGGTGGCTCCACACTGTATCTTTAAAAAAGTGAACATTTAGAAATGTAAGACACCTATTAACCCCTAAGTGCCTTGAAATATGAGGGGCCACAATACTGAAAAGCTTCAAATGGATATTGGGAAAAGAATGTTTACTTGTGACAAATATTAACGTTGCTATAGACAATCGATGTCCCTAGAGAATTTAGAAATTTTTATTTTGTTTTCCAGATTTAAGTCATAATTTCACTTCTTATATTTTTATATATTTCTTACCCTACTTTCAACAGATCTGTAATATTATGTCTTTTTGGTTGAAATAATATGCTTAACCTTGTCACCAACAAGTGTGTTTGTGTGAGTATATAATTGCCAAGGCCACGCACAGTCAGTTATTCACCCACTCAGCATTCATTCATTGAGAGTGTACTATGTGTCCTGCAGTGTTTTAAGGGCTGGTGAAAAAAGATGGGCAAACTCCTTGTGCCAAAGGAACCTACATATTACAGAGGAAGACAGATAATTTTAGAGGGGGATAATGCTATAAAGAAAAAAACACAGAGTGCCGAATAAAGAGAGATGGAGAGTCAAAGGCAGTGTCTCTGAAGACAAGTTGCCATCTGAGTAGAGCTCTGATAATGGGAGGAGGAGAGTCCTGAGATACTGGGTAATAACGCTCCAGGCCCACAGAATTGCAAAAGTAGAAATGAGCAGCTAAATGAGATGCAAGAAGACCATGTGGCTAGAGTGAGTTGAATGAGAAAGAAAATGGTAGGAGATGAGTTTGAGAGGAGTGAGAAGAGTGAGAAGGGGGAAGGGAATTTGAATTTATTGGGAATTTGAATTTATTCTGTATAATTTGGATTGTCAAAAGATCATAGTGGCTGCTGTTTGAGAGTGGTCTGTTCTATTCCATTTGGACTGCTATAACAGAATACCATAGAATGAGTGGCTTATGAATAACAAAAATTTATTTCTCATGGTTTTGGAGGCTAAAAAATTCAAGGTCAAGTGGTGAACAGATTCAGTGTTGTATGAGAACCCTCTTGAGATTTCATAGATAGCTCCATCTTTTTGCTGGTTTCTCACATGGCTGATAAAATGAGGGGGCTATCTGGGTTCTTTTTATTGGGGCACTAATCAGATTTATGAGGGTTACATCCCTCATGATCTAATCACCTCCTAAAGGCTCCACCTCCTAATACCATCACATTGGAGGTTAAGGTTTCAGCATACGGGTTTGGGGGAGGCATAACATTTGGTCCACATGGTTTTAGTAGTCCAAGGGTGTAATCAGGGGTACTAGTCATTTTATTCCCTAAATCTTTACGGTTTTGAATGTTACTTCTGATTTTTTTTGGATGCGTGACTTATTCTGGCTCTGAAAGCATGCATCATCCCGGCTCTCCTCTATTCCATGCAGAGAGAGGAAGCCCACCCTGCAGTTCCACAGGTTTATGTCGGGATGACAGGGATGGGTGAAGTTCTCCCAGGTCCATTTCACACGAGCTTTGTGCTTGATTTCCTGACAGGAATAACTGTCAAATCACAGACATTTTTGTTTATATTTCTTACTTTCTGAGGCAGGGTGGTAATGTAGAAATAACATAGGATTCAGAGTTAAGATTAGAATCTGCTCTCCATCACTTATTAGATTCATGGGTTTTGGAAATTCAATTAACATGTCTAGACTTCAGGTTTCTCCTTTTTAAAGGGAATGCACCAATGTATAGGATCAAATCAGACAATGCACGTGACAGTGTCTTATACATTTTAAAGGACTCTATAAATATTAGGCATGCTGATAAGTATATAGGTTGACCTCAACATTTCACAGGATAGAAATAAAAGGATATTTAAGGTGCATTGTCATACTCAGAATTGGGTCTCTAATGGCTAAGCTCCGACCTCTGTCCTAGAATACTTGCCACACTCCAGAATCAAGGCAAAAGTAGAATTCAAAAAGGAAGGAGATAATCCATTAAAATGAAAAGTGGGAAAAGAAATGTGAAGGTTTATATAGTCCAGAGGTAGACAAACGTTTTCTGTGAAGGGTGAGAGAGTAAATATTTCAGGCTTTGGCTGGCTACACTGTATCTGTTCCAACCACTTCTTTCTTCTATTGTAGCTTGAATGCAGCAACAGATTTTTCTTCAAAAAAGAGTGGCTGTGTTCCAATATAACATTATTTGTGGACACTGAAATGTGAATTCATATAATTTTCAAGAGTAAAAAATTCTCCTTTTAATTTTTTCCATCCATTTGAAAATGTGAAAATTGTTCTTAGCTATGGGGCATACAAAAATATCTGTGGACTGGATTTGGCCCCGGGGCTCTTGTTGGCCAACTCCTGATAAAGCTCATTGTTAACTTTCTTCAATTAATTGTGAGAAAACAACCAAAAACAACTACCTGACCTGGCTGGTGTAGTTCAGTGGATTGAGCGAGGGCCTGTGAACCAGAGGATCACGGTTAGATTCCCAGTGCCTGAGTTGCAGGTCAGTTCCCATCAGGAGACACACTAGAGGCAACCATACATTAATATTTCTCTCCCTCTCTCCTTCTCTTCCCCATCTTTATTTATTTAAACACATCTAAACACATCTTTATTTATTTAAAGATAAATAAGGGGCATTGGCTCTAAACACTTTATTTATTTAAAGATAAATAAATAAAATCTTAAAAAAAACCAACTACGTGCTAATTTATCTGTGAGGAATACTGGAGAAGATAGGATAATTAAAACTTTGCAGTGAGAGACCATTATTCAAAAAGCAAACAATGAAAAAACTCAGCTGACACAGAGAATTTTTAAAAAGATTTAATAAATATAAAATATAACATAAATGCTATGCCAGAGAAAATGAAGCCTTTCCCTGGACCTTCAGTGAAAAGCCAGATTAGGAAGTTTGCTAACTGACACATGTAAGTTTATAAAAGACAAATAGAGCTTCATTTGTAGAACATACAGGCTGTGTTGTTATGCACTGACAAACCAAGTTCACTGTTGCTAAGAATCCTGTCAGATTAAATCAACCTGCAAATATATAATTGTGACATCTTGTTCTTGTTGGTACAGTGCGTGCCGCTGTAGTCATTATCTCAAAGCTCTTTCACTCTGAGGAGTATCACTGTTTAATTATATTTTTTATGAGACCTCGTTTGTGGACATCATCCTCTTTCAGAGTTGGCTTTGCTCAGGAAAAGTAGGTCATTATTTTCCAGACTGTCCCAGCAGTACTGAACATTAGGCCTCTCAGCAACGTCTTTTTAAATAGATCGTCTTGTGGAACTGAAACACCGTGTTCTTGCTTCAAGTCCTTTAGCTGCAAGTTGATAGATGAAGTCATTTCCCAAGTCCTACAGGCCCTCATTGTCCTCACCAGGACCTGGGGAAGATGGCAGGTTTGTGGACCACATTCTTTATGACAAGTTGGGGGTAGGGGGGGGCCTATTTTATGTCACATTACAAATAAAATACTAAAATTATGAATAATTTGAGAATAATTTCTAAGAATCCCTGAGAGAGGAGGAATTTTGGTGAGCACATGAAGTGAGCACTGCTAAACACCAGTGGTCAACAACCTGCAGCCCACAGGCCAAACCCGTCACAGTGCCTGCTTGAGTAAATACACTTTTACTGGAACACAGACTTGCCCATTTGGTCATGTGCTGTCTATGGCTGATTTCTTGCTACAGAGTCACAGTCGAGTAGGTGCAACAGAGACCTATTGCCTGCAAAATCTAAAATAGTCACTGGTTCTTCATAGAAAACTTGCCAACCTCTGCTAAAGACTGTTGAAATCACCAAGTTAAAAATATAAATACATTTCAGTCATCATTTTTTGATAACACTCAAGGAATTTTTCAGAATGAAATTTTCGTCTACTATTTTCAACTTAAAATAAGATATGGTGTGTGAAATGTTTTTGCTCACCTTTGCTCACCTAAATTAACAGTATCTAGCAGTGAGTATTGGTATATTCTATCGGCATCTGAAAATCAACCCAGGTTAAGTTTTTTTGTGGGTACATGCAAGTATGTTTGTGTGTGTGTTTAATCAAAACATGATTTTTGAGTTTTAATGTACTTTATTTTTTTATTATTTTTTTAATTTATCACCCAAGGAGTTTTTTTTTATCACTGTTAGAGAGAGAGGAAGGAGGAGGAGAAGGAGGAAATGAAGGGAGAGAAAGAAACATTGATGAAAGAGAGGGGCATTAGTTCATGGCCTTCTGTGCCAGGACCGGGGATCACACATACCCAGCCTGGGGATCAAATCACAACCTAGGCATGTGCCTCTACCAGGAATCAGACCTGCAGCCTTTCATTTATAGGACAATGCTACAAACAACTGACCCACACTGGCCAGGGAGCTGAGTCTTGTTTTTAAATTGAAATAAGGGGAATACACTTATGCTACCAAACATAACATATCAAAACTGCAGACGCCTGAGAGTTCATCAATAAGCATCAAACCTGAGAGAAGAAAGTGCTTCAAAATTAAGAAAAATCTTGAGATAACTTTACAGAGGACCAGTACACTTTCCTTAAGTGAGACTTCTTACTTCCGACAATAACTTTAGAATAGGAACTATGCGTGGTATATTCAAAGCTTGTCTATATCTCCAAAAAATAGTGTGAGGGCTGACACAGGAGAGGGATGTCACAGAGGCTGATGAACATACCTTGCAGATAAGTTAGCCCAGTGCTTTGCCCTTTTATTAGAGATGGTCAGCACATATTACAATATACTTCAAGACAATCATCCAATGCAACAAAAGGTTGAATTTAGGAAAAATCATCTTTGACTGAATGCAGATGTAATTGTTTTCTTTTGCTTTCCTCAAACTATTTTATATGCATATATTGTTAAAATTGCCACCTACACTCTTCCCAAATAAGCACACAGTTGGAAACTGGGGCTTCATTTGTCAGTTATTAAAAACTAATTGTAGGATGTGGATGTAGACGAGATTTTGAGGGTTCCACAAATATGGTTCTATTACTAAAAGGGAACTTTTCTTAACTGGACTTTCTCCACCAATGGCAAATTAAACATTGTGGTCAAATATAACTCAAGGAATCATTGGCAAATATGTTTTGCCATATAGTTGGTTCTCTTTTCATTTTAATGTTGTTTTCTTTAGCCATGCAAAAGCTTTTTAATTTGGTGAGGTCCCATATGTTTATCCTTTCCTTTATGTCCCTTGCTTTAGGGGCATATCAGTGAAGATGTTTCTGGATGGAGTGTCTGAGATTTTTCTGCTGTTATTTTCCTCTAGGCATTCTATGGTGCCACAACATATATTTAAATCTTTTATCCACCTTGAATTTATTTTTGTGTATGGTGACGTTGATTTGATCTCCAAAATATATAAAGAACTCACATAACTCTACTCCAGGAAGACAAAAAAAATAAAAAATGGGCAAAGGACTTGAACAGACACTTCTCTAAGGAGGACATATAGCAGGGCCAGAGACCTATGAAAGATGCTCAGCATCACTAGCCATCAGAGAGATACAAATTAAAACTACAATGAGATACCACTTCACACTGGTCAGAATGACCATCATAAACAAATCAACAAACAAGTGTTGGAGAGGATACAGGAAAAAGGGAACCCTAGTATATTGTTGGTGCAGACTGGTGCAACCACTGTGAAAAACAGTATGGAATTTCCTTAGAAAACTAAAAATGGAACATCTTTTTGACCCAGCAATTCCACTGCTGGGATTATACCCTAAGAGCCCTGAAACACCAATCCAAAAGAACCTATGTACCCCAATGTTCATAGCAGCACAATTTACAATAGCCAAGTGCTAGAAGCAACCTAGGTGCCCATCAGTAAATGAGTGGATCAAAAAACTATGGTACATTTACACAATGGAATCCTATGCAGCAGAAAGAAAGGAGCTCCTACCCTTTGCAACAACATGGATGGAACTAGAGAGCATTATGCTAAGTGAAATAAGCTGGGCAGTGAGGGACAAACACCATATGATCTCACCTTTGACTGGAATCAAATCAAGAAAAGAAAAAAGCAAACAAAGTATAACCAGAGACATTGAAATTAAGAACAATCTAACAATAGCCAGAGGGGAGGAGGGAAGGGTCAGTTTGGAGAAGGGTTTTCAGAAACTACTATAAAGGACACAGGGACAAAACCAAAGGGGAGGGTGGAAGCAAGGGAGAGAAGTGGGTTTGGTTAAGGGGGGGGAGCGGTGGGGGGTAATGCAGACAACTGTAACTGGACAACAATAAAGTAATTTTAAAAAGCAAATGTAACTCAAGGAAATAAAGAAATATATCAGCATCTTTCCTAAAGATTAAGATTTTTAGAACATATCTTTTTCTTTTGAAAGTCCAAAAGAAATCCAGATGCTCATCAAACTACTCCAGTGAATACTTACCATAAATTATGATTTACTTATAAAGATCTATTAAGTGAACAAGGGCTCAGTATATGCCATAGCAGCTTGATTTCCCTTCTTTCGACATCTGTTAAAAATGAACTATCGTATCATTAATCATATTAACTCTGTGTCATTGTGTTATTCCTTGGGTGTTCCCAGATTTCATCTGACAACTTTTCCTAAGATTCAAACTATAACTGCAAACTTCTTCCAGAGACTGTAATAATCAGTGCAGACAAAAATCCAGGGGACTGGAACTGATTAAAAACAAAAACAAAACAAACAATTATGCCACTGCACTCCCCTTCTCCTCAACCTACAAAGAAGAAACCAGTAGAACTACTGGAAACTGAAAATATAAAGAAATGGAAGTGTAATTATCTAGAACTGGAGAAGTGGAAAATTTAGGGAACAATATTAAATTTATTCTAAGATTATGTAAAGCATTATGAGAAACTATGTAGTATAAATTTGTGCAGAATCTAATAATTGGCACAGTGAGAACAAAAATGATAATTAAGCATATATTTATATCACTTTATTTAAGAATAATAAAATATTTTATTGGCAACTTTCATGAGTATTCCATTTAAATAACAAGGAACAATACATAAAATAGTTTCCTTTAAAACAATGACCATGATAGGAAAGTAGTAATATATTTCCTCATACTGAGAACATTTCTATTTTCTTTTTGGATAGCAATACACAACCCAAGAGTTTGAAAGCCAACTCTTATTTAAATATCAAAGTATTATATGTATTTTTTTAAAAATTGCTTATTTTTAGACAGATGTGAAGGGAGGGAGAAAGAAAGGGAGAGAAACATCAATGTGTGGTTGCCTTCCATGTCGCCAACTGGGGACCTGGTCCACAACCCAGGCATATGCCCTGACTAAGAATTGAACCAGCGATGCTTTGGTTTACAGGCTGGCTCTCAATCCACTGAGCCACACCAGCCAGAGCATCAGGTGTATTTTTTAAAGCTACTTAAATTTATTTGCATTATAAACAACAAAATAGCATAACAAGTACTTTGTCCTAGTAATTTAACTATACACTAGATTTGAATTTGCCTTAGTGATTTTTCAAATCAGTTTAAAGTTACACCTTTTTTTTAATGACTACTTATTGTGAGGTCAGTGCTATGAGAGACTCTCCCAAGAAACTAGGAAGTAGCTAGTTTTCAGTCCATTAACTTCTTATTCTTTTTGGGGAAAGTGCCACTATGCTAGCAGTTATGCACAGCTATATGACTGATTACTGGCTAATTTAATGTGTATGAGTGGAAGTGATGTGCACCATTGCTAGGCTTGTGCCATATAAAGTTCCAACATTTAATTCCCTACATTTTTTCCTCTTTCACAGTGGCTTTGTAAGCTACTGTGTTTGATGGTGACGCAACAGTTTAAAAATGGGATGAGTTCCTTGAAACATGGAGAAAAGCCAGCAGTAGTAGTCAGGACAACCACTTTGGACTTCAAGAGAGGAAGCAATAAACCACTTGTACTTGGGTTTATTTATTGTAACATCTAGCTTTAATAAACAATTAAGTTAATTTAGATGCGACTCAGAATTATTATTTTTAAGCCTGAAAACAAACAGGTTCATGGAAATGTTGAATCAAAGTTATTTATCAATAATTTCTACAAAGTAACTCACGACATAATGAACAGTCCCAGATAAGTCCTTTTAATAAGGGACTTGTTAACATTTCATACAATAAGAGCATGGTGATGATGAACTCCTTTAACTTGATCTTTCTGGGAAGCAATTTATCTATTTGCCCTTCCATTCTAAATGAGAGCTTTGCTGGATAGAGCAATCTTGGATGTAGGTCCTTGCATTTCACAACTTGGAATACTTCTTTCCAGCCGCTTCTTGCCTGTAAGGTCTCTTTTGAGGAATCCGCTGACAGTCTGATAGGAACTCCTTTGTAGGTGACTGTCCCCTTATCTCTTGCTGCTTCTAGAATTCTCTCCTTCATTTTAATTATGGATAATATAATTGTGATGTGCCTTGGTGTTTTCCTCTTTGGGTCCACCTTCTTTGGGACTCTGACTCTCTAAGAAAAAGAAGATAAAAACATGAACAATGAAAGGACAGCAAACTCACAGTTATTAACAACCACACCTAAAACAAAAGCAAACTAAGTGGACAGCTAGAACAGGAACAGAATCACAGAAATGAAGATCATATGGAGGGTTAGCAATAGGGGAGTGGGAGGAGGAGAAGCGGGGAAAAGGTACAGAGAATAAGTAGCTTAGGTGGTAGGTAGAAAATAGACAGGGGGAGGGCAGGAATACTATGGGAAATACAGAATCTAAAGAACTTGTGACACATGGACGTGGACGAAAGGGGGGAATGGTGGGGGTGGGGGTGTTCAGGGTGGTGGGGAATGAGGAGAGAAGGGGGACAACTGTAATGGCATAATCAACACAATGTATTATAAAAAAAAGAGCCAGACTAAAAAAACCACCACCAACAACAAAAAAGACATAATGAACAGTCCCCTTTCCTATGACTTAGGAACCAGCTTTGGTATAAGAAATTTGAAAAATTTGAGAATAAAAATAACAAAGACATAAAACCAAGATCAAGGACTCACTTATAACACCAATTATATTATCTTTCCAAAGTAAAAATATGTTGGGAGAAAGTCCCGGTACTCAATTACTTACAGCCTCTACTTATACATGAGTCTCAGGATCTTACTGAAACTTACTTTTCATACTTAGACCACAGNATGAACAGTACCCTTTCCTATGACTTATGAACCAGCTTTGGTATAAGAAATTTGAAAAATTTGAGAATAAAAATAACAAAGACATAAAACCAAGATCAAGGACTCACTTATAACACCAATTATATTATCTTTCCAAAGTAAAAATATGTTGGGAGAAAGTCCCGGTACTCAATTACTTACAGCCTCTACTTATACATGAATCTCAGGATCTTACTGAAACTTACTTTTCATACTTAGACCACAGGAAAGAATTGACTTCCAAAAAAGTGATTTCTCATTCTCTATGTCTTTTGCATCACAGTTAACCCCTAGTGTAAATGGCTTCCTTTACTTAATTGAAGGCAGTGACTATAGGGGGAAAAGGAGGAAAAGAATTCACAAATAGCCATTTTGACCCCATTTTCATGACCCAGCCCACTATTTTCCTGTTCAAGAAAAAATACACCTTCCTGGAAATGCTAGCACCCTCCTCTTTTTTTACAAGGATCAAAAAATTAGTTATTAAAGGAAATAAAAGTCATAGAAAACAACCTGTCAGCAACTTTAGATTGGCATTGTGCAAAAGGCCCCATCAACATATATCTCCAAATTCCCTTGGTGCACCCAAAGTGTAATTATCATACATAGTTGATAAATTTGGGGGTGGTTCTCAACCCTTAGCCTGCTGACTGTGAGAATGCCCTTCCCATTCAGAAGAGGTCTGCCTCCAGGATTCATACGTGTATGCTGTGGTCCCACTCCTGACCAAAGCACTGGATCGATTAGGCAAATTAAGATCCCCACTGCAGACAGTTAGATAAAGCAGTAAGAATTAAGTGTGAACTGTCATTAGATATGGTGGCATGTAAAGTGTAGTATCCAAATGGAAAGTGGTGCCAGTCTTTAAAGGAGAAAGATTCAAGCTCAGTAATGAGGGAATCTGACCAGGACAGAGAGAAACATTCAGAGGCAGACACAAAGACAGAGACAGAGAATGAATGAATGAGAGAAGGCCTCGATCAAGAGCGGTTTCCTTCTTCTTTATTATAGAACCTCCTCTGGAACATGTTTTGCTTCTGGATTAGCCCAGAATAAAGCTGTAAATGAATGACACATTCAAGGCTCTCTAGTACAGGCTTTTTCTGTGCAGTCATAAATCATGACTTTAAGAAACCTTTCTCTTTTTCAAATCCTCCTCCTCAACTTTTATAATATTTTCCTTCTGTTTTACTAAGTTTCAGAAAGTTATTTTGTACTTATCTGTAAGGATCTGGATCAAGTTCCCCTGTTCTGTGTAGTTTTATCAAATTCTGTTAGACAAAGTTAGTCATTTCTGCACCTGTGTTTTCATAGTACTTTCCACATTCCTTAATCATAACTATTTGCTTGTGTAACTCTCATCTGTCAAACAGGGAGTACTTGTGAGTGGAACTGTGTTATACTTTTCTTTAAATCTCTAGCATGTAGCAATGTCTGGCCCATAGTATGCTCTCAATAAATGTTCACTAAATGAATGAATCAATGCAGCCAGTGTAGTTGGTGTTACTTGTTTCATGATGTCTTAGAACACCCTCCTAAAAATGCTGTGTGCTCCCTCAATACTTTAAAGGGAACTTTTTTCTCCTAAGAAACTCTCTGCCTCATTGACATCCACACTCATTTTGAGGCAGAATTTTTCTAGAACACTTATTATTTAATTTTTTTCAAGAAGGGTGACTCGATCTTGCCTATAGCTAGAGTCCATTAGCAAATGAGGCTTTTACTTTCCAAAAATTACTCCTACAGTGAATTTATACTTAGAGAAGTTATATTGAGAAATTAAGTTGGAAAATCTTCAAAAATTACTGATTTATATTTATGAATAGGTGGCAGCCTATGTTGTTGTTTAAACTAATGAGATATGTTAGTAATATCATGAAGCATTAAACTGACTTGAAATAAAGTATAAATTATAATACAGATATTTTTAGAGACCCGGATAAGCCTAAAGCATATTATGAGAATAGTGAGTGAAACAACTTAAATATCCCAAGTCTCAGCAGTGCTAGCTCTCTGTCACATTGGAACCAAGATTTTTCATTCTCACTTCTCTGAATCTGGGGGTAGATACTTAAACAATACCCACGTGTAGCATGCTCGGTACAGGGATTTTGCTTTCTTCTTGGTTCAAACAAGCAGGAGCTATTGGATCACCCGATTTTTTGAATATCTACTAGAAAAAAAAAGAAAAACAAAAGGATATTTTTCCTACGTGTCTTTTTGTCTGTTTCTCGTGTGTATAGAGCTATAAAGTTATGTGTTTTATATGTGTGTATGCTGGCATGTATATGTATATGTGTGTATATGTGTTCCTGTATATAAATCTGAAAGAGCTCTTCTGATTTTTTCCTTCAACCTTTCATAAGGTGAAGTTTCATCAAACCATATCATGTGACTCTCCAGGAAGCTCACTGAAGGGGTCTGACTCATCGTCTGGGAATTTTAAATAGGCATGTGCTTCCATGAGAGTTAATACTTAAAAACACACATACACACAAACTGGCAGTGGAAGAAAAAAGAAAAAAATGCAAGCGAAACTTTTACTTGGCACAAACACTCAGGTCAGGCACTGACCACTCAGTATCTCACAGTTAATTACCAGGTGGAATTACCTTTAGAGTGAAGGTGGCGGCTCAGTGCTCAGGGGACAGTGGCAGTAAATCTATAGTTCATAGCATTAAGTCAGCCAGGTTGGATTAAGCAGGGAAAGGAACTGCCCCTGAAATAGTTGACCCCAGTTCCCCTGTGAGATAGGAAGTTTCTTTGGAACCAAGCAAGGGCTGTGACTGCCCACTAGTGGTCAGATGGCAGAGCTGGGGCCCAGACAAGGATTTCATGCCAAGTTCTGTCTGGATCATTGTGGTGATGGAAATGGTCACCCCGTCTGATTTTCCAGCAAGGCTTTTGGGTCATATCAATGCAACCCTGTCACATAAATTAGAAAGTATAACACAAGCTAAGGAGAGTTCAAGCCAAAGTTTCTATATGCAGGAGTTACTTAAAACTCTTACTGATGATGAGTAAGTTTTGCAATAGGAATTGAGATTTCAAATCTATTATCAAAGGATCAATTGTGTCAATAACCCCTGGTGTAAACTAATAACTTCTCTTTCAAAGAATACCTTATTGGGATACTTTTCTGTTTGAAAATCACTGAATGTTCTTCCATTGCCAATGGAATTCATTTGAAAAACTTTAGGTTCAAATTAAAACTTCCACTAATTGGTCCCAAGCCATATTTTCATCATTCTCTCCATTAATTCCCTAAACAAAATTGATACTTGAGCTAAACTCAGTTGAACACTGGTCTTGGCAGAGTTTTTACTTTGTCCTCCATGCTTTGCTCATAATTTCCAACTTGAACTACACCATGTTCTAATATCTACCTATATAAATATTACCTTTGACTCAAAGCCAAATCCAACATCGTGATCAAACTGTAAAATTCCCATCATAACATGTACTAATTTCATAACACTTGGTATAATCTACTTTCATTGTCATATTTGTACCTCAAATAATCACTAGATGTGTATGCCTTTTTGTATAGAGATTATTTCATACTCCTTTTTACCTTCCTAATGTTTAGCGATGATATTTTTCTTATAATAGTGTATCTAACAATATTCCTTAAAAATAAAACCCAGAAATAAATCAGTGATTTCATATCCAAGTCAAGACTCATATCTATCTGTGGTCCAAGACAATGTGACCAAAGTCCCACTCCATTGGTTTAGTTTCGTCTGTCAACTGTAAGAATTTCAGGTTTATAGTGTGCACAGGTGGGCACCAGGTGCAATACTAACTCATTAGTAAAGTATAATTTTTTTAACCTTCACATGAGTTTATGATATGCAAAATGTCTCAGTTTTAACACCTTTTCAGATAAAGAATTTGAGTATATGACCAGCACTGAAACTTAAGTTTAAAAAATAGCATCATATCTGTTATAAATGTTAATAAATTTGATATTTTTCTTCTAATTTGAACTCTTAGTTCCTCTAACCACTCTAGTTTATATCTCAAATACTTATTCAAAAAGAGCTTTGGTTCACTCATACATTCACTTAACATTTTTTTAAAAGTTCTTTCTAGAGTTTACCTTAGTTTCGTTTTCATAATTGTTCAAGATAAATAACCTGTCAACTTTTCTTTAATAACCTGTAAACTTTTTTAATTTAAAGAAAAGTGTAAATCATTATTAACAAAAAAAACACATTTCAAAATCATTTTGTCTTTCCCTTCAAATTTTCTCTTTAAAACGAGTTTGCCTTTCTCATTCAATGTAACACAATAAAAGTTGTGCTTAGGAAAATCCCCATAATTTGGTTCTTTCCAAATATGAGGTGCTTTACTTCTACCTATTTTCTTACTTCCTTTTTTTCTTTAAAAATTAAATATGTGTATTGATTTTGGAAAGAGGTGTGGAGGAAGTGAGATAGAGAAAGAGAGAGAGTGATTGGTTACCTCCCAATTGTGCCCAAACCAGAGATTGAATACATAACCTACTATGTGTCTGGACTGGGCTCAGAGCCACACACAGCGTTTTGGTGTATGGGATGATGCTCCAATTAACTGAGCCTCACTGGACGGGGTTTTTTTTTTCCTTTTTTAAAATCATGCCTTTAAATTATTTGTCTATCTATCTACCTGTCTCTCATCTATCATCTCTTTCTATCAGCTGTCTACTCATTTCTACTAAAATGAATTAGCTTAAGTTCAGCCATTATAATCTGCCTGAAAATGACATTGTCCCACACTGTTCCACCAGATCCATCCAAGCTATCTTGTCAGCTTCTTTAGGAAATACACATTAAAATCACCAAAAGTTTCACTATCCAAACTGGAAACAGAAGAATAAAACAGCTCCCTAAGTTTAATTATTCTGCCTCCAAATAAATTCATTAGGAAATACGTCAGAAGGGGAGAGTAAATTAAACAGTCATGCTAGGAACTGCCAAGAATTGAACTATTTTACTTTTATAATCTCACTCAAATATTGTCAGAAATCATAGTTCAGACATGAGAGAAGAGATGCAATTGGTAAACAGAGAATAGATGATAATGTAATATGAAGATGAGGAGTTTCTGTCATTTAACTCCTTATAGAATTTATCATTTTGTATTATAAAACAGTATTTATAAAAAATTGCTATTTTTTCATTGTTATAATTATGTATTGAGCATCTTTGATGTTTTGGGCCACACGGGAAGCATTGGTGGACCACGGGGCAGATGCTGTGGAGTGTCTTTCATGAGTCACAGTTGTCTTTGCAGACTGAGGGATGCTTCGTGTAGATCTTTGTTACAATGTCAACTCTGACCATGCAGACAGCCAATGATTACATATTATTTTCTAAACCATTGCTTTTTATTTATTGACTTTCTGCTCAAATTGATTGCTCATGGACACACAGTATAGTCATTGAGGAAAACATAAATACTTGGTGATTGTTACATGCATAGACATTTATCATTGGCTTGTGTTTTCCTCAAGTACTAGTCGTGCACTGTACTTGCTTACAAACAGAGAGTTAGTTAGGAAAAAACAAAACAAATACAAAATAAAATTAACAAAAAACCAGCATAATGACTTTTCATTACATATATATATATATAAAATCTTCATATTCCATGGCGGCTCAGGAAAGTGGGAGCAATTTGAAGGCTACCATCTTTCAGAAATATTTTATGAAGTTATATATCTTAACAAGTTGAAATAAAAAGGAATTAAGTATCTGTGCAGAAATTTTCCTTAAGACACTTATTTCTACAATCCATAAATTAAATAATAATGTGACAGATAAGGGATGTCACAAATTAATATAATATGTCATAGCAGGAGGTAAAGGTAAAAATTTAGTCTTATTTTTATATATAGACCAGAGAAATAGGGTTCTTTTCTAATCCAGACTGTATACTTTCCTTTTAAATAAATTCTTATATAAAATTTTTGGTGCACATGTAAACACAAGTACATGCTATGACATGTGGAATGAAATATTAGAGATACACTCTTTAATTTTTCATGATACTTTGTTTTGGTCATGTGACATAGATTGCCAGAGAAGTACTAGAAGATAGTTTTAAATTTTCTCTCCTGTTGATTTTGTTGACACTGAGAATTTTTTAACTATATGGAGAAAACTATAGAATTATAAAACTGGAAGAAAATTTACTTATTATTTAATCCATTCTTCTCTTTTACAAATGGGGGAATTGGGGATAAGAGTGTTTCAGTGACTTTCTTGAGGTCATATAGCTGTTAAAACATCACAGATCACATTTTCTTTGGTTCACAATTTTATATGGTTTCTATAACACCATATTTCCTCCCTGACATTTTGGTGGCAATGATGTTCAATTTATTATTTGGTGTGAAAGGCTTTATGTAATGTTGTCTGATAATGCATTGATTAGTATAACAAGATTATGGCTTCCAGGTCAAGTTCAATCACAAACTTTGCCAGATCTTCAGTGGCTCATAGTTCCTGGATAAAGGGAAGATATTAGAGGTTAGAAGGATAGAAAGAGGCTATAGTGCTGTCTTAACTGAAGCTGCTACCACAAATTATCATGGACTGCGTAGCTTGGACACAAACATTTATTTCTACAAGCCTGGAGGCTGGGAAGTCCAAGATTATGGTCCCAGTCAATCAATTCAGTTCCTGGTGAGGACCCTCTTTTTGGGTTGCAGACAGCCATCTTGTATTTTCACTTGGCTGAAAGAGAAAGGTCTCATATCTCTTCCTCTTTTGATAAGGGCACTAATTTCATCATTAGGGCTCCTCCCTCATGGTCTCATGTAACATTAATTACCTTCCAGACTTCATCTCCAATACCATCACATTGAGGATTAGGGTCACAACATATACATTTTGAGAGGGACACAACTATTCCATCCATAATAATGCCCATAGAAGAAAATTGCCAACAGAGGACAAATTTGGGTGCATAAGAGATGCAGGTAAATGCTTCATACAGAAAAATATTATGAAGTGATATAAAATTCACACATTTCCATAAATACACTTCCAGTACTCAATTACTAAGCAATGTAGCTTGGATTCATACTGGTAAGAGAACGTTCTTCTCTCATCAAAACTTTTAAATTCACAATATTAGAATGTTTTATTTGAAAGAACAATTTCTATTTACTCATTTTTTTCTGATGTAAAAGTAATGTGTGCTATCTGCACATGTGTTGGGAACCTGAGAAGAAGAAAATAAAAGTCAGTTATAATCTTATTACTTAAAAATAAAAACAACTGTAGTGTGAAATATTTCTAAAATTTTGGGATATTCACAGCATATGTATGTGAGTCCTTTTTTCTTCAGAAGGCAAGATAATTCTCAGAGAGTTTAAATTAACTAAGTATTTCATGGCAATATCATTAAAATGTCCTCATGAAAGGGATAAAGTTATAAAAGAATATCATTCTACAGAAACCTTCAGTCCAGTGCTAAGATAAGGCCAATATGCTTTGCTTTAGAAAAGAGATGGGAAAACTTCAGGCACCTGTATAGCGGTGCAGTTCATTTTCAAATGCTGTCGACTAGTCAAACCCAGACTTAAGCTTAATGGCTGCTTTTTCAATGTTTTCTGTATAGAGCTTCACTAGTCAAGAGCTGTTCTTCACACAGATTATTAGCAAAATTTGTCAGTAAAAATGCGATTGGTGTATTTAGATTAACTGCTCAACTCTGAAAGTATTCTCCCGGATAAATGCTTTCATGCATTCTCCCTGAGGCAGTCAAAAGACTTCCATTGGCTTAGATCCAGTCATTTCACCTCAAATAATCTTTGCACTCTTTAGAACACCTTTATATCAGGCAGACTACAATTTGCTTCAGATACACCAGACACCTTTTGAAAGAGTGCAAGTTAATTGAAACTGTCTTAAATGTCTTTATTCTAGACAGCAACTATTATAATATCTATTTTTACATGCACTTCATATTTTTTCACTTTCAAGATGATTGCTTGAAGTTTTATAGTTTTGATTTAAAAAATGTTTTAGATAATTCTAATGGTTGATCCTTAAAAGTCTTAAGTCTTAAAATGGCCAATTTTTAGAATTTCATATTAAGAAAGTAAAAACAAAAATGAAAATTTCAGAATATATCTGTCTTTTGAAACTGATAAGGAAATAAAGGACTGAATCATAAAGTTCTGAATGTTAAGATATGCACATTTCAGAATGTAAAAAGATTCATTTATTTTTTTCTCTCAAAGTTTTCTTTAACTTCTATTTTTAAAAATACTTAGCCTCAGTGAAAGACAAATACCATATGATCTCACCTTTAACAGGAAGCTAAACAACAAAACAAACAAGCAAGCAAAATATAACCAAAGACACTGAAATAGAGAACAGGCTGACAGTGACCAGAGGGGAGAGGGGAGGGAATTTCAGGGGAAAAAAGGAAGGATTTACAGGAACTAGTACAAAGGACACATGGACGACAACTAAGGGGGGTGGAAATGGGAGGGAGGTGGGTAGCACTGGGCGGGGGTGAGTTGGGATGGGAGTAAAAGACAGAAAACTGTACTTAAACAACAATTAAAATAAATAAATTTTAAAAAGATAAAAATAAACATCTTCTAGGGAGTTAAAAAATACTTAGCCTCTTCCTCACTTTTTTACACAATAAGGCAGTGTACTAATATCACAAACCATTAATATTTATTACATATGCTACTATGAGAATAGTGCAATGCAGAATTCAGAATAAAATATCATTAGCAATTTTCAGCCCTTGTTTGTTCTTGTTTTTTAGCTTTTCATCTCTCACTTTCCCTCCAGAGAGTCAACACCTTCTCTTTCCTCCAAGCTCACTTCTCTTTACAACCATCTCCTTAGAAGGCTCAGTCTTCTGTGGTTGTTTTGATACTGATTATTTATTATACAAATAACACATGAATAAATCATCAGTGTGAAAAATTCAAGTCATACAAAGTAATCTAGAACAAATTCTACAAATCACACTCTCATCAATCACATTTTTCAATTTCCTCAACAGAGGTATCCTTGTTAATAATCCAGGCTGAGGCTTCTTGATATATATACATACATAGAACCATAATACATGTGTTGTTCTGTGACATATTTTCATTTAACAATAAGTTTTAGAGTATGGTCTCAATAATTATATGGGCTTATTGCTTTTAAAAAATTGTTACATAGCATTTCATGATATTTGATACTTTATATTTTATTTACAACTCTCTTTTTATGTATATTCAAGTATTTCTAATTTTTCAACAGTTTAAAATACACAACAAAACCTATGTTGATAGCATTATGCATATGTATTTCTTTGGGATAAATTGTTTGAAATAAAATTGTATTTCAAATACATATTTAAATTTTGGTAAGTGCTAACAAATTACTCTCGTGTTATTTTGTGTACCCATCATTATTATATAGCAGCACCCATTTAGAAACATCTTCGATAACACAGGTTTTAATGTTGGCATTTTTAGGCAGCAGTTAGAAATGAGAAGCTGGAGGAAGGAGCAAGGGAGCCACCACCCTTGTTGACCCAAGGCAAATAGTTGAAAGAATTTCAGTTAACTGCCCTTGTTAGCAAAATTCCATTGCGAGTTTTACCTCTTCCCCCCACCACCCAAGTGAGCAGTCAAGGAGAATCATGGGAGAGGGCATGTACAGGAGAGACTAAACTTATAAGACCAAAGCATCTGTCAATCAATATAGAATCCCTCCCTTGTGCTAGTACTATAATCACATCTGTATTTAAGGCAGCAGATTCAAAAGACTTGGGCCCTTCTTGCCACTCAGCAGCCTGGTTCTCTACCTTCAGGACACACTAATGAAACGTCTGTTCATCCACTTTTGTCCCACTGATCTGTAATTCTTTACTGCGTCAGAGAAGAATTGAGCTCCAGTAACATCTTTTGGTGCCTTGACTCAGATTGTTGGATAGGGGAAGTCTACTCTGCTGCAATTTTCTGTTCTCCATGTTGCCATGGGTCCTTGATCTTTTCTTGCACTTTTACTTTGCCTGGATCCTCTTCATGGTTGTATCCTTAGTGATGGCACTTTGCAAGTCAACTTCCTATTGTAACTGGTTTTGCCTGGGGTTTCTTGCCCTTTCCCTTTTGAGAAATTGCCACAACCTGCAGACATGGGTAGAGCATTTAAAAGCCACTAGTGCACTCCACACTAGAAGACTCCCATGAAAGGATAAGCTAGTTATCAACTGGGAAGAAGGTATTAATTTCCATGTCAGTAGCAAGCAATGAGGAGTATTGTAAAAGCAATCACATGCCCGTGCCTAGGGAACTTCTGCTCCTCGGGGTTAATTCTCAAGAGAAGGAGGCAAGATTTTAACCTTCAGCAGAAAATTCCATCCTTTCTATGCTCCTTTCCTTAAACCATGGCATCTTCTATCAACATTACTCATAAGTCCTCATCTTTCCTTTTAGGTCTAGCTTCTCCTTCTGCCCTTTAACCACTCTCTTTACACCTCTGTTCTCTCCGCTTACCCTGCAGGTGGTGCAGCTGTTGCATCTGCTCTCTTGCTGAGTGATGGTCATGCTCAGTGGGAATTGCATTTTCATTAGCTATTACTCTGTCAGCGGTGACCTATCCCTCCTCTTTCTTGCTTCTATAGACATCGCTTATAACCTCACTGGCCAGAGGCTATCAACATACAACTCCCGATACACTGTAGCCAGTTATAGCCCTGCCTAACCTTAGTCCATCACATTGAATCCAAGATTCTTAGACACTTTACCTGCCTGTTTTGAGACCTGTATTCTACTCCTGTTTCAAATTGGGCTCAGCCTTGTCATGCCCACCTTTAGAGGGAACAAGGGATTTTTTACATGTACCTCCTCAGGGCCTCCTGCACACCTGTTTTGAATCAGGTCTGCTTGTAAAAATATCTTGGAAGGGCAGACAAGTTGGCTTGAACGTGTCCTTTGTGTGCCTTAGAGAGGCAGATGGGGACAAAGTAGGTTTTGCAACCTGCCTCTCTGGTCGTTTACCAAAACCGGCACCCCCCTCCTCCTCAGACATCTCCTTTGTTTAAGGCCTGAGCATTCATGACACTGGGCGAGTGCAGACTGTTGGTCCTGGAGCATATTTCCCCATTCTGAGAGTCCCTGTTACTGGATTCGTCAGTTTAGCTTTGGTTTATTATCTTACTGGGACAGGTGGTTAATGACTCACTTGGCCCCAGTCTTACAGCTTTTATCAGGAATCAAGCTCATGAAATCTCTCCAGCAAGCAGGCCAAACTCAATGGGACTAAAGTTTTCACCTTCACTACACTTGTACCTACGCTCTGCGCAACTCTACTCTTCTGTTTTCCCTTTGACTTTCTATAATTACCCCCTCAATCTCTGGTGGAGCCTCTTGGGCTCTCATACCTGGTTAGACTTTTTGGCTCTGAGAATAATGTGGGAACTGCCAAGCCTCTTCCTCCGAATGGTGAGGAACCCCTCAGGAAGGGGGGGAGCAGACTCGCCTCCGCCTTTACTCCAACCACGATGGAGACATCTGTTTTATATCCCAGAATCTCGGGACTCTGAGGCCCAGATCCCAGGGTTTTGTGATGATGAAACTCTCAGGTTTAGACTTCAGGGCTCTGGACTCTCTAACTGCACAGTCTCTCTTATTTTCAGATGGGAAGCCAACAGTCCATTCCTGTTGGCACCCTTCTAGGGCGTATCCTCTCTGATTGGCTTCATTTTGATCTCTAAACCCTAAAGAAAAGTTGACATATTTCTCTGCAACACTACTTGGCCTCAACATTGGTTAGGGGACACAGAAGTCTGGCCACTAAACAGGACCTTAAATCACAGTAAAATTTTACAGCCTGGCCTTTTTTGCAAATGTCTTGGTAAATGGTCCAGAATACCATACATCCATGCATTCGTTTATCTAAGGGGTCCTGGAGATTTCTGTAAGCTTATTCCCAGTACTATTTTACTCAAAAATATGTCCCCTAATAATCAGACCCCTTCAGAGCCTACTCCCGCTGTAGAAACTCAGGGAAAAACTCTCCCACCATCTTCCTTACTAGCCCCACACCCAGAGCCCCCAGTCCAACCAGTGGCCCCCATTTTCTCTACCCCTGACAGTTCCCCACCCATGGGGCTCTTCCTGCTAGTAGAAACTGTGGCAATGTTCCGCCCTCAGTTAATCTACAAATCCTTTTCTTTTGTCAAGCTTAGACAAACTAAAACTGACTTAGGAAACTATTCTGACAACCCAGATAAATGTATAGATTATTTTCAACACCTCACCTTGGCTTATGAGTTAACTTTGAAGGGTGTTACGGTTTTCTTGGGGCAGACCCTATCAGATATTGATCAGGAGAAAGTAATACAGGAGGCCAGAAAATTTGCTAACAACTTATATTCATCAGAGAGTAAATGTTCCCCACAAGAGAAATAGCAGTACCACAAATGGATCCTGAATGGGACTGTAACAGCTCTTCCCAGAAGTGGGGAAGGGATCACTTACTGCTCTGTGTTAAAGCAGGACTTAGTGGTGGCTGTCAGAAGGCCATGAACTATTTGGAGGTTTCTGCCATTAGTCAGGGTCTGGATGAAAAGCCCATCGTATTTCTAGAAAGGTGAAGGGAGGCAATGATCAAACACATCGATCTAGATCTAGAATCAAATGACGGTCAGGTAATACCACAAGACAAATTTTTAACTTCATTGCCCTCTAATCTTAGTTACAAAAGCTCATTCAGAAGCCTAGAGTTTCGTTGGATGCAATGTTAACTATGGCCAATGCAGTCTTTTAAAATCAGGGCCAGAAGAGGGAGGCCAGGGCTCAAGAGACATAGAAAAAAGGAAAGAGACTAGGCATGCCCAAATTCTAGCCACTTTTGCAGGACAATCACAGTCACCATCCACAGCCCCTTTCAGGTCCACCCCAAAGGACACTAAATATCATGTGTGCCAGAAGGTAGGGCACTGGACTAAGGAATGTCCAAATTATAACTAGGCATCTCAGACACCGTGCTATAAGTGCAAGAAGGCAGGCCAGTGGTGGCTGTCTGTCCCTCAAGTCAGAGAACACTTGGGCCTGAGTCCACAGCTATCTTACAAATGGCAGCACAGGACGGAAGTGGCCCACGCCAGCCAGCCCTGCTTCTAAAGGTCACCATTACTGGACTGGGGCCTAGGGTATGCATGGATGTGGCCAGTAGGACAGTAACTTTCTTATTAAACACCAGGTTCACCTACTCTGATTTTAGTTCCTTCTCTGGATCCCTCTCCTCACAATCCTGCACTGTACTAGGAATTGCCAGAAAGCCAACAACCAAAAACTTCACCCTTCCTTTGGGTTGGCTCTGGGATAGGTATTACCTCACTCATTATTTTCCTGCAGTCCCAGAGTGGCCTAACCCTCTACTCAGAAGACACTTTCTCCAATTAGTAGGAACTAGAATAATTATAGGGGACTCCTTGTGTTGAGGTATCCATTTCAATGTTAGTCATACAGACTAGGGGTCACCTGGATACCCTTGCATCTTCATGGGAAAGCCAAATCGATCCAGCAGCATGGGAAACAAGGTTCCTGACCAAGATGAAAATGACATGCCTATTCCTACTCACCTCAAAGACCCCACACAATTTCCTCATCATAAGCAGTATCTGCTAAGACTTGAAGCAAAGACAGGACCTCAACTTATCTCAAAATTAATTTTTATGGACTAGTCAAACTTGCCAGCTCAGCCTGTAACACCCCTATACTAGCAGTCAGGAAGACAGATAACTCCTATGGCCTAGTCCAAGGTCTGAGGATGATCAGCAAAGCCATTTCCCATTACATCTTATAATATCCAGTCCCTACACTCTTCTAGGCACTGTTCCCCTTGACTCTATCTGGTCCAGTTTTAGATGTATAAGATGCTTTTCTCCCTGCCTTTTGTTAGACTTGTCACAGTTCCTCTGCTTGTAAGTGGACATCTCCTAAGGGATGCTTGCAGCAATTGACCTGGAATATCTTACTCCAATAGTTTAGGAAGAGCCTGCATCTGTTTGGGCAGGCTCTAGCACGAGATCTAGGAGACCTCCTGCTGTTTGCAGAGCACTACTTCAGTACGTGGACAACCTCCGCATCTGTTCTCCAAGTCAGGAAAAGGTTGTCCAACATACAGTCCAGACACTTAAATTTTTGGCCACATGGGGTTATAAGGTTTTGAATGATTAAGGTATACTTGTAATCAGAAACTTCTTTAAAGTATACTCTATTCTCAAAGATCTCGAGCCCTTTTCTCAAAGCAGCCTATGGTTCCTCAAGGAAGCAATTTTTTCTGCTACAGTCAATCACTTACAGGTAAGGTATCCCTTTTGTATAATTAGTCATGCCCCAGGGGAAATCCTGTAGGACAAATGTAAACATCCCAATGCCAGCAACACTCCCAGGTATCTAATCACTCCCTCACTAAATCCTGCTGTGAAATCAGCCTGACTGCAATATGCATTGTTACTGGAGCAACCATAATCCAGGGGATGAAAGCAATTTCATACATTCCTGCTTTCCTGAACCAGTTCATTGTAGACCTCCCTTGCCAAGGCAGGCTTACCACATCTATCAATTATTTCCTGCTTAAGAAATCAGACCCCCATACCACCTCTTTTTGTAATTACCAAGTAGCTATACACTTTGGGTCAAAAGGGGATCTATCTTCCTGAATTCATAAACAACACCAAATTTCACAACCCGACTGTCGATCCTCTGGTAGCAGCCCGTCTAATGGCCCATCCCGTCCAGTGGTAGGGGACCAAATCTTCAAAATCCTGATGACTAGTTAATAGCAAATATTCTCTGAAACTCAGCTAATTAAACCTGCTGATATCACCCTAGCATCAGAACTACCCCCTCCTACAGAGGTATACTGGATTTGTGGGGCTAAGGCATACTGGACCCTCCCTTCACAGTAGATGGAACTTTGTTCCCTTGGGTACATCCTTCCTCATGTTTCCATAGACTGGGAAGATGCCGCTCTCCCATTCTCATTAAGAGCCTAAGGACACTTAATCAAGAGGTCTGGTCCCCTTATTCCCTGATATCACTCAGAGGCATTCTTTCAGCTGTGGCAACAACAGTCAGGGGGACCTCCTTAGGCATCCACCATGGCCCATCACAGGACGCTGCTGAAGCACTAACTGAAACAGAAGACTTTAGTGTTCCTGCAGCCGTGGACAGACTCCCTAGCAGGGGTCACCCTCCAGAACCGAAGGGCATTAGAGCTCCTCACAACCTTGGGAGAAAGCACATGGCTATATTTCAGGGAGCAGTGTGGCTTCTATGTCAACGAATCAGGAGAAGTACAACAGAACATTCAAAGTGTCCTTGAATACACATCCCAAATTAAAACTTTGACCTAATTTTGGGATTCAGAATCATGGCTCATGTCTTAGCTCCTACTCTTTTGTGGCTCCCCTTCTAATCATCCTAATACTACTAGTGCTTGGGCTGATGACAATAAACCTATTGACTAAATTCATTTCTTCCAGAATAGAAGCCATAAAATTACAAATGATCGTTACAGAAAGATACCAGCCTCTGTGACTACAGTCCTCGACTACCTGTCAGGGACCATTGGACCAATAGTCCCCAGAGATTTGAGTTTCTATTGCTTTAGGGGGGAATGTTAGGCAGCAGTTAGAAATGAGAAGCTACAGGAAGGAGGAAGGGGGCCACCACCCTTGTTGACTCAAGGCAAATAGTTGAAATAGTTTCAGTTGACTTCCTTTGTTAACAAAATTCCCATTGCAGCTTTATCCCCACTTTCATCGCCATCCATGTGGGCAATCAAGGAGAATCATGGGAAAGGGCACATGCAGAAGAGATTAAAATTATATGACCAAAGTATCTGTCAATCAATATAGAACCCCTCCCCTATGTCATGTGTGTACTGAAGGCAGCAGATTCAGGAGACTCAGGCCCGTTCTCTCTCTTGAGGACAGACTAGTAAAACTCCTACTCATCCACCTTTGTCCTGCTGATCTGTAATTCTTTACTGAGTTGGTAAACAACCAAGCTCCAGTTACACTATTAGTAAGTATTCAGTTCAGGATAATAGAAGTCACCAGTTATTTAAAACAGAGAAAACGCAATATAAGAACTTGGTTAAACAGTATTGGAGGACTGAACATACAAAATAACAAATGAAAAGTGTATGTCACTTTAAGAAGCAGCTACCATCTCTTTTTAATTTGGGGTGAATGAAGGGAAGTTGAAATTGTTATCACCTAAACCGTGGACTACATAAATCCCACAGAGTTGAGACCCAAATAACGATGAAAGGATACTTACCCAGCTGGTATGGGGGGGTAAAAGAATTCTGAAAACAATGCATGAAGAGGTAGGAATGTCTTGAGAACAACTAGACACTGGAACTAACACTCTGCTGAAACCAACTGCAGTTCCAAGATGAAGAATTATAGTTGAAGTGATGTTGAAAGGTATCAGAAGCCAACAAGAAGAAACAAGTCAATATGAGAAAAGCAGCTAAACTGAGGGGGCTTTCATATTATTGAATTCACAGATAAAATTGAATGGCCTCTATAATGGAGGAAGGTGCTGGGCCGGTTTGAACTCTGTACAGTCTCAAAACTAGTAAGCTAAGATTCTCTTTCAGTACAAAGATCAACATGGAGAAGGTTCTAGGAATTTAATCAACTCTTAGAAAGAGACAATAGGGGGAACAGAGATAAGTAAGATCAGGCCTCTGGGAACGCTTTCTGTCAAGGGCTAGAGAGTAAATATTGTAGGCTTTGCTAGTCATACAGTCCTTGTCACAACTACTCAATCTGCCACTGCAGCAGGAAAGCTTTTAAAGGCAACAGGTGACTCAGTGGATGGGGCTGCGTTTTGATAAAAGTTTATTTACAAAAACAAATGGTGGGCCAGGTTTTCTCTATGGGTAAATGAGTTAGAAGGTACCTGGAGAGCTAGTCCTTAAAAAGTTATATATATATATATATATATATATATATATATATATATATATACNTATATATATATATATATATATATATATATATATATATATATATATATATACACATACATACATACATTTAAAGCAACAAATGAAGGCGCTCTAAAACAGTGAAACTAAAATTTCTCTTGGCCCACTACTCCTTCCTAAAATTAGAGAAAAAACTCCTCTTTAAAAACAGAAAGAACAAGAGTGAGAGGAAGCTACAGAGAAGGATTTGTGAGTAAATACTATGAAAAGTTTTTTAAGACAGTGAGAATAAAGTACAGAATAAAAAAAAACACCTCTAGACAATAAAATCCCACTGCATAGTATGCGCAGAAAACTATAAACTCATATTTTAATAACATCAAGAAATATTCTTAACATTCTTAATTTATTTGATTTCATTAAAAAATATCAGGTTCCAGTTTTCTGGGCATATCATTCTGTGGGATTTGATCATCTAGAGTCAAGCATGCATGCTGAGAGTTTCGTGGATGTGTACTTATCTGAAAACTTACGAAGTTGTATACATTCAACGTGTATAGTTTTTTTATATCAATTGTACACCAATAAGGTGATTATAAAATAAAGAATGAAAAATTAAAAAGCAATAAAAACCAACATATCAGAATTAGAGAGAGTCAGAAATGAGGTATTTGAAAAGGGAAGATTTGAAGAGATGTAATAGAATCCATGAATAAGATCAGATAGTAAAGAAAAAATGTTAAATAAGTACTGAATTGAAAGGATCATAAGAGAGAATAAATACAATGGTGATCCCTTAGAAAAGCAGGTAATAGGAATGCTATTTTGCAAAGTTAAAAAGCTTTTCAGAGAATGCAATAGAGATAGAAAATAGGTGTGGGGGCGAGGGGGATGGGGAAGACCAATATATGTATAAGTGTTGTTGAGAAAGAAAACCTAAGGAGTATAATAGAACAGGTACTAAAAGATATGATTCACAGGAATGTTCTTGTCACTAAATCATTCTAAACATACACACTGAAATGCATGTATGTACTGTGAAAAACTGAGCCCAAACTGCCAATACCAACACATACTTAGGAAAATTATTGGACTCTAAAGATGAAGGAATAAAATATTAGAACACTTAGATAAAATTAAGACCAAATAATTATAAAAGAAACAAACTAAATTGTCATCACACTTTATGCTAGATGTCAGAGGAGTAACAAATTTAAGATACTCAAGAAAATATGAACTAAGATTTTACGATCAGCCAAAACAAACTTCAGTTCCAAGGGCCATAGATAGACCAATATGAATACCCAAGAACTAAGGAGATAGTGTTCTTCTTGTCCTTCCTGAAGAACCTCCCTGAGGACGACCCTCGGGAACTGAAATGACTACAGAGGAGTTAATGAAAGGACTGGTGGATTTTCAAATGCCACGTAATTGTAGAATACTAAAGAAAAAGAGAAGTTCTTAAAAATAAACATTAAAATGGCAGATCACTTAAGCAGTAATCAAGCTAACAGCTGAATTTCACAAGGAGTTAGCTACCAAAAGACCCTAACTAAAGGAATGTCTCATAGAAAAAAAAAAAAAGAAAGAAAGAAAGAACATGGGCAGACTTTAATGTAAGAAGGAATGAAGACAATAAAATGGTAAATATAACCAAACAATTATATAATGAAACTAAAACACTGGTTGAAAATAATAACTATGTTAGAAAAATCTGAGAGCTGTATTGGGTGGGGCGCCCCAGATAGTTAAGGATAACTGTGACGTAATCGGGTGTTCCTTTTGGCATTGCATATGCAGTCATACATACCTCGGCACTCATCGGCTTCAGAACTTGTCAAACCCTGTACTCGCTGCACTTTGATGAGAAAAATATGTTTCAGCACTTGGCGCTTGCTCAGGACGCGCTGCAGTTGCTAGACCTCAGAGTAGGGATACCGCTCTGCAAAAGAAATGCTTCATTGTTCGGTACTAGTCAGTCTCGGCGTGTGTCACGAGGTCCGAGTGTACCACTGTATTATATATACTTAATACAATTATTTTTTATATTAACAGAAAACAAGTTTGGGAAGAAAAAGCCCTGTACTTTAATGGTGGGGTCAAATCAGTAACAGCATTCTTCAGAACTATTACTGAAAGAGGTATTTTTCTTAACCTATTGTCAAATGTATTATTTATGACATGCTAGTAAGAAAATATGATTTTTTCAAAGATTCTGATGTATTTCACGTTGTTCAAGCTACATGTAAGAAAGAAAAAAATTCTTCCTTTTCCTCTGAAAGTTACAGTTTTAATAAAACTAAAGTCTAAGTGATATAGCGTATTAACTGCTTTGCTTATTAGCTATGCAATTTCCCCAGGTAATTTCTAGCCTTTCTCCTCTATATGTTAAGATAATTGCAGTCATTAGTATTACATTGTGGCAAGGACACTATCACTATCATAGTTTTACATGAACATTTTTGTGATACCTAAAGTGAGAAATTGCCAAAGTTTGTCCTCAGAGAGCTTTAACGTAGTGATATGTGGAGTGAGTTCCTGGCGTAAGAAGGGAGGAGTGGAGACAGCGGGAAAAGGCTCGGAAGGAAGCTTTAAATGTAAATGAACGTTAATCATGAAAAACACTGATTAAAGTGTAATGATGTAAAAGTTAATCTAGCTACTATGCAATTAACTCAAAATTACAACCATATATTGTATGTGTAATCACATTCTAAGAAACATACTACGTTTTTAAAAATGAAACTGCTTTAACAGGATGCGTATGGGAATCTGCTGACAGATAGTTATACCAATTTGATAATTAACTTTTTAAGGCTAGTTCACATTTCGCGTTGCTAATTAATGCCTACTTAATTTTTGATACTTTCTATTTTAGGTTAAGTGCCAATTAAATGCTGTGCAAGCTGTAGGAGTGGAAAAATTTCTAAGCCACAAAAACCATGTGATTTTATCATTAAATTGCTCAATAGAAATCAATTAAAAATACCATTTTCTCACTAACACTCTAATAAATTTACCCTTGAATAATATTTAAAAAATAAGGTATAATTGATATGATGACAGTAAATTCAAGCAATCATAATGATTATAGTTTCTAACCATACTGTCCTTTGTAAAAGTTTAAGGTAATTTGCACAAAATTCCATAATAATCTCTGTCAGATCCCATTAGATGTACTTATATGCATTTCATCTGCAAGGAAAAATAGTAGAGCTCAAGGTTAAAATTTTATTGTCTTTGATACTTTCTGGAAACTTGATTTTAAACTTGACATTTAGACCTTAGATACACTTGGAATTGATTTTTTTTGGGACAGGTTCTCATCTTTTATTTAAGTTACATTTTTTTGTTTTTTATTTTTAAAATTTTTCTTTTTGAATTTTTTAAATGTTGTTCAAGTACAATTATCTCCATTTTCCTCCTATACCCCTTTGGCTTTGTCCACGTGTCCTTTATACATGTTCCTTGACAACCCTTCTTCCTTCTCCTCCTTTTATCCCCTCGCGCCTCCCCTCTGATTACTGTCAGTTTGTTCTTAATTTCAATGTCTCTGGTTATATTTTGCTTGCTTGTTTGCTTGGTGATTAGGTTCCACCTATACAGGTAAGATCATTTGTCTTTCACTGCCTGATTTATTTCACTTAATACAATGCTCTCCAGATCATGATTTATTTTTTAAAATGTAAGTATTCAATTTGCCCAGCACTGTAAAATCCCAAATTCTTTACAATGATAATATTGTTGTCATAAATTAACGGTGTGCTTGTACCTTTGATTTTTTCTAGGCTAATTATTTTGGTTCCATTTATTTTTTCATTTATCTCATACCAATACCATGCTATTTGATTAGTGTAACATCATACCAAGTCTTGATATCTTGTTCAAAAAGTTTTTCCATATAGTTCTTCTTTCAGAATGTATCACACACTTTTGACACTTTAATTTTTAATGCATATTTTAGAATAATTTGCCAATTTTAACACATTAAAAATATTTCTGGAATATTATTGGGATCACATTTAATATTTAAATCAAATGACACATTTATAATATTGAGCTTCCTAACTAATGATATGGACATTATCTCTATTTACTTGAATACTCATTGATTCCTTTCAATAAAGTCTTAGTTTTTGTATGAAGATTTTTTACATATTTTGTCAGACTTATTTCTATGCATTGGATAATGTTGGTACTTTTATAAATTATACTATTTTTAATTAGCTTTAAAAAATTGCTTGTTGATGGTATATAGAAAATAAATTGAGTTTTGTATAACAAACTTGCATCTGGAAACTTTACTATATTATAATTATAACTAGAATTATTATTATTATTTATATGTAGGGTTTTTGTAATTTTCTACTAATGCATTCATATAATCTACTAATGCAAATAAAGGTAATGTTATTGCTTCTTTTGACTATAAAATTGAATAGACAATATTGAATAAACAGGTGGTATTGGACATCCTCATCTCTTTTTCAATCTCAGAGATAAAAATGTAAGTATTTTACTGTTAATATCGTATTTTTCATAGGATTTTTGTGGGTAGAATTCGTTAGATAGGCTATGTTTCTCTTTAAAGCTAATAGAAACTTTAAGAGGGTTTTTAAGGTGGTTTTGCAATGGGTATTTTCCCAGAGACCAGGAGTTGCCATGTTGTCACATCCCGACAGTGTTTGGTGTTGACAGTGTTTTCCTGGCGGCCTAACAGTTCTTCCAGGGCATTGAGTTTTACCAGATCACTTTTTCTGTACTTATGAAGACGATAATGTCCCTCTTTCATGTTATCGTTCCGATGGACTCCATCAACTGATTTTTAAATGATGTCTTATCTGAATTTCTGAAATAAGTCCAAATTCATCATGATGTATATATCCTTCTTTATTGCTGGATTTATTTGTGGATGTTCCGTTGGCAATTATTTCATCTATGATAGTAAGATATCCTATCATCATCTTTCTCTTAATATTACTGGCAGTTTTTTTGTTTAAAGGCTATGTTGGTCTCAAGACAAAATGAGCCCTGGCTGGTGTAGCTCAATGGATTGAGCACGGGCTGCAAACCAAAGGGTTGCCGGTTCAATTCCCAGTCAGGGCACATGCCTGGGTTGCAGGCCAGGTCCCCAGTGGGGGACACATGAGAGGCAACCACACATTGATATTTCCCATTCTTTCTCCTTCTCGTCCCCTCTCTGTAAAAATAAATAAATAAATAATTTAAAAAGACAAAATGAGAATAGATTTTTTAGAAGAGTTTGTGCTGTTTTAGTGTTATTTTTTATCTAAGTATTTACTAGAATTCATTGTAGAAACTCTTTGTGCCAAGAGTTTTCTTTTGGAAAAATTTTGTAAATAAAGGCCAGCCTTTTAAAATAGTTATCCAGATCATCTATTTCTTTATGTTTCTGTTTGAGAAGTTTTTTCAAGGTCTTTTCCATTTCATCTAAATATTTAAGTTTATTTACAGAATTTTCATTATATCTTATGGTGATGTTTAGAAGCTGTAGATTCTCCTGTGATGTCACTCTAATCTGAATTGTTTCTCTGTACATCCTTCTGCACATGTGCATGTATGCAGACACACACACAGACACACACATCATTGTCATACCAGGGGTTTACCAATTTTAATTAACTTTTATTTTTAAATATATTTTATTGATTATGCCATTACAGTTGTTCTATTCCCCACTTCATTCCCCTCCACCCTGCACACCCCTTCCCCACCATTCCCCCCTTTAGTTTATGACCACGTGTCTCAAGTTCTTTAGACTCTATATTTCCCCTACTATTCTTGCTCTCCTCCCTATCTATTTTCTACTTACCGTCTATGCTACTTATTTTCTGTACCTTCTCCCCCCTTCCCCTCCTCCCACTCCCCTGTTGCTAACCCTCCATGTGATCTCCGTTTCTATCGCTCCACTCCTGATCTAGCTGTCCTCTTAGTTTGCTTTTGTTTTAGTGTGGTTGTTAATAACTATGAGTTTGCTGTACTTTCACTGTTCATATTTTTATCTTCTTTTTCTTAGATAAGTCCCTTTAACATTTCATATAATAAGGGCTTGGTGATGATGAACTCCTTGAATTTGACCTTATCTGAGAAGCACTTTATCTGCCCTTCCATTCTAAATGAAAGCTTTGCTGGATAGAGCAATCTTGGATGTAGGTCTTTGGATTTCATGACTTGGTATACTTCTTTCCAGCCCCTTCTTGCCTGTAAGGTCTCTTTTGAGAAATCAGCCGACAGTCTGATGGGTACTCCTTTGTAGGTGACTGTCCCCTTATCTCTTGCTGCTTCTAGGATTCTCTCCTTCATTTTAATCTTGGCTAATGTAATTATGATGTGCCTTGGTGTGTTCCTTCTTGGGTCCAACTTCTTTGGGACTCTCAGAGTTTTCTGGATTTCCTGAAAGTCTATTTCCTTTGCCAGACTGGGGAAGTTCTCCTTTATTATTTGTCCAAATAAGTTTCCCACTCATGGCTGTTTCTTTTCCCCTTCTGGTACCCCTATAATTCAGATGTTGGAACATTTAAAGATGTCCTGGAGGTTCCTAAGCCTCTCTTCACTTTTTAAAATTGTTTCTTCATTCTTTTCTGTTTGGTCATTTTTTTCTTCCTTCTGGTCCTCTCCCTTGATTTGAGTCCCAGTTTCCTTTCCATCACTATTTGTTTCGTGTGCATTTCCCTTAATTTCACTTAGTTTAGCCTTCATATGTTCCTCTAATTTGTGACTAAAATCAACCAGTTCTGTGAACATCCTGATCACCAGTATTTTGAACTGTGCATCTGAGAGGCTCGCTATTTCTTTTTCACTTAGAGTTATAGGCTCTGGGGCTTTGAGTTCTTGAGCCATATTTTGGACTGTTCGTGCCTGTTATGTAGGAGGAGCGGAGCCCTAGGTGTTCACCAGGGCGGGGCAACTCAGTCCTTGGGTTGTGACACTGTATGTGGGGGAGGGGTCAAAGAGGAGCAATGGTGGTCCCCTCTGTTGCTCACCGCCACTGGGGCCTGCACGGTCCATCCCACTGTGCGCGAATGTGTGACTGCAGTAAGCCTGCCACCTTGCGCCCTCACTGGTTCCACCTAATGCTACCCTGGCTGCCTGGGCGCCTGGGGTTGGAGGATCTTTCCTGCCTGACCCTGCTCCGCTGCTGGCTCCGCCCCTCTTACCTGTCCGATTGAATGGTTCGTTGTTGTCGGACTTCCGTATAGTTCAATTTTCTGTTCTTTGGCTGCATCTTTGTTTACTAAACCTTGTTATATTTAAACTTGGTTGTGAGAGAAGGCATAGTGTTTCCACCTACACCTCCATCTTGGCGGAAGTCCTCCTACAAAGTTTCTGATGAGGAATCTAAGGCCCAGGTTTGCTGTGGTCTCATCAGTGTCCTGCCCTGGTGTTTTTAGCCCCTTCAAGCACGTGGTCAGTACTCACAGCCTGGTGACTTGCTTTGGCCAGAGAAACATGAGCTGATGTGACCTGTGTCACTTCCAGCGGAAGACTTTAAGAGCCAGTACAGTATTTGGTAGTTCCCTGGTAACCAGAAACATTGTAGTAGTGTGTGTTCCACTAGCAAGCTCCCAGCTGACCCGCCAGGAGTGAAAAATAATCTTTTGCTGTTTTAAGCCACTCAGAATTTGGGGTTACTTATCACTGTAGCATAACCCAGAATAACCTGGCTTGCTCTGCTTTTTATTTCTGGTCTCACTTTCATACAGAGTGTACATCCACATACCACTCCTTCACCCCCCCCCACCCCCCCTCACTGCCTGCTTGATTATTTATCCTTCGGGTCTCACCTGAAATGCCAATTCTCCAGAATACCTGTCTTAATGGTGACCGGCCCCTCCCCATCAGGTGGTGACACCTCATCTAACATATCACACTCTCCTGTAATTGCTTGTTTCTTGGTTCTTCCTCCTTTCCAGGCTGTGGGTTCTGTGAGGTCAAGGACCATATCCGATTTATTCACCAAACCCATGATGTTCAAAAAACCCAGAGAAATCTTTGTTAAATGAAAGACTGGCTGACCCGTTGAATGGATGAATGATTGGCTAGATGAATACATGGGTAGATGGATGGATGGATGGAGGGATAGAAAATCACTACACCCATGCTACTCACTGAAGAAGTGTCATGTGTAGCTGACTTTCAAAAGAACTATTCAGCCTTGATATCCTTTCTTTCCCAAGCTGTATTTGACTAAGGCTTTAGAAATAATCATGGCAGTTTTTTCCTAAACACCTACTATGTGCCAGATACAGTGTTAAGTATTCTACATATAGTACTGCTAATCCTCACCAGTATTATGAGTCCTGGTCATGGACAAATTAGAGGTCCAGAGAGGTTATTCCTGCTGCCCAAGGTCACGCAGGTACAGCATGGAACATCTGGGCTGGGACTCAGGTCTGTCTGATCCCTCAGCCTGCTCTCTCTACCGCCCACCCCAACACTAGGCTCTGCTGGGCTCCAGAAGTTGGGCTGGGAAATCTGAAAGTATTATGCTGATGACGGGGAAGGAGGAAGGACTTGGCACCTGTTCCCATAGCCAGGAGGCCCCACCTCGCAAACAAGAGAGTGGGCCAGAACTCTCGTCCAGAAGAGGGGAGGGGACGTGTGGTGCAGCCACTGCACCCTCACAGCCACTTCCCCTCTTGTTGAAGGAGTAAGCGGTTACGACAAGGATGGGCCACTAACTGCTTCTTCCTTTGGCTTGTTCTGTTTTATAGAAGACAGAGGTTTCTCAGGGACGTCCAAAATCCCTGTGCAGGTACCTCTAAATGCCTTCTAAGGATGGGGAGAGAGGACTGGGCTACACCTGGCCTGGGGGAGAGGGCCAGCTTCTGCCCAGAGTCCCAGTATTTCCATGTGGACAGATGAGTCGGGACGACCGCCCCCCTGGGACGGGGGGCACAGCTCAGAGTCCTGAGGCTCACTCGGAGGAGATGCGACTCAAGCATGGGAAAAGGCCCTAGAAGAGTGCAGACTTTTTCCAGTGATAAATCTTTCGAATACTGAAAGGGCTCAGTTCCAGGCAAATTCTGCTTAATTTCCTCTTCAAAAGCTGCCAAGTTCTCTCATTGTTGTATTGTCTCAAGAGGTGAGAAAAACAGCCAAGGGTGCACTGGGGGTGACTGTTTCCAAGTCGTCCTTCTCCAGTCCAACTTCTTAGGGAAAAAACAGCACGTGATCTCCAGACCGGAAAGGTCTTTCTCTCCAGCTTCCAGTAAGAAGGGAACCCGCCCTGCCCCTGCCCCTGCCCCTGCTGCCAGCGTTTGGGGTAAACAGTTGCCCGGAATATCCGTGAGAAGAGCGGGTCTTGGAAACCGTTCCAGAAGGAAGCAGAAGCTCTCAGGGAAGAAGGTTCTCCTGGGTCTTGTCTTGCCAGTAGCCTTGTTTTAAGAGCAGTGGGCCCTGTCCACTTCTCACAGAGAAGTGGGAACCCAACTGTGAGACGGAAATCCCTAAAGATGACCTGCCGCCACACAGCCCATGCACGCTGGCCACCCCACCCCACAGGCCGCACCCTGTGGATGCTTTCACAGAGCCGTTTATGTGCTTACGCAGTTCCCTCCTTGCAACGAAACACCAGCAGAAAGGGCGTTAAGGGAGGAAAGAATATAAACAGGCCCTTTCTGCACCCGGGGACTCTAATAACACGGCATTAGGGAGCTCATGCTGAAAATCACAAAGCATCCAGAAACACCAATTGGACCGAGGCTGGAAGGCTGGCGCCTTCGTCTGGGGACTCAACCTGCTGGCAGGCTGCTTGGCATCTCGGAGCTAGGAAGAGGGCATGTTTGCCTAAGAGTGTCTCTTAGCCTTCCTTGAACTCAGATAGGTCAGCTCCCCAAGGTCTGAGTGAAGCACCAATTTAAATTCCAACAAAGCAGCTTTGTAAGGAGGTCCCTTGGGAGAGGGACAGAGAAGAGAGGGAGGAAAACTGAGAGAGGAGAGAGAGACAGAGAGAAAAGCCCAGAGAGAAGGGCTGGGGTGGAGAGATGTGCATGGGGAAAGGTAACAGAGAAAGAGGAGCCACAAGATCGTGAAATAGAACAAGAGATAAAGGGGCGGGGGGGAGGGGGCGGAAGGAGAGGGAGAGGAGGAGGGAGAGAAGACAGGGAGCAAAAGTATCAGAAAGAGCAAAACCGACTCACATGGATATGGAGTACCTGAGAAAGGGGAGAGGGGAGAGAGAGACACCAGGTAGGCTAGGGTAGGGATCCTGTAAACCCTGACATCACCCCTGTGCAGGGAACAGGTGTGCCACAGGCAGCAGGAGGGGACCCTGTTCGGGCATGCGGGCATGCGGGCATGCGGGGATGCTGGAATACTAAAGGCCTGCCTGCACTCAGAGGCTTTTTTCTCCGGGAGCGGGCGCGATGCATGGAGCATATGTCGAAATGAAAAGTTCTAAAGTCCAGCCTGTCCAGCAGAAGTGCAGGTGATGATGGCAATGTCCTTTATCTTCCCTGTCCCATATAATAGCCACTGACTACATGTGGCTATTGGGGACTTAAAATGTGCCTATTGGATCCAGGAACTGCATTCTTGATTTGATTTAATAAATTATATTTAAATGCAAACAATCCTGTGTGGCGAATGGCATCTGCAGGGACAGTGCTGTTTGAGACAGTCATCCTCTGATGACCAGAAGCACGCAGGTGAGGCTCTTTAAGTCAGCCTCGCTCCTGAGTACCCCTGGCTGCTTCTCAAGCCTCCCTCCCACCACAGCAGGGAGGACTGCTGTGTCATGGCATGGCTTTTGGTCCTGTCCTGTAAATGGAGATAACCCCGAAGCAAAGGATCCTTCTGACTGTCACAACAGTAGGTGAGGAGCGCCCTGTCCTACACCTGGCTACCCCATAACCACGTGAACCCCCTCAGCCTGGAGTCTATGTTCAAGATGACTCGGAATCCATTTACATAGTAAGAGGGCCACACAATCCCATATGGGAAGGAGGGCAGGAGGGTGACAATAAGAAGGAAGCAAGGTAGAAGCCAAGGGAAATGACAGCAAGAGAGACAAGGCAGGCAGGGGCAAGGCGCACCCACCTGGGATCCTCTGGATGATGGGTGGAGGCTGCGTCTGCTTACCCTGCTCTAGACGAGTGTAGCTCTAGATCGCATGAGCCGCCTCCTCCTCCTCCCTCTCTCCCTGCACTCCTGCTCCAGCCTCTGGCTCCAGGGCTGTGCAGGCTGCGCTGTGTACTGGAGCAGAGGGGCAGTGAGCTGGGGGGATGCTGAAGCAGCCGCAGGCCAGCCCGTCTGTCAGCACAGCGGGGAGGGCTCTGCGTGAGGCCACTGCCAGGTGCAGCCCCAGCCAGGCGAGTCATCACAGCCGGCCTGCGGCCATGGCCTGGGTTAAAGGGACATGCTCAGTGACCCACACCCCTCCAAGCCTCACTGCCCCTCTCCCCCCAGGGCACATAGGGCACTTCCTTGGGGGGTACTGCTGCTCCCTCCAGCTCCAGAAGCAATGCGGCCCCTCGCTGCTCCCACTAACAGTCATAGGGACTATGACCACTATGCCCAGGGAGCAGAGGGCTCGGGGCCTCTTTTATCTAACTGGACTATTTATTTATTCATTTGAAAGATTTTATTTATTTTTACAGACGGGGAAGGGAGGGAGAAAGAAAGGGAGAGAACATCAATGTTTGAGAGATACACAGTTCAGCTGCCTCTCACACGCCCCCAACAGGGGACCTGATCCGCAACCTGGCCTGTGCCCTGACCGGGAATCGAACCAGTGACCTTTCCGTTGGCAGGCTGGCACTGAATCCACTGAGCCACACCTCCAACTGGACTATTTAAAGAGTTTCTTCTCTCCTGCCTCCCTCTGGCACTCACATATCCAGCTGCTTCTGCCATGCAACCAGACTAATCCCTCTATTGTCCCCCTTACCCCTTAAGAGCTTTTACTAGCTTCCTATTGCCCTCAGCTTCTTCATTCAGCTAAGGAGACTTACATCATTTGGCTGTGACCGAACAGCTCTAGATGCATCTGCAGGGCCCAGAATGCCTCTCTGTCCTCCCCTGCAAGGCAGCAAACACACCCTCCCCTAAATCCATGCTTCACTCCCGAGCTCCCTCAGCCCAGAGTATGTGCCACTGTCCTGGCACACTCCTACGCATCCCTTAGTGCCCAGCTCTAATGTCTCCATTCCCAGAGCGCTTTCTCTGGTACCCCTAGGCTGAGCAAGCCACTCCCCACTCTGGGATTCCAGTCCTCTGGGGCATGCCTCTATTTTAGCCGCTATCTCTGCGGTCATTTGTTTATGGCTATGTCTCCCTAGAGGACCCAGGAGTTCTTCAGAAAGGGGGCCAAAGGGGTTATCCACCTTCCTCCTGCAGCACAGGGGACAGGCTGGCTCACTGCTCTGTGGCTCAGACGGGGTTTTCTCGGCACCCATCTTCTCTCAGCTTTCCACAGGACCCTCTCTTGCCTCTCTCATCTTCCACTGCTACTTTTCCCATCCAGGCAGGCTGGGATCGGCCATTTCTTTCATAGACTCAACAGAGAGGCAGGCATGGCTTTGGTGTCTTCCAAGAAATAACAGTAAAGAATGGGGTTTTTCTAAAGGACGTTTAGCTACTGACTTGTCTTGTTGAGCTCAGCATTCCACAGAGGCCCAACTGCGTGTCTTTTGGCTCCACTGTTGTTGTACAACCCAGTGGCCACTTATGAAACAGGTTTTAGGGCGCATCTCTTTGGGCTCAGAGCAGGTCTCGTGGGAGTGACAGAGTTAGAGAGAAAATGCCTGTAAAAGAAAGGCCAAGCCATACTGTTCTCCCAGTGATGAGAGAGTACACTCTCTCTAAACGAGGGGCATCTGACTTGGAAACTGGAGTGGCTCTCCCTGAAATGATATAGAACACATCGTGTGTATGTACTGCAGCAGCCATGTTATTTTTTCTGCCACAATTCCTTCTGTGGTGGACCCAACTCTCACAGTCTCACGAGGTCTTGGTAGGGCTACCACAGTCCACTGCTGCTTGTGGTCAAGGGTGGGCATGTAATGCAGGCAGGGTATTCCCCAGGGTACAGGGCTACATCAGAACCTTACATCAGATTTTGTAGACAGACACTGGAAGGAAATGGGCTTTCACATTTTTAAGGCTGACAAGCTCCAAGAATGTAACTTGAGGCTGCCAGGGTCCATCATTCCCACCACATGGAGAGACCCTGCCTGACAAAGAAGCCAACACAATGAAGCAGAGCCAGGAGATAACCAGAGAGAAACACTGAATGTTAATGATGGTGCTGAACTCCTGGATCCAGCTATGCCTGAAGTCCTCTCTTAGACTTCCCAGTTACTTTAATAGTTTACAACATCAAATTCTCTTTTTGCCTCGGATAGCTGAATATTGTTTGCATCATTTCCATCAAACAGCCCTGACCAATACACACAAGATGCACACTTTTCCAACAGCACAGCTCTTCCATCAGAGTCTCAAAAGACTTCAATTAACAAGAAGTAAGAAACCTCCTCACTCGAAGTAAAGCAAAAGGGGACACCTGCTGCTTACTAGCTTCTTACAGGCTTTTAAGGCCTTAACAACTGTGCCTGTGTACTTTAGTTTCCTCATCTGTAAAATGGACATCAGAAAGCCTATTTTTCAGATTTATTAAAAGAAATAACAGTACAATATGTAAAGCTCCCAGACTGTGGCAAGCATTCAGTAGGAGCTCATCTGTGCGCATTCCCTCTTCCACTCACCAACTGAGCCCTGGTTTATACTTTCCTTGTACTTGGAGAAAAAAACACCCCAGGTTAAACAACCTTTCCTCCTGATAGTTGGCTATCTCCCTCCAAGAAAACTGAGGAAGGCGAGTGAGTGGGACTGGGAGAAGAAACTGCTGGTTCATGTTTATTTCTCCTACCTGCAGTAAGACAGTTCCCCCAGGAATTGTTAGCTGTAAACAGTACTTCGGGGCATTCTCCCAGGACAGCAGCTGAACATCTTCAATAGCGCTGTAGGAGACTGAGTTTTCCATGTACCCAGTTGGCTGCAGCAAAAAAAAAAAAAGACAAAGAAAAGATATGCATTGGTTACAAGATCAGGCATAACATCCGTGCCTCAGAAGAAGGTTCTGGAAACACCCCCAATGTGGCAACAGCAAACCTAGCTGGTACAGACACCTGGCACCTGTAGGGACCAAAGGCACTTCATCTTTCCTAGCTGGCACATACTCCAGCTGGTGGGGCAGGGCCACGGAGGAAGCTTGCCCACATGTTTGGGGATGTAGCTGGGACTAGACTGGGGGCACCTTGAGGTTAAGGCCTGTGCACTGTTCCTCTGTGCATTGGCGGGGTCCCTAATGCAGGTAGAGCCACAACCCCCTCCTTCCCAGAAAGCAGTTACAGCCCGCCATGGGTCTCCCTGCCTCATCTTCCCCCACAGATATGCCTTCTCCACTCAGCACCCTGGGCCACAAGCCAAGTTGGCAAATCAATCCCCCTATTCTCCTGCTCAGCATCCTTCAGTGGTCCTAGTGGTCTGACCATGAAGCAGGAGCTCCCACCCACCACTGACATGCACTGGTCTCACTTCCTTCTTAGACCCACCCGGCGTCTTCTCTCCCTTTCCAAGCTCCCACACAGGCCTGCTGACAGCACCGCACCCTGCTCTTTGTCCCAGGAAGGCCATGGCCCCACCCCGTCATCTCCTCTTCTAATCTCCAGGTCTCAGCTCAGCAGCCTTCTCCGGGGAGCCCATGACCCTCCAGACCCCAGAGCCCACCAAGTCGCATCCTCGCTTGAGCCCTCCATGCTCACCATGCCCAGGTTAATGACTGTGGACTTGTATCGCCTGTTACCTGTTTGATGTCTGCCTCCTGGCCAGGCTGCGGCTCTGCCAGGTCAGGCCTGTGTCTATCTTGGTCCCTGTTCTCTCTCCCCTGGGCTTGACGTACGGCAAGCACACAATTTGTGTTTATAGAAAGAATGATAAAGGCCATCATCGGTCAGCACTGACGTGAGGGTGGGACAAGAGAAATTCAGAGCCACTCACTGTTGTCTGAGTGATTTCTGCTGTCATGAACAGAAGGCACCAGGTGAATGAACTGGCCACCAGGACCCGCAGTGTCCTTGTTCCTCTGGCCCCAGGAAGCCAGACTCCAGCACACTCCGAGGTGAGTACAGCACAGCTCACATCTCCCAAGCCCGACACGCACCAAGCACTGCCGGGCACATGGCAAGTGCTGTCCCCTATGATCCTCACAACAGGCCCACGCTGCAGGTGCAGGGCCATCCCCCGTACACAGACGAGGAGGCTGGGGCTGAGGGAGTCATGCCTCGCAGCTGGGAAGGGGCATGGCCAGCAGTGAACTCAGTGTCTGACCCAGAATCTGCACCTTGACCACTAAGCTGAGCTGCAAGAAAGAGGCACAATGTAAAATCTATGGCTCAACCAGGCGATTTTACCAGGATCACTGAGGACCTCCATGAGGTTTTTAAATTTCAATTTCTGACTGCCAAAGTTGAGATATGGTGGTGGTGCAGAGGGTGGAGAAGGCTGAAGGCTTAAGCTGCTTCAAATTTCCCTTGATACAATCAGTCACCAGGCTCTGGAAGTTAGAGTGACTGATCAATTGATTTGTTCACCCATTCATCCCCTTGATATTCCTGAGCACCTGTGACGTTCCAGGCCCCACGCCGGGTGCTGGGGACACAGCAAGGAATGAGACAGGAGCCCAGTGAGGCAAAGAGACAACAAACAAACAAATACCCAATAAGTAAACTACCGAAGGACAGCGGTGCTGCACCGAGAATCAAAACAGGGTGCGGTGACAAGTGGCGGAGAGCTGGAGGACTGTGGAAGGACAGAGGGAAAGCACCGTATTTTGCTGTGTATAATGTGCACTCTTTGCCCACATTCTTGAGGGGAAAATAAGGATGCGCATGATACATGGGTAGTACCTGAAAACCTGGTAACTGTTCTTGTGTTTTATAAACCTGTTACATAAAATTTCTTGTACATAATATGCTAAAAAATAAATGCTAAAATTCCCTTATAGTACAAAAACCAAGTACCTAAATATAAGTAAATAACTGAATTAAAAAATTAAAACAAAACCTTTTTTTCCTGAAAGTTTGGACCAAAAACGTGGGTGCGCATTATACATGGCAAAATACAGCAAGTCCCAGAGCCCACAGCCAGTGCAAAGGGCCCAGGGGCTGGCACAATCTGGAAGTGGTCAGGGAGGACCAAAGGACAAAGGAACGGAGGACTGGGGTAAGGAATGCCTTGGAGAGATGGGTAGGCCATTCCAGGAGGGTGTGGCAAGCGAAGCTGGGGGTCCAGGTAGTACCGCCCCACCTCCTGGGGCTTTGGGTTGAGCAAGTTTCAAGGTATCTTGGGGACTGCTGCAAGAACAGACTCAGGAGTCGGTGGAAGCAGGGAAGAAACAGCCTGGAGGCTGCCGCACAGGCCCAGGTGAGCGACCAGGTTGCTCAGACCCCTGTGGGGAGACAGCCAAGTCCCTCCTGCAGTTCTCACTGGCACACGGCCCACCCCGGGGCACCAATCCCAGGGCCGCATGTCTGTGTGCCCCAAAGCAAACATGGGGGCTCCCCTTCACTTGCTACCCTATTCCAGCATCTCCTGCAATTTATGTTTTCAATGTCTGCAATAAGTGACTCAGCATTCACAGCACACCTTGTCCCAAGAGTATCAGTAAAACCAGGGGCCCGGGGGTTGGTTATATGCTCATTCCCAAGCCAGCATTCAAATATTTACTGTGTGTGTTGCTGATTGTTTGTCTCCCCTGCGTGTGTTTCAGCATCACGAGGGCAGGAATTTTCACCTGTTCTGCTCTAAGTACCTAAACAGTGCCTGATACTGAGGAGATGATTATTTTCTTAATAAATGAAGTAATATTTTCCTAAATAAAAAACATCCATTTGTGTATTACTTATAATCACTATACATAACACACTTGGGAAGATGCTTTTTTTGGTTATTATTTTTAAAAATTAAAAGTAATTATATAAATTTTTTAAAAACAGCTCTAGGAAGCAATGGCCCCTGGGGGCCCAGGTGCACCAAAGCCTTCCCTTAGGGCCCACTCCCACCTCTGTCCCTTTTGAAGGTCCGGTCAGCCTCCAAACCCCAGCCCGCCGACCCCTCGATATGCACAGAGGCCAGAGGACATGGGCTAGGCCATGGCTGCTAGTGCATCTGGGGATTCGTGGACCACACCAAACAACACAGACATAAAAACCCATTCTGAAATCCAAGCAAGGGGACAGCGCAACCATATTGAGTTGGACTCGATTACCCAAATCAAGTGCATGACCGGCCTTGTTTCTTCAGAACCCCACCTTGGGCGCACAGACAGACGGCCTTGAGACTTCTGTGTCCCATCACGGCCACCTTGGAGACCCTGAGACACAATGAGACTCTGCCCAGGGCCCACACCAGGACCCTGGCAGCACATTCCAGAAGCCCACTGCTGACATGTGTGATGGACAAGAGCGAGGGCTTGCCAACCGCCTGTGTCTGCCTTTCTCACGACCCTGCTTTCGCTGTCTCAGTGTGTCCTCAATTAGAAGTTGCAACACAGACAGGCTCTAGGGGAAAGGCTGGGTATAAATAAATACATACTGGTTTTTAATAGCATATGAATTGCTTTCCCACTGTTTGGACCAGTGTTGGCTAAAAGCAAAATTTGCATGATCAACGAGACCTATGTTTGAGCCATTTACTGTGTGTCTTTACACAAGTTACTGTACCTCTCTGAGCTTGTTTCCTCTAATAGTAAAATGAGAATTTAATAGAATTATCAGGAGCCTTACAGGAGATCCAATTTGTCAAGGGCTTAGCATAGCATCTGGAACATACAGAAAAGCTCAATAAATTCAACTATTATGAAAAAGACCAAACTTTATCTCTTTGGTCTTCCTCCTCCCAACACACAATTCTGGTTAACCATTAGAAAAACATCAGACGAAACCCAACTGAGGGACATTCCTCAAAACACCTGACCAATACTCACGGAAAACAAGAAAGTCTGAGCAATTGTCCCAGCTAAGAGAAGTCGACAGAGACACCATGACTAAGTGTACTACTGTCCGATCCCGGATCGGGTCTTGGGACAGAAAAAGGACATCGGATGAAAACTAAGGAAACTGAATGAAGTATGAAGGTTAATAATAGCACGTCAATCTTGGCTCGTTAGTTGTAACCAATGTATCATGCTAACGTGAGGTGTTAAGAATGGGAGAGACAGGGTATGGGGTATATGGGAGCTCTCTGCACCATCTCTGTGCCTCTCCAACTGTTCTAGAATAAAATGTTTAGTAAGAAAAATGAACGGCTGCCACTACCACTATGGTCGTTACTATTAACCTTCATCGTCGGCAGTACCAGTGATGTTTACGAGGGAAGTGGGACAGATTCGGCTCCAAAGGCCCCAAACACTGCTCTTTGGTCGAGGGAGGACACCCTTCCTCGGAGGTACTGTCACACCCTTGGGAGGGTTTTACAGACAACTGATAATTCCCTGGTAATTTGAACAGGAAGATCAGAGCCACAATGGAGGAGATTCCTGCATGGAGTAAAGGCTGAGTTAGAAACAAGAAGAACTAAACTCTCTAGGGGAAGCTAGGAAATCCAGCTCTAAGAGGAACTTTTAAGAGAATAGTAAGCAGATTAAAAGTTATTTCTACATTTAAAAGCAGTGCAAGATGCACTGTGATCCCATTTAAACGACATCCTGAAATTAGCAAAACTACAGAGACAGGGGAGGAGATCAGTCGCAGAGGGGAGTGGGGAATGTTCTGGGGTCATGGCAATGTTCTCTGTCTCACTTGTGGTGGTGGCTACTTGACTGCGTACATTCGTCAAAACTCACAGATCTGCACACTAAAACAGTACATTTCACCGAATGCAAATTACGACTCAAGCCGGACTAAGAAAGGCAATGCATGCATATTCAAGATAATTTGGGAGATGATGAATAGAACGAAATCTTTCAGAGAAAAACCTTACCAGAACCACTCATTAGCACTTTGATATATTACTTCCTGATTGTTTTTTAATATAATTTTTACTTTTTGTGTGGTTATGGTTCCCGCTTTTCCTCCCCTGATTTTCTTTATACATGATCTTTTTTTCACGGAGTCCAAACCACGCAGTCACATGACTCTGTAACTCACCTTTCTGCACATGATGTTGCGTCACGTACACGGGAACCACGCCCCGGGAACCATCATGTCCGTGGCTGTAACAAATCCGGCCACCACTCATCACCACACCCACCCTCTCCCCTACGGACAGTGCAGTGGTTTAATCTTCCTCTGCTCTAAACAACTCCACAGTGAACATCCTTATGAAACATGTTTTTCTATTCTATTCTATATTTAGGTTTATTTTTTTTAGGCCAGATTCCCAGAAATGGAATTAATGGGACAAAGGCTAAGAGCATATTTTACATCCTTGCCAAATTGCTCTCATCAAAGAGATATTAACAAGAACTGGGAGCCCTGGCTAAGACTTGGAGCCTTTATCCCGTGCCCCCAGCTTGAGTGGGTCCTGCTAGAAGCCAGGCTCCGACTGGGTGAGTTCAGTGTGACCGCCTGGCAGCTGAGTGCCTGCAGGGAGACTGCACCACAAGGGCGTGGGAGTGGCAGAAGTCTGCTAGCCAGGGTCCTGGGTCCTGGGGACACTGCTTTCCCACAGGAGCTGGGGCACAAGTTGGGGATGCCTTTGTCCTTTTGCTCTCAGGCACTGGTGGGAGCCAGTTGGGGGGGGGGGGCCTTCGTATTTGCCAGACCAGGAAGAGAATACATACACTCCCTCTGCTCTGGTTTCTGAGATGAGCTCCTTTCCTGGTCCTCCTCACCCCCTGGATCTGGGCTACAGAAAGCAAGACCTAGAGGAACCCCAGGAACCCCCATGACCCCCACAAAGGCTTCAGAGCAGCACACTCTCCAAACTGGGAACCTTCTTGGGCTTCCCACGTGTCAGACGGGGCATGGAGTAGATGACCAAATGCCCCTGAAACAGCCCCCCGACTGAGCCCTTCACACCCCCTTCTCTGGTCTTTGCTTCTCCTGTCTTTCTGGGAAGCCAGCTCCCTCCTGCCCAAACCTGCCCGCCGGTTTCCATGGAGATTTCTCTAAAAGTGAATATGGATCGTGACGTCAGAGGCCCCTAAGACAAGGCTTCAGGCTGACTCAAGGCACATGTGAACAGGACACTGGCTCAGCTCCTAGGGAGGAGGCTCTGGACCCCAAAGGAAAAGCTGGTCTGGAAACACCCTCAAAGGGCTCGCTCTGGGTCAGGAGGATGTGGGAGGCTGGGAAACTTTGGTCAGCTGGGGACCCCGCTGAGAACAGCTGGTTGTGTGTCATGTGGGGGTGGAGTAGGGTTGCCACCCAGGCAGCCTGCTGGGTGCGCCTTGCTGTGGACACACCTCCTCTCTTCACAAGTGGACTCATCACACAGGGGACCCACTCTGCACGGTCTGTTCCACAGGGCCCTGCTCCACACACATGAGGCAGGAGGTGCTCCTGATCCCCCCAACGCATGAACCCTGGCTTCCAAAAATAGGTGTCAGTCAGGTCGGAGGGCAGGGGAGCCCCTGCCTGCCCCACCTTGGACAGTCAACAACAATGGCAATAACAGTAATGATGGTGCCGTGACATCAGTGCTGGTGTAAGGGTGTGGCGCATATTGGGGGGGTGGCTCAGCCCTCACCTCCCCTTGATTTTTGTAAAAAAAAACTGAGATAAAATTCACATGACATAAAATTAGCCATTAATCATTTAAAAACCTACAATTCAGTGGTATTTAGTGCATCCATAGTACTGTGTAATCGTTGCCTCAGTTTTGGTATAAGACCCTTTCATGTCACTGGGTTTGATTCCCAGTCAGGGCACATGTCTGGGTTGCAGGCCAAGTCCCCACTTGGGGGCATACTAGAGGCAACCACATATTGATGTTTCTCTCCTTCCCTTCCTCTCTCTCTAAATATAAATAAATTAAAAATCTTTAAAAAACACCCTTTCATGACCCTGAAGGGAGGTCCCACAGCCATTGAGGGACCACCCTCTGTAACGCCCACCACCCATCCCAGGGGTAACCACTAGTCTGCTCTCTGTCTAGGGATCTGCCCATTCTGGAGACCTCGTGTCTACGAAATCTACATTACCCAGTCCTTTCTAGCTGTCTCCTTGTACTTAATGTGTTCAAGGTTCACCCATGTTGTGGCATATGTCAGAACTTTGTTCTTTTTCATGGCTGAATAATGTTCCACGGAGGGAACTATCTTTGGTTTACCTACCCATCAGCTGATGGGCGTTTGGGTTGTTTCTACCTTTTGGCAATTGTGAACAGACAGGCACATACTTTTTTCAGCAACAAGCAAAGACACAGGCTCTACAAACAGAACCCTCATCAAGCCCCGCCCACACAGAAAGGCACAGGTGCCCCTGCTTAACATTTATCAAGCCATCACCACGTGGCCAGCACCACGCTGAGGACTTTGTATGTATTATCTCATTTAACCATACAGCAACACCGGGCATGGGGGCACTGTATTTACCCCTATTTATCCAGGCTACAGAAGAAGTTGCACCATAGAGAGGTGAGGGCATGTCACAGGCCCCTGCTTTTAAGAGACAGATCCAGGACTCAATCTGACAATCCCCAAGACTGCAACGGATCTCTTCCCCCACATTCTGCCAAACTCCAGCGTGTGCAATTGTGTGCATGCACATCGAAAGTGTGTGCTAAGCAACAAAGGACCCGGGTCCAGACAGGACAGAGCCGGACCTGGCACAGTAGGCAGTAAGTGGTCCTCAGAATCTGCCTGCCCGCTGCCACCCAGCCCTGCAAGACCCCAGGCTGCCGCCAGCTCCTCTGGGCCCTGAGGGCAGAAACTCACACATGCTCACTGGGGGAAGGCCTGTCAAAATATTTTGATGTTCTCTTTAATTCCACAAAGAAAAAGTCATACAGCACAAGCAAAACGGCAGGTAACAGTCTGCTGCTAGTCTGGGCCCCAGTCCCAGAACAAATCTTCTCAAATACCTTTCACACTCCTACTTTCTCCTTGTTTCCTTAAAGGAGCATAACTTAACCTCTTCTGGCCTCAGGGCCATGGTTATTATTGCACCCTCCACCAGTGAGCAGTGCAGCCCAGCAATGCCCCTGGTACCACGGGGACAGAGAGCTGCTAGCTGCGACACTTGCCTGCCTCAGTTGAGGAGACTGACTGTTTTGTACAGTATCTCCAATTATGTCCTTGACGCCAAATGGCTACTCCCTATTGCTGTCAATGGGCCCTCCCCTACACCTCAAAGGATTACTGCTTTTCTGTCACAGCCTATGACACCAGAGCACCATGCTTGTTAGAGTTTGTAGAAAGTAGCCCTGGCTGGTGTGGCTCAGTGGATTGAGTGCCAGCCTGTGAACCAAAGGGTCTCTGGTTTGATTCCCAGTCAGGGCACGTGCCTGGGTTGCAGGCCAGGTCCCCGGTGGGGAGTGTGTAAGATGCAACCACACAGTGACATTTATCTCCCTCCTTCCCCCTCTTTCTAGAATAAATAAAATCTTTAAAAATATATGGGTAAAGTAAAAGTAACTGGGTTTTGAGCAAGGAAAACCTCATGATAAAAATACACGCTTCTCGCACTTTATGTTGTTTTGTCTGAGCTTATCTCTGCGGTAGGTGTGATTACTCTAAGTGCTTCATAGCACAGACAAGTCTCAGTAGCCCACAGGTGTGTGATGGTCCCTCAGGACTGAATTTACATGGCCATTCAACAAGCAGAACCTCTCCTACGTGTGACCCCAATGCCAGGGCCTGGGGACAAGGTGGTGAAGGCAAGGGATACGTCTCTACAGTCATGGAGCTGACGACTGGGACAGGAGACAGATGACCCAAGAAACCAGGAGGTCAGAAGCACAGAGCCTGTGTCCTCAGGGTGGCATTTCTACCTGTGCTACTGGACGCCTCTGATAGCTGGGCAACTGACCAAGGCTCAGAGGGCATCTGGAAGGGGCCTGCAGGGAGGGACTGGCCTGGCCGCTACTCAGGCTTAAGAGCACCCCCCAGCCAAGTCCCGAGTGTCAGGACCTCCCAGGCTGGAAGCACCCATGCTGGCTCCCTTCACCTACCTCCCACCACTGCATGAACCCTTCCTACCTCCACACCTCCCCCTTGAAGCCCATACCCCCTGGAGGGAGGTATTGCCATCAACCCACAACCAACCAGAAATGGAGGCTCTGAGCAGGTATGCACCTTGACCGGCCACACACAGCTATGCAGGGAAGACTGCGAGGAGAGGCGAGACCCTTGGACTCCACGTCCCAGCCTAGTCTGTAACAGCCTAGTGAGTCTGAAAGTCGGGGTCTGCCCCGGTGTGATACCACCACACCTTCCTCCCGCAGAACTGGTGACCCTGTGGTTACCCCTGGATGGGGACAGTCCTGAAGAAGTGCAGAGGAAACTTCGGGAGGCCTGGTGTTGTTCTAGGTCTCGATTCCAGTTGGTAATGACTTTGTTAAACTGCATCGTGCAGGACACGGCGTCTCTGTGTTACACTTCAATAAAAAGATGTTTAAAAGCATCAGAAGTTCTGGAGTCAAGTCCAGCTCCATCATTTGCTGGCAGTGTGGCCTTTGGCAAGTATCTCAGCCTTTGCATCCACTTTCTTGCTTGTAAAAGTGGTATCATACACCCACTAGGACGGTCATTATTTTTAAAAAGACATTACCAAGCAGTGGAGAAGATGCGAAGAAACTGGAATCCCCAGACACTACTGGCAGGAACGTGAAATGCAGCTGCCTGGGAAAACAGTCTGGCAGTTCTTCAAAAAGTTCACCAGTTTCCATATGACCCATGTGGGGAATTTTATGGTATGCGAATTACATGCAGTAAAAGAAGGTAACAGTACACCTATCTTAAGGGTGTTTGTGGAGAGCACTTAAGTGTGCAAGGCTCAGCACCTCGTAAGAACCTGATAATAAGTAACTACTTTCATGCTGCCACCCCAAGAGAGTAGGTGGCCCGAGAGAAGGCCAGGACGGGGCTGCATGTGGGCAGGGATGTGATGAAAGAGTTCAAATCCCAGCATGGAGCCGGGTGCTAAGTAGAAGCTCATTATATACCCAGGCGATTATTTTGAAAAAGCCTCAATGAGAAGGAAGAAGGGGCTTTACACTAACATGCTCGCCAAGTTCCTCCATCACCCACTGATTACTCCAAAAAGTTAGGACAGATGTCTGCTCCAGCTCGGAGTCAGCCGGGCATGCAGGAGGTGATCACCCAGCTCTGGATGACCAATAACAAGCAGGACCCCATCAGTTACAGATGGAGTAAGGTCAGGCCCTCAGATGGCACTCCAGGAGTTCGAGGCCACACAGCACTGCCTGTCTCAGGCTTACCCACCTCCTCTCATCCCATCTCAACCAAGCCCTACCACAGCCTGGTCCTCTGTGGGGGCCCAGGATGAGCTACCTGGGGGGCTATGAAGAGCCACCAGCCCATTCCTGGCTGCCCAGACCTTGGCATGGCAGTGCCCAGAGGCTTGGCCATGGATAGTGTCTGGAGCCGAGAGCAAAGCTGTTCGTGGACCACACTCCGTAGAGACGGTCAGGAGGCACGTTCTGGCTCATTAATCATGAGTCCAGCCATGGCAGCTGCCCCCTTTTATGGCCAAATGGCTCAAGAGGTTTAATAATAGAGCAAAGGGCTGATATTTCCACATTCAGACCCTTCCATCCCTGGTCACCATCACAGACATGGGAAGACAGATGAAACTCTATGTTCCCCGGTGGCGCTTGTCAACTGTGCCACGGGACACCTGCATCATCAGAGCAGCTGACCGAGGCCCTTAGGGCCACAACACAAGGACAGCACACTTCCAACCGGTGAGCCAGCCAACATTTCTAAGGACCCCGGGAACCCACCCAAACCAAGCACATCCCAGGTGTCAGCCCTCGAGCATAATCTAGCTGCTTCCTCACAAGGATCCAGGAGGACCCCGATCTAGTAAAGGAAGAAAGGGAGGCTTGGGGCAGTTAAACAGGTCACAGCTGGTCAGAAGAAAGACCGTGCGGTGAACTGAGAAGCCAGGTCCACATCCACTATTCCACGTTCCCTGCCTGTTCTGTGAGACACTGGCCTGGGAGCCCCAAAATGACCAGGGCCTCAGCTGCCAGTTTGGGCCTTGGGGGGAAGGAGGAGCAGCTTGGGGACAGAAATGTACAAAGGTAAGGACAACAGGAATTGATAAGGACTGTTATTGAAAGGTGAAGGCACAAAGGCAAAGAGGGGCAGGGGAGGAACACTCCAGGACACTGAGACAGGCTTCCCAGAAGTGACTTTTGAGCTGGGTCTTCAGGGGGCAGGGGAGAGAGAGCCAGGCACTCCGAGGGGAGCGCAGGGAGAGCACAGGGAGCCCACGGTATCTAGGACCCTGGTCTGAGGATAGGACCCTGGTAGATGCACTGTACAAGGGCTCCCCAGAGAGGCCCCAGACGGGACCCAGGCCGAGGCACAGCCCTCGACTGCTCAACCTCCTCAAATCCCCTCTCTCTTCCTTCCTATTTTTTTCTAAATTAAGGTATACTACACAAACAATAGAACGTGTAAAGTGCAGAAGCCTTACGTGTTTGGCTGGCTTTACTTTTGCACAGCCCTGTGTGACTACTCCCTGGGTGGAGAATGGACCGTCTCCATGCCACAGAAGGCTCCCCCGTGCCCTTCCCGGCCCCTGCTGCCGGAGGTCTCTGCTGCCCAGGCCTCTATCACCACAGATCGTGTCCTGACCTTCCGTAGGTGGAAGTGCACAGCAGACAGGTTTTGTGTTGGGCTCCTTCGTTCAGCATGGTGTCTGCAAAGTGCGTGGATATGTCTGTAGCTCATTCTGGTTTTAATTTTAGAGAAGTGTTCCTTCCTGTTTGCCTCTGTTGTTCATGGACCTTCGGTTGTTTCCAGTTTGGGGCCACTGTGTATAAAGCTGCTGTGAACATTTTTATACTTATTTGGGGGCAGGGAGGACTAAAGCACTCCTTTGGGTAAATACCCAGGCATGGGATTTGTTTGCCTAGGCCACAGGATGAAATGCTTATATTTAAGTTCAAGAAACAAATGTTTCCAGAGAATTCCAGGGAAGTTTTATATAAAAATGAGCTCCTTTGTAGGGCCCACGATTTCTCAGGTATCTGGGCCTTCGGGAGAGCAAGGATTCCTGAGTTTGGGCGAAGGAATCTGGCCAGCGATGGTGCTCAATTTTCTCAACAGGTGGGGTGCATCTTTCACACCAGGGGCTTCTGAGACCTGAAGGAGAGAAGCACCCTCCTCAAAACTGGACTCTGAGCCACAGAGAGGGTGTTAGCAAAACAGAAACATTTTTCATGGCTAATGTGGCAGAAAGGGACGTCTCTGTTCCCCTTCACATTCAGTCTCCTTGCCACACTCAGCAGACGCTTCTGCAAAAGGAAAGGGCATGTTTGCTCAAGGTTAGAGCTCTGAGCTAAAGGCTGGGAACAGCAACTATACTTTTGGTCATTAGTATTAATTTAACTCCAAGATCACCTGCCAAATGTCATGTAGGCCTGTATACATTTGGTGTTCCAGACGTGAGGACACCAGCAGGGATCAGATGGTGAAGTTTTGGATCTTCAAAAACATATGCTTGTTGATGGTATAATTCGGCTGGGGGAAAGCTGGGGCCTATGACAGCCTGCAAATAGGCAAACATGTCTCTGGGTTCTCACAGGTCAGGGCGCACCTCAGCCTTGGTACTTTCCTAGGCACTAACATCAGCTGTTTGTGTGCCAGGAGCTCCTGAAAACGGGGGCCATGCACTTCAGTCTGCTACCTTAGTTGTGTCCAGAGTAACTGTGTTGATCAGGAACCATGCATATGATTCCAATGGGGGTCAGCTGCTTGCAGACGTCTTCCCACTGACTCCCTAGAAAAACCCCCGAGATGGGTGTCATTATGGTCCCATTTGATGACTGAGAAAACCAAGGCCTGGAGAGGAGAAATAATTTACCCTAAACCGTGGAGCCATCCCTAAATGAAAGCAAATGACCCAGAAGCTAGGAGAGGTGGATAATCTCTCCCAGAGCCACCCACACCATCTGGGGACAGAGGGCTGCTGGAGACAACCAGAGGTGAACTGCCAAAATGCGGGCAGGGCAACCCCCATCTTGCTTTTGTTCCCAAAACAATGGGAACGAGCCAACAGGACTGCAGTCTCATTCAGAGAACTCTGACAGTGTAAAGAAAGCTGGGGACAGTGCTCTCAACACAGCCTTCTAGAAAATACCAGGAGAAGAGCAGGAAGGAGGAAAGAACAATGTTTGGTCCAACATGCATGAGCAAACAGGCTCAGAGAGGCAGGCTGATTCCCCAAGGTCACCCAGCTGGCACTGGCAAACACAAGATGGGACCCCCCCGAACTTTCAGAGGTAGGGCTACCTGTCAGGAGCCCAGTGGTAGTCCTTTCTGAGGCGGGGAGCTAGACCTCAGGTGGCTGAGTGCTGCTGGTGGTGGGTAAACCAGAGTTTTGGACTAGTCACTCGCCGTGATGCGCCCTGTGCTCCAAGGATGCTCTCTGCAATGGGTTCCTCAGTGCCCACGCGGCCTTCCCCAGCCACATCTCCCCCCAACCCCAGGTAGGATTCAGCACCTCTATGAGATCACGGAAGATGCAGGCAAATGCCCACCTATCATCATACATGTTATCATACATGTAAATTGCCTTTTTACTTATATTTTTCATTGAACAGCTCAGTGCCTGGAGTTTACTCCACTCTCCATGACAGACTGGGGGAGGAAAAGTGGGAGGGAGCCTGAATAAGCATCTTCATTAGAACACACTGCGGGGTGCCACGTGGTTCTTCCCATTTTACAGACGAGTCAGCGAGGCACTGAGAAGCAAAGTCACTTAGAAAGAGGCAGTGGAGCCCAGACTGGAATCCTGAGCGTCCGACGCCCATACTCACTGCTGAGCCTTGTAATGATGGTAACAACAGTGCTGGCAGCAACGAAACCACTAGGCGGTCGGTCATGTGGCTGCAGAAAGGGAGGAGGAAGGGAAGAAAGCAGAAAGGGGGAGGAAGAGGCCCTTGGGGATGCAAAGTGAAGGTGTCACCACACGTTCCTGTCCTGGAAACCAGCCTCTGGCAGTGGACAGGCCAGCCCGGGGCCCACTCGGGAATCTGCCGAAGCCATCCAGAGTCTGTGTCTGTCAGCACAACAAACAAGCAGACAGAGGACTAAAACTCTAATTAAAAATAAAATCAGTATGTAGTAAGGGTGAGTGGCTGGCTGCTGGCCTGAACACGCTGCGAGCCCAAATGGCCACAGAGGATGCTGTGCCCGGGGAGGGAGCACGAACCACGCAGGGACAGGCCCGGCCAGACCAGATGCAGGCCCCATGCTGTTGAGCCCTCGTCTCCATTGCTTCATTATTTCCAGAAGGTGCCACCCTGTGCTAATTACAGCAAATGCATGCACCCATATATGGTCAGAGCTTCAAGGCTGGCCTTTCATCTGCCACGTAGGAGGGGATGCTGTCATTTCAAGGCTCCTGGGGGCCACGCGGAGGTCACAGAGGGCAGCTGTTTCTGCCCTGAACATGTTTTTGGCTACTGCCATCTCTTCTACACTGTGAGACACAGAACTGGAGGCTGTGATGCAGTACGAGGACAAGAACTTGGGGAGGTGAACTTCTTTCTTGTAAAGAGATACTGGTGTCCCTGCAGCCACATGTCACTCCCACAGCAACTTAGTTCAACTCGACAAGCATGTACTGAGCACTTACTATGTACTAACAACCTAGAATAAAATAACCAATACTTGAGGCAGATATCCAGAAAATGCAATAAAATTTCATTCATCCGAAATCAAGTTAAAACCATCATGTAATCACTAGACCTATCAGAATGGCTGAAAACACACACACGCACGCACACACACACAAATACCAATACCTTACATACATTAGCACATCCACTATCAAAACAAAAACAAAAATCACATAAGAACAACTATTGGTAAGGAAAGGAAGAATCTGGAGCCACTGTGCACTGCTGGTGGGACTACACAACACTGAAACTGCCGCAGAAAACAGGCACGTGAATTAAACACAGAATTATCACATGACCTAGCACTTCTACTTCGGGACACATCCCCCAAACTGAGAGCAGTGCCTCATGTAGGTATCTGTACCCCTGTGTTCATTGCAGCACTATTCGCAACAGCCAAAACGTGGAAGCACCCCAAGCACCCACTGATGAGTGCGCGAATAAACAAAATGTGGCACTTGTGGGCAGTGGAGTGTTATTCTGCCACAGCAACGACCATTCTGATACCTGTTACAATATGGGGGAACCTTAAGGACATCGTGCTAAGAGAAATAAAGAAGGCAAACACTGCGTGATTCCGTGTGTATGAGGTGCTTACAGTGGTCAGATCCATAAAGACAGCACGTAGAATGGTGGGTGCCAGGGTCTGGAAGGAGTGTGGGGGATGGGAGTCACTGTTTAACGGGGACAGGGTTTCATTTGGCAAGATGAAGAGTTCTAGAGATGGATGTACAACAATGTGAATGCGCTTAATGCCACTGAACTGTACGGAAAAATTGTTGAAACGGTAAATTCTATGCTATGTGTATTTTACCACAATACAAAAACTGGGGAACAATGACAGTGTCCAGTGATGGGCAGGATGTGGAGAGAGCAGAGCGCTCCTGCTTTGCTGGTGGGAGCATGAACTGGCACAGCACTTCGGAAAGCGACCTGGACGGCACCTGCCAGAGCCGACTCCGCCCTGCCTCTGCAGCCCAGGGTCTCCACTGCCAGACGTTCTCAACAGGGACATGTTCATTTGGTCCCACACCTCAAGATTCACAGCAACACCCCAGAAGTGTCCACTGGTAATAAAATACATAAATAAATTACGGCATATTCACCTAACGGAAAACTATAGCAGCAAAAGTGAAAAAATTACAACTCCATGCAGCGATATGGTTAGTTCCACCAACCAAAGAGCACGTACTGCAGGTCGGTTTACAAGGGACAGACACTGGCAGCGGTGAGGGCTGGTTACTCTGTGGTGGTGGTGGCTGGAGCAGGATCCTGGAGGTGGTCTTGATTGGGGTCCAGGTTTCCAAGGACATGTCCGATTTGTGCAAATTCACCAGAACATACATTTAGAATCTGTGTACTTTTCTGTAGGTGTTTTATTCAATTCAACAAAGTTTCCTTTGAAAAGATGATATTCCTCTGGGAAAGGAAGGGGGGAGGAGGTAGAAGGGAGTAAAGGGAAGAAAATGACGATGGAAGGAGCCTTGACTTGGGGTTGTAAACACACAGGACAATTAAATGTGACGTACTGCAGAATTATATACCTGAAACCCATATAGTTTTATTAATAAACATCACCAATAAATTAATAAAAAGAAAGAAAGTTTTTTTGCCAGCACTTATCTATATGCTATCTCAGCTTAAAAAAAAGGCAATCATTACAGTTTTCAGGTAAAGAAAAAAAATGACATTTCTCTGAATCAACAGCTGCTGGTCTACGAACACAGGCCACAGGGGGTGCCCACAGAATTACGCAGCGATTTCTTGTGCACGGTGCATGCCTGCATCATCCAACAGACAGGGCCCACACGCACCAGTCACAGACCAAGCTGTGGGGATGCCAGTGTGTGCAAGACCCATCAATGCCCACGAGCACAGCCTATAAATGGAAAAACTGGCATGCCCGAAGCTGCATGTGCATACAAGTAAGAAGATGCTACAGTTAAGGAGTAAAAATTTGCTGAAAAACAAGACTGAGTTCAAAATATCTTTACGGCATTTTATCTATTTCTCAAATTCTAATGGTAAAGAACCCAGGCTTGGGAGTTGGAAACCCTGAGTTCATACCCTGGTTCTGCCTCTTATAGGCTAGGGGCCCAGGACAGACAGCAGGTTAGTCTTCTGGTCCCTAAGGCTTCTCATCTGAGAAACAGGGCTGATAATAGGGCCCAGCTGATCGGGACATTATGACGATGAAACGAGAGGATGCACATAATTCACTTAGCACGGTGTCTAGCACATGGTGACTAATGTCAGTGCATGCAGCACTGAGGACCTACTGTGTGCCATGAATGAAAAACACCCCTACTTCTCATAGGATTTCCCCTGTAGTGAGGGAGACAGAAAGAAAGAAAACAGGATAAATAAGAAAAATACATAGTAAATGAAATAAGTTCAAATAAAATAAAGAACAGATAGAGCAAAGAGATGCTGGGCTTTGGGATGGCCCTGTAATTTCACAGGAAAATAGAGTATAATTTAACCATCACACAGAGCTAATACTGGGGAAATACAGACAATATTCTCCAAGGTACATTACTGCTGGCTTGAAACGAGACTGCCGATGGTGACGGGATGGGACCAAGCTAACAAGTCCCTCATAGCCAAGGACCAGACTGTAAAGAGGCAGCTGTGATTGACAAGTCCACCTAAAATCTCTCAGGGAGGTTTAATCTGTAGTGGGGAAGAAGAGAGAGAAGAAGTGGGGGACAGGAAGGGATCTCTCCCATAAGATAAATCCGTGTGCTTTTCCTGGTCCGAAAACAAAAGCCATGTAAACTGTGCTTCCCTCTTGCCTCCTTCGCAGAAGGCCCTGAGCAGCCAAACAAGGCCTATGGTACTGGCCATCTCTGGGGACCCAGCGGGGCTGTTCTGTGAGATCCTAATTGCCTCAGTTCACACGGCATCCTAGCTCTGAGAAGCCACAGTCCTCTTGGAGGCAGGCATGGTATAATCTTAGACAAATAAACACAATAGTTCTTGGGGAAGCAAGTGCTGGCAGCCATCACTGGTGCCTTTCAAATCAGAAGTGGGAAATCCCTGACTGTTCTTGGCTCAGCTCTTGCCTGGGGACTGTAGGCTTCCGTCAAGGGCTCCAGGACGGGGAAATTCTGACACGCTGGCTGCTACGCCCAGACCCCAGACCTGGTGATCTTTCTCCAGGGCAACAGTTTGCAGGGCCTGAATCAACTCTAAGGCCCAAGGCTCTTGCTCACCATCCAGAGGTGGGGCCTCTAGAATCATCATTAAAAAGCTGCTCCTGAAAACTCAGGTCCACACAAACAGCCCGACACAGATGTTTCGGGCAGTTTTATTCATAACTGCTAATGCCTGGAAGCAACCAAGATGTCCTTCAGTAGGTGAATGGAGAGAGAACTGTTCTATCTCCAGACAATGGAATATTATTCAGTGCTACAAAGGAATGAGCTGTGAAACCATTAAAAGACCGGAGAAACTGTAGGTACATATTACTTACTAAACAAAGAACCCAATCTGGAAAGGTTACATACTCTATGATTCAAACAATGACATTCTGAAAAAGGCAAAACTATGGAGAAAGCGAAAGGTCAGTGGTTGTTGGGGGGATGGGAGCAATGAACAGGCAGAGGGTTTTCAGGGAAGTGAAACTTCCGTGTGCTACTACAGTGCTGGGTACATGTCATCATACATGTGCCCAAATGTACCAAATACACACCACCAAGAGTGAGCTGCGGGCCTAAGGTAAGCTGTGGGCTTCGGAAGACAATGATGTGCTGGTACAGGGCATCGATTCTAACAGAGGCACCACACTCCGGTGGGGGAGCTGTTCTGGGGGTGGCTGTGAATGGGTGGAGATGAAGGGTATATGGGAATTTCTGTGCCTTCCCCTCAATTTTGAATTGAATCTAAAACCATCTTAAAAACCGAAGTGAAAAGGAAAATCTGCCCTCCCCCTCAAGGCAGGAGAGAACAGGCATAGGCTCAGGCACTTCAGGAAGCCAGGAGGGTAGAGAAAAGTTCTGGAGTGCTCCAGGTCTGCACGTCACTAGTCAGGAAGCCGTGGGTGGCCGCCTCACCTCTGGGCGCCCCAGTTTTGTCACTGCTGGAACAAGACAGTGATTGTGATGGCTATGACGATCTGCACAGAAGGTTGTTGGGAAGCCCAGGACTTTCAAAGTGGTGGCTCTGGCACTCACAGGTGAAGCAAGCCTCTCAGTCAAGGCCCCCACATATGCCTACGTGACACAGATCCACCACCTCGCGGATCCTACCCACAGGCATGCCACTGTTGGAAATTCTGCCGGCCAACCAAAATATGCTCGCGGCACAATAAGCCGAAGTGACAGTAAAAATACAGCCTAGGAACAGACAGAGCAGCATGGACACCAGTTGTAAACAGCTGGCCTGCCCATCCAGGTGCATCCCACAGGACCCTGCTCTCGGCAGTGAGTCACACATGTGCAATTTTTCGTGAACAAAAGACCCTCTGTCCCTGACCATCGGCATTTCGGATCAACGCCAAACTGAACTGAACATGTTGTATTGAAAAACAAAAACCCACCAACCAAACCCATAGAATTTATCTCATGCAGCCTGCACTTTACACTTTTCAAAGTTAGGAAAATAGCTCATGAGTCCCAAGAGTTTTATGTGAAACCCAAGAATTCTGGAAACCCCCAGGTTTGAATCTAGAGATCTCTCCTTTTTCAGTTCTCTACTTCCTTGCCTCCTTTCCCCAGCTTTTCCCACCTACATAGATACCTCCTCACTCACTTGTCCAGCATATGAGCCAAGAAAAAGCAGAGTCCAGAATCCCTTCCCTTTAGGACCTCGCAGTTAAGCGGGGGAGTCAGACATGTCTGTAGACTATTAGAATTCCAGGTGTACGATATCTGCAGATGCAGAGACATGGAAGCCCTGGGGAAGGTGAACTACCTAGTGCTATTGGGTCATTCAAGAAGCATTGAGAGAGTACATGATGTTCGAGTGGGGTTTTGAAGGGTCAGTAGGAGTTCACTGAGCAGCAAGACATAGGTTCGGGGAGATGGATCAGAAAACAGGCTAGATCCAGGTAATGGAAAGCCTTGAATGCAATGCTGTAATGTTCAGATTTCCATGGGACAACTGAGAAATGTGGGAGCTCGCAGGGATTTGGTTCCCCCCAGCGCACAAGTCAAGTAAGCCAACGTACATGAGCAGGCCTTGGAAGAGTGAGCCAAGAGCTGCCCCCACAGTTCACTGTTGCTATGAGTCTACAACTCAGTGAGCTTGGAACGACCATGCCTTTGGATGGTGGATATGGATGTTGCTATCATCACAGTCACAAGGAGCCACCATCTCCACGAAGGAAAAGCTGCACTGCAGCTCCCTTTGGTCTTTCAGGGACGCAGGCCACAGCGTGTTTTCTGCCATGTCTATAAAAAGTGCTTCTAAACACTGTATTAGCAAAGTAGTGGTGTAAACATCACTTTTTTCATTTCAGCACCCCATTTACCCAATGGGCTCCAAAATCCCATTTCTACACAAGCCTGGCTGGGTTAGGTTCTGAAGTTGGAAGACTGGGTGTGAGGTGACACCACTCTCTACAAGTGGCTGTTCAGCCCCGAACACACCCACGTCCCTTCTGGAAAAAGGAGCACACATAAAGGACAACAAGAGGCCAGCAGGAGGAAGCAACAAAGTCTGAGTGTGAGAATGCTGTTTGTTTATTCACTGAATCACTTGTTCACTGACAAGCATTCACAGGCAGTGCCCTGAACTCTGTCCTCCAGTAACTCCTGGAGAATGGGGGACTGGCTAGCACGAGATGAGGTGAAGTGCTACAAGAAGGAAGATCATGGGGATAAAGAAGAGAAACATTGATTCTGCTCAAAGCAGGTTCTGGAGAAATGGGTAGGGGCTTGCTAGGCCAAGGAAATGGAAAGGCATCCAGGGCACGAGGAAAACATGTCTAGGAATGGTGGGAAGAGGGTGTGCACAAGGAAGAAGGTTGGGCGATGAGATCAGAGGGCTAGACTGGTTTGGGAAGAGCTGGGAAGGCCATGCTGCAGGTGTGGGTTTTGTCGTGTGGCTGTGGCTGTGGCCAGGCCAAGGGGCGGGCTAGAGATCTGGGAACAGGAAGAGGACAGGTGGGGGCTCCTCCAGCCAGGGCCTTGCAAAGGAACTGACCGAGTCCAGGGAAGAGGGCTGAGAGGCATTACATGATGGGGCATCTGCAAATTCTGTGGTCTTCTCTGTAAAACGGAGTGAATTTATGCTGAACATGCTACAACGTGGCTTAACCTCAGAAACATGCCAGACACAGTGGCCTCACAGTGTATGACTGCACTTACATGAAACATGCGGAATAGATAAATCCATAGAGACAGAAAGCAGATTAATGGGCTGGGGGATGGGGACAGGGAGTGACTGTTAACAAGCATAGGGTGGCCCCCAGAGGTGATGAGAGTATCCTGGAACTAGAAGTCACAGTTGCACAGCTTTGGGAAGGTACTAAAGGCCTCTGAATCGTATAGTTAAAAATGGCTAATTTCCCATTACGTGAATTTCATCTCAATAAAGAAAAAAGTTCTAAATAAATATAATGAACTCTGAGAATTTGACAGACCCCAGGATAACGGCGGGTGGAGTGGCTGGCTTACCCCGGGGTCACTCCCCATGCAGGTATCCAGGCCCAGCAAGATTCCCGCCCAGCAGGACTCCTGCACAGCCAGCCAACGGCAGCCTCCCTTCCCTGGACAGGGCGGGGGAAGAGAACTAGTATCTCAAGGGACCCTTCAGAGTCCATTTCGTGGCTGAAAATCATCTCCTGACACGTAATCATGTGGTGGTAAATCAGACGAAGGATGATACCAGGCCGGCCTGTACACTGTACAGGACAAAACAGCATGTTTCCAAGACCGGGGCCTCCCCCGCAGGATGCGCAGGGCCACTGTGCGCTGCCGCAATCCATAGGCGTTGCCATGCTCTTGACACCCAATCAATGGGCCTCAACAGTGTCCATGGAAAACTCTGTGACCACTACAGAACGACCCACGGCCAGGCCATTCTTCTGGCAGACAGAAGGATGGTTTTACATGAACGCACGCCCGTGCTCAGCTTGAAATAATTAATCTAAAACCTGGATTAAGAGTCTGTTTCCTGAGCTTCAAACTCACAGTTTATTCAGTCATCAAATATTTATTGAGCACTTCCTGTGCACCATGAAAGTGCTTCCGGCATGGTCTAGGTGGTGGGGACATGTCATAAACAAAACAAAGCTCCTCGCCTTCATGGAGGGCTCACGCTCTGGTGACTGCCTGCTGGGCTCCACCACCTGAGGCCCTCCAGGTCCCTCCAGATCTCCACCCAAGCTGCACCCACCCAGTGGGTTCTCCCTGCTGTCTTCTCAGGCCCGGTTTGTGGCAACCACATGTACTAGTTGACCACATGCAAAGCCTGACTGTTTGGTCTCATTCAATAGCCCCAATCCCTGAATTCAATTAATCACCAGGGTCAGATCCAGCTACTACTTGCCCCTTCAATTCACCCACGTTGTGCTACACCCTCTGTTCCAGTTTCATCTCCTCTCATTTTACTTGAGAATATTGCAGAGGCTGCCTGTCTGGATTTCCTACTTCTAGTCTTACTCTCTTCATCTCTCTACAACCAGAATACTGCCACCAGAGTCTTCCTCCTGAAACACAACTCACTTGTCTAGTTCCTCTGCAGTGACTCTAGACAGCCCTGCTTTGCCTTCAGAGATCAATTCAGCCCCTCTGCCCTGTATTCAGGGTTCTGTGAGGTTCCTCAGATGCTCCGCTTTTTCCTGGAGCCCACGGGAGAAAGGTGTACATGAAATACCTGTGCAAAGACAGAGAGGAGCTTGGGCCCAAAGAAAAAGTATCCCCAGTAAACCCAAACTGGGGGTAACAGTGAAAAGAAGGAATGCTGAGACAATGGGCCTCTTTGGGGCAGCTGGACGGCCCCCTCCACGTCTCTGACCCAACTGGCAAGCTCTACTGACAACTTCCATTGCGTGCCAGTCCTTCTCTCTGCCCAGGGACAAGTATTACCAATGATTTATTTTTAAAAAGCAGAATCGGGCACTGATTGAGAAAGAATTCATATTTAGCCCAGGACAGTTGCTCCACAAACAACAGGAATAGACTGGTGGCCGATCTCAGTCAGGGTCAAAGAACAGAGCCTCTTTTGCTGCCATCTGGGACCACAGCTGTATGGGAGGCACGTAGCTCGACCTCGGGGCCGTGCTCATGACACGGTGGGACGTTCACACAGACATGAGGCGCAGGACTTTCCCAGCACTGCCCGCCATCAGTGGGGAGACAAAGGGGCCAGGCAGCCCAGATGCTGGCAGGGCCCCATCTGCAGCCCCAGGAACAATTCCCTCTTTCACTGCCCGGTCAGGCGGCCAAGGTCAGAGGCAATGCCGGCCAGAGCTTACCCTCCAAGTGCCAAGACCCTTTAGAAAAATTTTCATACTTTGAGCTAGAAATGTCTCCTTTTTCCCTCGCTTTAAACAGACCATTCAGAATATCCTTAGCCTTTTTCTTGATGACATAATCGTCATTCAGAGCATCCGTTACAGCACACTGCCACCATCAGGAGCTCAGGGAGCAACGGTGCACTGCAGGCCCCCACGCACACTGTCCCCAGTTGCTGTGCACTTTGTGTCTTCACTTCCTTCCTGTCACTTTCCCTCCTTCCCTCCAGACATCACGCTGCCCGGAGTTTCTGCTCTCCGCGAACATGGCAGTGCCTGCAGGCCCCCTCACTCCTCCTAATTCGCTGCTTCTAATTCGTGGTCCTGGAAACCTAAGCAACACACCTGTCAGGGCAGCACCCAGGGTGCGAATGGATAAACCTGGGAGCTCTGTGTGCAGCAGCTGCCGCCTCTCAGGAAGCTTCCTCCCGGTTCCGGCCTGGGTCTGTGGTTGGTGTGCCTGTCAGGAGAGGGGCCTTGAAACAAGTGGGGTGTTCTCCACTGACTCCAAGAGCAGAGGTCCCTGCAACTGAAAAGCACTTCCCTTGAATACCAGGGAGTAATCTAGGGCCACACACTCTGCCTTTTTGGGCAGGCCTTTGATTCTAAGAGGGACCCTTCTCAGTCCCCATCTCTCGGGCCCAGCCTGCCCTTCTCAAGCTCCGTCCGATAAGTGACTTTGTAAAGAATCGAGTTGGCCCCATCTGGCTCAGAGAGATAAGGGCTGAACTGGCAAAGGACAAACAAACATCTCAGGAATGGCCCCTCGGTTTCCAGGCCCTCTGAGGAGGAAGCAGAGAACTGGAGCCAAAGGCCCTGGGCTCTGGGAGTCACATTCCCTGGGTTCAAGTCCCAGCTCTTCCATTTTGGAATTGCTTGCTGTGTGGCAAGTGATTCTATCACTCTGGGCCTCAGTTTCCCCATCTGTACCTACTTCAGAGTGTTACTGTGAAGATTAAAAAGACAGCGTTCATACAAACACTAAGCTCACCAAGTCCCCCCTCTAGGTATTTAGCAAAAAAAACCCCTGGAAACACAGACTCAAACCAATACTTGTACAATAATGTTCACAGCAGTTTACTCACAGCAGTCAAAGGGGGGAACAACGGAACGTGCGCCAGCGGATGAAGAGATACGCCACAGGTGGTCTAGCCGCTGTTCAGCCATAAAGAGAAACGAAGGCTGATATGCAGCACAACACAGATGAACCTTGAAGACATCGTGCTGAGCACGGAAGCCGTCAGGAAAGACCACGACGTGTGTGACTCCACTCGCACAAAGTGTCCAGAACAGGTGAAGTCACTGGGACAGAGCACAGGCTGGTGTCACAGGCTGGTGTCACAGGCTGGCTGGGGGAGGGGAGCTGGGAGAGATGAGGAGGGACTGCTAACAGATACGAGTTTCCTTTGAGGATGAGTGAAAATGTTCTGGAAGTAGACAGAGCTGGTGGGTGCCCAACATTGTGAATGTAATAAATGCCACTGAATTCTTCCCTTAAAAATGGTTAAAATCTTATTGTGTGGATGTTATATCTGAAGTTATTAAGAAGCCTTAGCTCAGTGCCCAGCAAGCACACTGCTCACCAGGACAAAGACTCTGATGCCCAGAGACCTGGGCCCCTCCCTTCACTGAGCCTCAGATTCCGCGTCTGTCCGTGAAAAGCCTGTGACAATGGCCATGCCCTCACAGAGTTGCTGAGGTGATGAAATGAGGCGAGACATGCATGTGCTTAACACGGTGCCTGGGATGTGTGTCCAAATATACTTAGTGCATGAGGGTGAGGGCAGAGATGAGACCCCTCGCTGGCTAATGGGCCTGGGGAGGTGGGAGGGGGGGGATGGGGAGGGGCGCAGCAGCCACAAAGACTGGGTGTGGGAGCTGATAAAACAGGTGTGTCTGGAGGCGGTAAGGAGGTCCCTGCCCGGTCCCCAGTCTTCCTTGCTTACAAGGATCCTAAGAAAAGGGACTCTTTGGAGCCCAGACACCGGTTCTGTTCTACCGGAAACATCTGCTCCTCAGCAAGTCAACCTGGGCCACAGCCATTCTAACTTACCTCTTTGTAACCCTGTCATACCATTTTATTTTACTTTATTAAAGTGGCAAAACACTTCTTTCAATGAAATCTTTGCTCGGAGGCCCACCAGGTAAAACATACGGCGGACGCCGCGCAGGGAGCAGCAGTGCCCCGCAGGGCCTGGGCTGACACCTGCAACCTCCGCCCATCCTGCTCTGGCTCAGGAACAACTTCCTTCCCTCTTCCTCATGAGACACCCAGGAACTGACAAAGTTTCTGCTGATTCCTTCAAGAACGAGGCGCAAGGTGAACCATTTTCACTAAGGGACAGAACTGCTTTCGAGTTAGACACTTTTCCAAAGTCTAGAGCACTGTTATGGGGCAAGGAGAAGGGAAGGGGCTGGTGGGTGGCTTAAGCAAGCAGAGCGGGGTGCAGAGGGTGCAAGGCAGAGAGCTGGATGTGAGGGTCACTGGACCCTGAGAGCTGCCTGGTGGGCGAGGAGCCCCAGGAGGTCCCACCACTGCCCTCGTCTCATTGACTTCCATCAGCACTGTGTCCTTGTTAACAGATGACCCGCAACAGCCTTATGAGGCAGGCAGAACCGCCCCCATTTCCCTGCAGAGAAAACTAAGGCACAGGGAGGTCAGGAAACCTGCCCCATGGTCATCCAGAATGCTTCTCTGAATCCAGGAGGAAAACAGAGGCTCAGGAGGGAGATACAGCTTTCCTGAGCCAACGGTGCTGAGCAAACCCAGAACAGCTGTCTCCTGACTCTTAGCCTAGAGCTCCTTCTCCCCTACCCCACCACCCAGCACAGAGCAGAGAAAGACGTAGCTGGAGAGGTCAGCTGCCACCCCAAAGGATGGGACCTCACAGGCCAGGGCGAGAGTGGCTGACTCCAGGGCAGCAGGGGGCTTGGGCTCCCCTCTGCCATCAAGCCCTGAGGACCAGTGGGAAGGGAGGTCTGGCTAACATGCAGTGGTACCTCCCTCCAGCCAGTGTAGGCAGGGAGCAGGCGTTGCTGCCTCCAGGTCACATGGTCCCCGGGGATGACAGCCACCCATGACTGCACACAGCCTTTTGTGATGTCTCCCACATGGAAAAGCCCAAGGGGTCCTCTCAAACTGGTCAGGAAGAATACCCTGAACATCAGCCCATCCATGAAGACTTCATGCTTTCTGGGCTGAATGGACCAGGGGAAGAGAGGCGAAATTCACAAGAACAACTCTCTCTAACGTGGGTTCCAAGACTAGATCTTCTCTCTCTTTTTTTTTTTTGGACAAAAGAAGGGAGGGAGGGAAGGAAGGAGGGAAAAAGGGGTAGACGAATACATCTGGAGACCTTTCTCCCTTTTACTCCCTTCAACGGCGGTTCACGACTCACAGTAACACATTGAAGGCCCTGAGAAGCCCTGCAGCCCAGAGGCCCGTCTGTACCTCTTCTACACGAACACTGCCAAGCCCCTGGTCTTCATCCGTCACTGGGACTTGTTACTCTAACTTTTGGCCAGCGTCCCTACGAACATCACTGAACAAAACTCACTTTAGCAAATGCTGGACTACGACACTCCTGGCCCCCCCAGAAGGCAGAAGTTAGGGATGAGCATCGACAAATTTCTTTACTTGGGAATGAGCCCTCCTCAACTGCAAGGAAAAGACCACTGCCCCTCTTAGGGCACTCTGGCAACACTTCCTCCATTCTCGGAAAAGTTCGAGTCCCTCAGGGTGGCATCTGAGGCCCTTGCACTCGGGTGCTGGTATCCTGTCTGCTTCTCCTGCCGTGGCCCTTCCCTCCCCTCACCTGTGAGGACCTGACTGGTCCCAGAATTCCAAGCTCAGGACCCACTGTGCCTCTGGCAACAGCCCTTCAGAAAAGCCCTGGCACAGTCACCTAGGCTCACTGGGCAGGGGCGGATTCTCAGAGAAGGAAAATCACACATCTCTTTCCCAAAAGTGTACAAGAAAGAGGAAGTGGTGGGGCAGGGGGGGAGGCATGAGCACTGTGAGTGAGCTTGGTGCTATGGCGCTCGTCTCAGATGAAAACAGAGGCTGACACCCCAGCCAGGACTCCCCTGGCGGTCCTGGCCCCTGGATGGAACCTGCCGGCTTCCTGTCTGGTCACACAGAAGGCTCTACCTTGGTGCTCCAGAAAGAAGCCATAGAATGGGTTCTCCGGCTCCTTCCCTGCACTCAGACAACTCCACTCTCACTTTCCGAATAAAAGTCTATGGCCTGTTATTCCCAGCAGAGGCACTGAACACTTAAAACATTCCTCTCCTTTCCTTTCTGAAGGCAGGAGGTTACACACTTGGAAAGACCCAGAACTCACACGACTCAGGGCTAGGATGGTCACTGACAAAGTAAGACTCAAGTAAGCTGTAGCCAGTGTGACAGAGTCCCTGGGGAGAGCCTGGAAGAGACCTTACCCGTGATGTCTTTCCCTCTGAAGGAAATGCTGGTGGTGGTGGTGGTGGTGATCGGGTGGTGATTGGGTGGTGATGGTAATGATGGTAGTGCTGATGGTGACGGTGATGATGGGGTGATGATGATGGTGATGGTGGGGATAATGATGGCGGTGATGACGTCAGTGGTGATAATGGCAGTGGTCATGGTGTTACTGTGACGTTGGTGATGGTGATCACAGCTTCAATGGAGAACAGCCTCCCCTGGGGCCAAGTGCTACTTAAACTTCACCAAACTTAACCCCTGCTATGACCCTTCCATTTTCCAGCTAGGAACACCAAGGCTTGGGGGTCCTGGGACATCTCAAACCCACGGTTAGTAAGTCATGGGAGTGGGACCCCCCAGCTGGATCTGTCTAAATCGACACCTGTGCTCTTACCCAGTGTTCTACATGAGACTCGGCTCACGTGACTCAGCAGCACACTGTGCTTGTTACGACACCAGGCTCTTGTAGCAGGCTGCTGGGGTTTGAATCCTGCCTCTGCCTCTCACTGGCTGTGTGTCCCTAAGCAAGTTCCTGAACCCCTGTGTGCCTTGATAGCTCATCTAGAATGACCATAGTAATACAGTATTTCATCAATTCAAAGATGCACAGTGCAATCCCCCTTAAAGCTGATGGAATAGTAAACCTTTGGCCGCATTCTTTTCTCTCTAGAGGTACATAAGAAAATGGGGTCTCTTACAAGCAATGGGGTCTCAGATCTCAGATTTCAGGTCTCAGATGAAAGATGGTAGTACCCAGTGAGTGCTGAGAATGCCCCTGGCATAAAGTAGGCTTTTATAAACATTTGCTCTTCTTTCAAACATTTTAGAGTTTAAGCAGTCTACAAAATTTACTCAGGTATTTATAAAGGAATCGAAATGTTCAAACCTTGAACCAGACCCTGTGCCAGAAACACGCCCCTCCCTCCCCTGAGAGACCATCACAGACCCCTGCCTACTCTCACACCCCATCAGAACCCAGGCTCACATGGTAAGGAAGGGCCAGAGGCCAGAACTCAGCTCGGAACTGCTAAATGCCCACACGCAGCACTGCGGCGTGGGGCTCCCCCAGTGTCGTGCCGGCAGTAGTTCGAGTGTCCCAGAGGGCCCGGGACGTGAAGGGGGGGAGCAGGGTGGTGAGTCCTGGTCCCAGGCTGCGGCCTCCAGGGCTCGTCATCTTGATGTTTACTCCACACTAATGGATGAAGTCAGCCTCCATCCACGTGGGACCTTCCTTCCTGGGACCTAGATGATCACCGTGGAGATCTGCCAGCTCGACTAGGAGAGCAGTTTTCTGTTCCCTGCATCCTTGCATCGCCCCTGCTAAGCCTCCTGGAGTAGCTGGATCAGCGAGAGCTTCAGAACCACCTCCACCAGTGGCATGGATGGTGAGGGCAAGGGAGTCAATGCCAGGGACAATTCAGTCCATACCGGCTTCTCAGGAATTGTTCTGAGCCTGGCACAGATTCAGAGGTGACCTGGAGATCCACCAGGGCACAACCTGGGCTCAACTGCTAACATTCTCCATGCCTCAGTTCCCTCCCCTAAAAAGTGGGATGATGATAATAAGCCCCTTGGTACCTTTGTTGTAAAGGTTAAGTGAGATAATCAGGATCAAGTGTTTAGCAAGTGCAGCAAGTAGTAAGTGCTCAGTTCCTCTGAGTTACATACTCTAAGTAACGTTTCTCAGGTATGTTCTGGAAGCAGCAGGACATGCTTCTCGAACTCCATAAAATGGGGGTGGTAAATATCCCTCTCTGAAGACAAAATGAGACGGGTATGGTCAAGATCTCAGAAATGCTGCCGCCTTATACAAATGTTCCTCCAGCAACCGCTTAATGAGCACCTTCTGTGTTTCAGGCCCCAGGGACAACACAGCCCTTGCCCACCAGACCTCACATTTGATCCTTTCCAATACTCGGTACTAGCGGTACAGGCACCAACCAAACAGAAGTGTGACTGTTTACTCATCTGTCTGTCTCTCCCCTGGGTCTGTGAACCCCTGACAGCAGGGACGGTGGCCTGTCCCCAGGGGTCACCCATGTGTCCCTGGCATCAAGCACAGCGTCTGGCACATCAAGCCAGCTCACAGATGGGAGAAAAAAATGAGCAAAGGTGAGGGACTATTTCAGGTCAAAATCAAAGCCTCTTTCTTACAGAACCACCACAAACTCCTCTCCAGCTATTTTTTAGTGACTGAGAATTTCCCAATTTGTCCCATACGAAAGCCTCCAGCAGCCTCTCAGTTTTCGTCAAACCACCACCTTTTCCTGATGGGTCATGCAGACACCATGAGCCCAGGACAAGCCCGCCCAGTTCTGTGGGGCCAGCAGGGCCTGGTGCCAAGCCTGGCACCCCTTCCACTCCCTCCTGCCTGCCAGTGGGAGGACTCCGGGGACTGAGAAGGCTGTCAGGGCCAGGTGATATGCAGCCCCTAGTTGGGCCAAGGGGTTTAGAGGGTGTTGAGGGGGGTGGCTGGCAGTCTAAGCAAAGGGTTGAGGGATTACCAGAAGACCTGCCGACGAAGGAGGATATACCGCTGCAGGAGGGTGCTGAACATGGGAAGTGAGGCAGGTGGGCTCCCCAGGGTCCTGCTGGGCAGCCCGGCATCTAGATCCACGCTGCCCAACTGACCTTTCTGTGTTGATGGAAATGTTGTCTGCCTGCACCATCCAATCAGTACACGGGCCACTTGTGGCTACCGAGCACTTGAAACACGGCTAGTGCAAATGAGGACTCAATGTTTAAGTTAACTTAATTTCTACTGTACTGGACAGCACAGTTATCAACTGCAGAAGTCAAATCCAGGATGTGAAGGTTAAACTGTCCCAGGGAACCAGCAGAGAGTGGAGGGCAGATGAAGAAAACCATGTCAGGGTCCTGCTCTCAGACACATGGGCTCCTCCTTTCTCAAGAGGCTCCGCATACTAACGGTTCAATCCACAACTCTGAACTCTGGGCTGAGCCTATGTCAAGTGCTTTACTTACACTAACTCAGCCAGCACAACCTCCAGGGAGGTGAGCCTGATCGCAATGCCAGCTTTACAGGTGAGGAAACTGAGGCTTGTGTCACTTGAGGGACACAGGGTTTGAATTTGGGTCTGAGCGCTCCAGAGTGTCGGCCACAATCCCGTATGGCCCCACTCTCTGCCATCACCACCACCATCAGAGACTCCCACCCCTGCTCCCAGGGCGGGGCTGCCTGCCTGCCAGCCTCCTGCCTAGGAGAGGCGGGCTAGTTCCCTTCCCAGACAGATTCAGGTTTGCAATCCCTACCCAAGCACTGTGTGCTGGCACCCCAAGCAAGCAGCTTCTTGGAGCCTTAGTTTCTTATCTGTAAAATAAGGGCCATAAGACTCCCCTCCCACGTCTGTTGTGGGGAGAACAAAGAAGTAAAAATATCTGCACACAGTAGGTGCTCAATGAACAATGGCTCCTGCCTCTTATTTGCTGCCACTATTAAAGGTCCCCCCAAAAACCAAGCAACTCTTCTAAATAATTCAAAGAAGGAACTCAAATACCTTTTAATTAGCATTCCACACTCCCACCCCACCCATGAAACTTGCAGGGGGGAGGGTTCTTCCCAAGACTGACACCCTGAATCCCACCCTGAAACGGTGGGGTTCGTCCTGTGGCCCGAGCATCCACAGAAAGAGCTGATGGGGGCTGCACGCTGCTCCAAGCAGATTCAGAGAGGATGCGCAGCCAAGTGGAAGGCTGTTTGATGGACAGAAACAAGAAGTTCAAATGGTGAGCTCAAGGTCTATGAAGCCTTGGGAAGAACATGCAATAAAGCCCGGAGCAGAGGAGGGGAACTGGCCCAAGGACTGGCCAGAACACTACATCAAAGTGTCCTGGGCTGGTGCCCAGGGTCAGGGCCAAGGACTTCCTGGTAAGCAAGTCCACCAAGGGTCTGATGGTGGAATGCTCTTCCCAATGCCCTTCCTCCCACAAGATGAAGGCTGAGGGGGATTGGGGCACAGAGTACCAGAGAAGAGGTCTTTTAAGTTCAGCTCCAACTGCTAGCATAAGAGGCTGGGATTTTTCCTGGGCGTTGAGGGAAGGCTCAAGCCTTGGGAAGCACTCCTGGCTCGGGAGGCTGGGAGGCAGGGCAGCCATCCACAGTCGCCAGTTGGGGCGGGGTGTGGCCAGCTGAGGAGATGAATGGGGTCTCTACTGGCCTGCACTATGCTCGCTAAGCTCTGTGCTGTGGTTTTCCAAGGAGGGTCCCACGTGAGCCCACATCTTTCTGATGGCCTATTCTTTCTTCAATGAATTTTGTTATTTAGAAGTTCCAGAGTCACAGAAAAATGGGGAAGACAACAGAGTTCTCATTAACCCCCTCATTCAGTTTCCTCTGCTTACATTAGTGTGGTGCATCTACCACAACCAACGAGAGAGTACCGCTATATGGTTATGCCTAACATCCGTGCTCTGTTCTACTGTCTCTGTCTTTACCTAATGGTCCTCTTCTGCTCCAGGACCCCATCCAGATCCCACGTCACCTCTGGCCGTCACGTCCCCTCAGGCTCCCTCTGTGATTGTTCCTCAGACTTCCCTTGCATGGGAAGACCTTGGCAGTGTTGAGGAGCGCTGTAAGTTGTCTGTCTGCCATTTTTTCATGATTAGACTGGGGTCGTGGGTTTTGGGAGGAAGACCCCCAAGGTAAAGCGCCCTTCTCATCATGTGGTATCAAGGGTACGTGCCGTTGCCTTGACTCGTCTGTGTTGGCCCTGACCTTGATCACCTGACAGAGGGATGTCAGGTTTCTCTGCTGCAGTGTGCTCCTTGGCAAGAAGTCACTACCAGAAGCCTCTTAAGGTAGGATCAATACTATTCCTAGCTCTTTACCACACAAACTGCACCAAAGCTGGGGTAATGGGGGCAGGGGGAACTCAGCACTCGGAGTGAGACAAATAGAACTGCTGATCCAAGTTCAAACAAGTCCCTGTGAGCAGGAGTGACATCACCATAGGACCTCAGCTGCCACACCCAAGACAGGAATCATAGGAGTCAAGCTGCAAAGTGGTTGCCGAGTCACAGGGGCCAGCAGTCTGGCCTATAAAGCACCAGGCCCCTGGTAGGGCCCAGGAGATGTGGTCCTGATTACTGGTGGCCACAGTGGGGGGCTGATGACCAGAGGTCTGAAGGTGGGGCGCTAGGGAGCTGGGAACCAGGGACATCCGGAAACAGTGAACAGTGTCTTCTTCTTCCTGTGCCACATTCAGGGACCCTGTCCAAACAGATATTTCACAAGGGAAAGCCCTTCCCTCATCCCTCCTTGCTTCTTCTCCAGGGGCTGCTGGAGCCTAAAGAAGGGAGTCCGCATAGAGACTCTCAAAATCCCCTGTACAGGACCCAGGGCCTGGCCAACTGGGCCTGAGAGAGCAGTTTGGCCAAATCCCTGAGACTACAACAAACTATGGAAAACTTTCTTTCGGCATCAGCCTCTTTAAAACCACTCCCTAATTTACAGATAAGGAAACAGGCTCAGAACCAGGCATCACCAGCAAATGGCCAGATGGGGTTCAAGCCCATGGTCTGTCACCACACTTGCCCAAACAACAGTGGCATCTGAAGCTCCACACAATGTTCTTTGTACTGACAGCGTGGGGCACTGGCATTGGTTGTTGGAATGTATGAAGCTCAGTGACACACTTGGGCACCAAGCATAGGCCCTCTCAACCCCTTCGTCAGCCACCAAGTCAGGGGTCACACAAACAGGTCCCTACAGGTAAAAACTTGGCTGTCCTTCACTCAAACTGCAGCAAATGAGCGTCAGGCCAAGCCCCTCTGTAGAAAGGGTTCAGTTTCCCCTTTGCTGGTTCTCTAAGAGAGAGACAAAAGAAGACTCCAACACAGGCCAGGTGCACAGCAGACCCTGCATGAGCAGATATTGATGGACTAAAGGACTGAGTGACTGAAAGCCGAATGAACAAAAACTGATGTGCATACAATCCACTTTGGAGCACCTACTAAGTGCAGGCACCATACCAAGCACTTTACATGTTTTTACCTATTTGCTCCATACAGCAATGCACTAGATATTATTCCCATTTCTCAGATAAGGAAACTGAGTCTCAGAGAGATTAAGTGACTTGACCAAGGTCACCCATCTGGGACATGGTGGAGCTGCACTGGTGTGTGCTGGGGCCAGCTCCTGCTGGCTTGTAGGAGCCAACTGTGCACATCTCTTCTCAGTATATACTCAGTGTTCTTCCTTTGGCCACAGTGAGAGAGTTTACACTGCAGAAATCGGCAAGCACTATGAATCAGGTGTCCCCCCAGAAAATTCACCACTTCCCAGAAAGCAGGGTCACTAGCACAGCACTGGTTGTAACCCAGGAAGTATGACTCCTCATCCAGGTTCTCCACCACCAGGCCACACTGCTTTCTCTCACACTGAGATTTCAGATATTTATGGGACGATTTCTGTCCAAACGAGCAAAAGCAGCAACAACCACCTGGCCAAGATATGGATGAGCTTCAGTAACCCAATGGCCTGCTTGACAGGACTGTCCTGTCCCATCAGCCCCTGCAGGCCATGGCTAGTGATAGTCAAAGTGAAAACCAGAGATACCAGAACCACGTGGACCCGAACCAGCATCATCTCCCTCTGACAGAGCCAGGGGCAAACAGTGGTGACAAGGGAGGCAGAATGAAGGGGACTAGTTACCTCTGGGTTCGAACTCCAGCTCTACTACTCACTACGGAACCTCACCCAAGTCACTTCACCATCATGAACCTCGGTTTTCTTATCTGCAAAACAGAACAATAAGCCTTCCCACACAGGTTATGGAGAATGCGGCAGTGTGTGCAGAACGCCTGATGCGTAGTAAGTTCTCATGAGCAGTGGCTGCAAACGTCTCAGTGGATACAGCATGAGGACGAGAGATCACAGGATGAGGTCTGCCAAAGAGTAACTTAGTTTAGAGGATGGGATTGGAGGCCCAGAGGGAGGGGCCCACAGCAGTGCTGCAGGCACAGCTCCTTCTTAGAAAATGCATTATATATCTAAATCTTTGCTAGTTTTCCAGATGAAAAATTGTATCATACTTTCTTTTGATAATTTGGAGGTTGGTGTTTTTTCATAGCATCATTGACCACTGCATTTCTCCTTTCTTTCTTTGTACATTTTTCCCCTCAGGTGGTCCCAGTTTCTTATTGATTCACATATACTTTTTGCATATTAAGGTTATTTAGCACTTTACTTGTCAAATATGCTGCAACTGTGTTTTTCCAGGTTATAATTTGCCTTTCAAATTGGTTTATGGTGAAGCTGATTCGCTTGTCTATTTTTCCACACTCAAGGGTCACTTTTTTATTTAGCCAAATCCAGTTCTCCTTTCCTTTGTGGTTTCTCTAACAGAAACAGCCAAAGTTCAGGGCTGCTGTTGATCTGCGAGGTTGATCCCCAACTAACTGGCTTAAAAGCAAGAAACAAATGTAAAAGTTTCCACTCTCCTCCCTCCTGCTCCAGGAAGCCAAGGGCTGTGCCTGGGCCTCCTCCCTGCCAGGCCTCTACTCTGTGGGGTCACTCCCCTGTCCCCTAGAGCTCCTGCCTGGCACAGAGAGAGAGTGACTCACTCCCGAGGAATGGTGCCCTCACCCTGGGCCCCAGCTGTGCCAAGACAGGAGACATGTGCCCCACGAGCTACAGAGTTTTCACTAAGCAGCCCCTCACACTAAGTAAAGCTCCCTTCTGATGTTCCCCACTTCCAGTGGGCAGAGGCTAAGCATGTGGCCAGAAGCCGTGGGAGAGAAGGAGATGGAAGTCAGAGGGAAAGGCAGAGTTGACTGACCATGCCACGGTCCACAGTCAATGCCAACAAGGGGCGAGCCCAGAGGTTCCCCCTCTCTCCCTTGTTGTCAACGCTGCCCTCCTGGGCCTTGGTCGCCATATCTGCAAAATGGGCCTCCTTCTCTATATAGTTACTGCCAGCTGAAAAAAATCTAATCTACCACTAAACAACCCAGTCTGTTCAGCTGTAAGTTCCCAGCATCCCTGAGTGAGTGTATTGAGGTTTTCTAGCCCCAGTTACACCCAAAAGAGAGCCTGGGGCAGGAAAAGACTAAGAGAACCTTCTAACAGTAACCAATAAGTCAGTGCCAAGCTAACGACTACTTACTAAGTGCCTACTATGTGCCAAGGGCTAGAGTTACAGTAGTGAACAAAACAGCAAATATCTCTGCCTTCAGGGAGCTGACAGGAAGCCATGTGGTAAAACAAACGTGGATCCTGTGGAGAAAACACGCAGAGAAAGGGCGGGGTGCGGCCCTGATGGCAAAGTGGCACTGGAGCAAGAAAGGGAATTTCAACTTTGCTCCGAGCCAGGCAAGTGGCACTTCACATGCAATGTCTCTTGGATGATGTTCACACACCCCTGCCGTGCCCTTGTTCCTACACAGACAGAAGCACAGACAGGCCCAGAGAGCGGACATCCCTTGCCCAAAGTTGCACAATGAGATTTCCAACTCAAGTCTATCTTCCTCCTCCAACCACAGGGCTAGGACTTCAGGGTAATAAGTTAATGCTCCTGAGGCCATGTTATTTTCCTGACATTCCATGAAAGGATGGAAAGAAGGGAGCCCCACCCTGCACCTGCAGTGCCCCCACATTGGTCACAACACACTTCAAGGACAATTAAGTCCCTCAAGGGACCACAGATACAGCAAGTACAGCACGACTGCCACAGGCACTTCCCTGGGGGCCCTCCCACCAGGCGGCAAAGCCCCAGGACTGTACTCTGGGATTCTTCCCAGTGGGCATCTGCAAAATGGTTATGGCCTAGGATGCTTCGCCCTGATCTGGTCACATGCACTGATGGCATGTGCAAGCTGATGAATGTTCACATACATACACACCTGTGTGACTACCATCCTGCAGCCAGAAGGCTCCCTCAATGCCCCTCCCTGGTCAACACTCCCTTCTGACCTCTGTCACTATAGGCTAGTTAGCCTGACCTTAAACCGCATGTAAACAGAATCATGCGGCCCTGACTGGTATGGCTCAGTTGTTTGGGCATCGTCCCGCAAAGCAAGAGGTCGCTGGTTCAATCACATGCCTGAGTTCAGTACTTAGTCTAGGCATGTATGAGAGGCAACCAATCTCCCGCACTGATGTTTTCCTCCCTCTCTTTCTCCCTCCCTTCTCCTCTCTCTAAAAGTAAAAATCTTTTTTAAAAATAGAATCATTCAGTATACACTCATCTGTGTCTGACTATTCAACATAATGTCTGAAACTCATCGGTGGTGTGTTATTTTTTCATTGCTGTATAGCATCCCACTGAGTGGTTATGCCACAATTTGTTTATCTATTTTACTACTAATGGATACTGGGTTTTTCCCCAAGTTTTAGGCTATTATTACTAAGGCCACTCTGAACATACCTGTTCATGGCTTTGCACTCAACTCTTTTGAGAATATGGCTGGCAATAGAATCGCTGGGTCTTAGGAGAAGCAGGAATGAATATATTAGACCTTTATCGAGACCTGGTAGGTAGGAAATATGAGCCTCCTTGTACAGACAAGGAAACAGGTCAAACAAAGTGCCTAGGGTCACGCAACTAGAGAGTAGCAGAGCCAGGACACAAACCCAGCTGTGCGTGACCTCAGCTTTGCGCCTCCTCTCTCAGCCTCACCTGGGCAGGCACCCTGAGTTGGAGGACCTGCAGGATAATTGGATGACAGAGAAAGGGAGCTTGAAGGAGGATAATGCTCTTTCACTCCCTGGAAGAACAGTAAGGCCCCAATCTGTCCCCAGGAGGCTGGGAGACCAGGTACAGGGCCTGGCAGGCTGAGCAAACAGAGATGCATGAATGAGGCCTAAGTCCACCCAAACCCCAAGCACATAATTTCATCTGGAAGCAAATGCATCCAGCCACCCCGACGCGCCCTCCTTCTTGGGGAGAGGGCAGCCTCAGTCTGAAGCGCCTTTGTCTGTCTCCCCTGGAGTGTCTGAGACAGAGTGGGAGAAGCCTTGCTTGTCCAAACAAATGACAGTCAACAGTCCCTCATGTCCCCCACTGCCCGATTTCAGCCTCAAAGGGCCAACTATTTCCCCACGTCTCTCATGTTTCTTGCCTGCAGTTTCCCGTTAGCTGTGACTGCCAGAGAGGACACATTCCGGTCCTAGTCCCAAAACCTGGAGGAGGGGTGAAGTGGCAATACTCCCAGGTGACATCTGTGCAAGAGCCCCGAACACAGGGCCGAGGAAAGACGATGGGGCCAGCATGTCCCGAAGGAGCTCATGGTCTCAGGGGAGATAAACATTACAGATAAGATGTGAGTTATGTGCTACCTTCCCATTGATAGATTGGACAAAGGGCTGAAGAATCAGAGAGGAAAGGAGGCAACTGAATTCTTCCTGGCATGAGGCCCAGGCAGCACAGCTACTGTCCCCGTGTCACTTCCTCCCTTTTAGAAAACTAAATTTCCCCTCTGAATGTCCCTGCCCCCATTGGCTGCAGACTTACCATAGGAAGCTGCCATGTGTACACTATGACTCCCCAGCCTGGAAGCCATGGTGACTGGTCCAGAGGTCATATCTGCCCTAAGCCCATCTCTCCTTGGGAACTTGGAGACTGGGAGTGAGAAAGAGCAGGCAGGCTCCTTGCCGATGTGAGGCCTCAAAGCCTAAGCTGGGCACGCTGGAGGCCACATTTTAGCATGAAAGGTGCAGGAGACGCAGCAGAAATACACAGAGAAGTGGGGGTAAAGGTGCTGGGGGCTTCCAGTCCCTGCCCCAACTGCTTTCTCACGCAGTCCCTTGAGTTGGGCTTCTGTGATCTGCAGATGGGAAGGGGAAGGTTGTCTGGAGGTGGCACATTTCAGTGGGTCTTGGAAATTTATAGAGTGAAGTCTAAGAAAAAAAGGCTCCTCTTCCCCGAGTAAGTCAAGTGCCACCCAAAGAGCCAAACTTCCCTTTGGGAGGTTGGCCATGTAGCCAAAGGCATCCTTCCATGCCCAGCTGGGGCACAGACTCTGGGCTCAAGTTCACAGTACTGCCCTGACCTTGGTCCAAGTAGGCACTTTCTGTAGATTCCATAGTAACCATCCCATTTCTGCTTCACTCCCAGAAATGGGCCTGCCATCAGCCAGAATGTCTTCAGCTCTACCCTGGAGCACCCAGGTCCTCACAAGGCACACCTAAGCACCAACCCTTCACGTTCCCCACTCTGGAGGCCCCCGCTCCACCCCTGCTATCCTGGAACCCCACCCACGCACATGCACCTGGGCACATATGCATCCACTGCTTCACGATGCTCCCCTTTGCTGCATTCTCAGCTGCAAGCTCATTCTGTGCACATTCATCCATTAGCTCATGCATGTTTTATTCATTTCTTCATAGATGCCCTACTCATCAAATATTTATTGAGAACCTATTATGCACCTGACTTGCTGATTCCTCCCCCAGTGCCCACTTTCTAACATTGTGATTTGCAGGGTCACTAGCAGAGTCACCTGGGCTTGACTGTTCAAAATACAGAGCAGCCCAACCCTCTACCACCATCACCCACTGGCTCTGCACTGCCAATGTGCACCCGAGTTTGAGAACTGCTGGCCTTGGGTGCTGAGGGAGCCAGCACTGCTCCTTCTTGTCCTCATTTTTCATGCCCACGCCCACCCCTGCCCAATCGACCCTCAGGGATTCTATAAGGTGCTCAGAACCACATCACATGGAGACTAGATTTCTCCTAACAGCACTGTGGTTTTATTTCTGCTCCAAGAGCATTAACTACAAAACACTCACACACAAAGATAGACATATACACACACTATTAAGCTGAGTCTCTGGAGGTCTTCATGAGCACATCTTAGAAAAGCTCCCCCAAGAAAGGTGACTTAAGTGGGGTGTACAGGGCAATGCTGACGAAGGCCCCAGGGCTAACTAATTCTTTCTTCTTGGCCCCTCCTGGGCCACCTGACTCCCTTGCCTGTATGAGTGCTGTATTCTTTTCTCCCCTGGGAAATTTATTTGGCCAATTAAAACCTGAGCTCCACCATGATGTCACAGTCACCTGGTCTCTCCCACCCACTGGGGGCTCTCTCAGACCACACACGCCAATCAGTCCCAAAGTCCTGAAACTGCATGGTATGAGAATGGTTGAGCAGCCAGCCTTGGGCCCTGGGCTTCAATTCTGCAACTCTCTGGCCTCATGACATCGGGCCCTGCCCTGAAGGCCAGGCCCAGACACCACCAGCTGGAGCCAGATGAGCCACACTGGTCCCCAGTTGCAGTCTGTGATGGGAGTTTGATCCTTCAAAGCTCATAAATAGCCAGACAGCACCGACCTGCAGCAGGAGCAGGGCCAAAGGTAGAAGCTTTTCTAAGTATTGATCTTTTTTTCCAAGGCATCTCATCTCTGCACCATGAATCAGCATAATAACAAGAGTTCAGAATATGAGAGGGGAGGCCCGATCCCACAGCTAATAAGAGAGAACATGCCTACCAAGAGCAGTCTACAACCTGTGCTCAGTGGTATCTAGATTACCTTGAACTTCTCGCTTTAATGTGCACATGAATCACCTGGGGAGTTGTGAAAATCCAGATCATAATGCAGCAAGTTGGGTAGGGTCTGAGAGTCTGCATTTGTAACAAGCTTCCAGGTAAGGCTGTTCCCACTGGCCATGGAGCCCACCTTGGATGGAAAGCTACCTACCAGACAGAGGAATTTATTATCATTCCCACTTTCACAATGAAAAGGGAACAGCAGCTTATAGAATTCACAACCTGCAAGGAGTCACAGAGGCAGAGGAGGTGGAGCAAGGATTTGAACTTGGGACTGTGGGCTCCAAAGGACGAGCTCATGACCACGAAGCCAAGATGCCACCCCAGTCACACCCCAGGCTTTGCTATAGTCCCACTGTTTCTGTGCCCGCCATCACAGGTGCCAGCCAGATTGTGGGATTGAGGAAATGAAACCCTCTCTTGGCCAGTGCAGGCCATGGCCTGGCGAGCTGGCAGAGCCCCTGTGCAAAGAACAAGAGGTCCCTCTCCCTGCGTGGGTCAGCGCCTTGCAGGGCACGGGAGATTCCAGCCCACTCAATCCTTGACCATGACAAGGTCTGAAATTAAAAGTGCACAGCCCTCCGCGGGAGGCCCTGCTCACCAGTGCCTCAGCATGAGGTGGGGCCTCGCACTGAAGCAAGGGCTCTGGATTCGAACAGACCAGAGTTCAAATTCCACAATTACCACTTAGCCACTGTGCGACCTCGAGCAAGTGACTACACCTCTCTGGGCCTGTTCCCACATTTGGACAGTGGGGAAATGCCCACCTCCCTCGCAGGACTGGTGTAAAATTCAAACTCAGAGCCCTCTGATGCTGGCAGATTCAGCACTGGATACACGAGTGAGCCAGGCAGGGGGCCAGTGGTGGGGGAGGGTGAGATTGGGAAGAAAGGGGAGGACATCCTGATAGCCCTGCTTTGCTACATGACCCAATCCCACAGGCCACAGCCCAGTGAACGCTGTCTTGGCCCAAGTGGCCCACATTGGGCACCTGCCAAGCATGGCCAAAGTTACAGGTCAATCCCAAACGAGTCTGCTTGGGGCAGGAGGGCCTGGCAGCCAGCAGGTGGTTTCTGGGAAGACAGAGCTGACAATGAGGTCATCCGAATGGACAGCATCAGAGCTGAGAAGATCCAAGTTTGAATACTGGTGCTCTGAACCGTGTGCTGGGTGAGCCTGGCCAGCCCTGTCCCTCCACAGAGCCTCACTTGTCATGAGGCTATTACATGGGGCTGCCGTGACTCCAGGAGACCGTCCATGTATAGCACTCAGTCTCTGTGCTCAATCGGGGTAAGCTAAATTAACCATCTGTGTTTTCATCTTGCAAATGGCCTCTCCACCCAACAGCTACCGAGCTGCCCTCCAGTGGTCTCTCCCGCACGCTTACTATGCATCCAACCATGGGAAAGTCCTGTCCCCATGACCTCTAAGTAGGCCCTGAGTCCAACCACTTGTCACAGCCTCCATCAATGCTACCAAGTGGCCAAGGGTCAGCACCATCTCACCTGGATCATTACCACAGGCCCCAGGAGGTGCCCAGCATGCACCCCCCTTAGCACTGGCCAAGAGAACTTTCTATGATGGTGGGAATACTGTGTACCTGCACTGGCTAGTGAGTGCTTAATATGCGGCTACTGTGACTCAGGAACTAAATCTTCAGTGCTTTACCTTTGTAATTAATTAGGTTTACATGGCCACACATAGCTAGTGGCTATTGGAGTGGAGGTTTAGACTATTCTCCATCCAGCAGCTGAGGGATGCTTTTTAAAGCTAAGTTAGATCATGTCCCTCCTCTGCTCAAAGCCTCCAACGGCCCCCCCCGCCTCACTCAGAAGAGCGTGAAGAACCCTGGCAATGACCTGAAACCCTGACCCCCATGACCTGTGGCCTCCATTCTCTCCAGCCTTAGCTTGCTCTGTTCTGGTCCCACTGGCTTCTTTACAGTTGCTTAAACCTGCCAATCCCATCCTGCCACAGGGCCTTTGCATGTGCCCCCCACACAAACTGCCCCTAAATATCTAGTCGGCTCCCTCAGTTGAAGACTGTTCAATTGTCTTCCTTGACCCCAGTAAATGACACCTTAGTCCCCCTGCCTCACCTTCCCCTGCCTTGTTTCTTTAAAACACCAATGGGCACCTGAAATCTTATGTTTATTCTCTGTCCTTACCAGAAAGCAGGAGAGTCTGCCTATCAAACTCACTGCTGCACCTCCTGTGCCGGGAACAGCCCTGGCCAGGCCCACAGCAAGCCCCCGACAAAGACAAATGAAAGAATCACAAGTAGGACACCCAGCGCACAGCAGGTGCTTAGTAAACAGCCACTGCTGCTGCGGTCACAGCACTTCGTTATTCCTGTCTTGATTCCAGCCAGTCCCCATTCGGAGTCTGAAAGCACACTGCCTGGCCCACACAGCCAGGCCAGGTGTTGTCTTTAGCTAAAAAACAACAAAGGAACGGCACCCTCTCCTCTGCCTAGCACGGCCTGTCCCGGGGCCAGGAAGGTGGAAGCCCCCTCCCCCCCCAAAGAAGGAAGTCCTGATGGCAGCTGGGCAACAGGTGGGACTCGCTGGCCTGGTTGCCGGGTAACTCCACCCCATCACTCACAAACATGGGCACTGCAGGTTCCACTGGGAGGGGTGATGTGTTTGTGTTACATGGCCATCTTCTCAGCTGGCCTGACAGCCAGTGTCTGTGCCTTGCTTTCAAAAGGACAAAGTACTTTGTCCTTTTGAAAGGAGGAGCAAAGCTGAGAGGAATCAGAGTCATGATCCACAGGCCTCAACCTGCAGCGGAGAGGGAAAGTACGCTCAGGTTCCTGAGGGCCCACTGGGCATGGCCCACTTTCAAGAAGCTCTGGGCCACCTTGTGGTGACATGGGTTTAAATGAGATAATGCAAGAGAGGCACTTCCTGTGGTGTCTGGCACGCGGAGGAACACTCAGGAAATACGAACCACTGCTATGGTTATTACTGCTATTCTTCTGAGAGACGCCTGTCACAACTGTCGGGGCAGCCTGCCTGGCCAGTCTGCTCCACCTCTACCACCTCATTCCATGTCTTTCCCTCTTCCCCTCACTCACTCTAATCCAGGGTTTCTCCACCTCGGCACGACTGACATTTGTGGCTGGGCCACTCATTGTGGTGATGACTGTCCTGCACACCGGGAGGGTGCTGAGCAGCATCCCGGGCCTTTGCCCAGTGTTGGGGCCTCTGCCCCTGCTGACCCACTCCCCTCCATGGAAGGCTGGCCTCCCCCCGCCCTCAAGTTCTGACTCAGAAATAACTTCCCAGGGAGATGCTCACCCCAGTGCACAAAGCAGAGTCGACACAGCCCAGAGCCCTAGAAAGTTCCCGAGTTTTAGCAAAATGAGGATAACTCAAAAAGGTGAGGACTCTTCTAGGGATAAGAAGAAAGGCTGACGGGAAAAATGTCAAGACTATATCCCCAAATATTAACAGTACTATCTCTGGGTTGTGGGTATCCAAATAATTCCTGTTTACTTTGTTTTGCTTTATCTCCTATAGATAGGTATTTTGTTTACTTGTTTTTGCTAAAAAAGTTAAATTTATAAAAAACAAATAAAGGCATTTCACTCACAAAGAAAAAAGCCAGTATTATTATTAAGAGTTGAGTGGAGTAATGGCCCACTTGGGGGGGAAAAAAAACAAGTTCCAGGTGAAGGCAGTGGGGATTCAACTATTTTTAGGATCTTCAATGTGCCAAGACCACAGAACTCTGAGCCATCTCAGGTGCTGTTCCTTCTGCCACACACTCTTCCCTCCCTGCAGGGCTTGACTTGCCTCAAGTGTCAGATGAACCAGTACTCCTTCATGGAAGCCCTCCCTGACTACTTCCACCCAGATCAGACATTGCCTTTTTTAAAAAACTTTTGTATTTTAAAATTGTTTAAGATTTACAGAAAAGTTGCAAAGATAGTTAAGGGAATTCCAGTGAACTCTGGGATACCTCTCCTCAATTTCCCCTAATGGTACCATCTTTGTAACCATGGAGCATTGGTCTCAACCAAGAAACGGGTATTGGCAATGACTATTAACTGAACCCCACACTTCATTTGGACTTTACCACCGCCCTGCAGTGTCCTTTTCCCATCCCAGGACCCCAGTGTCCCGGTGACATTGGTCACCACCATTTCACCCCAGCCTCGCTGGATCCGAGGCAGTTTAGCACACCTCCCTTGTCCCTAAACAGCCTGGCAGTCGTGAGGAACTCTGCTCAGGTGTTTCTCAGGATGTCCTTCAGTTCGGATTTCTCTAATGTGGCCCCTCCTTTTTAAAAAAAAAAAGCTGTGATAAAATATATGTAACAGAATGTATCATTTTAACTGTTTTTAAGTGTACATTTCAGTAGCATTAAATGCATCCACTGGTGTGCAACCTCCACCGCCAGCTGTCTAGAAAGCTCTCATCTTCCTCAAGTGGAACTCCGTCCCCATGCACCACGCCCCGCCCTATGGTAGCCAACATTCCACTTTCTGTTTCTAGGACTGCAAGTCAAAACCACCACCAGGAGCCATTTTTATGCCCATCAGAATGGCTATTACTGAAACACCAGAAAATAACAAGTGCTGGCGAGGCTGTGGAAGAACAGGAGCCCTGTGCACTGCTGGCGGGAGTGGAAAATGGTGTGGATGCTGTGGAAAACGGTTTGGCGGTTTCTCAAAACACTGAACGCAGAATTACACATGACCCAGCAATTCCATTCCTAGGTGTATACACAAAAAGAATTCAAGCCCTGGCTGGTGTGGATCGGGGGGCTGAGCACCAACCTCTGAACCAAATGGTCACTGGTTCGTTCCCCAGTCAGGGCACAATCTGGGCTGCGGGCCAGGTCCCCAGTGGGGGGCGCACAAGAGGCAAACACACACTGATACTTCTCTCCCTCTTTCTCTCTCCCTTCCCCTCTGTCTAAAAATAAATAAAATCTTTTTTTTTAAAGAATTCACAGCGGGGGCTTGAGCAAATATCTGAACCCCATGTTCAGAGCAGCACTAGTCATAAGAACCAAAAAGGTGGGAGCAACCCAAGTCCACAGACACCACCTTTCATAACAAGCACTCCCTTCTGCCAACCAGTCCAACACCTGTCTCCCAGCCCCCACCCAAACCTCCCACCTCTCCGGGCTGGGTCTCCTTGCTCTCTGGGACATCCCAGCCTTACAGGTGTCCAGCATGTAGAACGAGCCCCGCAGGGCGCACCAAGGGGAACCGTGGCCAGATGAGGGGCCTGCTCCACTCGAGGTCTGGCCTGGGTTGTGTCAGGAGGCGGGGCCATGGCGGAGATGCCACAGCAGGGCATTCCTGCACAGGGCCTACACCTTCCTGACCCTCTGGGCTGCCAAGAAAACTACTGACACTGCCTAGTGGCTCTGGTGAAGTGGGGGTCTCGGAGCAAAGGTGGAAGAGCGAGGCTCCCTTCCCAGAGCACGGCTCTAGCAAGCAGCCCCTCCCTCCGCAGCATGAGCATCACCCACCAAGGTAACGGGGATAACCTGTTACCAGTCGTCCTCATGGGGCACCCACAGTGCACTGGACACTGGGCTAGATCAGCAGCTGAGAAGGTTTCGTTTGGACTTCAAAGCAAGTTACGGCACTGATATAATAATCTCCCCCTTCTACAGCAGGAAAACAGGCATGGCAAGGGGTATGACTCGCCCAAGGTCACAGAGGTGTCAGAATGGCTCTGGAACCCAACTCTCACCCCAACACGATGCCCCGCCCTCCTGGGGGCAGCAGGAGTTAAGGGAGCGCATCAGTGCGATTTCCAGCTCGTCACAGGCCTGCATTTTCAGGGAAACACAGGCTAAAGACAAAGACAACAGTGCTTCAACTTGGTGGGCAAGGTTCAAGTTTTAAGAGAAGTGAGTAACAACCACGAAGAAGTCCCTGTCTAGTAAGCCCTTACTGTACAACAAGGGCTTACTAGACATCTAAGGGCCACTTCCTAGCAGCCATCTTCGCAGCTCCCAAGCGGCAGGCATTATTACTAACCCGTTTTAGAGATGAGGGAACTAAGGTTCAGGGAGAACAATCACTTGCCAGGAACCTGGCTCCCCGTAGTGAGGACAGACTGTAAAATCCCCAGTGGCACTAACAGAGTTTTGTCTACTCTGGAGTGCGTGGGCAGAGCATGCGGGCAGGAGGGGCTGGGGCTTCTGCAGCACAGGGGAAGAGGGTGTGCAAGGCAGCGACAGCTGTCTGTGACGCTGGGACTGCAGGGAAGGGTCGCGAAGGCAGCCCTTCTTCCAACACTGACCCACATCAAAACTCCCTCCTGGATGTCACATTTTCTTCTCTCTTAATTTTTGAGTTTCTTCCTTACCACATTTTATTTACTCATCCATGGAAAGTTCCAGCAAAGGACCAATGTGTGTTCCAGGAGGCAACATAGCCCCATTGTACACGTTCCGGAATCAGAGGAGTTGCATGACCTTGGGCAAGTTGCTCCAGCCCTCTGAGCATCAGCCTCAGCAGTGTAGAATGGAAGGAACCCACGCGCTGCCAGGCTGCTGTGCTCCTTAAATGTAATTGTGGCTTGGGAGCACCTGGAGCAGTATCAGGCACAAGTGGCTATGTGGAGAGCTGGGGGGAATCTGAACCAGTGGACAAACCAGAGGGAAAGGCTTCATACTCTGGCAGGGGGCAGGGAAGATGAAACACAACTGCCCAGGTATCATACCCAATAAGCCACACATAACAGCAGCGTGAACCACAGAACGGCCCAGGCCCTGTTCCCAGCTCGGTGCTCTCTCCACACTCCCTCCCTGACTGACAGGCCCTTTCCATTCAGGGGATCTGGGGCCTTCAGGGATCCTTGCAGATCTGCCTGGGGCAACTCTACCCCTGGAGGCCTGGCGGTGGTGGTAGTAAGTCTGTGGGGTCACTATCTCCGTGTGCCCCCCACCAGGTCTGAGGTCTGCTCCCCAAAGCTAAACCAGGAAGGAAAAAATGGTCTCACTTAAGCCCAGGGGAACCTTGATTTCCGCAGAGCCACTTTGACCACTTGAAGAAAAAGGAACCAGGGGTATTTTTTTCCATGTTGCTCCATCGCATTTCCCCCTCCCTGGGTGAGTCCTGCTGCTGATTATAACTGTGACCACATTGGAAATATTTCTGGTGGATTTCTGCAAGAGGGGAAATGGCAGGCTGTCTTCTCCCTCTGGCTTTGGGCTGGATGCTGCAGACCTGAGATGAGGTCTCTCAGTGTGGGGTGGGAAGCAAGGCTGGGGTGGGGGTGCCAAGCTGCCAGAAACCAGGCGGAGGGACCAAGGTGAGAGAATGCGGAAGTAAGGCACCCTCCCACTGTGGCAGCGTGAGGAGGGCTTACCAGAGACCCAGGAATGCCCAGTGAGGAGGGCTTGCCAGAGACCTGGGAAGGCCCAGTGCCGCCTGCTGCTGGGCCTTCAAGCTGCTGAGGGTTTAGGGGGAATTCAAATGTATTTTAAAAGCACTACCATGTCTTGAGTTCCCAGTAAGTGCTAGCAGGCACTGTGGTAAGTAAGTACTCTATGCTTTGGTTGGGGTCTTGCGGGAGTCTTGCCGCTCGTTATAATCATTTCCATTCCACAGACACAGAACTAAGGCCTGGAGAAAAATAAAGCGGCCTGACCAGGGTCAAACAGCCAGAGAAGTGGCCACAGGAAGAGATGGATACCTGTTGATGCTGGTGACTGAAGTAAAAGCATGTGCAGTGACCATCCTGAGTCAGAGAGCACACACTGGAGGAAAGTAGAGATGAACTAGATTAGATGTAGGTATTTATTTGCCTGTTTGGGATTTTGCAAATCTCATCTCAAGCACCTGGAAGTGTGTTGTGAAGAATTCTGCAGCTGCATCTGGGCTCAACAGGAAAGAGTGGTGACTGATTATTGATGTCTGCCCTGGACACAGTTGTGGAAGTGGTAGAACAGATGCCCCATTTATCATCACTCATCTACTGCACATCTTCCTGATGCAGGATGTTTCTCTGAATCTTCCTGCTCCTTAGCTTCCCCTTGCATTAAATGAGCTCAGGCACAGAACAATACACCTTGTGAAGAAACACCTTAAAGGTGTAGAAACACTTTTTGAAGAGGAAGATATTTTCTCTGAATGTTAAACTAGTTACATACCTGGTATTTGTTAATTCAGAGGTAAAACTTAATTCTTACAGGAAAGTTAGTTCCATTAACTTATATTTATTAGGCACTGATTATATCTGTGTCCTCACTTAGCAGGGAGACAATTAACTTAATAATTATTTAATATGGTTGCTGGAAAGACAGGTGACCACATCACACTGCTGAAGGGGTGCTCTCTGTCTCCCTGGCAAGGATTTGTTTCTGACATGGAAAATTACCTTTCTGTCCACAGACCACTGGGCACACTTGCACAGTGGCTCTGGGGCCCAGGAGGGTGAACACTGAGGAACGTGGGCCCGAGATGTAAAGGGGACCTTGGGAAGCTGCAGCACCCGAGGCCAAGGGTGGGTCCTCTGCCAGCGATTGTCTCTCTCTGCTCATTAGAAGCTCATGCCTCATTCTTTGATTTTTCTGCCCTACGGAGGAATCTTGGCCATGCTGCCTATAGCTTTTGGCAAGGGGTGACAGCACAGGAAAGAGAAGACGCAAATGGCACCTCCAGGGCTGAGAGGAAAGGTGTGTTTGAAGCCGGCAGAATACGCCCAGCTTTTATCTCTAGGCTGTACTTAGAGGTCTTGCTCTCCCCTTGCCTGAGCAACCTCACCCACCGCTGTGGGGGGGCCACAGCGTGTGACAGTCACCTCCCCTGTTCGAGGCTGGCACCAGGACCAGCAGTGGGGTTTGTTTGGACTATATGTTCTTCATCAGAGGAGTCTGAGACAATCTCCCTTTCTGGCCAGAGGAGGAGGAAGGCATCTCTGAGGCCTGAACTCCCCCCCCACCCCGCCCCCCAGTGCAAACAGCTGAACCCAGCCTGCCAGGCCCAGCTTTCAACTTTGTTGCTTTTGCAAATATGGTCTTGGGTCCTGTTTCCCACATCTCTCCAGCCAAGTCCGGCCAACCTCCTGGAGGCATGGCCTGCTCCAGGCCAGACACGAGGGGAGACTAGGACGAGCAGGAGGTTGATCCCTCCCACCTTCTAGAAAAACAGCAGGCAGAGGGGTTGAGAACAGAGTAGGCGCACCCATGGCAGGCTAAATGAGGAGCGACCAACAGAAGCAGAGAGAGCTCAGGCCCCCGGTCCTGGGACCAAGTAGCTGAGCAACCCATCTTTATGTCTTTTATTCCCCAGCTAGCGTCCCTAACATCTTGTTCCTAGGATCACAGCTGACCAGTCCTTGTTTCCCCAGGGCGGACTGGGCCACCCGATATTATCAAGTGCATCCATGAAGCTGCTGTTGAACATCGCCCTCCCCTCTGGAATGGACTGGCAGCTCCATGAGGACAGAGGGCGCATCATCCCCAAACCCCAGCACGACATCTGGTGCAAACGAGGGGCGACGGAGGAACAAGAGGGGGAGGCAAGGAGGACCCTTGGTTTCTCATATTAGGGCTGGCCCGTCGTAGGCCCCCCCAAATATCCTTGTCCTAATCCTGGGACCTCTGCATATGTGACCTTACCTGGACAAAGGGTCTTTGTAGGTGTGATTCAGTTGAGGGCCCTGAGATGAGAAGATGACTCTGAGTTACCCATGTGGCCCCATGTCATCCCAAGGTCCTTATAAGAGGGAGGCAGGAGGGCCAGACGCGGAGGAGGAGATGTGGCCACAGGAGCAGAGGTCAGAGTGTTGCTACCACAGGCTGAGAAGCGCAGGTGGCCTCAAGATGCTGGAATAGGACAAGGGAAGAGGTTCTCCCCGGAGCCTCCGGAAGGAACCCGGCCCCACTGACATCCTGACTCTAGTCCAGGGCACCCAGCTTGGACTTCTAACCTCCAGAAATATGAGATAATAAATCTGTGTGGTTTTAAGCCACAAAATTAGTGGGAATTTGTCAGAGCGGCCATAGGAAACATAAACACCCACACACGGCACTCTCGGTACCTCTGATCGGCGATCATCAGCCCCACTGAACCTACGTTGGCGATACGGCGGACATCACTAACAGCCACAGAGTCCTGGTCTCATCTTATTTCGTGGTACGTGAGAGATGAAGATTCCTGCCCACTTGAAGCCAAGCCACAGCCACGTGTCTGGTTCTGGCCAATCAAATGTGAGAGGAAGTGACAGGAGGCACCTCTGAGAACGAAGGCCTGCACCCCGACCCGAAGCTCCATGTGGAGGTACAGCATCATGAGGTGGGAGAGCCTCCGCAGCCCTGTGCCCTGACTGTGACCTGTGTGGCACAGGTGCCTGCTGACCTTCCTTGGACAAGAGGACACCTTCCAAGGGGTCCTGGGGTTGGGGTCCTTTTACGGCAGCACGGCCTCCCCCATCCGGATCAAGGATCTATCTATGAAAGCAGCAATTGCCACCCACATGCATCCTGAGGACCTGTCCACTTGAGGGGGTCTCAGCATCTCTGGAAACAGATACCACCTTGGCCACAGACCCCTGGAATGTTCCCAGGGTCCGCTGACGATTTTTACCTCAGACAGAGGAAGTCCACCTTAGTCATGGAACAACCATGAAGTAAAACCACTTCTTCCAGACAGTACAGAAGAAAAGTGGAAGATGGAACACCTTCCCGCATCTCCCACAGGGGTCCACAGGTGTCTCTGAGGCGCATGCCCACAGCCACTTGCTGCTACCCACCGTGTGACTTGGGTTTTTGTGCCTCCCTCGGGGGATCCACAAATGTCTTCTCACCTCTCAGCTTTTCTGCCAGGCTCTCTGCCAGGTCTGTGGCTGGGATTCTAGTAAGTCGATGGGCATTTTCAGAGCTTTATTATCCCATTTGTCACTGGCTAATTAGCTAGGAGTGACCAATCAGAAAACAGTGGTGAGACAGAGAAAATACTCCCCTTTTCTTGGCTTTTAGTTGCCCAGTGTTACTGAGAACCATCTGGATTTGCTAATGGAGCTGGGGGGTGAGTGTGAAACACAGGAGTGGGGTTTTCTTTGTCTGTCCTGAGCAAATGGGAGGACCTTGGGGGCTCTCACCAGGGGAAAAGGCAGTAGCTTCCCATAAGAATGCCGGTGTTGTGGTCACCAGTGGGCAAAACCAGGATCTCTGGAACTCCTGATCTCAGCCTTCTAGCAATTTCTAACTCTGACCAAGCAAGCTGTCGAAGCACAAATAACCCCAGTGAGGTCTGGCCTCTCTAGCCACTGGAGGCCATGTGACTGGGCCACGCCAAGAGCACAGAGGGTGGTATGAGACCTGCCAACACGGTCCTGCCCACAGCTGCCACAGGTTCAGAACCAAGGTTGGGAGGGGCAACTAAAGTCCCCAGGCTCACCCAAACCCCTACTGGCAAGGCCACACCTCCCCAAAGTAGGAGGCCATGTCACCTACCAACCGCCTTCTCCCAACTGGCCCCCAGCCACACACATACATCTGTCACTCATGATACTCATCTAAACTCTTCTAAGTTCCTTTCTTTTGTTCTTCCATTTCACCGACTTGAACACTGAAGCACGACTGGCCTTGCACCATGCAACAGATAACTGGCAAAGTTATGTATCAAACCCAGGCCTTTCTATATCCAGCATGTGCAGGAAGGGGAAAAGGTGAAGGGCTAACATTGGCACATGCCAGATATATTACCTCAGCATGTATTACCTCAGTCCTATGACCATGGTGTGGAGTGAGGTCATATCGCATATTAAGTGTGTACACACCTGCATGCCCATAGGCACATGTGTCACCAGGCACACATGTGTGAACACGTGTGTGGTATATGTTGATACATGTGTGCGCACACATGCCCCCACACACATGGTTTCTTAACATGGAAGAGGATGAGGACACAGTCACCCACCAGGGAGCCAGGCAGCTCCCTGTGACTGGCTGGCACCCAGGACCTGATTCAGCTCCGCGGGCCCAGGCCACCAGGTTTAGCAAAGCCAGACCTTGCCCCCTCTAACCTTTGGGGGTAGTTTCATCACTGACTGTGATTTCCAAAGATAATAAATAAATATGGAGGCCTCAGGCCTGCCCCTCAGAGCCACTTCGTCAACACCCCTACCACCACCACCCCCGACAAGTCCCAGCCCTGAAAGTCCCCCAGGTTGGATGGTTTCTCGGGGGGCACACAGCAGACTGGGGCTGGCAAGGAAAAGAGGGAGCGCCTGAGAAGAATTTCCCAACAGCCCTCAGCACAGCTCCTGACCTCGTGGGTAATAAAAGTCCAATGAGGAAAGAGCAGATGTGAAACCACCGGCCCCACATCTGCAGGGCTGGCGTGTTCCAGGGTAAAGTTCTGACTACAGAACAGCTGCCCAGCTCTGCCAGGTTAGTCACTGCCTGAGAATTTCAAATGGCTCCTTCAAACCCTCAAGCTAGTGCCCTGGTGCTACCACAGGTCAAGCAGGTTGGGCACTAGCTGGGGGTCAGAGATCCCGCCCTTCCCATCTTCTGTCTCCAGGGTCTGGTTTGTGGCTTGAACAGGCTCATGATCAATCATCAAAAGAGCTTTTTTCACTGACCACCTACTAGGCTCTCAGCCCTGGGCTGGGCCCTTTCCATGCAGGCCAGCAATATAAGAGATTTAATGGCTGAGCACCCAGGCCCACGCAGGTAGACCTGGGTTCAAATCCCAGAGATGACAGTTCAGCTCTGGTACCAGTGGGTTCCTTATCTGTAAAATGGATTGCTATTAGAAAGAACTGGACAGTAGGTGTTAAACAGGGTCCCCCAGTTGTGGGCACTTGGCAATGTCCAGACATTTTCGGTGGTCACAATGCAGGAGGGTGCTATGGGCATCTAGTAGGTCGCGGCCAAGGGTGCTACCATCCCACCATGTACAGGACAGCCCTACATCAGGGAATGATCCAGCCTCGCATGCCTGTGCCAAAGGTAAGAGATCCTGGTGTAAAGCAGCGGTCCCCAACCTTTCCGGCACCAGGGACCAGTTTTGTGGAAGACAATTTTCCCACAAACTGGAGTAGGGAAGGGGGGTTGGTTTGGGGATGTTTCAAGCACAATGCATCCAAGCTCACCTTCCACTGTGGAGCCCAGTTCCTAAGAGGCCCAGACCAGTACTGGCCCAAGGCCCAGAGGTTAAGGACCCCTGGTGTAAAGGATGCACAATCTCTGGCTCAAGGTAAAGCCCTCGATAAACGTCAGCTGCTGTGATTATCTTTAAATTGTCCCAGCAGACCTAGAGCACATTATAGTCCCCAGACTACAGGGAAGAGATTTGGGACCAGAGAGTCGGTGACTTGCTCAGGTGACAGGAAAAAGCAGAGCTGACCAGGCTGCCTAACTTCACCTCAATTCCTTTGCCTTCTACTCTCCCATGACACTTGCCAGTGGGGGACAAGCTGGCGCCAGGCCTGAGGCCCCATGGCCCTGTGGACATGCCAAATTCCCCCTCACTGCCCCAGAATCACAAGCCAGCCTTCCCGCTTCTCCTTTCTCCAGCAGTTCCGCAAAGAGAAGAGGGGCTGTTTCCCGAATTGCTTCCTTGGGCTCTGAATGGACGGACTACTGTGTCTTGACCCTGGAGACAACTCAGCAGATAATTCNCTGACCAGGCTGCCTGACTTCACCTCAATTCCTTTGCCTTCTACTCTCCCATGACACTTGCCAGTGGGGGACAAGCTGGCACCAGGCCTGAGGCCCCATGGCCCTGTGGACATGCCAAATTCCCCCTCACTGCCCCAGAATCACAAGCCAGCCTTCCCGCTTCTCCTTTCTCCAGCAGTTCCGCAAAGAGAAGAGGGGCTGTTTCCCGAATTGCTTCCTTGGGCTCTGAATGGACGGACTACTGTGTCTTGACCCTGGAGACAACTCAGCAGATAATTCCTTCCTCTTCCTCCTCCCTCTCCCAGCCCCTACCTGTTACCCCCAGCTTTTGCCCAAGAGGGCAGTCTGTCTCCAAGGCCTACCTTGTTCCTAAGAGAAAGATGCTCACCCTGGCCCTGCAAACCAGACCCTTCTCTGAGCTGGCTGTCCCTGGCTGTGGGACCCTCCACCCGCACACCCAGGGAGGGGGTCTGTCTTGAGAAGTGACAGAGGACCCTACAAGAGCCTTGTCTCTGTCTACCTCCAGCAGGTCCCTCCCTGCACACATACCCTACTCACAGCCATATAAACACACACAAGGTCTACAGCCAGGCACACTGAACACCTTCTGTCTCTCCAGGCTCTTTCTAGAGGCCAAGCCTTGATAAATGTCCCTCCTGCTTCCTGGGGCACTGTGCAACCTCCCTTTGCCCCATACCCTCTCTTCACGTGACTTAGACTTGGCTGAAACAGCCCTGCCTCTGGAGGCCAGGCCCATCTGCCCTGCTTCTGTGTGCCCACATCTCAGGGCATGCTGCCCTCTGTGTGATGGAACACACACTGGACTTCACCCGTTACCGTGAGACTTTAGGCTCCAAGGGCAGAAAGCCTTCCTGAGGACCTCACGTCGCCAGCCCAGAGCAGTGCTAGCCATACAACTTTCCGTACTGACAGAAACAGTCTGCATCTGAGCTGTCTGGTGCGGGAGCCGCTACCTACCTGTGGCTATGAAGCATTTGCAATATGGCTTGTGCCTTTAAAGAACTGAATTTTTAACTTTAGCTAAATTTAATAGCGCTGTGTGACTAGTGGCCACCATACTGGACAGCGAAGATCGAGAGCAATGCCTAGCACAAAGTGCTCAAGACCCACTGGCTGAATAAATGAGTGATGTTAATGTCCCCTCTTTATTACCCTGTATTACAAGTGTCTGATACCAATCTTCTCCAGTGAGTTAAGCTTCCTGAGGGCAGAATACAGTTCATTTTTGATCAGTGGACCTCAATAAATATTAATTGAATAAACGAATGCAGAAGTCACTCTGTGCCCTCAAAGTAAATAAATGAATGACTGAGTGGTACGCAACTTGGACCTCCTTTTCCTTGTCCACCATGTCTGAGGAAAACTGTGATGAGAAGGAAAACAGTCCACTGGGCTAGTTTCTGAATATATCTCCAGCCCATTTCCTCTTCACTAACATGACTGTCTGTCCCTCGCATCCCAGAGTCTGCCTCCCCTGGTGTCAGCAGTGAGCCTCTGCTACTAGCAAACGAGGCATCCTTTTCTCAAGTGTCCTTCCCTGCTCCCCAGTGCTGTGCAAGAAGCAGGGAGAGTCTGTCTGTTCTAGACTCAGAGGAATGAATCGGGGCCCTTCATTCCCCTGGGGCTGCCGTTCCCTACCTCCCTGCTCAGGCAGCAGAGTCCCCCAGGAGATTTCAGGGAAAATTATAACTCATAAGAATGAGGATGAATGTGAGCTTCTATTATAAATCAAGTGCCTTTCTTCCCCAACTATTGGCTGTGATACTCTCTTTAACACTGTGATTCACTGAGTGTCATCTGTGCTTCTCCCCGCACCACCTGACCCACTTCCTTCCAATGTAGGTCATGGTGGATTCTCCCTGCATTCCCCAGGTATGCCTCTAGGGAGGGGGGTGGCACCATTTAAAGGAAATTTAGAATTCTCTTACAAGCAGGTAGGGACCCTTTGCTCTCTCATGCTGCTGAGACCCAGACTTACAACTGCACGTGGAAATCCTGTGCAAAGATCCTGGGGCACATGGAAGGGCAGGCAGGCAGGGTGGTTCCTGTGCCCCACCAAGCTGGGCAGCTGGAGCTAGAAAGCTACCATTGCATGGAAACATTGCCAAGGTGGGTTTGGTGTCCAGAACAGAAGCAAATTAGTCAACTGGTAACTGGCCCCACTTTATGGTGAGCAGCCTGGGCCCACCACGTGAGAACTGTGTGTGACCTGGGGCAAGTTGCTTCTCCTGCCTGAGCCTCATTTTCCCATCTGTAAAAGGGGCATAAAGCCAGCACCCACATCACAAAGTAGTGTGGACTGAAGGCGTTCAGAGAGGTAGAGCGCTCAGCGTGGGGCCTAGCACAGAGGAACCTAAGCTTCCGCTCTTCACCCAGATGAGCACTGAGCATGGAGCCCCTGCAGGGCAGGGGCCAGACTCTGTACCTGCTCTCAGGTGGCAGGGCGGTGGGTGGGATGATGGACACATGAAGTCACACACAACGGTGCACGTGGGAAGTGTCTCACAGGAGCAGGAAGGCTCAGGAGCCTAGTGGAGAGAGGACTTGGTCCGGGCTGGCCTGGGAGGTTCACATCATGGGAGCTGGGCCAGGAGAGAGGGAAAGAAAGGGGATCCTGGCCATGGGCTGGGCATCTTCAAAGATCTAGAAGTGCACAAGATTATGGGCTTTTGGGAAAACAACAAAAGGCTGTTTGTGGCTGGTGCAGAGGGTGCCTGGTAAGGAACTGGCAGGAGATAAAAATGAAAAGACTGAGTTTGGGCCAAATCTGGCCTTCTCTGCCAGGAAAATAAGGAGTTGAACTTTGTCCTGTGTCTGACAGAAGGGTTTTCAGTGCCATTCATAAAGTTACTCAATTCTCGAGACAGGGACCACATCCCCTATGCTCACAGTCACACACACTCAGGTAGGCCTGGCTACATGCACAAAGCTTAGAGTGGAAACGGGAGCCCCCAGGCTCCAAGATAAAGCAAAGAGGATGTGTTCTGACAGCCATGTAGAGGCCCAGGAGGCCAGGCTCAGGCCGTTGTAGGGAGAATATGTTTATATACAAGAGGTTTCCTGCTCGTGCATGTATGCACACACACAGATGCATGTCCACACACATTTATCCCTTGAGGACGGAACAGTTCTAGGGATAATTTTTTCCAGATACTGCCTTTGCAGGCCAGGTCTACCACACGTGGCACCAGAGAGACTCTGCTATAAAAAACCAGTATTTTTCACTTGCACAACTTTCCAGTCTGGGCCTCGTTTTAAAATGAAACCTTCCCCTCTCCATCACCCACATTTAAAAGGGAAGTGTGGGCCTGTCTCCAGGAATCCGAGCCATGGTGCAGGAGGTGGAAGTGATTCGGGAGCCCCACGGAAGATGGAGTAATCCGCGTGGGGGACAGCTTCACATGGCGATGCCTGCACTGCTCTCTCTTGAGCTAATGGGCTGTGTCCTAAGGAGAATGGTTACCCCCAAGGAGACACTTTCACAATGACGTCTTATGCAAGGTGGATACAAATAAAAATCAGCTGGAGTTCCTTAAAATAGTTGCATTCTAAGTAAGATAAGCCTTTTCCTCTGCAACACAGTTCCTACCAGTAATTAGCTCAGCAAACCCTTTTCCTTACAAAGTAGAAGTTGAAATGGGACTTCAGGGGTCACAGCTATATGGGAGGGAGTCAATTTTTAGCCAATGAATTCAAACTTAGTTATTTCCTTGGGAGGAGAGACTGCCTAAGCCAAATAAGAATTTTTTTCCTTGTGCCAGAGAATTAAATCCCATCTTTGCTAGGCCAGATACAGAAGCCAGGCGCTGGTCTAAAATAATAGCTTGTTTTATCCTCACACCAACTGTAGATAGGGAAACTGAGGCACTGGTGGAGACAGTGACTTGACCAAGGTCACACAGCAAAAGCCAGAATTCAAGCCCAGGCCAACTACCATCAATGGTCAGACTGTAACCCCACCACCGTGACCTCCCTCTTCGCATATTCAGCCCTATCATTCTGCTAGGAGAAGGATGGGCCACATGCACACTCAGTAGGGCCCATGACAGTGGCCAAGTCCTGAGCAGCCTTGAACTTTAACATGGGAATGGCTGGCCAACACAATGTATTAGCAATAAGCAGCAAGCTATGGGGGTGGATGTGATTGTTTCCAAATGTTCTCATGGGGCCAACAAAGGGCTCTCCAGCTGTCATGTGGCCTTAGCTGTGACGGAGAAGGGGAAGGGAGCACATTAGGGCAAGGTGGACACTACGTTTAGCCACAGGTCCCACTCTGTGCCCTCTCAGAACCACACTGTTGTCAGACTCCCCAAGCCTGGCCCAGCCATCTACAAGACGGGTACACTGAGGGCCAAAAAGGGTAAGCAACTTCTCCAAGGCCACACAGCAAGCAACACTCAGAACCAAGAGTGGCACACAGTCTTGTGACGCCACTCCTGTGTCTCCCCACCGCACAGAGTCCAAGTCAGTGAAGTCAGAAAAACACTCTTTGGAATGACACCCAAACTTAACCTTCACTGGACCTAAGACAGAAAATTCACAACGCTACCTCCAAAGAGCCAAACCAGAAGTCAACTTATATAATCCGGCCATTGTAAAACATTCCTTCTCTGCTCTTCCATGCTGTGGATGGTGTTATGGGCTGAACGTCTGTGCCCCACCCACAAAAACTCATATGTTGAAGCCCTAACCCCACAATGTGAAATACTGGGAAATGGGGCCTTCGAGAACTTCTTAGGTTTAGATGAAGTCCTAAAGTTGAGGACCCCCAAGAGGGGATTAGTGCCCTTATAAGAGGAGGAGGAGACCACAGCTCACTGGCTCAGCTGCGTGAGGACACAGAGAGAAGGCAGCCATCTGCAAGCCAGGAAAAGGGCCTCACCAGGAACCGACCGTGTCGGCACTCTGCTCATGGACTTCCAGTCCCCAGAACTGCGGGAAATGGATGTCTGTTGCGTAAGTTGCCCAGTCTGTGGTATTTTGTTACGGCAGCCCGAGCACACTAAGACAGATGGAGAATATAACCCCCTGACCAAGGCCCAGAACAATCACACTCCTGCAGTTGGCCCTCCCAAATACAGAACAATTTTTCCTGCTTCTCAAGCCCAGGCACCCCATGCTGCGACTCTCCCACCCCAAGTGCCTCTGTGCCCCTGGCACATGAGCGAGGCTTGAGAAATGCCTGATGAACAAACAGGCCCAAGTTCTGGGCGAGTATCTGTGCAATTAATAGCTGGCCTCTGTTGTAACCCTCTTCACAGATAAAGATGGTTCCTGCCCTCATGGAGCTCCGAGCCTGGAGGTCTTCAACTTCGAAACCAACCAGAGCCAGCCTCCTTTGAAATGAAGAGTGCCCACAGCAGCAACTCCTCACCTTAGCGTCAACCCTCGACTGACGTGCGCACAGGAATCTCAGACAAGGCTGTTTGCTCCTGTGCCGTGTTTGAAAGTGAAAATCAAGAAATGACCTTCACATCCATCGGGGGGGGGGTGTGTGGCATTAGCAGAAGGGCCATTCTACGGAATCTGACATAGCAACAGCAGAACCAGCTGGGTCCATAGCTCGCAGAACCAGTGGTAGGGTGACGAACCCAAAATAAGTCAACCACCATCACAAAGGCAAACAGACATGGCATTTTTGCTACAAACATGTAAAGCATGTATTTGCTCTTCATCTTTCGTGGCTGGGCCAAGGCCCTGTCCTGAAAGATTACTTCACACCTCTTAAGTCTCTGCTCTTTCTCACATAAACCCCAAGCAATGTGCAATTGACGATTTGCAATTCCGGTTCCTTTAAAGATCTTCACAAGGCCACCTGGTCATTATGGCTTCCCCCACTCTTTGACGGTCTCTCACCCACAACACCTACTGTTTTCTAGCGGCACTCTACTGAGACTTTCCTAAGCATTCCGCCGGTTTTCATAAAAAGAACCACTCCCTTTTCATACTCATATTTCATAAGTTGATGTAATCTTTGAGCAAACTGTGTAATTATAGTAACACCTATAACCAGTATAATCAAGCTTGGGAGCAGACACCACTGGCCCTTGGTAACACTCCACACAGCAGCCCAGAAAAACAGTGCAGAGCTTTCCTGGAGCAGACAGTGCCCAGCCCGAGCCTCGGCCTGAGCGACTCGCAGAGGGTGTGGCGGGTAGTGTGGCGGCGTCCTAGCCAGTCCGTTAAATAAGGCCGAGGAGTGAGCCCAGGTAGAACCATACGTCATACGGCTCTACCGGACTAACATGGACACATTTCCAAAAAGTCTTCAGTGAAAAGATAAGTTGTAGAAAGATACGTACACTATAATTCCTTTTATGTTTAAATAAATAATCTCTTATATAAAATTATACATATACATTTTCTATAGAACCATCTGTTTGAACATAAATATATAGAAAAAAGACTGGAAAGATGGATTGTGGGGTAGAAACAGGATTGGTGGTGGAGGAAAGGGAATGTGATGCTTTTTTATAAGGCAACATTTTCCAAAAGAATGTTTGTTTATATTAAGTATGTAATTGTTTTACTTTATTAATCAGGAAGATTTAGTCCAGCTTATAAAACCAAAAAGCCCAGAGCCTGACAAGTATGCTGCTTTTTAAAAAACCAAAATAACACTGGAAATAATAAACATTTACCGGTAACTGGCTTCAAAGAAACAGCTGTCTGCCTGTCAGCCAGGGTTAGCAAGGCATTTACAGGCTGGAGATCTTCAATGGGCAAAACTAAAAACGGTCAGTGAATTCACCAAACCCGCATGTTCTGACCAGACACCAAGGTCAATGTATGCACTTAGCTGCCACAGCGACCAACTGCTTTTGGCTCTTGGTTTGTTTCTCCATTTAGCCGGATACGCTGCACATCTGACAAACTCACCAAGCAGCAGCACTCAAAGGGACCTTTCAAGGTGGCTGAGATTACTCTGCAAATTAGAGCACTACTTTCAGCCTCACTCACTGCAAGTATTTGTTTCCATCACTCATTCATGCATGGTTTAGTGGGTCCCCAGAACATTCTAACCATAGTGCTTAGAGCTGGGGACAGAGTTGTGATCTAGGACCTGGTGACCTAGCATACTGGGGAAACCAACCCACCAACAGACAATCATGATTTCATGTGAAATGTGTCTGTGCTAAAGCCCATGAAGAGGATTACTACCCTATCCCAGGTGGGCAGGGCATCGAGGAGGACCATGAAAGGTCCCCTGTGGAGGTGTCACTGAAGCTGAGAACTGGCGAGGAATTAAGAGGGCAAGTGAGTGAAGGTAGGAGAGAAGATGGGTCTTTGTGAAGAGAACCCTGCACCCTGAGGTGGCCAGAAGTTGGCTCGCTGAGCAAAGGAGATGGACTCCCGGGGCGGAACTGCATGGTACCTGAGGAGTTGGGGGAAGACAGGTCCCATTCCTAGCCCTGAGGCTCAGGTCAAAAACCATGAGTGTTTCCTAAAAGCAATGAGGAACCATTACAGGATTCTTGAGCAGATGAGGGGGATTTCATCATGGAAGTGCCTTTCATGCCCAGCTGAAAACACTGATTTTGCAGCCTGTGCTTCCCAAATGCCTCTCATTTTCTTCGATCTCTGTGGGCTCCAGAACATTTGTGGGAGCCCCCCAGCACAGCCAGACACTCTGTAGCTGCCCACACCCATCACCATCAGCCCCCATGGCCACCCTGGTTAGAAGTCTCCCATCATTCTGCACAAACCCTCAGACTGCGGGGCTTACGGAAACATTCACAAAACGTTCACTCTGTGCAATCGAGACACCTGCTTGGAAAATCCCGGCTGCAAGCATTTCTCTCCCTGAGGCGGCTACATCCAACTGTTTTGCTGCAAGATCCTGCATCACAAAAGGGATATCCCCAGCTAATGTGCCAGTCGAACGCACTGGAGAACCTGGGCTGCCTGCACTTGGGGCAGTCACGTCCCGTCAGCGTGTGTGTCCTTCCTCTGGGTTACCTAATCAAATTTCCTGTGTGTGTGAATATAAATACTATTGTCCTGACCCATGATGAACTTGTAAACAGACTGATTGTATCTGCTGTCATAGATTGAGGTTTCCAAAAACAGAGGGACACCATTACTTTTACTGTAATTTAAAATGAACACAATTTCCACTGGACACAGATCAAATTCAACCTTAGAAGGTACCACCACACCACCCTGTCCGTGAAAATAGGAATCAGATCATAACACAGTTATGAGATGGTAACACAGGTTTTCGATGTGACACGCTGTGTCCACCTTAACGCCTTTTTTAATTTTCTTGGGGAGACGATACTCTAACCCTCTCTTCTGGGCGCACTGAACATCAGCACAACTCGGCTTAAACGGCAGGGGACAGATCGCCACCCAGAAATCACTGAAACCAAGAGAAGCCCACAGGATGAAGACCAGACCTAGAAAACCTTATAAAATGGTAATCAAATCAACTTCCTACCAAAACCAGGCTCCTCTTAAATTCCACATATCAACTTACTCAGCTTATGAAGTAAGAATACGGAGATATATGCTAGCCTCAAGCAAATCCACTGAAAAAAACGTAGCTAACCCACCTAACCCGCCCAACCCACAGCACAGTCACTAATGACTATGAAACCAGTTGCGACCGTGTTTCCCCGTGCTCCAACAACCCCCTGCAGTCAGACATGGCAGCCTGTTCTGTGTTATACGACTCAGGCTCCAGCAGCAGGAGGCCCATCGCAGCTCCCTAGTTCATGGGTGTCTTGACTCCACGGTTTCCACAGGCAAACTATAGAGTGTGGTGGTCATGGGTGAAGCTCTGAATGAGACCGCCCAACCCCACCACTCCTGCCTTGAGACCCACTACAGAGCAAGTCAGTCCACCCACTGAGCCTGAGTTTTACCACGTAAAAATGGTGCCAAACAAAAATGGTAGTGCCCACCTATGGGGTTACTGCAGGGATGCAGTAAGATTGCACCGCGAGCACAGTGTGCAGCAAGCCCCTGGCACAGCCCCTGGCACACGTCAGTTATCACTGTCACTGTTCCATCCAGAACACCTGGGCTCTTCCTCGGACTCACCCAGCCCCCGACTCCCACATGCACTCTACACCCCACCTGCCCAAGACCACCCCCAGGGTTTCGCTCCCCTCCCTGAGAATCCTCGCTCACTCCTCTGGCTGACCTTGGCTCTGTACTCCACCCCAATGGCTCACTGTCACTTAGAACACCACAGGCCATTTCACTGCTCTAAGCAGTCACCCCTGAAACACCCATGCCTAATTCCTCTCTAGAACGTTCATGAGAGCCTTCATCTGGCCATTTCCATCCAACTCTATGTCTCAAGATCCCCGCGAGAGCCCAGGCCAACTCGCACTCTCGTGTACCCCTGAAAGGCAAGACGGGAGAGCAGGCAGGGCAGAACCCAGTCTGCACGCAGCTCTATCTCCGAGGGGCTCCGAATCTCCAGCAAGTGTCGTGCAAAGTTGCACACATATCACCTCTGCAAAAGGCACCAGACAAAAACCACACACGCTGAGTGACTGAACCTCTGTGACGCTCAGAGACAGGAAAGACTACTGAATGCAAACACAGGCCAGGAGAGCAGCTCTCCCCTGAGGTTTGGGGCATGAGTGGGGTGGGCAGGAGGGCCGGTCATTATTTTGTTTCTTGATTTGGGTGCTGGTTACAATGTGTGTTTGGTTGGCAAAAATTCACTGGGCTGGATGTATGTTATGTTTCAATAACACTTACAAAAAAACCCCAGTGACGACAGCCTGTGCCTTGGTTTCATCACCTGTAAAATGGGACACACCAGGGAGGAAATCGCACACCTACTGCTAAGGTCTGTTTGTGCTGCTTCTCCCTACCCACCTCACCTAAAGGTCATGAGCCAGGCCCCACCCTGGGGCAGCTCCAGGACGTCGTTTAGAGCACAGGTGGCAAACACAAGGTCCTCGGGCCCCATGCGGCCCGGCACCTCCTTTCCACCCGGAGGCAGTGCCGAGCTCTCACTTAACTGCTAAGGAGTAGGTACCTGTATACAGTCCTGAATTACATTCTGCCCTTTGAAGGCGACTGCGAGGCTGATGTGGCCCCAGCAAAAACGAGTCTGACGCCCTGGTGTAGACCAACCAGAGTTCGGGGCAGCGGCGGCACGACAATGAATACACTGGACACCACTGGACTGTACACTTAGAAATGGCTGAGACAGTCAACTTTGTATCATGTGTATTTTACTGCGAGTGGAAAAAAAAGATACACTATGTGGAAATATTCTAATCTTAGAGATCCATTTATAATGCCCTGGAGTTAACGACTGGTGAGAAATGCACCAAGGTGTGCCCTTGGGCTTCTATTTTTAAAATTCTTGCCTTCAAGCACAGAAAGATGAATAAATAGCAAACGCTGTCAAAAGAGAATGCAAGATATAAAATTTTATGTATTTGGAAGAACACATTAAATAAAATGTGCAGGGATTTAGATAAAGACTAAGAAAAATAGCCACGAATAACAGGATTTATTGTTCTGGATAGAAATTATGTTGATTTTCTATTTTTCTACACGGAATATTTTACATTCATATTTCTTAACGATAAAACTAAAAAAAAATGAGTAGAGTAACTTTGGTCTGCTCTTCGTGGTCTAGCTTCTCCCTTTTGTAAAGTGTCTTTTTAGCTCACGGTTCCATTTTGGGTTTCCAGACTCCTACGCACTACAGCTCAGCGACATCACTGCCCCCTCTCTCCCACTCGTGAAAATGGATCCCAGCCCTCTTTCCCACTGAGCTCAAATCAAGCCCCAGAATCTTTCTCAACACAGTAGTCGGGCCACTCCCACCTGGTGAAATGTACCTGCCATGACTCTCTCTCCTTTTCTCTGATCATTTCCTGGCATTGTCTTAGTCCCCCAATGCAAACACAGGCTCTTGGGAAAGAGGGGCAGAGATGTGTCCTCATTCTCCCCATCCCAATCCTAAGCAGAGCTAACAAGAAGCCCAACAATCCCACCTATGCTCGACCACCTCTCAGACAACATGACACCTCTCCCTTCAGCTCCACTCTTGATGTACTTCTAAACCAAGACCAGCCATTTCCAAGTCAAGAAACCATGAGCACAGGCTCCTGCAGAGCATGACGAAGCATGGTTCCAACCTGACAGTGAACGTGTGAACACCCCCTGGGCTCGTCTCCGCATATTCAAGACCCCAGGCATGCAGAAGGGACACATCTCTGACCACGTGCGTGACATGAGTGGGGAGATGTCTGATGTAGCAGCAAGGATGGAGGGCACTTCCAAGTGCCTTTGGTCATCATCCCCCAAACAGGTTCATGGAACCCATCATTAGCTTTCACAGCATCTAGTCTCTCCTTGCGTAATTTTAAAGTAATTAATACTTGTCTGACTTTGCAGTTTTTAAAGAGAAATTAATCTGTATGTTAGCTGGTTATGGCTTCTTTGCAGACCTTGGGTAGGGGGTGTTCTGGGTCCCTGCTTATGAGCGTTTACCGCAGATGAGACTGGGTAGAATCAGGAGTGCACACGACAGGACACTGCTGGGACCAGGTCCCTCCTCAAGGAGGTTCTCCAGGTCTCTGGGTAACACGACTCACCAGGGGGGACCCAAGATGCTCTTACCTTGACATGGGAGTGGATAACTTTTCCCCAAAGCCAAGGACATGGGAATTGACCTAGCACCTTTGTATTTCATGGGAATGTTCAAGTGTATAACTTCTTATTACTATAATAGCTTGTCAGCCCTTTAGAGTTTTGAGTCCATATCAATAATTTATTGGGTGGAAGGGGAGGTGGGCAACAGAGTCAAATATCTGCCACCGGGAATATTCTGAAAATTCAGGAACATGTGAGGATGTAGCTTAGAGAAAGGCAATGATATCGATGGGAATAATTCATTCTATTACTATTAAGAGATTAAAGATTTTTATGTGTCAGGCCTGGTACTATGAAATTCACATGTGTCAAATATTTATGACTAGCAAACTCTACTTAGAAATAGAACTTAGTAGAGCTATTAAAATATAAAAATAGAAGGTGTCCCAGTGATAGACCAAAAAGTGATCATCACTATCACTGACCAAAAGTGATAATAATATAAGCAGAAGAGAAAGGCATCATGAGACATGACCTATAAGAAGATTAAATACAGACACACACACACACACAATTGGAGACCCCCATCTAGCTGTGTGACTTTGGGCAAGTTACTTGACCTCTCTGTGCCTTAGTTCCTCCATCTTTAAAATGAAGGGGCTCAACTTTGCAGCACCGGAAATCCAAATAACTAAAACAACACACTGACAGAACAAGCATAGTAAATCAGAAGTAACTAACCAAAAGCCTAAAAGAGACTTGAGGACATACCTGAAAATTGTAAAATATAATAGTGATGTTTTAAAGCAGTAGAAAAAGAGAGCATATTCAGTGAGTAATACTGGACAATTAGTTAACCATTAGGAGGGAAAGGACAGTATTATGTCCACCTCACACCTTGTACCAAATATTAAACCTAGATTAGTTTTGGAGCTATGTGTTTAAAAAAAGGAAGTGTGTGCTTGATCTTGAAATCTGGAAGCACTTTTTAAACCACCAAGACATTACATTAAGAAACCACTAATTAAGACACTCAGATCTAACCACAGAAAATATATAAAAACTTGTATACATCAATAAACACCCCATACAAAGTTAAGAAACTAGAGAAAGAAGTGGGAAGGGGTAATAATCATTCTATATATGATTTGAAAAGGATGAGTAACTTTTCTATATCATACATAAAATCCTTGCAAACTACTTTTTTAAAAAGGCACATACCCCAATTAAAAATAAAAATACACAAAGAATCTAAACAATGCCCAAAAGAAACACAAATACTTAATGAACCCACAAAGTGAGGGGAGTAAATGAAATTTTGGATAACAAACCCTTATTGAGAGTACCAGACAAGGTTCGCATGCCTTCAAAGAGCTCAGAGTTTACGACAATTGGGCATGTGTGGCCTCGCTTGTGTGGTCAAAGGGTGCATTCCCGAAAGTCCTGGTCATGAGGTGCAACCTGACCACAGGCTGCCCAGAACATGCCCATGGGCAGGAACCCCAACAGAGAAAAGTGCTGCAGCCCCAGTGTGGTGGAGAGACATGGACCTGGCACGGGGGGTGGGGGGTGGGGGGGCAGTAGAGCCATGAGCTGGAACCAGACAGCAAGAAAAAGAAAACATCAGTCTCCAGGATTGTCCCCATCTGAGGCTCCGTGACTGCCCAAAGGATGCTCAAGGTTGATGGGTAGGGAAGGTTACGGGGAGGGTCCTACCTGCCACCTCCTTCACTCAAGCACTTCCCGCTGCCCTGAACAGACTCCGGTCCTGCTCGTGCACTGGGGAACCTTCAGATATAACCCCTTAATTTTAAAAATAAAGCATATAATGATAATATAAATAACAACCAAGGTATCACTTAGTGAGTGCCTAATACACACTCAGCAGGCAGATTCCACTCCAGTGAGCAAACTGAGGTTCTGTGAAGTCCAGTTAGTTCATTTACTCATTCATTTACTCACTCAGAAAGTATTTCTTGAGTGTGCCCATGTACCAGAGAGGGGGCACAGCAAAGGGGACACCAGAGAGAAGACAGAAAACAAACAAAAATCCCTGCCTTTCTAGCAGGAGGAAACAATCAGCAAAACAAATACATGGTCCGGCACAAATAATGCCCCTGTTTTTTATTACACAATCCTAAGCATGAGAGGGATATAACAATATCACACTCAAGGACACACACCATATGAGGTTTTAGGTAAAATGTTCAAATTAAAACTATAAATTATTACACCCATATTACTACCCTACCAATCACACTCAAGAAGGCCTTACTCCTGCCATACCCTGTACATGGTCTGTTACACCATGGTTAAGTGCTAAGAAAAAAAATAAAGCAGGCAAAGAGAAATAAAACATTGTGTGGATGGGGGCAGGGGGTTAACATCTTAGAAGGTATAGCCAAGAAATGTTCATTAGGTAACCTCTGAATAAAGATCAAAAAGAAGCGAGGGAGTGGGCGGTGTTGATACTTGGGGAGGGACACCTGGGTAGAGGGCCCGGTCAGGGCCAAGGCCTCTAGGTACAGTGTCAGTAATGTCCAAGGTCAGGCCCCAAGTCACACTGTGTGGAAGCAATAAGGTGAGCCCCCACTGGGCCACACTGCCTTTGCAACAGGCCCAGACGGCAACGTGGTCACCAAAGTCACACGGTTAATCATTGAGAGCACTATGGGAAAAGGGCACCCAGACCTGCACTGGATGTGCATCCCTGCCTTGCTCTGGGGGATGGTGGAGAAGAGGCCTGGGTCCCACTGTTCCATTGCAAGGCATCGAGTCCCAGAGCTCCAGCTCTGACTCAGCCACTGGACAAGCCAAGGGGGCCTCCTGAGGCCTGCAGGACCGAGCTGAGGACAGCCAGTCCTGGTCCCTGGGGAAGCACAGAGCTATCTGCAGGATTTAAAAGGTACTTGAAGAGACAGCAAATAAGCCCAGTGATTTATCCATTGGGCAGAATTTATTAGCCTGGCGGGAGAGGTTGTTTAGGACATTTTTCAAAATTAGTGATAGTCAACGTTCTTGAAGACAGTTACATATGCACAGCCTTCCTGCATAAGCACATGCGCACTCACACTCACTCACTCTTCCACCCAACACGTACCTGAACATGAACACTGCATTTGTTTTTCTCTGCATCTAATTGTGGAACTAACTGCTTGTATCACGAAGACTAGCAAAGCAGACTGGAATCTCGAGTCCAAAAACTGCAGTTTGAAAGTCGGCTTGCATGTAAATAGCTGTGTGACCCTTGGGCACCTACGGCCTCCATTTCCTCGTCTATAAAATGGAGCCCCCACTAAACTACTGTGAACACTACAGATAATGTAAGGAAAGCACCCACCTCGGTGCCCAACAGTCAGGGCTCCCCCAAACTGGAGGCTATCAAATCACAGCATGGTTTTAGAACTATGCGCAGTGCAATCATTTTTAGAGGAAAAACCAGACCCACGTAAGCAAATTTATGAGCCATTTCTAAGCACAGATGGCAACAGAGGTGAGATAATCAACAACTAGCCCCAACTAGTCACTTGAAACAGAAATTAATGTTTCTTAGTCAATAATCTCTCTCTCTCTTTTTCTGGCTATGGCATGGTTTGAATCAGCCAGTCTGGGAGAAGCCACAATACACGATTTGATCTCTTGAAATTTAACCATGACTTGGAAGCCAAGGGATTGATTCTTGAACCCAATGAACCCAGTTCTTCAAGCAAAGTTTGAACAGCGGCTCTGGGTTTGATTACATCTGCCAAGACCCTATTTCTAAATAAGGTCATGTTTCCAGGCACTGGAACATCTTTTGGGGGCACACAATTCAACCTACAGCAGTGGCCATCCAAGATACACTAGAAGGGAGGTGAGCAGTGAGTGGATTAATGTGCTGGGTGCTAAGTTTGGCTATTCCAGTTATTACCCCGGGATGTTAGGGGGGAAAGTGTTTTCCATGCAGGGGTTGTCATGATCAAGTAAGATACTGTATGTAAGGAGAGCACAGAGCTTGCGCGCTGGGCCACTTCTGGTGCTACAACCGTGGACAGCGTCTGGAGGAGGCGCATGGTTCCATCACTCAGTGATATTTCCACTTCCCAGTGACACAGAAGCCTTGGAGGTAGCAGTCACACAGGCCCCCAGCTAAGGGAGAGACGTGGGAGGGGGGCGGGAGAGGCTCTACTCTGCTTTGAGGGAAGGTGGGGAACTGAATATGAAGCAGGCTTTTGTGAGCAGGAGGCAGGAGATTCAAGTGAACTGTCAAGCGTGTCAGCTGCAGAGGGTGCTGGGTGAGTCGCTGAGTCAGACGGGCTGCACCGATCTTATAAAAGACGCATACTCCCACTAGGAGAAATCTGTTTGACTTCAGAAAAGTACAGGTTGCAGTGATACTCACTAAACACCCCACCTTCCCGCTCCACAGACAGGAGGGATGAGTAATGGGAAATCCATCAAGGTCCCCGAGGGATCCGCCACCTTTGCTGGGATTTCCCCCCCAACAGCGGGCCCTATTCACCTGGTATTTGCCTGGGATGACATTATCAGAATCCCCTGGTGAAAAGGTTCAGTCTGTGGTAACACATGGGATCTGGGTAAGAATGGATCAGGATCAGCGAGCTGCCTTGATCCTAAATGAGGTTAATTTCTCCTTGGCCTTCATTGTAACAACAATGTATCCACAAAGAAAATCACTTAGAGTTGCCTAATTGGAAGATGAACTCCAAGACCATTTTCAGGTAATGGCAATAGACTTACCATTCCTGGCCAAAGGTCCCCCAGCGCCCCCAGGACGCAGACCCGGGTACAAAGGTTTGCTGGTGCCGCTGCACTTAGCCAACATTTCAGTTTCCTGTGTCTGCTGTAACAAATGACTACAGCTTAGTGGCTTCAAATGAAACAAATGTATTCTCTTTACAGTTCTGGAGATCAGAGGTCCAAAGTGGGTTTCACTGGGCCCAAATCAAGGCATGAACAGGGCTGCAATCCTTCGGGAGGCTCCGGGGAGAATCTGCTCCCGCGCCTTTTCCAGCTCCCAGAGGCTGCCGGCACCCCTGGTCCTGGGGCTCCTTCCCCATCAAAGCCTGCACCTGCACCACTCCCACCCCTGCCTCTGTCCTCCCATCTCCTTCTTTGTCTCCTCTGCCTGTCCCTCTCTCTTTCAGGGAAGCCTGTTAAGTACATGGGGCCCACCCAGATGACCCAGGATAATCCACCCACGCCAGGATCCTTACCTCAACCACATCTGCAGAGTCCCTTTGGCCATGTCAAGTCACCTACTCACAGGTTCTGGGAATCAGGGTGTGGCATCTTTGGGGGCCATTAGTCTGTCCACCACACTCCATGGAAAAGCCATCCCAGTGTCCCACAGCTTCACACATGCCCCACCTAATCTGCCCTCCTGACCTCTCCAGAGCTCTATCTCCCCCACTTGCTCAGTATCCCAGGCACTGCGCACCTGTGTCTCCCTCCATCAGGGAAACCAGCTGCACACCCTACCTCTTACCTTCCCTCCCTGGGCTGTCCCTAGGCCTCCTTGAGGCACAGCTTCAACATCATAACCTCCAGGAAGCTTTTCCTGTTCCTCCTAACCTGGTCCAGATGCCTCTTTTCCCCCTTATGTACCCCAACATAAGCGTCACATTGTATTATGAGTATCTACTTACTCATTTGTCTTCTGCAACAGGAGATATTATTGGGAGAGCCTCAAAGGCAAGAACCACAGTTCATTCATCTGTGTCTAGCCCAGGCATGACTCACCCATTCTCCCTCCCTCCCTCTCTCCTTTCCTGCTGCCTGTTGACCCATCCATCTACCCACCCACTCACACAGCTCAGTAAGTGTATTACAGTTGTAATACAAATAATACAATAATAAATAATAATATAAAAATAAACTGTTTTGTGTATGCACAACTGTGAACCTACTTCTGCCCATGCCTATATTATGAGACTTTTCAAATATAAAGCCTGAATGCAGCTACACACCCACCAAAATGGCTAAAATTTTTAAAAGATTAACATTAACAAGTATTGGCATGCATGTGAAGCAACCAGAAATCTCATATACTGCTCCTGGGCATGAGAGCTGGGACGACCACGTTGGGAAAGTGCCTGGCGTGATCTACAAGAGCAGAATCGACGTGTACCCTGTGGCCACCAACTCCCTCCTGTCAGCCACAGCACTTCACGCACCGACTGCTCCAGAGGTGCGGCAGGAGCTATTCATAGAAACCAAAGAACGGGTACATTCTCAAGATAAAAGGTTATCTAGCAACGAAATTGAATAGCCTTCGGCAATATACAAAATATGGACAAATCTCACAAAAGTAATAAAGAGCCAAAGAAGGCAGACATGAAAGAATACACCCTGATTTCCTTTCTATATAGCTGAGAAAACCTAGGAAAACCTACAGACATAGAGTAGTCAAGAAAGTTAACTTTGGGGAGGAGCAAGAGGTGGTTATTGAAAAGGGCCTATGGGTGGCTTCTGGGAAGGCAAACGATGTTCCAGCTGATGACCTTGGTCATAGGCAGATGAGATGTGATAATTCACAGATCTGTTCCCTTCAGTTGTGTGCCTTTGCGAATAAGTAATGCATCAATAAAAAGAAGGAAAAATGTTGAAATGACCTTACAATGGATCCCAGACACTCGTCACCTAGAATCTACAAGGGACAATTTCCTACTCCTGCTTCTTCAGCTATCTATCCATTCCTTCAGCCACCCATCAGCACTGTTATTATTATGGACAGTAAGTGGTATTTTCACATGCTGGCTATGAAGGCACTTTCTCAAACAATTCAGCCTGGCCTCCCCATCACCTGGTTCCCGGCATCTGCTGCCCTGATGAGCTCGCGGGTGCGGATTTTCTGAAGTGGGCGAAAACCAAAGAAACACATTCCTCTTCAGGTTCAGACACGTCTGGCTGAGCGCTGTGAGCTGCAGCATCACCACACACCTGCCTCCTCCAGTGAAACCAGCTCCGCAACTGCAGAGCTCACGCCCCCGTGTGCTGGCTCCTGGGAGCCCAGACAGCCTCGAAACCCGTCCAGAGTCATCCCAGAAACAGGAAGAGTCCTGGTAGTTAAGTGAAATTTCTCTTATCTTTAAGGTGGGGAAAAGCCAAAAAGCAGGAAGGCCCAGGACCCAGGACTACACCTCCGAAGAAACTAGCTGTCCTCCGCAGCGCTGCCTGGAAGCGAGGGCGCAACCCTGCTGTGGGCGCTGGCTCCTGCTCTGGGCCCTCCAGGGGCACCCAGAGGGGACCAAGGAGCACGTGTTCACTTGAGTGGCGGGGGGGAAAAACCGCGCGGTTTTCCTAACCTTTTCTGGGACTTGGAGTCCTTGGCTGTCCAGTGAGGAATCTGGATCCCTTCTTGGAGTATCTTTTTAAACGTACAAAATAAACTCACAGGATAGGAAACCAACCATACAGAAATAGCTCGTAAGATCTACCTGTGGGTCTGATAACTACCCTAACTTTGGAGAAATGACTGATATTCCGAGGGAGCTTCACTGACAGGAGTGACAAATCTGTGACTTCCACTGGCAGCCAGGTACACAAGTTCTGGTGATTCCACTGCGGTACTGTCTACAGTCGTCACTGAAGGAGATGTTATACTGCAGTTGTAGGTTGGAGACCATAAGATGCCATTTATTTTTTCCACATCCAAGTTCACAGATGCCCTGAATTCTATCTATAGATCTGATGATGATAAGAACTAGAAGTCTGGAGCTTTCCTTTTGTACTCTTTATTTTTTTCCTAGCGACAAAATGCTCCCCGCACCTAGGTATATGCCCAAATACAGTGAAAACTGAAAGCAGGGACTCAACTAGATACGGTATGCAAGTGTTCGTAGCAGCACTACCCACAACAGCCAAAAGGGGGAAACACCCCAAATACCATCAACAGCAAATGGATGAATGAAATGTGATGTGCACAACATTATGGAATACAATTCGTGAAAAGAAAGGAAATTCTGACACACGCTACAACATGAGGACATTATGCTGAATGAAACAAGCTAGTCACAAAAGGACAAATGCTACATGATGCCCCTCACACAAGGGACCTAAGGGAGTCAGGTTCAGAGACACGGAAAGCAGGACGCTGGGTGCCGGGGGCTGGGGGAGGGCAATGGGGAGTTTGTGTTTAATGGGGACAGAGCTTCAGTTTGAACAAAGATGGAAAAGTTCTGGAGATGATGGTGGAAATGATTGCACAACAACAGGAATGTACTTAACGCCACTGAACTGTGTGCTTACAGTGGTTAAAATGGTAAACTGAAAACGGTTAAAAAGGTAAACTTTATCTTTCGTGTATTTGACCACAATAAAAACAAGTAAATAAAATCATTCCTTGTAAGACACAAGAAGGCGCTGTCACTAGTAAGAAGAGAAGCAGATTCCCTTGTGGCCAGGGGCAGAGCTGCCTGGTGGTCCTGAGTTTGGTTGGGCTGCCACTTATTGCTGCTGGACTTGAGAGCTACTGTGCCACCGTGGGCAGGTCACCTCACTTCTCTGGCCTCAATTTCCACCCCTAGGTGGCGGCCATGGTCCCAGCTGCAGTGGGAGCACTCTGGGCACTGTGCTCCCCCAGCACCGGGATGAGCACGCTGTGTTGCCAACGCCTCCCAGTAAGCCCGTGAGGTCAGTGGTCCTGTGCCTATGCGTTACAGATGACCTACCTCGCTAACCCCGCTAAGACTGGCAGGCCAGGCTGACAGCGGAGCTCCGGCGGCTCTGTGTGTATCTGCCTGTTTACTGTCGCGATCCTACTATGCTGCAGGCTCCAGCACGACAGACACTGTCTCTGTTTCATTTGCCATGTGATCCCCAGAGCAGGTCAGATGGAAGGCTCAACAAATACTGCTGAGTGACTGAAAGAATCAAGTTCTGTCTGACCCTAAAACTGGCTTTCCTTGTAAACAAGGGGTGGTGGCATTTAGAGGGCCTGGTTTTCCAGGTGTCCATGTGATGCTGTGATAACCCCAAGTCACAGGTCAGTGAGCTCCAAGGAGCCACTGACAGAGTGGGGCTGGCAGGGGCCACAGTTAAAGGGACAGAAAATAAATCTGCCCCATGGTGGATGCCCACACACCCACATCACATGTACACACACACACACCTGGTGAGAACGCTGATGACTCAGGAACCAGCAGCAGTGAGTTTCTGCTAGTGTGCAAGAGGCTCACCTTTGGTTCCAGAGGCCCTGACGCTGGGAGGGAGCCGAGAGATGAGGTCAGCCTCATATCCAAGCTCTGGGGTGAGAAAGCTGTACCTGAGCTAAAGTTGAGGGTTACCTGATGAGACTCAACTCCGGAGACAACTCAGGGTGCTCAGCTGAGTGACGCCAATGCCCGAAGCTGCTTTTGCAATCCTCCTCCCAGGGGCTCCACCTAGCAGCTGAGGGTGGTCAGGGAAATGGGCACAGCACTCTCCAAACAAAAGCACTGTCATCCCGTTTCCTTCTCAGACTGCGTTCTAGGCCACAATGCCCTTTGTGGGGAGGGAGGGTTGGCAATGACCTCAATTAGGCAAACATGGCTAGGCTGGGTGACTCAGGAACCTGGATTCATCAGACTGGATTAGTCACCTGTTTGGTAGGGGACCAGGTAGGCCTGAGGCACCATGAGGGGCGCCCTGCTTTGGATCCCCACCAAAATGGGGGTGGGGTGGAGTAGTGAGCCCACCTTGTATCCAAGTGATCATGGGCTCCAGGTCCCCAACTACAAGACAGGGGGCCACCACCCTGACAGAATGAGAGGCCAAACACAAAGTTACTCTGCAGCAATGGACAGAAACAAACTAGATCCATGACAATCAACAGAGGCAGATCTCATACGCAGGAGCACACAATGCAGAGTGAAAAAGCCAGGTTGTAAGCACGTTTCAGAAACATACACCAAGCCGTGCTACATGTCATTTCCAGTTAAGTGTAGGTGTATGTAAGAGTATGTGAAATCTAATAGAAAGATCCACACCAAATTTATTGTAAAGGGTACCTAGGGGGCAGGTGGGAAACTAGAGGTGACTGTTAAGGTAACTATAACTTTGATGATGTTTTATTTCTTTTACTTACAAAGGCAAAGAGAACAAAATATTAACAACAGTGGATTCTGGGTGGCAGAAATGTGGGGTTTGGATATGTCATTGTTGCTTTCTGTTTGTTTACTGGTTAACCTGAAAGTCACCTTGACATCTGTCTGTGGTCAAGTGCAAACCCTACTGACCAGGCAGGTATGTCTCCTAAATTGTGTGTGTTTGTTGGTTTTGTTTGTTTGTTAGTTTATATTCTCAAAATCCAAAAAGGAAAAGTCCCTCAGAGCATGGAGCATCCACTCCAAGTGCATTCCTCCCCACTGGAATCTGAGGCCAGACACCCAGGGCTCTGCTGGAAGGCACTCTTCTGACCTCTGACTGTGTCGGGTATGAAAGAGAAGGTCTGCCTGGCCCTGGGCCCTGCCACTGACAGGCACTTGAGGAGTTCCAGGTGCCCTGCAGTGGAGGCACCGGCACTAAGTGTCCAGAGGGCTTTCCAGCCCCCCTGTTTCAATCCAGGTATGACTACCTGCATGGCATAGGGCTCTGATGGCAGGGCCCGATACACCAATCACACGCCAGGAAAGCCAGTGACATCACCGACTACCAATCAGAGCACCTGGCCAGCATGAGCGAATCATGTTGCCACACTGGGTTGACAGGATTTCAGCTAGAAGCAAAAACACTTGACATTTCCTTTCTCTTGGGCAGCCTTATCAAGTATAAATGTATGATTTATGGACAGCATTGCTCAACATGTAACCAGCCAGCAGCCTGCATGTCCACTGGCACTTAGCTCCTACATGTCAGGTTTACTCTAAAAGGGTAACAATGCCCCTTGCATCCTGCTTATACTTCCCCTCCCTCAATTTCTAGATTAAAAAAAATAACATTCTATACACTACATTTCACTATATCATATGCTAGCCTTTCTACGGAGATACGTGACCTGTGGGATTTCAGATGCTTTCTATGGAAAAATTTGATCTGTAAGATTTGGGATGCCAAAAAGGAAAAGAAACATTTAGGATACTTTTTCCTTTCTCTGATCTCAGCCAATCCCCAAGTGAAGAAAAATATCACATGTTTAAAAACTCAAGTGAACCCCCAAACTATGCCATTTTGAAATCTGGATGCAAAGTATGAAAACAGGTTTAAAAACCACCTGGTTCCTCTTATTAGCGCACCATGCCAATGTCTGCAAATAGAGGCAGCCCCGAACAAGAAAAAAATTCACTCCAGGGAGCCTGCGGGAGGCGCTTTGGGGGAAGCTACATACAGACCTGCCCACTGGATTCGGGGTCTGTATAAAGACCCTTCCCAGCTGAGGAGTCCCTGAAGACACTCGGGCCCCTCCTCTTCTAGAAGGAGTGTAGCCCATTCTTTCCAAGAAACAGCAGTGGCATTTCAGGGAGGTGGTGACCTCAGCAGTCACCATTTCACAGAGCAGAGTGGCAGTGGGGGCAGCTTGTGCTGTGCTGTTCAGGGGGGAGGCAAATGCAGAGCCACCAGATAACTAAACCCTCTGCTGTCTTCCTGCAGTGCCGACCATCACCATAGGAACCACATCCTGCTGCTACCATGGCAACCGCACAGTACCATCCGCTCAGTTACCAATAATGCAGACAGCACTCAAGAAGGCTTGCTGCAAGGCCTTAGAGCTGACAGGGTCCTGCAGTCCACAGTCACAGGGAACGGGAAGTGACAAAGAGAAGCCTTCTGAAGCAATTAGTTTTTTGATTTGAAAGCCCTTCTCCTGCTCTTCAAGAATTAATTTACTCCAAAATTAAATCCTTTCTAAAGTACATTCCTGTTTCTGGACTGCAAAAATCTTCAGGACGAAACACACAGGATAGGAGCCCAGTGGGGGCTTCTTTCAACACATGGCCACTGCTCAAATGGAGAGGACAGGAGGTGACACCAAAGGGTCCTCACAGTGAAACCACAAGCTCATTCACTATGGCTGGCCCTGAAGCAGGCCAGGCACTGGGCAGGGCCCTCCCAGAAGGAGCATCTGATTTCCATCCCCGCAACCCTACTTACAAATCTAATTCTTCACTTCCTACCACATTTTACAGAGGAATGAGGCTCAAAGAGGTTAAGTGACCTGTCCAAGGTCACGCAGCACAGTGGGTAGGGCTGTTTGAACCTATGACTTGTGGGCACTAAGAAATTCTGGTCAGCAGGCAGGAGGCGGACCTGGGGTTCAAACTGGGCCAGGGTTCAGCTGGACTCCAGAGCCTAGCTCTTGGCCACCCACTACCCTGCTTCTCAACTACATGAAACACAAACATTAGACCCCAGCCACCTAGCACAGCTTCCAAGGCCTCCCACCCTCCTGGGCAGTGTCTGTCACCCATGACACTGTTTGAAACAACCCTGCCTGGCCACACAGGAACATCCGCGTCAGCACCACGGCCGCATCCCTGCAGCTCCCCCCACACATCCGGTATATGACAGCCTTGGTTAACGCCCCCCTTCTGTGCAGACAGGACCTTCCAGGGAGGCACGACTTCAATACTCCCTCTCCATACTGAGGCAGTGATTTCAGAACTCACTTCCCATCCACCGCAGTCCAGGACAACCAGGGCAATGAGGGCTCGAGGGGAGGAGACGAGAGTCTAGCAGTCCTAGCACCTCACGAAACCATCTTCACCGTGTACAGATTTGGGGGAGCCATATGAAATTGCCATTTTGTAGGTTAAAAGTGTTCAAATGCTGGCAGTCTCATGTGGTTTATCCTATTGCCTGAGCCACAGAGAGGTTAAAAGACTGCCCAAAGTCACAGGGATAGAAAAGAGGAGACAGGACTGGAGCCAGGTCTTCTGGGGAAGGGGGATTCAAAGTCAAAGTCCTTCCTTCCACCATGTGATGCTCTTTCCCTGACTGCCCTGGGGGCTGGAAAGCCCAGCCAGGGTGTGACGAAGTGGGAAACAGACCAGAAAAACCACTTCCTGTGCTGCAAAGGTTCGAGTTATAAGGGGGCTAGAAGCTGGGACGCTCTCTGGGCACAGGCTCTGCTCTCTGCTCTCCGATCGAAGCAGACCTGGTACAGTGGTGAGATGGTTAATCAGTTTGAACCCAGCAGGCTAGTGTGTAAGGTAGGATGCCAACACCTGTGGCACAGGGCTGGCTGAGAAATAAATGTAGGTATGGAGCTGAGAGCCCAGTACCATGCCTGGTACATGGACAGTGCTCAGCATACACGTTAGTACCTCATCCACAGCTGGTCTGGGCCTCTCACAAAGCTGCAAAGTGCAATTCAGTCTAGTCCCTCCAGGGACTTTGGGGGAAAGTTCCTCCCTTGCCTGTCCCCTCCGTCCTGCCCAGGCGGCTCCGGGTTTCCTGTATGTCAGCCAACGTGAGAAGGCCATTGTTTTTATTTGGGACCCTGACAACTCTCTCCACTTCCCCACTCCACAGTGTCAGCAAACCCAGAGGGCAGCCAGTGGGCCAGGTGAGCTGACCCCTCCCGGAGCAGGGGGCACGCCGTGCTTTCAGAATCCTGACAGATTCTCTGTACTCAGCTATCTTTTGACAAAAGAGAGAGCCAAATAGGAAATGAAGGGATGAGATAATCCATAGGCTTTGGCCATGGAGTTTCAAAAAGGTTTCAGGAAATAGCACCTCACTGGTTCGAGCCTTCCAGAGAACGGAAAATCCTCAAACAGCTGCATCGCCCACTCTCTCCTGCATTACACACACACGCACGCACGCGCACACACACACAATTAACCATGGTGGGCTGGGGTGGGGGTCACTCAAAGGGAATTCTTTTATTTACTTTGTCTGCAGAGAAACTCCACAAACCCACTGGTGTCCATTTTCCTAGAAAATCCAAAAACTACACGAGGTTCCTACCCTTGCGGCAGGAGGTCAACGCTGAAAACAGATGTTTAAGCCACTGCCAGCCCTGCACTGGGACTGGGTCTTCCAACCCTCCAGAGAGCGTCTCACTCTGTAAGCAGCGTTCCCAAAGGACGGGGTCGTTTCTGCACGGTCCCGGGAAAGTCCGCGCTGCCCTGCATTGCTTCTGGAGAAAACGTTGCCAGCCTCCCTGTTGTTCCGAGGAGAGGTTCCTAGGACACACTAGCTTAAATCTGGAGGTTTTCTTTCCCTTTTTAGCCCATTATTTACTTAGCAATTACACAGCTAATACATAACACAGCATTGTCACAAAAACTCAAACGATATGGAAATACGAAAAGCAAAAAGCAGCAAGGTCCCCTTCACCTGGATTCAACCTTGCTTGCTTCCTAGGGGTAGCCCCTTTTTGCCACTTTCGGATGTTTCCTTGGAGCCATCTTTCTGGGCCTTTATGTACATGTAAAACAAAAATTCCTGTCTTATATTTTGTGTCAAAATGTGTCTCAAACGATAACATGTCTGAACATCTTTCCACAGCAATGCATTTTCTATTTCCCTCCTTCTTTTCCGTTGTTGCATCAAATTCCACACAATGAATGTACTGACCTAGTTTACTGATGAACTTAAGACACCCTTCGCTAGTTGTTTACTCAGCTTCCTCACACATCCCTGGGTGTGCCTCTAGGTGCATGAGGGAGAATTTCTTTAGGGGCTCTGACATCTATTGTCAGGCCCCTGGACTCAGCAGTGCAGAGCCAGACCTGGTCCCTGGCCCCACGGAGCCATGAGCTCAAAGTGAGCACAGGGTGCCTGGCTGTGAGACACCCAGGCTGGGGGACGAGGTCTGGCCTCTGCTAGTGGGGACATCTGAGCTGAGTTCTGAGGTGGAACTGGCCAAAAGAAAGGTACAGGTGTTAAGAGTGTCCAGGATAGGGTGCTAGGGAGAAATTCCAAGCCTAGTAAGAGCACATGCCTGCAAAAGGCAAGCAGTGAGCCAGAGCGTGGTGCTTCAGGAAGAAAAAGCCGTCCAGTGTGATGGAGACTTTAGCAAGAGGCTGGTGGGAAAAATCAGTCTCAGAGCAGAGGAGATTGAGATTCAATTTGTACTTCAACAAGGACCAACATGGTAGAGGCTGGGGAGAGGGTTCTCCATGCAAGGAAAACTTCTAAAGGGAAAGGAACATATGGCCTTGACCTGAAGTCAAGTGATGGGACTGGAAATCATGCAGAAGTTGGGACTGCGTCATTTGGAATCTAACAAAGACAGAGAAGCATCTGGAATGTTTGAACTGAAGGGCTTTAACGCAGGGCAGTGGGTGTACAGGAATGGAAGAGCTGAGAAGCCAAATGAGGACAATGAGGTGACCCAGAGTTCACCACCAGCTTGAAACTGCTACCACCCCAGACCAGAGGGATAGAGGGAGAGGGTGGAGGTCCTAAAGCCCAGGGGTTAGGGACAGAACACGGGCTGTCCTGTGGAAGCTGGAGCCACGGGGATTGGCAACTGCTCTCAGGGACCTCCAGACTCAGAGATGGAGAGAAAACCTCCAGCCTCCTATTGGCTCCTCCCACTGGTTGAACCTAGCAACAAGGGCATCTGGGACAGAAGCCTGCAGGGGTCACTCTCTTTCCCCCAGGCCCAGCAGAGCGGAGGAAGGGCAAGGAATGGACCCAGGGGAGAGCAGGCCCAGCCCAATAGAGCAAACTCCGGTACCTGAAATGAGCCTGGAATGACTTCAGAGCCCCTCCCCTCCAAGGCCTAGGACTGATTTCCTGAGACTGCTCTCAGACCGACAAAATGCATCTCTCATTAACCCCGACTCAGGCCATGCACTGCTAAGCACTCAGTGGTAAATCAATACTGTGTTCTCTGAAACAGCTGCCACGTGGTGCCTGCCGGCTGGCCCTCAAAGCCAGGATGGGGTGTGCCCAGCCCCTCATGTCCCCACACATGGTTAAACCACCCAACCCAGACCAATTTCCACATTCCAAAACAGGAAGGACCTCAAAGGTTCAAGGACAAGAACCAGGAGGCCAAGGGCTCTGTTCAGCTGTAAGTCACTTTGAGGCCTCCAAGCACAGGTGAGATGATTCAGCTGCACCTACCCAGTAAACCCTGAAATCCTGGTCAGATTCTTTGGCATGTCCTGGCACAGAATAAGGGCTGGTGACCAGGATGTTTCTGTCTGCTGGAGTCCAGCTTTGGTCCAGCTGGGATCGCAGAGGGAAAAGGCCAAGGGCTCTGGGCTTCTCAGCTCGACCAGGAACCAGCCGTGGGTGGGGTCGTCTCCAGCTCTGGGGACAGACAGGAAGGCTATGCCCTCCCTCCAGGGCTGCGGGGAGATTCAGTGAGATAGAACCTGGTCCTCAAATGATGACGAACTGGGGAGCTGCTCTTGAACTTGTGTCACTGAGCAAAGGCCCCATTCTGAGCCCCTGAGAGCCTCACCTGACAGTTATTTGTATTAATATTAACTAGAGTGAAAATGTCTGGCACTGACCCAGCACACAGAGTGCCAGGCATTATTATCCTAAGTCCTTCACACCTCTGAGTCACTTCACCTTCATAAACCTAGGAAGTATGAAATATTATAATGCCCATTTTACAGATGAGGAGAATGAGGCGAGAGGAGTCTGAAAACTAATCCATAGGTGCAGTTAGTTTATAAGTGGTGCAGCCAGAACTCACTCGGGCACTCGGGCTCCAAGCCCACACAAATTCCCCCTGAGCCAGCGCTCTCCATTATGCTGGGCCTACCATGTGCCAGGGGCTATGCCAGGCTCTACGTGGGCTTTCCCATTTAATTCCCACAGCATCCCCACTCGGTGAATGAAGAAGTGCAGGCTGAGTGAGGCCAAGCCACTTGTCCAAGGTCACGGACCAACAAGTGGCTAGGTGGGATGGAACCTAGGTGGCCTCACTCCAGAATCACACCCTTGACCCCCAGAGTCAGTCTTGTTCTTAAGGTCGAGTTAGGCTGTCCTTTCCTCCCTCCTCATGCCATTTCTGGAAACTTCTCTCACCCTGATCCTCTGGTGGTAGTCACATGCCCCCCCAAAGAGGAAGCTTTCTTGGTCACTCCCCTCCTCCCTGCCTGCCACCCTCCAACTGCAAAGGCTGGACCACCTGCCCCCCTCCAGACAGGTCCAGACACAAATCCACCCCTCAAATAGACCAGGAGTGTCACCGGATTCAAGCCTCTTATAGAGGAAATACATGAAGTCATTCTCCATAAACAAACACATTATTTTGGGGATGAAGAGTCTCTGGACATCAACAAAGCCGGCAGTGGTTTTTGCTTTGTTTTTTAAACTAACATCAGAACAGAGGCCCCGTCCGTGGTCATTTTGGGGCCAAATCACAAAGCCACACCAAAGCCCATGATTGTGCTGGGCCATAGAGACAAGAATGTGCAGCTAGGGCTCAGGAGAGCAAAGTAAATATTGTTGGAACAAAGACAACAGGGCAAAGGCTGCAGGTCAGTGGAGGGAAAACCAAGCCGGAGGTTCCGACAGCTGGAATTTTAAAAATTCACACCCGGAAGGAATACAGCTGTTGAGTCAGGGGCCAGCTCTAGCCACGTCTGCAACCCCTGCAGACGAGCTTGGCACGGTAAGGGGGTGGCTCCACCCTGGGAAGTGTCCAGATCACACCCTTACCCCCGCCCCCCCCCCCCTACTNTACCCCACCCTTCCCCCCCCCCCCCCCCCCCCCGCCCCAGTGCCCCACACGTCCACACCCAGCCAAGCAGGAGGACTGGTGCGCCCCCCCCCCGCCCCCCGGCGGCACCCTCACCATGACCCCAGAGGCTTAATTCCCTGTTCCATACACACTCAGCCCCGGAAAGGTGTCCTGACGCTGCCGAGAATCAAAGGCCAGCTCTGTTTCCAAGCTGGCCTCTCCAGAGAATCCCAGAGTGGAGAGGAACCCAATCCCGCCAGGTGGTGTGACAGATCAGCTTTCTGTCCCTTCATTCACCAGACAGCCATTTCCGGAACACCTACTATGCGTGGGGCCCAAGCCAGCAAGTGTTGGACTCCCGCCTCTGGCTGGGACCTTGGCAACGAGTCCAGAGAGAAAAGGTGGCACCTATGAATAGCCCATTGGCAGGAAGCCCCCGTATCTGGGCCTGGTGAGCAGCGATAAATGCAGGCGGGTCCCACTCTAAGAAGACTCCATCTAGAAGGAGGGGAATCTTCTGAGCAGCTGAAAAGAGGAAAGGAGACTCACAAAGGGTTTAGGTGAGGAAACAAAATTGGAGTAAAAGGCTTCTGCGGTCAAAGATGGGACAACCTAAACATCAAAAAAAAGAGTAAGTGCATGGGATCCAAATTTATTAAGTACAACTTTAAACTCATGAAGTCACACTGAGTAAAAATTGTTAAAATAAACCTTTGAAAGATACTACAGAATCAGCTCATTACTCCAAAACTTCATTACTCCAAGAATGAAGTTTCCCCCGGCTTTCCCACATATCCTGAACATCAGAACAATCAAGTACTGACTACCCGATGAAGGGAGGCCCTTATAATAATAACCCATCTTAGAGATGAAGACAGGAAGGTAAACTGAAAATGCCTTCACTCTGCAACCCTGATGGAATAACAGACCTGAGTGATGCTCATTGGTGGTGACTAAAACATCAGCAGAGACGCTGACAGATGATGGGTCAGGTGGCCAGCACCTGAACCTGGTAGTGAGTGACTCCCAGAAAGAATGCACCTCAGGCAAAAGAGTCCCCTGGACTGAGGCAACAGGAAGCGCCTGGGCCTCCGACCAAGGATGTATTAAATATATCTACAGATTTACCTAACCCAATATAGTCAACACATTATCATTTTAACATGTGATCCATATAAGTTATTAGTGAAGACAGTCTATATTCTTTTTTTTTTTAATTCTGGGTCTTCAAAATCCAGAGTGTGTTTTACACTTAAACCACATTTCCTCCGTCACACTTCAAGAGCTCACTGGCTTGTGGCTGCCGTGCTGGGCGGCACAGGTCTAAGCTAATAGACCTACTTCCCGCTACTTCCCGCTTGGGAAGTCACACAGGGTGCAGGAACACAGGGCACAGAGGAGCACATTCAACGACACCAGGAGGAAGCCATTAGCAGAACTGGGAGCACGGAAAATTCCATAGGACAGACGATCTGATTCAACAAGAGGTTTAAGACTCTTAAGGACATAATTAAGTGCACACAATGTACAGAGCATGTCTGGATTATTTGAACAAATCAACAAAAATCATTTATGAGATAATTGGGGAAACATGAATATTGACAAGACATCTGATACTAAGGAATCATTGCTAGTTTCTTAGGCATGAGAATGGTATTGTATTTATATTTATTTTTCAAAAGGCACCTTATTTTTTTAGCGACATGTACTTGAATAATATCCAATAAAATGATAGGATGTCAGGGATTCGCCTCCTGGTAATTCAGTGGTCGGTCCAGAGGGAGTGGTTGGGGGCAGTTACATGACGGGATTGGCTGAGAGTTGGTAACTGCTGTTGCTGGTGATGAGTACACAGGCTTCAATTTACTCTTCTCCATTGTCAGTATATGTTTTCAAATTTCCGAAAATAAAGATTTAGTTTCTTTTTTTAAGTGAAGAAAGAAGCCATCAGTCTCAGGCTGGTCTGACGCAGCAGCAGCAGCAGCAGCAGCGACTGGTGGTAGAGAAGTGTCGTTTTGAAGACAGCCAGCCCTGGGGTCACACCTCAGGATTTAAATCCTGGCGCTGTTCCTGGCCACTTGTGGGGCTGCTACTTGATGTCCTTTTGGTTGTTGTAGCTCTGCTGAGTACTGGTGTGTCCTTACTGGACTGTTCTAAGAATTAAATACAATAATACAAGCTAAGTGCTTAGCCACGGGCCCACAATGTTACGTGGTAATATCTCTATCATAATTGAGTTTATCATCGTTCCCTTTAGAAAGAACTTTGGAGACAATGTATCCCTCATGGACATGTTTCCAAACTGAGCTGATCCTGGGAAATGGAGCCTGTGTAGCCCTCAGGCAGCAAATGTTTCTTAATCCCCAGTGGAACCTTGGGAGCCATAAACTGCAGTAGGAAGGAGCAGGCAGCATGGTGGAAGGACAATGATGACCATCAGAGATGCCTTGACAGGGCACTCACAGGGCAAGAAGTCAAAGCCAAAGCCAGCAGGGCTTTGCCAAATGCCCCATCAGAGATACAACAAAAGCATCCCATCTGAAAGTCCAATAAAAATTGATTGGAAAACGAGGTTCTGTCTGCTGGCCAGATCTGATTAGGCACAGTTCTCCGGGGCAGGACTTCCAGATGGAGAGAAGGCTGCCTGGACTTCCAGACAAGGGCCCTCATCCCAGAGAGGTCGGAGAGGCCATCCACTCTGTCCCATCGGTCATGCTTCCATGCTCCAGTACCCTGCTCCCAGCGGGCCAACTGTTCTGCCTGCCCGCTTAGGGGAGACAGGACGACAGCAGTCTTGGGGCCTCTGGGTCCGAGGTAAGACCCAGCGCATGGGCCCAAGAGATGGTCGGTCAGACCATGCATGCCCTTGGATGGTCCAGACAGTGCTCCAGGGCCATGCTGAAAGTTGCCCACTCCTAATCAAGGGAAGAGCTTAGGATAACCTGCTTGGGATGGCCAGAGGGAGATGGAAAAACAGGGCAGGAAGGAAAGGCAGCCAGACCACGGCTCCTGAGCACCCACGCTGTCAGGAATGCCATTCCCATTCTTGGTGGGGGAGGTGACATGGGCAGCACGCAGGTGCACCTCTGTCTGAAGCCCAGGGACTATCCACAATGCCACACTCCCTCTGCTGTGTGCTGCACGGAGCCTGGGCAACAGGGATGATGCCCCAGAGGCAGCCAGCAGTGCAGGCCAAGGGCTCGCCCGCTAGGCGGTCCTGCCTGGGCCACTCCTCCCTCCGTGGCACTTGCTCTTCTGTAGGAGGGACCTAACAGGAGGCCACTGTAGTGAGGATGATGACCAGCAGGAAGAGGCAGGCCCATTTCACCTTCAGAAACCAGTTAGGAACCTGCTCTTCAATGGGATTTGCTGCCTTTTATCCCTGAAGAGTGACCTTTATTTGCAAAACAGTAAATGATTCCCTTCACCCTGTTCTTTAGGCAAGTGAACTCTGAATTGCATTCAAGAATTCATTCCTGGGGGTGGGGGGACCTTCACACTAAGCAAGAATGGGGCTTTGGACTCCAAACATCCAAATTCTGCTTCTTCTAGAAGAATGCAACATGTGCTTCATTTTGTAAGAGGCCGTCCGGCGGGGGCCAAGGGAGGCTAGGTCTGGGCTGCGACATTTGTTCTCCTAAGCATTTCCCAACCCACGTTGCATAGCTGATGAAGCACATGTCACAAAAGGCCCCAGGACACGATGACAATCCCTATCCTGGCACCTGCTCGGTCTGCATGCCATGCCCGGCCTCTTCGAGCTGCCCTGAGATCTTCCTCAGTGGGCACCTTCTCAGGGCAATGGGGTTCGGAAATATCTATCAATATTCCAAAGGTACCTAACCTTTGACCCAGCTATCCCACTTGTAGGAATTTATCCCAGAGACGCCCTTGCATATCCCAAAGATACATGTAGCGTTACTCGGAAGAGCAAAGGGCTGAAACACAATCACAAGGGAATGATTACACAAATCCAGGCAGCAGAATATTTTGTAGCCACAAAGAGAAAATGAGGCAACTGTACTGATATGTAATAACCCCTCAGCATTATTCAGTGAAAACTAATATGGGAATGTGTAAGATTCTGTCATTTATTTAAACAAACAAGAAAATAAAAATATGCATGCATTTGCTTGTGTACACCTAGCCTATCTTTGAAGATGAGATGACTTTGTCCTTCAAAGACCCGTAAAGCTGGCCTGGTGTCCTGGGCAGCAACAGGACACATGCTCCCAGCACTGTTGGCACCATCATTACAAACCCTCCCTAGAACCAGGCCTCCTGTCCCTCCAAGAACCCCAGACATAAAAGAAGGGAAAAGACTCGGTGACATGCACCCAGCCCACCAGGAAATGTCACTCGAGTCTTGTACTTAACCTCTGTAAGCCACGTGAATTTTGCTTTCTACTCCATAACTGCATCAGCTCTAATAGTGAAATAATATTTTAAATGACTCCCTAGTTATACTGTTTAACCTTTCACCCCTCACCATACCTTCTTCTAAAACAGGAGCTTCCAGAAAGGGGCGTCTTGTTATAAATTACACACCAGTTAAATTACTTAACCTTTCCACCCCTCAAGTAAAATGCTCGTTCCAAGAGGGTGAGCCATGTTTTATACATCCCAGCTAAATGACTTGACCTTTTCCCTCTGAAACGGGTTAAACAGATAGATGGGGAAAATGGGATGAGCTAGCCTATGGTTTCTGGAACTCCTGACTCCCTGTGGGCTGGCTGCACAGGCCCTCAGTATCTGCAGAGGAGGGTACCCAAGACCTCCGGAGAGCCAGGGCTGGCCCAACGGCCTTACCTTAGGGCACATTTAGGAAAAGGCTTCAGGCCATTTGACTTCAAAGATCCACTTTATTTTCCTCCCACTTAGTAATCTTTATAGTTGGAAAACATTTGCCCCATCAAACTAGTGTTCTTAAGCCATCACTAATTTTTATTTCTATTTTCCATTTTCCAATGTTATTTCCATAACACAAGGGTAGTTTGTTAAAAACAGTAAGTATCAATAAAAGGAGGGATCATAGTTCCCTGTGGAATAACAAGGCTGAACTTCGCCAGGATCTGTCTCTCAAAAATAAATGCCAAAACCCCACTAGGCATTTGCAGGGTTGAAAATTTTTCTGGGGATCTTTTCTCTTTATTACTTTCTCCAACCCCAAAACGGTTCACAATGCAAGCTCCAAGTCACACAGATCTGGATTCAACCCTCGCTCAGCCTGTGTCCAGCTGTGTGACCTTGGGAAAGCTCCCTGAACCTAAGACTTGGTTTCCTCATCCACAAAATAAGGCTAAGAATAGTTTCATCTGCTGGGGTTGCAGAAGGATGAGTCAAGATAACACGTGTAAACCGCTCAGCATGGGACAGCCCAGCACATGGTAAACACTCAATAACTCACAGTTCATGTTATTGAACAGTGGCCTGAAATCAGCCACTGTTTCACTGAGGAGAGACCTGAGGTCCGGGAGGGGAAATTATCTTGACCAAAGTTTCAGAGCAGTTTCCCCATTCTGCTCATAATTTCTTCCTTCACACAGCCTGACGGAAGTGCACAAGACTTCAGCTCCCAGACGAAGAAAGGACCCCAGCCATCCCCTGACGGGAACCAGAGCTAGTCCAGAGGGTCCCACCTGACACTCGGGGCCCACAGACCGTGCTGCCGTAGAAAGCCAGAAAGCAGACCCACAGCCCTGAGACTAGGAGAGCCCACCCTAGCCCGGAGGACCAGTCACGCCTCGGGGCAGGAACAGGCGTAAGTGTACCCACGCAGCTGTTCCCAGTCTCGATCTCCTCCTCTTTCTGGGCACATGGCAGCATTCCACTTCTCCCCTCTCCCTACCCACCCCCTGAAATCACAGGTGTGGCTTTGGTGCCCTGAGAAAAGGGGTGTGTGTCACTTGCACGCCCGTGTACCAAGTGTGCCTTTACCTTCATGACGGTGGAAACACATGTCGAGACGGGATCTCCATCAGTCAGAGCTGAGCAAGATCCCCTGGTGAAGTGCCCTGGACATTCAGCATAAAAGAATAAACTTCAGCTGTGTACAGCTCTGCTGGCGGGACTGCCGCTGCAGCGTAAGCTCAACTGACTGGCTAATACGAGGGGCAAGAACACACAGGCCAAAGCAGCAGTGTTCAATCTACAATATTAGTGGTAAAAGACCAGTTCCGACTTTTCTTTCAATAGCTAATCCACTGCAGATCAATACTTCTGAAAAATATAATAAAAATGTCTTTGCAATGTTAAATGACTAGAAAGTTTCTACACCCCACCTCTTGCCCTCTGTGCTTCGTCTTCACAGATCAGCACAGGCCCGAGGACACACTTGCTGGCACCACTCACTCACTGTGGAGGGAGACAGGGCAGGCTGGCGCCCCAACTCTGCCATCTTCTAACGTGGGGGACAAAAATGTAACCTTTTCAAGTCTCAACTCTCCATTTGCTAAGTGAGGGTTTGAAAGCACATAGGTCACAATGTTCGGCGTGCAGAATGCGCTCGAGGAACGCCAGCTACTCAAACACACCCTGTCCTGTTCCCAAGCGACAATGTCTATGTCACAGGCCCAACTGTTTAGCACAAGAGTCTGAAGCAGGAACACAGGCTTCAAGCAACCTCAGAGGACAAGGCAGTGGGCTGAGGTTCGGAAGTCACTTCTAGACACCCACCCTGAGAGAAAGTGACCAGTCTGCCGTCTAAAGCGGGAAGGGATGCCTGGGACCGGGCAGACAGCCTGGTGGCCCACTGAGCTTGGAGGATAGCATCTGCTGCCTCAGTACCATGGAGAATATCTTAGGATAATTTAAAGCCATTATGAAACCAAGCTCACTGCCATTTGTGAGGTGCCTCTGTGCTGGATTCTTCTCATAAATTATCAACACTCACAATGACCCTGTGAAATAGGAAGCATTAAAGCTATTTAGAGGCTCAGTGTGGCTAAGTACTGTACCTGCAATCACACAGCAGAATGGATGTGGTGACCCAGGGCTGGCTTCACTCCAGGGTGGTGTAACCAACTGTCCAGTTTTCCTGTGACTTGGGATTTTCAGCTTTAAAACAGGGAGAGTCCTGGGCAAACCAGGACAAACTGGTCACCTGCTCCACAGCCAGGGTTCTTTAGCCACCGTATTTAGCACGTGCTGAACTAGGGCAGGTCTTTAATAAAATATCAGCCAGGAGGCCAAAGACGACCTTTGGCTGCTCAGCCATCTCCCTGGGAAAGCCATGTCCCACAATGCCCTGCAAACATATGTAAAGGACAAAGAGACAGAGGGCAAGGTGGGTACGACTAAGGATAAACTGATTGCCTGGCATCCCAGGGACAGCAGTGGCCCCCCACAGCCAGGGCCCTGGCCTTGCCCTGAGGCCTGAGGAATGGAAACTTCTAAATACCCGTCACACAACAGAACCCTTTAAAGCCTTTGTCTTACTTGTTTCTTTTTTTTAATTCAAACAATAGGCAATCAGAATGTGCTCCTTAGTTACATACTGCCGCAATTTGCCAAAGAATGGGAATATGATCCTAAAAGTAATGCTTAGCTTTCCTTAGAAGGGCAGGTCTCCATTTCCCAGAGCTGCTAGCTCTGTCTCGTCTCCCTCTCCCTCCTCGTCACCTGCTCCACCCCCCGCATGACAGCCCTAATGCCTGGCACTCAAGAGATTCCAGGGAAGGCTAGTGGATGAGCTGATGAAGGAGGGCGCCTCCTGGTATGACCAAGCTACACAAAAAATGAGTTCTCTGTAGCTGTGTCCCCTCCCCCCCTCAATGCCACGGGTCCAGGGTCCATGATGTTCCTGGGATGTTCTCAAAGCACACATAAGCTGGTCATGTAATCCATCCTCCAATATGGGAGACTTTTAGAATGAAATGAAGTGGGGCAAGACTGAGAAGTGTATCAGGGCTACAAGCGTAAACAGGGACTGTCCCAGGCAAACTGGAGCGAGCTGTCACCCTGCTGACGCACAGCAGCATCTCATCAGTCCTGTCTACAACGGCACGCCTAGACCCTGGGGCCAGACCCCTGGTCCAAAGCCCAACCCTGCCCCCTACCAGCTGGGCGAGTTCCTTAACCTCTCTGGGTCCCAGCTTCCTCCTCTGTAAATGGGGCTAGGCAGCAGATGCCTCACAGGGCTACTGTGAAGATCACAACAGTTAATACCTGCAAAGTGTGAGTACAGGGCCTAGCATGTGATGGGTCTAGCACATGCATGCTTGTTGAGTAAAAAAGTCCTCCCGCCACCCACGGAGGGAGGACTAGAATTGTCCTGCTTTAAGGAAACTAAGGCACAGAGGGGTAATGTGACTAGCTAATTAGGTGTCTTAACCACCTGAGGTTCCACCCCTCCCCCACCCTCTGCACAGCAGACCACTCTGGGTGGGGAGCTACAGGCTCTCTGTCTCCATCCTTCAGGAACTCAGGACTCAGGTCAGAGTAAGAAGGGCAAGGCACCCTGAGGCAACACAGGCACTTGCTGGGCTCGACCTAGGCCCAAAGAGGCGGCTGACTCAGAGGAGGGGTCTGGGTCCCCTGAGGCTGTGTGGACTTTGCAAAACCGAGAAGCATCAGCCCCCAGAGGAAGAGAGGAACGCTGCCACCTGCGTCACCAGCCCAAGTTCCCTTTTTCTCTCTCGCCAAATTACTCGATTTCAGAAATTCCCTTGCAAGACAAGACTGAAATGCAATCTCCAACCCCGTTGGGCCCAGTGGAATTTCACCAATACAAACTGCAGAGTTCTCCAGGAAAATGAAGGAAGCCTGCCTGAAGTTTCAGTTTCTTGGCTGGTCTTAGAAAGCTCAGGCACTCGAGTGACTCCTGGAAGTGGCAGGAAGTGGTTGGTCTTTGCTTATTTTCTGAAGGAGATTTGCTCATAAAAACTTTTTAACCAATTGGCAGAGGGCACCTGCACAATCAACTGTTTTCTCATCTCTCTGGCATTTTTCCCTGGTTAGTTCAATTTGTGGGGCTTCAAAGAAGCCAATACACAGGAGAAGGAAGGAAGGAAGGAAGGAAGGAAGGAAGGAAGGAAGGAAGGAAGGAAGGAAGGAAGGAGGGAAGGAAGGAGGGAGAGGAAATTTTGATAAAGAAGCAAAACACCAAAAGCAAAGCCACAAGAGTTCTATCGAAGCCTCTGACTCCATACCCAGCGGTGCTCACACAGCACTAACCATGAACTCTAATGGGGTCAGGGGCTGAGGATGGTACACACAGGGGGGGAGGGGAGGAGGAGCAGGGACAAGGAATGACTGAAGATGGCTGGACACAAAGGGAAGGCTGGGTTCCTCCCTGGAGACAGGTATGTTTTAGAAAAGGAAAGATGGGCCTCCTCCCAAGGGGACAGCTAAGCAAGGCATAGAGAGGGGTAAAAGCCAGAATGTGCTAAAGGAGCCCAGAGGGTGAGGAGCAAGCCAAGGACACTGGAGGACCTGGCCCAGAAGTCTGGATGCTTCTGATGAGGCCAAAATAGGAGACAGTCTCGCCCAGGCCAACAAGCCCAGACTTGAGTCTGAAAGCAGCAGGTGACAACTGCAAGCCCTGGGCAGGACTGGGAGACACCGATGCTGACATGGTTTGGATTCAGGGGGCCCTGCCGGGGTGGCGGTGGGGCTGGGGTGCATGGGGTAGAAATGACTCGAATGGCAAGAAGGGCTGCCAGGAAATGAAGGCCTAGGAAGAGGAAACATGAGTTTTCCGCTGCCGACTTTTGGGAAGTCTTTGGACCAGTCACTTTTGCTCCCTGTGATGTGGCTGTGTCCCCAGCCCAGTCCAGCATGGTGTTCCCAGGTCCTGGGAGCTGAGGGGCGGGGCAGGTGAAGCCCTATGCCAGCGGTGAAGATGCATGGGAAGGAAGTCAAGTGGGGGCTCTGGCAGAGAGAACAGCTGTGGGGTGCTAGGAGGCAGCTCGGTCAGGGCCACCTCCCACACAGAGGCCACAAACCAGGGACAGGCTGAGCATGGGTGGCCCTGGCGGGCGAGTCACTTCCCTCTCTAACCCATGAGTGTGAGGAAATAGAGAACAATCTAGAAAAACCCTCAGAAAGAGACCTAGAGACTGGGGCAAGTGCCGGGACAGAGATGCAGGACACGGTGAGTGGTGTGTGTGCATGGGCATGTGAATGATGTGCACATAAAGACACAAGCATGGCCCTGACCAGTATGGCTCAGTTGGTGGGGCATCGTCGCACAAAGTAAAAGGTTACCGGTTCAATTCCCAGTCAGGGCATGTGCCTAGGTTGCGCATCCGTCCTAAGTCAGGGCAGGTAGGAAAAGCAATCGATCGATGTTTGTCTCCCTCTCTTTTTCTCTCCCTCCCCCATCTCTAAAAATGAATAAATAAAGTCTTTAACAATAAAANGCATGGCCCTGACCAGTATGGCTCAGTTGGTGGGGCATCGTCGCACAAAGTAAAAGGTTACCGGTTCAATTCCCAGTCAGGGCATGTGCCTCGGTTGCGCATCCGTCCTAAGTCAGGGCAGGTAGGAAAAGCAATCGATCGATGTTTGTCTCCCTCTCTTTTTCTCTCCCTCCCCCATCTCTAAAAATGAATAAATAAAGTCTTTAACAATAAAAGACATGAGCACACTCTCCAGCACATGTGCTGTGGCCCTCCACACACATGTATGAGGCATGTGCACCTGTGATCACATCCGTACACTGAGGGGGAGGACACCATGCTCACACGCGTTCACACAGTGGGGTTGGTGCGTGCACACGCACACTCACAAGGAAATGTGCTAAAGTTGGGTTTCAGAGCCTGGACTGGAGCCAGGCTGGGAGTGACTCTGGCCCCCACCTGCACTAACTAGTATGTGGCCTTGAGCAAGTGACCTAACTGCTCCACACCTCAGTTTCCCCATTTGGAAGGTGGGCCTAACAGTAATCACTACCTCGTAGTGTTGTTACATGAATCTACATTTGTAAAACACTTACATGGGGCCATAGTAAATGTGTTAAAAAAGTAAATACACAAGTATAGGTGGATGGTCACACAGCTGGGCATGAAACCTGTGTGCATCTGGAAAAGTGTACACAGCATGGAATAAATGGAGCATGTGCATACACAGGGGCAGGGTGTGCATGGATGTGCAAGAGTGAGGTGCACTCAGCCATTCACAAACGTGTGTGCTACGCATAATGGTGATGCCTGGAGAAGGAAGTACATCTGAGAGCCCAAGACACATGTTGCTCATGGGTCAGTGTACATATGCACACGTGTGCAGGCATGTTCTGGGAGCATGCTGGACCCATTCGGAACAAATCGTGGTGATATGGGCCTAACAACCCCAGTGGGAAAGGCAGCTCTGAGGAGCCTGGGCAACCAGTGGCCAGATGCCCAGAGGGTCCCCTCAGAGCTTCCAGGAGCCTGGGGTAGGCAGACTTTACATAGAGAAGGGTCAGGAAGAGAACCCAGGCCAGCAAGGCTGGGGACATGTGCCACATCTGACTCACCCGTGTGCCTAAGCAAGCTGTACAGGAAGGAAGGAAAGAGCAGGCATGAGCAAGGGAGGGACACAGATACACGGCATCGCAGGGACCACCCATTGGACGTCCTGTGTCAGGGGCTTCACGTATGCTATTTCATTTAACCTGCTCAGCAGCCTGGGGAGGAGCACTATCCCCATTCTTTCCGACAAGGAAACTGAGAGGCTAAATAATTTGCCCACAGGCCCACAAGTAGGAGGAGCAGGGGCTATTCTAGGCCAGCTTCCTCCAACTTTGTGACTGTCCTCTCAGTAACTGCTCTATTCTGAGAATGAATGAATGGACAAACAAAAGTGAAAGGAAACTGAAAGTTAGTGCCCAGAAAAGGGATTATACAAGGGATGTAGCATTTGAGAAGCTTCTTGGGGACAGAGCCCATTCCCTGAGCTGGTTTGAGGAAGACTTAGGACCCCACTCTGTGCAGGCAGAAGGAGCCTTCTACAGGAGCCCAGGGGCTGCTGTGGCAGAGAAGACAGTATGAGTGCCATGTGGGTCACGGCCTCCAGGCTGGCCCCCAGCAGCCCAGAGTCAGAGTGCAGGCCTGGCGGCTTCACAGCCGGGCCTCGGTGTAAGTTCTGAAAACTGGCATTCGGAGCTCTGCTCAAGTCCTGTGGGATTTTGGATTAGCTAGCTCCAGCTGCCAAGACCTGGACACTCTTGGGGAACCAGCACACTGAGGCTGGATGTCACCACCAGGATGAGTTATCACTGTGACCTCTCAAAGCTGGCTGCGTCCTAAGGCCTTAAAAGGCTCAGGCTAGTGACAGTGAAAGTCCCCTTGCCCCAATGGACACCCCCCCCCCCAATGCTGTCAGCAGGTCCAGGAGCTCTCTGGAAATGGTTCTTGAGCCCCCAGACTGCCATGCTTAGCAGCCCTGAACTTTAACTTGGCAGCTCTGGGTGGGCCTTGGACAAGCAGTTCAACCTAGGCTGGTCCCAAGCTTTTCTTCCAGGCTAGGGAGGAAAAATCCACTTGGGGTTACAGACGGAGAAGACCCCCTACAAGGTTAAAAACATGTCTCATACGACACATAGCAGGTCCTCCCACATGACAACTGTTCTTACAAATGGCAGGTATCAGAGCAGACGGGAGTCCCAGGCTGCTGGACCCCACAGCTATGCCTGGCTAGAAGGGACTTCAGTGTGAGCAGGGAGGGGGGTTGGGGGGGTGGGGCTGCCCGCCTGCCTGTTGGCTGTATCTAGGAGGCCCAGTGTCCTCCCATCCCTCTACACCGACATGTTCCCACAGCCCCAGACACCCCTCAAGGAGAGCAGAACCCAGCACATCTCTGCAATTCACAGGGAGAACAAATGACCCTGAGACCAGGCTGCACGCAGGTGTCCCCAGCACTGCCTTCCAACTGTGGCCCCAATTTCTCCCTCATAAACCTGCCCTTTGCTCCCTTCTCCCATTCTGATTAAAAGAGGATTTTTAGAGGTGGATCATTTTAAGCGGGAAAAGATGGAGTGTCTGTTTACAAACTGTGTTCCCTTGGGCCTTTAAATGGGTTGCAGGGGTCCCCATGGGAGCTGACCCCCCACCTCAACCTAGACAGCATGGCTTTATAAACCTTCTCTTCACGACAGTATTTGAGTAGAGTCGTGACATGAAAATCACAGAACGCAGGTGCACAAGAGTTCACCCAATTTAACACAGCAGAACCCTTCCCTGCAGAACCCCAGCCCCACCTCCATGGCACACATCACCATCCCACATGGTCTGCTCACTGATCCTCTTCCTGTCTCTCCGACTAGTAAGGCCCCTGGCGGCAGGGGGTGTATCTGCTTTGTTCACTGCTGTATATTCAGTACAATGACAGGCACAACAAATGTTGATTTAGCATTTATTGTTTTAATTCGCTAAATGAATGAATGAATAACAATAACCATGGTACTTGCTATGGGCCAGGCTCCATCTATGGTACATGTGTTAACTCACCCACCACTCACATTGACCCTCTGAAGTAGGCACTATAGTTATCCCCACTTTATAGGTGAAACAACTGAGGTACAGCTGAGCTTCCAACCCCAGATGTCCAATATCTTCGAGGCACCCACCCTTGGTCACTGGCTCCCTGCTCCCCAAGCCTGGAACAGGACCCCTGCCCCCCGAATTCCTCCCCGGTTGGTCATTCTGCCTCTGCTCCTGCAAACCTCAGAGCTGGAAGAAGCTAGGCAATTATCTCAAAAACACGCACATTTCAGAGATGAGGGGGCTGAGGACTAAGAACCTCCTGTCTAAATGGGAGAATAAGGTAGAAAAAAGTAGCTGACACCAAAGTAACTGAGTGGGGTAAGCAAACATCCCAGGAGGGACGTTGCCTGTCACTGATCATCAGGGTGGGCTTGCAGGAGGAGATGAAAGCTCTCAAAAACGTCATGTTGGGACTCCGTCTCCTCCACCAGAAGAGCTCCAAGTCTTCGGGCCTCCAAATGAGAGGCCTTTGGGTCTTTGGGGTCTCAACCATTTCTCCCACAAAAATCAAAGGAGGAGGGACCCAGGATATCTCAAAGTAGGGGACATACCTGGCCCCTCTCCACTGAGCAGGTCTGTGACTTCAGCCAGCTCTGGAAACAGTCCCCCAGCTGGGCAGAGCCACGCCAGCAGATCGCAGAGAACTGGCTTCCTCTCCATCCTCCCCAAGCAGACCACACCCAAGCGGCCAGCCCTGTTCTTCCCTGGACAGGGTGGAAATCCCTAACTTCCCTCCTGGCGGGGCGGGGGCAGGGGGGGAACGGAGTAGCCGGCCGGGTTTGTCTGTTCTCCTGCAGGCCCCTCCGCCACTCACTCCGGCAGCTGCTCCTCTACATGTCCGTGCCTCACCCCTTTGGGTCTGCCAGTCTCCCACCTACCACTGTGCCCAGCCTGCCTGGGGTCTCACCCGTGGGGGCTCCTCTGCTTCGCCCAGGCCAGGAAGTTCCACTCTGATATCAGGGTCTCTTCCTCCTGAGACCCTGAGTTATGGTGATGGTGGTGATGATGACAACAACGATACCTGACATTGTGCCAGGCACTTTACAGTTATTCATTCACATCATTCGAACCTCTATCATATGGAGCATGATTAGGTGCTTGTCCAGAAGAAACTGGAGTTCAGAGAGGTCACCTAACCTGCCAAAAGCCTTCGGGTGCCAGGTATAAGGCTTTAGTCACCAGACCCAGCACAAGCCCCACCTCTGACATCATCGCTCCAATACAAGCTAGTTATGTAACTACTCCATGCCTCAGTTTCCTCATCTGTAAAGTGGGGATAATGGTGTCAATTGTTAGAGGCATTTTTAGCAGGCCAAACAAGGCAATGCGGGAAAATGCCTGACACCTAGAGGCTCTCAATAAATAGCAGTTATTATCATTTCCTCATGTTAAGAATATTCATAAGAAAACCAATTCTGTGTTGTTTGGGGTCGAGACTACCCAGTACCCAGTGGAAATTGGGCAACCGTAGAGACTCAAAGGAGCCCAGGACTTGGAGTCTGAATTCGGGCCACACCACTTCAGACCATGTGTCCCTGGGCACCACGGGCAAGGCAAGGAGGACAGCCCCTCGTCACGCTGTGAAAGAAACGCATGCTGCATTCTGCACAAGGAGCCGCCCTGAACCCAGCCCCAGGAAAGGACCAGCCCGAGCACCTCTCTAAGCCTCTCTTCTGATGTCAGTTTCCTGTGCAAAGTGTGTCCTGTTCCACTTCCTCCCTAAGGTAAAACGAGGGCTGTCTGGCTTTCCCCTGGAAAGTTCCTTCCTAAAAAGGAGCAGCCCAGGTCCAGGCTGTGAGAAGAGGGCCCACCCTCTCCTGGGGCAGCCACGTGGCTCCTTTCCCACCCTTTGCATCAATAAAGGCCGATTCTGGAGAACCTTCTACCCCTGCATCTGCTCTGTTCTCAGCACACGTCTAGAAACACCCTCAGCTGACTGGGACCTGCTCTGGGTGCCCCTCCCAGGCCAGGGCACAGAGAGGACCAACACTGCGTTTAGCCGGGAGGGGCACTCGAGCTGGGAAGCCGAGGCCGGAGGGGGCACACACTGCCCCTGCAGTGGCACGCATGGAGCCAGGGCCTGTCACAGGCTACAGGCCCAGGAAGACACAGCTCCAACAGCCTGATGCCATCCTGGTCTTTGCCCCAGCTTCCCCAGGTTACGGGTCAATGGGCAAGGACGGCGCCTGGAGGCACGCTCCTGGAACATTCCTCACCCAGGTGGACGAGGCTGTTACCTTTGAGCCAGAGACTCTGACTCCAACCTGTCAGACCACAGATGGATTCACATTTCCATACTCTGATTTTTTTTAAATAAAACACTGAAAAACAACTAACAAGTATCTAAAGCATCTTTCCTGAGACATTCTGAAAATGAAAGGAAACGTCCCTCGGATCTGCATTCGGGCTGTTTGTGTCCCTGTGGTCGTGCGCCCCAGAAGCTCCCTCCTCGTTGAGCTGCGGCTGCCTCACCTGTCCGCGCTGCTGTTTGGAGGCCTGCAGACACACACACATGTTGCACACACGAGGCCCTCAAAAGCAGTTTGCTCGCTGTTACAACTTTCACTATCACAGGAACAGACTGACCCTCAGCGTCACTGTGTGTGAAGAGGGATCATTGGATGCACTTGGCCATGCTGCTGGGGGGTTGACAAAGCGAGGCCCTCGCTCAGGGCTCACACTCTGCTGGCTACTGTTCCACTGCCACTGCCATCATGACAAAGTGGGCAGCCCCTCGGGTCCCACAGTGAGGCACACTCTGGGCCAGTCCTGCTCCAAGCGCCTTATATAGCAAATTTCATTTAACCCTCACGACACCCTGCCGAAGTGGACAATGTTATTAGCATCCACATGCGCTGGTCTGTTAAGGACAGATAAGTACAGGCCAGGTACTGCCCCAGGCCTCCTGGCTCACAGGGCGGCACCAGCCGTGGCCCTGGGCATCTTGGCCCCAGTGTCCGTGCCCCTAACCACCCCACAGAGAGCCGTGGTCATGCCCACAGCTGACTGGTGTCCCTGTGGAAGGCCCTGGTGGGGTCGCCTCTTCACTTTGTGCTTACCAGCGCTCTGTGGGGACGGTGCCATCACTGGAGGTGGAACCAGGGTCACGTGGCAGGAAGGGGCAGCACGGGGTAGAAACCCGGGTCCCAGCTACAACCCGTGTGCTTTAGTTCTCGTTCAAGTTTCAAATGCACAGCACAGTCTGCCGACTCCCTTTCCCCGTGCCCACCCTGGTCCTGCCAGGTTCAGAAGCCCTTCCACCCCCCAGAGAAAGTAATGACATCAGACCTGCAGCACTATTCCTCTCCTCACTCACCTCTCCCATTTCCTTCCCTCTCATTCTCTCCTTCTCTCTCTCCATCCCTGCCATCTCTTCATTTCTCCATTTCTCTTCCTCTCTGACTCCCTCTCCTCCATTCCTCCATCTCTCTCTCTCTCTCTCTGTGACTCAGTCTGTTTCTCTGTCTCTCCCTCTCCCTGTCTGTCTCTCTCACATGTGAGCACACAGCCCACTCAGACAGCTACCGCCCCTGGCATCCCTCTTTTCTGTCCCCTATCTCGGCCCCCATCCCCTACAACAACTTCCCGTCTCTCCTCTGCCACATCCTGCCTCTCATCAGCGGTTCTCCTTTCTCCTTATCCTCACTGAGTTTCCGGGGTCTATTTCTGCAGCTTTGCCTTTGCTTCTCCCTCTCGTTTTCTCCTATTGCCCTCATTTCCCTTCCCCCTTTGCCTGATGCTCCCCAGGCCCCCTCCACTCCAGACCCCTGCAGGATCCCCTCTTCCCTGCTCCCACCCCCACCCCGCCCCACACTCCTCAGTCAGAGGGGAAGGGTCCTGGGTTGGAGAGGCCACTGTATCATCTTTGCTGCCATCAGCAGTGCTAATGGCTGAGTGACAAGGGACAGAAGGAGAGAGAACACAGCACGGGCCGAAAACACCAGGGCGTGTGTCTCAAAGCCAAGTGTTGATTAACAACGCTCAACACTGCGCCATTTTCAACCCACAAAGTTAACTTAAGAAAGAAAGGAAAAACGATGACACCCAGAGTTGACTAGGCTGTGTTAAAATGAGGACATTTGCGCGTTGCGAATGGCATTACAAATGGGCTCGACTCTTTTGGAAAGTAATATAGCCTCATCGATATCAAAAGCCATCAAAATGTTCATACTCCTTTGACCAACTAATCTCTCTCCTGGGAATTTCCCCAAACAATTGTTCATCATCATAGGAAAGAGGAGGGAAAGCTGCGAGCACACATATTCACGGTGGCACGCTCTGCGGAAGAGAGGCTAGGACGCCTTACTATGGAGCCAAAGAGAGACCGGTTCATAAACATGGCGCGCCGACTATCAGGTGGCCCCTAAAAGTGCTGACGGTGAGGACTGTGCAGAACATGATCCCCGCTGATGACAGCAGCGGAAACGATGAAAAGGAACCCGGTAAGCTCCCCCTGTAATGACATAAAAATGCCTGCATATATGGGCAAAAACCAGGAGAATGATTAGAACATCAATACGAATAACTCTCAGTAGCCAAATCCATTCAGCTCCTGAGTTCAGACACCAAAGGATGACGTTTGGGATAGCAAGTGGCAAAAATTTATCTGAATTTAGCTGGATTTATCTGAAGTCCATTCAGCGGGTGCATGTTTAGGTAAGAGGGGATATCCATGGTCATGTTAAGGCGGTAAAATTGCAAGAAAAGGATTTTTCTTTCCTTTCCTTTTTAAGTTCTAATGTTTCTTTGATACTGTTTTTGCAATTAAGTAAAGGGAAAATCAGCATTCTCATGTACAAGGCTTTAGAGCTGACGAAGGCTTTCTTGTATATAATCTTACTTGATCCTCACAAAAATCTTGGGAAGGGAGGGAGAGCAAGGAGTTTTACTGACCCCATTTTCACCAAGATGAAAATTAGGGCTCAGAAAGGGGGCTGATTTGTCAGTGTCACACATGTGGTGGCAGAGGGCTTCAGGAGGGCATGGGTCCCCCACGGGGCCTGTCCTCACTGGCTTCTGTGAGGCCAACACCAGCCAGCAGAGCTCCGACCCCCTGGATGTCTCTAACCACAGTTGTCTGTCCCTGCGCTGTGACACATGACAAGGCTCCGGGCCACGTGGCACATTAGCCCCCAGTGCTGCCAGCTAAGAGCCCCCGCAAAGGTAATACCCCTGACCTGCAAATGACCCAAGGCCACACCCCACACATGACTCAGTATTAAGGGGCCCACACATAAAAACTCTACCTGGTCTCTGACCTCAGCCTACAGGCAGATGAGGATGATAGCAAACACGCACAAGCTGAGGCTGCACAATCAGCCACAGCAAGTTCGAATACTGATTCCGCACTTACTGCCATATGACGAATCACCCTGGGCCTTGATTGGACCAGTCAGGAAAATGGGAACTATAACAGAGTTCCAACTCTTAGGGTTAGCGAATAAAAGGAAGCAGTGTATGTCATGCTCCCCATCCAACGCCTGCCAGAGCCAGCGTTCCTCTGTGCCCACCACGTTCTCCCCTGGGCCTTGGCATTTGCTGTCTGTCTGGAACATTCTACCCCAGTTATCCAAGCAGCTCACCCTTTCCTTCCTTTGATGTCAGTCGGCTCATGTCTTCTCCTGGGAGAGCCCGTCCCGTTCACAGGGTAGGCATTCCTACCTCCTTGCCCTGCTGGGGCCCACACTCGCCATGTTACATATTCATTTCATTAGTGTTGTCCCTGCCCCACAGCTGCCACGGGAACAGGGATGGTGGACACTGTCTTGCTCTAGTCCTAGCTTGTATCGTAGCAGAAGCTCAATAAATGTTGAGTCCATTAATTAATAAGTGGTGGTGATGATTTTTGCTGAGGAACAGGAACATTTGGCCACACTTAACCGAGGGCCAACTCGGCCTTTTACGGCCCCCGAGGGGAAATAGGCTCCCTGGGACACCGCAGGCCTCTGGCCAGGCCACCGTGGCATCCACGAGCCCCACACCCTCTCTGCTTCCATGCCTGTGCCCCAGGGTCCCAAAGGGCACCAGACCAAAGGCTGGCACTGAGAAAATATCAAGAATCCTGCTGCCCAGAAACATGACAAATCGCCTTGCCACAGGCGGGAACTAAAAATTTCGGCACATCTGCTGGGTTCTGGAACCCCTGCAGGAGGCCACAGCCCAATTTCTAGTGCTGGGTGGCTGGGGAAATCCCCTCAGCCTCTCCTTCCCCGCAACTCCTCCTGTCAGGGGACCCGACCGGCCAGAACCGGGACCCCAGAAGCCTGCAGGAAATACCCCTGCGCTGGGCACTTCGCACACACCACAGCTAGGTCTCTCCCCAGCCCTGCACTAGGCTGCTGTGCCACTTCAGAAAGGAGGATGAGGACGTTCCAAAAACCCAGATGTGGAAGCTAAGGCCACCCCAGGGGCTGGGTCCTGGGGGAAATGGCAGCCACGTGGGTCATCTGGTAGTGATGGGTGCAGGGTCGCTGCCCATACTGAAGAGTTTCCAGACTTCTGAGCACAGTGGCACTTTTGGAACACGGGACCCCCAAATGAGACCTCTCCTGCTGGTTTCTAACCTAAGTCCCTGCATCCAAATGGTGCAACTCACTGCAAGAAATTAAGAAGCACCATCCCACCCAAAGTTCTTTGCCTTTGGGACCCTGACCCTTTGCAGGTGAGGTCCCTTCTATTGGGAACAAGCACCACTTCACCCAGCTGATTCCAGCCCCCTCCCAGGTGTCCATGTAAATGTCACCTCCTCCAGGAAGCCTCCCCTGACCCCTCAAGTCAGCTTTCCAGAGCCCCATCATCATCTGTACAGGGCATCAACAGCTCATGGCTGTACCCCCATGCCTAAGAGTGGGGCTAAGACATAGCAGACACTCGATAAATTTTTAAAAATGAATGAACAACAAAGAATGAATAAAGAAGATGAATTAAAGTATGAACTGAACCAGAGCAAATGAAAAAAATAAATGAATGAAATGTGAATGAAACATGCAGGTATGACTGATGGGCAGACTGTTTCCCAGTGACGGCCCGGAATCCGGAGTCAAAGTCAAATGTCAAATGACAGTAGTACACATCTAACTTTACCATCGCAACCTCACTGACACGCTGGTCACTATTCCTTGTCCCACTGATCACACTGGGTCTCAAGACAGCACAGTGAGTCAGGAGCCAGGGCAAGAATTCCTGGATGGGTTTGGAGACTCCAGGGCCCTCCTGAGGTGCTCCCGGAAGTTCCAGGAGCCATGCTGGGGCTGGGGTACAGCGAGGGAAGCTGATGAACCCCAGGTGAAGGGGCCGCCAAGGGGATGGAACTGCCAATCACACTTACAGCTGTCGCAGGAGATTGGCTTTGTTTCCCACTGTTCTCCCGGAGAGAACCACACGCGTCCCCAGGACTCGTTGAGGAGCGGAGGGGAGACTACAGCACCGAGGGCTGGCACAGCACTCTGCTGGGCGCCAGGCCCTGCGCCACGCACTTCACACCCACCAGCTCACCAATCCTCACGACAGCCCTGTGAGGTGAACAGTGTTATCTCCACTTTCAGGTTCGGAACTGAGGCACAGACACTCTCTCAGTAAGCGGTCCCACAGCACACAGCTAGTAAGTGGAGGACCAGGAATTTAAAATCCATGCAGACTGGCTCCGGAATCTGAACTCTTTACCACTATGGTTAATGGCACTCACTTGCAAGTGCTTTGATCATTTAGCCAATAATAAATAATAATAATAATAATAATAATAATAATAATAATTCTCTCACCTTTAATATGCAAAGGTCATAGAGCCAACAATAACACACAGGGAATATCACCGGTCCCTCCAGATTTGTACAGAGGAGGGGCCGAGGCAGTAATTCAGTCAAGCAAGGGGTATAGGCAGATGGTTTAACAACTACTGGCAGAAGAAGCCCATTTTTTTTTGTTTATATTGTGTCAGTGGAGGTGCAGTGGCTCCGAAGTAATGCTGGGGCTAGACCATCCCCAAACTACTGTTTGGCACCACACAAAATTCAGAGCCAGTCACCAGGCTAATCACTACAGGGATCCTCTCCTTTGGCCCTCACACAGACCCTGGGAAGGAAGTGCAAGAATGCCCCCAGTTTGCAGGTGACACAAGCTGAGGCTCAGAGATTGCTGACTTGCCCAAGACCATACACCTAGGAAGTGGCATTTGAACTCAGCCTCTCTGACCTCCACGCCCAGACCCTTACCCTCTGGCATCCTTCACCTCCACAGGAGAGGAGCTGCCCGGAAGCCCAGTAGGACAAGCCTGCCTGCCTGCCTGTCCATTCCTGCCAAGTGGGCTCTAGGCCTGCCACAGGCCCCAGAGCCCCACACTTCAAAGTGATTCACCCTCGAGGACTGTGTGGTTTGGTCTGGACCGGGGGGGGGGGGGGGGGGGGGGTGTGGGNGGCGGCTGTTGGAGAAGTCAGGGCCATGCTCACCCCTGACCACCCAGGTTTGAATCGGCTTCCCTAGGACCTCAGGAATCCAGGTGCAGCTCTTGCCGACCGCCCAGTGGGAGAGGCCCTCCGCAGAGATGCCCGCAGTGCTCAGGAAGTCCAGATTTGAATAGTTAGGGCTTCCAGGCCCAGCGGACATACTCAGGGGACAGAGGTGCCCCAAATCAGCCCCACTCCAGCTGCTCTGACCAGTCTTGCCTTTCTGCTCCCAGCTGTGCCTAGACCCCCCACAAGCTGGAGGCCAGCCCCAGCCCAGCAGGAGTGCCCTTCTGTCTCTCCAACTACTGGTGTGTGCAGGAATACAGCTGCTTCAGCTGCCCCACCCCCATGTCCCGTGCTCCCTCCAGAACACTTCCCTCGTCCTGCTCAAGACCCCCAACACGATCTTCTCCTGCCCTTCTCAGTGCCCTGGAACCCCAGGTGGCCGGGGCAACACCGGAATGTGCGATGCCTGAGGTCAGAGCCTGAGTTTGATTTGAGCTGGGTTGAGATGAGGGGAAAATGGCCAAGAACAACTCACTCATTTACTTCATTTCCAGACTTGGCGGCTGCCGGGGCTGGGCTTCCAAACCAAGCTGGCTTTGGCCAGGACATCTGCAGCAGTGCCGGCCACAAGGCACATCTGGATCCGCTTAGGGAGTTAAGAGCCATAAAGTTCCCTTAAGAAATTAGTTCCTGGGAAGCCCAGGTCTCTCTGGGGACTGGGTGAGGGGCATTCTTGGGCTAAGGACACCCAGAAACTGACTGGAGGCGGGGGACTTCCTGGTCTTAGAGAGTCACCCTGTGTGCTCAAATGCAAAATGGCTTGGGAGGACACACAGGCCCAGCCCTGGCACTTCCTGGCTGTGTGGCCTTAAGCACCTCTCCTGACTTCTCTGGGCTACTGAACAAATCACATCACCTGAAGGACAGTGAACTCCAGTAACAACTCAAAAGTACAATTTCCTAATTTAGCACTGTATCTTGGAGCCTAGAGCATATCTAACTGACACAAGGTAAATGAGTGAAGGAACCCAAGAATGAATGAATAAACCTCTATTTCCTCACCTGTCAAATGGGGATGGCAGTATCTACTCCCCAGGGTTGTTCTGAGGACTTGCTGATAGAATGGAGGGAAGGCCCTGGCACAAAGCATGTGCACACTTGTCCCTTGAGGTTTCGGTCCACCGACTAGATCCACAGCCAGGGTCTTGGAAACGTGAACATCCCTAGGAGGGCCCCACTGTGAGAGATGTGCCTCATCTGTTTCCCCTAAGCACGCTCATATGAAGTGCGACTCACAACTCACCCTGGCCAAGCAGGTGACAAGCATGTAAACCAACATGCCAAGAACACAGGGTGAGAGCCTGGAATACGGCCCTCACCAAGCGCCTTTCCGCCTGCCAGGCTAACCCCTTCCACCTCACCACTCAGTGGTATGTCTGGAAGCTCAGGGTCATTAGCCCCACAACATGGGCTCCCAGCAGCTAAGTGACTCCGTGAAGAAAGTGTCAGGGACCAGGCGAGACCCAGGGCAGCTGCCTCCCAAGGTGGCATGAGCAGGCCAGGCCCAGCCCTTTCACTGGAGCAATACTGCCCCCAGCAACCCCTCCGGCCTCAGCTTCCCTATCTGCACAGGGGAATAATAAGGGTTCCTATTTCATCAGGTTGCTTCTTATCTGCATGCAATGGCATCCACGTTTTAATACCAAAAATTCTCAAAAAAGTGTCTGGTGTATTACATGTTAAGTGCTCAGTAAATGTTAGTTCTCATTATGTTTTCCACTGGGCAACCTAAACATACAACTAAAAAAATAAGCCACCAGTTCCCAGAGCTCGGAAGGACAACGAAGGACAGGGTTTAGAAATCACCTAGAATCTTCTAAGCTGAGGTCCCCTGGCTGCACACGATAATCACCTGGGGAGTGACGGGACAATCTCTGGTGCCTGGCAGCAATCAACTACATTCCACAGGCCCAAACAGTTGGCATTTCAGTGGATAAGAATCATGTTCGTTATTATCAGCTTTCCACAATTGGAGTTGTAAAATAGCACAAAGACAATGAAAGGCAGAAATAGCTCAGATGGGTGAGCCAGACAAGACACCCAGGAATCTTTCCCCACCCATTTCAAAGTCATTTATGACTTTTCTTGACAGTCAAGATCTCACAAAAAGATGGGTGTAGACTGTATCCCCGTCAGAAACCCTGAAACAACTCAAACATCTATCAGGGGGATAATCCTGCTGCACACGTGCAGTAGAGCACTCCGTGGCCAGCACCACAGATGATGGCGCAGTAACAAACAACACCCGGGGCCCACCACACATCACATGAATCCCAGCCTCTGGGTGGGGCCCAGGGGGTCGGCATATTTTTTAAGCCCCCAGGCAATTCTGATGTACAGTCCAGGATAGCAACTGCTGCTCAAAACCCACCAAGCAAGCCTTGGACAGAAAAGAGAGATGTTAAGGGCTGCCTGCAGGCAGGGTGGGTAGGACAAGGAGGAACCTGAGCACAGCACACACCTAGGAGGGGACAGAGGAATAAGGAAGCCAAGAGTCAACCTAAGACAGCCCGAAAGCTGAGGAACAGGAGGAGGAGGCTCAATTTCACACTCGTTCCAGAAGCCACTTGGTATCTCCTGGGCCTGGCGGAGTTTTCAGTACTGGATCTGCCCAATATGTCCACAGTCTGCAGAAGTCCCATCAGTGGTTCTTAACTAGCCAGGTGTGTGCACACGCCCTGCAGGCCACTCTTGCCTGTGGACCGAGGGCAAGAGGAGACGGTTTTTACCGCAGAAAGGGGGCAGGAGGCCTTTAACTGGGGAATCTTTCTCCATTAGTCAGGATGGAGCTCAACCTGCACCCCCTGTTGGCTCCTTCGTGGGGAGGCAGACATGGCAACGAACCCCAAAACCCTGGTCCAGGCTGGGGCCACCAAGTGCCACCAGGGTCCTGCACAGGCGGTTTTTGCTTCTGACACCTCCCAGAACTCAGCCTCAGGCTAGCAAGTGAAACTCCACTGCTGCCATGGCTTTTTCACCAAAAACGACTTTTCCAGAAGAAAGGGGGACAGCCAGGGTCCAGGAGGGAAGGATGGCTTCCACCAGGTGGGCCTTCAAGTTGACCTGGCAAGATTTGTGGAAAAGGGTAATGTCAGAACATGTCTGAAATTATTTTCTTGCTTTCTGTAAAGCTATATAGGAGAGGGCAGAAAACATACCTGCTTTGTTCACCACCAAACTTCACATCTAGCAGAAAACCCCCAACATGGTAGATTTTCAACAACCATTAACAAATTTAGTAACCCTAAAATGATTAACTACAGAATTGAGCTCAACAGGATGCTACCTTGCACAAGATTCCAATGGGAGCTGGAAGTGGAAGTGGGAGTATAATGGGTGGGAAAGACGAAATGCAGACAACCCTATCTACAGCCCTAATTTCTGTCCTTTGATTTGGATAGAGATCACCACTATTCGCCTGGAGAGATAATGTACTGCGGGACAGATTGCGAAATTCTAGAAGCAAAGTTTGCAAATCACTGTGCTGTATAAATAGCAAAAGCCATTTCATGAAGCTGGCTAGCGGGGGGGGGGGGGGGGGGGGGGGGGGGGGGGGGAGCCCCCAANGGGGGGGGGGGGGCGGCTGAGTTAAGTCCCCAGACCAGACTGCTGGGGAGGCTGGACCCTGGGCTTAATCAGTAGGCCTCGATGGGCCACCCAGTCCCCTAAACAAAGTAGGCAACAGAAAGGGGAGGAGAGGACAGAACAGGAGGGAGGGAGGGAGGGAGGGACAGATGGAGAAAAGGAGGGAAGGAGAGAAGGAGGGTAGGACAGAGAGAGGTGTTTAGGACTCTGGGGCTGCCATTTTCCCATGTCCGCTCTAGCACAGCGCCCTTTTCCCTCGGAGTCAAAGCCAAAGCTCCTACAAGGCCCTGCACCATCTGGACCCCCAATGGATTCAACTGACCTCAGCTCCTGCCATCCTCCTTCAAGTTGGCTGACTCTGCTCTAACCACATATTTATATCCTTGCCTTCCTAGGAAATGCCAAACTCCTACCCTAGGGTCTTTTTGCAACTGCATGGCCAGGCTCCCTTACCTCCATCAGGGCTCTGTTCAAATGTCACCTCTTTATCCAGATCTTCCTGACCACCTAATTTAAAGCGCCACCACACACAGACAGTGCCACCTCCCCAGCCAAAGCAGCACTCCTGTCCTCCTGACCCCACTAGATTTTTCTCCATAGCATTAGCCACCAGCTGACAAAATTCTCTATCTCCTTGTTCCTTTTTCTTCTTCCCCCAGTGGAATGGGTGCTCCAAGAGGGCTGGGACCTTGTCTGTTCCATCTGTGCCTTGAACAGCACCTGGCACCAGCAGGTGCTTGGCCATGCCTGTCAGATGAACGTGCGAGCAATCCCACTCTGCACCGGGCATATCCTGTGACTTGCCTCACTGGTGCCTCCTCACAGGTGCCCCTGTGAGACAGGCCTGTCTCACTCTCATTTGACAGTTGAGGTCAGGCTCGGCTGAGGAGCCTGGATTCACCCAGATACAGGGCCCCCACAAAGCCCAGGTGGGCCACACCCCACAAAAGTGGGAAGATGTAGCATACGGGGCCTGCTGACCCCCAACAGCCAAACTCCTTCCTGTGTTGGAGATCGAAGGACACCAGTGCTCCCAGCTCTCCGTCCCCCTGTCCAAAGGCAGCAGGAGGAAGGCTCCTGTGTGGGGCTGGGCACCAGGCCGTCCTCCTGGATGCAATGTCCTCACAGGCTCAGGCAGGAGCAGAGGTGCTGTCTCTAGAAGCCACTCCAGAACAGGTGCCCAGCTCCCAGTCTGCACCATGACTCATCAGGCCTCCCCCGCACACCCGGCTGGCCGTTCCTGCCCACTGTGTACCCCTCCTGGTCCTCACTCCAGGCTCTCAGGCACCAAACAGCTCCCCCAAAGATGTCCTTGTCCTAATCCCTGGAACCTGGAACGTTCCTTTACATGGTAAATGGGATTGTGGTTGGCTCAAGGATCCTGAGATAGGGAGACTGTCCTGGATTATTTAGGTGGGTCCAATGTCATTACGAGGGTCCTTAGAAGAAGCAGGCAGGAAGGTCAGAGTCAGAGAAGGAGATGTGACAAGGGAGTAAAGGCTGGAGTGATACAGCCACAAGCCAAAGAACTGGAGCAGCCTCTAAAAAATAGAGGTGGCAAGGACACATATTCTTCCCTAGAGCCTCTAAAAGGAACACAGCACCTTGACTTTAGTCCCATGACACCCATTTTGGGACTTCTGACCTCCAGAAATATAATATGATAAATGCATTTTGTTGTAAGCCAGTAAATTTATGGTAATTTGTCAGAGCAGCCCCAGGAAGTTAACATTCCCCCTGCGCCCTCAGCTCAGGGGGCCTGGCCTGGTCTCAGTGTGGTCCAACCCCATGCAGATGCTCCCAAACCTTCCTCTTTCATAATCATCTGTAAGTGGTTAGGAGCATGCGCTCTGACGCCAGACAGCCCCATTCAACTTCAGCACAAGATGCGCACTTGGAAATGTCTCCCACCCTCTCATGTTGCCTTTTCTTCACCTCTCACGCACGGCTCCAGAAGGGCCTCCCTTCTACTACTCCTGTGAGGCTGGAACGACAGAACTCACACAGAGACTGGGCCTGGCACCTTCATTCAAACAAGGGCTGCTCACTCAGACCCGTATCCTCAGCAACACCCAGGACTACGGAGAGTGGAGACTGCGCCTGTCTGGTGTACCACACATCCCCAGAGCCCAAACAGTGCCAGGCTATCTGGTCTAAGTAACAGTTGACGCACGAATGAGTCCCGCAGTATTAAAAGATGTCAAACACGTGTATGAGGGACACACCATGTGACATAATGCTCCTGAAGAAAGCCAACAGCCAAGCCACAGCCCCAGGCTCCTCCGGGATTGACTCCAGTGGCCCCCAACTATTTCAAACTAGGCAGAGGGAGTACTGACCACTGCCCAGGCCCTCCTGTGGAAACGCCATGTCGGGCTTCAAGCCTGGCCCTCAGACCAACATCAGACCAGCCAACCTGCACTCTCCCTCTGCTGTGGCTGAGCCCCCCACCAAAATGGCTGAGGGAAGACCCTGCATGATGCTAATGGAGCCCCACCTGTTTTTCCCCAGGGATGTCTGAGCAAACCATATCCCCTTAGTGTCTGTTCATGGGGAAATACCGCATTATGACAGCGCCCCACCCCTGCCCCGCATGAGGTTCCTACCGAAGTAAAATGAGGAAAGGCAAATGATGTGCATCGCGCATGGCATACAGTTAGCACTCCATAAATGCCATTAGTGACTTTAATTATTTTATCCCACAGTATACATTTGAGCAGCTATAGGTCACAGAACTAATTAGCGGAGGGCAGGGCAGCAGAAAGAGTCAGGCTAGGGCTCTGGACTCAAAGATTTGAAGCTGTATGAGTTTGGGTAAGTTGCTCCACCTCTCTGAACCAGTTTCCTGTCTAGGAAACGAAGGCAGTATTAACTGCCACAAAGGAGTGCTACAGCACAGTGAAATAATAGTCACTTTAGCAGTCGCTTTGGGGCTGTTTGAAAAAGGCCAGTGCCCAGGCCTCCCCTGGACCAATGCAATCAGTGCCCACAGGCTGGGGTCTCAGCCTCAAGGGTTACGAAGGTCACCCAGGGTGATTTCACAGTACAGCCACGGCAGGGAAACACGGATGCTTACTGGAGCTGGCACATAGTAAGTGCTCAGGAAATCCAAGCTTTCTTCATCATCTCATCAACTGGCAAGGATTTTCTTTCATTCATTCAACATACATTTGTAGAATGCCTAGCATATGCAAATTCACAGGTTTACAGCCATATATGCTGGTTGCTGAGGGCTGGGAATAGGGGGAATGGGGAATACTTGTTAATGGGTATGGGGTTTCATTTTGTGGGGACAACATACTTGGAACCAGACAGAGGCAGCAGTTGCACAACACTGTGAATGTATTAAATGCCACTGAGTTGTTCACTTTATAATGACTGATTTTATGTAATGTGACTCTCACTTCAATCTAAAAAAGCAAAAAAAATCATCATCCAGACATAAAAGTACAAATACAATATTATTCTACTTTTATGAGAAGCCTAGAGCGGTCAAATTCAAAGAGACAGAAAGTGGACCAGTGGGTGCCCAGGGATGAGGGTGGGAGAGAGAATGAGGAGCTGGCGTTTAACGGGCACAGAGCTTCAGTTTGGGGAGATGAGAAAGTTCTGGAGCTGGATGGTGATAATGTTTGCACAACTGAATGTGCTTTGAACTGCACACTTAAAAATAGTTAAAATAGTAAAATTTTATGTTATTGTGTATTTTGCCACAATAAAAAAAAAGTCGTATGATGCTGGCATCATCACCACAATGAATTAAGTTGCCGGGTCCCACCTGGGCGGCCCCAGCACCGACCTCAACCTCAACCTCACTTCTCTTGGAGATGACATCTTCCCAGTTCTTTCAGGTGAGCAACCTCGAGTCACTGAACACCCTCTTTACAAACAGGATGGAGACAGCAGGAGTTTTCTCTCTGGGGCAAGGCCAGATTAAGTAAAGAAAACAAAGCAGATTCCTCCCCCGCCCCCCAGGAAAAACCCTGCCAGGTCAATAGCAGAACTAACAGGGTTAGTGCACACTTTCACTTCCCACTGGCCCATGTCTCCCAGCTTCTTCGGGGTGTCCAGTAAAGCCCAGACTCTGGGTGGCAGGTGCTGCCCTCCCAATCGGCTCTGGGAGGCCCTGTCTGCCCTGAGCTCCAGTAAACAAGACACAGCCACGCCAGCTCTGCAGCTCTGGTTTCCGCACAGGGAGGTGAAGGAGGCATAGGAGGGGTGCTGGGGTGGCTGAGAGGGGCCTGAATCTCAGAATCCTGGGTCTGCAGTCAGCCTCAACATGCACCTCTGGGCACCACACTTCCCCATCTGGCCCTTAATGTCCTCCTCTGTAGAAATGAGACAAAGGGGTTCATGCAGGAAAGGTGAGTAGGTTCACCCTGTGAGCCAACCTCTATCAACAGAGGCTATAAAGAGGTTCCTCAGGAGGCATTTGGGTTCAGCAGGGCACCAGGATGAGCCAGTGATGTCTGCCACTGGGGAGACAGAGCAGGGAGGTGACAACTCAAGGCCCATGATTTGCCATCCATGGATGAGATCCCTTATAGAGCAATTCCTTGATGAGTCTCCATGAACCTTCCTTTCAGATGTGGAACACACTCAAGTGGCCTCCCTGAATGACACATGTTCGTTCAACCTCTGCTTACACATTTCCTTTCTCAGAAAGCTTACAACCTCCTCTGGCAGCCCATTCCTCCCTGTATAAGAAGCTACTCTTGCCTAGGGACCAACTCTGCTACCATAAAGAATAAGCCAGTTCTTTGTTCTACTTCACACCCTCGCTGAACAAAACTTACTCCATATCTTGGCTCCCGTTAAAGACTTAGCTCCTTTCACATGTAAGCAGGTTTCCCAAAAAATAACCTGCTCTTCGAGACGTGAGATTATGGCTGTTCCCTACTCACAGTGTATGTCCCTGACTACACTTCCCAGAGTCCCCTGCAACTAGGTGTTGCCATGTGATTCAGTCTGGCCAATAAGATAAAAACAGAAGTCTCCTTAAAAGGGTGGAAATTGGCCCTGGCTGGTGTGGCTCAATGGATTGAGCACTGGCCTAGGAACCAAATGGTTGCATGTTCAATTCCCAGTCAGGGTATTTGCCTGGGTTGTCAGCCAGGCACCCAATTCGGGGTGCACAAGAGGTAACCACACATTGATGTTTCTCTCCCTCTCTACCTCCCTCCCTTCTCCTCTCTTTCTAGAAATAAATAAAATCTTTTAAAAAGAGGGGTGGGAATCATTCTCCACTCTCCCTTCCTGTTAACTGGAATGCAGATGCAACAGCAGGAACCTGAACAGCTACTTGGACCATGAGGCAAGGTGCTAAGAAGACTAGAGGAGCAAGACAGAAGCACCGCTGAGTACATGAAGAACATACACCAACCGTACCAGTCCTAAAAGGATAGCCTATACCCTAGACTTCTTTTATATGAGAGAACAAACTTCTACTATGTTTAAGTTTCTGGTTTTTAAAAATATTATATGAATAATGAACCTAAATGCCAGATAAATCAAGTCTAATTACAGATAATGAGAGAGCCTGGCTACCTTCACAGAAAGCAGAACACCCTGCCATTTGCAATGGGAAAGAAGGTAACCCCAGTTGCTAGGTCCTGGGATTTCAACATATAGCTCGTAGCATGCACTAATATCTGCCCCTGAGATAGTCAGGGTCTACAGTTTCAAGGTTGCTGTGTTTCTGCGAAATCAGTGGAAGACTGACTGTACCAGTGGGTGATATCCAGCCACCATTTATCAAGCACCTACTATATGCCTCAAGAGCACAGTTCATTTCTGCAGTTCTGATTTTAGCCCAAGCTGGAAACAGCCCCATTACAGATGAAGTCCAAAGATATCTAATACACTGGGGCTAAAATCCAGGACTCCAGCCCTCTGGCCTGAGGTTCTTTCCATTATTCTTCACTGTCTCCTGAAGATTCTCCGGGGGCTCAATGGACTGAACTTGACTGCCCCTGGGAAGTAAAGAAAAGAGGAAGGGAGGAAGGAGGAGTGGGGAGAGGATAAGCAGAGGAAAGAGAGGGAGGGAGGGGGGAAATTCTTGCACTTCTGCAAGGAAGATGTTTACAAAGGACTCAGGGAAGAGAGAAAAAGGCAGGGGGTAGAATCCAAAAGGGGCACCCAGGAGAACATCAGGAATTGCAGCTGAAATGGTTTATTTCTTACACCAGTGGTTTTATTTACATACTATTTTATATACTACTTTAAACAGCTGAAATCATTTAGCATTTAAAGGAAAGAGAGAATGTGCGGTTTATTGTATGTCAATCACACCTCAATAAAAAGGGTTTTTTTTAATGTACCCAAAAAGAGAGAGGAGGGAGGAAAGGGTTAAGGCTCTAACACCACAGCTTCTCATCACAGCCCACGCTCTTCTCTGCCACAAGGGAAGGCCAGCCACGCTGACCACAGCAGCTCCATCCACGAAGCCACAAGCCTTCTGTGAAAAGGGCCACTTCACCTCCACGCCGCTGAAGCCTCCTTAGGTGGAATGACGTCTGAAAGCTTCCAAAATGAGTCACCCTCAAGCCTGGCCACCCCAGAACCATGTTCCGCCCACCCGCAGTTTCAACAAAGACAAATAGTTGCTATACACCCCCCTCCCTGCTCTCTCCACGGTGGGATGTAGGGTGGCCAGAGGGGCAGGGCCTCGGGACAGACATCATCCTGGGCTTGCTCCCTGCATGGAGGGGGGTGACCACAGGAGGAAGGGGAGCCCCACAAGGAGGGTGCCTCAGGCACAGTGCCCCATGCAGCTCCTTCAGTGGGTGGGCCATGGAATCCCTGACTCCCCCACTGAGCCCCTCCCACAGAAGTATGGCTCACACAGGACAGGAGGCTGAGGCCCCCCCTTCTCCTGCAGCCTGATTCAGTTCACCCCTGAGATCCTCACATAGCACCCTCTGGACTGAAACCAGGGAGCCTAAAACAAACCCTCATGCAGATCAGAAGTGGCGTGTGCTCTGCCTGGCCTAGGTGGGCTCAGGGCAACTCCATCCTGACCTCTCCAAAGTCAGATGCCCCTGAGCCCAGACCAGACAGTTAATGAACCTGAGCACAGTGGGCCAGGTGAGGCTGGGGTGAAGTGGAGAACATGTGCCCAGCCCAAAGGGCACAGCCACACCACCAGCTCTAACCCACGACTGCCACATGGGAACAGAAACACAGCCAGGAGCAAACTGGCCCACTGTCTGCCTCACTGCCGCCTGCTGTAGAATGGGGATAATAATAAAGGTGCCTGCACCACAGAACTGTTCCAAGGATTGGAGGAGCAGATAGATCGATCGATTGATCAATCACTCAGAACAGTGCCAGGCATGTAGTAAGTGAAACAGAAGTGTTTGCTTTTGTTGTTACTAGAAAATGAAGATTCAGACATTTTTTAGGGAAACTCTCCTGGTTTTTAAATGCGGACAACTTACTGAGACATTTTTTTCAAAATCACCATGTGGGCCAAAGAAAATATATCGGCAGACAGGCCTTGGTCCGTGGGTCACACGCTTGCAACCTCTGCTCGACACACTCCCTGCTTCCCTCTAAGGCAAACCAAGTCCCAGGGCACAACCAGCAGTTGGGACTTGCGATTGTCCCACTTCTAAGGCCAAGCTCCTAAGCCCATGAATCTCTTAATGGGAAATAAATGTTTGAATCAACCTCCACCCGACTCCCACACCAAAGGACGAGAACTACTAATTCTTACCCACCACATCCAAGTTGCCAGTTTTATTTCATGGCAAGGGGGGAAAAAGACCTATTTTAAAAAAAAGAAAAAGGAAAACCAACAAAGGCAAACTGGAAAGTGCACCACTATTGACTTGGGCAACAGCCCTGCCGGTCAGAGAGGAAAACAGCTCAGTTCTGAAACCCGTCCCAGACATGAAAATTACAGAGCAGCGTCGCTGACATACCCCTGCCCTTTCTGTGTCATTCACTCATGAGGAATGCAATTAAATACCCCTCCCCCACAACAAACAAGAAAGACAGAAACGTCAGCGCTGGAGCTGAAAGGGACTGACCTCAGAGAAGGACACGGGGGAGGCAGGGCCACAGCAGGGGGCCGGGGGGTTAGGGCTTCCATCGTCATGCCCATTGAACAGATCAGGACAGAGGGCACACAGAGGAGATGGGATGTAAGCTTGGTCCACTGGACACAAGGGGCACAGCTGTCCTCACACCCTCAGAGACAGCAATTCAACAGACCACTCCTGACACCCACTGTGTGGCTGAGCTCAAGACAGGTTCAAAGGGACAAGAGAAGAACAGCACACACAGTCCATCCTTGATGCCTCTCACCAGCCTCAGTAAAAGGTCATCAGATCTCATGTTGTCCCTGCTTCCCAGGGTACTCAATAAAATCCAGGCCCCTTCCTGGTGCTGCATGACAGTCATAGCTGGCCCCTGTCATCCCACCTCAGGGCCTTTGTACTTGCCACACTCACTCTGAAATGTTCTCCCCCTGTTCCCCACAGGACTAGCTCCTCCACCAGTGTCACCTCCTCTGAGAGGCCCTCCTTGACTGCATTGTCTAAAGTTTGTCCCCACCCAACTCTCTCTGCTGCCTCACCCGGTCCCATTTTCGTCCTAGCATGTGTGTCACCTCTAAAGGGGCTCTGGTGGTTGCTGGCCTATTTGTTTACTGTCAACGTCCTCCCTCCCCACATACACACACCACACCAGGGAACTCCAGGCTTCTCGGGAGCAGAGGCCATGCTGAAATGCTCGAGAGCAGTCCATGGCATGGGTTAACACTCAGCGGTGTGGAATGGGTGACAGAGTTCACTATCTACCCTGATCAGGAGAACCGTGGGCAGATGGGCCAAGTCCTGCACCTGTGGGCAGACCAGGTGCTGTGGGAATACCGCAGAGGGTGGGCCCAAGGGGACACCCTAAAGAACACCGGAAGTCAGAAGAGGTTGACTCAAGCACACTGGAGGTCCTGGCCCCCATGCGAGGCTTGTTCCATGCGTTTTTCACCGAGTCGCAACCACAATCCCAGGTCATAAATATTACCACTGATCTTATCTCAGAGATAAGAAAACTGAGGCAGAGGTTATATAACATCCCCAAAGTCACACATACACCCAGTAAATTTAAATGCAAGGAGTGAAATCGCAAAGATGATCTTTTAAGATGTCCATGTGTGTGCATGTGTATATGTGTGTGCACATGCAATGTATTCCATGTATGTTTATGAATGTGTGTGTCTGTCCATGTGTGTGTGCTGTGTGTGCACATGTGCATGTGTAGCTATGTGCATTGTGTGTGTTGTATATGTGTGCATGTGTACAGATGCCAATCATTGTTTCTCTTTCCTCCTCAGGAAAGGGTTTCTTTCAGCCCTGATCTTAGCTAGTTAGTCTAAGGGCCACAGCAAAGAGATAACACCAGGAAGTCAGGAATTATGTTTACTTGCAAACTCGTAGGTCAACCTATGTGAAACCAATATTTACTTATTTTGACTTACAAAAATGCAGTTCCTTCCCTATGGTTTCACCCAATCTAAGTCACCCTTTGTCTGGAGTCTTAACAGGCGGGTGGGCGGAGGGGAGAGCACTCAGGCCGCACTCCCCAGGAGGCTGGCAGGCACTTCAGGCCCAGCCCTATCTTTAGCTCATTCTCCAGGCACACCAATGGGCAAAGAAAACTGCTCCGAGGTCAGACTTCTGAGCATCTGTCTCTGCAACCTGGACCCTGTGTGCAGGCGCCACAGCGCATAGGACAAGGCACACAAGACAGTGAGTGGCCTGGAAACCCAGCCTCTGAGCCAGCAGCCTGGGTGTGTGAAGAAAGCTCTGAACATCAGCTGTCTCTTGAACCTGAACCTGCCAGCACCTCTCCCCTCCCACGTCCTAGAGGTCCCTGGAGACACCTTTGCCAAACCATAGAAGCAGCAAAAAGCAGAGGTGCAAGGTCGCTTTATTTATCTAACTCTCTCAACTTCTTTCTCTTTTTTAAAGATTCTCTTCAAACTGAAACTGTCAGAAGTTGTGTCTGATAATTCTGAAGGCTGAAGAGGAAGTGGTTTGTCCTTCCTCCTGTTCATGACTTCTGCAAAAGATAACGCACAGTCTGGGGGTGAGCTGTCAGGCAACACCAGGGCTCTCACCAGGGCTCGAGCAAACCCTTTTACCTGAGAATGGCTGCCAGCCTCCAGACGAGGTTCTGGGTGCAGGCTCCTGAAGTTCCCTGCCCTACACCCACCTGGTGGGGCTACCTAGAGCGGGAGGAGCTCAGGGAAATCGCCTCCCCTCTCTAGGCCCCCCTCCCAAGTCTTTCAGGAAACTCAACTCAAACAGAGTCTTGACCCAGTAGCTCTTGCACTCCCACAGCATCCTGGGTATGGAACTTTAATTATTAGCCCATTTTCCAGGTGGGAGAATTTGCAGTGGGGAGGAGGGGGTCATAATGCACATAACATGCTCAGTTTAATCTCAATAACTTGCCCTATGTCACAGCTACAGACTGTCAGAGACTGAACTTAGGAATGTCTGACTCCAATTTTGGTAACAGCAATAGTAGTAAGAGTAATAATAAGGGCTCTCTCTTTTTTGTGGGTACTTCGCTGTGCTGAGCACAGAGCTAACACTGGACATGCCTTAGCTTACCGAATCCTTTCAGAAGCCCAGGGGACTGATACTACTACTCACTCCATTCTACTGATGAGAAACAAGAGCTCTAAGAGGTTAAGCCACTTGCCGAAGGTCACACAGCTGCCAAGTGCCAGAGCCCAGGGTGAACTCCTACGTTGCTGCTCTGATCACTAGCCAGGGGGCCTTTTCACTACGGAAGGCTGATCCTAGCGCTTCTAATACCAGACATTTCTCTCCACCATCTCGGTCCTAAAGACTTCTGGTCCAGAATGACCTCAAGGGCCAGCCCCTTCGAGTTTCTCCTCCAATACCACAAGATGAGGGAGTGGCCATTTCCTCATTGGCAATGAACTATGCCCCACCCTGGTCGCCAGCTCAGCCTTTCCCAGGTTCTCAGGCCTAAGGATGATCAAGAGTCAGGGCAAAGAATGAGGTGTTTTCAAGGCTGAGAAGGAAGGAACTAGACATGTGGGGACATTCCAAGGACTCAGCTTCCATGTTCAAGTCCAAAGTCCTGGGCCCAAAACACAGGATAGCTCACCGGGGCCCGCCCCACTCAACACATTCCTGGTGCAAGTAGTATTTCCCTCCACTGGACCTGCCACACCTCCAGGCTCTGCCACCGCCTCTCTGCCACCGCCTCTCTGCCTGGAGGGCTGTTCCTGTGTTCTCTGCCTCACCCGAGTCCACCCCTTCTGATCAGCAGCTTTCTCCTGGGAAGCCTGGAGCTTCACACAAGCTCCTGTCACCCTTGTATATTATGTCCAAGTCACACGGGGCATTAAATCCAACCATCCACGGCGCTCTCTCCCCAGGCTCGGTGCAATGCCTGGTACCCATCAGGTACTCTGTAAGTGCACGCTTCGGGCACGATGCCTGAACTCCAGGTGAGAAGCTCCTGACACGCAAGGAGAAGGCAGCACACAGGAACTGGGTACATTTCCTCACTATGTCCCCACCTACGTGGTCCAAAAGACTCCACACTGGGAGGAAAGGAGAGGCCAGGCCTAGGACTGGAGGCCAGGCTGGTGCAAGCATGTCTTTACTTCTAGGGCACAGCACCATTGCCTGAGTGCGTGAGTGAGTGGCTGGGGGAGGGTATGAGACCACTTTAGCTCATTTCAGACACTGGAGCTGAGCTGACCTGGGGGGAAGAATTACGGCCTCTCTCCACCCCCAGCCCCTGCCTCTTTTTGTCACCTCAGACTCCAGAGAGCCATGGAATGCCCCCTATCATGCTCATCACAGTCTTATTCACCAGGTCCCAGGCCCACAGGATCAAAAAGCGAGGCCCAGGAAAGGTAAAACACTAAATCCCTCTTCTTCCCAGACCTGAGCCTCGGTAGAAATGGCGTTTTGAGGAACAGCATTCAAATCCCCTCGCCTTCTCATGGGGAATCAGAGGGGGCACCCGGTGGCAGTGGCTCCCGTGTTGGGGGTCAGCATCGCTGGAGCTGCTGTGTGGTAAGCCCAGCCCTGCATGTGCCCGCCTGGTCCCCCACTCCCTCACGAAACCACAGGTGCTGTATGCCTCTTTTGCAGGTGGAACTGGAGGCCTGGCACACACAGACACTGAGGGACTCACCCAGCCCCCATGGTGAGTGGCAGGGACAGGAAGCAAACACAGGTCCAAGTCCAACACCCACACTTGGGCTGGGCCACACGGGCCAGGCAGCACCACACAACCTCCCCAAGCCCGTTGCCTGACAAACTGGAAACCTGTTCAATTAGAGAAACTCTCTGTGCCAGAGAAGGTCCCTGTCCCTGTCCTACAAAGCCAAGTGCACCTCAGAGGGCAGTTCGGGGGGGGGTGGGGGTGGTTGTCTCTCTGTTTCTTTTCCTGTATGATCTGATCATCATCTCAGCTAAGCAGAGACTGGCCCCAAAGAGGCACAGGAAGCAGGGAAGAGGCGGCCCTGCCGCACAACTCCTGAACTGGCTGTAGACACTGGCCTTGGCTTTCCCGAGCTGGGTGAGGGAACAAGGGCCTCTTTCAGAGCCGGCCCCTTTTGTTCCCGTTCCCAGGAGGAGACAATCTGACGCAGGGACTGGGTTCTGAACAAATTCAATTCAGCCGAAGCACGAGGAAAATGATGCCATGTCGAGTCGACACACTCAACACCCTCCTAGACCCTCTCCAGCGAGTCAATCCTTTGGATGGGCCGGCTTTGTCATTTTAGAACCATGCAGCCAGCGGATCATTCTTCAATGATGGTAGGTTCATAATGACAACAGCAGCAAGAACTGAGACCTCGCAATGTGCCAGACACTGTGCTTCATGAGCAACGTCACTGTTAAGCCTAATTATAACCCCGGGAGGCAGACACACCACAATCTTTCAACAAGAAAACTAGGGCTCACAAAGCTTAACATCATTGCCAAGATCACTACTAGCAAGCAGCAGAGCTGGGATTCGAACCCTATAACTGTACATACATCCCTGGCTGCCACTCAACAACAACAAAAACAAAAAAACAGCCAAATAAATTTCTTTTTTATAAAATAGAGAGAAGTGAATAAAAAAGAGACAAGAAAAAGAGAAAAGGTATCTTTCTTCATCACACTTATTTACTGTGTGAAATTACCGTGTGCTTTTGTGCAAGGCTGTCTCCCCTTCCGGAATGTAAGGTCCTTGAGAAGGGACCTTGTTTTGGTCACCTCACAGGCCAGCCCCTAGTCAAGTACCTGGCACACAGGATACCCTCAGCAAACACCTGTGCAGTGAGAGAACTCACTCAGCCCTACCACTGGGAGTAAACTGTCCCGTGTGCGCCCAGCTGCTCAGGGACAGCCTCTGCTGCACCGCAACAGGCCTGCCTTCGCCTTGTGAGCAAAAGGACTTGGAAGAGGGACAGTTCACTGAGCTAGGGCTGCTCTTCCCAACATGCCTGCTACAGGCAATGAGCCAATAGGCCCAGCCTGAGAGGACCCCACTGGTACTCATCAACCCCCACTTGTTAATTTCACTCCTTCAATTCATTCAGCCATTTCTTTATTCACTCATTGAACAAATATTTACTGAGTGCCAACCACCACCAGGCACTGTGCTGGGCAGCACTCTCAGGAGTCAGTCCATATAGGGAGTATATAATAGGAAAGAGAACAGATAAAGCAGGACATAGCAGTCATAGACAGGGGGACATATCCTGCACCCACGAGGGATGCTTCCTGGAAATGGTGAACACTCAGCTGCGTTGCAGAGACCAAATGGTACCTCCTTCCTCTGCCCCAGTGCCTTCTGCAAAGGTTCTTGTGTTTCTAAATGGAGATCCATCCCATACTACCAAAGACTGCACATATTCAACATAATGCCATGTGGATGGGGAAACAACACACAAAAATTTGCACAAGTTTCGTGCAACACCCCAGTGTCTATGAATAGATGAATTGGATACACAAAATGTGGTCTAATCATAGAGTAGAATACTACTCAGCCATAAAAATGGAATGACATCTTGATTAATGCTACAACATGGGTGGACCTTGAAAGCATTATGCTAAGTGAGATAAGCCAGACACAGCAGCACAGTTTTGTATGATTCCACCTACACGAGGCACCTAGAATAGCGGCAGCCAGGGGCCAAGAGAGTGAGAAGGGGCATCTAGTATTTAATAGGTACAGAGTGACGACAAGTTTTGGATATAGGCAGTGGGAATGGTATCATAATGTTGTGAATATACTTAATGCCAGTACACCTACATATGGTTAAAACAATGTTATACATATTTTACCACAATAAAAACACTCAGAATCTCAAATGCCTCAATAAAAAAATAAGACAGTGCTACCAAGGAGCAGATAAAGTAAGAAAACCAAAAGCCGTCCTGGGGGAGGAATAACAACTAGTGCAGTCTCTCTCCCTGGGCCTCAGTTTACCCAACTGCAAAATAAAAACATCAGCCTAGATGATCTCAAAAGGCCCCACCAGATCAGATGGGGATGCAGTGACTGGATCTGCTCTTCAGTCTCCTGGCACAAAGCTGATTCTAGGAGGATGCTGGCAGGTATACACCTGCAGCTTATGACACCAACCCTGAGATGTCCCTCTTCCAGGTCAACGGGCTACAAACACCTCCTAGGAACAGCTCAGGCTCAGCCTGGCTCCTCCCCTCATTATCTAAGTGACCATGCCAGGCGACCCTCCCTTTGGAGCCTCAGCTTTCTCACCTGTGAAACAGAATAATAAGAAAAGTACCTTCTCTATACTCCCCCTTCCTTTACACACTGGTCAGGACTGTCTTGGGAGGTCACATGGGTGGGGCAGGAGGAGCCTTAACTTTGCTCCAGAGCTGGAGGAGGCCACCCCAACTAGTGACCAGGAGGGCAAGGCAGTCCTGGGCCCACCTGAGCTTAGCAGGGAGGCTGCTGAGCTGGAGAAACAGAACTCTCCAGGCCTTTCCTTGTCATCCAAACACCATCTACTTCTCTTTCCCTAAGTGGAATCTTAAAAGGGTGGGGACATAAAGAATGCACAAGAAGTCCCTTGAGACCACAGGAGAAGTATCGCGCCTAGGATAAAGAACATGGGCTCCAGTTAGCCTGACCTGGGCATTAATCGCAGCTCCATGACCTCCTATGTGACACTGGAGGAGAGGGGCTGACCCCAGTCCAGTAACATGGGGACATTACCCAGCCTAGGGGATGGCTACAAGGAAGAGATGAGTACCTGGCGCATAGTAGGTACTCAAGAATGGTGGATTCCATTGTTTCACCCAGCTAGCCCTTGGCAACCCATCTTCCAGAAGGTGAAAGGCCTCCATGCAGACAGCACACTTAAAAAAAAGTCAGGAGTCATCAACACACACATACACACACACAACCACATCCCACCAAACTGGCAAAGTGGTGGGAGTAATGAAGCAAACAAAAGGGAAAGTTCAACTCCTTTTTTTGGCTTAAGAACATGCAAATGCAAAATTCAGTGGCAAAGAAATCATCCCAGCAAAATTTCATGTCTAAATTTGAAATGGTCCCACAGAACCCTCTCTCTCCAGTCATTTATCATGTTTCATTCCAGGCAGTGGCTAAAGACAGGTGCCTGGCTAGTGTCAAAAGAGTCCAAGACAAGGAGGGAACTCACTTACTAGGGTTCCTTTACATGCTACCAACCAAGGAAGATCCTTGCATAGTCTTCTGTATTTGGGGAAGGACCACTTTAGAACGGTACACATCCCGCTCCTCACACAGGGCCTTGTCTCACTTCACCTGAGTCTGCCAGGCAGCCTCGGCAATACAGACTCCACAAAAACACCAACGTCTTACAGTGCAAAGGATCCAAACTTCTGAGTCAAATTCAAGGCGATCAAATTCGAAATCCACCATGTCCTTTTTGAATATTCTCTGGGCCTGTTTTTTTTCATGCTGGCTATTCCTTAATTCTTGACCACCAGGGGTTTGTGGTAATTCTGTCTCCCAGCTTTACAGGTCGGGGAGGGGAGGCGGCCCAAGAGCTCCTGGAGTGCGCGGCAGGGCTGATCGCTGAGCTACCGTCTGCGACGTGGGCGGAACCACCCTCTGCTCCACAGCACGTCTGCAGTGATGCGCTCTGCCTTATCAAAGACAGAAGAACTGCTCTATAGGGGCGAGAAGTACCAACCTTGAAACTCCAGACTAGGGTAAAAGAAAGAAATACTGCACCATAACCAAGAAGACTAAACACAGCTCAACAAGCGTTAGAAAATGCTATGTGGACAAATGCCTAGCCAAAGGAGAACTCTGAATAAAAACCCTGATCTTTCATACTTAATGAAACATTTAAACATTTAAAAATCATCTATGTGTTTATTTCCATGCAAAGCTCTATTTCCTGCTAGCGAAGTGTCATGGGCCCCCAGCCTGGTTTACAACCTGGAAGGAGGGTAGAATCTATTAAGAATGCCTATATTACAGATGCTATATTTTTATCTTACCACTTTACCATCCATCTTACCATCCTGCCAGCAGAAGGATCCACATATTTCACCAAATTTTCAAAAGGAGTGTATCACTCCAAAACAGTCTGAGGTCCAATGTCCTGGCACACCCATCTGGTAGGGAAGATTCTGTCACTTTGATTGTCTGTGACTGCCAGACTCACCGACCAACTGCCCTGATATGAGAATGGAAACAAGACCGGCAATAAAAGAAAAAGTAAATCACTTCCCAAAGCAAGTCATGGGAAGCATAAATAGGCCAAAATGTAAGTGGATGAGACAGAGTTCTTAAAAAGAAAAACAAATTTCAAAAGCCTCCAGAAAATGAAAATGACAGTACAATTTCATAGGCTTCTATGAAGGAAAGAGGGAGAAAACCAGCCTTACTTGAATGGGGCCCTGTCTTCACAAGGGCTGTGAGCTCCCTGAGGGCGGGGCCTCGTCCACATAGCCTCTCCACCTCGAGCCAGACCTAGAGAAAGTGCCCCCACACCAGACCTGGACCAACATCTGCTGGATGCCGAATAAACATTCTACGTCACTGACTCCTCACAACCCTAGGATGTGCACATTATAATTTTCAGTTTCACAGACCAGGGTCCAGGAAGTCACGTGACTTGCCTGAAGCTACAACCAGTAAGAAGCAGAACCAGGATTTAAACCCAGATCCCTGAACTGCTATGCTAAATCCATGTCCTTCCCCCACCCCACACTTTACTTAGATGTCAAACTTTTAACCCAAAGTCATCTCTCAACAGAGAACTCCCTGGTGTGGAGCAGTCTCCACAACCCCATTTGCTTCACTAAGAGTCATTTCACTTCTCCTAGTCTCCAGTTCTTCCTAACCTACACTGTGGGAGAAGTGTTACAGGCCAACAACAATTGATTACTAGTGCCTGTCTCCAGGGTCACAGGGAAGGATCAATTGTGCCAGAATTGACTAGCAATGTCTACCCTGGGCAGGGCAATGAAGAGTGGCAGCACCTGTGTCATATGTTTGCCATCCCAGAACTAGATGACCAGCAGGTTCTCTTCCAACTCTACCTGACTCTGATTCTAATTATAAAAATTGTGAAGGAGGAGGGGTGGAAAAAGGAAAGGAAAGACTAATGCTTTTCCAATACTGGCCGCAGCTACATTCAACAAAGCCAAAACTGGTGGCTCCATGCACACAACCCTGCCTTGCCAGGTAAGAGGAGGTGGAAAACATCGGATCTGCCGCCTGCACACCCAATAAGACACCACTTCCAAGCCAGAAGCAGCGAAAGTGTGAGTTTTGTCTGGCTCGCCCTGGAGTGTAAACCACCCTGTCAGGATGCAGAGACAGCTCACAGAGGGCTGCCTCAGGGTTCATTCCCTGGCCTGACTGCTTGCCCATCCTGAGCTTGGGCAAATGACACCCCCTTGATAAGCCTCAGTTTCCTCACCTTGGAAAATCTTCACAGGACTGTCATAACAATCAGCCTAATAGTGCATCCAAGTCCTTAACACAAGCCCATAGTAAGTGGGCAAACAAAGGGCCACTGCTACGGTCACCGCCATCGCTGTCATCATGGTCGTGGCCACACATCTGTCTTTCAGATCTGTCTTCCACAGCATCATCACATGTGTCTTTCCAGGGAACCCATTTTCAGAAAAGGGTTCAAGTACAAGAGATCAATTTCTTTTTCCTGTGTTTAACGTTCTGGCCTGTTTGATTACTATAAACTCTGAAAGAGACTCTGAAAGCAATTTCGCCCCCCTGAAGTTCCTGGTGTATCAGCCAGGGCCCTGGGAAGAAACAGATGGCAGACACGAGATGGTCTCATTTGAAGAAACTGTAACAAAAGGACAACATAGCAAGGTGTGGGCAGAGCACACAGCACAAAATCATCACGAGATGATTTTTCTACCTAGGGTGACCAACTGTCCCACACTGCCTGGAACTGAGGGGCTTCCTGGAACACAGAACTTAACTGCAAACACCTGGGACAGTCCCAGGCTGGCCAGGACAGCGGGTCACCCCATTTCTACCCCATGTGTTCCCACTCCTAGGCCTGAAGGCACATGGGGAAGGAGCAGAAGCCCTGATAGGGGTGACAGGACAGGAGCTGTGGCAAGGGACACTGCCTGCCCACAGCAACCCTGAAGAAAGGCCTGCATCTCCCTCCACAGCCCCCACTGGCCACAGGACACCGAGAAGCACAGACAAGAATGGAGCATCCGTCCTTCATGAATGGCCAGGAGGCTAGGCCTCACCTCTTCGAAAACTCCACAGGGGACCTGGTGGGGACCCTGAGCTCCCAGTCCTCATCCAGCAGGTAGGAGAGAGACTTCTGCCCCCACTCGACTGGGCACATTGGGATGGGACAACCAGACTCAAGCTCTAGGAAGCCACCTGCCAACAGGATTGGCTCTCGATATTCAGGTTTCCCGCCCCCCTGGCAGCAGTGCCACCGCCAGCAGTGAGAGTGAGGCCAACATGACACCGTGAGCTGCCGCCCAAAAAGAGGGCCTTCCTAGGCTCTGTCTACAGGGGGCGCTCTGCCACCAAAGGCAGGAAGCCTGCTCGAGAGCGAAGGGCTATGAAATACACACACATGTGCGTCCCGGAAGGTCCCTGAGTGGTGTGCCCGCTGGCACGCTCAGACTGGCCACCACCATTCAGGCCCTGTGCATGTGTCAGGGGTAATATCGTTGAGAAAATAAAAGCAACTTTCAATTCTGTTTTTAAATCATATTTCCCAAGATCAAAATCTTATTTCCCAAGCACTGCTGCTGAAAGCTGAGTAAAAACTACCAATAATATCTCAAGCCTCCCAACTGTGGTTTCTTTTCTGCTCAAGATGCAGTTGTGGAAGCTGGGGTTAGGGCCAGGGTTGAGGGTCCATTCCAGGTTTCAGTGCCCAAGGTGCCTCAGGTCACTCCCTGGAAGTTCTCCCAATAGGACAGCTCCAAAGTCAGAGCCAGAGTTTCCTAGAAAACTTCAGAGGCTTTTCTGTCCCTTCCAAGACTGCAATGCCTGGGGCCCTGAGATGCCCCATATAAGCAACTATACAGTCGTCCCCTGGTATCTACAGGGGATAGGTTCCAGAACCCCAGAAGATACCAAAATCCAAGGATTCTCAACTCAGGTACCTTACATAAAACAGTGCAGTATTTGCACGTGACGGACACACATCATCCAATATAGTTTAAGTCGTCTCTAGATTGTTTATAATGCCCAGTACAATGTAAATGCAACATAAATAAATAGTTGTTATACTGCCCCATTTAGGGAATAATGACAGAAGAAAGTCTACAGGTTCAGTACATACAGACTGAACCATCACAATCCTAGTAGGCCTAACCACATGGTAATGACAGCAACAATGTAATTTTTTTAAAAAATATTTTTGATCCAGGTTGGTTGAATCTGCAGATGCCGAACCCACGGACATGGAGGGCAGACTACATTCAGCCAAAGTCTTCTACTGACACCGTGTACACCTGGATGGAGAGGACCCCGCCTTCGAGAAGTTCAGTTAGGTCCTGGCTGGGTAGCTCAGTTGATTAGTGTCATCCCAACACAGCAAAGTTTGTGAGTTTGATTCCTGGTAAGGGCACATACGAGAAGCAACCAACGAATGCATGTACGTGGGACAACAAATTGATGTTTCTCTCTCCCCAACCCCCTTCCTCTCTCTCTCTAAAATCAATAAATTTAAAAAATTTTAAGTAAGTTCAGTTAAGCGAGAAGCACAAATGCAGGTGGGCCGAGGCGGCAGCCACAGTAAAATTGGTGGTGACGGCAGAGGAGGCATTACCGAGCACCGATCCCATGCCTGGACCTTACTTTCTAGTCTTATCTGTTCCATTCTCAGGACAACTTTGGGAGGCAGCTACTGTTGTCCCCAGGTTGCAGATGAAGACACTGAGGATCACAGGATCACACCGCTGGCTACCTGGCCTAATGTGAAGTGTCAGAATCCCAAATCCCTAGCCAGACCCCACTGGGAACGGGCTGACCTAGGGAGGCAGGGTCTTTAGCACCTCCCCCTCGACCCAGGGGTTTCAGAGTGTCTGCTGCTCCCCAGCTGGCAGCGCAGACCCTTTCAAGAAAGACTGCCCTGAATGCTGATTCAGGTGAGTCTTACACAGAGTGCCCAGCCAGGCCTTGGCTCCCCTGACTGAGAGGGTACCCTGCTTCCTGCTGGGGCATTAAAAGAGCCCCCTGACCTCTGCTCTTGGTAACACTCTCTGACCTAAGACCCACTTGCCCCTTCACTGCACCTGCTGGCAGGACCCACACATACTTCAGAAGCTTCTTTTTTACACTTTTCTTTGTGGTGGGGTTCAATTAGCTCAAAAAGAGGGAGGACCCAGTGCACTGCCCCGCATGGGGCTTGAGTCAAGCAGATAGATGGCCTTTTTAGAAGGGCACATAGCCAGGTCACCTACCCCAGCCCACTCCCTCCCTTCGAGGCACCCTTTCCCCCACCCAATCCCCCCAAATGCTTTAATTTCAGACAGGATGCAAGAAGCAGGTTTCAAAGACATTCTCCTCACATCATAACTTTCTAATGCTGGTTTTTCTCGCTTTTTCTATTGGCATGATGCAATTCCCCTTTCAACAATCCAGATCTCTGAAGTCCTGAGTCATCAGGTGAAGGCAGCGTCAGCAGGGAGGTCAATCCGAGGGATCAAAAGTGTGGGGAGCTTGCCGAAGCCCTGGCCCGCGGGATTTCCTTCCAGGGTCCCTGCTGGCTCTCGGCCCCAAGCCACACCACACACAGAGATCAGGGCTGCTGCGGCCCCACACACTTCCTGGTCACTGCCTGCCTCTGTGCCAGTTTCCAAAGAAGCACAGTGACAGCGGGGCAGGACAGTAGGCTCCAAGCTCTGCCCTGGGCTAGCCCACAGCCAGGGCCACTCTGTCCCAGAGTACCTCTTGGGGTGGGGAGACTGTTAAATGAGTTACAGAAGGGGTTCTAAGCTGGTGAAGTTGCCCCCCCCAGGGGACACATGGTGATGTCTGTAGGCACTTGTGGCTGTTACAACTGAGGGGAGCAGCGTACAAACATCTGGTGGGCTGAGGCCGGGGATGCTGCTCAGTGTCCTACAACGCCCAGGATGGTCCTCAATAGCAACAGGGCCGAAGTTAAAATTCTTTGAGATAATGCATAAAAATGACCTCGCATTAATGAGTAAGACCACATCCCATGTGTGTCAAGTGTACTCATCTAAGCAAATGTGTAGATGGCTACACCCCAAAATAGTCACACGGGGGATTCTAGGTGTCCTCCTTGATTTTACAAAATCATCACCATCCCTGCAATTATTCTGTTTTTAATTCGTAAGTGTGGATGTGTAGAGCAGTAAAGAAGACAACTGCCTCCCAGCTGGGGAAGTACTGTGCTGTAGGAGCAAATCCTCACTCCTACGGGGGTCAGGGGAGACTCTAGGGGCCGAGGGCCGGCATGGCAACAGAGGGAAGGGGCACTGTGCCAAAGCTCCCGGTGCGGGGCTGAGTCAGAGGGCTGCTGGGGCAGGGTGCACGCTTGGTGGTGGACTCTGGACTTCGAGCTCCCCGTGGTCAAGTCATCACAGCTGACTCTGACAGGCAGCTCCTTGGGGTCAGGCCATCTCAGGCAAACAAACTGAGGTTCCAAGAGGCCAAGTTCACTACCCCAAGTTCAACAAAGAACAGGTGGGAAAGAGTCTGCAGTCTGAAATGCTATGCTCTGTCCACACCCACCCCCTTCTGCAAGGCCCACTTCTCAGAGCACAGCCAGCCCTGGCCACTGGGGCCTTTGTGACCCTCCGCTCCCAGGCCCTGCTCACAGGCCACATGCAGTTATACTCTGGAGCAAGATGGCTTGGGTTCAAATCCCAGCTCCAGGATTAACAGCTGGGTAAGAAGGGGCCTCTTCACTCCAGGCCTCGGTATGCTTATCTAGAAAATGGGACAATGACAACACCACCTCACAGGGGCATCAAGAGGATGAAACAAGCTCATCTACGAGAAGGGCTCAGAACAGTAAGCACTGTGTCAGTGTTTGCTGTTGTTGCCACTGTCTTGCAGGTGATTAGTCCTTGCTGGCCAGGCTCTTGCGTCCCAGCCTGGCCAGGAGGCAGCATGGCGTTGTGGGGAAGACCTCTGGCTCTGCGCCTAGGGGTCTGGGTTCCAGTTATATAGCCTGGAACTCTCAGGGCCTCCATTTTCCCACCTATACCTGGAGCCTCGGGGCTGGTGTGAAGATGAAATGCACAAATGAGGACTTGGCATGGCTGGAGGAAATTACCGTCACTGTCCTACAGTCACCCCTGATCCATCTGACCCTGAGGCTGACCCTGCCTGGATCCCCAAGCCCAGTAGCCACTGGGCTGCTGAAACAGTTCAAACTCTTTCATTTTCCCAGCCCCAAAGGAAGACTCAGTCACAAGGTCATGAAACACAAGCCAATAAGAGCAATGAACAGATGTCACCAGTCATTTCCCCTTTTCAGTGGGACAGCCCTGCCCCCGCCACTCCACAGCTACCAGCCCAGGACCCCACTGCAGACACAGAGCAGAGCACCAGTCCTGCCTTGGGCCTTGGCCAATGGTGCCAGCTTCTCTAGAGTCAGAGGGCCAGCTGGGCCTTCCCACCAGACGTCCAGCAAAGAAGATTCCAGAAGGGAAGCCCTTTGAGCCAAAGCCTACAGCAGAGACTTCAGGCCCATGATTCAGAAAGTACCAGAAGTCTCTGATGGCAACCCATCAGGAGCACTAGACTGGCAGGCCAGAACAGGCAGCTTCACGGGCACCAGTGGGCCAGGAACTCCCCGGCTGTGTCCACCCCGAGGTTGGCTGTGGGTACCATGTCCCTGGCATCACGTGGGGTCTGCTGCACACACTCCACTCTCTCTTTTGGCCTCACCAGCCCTGGAGAAGTGATGTGACATGCTTGACACACAGAGGGCCAGAGACACACAGGAATACAAGGAGGTGGCAGGTGGGGGTCTGAATGTGGCTCTTCCCTCGTCCCTTCCAGCAGTAGGGCCCCCCCAACTGGACACCAGCAACGGCCTCGCTCCTTCCCTCATTCATCCATTCCTTCAGCCAAAGGATGTCTGCTGAAAGGGAGCCTCGGCACCTCCATCTGTGAAATGCAGAGAGCAACAGCACAATGGTGGGTCGCTGTTGGGACCACCTACACAGCTCCTGGCAAAAAGAACACTCCTGAGTGGCTGCTGCACTGGTCACTATTGTGACTAACACCTGCTGACTTAGGCCCTGCTGACTTAGGTCCCTGCACTTTCAAAGTTTCCATTCACGGGTATCCCAGGTTCTCCTAGTGGCCACTCCCCCATCTCTCTGCATCACAAGCAAGGTCCTCCCAACTCAGACATGCCTTGGTGAACCCAACACTAACCTCACCCTGCCTCGTGGCCCCCTCTCTGGGAACCGACCCCTACCTCCATCTGTAGCTCCTACACTATCTTATGCTACCCAGGTGCCCATAGCTCAGGGAGAATGTCACAAACCACCTGGAACATGCCCCAGCTGCTTTGGCCTCTCTCCCTCTGCTCACTGCTCTCCCTCTGCCCATCCCCATCCCTGACCCCATGCCCATCTCTGCCCGACTCAACCCTCTCTCTCTCCAGATGTGTCTCTCATGAAGTCCTTCCTAAAACCACCTGCCCCCACGACAGCACTTCTTCCTTCCCCCAAAGAGCAGACAAAGCATATGCACTTTGCTCTACGGCATACCGTAGTTTATGGTGTACCCCTTTTTAACTGTGAGCCTTTGGGGAGCAAAGATTATGTCTGACTTTGCAAGTGTAGTACCTGGACTACTCACTTTATAAGTGCAGTACCTAGAAGCACTAACTTACAAATACAGGGTTAGCTGGAAGCACCCCCTTTCAAATGCAGTACCTGGGAACTCCATCTACACACACAGTATCTGGTATTCGATTCACAAACCAGTACCTGGTGCTTACCCTTTACAAGTCCTTGGCATTCGCTTTCCAACACCAGTTCCCTGAACTCACTTGACAAATTCACAAAGGAATGTCTGCCAAACAATGGCAAATAGTAAACTGACAAGTTCACTGACTTTCAACTAAGATGTTTCTGCAAGAGGCTGAAACCCTTTATGTACAGTACGTCCAACGAATGCATACACGTCCATGGACACACACACTCCAGCGCGGAGCAGACCTGCCTTGGCTTCTGAACTCTACCTACTCCCAATCCCCCCGGTGCAGCATTTGTAAAATGGGGGTAATGCTACCCACCTCGTGGGGTTGTATGGAAAAGTAGAGCACTGTGCCTGACACACAACAGGTGGGCAATAAATGTCAGTGTAGCCAGGAATGCAGTGCCCCATCCCTAACAATAGGTTCACTTATCCTATTTATTCCCCAAGAGAGAAGACTGCAAACTTCCCTAACCTGCCACCAAGCTCAAACCCAGAAGCCAGAAAGGATCAGGTCATGTGAATGTCCTTTCCAGGCAAACAGCTCTGCTGATGATACCCTAGAGACCTCCAGACTGCTGTGGTGTCCCCCCCGTTTTCGGTGAGAACTGTCATTGGGCCATGGTCTCCTCGGTCGTGGACACAGCTCATCCCACCCCAGCTTCCTCTGCACACGGAGAGCTAAGTGACTGAGCTGCGGTCAAGGCATCAGACAAGCCCACAAAAGGCTCCGCCTGGTGCTCGCTGCCTCTCCCCACACATGACCCAGTGAGGCCCACAGGAGGCAGATACTGAGACTGGACTGTGACAGGAGCCAGAAGCAAACGGTGTTACATGAAGCCAGCCAGGTGTGGGGGCTGGTTGTCCCAGCAGTTAGCTTGCCCTGGCTGCACCCAGCCCCGTCCACACAGACAGCACTGCTGCCCACTGAGCCCTGCAGAAGCGCGTGAGGGCAATCAGACTGACCTGGGCTGGACAGTGAGCCGAAACCAGAGGCAGTGGGCTTTCCCAGACTGCGCTCCCACTGGCAGCTTTTCTGGGCCTCCAGGAGCTTGAGGCTGGCCCAGGACACCCAGGAAACTACCACCAGTTTAAGTGTTATCTCTCCTCTACTGGTGACCCCAACTGAGCCAGCCTAGCCCCAGGGAAATATCAGCTGCCCTGCCTCGGTGCTGAGGGCCGGAGAATTCAGCTCTTCTGCTTCCCTCCAAAGTGAGTTTACTCAGCCTAATCTGTTTATGTGACAAAGGAAGGCACCAGAAGGTGCTGGTAGGCAAGAGTCCTGGGTGTGAGTCCCAGCCCCGCTGCTGAGTCATTTCTAAGGGTCTCTGGGCAACACACTTCCCCTCACCTCTGCCCTGCAGGCTAATTCCAAGATTAATGTCTGGATCCTGGGACCCTTACAACACAGTATGGACAAAAAGAATTCGTTTTTGAAAGTTTTGCTGGGCTTTTAATTTGAGTCTCTTAAAGCATTGCTTCAACACTACTCTTCACTATTAATTGGGAGGGAACCGGGTTAAACACAAACGCACACGCTCACATACACCAGAAGCATTGGAATGAAAGCTCCATGGGACAAGGAGCTGCCTGTACACCTAGCACCTGGCACACTCTAGCACGCATGAGTATTTTTTAATAGATGGTAATAGCTGCCGGAAAGCAAGGAATGACAACTGGAGAGCACGTGCTCAGTGCCGGCAACTTTACTGGGTGATTTCTAAGTACGGGCCAGCCTCAGGACCTTTGCACTAGCCATTCTTGCTCCCTGGAATGCTCTCCCTCTGGAGACCAACCTCACTGCCTTCCCTTTCCTGGCTGCCACACACAAAGCCACAAGGATCCCAGTCCCCAAGCCCCGAATATGCCACCTGCCTGCCCACTCTCTTTTCTCCCAGGCTCCTGGCGCCACCTTCCCCCCTCCCCCAGCAGAAGATTTTGTATTTACTTGCTTGGTGGTTTACAGTCTGTCACCACCGCCCCAGCCCAGGTTCCAGGAGGGCAGAGACTGCTTGTATTCCAAGTGTCCACAACAGTAACATTCATCTGTCAAATGAACTGCCATCTCTTACCATGCCTAACCCTGGGGTCAATGCTAAAAGGAAGTCCCATTTTCCGAGTTTTACAGATAAGGACAGAGGTTAGGAGACCTGCCAAAGGTCACCCACCAGCTAGGAAGTTGCAGGAGTGGGATCCCTGCTCGCCTATCTGACTGCTCTGCTGGGTCTGGCTGTTCTCTGTCCACCTCAGTGCACATCCCAGATGCTGGTTTAAACCCTTCTGATGTCACAGGTACAAAGAAATAGTGACTAAACCAATTTCAGCACCATAAATATTTGCTCTGCGGTCCCTTTGTCTCAGCAGACACAGACACCTCCATGCACGCCACGCGCACAGACACACACACCTTGTCACCGTCACCCACCCTTGGGTAGTGCTCTGCCAATGACAGCAATGGTTCCTTTCCAATGCGCCTGGCCTCCCTCGGTGCCCTGCAGCACGCACTGAGAGCACCTTGTCACTGGGGCCAGGGGCTGGGAAAAGACATTCTCACTTCCTCCCTTTCTCTACCTCAGGGCCACAGGGACAGGCTTCCATCCTGGGGAAGCAGGAAGTGCCTGGGGACAAAAATGATGCCCTCAGGTGGAGCAGGAAACAGCTGTCCTGGGCTACACAGACCCTTGCCCCTGGGGCAGAGGTCAGTCTGACTGGTCAGAGCCTCCTGCTCACCTGTCCTCAGCTCCTAGTGGGGCCAGGTAGCCAAACCCTCTAAGGGGCTCCCAGACTGGTGACATCAGGCCAGACTGAATGAAGCATGCCTCCAGGCAGCAGCGACCCCAGACAGAGCACTCTGGGGGAGGGTCAGCTTGCCCTTGCAAAGTAACTCTGGGCCTAAATATTTTAACATCCACCAAGGAAGTAAGCAAACATTCAACTTACCAAAACAGAAATGATTCCACTGAATAAAAACAGAAAGTGTCTTGTTTAAAACAGCAAAAGACTGGGACTAACCTAAATGTGCCACAGTAGGGAATGGCCTACCTTATTACAGTGCCCTTCTTTGATGGAACACTACACAGCAGTGAAAAAGAACGGGGCAGCTGCGTCGACACTGATCTGGAATGATCTCCAAAATACACTGCCCAATGAGAAATAATGACTCAGAACTGTGTGCAAATGCCAGAGTGGTCAGCAAGGACACACAGGAACAGGTAAGAGGGCTCACCTAGGAGAACTAGGGGCTGTGGGAACATGAAAGAAGAGAGATGCTTCATTTTCCCTTACGTGCCTTGTGCTACCTGAATATATTTGATATATGCATCACTGTTAAAATTTTCAAAAAAAAAAGTTATGTGTTTTTTTTTTGTTTTTTAAGAAACTTGACTGTGCCCACTGAGGAATTTTTCTTAAACTGCTTTCAACGATTTCTGGTCTCCACACAGACCAAATCTGCTAAACACCCTGACCTCCCCAGAGGCACTGCTCATCCCAGGAGGCATCTCCCTGGAGACCTCCCATTTTTAAGTAGCAGTAACCCCTTCCACTTGCACATAGTTTCAGAAAGCTCTCTCTGGGCAATTAGGAAAACAGGAATTGGAATAGTTGTCACACCCCTGTTCTGTGCTGGCCACCCTACTGGGTGCTTATCTGAATTCTTTCCAATCCCTACAGCAATCCTATCGGTGAGGTAGGACGGCCCCCACCCTGCAGAAGGAGAAAAAGGCCAGCAAGGGAAAGCACATGCCAAAAGTCACACAGCCAGGAGGTCATAACCTCAACATCCAGACCCAGAGCCAAGAGACGGCAATCCTGGAGTTTGTTCTGCTCCACGGTGGAGGCACCCTAAACCACTAGGTTGCCTTGCTTAATCTCAGTGAGTCCCTTAATCAAAGGCATAACTCAGCCATCTCAACGGTCCATTCTGCCAAAACACCATCCGCACAGGCCGAGCTTGGCTAGCCTGGAAAGAGGCTGCCCTGCTCCCCCAAGGCTGGCAGCGAGGCACCCAAGACAGCTTTGGTGAGGCGGCCATCAGGCTCTCCCTAGCCTTGCCAGATACGGTACCCCAAAAGTGCCCTCCTTCTCTCGATACCAGGGGAGTCAGCAGACCCTGTGCAGAAGCCACCTGCAGGCCATGGAGCCCAAGCCGGAGGCACACATCCACCTTGCCCATCTCCATCGCCAGCTCAGCAGCAGAGCCTGGCCACAAACAGTGAAACCCCTTTCACCTGGACTGGCACGATTTTGCCAGAGGCCAGAAGGGGCATCTCAGATCACACCAGACGGATGACTGGCAGCATCAAAACATATTCCATCCTTAAAACGTACTTATTTACCACAACCTGGGGAAGGCAGACCACATTTGCTGTTTACGGAGAATTTGGATTTTCCTTCTCCTCTCTGTCTCTGCCCCTTCCCTCCACAACCTCCAATCAGACAAGTTATCTGGGAAACCAATTTGATACATTCAAAAATCTTCTTATGATAAATGGCATTAAAAGAAAAAATACGTTGTGTGTACTAACGCCACAAGAAGCATCATATCAATCAAAGGCCGGAAGCAGCACACGACACAAAGTGCAGAAATGCGAACACATGTGCACACGTGTGCACACGCAGAAGCACTCACATGGGACACACGACACAAACTGTGATCCTCACATGGAAACACACCATTTGGATGAGCTTTCCCCTTAGCACTCGACACCTAGATGCTTAGTATAAGCACAAGTGCACGTTCAGAAGTAAGCTGCTCTCCCCAAGAAAACACCAGATTATAGAAACCCAATGAGAATTAAGGTGACTTCTCTGTCCCTCTCTGTGACTTGAAGACCAGAAACATTTCAGTCAGAGCAGCAGAGTGGTGAAAAGTTAAAAACAAGTCACTGGTGAATTAAGGCTTGAGGACAAAGGACACCACCGTCACCTGTGCTCCAGTCCCAGTGGGTCAACGAATAGAAGGCTTTTCCAGTCGGATCCACCATGAGATGCTGTGTGAGGTGTGCACAAAAACCAGGTAAAATACAATGTGAGCAGCTTATGTGTACTTCCCCGGTGCAGAGGAAACAAAGCACACAGACAAAACCCCCTTCCAGTGGACAAACGTGTCTAGCAGGTGATCAAATTCGAGCCAAACGCACAACAGCAAAATGGACTCTGGTCTCACTGGACCTGGCTGCTTATGCAGGATGCCTACCATCAGCTACGCCCACCACCAGGAAAGCCCAGGGAGGCCCAGGGACTGGGAAGTCTGGATGCAAAAGGGGAATGCAGTGCCAGGCCCAGCCACAGCCTGGGCAGGCAGGCCCTTCCCCCACAAGGTGTGGTCATGTACACCCCAGGAAAGGGGCCGACGCCTCCCAACCACCCCTCACACGTCAGCCAGGTCACTGTCGCCTTTGTGTTTCCTTCTTTGTTTACGAGCCTTCCGGATCCAAAGTCTCAAGCACAGAGTGCATCAGGCCTGGTGCTGTCACAGGCCACGTCAGGCACTGTGAGCTCTGCAACGATTTAATCAGTAACTGGCCCAGGAGACGGGCACAGGGCAAGCTCCAACCTGACCCCACAGAAGCAAAGTTTATAGCGGGGCCAGGGGTGAGGCTGCCAGTCCCTGGGGCTCCAGGTGGAGCCCATCTCCCCACCAGGGACTCGGGGAGAGGTCCACCTGAAGGGCACGGCCACCTGGAAGTGCCACCCAGGTGGGCCTGGGAGCCCCATGTGCTTCCACCCCTGCCAGAGACAGCTGTGGTCCTGGAAGCCTGGTCTTCATCTCTGACAACAATTTAGTTAATTGGATCAGTGTAGACAGACGCCAAAGACAGTTTGGGCAAAGAGTGTATTTGGTTTGTTTATTCATTTGAATCCAGATCAATCACTCTGACTGGTGTTCCTGAAGCCTACATAATTAACCAGATAATTACCAAATGGTTCTGGGCCAGGCTATAGAGATGGCCTAACGTACAGGTAATATACATTTCATGAGATGATATGAAACATACTTGATGTATCAGCAGCTTGAGGCTGGGCCAGGGAACTCTGCAAAGCCACAGGCCGACAGGACTTGTTGTTATAGTGAACTGCACTCAAATTCACCTTTGTTTCATTTGGGCTAATATTTCTCAATAGAGTACTTGGGCCACACTATAAAATGCAGACATATTACATAACGCCCAGACCTCGGAAAAACCCCTCAGGGTGCTCTGTTTCCTAGGGCCTAGACACCAACCAGGTGTCTCCTGATGAGAGGAGGTCCCCAGTAGCAGTCCCAAGCCCACTTCTGCCCTGGAGGCAATGGCTTTGATCAAGACCACTCTTGGCAGTCCCCCTCCACACTCACAGGCCCTGGGACTAAGAGCAGTGCACCCCACTGGAGCCCATGATGGGGAGATTTAAGGACACCCCCTGCCCTGCCTGAGCGGCTGGGTGACAGCAGACAGAGGAAGAGGAATTATGCCAGCTCATTAGACACTTGCTCAGGGTTCCTCATTCCACATTTCCCAATGCCAGAGCAAGGCTCTGCTGAGACAAATTTTGTTCCATGGAGAGCCATCAGTCCCCAGCCCTGAAGATCACAGCTCCTCTCCAGAAAGGCCCAAGCTACATTAGGTGCCACCCACCTTGTCTGGTGAAGATGGGGCCAGGGCCTTTGGCTGCTTAAGAAACCAGTGCCTGGCTTCAGCCTTTCCTCCTCTCTGTCTCTGTCTCTGTCTCTGTCTCTCTCTGTCTCTCCATCTCTCTCATTTACATCTTGAGCAACCAAAGGTAAGTCTGGGGCCATGAGCCTCCAAAGTTGGCTTCCCCCAGACCGTGGCCAGCAGCAGCAGAAGACACACTCCTGGCTTCTCCCAGGGGAGAGCAGGAGAGCTCGGCCTGTTCTTCCCATGGAGGATCACTGTTTCCCCATGCACCTGCCCCTCAACCCTTTTTCCCCCCGCAACTCCCCATCATTTTGAGGGGTGGTAGAAAAATAAAGCCCCTCTGAGCCAGGGGACAATTCTGAAGCCAGACTTGGGAGCTCCAGGTGCCAGGCAGGAACTACTAAGGACATTACTTCTTCCCTGAATCTGAAATCCTGCGTGAGGGCAAATTTTCTGAGGTTCCCCCTCCATCAAATGAAAAGCCAAACACTGAGGCCTGTGGCTTGTAACGGGTTTAAAAACATGCACAAGCCTGAAACTGGGCCTGGGCTGCTTCTCAACAACCAGTGATCCTTCCTGAGAAAGCACCCTTTGCAGACATTGCACCAACGTGCCCACAGGAAAGAAAAAATAGGTGTTCTCAGCACGTCGGACCCAAAATTCAGAATAAAAGTCCTCCAGTGCTTCAATGCTCACAGGAGGGGGGAAGCTGTTTCGACGAGTGCGATTTCTTCTAACTTTTCCCCCTCCCCATTCCTTGGAGCATGTGTCACGCACGGCCTGTGACACGCTGCCAAGGGAACATGGATGCCGGGGGAAATGTCTACACACGCTACACGTTTGTGACATGCCATGTAAGCGACACCCTGTTTCCTGGCTGGGTTTTCTTGGCACAGGTGCGGACAAGCGGTGAATTCTGCAACCTCCGCCCCCCCAATGTGCTTAGTAAATAGACTCACTGTGGCCCCAGGGGGGAGTGTGCATTCTGGGGAAGAACTGTCACCTCTCCATAGAAGGAACCCCCTAGCAAGGCTCAGGCCCAAGCAGATTTGGTGCTTTAAACTGTCCTTGTTTCAAAACACAAAGCATCCTGTTCAGTCAGGCTCCTGTTCACCACCCCCCTGCTGCGACCCACCACAGCTGTCTTTCTCCACCTTGTAGATTTGATTTCAGAAACAGATCAATGACTTCTCCTCTCCCTCTCACCCAGCTGACCCAGCCCCAGCAATATATTTAAAAACAAAAACAATAACAAAATAAACCCCCCAGCAACGACACACACGTCTACACACACTTCACAGACAATGCAAGACCACAGTCCAGCTTCCACACTAGAACTTGACCCTGGGTGGACAGGAGATAGTCCAGGACCTCTGCCCCCTCCCCCTACACTTTCAACCTCCCAACGTGTGATAGAGATTTTTCAGAAAGGGAAGCAAGCACCCAGTTTTGCCTACCACCCAGCAGAAAAAAAAAAAGAATAAAAGACGGGTACAGCAAAGAAAGGAATGGTTTCTGGAAATTCTTTGGGTTTGGGGGTTTTGAGGTTGTTGGGGGTTTGGGGTTTTTTTGTTTGTTTTATTTTTTGGTTGTTTTGTTTTCCCATCTACCGCAGGCTTTCAGAAAGGGAACCCTCACCACCATCAGGGCCCAGCCTCGGGTCTATCCCACGGTCCTATCTGTAAGAAACCCAAGCGCCGTGCCCAAGAGGTCCCCCAATGCTCAGCCTGGGGGCGAGGTGGGGCGGGGGGAAGGCAGATCTTCTCCAGAATTCTAAGGATCTCCCCGAGCCGCCGGCTGGGCAGAGCTGCGGTTTTCACAAACCAGCCCAGAGCCCAGGCCAGGAGTCGGGCGCCGGGTTCTCCCCGCCCGCGGCGCCCCTTGGCGCCCCCCAGCGCGCAGCAGGCCACGGGCTCCAGGTGCAGAGGTGGGAGGGGGCGCCTCCCGGGCCCGGAGGGGAGGTGCAGGGGTGCAGGAGCGCGCCGCGCTGAGAGACTCACCGTGGCGGACGCCAGGCTGTTGTCGGCCAGCGTTAGGTGGTGCGGCTCCCAGCGCCTCAGGAATTTCGAGGTGAGGATCTTGCTGAGAAAGGTCCGCGGGTGCCGGATGACACAGACCTGGATGTCGCCCTCCTGCAGCAGTTTGTACCTCATCCCGTTGCACAACAGAAGGGCCCGGCGACAAGGCACGGCGCCCATCTTCGTGCCCTCGGGGGCCGGCACGTCGCCCCCCAGCAGCGGCTTGGTCTCTTCGATCTGCCGGGGGTCGCCGCCGCCGCCCGCGCTGCTGGTCAGATCCATGGCCGGCCGGGCCGGGGAGGGCGCCGGGGGCGGGGAGAGGGGCTGTCCCGGCTGCCGGGCGGCGGGGCCCCCGTTCGGCAGCCCGCACCCCCCCACCGCTCAGGAAGGTGGGGGGGTGTGGGGCTGGGGGTGCCCACAGGGGAGGGGCCCGCGGCGGGCGGGAGGCTTGCGCGGCCGGCTCTCGGTCCTTCCCGCGGGGCTCGGCTTCCTCCTAGCTCGTCGGGTGCATGCTCGCGGCGGCCGGACTAGCTCGGCGGGCAGGCGGGCGGGTGGGGACGCGGGCTGCGCCGGGGGGCGGCGGCGAGCGGGGGCCGCGCGGCGGGCGTGTCTCAGCCCCGCCACCCGCTCGTGTGTACAGTACGTGTGTCTGGGCGGCCGTCCGCGGGCAAGAGTGCGGCGGGGGCCGCGGGGGCCGGCTCAGTTGAGAGATTGCAGAAGCCGCTCCGCGCCCGCGCGATTGGTCCCCGCGGGGTCATGTGCCCGCCCCTCTGACGTCAATGGCGGCAACGGCGGCCGCCGCCGCGGCTTCGGCCTCTCGCAGGCGGAGTCGGCCGCCGGGCGGGGACCCGAGGGGCAGAGGCGCGGTCCTACAGGAGGGGCGGCCCCTGGGGAGGGGGCTGCGCGGGCGAGCCCCGGCAGGCCCCCTCCCGGCCCCGCCCGGAATGTGAGGGTGGGCGGGGGCCGTGGGGGCGGGGCGTGACGTCACGCCCAGCCGCGCCCCCGCCAGTGCCCAGGCTGGTGCTCTAGGCGGTGCTGAGCTGCAAGGCCCGCGGGCGGGACCAGATTCAGGAACCAGCTGAAGCACCCCCCGGACCACAGACTCCCCACCCCAGTGGCCCTGATGAGAAACGTAAGCACCCCCAAACAGGACAACGCGGACAGACGAACGGCCGGCCCAGGTGCGACCAGGTGCAAACCAGAGGGAGGGACTGGGCCTGGACTGAGCTGGGCTAGAGGGGGTGGGCGCTGAACCGCTTGACCTCTGATATCCCCTCCACAGCTCAGGCTGCCCCTCTGGCTGGCCCGATGGGGCCGCCAGACCGGGATGTTTCCTGGAACTGAAAATGTTGCCTCAATCATACAGATAATGAGCCCACATTGCCCTGTCTCAGCATACCAGAGTCTGCAGATCCCTGGCCTTTTGCAGATGTCTACCTGCCTTAGTCTTTGGGGTCCTCGAGCCACTTAGGAAGAGGGGACAGGCTCCTCAGCAACCCGTCCTTTGTCTGCCCCTGGAGTCTGGCCCCTTCTAGGAACCTCGACAACAAAGTTTCCCCCAAAGTTACTGGACTGTCCCTTCCCTTCCTCTTCCTGCTCTCCAAAGCTCCATCTTCTTTACCTGTCCCCTCACACCAGGATCTGGACATTTGTCTCTGCATCTCTAGGCCCAGCACCTGGCAGAGGAGAGAATTATACTGGAAGAATTAGTGGATTGAATTGCAGTATCACTCAGGAACCAGAACTGAAACCAAAAGGTTCCCTTTCTGCCATTAGGAGACACCTAACACCATCCAGCAAATGCTCCGCTCCTTCGTCAGGCTTTCTCATGTCCACATGCTTCTGCAGTTAATACCACCAAAACCCCCAGATTGGTGTCTTTGTTAAGTGAGGGCGCCCCATAGTGAACTCAGGGGTGTGAGCATGTGTTGAATCACATCATGAATACCAGTTTGTACACAGGGTTCCTCCCCACTCTCTTTCAGAACCGACAAGATGGATGGGCTCCCCAAAGACCCTCTCCCCTGAGCCTGACCAGAGCTGGGGGCAGGAGGTGAAAGGCAGGGCCCAGTCCCTCACAAAATAAAACTCAAGTATCCAGGCTACCCAGGAGACGGGCAGAGCTGTCCTCTCCTTGGGCATCCTGAGGGAAACACAGTTAATTAAGAAAATAAAGTATTCAGCATCTCCCCACAATGTGCTGGCATTTTACTCAAGAGCCTTGAGAAAACCACCAAGCAAGAAAGGGGCAAACCCAAGCCCCCACCTCATGCTGTAAATGTGGGTGCAAGGGATCATTGTGACCAAGAACCACGCAGGTCGTTCAAGGGTGGGGTTAAGTCAGTTGTTCAAACCTTTATTGAGGTCCTTTATGTGCTGTCACAGGAGTAATTTTTATAATAGCCACAGCGTCCAAAGCACTTCCCATGGGCTACCCATTGTACATGCATGCACCTTTCCTCTGTCACAGCAACCTTATGACATAACTGTCATAATCACCCTCTCTTGCAGATGGGGGTACGGAGAGGCTGAGCTCCTTGCCCAGGCTCACTTAGCTGGTCAGGATTGGACCCAGGTATGGCATTCAGATAAAGCATAACAGAGACAATGACCAACAGCCCTGTGCTTCAGCTCCAGGAACAGAGGGAGAACAGATAATCCAGCAGAGCCGAGTACATGTCCTGACGTCAGGAGGTCTTTAGGAATCAAGTAAAGAAGGGGAATGGTGCTCCTGGAAGTGGGGGAGGGGTGTGGCAGACACGAAGAGGTGGGAGGTCGCTTGGCTTATGAAGGAAACTAGTTCGTTTGCCAAGGTATGCAGAATGCCCCAGGAATGCAGGGCAGAGGCCTAAGAGATGAAAGTATTGAATTCAACTGGTTATCTTTAAATAATTTTTCTTATTTTAATTTCAAGTCAGTGACATGGAGCCCCCAAGATGCTGTAAGAAGAAAAGTCCCCTGAGGCAGAAGTCCAGAGTTCTGCTGGTTGACAGCAGAGCTGGCTCCGGGCCCACACATGGCGGGTCAGGGCTCAGTGAGTAGGCAATGATGGATGGTCACACCTACCTATTACCCCTATTACTATTCTGGTGTTTCAGAACGTGCTGGCCACAGGACCAGGTCAGTAAGCTGAGACGTGATGAGATGGGATGGCACTGGTGTTCAGCCTTCTAGACTGGGACTCATGTAACTCACTGCACAGCCCCACGCCTCCCACCATCCCAGGTCCTTGACCTAGAAATGAGTCTGAGTCCAGCTGTCAGAATCCATCAGATTCCCCTCCCTGCAGACACCCAACCTCTGTAGGAGACAGAGCTTCCATGGATAGATCATGTACCCAAGTCATCATCAATGCTGTGGGAACCCAGACTCTCCAAAAATATGGTACCAGCCCCTCAGAGTTCACCCTCCTGGCATTGAACTTGACAGGTTTACAGAGCAGCAGAGAGAACACAGAAACTCACAAACTTTTCACTGTCCTGGAGCTCCCATAGGCCAGTTCACTCAGCTAGGTCACCAGACAAACCTGTCCTTTTCTGCTTTCTTTGCTGGTGGTCCCTCCTTGTTTGAGCCTGGTTCCAAAGGACCATGATGTGCTCTTACCTGCTCACTGCATCACTTGAGTTCAGCGACCCATTCTGGGTTCACCTCTGGGGCCCCAGTGGTAGAGAGCCTACACTGGGTCAAGTGCAGTACTGGGACCTGTGGTTGTAGTGAGCAGGTAATAAACTGCCCTCACGAGCTCCCGTCTCCACTCTCAAGTCCCTGAAGACTCCCCTTGAGCTAAGTCAGAGGAGAAAGACAGCCCTGCTGCCCTGGGTGCCCACAGAGGGATTTGATGAAGTGGCGAAGTCCCTGGTGGGGGTGGGGAGCATCAGTGTGGATGGCCAACCCTAGGAGGTCCCCCTGAACACCCTCTTCCAGCAGCCCTGCCCCTTCCGGCAGACACTCCTAGAGATGGGTGTCCCGTCCCCGCAGTGGTCTCCAGTGGAGATCCTCAACAGCCTTTGTACCACTCCCTTCGTGCCCCACCCCACCACAAAATGGTGGACAGACCCAACTCTGTGCCCTCTGAGAGGGCAGGGTTCACTCCAGTTTTGCCCGTCACTGTGTCCAGTGCTGTGCGGGTAAATGTGTAACAATCAACTTGCTTCAAAAAGGAAAGCCCTGATTCGCAGCGTTTGACAGTTTCCATGGTGTAAGTATTCCCACCGTGGCCGATTTCAAGCTACCAACATGCATAACTGAATGTGGAGTCGGAAAGAGATGCCCCCCGCTGTGGAGTGTTTCCACCCCACAGACACAGCAGACCGGGAGACAGCGAGCAGTGGGTGAGGGGCCAGATTCCGCTCTTGGCCTGCAGTACCTGAAACCTTTACTCTCTGGCCCTTGTACAGAAGAGGTTTGGCGACCCCTGCGATAGACATAAATAACCTCCAGAACAAAGATACCAGTGAAATGTAGTAAAATAATTAGGAAGTGATGTGTTTTATTACCTTTTAAAATATATAATTTATGTAATGGTAACTTTATATAATTTAATTTTATTTAATGGCTGTTTGACAATCAGCTTGCAAGCGTCCTGGTAGATTAATGGTCGGCTCTGGTGAGCCAGTAGGCTAACCCCGGCATCCACCGCTGTTTCTCTGGGCCGGCCCAGACGGGGTACGTGCTGGTTGTTGAAGGGCTGGACATCTACCTGCAGTGCCTACGTTCTAACCGCTGGGCAACATTGCCCTGCTCCTTCATTCTTTCACTCCATTCCATCAAACACCTACCTATTAGCAGCTACTGAGTTCCAGGGACTCTGTTGGATGCTCCAGAACCAGTTAACCCAAGAGGTCCGGACCTTGGAGCTCACAGTCCAGTGGCAGGAACCAGGCGTCATCTCCCCACAAAATCACCACCACCCAGGAAAAAGTACGCCAAGAAGAACACAGCCTCTTCCTCTTCCCTTTCCCAAGTGTGTACATCTTCGGTTGACTTATTATAAAGTGGGGTCATAACAGTGCCCTTTTCCAGAGTTGTGGAAATTAAATGAGGTCATCAGTATCGGGCTCACAGCCTGGCACAGGAGGAGCACTTTGAATGAGCTTTGGCTAGTTCACGTCCCCACCGGCATTGTCGAGCCCATGCTGACTCCCCAGATATGGACTCTCCATCCACTCCACTTCTTGGACCTTTCCCATTTGCCCAACAGCTGGAGTGCAGATGCCTCAGATACAGATGTGTGCAGGGTTCCAACCTGCACGCTATTGACATTTGGGGCTAAATGAGTCTTGGTGGCAGGTAGCTGTCCTGCACACAGGAGGACTTTCAGCAGCATCCCAGGCCTCTACCCACAGATACCAGTCACATCCCTAATTTGTGACAACCACAGTGTCTTCAGACATTGTCACGTGTTACCCAGGAGCCGAAATCACTGCCGTTGAGAACCCCTGGTTTAAAGGAAGATGTTTTCCCCTGCAGGGGACACGGTCTGCTCCCCTGCCATCCTGTGGTTTGCAGTCTGGGGGAAACCAGGGTGCTCGCACTCACGCAAGAGCACGTTCCCCATCAGATGCCACTTCTGGGGGCGGAGCAAACTTACCGCTGGCTTGATCAGCCTGCCAAGGAACACGGACCCACAGGATGGAATAAGGTGCAAGCTCGTTTAAGTCCACTGTTTTTGGAGCCTACTGAATGGCATGAGGCCACACTATAATAAAATGCCGAGCACCAAAAGCAGGTAACAAAAAAGTTTATTCTTAAGTGGTCCCAATTTCATAGCTACTCATCATGCTATTGCTTTTGGGAAACTCTCTGGAACCTCCGTCTGAAAACTGACTCAAAATTACATCAGCTGGAAGATCATTCCCGAGCCTCATCTTTAACAGGCATGAGACACCAGTATAAGGGGACACACATTTCGTACTGATGGCATTTAATGTGCTGATCACATAACAAAATGTGCTATTTTTCCAGTATAAGGAGAGGAGTCGTGTTAGTGAACATCCTCCTCCCTCTTCTGAGCTGATGTGAAGTCAGCCCATTTTCTAGGCTTATCAGCAGTGAGGGGAAAGGTGGGGGGCCCTTTTTTATTTATCAGCCAGTGATACTGGGTAGATGATTACTCTACCACTTACCCACCTTCTCTGGTTTCAGGGGGCAGAAGACATCAAAGGAACAGGAAGTACCATTCTCTCCCCCTTTCTGTCTCGCTTTCACCAAATTCTTAAGTCTGAGGTTAACTTTTTTTAAAGTATTACAGGGAAATGGTAGTTTATCTGGAACTAATATTTCTCACAGAATCGATTGATTGATTGAGTTACATACACACACCAAAACCTTAATAGCAGTCAGCTCTGGATAACTAAGGTCAGGGTAGCCAAGGCAAGATCAGTGGTTTGTCTAAGACCCCACAGCAGGGGAGTGGAATTGCAGCTCCCTTTCTTCCCCTTTAAACCAATGTTACTGCAGTATAACTTCCATGGAATAAAATGTGCCCATTTTTAAGAACAGGTTGGTAGGCAGTGATGAATGTCCTCACCCACATAAGTGACACCTTGATCAAGACACCGGAATGGAACATCCCCACAGCCCCAGCATCTTCTCAGGGCTCCTCCTGGCCGCAGCATCCCCTGACCCACTGCCTGTCACTATAGACAGTTTCACCCCTTGAATTTCATGCAAATAGAACTGAAAGTTGTGTACTCTGGGGGTCTGACTTCTTGGACTCTGCACAACAGTTTCCGAGCTGCGTGGTGGTCTGCTCCTTGTGTCGCTAATACATCCACTGTGTGGACGTAACACTTCTGGGTAAATTCTGTGTTCTTCTTGATGCCACCCCCTAAGTTTCTACAATGAGCACGTATTAATCTCTTTAATTATTAAGAAGAAGACAAATGCTGTTCCTTTTTTTAAAAAAAATTCACAGGGACCTCATGAAGAGCCTAAATGCCAAGCTGCTGCTGACTAGCGGAAACGGTGCCTGGCGTAGCCTTATGGAGAACTGAAGGCCATGGATCATATTTTTCAAAATAAAAACCACTGTGTTTTTCAGATTAATTGCCTCTCTCTCCCACACCAGCCTTTGCGGTGAGCTCCTCAAATTGACCAATTTAAATGTGACCTCCTTTCTTTACCCTCCATCCGCTCTGAGTCAGTTGCTAAGAAGCAATGAAAGGAAGTGGAGGGGGTGATGTGTTACATGTGTGGGGAACATGTGGCTCTTCCAAAACTTAGCCTCCCCTCCCTTTGCATCAGCCCCTTCAGACAACCTTCGGATGGGCAAGGGTGATGGTATCACCCCGTTTCACAGATTAGGAAGCTGAGGCAAGATGGTGGGTTTGTCTTGAGATCTCACAGCAGGAAAGTGGGAAGATGCTATCCAGCGGCCCCAGGCAGGATGGTAAAGAGCTTGAAAGCACAAACTTCAGATTTAGATCCCAGCTGTCCATCTTCCTTAGCTGAGTTACTATGCTAACTAAATCAACCTCTCTGAACCTCAGTCTCTTCATCCAAGAAACAGAGGTCCAATGGAGATATTCACAATGGAGCTGATAAGGTAATGCATAGATGGTGCTTAGAATAAGGCTTAGAAGAAGTTGGGGTTCAGTAAGTGGTAGGGAAAAAATGGTTTCTCACCTTCCGCTATCTACTTTCTTCAACCACAGCATAAAATGAAATGATTCCAGCCTGCATGAGTTGAAGGGAAAAAAGAGGACATTTTCTTGTAACTCCAGGAAGATCAGAGTCTCACAGATGCAGAGAAATGAGAAGGCAGGCCCCAGCGTCCAGGCATTAGCCAAGACACCTTGGTTGTAACTGAAGCCAGTCGGAGTAGCTTCAACAAAGAGTCAAGATGGGCTATGACGAGCCAAAGTGGCCTCGTTAGCGCTCCAAAGGCATGAAGATGCCCAGGGTTCAGAAAGGGCCAGGAGCCAGCCACCCAGGGGCCTTCTCTCCGCTTCATGTGTCTGCCCCTCTCTGCATCTTCCTTCCACACATCCTGGCTTTCTCTGGGATGTCTCTTCAGCACAACGGAGGTGGCCACTTGAGAGACCAGCTAGGATCCAACTAGAACACGTTTGGCCCAGTGCCAAGGGAAGGACCGGGTTGGCTCTGCTTGGGCCAGATGCCCAACCCAGCCAGTGTCGGAGCCAAGTTCTACAGATATGGCGACTGCTCCTGAGAGGTGCGAAGGGCCGTCAAGAGGGTCACTGTGAGCTGGGCAGGTGCCCCAAGAAATGTACTACAAACAGCCACTTCTTCCATTGTGCCTCCCAACTTTCTGCACTTCTTTATTAGTAAGAGCCAATGTCCAGGCAGGACTTGGTGTGCCTCAGCCACTGGCGTGAGCACTCTGCACATGTTAACTCCTCACAAGACTGCACTTTCAGGGGTCATTTCTATAGTTTGTTAAGTTAATCCTCACAAAATTGCAATGAGGGTTATTTTGTCCATTGTAGCGATGGGGAAACTGAGGTGCAGAGAGGTAAAACAACTCGCCTAAGATCACACGTGAACTCCGCCAGTCTGGTACCATACCCAGTCTCTCTTAGCCACCAGGCTGTGTTGCCTATTTTAGCCCCAATTATGTATTTTGCATTTCTTCTGTTGGCCCATGTCTGTCAAAATGGAGGGAAGAAAAGATAAGGAAGGGGAAGAATGTGATATCTGACATTTCACAATAGCATTTAATAGTCGACAGTGGGAAATGCTGGCGCTTTGCTGGTTGGTCTATTTCATTCTGACCTGGAGTGGGGGTGGGGGTGGGGGGCGGGCATGGAGCACGCATGTCCTCCAGGACACTTCCCTTGTCCTGGGCCAACCTGAGGCAGCATCTGGAGCTTCTTTATGTCTTACCCTGTACCTGCACATAGTAGGCACTGAGGAGGATTTGTTGTTGCTGAGGAAATGTGTTCCTCACTTCATAGTTCTCGAAGCCTTTGCAGAGACAGGCAAAGAGATAAGTTAAAATCTTGTTCCCATGATGCCACGCGGAAGGGGAGCCAGTGGAAACAGTGCACGTGGAGAAACCAGCCGCGCTCACCAGCTAGGCCAGGGGAGGCACAGGGCCCGCAGCAAGGTCCCAACAAAGGCCCCCCTCTCCCCTCTGCCTTCCATCTGGTCTCCCAGTTCCCGTGCCTGCTCCAACACTGGCTGTCTGGCGCTGGGCCCAAAGCGGCCTCCTCGCACATCCCCGGGGCTAAGTGTTCACTGTCGCCCAGCTTCCCACCCCCAAACATCCAGGTAAGGGTTCTGATGGACCCGACCAGTGTTTGTCCAGCCACGCCTTGGAGTTCTGGTTCTGGGCCCCAGGCCCTAGGCTCAAAGAAGGAAAGTAAGATGCCCAAGGTCTCCCAGACAAAAGGCAGATGAGCCAGGATTCTGGTCTGTCAGCCCCCCGAAGGAGTGTCCTAAGACTGCTGTAACAAAGCGCCACAAATGGGCTGGCGGGGGAGTGTAAGCAATAGAAATTTACTTTCTCACAGCTCTGGGGCCTGGAAGTTCAAAATCAAGGTGTCATCTGGGTTGGTGCCTCCTGAGGGCTGAGAAAAGGATCTGTTTGAGGCCTCTCCCCCAGCTTCTGATGGCTGGCTGGCAATCTTCAGCTTTCCTTGGCTTGTAGACAGATGTATCACCCCAATCTCTGCCTTCATGTTCCAGGTACTCTCCCTGTGTGTGGCTGTGTCCAGACTTCCTCCTTTTATAAGGACACGGTCATGTTGGACCAGGGGCCCACCCTAGCCCCGCATGACCTCATCTTAATTTACTCCATCTGCAACAGCCCAGTGTCCAAACAAGCTCATGGTCTGTGGTGGAGGGGCTAGGACTGCAACATCTTTTTGAGGGACATAGTTCAACCCGTTACAGAGCCCAAGACCTGCCACAGAAGGGCCACCCATTTCTGCCCCCAGGTAGTTCTCACCATGGCGTGTCCCAGTCCCAGGCCTCCTTTCAGCCCCATTGGACGGCACTCGTTGCTTTCTCCAGAACAGGCGTGGACACCAGTCTGCCCTCCTGACCTCACACTCACACCAGAGCGTTCATAGGGAGCAGCTGTGATTCGGGAGAGCCCACTGCAGGTTCCCCGGGTGGCATGTGGCCTGCCCCCGGTGGGGGGAAGGTGGTAGGGAAGCTCCATGCAGACGGGCAGCCAGTGTCTGTGCTTCTCCACCACGCTCCAGTTTCACAGGCAATTCTAGAGGCATGAAACCTGAACAGCGCACAATGGGCTAATGAATTTCATTCAGCACAGACAACAATGACCCAGGAATCAACGCCAGCCAGGGGGAACCTCTGGCCTGTGGCTGCACAATGGCGGTGGTCCGCAGGTGGCTGGGTCCCGGGCCAGGGATGCAAGTAAGTGGTTTATTTTTACATGTATTCACTTTTCCATTTTGTTTGGCTGAAATGTTAAGCAGATTTCACTCAGAGGTTAACTAGCCAAGTTTACCCTGAGGGTTAGCTTTGGAAACCCTGGATCTGGGCTCAGAGAGGGAGAACCCGCCCTGCCATTCCTTCAGTCACGACAGACACCACCAATAACTTGGGAAGCACTACCTAAGACCGCAGGCTGGGAAGCAGCAGGGTGGGGACTGGACAGTATACACTAGACCCTGTACATGCCTATCTTTGATTTGGTGACTTCTTGTTTTGAGCCTTTACCTGGTGTTTGCCATCTTGAAAGGAAAAGTGGTAAAGGAGCCACCTGACACATTCAAATCCCAGCAACCTTGACCCTCTCCTGCAACCCAGCAGGCAATGGGATAGACCATTTGCCTTGCCAGACCTAGAACAAGCCCCTAGGGGGCTCCTGGGCCATCATGCTATTTTGCGGATGGGGAAACAGAGGTTGAATGAAGGGAAGGACCTTCACCCAAGACCACACAGGTGGTGGGTTGCAAAAACAGGCTCAGAGCTCCAGACTCCCTCAGCCCAAAGCTCCTCCCACCCGTCTCCAGCTTTTCTCCTGTAGCAGCTGAGGAAGGCGCCTCGTACCTGTGTGTTTCCTGTCTATCTGCTTGCTGTCTGAGTCTGTGCTGTCGGACCCCCTGGGAGGCTCATCTTTCTCTTGTTCTGCCTGCCCCAGCCCCTGGAGCCAGGCTGTGTGTCCCACTCCATCCTAATGATATGTGTGTTGCTTCCACCCTCTCTCGGGACTTCTACAGCTTTTCACACCTTGTCCAAGCTTCCTCTGGGCCTCCCTCCTGGTGTCACCATCCTCAGCCCCCGGGGAGGGCTGATCCAGGTTCCTGGCTCAGACTCCCCCTGGCCATTTCCACTGAGCCCCCTTGGCTGTCATTCCCACCCCACACCCCACACCACCTGCAACTGCCTGGTGCTGGTAGTCCTTCCTGAGGGTCTGATACATGGGACGGACCCAGCAAGCGAAGTGAAGACAGACCCCCCCCATGTGTGGCTACAAACCAACGTGGCTGTGAAACAATGTAGCAGTGGGGGACTTTTTAAATTTGTGGTTGTTACAAAAATGATATATTTTCACCAGACAAGATAGAGATAAATAAAAAATACATAAGATATATTTTAGAAAATATGTCAATAAATAAAAAGCAAATCATAAATATTAGGTACCTAATATATTCTAAGCACCACACACATACTAGCTTGTTTCATCCTCAAATGAGAAAATCTACAGGACAAATGACTTGGTTTCTTCAACAAATAAATGGTAAGGAGCCCTGGCTGGCGTGACTCAGTGGATTGATTGAGTGCCAGCCTGCAACCGAAGGGTCGCCAGTTCGATTCCCAGGCAGGGCGCATGCCTGGGTTGCGGGCCAGGTCGGGGTGCATAAGAGGCAACCACACATTGATGTTTCCCTCCCTCTTTTTCTCTCTCCCTGCCTCTTTAAAAATAAATTAATAAAATCTTTTTAAAAACCCACAAATAAATGCTAAGGGAAAAAGGTGAGAGGGAGATAGTATTTAAATGAAGAGACTTAAAAGTGTCATTGACCAGAGAGAGACAGGTGGGTGGACATGTGGCAAAGAAAGTACAGGAACATGTTAATGCTTGAATCAGGGGTGATGCGGGAGCTCACTGTACGTTCTCCCACCTTCACTGGATGTTTGAAAACTGTCCTAACAAAATGCTGGGGCGGGGGGGAGATATCAGCCAAAAGTAATGTGTGGATACTAATTCAAGCATATCAAATTAAAAATACATTTACGGGCCCTGGTTGGTGTAGCTCACTGGATTGAGCACGGGCCTGTGAACCAGACAATCATGGTTCGATTCCCAGTCAGGGCACATACCTGGGTTGCAGGCCAGTTCCCGGCAGGGGCCAGTTCCCAGCAGGGGATGCATGAGAAGCAACCATACATTGATGTTTCTCTTCCTCTCTCCTTCCCTTCCCCTCTAAAAAGATAAATAAATTAAATATTAAAAAAAATATAAATAAAAATACATTTACGGGACACGTGCAGATGGTTAGATATTCAATGACTAGATGATTAGATATTAGATGACTTTAAGAAATTATTTTCAAGAAATTTTAGATGTGATAATAGTATTGTGATTTTTAAAGAGTCTATTTGGCCCTGGCCAGGTGGCTCAGTTGGTTGGAGCATCATCCTATAAAACAAAAGGTTGTGGGTTCAGTCCCGGGTTAGGGTGTGTAGGGAGGCAACTGACTGATGTTTTTCTCTCATATTCATGTTTCTCTCTTTCTCAAATCAATATCCTCCGGTGAGGACTAAAAAATAAACAAACTTTTAAAAGAGTCTCTCTATGTGAGATCTGCTTTAAAATAACCAGCAGGCCTGGCTGGTATAGTTCAGTGGATTGAACCAACCAAAGGATCGCAGTTCGATTCCCAGTCAGGGCACATGCCTGGGCTGCAGGCCAGTTCCCAGCAGGGGACCCATGAGAGGCAACCATACATTGATATTTCTCTCCTTCTCTCCTTCCCTTCCCCTCTAAGATAAATAAAATCTTTTAAAAATGAAACTAAAAAAAAAATAAGCAGCAGGGGAGGTAGAGATGAAAGAAGATGAATTGCTAATTGCTGAAGCTGGGTAACAGAGTCTCATTAGACTGTTCCTTCTTTTGTGAAAGTTTGAAAGGTCCCATAATCAGAAGTTTATATAAGGGAATAACCACTCTGTTAGCAGATACTATTATCTCAACAGGAGGAAACTGTTTACATGTGTCAGGTTATTTGCCCAAGATCACCTGGTTGGTAGAACCCTGAGCAGGGATTCCAAAAAATTCCTGCCTGATGTTCCATCACCCACTCTTCACACTTTGCTGAATATCCTTCTAGATCTGCTAGGCATATAAAAGGATTCTGAAATTTAAAAGAAAGGATTCTGAATGACTTAGACGTATATACCTTGCCTGACCCCATCTCTGTGAGACACGGATGATGGTAGTGAGTCCTGGAGCGTGTATCTCTGACGTGTCTCTAGGAAAGGGCGCTAACGAACACAGGTGGAGCGCCGTCCAGGCCACACGCTTCACCTGGGTGGTTGGGAGGAGGCCCCTTCATCCTCCACCATTAGCATTAGGCCACACTCTTGTCCCCGTTCCTACAGAGGAGGAAACAGTCAGAAAGGAGAAGTGGCTTGTTCAAAGTCACAGAGCTAATGACTTCGAGAAACCCTGTGCACGCATTTGATGGTGTGACTCGGCGAAGGTCCGCCAGCCCCCTGGCCAGCAGCCTCCGGGAGGGCAGCCGGCCGTCTGATTCCCAGACCCCGCACCACACCTGAGCAGGAGCGGTCACCCCACCCTGAGCGGCAGAGGAACGCACGAGGGGCCTGGCTGAACCCCCGCATCGAACGGCCGCCTCACTAGGCTCCCTTTTTGAAAAAAAACCGTGGTAAAATACACATAACCTAAAGTTTACCGTTTTAACCACTGTAAGCACACAGTTGAATGACATTAAGTACATTCCTGTTGTTGTGCATCCATCTCCACCATCATCTCCAGAACTTTTCCGTCTTTGTTCAAACTGAAGCTCTGTCCCCATTAAACACAAACTCCCCACTGCCCTCCCCCAGCCCCCGGCACCCAGTGTCCTGCTTTCCGTGTCTCTGAACCTGACTCCCCTAGGTCCCTCGTGTGAGGGGCATCCTGCAGCATTTGTCCTTCTGTGATTGGACGGGTTCACCCAGCATAATGTCCTCAAGGTCCTTTCATGTTGTAGCGTGTGTCAGAATTTCCTTCCTTTCTAAGGCTGAATAATATTTCATTGTATATACAGGAGGGAGCAAAAGGAGGTGTGCAATTGTTCATATGGGAAAATATATAATGCAAGAATAAGTGACCATATAAGAATAAACTGTTTGTGTACTCACAACTGTGGGCAAACCTACTTTGCCCACCCCTGCACACACACCACATTGTGTTTACCCATTATCCGTTGACGAACATTTGGGTTGTTTCTACCTTTCCACTACTGCAAATGCTGCTGCTGCTGGGCACACAAGCACACACCTCTTTGAATCCCCGTTGATGTTAGTGTTTTCATGGGTATATGCCCAGCAGCAGGGCTGCTGGCTCACACGGCAATTCTCTTTTTCACCATTCTGAATCATTTTCATGCTATGCTGTATTTTTTACCTAATTCTAAGCCTTTCCATGTGGTCATGGTTTTGTAATTTTGGTGGCTCCTCATGGGTCCCAGAGAGACAGAGTGGTGCCTGCTGACTTTATGTAGGGGGCCTCCTCCCAACACCCCCCCCCACCCCTGTGTGTGCCGGGTCCACCTGAGTCAGCTCATCCTTCAGACTCAGCGTCAGGGACTCAGACTAGCTTAGGGCCCCATGCAACGCCTGAGATTCCCCTCCATGCCCAGTTCCTAACTGGCAGTGTGTAATCTGTGGGTCATCACCTGTGGCACGTCCCCCCACCCCTGCCCCCACTCTGAAGGCAGCCGCTGCACCTCCTGCTCCCTGCTCTCTCCCTCCCAAGGCCCCTTCTCAGTCTCTGGGTCAGGTTACGTGAATGAATGTTATAGAAGTAATTAAGTAATTACCTCCTCTCCTGGGAGTTGTTTCCAACTTTTCAATATTATTAACAAAGCAACAACAAAGAGAGGATTTTCTTCATGCTATTGAATCAGTTCCTTAAGACATATTTCCCAGGAGTGGGAATAACTCAACCTTGGATTTGGAAGTGGGGCAGGAAATGAAAGGAGAAGGCAGACTGGGGCCATTCACTAAGCAAGGGAGCCAGAAAGAAGTATATGTCGGTGAGGGGAACAGGTTAGAGAAGCACTCCGGCCCCATCCCCTGGGGGTGGCAGCTCTTCTCCTACTTCACAGGCAGTCCTTGTAGGGGGGCGAACAATGGCCCCAAAAGATATGTCTACCCAGAACCTGTGCATGTGACCTTCTTTGAAAAGAAGTCCTGGCAAATGTAATTAAGGATCTCAAAATGAGCTCATCCAGGATTGCTGGGTTCCCAAACCCAATGACAAGTCCTAAGAAGAGAACGGAAGGGCAAATGGACCCAGAAAGGAGGCATGGGAAGGTGGAGGCAGAGGCCGGAGAGGTGCAGCTACAAGCCACGGAAGGCCAAGGACTGCCGGCAGCCAGCAGAAGCTAAGAGAGAGGCACAGAACAGATCCTCCCTTGCAGTCTCCAGAGGGAACCGCCCCTCCTGGTACCTTGACTTCAGACATCTAGCCCCTGAACTACAAATGCATTTCTGTTATTTTGAGGCACCCAGTTTGTGGCAATTTGTTACAGCAGCCACAGGTAACTGATACCGTCCCCATCTCTGTAGCCCCTTCCAGGACACAGCCACCACTGCAGGCTCCAGCGGGGCTCATCTCTGAAGCAGGCTAAGACATCCCTGCTGAGGGCTCAGCCCTTCCAGAAGGAGGTCGCTGGGTGTGCAGGGGGTGTCAATGTTGGAAGACAGGACATCCAGCCCTCAGCCTACCAGGAAATCCAGGCCACAAACTGGGGTGGGTGCACCCCTTGGCCATCTAGCTGGGAAAACAGGATTAGATTCTTTTCATACATCGCACACACAAATAATTCCTGGTGGACTGAGGCCAAGATGTGAGAAACAAAACGTGCAATTATTTAGAAGACATAGGACCTTGGTGTAGCTGAGGATTTCTTAAACAGGATACACTTCGGTACTTCAAGCGTTTGTGTTCAAAGAAAACCCTCTGTACATCAAAGGGCACCAGTGTGAAGACCAGCGATGGACCAGGAGACGAGTCGTGCAACGCAAGCCAGTTTCCCGGTTTTACGAAGAATTCCCACAAATCAATATAAAAGACACTCTCAACTCCAACTGAAAAAAATGGGCAAAGGTTCAAACAGAAAATTCCCCAAGGCAGAAACCAAACATATAAAAAGATGCTTAGCTTCACTGAAAAAAATTGGCAGGACGGTGCAAATTAAATGATGTCGTGATGGCAAATGTCAGTTGGTACCACCAGTTTGGAAAGTAATCGCCTCCCTTCGCACTATGGGATGGAGGGAGGACCCCCACTCATACGTTAAAACCCTAACCCCAGCACCTCAGAATGTGCCTATGTTTGCAGACAGGTCTTTAAAGAAATAATTGGCATAAAATGAAGTCACAGTGGTGGGCCCTGATGCAGTGTGCCTGGTGGCCTTATAGGGAGGGGAGATTGGGACACAGACACACTGAGGGAACCCCACATGGGGACGCAGGGAGAAGACGCTGTCTACACGCCAAGGAGAGAGGGCTCAGAAGGAACCAGCCCCACAGACACTCGGATCTCGGACCGCCAGCCTCCAGCACCGAGACAATAACGTTTTATTATTTAAGCCCCTTAGTGATATTTTATTATGGTTCCCCAGCAAGCTAATACAGATGTCAGCCAAAGAACAACTCATCAATTGTGGGACATCCATTCAAGAAAATACTGTAAGACAGTGAACACTATCAACAAAAGCCAGCTACAGAGTGCAGTATAGAACGATTTACACTAAGTTTGAAAACATAAACACACTATGTCTCTTTTTTCGTAAATATCAATGAATAGTAATAATCTAAAAACATGCCTTGGAAGAAAAACACCAAGTTTTATTCCAAAGGAGCGATATATCCATGGAAGACAAGAGAAGACCTGAATATAAGAGCCCTCTGAAGTTAAAGCCTCAGAAGTATTTAGAATGTCGTGCTTCTTCAATAGGACTGAAAGAAATAAGGTAAAATTCATGCATTCAACAGATACCAAGTGCCCATGAGCTGAGGGGCAGGGGTGGAATCCATGCAAGAAAAGCACCCAAGAATCTGAGCACATGCCTCCTTCCTCCTCCCCCCACACCCCACCCCTCCCCAGCCGCCATTTCTCCACAAGCAAGGTGAGGTTCTGAAGGCGTTATTCACCCAGGTCTGCCGGCATGCACACAGGCACACAGACTTCAAAAGAACAACACGACATAGCAACTTTCTCTATTTTTTTTTTCAGAAAGAAACAGAAAATTCATCTTTCACCTTATGGCAATATAAAAGAACAAAAACATGCCAGGAAAGAAGTGGCTGGTGAGACAACATGCACCCAGTTTCCAGTGAAAACAGCAAATTAATCCCAGAGCGTTTATACTGACGAGGACCCAGGAGGAAATTCAAAGACTAGATGAATTGATGGAAAACATTCAACCCCAGGAGTGGCCAGAATCCCTACTCCCAGCCCACCCCACCTGCACACAGCTGGGGCTCTGGGGGTGGGGGGCTCTGACAGGCAGCAAGAGCCATTCAGAAGGTGCCTGAAGAACAGGAGAGGGGACCAGGAGGAAGTTGGGGACCCCAGGGCCATGTCGGCGAAGCCAGGGGATTCCCTGGGATGGTGTGAAACAGACCACTGGCGACTGGCTCTGCCTTGGGCCAGCTGACTAACCGTCCAAGAAACTACCATCCCAAAAAGTGCCGTGGTAGTGGATTTCCAACTTTTCTGAATGATGCCCTGATCTGGGAAGAGGTGGAGAACGAGAAGAGGAGAGCCTGTGTGCGGTCAGGGTCGGAACCATTCGTGAATTCACCGAGGGCCTATGTAGTGAGCACCTACTGTGTGCGGCCCCATTCTGGGCCCTGGGGCACTGCCGGGGGGTGTCTGTGTGAGAGGGGTGGGGTCTGACAAGCAGGCGGATTGCCCCCCTCCCTGGCTTTAGCAGCAGTGTGTCAGGAGGGACCAACAGCCCATACGGTGGGCTGTTCGCGGACTCAGCTCCTTGTTCGGCCCCAGCGAGTCTTTGTGAGACAATGGCACCGTCAACTCTGAGGAGGCTGACCAGCTCATCCTGGTTCGCCTGGACACACTGGTGTTAGCACTGGATGCTCGGTATTCTGGCAACCCCGAGACAGGGTTCGGAGCTGGGTCCCTCGGAACCCACGGCACATGGGTGGGGCAGATGAGAAGTCAAAGGCACCCAGATCAAAGCACTTTGAGGAAGTCCCCAGATGTGCTCTCTTCAATAACAGGAGCTGGTCCTCAACACTGGGTCAGGGCTAGTGAGTGAGGCAGGCTGAGCCACCCCGTGTCAGTGCCAAGCTGACCATCTCCTGGGAAAAGCGATCTGGCAAAGTGTACTTAGGCCGTGAAATTGTTCATCGCCTTTGACCGACAATACTATGCTTGAAAATCTATCCTAAGGAAATTACTCCATTTTTTATTACTGAAAAGCTTTTGGAAAGAAAATGTTCGCTGCAGCATTACCTGGAAAACAAAATAAACCTGAAGAACCCACACAGGGCGATGGCTTTGTGCAGCATGACCTGCGCACCCGGGACGAGGTCACACAGCCGTGGAAGCGCAGCTGACGGCTGTGCGGCAGCCCTGGGAGCTCGCACCATGTGAGTAGTGTGTCACAGAACAGAGTAAAAATTACGGGCGTCTTCTGCCTGCAGGATTGCAAATGTTTTTGATTGAGGATAAGGCTGCCAAAAAATATATGCAGAGTATCAGGTATGCTGGGAATAAGAGAAAAAAATTTTAAATTAAAGATATTTTTAAATCTCCTCATGTTGTCTTTTAAAAAGCAAGGAAGGGAAGCTGGGAATTTGCTGCTCAGAGAAACTCGTGCTTGTGGACAAAGAAATCACCTTCGAAGGTGGTCTCTGCAGCACTGGCGGAAATAGCAAATGATCAGAAACCATCTGAAGATCCTTCGGGAAAGGGTATGGTTGAACAAAAACTGGTATACCCATACAACGGAGTACTATGTTGCTATGAAAAAGAACGAAGCAGCTGTATGGCTACGGGATGATAATTAAAATACATTAAGAAAGGCCAAGCACTGTGCTGCCCTGGCGGGCGTGGCTCAGTTGGTCGGAGCATCGTCCCATAACCTGAAGATTGCTGGTTCAATTCCCGGTCAGAGCACATGCTCGGGTTGCTGGCTCAGTCCCCTGTTGGAGTGTCTGCAGGAGGTGGCTGATGGGTATTTCTCTCCCATCAATGTTCCTCTCTTTCCTTCTCTCTCTCTCTCACGAGGATAAAATAAACCTTAAAAAAAAAAAAAGAAAGGCCAAGTGCAGAAGTGTGTAGAGGATGCTACTATCTGTGTAAGCCCTGGCTGGTGTGGCTTAAAGGGTTGAGCGCCAGCCTGCAAACCAAAAGGTCACCAGTTTGATTCCCAGTCAAGGCACAGCCTGGGTAGCGGGCCAGGTCTGCGGGGGTTGTGGGTGTGTGAGAGGCAACTGATCGCTGTATCTCTCGCACACGGATGTTTCTCTCCCTCTCTTTCTCTCTCCCTAAAAAGTAAATTTAAAGAACCTTTAAGAAAAATGACACATACAGACACATGTACCTATATTCCTACACAGGCACAGGTTTTCTCTGGAAGGACGCCTTGGAACTTTGTGGAGGGCTCTGGGTACCTGGAAGACAAGGATGGGAGGGCATTTACCTCTGCGCCATGCATTTGGTATCTGTCGTGAGTTAAATGGTGCCCCTCCCCAAATACAGCTGAGGCACAAGTAACACCCCTAATTGCACAACCTTTTATTACATACTCATAAGCATGTAATTCCGTAACATAACAATATCACACTAAAACTAAAAATTATTACACCCATGTTATTATCCTACCAACCACACTCAAGCAGGCATTACTTCTGCCAGACCCTGTATACGTCCATGTCCTAATACCCAGAGCCTATGAATACCACCTTATGTGGGGGGGAAAGTCTCTGCAGATAAATTTCTGTTGTTTTAAGCCCCCCGGTTTGTGACAATTTGTTATAATAACCCTGGAAAATGAATGCAGCCCATTTTGGATTTCGGGGGGTAACGTATGATTACATCATCTAACAAAATAAATTTAACGTACAAGAAAACACTCGCAGCGAGTCGCGAGCAACCTGAACATCTGCCGAGAGCGGAATGGAAACAAATGGGCTGAGCACGCACACTCAAGACTTTTTTATTTACGGTGTATTAAGTTATACCTTAATTTTTAAAATTAAAAATAGCCCTGTCTGGTGCGGCTTAGTGGTTGGAGTGTATATCGTCCCGTAACCAAAGGGTCGGGATTCAATTCCCAGTCAGGGAAAATATCTGGGTTGTGGGTTCGGTCCCCAGGCCTGGCATATACGATCCCCGGTCCGGGCACCTACGGGAGGCAGACGATCGGTGCTTCTCTCTAACGTCAATATTTCTCTCCCTTCCTCTCTCTCCAAAAGCAATGAAAAAATGTCCTTGGGGGAGGATAGAAAAAAAGTAAAGAAAATAATGGTGGGGCAGAGGACACCCTACGAAGAACTAGATACCTCATTCTAGAATGCTTTGGCATGGAGTCAATCTGAAAACATGAAAGGTACAAGAGCCCTTGAAGAGCATCTGCCTCCAAGTTCTCAGTTCACAGAAGAGGAAACTGAGGCTCAGAGAGGCTACACCATCAGCCCCTCATCACCGAAGCTATGCAGCGAGCCAGCAGGGGAGAAGGCTGGGCCGCTGGCTCCAAGACCCGCAGTCCACCAAGCGCTCTTCCTGCTCCTCTCCCACTACAACAGTGCAGGGCGACTCCACAGTGGCCTGTGGATGGAAGTGAGGGAGGCGAGTGTAGCCAGCCCTGTCCTGGGTGAGTGGACAAAGGGACAGCGTGGTGTTGATGCTGGATGCTGAGCCTAGAGGCCATCGCCAGCCCTCCTGGCAACCTCGAAATGTGCCCTGCCTGGTCCCCTGCTCCTTGGCATGGTCCATGCTTACTTGGTTTTCACACAGAGCCCAGCTGGGTGTGGGGATTGGACACATGCTCATGGGTGGGCTACAGGCCCAGCCCTGCACTGTCATCCCTCAGGAGGTGCTTGGGAGCAAGTAAGGAGTCAGGCATGGGCAGCACCCTCCAAACTCTACCGTCAGAGGTGACTGGATCACAGGCACAAACACAGCCTGCAGAGCAGGGGCAGGGAGCAGAGCCTGGGGCTGGGGTGAGGAGAGGGCGAGTGATGGGGTGAGGGAGCAGCATCATGGAAGGGGCTGGGAGGATATAGGTCAGCCAGAGATGGTGGGGGTGGGAGAGCTGGAGACTGGGAGGAGGAAGCAAGGCCACGCTCGGGGGCGGGGGCAGGGGCAGGTGTGCAGGACGGGCTGGCGTCCCCAGATTCTACGCCTCCAAGGGCAGGGCCCTTACTGAGTCAGATGAAAGTGCTGGGGTGTGGAGAGGACAGTGAGGGAGAGCGGAAAAGGCTCCTCTAGAGAAAGTGAAGTTCCATGTTTGTATCTGAGATCTCTGTGTGACCCTGGGCATGTCACCAGGATTCTCTGAGCTTCCATTTCCTCATCTGAAACGTGGCAGTGAGAACACCTCCTGGATGTGGGCGAGGGTCACATGAGTGCAGCACTGGACCAGGAGCCGCTACCAGGAATCCGGTCTTGGCCAACACCTATGAGAACCCTCTGTACTCCAGGCGCAGAGGGCGGCCGGGGTTCCATGGTGAAGGGTGTTGGCTCCTGGCCTCCTGGGGAGAGACGGACAAGTTACCAAGGCTCTCAACATGTGGTGGGTGGGATTAGGGTGGGCTTCCTGGAGGGATGATGGGTGCGTGAAGACCCTCAGAAAGAGCAGGCACTCCCCTCAAGGGGGGCAGCCTGACCCACTGGCCCACTGTTCTCCTGAGGGCAGAAGGGCCCAAGGCTAGCATTTGCCTCAATAATGTGTGGGAGCCACTGACACTTGTAGGGGCAGTGGGCAGGGAGGGTAGGCACCCTGCCCCGTGTCGACCAGGTCCCTCGGACAGAAACTGTCCTGCGTCCCACATGACAGATGGACGGACACCCGGGTCACGTAGGCGAAAACGGTTCCCTGCTGGGAATTATTGGCATTTAGAACCGAACGTCATTGTACATGTAAATGCAAATTTTCTTTTCCTGGCCAGTATTAAGAGTCACTGAATTCTCCAGGAGGGCCACCACCATGTCAATTGAGGGAAGGTTGTTCTTGTTTCGTTTGGACAGTGACCAAGAGCTGGTCACCATTTCGGAAAATGACGTCACCAGTGGCCTCGCCCACAGGGCACACCTGTGACCACCTGTGCTTGTGGCCGTTGCTGCCTGGGGCTTCTGGAATCTGAGTGAGAACTTGATTCCTTGTTGATGTAGAACATGCCGTCTATTCAGTTGGGTCTAGTGTTTGAGTGGGTCTGGCGTTCCCACTTACGGAAACCTTCTTCCTTTCAATCCCCCTCCTTCCTGTTATAATTATGGCATTATACCAATGTTTGAGAAATCACATGTCCAGGTGAATTATATGAGTATAAATTCAACTTCAGGATAGAGAGCCATGTTACAAAATCTTTGTTTTATAAAAGAAGCACCAGGTCTGAATGTTTGCAAGCCCCTGAGTGAGGAGATGGGGAAAAGTTTTGGCGATGCTGCCAGGAGTGGAGGGGTCAGCCAGCCTGGGGCCCACCCAGAAGCACACATACCTCCGGACTGAATCAGGAGGGGGACCTGAATGTCACACTACCCTTTCCAAAGCCGTGCCCTCAGGCAGAAACGCAACAAGCACCTTTGCCTGCTGCTGACCTGCCTACTCGGGTCCTGCGTGAGCAGCTCTGAGTGCAGCGCACGGCCGCCCCGGTTTGGCCAGGAAGGTGGAGGCCCTTCAAGGCGAAGGAGACTTTGAAGCTGAATCCACCTAAAATGCAGTCAGTCTTGAAGGAGTGTGAGCGACCAACATTACCCACCGAGGGGGGCAGGGAAATGTCAAACGAAAGGCACGTCCAGATCAGGTGGCAGGTCACCTGAATAGAGGGCGTGTTCTAAAGCCCGTGTATTCACTCACACCCCCCCACACACACAGATGGAGAAAGGATGGCCTTAATAAAAACGTCATTTCCTGTTGGAGAAACATGAAAACATTTACAAACTATGGAGAAGACTGTCAAATTTCCAACCTGCCCGGAGCCCCCTCGTTGGGCCCTGGCTGTCCCTTAGTGGGATGAAGATGAAGGGCCAGCCAGGCATTGGCCAGGTGACCAAAGCCCCATAAATCACACTGAAAGGCTGGAACTCAACCCCAGAGTTAATTGGAAGCGGTTGGTGAATGCTGAGCAGGGAGCAACGTGACTTGATTAGCATTTTAGAAAGTCAGTCTGGCTACAACAGTGGGGATGATGGACAGAAGGGGCCAAGATTAGAGGCAGGACGGGCAGGCAGGAGCCTGCATGTGTCTGGGGAGTAGGGTGGGGGAACAGAGGTGGCCTGGATTGTCCAGGGGAGACATGACAGTGGCCTGGATGAGCAAAGAAGCATCAAGGAAATTGGTCCTGTGTTGCCCTGAGCCAGGCTCCCCTCAGTGAGGCACAGAAGGGGAGCCCCGTGGATGTGGGGCGCCCTCTGCTGGACATTTCCATCGCCCGCCCTGTGATTCGGATCTGCTTCCAGAATTGCAGATTTGGACATTTGTGACAGGGAGGGCAGGCGGTGTGGGGAGAGGGTCTCCTTTCTCCTCACGCCCTCAGGGGGTGGCTGTGGCAAGGAGAAGATGGCCGGTCCCCAGCCGATGAGAAAGAAAACATAGAGTAGAGGAGTCTACGCTTTTCATTTCCATGTTTGTGCCCCATCAGTAGGGGTTTGCCCTGAGGACAGACACCACCACGCCAGGCTCCTGCTAGGATTCACAGGAACCACAAGCAGCACGGCATTAAAATTATTCCAGGGGATGTAACTGCTACTTGTGCTTATTTCAGATAGTTTTTAATGGGTATAACTACTACACATTATGAACATTTTATTGAATATTATGTTCGATATTGGGTATGATTTACTAGATATTGAATTCACAGTAGCCCACAATAATCATAGTATTAAAACATTTAGTGACTAGAACTACTCTTACTTAATCATTGAGTGTATGACATTACCTAGTTGAATCCTCATTTCTATTATTAAACCTATTTTTCAGATGACAAAACTGAGGTTCCCAAAGATTAAATCCCAAGCCAAAAGGCACACGGTTCCCCAGGTGCAGACCCTTGTCAACCCCTGGACTGGACTCTGAGACCACAGCTCTCTCTCCTTTGCCTCCCTGGTCCCTCAGCGGAGCTAGAACACAGGTGCCCCTAACGCATGGGGACCCCTTGTGGCCCCTGCAGGAGGCAGGAACGTCCTAACTGGGCTCGTGTACTTGGGGAAGGCAGGCAGAGGGGAGCCACTTACCCTCCGCCATCCCTGGGGCAGCTCCTCGGGGAGCTCCACACTTGAGGAGCAACTGGAGTGGGGCTGACGCCAAAGTCACAGAGCCTGGCTCGTTTGCGCCCTGCGTTCCTGTGTGGCCTTCGGGGCTGCAGGGTGGGCCATCGGGGATCCCTGGAAGTCCTGGAGCCCAGCACTCCCTCTGGGGAGAACAGGACTTCGTGGAAGTGAAGAAGCTTCGGACAAGTCTGTCTGATCAAGACTCATGATTTAAAAAGGCCATTCCTTGGTTGGGGAAGAAGAGCCTTTTCCAACAACATCCTTCCAAAGCAAACCATCTTTACTCTGTAGGGTGAGTCCCAGGCTGCCGGAGCTTCACGAAGATGCAGCAGGTCTGACCGAGCTCCTTCAGGTAGATTTTCTCTCGGGAGACACACCTGAGATAGACACAAGGCAGTTGGGGAGGAAGGGCCGGTGCAGAATTAGCCCCCACTGAACGCCCTCTCCCTGTTCGCCGGGCCCTGAGCTGGCTGTTCCCCATTTGCTGTCTCGCCAGTCAGCTCTGTCTGAGGTGGGTGTTCACTGTCTGCCCACAGGGAGACAGAAGCACAGGCACGCCAGACGTCTTCTGTGCCCAGGGTTGGAAGAGGAGCAACAGGCCTAGGACGTGAACTTGGACTTTTCTCACTCCCAAACCCCCAAGATTTCCCCCGTAAAAGTGACATCTGTACTTGGTCTGTGGCCCACTCTGACTTTCAGAGCTTCTCCTCCCCACTCGGCACAAGGCCGGTCCTGTCCCATCTGGCAGCCATGTGTGGAGCTGAAGTGCACAGGCTCAGGGACCAGCCCGTCTGGATTTAATACTGGGCCTGCCATTCGCTAGCACTGGGGAAATGACTACACTGCTCTGTGCCTCAGTTTGCTCACCTGTAAAATAGGGATAATGAAAACAGTACCTACCTTCAGAGGATCATCTGAAGAAAACATTCTTAGAACCTGGTATAAGTGCTCAGGAAATGTGGGCTTTCATTTCAGGGGGCAGTTCTCAGCCCGAGCAGCTGTAGAAGAATACCACCGTGTGGGTCCCACCCAAGGGGTTCTGATTTAATTGGTCTCAGGTGAAGGCCTTGTGTAGCTGATTGTCGGGGCTCCCCTGGTGATTCTAATACTCAAGTGAAGGTGATGTGCACCCAGCCCGGGTTTCCATAGCAGCCGGAGTCCTGGGTCCCCTGGGACCATGGGCAGCACCCGGCAGGTGTCAGGAAACGCTGACATGTGCTCAGATGCCCATGGGGTCTGTACCGCTCTTTATTCAGCACTTAGATCCCCTCCAGTTTGGATCTCATCTCCCATCAGTGAGGAGGGAGGTCACCCCCAGGCCAAGGTCACCCACCCTGAAACACAGACCAGCTTTGTCCCATCTTGACAGTCCTCAGTCCAAACATGAAGTCATCCCAGCCCTGCCTCTGCCCAGGGCCGTGGAAGTTCCACCCAGGCTGACTGACGGCATCCCTGAGAATTCCCAAGAAGGGACCCGCCCGTTTCTAAGTCACATGCCACTGTCTCTTGGCTTCCCTGGGAAGTGGGGGAGAAATCCAGGTCCGTGGGGATGTGGGTTCTTTATTCCATATTACAAATGACTTCAGCTTCCTGGGTCTGTTTTTCTCATCTGGAAACATTTCTCAGGTTTTGTGGGGATTCAAATGACAGAAGACAGGGCACAGTTGCGTTAAGTGGCAGCCACACTACCAGTCCTGCTGGGTGTCGAGCCGGGGTGGCCCAGGGGGTGGCCCGGAGCCCTCACTGATGAGGGGTCCCCGGCAGTGCTGGGGGCTGGTCAGGGAAGGGGTGGCTGCAGGGGCTCGAGGTATGAGCCTGGCCAAGAGGAGGATTAAAGGCTGACAGACAGCGAAGTACAGGTGGCACCAGTCAGCCCTGCCCCATTCTCTGAAATGCAAGCATTTACCTGGACACAGAGAGGCACCGATATTTCTGGAGCTCCTCCACAGGCCGGGCATGGAGCAAGGTGCGTCACAGGCGCGACGTGTGCCTCTGCCCAGCCTCCCTGCAGGCCTTCCCGCAGGCGTCAGCCTCTGCTCCCACGTACAGAAAGCCGTGGCTTGGAGCCGGTGAGGGCTCCAGATCCACGCCCAAACTCGCCCGGGTATGAGCCCAGACCTCTCCCACTGTCTGCAATGGGACGTGGCTGGCATGCCAGCCAGGGGCCTAAGGCCCCTCCCTGAATTATCTATTTACAGCGACATGGTGGAAGAGGAGCCACAAGCGTGGAGGGCTGAGTTCCCTCCAACACTTGTTTACTCATTCTTTCACGAAGCATTTACTGGCCACCACTGGGTGTTATTGTGTGAGGCATGGGGGACCCAACAGAAAGAAGACAGGCTTGGCCTGCGGGTTAATGGAGCCGCATTCCAGGGAGTATGTGGGAGTGAGGTGAGCAGGGAAGAGAGACAAAAAGTAAAAGATTCCACAAAGATGAGAACTTTTAAGGGCTATACATCAGTTATCTGTTGCTGCACTACACCCCAAGCGAATGGCTTGAAAGGACTGTCATGGATTTCCTCACAGTTCGGTGATTTGGGCTGGGCTTGGCTGGGTGGTTTTTCTGCTGGTCTCGTCTGCAGTCCATGTACAGCCCCAGCGGTCACCAAGTGGCTCCACTGGGGCTGGAGGGGTTCAGAGGCCAAATGTCAAAGCCACCTGAAGCCCGGCTCTGGTAGCAGCACCACGGCCCCGGCTGGGAGAGTCCCGGCTGATGGCCAGCACAGAGGCCAGAACAGTAATATTTTTTCGAAAAATCGAATTAACTTAAATAAATGCAGAAACCACAACAGTTCATGCATAACTCAAGATTTTCCAGCTTTTTGGGAAAAATCAGAAGGTCTGGCAACACGGGCCCCACACGCCACACGGCAGCAGAGCATCTGCTGAGCGGTGCTGCCCCTGCACGGCGCCTGGCACTCTCCCGTCTGTCACTGTCCTTGCCGCTTCTGATGGGCTCCTAACCCTGAGGCTGAGGTCTGTTGACGTTCAGGACTGTTCAGCTCCTGCGGCTCTGACAGGAGCGTCCAGAGGGAAGGGAAACAGCTCTCCTCCCTGGACCGCTGTGCAAAGTGGGCCAGTGAAAGACACAGAGAAGAGCCCACGTGTGGTAGTCTCCGTTGTGCATGTCACTTGTGCTTGTAGCAATTCAGCAGCTGATGCTCTGTACCTCTTCACCCCTTTGGAACGTCTTAGGCCTTTTCAGCACTTTCAACCCTTCAGATACAAAGTTAGGGGAGAGGAGCGGAGAAGTCTCCTAGGAGAGGTGCCATCGAAGCTTTGCTCTGAAGGATGAGAAGCTGGCAGCCAGAATCAATGTTGGGTGAAGAGGCACAGTATGTGCCAATGTCCTGTGGTCCCAGGGAGCCCTGGGGATTGGAAGATGAAGTGTCAAGCGGCACAGAAATGAAGGTGGAGCGGTGGGTAAAAAGCACTTTGCAGAGGTTTAGGGTTGGCAGACACAGGCTGGGCTTCACTCAAGGCAGGGCGTCCACACCAGAGGGTTCTAGGCTGGGAGTGCCAGGGTGTGATCTCCAAACACAGAGAAAGCAGACTGTGAAGGGAAGGGCTAGGATGGATTTCCAGAGAAGTTGAGAGGAGTCAGTGGAAATCGCTGGTGAAAACAGGAGGGTCTGTCTGTCGGTAGGCCTCATCCTGACCATGTTCTACAGGAAGCCTGGGTAAAACGAGGCCTCCAGGATCTCAGGTGGGCCAGGGGCTTCCACCGTAGCCTCTGCAGGCACATGCCGGAGTGGCTCAGATCTAAGAAAAGCAGCGCCAGTTCTGCTGCCGACATTCTGCTAACCCTGCAAGCAAGACGTCTGACATATGGGTGGTTCTCAGCTCTGGCTGCACTCTACAATCGCCTGGGCCTTATTCCTAGGCCCCTCCAGATTAATCAGACTTGAACTTCCATAGGGTAGGGGAAGTTTCCTATGGCTGCTGTGAAAATCACCATAAACTCAGTGGCCTAAAACAACACCCATTTATCCTCTTACAGTTCTGGAGGCCAGAGGTCTCACAGGGGTCTCCCTGGGCTGAACCTGAGGTGCGGGCAGGGCTGGGCTCCTCCTGGAGGCCCCAGGGGAGAATCTGCTTCCTCGCCTGTTCACACTTCTAGAGGCACCTGCGTTCCTTGGCCTGTGGCCCTGCATCCCTCCAAGCCCTGCCTCAGCTCTCACACCCCGTGATAACATTGGGCCCCCCTGGATAACTGGAGACCATCTTCCCATCTCAGGATCCTTCATTTAATTGCATCTTCCAATTCCCTTTTGCCACACGTCAGGTGACAGACTCACTGGTTCCAGAATTAGGAGGTGGATGTGTTGTGGGTAGAGGGGGGCATCATCCCTCTGACAAAGGGTCAAGGCATCTTGAGTTTTTTCCTGCAGAGTGAGCACACTGAAAAGAGTTCCCCAGCACAGCTGGCCCTTCCAGCCGAGTCTCCAGGGCCCAGGGCTGCAGGGACCCTCAGAACAGAGGAAACTTTGTTAGTGTCCGTCCCACAGTATTGTGCCTCATGACACAAAGAGGTGGCATAAAAGGACAAGGACAGTTGCAGAAAGATGGCAGGCCCAGGTACCATACATACCTGGATCCAGTTCTCAGCTCTGCCTTAGGTGAGTGATATGACTTGGAACAAGTGACTTCATGGCTTGTGCTTTTCTCATCTGTTCAGGGAGGGTCACAGTGATCTTGCAGGGATGTGGTGGGAATGACAACCAGCAGCAAAGGGCCCACCACAGGGCCCAGGACGTTAGCATCAGGATGGGAGGAAAGACAGCTAAGGGGAGCCGACACCCCAGGCAGATGACACCCCCTGCTCCTCCTCCCTCCCTCCCTGCCTCATAGCTGCGCTGGGGAGACAGCAGCTATGGCGCCTGGAGAACCAGGCAGGCCTGGGATCCTTAGTCAGTTTCCCCTTTCCTGGCCGCAGCTGATAAGTATATCCTGCTGGATAAAAATACATCCACCCTTACGGTAAGATTCCCAGGCTGGGAATTCTCTCAGCTGGACTCGGGTCCTACAAACAGCTTAGGAGTGGCTGGGGGTCCCAGGCAGCACCAGTGGGCCAGAGCCTTTGCCGCCCTGCTGTGCTCTGGATGGGACAGCAGCTGTGACTGCACTGGGGAGGTGGCAGCCTGGGCTAGGCGGTGGGGATGGAGTGTGAAGCGAGGCTTCCGTCAGCCCCGTCCAGAACCAGAGGCCCTGACAGAGCCAAGAGACAAAAGCCCGATGATCAGCACAGGGCTCAGTGTGTGCGGGCTTGGCTCTCGGCACCAAGCCAGCTCATCCACTTCTCCCCATGACCCTGTGGTCTGAGGCCCTGCCACTGTCCCCAGGACAGGCACAGGGGTAAGGAGCTAGCCAAAGAATGAGTTGGTGGTGGAGACTGGTTTTGAACTGCAGTCTAGCACTGCACTGGTGGGTTGAGTCCTCTTGAATCTACTTAGAAAAGTACTTCCAAAGGCTCCTTTCGATTTTCTGATGGGGTGAAGGCTGAGAGCTCCCTCCCAGCACACACCAGACCCTCGGCCCCTCCAGCCCGAATCTCGTCACCTCAGGGACGTCGACAGGGCACACACCTGGGAGATGAGTGTGGGTCCCCCAGTTCCTCAGCCTTCCCAGACACACAGGATTCACAGTGTTGATCTTTTTTTTTTATTTGCTCCCTATGTCCTCTCCCTCCTTTTACTGTTGAGATAAACGTCACAGAACACAAACCATTTCTAGGTGTGACTCGGTGGCACTTAGCACACACGAAGTGTTGTGCAAACACTGTCTCATCACACCGAAGGAAACCCTGTGCCCTCAGCAGTCACTCCCCATTGCCCCCTGCCTGGGCCCACCAACCACTCACCTCCCGCTGTCTCTGGATTCGCTTATTCGGGACATTGCATGTAAACAGAACGCCACACTAGACGGTCCTTTGTGACTGGCTTCTTTCTCAGCACGGTTTTCAAGGCTCAAGCGTGTGTCAGTGCCTCATTCCTTCTAATGAATGAATAATAGTCCACTGCATGGATGGATCACATTTTGTGTGTCCATTCATCCACCGAAGGATGTTTTATTAGGGCTCTTTCTTCCTCTCGGCTGGTGTGAATAGTGCTGCTATGAGCATTCGCACGCTAGTATTTGAGTCTGTCTCCGTATCTCTTGGGTTCACACACCTGGGACTGGGATTACTGGGTCACGTGGTAACTGTTTAACTCGTTGAGGAACTGCCTGTCACTTTTCCAGTGGCTGCACCGTCTTAAGTTCCCTCCAGCAATGTTATGTACAAGGGTTCCACGTCCTTGGCAACACTGATTTTCTGTTGTTGTTTTATTATCATTGTTGTGAATCCTAGTGTGTGTGACATATCTATCCTTCACTTTGCAAGCGCTGGTTTTTATATGATGAGGAATCCCTGCCTTTGCCTTCCAGACAAGGAAATCTAGGGATTTAGTCTCATTTTAGAGACAAGAGGGAGGCGCTGAGAGGCTCCTGGTGGGCGAGTGGGGACAGCCAGGACCCTCAGTGCTGCCAGCAGGAGCCTGCGCATCTAGGGGCAGAGCTTTGGGCTCTCCAGTAACCCCAGCCACACCCTTTGCATCCCGCTGTCCAGGGCACTGGTTTCTGGCTAAGACTTCGATTAAAGAAAGTGTTCCACAGAAACCTTCGCCCGCCCCTCCCCAATCGAGGGGAGCCCTTGTTCCCCACGAATGAGGTTCGCAGACCTTACGACCCGGTGTGGAAGGCAGAAACAAATTAAATCCAACTTCCAGAAGAACGTTATGCTCTGTTGTACAACTGGGGATGAACATCCCGTTTCTTCTCTCCATGTGACTTTAGGAGCGATTCCAGGGAACTTTACAGTTCTCACTCTAACATCACGTTCTAAGTTCTTTGCCCCCTGCCTTCAGTGGAGATCTGCTTTTGACTTTTTTTTTTTAGTACCACTGGTCTTTGTGGGTTTATAGTCTCTGGCATGGAGCAAGAAGATAGAGAATTCTAGCTCCTCAGATGGAATCTTCCTGTATAACTATACCCTTGAGAGCAAGGTTCTCTCTTGCTCTCAAGTCTCGTCTCCTTCTTCCGAGGAGAGGAAATCAGAAACTGTACGGTGGGGACAACAGTGTGGAGAGTTATCTGACAGGGTTGGAAGGCACCAAGGCAACGGCCGGGAGCAGGGCTGCCAAGGATCCAGAACGCTGACACCCGGCTAGCTAAGTGTAACGTAAGAAAGGCAATATTCCAAATACATAAACCACTGTAAAAATTAGAATCAATTAGAATGCCTTCCCCATCAAATTGTTTTATTAGGTTAATTAAACAGCTTAAAGATGATTCATTTTGTTCTGTACCCTTCTAGAAAATATTTCAAGTTTTAAATGAACTTCCAATACATAAAACAAAATTTCTTTACCATACACAAATTTCAGATCAAAATACAACACTCTGTTTTCTTACAGTTATAAAACCCAGTCAATACAAACTACATAAAAAAGATAAAACACTTTCACTGGTCCTTGGTACAAGAGAACAGCACAATGGCACTACGTCCCCGAAGTGCAAGCCACGCGCTCGTGGGACGGGACCGACCCGCAGGCGGCCCGCAGTGACCCGGCATGTGGACCAAACACGCGCTACGCGATGGGAGAAGTGAACATAGCCTTTTGCATCAGTTATTACTTGTAAACCATAAAGCAACTTTGTAAGAAAGGTTACTAATTCAAAATTACTTCAACTTCGCTAAATTTCATACAAGCAAAGAAATAGAAAATTACTCCACTGAACAAACACATGAACCACAGGACGTCCGAGGCTCGACGTCTCACCGAAACCACACGAGCACAGCATTTCTCTACTACACTACCGGGGGCGGGGGGGGGGGCGGGGGGCGATAGTACAAGTTGCAACCTCCCAGTATTTTGAAGTCTCTATCTAAGATCTTTCACTTAGCTTATCCATTTTTCATTGCAAATCCTTGTTTTTCAGTAGTAGGTGTCTCTTTAAAGATCAGGATACCTTATCACACACAACACAACTAGCTTGAATACACCCCCAAGTAGACTTCCCAACTTGGAATCTTACTAGATAATATTAAATATTAGCATTAAATTAAAACTATTCTGTGTGTACCATGTAAGAAGATACAGAGATGTTCATTAAACAAAGATCTGTGATTAATATGGTGGATCTGATGTGGTACTTGGGGAATTGGGTATTTCTATGGTATTTATAAGAATTTCCTTATGGTGCTGAATGCAACAAAATACAAAATGACACATCAAGAGGGCACTAAAAACTGGTCCTTGACAAGTGTGGCTGTCACATACTTGGCACCTCCTACCCAGAGGCACAGCCAACAGAAGCGACGCTGGCCACTTGCTGGACCTGGGCCCACTGGGAAGGAAGACCGGCCGCGAGTCTGAGAGAGTCGGGCTGAATTACAATCCTGTTGTCAAGAGTCCCCTGCTAGTTTTCTCTCTCATGGCAGGTGACTGACATCAGTGCTAGGAGACAAATGGATGTGCACATTTCACGGGTGGGCCTCGACCACAGGCAGACCCAGTGAGACAAAATGAAGTCTGCCAGGGCCTGTTGGAGGCGCTTCTGCAATAGTTTCTGGTGAGGCCGGGAGGAAATGGGAAGGGGGGGAGGTGCCTGTTTTAAGTCTGCTGATCTCCCCCCAGTTTAGGAATACAAACTGCAGAACTGGCTGCAACAGTTGACCAAAATTTCTGCCCAAGCTGTGATTATTTTTTGACGATTGTCACAGTTCCCAAATGGTATGATTCAAAACAAAATGAGTATGACTCTGTCACTGGTGGCTTGAAGGGGCACAGGGGTGAGGAACCAAACAAAAGCTGTGTTACAGATGAGTCAAAATGAAAAGATCCCATCAGCAGAAAAAAACACTGATTATTAAGCAAGTTCCCTAAATACCTGTGCTTTTCTCCACCAAAGGCCACCTGACACATTTCCCACCATAAAATGATCCAGCCCATGGATTTGGGGTGATCTATTTTCAGGCAGAACTTGAATTTTGAGGTGCCAAATAGGAAGACGATGCTATAAACCCACATATATCGAAGGCTTGTTTTTAAGCTGATGATACCCCTTTGCTCCATATACTACAACCTACATATTTTTTTTTACAAAGCATAAGAATCTAATTCAGCGAGCATATGCTAGATTAATGATAATAATACATTTTTTTCCTCTGGAGTTTCTTCTGCAGCAAAAGCTCCTTTTGAAAAATATATGAAAAGGTCTCTCTTATTGTAAACAAGCAATTCTAATTTCTGACTCTACACACAGTTTGGAGCGCAGTGCTTTTCAGCCAGAGATAACAAAGAGAAAAGCGAAAGAGGGCCTTCCTCTGCTCTGACCAATGCCGGCTAGACCGGCGCGAACCAGAACCCCCATGGGACATCCTGTGCGGGCCTGCGGACGCCGTGGTGGAGCTTGTTTACATCAGTTTCCAAGAGCTCCCCAGTCCTGAGCACAAGTGTCCCGACGACCTGGGCCCACACAGTGCCTCCTGGCCGGTGCTGAGGTAGTACGTGTGGTGTCTGGAACCCCTCTCCTGGCTCAGGGAGGAGCCTTGAGGGCCTGCAGGGTACATGTGGGAGGTGGGAGCCACCTGGGCCCCAGGGAGGCTGTCTTAGTCTACAGTTGCTTAAGGAGCCACAGATCCGTAGTTGGTGATGTGTCAATTGGGGAGAGGCTCTGGGGCCCCAGTTTTCACCTGGCAGGAGCAGAGTGTGGCAGATTCTGGGAAGCTTCTGGGGCCTGAGCCACAGGCCTGGCTCTCCTGCAGCCAGGACCTGCTGGCTGTGGAAAGTGCTAGTCACAAAGCCCAGGCCAGACACTCCCAGAAGATGCCTTTTTAAGAAATATTATTAGGCTAATGATCCGGGGCACTAAAAGAGCCCACCCCCCTTTTAATATATAACTCAAGTGGTTAAAAAATCAGGCTAAGAGTCATGGGGCGAGGAACAGAGGGCAAGGAGGGAATGTAACCACCAAGAAAAGTGTATAAAATGAGTATTCTTAAACATGACCAGAATGACCTCTTCCACGTCCACCAAAGTCCCTAAACTGACACAAAGAAGCGCCAACCAGTGGAAGGGCCTGTTTCCTCAGAGACCCCCAGCAGGACCTGTGGAGAGGACACGGGAAACACAACATGGTGCGAACTGAAGGTTACCACAAAGTGAGACGCCTTAGGGAAGGGGCAGCAGGCACCCGAGGAAAACAGACAGCTCCCTCCCGGGACTGGGCTGCACGCCTCCGTTCGTGCCTGTTTCCGGTCTCAGGGCAGAGCCTTCCTAAGGCAGTGGGGGCAGGAAAAGACACAGGGGGGGCCCTCCCCACCCTCCTTAGCTGAGAGTAGATGGCACTGTGCCTTCACAGAAGGGGGGACCCACCATGAGAGGGACCAGGTCCTGTGGAAACTGTTCTCAAAGGACAGAAAGCAACTTTTAGTTATCAGCTCTCTGAAATCTGCAGAGGTACGAAGTGATGGAAAAAAAGTACAGAAAAAGGAAGAATCATTGTCCTGGTCGACAATATGGTTTTAGGGTAATCTCTACAAATATCTTGTGAAAGTTCTGCTGAAGACAGCAGGGGCTGTGGGCTAGTGGCCGCGAGCAGGAGACAGTGAGCTGGCAGGCAGAGAGGAACGGAGGGGACAAGGAGACAAGGGGACAAGGGGACAAGGGAGAGGGCACAGGTTAAAAGAACCAAGTCTCCCCCCCTCAAAGACAATGAAAAAGTTAAGGTCCTAACATCATTATTTTTTTCTTCTTTACTAAACTGTTCACAGAACCTTTTGTTTGCAAGGAGCTTTGGAGAGCATCAGCCCCGCCCCGCCATAAGGCAGGGTTCTCTCACCGAGGGAGCCAGAGCTGCAGGGAGACGTCACCCCTGGGAGCGCTTTCACAGATGAGCGTTTAGGACCCCAGGAAGCACCATTTTACCATGAGGTAACTCCATTTGAAAGTGCTAAAACAACAAAATTCTGTCTCTCTAGTTTCTGCCCGCTGGCCCGAGCCAGGCACTCTGCAGTAAGCCCATCTGTCCTTCGAAAGGCTCCCCCACAGGTCGGAGCCTGGGGCTTCCAAAGGTTCTCCCTACAGCCTCCAGAGTGCCCAGGGTTCCGGCTGTCATCCTGAGGGTGGCCTCCAGACTTGCTCAGGTCCCCCAGTGTGCGGGGCCTGGAACTGACAGCTAAATACACGCGGCCCATGGATGGACGGATGAAAGCAGCAGAACGGACTTCCTTTTCTAGTCACCAGCCCCACAGAAACACGGGCTATTTTAAACACTGGCTTATGTCCAAAATATCAGTGATCAGCCCCGAAGCCCCCCCATTTTTCTTTCTTTTTCGATTAGGAACTATCTTCTCTGAACCTATACAGAAGACTTCATATTTAGCTATTTTATTAGACTGCAAAGAGCACTGTAGACCCGGACACCCAACACGTACTCCCTCCCAGCACGTTTTCTGTCTTTTACTTTTTTATGAAAGTGACTAATAAAAATGTTACAATTGGACACTGTTAGAGGATCTCAGTCCACTCGGACAGGGGCCCAGCCTCACCGACACCGTCTGGGTGTTCGGTCTCTTCCATCTATTCCTCAGCCCCTTCAACCCTGTTTCCGCTTCCTTTTCTCAAAGGAAATTCACAGAGCTATTGAGGATGACTTTATCAAATGCCTTACTGAAATCAAGATAAGATGGGCCCCTCAGTACTGACAAATTTACCAGTCCCATAATCTGAACTGAAAAGTGATACTAGAAAAGGATAAAAGGATTAAGTAGTTCACTTTTGTATCTTTGTTAAATAACCCTTCATTTTTTGAAGGGTACAAAAGTTCTATACACACACACACACACACTCTCTCTCTCTCTCTCTCACCGGAAATACAAATTTTGTTTGCTTGTTTTTAAGTTTTGCATCACATCCAAGTTAAGAGAGCATAGTTTAGGTTACTGATCTCAAATAGAGATCTAGAAAATATCCAGTTTATTTGACCAATATAGTCTACTACTTTTGATATTTTAGGGAAAAAAGAAAAATTCAACCTTGGTACAGAGTTTTAAGTATTACTATGGGGCTTCATTAGGCAAATTCTGAGTCAAGGGTTACTCATAACTCTAAATACTGTAAACACATATTTTGAGCTATTTCAGCTATCTGGAATCATCCTGAACTCAAATATCAGAGAAGAAGGTACCTAGAAAGTAAATAATCTTACGGACACAAACATACACTTACTTGGGCATCATGGGGCAGCAGACGTGAGAACAAGGAGCGTGCCAAGGCCACGGAGGCTCAGCACGGGGCAGCCCCTGCCCCACAGGGGCTGACGTAATCGATGACCAGAGGCTGAGATGAGGGTCGATGGCAGCCAAGGTTGTAATCACCACCACCCTTTGCGGGCAAGGCCCCAACGAGCCGAGCTCTCACCGTCACTTCCCCTAATCCTCACAGCAGCCCTTAGGGGCAAACCTGTTATCCATACTTCCAAAGGTAGGAAACCGAGCTTCAGGGTTCAAGGGCTTGCAAAGGTCACGGAGCTGTCAGTGGGAGAAGTTTCACACCCACATGCACCTGGACCACAAGCCCACACCTGCTTGTAACCACTAGGTCTGCTCAGGAAAGTACGTCAAACGTTTACAGATTGTTTCCTCACAAAAATAATTACAGTACAGTTTGGGGCTTTAAAGGGGTAAGCCTGGTTTCTCTAGAAAACCGCCCAGGCGAAGGTCTCCCGGCCGGCTGCCAGAGCCACGGGGTGATCACCTGCTGTCACCTGAGGGCGACTGCCGCTCCACCAGGAGCACGCCCCCTGAAAGCTTCTAAGAAGCACAAGCATAAAAATGGAATCTTATTAATGCATAAGGAAAGTTACGTTTTTAAATTTTACCTCCCAGTACGCTAGGTTTTTAGGAACGGGCATTACACTTCTGGGCACTGCCCCTAATTCCTCTAAGAAATCTCCTGAAAGGTCAGGTCGGTCTCCAAGAACTGATGGGGCTCGCAGCTTCCCTCAGCGCCTAGGTGGGCTGGCAGGGCCCCACCTGTGCCACGCGGAGAAGGCACACACAGGAGGAAGGGAGGGGCACTTCCCCGACACAGGGGGCACACCTCGGCGCTCACAATTCCAAGTGTAATGCAGTTCTATGTTGTTCGGCCAACCTCAACCCTGCACCTGGGCGACACTTCCAACGGTGTGTTTCAAAGCCCCAGGTTATCAGAACTGAAAGAGAAGAATCTAGTCACGAGCCTGTATTTTCATCAACATGAAAGACTCTTGGGAATCAAACCCATGAAAATACATTTAACAGACCCTCAAACTGCTCACGATAGCACCTTACAGAGAATGATGAACAGCAGCCCCAGGCCCCTCAATTCCAAACAATGGGTCAAGCTACAGACAAATTTCCTGCCTGATCCCAACAAGGACGGAAATCCAGCTATTTTACACAGCAGTGGTGGTGAAACATAGTACTTTTCTACGTTACAAGAACATAGTCTTTTGAAGACTCTTTCAAGTTCAAGTTGAGTTTCAAGTAACCACTTTGCAGCAGCGCTAGGAGAATCGCTGTTCCTGATTGAAAGTGCCTATTAAAAAAAAGGAGTAAAATGGAAAATACGCCTTAGAGAACTGTATTCCCCAAGGCTGCTTACTGCTTGCTTCCAGGCTTTTGTCAAAGAGCAGACTGTGTTGAATTCTTCTAAACTGGCAGGGGACCAAGCACAACACCACACAATGAGGTAGCCGAAAACAGAGGTTCTCCCATCAACACTAAGAACAAGGGAATGAGTGCATGTAATTCTCATCCAACTAAACAGGAAACGTGATAAAGCAAGCTTCGGAGAGTCATGTTTAAGCCAAGTTCACTGGTTTAACTTCAAAACGTATGACCCAAGGTTCTTAGGTGCACCCACTATAATTGCAATTGATGAGTAAGAATGAAAAAAATAAAGTACTTCAAAACTTGTGATTTGTACTGAAATTCTACAAGTCAACTTCTAATAAATATTATTCACCCACCAGAAAGCAAGATGGACCTGCACTGGCCTAGGGTCTGAATTACTTGAAGGGGCCTTTTACTGACAAGGGTCCTGTCAAGCAGCTCGTTTCTCTCCAGCTCACCCTAGCAGTGCGCGCCCAGGGCCCGGCCCGGCATCTTCCCGCTGCCGCACCTTCTCCAATTCACATCACGGCAACTTAAGAGTTTACAGCTTTGTTGGGCTAGGAGGACATTAACATACAAAATTATAATTAGCCCAAGTTTCAGCTGAGTAGCAATTTAAAAAGCTTAGTTTTTATTTCAAAATAAAACAGAAGGCAACAGACATTTCCCACTAGGTAATTATGCAACACTGTTTTAGATATTTGACTATCTGGAACTTTGTTGTCAGGTATTGGAAAGAGATGGAATTTAAAAATCAGATCACTTGGAGAGCTTTGATGACAGAACTAAGAAAGAACAAACTTTCCTCAACTGTAGGCATCAGACCAAAGAGTATAGTCATAACTGAGCTCCTCAGATGTCACATAAATGGAACTTTTGTAATGAGATAAAGTTGGTATGTTTGTGTGTTTAAAATTAAAATAACAGACTTCCTTCTGAAAACTCCAAAAAAATTAAAAGTTATCAGCTGGTGTGTGGAGGGGAAAAAAAAGTCTATAGTTCAATACTACTCAGACTTCACCACCAGCAGGCAGGACAAACTCTCAACCTGAGTTCATGTTCTTCTCAAACATGGACAAGTTATTCCTTACCCGTATACCGTAAATTTCTATAATTTCTGAACTGGCTATAATGAATATTCAGGGATTACTCAACAGCTAGCAAAACACTTTCCTCAGCATTCTAAGACACGATCCCCTTGCCCTCACTGATGGCCTTACGTGTGGCAAGAAAAGGGAGTGCACACGAAGCTCCAGCTCCTTCAAAGCAAAAGCAGCTTCTCCTTCAAACACACTTACTACTTCTGCTCTTACAGACTTAGTAAATTCTGAAACTTCCTAAAGCTAACTGACAAAGAAAACCAAAGATCTTTCACTTTATATCTGTGCAGTTTGCAAAAAAAATGTTTTGGGGTTTAATGATTATTAGACCATTTTAGGAATCCTGTCTGCCTAGAAAATTAAGTGAGTCTAATAGGCTGAACGGTGAGACGGTGGTCCGGAGGCCTGGATGCTGCCTGGGGTGCCGACTCCTGTGTGCAGAGCAGTGAGGCTGCATCTACTGGCCTCACACAGAGGCGAGGCTCAAAGCAGGACACGCTGGAAAAGACTTTGAGCCCCATATAAAAAGCAATAAATAAAACCCAATAGTAAACGTGAAAAATGTTGTTGGGCATGCTGAGCAGAGGGTCTCGAAAACCCTGCAGACCAGACGGAAACCACAGAGGGGCGCGTCACACGTCAGGCACTTTGCATTGCTTCTTCTGTGCCGCTCCCACTTTGAGGCCAGCACACCTGTGCACAAACTTTCCCACTTAAAGTCCAGAAAATTCTAAGTCCCCCTCGGAAAGTGCTTTGCAACCCCATGAAACACATCACTTGGAGCACAGCAGACCACATTCACTGGTCCAGCCTTCACTGCCTGCCTGCTGTGAAGCTGGGATTAGCAGATGACGAAGGTGCGGTCCCTGCTCCCAGGAGTTTACAGTCCAGGGGGAGAGCAGCCTTAAACCTGCCTCACTGTTAAGCTCCTCAGAAATGCAAGCAGAAACCTTGGTAGGTGCTCAATAAACATTTGTTGATAAAACCTAGGACGGGCTTTTCTGCACCAATCAGAGTCTCCTCTATCACTGGCTCCCCCCAAGGCTCACAGGCTTGAGGGGGCAGCCACTGAACAAGAGCAGCCTTATCTTTCCCTTCCACCAGTGTTTCTTAAGGGGGTGGAGGGTCTCAGCACTTGTTAAGTCGATGCAATGTGCAGTGTAAGTGCACATTATTCTTTCCCCAGACAGTCAAATGTCTTCATCTGACCAGAGGAGGCTCCTCTTGAATCAAGAAAGCCAACATTCTGGAAGGTAATATTGCAGTGTTTTCAGTGGTCCCTGGTAAACATTCTGGGATCCTAGTTTGGTTTGTTCAAGTAGGAACACACCAAATGGAACCCCAATGGACCAAGGCAGCTAACACATTTCTCTAAAAGCCTAACTTACTGCCATGGGTAATGGGTGCACAGCAAAGGCAGCTCCTCCCTCACCATGTCAAAATGAGGACTATTTCCTATGCATTGGCCTAGGGAACCCCACACTAAGAAATGATTTAAAAAGGCACTTCTAAAGCACCACTGAAGAAAGTGCCATCATTAAAGTGGTAGTGCAATAGGACAGGACACCTCGATACAGACAACACACCGCCCAGCACCCCACCCCCCATGTGCCTTTTTGGTTGTTACAGTTTGAAAAAAGCCTACCGTTAGCTATTATCTCCTCACAGCAATGAAATAATAAATTAATGAAACACAATTAATTTAGAAATTTGTTAGGCCAAATCTATATCGCATACCAACTACTAGTTGGCAAACATTGTTGTTAACCCCACTAAAGAAAAGAAATGCAAACACCAAGTAAAACTACAAACTACAAATTTATCAGTATTTATACTCAACATGAGTTTAACACAGTATCAACTGAAGGGCCACAGGCTCAAGAATTTATCAGAAGCACCAGAAGACAGTAATATATGTAGTTTGGAACTACAATCAAAAGTAAACATATACAAACGGACTTCCCAAGTCGCACGGCACGCGCACACGCACATACACACATTGACTCTTTCACACTCTTTCTCACGTCTGTCTTCACACTTTTTCTTCTCACAGGCAGGATATAAGCACTATCAGAAACCCCCCCACAAAACTTCATTTTAAATTAAACACTTAAAGTCTTTGAAAAATCTACATTTGGATGTGCTAAAGAAACAAACAATCCTACTTTAGACTGTAGCACAGGGGAGATCCTTTAAAATACACTCACTCACTCTAACCTGAGACAACTTCCTTCTGTTGGTGAGATAAGGAAAATGAATTGCACTTCCCCCAAGGATATTACATTTAAAATGTTAAGATCTAGCCTCAGCCGCCAATTCCAACATACGCCTGGTAAAAGTGCCTTAGGGAAAAAGAAGTATCAAAAATTGATCAAGAAAAGATGTTTCAAGTCATAAGTGGAATGTTAAAACACAAACCTGCATGAAATGAGTTAAAATTTATTTCACAATACTGAAATAACTGTAATTTACAAAAAAGGTCATGATTAATTTTGGAACATAATAAAATTAAACACATCCCTACGTGTCAACAAAATATTTTCATATTTATATATATATACGTGTATATATAGTAAAAATCAGTTTGGCACTTAGCAGCTTTTGTTGGTTGTTGCATCCCATATTATGTGGCAAATTTATTTTATAAAATATTCCCTAATTTCTGCAGCTATCATGTCAATAACTGAATTAAAAGAACATAACTTTAAAAAACAAAGTGCAGGTCACTGACAATGTTCCAACAGGGAACCTTCACTCCTAATCCATGAATCCTTTCTTTGGAAAGGCCTGGCGTAGGCTGGGAAGAATTTTAAACTTCAGAAATTTAAAACAGAGAGAACTGCTGATTGTCACGGCTTTAATAAGATACTGATTACTACTTTAACGTATCTCAACCGCAGCTTCTGAATGCCAAAGCTGTGTTCTATACAAGATCCTTTACTAAAGAAAATTCACTTTTTCAGCAATTTGTTTTCTCTAAAACTAACACTTACTTGTAAGAAGAAAGTTTTCTGTCTCTGTAGTGGCCATGGAGCTTGCTTTGATAAAATATCCAAAGTATCACTGGGAAAGTGTGCAGACAACAGTGGACCCACCAGCAACACAAAGGAGAAGGGCCCGCTTTGACTTACAAAGTAACACAGTGGACTGTGTTACTTCAACACCTGGCAAACCTGGCCTTGCACCTCTGACAGAGAAGAGAAAAACTTCATTCCTTCTCTTACCAAACTCTTCTGCCAGAATGGAACGTAAATGTGCCACACATAACATTCTGCAGAACCGTCACGGGCAAGGCTCCTCCCAGCAATTCTGAGAGCACTGTATTGACTTCTAGTGGGCATTGAAAACGAAAACAAAAACAAAAACCTCTCACCCTTTTTTCTATTCATGGTGAGAAAACACAAGCGACATTTCACAAGCACATTTATAGCATACAAACATTCCATATAGGAAGTTTCCTAAAGAAATTCCTGTCCTCAAATTTACAATAACCAGATACATTTATACATTAATCCTTAAAAAAAAATGCTGCTTCTTAGAGCCGAGGGGGGGGGGGAACTGTAGGAAACAATTAAAAACGAAGAATTCTATATTATTAAACTGATCAGAAATCTGATATTGCATAAAATTCAAATGATGAAGTAATCAAGCACTTTGAAGTCCCTGATTTCACACTAATGTGGTCTAATTTGAATGGAAAACAAAGTATCTCACAAGATAAATGCTGCTAATGACAGACCTTTCCCCGCAATGGGACATGGGGTGCCGTGGCATGGGAGTGAGAGACAGGGAAGGAGGAATTTGCTCTACTATGAACAGAATGAAATTAAGTTGAGGTAGTTTATTCTACCAGCCAAACTTTATCGTAATTTGTCTAAACCCTTACTAGTGAATGGCATTGAGGATCTTCTACTACAAAGACTAGATTCTGAACACGTGTTCGCATTCTAAGACAAGTTTTCAAATCCTAACAGTAGTAAACAAGACTCTGTGTGCTTTCAGACAGATTATTTTTAAAAGTTTTGATCCCGTTATATTTTGTCTGGTCTGTTTCTGTTTTTTGTTTTTTATTTTATTTTATTATTATTTTTTTTGTGTGGTCACAGCAGACCACTATTATTTTTTAATCTGATTCAGGTCTTTCTGTTATAAAATCTCCTCCTCTCTAATCCGCTCATATTCATAATATGGTTTTGGTTACTCGAAGGGAAGACTGGCACTGCCTGAGATCCTTCACAACCCCAAGAGCACTACCCCAGACACTGTGGCGGAACATACCTCAATCCAAGTTAACACAGAAGTTAGCAACTTCCTTTAAATTCATACGAGGGCTGCAACCTGACTCGTTAATTTACTGAATGTTACTAAGATAGAATGTCATCAAAGAGAAATTTTATCTTAGTTTCAATTTATCATAATATAGTTTAAAAAAGATTCTTAGCACAGAATACTAGTAGTAAATGGAGACTAGCTGGCACACCATCCAATCTAACATTTTAGGCATAATCCTTAATTTGTTGGGCAGGGTTAGGCATAATATTTCCTTCCAAGTGCAGTACAAAAGCAGTCTTGGTATGTTTGGATATGTTAATTTGCATATACGGATTTTCGTTTGTTTGTTTACCAAAGCCAGGTACACAGCAGTGTATCTTCAGGAAAAATGCACCTTAGTATTTTAACTTCAATATTCTACATAATTACCGATTCCCACCTCCCTCTTCCTTTTGACAGTCTAGCCTCCATTTGTCTACAGACACACCTAACTGGAGGAACCAATTCCTCCCAGGTAGTTTTTGAACTGGTACATGTTCTCCCAAACAAGAGCTGAAGCTCAAGCGTCTAAGCATTATAAAACCACCAGAGTTACCACACAGAGCCTGGCATGCAGAGCAAGTTTAGGCTGCCATCTCGGTCCCCCTCGCGTAAAGCCGTGTGACGGTGCACTTGGTCAGGAGCTCTGCTTCCACTCTGCTTCCTCTTCAAGGTGAATGAACACGGATACGAAATAAGCCTTGTTGAAGCTGCAGGCGGAAAAGCTTGCAATTTGCAATACGTAAGGCTGCACACCCAGTGCGGCGGAGGTCGGATGGAAGGAGTGGTTTGGTGTGGTGCCAGGTTCCAGTGCTTCTTTTAAACTCACGCACATAGTCATAATTGGTGCCTGAGCCACAAAAATAAGCGGTGGTGAGACAACATGCTTTGGAATCAGTAGGAAACAGTTATGGTAAAAGTCACCCTAAGGTTCTTACCTGTGTCAAGATCTCCAATAACGTAAATACTGGCTCCTATGGGTACAGCTCCATAAACAAAAGAGGAACTGGCGGGGATGCACAAATTCTGGTCATTAAGGTAGATCCACCTGAAAACAAACAGAAGGACTGAATTAAGGACAACTACCAACGTCTACAGAACTGGGCGAGCCTCCAACAGTACTAGGCACTGTGCCAGTAAATCTCAACCCCACCCTCCACTTCCGGGTAACCACGGATTTGCTTCCTGTCACTACAGGTATTAGATTTGCCTGTACTAAAACGTCATATATACTGAATCATAAAGAATATGCACTTTTCGATATACTCCTTTTGTTCAGCATAATGTTTCTGAGATTCCATGATGTTGCCTGCATCGATAACTTATTTCTTTTTCTTTCCAAGTAGTATTCCATTATGTGGACATACCAGCATGTGTTCACCCATTCACCTGCTTGTGCTCATCTGGGTAGTGTCCAACTTTGGTTATTTTAATAAAGTTGTTTTGGATATCAGAGTGCAAATCTTTTTTGTGAACTTATGTCATGGACTTGTGTGGTTATATAGCTCAGGATATGTTTCACTTAATGAAAAAAATGCCTGTTTTTTAAAGTGTGCCATTTTGCATCCCCATTAGCAATCTGTGAGAATTCCAGCTGCTTGGTATTAGTGCCAGTTTTGGTACTATCGGTCTTTTCCATTGTATCGAGGTTAATGGGATGCCGTGCTCTGAAGACTAATGATCTTGAACATCTCTGCATGTGTTCACTAGCCATTTTATATATCTTCTTTTGTGACATGTCTGGTCAAAGATTTCCTCACTTTTAAAATTGGGTTTTCTATCTCCTCATTGAACTTTAAGATTTTTTTTCTATTTGTGGGTACATGGCCTCTGTTAGATGCATTTCACAAATATTTTTTTCAGCACGCAGAGTGTCTTTTCATTTTCCTTTTTTAAAATATATTTTATTAATTATGCCATTACAGTTATCCTATTTCCCCCCTTCATTCCCCTCCACCCTGCACAACCCCTCCCCTCCATTCCCCCCCTTTAGTTTATGTCCATGAGTCAGAAGTTCTTTAGCTTCTACATTTCCCAAATTATTCCTGCCCTCCCCGCTATTTGCTACCTATTGTCTATGCTACTTATTCCCTGTACTTTCTTCCCCCTTCTCCTCCTCCCACTCCCCTGTTGCTAACCCTCCATGTGATCTCCATTTCTATGGTTCTGCTCCTGATCTAGCTGTCTGCTTAGTTTGCTTTTGTTTTAGGTGTAGTTGTCAATAACTGTGAGTTTGCTGTCCTTTCACTGTTCATATTTTTCATCTTCTTTTTCTTAGTTAAGTCCCTTTAACATTTCATAAAATAAGGGCTTGGTGATGATGAACTCCTTGAACTTGACCTTATCTGAGAAGAACTTTATCTGCCCTTCCATTCTAAATGAAAGCTTTGCTGGATAGAGCAATCTTGGATGTAGGTCTTTGGATTTCATGCCTTGGAATACTTCTTTCCAGCCCCTTCTTGCCTGTAAGGTCTCTTTTGAGAAATCAGCTGACAGTCTGATGGGGGAGTCTTCACTCCTTTGTAGGTGACTGTCCCCTTATCTCTTGCTGCTTCTAGGATTCTCTCCTTCATTTTCATCTTGGCTAATGTAATTATGATGTGCCTTGGTGTGTTCCATCTTGGGTCCAACTTCTTTGGGACTCTCTGAGCTTCCTGGATTTCCTGGAAGTCTGTTTCCTTTGCCAGACTGGGGAAGTTCTCCTTTATTATTTGTTCAAATAAGTTTCCCACTCATGGCTGTTCCTCTTCCCCTTCTGATACCCCTATAATCCGGATGTTGGAACGTTTAAAGATGTCCTGGAGGTCCCTAGGCCTCTCATTTTTTTGAATTCTTGTTTCTTCATTCTTTTCTGTTTGGTTGTTTCTTTCTTCCTTCTAGTCCACTCCCTTGATTTGAGTCCTGGTTTTCTTCCCATCGCCATTGGTTCCCTGTGCATTTTGTCTCATTTCATTTAGTGTAGCCTTCATTTTTTTCCTCTAATTTGTGACTATAATCAACCAGTTCTGTGAGCATCCTGATCACCAGTGTTTGAAACTATGCACCTGATAGGTTGGCTATCTCTTAGTCACTTTGAAGTATTGGCTCTGGGGCTTTGAGTTGTTCTTCTGCTTGAGCCATAATGTTTTGGTCTGTTCACACTTGTTACGTATGAGGGGTGAAAGCTTAGGTGTTCAATGGGTGGGTCAACCCAGGTTGCTGGGTTGTGACTGGGGGCGGGGGTCAGGGAGGAAACAGTGGCGTTTGTTCTGCTCCCTCTCAGATTTTGGTCCCCTCTGCCTCTTCCCACAAGCAAATTGGGCCCTTCTGGTGCTGGGTCCCGGATGGGGGGGCTTGTATATGTTCTGGGACCCTTTAGGTCTCTCCAGCAAACTCTCCTGTGAGGCTAGGAGCCTCTTCCAGTACCTCAACCCCCGAAATTTTTTTCTAATTGGTGCTTTTAGGCTTTATTTCCCGTCGCTGGGGCCCTGGGTTGCGTGGTCTGTCTCACTGCCCGTTCAAGCCTTCTTGGTTTCTCTGCACACAAATGTGTGTCCGTGGTCAGCCAACCACCTTGTGAGCCTCACTGGGTTTCCTTTCCATGCCCGCCTGGGTCACCAATCACCGCCTCTTCCTGCCGGGACCCCTCTCCACCGACCACCTACTCTGTCCCCTTACTGGTCTGGATGAACAGTTCATTGTTGTCGGACTTCCGTACGGTTCAATTTTCTGTCTGTTTTAGTTGTATTTTTGTTTCTAAATCTTTGTTGTCCTTAAATTTGGTTGTGCAAGGAGGTACAGTATTTTCACCTATGCCTCCATCTTGGGCAGAAGTCCTTCTTTTCATTTTCTTTATGGAGCCTTTTGAAGAACACAAGTTTTCCATTCTGATGTATTCCAATTCATCCTTTGTTGTTTCTTTTCTAGCTCATGCTTTCTGTGTCTTTCTAGGAAATCACTGCCTACTTCAAGGCTGCAAAGATTTTCTTCTTATGCTCTTTTCTGGAAATTTCATGGTTTCCACTGTCACATTTAGATCTTATGATACATTTCAAGTTAATTTTTGTGTATGGTATGAGGTAATAGTCAAGGGGTTTTTTTTTGTACACATATCTAGTTGTTCCAGAGTCATCTGCTAAAAAGATGTTTCTTTCCCCACTGAATGGCCTTGGCACTTCTGCTGAGAATCGATTCAACTGCCACTAACAAGATCTGGGCTCCATGGGGACGTGGCTGACCCCACCGCTCAGACGGAAAACACAAGATGAGCCTGGAGCACCTTTCGCTGCCAGAGTGGAAGTGCCTAAAGAAGGGTGGGGTGTGTCAAACAGACACAGGAACCGATAGGAAGTAATGGTCAAAGCTGGGGCAAACCGAGCAACAAAATAATGATAGTATTAGATCTGTAACTTAGAATCAAAGAAACACGCATGAGTCCACACTGATATAAAAAATTGAACACATTAAAAAACAGGGAAGAGGGACTGGTCTTCTTTACAGAATTCCAGTTGATGGAATGAAAGAAAGGAAACCACCACAAGGCAAACAGGACAGTAATAACCACTGCAGGCTGGTGCTCTGCTCGGTGCGAAGTTAGTAGTGAAGGTCTGAGGGAAAACAGTGTGTGCATATCCTTAAACTCTGTCTTCCAAGATACTTATTCAGTAATTGCAAAGGGAAAAATAGTTAACTTCGCCGTGGGGAAACCCAACAGACGTCACTTCGACCGGGTCATCAAGGTTAGCGCCACCAGCAGCAAGACAAAACACTGACGTCATGCCCTCCCCAAAGTGGTGCAGCGACAGGCCCCGCAGCACAGCTGTGGTGCCCTTGCCCACAGCCCAATCCAAAAAACCATTAAACCCAATTTAAGAGACATCCTATTCAAAAAACTGACCAATAATCTTCAAGGGTATCATGCACGAAAGACCTGGAAAACTAGGGAACTATTAAACACAAAAAAAGACTAAAAAAACACAACAATTGAGTGTAATGCCAAACCTGGGACTGAGTCCTGGAGCAGAAGGAGAAAAGATAACAGTAGACAAGTTAGTGAGATTCAAGTAAAGTCTGTCTTTACTTAATAACATTGTACCAATGTTAATATCCTGATACCTCTACCATGGTTATGTAAGATATTAACATTAGGAGATGAGTGAATGGTTATGGGAAGTCCATTTTTGCAAATGTTCTACAAGTGTAAAATTACCCCAAAATAAAAGTTAGGGTTTTGGGGTTTTTTTTGACTTAATGATGTTCACTTAAGGTAATCCGACCAATTTCCCTTTAATAGCTAAAGGCACAACCAGCTCATAACCGACCTCAGTCAGACCTTGGGAAGATAGCTAAACCACTGAGGACACCCGAGTCCAGGCCGACACTCGCTGTAGGAGCGTTTGGGGGCAAGGGTGCTACCGTCCCGGCACCTCTAACCCTTTGCCATGAAGTGTCCAATAAACCAGGGGTGTGGGTCCCGAGCACCTCGACGCTAAATACAAATGCAAAATTATCTCACTAAGAACAGCACTTTACTTCAATGAACATTCTTCTAAGTTGTTATAAAGGAGTAGCTTTCACATTTGAATTTCAAGAAAGATGGAAGCAAAACGATCTGTCCAAAAACCTATAACAATTCAGAAGCAAAGCTAATGTAAGTTGCCATATTTCTAAATACCTTCACATACCACTGACTCATCTAACACCTGAATATTGACTGGTATCCAACAGTTTGTTGGGGCTGAGAATATAGTTTGGCCTCTGCCCCCCAAATGCCTCACATTAATAGGAAAAGTGAAAAATCTAAGAGCTCTCATTAAAGAAGTGAGAACAAGGATCTGAACAGACCTTTGAAAGAAAAAGTCTGGAAATGTCAAACTACAATAACTAATGGGCTCATTCACATTACAAGGTTTCAGGGCTAACCGTACATGTCTGGACCCTGACAGTTAATCACCTCCTGGGCTCGGAATCAAACCAGTGGGGGACAGGCTCGTGCGTGGGGTGCAGCCACAGCCTGCCCAGCGTGTCTCCGTAGGACCAGCGCCTGCGGAGACACACACTTGACTCTCCTGAGCAGGCCCATTAAAAGGCAACGTGTGCACTCAGCAGGTTCATGGTCACTTCTAAAGTAAGACAGGTATGACTACACTGTCTACCGAAAGAGCACATCAGGATATGGGATATTTTGAATGATTTGTAGAGTTAAGAATCATAGAATCCCTCCCTGGAATAATTCAAGCGGGTCTACGTAAATGATGTACCAAATATTTCTATTTTATATAATGCAGAGGCCTCCAATTAAATAAAACTAACACAAAAATTTAACTGGAACATGTATTTGCTGTTGCTTATAAAACAGGTACAAAAGGCACATGGTTTTCCATTTCTTCTTCTACCACGTACCCCTCTGACCTCGGGCAACGTAGCTAAGCTAGTCCCTGTGTCGTCAGCTGCAAAGCAGGGACACCTGACATCATCACCAACTCCAAGTGAGTGTTGTGGGGAGGAAATGAAACTGCCAGCGTGAAGCACTTTACATGGTGTCTAGTACAGAGCAGGCGTCACTGTGTGGTAGTAATTTCTGTAATGAATGAGGCAATATTACGCCTTGAGTTACAAGGTTTTTAAACACAGGCTTATCAGGACTTGGAGGCTGTAACGATGACTCTACTGTTACCTCAGAGGTAAGAATGCTCCCTGAGAATGGCACTTTAAAATCTAGCAGGGCTCCACAGCGGTGAGCTTCAGAGGGAGGAAAGCAGGAGGGGAAAGACAGGTGAGGAGCGAGGAGCGAGAGGAGGGGAGGAAGGGGAGAGAGAAGAGACAGAGGAAAAAAGGGAGCTTCAGCGAGGTTTCTGCTTTTAGGGAGGAAGGATCTCTTTACAAACTGATCCTCCTGCAAGGAACAACTATGGCTCTGGACAAAACACAACACACAACTGCCTGAGGGCTCTACAGTGTGAGCAAAAGCAGGCAGGTTTGTGGAGGAAGCTGAAGGTTGAACAAGCACCCCACATGGAGTGGTTCCATTCTTCAGTAGCTGTCAGAGGGCAGTGGCTTGGGGTAGCTGACACCCCGAGAAACCTGCCATCTTTCTGACCACTGGAATCGAGGTAGACAGTCATCATGAAGCAACCAGAACCACCAAGGTACAGGGTGGGGGGTCTCAGAAAGGTGAGAGGTTTTAAATTTATGTGCATTCACTTAGCTCAAGTCTTTGACTGACCCCGGAACTACAAAGGCTTGTAACTACAGCTTGAAGGAGCAAACTGCGCTGCCGCCCGCTGTGGACGCCACAGCTGCAGACCCGGTCCAACCAGGCCCACTGTCTGCTGAGGCTCCGGGAGCAGCACTCGGAAGCAAGGAGGCCCCAGGGCCTCAGCGATGTTCTGCTCACAACGTCCAGGGCGCAGCCCGAAATTATTCAACAAAAGAGCCAGAAAAATAAGAACTCGTTCTCAAGGAAATAAATGATCAACAGACACCAACTCTGCAATGACTCAGATGCTGGGATTATCTACCAGGCAGGGACTTGAATGCTGCTACCAAACTATGCTCAGTAAGGGAAAGGAAAATGTGCTTATGGTGAAAACACAGGCTTCAGTACAGGTATTTTTTTTTAAAAAACAAGAAAAATTCTACCTGAAGAATTTAGGAAAGGAGGAGCAGAATAAACCCTAAGTGCAAGGAAAGAAACAACTCGGACAGAAGCAGAGGTCAATGAAGTGGAAAACACACAAAAGAGAAAATGAAAGTCCATAGCTGGCTGCTTGGAAAGACAAAGGCCGCGGGAGGCTCTTTCAACAGGGGGAGCTGGAGCACCCAGGCCGGTCCTCTGGCTCAGCAGGATCAGCTTCGTTTGGTGAGCGTTGAGGAAACAGGAAGGATCTTCAGCAGGAGAATGAAGATCAAAGTGAGACTAATCTTTCAGAAGCACGCGCAGGTCAAATGTATTCGAGAAGACTGGTGAGAAGGCTGACAACACTGCACGTGGGGAAGAGCGTGCTCTGGGAGAAATACAGGCGGGCGATTGTGAGAAACAGCAGAGGGTTTCAAAAAGAAGAGAAGACTCAACAGCTGGTGAGACGTGAACTGAAGCATGGGAAAGACTGAAAGACGCCCTTTTTGGAGGGGGGCAACGGGGCGGTGCGGCATCAGTAAAGAACAGGCACGCGAGGAACAGCCACAGAAACGCTGCCCTTCTGACGCAGCAGCTCGTTCCTACGACTACGTTTAACTTATGGCACTGTCTTTGCTTTCCTTCACACGGTTTGGGTTCAGTCAGAAACACAGAAAATGGTAAGATGTGGCATTTTTCCAGGAAAGTTCTAACCTAAAAATAGGAAACAAAGGCAGGAAAGACAAGAGATTACTGAAAAACAATACATGGTATCCGATCTAATACAGATTGTTCATCTGGCAACGGTTTCCAACGAATGCAAATATAACATACTTGGAAACATCTGATGATCTTTTAAGAAATAAGAATGTTATTTTCTTTCCACAGACATTTATGAGAAAGCCTACACTTCTGAGGCAATAAAGTATGGAGGCTGAGAAGGCTGCCTCTGGGGCCCGAATGTGCAAGTTCAAATGCAAGCTCTGCCCCTGCATTTGGGCACATACTTCACCTCTCTGTCTGGGTTTCCTTGTGAGGAAAACAGGAATAAAAAAGTACCACAGAGGCCTGTTGTGAAGGCTAAATGAGTTAAATGTGTCAATACGTGGTACTTAGTGGCACGAATGTGCTCAGTGTTATCTAAGCAAGTAAGAATCTACACAGCTGAACCTTGAACAACACAGGGGTTGGGGCACTGACCCCACCCCCACACAGCTGAAAATCTGCAGATAACTTTGACTCCCCCAAAACTTAACTACTAATAGCTTACTGTCGGCTGGAAGCCTTACTGAGAACATAGATGATCAGTTAACACGTATTTTGTATGTTATATGTATTATATGCTATATTCTAACACTAAAATAAACTGGGGAAAAGAAAATATTACTAAGAAAATCGTAAAGAATAAAAAACACACATACAGCGCTGTATATATTTATTGGGAAGAAATCTGTCTTTAAGTGGATCTGCACAGTTCAAACCTGTGTTGTCGAGGGTGAACTGTATGTTACATTGAGGAAAGAAACTAAGCTTTCTTCATTCTATTTATGAACTAACACTGAAGAGCTTAGAAATAAGAAAACGAAAGATATATGGATTTTATTTGGAAGTGCATTTAAATAGCACGGAAGGAGCAATTCTCTTACGTTTAACAATTATGAACTGAAAGCAATTCATTTGCATTCAAAGCTTATCAACTATAAATATGAAACAACCTGATAGAAATATAAAGGTTCTAACAATTTATAGCATGTCAAGGGCAGACTGAGAGACTTTATAGCCACATTTGAGTCCTGTACAATCAAAACAGGCGCAGACAAAGGTAAAACTGTAAGCAACCGTTATCACCCCAGTGAGTTACAGCTCTCTAGCTTGTACGTCTACACAGTAATTCAGCCATTATGAAAAAGGCTTCTATCATCACTTTATCAGAAACCAAACACACTGACCACTGCTTGTTAATGAAGTTGGGCAGACTGTCTCGAGATTTATTTGGGCAGGAAATTAATACACTACAGTCACACCTTGGTACTCGTCGGCTTCAGAACTCATCAAACCCTGCAATCGATGCATTCTGATGAGAAAAAAATGTTTCGTCACTGTCGCGTGCTCGCCACTGGGCGCCTCTCTCTCACGACGCGTCTGTCTCATGGCAGTCCGGTACTGGCCGGTGGCACTCATCGCGAGTCCCGCACTGAAGAAAGGACAAGTGCCGAGGCACCACTGCCCCTCATACCTTGGGCGGTCAGCCCTCACAGTAGTATGTTAAGGAAGAGGAATGTAGAATAGTCTTTGAAATTTTGCCCCCTCCACCCCACCACAGCAGACATCCTCCAAATTGCTCTTATACTGTGGCTAATAAGTTTTCCTAAGATGGCTGACCCCTATAACTGAAGGGGAAAAAAGGCTATGAAAATATCCTAAATTAAAAATACGTTAAGGGTTAGGTAACATTTACACCTTTCTGAAATCTTGGTAGCTGCTCATTGTCCTAATCGAAAATAATGTGACATGAAACACTACATTATGGCACCCCCTGCTGGTATATGACTGAAACACTATCGCACGATTAATTTCAGCATGGCAGTTTCCCCGTAGGATCTGAATGTATTACTAGAATAAGAACACTGTTCAGCAGTTATAACAGTAAAATGTGTGAGAGAAGGGACGAGGGGGGAATATCACCTCCTCTACAGGACACACGGCTACGTGGCCGCCGGTCAGAGGCAGTCAGTCTCTGGCACCACACTTCAGCCATTTAATCAGCATTTTAGTGAGAGTCTACGACAGGCCAGTTACTTGCTGAAGCTGGGACTTAAAGCTGGCTGAGTTGGACCTTGCCCTGATGGAGCTTACGGTTAACAATCACACCAAGGGCGAGACGTTACAGGATCACAGACTGAGGAACCCAGATCAGACCTCTAGGGAGTGACAACTGAGGAGAACTGTGAAGAGGCCAACTTAATGGGATAAACCTGGGAAGGGGAATTTCAGGCAAAAGGAGCAGTGTGACAGCCAGGGCTGAGGGAACCAGGACACGTCTGAGGGAAAAGGACACTCAGTGGGACTCCAGGGAAGCAACTGGGTCAAACAGTAGCAGAAAGAATATATCCCAAAAGGTCAAACATGGGAAGTGAAGGGGTTTAAACTTTTCCCCAAAAGCCACAGGGAGCCAAAGAATGATTTTAAGCAACAAGGTGTCAAGGTCTGATCTATGTTTTAGAAACACTTTTCTATAATGTTCCTTTAAGACACCAATACTTCTGAAGTCACTGAATCAGTATCTATCCTCCATTACGCATATGTCCCAAAGAGGTAGGATAATTCAATGAAGTCACTGGAAAACAAAGCTAAACAAAGCTACCCACGACTCTCAAAGACGAAAGAAAAAGCTGCCGAAGCTGGGTGAAACCGTTCGTAACTACCTTTTAAACTCGTCATGGTAGAATTCCGACTGGCAAGTCACCATCTCATTGCTGCCCTGGATGCCCTCGCGGCCTCGGACACCCCCAAACACGTACAGTTCCATGGCCACTCCGCAGGCCACTGCTCCGAACCTGAAAGGACACACAGAGCCCGTGAGGCATTTGCTTTACAACCCAGGACCTGGGTCCCCGATTCCTCTTCTGCTGGTTTTAATTTTGCAACATTTAGTGTTTGGTGGATATGTGTAGATTTTCCTCTTTCAGGAAATGGATTATTCATTTAATTTTATGTAAACGAAATCCCAAGTGAAATAAAAAGTTTGTTTGAAAGAAAAGAACAGCAAGGGCCAAGTGTTCAGGGGCAACTGTAAAGCCCACATGCACCTTCTCTACCTTTTCTCTTTGAGCGGACAGATGGCAGTCCACTGCTGGGTCCGTGGGTCATAACATTCCACAGACTCAAAAAGTTTTCCATACGACCCTCCGCCCATGGCATAGATTTTCTTTTTCATAGCTGCATAGCAGCCAATCTGAAAGGAGAAAGCCGCAGTGAGGGAAACAACACTTATTATTAAAGTTACATTAATATTCACTTACGTAAGAGCATTACAAAATATTTGGAAAAGGATTTGATTTCTAACAGTAAAACTATGGTGCTTTCCAATATTACAACACAAGATTTTAAAAATGAGAAGAGGAGCAAAGTAATACACATATTACTAATTCTCAGAAAAGAGTTACGTCCATCTAGTATTATTTAACTAAGTATGATAAGTAAATAGCCCTCATTTTTTAAAGGAACTTTCCAGTCTCTATCATTTTACCACTGTTTGCAGATTCTAAGATTTAGATTCCATGGGGCAAGATGTCACTCGATTCTTGCCCAAACAACTTAGTTAAACAGAACAAGCAGTGAGAGAACGTTTTATGAGTGTGTCCCAGGACCTGAAGGCACACGTATGCACGGCGCTGGACAAAGCTTGGCTTGATGACAAACTCCCTGTCTGCATAAGGGCATATAAAGAAAGGCAGATGCTGTGCAGAGTGAGCGTGACCATGGGGTTTTTTTACTCTACCCAGTAAGCAGCGGCAGTTCTTTACCTGTAAATTAATGTTTCTCCTCATCCTGCAGGATGACTGAGAAAACAGGCTTAGGAGAGATGGTTGCTTCCTGGGTGACTGCACTCACAAAACGTTTATCAAGCGCAGGCCTTGGGCAGAGCGGCACAGCACGCACCCCAGGGTAAACGTGCACACCCCCGTTTCCTACCTTGGTGAATGGCTGACGAGAACAACTGCAAGCTACCGAGAGAGGCAGAATTCTATAACATTACTTCTTTTAACACTACCAGTTGTATTAAAAGGCGTATGTAGATAATGAGGGAACATTCATTTTAAAATCCAGTTTGTAATCATAAGATGCAGCTCTCACCTTTCTAACCATGGTCAAATCAGGTTGCTTTGTCCAGGTTTTAGAATAAATATCGTAACACTCCATGGAAATTAGCTCTTTGGGCCCATCCTCTCCTCCTAAAATGTACAGCATTCCATCTATCTCCACAATTCCAAAGTTATGTCTTCCCTGAAAAGACATCGACTATCATATCAAAAGCTGATACTTATGCATTGAATAAAAATTACAGATATCATTATATGCCAGAGTTCCAGAAAGAAGTGCCATGGTCAAAACCCTCTCTGTTAAATATTTTTGCTTTCCCTAGCAGCTCACTCATCTATCACAAAAGACAGAAAACTCAAGTCTAGGAATTTCTCAAAACAAGGGAATTACCTGCATGGTAAATTCATGGTCAGAATCAGTACTTATTATCCACAATAGCTCACAACAAGAAGAGAACTATCAATTTTTGGCTCCATAAGTTTATCAGTGTTTGGTCTACAACTGTTTCCAAGTTGATGCGTGAAAGACAAGAGCCATAGCAACGGGACAGACAGGCAATGGGAGAACGGGTTCTGGGAAGCTTATGGGCAATGACAGAAGCCTGAGGCATTCCAGATTCACTTGTCAGTATTTTCTTAGCGCCCCCTAGTGCCCAGCAGTAGTCTAGCACTGAAGACAGAGTTCTGAACACAGGTAATATATCCCCTGCTGTCAAAAGAGTTTGTGTAAACAATTTAAAACTTCCTTCTATGTGAGAGGGTGCTGCAGGGTATGAAGGGAAAGAAAGGAGGGAAGGGGAGACAGGAGAGCTGCCGGGCTGGAGGGAAGGCTGCCCCGACAAGGTTCTACATGGGCAAACACTGAGGGAAGCAAGGAGCATGCCACCTGGGTATCTGGCGAAGGTCCTGAAGCAGGAGCATGTTGAGAAGGTCTGAGACACCACGAGGTCAGACTGAGCCATGGGAAGGCCCCCGAGAGAAGAGCTGGGAGGCCAAGCACTAGCGTCTCAGGCAGAACAGCCTGGCAGGGCTGCTATGTTATTTTCTTATACTCGGGTGGAAAACAAACAATCAAAAGTGTCAAAGGGAAAAACGAAACGTGCCAAGCAAATGCAAAAGTAATGTTTTACCTCGTTCATTGGTGGCAATGCAGTCCATGAATTTGCATCTGGGTCATACTTCTCTCCAGAGCTCAGGGTCTGCTTATTTTCATCTTGGCCCCCAAATACAAATAGAAATCCTTCTGCAAAAATCAAAGGAGACACACAGAAAGTTGAAACTGAAGTCCTCAATGTCTGTCTCCTGTCAAATATAAATGTCATAGTTGCAGAGCCAGTATGTGAGAAACCTTCTCTGATAACAATGGATTCGAGATCTGTTATCACATTTCGTTTCTCCCCTGGTGAGAGAGCCAGGTTTGCGAGTCACTGTGACCACTTTGCTTCTTCGGTGCGTTTTAGTGGAGTCCCAGCACCTTACAACATGGCAGGAAGACTGACACCACTCGTTCAAGTCTCCAAACAGCTCTGGGCTACCTGAGTCCATCTGTTCTGGGAAACTGTCCAACCTTTCTCTTGATGGCTTTGAGCGGATGTAAAGGACAGAAATCTAAAACCCAGGTCCACAGAAAATATGTCTTGTGGCAGAAAAGCCTCTGCAAAGTTCAAACCAGCAGAAGCAAACAACAGAAAGTAGTCTTGCAAAGATTTCAAATTTCAAATACGGGAATAATAAAAAGACTTATACAACAATGTTTTCCACATTTAAGAAAATAAAAGGCAAATTTGAAGATAGCCCTTGGAAACAAGGGGCTATGGAAAGGACTTCCAGATTTGAAAAAGATTTAAAGAGAACTTCCAGAAATAAAAGAAAAGAAAGAAAGAAAAAAGAGAAAAACAGCCCTGATTGGTGTAGCTGAGTGGATTGCGCATGGGCCTGTGAACCAAAGGGTTGTTGGTTCGATTCCCAGTCAGGGCACACGCCTGGGTTGCAGGCCAGGTCCCCAGTGTGTGTGTGTGGGGGGTGCACAAGAGGCAACCCCACATTGATGTTTCTCTCCCTCTCTTTCTCCTCCCCTTCCTCTCTCTCTAATAATAAATAAAATATTTAAAAATAAATAAAATAAATTTTAAAAACCCATAAAATTAAAGATTCAATGGATGGATTTAATGGCAGATCCATCGTAGTTAAGCAGGGAATTCATTAAATGGAAGCAAAATCAAAAGAAACCATAACAAAGCCAATATGGGGTGGCAAAAAGATAGAAAAGAAAGAGAAGGTAGGAGGCAGGCATAGAATGGAATAAAAACGTGTAGCCATACTGAATCTGACATCCAAAAGCAAAGAAAGTACAACAGAACAGGAGCAGTATGTTGAAGACATAATAAGAATTTTCCAGATTTGATAAAAGGTCATGCCACAGAGTCAAGATGCCCACAACCCCTGAATACAGTAAAATTGCAAATAAACTGTGTACCTAAGCACATTGTAGTGAAGTAGCAGAAAACAAAGACAAAAAAATCTTAAATACAGTCCTGAGAAAAGGCAGATGTTTAGAATGACAACTGACTTCACAATAAAAGCCCGAAGTCAGTGGAAGATATCTTCAATGTGCTGAAAAATAATAAACACCAACCTAAAATTCTATACCCAGCAAAAATATCCTCTAAAAATGAAGGCAAAGTAATGACATTTTCAGGCAAATAAATTTGAAGAGTTTGCTACAAAAGAACCACATTAACAGAAATTCAAAGGGATGAACTTCAGAACGAAGGAATAATGATCTGTATGGAAGGTCTGAGGAGCAAGGAAGGAAAAACAAAGAAAGTGGTAAATACGTGGGTAACACTAAACACTATCTACCTATAGATACTTATATAAAGCATAGATTAATGAAACATGTACAGATATAAATATTATATTTATACACAATCATGTATTTTAACTTTGTTAGACTTGAAAATATGAAAAACACATATAAAAGTACTGATAAATTTCAAGCTTTGATAACAGGCTATAGTTTCTAAGGAAACCTTCAAAGGAATATACACAAAGACTGTAACTTCTAAACTGGTATAAATGAAAAGACTGAAGGGAAAATAAGTCAATCAATTAAAAAATGCAAGAAAAGAAGAAATGCAGAATAGGCTGGGCAAAGGGGAATTAGTCATTTCATAACTTCAGTCCATACAACTGGACACAACTCTTCTCTTCCTGGTTTAGTTTCTGAAACACCAACCCCTGTGGGAAATCTTTGAAAATTAGTGATATAGGAACCTTTGGGGTAGGTGTGCATGTGAGGAAATCCTGAATATGTGCATGTGTTCGGAGAAGAAAGTTTAAGGAAGCGAGAGCTGAAACAGCAGAGCAGGGGTCTACGAGAAAAGGCCGAGTCATTCTGCACAACCCCAAAATTACACTTTACTTGATCGTGTGTTTCAGTAAAACTTACTACAAAACAGTACCTGCTGAGAGCACTCCGTGGTTAAGTCTTAGCATGCTTAGAGGGGCCAGTTCAATCCAAAGCTGCCTACTGGGGTCATAAAGAGGGGTCATGATATCCCTAAATCCGTCCCATATTCTACTGGCTACACCACTCCACCTGGTTGTTCATTACTAACTATAACTTCAATTCTCCTGGCACCTGGAAAATGATTCCATTTCTGTACTATAGTATAGATTTACCCATTTTTTAAATAATTACAGATTTTATTTCTTCATTTTTAGAGAGAGGGAAGGGAGGGAGAAAGAGAGGAAGAGAACCATCAGTGTGTGGTTGCCTCTTGCACACTCCTCACCGAGGACCTGGCCCAAAACCAGGCCTGTGCTCTGACTGGGAATCAAACCAGTGACCTTTTGGTTCGCAGGCCCGTGCTCAATCCACTGAGCCACATCAGCCAGGGCAGATTTTGCCATTTCTATAACATAGCATGATGTGGTATAGCTTTAAATTTTTTTATTATTTAATTTATTGGAATGACACTGGTTGATAAAATTATATCGGTTTCAGGTGTACAGTTCTATAATATATCACCTGTACACTGTGTTGCATGTTCACCAGCCCAGTCCAGTCTCCTTCCATCACCACTGACCCCCTCTACACCCTCTCCTACCTCCCCTCACCCCCTTTTCCAAACTCTTGCAATCACCATTCTGTTATCTGGGCCTATGAGTTTGTGTTTGTGGGCTTTTTGTTTGTTTGCTTGCTTAATTAAATCCCTACTCCTTTTAACATTAGTGGGCATGCAGGAATATAAAATAGGGATCCCCAGAAGGACCACTGTCAATAGTTGGAATTCAGTAAAATGGGGCTTGTGGGGTGAACCCAAAAGGCAGATCCCAGGGTAAGAGAAAGGCAGCCAACAGCGGTAAGGCAGTGAGGACAATCTTTTCTATCATCTCCTTGAATAAGAACATAGGGCTATTTTCAAATTTGTAAAGGTCAACTAAAACATACTTTCTGTAGTGAAATAACTTTAAGCCATTGCTAAAGTAGTGCTTTCTAAATTCTCTTTTGAAATGCCTGCTTTTACATCACACTTTTATTTTAGATAGTTACATACTGTAATTTTCCATTGAGTTTCAAAGATGATGGGACTATCGTGACTCAGAAATTCTGTGTTCCAGGTATGGTCACACAGCTCCCTGGTGGTCAGGGTCACTGAATTCTGCTCTTCTATCAGCTAGCCATTGAGTAAAATGCTCCTCTACTAACGTCTGAAAAACGGCTATGTATTACGATTTGGGGACAACAAGGATGGATAGAAAACACTCTTCTTACCATAGTCTTGAAAGCTAGAGCTACAGTGAAAATGTCATCACAGAGAGATAATAAGATTATCTCTTTCAAAGGCTGAGTCATTCTGCACAACCCCGAAATTACACTTTACTTGATCCGGTGTTTCAGTAAAATTTACCACAAAACAGTACCTGCTGAGAGCACTCCGTGGTTAATTCTTGGCATGCTTAGAGGGGCCAGTTCAATCCAAAGCTGCCTATTGGGGTCATAAAGAGGGCACATACATCGCATTGCCGCTGTTGGTTTCCGTGAACTAAAAAGATAAATAGATCAGCAGTTACTGTGTTTTACGTAGTTCTGCTACAACAAGTATGACCAGTTTCACCACTCTAAAAACTGTTTAAAAAGTCTATTGCTATTATTCTTTAGGTACCAAAAAAGAGGAATTCTTGTCTACATAGAAATCGCTCTTCCCTTATTCCACTTTTCAAACACACACCCGCACTTACACTCTTTCTTCTCCGCCAACAGTCACGATGCATTCCGAGTAGCCCCGGGGTTTGAAATTGGCCAGCATCGCCTCTCCTTGCTGCGGCTGGCTCAGTGGTATGTTGCTGCACTCTTTGACAATTTCTCGTACCAACGGTTCGTTCAGCATCTGCTCTCGTAAGTAGCTGGAGTCTAACCCTGAAACCCACAGTGCTGACATAACATCCTTCATGTGGACCTGCAGAAGAGGGTAGAAAGGAGGGGTGGGGGGAATGGAGAATGCAACACATAGCTTTTAGAATATACACTTTCCAACTCATGGAAAACCAAAATCGTTAATAGCTCCTCAAGAGGCAAGTAACAACTGCCAGTATCGCTTAAATATGCTTACTGGCCCCCTTCCTTTCTATTTCCCATAGCCTTGATTTAAAAAAAAAGTTTAATTTAAAAATCACTTCATGTTTTTTAAAACATGATGGAGGCATAGGTGGAAACACTGTGCCTTCTCCCACAACCAAGTTTGAATACAACAAAGGTTTAGTAAACAAAGACGCAGGCAAAGAACAGAAAATTGAACTATACAGAAGTCCGACAACAACGAACCGTTCAACCGGGACTGGTAAGAGGGGTGGAGCCAGCAGCGGAGCAGCGTTGGGCAGGAACGATCCCCTAACCCAGGTGCGCAGGCAGCCGGGGTAGCAGCGTGGACCCTGTGAGGGTGCGGGGCAGGCTGACCGCAGTCACACATTCGAGCACAGATAAACCAGCAGAGGAGTGAGTAGTGAGACAGACGGCGAAGCCCCGACGGCCGAGGGAGGTGGCAGAGGGGGGCCGCCATTGCTTTCCTTTGACCCTGCCCCCATATACAGCGTCACAACCCAGCAACTGAGTTGCCCCCCCTCCCTCCGGTGAACACCTAGGGCTCCGCTCCTCATACGTAACAGGCATGAACAGTCCAAAATATGGCTCAAGAAGAACTCAAAGCCCCAGAGCCAATAACTCTAAGCGAAAAAGAAATAGCGAACCTCTCAGATGCACAGTTCAATACACTGGTGATTAGGATGCTCACAGAACTGGTTGATTATAGTCACAAATTAGAGGAACAATATGAAGGCTAAACTAATTGAAATGAAGGGAAATGCACAGGAAACCAATAGTGATGGAAAGGAAACTGGGACTCTAATCAATGGAGTGGACCAGAAGGAAGAAAGAAACATCCAACCAGAAAAGAATAAAAAAACAAGAATTCAAAAAAATGAGGAGAGGCTTAAGAACCTCCAGGACATCTTTAAACGTTCCAACATCCAGATTATAGGGGTACCAGAAGGGGGAAAGAAACAGCCATGAGTGGGAAACTTATTTGAACAAATAATAAAGGAGAACTTCCCCAGTCTGGCAAAGGAAACAGACTTCCAGGAAATCCAGGAAGCTCAGAGAGTCCCAAAGAAGTTGGACCCAAGGAAGAACACACCAAGGCACATCATAATTACATTAGCCAAGATTAAAATGAAGGAGAGAATCCTGGAAGCAGCAAGAGAAAAGGGAACAGTCACCTACAAAGGAGTTCCTATCAGACTGTCAGCAGATTTCTCAAAAGAGACCTTACAGGCAAGAAGGGGCTGGAAAGAAGTATTCCAAGTCATGAAATCCAAAGACCTACAGCCAAGATTGCTCTATCCAGCAAAGCTTTCATTTAGAATGGACGGACAGATAAAGTGCTTCTCAGATAAGGTCAAGTTGAAGGAGTTCATCATCACCAAGCCCTTATTATAGAAAATGTTAAAGGGACTTATATAAGAAAAAGAAGATGAAAAATATGAACAGTGAAAGGACAGCAAACTCACAGTTATTAACAACCACACCTTAAACAAAAGCAAACCAAGAGGACAACTAGATCAGGAGTGGAACCATAGAAGTGGAGATCACATGGAGGGTTAGCAACAGGGGAGTGGGAGGAGGAGAAGGGGGGAGAAGGTACAGAAAATAGCATAGACAGTAGGTAGAAAATAGATAGGGGGAGGGCAAGAATAGTAGGGGAAATATAGAATCTAAAGAACTTGAGACACGTGGTCATAAACTAAAGGGGGGAATGGTGGGGGAGGGGTGTGCAGGGTGGAGGGGGATGAAGGGGGGGAATAGAACAACAACTTTAATGGTATAATCAATAAAATATATTTTAAAAAAATAAAAATAAAAATCACTTCATGTTTATACTTTATGCATCACTGCAAAGTTTCAAGCAGTTTTCTTTATATTCTACAGCAGGGCTGTCAAACTCATTTTCACCGGGAGCCGCATCAGCCTTGCGGTTGCCTTCAAATGGCTGAAATAATTTTAGGACTGTATAAATGTAACTACTCCTTAACTGGTAAGGAGTTGAAATTACATTTGGCCCTTTGAAGGCAACTACAAGGCTGATGCGGCCCCTGGTGAGAGTGAGTTTGACACCCCTGCTCTACAGAGTTCCCATAGCAATAGGAAAACTTACAAGAACTCTGTTGTAATTTGCTTTATCTTACACAATGAATGTGCTGCGAATTAAATCACATTTATAGAAACATTCCATACAGTAATAGCTTGATACTGTACGGTAAACTAGATAATGAAAATGTACCAACATTAATATTATATGGAAAATATAGAAAAGCCAAAGTTCAAAAAAAATTCCTGGGTACTATATAATCATTTCTTAAGTAATTATTGTTTAAAATATCTATAAAACATTTAAATATAAATTATATATTTTTATGCTCCATCATTAAATTTGAACCAACTGACTACAGCACTTTATATACATAAGGTGAAAGTCTTTAATGATTAGTTTTTCTTGGTTTTAAAACACTGTATTTTTCATACTATAAGATGCATCTCCCCCCATTTGGGAGGAATAATGGTTGTTAATGCTGCTGTTGAGTTCTGTTTCCATTTACATTGGTGAAATATTATGTTATAAAATATTTTACCACATTTTTTTGCTTCAAAACTTTTTCCCCCTATTTTCCTCCTCTAAAACCTATGTGTGTCTTATGGCCCCAAAAGTACAGTAGTCATTTTACAATACACTCTTCTATACCCTGAGTATTAAAAGGCAATGCTCTTTACAGTGTCACATTCAGATTAATCAAAGGATGAAAAACTGTCCCATTTCCCTAGCAGGCAGTTGACCTTAGCATTTTCATCACTTTAAAAAAAATTTATAAACTTATTTTTTAATTTAATTTATTTATCTTTAGAGGGGAAGGGAAGGAGAAAGGGAAATATCAATGTATGGTTGCCTCTTGTGCATCCCCTGCTGGGAACTGGCCTGCAACCTAGGCCTGTGTCCTGACAGGGAATCGAACCTCAATCCTTGGTTCGCAGGCCCACACTCAATCCACTGAGCTACACCAGCCAGGGCTTCATCATTTTAAAGCAAGAAAAGGGTCAGGGAGAAGCTACAGATGGTGGACTCCCTGAAGGGCAGCAAGCTGGAAACTGTTCTATCTCCTTTCCTAACTTACCCACCTAATAGGAAAACAGAACATTAACTGTGTAACCACACTGAGACAACAAGCATAGCTGCTGCAGATTTAAAACAATTATAAGATAACCATTAAAACATAAGTCAGTAGTTATCAAGAACAATTAACAAGGCAATTGTACATTTCGAAGACTACTCTCAAACCGAATATATCTTTCATTCTGAACAGTGACTGAAGCTAGCACTGGATTTGTAAGCATGGGACTTAAAGCCCCATGATTTTGCTCCCTCCCCAGTGTATTACCAATTTGGATCTAAACCCTGATACTCTCTAAGAACCTTCCTTCCCAGGCTGTCACTCCCAGAACCTTCCTATTTGGACCTGCATTGTCACGAAAACTCCAGAGTGCTCTCCGGTTTTCTCCCAAGTGGCGTCATCACTCCAGGGAGCGGCTGCACGCCCAGCCCTCACCTGCCACCTCCCTGAGAGCTGCTCCAGGCGCTAGCCCCAGGATGCGGGGGGGTGGATGACGAGTGAGAATGGGGACACTACATTTCTATGATGTCCAGCTTAGGCTTGAAATGCATTTTCCCACAAAAAACAACATACAGAGGATACTATGTTCCTTACAAGTATTCACATTTTCATTGCTATATTGAATTACATCGGCTTTTGTAGACTGGTCTGAAATACCAACTACTTCAGTAATCCTATGAGAAGATGTTTCACAGGTATCTTTTGTTTATTTATTTAAAGATTTTATTCACTTATTTTTACAGAGAAGGGAAGGGAGGGAGAAAGAGGGAGGGAAATATCAAAGTGTGAAAGAAGCGTCAATCCATTGCCTCTCACATACATCCCAACCAGTGACTGGCTGTAACTCGGGCGCGTGCCCCGACTGGGAGTGGAACTGGTGACTTTTAACCTTGTGGGATGGCGCCCAACAAACTGAACTGCATTGATCGGGGCTACAGATATCTTTTCGATCATAACTTTGCAAGTGTTTCATGTTGAAGGAGAAAGAGAAGAAGACAGTGATTATTTGGATTAAAAACAGCTAAATCAAGTGAAAAGGCAAAGACAGACCATGTTATAAACTCTAGGTACCTTTCTCATTTCTGTATCATGTGCTATCCATCGAATTACTGCCTCAAATACGTATCTTTCATTGCCAACGTTTAACTTCTCAAGAGAAATCACTTCTTTAAGCTTCTGAGGACTCAGTTCTAGGAATTCTTCTGTGTTGCTGACATCTCGGAAGTGAGTCTCCAGGTATTCCGTTGCGAGGTAATGGACGTGGTGCAGGCAGTAATGAAGTGCAAAGTCACGGATCCCAATGCAGTTCTCGGCAGCAATGCAGCCTTCTAAAAACTCGCAGCACAGAGTTTTAAGATCCGTCAGCAGGAGCAGGTCCGCTGCCTGTACAACATCTTGGATGGTATCTTCATTTAGCCGGATCTGTAAGAATATCATAAATATTTTATATTTGAATGTGTATATTTGAAACCCAAACCATGAATCTATTCAGCTGAACCACACGAGAGCTCCATTTTCATAGGTCAAAGATGATCTCAGAATGGTACTTTCATATGCCTTCACACAGTACTTTTTTCCAAGAAGAATTTGAGGGCCGCAAGGGTCCTCTGAACAAGAAAAGCAACATGCGGCTGGTTAGCTTTTCCTACTGCGTCCCTTGCTTTACCAACGTTAACGACCAAAACTCTTCGAGGTGAACTATCCAGCGGCTCACTTCTATACCTAATTGAGAGAAAAACCTTAAATGACTGAAATGCTCAGGAAATTGAAAGTTCTGTATTCTATGGTAAACTGAAGGTGGTTTCTTTTAAATACGAGTGCCAGAACTGTGGAAAATCTCACCTCCACTATATTAGGCTCACTCCTTTGCCAAAGGCATGCCAAACGGAACGCAAACCCCTTGAAGAACGGATATCTACACCGCGTCCGAAACCTCACCTGACCACCAAACACCATGCGTGGCATGGAGCGACAGATACAGTTTGGTTCCAGGGCTACTTTCTGGAAGGACTCCCTAAAAAGGTTTAAAAAATCATTTTGAACATCTACTTTCCCTTAATTTTCTTCAGTTTTATGACTGATTCTTCTCCCCCCATCCACTTGACAGTTTTCTACCCAACAGGGAGGGGTGTAAGGAAACAGGCCTCTGCAACATGGCCAGGCCCACCGGCAGCCCGGACTCGCCCGGGAACGGTCTCGCCCTCCACCCAGGAACGTGATGAGGGGTTTCAGAGTGCAGCAAGGACATTCTACTACGTTTATACACCGGGTAGCAGAGAGACAGTCGCCTTGGAAAATGGGCAACAAAAGTAGGGGGTGCATGAAGCAAACTACAGTACGCAGAGATTCCCCCTTTCCACGGCATATACAATTTGGCCACAAGGCTGTGGAGAGCTGTAGACTATCCAAATGCAGGCATGCAAACAAAAACCAAACCGTAACAAAACAAACCAAAACACACACACACTAAATTCCATCTCAATAAAACTAAACTGCCAATTCAGGAGTTTGTTATAACTTACCTTGCAACTATGATGTTAAAACCACAATTCATTTAAATTAGGAACAAAATCTATAAATAAGGTTTCGAGTTTCAAATCTAAGCCTTAACGTGAGTAAGTTCTTATTGGTTTATAACTTGTGATAACTGCTGCAGAGTAGATTTTGGAAGTTAGGTAAGTGGTTGGTCCTAAGCCTGGCTTTGTGGTACTGTGCAGTATCTCCAGTACTCACGGGGTGCCCCAAAATTAATCTAAATTCATTTATTTTTTAACAACCATACAACACTAACCTTACAGCCATATACCCACCACCTAGTGTTTAGAGAAAAGAAGATAACATCATAAAACTTAAACAAGAACTTCAAAAAGGACAACAAGCACCAAGTTTGACTCTAGACAAATGGAATATATTTGGAGAAAGTAAGCAGCACACTCAGAAAACTTAGAAACATGTAGGAGACACAGCCTTCACAAAAAGAAAAGGCAACATTAGATAAAGCAGGAATAAAGAGTAAGAAACAAGATCTCAAAAAGAGTAAAGATAAAACATTCTCATGAACTTCTTTGTGCTACACGCCCTGGTTCACACATAAGATCTTTCTTACAAGTCCTCATGCTGTTAATAGCAGTTGGGGGCGGGGTGCAGGAGGCAAAGAATAAGAATGAAGTCTGATCACGTATCACTTTCCTCCCCAGGTTTCACTGAATCCCCAGAAACATAAGTGGGTGGAAGGAATAAAGGGAAATCAGAAAGAATGGGGGGTGGTACATGGGTGCTGGTCCTGCTGAGTGACAGAACCAGGCATCATAACTACAATGCAGGTGCCTGTCATTTGTATGAGTCTAGAACTCTTTATTTCTGCAAAAGCAGAAATAAATTCCCCCTGCCCAAGGAAGCTCCCATCTCCATGCTATGGAGACAGAATGAATTCCTGAACAGAACAGATAAAAAGTACAATTGGAATTAAGATTGAAAAACAAAAAGAAAGCAGTGAAGAGGGCATCTTACGTTCTTTGCAACTCATGCTGGAAGATGGAGCTCAGAATGGTAAAGTGAAACACCGGGACTGGGTGAGATGACTTAGTCTGCCTTCCTGTTAAGGGCAGAGCCCTGGAAGGACACACTTGGGTGCCATTAGCAGTAGGAGACACCAGTCAAGCACACGGGACGGATGATGGAGATGAACTGTTGTTACGTGGTCAGAACGGATGCAAGGAGACCCTCACCCTGAGCTTGAGAATCCTTTACTTAGTCTTCCTTCCTTTGTGTCTCGTCATACCTGCCCACTGAAGATGTAATCCAGGATCTCTCTCATGACCATCACCGATATCCCTTCAAGTTCAATCTTATAGGTTGATCCATCATCTTTTGGAGGATTATAGTTTAACTTTGTCCTAAAAAAGGGGAAAAAATGTAAAATTTCTATGAAAGAACACATAGGTGTAAGTATTTATGCACTAAATATTCTATAAAGTATATGAGAATTTTAAGTATATGAATCCCACCTAGAAAATTCAGTTTGTTAAAAGTAGATTAATGTATCTTTTTGTAACTTGCAACTCCTAAACATTTGTTACAGGTCTCAGAATGCTAATTCTTAGACAGACAGACAGACAGGCAACCAGAGAACTAAGATCCGTGTGAACAAGGATCTGTACTTCACCTTGGGAACCCTAGGTCTTTCAGCTTATTTTTTCATGTATTTAATTATCCAATTATTTTTAATAATATAACAAGGACCCCTCAAATCTACCAACCAAAACAAAAGCTATGACCCCAACAATAACCTGCTTCTAACCAACGGTCCTCCTCACCAATCCATTCCTCTGCTTCCACATCTAAAGTGACTATTACACTAAATTCTACATCCAGTTTCCCTTGCTTTTTAATTACTGCATCCATGAAATACATATAATACAATGCTATTGTATCCATTCAAAATACAATATATACAAATTTATTATGGTCATCACGAAATATATAATATAAAACATCCATGAAATATGTATAATAGATAAGTAAATAAATGCATATACATAATTTTAAGTTGTTTTTAGTTTTATAAAAGAGTTCACGCTGTCTGTGATCTCTCGGGGCTTTCTTTCCATTTAATATTGTATTGCTAAGAGTCATTCATTTTGCTGCAGAGAACACTAGTTCTTTGTTCTTCCTGCTGTATAATGGTCCACTTCCTGCCGATGGGCCTCCGGGCCATTTCCAGGTTTTGGTATTGTCAACAGCACTGCTGGGACTATTCTTGGACATGTCTCCTTTTGCATTAGGCAAAAGAAATTTCCCTTGGTTGTACTCCTGGGAGTAGAACTTTGCTCAATTATTCTCCAAAGTATGAGATGATACGAAATGACTCTCCAAAGTAGTCAGAGCACTTTACAGCCTCATCTGGTGTACGTGTCGGAGAATCTGTGGGACCACAAACTCTCCGACATTTGAGTCTGCCATTCTGCCTAAGTTCTGACAATCCAGTGAGTGAAATAGGGGGGTTGTGACCTGTAGTTCCCTCACGATCCAGGGGCTGAATCTCTCTTCACGTGTTTGTGGTCACAAGCGTTTCCTTGTGGGTGAAATACATGTCCAGTTCAGGTTTCTTCTTCAGGTTTTTATTGTGTTCACTGTCTTCCTCATATTGAGGTGGAGAAGTTATTTATTATATTCTTGAAATTAATCCTTTGGTGGACTTGACACTTTTCTCAAGGTGATGAACAATTTGAAGAATAACTTTCCAGGGTCCATGCTTTTTGTGTCTTGTTTAAAAACTGGTACTTTACCCAAAGTCTAAAAGACACTCCTAATTCAGCAGGGGAAAGCTAAGACACAGCCTAAATTGCACTTAAGACCCCTGCCTGCCCCAAAAGGATCAGAATTGGTTGTATGGAGAAATTGTGGAACAAGGAGTAAAAGATGAGCTAAAAACAGAAAAGTGGACGGACAAAGTCTTGAGAAACAGTCGACTTCCCAGGTCCCTCTTCCACATGTACACAACTGTCCTACGCTCTCCCCAGCTACATGGGGAGATAAGGGATTTATATTCTGAAGTATAAATGCAGGTGGGTCTCTCTGGGCAGGGCAATGTCAGGCACATTTGAGGGTAGGTTGCACTGTGTCAAAAACTGGGTTAATAGAGTGTTTACATACTGAATGCTGAGACTATTAGTCTTTTTTCTCAATTCTGCTCCCCAAATGCTGAAAGCCAGACCTACATCCTCCATGCAAAAAAGATTCCTTGAAGGATTTGCTTGGCCCCAAAGGAAAAGACCCGCAGAAAATGACCTGGCTTCATCCTGCAACGGTAAAACCCATAGTCGTAAGCCTAACTTCCAGGCCCTGAGCTGCTGATACGTTTTGGAGCAGCACTTCTGAAACTCCTTCATGGCACAGAAACCAAAACCAACAGAAAAAAGAAAGCTTGGAGGAAGCAAAGACTATGCAAAATGAAAAGTCAAGGAGAAAAGAAATCCTCTCATGACTATTCAGAGAGAAGAGAGGGTACTGTGCTCATGAAACAGGAATTGGATGTGGTAAAATAGGGACATTCAGGGGCTAACAATACAATTTTAAGGACTGTGAAAAGTTTAATGTTAAAATAAAAAGCTGTATAAACTTCTCGGAAAAGCAAAAAGACAAAGGTAGCAAATAGGAAGACAGGTTAAGAAAATGAAAAGATCAGTCCACAAGGCTGACGGCCCGAGAACAGAGAACCATGCACAACCGAGAATCATGCAAAAAAGAGAACATTCTCAAACAAGTGCTCAAAACAGCCCCCACCCTTAGTTATTGTCCATGTGTCCTTTATACTTGTTCATGTGAGTCCATCCCCTTTTCCCCTATGATTCTCTCCCCTCTCTCCTCTGGACACTGTCAGCCTGTTCCGTATTTGAGTGTCATTGGTCATATTCTGCTTGCTTGTTTGTTTTGTTGTTTAGATTCCTGTTAATGGTGATATCATATGGTATTTGTCTTTCACTGCCTGACTTATTTTGCTCAGCATAATGCTTTCCAGTTCCATCCATGATGTTGCAAAGGGTAGTAGTTCCTTCTTCCTTTCTGCAGCATAGAATTCCATTGTGTAAATGTACCATAGCTTTTTGACCCAGTCATTTTACCGATGGGCATCTAGGTTGCTTCGAACTCTTGGCTATTGTAAATTGTGCTGCTATGAACATCGGGGTGCATAGGTTCTTTTGGATTGGTGCTTCAGAGTTCTTAGGATATCCTCCTAAGAGTGGAATTGCTGGATCAAAAGGCACATTCATTTTTAGTTTTCTTAGAAAATTCCATACTGTTTTCCATAGTGGTTGTACCAGTCTGCAATCCCACCAACAGTGAACTAGGGTCCCCTTTTCCCCACAACCTCTCTATCACTTGTTGCTTGTTTCTTTGTTTATGATGGCCATTCTGACTGGTGTAAAGTGGTATCTCATTGTGGTTTTAATTTGCATCTCTCTGATAGCTAGCGATATCGCATCATGTAGTATTTTGGCAGCACATATGTCTTCCAGTAATGTTTCACTCAGGATGACACAACTATCTGTACTCTTCAGCCACTGTGCCGGTGATGAGAAATCGGTACGTTGATGGATTCTCAGATCCAACTTCACCCTTTTCGCATGCTCTGAGAAAATGGACCTGAGCCTTTTAGAAGAATTACCCTCTGTCAACTGGCAGAATGTGAAGGTTTTCAGTAGAGGGCGTTGGAGAGACACTGCAGGAGGACAGAGTTCCGCTCCCTGGTTCTGGTACAGCACTTGGCAGGCTCCTGCGGTGCACAGCTGCCAGCGGCCCCCAGCAGTTTTCCCCAGATTCTCTTCCTGGCAGTGTTGTAGGAGAGTGTTTCTGGTGAGATGCCGCTCCAGCAACAGCCTTCCCAGGCACCTCACAGGGCAGACTCCAGAGGGCTGGTTTGAAGGGCGGCTTCTCTGCCATGCTGAGCCACAGCTGTGCTCTGCCCAAGCAAGTTTAGATCTCAGCCCTGGGGGTGGTGGCTGCTTCTTATATCACCAATGCCTGTACTTTTTAGAGTTTTCTTCACTTGTTATTAGCCAACCCCTCATTACTCCAATCTCCTGTCATATTTAATAATTCTTTCTATTAAACTTTCTTTGTTCTAGTTACTGTGTGGTTTAAAGGCTCCAAAATGTGTTCAGAGACAGGGGCCTTAACCCAGAATTAGAGTTGTTCTTATCTTAAAGTAATTCATGTTCAACAAGAGCTGGCTGCGCCTGTGTGGGCTGTGGGCTGTGGACAGTGGTGGGAGGTGGGTGACTGAGCTGGAAGGCAAAGTGGTTACAAGGAGACCATTCACTGTTGTCCCTTTCTATGTTTGAATCATGGGACTACAGTGGTTTGTGTTTTTTAAAGACAACTATACTGTCATTGTTTTTACAATGGAAAAGGATCGCTTTTAATTATTTTTTTAGAGAGGGGGAAGGGAGGGAGGGAGAAAGGGTGAGAAACATCAGTGTGGGAGAGAAACATTGACTGGTTACCTCATGCATGCCCCCAACTGGTGACTTGGCCCACAACCCAGGCATGTGCTCTGACCAGGAATTGAACCAGTGACCTTTAGGTTCACTGCCCAACACTCAATCCACTGAGCCACACCAGCCAGGACTGAAAAGGATCCCTTTTAAAGAGTATAGCTTTCTCTGAGCAGGTGGCAGAGTGTAAGACAATGGCTAAGAGGACAGAAAGAGAGACTCCTTTTAATCTGAGAACTGACCATTTCACATTTCTATAAAACCTGATCCTTTTCGAAGCTCATGAAAACTCAGACCCTTACTCCGGCTCTCTCAAACGTTTCCATGTTCCTACCCTGCTTTGGACCCCCACACCTATACCATCTGTGCACATCTGATCCTTACCCACCTTCTAAAGACTGGGGGGAGGGGGGATGGGTGCACCGGCCCTCACAGCTGAAAATCTGCATATGACTTTTGAACCTCCCAAAGGTTAATAAGTAATAGCCTACTGTCAACAGGAAGCCTTACCAGTAAAAAAAGTCAATTAACATACATTTGGTATATCTTATGAATTATACATTATATCTGTGAGAAAATAAAATCACAAGGAAGCAAGAATACACGTACAGCACTGTGTGTATTTATTTAAGAAAAACCCACGGGCAGCGGACCCATGCAGGTCAAACACGCACTGTTCAAGGGTCAGCTGCAATTCAGGTTTTCCACGCCACTCTACTGAGTCAGAGGTGGCACCTTCGCCCTCACCTCCCTGCAGGTAAAAATCATTTCTCCTCCTATAAATTCCCCAGCAGGAGATATGGATTCCTCATTTTTTATCGTGGTGTATATGTAAATATCCCCTTTTCTACCTCCTTCACGGAGCTTTCAGCTCCTTGAGGCCAGAGTCCTCTTTATCACTGTAACCCTATAACCTAGCCTGGAGGTTTACAAAGAACAGATGCTCAGTAATTATTTGTAAAACTTGTTTTTGAATTGACAGCAGTCTTGAAATATTTGCAGTGCTGTCACATGAGACGTTCTCTCCGCACGACCTCAAGTACAGTGAAGAGAACTGGAATCAGTATGAGGAAGCACTTTCTAGCGATTTCATCTGTCCAACACCGAAAAGACTGAAGCACAGTGTCTCACACTGTAAGGTTCACACGACTCATCTTGGGATCTTGTCATATGCAGGTTCTGACTCAGGAGCTCTGTGGCTGGGGCCAGGGTGTTTGCATCTGTAACAGGCTTTCAGATGATGCAGAAGCTGCTGGTCTACGTATCACTCTGAGAAGCGTGGGGTTAATCCATGCTCCTCCAATTATCCATGGTATGTTTTTGTGTTTCTAAGCCTTCCCAGATGAATACTTTGAAAGTTGCTAAGAGAGCAGATCTTAAAAGTTCTCATCACCAGAAAAAAAAAATGTAACTGAGTGTGGTGACGGGTGTTAACTTGACTCACTGGTGCTCATTGCCCTGTAGACACAAACATCAAATCATTACGTTGTATATCTGAAACTAACATAATGCTATATGTCTATTATACCTCAATTAAAATGACTTATTAGAAAAATGAAATTAAAAAGACAAAATACAGGCTTCAATTATTTTATTAGATTCAAAAGACACAAAATTACTCTGTCAAATCGCTACAAGAGTTTCTGAACTCCTACTTCCAATGTGTGTATATACATGATCGTGGACAAGTAAGAATTCACAAACCACCCATCCGCAGATGACATCTTAGTAGGCTGGCCGACCATCTGTCCGTCAAGAAGAGAGTGAAAGTTGGTCTGAGTCACTCAGATCTGTTGTGCAAGAGTCCTGGGTCACACCTGTTGTTATTCACAGGCACTTCTTTCACTTCTTAGTCACCTTCCCTTTCTCATTTAGTGACCTCATAAACCTGGTGCACCCTTTGGCTGCATTTTTCCAGCCCCCTAACTAAATCTCCATATCCCTCTTGTTTTTGTTCCATTCTCACATTTCTTTTCTTCAGTGAACACTCAAGAACACATGCTGGTTCTTCTTTCAAAACCTATCAATTAACTATCCTTAGCATCAGTCTTGCCCACCACCTTCTCTCCGTAGCTTTCCCCTTTTCATCTAGAATGTCCTCATCTCACACATCATCTCCACCTCCACTGACAGATATAACTGAGAATTTGATGAACTGAACTTAAAGTGAATGAATTTTTTTAAAAAGCTAAGCTGAAGGATTAATAACTGATAGTTTTGTTTCTAAAGTTAGCCCATATACAACAGCAGGTACCAGTAAATCAATTGTTCTTTTCTGTTTTCTTCCTCTGTCCCAGGAGGCTGTAAGGTCATATGTAGCCGTCACAATATCTTTGTTCTTACTAGTATATGATTGTCAATTTACAAACTCTCTCCTAGAAAATGCAGCAATCTTAAACTATCACTTTGAGAATTTCATAACACTCTTTGAAAAAACTAGAAATAATTGGGAGTGTGATAAAATGGGGCCTCGGGTATTTAGATATAAATACCCATGCCTATCACATTCTTCCCCAGTTTTCTGTTTCTAGGGCAAGACATTGCTCCTCTCTGCCCGTTTTCTCATTTGTAAAAGGAGGAGGTTGAATGAGGTGATTTGGGAGCTCCCCCTGCCATGTGCATTTCTAGACTAACCTGCTGAAACAGGACACAGACCTATTGCAGGGGCTCTGCTCCGGAGACGCATCCTGTTGGGTCCTAGAGGCCAGCGTGCAGCCATCTCCATGTTATCTAGGGCCTATGCCTTCTTTTTTTTTTTAATGTATTTTTCTTTTTTTTAAAGATTTTATTTATTTACTTTTAGAAGGGAAGGGAAGGAGAAAAGGAGAGAAATATCAATGTATGGTTGCTTCTCATGTGTCCCCTGCTGGGAACTGGCCCCTGCTGGGAACTGGCCTGCAACCCAGGCATGTGCCCTGACTGGGAATTGAACCGCAATCCTCTGCTTTGCAGGCCCAATCCACTCAGTGCTCAATCCACTGAGCTAAACCAGCCAGGGCGCCTATGCCTTTTTAAAAATATATATATTTTATTGATTATGCCATTACGGTTGTCCTATCCCCCCTTCACACCCCTCCCCCACCATTCCCCCCCCCCCCGCCCCGGTCTTTAGTTTATGTCCACGTGTCTCAAGCTCTTTAGATTCTATATTTCCTCTACTATTCTTGCCCTCCTCCGTCTATTTTCTACCCACCACCTATGCTACTTATTCTCTATACCATTTTCCCCTCTCTCCTCCTCCCACTCCCCTGTTGTTAACCCTCCACGTGATCTTCATTTCTATGGTTCTGCTCCTGATCTAGCTGTCCTCTTAGTTTGCTTTTACCTTAGGTGTGGTTGCTAATAACTGTGAGTTTGCTGTCCTTTCACTGTTCATATTTTTCATCTTCTTTTTCTTAGATAAATCCTTTTAACATTTCATATAATAAGGGCTTGGTGATGATGAACTCCTTGAATGTGACCTTATCTGAGAAGAACTTTGCATCTGTCCTTTCATTCTAAATGAAAGCTTTGCTGGATAGAGCAATCTTGGATATAGGTCTTTGGATTTCATGACTTGGAATACTTCTTTCCAGCCCCTTCTTGCCTGTAAGGTGTCTTTTGAGAAATCAGCTGACAGTCTGACAGGAACTCCTTTGTAGGTGACTGTCCCCTTATCTCTTGCTGCTTCTAGAATGCTCTCCATTTTAATCTTGGCTAATGTAATTATGATGTGCTTTGGTGTGTTCCTTCTTGGGTCCAACTTCTTTGGGACTCTCTGAGCTTCCTGGATTTCCTGGAAGTCTGTTTCCTTTGCCAGACTGGGGAAGTTCTCCTTTATTATTTGTTCAAATAAGTTTTCCACTCATGGCTCTTCCTCCTTCCCTTCTTCCTCCTTCCCTTCTGGTACCCCTCTAATTCAGATGCTGGAACATTTAAAGATGTCCTGGAGGTTCCTAAGCCTCTCCTCATTTTTTTGAATTCTTGTTTCTTCATTCTTTTCTGTTTGGTCATTTCTTCCTTCCTTCTGGTCCACTCCTTTGATGAGAGTCCCATTCTTCTTTCCATCACTATTGGTTTCCTGTGCATTTCCCTTCATTTCGATTAGTTTAGCCTTCATATGTTCCTCTAATTTGTGACTAAAATCAACCAGTTCTGTGAGCATCCTGATCACCCATATTTCGAACTGTGCATCTGAAAGATTGGCTATTTCTTGGTCGCTTAGGATTATAGGCTCTGGGGCTTTGAGCTGTTCTTGAGCCATAATGTTTTGGTCTGTTCACACCTGTTATGTATGAGTGGCGGAGCCTTAGGTGTTCACCAGGGCAGAGCAACCCAGTTGCTGGGTTGTGATGCTGTATGTGGGGGCGGGGTCAGAGAGGGAAAAAATGGCACTTTGCTCTGCTCTCTCTCAGATTTCTGTCCCCTCTGCAGCTTCCCACAAGCAAATTGAGCCCTTCTGGTACAGGTTCCTGGGTGTGTGGGCTTGTGTACCCTCCAGGACCCTATGGGTCTCTCCAACGAACTCTCTGTGAGCCTGGGAGCCTCTCCTGGCACCCCAACCCTGAAAGTCTTTCCAGTTGGTGCTTTCAGGCTCTAATTCCTGTTGCTGGGGCCCTAGCCTGCAGGGTCTGTCTCACTGTTCACTCCTTTGCCTGGTTTATCTGTGCGCGAATCTGTGACCGCAGCCAACCAGCCGCCCTGTGCCCTCACTGGGTCTGCCCGTTGCCACCCCACGCCTGAGATCCGCCAACCGCCGCCGCCTACGCTCCTGAGTCGGTACCGAACGGTCTTTCCTGCCCCACCCCGCTCTGCCACTGATTCCGCCCCTCTTATTGGTCTGGCTGAATGGTTTGTTGTTGTCGGACTTCCATACAGTTCAATTTTCTGCGTTTTTGTTACTAAAACTTCGTTGTCTTTAAACTTAGTTGTGCGAGGAGGCACAGTGTTTCCACCTATGCCTCCATCTTGGCCAGAAGTTTCGGCCTATGCCTTCTATGGATCACGTGGTGTAAGTTTATTTTTCCTCTAATCACTTATCCTCTGGGCAAGTATTTTCTATTAGAGTTGAACAGAAGTGAAATAAAATCTTTTTTTTCCTTGACAACACTAAAAAGAGGTTTTATAAGAAGAAAGTTGTAGGCTACTAGCTAATAAAGAAGCTGGTATTCAAAATTTTACATCCGTGAATGAGGTCGACAACTTTTAAACAAGTATAATGGAGCCAAAGTACTCTGTTGGTTTTTTTGTATACATAGTCCTCTTATTACTGGCTTCTAATTGCTGAAAAAGTTCAATGTGTCTGAATGCCAAACAAACAACAGAGATAATTGGTTCTCCTCTTCCAAGAATCATTTTCAACACTACTGAATTGGATTCGATTTAACAGTGAGAAAGAATAAGTCTAAGTGACTTTTCTTCCCCTCTGATGCAAAAGCTAGTCTCCAATAAAAGCAAGGAAACATAATCAAACAGAATGCAAGAGAATGTAATGTTCAAGAAGTCAAGATTTACAGAAACTCTGGGGTGATTCACGGTATTACTCATACAGTTTCAAATGATTCCTATCACCTCAGACTGTGTAGCTTCTAAGAGCTGGCTCACTAGGATGTGTGCAGAGGGGCTCGGGCCCACCGCCCCATTTGCCCACTCAGGCCAAACTAACAATTTGATTTCATGTGGGGAGTCTGTTTCACAGATGCCCCTGCCCGCCTCGTCTTTGTGAGCAGGAAGAAAACCACATCAAAAGAGGATCTTGAGGGCAGAGGATTGTTGGGGCAGTGACACTACTGTGTATGATAATATAACGGTGGCCACATGTCATTATACATTTATCCGAACCCACCAATGTACACCACCAAGGGTGGGACCCTGAGGTAATCTATGAACTTTGGGTGAGGGATGTGTCAGTGCGTATCTATCAGCTGCAACAAAGGTACTCCTCTGATGGGAAGGTTGGTAATGGGGGAGGCTACGCATGGGAGGGCAGGGGTACATGGGAAATCTCTGTGCCTTCCTTTCAATTTTGCTGTGGACCTAAAAATGAAGTTCGTTTTAAAAAATGTATTTCTTTAAGTCCCCCTTCAACTTAACAAAATATAAATTTGCTTGTAGTATTTCTAACAGACGGCATCCTCTCATAACAAGGCTTTTTATGGTCTGCTTTTCCATCTATCTCATAGTTCCTGCCACCCAAGAAATCCATCTGCCTGGAAGAGTATTTACACGGACGTCTGAGACATGGTCAGGAGTCCCAGAGGGAGGCCTAAGCAAGCCCCTAGGCACGTGGTGGGACAAGAATCAGGTGTCACAGACTGACTTCCAGGTAAGCTTCCCTCCCACAGCACCTTGATCTACAGGAGCTAACCAATCATTGAGGCAACCCTCCTACAGGACCAACCAATGTCAGGGGAGCAGCAAGAAGATGAAACCATAAGAAAGCACAGGTATGATGCTGCGGGACCCATCTGCCATGGCTACCAGCCTACTACTGGTACACTTAGGCCAGGAGGTGGCCAAAAAAATAATAAAACTGGGCCATGTTCCTCCTATTATGACTCTACAGTTACAGAAGAGTTGAACTTTACTACAGGAGCGCCATGCTAATAAAAACTCAATAATATTGCTTTTCCTTCAAAATTATCTCCTTTAATTTTCCTCTATCTCCAATTCTTTCTATCTGGAGAGATTATGGCTTTTACTTCTTTACCATCAAAATGTTTTCCTCATATAGATCCTGCAATGCCTATTAAGTTTAATGGGTATTTTTAATCATATTTTATTGATTAGGTTATTACAGTTGTCCTGATTCTCCCCCCTTTGCCCTCGCTCCAAGCAGCACTCCCCACTCCCTCAGTCAATCCCCCCACCATTGTTCATGTCCATGGGTCATGCTATAAGTTCTTTGGCGACTCCATTTCCTATACTGTACTTTACATTCCCATGGCTAGTCTACAACTACCTATTTGTATGGGACTTTATTGTTTTTTTTTGTTTGTTTGTTTTACCTATTTGTCCTTCTTAATCCCCTCACCTCTTCACCCATTCCCCTTCACCCCCTCCCATCTAGCAACCATCAAAAACGCTTTCTGTATCCATGATTCTATCTCTCTTTTTCTTGTTTGCTTAGTTTCTCCCCCCCCCCCAAAGATTTATTTATTTATTTATCTTTGGAGGGGACGGGAAGGAGAGAGGGAGAGAAACATCAATGTATGGTTGCCTTTCATGCGTCCCCTGCTGAGAACTAGCCTACAACCCAGGCACGTGCCCTGACTAGGAATCAAACCATGATCCTTTGGTTCACAGGCCTGCACTGAATCCACTGAGCTACACCAGCCAGGGCTTAGTTTGCTTTTAGATTCAACTGTTGATAGATTTGTGTATTTTGTCATTTTATTGTTCACAGTTTTGATCTTCTTTTTCTTAAGTCCCTTTAACATGCATATAATAATGGTTTGGTGGTGATGAAATCTTTTAGTTTTTTCATGTTTGGGAAGCTCTTCTTCTGCTTTTCAATTCAAAATGATAGCTTTGCTGGGTAGAGCAATCTTGGCTGCAGGTCCCTGCTTTTCCTGACTTTGAATACTTCTTGCTAATCCCTTCTAGCCCGCAAAGTGTCTTTTGAGAAGTCAGCTGAAAGACTTATGGGAACTTCCTTGTAGGTAACTAACTGCTTTTCTCTTGCTGCTGGTTAAGATTCTCTCTTTGTCTTTAACCTTTGGCATTTTAATTATGATGTGTCTTGGAGTGGGCCTCTTTGCATCCATCTTATTTGGGATTCTCTGTGCTTCCTGGACTTGCATGTCTATTTCCTTCACCAAATCAGGGAAGTGTTCTTTCATTATTTTTTTCAAATAGCTTTCCAATTTCTTATTTTCTCTTTTCCTGCTGGTACCCCTATGATGTGAATGTTGGATCAGTTGAAGTTGTTGCAGAGGCTGGTTATATTATCCTCTTTTATTTGGGATTCTCTTTTCTTGTTGTTGTACTGATTGGTTGTTTTTTGCTTCCTTATGTTCCAAATCATTGATGTGATTCCCAGCTTCATCCATTCTACTGTTGTTTCCCTGTAAATTGTCCTTTACTTTAATTAGTGTACCCTTTGTTTCTGATGGGGTCTTTTGAATGCTGCTGAGGTCCTCACCAAGTTCCTTGATCATCCTTAAAACCAGAGTTTTGAGCTCTGCACCCAATAGGTTGCTTATCTCCATCTCAGTTAGTTCTTTTTCTGAAGTTTCGACCTGTTCTTTCATTTGGGCCATGTTTCTTTGTCTCTTAATTTTGGCAGCTTCCCTATGTTTGTTTCTATGTATTAGGTAGAGAGGCTTTGACTCCCTGTCTTGGTAGTGTGGCCTAATGCAGTAGGTGTCCTGTAGGGTTCAGTGGCACAGGCTCCACCATCCCTGGTGCTGGGTACTCGAGGTGTGCCCTTCATGTGGGCTGAGTGTATCACCTCTCGTAGTTGAGCCTTGATTGCTGCGGGCAGGCCTATAGGAGGAATTTACCAAGACCAGTCAGCTGTAAGGACTGGCTGTGACCACTGACTACTAACCTCCTCCCTCTGTGGAGGATCGGCTGTGCAGGGGCAGGGTGGTGGTGCTCTGAAGTGCTCTGTAGCTGTCCACTGGGTGTGCTGGCCCTGGGGTTTCCTGGGTGGTACAGGCCAAGGTCAGCCCCCACCTGTGTTTTACCCAAGGCCATCCAGCCTGAGCTATAAAGCAATCTGAGATGGCTGCCGGTTGTGCTGGACTTGGAGATTCCCAGGCAAAGCCGAGCTGTGAATCTAGGCTGGCTGGTGCTAGTGCTGGGCCGGGAACTCACTGAGGCCAGCTGTTACACGTTTGATAGGCTTTAGGAAAATGTGAAGCATGAGCCAAGACCTACCCTTCATACAGAAAAGTAGCTTGGGTGGGCCTGTAAATTGGGGTGGGCAGAGTCTCTGGGGATCTACAAGGTAGGTCAAACAGTGTTATCCTGGTTGATGGAGTCTCAGATATAGAACCAGCTTGCTGGCTCTGTGGGGCGGAGAGTTTAGAAAAGGGACTATGGCCTCTGCTCACCTTGATGCCAGACACTTCAGTTTCTCCCTATATACCACTGGTGCCTTTAAAGCTGCTACCCCGGTGCTGGAGCACACTGGGAGGTCCACACTGTGGGGTGCTACTTTCCCACAGCACCCAGGTCCAGGGTGTGCTGTGCAGTCAGCAATTCAAGAACTGAATGTCAAACGCTCCCCTACTGCAAAGCCACCCAAATGTCCACAATGCACTAATCCACCTCTGTGCTGAGGCCAGCTGGACCCTAAGGCTGGGTGCTGAGGTTTGTGGTTTGTGAATAAGCCTTGTTGTCCAGTGTGTCATCTTACTGGCTTTGCTGCCCTCTACTCACCATCACTGGCGCACTGCACAGGGAAGTTAGGAATGATCAAGTGAGGGAAAATGCAAAGATTAGGGAAGGTTTCTAGAAAGTCCAGGCTTTACTGTCTGTCCAGGTGTCACTCCCCTCATGGTAATGAAGCTGAGGTAGAGCCGCTTCACCACGGAGGGTGCAGAGTCAACTCCAGAGGCCACAGCCCTATCCTCCCTGACTGCGCGACACAAAAGGGTTCATAAGGAGGCTTCCATTTTCCTCTCGGTATCACATCATCATCATTCCAAAGATGAAATACAGCACCTCGCATTTCGATCCGCTCTGAGGAACCATGTCCAAATACATCAATACCTGGAAGGAATGTGAGAACAGAATGCGTATCTTCCAGAGTCACGTGATTTGAACAAAGGAGGAACTTATCTGAGGGAAGATAATGTTTTCTACTTAAGAGAGAACATGGAAAATGCTAACTACATACTAAACAGGTAGAATTTAAGGAAACTTCTATAGTTTGTGGGGGGGCGGCAGGAAGGGAGGGAGGAAAGGAAGGATCTACAGAATATCACAGGGACTGTGGGTATGCACACCTACAGGTGACATTAATTACACCTGGGGGTGGCATGGCAATCCCTGGAGGGAAAGAGACAAAGTGTGACCAAACCAATACAAACCATGGTGTCAGTCAAATGACTTTGTTTTGTACAGTGAGTCCCTTCACTGTTCCAGGTACAACATCAAGTACTAGAGATGGACTCAGAAACTGGATCTCAGCCAGTGGTCCCCACCCTTTAGGAACTGACCATCCACCACTTCTAACCACAGGCTTCAGGTCAGCGAGAGGAGCTGATGCAGCTATTTCCAGTAGCATTACGTTCCGTGACCTAGTGTCTCCACGTTCCACAATAAATCTTTTGTCCCAGTCTGCTGAAAGCTTACTCCTCCCCGCATTGTCTCCGTCTTAGGAAATGCTGCTGTTTTCGGTCCAGCTGCTTAAGCTTAAAATGTAGTTCAATTAACAAACAACAGAAGGAATGGCTGAGTTTCAAAGTGCAAGTGGGTGCTAAAACTACCAAGTGCAAGCTGATGGGGAGTGGAACACAGACACGCTTCACAGACACTGCGGTTTTCTACAAAGACAAGGTTAAGGCCTCCACCAGCAACAGGACTACGATGATGGTTAGCAACTCTCAGCAAAAAATTACTTTTAATCAAGGCACATACATTATTTTAGATACAATGCTATCGCACACTCCTAGACTACAGTCTACTGTAAACACAACTTTAATACGCACCGGGAAAGCAAAAACATCTATGTGACCCGCACTGTCGAGGTTCTCACCAGACCTCAATTCCTCTGAGGTATGTGTGTTTTCACACAACCTTGAAGTATCGCCCCATAACATGCTCATTAATTACGAAGAGAAAAATAGTGGGTTAACCTGGTGAACGCAATCTTTACCCACGCAATCAAATTAACGTTACCAATGTTGGGACGAAATAACATCATGGGCCCCTGAGGAAGACACCATTTCACTCCCGTGGGATTCTTACTGAAAATGCACACATAACCACAATGCAATTGTAAGAAATGAAACACACCCAGTTGAGGGACACTTTGCAAAGTAACTGACCAAGACTCGGCAAAGTGCCAAGGCTGTGAAAGACTCGGGAAGATGGAAGGAACGTCACAGACTACAGGAGAGCAAGGGGACATGACAAGTGAACCACTGCGAACTGTGACGCAGGTGCTATGCTAAGTACAAGGGAGGCAAAAAGCCAGCTCCCCGGGGAGAGCTGGCGGAGCAGGCAGCATGGAGGTGGCACCTGCCCTGGCTCTCAGCCGAGTACCTGGCAGGCACACTTCCAGTATTTACAGTGCCCCAGCAAGGCGGGCAGCAAAGGCATAGAAGTGAGGGGCAGCACATCCAAGGGACGACAGAACACACGTCATTTAGGAGAGCTAGAGAGGAGAGCGGAGCAACGCGCACGCGGGGAGGCGGGAGGGCGGCCTCCTGCAGGACCTCACTGTGAGGGACGCACCGCTGCTCACACAGAGTTTCTTCTTAATCTTTTTATTCTGAAATAACTTTAGACTTACACAAAAGTTTTAAGGAATTATACAGTTCCTGTATACACTTATCTAGCTTCTACCAATATTAATACCTTAAAGAATCTTAAACAGTATGGTTATCAAAACGAAGAGATATGATTGGTGCAATACTATTAAATAAACTATGGACTTTATTCAAATTTCATCGGTTTGCCCCATGATTTCCTTTCTCTGCTCTGGGATCCAACATTGAGTTCCCAACTGCTGTCAGCTGTGCGTCTCTGAGATGTGACAGTCCCTCGCTCTTTCCTCATCTTTCAAGACCTTGACACTTTGGTGGGTACTGGTCAATTATTTTGTCCCTCGGCTTGGGTTTGTTTAATGTCTTACGATTAGACTGGGCTGATGCATTTGGGCAGAAACATACACGTCACACCAGGGAGACTGTGATGTCAATGTGTGTTATTACTGGCAATGTTCAGCTTGGCCATGTGGCCATGGTGATGACCGTGGGGTTTCTCCGAGCCAAAGTCAGACTTGCCCGGTCCCCTCTGTCACAGATAAACAACATATGGGGAGAGATCATCTGAGAATATACAAATACCCTTTCTTTCTTCACACTCTGCTAGCTAGTTCTAGTGCCCACTAGTGGATCTCACCTGCAACGACCATGTGCTCTGGTGTTCAAAGAGTAGTTCTCTCATTCCCGCTATATTTATTCATCAAAATTCTTCCATAAAGAAGAGCTATCTCTTCAACCCCATGTATTTCTTTATTCGTCCTCCATTTATTCATCCCTAAACACGTGAATGTTTATTTTACTCTATGGATTATAATGCAATATTACACTGATACTCATTTTCTCACTCAAATTATTTTAAGTTTGGCCACTGAAAGTTCAGACTGGCTCCTATGTCCTTTCAAAAAGCCTCAATCTTCTTTAAAGCATCTCCTTACTTTCTGGCATAAACACTCCAGGCTCATGGTCTATTTTCCCTATCCCAGTGCCTAAGTCAACCACATCTTCAAAGGCAGAGTTTTAAACACAATCTAATTGCATTCCGGGAACATCATTCCGGCAGCAGCAGTGCGGAACTGAGCATGGAGGCAGACAGACCAGAGGGAGAGCCTGCCGTCATTCTGAACCAACAAAAGTTGGGACGCGAGCAGTGGCAATGGCGAAGAGCACACACAGATTCCAGAGAGCTGAGAGGCTGAATGGCAGGTCTCAGCACCAACGAGATGCTGAGGAGTGAAGGAGGAGGTGGCATCCCTGAGGACTCCATGTTTCCTCTGGGGATTCTGGTAGCACATTGCATCCTGCACAGTAAATGGACAACCCCTGGCGGGCAGAGGGCACTGGGCCTGCCCGGGGTCAGGTGGCCATGCAGCAGGATATGTAGGCCAGGGGCTCAAGAGACAGAACGAGGCAGAGGCAGCTTTGGGGTGTATGAGATTGTCATGGAGCGAATAGAGGGGAGGACAGCATTTTGTGCCACATCGAGGACAGGGACAGACAGGGAGGAGCGCCAGAAAAGCAGGCTGTAGGAGGAACGGGTCAAAGGGTGTCGGAGAAGCCGGCAGAAAGTGAATGTCAAGACAATGACCAAGAGTGTCAAATACAGCACACAAGTCCAGTAAGATAAAACACTTAAACGCTTTCAGTTGGTTTGGTGATTATATTTAGCAAACTTTTAAAGAACAGTTTTAATGGAGTGGTAAGTTAGGAATCTAACTGCAGAGTGAAGGGATGAACAGAAAGTGAGACTGTGGACAAGATAAACATGCTTCTTTCAAGAATTTTGCTCGCAAAGGAAAGAAAATCACAGAAGACACAGAGTTTGTTTGCTTTTAACAGGTGCGTTCCTTCAACATTTGCACATTTCCTATATGCTGGGCACTGGAGAAGACTTAAGCATACTTTTATGCTACAGGAAAAGGAGCCAGAAGAGAAAGGGGGAAATGCAGGAAAAGAACGAGGATGTATGATAGAACAACATCCTAGGAGAAAAAGGAGAAACGGGGGAGGGAGCGCTGGAGAGGGAGGGCCAGGAAGGACTGGCCTTGACTGCCCGCCCCTTCCTGCTCCGCAGAAGGCCGGCATGCGGATCCGCACGTGACATTTCAATGACATCGAAGCTGATCTTCAGAGTTAAAGTCTTCTATCCCATTTCTTTAAATCTAACACTCCGGATCAGGGGTGGACAAACTACAACCCACAGCCTGTGTTTGTATGACCTTTGAGCTAAAAACGGTTTTTATATTTGTAAAAGGTTAAAACAAAAACAAAGAACATCTGATGTAGACCACGTGCAGCCTGGAAAGCCTAAAATATGCCTGAACCTTTACCGAACAAGTCTGACAGATCCCACTCTAAATGTTTTTACAACAGCAAACACACATTTTAAAATCCAGTCTAACAGATGTGCAAAATAATAACAACAACTTTGGGAAGTCACTTGCAAAAGTGACAAGGCAATGGTGACAGACCTGAGAAAAAACATCAGCTACACATCGCCAATTCCAGATTTTCTACTCAGGTATGGTTTTCCAGATACCATTTATCTTTTTATAGCCTTTACATGACAAAGCATCTTCCCAGACAATAATCAGTTCCATATAACAATAACAAATCTGTTCCTAGCTCCAGAAACAGATATACCTGGGACACGCCTTCCAAAGTCAGTTATTGGCACCCACAAAAACACAAAGAAAAGAAAGCTCCAAAGTTTTTTTCTAATTTGTTTCAGAAGAAAAGAGAACTGGAAATTAAAATGTCAAATCAGGGAATGATGAAGCAAATTATATGGAACAGCAATATGATGTAATAACAAATAGCCACTAAAAATGATTATGGGCATTATATTGAGACATGAGAGGGCTATGAAATGGCTTCAAGTGAAAAAATGAGCCATAAATAATGTGACTATAGATCACAACTGTAATGATACATTGAGTACCCTGTTCAGAACCAAAAATTAATTTAGGGTGACATAAATAATTAAGCTCTCCTGTGATTTTCCATAAATTTTTTGTGTAAAAAAAAAGAGATTCTTAAAATTTAAATCCAGTTCTTGTCATTTTTAAAATAAAGCAGTCAATAAAGTTTATGTCTTAAAAGACAAGGTCTGAAAATGAATGTTAAAAATTTTTAAAGAAGTTCAAAGACAGAACCATGATGCAGCAACTTGTGAAGCAAAAAATTCTTCTGCAATGAAACAAGCCCGGTTCCTCGTTCTGGTCACACCCTGACCTTTTGGAAACACACACATGAAAGAAAGATGTGCCTCAACCTGTCACACAGTTCCAGATTTTCTACTCAAGTATGACTTTTCAGATGCTATTCAAACGAGGCTCCTTCCATAGCCTTGAGACCCCATGCAAATGGGCATCTCGGGAGTAGGTGCGGGGACTCTTACAAGGCTTCTCTCTCTACTTACAAACTGCCCTGTACAAACAGCAGTAAATACTACAGAAGTCCCATACTTCAGAAGTAGGTCCACTCACTTTCCATTCTCTCCTTCCCAATGTAGAGTTAGAAGAAAGGTTTAGGCTTTTTTTGAAGGCAGAGAAAGTGGACCTCCTGAATAAATTCACAAAGTGAGCACTTCATATGAAATTATTGTTGCCTTTAAATTCATCCTTTCAAAGTAGCTCAGAGCAAAGTATTAAGTGAAGGTTAGGAAACTTATCTCTTTTTTCTTTTTAAAGGAAAGTAGTAGGGAAAATAAAACCCCAAGATGAAAAAACAACAAAAAGACCGCTGGAACACACCCCCTTTCAGTTCCCTTTAATAAACGGGAGCAGCACTGCCTCAGCTGCACTTCAGCATCTCTAAACCTAATCCTAAAACCACCTTTTTGCTTCTGGCACCTCCTTAATTTATAATCTACTGTTATAAACTCCAAACAACCTGAAGCTGAAAGATGCCTTTCAAAGTGTTGTCAAGGGAACGAATGCTCCCCAACAAATTCTTTAGTCGTGCTGTAACAAAAGCTCTCTCACTGGAGCTACCACTTCTGAATAAAGAATTTGGTTCTTCTTCTCCCAGAGCTCTTGGCACCAGAACTGGACTCTGTTGGAGCAGACCATGCCATCTAAAACAGTCCAAAAGTGAAAATTCTCTGGTAGGTGTAACTGTTGTTAGGTGGTTTATTTTATCCCTCTTCCCCAGCCCTCAATACATAGTCAGCTACAGAGTAAAATGTTGTAGCAAAAAGACCGATCCTATTTGGAAGTGGTACGTATACAGTGTCCGGAATCCTGACCTGGGACTTCTTCATCAGTACTTGCAGTCTGCAGTCAACTCAACTCTCACGTACAGCATTTCCACCGATGGAGTCACTGCCTCTAGCCCTAGACATAAAAGATAAGGCTTCCAAAACCCTCAGTCCTCTGCCTGCTCCATTTCTCCGCCCTGAATAGAAGACTGACCCTCAGTGCAACACTGAGGACACAGTGAAGGCACACAACACAGAAAGGAGCCCGTGGGAGGGGGTGGTTGCTTTGCAGATTGGAAAACCGTGACAAAGGAAGGGATATTGGAATAAGGCCCCTACAGATGAATATGAACTGATTTGCCAGAAAAGAGCAGGAGGTGGAGAAAAGGAGAGAGAAGAAACACGTGTAAACACATACACACACATACACTCACGGATACGTGAAGTACTGTGCAGAATTTTCAAGAACTAGAAGAATATGATTAAGCTGTTTATACAGCAATTGTCACCTCAAATTTAACACATCAAAGACAGATTATCTTCTCCACTTTCCTTAAGCAGCCAGGGTCAAAACCTGTTATCTCTTCCTTCTATTTCACATTCCAGTAGCAGCCCGTTGCTCTCTCCCCTGATCCCTGACACCAGGACTTTGCCTTGCTGGGCTAATCTGAGTCTGTCAGCAACTCCAGTCCTGTCCCCCCCAGTCCTGAGAGCAAAGAGCCTAAATCACCTTCTTCAGGTACAGCTCCATGCATAGTCCTAGTGCTACTGCTTACTAATTGAATTAAAAAACTAAATTAACCTGGCACTTTAGAACAGCGATTTTCAACCTTTTTTGTTTCATGGCACACATAAACTACTAAAATTCTGCAGCACACAAAAAATATCTTTATTTGCCAATCTGACAAAAAATAGGTATAATTTTGATCCAGTCACATTGGATGGTTTATTGTTGTGTTGGCTGTTGTCATTTTTTATTTAACAGTCTAAGGGGAAAAGGGTCAGTGCCCCTGACTAGTCAGCTATTGCATGCTTTAACAATTCTCACAGCACACGGGTTGAAAATTGCTGCTAGAATACTGTCCTTAGATGCCCATCCATACACACTTCCCACCATTCCAACCCAAGCCGCTAATCCAGTCCGGCCCAGTGTACCCACTGCCCTGAGCACACACACACCTCATGTTCCCGCACTTACACCTGTGTCCACCTGACTGACCCTCCTTGCCCCTCTCTTTCCTACACCCCTACCCTGTACTCCTCCTCTCCAAGGCCTTGCTCAAATTCTGTTTCCTCCATGAAAGCTTATGCAACCACCGAAGCAGTTCTTCCTGCTCAGAACGCCCATAGCCCGAAGTATCTATTCAATGAAAATAGCTTTTGTTCCATTCTTCGTTTTTGTCACGATGAAGCTCTCAACTTCGGAACAGGTTCTGCACTTGGTGAAGTCTTTTACACTGTCCCTATTTTAAAGCTCCCAGTGAGTGACGATAAGCGTTGTTTACTGGTGATAATGAGGAAGTGGCCTCCTGGGTCTTCCCTTTTCACACTGACAAGGGCTATGCTAACAACACTGCATTTCCAGCCACTTCACTCCAACTCCACTGACAGGCCCACAGCCAAGGCATCCTTACGTCTTGTCCAAACAACTGCAGGACCCTCCTAATAAGACGACTTCTTCTTCTTGAAACTCGGCAATGTCTATCCATAACCCCTAAAATAAAATTTAAACTCTCACCCGGACTACACTAAGTGGGAAGGTTTTTCTGGGCCCCTTTGCCACACCCCCCCACCAGCTCCCAATACACACCCGCAACTCGGAACCCTTACAGTGCAAGTTGCAATCTCACTGGCGAGCAGTGTGAGTGAGTGCCCAGCTGAACTCAGACTCAAGACCCTGCCACCTCTCTACTCCTGTCTGGGGACTCTCTACCCACTGCTCACCCTCCCGGCAGGCTGCCCTGTGCCCCCTCCGCCCCTGCCCTCCTCAGTTCTGCTCCTCCCCCTTCGGCTCTCTGCGGAAACAGCACTTCCTATGAGTGGTGCCCCTTCGCCCAGTCTACAGCAGCAAGCCCACTGTCCCTCACACCTCTGTAATCAGATTCTCCACGGTCTGCCTCCACTGCAAGGTTCCCTGCATGCCGGGTCCCCGCCTGCCCAGTGCGTGGCCGTGCCACACCTACCCACTCAAGGCAAGTGTAGGGAATGAACGGTCATACTAAGGAACCTAAATCAAAAAATCTAAGTTCTCTACTTTAAAAAGTTGTTCCTGTACATGTGACTAGTCAGGGTTACTAATACAGGAGTGAATGATCAGGTAAACCATATAAATGTTCTCTTAGGGTCAAGATGGTGGTGTAGGCAGACATGGCTAGTCTCTTAGCACAAACACATTAAAATTACAACTAAAATATAGAACAGCCATCACTCAGAACTGTCAGAAATCGAGTTGAGTGGAAGTCTGACAACTACAGAATTAAAGAAACCATGTCTGGTAGGAGGGGCGCAGACACAGAACTGGCTGGTCCCTCACCCACCTGGGGTGGATAAAAATTCAGGAGGGGTATCTCGGGAGCAAGGAGTCCCAGCCCCACACCAGGCCCCCCAGTCCCAGGGTTCCAGTGCCAGGAGATAAGTCCCTGCAACCTCTGGCTGCAAAAACCAACAGGGATTGAGTTGGTGGAAGAAACTGCTGGAGCCCCAAGCAATTCTTCTTAAAGAACCCACACATGGACTCACCTACTCAGACTCACTCTCTCTAAGCTCCAGAGCTGGGATGGCAGTTTGAAGGGCATCAAAACGAGTAGAGGCCACTGTCCATTTTCTAAACCCCACCCTCACAGAGCCAGCAAACTGGTGCCATCTCTGAGACTCCATCAATGGCACTTCCTGTGAGTGGTGCTCCCCTCACCCAGTCTCCAGCAGAGGCTAATACTGTTCGACCTGCCTTGGAGATGCCCAGAGACTCCACCACACCCAACTTACAGGCCCACCCAAGCTGCTTTTCCATATGAAGGGCTGGTCTTGGCTCACGCGTCACACCTTCCTAAAGCCTATCAAACATGCAACAACTGGCCTCAGTGTGTCCAGGCCTGGCACTAGCAGCAGCCAGCCTAGACTCACAGCTCAGCTTTGCCTGGGAACCTCCAAGTCCAGCACAAGTGGCAGCCATCTCAGATTGCTTTATAGCTCAGGCTGGATGGCCTTGGGTAAAACACAGGTGGGGGCTGACCTTGGCCTGTACCACCCAGGAAACCCCAGGGCCAGCACACCCAGTGGACAGCTACAGAGCACTTCAGAGCACCACCACTCTGCCCCTGCACAGCCGATCCTCCACAGAGGGAGGAGGTTAGTAGTCAGTGGTCACAGCCAGTCCTTACAGCTGACTAGCCTGGGTAAATTCCTCCCACTGGCCTGCTAATACCAATCAAGGCTCACATACCAGAGGACAGTGTACTCAGCCCACACAGAGGTTACACCTTGAGTACCCAGCTTGGGTGACAGGGGACGCTGTGCCACTGGACCCTATAGGACACCTACTGCATTAGGCCACACTACCAAGACAGGGAGTCAAAGCCACTCTACCTAATACATAGAAACAAACACAGGGAGGCTGCTAAAATTAAGAGACAAAGAAACATGGCCCAAATGAAAGAACAGGTCAAAACTCCAGAAAAATAACTAAATGAAATGGAAATAAGCAATCTACTGGGTGGAGAGCTCAAAACACTAGTTATAAGGATGGTGAACGAACTTAGTGAGGACATCAGCCACACAAACATCTTACAGCAGACTTTCAGAGTGTCTACTCCAAAATCAAAGCCAAACTACTCTTTCCCCATCCTTGAAATTCTGATACTACTATACAACACTAGGATATACAGTACTGAACAATTAAGCGAACATCAAATAATCCTAAAACGGTTAGTTCCATGTTTATTTCCTTTCCTACCCACACAGAGGTAGAAAATGTAAGCTGGGTGATTTGAGTCTCAGTTCTGACACTGTGGGTGGTTGAAGACTGAACACACACTCAAAAGGCCTCCAGTACATGAGTAAGAAAATGGAGGCTTGGAAGGCACACTGCTCCATAGAGTACTGAAATGTGGGCTTGTCTGTCTCTCATCACCCAGTCTCCCAGCACCTCACTGTTGCTGAGTACTCCCGTGTACCTGCTGAACAAATGAAAACCTACGATCAAGCCCCTCGTCAACACTAAATAAGGTACCTACTCCATCTGCGATGTACTACTACACGGCACACGTCAATAGTTTTAGACAATGCTAATGCATGAACTATAATTTATTGATGGTAAGCACAACCCCACGAGCAGTGATGACATTTCTAGAGACCGTGGTAACTGCTGTGACAGTGGGATGTTCTCATAAACCCCTTTCTCACCAATAGAAAAGAAGATGGCAAACACAGGAAGCAGAGCAACTAACTACCCCGTTCCTGCCGCACTGCAGGAGGTGATAAAAAAAATGAGAATTTCACTCTCTCCCTGCCAACAGATTATCAGTTCCAGGCAGGGGACAAAGTTGGTAGCTCTGCTCATACAAGGTAACATATTTAAGAAGCCACACAGGAAAATAAAAGAGCAGGCAAGCAAACAAATAAACCACACCCAAAGAGAAGTCTCCAACCTGCTAGATTAGTGTACACTTCCCAAGCTAGCTCTCGTGTAGAGGAAAGCTGAATGGTGGTGGAAACTCCTTCTCACCAACCCAACAGAGGCTATGCAAGAAGATGGTGGGTCTGACTGGCCTCCAATTCCACCCCGGAAGTAGCTGTGGGTGGTGGCCGGGGGAAAGAAAATAATGACCAAGGACCCCTCTTTTTAAGGAGTCTCACCGCTCCCACAACCCCCCCTTTCCTCAAACTTCAGGCTGCTCCCAGTGAAGGAATGCATACTACATGTTAGAAGAGAGGCATACCACCCTCATATCACAGCCTACATGTGGGGTTACCTCCAATTCAGGGGCCAATCGACATAAAACTACGTTTCACAATACTTCTACCCACCTTACCATGTTATCATAAAAATCACAAGCATCAAATAGTCTTTAAAATTGTTCCCCAAAAGATATGGAAATAAGAGTTGAGAGAATCAAAGTACCTATGAGCAAAAATATGCATTTAAGGTTCTACAGCCATTAGCACATTACCTCTAAAAAGGAAAACAGAGGCCCTTTAATTGTTCTATATTCCATTACTCAAGGGTCTATCCTTAAAAACCAGTCCTCCCATCTCCCATTTACGATATACTCTGCTTCTCGAAGCTTTGTTGCTTGAAGGCTAACTCTTTTATCTAACAAAATATATCACCGAGATCTTATTTTCCCTAAGTATTCTATTTTCGAATATCTCTAAATAGAGGGAAAAAATATAATTGATTCCCATAGCGAAACAGAAAGAGCAAACATTAGATCATCATTTCACACCCAAGTTGCTCGTTGGCGATAAATACTTCAGAGGACTTCCCTCTGCTTTTCTGGGCACAGGGAGGAATCAAGAGCTCCCGCTGAGCCCTGCAGGGAGCAGCTGGACACACACACCTTTGTGCTCCACAGAGCTGCTGCTGTCACCTTTACCTGAGCCTTTGATTTCCTTTCTTCTTTGGACTTATTGTGTCTGAGGAGGCAAAGAACCCATGGGAAGCACTCAAATTCAGGGGTGCAACCATGGCCTGCCACCTGTCATACCCCACACCCCTGCACCTCCACCCTTAACCTAGAATTCTAACTTACAAAGTACTCATTCCTTTTGCAGCTTCAGTACATCAAATGATAGCCTTGTATAAGGGAAATGACTCTGTATTTGTCCTAATTATGTTTTCTTTATGGATGATATATAGACCTTAAGCCTCGCTTTGATATTATGAGATGAACTGATTAACAGTTTAAACAATGGATAAGGTGGTTTTGTAATCTGGATGCTTAGTCTATGTTATGGAAAATTAAATCCTAAGAACCAGCATTTCTGTGTGGAAAGCACTTTGCTTGACTCTCTAAATGACGTCATAAAAATCTACTCTGAGCACGTTTAAGAGGACTTGCAGGGGAAAGCACAGATGAGGAAGGGATGGAGGTCCAAGGGTGTAGGCGGAAGACTGGGGACTTACCAGTTAGCACTCACGAGAGCTAGGTAGTATTTCTGTCACATTACTATTCCTCTAAGTAGTCCTCAGGAAAGTTCTACAGTACATCTGAACGTTCAATACTTCACTTTATGTTACAGTCACTAGTCTAACAGAATTTCATTGATTTGTTTCATCATTTGAAACTTTCAAAAAACCTCTCCAGAGTGGGAGCATTCCCGGCTGCTCACTGGCACTACTGCCTTGTGTAAATAAATAATTTTAGGCTGAAATGAGTGAACTGTTAAACTTAGAGCTCCAACTGACAAGCGCTCTGTTTCCTTAGAAGCCCAGAGAAAAGACTTCTTTGACTTTCTGAAACTGAACACACTTTAACATCACTTTTGAAAAACACATGTAAGAACAGGGTTAACTCAAACATAATTGCAAACCCTAAAAAAGGGAAGGAGGCTAGAGGGAGGATGAGCGACAAATCATTTTCAACCTTGAACTGTAAGCCCTTCAGGAAAAACCTCATCTTTTTTAAGCACTTGTTGAGGATGCCCTACAGTAGGAGGATAAAAAACAAACAAGGCCTAGGTCCATTAAAAGACATTTCAGGCCCAACTTATTTCCCCTCATTCTAAGAGTAGAACAAGAAACAGGACAGTCAATTTGATTTAAAGGATGCTCAGGATTCAGCAAGGGTCTCAGAATCTGGAGCTTCTACCCGAACCCTGAATACACAGAAATTTAACAGGTTATGATTACTATTCAAAATCCTTTTGACAATCGCCTTTCAGAACCACCAAAATGAGCCAAAGGGAAGAGGAGAGACACCCACTGTTATGCCCACAGGCCTTTTAGAGAACATGAATTTGTTCCTTTGGCCACATACATGGGAATCCACAAGAAAGGCAATATTGTAGATCTCAAAGGACTGGGCACTGTTCAAAAAGGAATGCCCCACAAATGTTACCAGGGCAAACCTGGAAGAGTCTACAATGCCACCCAGCATGTGGTGGGCATTATAAACACACAAGTTAGGGGCAAGATCCTTGCCGGAGAATTAGTGTACGCACTGAGCACACTAAGCACTCTAAGAGCCCAGACAGCTTCCTGAAACATGTGAAGGAAAACGATCAGAAAAAGAAGGAAACCCAAGAGAAAAGTACCTGGGTTCAACTGAAGCCCTGACTGCAGGGCTTCTGCGCCCATCTCTGCGCCCAGAGATGCACACCGTGTGCGAACCAATGGAAAGGAGCTGCTGCAACCCATTGCCTCCGAATTCATGGCATGATAAGTGTAAAAACATAAAAATAAAAATAGAAGACCTCTTACCATGAAAAAAAACCCTCACGACAATCATTCAGGAGTTGCTATCTATGCAAGGTGATTATAAACTCAAAGTACAAGTGGGAGAAAGGGAACTTGGGGACAAATAGCATGCTCTGCACAAAACAGAGAATACTAATGGACTTTGGTGCCCATAAACTACAGGCAAATTTCAGGTACCAAAAAAAAAAAGGATGATAATGTCTACGTTACTGTGAAACTTGGACTCCTACAGAGATCATATTAGACTCCTTAAGTAGTTTCATCAGCATCATCTATGAGTCAAACTTTATATTTAAATGGCAGAACAGGCCCATCAATAATTAGGCCTTGGAACACATCCAGATTAGCAGCATAAAATAAATGCTTGTTACAAAACAACTCTATGGGGCTGGGCTTACGCAGCAGGGCACCCAATCAGGGTGGCCTGCACGGCAGGGAGAGGAAACGCTCTAACGCCAGGGCATGACAAAACGTCATGAGACAATAAAGCTGTAGGAACGTAAGACCAGAAACAGACTACCTCTCCACAGCATATACAACACAACAAAACAAAAATGGCAGGGAGCCACACAACGCAGACTCACAGAGGGGCTTTGCTGTCCGTGTAGCTTTACAACCTCACTTTACACGCAAGGAAACGAAGTCCCAGAAAAGCTGTCCAGTCTGACGTAGGCTGGATTCTAGGCTCAGTGTCTCCTCTCCAACCTCATTAGAACAGCTTCCCCTAAAAAAACACGTGGGGAGGGTTGCAGCATTGCCATTCTTATTGTTGGCTGACACTTCAAAAGATCCAAAGATCTTGGGAATCTTTTTCTTTACTCTCCAGGACTAAGAGCTAAACAAAACTAACGTTCCAATAGATTCCCCAGAAAACTCAAAATTCTCGAAAGTAAATACAGGATCAGGACCCGTAGAGAACCACTATAACATTACTGCAGAATAACTGACTCGTTTTCAAATCCATTTCACATCCATTTCTCCCCAAGCGCCACAGCTCAGGAGAGAAAGGAGTCTGAAATCCAGATCAGATCGATGGGACTGTGCCAGACCAGAAGAGCCTTAGACATGAAGCAGAGCAAACTTTATCTTCAGTTTGCAATATTCACAAGAAAGGGGAATTTCCTGTAAGCCTCGGGGAACCTTTCCCAGAAGGTCTAAGGGTTGCTGAGATGAAAGATTCTGTGGGTCGTTACATCTATGAATTCAATTTCATCATTCTTAAAGGTCATCAGCCATGTTTAGAATGTTTTCCCCTTAAACTAAAGGGAAATGCCATTCAGGGATCAGAATGAGGAAAAGCTGGGAAGAGGGCATGCTGGGGAAGCAGCATCCAACTTAGGTGAATGATGGACTGTGGACGGTCCTGTCTGACTTTCTGTAGCATCTGCACCCTGAGGCTCCATGACATTCTATCCAACCTTTCTTCAGGATTGGTTCCTTCTGATGACCATACAGAAGCAATACACAACATTGTTCTCAAACCATACAACTTCAGAAGCTTATGATAGTTACTAAAACTATGCTCACTACTGACATTAAAAAAACTCAGATTTTTATAAAGCTTCAGAGACTATCAAAATTTTAAATAGCCAATCCATATTAATGACATCACAGACCTAAATGCTTAAATTTCAAAAGGGAAAGTAAGAAACATCAAATTTTAGAACACACAAGTTCGTTTCCTTTCAATATAAAAAACCCAATGTCATTAGTATCGAAAATGACTAAACGCTTTGTTTCTAAGTAGTAATACAGATTAGTCAAATTACTTTTAAGTGGCCTTGAGATTGATAATTTTAGAAGACCCCCCCCAAGAACATTCTACCACTTCAATAGCCAAATAAACATAAAACAATTAGTCAGTGAAATAAAACATGTAATGACTGATCCATGTTTATCTGTAAAACTTCAAAAATATCTGCCCTACTTACAGCAAAAGATGGTTGAAAATGAGACGGTAGGTGAAAGTACTTGATTAGCACTTAAAAATCATAACATATTGTATATAAGTCAGTAAGCAGCAGAGTTTACACAAAGAGCAGTTAAATATAAGTAATGCTGTAAGTGAGTACAGTAACTGAGTAGGAGACAAGGTGTCAATAACATAGCATCTGATTTTAGTTCAATCATTAAGTACCAGTAACCTCATCGTAAGATAATTCACTAAGGCATACTGAACCCCATTTTCTTACTTGGAAAGTAACAGATTGGACTAGAGATCTTAAGTTCTTTTTGGCTCTGCTACTTTGTTTAGTAATATTTCACACCTAAATTACTGCTATTCTATAAATAAGTAGCATTTCACATAATTAAACATTCTCATTGTGTGCCACCACAACACAGGTGGATACCACACCTTACCCAATTCAGCAGATATAGCAGTGAATGCTACGACCTCTTACAGACCTATGAGCAGACCTGTGGTACATTCAAAGCACTATTACATTCTCCTTCACAGGGTGGGTCAAAGATCAAATGAGATGAAGACATTTTATCCCTCATGTATCAGACTAGTGAGCCGAAGCTGAGATCGAGATGGTCATCTGCCAGCAATGCACAGCTGCAAGAGTAAAAGCTGGAAGGAGAAAGCAGGTCCCATGCTCTTCTCAATCAGGATGTAACTGAGCGTCTGAAATGGAAACATAACAGAGCCAACCTTCTAATATCCAATCAGCTGTGCTAGAAAAGCAGGCAGCCACTCATTTATGTTTGCTAGACCATTAGGCACTTACTTTCTGGCTGTCAGGGACACAGCAATGAACAAAAGAAAAACCTCTGGCCACACTGAGCTTACACTGTGGTTGGGAAACATCAAGATAAACAAGTTAAATATAGGGGATACTATAGTGGTCGGTGCTATAGAGGAAAATAAAACATGAAAAGATAGAGAGCAGGTGTTTGGGGATTTGCAATTTTCCTTTAAGCCCGCTGGACGCCACTTAAAGAACTACAACACTAATACATTTAGAATAGTCTTCCCTAGTATTTCTCCAAACAGGGGACACTTTGGACACCAGGAAGACTCAGGCCTACTGATTCCGGTTTGAGATTCATTGCTCAAACCTCCAAACCGCCAGCTCTGAGCTGTCATATTGGTGATCTAAACCCCCTACTAACAAAGATTCCCACCACCACAACCCCGCTCTTAAACCCACAGAGTGCAAATTGATTTACAAAAGAGAGCGCCAGAAGTTACAAGAGCATTTGAACTGCTTTTGAGTTAGGGCAGATGTATCCTAATGTTAAGGTCAAAATGTAGTTGGTACGCTGAGCTCTGCTAGGACTAAGCATTAAGAATGCAGTACACATCATTTTGCTTTTTCTGACCTGTCAATTCTAGTGACATTCTCTACCATCAGCCTATATTTAACCAGCTTACTAGGCAGTTTCTCCAGCTTTTAGAATTTTTTTCTTTTATTAAAAGAGCAACCCGGTTTGCAAGAAAGTTGCTGTAAGTTAATAGCCCCCTGCAAAATCTGATACACTTGGTTAAGCACTACCGCATCAACCTTTAACCAGGTGGGTTGAGATGACTAATCAGGTTAAGCTTTGATTCACTTAAGTTTTAAAATGTTCTCCGAATCACTAAACTCTTCTGGTCCTCCAGTTGTAACTGCATCCTGAGAATTACTGTAAGTCTTTTAAAATTCGGGACAACTTACTTTAACGTGTGTCTATAATGCACAGCCCTTCTTTTAAACGGAGTTCCCACAAGGGAGTGGAAAAGACACATTTGACAAGAACTTCGGCCTTAGGGTCGGATTGCCTATCCCAAGGAGAAGATATAATACAACAGAGTTTTCCCTCTGACTACACCGGGCGGGGGTTGTTTGTTTGGCCACTACCCGTCCGGACCCCGCCGACTGCGCGTCGATTAGGAGGCGAACAGCCCGCAAACTTCAGCGGAGGGGGCGGCTGTTCTCGGGCGCGGCCCCGCCCTGCTCGCTCCAGCGGGTCCCGAGCTAGCCCTAGACGGCCCTTGGGGGCCCCCGGGTCTCTGAGGCCTGGGCAAGCGCCAGGCTCTGGGAATCGGAGGAAAGAAGGCCTAGGGATTGCGGCCCGGGTCCGTGGTCAACTCCAGGAAGGTAAGGGTCCTGTGGGCGGGACTCGAGGGTGGGCGAAGCCACAGAAGCTGTCCTGGGAGCTCCGCAGGGACGTCGGCCAGGAGGGACCCCAGCGGTTGGGGGGTGGTAACAGGAACTCTGGTGCCACGCCCGGCCCGCCCCGCCCCCGGGCTCGGAGCGGCGCAGTGCCACCGGACCCCCTCCCCACCTGATGTACGGGCTGGCTGCTGCCAAGATGTTCTTCTGCACGGGAATCTCCTCCCCATCGAGGACCAGGTGCGCATCGCAGAAGCGGGACTCCTCGCGGAAAGAGCTGAGTGCTCGAAGCAACCGCGCGGCGTGCTGCGGGTCGGACACCGCGCTACCCTCGGCCATCGCAGCGCCCGCTAGTCACCGGCCGGTCCCGCTCCCGACGCAGCCACGCCGGGCCCCTGGAGCCGTCCGCGTCCGACGCGCGGCCCCCTGCACAGCCGGCGCGCGCGCGCGCCCGTTCGGCCCAACTATCAGTGATCCCTGAACAAGCGGAGCCTCCGAAACGCGCCTGCGCCATCCGCGGCGGGAGAGACCGGTACCTTTAAGGAGCCGCGGCATTACGTCATTCCTCCGCGACGCCTCCCCGCCCGCCGTCGCCGGAAGCGGCAAGTCAGAAGCCTCGGTGGTCTGTCAGACCTTCCAGGCCCGCCCCTGCGCAGCCCGGGCTGTCCACAGCTAGAGTGATCGCTGCGGCGTGGGAGGTGTACGGGCCGCCGCGTGGATAAGTCGGTGGTCTCTGGAGCCCCGAGTCTCGGCTGTTCCACTCCCTTGCTGTGTGACCCTGGGTGCGGTGCCCATCCTCAATTTCTCCATCTGCAAAGTGAAGATGATGACTCCTCAGTGTTGTGGACTCACGTGAGATAACGCCTGTAAGCAAGGGCTCTGTAGGTACAGCTTTTCTTAAGTATGAGAGAAAAACCGCTTCCCAGGGTAAGGGCAGCGACGCGAGCAAACAGGCTCCGGAAAGAGCGTCGTTTTTTAGGTTGCGGTCTGGGAACGAGATGGAGCAGATGAGTTGGAGGAGTAAGTGACAGATCTCAAATTTGTCAGGGCCTCCTTGGCTGTGGTAAAGAGGTTGGTCTTAATTGCGGTAAGTGTTAGGTACCATGGAAGGGCTTTGAGTAGGGGTTTTTATAGAGATCACTCAGCCACTGCAAGGAGAAGCGGGTGGGGAGGGTGCTAAAGGCAGAATGATGCTTAAACATTGCAGTACTCGACGAAAGAGAATGTTGGTCTGGATGGAAGGGTGATGATGGAGGTGGACAATAGTAACTTTAAAAGAATAGACACAGTGGTGAGGGGTGGGGAGAGTCCAGGATATGTTCTGGGTTGAACGAACTGCATGGATGTTGGTACCTTTGAGAGAGAGAAATAGGAAACGCTGAAGGGTTGGAAGGTAGAGAGGCCAGACGTGCAGTTGTGACGGGAAGCAACTCTGGGTCAGCTTGGCCTGCAGGGCAAACCTATGCCATCTGAGGTTTCCCGGGAGGTTGTTAAGGGCACATGGGGATGTGGGATGTAGCCACCGTATTGAGTACAAATAGGTACTCAATAGGTGTCTAAAGAAATAGCAGTTTTATGAGGACCAGGGCCCGGGAGAAGGTGATCAGCATTCCAGATAAGGCAGCATGCGGTTTTCACTGGATCAGCTCACTCTTCCTTCAGCCAAAATCTCTGATAAGGTCTTGGATCTTTACCCTGAACCAGCCAAGGCTTTGGAGACGCTGGCGGGAGTCAGAGTATATAACTCTGGTAGAGTCACTGGCCGAATAGATGGGAAGGAGGATATTCCCAGTGGGAAGCCCAGACATTTCTAGTCCCTTTTTCAAAGGCAGCTCAGTATTTTTGGGAGAAATGATAAAAAAAAATGTTTAGGTTTGGCTTCAAACAAAAGGAAGGGATGGAGGGAAGTGAATGGAAAGACAGGTGAATCAAGAGTGGCTCTGAGAGACTAATTGTTAAAGCCAGGTTATGGGTACATGGAGATTTGTTGTACTAGTCTCCGTATTTTTGTATATGTTGTAAGATGTCATAAGAAGTTAAAAAACAAGCAGCTCAAGTATTTCTTCTCCATGCTCCAGGGAGCAGTACACACTCCTTTCTCCAAGTTGTTGCTGTATTTTGAACATTTCTCTGGGAGTAAACTTACTGTGATGAGTTTATTTATTCATGTCATCTGCTAGCTTGCATATTTTAGTGTGTCTCCATTCCCAAGTGCAAGCACAGTGCCTGGTGGATGAACAGAGGCATTAAAAATGTTGTGGGTGCTCTCCATCTTTGGAGCACACCTGTGCCTTTCACTTCCCCCTCTTCCCCTAGGTGCATTGTCTTCACCTTCCTATCTCCTAAGTTCCAAGGGCCCTTCTTTTACTTCCGGAACTTGTTTCCCGAGCCTACGCAGACTAGCTGGCTCACTTCTACTACCTCTGTACTTTCTAAATAAACTTGCTCTTGTAGTTTGAAAAATAAATTGTGACTATCAGGCACTTAATAAATGTTTTCAGCCTGGCTGGTGTGGCTCAGTGGATTGGGCACGGGCCTGCAAACCAAAAGGTTGCCCGTTCAATTCCCAGTCAGGACACATGCCTGGGTTGGGGGCCAGTTCCCCAACTGGAAGCATGTGAGAGACAACTGCTTCATTCTTGCATAGAGATGTTTCCCTCCCTGTCTTGTCTCATTCCCTTCCCCTCTCTCTAAGGGTGAATAAAGAAAATCTTTCTTAAAAAAATAAACTAAATAAATGTTTTCAGAATTTCAGTCTCTTTTTAGTTTATTTGTGTTTTGTGATCTTTCTCAGCTGGGTTGTTGGTGGGGTCAACAATGAGAGAGTTCTCTACACCTCATGGACATTTGATAAATATTTATTGATTCATTGCTGGGAATGCTAACCTACTCTTCACATGTGAGAAGTTTCAAAACAAAACAAAGAGCTCAAATAACAGAATCACCCTGAGATAACCAGTTATCCCAGAATGGAAGTGTTGCCTCAGCTGAATTAATTGAAGGTAAGTGGGGATTAGTCAGGCAGGCTCTTCCTGGTAGGGGTGAACCTTCTCTGGTGTTTTGACAGATGGAAGGAATGGCAAAACCTGGGCAGCGGATTGTAAACAAACCATCCCCTCAGGGGACAGGCAGTTGCTGTCTTGAGAGGGTCACCAATGTAACAGGCAGCGGATCAGCAGGACTTGCCTATGCTTTCAGGACCACCTGACTGTTGGCAGTGGTCCCGACCAACCCACCTGCCTGAATAACTCATGTTTATCTTTTAAAACTGAGCTCAAAATGACCTTCAGGGACCCTCCAACCACTTTCTCATGGCAGAGTCCCCATGTTGTGCCATACTCATGCCTTCTGTGCTGCACTGTAATTAAAGGGCTTAAAAGTTGGTTTGTGAGCTCCTCCAGGGCACTTAGTAGGTCCCCTGTGGTGCCTTCACATAGAGGTAGCTGGTGGGGGAATTGAGCAGGGGAGATAGGATATAATATGGTGGGGGGAGGTGGGATCACAGGGAGCTGAAGGTCTCAAGTGGGAGGCGGCTCCTGAGCTAGCTGGTTGCACCAATTTAGGATAAGGGTCCAGTGGTGCCAAATCCAGTGATTTTTCAAGAGCTCTAAAAATTCAGATTCACATGTCAAATGTCCCAGTTTTTGTTTTTTTCTTTTAATTTTTAAATTTTATTTTATGTACAAAGAGCCATTCTGCAATAAAGTAGACATCTTGAATGACCTACTCACAGAAGTTCACTTAGTCCAACTTCATAAAGCCTATATCCTTCGTGCACTGACGGACACACTGGTGGCACCTACGAAGGCCGTGCTTCTGGATCAGGCCATACCGGTTTGAGCAGATACCGCATGAGAATTCTGGCCGAATTTTCTCGGATGGCCCCAGTAAGGCTGCTGGGGACCCATCTTGCTCTCTGCTGCAACCCAAATGTCCCAGTTTTCCAACATGAGCCACTAATTCCATTTGAGAAGTGAAGATGCAGCCTAATTCTGGCTTTAATTCATTTCTAGAGCTAATCAGAAACTCATCTTGGTTATTGAGGAGCAAGTTAAAAGTATGCTAGGTTCTCAATAAAAATGGTTGAGTCAAACTCAGGTGCCCCAAGAAAACATCCCGGTGCAACAGGGAAGGAAGAGGGTCCAAATGTGGGAAGACGGGGGTGGAACCTACCCTTCCGTTGGCTGAAGGAGCCACTCCTGATTGGGCAATGGACTGTTTTGCAGCCTCTCTTGATATTGCTCAAACTGAGCCTGCCTTGGTATTGTTTATGACCATCAGAATGGTATATTTGGTGCTATTGTCTCTCCACATTCCATAGATACCAGCTATTGTGAAACATACAATCTGAGATCCAATATCTTCCCAGCAGTTTCAGTCTCTGATGACTATAACTGTTCCCTTCTGTTTAGAGGCTAAATAGGCACCTAGAATAGGACTTTTTTTGTTTGGTTTTGGTCTGAAGACTGAAAAAGAATATTCACAAAACATTAACAGTAGTCACTCATTCAACAGATATTCAGCATCTACTATATGGTACATACTGCAGAGACGGCGATGGTGAAAATGTAGTTACCTCAGTGGTATCATTGTAGAGGTTTTTTACTCTGCTTTTCTGATTATGTATCATTTTTTTGTACTCAGAAAAACTAAGCAATTTCCACTTACAAAAAGGAAAAAAAAACAGCTTTACTTTGAAAAGTGATCCTTCCAAGAGAAGAATCACTTTGGGGCTTGGGACTTTATCTTTTCATAAATGTTAGGAAGAGGAATGGGAATCTGATAAAAGAACTAATACAAAAGGAAAAAAATGAATAATTTGAAAGCTCTTTAGAAGTCATATCCAATGGATTCATTTTATTCAAGAGAAAACTGAAGTAAGATGAGTAAACAGCTTGGTCAAGGTCATACATGTGACCTTGTCAGGCAAAACAGACAGGCCTAGAGTTTCTGCCTTCCAGCCCTGTGAGCTTTTCTGTTACACCAAGTTGACTCTTCGTAAACATCAATTTGGTTGAGGCAGTCTCTTCTGATACATTTTAAGGCGGTCTTCAAATATTTTATTGCATAAATCTGTCATTTATCCAAATTTATATATAGCTCTTTTCTGAAAATCTAAGCTCTTCCAAATTGTCGAGTCAGAGAACATCTCAGTATTTATAACTCTTGAGTGTTGCTGCTATATGTTTATACAGTGTTCAGAAGTGTCTCAGAAACCAGTGAACTAAGTTGTAATGAAGATGGTGACTGTTTCTGTCTAAATCCATGCTATACTCCCCAGCAACCAGCAGAGTGCCTGACATACAGTAGGTGCTCAAAAGTATTTGCCAAATGATTAAATGCTAATGGGTAGGAGAACTGGGATTTTTCTGTCCATAAGGGATTACGTATGATACTGTTTTCTTTTTTTCCAGTTTCTGCAGATAACCCAGTTGGGATTTTGATAAGGATTTTTAAAAATTTTAATTGTTGTTCAAGTACAGTTTTCTGTCTTTTACTCCCATCCCAGCCCACTCCCCCCGTGCTCCCCATCTCCCCCCCATTTTCACCCCCCCTTAATTTTTGTCCACATGTCCTTTATACTTGTTCCTGTAAACGCTTCCCCTTTTCCCCTGAAATTCCCTCCCCTCTGCCCTCTGGTCACTGTCAGCCTGTTCTCTATTTCAGTGTCTTTGATTATATTTTGCTTGCTTGTTTGTTTTGTTGTTTAGGTTCCTGTTAAAAGTGAGATCATACGGTATTTGTCTTTCACTGCCTGGCTTATTTCACTCAGCATAATGCTTTCCAGTTCCATCCATGTTGTTGCAACAGGTAGGAGTGCTTTCTTTCTTTCTGCTGCATAGAATTCCATTATGTAAATGTACCATAGTTTTTGATCCCTTCATTTACTGATGGGCACCTAGGTTGCTTCCAACTCTTGGCTATTGTAAATTGTGCTGCTACAAACATTAGGGCAAATAGGTTCTTTTGGATTGGTGTTTCAGGGTTCTTAGGATGTAATCCTAGCAGTGGAATTGCTGGGTCAAAAGGCAGATCCATTTTTAGTTTTCTGAGAAAATTCCATACTGTTTTTCATAGTGGTTGTACCAGTCTGCAATTCCACCAACAGTGAAAGGTCCTTTGAATCACTCTTGATAATTCATCTTCTACCAAGTTAGGGTCCCCTTTTCTCCACAACCTCTCCAACACTTGTTTGTTGCTTTGTTTATGGTGGCCATTCTGACTCGTGTAAAGTGGTATCTCATTGTGGTTTTAATTTGCATCTCTCTGACATCTCTTCGCATCTCATTCACTAGTGATATTGAGCATCTTTTTATGTGTTTCTGGATCCTCTGTATGTCTGACCTGAAGAAGTGTCTGTTCAAGTCCTTTGCCCACTTTTTAATTGGGTTGCTTGTCTTAGAGTGGAGTTGTGTAAGTTCTTTGTATATTTTGGAGATTAAATCCTTGTCTGAGGTATCATTGGCAAATATGTTTTCCCATACAGTTGGCTCTCTTTTTACTTTAATACTGTTTTCTTTAGCTGTGCAGAAGCTTTTTATTTTGATGAGATCCCATTTGTTTATTCTTTCCTTTATGTCACTTGCTCTAGGGGACATATCAGTAAAAATGTTGCTGCGTGAAATATCTGAAATTTTCCTGCCTATGTTCTCCTCTAGGACTTTAATGGTGTCATGGCTTATATTTAAATTTTTTATCCACCTTTAATTTATTTTTGTGTATGGTGTAAGTTGGTGCTCAAGTTTCTTTTCTTTTCTTTTTTTTTGCACATAGCTGTCCAGTTCTCCCCAAACCATTTGTTGAAGTGATATTGTTTTCTATAAGTCCCCATTGAACTCCAAGCTAGTATGGCCAACAGCCAATACATACTCCAATACATACTTACAGGCAGGAAGGAAATCTTACTTGATGTTTTCATCCCTTGCTATCTAACCTGAAATTGCTAACTTGGTAGAAGAAGAATTATCAAGAGTGATTCAAAGGACCTGAAATGAAACTTCCGAACCTTCAAAGGTTACAGCACAACAGCTCTGGGCATAGGTTGCCCCAATAATTTCTTTCACACCACGTCCAGTGCAAGACACTTTATTTTCCTTCTTCAAGGTATACCACTTTGCACTTGTACCCTATAAATTTGGTTTGGGTACTGTATGTTGTTTATGTACCCTAAATCATGTAAAAGATACCAAATTTTTATCCCACCCCCTAGATTTCTAGCCAACATACTTACACCTGTTTAAATGTCTGTGAAGTCGTGTGAATTTCTTTAATTCATTGGATTCCCTTGCTGCCTCCCCCCAGATCTCTGTCTTCTATCCTTGGAGACTCTGGGTACCTTACTCCACTTCTTCAGCTTCTCCCTCTGAAAAACTGCAATAATCACAGTTGCTTCTAGAGAGTAGTTATGGACATTAAGTGAGAGGGTACTAGTGAAGCTCCGACAACAAGGTCTGGCATATAGTAGGTGCTCAATAAGTGCTAAGTGTTGTTATGGTTATTATCGCTATTATCATCACGATCATCACCCTGGTTTCTAATGGCATCCTTGCCCAGCTTAGGAATTATTAGCTTCTAGTCGATTTTCAAGTTAAAAGTCTAGTCTCTTCTCCTCTACAATCAGGGCCCGACCAGGTACATCCTCCCCAGGTCTAGGTTGACAACATCACTTCTCATTTTGCCCTGATGTTAATGCTGGGCTTCAGGTGAACTTCATTTTCCAACTCCAACTGACATTTAAATTCCCCACCATAGCTCTTTAAATATTCCATTCTCTTCTTTTCTTTCTTGCTCCAACCTTTAATTTTATTTTTAACATTTAAATTCATCTCATATTTTATGAAATATGTTAGACCTCTTTGGCCAGTAAGTTTTGCAACTAACTAGTACTTTAATATATTTTTATCTCTAAAAAATCTTTATTGAGATACACAGTAAAGTGTGTGGCTCAATGAACTGTTTCATGTGGATACACCTGTGAAATCACCAGGGGACTCACAGATCAGCCTAAGGACCATTCCCGGTCACCCAGGGGGCTCCCGCAGGCCTGTCTCCAGTCTGTACTTCCCAGAGGAAAACAGTGTTCTGACTTCTATTGCTATTGATTAGTTTGATCTGTTCTTGAGCATTGGCATTTAGCTTTTTTCACTCAATATGATGTCTTTGAAATTTTCCCATTTTGTTTCTTGTAACAATAGTTGTCTCTTTATTACTGTGACCATACCATTGTGCAAATATGCCACAGTTTATTTATCCATTTTTTGTTGATGGATATTTGGACTGTTTCCAGTTTGCAGCTATTATAACAAAGCTGCTATGAACATTCTTAAAACAGTCTTCCGGTGGATATATGCACTTATTTCCCTTGTGTATGTGCCTGACTTCAGTCACTGGGTCATAGGGTGAGCATATGATCAGCTTTAGCAGATACTGCCAAGCAGTTTCCCAAAGTGTTTGTACCAAATTATACCCCCACCAGTCATGTATAAAAGTTCCAGTTGCTCCACATCCTTAAGTAATAGGTGGTATCAGTCTTTTAGTTATCCTTTATGACGAGTGTGTAGTGATATTTTGTTGTTTTTAAAGATTTTACATATTTACTTTTAGAGAGAAGGGAAAAGAAAGAAAAAGAGAGGGAGAGAAAGAACAATGTGTGAGAGTCACATCAATGGGTTGCCTCCCACACACCCAACAGGGGACCTGGCCTGCAACCCAGGCGTGTGCCCTGACCGGGAATCGAACCAGTGACTTTTTAATGTTCAGGCTGGCGCTCAGTCCACTGAACCACACCAGTCAGGGCTCTTGTTGTTTTAATTTGAAGTTCCCTGATGAGTACTAATGTCGAGCACCTTTTCATGTGCTTTCTGACCACTTTGTTAACTTTTTTAAAAAGTGCTTGTTCAAATTTTGCATCATTTTGAGAAACTGGATTTCAGACTGATTTTAGTAGGGGAAATACAAATTTCTTCTCCTAATTTGTGGCTTGCCTTTTAAATCTCTAAATGGTGTGTTTGATAAACAGACATTCTTAACTTTAATGAAGTTCGATTTATCAACTTTGTCCTTTATGGTGAGTGCTTTTCGTGTTCTGTTTGGAAATCATTGCAATCATGATGATATTCTCTTATGCTTTTTTGTAGAAGCTTTGCTGATTCACTTTAACATGTAGGTCTATACATGTTAAATACATGCATTTTTTAAAAAATCCAGCTCAAAATTCATTTAACAGGATTTTAAAATACCTATCTTATGTCAGGCACTTATGGTAGAACAAAAGCAATTCGAGTCAACATTTAAAGAACTTATTGGGCAGTAGAGGAAAGGGTGAGGCTTGCACATAAACAATATCTAGAAAGTGGTAGTTTAGCTGGAAAATATGGTATGCCTAATTATTCAAATACACTGCCCAGAGTCATTTCCTCTTCACACTAGGCAGATGGATTACATTTCCTACATGTCAGTGATCCTGTCTTTCTCATCCTTCATTGGTCCCCATTTCCTCCAGGTAAAATCCAAGCTCCTTGTGCCTGGCATGTGAGGTGTCCCACCACCTGCCCCCCTCCACTCCTCACCCTCATCTTCTAGACCCACTCCATCCTCCATCCAACCCCCTCCGCACACACCCACCTGAATTCCTGAACAGAACAAGCAGTTCATCCTGCCAGCTCTTTGTATCTGCTCTTCCCTCTGCCTGGGCTCCTTCTCCCATCACATTGTTGCCTGAAATTCTGCTCGCTGCCCCAACACCACCCCTGCGAAGCCTCGCTCAGTTTCTTTCTGTCTCCTTGTTTGTGCCTTGAAATCTACCTCTGGAGCCGGATTGCTGGGTATGAACCCTGCTTCTGTCATTTTCCAGCTCTGTGCAGGGGCATGTTACTTAAACTGCCTACGTCTCGGGTTCCTGCTATCTCAGGTTTTGTGCAGAATAAGTGAGATTATCCAGGTACGATTGTTCAGCACAGTGCCTGGCACATAGTAAGGGCTCAGTAACTGCCCACTTAAAAAATAGGTATAACCATCAGACTAATGACATATCAGCTAACATAACTGGTCTTTTCATTAGACTGGGTGTTCTCTCTAAATCAAAGAGCACTTCCTTAATTTTTCCCTAATTGCCCCTGCAAGCAGTACCCAGTCGTGAAGTTCTTAGTGCAGTTCCCGGTACAGGAAGCTTTACGTCCATCACCTTAACAGATCTTTACAGCAACCTGCAAGATAAGTACTAGGATCTCCATGCTACGGTTTTAAGAAGCCAAGGTTCCAAGAGGTGAAACTCTGCCCCACTTCGCTCAGCTGACTCAAGGAGAAGCCAGGGCTCGGACTCTTGCTTCACTGCAAAGTGTGTGAGCCACTCACATGGGTCCCTGCCTGGCACCTCCACAGTGAGCTCAGAACATGTTTGATGAATGGAATTAAATCTAACAAACACAGAACCTACCCAAACTTGGGGAGAGGAACATGGGCTCATCTGCGCTGCCAAAGTTCCGAATGTGGCCCTCACAGGCCAAGCAGCCCGAGATGAGACCCTCCCGGCAAACCAACAGCATCCAGAGCAGGCGCCTTCAACTTTTCCCTCTTGGGAAATGGTGGTTTCGACATCAGTAATTTATACTTTGCGACTTCAAGGTGTGCTCTTTAATTGACACAATGCCACCTTTCTGGAGGAACAGGTTGTCACTTTTCACAAAATTTGTCCTATTTAATGAAACTTTATTTGTTGTCTAATACCTACCATTTCCTCTACTGCTGTATTACAGTCCCAGGCTTTTAAGGGGCTGTGCCAAGAGTCTCAGGAAGATCATCTTCCAACCAAGTCTGGAGCCCTGACCTCTCTGCCCAGGTGTCGATGTCTTGAGAGCCGGGACCGAGTCACATCCCAGCTGCATCTCCCGTAGCACCTCACTTGATGAGGCAGGAATTGAATAAGCATTTGCCAAAATAATTATCTGTGTACTTGTTTCATGCTGGGTATTGGGCTAGGCCTTGGGAAGGCGAGAGGAGAAATCAGATTCAGATCTTGCCCTCCAGGGCCATCTAGTCCAACCCAGAAAGTAAGACTCAAACCTCAGCAACAAACATCTGATATGGGAAATGGGTCGTATGGTGGGGGTTGTAGCAGAGTCACACTGGGGTCCACCCCCTTCCCAAAGCATCACTTGTACTTAAAGATTGCTGGGGAATTCTTTGATATTAAAGCAAGCATGGGTGTAATATGAAGTACACTGTAACGTGAGTACATGTTAGGGTAAAACACAAATTTTGAGGTGCTCTATTTGGTAGACCCTCCCCGCCACCTTCCTCCTAGGCTAGGTGGCCCCCCTCTCTGTGTTTCGGCGTGTTTGGTCGGTGACAGTGATAAGCATGGCTGTTGCCATCAGACAGAACTGGGTTTTCGGTCAGGCTCTGTCCCCTCACTTTCCAGCTATGTGTTTTTGAGCCAGGGGCCTGAGCTTTGTGAACCTCAATTTACTCATGATTTTATGAGGATTACTCTTTTATATAAAGCTTTTGTCACATTTATAGTAGCTTTTATGCAAGTTGTGAGGTAATGTTTGTGGGATGGGTGGGTGGATGGATGGATGGATGGATGGAGTAGGGAACAAGCCAGTCTATTGCCACACGACAAAAAAAAGGCACATATCCCCTTTATCATTAATACTTTGTAATTCTATACCATTTTGTACCCTCAAAGCACTTTCATATTCACCCACAAGTCATAGAAAGTAGAGTCATCTCAATTCTACCTATGAGAAAAATGAGGCCTCAAGAAATGCCCGGAGTCTTGCAAAAACTGAGATCGGTCTACTGGAAATAGCACCCGATTCAGCATCTTTAACATAGTGACCTGGAGACTTGTTGGGGGCATGCCTTTCCAATCTCTGCCTCCAGTGTGAGCTGTGTGTAGCCAGTTAATTTGAGCTATGTCATGAGTCTTACAAGCAGAATCCACACAGCCAGGGTGAGGCAGGGGTTCTTGACTTTCCCTGTTGAAAATCAGATACAACCTATGGACTCTAATCCTCTTGAGAACATACATACACACAAAAATCCACGTGCAATTGCAGGAAGCCCGTGGGCACCCTGAAGACCCTGCAGGTGTTCAAGACCCCTCTAGAGCAAACATCCTGGGCCCGATCAGCTGCAGAAACCACAGACTCATGACCTCTAGGCAAAGTAGTAGAAACAATACAATCCAACATAACAAACCCCAGCGACCTCAGCCAGGGACAGCTTCCCCTCCCAACTTGGCAATCATCTGAAATCTGAAAAGTTTCTCTTCCAATTAATACCCAAAGCCAAGCCATCCATTTCCCTCTCAGCTTTTCAAAAGTTGTGGTGGAGAATAAAATTGAGGTCATCTGTGTTTTAGAGGAGAAAATTGCCAGCATGTTAATGGAACCGGGTGGAGATTCATGAACAAGATAATACAGAGTCACTATGGGCAATGCCTTTGTTGTCATGAAAGCCAAGATTCACCATGTAAGACAGAGAACCAGACTCACACGGAAAGGAAACTTGGTGAGGCCATTCACACCTTCATTCAACACCCATGTATTGAGCAGCTGCTATGTGTCGATGTTCTAGACCCCTAGGCTACCTCTGAGACCAAAACAAAGGAAAGCTCTTGTCCCACATGTAATCCTTAAGTTTATATTCTAGTGAGGATGATGAACAAATACCACTAAATGTAAACAATAAATTGTACAGTAGTGACCAAAGGCAGAAAGTGCTGGGGTAGGGAGAGGAGAGAAAGGAAGTTTATCAGGATAAAGAGATTAGGGGTGTGTGTGTGATGGAGGAAGCAAGTTGCAATGATAAAACAGGGTCAGAAAATCTGCATTGAAGGGAGGATTGGTGAGGTTTGCTCAAGACTTGAAGACATGCTGCTGTGGTAATGCCTGAGAGGGACGGACCAAGAAGATGCCATTAATGATACCAGATGGCTAACATCTAAGCATTCACCCAACAATTATTCACGGGGCGCGTGAAGGGCTAGGTGCTAGAGGCAGGCTGAATAATGGCCTCCAAACATACCCAGGTCCTAATCCCTGGAACCTGTGAATGTCACCTATATGGCAAAAGTGACTTTGCCAGTGTCATAAAGTTAAGGATTTTATGATAGGGAGATAATCCTGGATTACCTGGCAGGCCCTAAATGTAATCATAAGGGTCCTTATAAGAGAGAAGCAGAGGGGGACTTGACTATAGAAGAGAAGAAAGTGATGTGACTATGGAAGCAGGGGGAGAAAGGGTGATGTGACCTGGGGCCACCAGCCAAGGAGAGAGGAAGCTAGAACCGTCATGGAAACATCCTCTCCCCTACAGCCTCCAGAAGGAAGCTATCCTTCCGACACCTTGATTTTCTTCCCCTAAGATTCATTTTGGACTGCCGTCCTCCGGAACTGTTGAGAGTAAATCTGTGCTGTTTTTTACCACCATGTTTGTGATAACTCGCAGCAGCAACAGGAAACTAATACTGCGCTTTTACAGACAAGGACGTAGTAATGAACAAAAGTGACAAAGATCCCTGCTGTGTGACGTCCTGTCCGTGACCCTACTCCTTTTGTGCCCGGCGCTAGCCTGTTTCCTTGTTATGCAGTATCCCTTCGTCACATCAGTCGGAGGAGATGGTTATTATGGTACACGAGGCTGAGTAACTCAGAGACCCTGTTCTTTAACCATGTGAGGGTCTTCTGGTCATGCCCGATTAGACTGGGTTTGTTGTGTGATGACTCTTTTGGGTGTGCCAGTGATCTGTGTCATCTCTGATGCCATTGGACACCCGGGTGCCTGGGAAGCTAACCCTTCCCTCTCTCACCACACCAGGCGTACGGCTCTCCCCAAGGAAAGGAGGAGCCTTCTTTATTCAAGGGCACATGGGCAGCATCCTCTACACGAACTGCCCACAGAATCTTAACTAAGCCAGTGGTGGCACTAAGTGGCAGGCACTTCTAAGGGCTTTGAGAACACCAATTAATCTTCATGGCAGCCCTATGAAGTGGGTTCTACTGTTACCCCATTTCTCAGATGAGGAAAGAGGCACGGAGAGATAAAATAACTTGGCAAGGGTTATGTGACCAGTAAGGGTTAGAAGCCAAGATTCAACCTCTTATCTGCTTTTAAGGCTCATCAATAAAATAAATTTTATTGAGCAACTACTATGAATCAGGTACTCTCCGTTTAGGCTTCACAACAATTTTTGGAATGAGAGAAAAGTGCTCTCTCTCTGTTGTGGATGATGAAACTGAGGACAAAAAGGATCAAAACCCAGGCAGGGAGCTCGGAGCCCATTCTCACCTACTATGCTGTCATTTTTGTAAGCACCCACTGTCCCAGCCACTGTCCCAAGGCCCTAGGATTAAGATTAAGGCAATAAAAGTAAGTGGCTAAGAAACTGGGCTCTGTACTAGACTTATCGGGGTGATCACTTTGTAAGGTATATAAATGTCTAATCACTATTATATTAGTTTTAGACGTTATACACTTGAAACTAATACAATGTTATATGTCAACTGTAATTGAAAATTTTATAAATTAAAATTTAAAACTTTTAAAATTAAAAATAAAAATCTTCCCTGCCCCCATAAGAAGTTGGACTTTGGAGTCTCAGGAGCCATCTGTTTGATCTTGGACAAGTGACTTAACTGTTCTGATACTCAGTTTTCTCTTCCACACAGTGGGAATGTACTAGGAGCCGCCTCGGGATGTTGCGAGGAGTACGTGAGAACCGGCACATGGAGTGCTTAAACAGAATTTGGCACAGCGTGAGCTGTCAATACATGGCAGCTACTGTCATGTTATTGTTATTATGAATAAGAAAGCTCAGTTCCTGGCCTTAAATAGAGAAGAACACACAAATGATGTAGATATTACATCGTTACTTTTAATTAAAATGGTGATTTAAAGAACCCTGAATGAGGGTAAGACTTCTTGTTTGCCCAACCCAAATGTCAGGTGGAAGAGGAAATCAGAGGACCCATCCATGCCCTTCACCTGCCCCAAAGATACCCACCAGCTCTCCTACCTCCTGGAGCAGAGCAGGGTACGTAGGATCACCCATCACTTTTAGCCCTCCTGGGCCACAGTGGATGTACTTAAAGAGAGAGAATAGTAGAAAATCGCACCAGGACGAATGGCTCTGAGTTGAGCCTGTATAGACTTACCCAGACTTACCCAGAACTTCACCAGGACTGTGTGAGGAAGATGGAGGAAGATTTCTAAGCCTCCATTACAGAAGGAGTCATGGCAACCACCGCTGACTGAGCATCCCACCTCGGCTTTCTGGTCTATGAGCCAAGGCCTTGCTGGGACCATCAGAGAACTGCCTCAGAGTTGTTTCTTGCTGGTAGAAGGAAACATCTTCTAGGAAATGATGGAGGAAAAGGAGCTACATTTTTTTCCTGCCTGGAAGATTCATAAACCCTAAAAGGTGGCTTTTATGTTGGGACAACTGGATATCCATATGCAAAAGAATGAAGTACAATAGAACCTCTACCTCTTACTATATACAAAAATTAACTCAAAATGGGTCACAGGCCTAACTATTAAGTGCTAACACTATGAAATTCATAGAAGAAAACACAGGAACAAATCTTTAGTGCTATAGATTGATCAATGGTTTCTTAGATTTGACATGAAAAGCAGAAAAGATAAAAGAAAAATTAAACTGACTTCATGAAAATTTAAGAGCATTTGTACATGAAAGGGCACCATTAAGAAAGTGAAAAGACTACCCACAGAATAGGTAAAACTATTGCAAATCATATATTTATAAGGGACTTAAATCTACAATGTATAAAGAACTCTTACAACTCAACAATAAAAAGGCAAATACCCCAGGCTAAAAATGGCAAAATATTTGAGTAGATATTTCCCCAAAGACAATATACAAATGACTGATAAACATGTGGGAAGATGTTCAGCATTACTGGTTATTAGAGGAACACAAGTCGGAACGACAGGGAGACACCGCCTCACTGTACTGAAGATGACCAAGATAAAAACAGCAGACGATAACCAACCAGCGACGGTATGGACATAATGCAACTCCCACACATTGCTGGTAAACTGTAAAATGGTGCAGTCACTTTGAAAAATGGTTTGGGAGCTTCTCAAAATGTTAAACATGGAGTTACCATATGATACAAGTTCACTTCCAGGAATATACTCAAGAGAAATGAAAACATATGTTCACATAAACACGTTGCACACAAATGAATGTTCACAGCAGCTCCTTTCACGACAGCCCAAAAGAGGAAACAACCCAGATATCTATCAACTGATGAGCGGGTAAACAAAATGTGCTGTATTCATACAATGGAATGTTATTTAGCCACAAAAGGAATGAGGTACTAATTCATGCAATGACATAGATGAAACTTGAAAACATTATGCTAAGTGAAAGAAACCAGTCACGAAAAATCCCACACACTGTCTGACTCAATGTATGTGAAGTGTCCAGTACAGGCAAATCCATATGAAGTGGAAAGTAGATTTGTGGTTGCCTAGAACTGGGGTGAAGAATAAGGGGTGACTGATAGGTAACAGGTACAGGGTTCCTTTTGGGAAATGATGAAAATATTCCAAAATTAGACTGGTAATATTTACACAATTTTGAATATACTAAAACCATTGAATTGTATACATTAAATGAGTAGATTTTGTAGTATGTGAATTAGATCTCAAAAAAGGTATTATTTTTAAAAATGACTGTCCTTGAAGAAGCCATTGGAGATTTCTTTTTAGTTAATGCCAGTTCCATGTTACCTGGGTATAGATAAATTTGGGGATCTGGTTGAAACTAGTCTTTTCTAGGGCCCACCTTTCACCCCACAGTTCAGGGTTGCCAAGCTTACCATGTCATCCCCTGATTCCAGGGCCAGCCATTGCCCCTCTCACCCTCCAGATCACCCATTGCACCTAGTTACCCGCTGCTATCTTTCACATATCAGCCACCCTGGCTCCCAGAACAGCATTTTCTTACCCCCATTCCATTGAATTGTTTTTTTCCTTGGTGCTATGTCCTATACTATGCTATTCACTCCCTGAGGACAATTGAGATACTGGTTTTGCTCACCATTACATGCCAACGTAGTCTTAGTTATCACTGAAGGAAAGAAGGAAGGAAGGAAGGAAGGAAGGAAGGAAGGAAGGAAGGAAGGAAGGAAATATATGCCTGAAAAAGAACATGTATGGAGTGGAAAGATACAGGGGTAAGAAAGAATAAGGAAATGGAAGAAGGGGAGATTTAGACTAAAGTAACATTAGCCTGAACCCATTTTTTCTGTTTCCTGACAAATACGGGTTTCTCAGCCCTATAGCCATGTTGACCATTTGAGCCTCTCAGATTCTAGAATGGCTTCTCTCTTTCCTATGAATCAAACCAAATCCTTCCCCTTTCAAAACACCCCAAACCCCGTTTTTCTATGTTTGGCTCAGAAGTCCTAAGCTGGGAATTTAGCCAAAGAAAATAACAAACACCTGAATACAGAGTGGGGCAAAGGGGCGAGCTCTAGAGACCCGTGCACAGAGCCACTGAGCTGGCATTACTTGTTACAGTCAGAAACTGCAAACAACTTCAATGTCCAACAGTAGGGTAGTATACACTCTGCCATGTCCCGAAGATGGAGTAATGTGTACCCATTAGAAAATATAGCATCCAGAGAACATGCGTGTATCATACATTAAGTGTGAAAGAGCAGGTTATAAACTGGGTGAGGGGCAGGTAGTCATTGCTAATATGTAAACTGTGCCCAGAAAAAGATAAAAACTGGGGAAAAAAAATCTCACACCAGAATGGCATCTTCTTCATTTCTTTTTTAAAATGTACCCAGGTGTTTTACAATGAACATATGTGACTTTTATAACGGAGGGGGATACCCCAATTCTCTCACTCTATCCACTGATTTTCTTGGGGAATCCACTCTCCACTTGCTTTGTTCCATTAACCCACATTCACCTCCAAATCCTCCTCCCGAGTAGCACTCTAAGCCTACAAGGACCAGTATCTTCCCAGGTGCCCCCTCTGGCCACTCAGGCAGCTTCTGAAGGGAGACACTTCCAAGAAGCCTTCCCTAATCACAAGGAGAAAAGGCTGGCTCACCACAGTGCCTCCCCATCTCTCTTTGCTTGCCTTGTCCAAGAAAATCTCCAGCTGCTTGGCTGGTGCTTGACCTCAAGAGACTGTTTCCTGATGCAGCCCAGCAGCTGCTGCCATTGGGCACCTGTGCATCTGCACCTGGCTGCTGAGTCTAAACTCCCAGAAGGAAGCTGGTGTTGAGGCCACAGAGCTCTCCATTGCTGGATGATGAGGACGGTGGGGATGACTTTTCTGTGTGCACGTCCTGGTTTGCCGTGGGAAAGACGTCTCATTTAAAAACCACTCAAGCAGTCTTAAAACAACTCAGGAAGTGATCAAAGGTGCTTGTATTTAACCTGGACTGGCAACCTTCTTAATGGAGTCAGCCTGACACTCGGTAATATTGGTCGGAAGGAAATGAACATGAACCACTAATGCTGATGCAGCTCGAATGCACTTAGATTTTTTGTGAGTTGATTTGTCCAGGTATATAGATGCAGCTTATTGCTGAATTGGAATCAACTTAGTGAGACCCTTGAAGGAAAAAGGTAGTGTGTCAGCAAATATTTGAAAGCTTACCGTGGACCTAACCCTTACGTCTCAGAGTACTTGTGAAATGCTGTGGGTTTATCAAAGAAGCAAACAAACCTGGAGTGATCCTTCCTGAAGAACTTCCCGGTCACGTATTCCACCCACGTGAAGCACCACAAGGCTCAGGGACAGGATGGACTGTCTTGTGGTGCCTTTGAGAAAGGTGCATGTGTCTTAGCCCCTGTGGCGTTTTGAGCTAATTACCCTGGCCTGTGCATAAAATGAGACGGGACAGAGATGTATCAGGTGTCATGGCATTGACCTTCGGTGGTTTTGAAACAGAGCAAAAAAGGGTTGGTGTGCCAAGTTTGCTCATCAGCCTGGTATTTCACCCTTCATCTTAAACAAAGTAAACAAACCACAGACATATTTTTCTTCCCTACAGAACTGCACCCCTTTTTTTTAATTTGGTGTGTGTACTGTTTGACAATTGGAATGGAGTAGAATAGAGGTGGGGAAGCAGTTTTTCATTCCACCCTCTTCTCAAATATTTAAAGTAGAATAATGAGTGAGTGACTGTCACATTTGTCACAACTCTTTTCCATTCCTGCCACCTGAATGCAGACCTCAATCACACTTTTCTTGGGCCACCATTGTTGACATTCTCTCCTGATGCACCCTGTCAAGACTGGAGGTGCTGAGACCTCTGAAGGAAAGTGGGAAAAAGAGTGGATAGTCTCATTCTGCCATCTGTAGAGTTCAGGTTTTTGCTTAACGGACCCTATAAGCCAAGGGTGAAATGGAAATTCTGGGAGGACAGAGAGGTTTTGAGGGGCCAACGGGGGAAGAGACAGACTAGGGTCGGGGTGGCAGGTGAGAGAAAGCTTCGTGGACATCTTCTGTGCTGTCACTGTGTTCCACATGGACTGTCTTCCTCATCTTCCTGTGATATCCTTAGTAAAATGTCCATATCTTTGTTGGTATATTATTGAGTTGAATCTCTTAGTTGAGGGAATTCATTCATTCAACAAATATTTATTGAGAACCTGAACCCACCTGACAGTGTTCTAGATGCTGAGGATAAAGTAGTGAATAAAACATACCCCAAAACAATACAAAGTGGATCGATCTCCAGGGAATTCTGCTGTGTGAAAAAACCCAATCCCCAAAGGTTAATACTGTGTGATTCCATTTATATAACATTTTTGCAATGATAAATTTTAGAAATGGTGGTTGGCCAGGGGTGAGGGATGGGAGGTGGTGGTAGGAAAGAGGTAGGTGTGGTAATAAAAAAAAAAGTGACACGAGACATCCTGTGTCGATGACTGTAGAGGTGGATACAGGAACTTACACATGTGTTAAAGTTGTATAGAACTACACACACACACACAAGCACACATAAAACTGGGAAAATCTGAATAATGTCTATGGATTGAATCAACGTTGATATCACGGGTATGATATTATACTAAAATATTACCTTTTAGGGAAATGGTGAAGTTCACGGTGCCTACATTTGAGTAAAAGCGAAGTAGGGCTGCAGGGAAAAAGCCAAAACCCTCTACCCCTCTGGGGCATTCATGCACTCTCATCAGAGATTCCTCCCCATCCTCTACCAGACACCAGCCTCCCCGCCCCCACCCCCCAGCCAAGACTGCAAAGCCGAGGCTCAGGTGTCCACGGGGCTCCCGGTATTCACACGGGGCTCTGCCTCTTGGCTTGCTCCTTGCTTCCTCCATCCCCACCACCGCGTTTCTTCCACTTCTGCCCCCAATGCTTGGTTTATCCTGATAGCACATTCACCTCGGAGAACCTTCTTTGCTGCATAGACACAGGTGTGGCTTTGCTGCCCTTGTTCTCAGCATCAGGCAAGACCTCCTCACGTGAGCTCTGGCCTGGGATTCAATCCTGCATTTTAGCTGCTCGGCCACAGCCAGTCGGGTCAGTGTCCAGACCCTTAACCCCCTCCTGTAAAAGGTGGATTCCCACCCCTACCTGTTGAACGTTTGGTTGTACAATGAGCCGTCTAGCTTGCTAAAACCATCCAGCTCTGTCACTGTATTTTATTGCCTTAGAAGACTTCAGAGGAAAGAAGCCATGTAAAAATAAAATAAGGTTGGAACAGACTTTAAAGTTTTTATTATTTTGTATCACGTCACGCCTTGCATGCAATGACCACACGCTGGCCACATAATTTACTAACAGGGCACGGTTGAGAAAACTGGAGCTCCCAGGCGCACAGTCTAGTCCACTGGAAAGAACAGAGAGAGGGAAGGGGAGGAGGAAGGGGCAACGAGGAGTGTTCGTCTGTCTCTCCTCTACCGGCGGTTGCTGATTCTGAGAACGATGAATATGTGACGACACAATTTCTGATTTACAATCATGGTCTTTACAGGAAAAGGTCTTTCTTAGAAGCGCTAGAGCTGATTAATAACATTTGATCAACTTTCAAACAAGCTTTACGTGAGGGATCACACCCGTGTGCTGCGGGAGCCTGCCAGCAGGGCTGTCCAGGCCTGTCAGGTCTGTGAGGCCGCCTGGTCCTCTGAGGCCCCGTCCTGGACTTCCTGGGGAGGGGCCCGTTTCCTCAGGTCCAAGTCTGTATCTGGGATGAACATTCCGTGGAGATCCAGGTGCATGTCGACATCAACATATGCCCGAGCCAGTTCTGTAAAACTCTTGGCATCCAGAATAAGCAGAAAAGGTAGCTTTTGGGGATCAGAAGAGATGATGGCTGATAAGATAATTCCTTTGGGGAAACAAAAGGAGACACTTGGTAAAAGTGCAGCCTTGAACTTCCTCCAGGTGGAAGGATATGTTTCTCAGCTGTGTCTCCCTGTCCTCGTTAAACCGTCAGTGTCTAATCCAAACAGAAGGGAAGTGAATTTGATATTCTGTGAGAGCAGAAGAGAAAGGCCAGGGAACCAGACATCAGCAGACTTGCTTCAGCCCTGGCTGGGCCAGTCGCTTTACCTCCCTGAGCCTCAGTCTCTTCTTTCGTACAACGAGGATAACATTCTCTACGGTCTTAGGCTTGCTGAGAGGACCTCTCGCACGGTGAATTATAAAGCACTTTGTAAATTACTGAGTGCACTGAAGAACGGCTGCTTCCCTACAACTTAGAAACTCTGATGATAGAGAATCGGTTTTGATGATGCATTTAGGCTAATACACATCACTCGACTACACTCAGACTGGATGAGCATGAATCACCGCATGCACATACAGCATGCAGCAGCCTCAGCTTCGCCTTCTGTGAAATGGAAACATTCTAAGCACTGACTCTCAAGGAATAGAGTTACATGAAATAATGCACATGAACTTCCAGACAACATTCATGCTTCTTCCCAAGGCCTCTTGGGTTTTAGAGTGGCTGAGCATAATCGAAGTCAGATCAGCTTGGACTCACACCCTACCTCTGTGGGCACTGGGCGTGTGGCCTTGGGCAAGTTACTTCATTCTTTGAGCCTCTCCTTTGCTGAAATGAACACAATGCTACTCCCTGCCCATGGAGAGAATGCGCGGGACATACTCACGCAGCCTAGTGGAAGGCCAGCCTCAGCAGGTGGTGGTACCAACAACCCCCAACCTCAGAAAAGACAGTGACACGGGGTCCCCTGCCTGGCGCCAAGTCAGGAATAATCAGTAGGTAGAAAACCACTCCCTTCTCACCTGAGGGAAGCAGCTGGCAGGCTCAGCGGGGGCAGCCCCACCCATGGCTCTTGTTACCCTCCTTAGCACCCTCATGGGTGTAGCCAGGGCATTTCTGGGTCAAAGATAGAATCAAGGAAGGAAAGGACCATTTGTCATGTGGAAACCCAGAAGAGCCAGGTGGGCCTCAAACACACATTTCTAGTAGTTCCCAAAAAAGGTACATGCTTAGCCATGGAAATGAATTTTAAAATCAAGACTCTAAACTCTGGGAAAGGGTAGTGTTGCTCAGGTCAAAGGAGGTGGGCTTCTGTGGAAGTGAAGGAAGTAAGGAAGTAAACAATTTAATCCGATTCCGGGGCCATCTGACCTTTGCTGCTAGGTGGTGACTTCTACCTGGGGCCAGTCAGATAACCTCTCCTCACCAAGTGACTTAGATGGGGACTTCAAGCCACACAGTGGTCAGCTTGACCTCCAGAGGGGCTGAAAACTAAAGGTCAGCCTCAACTATGAGCCCTGACACAGGGTCGATGTGTAGGCTGAGGGGAGTTTCCGGGGTTGGCCATCCTCCACCGACAGTGTTGGAAGAAGGGAGTGTCTATGACTCCCCAGGTGTGGGGAGGCTGGGGGGTGGGGACAACTGGAAACTCCAGCAAACTTGCAGATAATGTCAGGGGTATGTGTAGTCTTGGGGACTTCCTAACCCTGTAGCTTTGGATTCCTACAGACCTGGGTTTCAAAGCATGACTCCACCAGCTGTGGGATGTGGGCGGGGCCACTGTCCCCCAGGGAGGTCTCTGTGTGAGAATGAGATCACAAGCCGAGTACAGTGGGTGGGCTCCCCTTCCCAGAGGCTTACCGTCATCCTCATCTTTGGCGCCTGGCATGGGCACAAACAGGGGTTCCGCTGGCCAGTAGTCCTCTTCTTCCCACTTTTGGAACGACTTCGTAAGGATGTCGTATTTGACCATCTGTACATCCGAAGAGGAGAAACATGGGGATGATTGGCTGGAAGGCATGCTTATTTCCTACAAGTCGGAAGGCATCCAGGCCCACAGAGCAAGGGGATTAAGCCCCTCAAGTGGAGACCTCAAAATGGCACTCCCTCTGGTGAGGAGAGCAACAGAATAAAAGCAACCAGATTCCTCCTTCAACTTGGAGCAAAGATCTCATAGCTCACACTACGCATTGAATTCTTTTCAAAACAAAAATCCTGAACTTACCTAGTATTTGGCCCTACAGTGCAACTTGTTGATAGTTAAATAAACTAATGTGTTCAATGCAGACATTTAGAGTATAATACAATTCCTTTGTTATTTTAAAAGTATAGATCACCGGACTTCTCGTAACCACCAAGAGTCCCGTTCTCCCTTAGGGTGTGGGAGTGTTTTGTGGTGTGTGAATGTGTGTGTGGAAAACTTAGTTTTCTTACTTTGTACTTTCTTTACTGCGCATTAAAAAAAAGGCTTTCTATTTTATTGTTAAAAATGAAGAAATCAAGGGAAAGTAGTGTCTGTACAGCATTTAGCATGGTTCCTGGGATAAGTGTTCCACAAATAGTAGTTTAAAAACTAAAATAAATCTTTCAAGTTTCAGCTGTCCTCTCCCTGCTGGAGAGGGTGAGGCAGGGATTGGAACTCCCCTGTACACTTCCTCATCCTCCTTGCCTACTGCCTTGGCACTTGAAAAACATGCGTGGAATAAAGAACTCAGTCAAACCCTAGCCACGGCCACCCTCCTGAGCTTCAGCCCATTAGGCGCAGCTCCCTCTCCAGGCTCATTGTTTCAAATATATTTTGTCCCAAACTGACCTACTCAGCTAACCTACCTCCAGTCCCCTAGGGAACCTCCCTCCTGCCCTCCCTTTTCTAATCAAGGTCACCCAGTCGGAGAATCTGAGAAGTCAGCTTTGTAGACAGGATTGTTTTAGGCCATGCACCTAGGGATCAGTACCTTGTTTGGGATGGGACTCCTTTGAACTTCAGCAGCAAAGACATATCGGTATCGCTTCCCATTGTAAGTATAGTTGATCTGAGGCAGTTCTAAGCCTAGAGAGAATGATACAGCTGATGAAGCCTTCATCACCGAGGGTGGGGGGCATCCACCCTTTGTGCCTGGCTGGCACCCTTTCCACAAACACTGCTTCCAGGCCAGGACCCCCAAGCTTGGTTCCGGCCCTGGACTGGATCAGGGTAGTCACGGGGCAGACAGAAGAAACCTCTGGCAATTATCCTGGCTCTATTAGAAGGTTCAGGAGCAAGGTTTTTAAGTACATAAAAATCTTTAATTATCCAAGATAGAAATCAAAAATAATTGTATGATTAAAATCAGAGGCTTTTGCAATTTTTAAAAGCTCTTTTAAAAAAGTCTCATGTGCACACACACGTGTGTGTGGGTGTGAAGAGAAACTTCTGACTCTGGAAAGGAGTGTCAATGGGAAATAGTTAAAATAAGTCTGGTGAATTCATATAATAACACTATGTTAAAATACTATTTACAAAGAATTTTAATAATATGGGAAAATATCCTTATCATAAGATTAACTATAAAAGGATGACTATAGAATCATCTCCATTATGTTAAAAATGAAGAGAAAAAGCTTAGGAGCATTGCTGGGGCAATAACTTCTCTATATTTAATAGTTTATATTTTGTATTGTACATCCTAAGTTTTGCAGTGTGTGAAATTTTCATTACACTTATTACTTTTGTAATCCAAAAAACCTTAAAATTTTGTCCATGTAAATGCATATATATTTATATATTCCTGTTGTGTCAAACTAAATTTCTCAGTGCCAAAATGAAAGTCCCCCGCTTATGAACTATGCCAGGCAGAAGGAGCTGAGTGCTGGTGGAAATATAATGTCCAAGAAAAGAGGAAGCAGTGGTGGACACATCTGCCACGTCAAGGCCTCCTGAGAAGGGCCCAAGGCGTACATGGCTGCCGGGCTCAGCGAGGCGTGAAGGGGAGTGGACTACCGAGATGGGAAGATGTATCATCTCACAGGTGAGTAATCATGAACTGCCAAGAGCCAGGAGGAGGAGAGACCACCCACATACTTAAACCAGAAAAAGATGCCCACGGTTGGCCCTAAGATAGGCCTGAGACTTCCTATGATGCTCCTGGGCCCCTCAAACCTGGTCTGGGACCCCCCTACCCTGACACGGTAAATGGCCAATTATAGGCACTTGATTTATTAAGTGTGATTCATCCCAGCAAATTCTGCACAGCTATTAAACCATGTTCTTAAAGAATCTTCAGATGTGGGAGAATTCTCAGACTACATTCATCAGGTGGAAGAAGCCATTCCAGAATATTCTATGTGGTATGGAACAGAGTCATCAGAGTGCAAATGCAGAGGTTGAGGGGTTTTGTGCCAGAAAACCTGGGTACAGGTCCTAGCTTTGGTGCCTGCCTTAGCCAAGTCACCATATTATTCTCAGCTTTCCTATCCTCAGTTCTAGAAGAAGAATAACACATGCCAACCTAGAGTTAGGTTGCCTGTTGGAGCTGCCTGTTAGAGTTGTTCTAATAATAATGGCTCCCTTTGGCTGGACTCTCACTGCAGGCCAGGCCCTGGGCTCAGCCCCTCCTGTGGGAACCCACCTAATGTGAATGATAACAGGATGACGGTGCCGGGGTGAGAGGAGAGGATGTCTGAGCAGCTCCCAGCAGAGGGCCTGGCATGTGCCAAGCAATCCATGCACAATAGAAAAGACTGCATGGATATTTCCCAAGGTTGTCCTGGGCGGAGGGACTGTGAGGGATTTATCTATTGCTATATTTTCAGTATTGCCCAAGATTGCTACAATAAACAGGAATTCTCTGTTCAGAAACAAGAAGACTATAATGTTTTAAGCCTCCATCTGTCCACACTCAATGGCATGGCAAGTCAGAGGAGATGGAAGTTGATGCCTTAAGAATTAAAAACAAGATCTGTATTTGCACTTTTAAAACTCCAAGAGTCTGGTGCTGCACAGAACTGGTTACTGGATCCGTGGGACGCTGTTTACAGAAATGGTCCTAGTGGGCAAATCTGAGGTCATCCTAGGAGAGTTCCCAGGATGGCACCCTTCCAGACGCCTAAACCTGGCACGGGGCAGCCAGTGTGGGGAGCACACTTTGAGTTTAGAGCCACACCCTGACACTCTGAGTATCCTGGGCAAGCCGGTTCACTATGAATTGAAGTGTTGAACACAGGCCTGGCTAAGCTGGACTTTTGTACATGTTGGTGATAACACTGAGCACAAAAACGTGGTCCCTGTCCCACAGACCCATTATATTTTAGCGCTGTGGTTCTCAGTCAGTCAGGGTAATGGTGCCCTCATGGGACACTGGGAATGTGTGGATGTGTTTCTGGTTGTTCCAGTCCAAGGTGGGGGGTGCTGTTGGCATCTGGTAGGTTGAGGCTCAAGATGCTGCTTAACACCCTACAACGCCCAAGACGGCCCCGCCAGAGAATGACCAGCCCCAGGTATCAGCAGAGCCAGGCTGAGAGGCCCTGCTCTAGGAAGCATGACTTCTGGTCGAGGGGGTTTACATTGTGTGTGTAGCTCAGACTTTCTGCGGCCCAGTTACCTCTTCTGTGGAATGGAGCTGATAGCACCGGCTGCATAGGAAATCGTGAATGCGAAGAGGTGGAGACCCAAATGTTCTGTGTCCATTGCCAGCATCACAGCATTTGCAGAGTGAAGCTGTGCAAGTCCCTGGGGCCAATTTCCATCTCAGCGCCTTCCTGGGAGGTGTTTGAAGATGTACGAGGCACAACTGTCTCCAGTACTTTTCACTGGGGTGTCCCAGAGAGCCCTCCTCTTTGTCCCTTGCCCACGCATAGCATTTCTGAATCGGAAGGAGGTATTAGGTGAAGAGGCCTGGGGGTCTTCCTGAAATTCCACCCTTCCCTAAGCACAGGGATAGAGGATGCACATACCCTGACAAAGCACCTCTGGCTGGCAGCACACTTGGTCATCTTTTTCCTTCAGGGCTCTTGCTGTTGTAGATGCCAGTTTGATTAAATCTGAGCCAACTTCTGCATTCTGCAAGAATCAGTTTTCCAGAAAAATAAAAACTTGTTGTCTGGAGAAAACATTTGCTTTACTCTATACATTTTTTAAAGAACACTTTTGCGCATGTCATCTTGCTGTGGCCTCACATGGCTCACAGGAAGCAGCTGTTATATTATTGGTATTATCAGCCAAAAACGAGCACTGGTGATACGAACTGGTTCCCCCAAGGTTGCATAGCTGGTAGGTGGTGGGACAAGGGGCCCCCAAAACCATGGCTCTTTTTTCCTACTCTGGGCTACCTTATCCCTCACAGGTGAAATTAATGTACTTTTTAAATACTGGATGATTCACCTGTGAAAGGCTGCACCTGTCATTAAAAGAATGTTTATAAAGAGTTCATAATAACATGGGAAATGCTCATGATAGAATACCGAGTGAAAGGCAGCAGAGTCAGTTGCACGTGCAGTCTGAGCTCAGCCAGGCAAAAAGCTTGCACTGGAAAGAGCCTGGAAAATACCCCAACAGTAACAATACAGTGGGCAGTGGCCTGGTGGGGACTTTAGTTTCTTTTTCTATTCTAATCTGTATTTTCTCCTACAAAAATGTATCACTGCTGAAAAGAAAGTAAACATGCAATAAAAATTACTTGGGAGAGATATACCTATCAAGGATGCTCCCTGGCCTCAAGTTATAACCAGACTGCTCTGTTCAGTACCTTACCGCCATCATTGTAACCCAGGAGAGGGATTTAACACAATTGATTAAATATTTATCGAGTATCTAGTCCTCCCTGTTTCTCCACATACTAGTTACAGGACCTTGAGTAAGTTACTTTGCATCTCTGAAGTTCAATGTTTCCATCTGTATAATGAGGCACAGTATATGCATTGTATACATGGCATGCGTGTCTCTGAATTATTGTCAGATTACATGAAATAATCCACGCAAATGATTTAAAGAGGGCCCTGTTAGCAGAAAGTGCTAGATAAACGCTAGCTGCTGTTGATGATGCCACTATCGTATCACCACTATTACTCCTTCTACGACCACATGGCTGCCACCGTCACTGGGGGTGAGTTGAAGGTAGGCGCTGCAAAGGAATGCAAAACAAGACCACGAGTCCCTGACTTCACAGTTTATAGAGAATATTGCTACGGCTGACTTCTTATTCAAACTTTTCTCTACTTTCCCGATTTTCCAAAATGCGCTTTTATCATTAAACCTATTTGAACAATAGCTGCTTTTTGCTGGGAAGGGGAGAAAATTTACTGCATCCTACCTACTGAACTCTAGGGGCCCCTCAATACTTTTTTTAGTTCAATCCCTCAATTTATAGAAGACAAAACTGAGGCCCGGAGAAGGAAAGTGGCTTAGTCCAAGGTCACAGAGAGAGAAGCGGAGAACGGGCCCAGACCTTCCCGTGGCAATTCTTCTGCTCAGAAGTGAGAGCACCGCAGGCAGAGGACAAAGCAGGTGCAAAGGCCCAGAGGCTGGCCTGCTCCCATCCTGCAAGTTTCAACTCGAACATTCCCTTCCCTAACAACTCAATATGCAGAGTCTGCGAGGTATTTAGCCCAAGCTGTAATTATTTCCTTTATGGAGCTGCTTCCTTCTTTTATGCTGTCTTTCTCTATGAACGCAGCAGCCAGATTTTATTCAGTGCATGGCACGCAGCTCCCAGGGAGTAATTACTGAACAAATGAATAAATGCGTGACTCAGTAAGCTTTTCCTTGATCTGTCAAGGGGCAAAACATGTGCTTTGCAGAGTGGTTATAAGAATTAAATGAGATGAAGTGCATTAAAAAGTCACCTAGTGCCCAGCACACATGTGTTTTCTTATAAACGAAAGCTCTGGATGCCTCCACCTGCGCAGCACCACAGACTGGTGGGAGGCCACTCCTGGTGACTTGCTAGTCACATGACAGCAATAGGCCTCTTGTGCACGTCCTGGGCTGGATTCTTAGGGAGTCAGTCGATCTGCAGCCTGAAACTGGTCAGACTGGTTGAGGGATAAACTGAACTTTTCCACACACAACAGTAATGAACATGACTCTGCCGCTCTCAGGAGCCATCCGACTCAGCTTTGGGAAGAGACTGCTTTCCAGCCAGAATTCAACAACATTCCGTGGGCCTACTTTGAAATCCCTAAACTCAAGGGGAGAAGAAATAATCTCAGTAATTCCCCCAAACACTCACTGGCTTTGTAGTTAAGTAGCCTTGGGTGTGAAATCTGACTCAGTTTTCTCTGTGAACTTGCTCAGCCCTCCTGAGCCCACTTTCTTGTTCGTAAAATAGGGGGGCAATTCGTAACTTTTGGATGGGAGGTGATTATAAGCAAGCTTCCTTTGACCTGTATTTGACAATAATGGTTAGGATTAAGTTAATAATAGTTATGAAAACACCTGACCCAGAGCCAGACCCATTATAATTAGTAACCTGAAGCCAGGCAGACATGCATTCAAATCCCAACTCAAATCCCACTGATAATTCTGTGATGTTGGGTAAGTGACGTTTTCTCTCATCTGTACCCAAGGGATAATAAGTCACTCAGAGGACTGTCACAGAGACTAGGTGAGAAGCATGCAAAACATGTAACCACCCCTAAAATTGCAGGACCCAGGAGGAGAGTGAGCCCCATCATCCCCAGGCCTAAATACATCACATTGCCAAGTAAAAGACATTCTCTCCCTTACCTTGGGACACGGGCCTTCATAATGTGGGATGGCGCTAATATGGCAATCGCTAGCCACATGTGGCTATTTCAATTTAATTTTTAATTAAAATTAAATAAAATTTAAAATTCAGTTTCTCAGCTGCGATGGCTACATTTCAACTGCACATGTGGCCAGTGGCTACTGTATTGAACGGACAGACAGATAATGTTCCTTCATTGCATTTGATTCTATTGCATAGTGCTGGTCTGGGAGGAGAAATGCGAATTTAGGAGTCTAGGAGCCCTTCATGTCCGGATCTGGACTAGGGTAGCAGAGCGAGGGCCAGTCTCTCAGCCTGAGCTCTCTGTCCCTGCCCCTTTCCTTCCCACTGAATGGACGGCCCAGCCAGCACATCCAAGCCAACAGCTAGCTCTCGCAGCCTTGTGGGCCCTAAGGAGGCCAGGGGCAGGTGCTGCAAGCAGGCTTGGGCTGTTTGAGCAGGAAATTCTGGGATCTTGGTAGCCAGTTCATGGTTAGGGTTGGGGAGGGTGTCCCTCTGGGTGGGCCCGACCCTGTAGCCCTTTGAACTCCTCACCCTGGGGAGAAGGGACACCACTAGAGAAAGGCCAGGTCAGGACCTCCAAAGTGCCAGAGCATGGGGCCCCTCTAGCTGGGGTCTAAAGCAGAAAAGGCACCTTAACACAGGGCCTGGCATACAGACAGCTCTCATGGTGGCTGCTTGTATAACAGTAGGTCATTTTTGGATTGGAGAAAAGATAAAAACCAAATCTACTGAGCTAGGAGTTGAAGCCGCCACTTCTAAGTCCAAGAAGCTGACCTTCTTCTCACCCTCTGCCCATGACGGCCCCTTATGTATGGATGGCTGTCAGGAGGGAAGTCAGTGCTTATGAACCCACCTGCAGGACAAGGGCAGGGCACCGGCAGGGACTGCCTGCACACACCCGCACCCCTCCCGGCCCAGCTCTGCCTTCCACAACCCCCGGGGCCACCCCACATAAACGGGCCGAGGGTGCCAAGAGGCCCCTCCCTCCTTTGACCCCAGCTAGCCTGGACACCAGAGAATCTGGGGCAGCTGGGAGGGCCCAGACTTTTGAATAGACTCCCGCATTGCCCATTCTACACAGAAAACACTTTCCACTTGGGAAATGTTCCAAATGCTAAAGACCTAGAGCCCTTTTGGAGACCCTGCTTCATGTTTTTCATCCATTCATTCATCATTCGTTGATTTAAAATACTTCAGAACTTAATGAGAACCTGCAGAGTGCCGGATGTTGTGATGGGTGCAGGGGGGGAACTGCTGACGAGACAGAGTTGGGGCCCCTAAGAGCCTCATTCCACAGGAAGAGGTGGCGGAGCACGCTCATGGTACTTGAGACGAATGTTGGGTAAAGAGCTGCAGGTGCTCTTAGAGTGCACGGACTCCTCTGAGGGGAGTAAAGACCCTGATAAGTTCAGGAGGACCAGGAATTTGATTCCTGGCTGTAAATTAAAATCTACTGGGGGCCCTGAGACTAATCCAAACCTGGACCCCTCCTCCAGGGGTTCTGCCTTTACCATCCTGGGCTGAGTCCCAGCAGGAGGCCCCAGGTAAGTCCTGCAACCAAGACTGGGGCGGAGGTCTGGTGGGAAGAGAATGGGGTTGCAGGCAGAGGGACAGGGATGTGCAAATGCCCCAGACTGAAGGGCATGTGACAAAGAGTGGCATCTCCTGTGGTTCTTCTCTAACAAGCCTTTGGATAAAATGAAATCAGAGCTGCTGATCTGGACATATAGGCCATGTCTTCCTGCTTGACTTTCTGATTTCAATATGCAGGCGGGGCAACTTGCAAGTAAAGGGAGAAGACATTTTTAAGGGACAATAAATAGCAATTAGAAAGCGTGGCCAGAGCTACCCTTCCCAGGGCTCACTCTTCTTTGCTAGTTTCAAAGCAACAGATGGCTCACACAGCGCCTTTTAAAAATATACATGCTAAACTTCTTAGCTTGGTTCCAAGGAAGCAAATCATTTTCAAGCGTGATAAAAGGTTATAAAACCCCGTGGTGTGTGGGCAGCAGGAGGGAGTTTTTCCTCTCTATGTATCATCCCTGGGTTGAGGGCGACTTGAGGTGGGGGCTGGGCCTTGAGATCTTGCCTCCTGTGTGCTCTGTGACACCCCCACTCCTTCCTGGAACCAGGGGAGGTGGTCCGAGGCCCTGCACTGAGGCACTGTGCAGAGTGAGGGCCGCGGAGGGTGGTGGCTCATGTGATGATTATGTGGGACAGGGGCCGTTCACTCAATAGCCCTGAGTGACCTGGGGAGAAAGTTAATTCCTTTTTTCTTCCGAGCTTTCTGACAGGGTCAAGGGGCACGTCTCAGTTAGGTGCCACTGTGTCTTTAATAGCTACTACATTTTAGAATTTTCTTATTAACAAAGAGATTAAGTCTTGGCAAGCAACAGTATCTGGCTAGACCTTAAGACCTTTGCTTTATTTCCATTTTTGTAATGCTCATGCTTGCCTTTTATTTGCAGCTGGAAAGGCTGACTTTCCACTGACTAGTGATAGATTTCCTTTCAACAGTATGTTGATTTAAACAAAACGTGATTTTGTAAGTGTTAAATAGAAGTGATGGGAAATGTAAAAATCATGACAGAGATATACAGGTGCCTTTGGATGGGGAGATACTGGAGAGATGGGGACAACAAACAGTCCTGGTGTTTAAAGACAGTCCTGCTCACTGGCTGGGAGGTACCCGAACCCCAGCACTGAGGAGCCCTGCAGTGAGGGTGGGAGAAGGCTCCTTGGGCACTGTGGGATACCCTCTACTCCCCAGGCTAGCAGAGCCCTGAGAGTTCTTTCCAGGAGTTAGGGCGCTGGGGAGAACAGCGGAGTTATACCTCTTAAAGCCACAAGGATGGGTTTAGAGGCAGGTGGTGCACATAACAATCCTGGCTCTGCAGCTCTGGGCTGTGTGACCTTGGGCATATTCCTTAAACTCTCTGAGTCTCAGTTTCTTTGTCTGTGAGATGAGTCTAATATAAGAACCTCTCCCACAAGTTGTTTGTATTGTTAAGCGAAGTAAGGAAAATAAAACGCTTAGCAAAGTACCTGGCACATAGAGTTCATTTAGTAAATATGAGCCATCAAAATTGAATTGAATTAAATTTGGTTTCATTTAAATTAATTAAGTCATGAAGTCAGTGAGTTCTGGAGCCAGAAGCCTCTGAAGCCTCCAAAACCAAGCCCAGAGCCTTGGCAGCATCACCCCAATTGAGGATAACATCTGACCTCGTGGTCATTTTTAATGCAAGAACAGGACTATTTGACAACAGGGCGTTGGGTAAGCAAGTGGTGCTTGAACCTCTGCCATGGGCTGTCAGGAAAATATTGCATCAAAACGATGTTGTAGAAGAACATGTAATGTCTTGGAAAGATGTTTGGGTATACTGATAGGCGGGAAAAAGCAGCACACAAAAGGGTATGCACACATTCAGCCATGAAAAGGAGTGAAGTTCTGATTTACACGACAGCACAGATGAACCTGGAACTCGTGATGCCGAGTGAAAGAAGCCAGACACAAGCAGCCACGTAGTGTATCGTCCACTCCTGTGAAATGCCCGGAGAAGGCAAATCCTCAGAGACAAAGCACAGTGAAGGTTGCCTAGGACTGGGGGTGGGGGTAAGGGTCAAAAGGTGTGAGACTTCTTTCGAGGGTAATGATAATGTTTTAAAATTGATTGTGGAGAGAGTTTTACAAGTTTGTGAATACACTAAAAGCCAGTGAGTGAAAATGGGTGAATTACATGGCCTGTGAATTATATCTCAATAAAACAGTTAAAAATCATGTACAGTATGATCTGGAAAAGCAAATCACATTGTATGTAATTTTAACCACTTTATTGAGATATATATCAATATATATAACATACATATACTGTATACACATCAATTATGTGCATGTGTATGTATGTGTATATATATATATATATATATATATATATATATATATATATATATATCTGTCTTGCTAGCTAGTTATCTATGGAAAGAGAGAGCGAGCCTTGGAGGGTAATACAAATACATCTGTGATGGGTTTATGGGGGATTTCTTTCCTTTTTACTGAATCCATATTTTCTAAAGTATCTACTACTTTTGGGGAAATAATGAAAATGTTTTCTCTCTTTTTTTAAGAACATCTCATTTTGGATTTCAAAGTCAATCAGATCAGGGCCACAGCCATTTTCTACCTGGGCTCATGTGTTCTCAGGAATAAAATGGGCTTTCCTTTGAGCCATTACCTTGTCCACGCAGAGGGGCACGGCAAACCTCTTGAGGGCAGATACACACATGATCCTGGGACTCTTTTCAGAGTTTTTCCTTAAGTGGGCCAAGTAGAAACTCTGGTAGAGGCTGCTGTCCTCATAGGCAATGACATCAAACAGGAGGCAGCCATCCTCTTCATAGGCATTGACATGATGAAAGACCACCATAGGGTCCGTGTAAAACTTGGTGGGCACGGGCTTCCCAGTCCTTTGGTCGACAATGTGAATGTAAGTCTGAAAGAAAATGTGCATCCAGTGGTCAGCTGTCCCGCTGCTGGCCCAGCACTGTGGCAGCAGGTACCGGACAGGACCCACCCCTGCCACGCACTGGCTCACGGCCCTGCAGCATCCCCTCCCTGTTCCAACCCCCTGGGCCCACCTCCACAGTGCCGGATGACAAAAGGACTGAGCGGGGGGGCTCTCGGCTGTTGTGTGTCCGTGTTCATCTCTTTCAGATGGAGAGGAAGGAAGTTTGTGGGCCAGGGCTGCTGTGTCACCAGGAGCACAGTGTTTGGGGGAGGCCCCAGAGGATGCACTGTTTCCCCTCCTTCACCTGATTATGATTCTGGATGGGCAGCAATATGCCAGCTCCCTGGAAATGGCCAAGCTGGAGAGAATTGGCCAGGTGCCAGAACTCTAGGCTGCCCTAGGCTCCATCCAGCTCCCAGCCAGAGTGTGTGCACAGCCAGAGACTCTAAACTCAAAGACCATACCTGCCCTTTTGGATCCCCCCTCTGACCTCCAGCACAGAGCCTGCTACAGGGATGTGGTTGTCACAGCAACACCCCTGCCCTGGAGGGCTGCGTAGCCTGGTTCTACTTAAGGAGCCCACATGGGTATCAGCTCCTGAGGCTGCTGTACACACTCTGGGTGTCATGAGGTGGTATCACTCTGGGTGGTAATTAGCCATATCTGTAGCCCCAGTTGCCTAATCCAAAGGGAGGGAGTTGTTTCTATCTGTTGGCAGCTCCGGCCCAACCACCCTCCTCCCTGTTTGTTTGCTTCTTTCTCACCTTCCCCGGAATCAAGCTTTGAATAGTAAGCAGGGTGCAGAGGAGGAGAGCTCTGATAGCATGGTGGTGGGGGTCATTATGGGAGGTAAGCACAGGGGTAATTACTTTAGGCCTATTCTTCCCCGGGATTCTGATCCCTGGGTCAGCCACAGGGACTTGCAGAAAGCTCTCTCTGAGATGCATTCCAAAGCCCCTCCCAGGGCTCTCTGCCTTGCCCTCCAGACCCAGGAACCTCAGATTGGAGGCTTAGAGGGCCTGGGAGCTCCTGCCCGTGGGATACTCCTCAGTGTGTGGGGGGAATTTGGCTGTGGAACAAACCCAACTTCCGCTGACTTCCCTGCTGCTCTCTTGCCCCCACTCATTCATTCCACGAATATTTGTAGAGGGCCTCTGACATGTCAGAAACTCGAGAGACAAAATGAAGCCAAGCCTCTTCTTTCCTGGAGCTTATATCCAGAGGGGGTGAGTCTAATAGCCAATGATCAGACATATAATATGTCAAGGATGATGAGCACTGCTGAGGAAAATGAAGCAGGATAGGGATGGAGGAAGCCTGGGGAAGGGTCTGTAATAGATGGGTTCATCAAGGAAGGCCTCAGGGTCAGGGGGCTTGAGCTGAGACTTAGAGTAATTGAGGTAGGAAGCCATGTGGGGAAGGACATTCCAGGGGACAGAATGTACAAAGCCCTGAGGTGGGGATGTGTGGGGCTGGTTTGAGGAGGTACAGGGGAGGTGGAGTGAGCAGGAAGACAATGGTTGGGATGAGGGCATGTGGGGATCTACAGGCTAATGAGTGAGGCCTTTGGATCTTATTCCAAGGAAGATGGGAAATAACTGGAAGGTCTCAGCAGAGGAGGGGCCACACCTAACCAACCTCTTTGTTTCCTCAAACACTTCACTCCCCTCCATGAGAAGAGAGCATAAGCCTTAAAGAGGCGGTGGGACACAAATTTGTATATGCACATAAAGAAGTGCATGGTGCATAGAAAGAGTAGAAGGATGTCAAAGGGATAGAAGTAGCTCTCTCTGCAGAGGGAGAGGGCAGTGGGTGAGAAGGAAGGAGACAGGATGGGACACGGGAAGGGGACTTGATATGTCGCTTTCTATACTTGTATGTTTGAGACTTACTTGATGCATTTCACGAGTAACAGCAGCAAATGCACACGCGTACATATGTACATATATCCACACACACATGCCCACGTGAAGACACAGATCCAGGCATTGTACATGCACAGACACCCAGATGCATACTCTATGCCCCCAGGTGCACCTACACCGAGGGCATTTCTGTCACACCAGCTGGCAGAACACTCTATCACCGTGTCTGAATAGACTCTGACCCCGTCCCCGAGACACAGTGGCTGCAGGGATGCTGAAAGGCCTTGTCAATGGACAGTGGAGGCTGGAGGAGCCCAGATATTGGTTAGGACTGAGGTGAGTGGGAACTGCCTTGGTTGGTGAGGCTACCTTGTTCAAGGCCACACACCCTTTCGAGACAGTCTTCTCTACTGACCTATTGATGGGGGGCATAAAGGCCCAGATAGGTGCCCTAACTCGAGACCGCTCTGAAGGGCCATCCCAATTCAGGGCCCTCTGGAAGGTTGGTTGACACCTCTGGGGAGACTATATGGTAGCCTACTTCCTCCTTTCCTAAGAAACCTCCTCTAGGCTGAACTCTGTCTCGGCGTCCATACCCGGGACACCTGGCTCTGGCTGTCCGGTGTTGTGGTTCCTCAGGCACAGCAGGGCTGGAGGCCCCAGCCAGGGCTCACCTTTTCCTCCTTGTAGAAAGTTAGGCAAGAAGCCCAGTTCACTCCCCGGATATACGCAGTTGCCAGCTTTAGAATATCCAACTTGAAGGGCTGCTCGAGAAAAACGATGTAGTTCTCGGTGATTCCAAAGCTATGGAAGTAGCTCGGGCTGAGAAAGGAGCGGGCGTGGATGGAGCAGAGCACCTCTGTGTGCTTCAGGGAGCTCTTCCCCTCCGTCCTGTCTAGAGAAAAGCAAGCCTCAGGCACAGTGCGGGGCTTTGCCACCCCAGGCCGCCTGTACCGCCACCACCTGCAGCTGAGCCTCTTGAACTGACCTGGTCACTAAGAAGAACCTTCGGATAAGAGCTGACACATAGAGCAGATGAAGGAGTTGCTGCCTAGCTGACGCAGGGGCCGAGGCTCAGAGCCCTCCCTGCTCAGCTCACCCTGCTGAGACCCAGTTCTGCAATCTGAGAACACTGAACCCCACAGTCAGGCCTCTGGGCCTGGGGTCCGCAAGCACAGCCTGGGGGCTAACTCAGCCTCCAACTGCTTTTGGATAAGGGTGTATTTGAAACACAGCCAAGCTCCTACCTCCATGTAGGGTCCACAGCTGCTTTTGCTTTCTAGTTACAACAGCCCCGCTGAGTAGTTGGGACAGAGACTACATGTCTGCAAAGCCTCAACACGGACTCTCAGGTCCTTCACAGGAAGTTTGTCGACCCCTGCTCTGAAGCAGTGCTTCTCAAACTTGAACGTGCATGCAGAGCATCTGAACACCACGATAACGTGTGAGGTTGGACTCAACCTGCGGGCTGGGGCCTGGGGTTCTGTCAAGCCGGCCCAGGCTTGTGCTTTGACAGGTTACTTAGGACCATCATCTGACGTTGTGAGTTAGTAGAAAAAATATCAATATAGATTGGCCTCTGCCTCAGTTCCTGCCACAAACTCCTAAAACCTATGTGATTTTGCAAGTGATAAGAGCTCTAGGAACAACTCTTATCCTAATATTGACCCCATCCCTGACACAGGGCTCTCAAAACCTTTGTAAACTCGTAAGTGATAAGAGCTGTAGGAGCATCTTTTGTTCTAATGAAGTGACTCTGGATGGCTCCTGTATGGGGGCTGTCACCAGAAAGACCAAGCCATGATTACAAGCTTGGGATTTTTCAGCCCCACCCGCTGTCCACCAGAGATGAGAGAAGGGCTGGAAATGGAGTTACTAATTAATCATGTTTATGTAAGAAAGCCTCCTTAGAATCCCCAAAGTATGGGGTTTAGAGAGCTTATCGGTGGGCAAACACACCCCCACTGGGAGGGTGATGCACCCCGACCCCACAGGGACAGAGGCCTCTGCGCACCAGAACCTCCCAGACCCCGCCCTCCGCATCTCTTCATCCGGCTGTTCACCTGTGTCCTTTGTCATGTCCTTTCATGAACTGGTGAGCTCGTTTCCCTGAGTTCTGTGAGCTGCTCTAGCAAATGAATCAAAACTGAGGAGCAGGTGGTGGGAACCCCCAATGTACAGCCAAGTCAGACCAAAGTGGGGAGTAACTGGGGAACTACTACTTGCGACCGGCATCTGAAGGGGGGTAGGGGGGTAGGAGCAGCCTTGTGGGGCTGAGCCCTTAACCTGTGGGGTCTGACACTATTGAGTGGATTGACAGCCTTACAAGTGAGGTTAGTTATTGGACACCAGCAGCTGTCACAGGGAATTGCTTATGGGGGAAAAGGCTCCCCCCGCCCCATCTAGTGTCAGAAGTGTTGAGTGTCAAGGAGGCACTCAGGAGAGAAACACAGGGGGGAAAACTGGAGTTTTCCTAACGTAGACCTGAGTTTCAGAGGGTCTCCATGCATTCTCCTGGCATTGCCCCTTCTAGAACACCTGAGAATGAGACTAAGTGCCCACAATGATGGCAGGCTGTTACACAGACTGTGCCCATCAGGGCAGGCAGAGTGAAATAATGGAATAGTCCAACTGCCTCACCCAGTGCCCAAACACGGGAGGTGCTCAGTGCGTATTCAGCTTTCTTAGTCCTCTGCAAGGATGAGTCATCCGCAGGCCACAAGGCCTCTCCTCCCAGGCCTGGGGCTGATGTCTAATGAGTCGTCTGTGAGTATCTCTGCCTTCCTTGTGACCACCTGTGCACCCTGTGAACAGCTGGCTGGTGGAAGGGAGGCTGTGGGTTGTGGGTCACTTCCTTTTCCTGAGACAAACACAGCGCGAAGCAAACTGAAGTGCAAAGCCCTCTGGTCTCACAGGCAGGAGATGCGCGTGATCCCAGGGAGCCACCCGCATGGAGCAGGCACTCGGAGGGTGGGTAGCTGCTTGCACGGCGTTGGTGGCTCCTGTAAGCTGTGTGACCTTGGGCATTTTGCCTGATGCCGGGGCCTCACAGTTCTCAGTAATATGAGGTGGTAAACTCAAATGCCTAAACTATCCCCAGGTCTGACATGCTAGAATCCTAAGCTAGACCCTATATCCCTCTATTGGCTTTAATGAGAATACTCAGTGCACCCTCTGACATCAGGGGCTTGCTCACATTTATTTGCCAGCAGAGCCGGGTAATTTGCTCAGGGGGTTCTACAGGACTGTGGGGGAGGGGGAGCAGCAGGGATCACAGATGGAAACCAGTTTTCCCAAACCAGGAGGCCAGGCCAAGCACCCTTATATTGGTGCCCAGTCTCCAGGCACCATCCTAGGCCTGGTCTCCTGGGTATGCTTCCAACGAGGGCCTTGGACAAAGGCTAGGAGCCCCACCTTCCCTCCCCACAAATTGGCCTGGGCTTCCCTCCAGGATCTCAGTGCTAAGTGGAGAAGGTCCAGAAGGCCTGGAGAACAGGGTGGGGATCTGGAGTTGATCCCAGCAGGGCTGAGCTCCCGGCACAGCCCTGGGAACCTGGCTTCCGGGGGCTGGGATGAAAGTGGGAGGCACAGCCCTGACATGCAAAGGTTTGTCTGAAGACTGGAAAAATGACAAGGAGAGAAGGCAGGAAGGCAGGAAGGCAGAAAGGGGATGATAAATGAATGGATGGACAGATGGATGAACAATGGGTAAATAATGAATAAATTAATGAAGTAATAAACTGTAACATCCAGGAAAGGAGGTTAGAAGAGTAAAGGGCTTTACTGCTTCCCAAAGGAAGCCTGGCAACATCTCTTTTCTCCTAAAGAAGAAAAATGAATTCAGGGTCACCTGACTCATCTGGGAGGGAAAGTATCAGACTGAGCCGAGGCATCAAGGAAAGTCAGAACTTCTCGGAGGGAGCCACCCCTGGTGTCTGTGCCTCATTACATCCGCAGAATGACCTACCCGGTACTGTGGCAGGGATCTTAAAGATCACGTATTTCGTCTTCCCTTTGTCCACAATGGAGGTGCCCATGTTGAGAACATTTCCAGCTGAATCATAATGAGGATGCGCTGTTGCCAGATTTATAGCCACATATTTTCGATAGTCAACCTGCAAAATGTAACAGGCACCTGGTTTTAAAAAGGGGAGAAGTTGAAGTTGAAATCCTGTGAAAAGCTGATTGATTCTAGGTTCAGTGAAATGATGGCTATTTTTGCACATTTTCTGATCTGAAAGGAAGGCAGACTTCACCTCTAAAGAGAATGTTCACTCTTGAGACCTGATCTAACCTCATGGGGGACCTCCTACAGCAAATGGGTGGCAGGAAGGTTAGTGAGCCGTGTGTGTTTTCTGTGGCAGTTTTTTGGAGCCTGCAGCCTGGCCCTGCTGGAGGCCCCCAAAGTAGAGACAGGACACCTCCCCACAGAGAGCTCTAAGCAATGGCCTGTGCAAAGAGGCAGCCGTAGTGCTAATTTTGGCCACTGCTCTGTGTCGTTCTGCTTAAGTCATTAAAGTCCTCCCCTTTTGAATTCTACATAGGCAGAATTCTCCAGGTCTTTTTCATAGGATTATTCTGGGAATAGAGAAGTTACAAAAACATTTGGTCAAAGTGAAACCCAACTAGCAAGCTCAATAATGACCCCACTCTGAACAAGCCACAACTATAGAACAATGGGGTGGCCTGGGAACCAGCTGTCTGCCCTCCCCCAGAATAGCACAACCTCCAGCCAAAGTCGACCAATGCTCCATTCCCTCCTAGTATTTCCTCCCTGCAACTTTGTGGCATGTGTACGTTAGTTGGACCTATGCCACCTAGCTTAAAAGGAGCTGGACATAATTTCACAGCTAAGAAAAACACTCCTTTTAACAGATCATTAAAATGTATTACAAAGACACTGAGACTTTGAACAGCCAGCTGGAGAAAACTGAAAGTGGGTCTATTGATTTTCACAAAAGTGTTGACTTAATTCTGCCCAGGAAAGGTATGTGTTTGGGCAACTATTTCTGTGCTCTTGCTCTCTGGCTCATGCCTCCCTCTTCAGGTCAATACAAGGTAAGGCCACTGGGAGTCCCAGACAGTCCGGGCATAGCCACTCAGACTCTCACTGAGCTGCCACTCAGAGCCATGTCCTCTGTTGTGGATTACAGTGTCTTCGAAAAAGATATGTTAAAGTCTTAACTCCTGGAACCTGTATTTGGATTTAGGGTCTTTGCAGATGTAATTAAGTTAGAATAAAGTCATGCTAGATTAGGGTGGGCCTTAATCCAATGATTTACATCCTTAGAAGAGATTGGAGTGATGCATCCATGTATCAGTTAGGGAACACCAAGGATTGATGGCAAAACCACCAGAAGGTGGAAGAGGCAAGGAACGTTCCTTCACTAGAAAACATTGCCTTCCTTTGCAGAGAGCATGGCCTTCCCGACACCTTGATTTGAGACCTCCAGGTCCCAGAACTGCGAGAAAATAAATTCCTGTTGTTTTAAGCCACCTAGTTTGTGGTACTTGTTATGGCAGCTAGGAGCGAATACAGACACGAAGGTGAAAAGACAGTCCCAGTCCCCAGGGAGCTTAGATGCTAGTACGAGGTCTACGCTGGGGAAGCACAGAGCCGGTGGCCTCACCCAGGGGGTCCTGTCTTGAGTCAAACTGACGCTGGGTGCAGATTTGCTGATACCTTTTCCAGGGTTTCCAGAGTCTGTGGGTCAATTTTCCTGATGTAATTGGTCTCTGTGGTTGCATAGAAGTCTTGTCCACACTTTATGATATTAATCAGGCAGTTGTCTGTGAAGTCTGGGATGGTGTGGGACAGGTAGGAGAAAGCTCTGCGGAAGAGAGCAAACCAACGGGTCAATGGCTGTGTCTGCGCAACCGGGAAATTCTGTTTGTGGTGCTTTTAGTTTCCCTACCACTTAAGATGCTCGCCTTCAACTTAAGGAAGAAAAAGTACTGGGTCCCAATGGGTTACTTGAGGACTCAGATATCAAGTGTCCAAAGGTGCCACCATATTGAATCAACTAAGGAGTGACAATCAGCTGGGACAGCATGACCACCAACTGAGCTCTCCTGGCCTCTCAAAAACCCGAAGGTCTCCAGCACCAAAGCCAGAAAGAGCTGGGGGTTGTTCTGAAGAATTTTAAGAATCCCTACAGAAATCATACGTTTACCCATAATGGCCCCCAAAGACTAGCAAAACAACAAATCCCTGCTTTTGGCAGGAATATGAGTCCATATTCGTTACCTCAAACTTGTCCAGGAAATGAGTTTTTTAAAAGAAAAAAGCAAGCTAATTTTGAGATAAGCACCTTCAACTCATTTGATCAGAAGGCAAACTCAAATCAGCGGGGCAAAATCCTGGGTCCGTGTCTCGGTTAGTGTTCCCCTTACTGGAAAGTGATGTAACAGCAATGATACCTCAAAGGTTATGGCTTTAAATTCATTCCCTCCCCTTTTCCTCCCTGGCTCTTCCTCGATCTGCAAATGTGAGTTCCAAAGAGTTCCTGGAAAAGCAGAAGTAACCTTCCCTCGCTGGGCTCGTCTGCCCCTAACACATTTCGCAACTCTTCTATGTCTAAAGAGTCCCAGAAAGGAGGTACTGAAGGCGGGCCCGATTCCGTGGCCAGGCATTTAATCTGCCAAACATGTAATACATTCACATGCATCATAGCCCAGATGACTTTAAATGAATACCACTAAAAGTCTTCCCCGGTCCTTTCTCCCATTTGTCAGTTTCCCACTTCCTCTGTGACACCTTCCGGAGCTCTTTATGCACATACATGCAAAAATAAATCCAGATTTCCTCCTGTCTTTTTACACAAAATACAGCGCATTATTTGTTCTTTTTATACCCTGATTTTTTAACTTAACATATCTTGGAAAGTCTTCCGTTTCGTACATAGAAAACATCCCCTTTCCTTTTTACTTCTGCTGGGTATTTTCTCGTGTAGTTTTACTGTTACTTATTTAACTGCTCCTCTGTGGATGCACATCGGGTTGTTTTCAGTTCCTTGTGATAAGAAATCATGCAGCCATGAACAACCTTGTTCATTTGTCATTTCCACATGACCAAGTATACCTCCAGGCTGAAGGAAACACACATTTGTAATTTTGGTAGAGAATTCCAAATTCTCTATCAAAATTGCTCCCACCAGCCATGTGGGAGGATACCTAGTCATCTGTCAGATGCTCTTTGCCTCTCTTGCTACCGGTGATCACGAAATGCACGGGGGACACAGGCAAAGGCCAGTCACACAGACTTTCCGTCCACCCTGAAGACGGCTGTCGGGGAAGCACACACTGGTTGTTTTTACCATTAGGATATCAAAAAACATGACTGGATTCAAAATGGACAGTTACTTGGAAAATATGTTTTTGCAGGGGTCTGGATAGGCCATTGTTCCAAACTCTGACACCACAATCCTGTTTGCCTCCATATTGGCATTGTAGGTGTCACTCCTCAGGTATTTGCTCCTGTAATAGACTTCACCTGAAAGAGAAGAAGCAGAGTCATCCCAGGCCAACACCTTTCCAGGCCTGAGTGTCAATTTCAGCCATTCCAGGGTTTTTACTGGGGGATATCAGGGTGAGCAGGACAGGCATGAGCTGTCCTGGTGAGGAGATTCAAGTTTCCACATGGATATGAATCTTGGCTCCATCATCTACCAGCCACACACTTGACTGTGTGTCTCATGCAGGATCAGTCCCCTCCATTGTGATGTCAGGATCATGATACCTTTCTTACAGAGTTGCTGTGGCATTCAAGGCCTGCAAAGCACTTAGCACATAGTAGATGCTCAATAAAAGCTATATCTGCTATTGAGATGCAGGATAGAAGTGGGCAAGACTTTGGGCCATTGTCACATACTGATAAGTGATGGCTGCTGCAATTCCAGATTGTCCAACAAAATCCTGGAGGCAGGAAGGGTCACGCAGGTATTGGTGAGGCCACACACACTGGCCTTCACACACAGAACCTTCTCTAGGGAAACACTGGTCTCCCCGTGAGCTAGCATGTTCCTTTCCAGCCACTCTCTCTCAGGGTCACCACCCACAGGCACTGGCTAAGGTGCTTTGGGCCCTGTGGTGGTTTACTTAAAATGCTGAATTCTGTTCACTTGAAATGCAAACACCCAGCCTAGGCTGGCTGTAGCCAGGCGGCCCATTTCCTATAAACAACCAGCGGCAGAGCACAGAGCACTTGGGGCCACAACAAAATGTGTCTCTGGAATTGCTCAAGGCTGACACTTCACTCTGAAGCTAAGATTAAAGAAGGAGCCACTTCGCATTTCCTACCACCCTGCTCCTGGGGGAGTCTGATTAGCCACATTCTTTATAAAGGAGCACAAGTAAACAGACTCCTGCCTGCAATCTTCTAGAACTGGGTCTGATGGGGATGGATCCACACACACACACACACACACATATATACACACACACATAAACATACACATGTATATATGAATATATACATGTGTATGTGTTACACACATTTTTAAAGCTAACATTCCAAAAGGCTACGTTGGAGCTGTACCAACTGAAAACACTTTGGAAAGGCTAAATTCTCAAGAGCTCTTTTTTTCTGTAAATCTTGGCAACTCTGGTTCTTGGAATTTACATGTTCAAATCCTCATGGGACAGCAACTTCTTCTTTTATTAGAAAATTATTGAATTTATTTCTGAGGTTCATGCACCTCTAGACCTACTTTATAAAAAATGTTTTACTTTAAAATCACATTAGACTTACAGAAAAGAGCTCTTCTGTATACCCTCTCAGCTTCCCTGGCTACACTCTACCTCTTTTATTCAAATCTTTGTTAATTTTTTAAAGCATCAGTTTTCTGGCCTCAGCTGAAGACCGCCAGCCTTTTTTTTTGTCTTTTTGCTTTCTTGCTCCAAAGTCTTACTGGTTCAGCACTACCTGGGTTCTCTGTGCTGGCCGTATACTCCAGTCACCTGGTGCTTTTATTATAGTGGCCTGAGCCCCACTTCGCAGCGGCCTGATATGCTCGGTCTCGGGTGGGATGGGGCAGCCAGGCTGGAGGCCCTCCGTGGGGTTTTTTCAGACCTCATGTGCACAGGGCCAGGTTGGGACTATGCTAGGAACTTAGACACTCTGTCTTTATTTTTCTTTATAAAAAATCATTTTATAGTTATGATTCATTCAAGCCCCGTGGGTGTGCACGTGTGCATGAATTTGCAGCTTTAATAAGCATTTCAGGGGATTCCAGTTCAGGGGGCTCACAATCCACCTTTTGGGAAATATTTTGTGTTCTCTGCAAATCCAAGAACTTTGCTTGCCCTGTGCATGCCCCCTTGATTCATGTACAGTCATACTCAACGTGTTTGGTTCCTGCTGTTAGACAATGGGAAGCCACTGAGAGCTCTAGAGGAGAGATGAGGCCAGGCTGTGCCACACCAACATCGACAACCCGGTGGCCTCCAGAGAACTGGGCTGGGGAGACGGAGGCAGATGGTGGCTGGCAGGATGGGTTAATGGGGGCAGAAGTGCATAATGATTAAGACTTGGGATTCTGGATTTGGAGAGTATTGGGTTTACACATGACCACCACCACTTCTTAGCTGTGGGCATTTGGACGAATACCTTGGCCTCTCTGGGCCTTAGACTCTCATCTGTAAAATCAAGATAGTAACAGTGGTGCCTACTTCAGGAACTATAGTGAGAGCTGAGATGTGAATGGGCATGAAGCCAATGGCCAACAAGCACTTCCTGTAGTGAGTACTGAAGACATGGGCTGGGAAGGTGTTGCTTCCTTCTACCGAAACCATCTTTACTTTGTCCATGTCATTTCAGCTCCATAAAGAGTTTCAGAGTGCCGCTCTGCACCAGGCCCCATGCCTATTGATGAAGATACAACACACTGAACAGGAGCCCTAAATTCTGGGGCCTCCACTCTGTGCTGGAGAATGGCAAACTGATCACTGCAAAGCAGGGTAGGGCTTACACCCTGAACACATGGCCAAAGTCAAGAGCAGGAGGGGGGAAGGGTAAGTAATTGGGTATACTCTCCATACTTTCCCTTTTGCAACCAGTTCCAGATTATGAATAGAACTGAGTTTTTCATGCTACTGTGTTGTGTGTATTATATATATTATATATTTATATATATAATTATATATAATTATGTGTGTACACACACACGTATACGTAATTTTCTGTGTTTTAGGGAATATTCTTTTGCTTTAACCATCCCAGGGCTAGGTGCCAGGCAACTAAAGACCACCACTATTGCCCCAAGACCACTGAAATTATTCACACAAGCTATTCCTAAGCAGTTCACCCTGCCCTGTCTTGCCTTTCCCTTGAAACCTCAACGAAGGCCATGGCCTAAGCATTTCCCCTGCTCCTGACTTCTGCCTCCTGCCCACCCTGGTGTTTCCCCCTGTGGCCTTGCATGATGTGCTGAGCCTCGCATCCTTAGTAACCTCTAAGGATAATAACTCTTATTTTCCTGAGCCTCTCTGTGTCTCCTCTTGTGGTCATGCCTGTCTGACCACTTCATGAAAGGATACAAAATAGCTACTTATCTCTGACAATGAATTTTCAGTTTGAAAACCTTTAAGACACTTTCAGAAATTCTGACTAGCACATGATAACTTTGGTCACTTGCCTATCTATCCCATGCTTCCATGAGACAGCCATGGCTCAGTCATTTTTCTGCTGGTTGCCTTGTCCCCGGGGTTCTCTATGGAAGGATGCCAGAGGTACTGCTGGTAAGCTGTGAGGGGGCCACTTAAGCAACCTGCGATTTCTCAGGCAGTGGTGTGTGTGTGTGTGTGTGTGTGTGCGCGCGCGCGCGCATGTGTGTGTGCTGCAGTGAGGATGGGGTTGATGGCTGCAAACCTAAACTCCAGACCACAGATGGAGATCTCAGGCCTCCCTTGATGACCTTGGAGAAGCCACTCAAACCCTCTAAAGTTTCCATTCCTGCCTCTGCAAAGAGGGGACCGGAACAGCTCCCACACAGCATTCGCGTGAGCACCAGACATGGCCACACAGAGCCCGGCAGCCTGGTGAAGCAGGGCCTCACAGCAAGGAAGCTGCCTTTCATGCCCTTCATCCAGAACAACATTTGTTTTCCCCAGAATCATGGGCAACGTCTGCCTAGAGAAGGAGATCATTCAGACTTGGAGCTGTCAGGGAATTATGGAACCAACTCTGTGGCTGAGTCTCAATAAAATCTGTGAGTTTTTGAAAACATGGTATCTCCATTCCTGAACTGTTTGAGCAAGTTGCTAGCATACAGCCCGCACTCAAAAAATAATTGCTGACTGACTTGAAAGAAATAATAATTATGCAAAAATAATGGTTAATGTTTACTGAGCACAAAATAGTTAATACCAGACATTATACAAGGCTACTTACATGTACTAATTCCTTTAAATCCCACAGCAACTCTGAGATATGCTACTAATATATCTCCAATTTAGGGATGGGAGACTGAGACACAGAGAGGGTCAGTAACTTGGCCAAGGTCACATAGCTTAGATTAGCTGGTATTCAAACCTAGCAACAACGATGGTGTTTTTTTAATCCACTAGCATCTCCCAGGAGTGAGCCCTTGCTATATATCCATTCTTCTAGTCATCACAACAGCTCTCCAGGGGGGATGATTAAGCTCTTTTTGCTGATGAGGCCAAGGTAAGTGAAGTGACCACAGATTTCCCATGCTAGAATACAGGAATTAAAGAAAAAATTTCACCAAGCTCAAGTTCTTGGGTATGAATTTGCCCACCTTGTGCCCCTGAGTCTGCTCAAGCCTCATGCGACCCACCTTGGACTTCTTTGAGAATTCAGCTCATGCTGCTGTGACATTAACCAGCCCAATGGTCAACAGCAAAGAGTTTACAATCTGCTTCTTGAGCTGCTACCATGCACTCAGAATTCGTCTTATTTGTGGCACTTCCTACTTTCTGCTCTGTGTTCAGTGTCCACTCAGGGAGAGCTACTGAACGTATTGCATGAGCAATATGGCTCTCCTTTGCCTGGTGCGTAATACATTCAGCTTTGTTCTTTTCAGTTTTGTATTCACCCTGTTTTGATTTGGTGTGTGTTTGATTCCAAAGCCCGCAACCTTCTGCCTGCTGTTGCCCACCTTATTGAGGATACATATTATTTTGCAAGTTGGACTCTTTGAAAAAGAGTCGCCTTGACCTCCTTCCCAGGGAGGTTTACGCTTATAGTAGGTTGAATGATCACCTCCCCAAGGTGTCCACGTCCTAATCCCTGGGACCTGTGAATCTGTTATCTGACAGGGCAAAAGTGACTTTCTGGGTATTATTAGAATAAAGAATCTTGAGAAGGAAGACTATTCTGTATTATCTGGGTGGGCCCAATATAATCACAAAGGTCCTTATAAAAGGGAGATAGGAAGGTTAGAATCACAGAAAGAGATGTGATTATAGAAGCAGAAAGAGAGAGAGAGAGCGCACNGGACTCTTTGAAAAAGAGTCGCCTTGACCTCCTTTCCAGGGAGGTTTACACTTATAGTAGGTTGAATGATCACCTCCCCAAGGTGTCCACGTCCTAATCCCTGGGACCTGTGAATCTGTTATCTGACAGGGCAAAAGTGACTTTCTGGGTATTATTAAAATAAAGAATCTTGAGAAGGAAGATTATTCTGTATTATCTGGGTGGGCCCAATGTAATCACAAAGGTCCTTATAAAAGGGAGATAGGAAGGTTAGAATCACAGAAAGAGATGTGATTATAGAAGCAGAAAGAGAGAGAGAGAGCGCACACTGGCTTTGAAGATGGAGATGGGGACACAACCCAAGGAATGCCAGCAGCTTCTAGAAGCGAGCTAAGACAAGAAAATAGATGATCTTCTAGAGCCCTCAGAGAAAAAGCAGTCAGGCCAACACCTGGGCTTTAGTTCAGTGAAACTCATTTTAGACTCCTGATTTCCAGAACTGTAAAAAATTTAATTTGTATTGTTTTAATTTCACTTGTATCTTTTTTATTTTTATGAATGTGGCTAAGTAAATTTAAAATTGCGCACGTGGCATGCGTTAGATTTCTATTGGTCCTTTGATACAACAGCAATAGCAAACTAATAGAGTGCTTTACCATCTCTGATGGTGAAGCTGTGGAGCAAAGCCAGGCCATCAAACCAGTGGTTGTAGCTGGTCTCCCCCACTGTGTGCATCCCAGGCCCATTGCGAAGCAGGATTCCCCGAAGCCATGTTGGAATCTTGCCTGTTAAGAGAAAGAATGTTTAGTTTCCAGTTTCCATGTCTAAACAAAAAGCTAGAAGAAATGGCCATGGAAAGAAATCGAGGCCATAGCCCCAACACCACTCGCTACACTCACTTGTTTACCTAGCAGTCATTTCCAGAAAGCATATCGCACACCTGGTATTGAGCTAGCACTGAGGATAACAAAATAAGAAGGCACCATCTGTGTCTTTACGTTGCTTACTAGCCATGGAAAGACAGAGACAGAAGAATCGGCAGACAATCAAAATAGTCCGTGGTACAGGCAGTGCAATAGACTCAGCCAGGGTGGCTGCAAGGAACAGCCTCGCCCGCAGGTGAGGGGAGTGCGGGAGGGTAAAGACTGCTTCCTGGAGGAAGTGACTTGGATGAGTCTTGAGGGAGAGTAGGTACTTGCCTCACAAAGGCATAAGGAAAGAACATTCTAGAGCTGTGCTGTCCAGTATGGTAGCCACCAGCCCTACGTAGCAATTAAACATGGCTAGTCCAAACCGAGATATACTATAAGTATAAAATGCACACCAGATTTCAAAGACTATGCAAAAAATGTAAAATATTTCATTAGCAATTTAAAAATATTGATTACATATGTGGGCAGGAAGAAGAGCCAGGATGGTAAGAAACTCGGAGGACACTGAACCACTAAGACTCAGAGTTGGACCACGTACCCGGGGAAGGGAGGGGAGGACTCAGAAAAGTAAATTCCATCCAAGTCTCTTGCCTTGGGCAAGTAGGTGAATGGGAGGATTATTCATAGACACCAAAACACAGGAGAAGGAGCAGGTGAGGCAGAGCAGGGAGAGGTGAGGCAGAACATATAGTTAATGCCATAGATACACACTAAGACTTATCTAATGCCATAGATACAAGATTTATTGAGCACTATGCAACTTCCAAGGCAATTTTGCAGCTGAAAAGGCTCCAAACTGACTTTACTCACAAAGAATGTTCACTGCTGTCCTCTCCTTATGAAAAACATCGAGCCTGTCTCTCCAAAGCTGAACTCGCCTGTGAATCTGAGCTGACCCACTTGCTGTTCTCAGAACACTGAGCAAGTACCAAGCCAGGGACCCTAGAATTCAGACCCAGTCACTGCCCTATAGACTCTAAACAAGATGGTACCAGAAAGCCATGTTGCAACTCAGAAGAGGAGAAAGCCAGACAAATAAATGAGACCCAAAGTCCACCAGAGGAATGTTCCTGCTGAGGCTCCCACTCTGGGGCTCTTTCACTGGCTCTGCAGATACTCACACGCCCAAGTCACCCCCGTGGTACCTGCGAGGAAATCACAGCTGGTTCTGTGAACCCTCCAGTGAGCACTTTGCAGGAGTGCAAACTCACCCCCACTTCTCATGCCATTTTGAAATTAATTCAGTATGCACATATTTGCATAAACATAGCACCCAGTTGGAAGGGGCCACATTTTGCAGAATAACCCCACTGTATATATGCCAAATGCAGAATTCCCAGGACTTTTCTCCTGGAAATAGCGAGAATGACTCTCTCTCCTTGGAAACTGACTTACAATATATAAAAGCACACCTAGATTTTCACAGAGAATGTGTCTGGATTATGAATCATTTTCTCCCAGATAATATATTCCAGATTTTCCAAAAATGATTTACAATACACAGAAGAAAAAAAAGCACATATCTAAACATGAAGGAAGAGCCAGTCATTTATACAAAATGCTCACCTCTCACTTTGGCCCTCACAGGCTCCAGTTGTTCTTTCTTATTTCTGCCAAACAGTATGTCCATCACACGGGCGCCTGGCGGGAGTGCTGTGACAGTAAACAGATGCACCCCCCGTCTTCAAGGCAACTGCTCCTTGGCTCCTCCTTTCCTTTCCTTCATGCTCTCCCGCTCCCTACTGGTGCCACTCAGCTTTCCCCCCGGCCTGAGGGCCTGGTATTTCTTCACATTCCAAGGGGAAGCTGCCCCAGGATTAATTATGTTTGGTCAAGGGTCAATTTCCCAGCTGCGTGTTCTTGTTAAATTTTAATCCTTGCTCCCTTTCCAATGTCACTTTTGGTTTAACCAAGAAAAGCTGCGTATTTCCTGCTGGGTGGAGGTTGGAGAGAGAATTTAATGGTGCATTCTGCTTTGGCGGGCTGTCAGAAAAAATCCAACCAGGAGGTGGAAATGGTTTGTAATCAGAAGAGAGACTGTCAGGACCATCAAGGACACCTGAAGTCAATGAGGAGTACTCATATTGCCTTGCAGGGGAAAAAAAGACATTGGAATTAGGGGTGCCAAGAGCACGTTGATGGTATGAATTCCTGCTGCACGTCATGGGAAGTTCTTCTGCAGAGATGGGAAAGGTTTTCTGTTTTGTTTTGTTTTGTTTTAAATAAAGTTCCCTGAGCCTCCTACCATGCCCTCCACCCCCGCAAAATCATACGTAGAGAGCAACTTAATTCTTAGTTCTCTTTTGAAGAAGTAAACAAAATATTTCATGTATCCATTTAAAAAAATTAATGTGGGCTCAATTTCCTGGCCCATCAAGAGGGAGCAACGATGCCTGAATTTGATTTTAGGGTTTCCCTGTATCTGTGCATCTTTTTTTTTTTTAAAGTTTAGTTGCTGAGGTTTTATTTTTTTATTTTATGTTATTTATTTATCTTTAGAGGGGAAGGGAAGGAGAGAGGAAGAGAAATATCAATGTATGGTTGTCTCTAGTGCATGCCCTGCTGGGAACTGGCCCCTGCCAGGAACTGGCCTACAACCCAGGCATATGCCCTGACTGGGAATCGAACCGCGATTGTCTGGTTCGCAGCCCCACGCTCAATCCACTGAGCTACACCAGCCAGGGCTGTATTTGTGCATCTTGATGTGATGCCATTTCCTGAAATCCATATTCAGTTGCTATGAATGTTGGGTGATGCATTCATGAACTCATCTTAACTCATGCTGCTTAAAGAAAGAACCAGTCATTCCCTCTGGGTAGAGCAAGGAAAGGAGATGGGGCTGCAGCAGAGTGCCATTATTGTCAGGCCTGGGTGGGGACTGTGTTGCAGTGGCTCAGGGCTCAGTCCTGACAGCAGCTGCTGTACTTGCATCCTGGCTGCATATTCCATTCACCTGGCTGGGCCCCACTCCAGCCCCACTAATTCAGAATCCCTGAAGATGGAGCCCAGCCATGTACCCTCCTTAAAATGTCTCTAGATTATTCTCTGTGTGTGGCAGACATTGACAGAGAACATAGGCTCAGGGGAAGATGTTACACGTTTGGGTTGATACCAGAATCACACCCCTCCTTTTTCTGTGTGTCTTACCCTCTTTGAGGCTCTATTTCCTTAACTGTAAAATGGGGCAAAATGTCAACATTATTATAGATCAAGGGTCTAGCAAAAGCACCTGGCCCTGAATAGTTATCAACCAATGTTATTGCCCTATTCTTCCCCATTTTCTCAGAAGGCACTTCTCTCTGAACTACATTTCCCACTGAGTCCCATAATAACTTGCCAGTTTATTCAACTATCTGGTCTAAACATGTGTATTCATGTCAGGGTTATGATTTATTCCTAGGCTGTGAAAGCTGCGTCCTTCATCGGATCTGAACACCGATCTTGGTGGTCGTAAAAGGAGGGAAGGTAACACTGAAGCTGGCCTCACAGCTCTGTTGCATGTGGGCTAGTTTCAAACAAGGTAAAAGAAAAAAAAAAGCTGCGTCCTTGTGAGGATTAAGAGAGAATGTCTGCCATACGCCGAGGGCTCAGGAAAATATCACAACACCAGGGGCGGCAGCTCTGGTGCAGAAAAAACGAGCTCAGGGTTTAGAGATCAGAAAACCTGGGTTGGGATCTCAGCCCTGCAGTTTAAAAACACTATGACTATTGTCATATGTCACATGATTCCTCTGAACATCACCTTAATCTGCAAGACAGGATGGCAATGCTATGTCACAGGGTTTGTTGGGAGGATTATATTGGAATTAGAAGTGAAAACATGACCATGTTCTCCTTTCTTACCATTTTGTGTAGTATTCAGAAAAGCAACAGCCCCTAACCTTTGAGCTGACTCTGAGTCAAGTGCTTTGCAAAGCACTCTGCGTGTACCAGCTTGCTCTGGCCTTATGTAATCCTATGACATGGGTATTGTTAGCATTACTCTAGAGGCTAGAAGACTCAGGGAAGGTAACCAACTTGCCTTAGGAAACACAGCTAAGAGTCAAATTAGGGAGCTGAGCCAGGCAGCCTGACTTCAAAGTGTACACTCTGTGACTCTTCAATACAGGATGGATTTTGGCTAGATTTTTACTGAATGAAGAATCAGGTGGTTGTGTTCATGGGTGGAGGACACTCAGAGCCAGTCTGGGGTTGGTGATGCCTTGTTATATAATACTGAGGAACCAAGCAAGGTCTCTTCAGTTAGGTCCCATATGTACCCTGGGGGCAATTATATGGTGAGATAAGGATGTTTTGATAACGGTGATAAAATACTAATCACAATGATAGATATCTGTCTTAGTTTTGTAAGGCTTCCATAGCAAACTATAATACCACGGACTGGGTGGTTTAAACAACAGAAATTTATTTACTTACATTTCTAGAGGCTGGAAGTCCTAGTTCAAGGTATTGGCAGGGCTGGTTTCTTCTGAGGCCTTTTTCCTTGTTAGCCAGATGGCTGAGGATACTTCACATGGTCTTCCCTCCGGGGGCACGCATCCCCGGTATATCTGCATGTGTCCAGATTTCCTCTTCTTATAAGGACACCAGTCAGACTGGATTAGGGCCCACCCTAATGCACTCCTGCTTGACTTAATCACATCCTTAAAAGTATTATCAATCACATTCTGAGGGCCTAGGGCCTAGGGATTCAACATATGAATCTTGTTCATATGTTAGGGACACAACTCAGCCCATAACAATATCATGAAGGCCCAACAAGTTAAGGGAAGATGATTTGGCTGCAAGTAACCAAGTATCTCCTGAAACCCTCAAGAGGTGCATTTGTCTTGGACAGTGAGTCATTTGGGGGTCCCGGGTAGCTCAGAAGCTCATCTGGGTCATCTCACCAGGCTCTGTACCACCTACCGAATCACCATCTTTGGAGGGCTGGTTCCTCATCCTTGGGCTTGTTCAGTTTTGTTTACAAATGGCTCCCTTCACTCCAGGAATCGTCCCAGTCAAAGTAGGGACATGCGATGGGGACAAAGGAGGCCTTTTCTTTTCACGTCTCTCTCCTTTTAAGCTGGAGGAAAATCTTTCCCAGGATTCAATTTTTGCTTGGTCTTCTTGGCTGAACTGTGTCACATGCGCATCCCAGACTGATTCCTGGCAAGGAGGAACAAGAGTGCCCTGATTTCCTTAAGTCACGAGACTCTTCGGGGGACAGCGTGTTGTCACTTGAATCATATCAGGATTCCATACCAAGAAAAAAGGAGAGAATGGCTTTGGGTAGGCAACTTGCAGGCAGCACAGCATCCATGCATTCTCACAGTGATTCATTCATCAACATACATTTACTGAATATGTCTACTGCATGCTGGAAATATAGCAGTGAACAAAAGAGGAAAATAATTCTATGCCTTCTTAGAATTCATACCAATGACATGCCAAGTTCTGAGGATATAGAGATGATTAATAAGACTCAGTCTCTGCCTTTGTGGGCTCCCGTTAGGTTCTTTTTGTTTGGAGGCCAAGTCTGCATATCCCAAAGGACATGAATTTTCCAAAGGGGTCAGGAGCCCCGCAGTGGTTCATGGAACTGCCTTCATGTCAGACCTCCGTCCTCCCTCTTTATAAACAGAGATAACAAGCAGCAGCTTGATGCGTGCACTGGCCTGCAGTGCCCGCAGCGTCATGGATGAGATATGAGACAAATGCACATGGACTACTGAGTCCTGGGGAGGGGAAGGGATGGCACGGCTACTCCCTCAAGTGGGGAGCACCTCAGCAGGGCCTGGCTACTCTCTCATGGGGACAGCATGCTGACCCTTGCCTAGACAGGCTTTTATTGGGTTTAATTTGCACAGGAATACAGGTACAGCTTATTAATCATTGTCAGGCAGTAAAGATCAAATGATAGATAGCGTACGGAGAACTATTAGGGCTTCTTCTGAGTCAAGGTCTATCAGCTAAAAGGCTACAAAACTTTAGGAAACAAACTCATTTCCTGCTTGGGCCTTTATCATTTAACTGAGAGTATTCTTAGCAAAGCAGGCTTCACAGGATTTTACACATCCTTTCTCAGGCCTGATCACCTGGGGAGCCCGCCCTTTCCAGCACAGGGCTGCACCGCCCTCTGTCATTGTCTCAGGCTTAAATCAGGCAGAGGAGGCAGGTAGCCAAGAAATTTTCAGAGACTTCTCTTGGACTCAGGGGAGTCAGGCTTCCTCAGAGCCGAGGGGCGAGGGTCCATCACTCCCTTTCTCCATAGCCCCCCAAAGTCCTTCCCTGGGGCCTCCACGTGATCATGCCTGTCTTAGGTGATTTCCCCTTTGGGGAATCTTACTTGTCATTGGCTAACTGATCAAGCATTGGGGGCCAGTTATGGATGAAGGAGCAGAAACTGCACTTCTGCCAGAGAGCTAAGCTTCATCTCCTTAGTGGCTTATGGTCCAAAGGTCTCTCACTCTGCCTTAGCCAAGGCGAGGGTTACAGCTCCTGACACCAGGCAGGGAGGTTCCCAATAGCAGCTGCTCTTCCCCAAGAAGCTCTGGCATTGCTCTGAACCCACAGAAGCCTGACCACTGCTTTCTAGGTCTTTACTAACACAGGAAGAGTGGGACAAGGGACTTGTCACCAATGGAGCTGTCTTCTGACCCATCCTCTAGCCTCTGATAAATACCGTCCACTGGACACTTGACCTGTGCCAAGTACACGCTTGGTTAAGGGTCTCACAGTCTTTCATTTAATCCCTATACATCCCTCCAAGGAAATCATTAGCAATCTTGTTTTTACAGACTCATGTGGAAGGACTTGATCAAGGTAAACAGCTATTCAGTGTGTACTCTACCTCACTATGTAGTAATGCCTCCCACCTTTCCAAGTTGCTGGTTAAGTGGATATGAGAGCAAAAGTGGGTGTTCCACAGAGAGTTTCTATAATGCATGTGCTGCCTTAAAATGGACAAAAACTGTCCAGTGCACAGGAGAACCAGGCAATGGGAACGTGAAGGGGAGTCATCTTATACAGAGTTTCAATCTGTCTCTGGAGGGTCTGAAGTGTGCCCAAGGTGAGTGGGAAGGCTTTTTCTCCTCCCTTCAGGAGGGGGAAGGAAGGGCATTCACGCATGGATGGCCCCTGCTCTGGACTGGCACGTACCACATCTTCTAATCCTGTCACAGACCTGGTAGGCACTGATGTTACCCCCTTCTTACTGAGGGAGCAACTGGAGTTTTGGTGAGGTCGTGCCCCTGGGCCAGAGGTCCTACAACATGTGGTAGGGGTGGAAGATTTGATCTGTGGGGTCCTCTTCATCATTTTGGGGAAGGATTCAGGAAGAGGAGGCTACCCGCTCCCCTGGGGCCACTTATTCCTCGAAATGTGTTACGTCCTTAAAATAGTGATGAAGTCAAGAAGTATTGTAAAAGAGGAATTCAAAAAGAAACACTTTGTGCTACAGAAAAACAGCCTTATTTTGCAATTCTGTACCCTCTATTACAAAGATATTGAGTAAAGTGAGTTAATATTTCCCTTTCAGAGATACTGTTATCATATCTAAATTATTGTGGGATTTTCCAATTAAGTTAGCTTCTAAATGATACCTTTAATAAGCCAGGGAGATAAGCTAGGTAGATAATGTGGAAATCTTGTATAGCAAGGTCCAAGGTGACAGGTAAAGTCCCAGCGAAGGTGGCAGCTGCCTCCCTGAGGGAGAAGCATTGGCTGGTGAGCTCCAGAAAACCTGCGCTCTCCACAGGCCTGTTCCAGAAGCAGGATGTAGAGGGCGGTGGGAGAGCCGCCCTAGGCCTCCTGGAGTGAGTGCTTCACCACTAAACGAAAGATCACATGTTAGGCAATTCATGTTTAAGAACATTCATTAATTCCGCAAAGTCCTACTGGACAGCAGAGACTAGTGTCATGCTGGGTATTGGTGACAAAAAACCATGGGAAATCATAGCTCCTGACCTCAATGAGCTCAGAGATTAACAACAGAGAAAGGAATGCTAATAATAACAGTAGTAGTAGTAGTAGTAGTAGTAATAGTAATTAATAATAAGCCACGCTTGGGAGGCAGAATGGGTGAGATTGAAATACTATGAGCACTACTATTAGAAACGAAAGTGCCTTTGTGGTGAATGAGCTGGAAGACCTCGATCTTCCACCACATCCTCAGGGGCCCATCAGTGAGGCTGGACCAAAACTTCAATTTAAATAATAACTATACTAGGTTATAGCCTGGATGGTAGTCCTCACATTTCTACTTCCTAAATAATCTTTCAGACTCTCCCGCTCTCCTCCAGCCCCCCAGCCACTGCCCCCACCACTGTGTAGCTCTTGGGAGCAGGCTCATGGGTCCCAACCCCTCCAATCTACCTCTCTGCAGCCACCAGGTAACCTGGCTGAGTCTCAAACCCGATCATGACCCTCTCCCATTTAAAATGCACAGTTGAGCACAGCGCCTGGCACGTGGCCTCGTTGTGCTACATCATCTTGTGAGTTTTCTGCCATAACAAAGAACCCCAGACTCAGTGGGAACAGAATGGTCTAAGCTTGGGCTCTCCCCAGACGCAGACCCCAAGACAAGGATTCCAATGCAAGTGGTTTGTTTGGGAAATGGACCCAGGAAAGGCCAGCAGCACATCAGGGAAGTAAACTGGGGAGGGAAGACATTAGGTCATCATCATCACAGGCTGGGGAACTCCAGAGATGATGTGAATGTGCTGAGGGTTATTTTGAGGGAGCTGGGGGATTGGCCCACCAACTCTGGTCAGTCAAGGGTAAGAGTTTCTCCTGAGAGGCATTAACTTCTGGGCAGTCCCATCTGTCCCTTGAATGCAGAGGGAGGCAAAGAGCCACAGGCGCTCGCATTTAGAAACCTTACCTGGCAAGCATGAAAGGTTAAGGTGGGACATTGAGTGTCTATGACAACCCTCGGGAGATGGCTCAGCCCAGTCTAAAGGGTAAGCGCAAGAAGATATTCTGTGTTGACTAGAATAGCAAAACGAAACATGTGACAAACAATTGATGAAAACCACACAAAATATCTAGTGACGTGGGATGGTTTAGTAATATCCACTCATAGACAGGAGGCACAGCTACCACCATGCCAATTTCAAAGCCCTTGAGCAACACAGAAAAGGTTTGCCATTGAATGTTAAGTGGCAAAAGGAAGGATGCAATAGACACTGATTATACACACGCTCTGGTTGTGCCTGGGTGAACCTCTATCTTCATGGCAAGACGCATTCGAAGGAATCACAAACAAATGAAAATATGTTAGGGTGATAGGACCATGAGAATTCTTTTGCCATGTTGTCTTTTCAATTGAATGCGGGGCAAAGACTTACTAGGACTAATTAAAAACATCAGTTCATATGAAGCAATGTACTCCCCCCTCCCCCGCCACTGTTTCCTGTACCCCCTCCCAAATAAAATGGCGCTGAAGTCATGTCTCAGTTAGCTTTGGGGGAGACATAGACTAAAATGGTCTGTTCTCAGGACTGGGATGTCTGGGCCACAGAGTGTGACCATCTTTATGGTTCTTTTCATGGTTCTACATAAACCAAACTCCTCTCTTTCTGTTTTCATTTGCTGATCCTGAAAATTGAGATTTGGTGGCTCAGACAGATGCACCGGATCATTGGAAACACGTTCACATGGGTGCAGCCATCCCTGCTTCCTTCCTTCATGTGCACAGAGGTTGAGGCAATTGGGGAGTTGACGTCATCAAGGCGGATTCTGTGCCCAGAGTCTGCAGTTTATCAAAATGTAAAGAATGTGAAAATGGAATTTAGCCTGCAGATTTGAGTTCCTTATCAAATGCCTCCAAGCATGTTCCGTGAGTGATATAAATTAAGCCTTTATCCAGAAGATACATTATCTCTGTGTAGAGCCTTCCACTTTATTTTCTGATGGAAGTCATTAGAAGCTTGGGTCCCACAGATAAGAGACTGGTTCTGCCCCATCTGTGAGTCACCAAGGACATCAAATCCTGCCCTGGCCTCTTTCTGGCAGGGCTATGCCAGAGGGCTTGGAAGGGCTTCTGGGAAAGAGAAGGGGGGCAAGAGTCAGCCCCCGGGACCTGGGCAATGGGGCCACTCTGGCAAATGTTAATTGAGTCCTACTATGTGCCAGCCATGGGATAGAGATCTTGAGACTATTTCTCCCCCTCCAGAAACTCACAGAATAAGACAACCCACTGATGGATGAATGGAGGAATGAAATGTAGTTTATCCATAGCTTACAATGGGATATTATCCAGCCATAAAAAGGAATGAAGTGCTCCAACACACATGAACCTTGAAAATATTACACTGAGTGAAGGAAACTAGACACAAAGATCACAAAATTGTCCGATTCCATTTATGCGAGATAATGTACAGAACAGGTAAATCCACTGAGACAGAGGAGTGATTGCAGGGACTGTGTGGAAATAGGGGTGGGAAGCAAAAAAAAAAAAAAAGACTTACATTAGGCCTAAGTAACAACTTAAAATCAAATACTAGACAACTGTGTTCTCTAAACCCTGTGGTCACCCTGCCATAAGAAACTGTTTACTTGACACCTTTTTGAAGGTTCCAGGGTTCTACCACATTGTAAAGCTCTGTCTCCAACCTCAAATTATTAATTTCTTATGTAGATTCTTCATCAAGTGTTGTTTTTGTTTTTATAGTATAAACTATGACCTTGGTGTCTCCCCATCCCAACTCCCATGTCCTGTGTGGGTGTTTTCCTGCAGAGAAGGCATCCAGAAGAACTCTGGTACTAGTAGTTAGAACAATTTTCCCAACACTAAAGTAACATAATAATTTGGGCAACTTTAATTATTTTTTAAAGTTACCATGAACAATAAACATTATTCAGGAAGGCAAACAAAGTTGGAGATTTATTAATTCTGGAAAGCTCTTCATTTAATTATTACCGTATAAACATTTATTGAGTGCCAAAAGTAAAAAGAAAAGTGACTCACTCACTGATATGTGCTATAAGATGGATGAACTTTAAAGACACTATGCTAAAGTGCCCTGGCTGGTGTGGCTCAGTGGATTGAGCACCCATTTGCGAATAAATTTTTCAAAAATCGTAAAAAAAAAAAATAAAGACACTATGCTAATGTGAAAGGGAATGTCACAAAAAAGTCATCATCATATTGTATGGTTCCATTTACATGATGTGTCTGGAACAGGCAAATCCATAGAGACAGAAGGTAGATGACTGGTTGTCAGGTGCTGGGGGAGGAAGAAATTGGGTGTGAATGTAACTGTGCACAGATCTGGCTGCCGGCCACTACGAACACTGAACTCGAAAGATAGGTGCTGATGTAATGGAAAGTGGTTTATTTTCAGGTGCTGGCCATCTGGAAGATGGGACACATGTCTCAAAGTCCATCTTCACATCTCAGTGCAGGCAGAGGTTTTTATAAGGAGTGGGAGGAGAAGAAGAACAAAAAGATCAAGGGAGGGGCTTGTAAAGTTCTTGATGTGCAGATGAGCACAGTCCGTTCTGATTGTCTGGTATGAGTCATCCTGGCTCCATGATTGGAGGTCAGCAAATTTCCCAAAGCTGGGATATCTGAAGGTCAAAATCTGTATCTTTTGAAGTTACTTCTTAGGATTCTTATACAGTCATGCTGTTTGTCTACAAGCTACACATTAGAGTCAGCATTTACAGAAACAATGTCAAAAGAATGATGGGGTAGGTTACAATTTCCCACTGTTACAACTTTCCACCATTACATCAATGCTAATGAATTCCATTTGGTATGATGAAAATGCTCTAAAATTTATCATTGTGATGGTTACACAACCTCATGAGTATACTAAAAGGCATTGATTTGTATACTTTAAATGGGTGAATTGTATTGCCTGTGAATTATATCTTAGTAAAGCTTTTATTAAAAAGTAAAAACAGAGACTTCCAGCCAAGATGGAGGCGTAGGTAGACACACTGTGCCTCCTCGCATGACCAAAATAAGGACAACAACAATTTAGAAACAAAAAACAACCAGTACTTACAGAAAATTGAACTGTATGGAAGTCCGACCACCAAGGAGTTAAAGAACACACATCATCCAGACTGGTAGGGGGGCAGAGTCAGACGGCCAGGCAGAGAGGGGTTGCTGCAAAGTGGTAGCTGGTGGACCCCAGGCATTTAAGGCAGTGGCTGGCAGACCCAGTGAGGCAGTGGGTTGTGGAGGGGTATGGAGCATAAGGTGAGGCAGCGGATTGTGGTGGGGTGTGGAGCACAAGGTGGCTGGTAGAACTGGGCAGTCCCACATTCACATGCAGATAAACTGGGAGGAAGAACTGGGGAGCAGGACAGAGCTCAAAACCCGGCGTCCAAGCATGGGGAAATAAAGCTTCAAAACACTGATTGAAAACACTGGTTGGGGTTGATGTGCTGGGAGAAACTCCCGCCTCACAGGAGAGTTCGCTGGATAGACCCACAAGGTCCTGGAATGTACACAAACCCACTCACAGGAAATCAGCACCAGAAAGGCCCAATTTGCTTGGGGGAATTCAGGGAAGTGATTGAAATCCAGCAGAGAGCAGAGCAAGTGACATTGCTCCCTCTGGGACCCCTGCCCCACGTATAGCATCACAACCCAGCCACTCGGTTGCGCCACCCTGGTGAACACCTAAGGCTCCACCCCTTACTGTGTAACAGGCACATCAAGACAAAAAAAATTGGCCCAAACAAAAGAAGAGATCAGAACTCCACAACTAAGCGATGAAGAGATAGCCAACCTATCAGATGCACAGTTCAAAACACTGGTAATCAGGGTGCTCACAGAATTGGTTGAATTTGATCACAAATTAGATGAAAAAACAAAGGCTATGATAAGTGAAGTAAAGGAAAATGTACAGGGAAATAAATGAAAACGTAGTGATGGGAAGGAAACTGGAACTCAAATCAATGGAGGGGACCAGAAGGAAGAAAGAAACATCCACTCAGAAAAAAATGAAGAAACAAGAATTCAAAAAAATGAGGAGAGGCTTAGGAACCTCTAGGACATCTTTCAATGTTCCAACATCCAAATTATAAGGGTACCAGAAGGAGAAGAGGAAGAGCAACAAGTGGGAAACTTATTTGAACAAATAATAAAGGAGAACTTCCTCAATCTGGCAAAGGAAATAGAATTCCAGGAAGTCCAGGAAGCTCAGAGAGTCCCAAAGAAGTTGGACCCAAGGAGTAACACACCAAAGCATCATAATTACATTACCCAAGATTAATGATAAGGAGAGAATCTTACAAGCAGCAAGACCAAATGAGAGAGTTACCTACAAAGGAGTTCCCATCAGACTGTCAGCTGATTTCTCAAAAGAGACCTCACAGGCAAGAAGGGACTGGAATGAAGTATTTCAAGTCATGAAAGGCAAAGACCTACATCCAAGATTGCTCTATCCAGCAAAGCTTTCATTTAGAATGGAAGGCAGATAAAGTGCTTCTCAGATAAGGTCAAGTTAAAGGAGTTCATCACCAAGCTCTTATTATATGATATGTTAAAGAGACTTATCTAAGAAAAAGAAGATAAAAAACATGTACAGTAAAATGACAGCAAACTCACAATTATTAACAACCACATTTAAAACAAAACCAAAAACAAACTAAGCGAACAACTAGAACAGGAACAAAACCACAGAAATGGAGATCACATGGAGGGTTAGCAACAGGGGAGTGGGAGGAGGAGAGAGGGTGAAAAGATACAGAGAATAAGTAGCATGAATGGTAGGTAGAAAATAGACGGGGGGAGGGTAAGAATAATATGGGAAATGTAGAAGCTAAAAAACTTATATGTATGACCCATGGACATGAACTAAAGGGGAGGAATGTGGGGCGGGGTGCAGGGTGGAGGGGAGTGAAGAGGAGAAAATGGGACAACTTTAATAGCATAATCAATAAAATATATTTGAAAAAAAGAAAGACAAATAAAAACAACCATTTTAAGACACTGAAAAAAAAACCCCAAAATTCAGAGGGGATAAGCATATTATACAAGGCAAGTTCCACAAAGCTCACAAAGGAAGTGAGATTTGAGCTGAATCTTGAAGGTGGTCAGAAAAGGACTAGGAGAAAGTGGTCCCAGGCAGAGGGGACAACACAGAAGTACCCAGAAGTGTTAGAAAGGTCAGCAGCAATTCATTAAGATAGTTAGGAAGAGCTGTGACTTGGAGCTTGGCAGGGGAGGGGGATGATGGGCCCCTGATATTTTTTTAAAATAATTTATAATTTTTGAACAGGTTATATATTCACATGGCACAAAATAGAAAACCTTTAGAAATGTGGCCAATAAAACAAAAGTTTATTCCCTTCTCTGTCTCCCACTTACCTCATGCCCCCACCCAGGCAATCACTATTGCCAATCTCTGTGTGTCTTTTATGAGATATACACATACAAATAACTCTCCATAGTGTTTTAATGTAAAAGGCATTATATCATTAACAATGTCTCATACTTTGCTTCTAATATGAGCAAAAATTGTAGAGATCCTTCCAAATTTGTATACAGAGAACTTGTTCATTTTGTATTGGGTATGTAGGATGTACCGCATTTTGTTAACCAGTTTCCTGTCAATGGACATGTAGGTTGTTTCCAATTTTTCCTTCCCACAAAATTCTGCAATAAATAACCTTATACGTGTAAACTTTCACATATGGATGAATTTACTGGTAGGTGAAATTCCTAGAAGTGGAATTGCTAATTACAGAGCTTACACTTAAAAAATTTTTTTCCCTCTGTGCCTTTGAGTGACAGCTGCCCCTGGCACAGTCCCAGAGCAGGATGCACCCAAGGGTTTTTCTTTCAGCATTAGCTTTAAAATTTTTTTTCTCAGAGTTCAGCTTTTTATTAAACGTGTTACAAAAGAGGTTTAGTCAAAAAGACCCAAACCTGTGTCAGACTCCTCAGATTCTTCTTTCTTTGCTTTCACATTCTCCTCCCCAGCTGGGGCAGCAGTGGGGAAGCCTACACTGCAGACAAGGCTATCCGTGTTGACACTGGCCAGAGCCTTTGCAGCAGGCCTGGCTGGCAAGGTTCAACATTTATACCCTTTAATGAGGGCACTGATCTCATCCTCCGTGACCACCACCTCCTTGCTATGCGGAGAGGATGAGGTCTGAGAAGATGCAGGTGAGCTCCAAGGCGGAGGCCATGGTGTAGGTGGCTGCTGGGCCTGTGCTGCTGGGTCCGCACTGCTGGGCACAGTGCTTGTTGACAGACAAAGTAAGGGCCTCGCGCCCTGTGGCCCTAGCTTCCTAGGAGGAATCAGCACCTTACTAGCAGCTGGGGAGAGGGGCATAAATTTTGGTAGATACTGTCATGCTGCCCACAGGAGAGGTTGTGCCAATTTATTCTTCTGTTGGGAAAGACAGCCCGATTCCCCACATTTTGAGACATGCATTTGGAAATGTTGTCTGGGGCCAGTTCACACAGAGAGTTGTATGCAAAGCTAAGAAACTTGAACTTGATCCATAGTCCACCGACACCCACTGGAGGGTTTAGACAGTAGATGTGGATGGGCAGGTTTGAAGTTTTTAGAGCTTATTTTCATGATAATATCAAATAAATTGTGTAGGAAATGTTATTCTCCAACAGGCATGAGTGGTAATATGATGGATCAGAGAGGGGAAAAAGTCTCCTTTAGGATTCAAGCTGTGCTGGACAGAATGTGATTATCATGTACGTACAGCGGCCATTCTAGACAATAAGACTGGATATGAGTGCAATCTGTTTGTTTTTTTCACAATCCCATAACTCTGACTGTCCTGCCATTGTCTTTTATCACACTCTTCCCACATGCTGATGGCTTCTAATGAAGCATTTGGCCTTCAAGGGAAATGATGTGAAACCGACAGCCGGGAATTTTTTATCAGAAGCCAACAGTTGACCAGATGACAAGAGGACAGGGGATACAGCAGCTGTAGCTTGCTCTGGAAGACTGTTCTGCAAATTAATTGTATTTGGAACCAGCATTAAACAGAGCTGGGGGAAGCAAAACTGCAGACACATTTATCCTGAGTCTTTGTTTCTCAAACAAGAGGTAGTGGCTATAATTTGATGCAAAGAGAGAGGGAAAGATGGATGGCAGATGGTTGTGAAGGCAAAAGCATATGAAGGACTGAGAGCCAGCTCCATCCAGAGTCTCCAGCAGTGGTTCAAGGATGAGCTCAGCAGGCCCGGTCCTCCTGGGGCTTGCTCTCAGGTTTATGGCCACCATTGCTAAGCCAGAGAAGGGCAGCGTTTGCTCTAAGAGCCAAGTGGCTTTCAGAGACTCTTGCTATGAATTTGTGCTTTGGGGCAGCTCAAAGTAAGGCTCAAAAAGAGTAAGTTCCTTGTCTAAGGCCATACAGCTGGGAAGTGACAGAGATGAAACCTAACTAGGTTTGCCCATGGTCAGAGACAGAGAGAGACCAGAAGATGCTACAATGCTGGCTTTGAAGATGGAGGAAGGGGCCGCAGTCCAAGGAATGCAGGTGGCCTCTAGAAGCCGGACAGGGCAGGAAACAGATTCTCTCCTGTAGACTCCAGAAGGAATGCCCACACCTTATAGCCTGTTGAGACCCATTCCTGGACTTCTGACCTTCACAACTGTAAGATGGTAAATTTGTGCTGTGTTAAGCCACTAAGTTTGTAGTAATTTGTTACAGCAGCCACAGAAGATGAACACAGATTTTGGTCTCAACCCTTACTCTGCAGCATCCCACACACAGGCCTGAGTCTGAATTCTGGCTGTTCACATCTGAGCCAGGTCATTCTTTTTCAACACATGTTTACTGAGCATGGGCGGGTGCCAGGAGCAGGGTTGGTGTGGGGTCTTTGTACAATGACCCCACTGAACCCCATGTTCCTAGTGGGGAGAATAATAGCTCAGCTCATACAATAGGTATGAAAACTCATTGAAATCACTCACTCATTCAACAAATGCTTGTTTAGCATCTATCATATACTAGGCATTGTTTTCAGATAAGGCTCAAGGAAGGTACTTGAAACAGATACAATAATAGTCACTACTTTAATAGCCCATACTAGGAATGTACAACACATTTAATTCTCTTAATGTTCCTGTAGTACAGTAGAGACTCCCCCCTGCACAGGGAAGCAGAGAGAAGCTAAGTAACTTGCAGAGGGTCACAAAGTCACTGGGTGGCTGGGCTGGGGCTGCCCCTGGGCAGTCTGGCTGCAGAGCCACACTCTCACCCATGCTGAGGCAGCTTCCACTCTGTCCTTGCCTCTCACAGTCCTGACCCCTGAGACTCTTCCACTTCCCACCAACCAGGAACTTGCCCATCCATGACCAAAAGCTTCCTAAGTGTCACCTTACCTCTTATAGGTATTGGGCAGAATCTGGCCTGTGAGGGCCTCAATCCCATCATGCACCGTGGCTCAGGGGAGGCCATCCAGGTCCAGGATGCCTTCTATGGGTGCCAAACTCCGCATCATTGCACCCAGGAGGCTGGGCACCCCTTGGACCTGGAGGAGGAACCACTGAGCCCCCAGGTTTGAGAACCACTGGGCTGGACCCTGAGCTACGTGAGGATAGGAATTCTACTTCTCTCTCCCCCAGTACCTAGAACAGTGCCTAGTCTTCAGCAGACACCAGTTGATATCTGTCGGGCAGATGGTGGGTGCATGAATGAACATGAGGCCATTCATCTCTGTCTGAACCTATCCCTTTATGTCCTTCACACTGTTCCTGCTTCTGCTGGGATGCGGGTGCTTCCCAGGACAGTGCCAGGGGCTGCAGGCATGCCAAGTGACAGCAAATGGGACCTTCTTTGGAGATCTGTGCCCCACCCAGGGCAGCTACCTGTGGGTGCAGTATGAGTGTCAGGAAGGTGCATCCCCAGCTGCCCTGGGTGTGGGAATTCCCTCCTCATTTCTGTGCCAGGTGCAGCCCTCCTCAGAGGGACTGAGCATCCACCCCCGGGGGCTGAGCTACTGTGTGCTAAGAGGCTTCCAAACCTAAAACTGCTGTCCTGAGCCTGGCCCAGCTTAGCCTGGGGATAAACCATTTGAAGGCCCTGTTGCAGCAATGAGCTGTCAAGCCAGAAGTTTAAAAATAATTTCTTTTTTAGCCCCAGGACCCTGCAATTTAAATCTCATGGGGTGACCCAATAAACACAACTGACAAATGCAAGCTTACTTGACTGAAAAGAGTCAAAATATCTCTCCCACACGCCATAAACATTCAACCACTGCCCCTCCCATAGGCTGCCTGTTTAGTACACACAGAGACTTTTAAAAAACACAAACTTGAAAGCCATAAAAATAACTAACCCACGTTACCACAATTTAGAAAAGTTTTATAAATCGAGAAGGAAGAACCCCTCCCTTTAGTCCTACAATCCTACTCCCCATTACCGAACCACTGTTAATAGTGTAGAATAAATTCTTTACTGCTTTTAAACATCTTTGCATAGACATGGCTATGTAAGAATTTACTTATGTATATTTTTATAAAAAATATAATTATGTAAAATATGTTCATTTACAACTTATTTTCTTTTCACTTAATATATCCTGGACATCTAAGTCACTAGCTTGTATTTTTAATAACTGCATAGTATCATCATAAGATTGTGTCAGAGTTTATTTAACTAGTTGCCTTATTGATAAATATTTAGGTTGCTCCTGACCTTTTGTTGTATGACAGCAGTGCCCACTTGGACATTCTTGTGCCTATATCTTGACATGTGCATGGGACTATTTTTAGAGGAGAGATCCCTAGTAGTGCAAATGCTGGGTCACAGGGTACATGCTTTTAAATGTTAATAGATGTTGCCAAATTACCCTCCAAAATCACTGTATTGATTTATATTGCTACAAACAGTCTATGGGAGCACCAGTTTCCCCTACGGCTGTGAAACCACATTATGCCATTTTCCAACACATTAAATTGCTCAGAACTGCAACTTCTATCGAGAGCGAGGGTAATGGTGCAAGGAGCTCCGAAGCGAAAAGATGAGTCAGGGAACATTAGGGTCCCCAGGGGCCATCCAGCAGAGCAGAGTCGATGAGTATAGGAGAAGGAAAGAACCACACAGAAGAGAGGGTACAGGAAGGGGAGGGTGGCATGGATGACAGGCTTTACCAGGACATGTCCAGGCTTTGCTGGACATGCTTGGGTGGAATAAGAGTGAGCCAGGTGGCCCTGGCTGGGTGGCTCAGTTAGCTGGAGCACCATCCAGTACACTAAACGGTGCGGGTTTGATCCCAGGTCAGGAAACATACCTAGGTTGCAGATTCGATTCCTGGTCGGGGCACATATAGGGGGCAATCGATTGATGTTTCTCTCTCTCTCTTCCTCTAAAATCAATAAATACATCCTCAGATAAAGATTAAAAAAAAAGAGTGAGCAAGGTGTCTCAATTCTGTTTTCTGGGAAGAGGAGGCCCTGTGTTTTGGCGGCACCTTCCATTCGGTGGTTTTGCTAATGGACAAAGTGCCCCTTGGCTCCCCGCCTGTCCCAGCGCCGTCGTCGTCAGACAAATGCGCAGCTTGGGGTGGGGTGAGCTCTGTCTGGCAACCACATGGTCCAGACTCTCCGCCCCAACCTTGCTTCAAACATCCTGTCAGCTTGTGAATCAGTGCGTTCTAATCACAATCAGGTTCTGATTTGTGATGGGAGGGACTCTACCCAGAAGTCCCCACCCCCAGCTGTGCCCAGAGGGCCTAATTATATGTGACTTTTCCTAAGGTAGTTGACGAAAGTCCTTTTAATTTGCGTTCAGCTTCTTTTACCTTTCCCTTCTCATTTGTACTCAGAAAGGAAAGATCATGCTGCACAAATTAGCCCAGGGCTGTGTTAGACCCCAGCAAATTCTACCCTTCACCCCACCCTCCACGCCAACTTTTGAAGCTCAAAGATTTGTTAAATTGAATCTGCACTAAATGGCTTACAATGAATCATCAGTTACCTTAGCCAAGGAGATTTTCTTAAAGGTACTTTCTTTGCTTTTTGTCTTTTTAAACACTATAAAATACATCTGGACAATCAATAAATCCTGGTTAAATAAATTATGGTACATTGTGCAACTATTAAAAAGAACAGGGCAGCTCTAACTGAATTTATATAGAGCGATTTCCAAGATATATTCGGTGAAAAAAAAGGAAGGTGTCAAGTAATGAATATAGAAAGAATCATTTGTTTAAATAAAAAAGTATGTGCTTGTGAATATGTAGATATTTCTGGAAGGTGACCTGGGATATGGGTAACCGTGGTTGCCTCTGGAGAGCAGAACAGGGGGCGTGAGTATGGCAGTGTGGGCGGCGTATACATTTCAAAGTCTGTATTGCGGTCATGTATTACCTATGAACAAAAAGTGAAATTCAAAAGACCTCTAAAAAGTAAAAATAAAGATTTAAAAATTTTAAAAGCCCTACCTAAGGATGAAGGACAGGTAGATAAAAGAGTCAGAGGGGGGTTAATTAATTAATTAATTAATTTTTATTGATGAAAGAGAGAGGAAGAGAAAGAGAGAGAGAAACATCAACTTGTTTCCCTTAGTTATGTATTCACTGGTTGACTCTTGCACATGCTCTGATCAAGGATCGAACCTGCCACCTCAGTGTTTCAGAATAATGCTCTGATTGAGCTACCTAGCTTCCTGGCCAGGGTAAGAATTATTTTTTGTTTTGTTTTGTTTGTTTATTTATTTATTTATTTTTAGAGAGAGGGGAAGGGAAGGAGAAAGAGAGGGAGACAAACATCAATGTGTGGTTGCCTCTCACCACCCTGCACTGGGGACCAGGCCCAGTGGGGACCAGGCCTGTGCCCTGACTGGGAATCCAACCAATGACCTTTTTTTAAAAAAAATTCTTTTTAAAAAAAATTATATTTTATTGATTATGTTTTCAGAGTTGTTCTAGTTTCTTCCTTATAGCCCCTTCTGCCCAGCACATTTCTATCCCCTCAGGCAATCACCATAACTTTGTCCATGTCCATTGGTCATGTATATATGTTCTTTGGCCATTTATTTCCTGTACTGTACTTTACATCCCATGGCTATTCTGTCACTACCAATTTGTACTTCTTAATTCCCTAATCTTTTCAAGTGTTCTCCCAAAGTCCCCTCCCATCTGTCGACCATCAAGGCACTCTCCATGTCCATGATTCTGTCTCTGTTCTTGTTTGCTTAGTTTCTTGTTTTGGATTCAATTGTTGATAGATATGTTTGTTCCCATTTTATTGTTCATACTTTTTATCTTCTTTTTCTTAAATAAGTTCCTTTAACATTTCATATAATAATGGTTTGGTGATGACAGACTCTTTAGTTTTTCCTTGTCTCGGAAGCTCTTTATCAGTCCTTTGATTCTAAATGACAACTTTGTTGGGTGGAGTAATTTTGGCTGTAGGTCTTCACTTTTCATGACTGAATATTTCTTGCCAATCCCCCTGGCCTGCAAAGTTTCTTTTGAGAAATCAGCTGACAATTTTATGGGAACTCCCCTTTAGGTAACTAAATACTTTTCTCCTGATGCTTTTAAGATTGTCTCTTTATTTTTAATCTTTGGCATTTTAATTATGACCTGTCTTGGTGTGAGCCTCTCTGGGTCCACCTTGTTTGGAACTCTCTGTGCTTCTTGGACTTGCACGTCTATTTCCTTCACCAAATTAGGGAAGTTTTCTTTCATTATGTTTTCAGTAGATTTCTAATTTCTCTTTCTTGTCTCCTCCTGACACCCCTATTTTGCAGATGTTGTTGGACCTAAAGTTGTCCTGGAGGTGCCATTCATTATCCTTGGTTTTTTGGACTCTTTTCTTCTGGTTGTTCTGATTAGTTGTTTTCCGTTTCAAATCATTGATTTGATTCTCAGCTTCATCCGGTCTACTGTTGGTTTCCCAACCAATGACCTTTTGGTTCACAGTCCAGCGCTGAGTCACACCAACAGAGTTGGTTCTAAATATGCAGTTTTGCTCTGCAATGGCACACAGCCCTTTGTGTTTTCATCTGCAGGCCTGCAGCTGATGGTGTCCAATGACAGTTTCATCTTTGACAACGTCACCATCTCCCTGACGTGGCTTCTCTCTCCTTACACTGGAAATCTGTCCTGTATAGTTAGTACCGGGATGGCCACACGTTTGATCCTTACTACCCCCCGCCCCCCCCAGGTAAGAGGACTCTCTGAACCTTGAGTCAGTATGTTTCAGTCAATTTTTGCTGCGTAACAAAACAGTCGAAACTTATAATAGTACTTATTACTCGTCATGGTTCTTTATAGTAGCCAGGTTTTCTTGTTTGGACTAGCTCAGCTGGGGTAGATGGCCTGGAAGGGCCTCATGTGTCAGATGACTGTTAGCTAGGTACATCTGTTGCCCACACCCAACANGTATGTTTCAGTCAATTTTTGCTGTGTAACAAAGCAGTCGAAACTTATAATAGTACTTATTACTCGTCATGGTTCTTTATAGTAGCCAGGTTTTCTTGTTTGGACTAGCTCAGCTGGGGTAGATGGCCTGGAAGGGCCTCATGTGTCAGATGACTGTTAGCTAGGTACATCTGTTGCCCACACCCAACAGGCTAGCCAAGGCTCACTCCCATGTGGCAGAAGAGTCCTGGCAGTGAGTGAGAGCAAGGTCCAATGCACAAACATATTTCAAATCTCTACTGGGGTCACATTTTTTTATTCTCACCCAAGGACATGCTTATTGATTTTAGAGAGTGAGGAAAGATGAGAGAGAAAGGGAGAGAAATATTGACATGAGAGAGAAACATCAATCATTTGCCTTTCATGCGTGCCTTGACCAGGAACTGAACCCACAATGTAGGCATGTGCCCAGACCAGGGATCAAACCCATGACCCTTCTGTCTATGGGATGACGCTCCAACCAACTGAGCCGCACTGGCCAGGGCTACTTGTGTTACATTTTCTAATGACCCATTGGCCAAAGCAAATTTCTTTGCCAAGCACAGACAGGTGGAGAAACAGACTATACCTACTGATGGAAGAAATGGAAGAGCCCAGAATAAAGGCATATATACATGTGCAAATGGGAGAAACCAGTGCTCACCAGTTCCTCATTAGGGAGGCCACCTGAACAGTCCCGGAGAGCTGGGTCCTTTCGTCTTGGCTCTGTGCAGAATCTCTCCTGGGTCACTGTCCGAGGAGTTGGTAATAGGGTAGAGAAGACGCTCACCTGGGTACGGGAATGTTCTTTATTAGTAAGGATAATAAAAATCAAAGTAGCAACATTAATAATAGTCCAGCCAAGCGCTTTTCACACACAACCTCGCTGGAGCTGTGCTCCTATAACCACTTGCCCTGTGAGCCACTGAGCACTTGATACGGAGCTATTCTCAGTTGAGATGTGCTGTCAATATAAAACGCGCAAGGGATTTTCAATGCTCAGTACCCCCTCTTCCAAAAAAGAATGTCAAATATCTCACTGATAATTTTTATATTGATTACACATTGAAATGGTAGGACTTTGAATGTATCAGGTTAAAGAAAATAAATTATGAAAATTAATTTAACCCATTTCTTACTTTTTCCAGTGTGGCTTTTAGAAAACTTAAAATTACACATGTGGCTCACACTCTTTGCATTGGATGGTGCTGAACTAAATAATCATCATCTTGTCTTTACAAAGGAACAGTGGTGTTGCCCAAGCCTTGTAGCTAGTGAATGGCAGCGCTGTGCTATTGTACAAGCAGGCCAGTCTGGCCTGGCAGGGAGCTCAGGCTCTGAGGCCCCTGCAGGATTACACCGCACTGGGGCCTGAGGGCACTGCGCCGCTCCCCACACATCCTCCAGGAGGCAGTTTCCTCCCCAGCCTGTAGTAGCCAAACCCAACTCCTAACATTTCAAAGTCCCATTTGGGCTGTGTAAGCTGCAGTCTGCCCTGCTGGGTGCTCCAGCAGGAGGGGTGCCCCAGACTGTTTCAGAAAATCCAGATCCTCTTTGGATTCTGGGGCTCCTTGCAGGGACCCCCCAGTTCAATATGGATTCCCTGAGAAATCATGGAGGCCTCTAAGCCTTTCTTTTAACCCCCAAGCATCTCCACTTCTACCCTGTGGGACCAAGAGGTTCCAGCTCCATGGGTGCTGGCATTCCCAAAAGCACTGGGTGGGGTGAGGCAAATGGGGCTAGCTCTGTCCATAGCCCAAGTCTGCTCCAGTGACTGCGGATCTCGGATTCAGCAGTGCTCTGAGGTCTTAGGCATTGTGTCAAACAAAACAGTGTCTAGAAGCTGGGGTTCTAATCCCAGGCACCGCTGGTATATTGGACCTGGAAATTACCCCAGGTCTTGGGTTCCTGTTTCCTTCACTGTCACATTTGTATTGATGGTTGCCTTGATTGGAGTAAAATGAGAAATTACATGTGAAGATGCTTTGGGAAGTAAATGTTTAAGTAATACAAATACCTACCTATGGCACCATTCTGAAGGTTTCTTCCCATTTGCCACCATTTCATTAGTAAAACAACAAATTCTAAGTTACACAATCCTTAACCCCTGAATTTCTTAGAACTGGAATTTGGCGTAAGTCAAAATTCACTGTCTCTAGCCCTGCTAAGACTTTCAGTTACCCAAAGACTTATTTTTAAAATGTATTTATTGCCCTAGCTGGTGTGGCTCACTGGATTGAGTGCTGGCCTATGAACCAGAGGGTCATGGGATCAATTCCCAGTCAGGGCACAGGCCTGGGTTTGGGGCCAGGTCCCCAGTAGGGAGTGCACGAGAGGCAACCACACACTGATGTTTCTCTCCTTCTCTTTCTCCCTTCCTTCCCTTTTGTAAATAATAAACAAACAAACAAATAAATAAATAAATGCTTTAAAAAATTATTAGTTGATTTGAGAGAGACACTGATTTGTTGTTCTGCTCATTTACGCATTCATTGTATGTGCCCTGACCAAGGATTGAACTCACAACCTTGATATATTGGGGTGACATATATCCCCACTGTGCTACCTGGCCAGGGCTACTCAAGGACTTTATAGTAAATAAACAAAGAGCAATTAAAACCTGGAGCAAACAGAACAAAATGGAAATATTTGTCAACTCTGGGTGGTGAGTCCAAGGGTGTTTGCATATTCCTCTCTGGAATTGACTGTGTGATTAAATTTTTTCATAATCTAAGACAAACAATAGTGAGCAGCACTTTACGTTTGCAATCCTTCTGGGCATCAGCTCTAAGTGAAAGTGACTGGCATTTTTTTTTTCCCTTTCAAAACACATAGATGGCGATATCCTCCACCATCATCCTGCCTAAATAATCCATTCCCCCTCCTTTAAAGACTCGTTAGACCTTGAAACTACCCACCACCTTCTTCTATCATTTTTATTAATACTAGGAAATATATTTCTGACACTTTCTAATCAGTATTAGCAGCCTCGGCACTCAATTTACAACACAAGCAATGGCATGAGTTTTAAGTATACAGAAGTCCCATACTTTGTGTGGATGTCACTGGGCTCTTCTTTTACGTGTATGTACAGACCCCTACTTCTGCTTAACTCCTCCTTAGGCTAAGACCTAAATTGGATGCTCTATGTCCACTGTAGATAAATAACATGAGCTGATGGGGAGAATCCAACCTCCAAGAGAAACCATGTAGTAAAAGTCAAATGATTGCCCCTTCAGAAGCTCCTTCTTGCCTTGCATACCCCATGTCTTGTGTTCCTCTGCATGGCAGGTTGTTTTGTTTCTACAGTTCTGAAATTGTATTAAGTGCCTTGCAGAACAATTTGCATAAGGTGAAATGAGCCCAAGTCCAACGTTAGGTAACTCAGCGCCATCTACTGACAGATGCAGGGATTGCCATTATTCAGTCACTATTCAGTCACCTCTGCACATAGCCAAGTATGATTGGGTGGTGCTGGTGAGGTCTTTCGTAAAATCCCATCATTCACAAGCCAACATAATCCCTAGAGTGACTTAGATGTACACAGGCTGTTGGGAGGTGCAGAAGAGAGAACTCCGTGGGAGATGACAGTCAGAAAGGACTGTAGAGCTGAAGTCCTTGGTGGGGGACCAGAAGTAGGAGGCAGGAGCAGAGCCGGTAGAGAAAGCAAAGTCACAGGTGTGGAGGAGCACAGCCCTCCAGGATAACTGTGAGCAGCTCCTGTACCCGGAGTTCAGGGGCACGTGGGAAAAATGAAAGACGGTGCTGGAAAACTCAAAACGGGTCTGGTGATGAAGAGCCTTGATACCTGCCAGTTTAAAGAGATTGTTTTTTAGGAATGTATACAGGTCAAGAACCAGCAAACAAGCCCCGATTTGGGGTGCAGGAGGTTTCCTGGGGATACTAAGATGGGGCAAGGGGAGAAGTTGGACTGAGATGCAGTAGCAGCACAGGCATCTCCGCGCTGGATGCAGGACAGGCCTGGGGAGGAAGCTGTCGCCTTGGGCCGGGCGGCTCCCTGTGGCTAAGGAGAATTCCTGGAGATGGTGCAGGTGTGAGCCCTCAGCGTCTGTCACAGGAGGATGCTGGGTGGTGGGGGTGGGGGCATGGGGGATGCGGTAAGCACAGGCTTCGGTCTTAAAGGGTGGACTCTGGGTGACATGCCACCACATTCACCACAAAAGATATTTAAGAACTTTAGGCCATAGTTACATGATCTGTGATGATTAGTATTGCCGGTGTTAACTAATACTCACTGAGTAGTTTTTAAAAGTTAACGGGACTACAAAGAATAACTGATACAGAATTGATTCTAACAAATGGGTAATTGTTACTGTTATTTTAATATTACATAAAAGTATATACTACTTTTCATAGGCTAAGTGCATAAATGGCATCCTGTTATATAAAAAGCTACAGTATTTGCATCTATTACATGCCAGATACCTATCCAGCCATGGCATCATTTAAATCTTACAACCTGGCCAGGAATAGTGCTCAAGGCATTCTATGAACCAGAGCACTGAGGCTCACTCAGAGAGGTTAACTGAGTTGTTAGGTTACCCAGGTAGCCCCCGAAGTCCCCGGAGATCTCATTTCCAGTTTCCTACCCTTCCCACTCCATCACACTGCCCAGTTTGGTCAGATGGCTTCATCCACCAAGCTGGCTGGCAATTTGTGAGCGACAAACAAAATGGTGTTCTTAACAATGGGCATTAGAAGCAAAGACTGTGACCTTTCACTTCAGCTTTTTTTTTAAGTTGCATCCCATTAATGTTGAGTATCAAAGCAGGGTATACAAATCAGTGAGTGACAGAGTCTTGAACCAATTTTTAAACATTTTATTTAAGCATAATACACATATAGGGAAGTGCACAAAAAATAAGATCAATTCTTTTTTACACAGTGAACACACCCGAGTAACCAGCACCTAGATCAAGAAACAAAACATAAGTAGTCTCTCAGGGACCCCCTGTGTACTCCAAGGATTCTAACATCATCGAATACTGCGACCTGTATTTGAAACTTATGGAAATGAAACTGCATAAAGTATATACTCTTTTGTGTCTCATTTCAATTCAATAGTGCGTTTTTTAAATTTTTATTTATTGATTTTAGAGAGAGGAAGAGTGAGAGAAGGTGGGGGAGAGAGAAACACCGATTGTTGCCCCACTTGTTTATGCATTCACTGGTTGATTCTTATGTGTCCTGATGTGGAATCAAACCTCCCCGCGCTGGCTTATTGGAATGACACTATAACCAACTGAGTTACCTGGCCAGGGCCAATAGTGCACTTTTAAGATTTATCCATGCTGTTGTGTATAATTGTGATTTCTTTTTTCTTATTGCTGTATAACTACTCATTGTGTGAACATACCTCAATTTGCCTATCCATTCTAGCATTGAGAGACATTTTGAATGGTCTACCATTTGGAATATTATGAATAGTGAATCCATAAACAGTCTAGTGCATGCCTTTTGGTGCACATATGTACACTTTTTTTTGGTGTTTATATCTAGGACTGGAATTGCACAAATCCACAGGGGCATGGCACAAGTTTTTAAGTTGCTGTCTTCCACGCTTTGTACCCCCAGCGTATCTTCCCTTTTCTGCTGGCAGCCGTTTCTAAAACCACTTTGTAGTCTTCTCCCCCGGGTGAGCTCACTGCGAGAGAAATCAGAGAAGCAAATCCATTTCTCTGCTCTTTAGTCCTGGACAGTGTCAGCTGGCACCAGAGTTTAAAAAACATAACAAATTGCCTTCTCCAGACATATTACTGAAAAAACAGGCTGTGTTTTGCAATTCAAAACCATCGTTCACAAACTCAGAGAGTTAGCATTTTCTCGTTCTAAAATCTACATTATTTGATATTCATAATGGCCAGTCCAGAATTCTTCTATTTAGTGTTGGTTGGTAGATCTTTCTTCTATTTTTTTTTTACTTTTAACCTACCTATACCATTATATTAAGGGGTTTTCTGGTAGACAGTATATGCTTGAGTCTTGTTTTTTTAATATCCCTATGGCATAATAATTAGTGTGCTTAAAGCATTTACAATTAATGTAATTACTAATATGGTTAAACTTAGATCTGTTGTTTTGTTGTTTTCTACTTGCCTCCTCTGTTTATCCCTTGCCCCTGGGTCCTCTCCTTTCTTGACTTTTTTTAAAATTACTAAATATTTTTAATATTCCATTTTAACTTAGTTACTGGCTTTTTATCTCTTTGTATTACGTTTTAGTAGTTGCTTTGGGAATTTCAATATACATGTCTAATCTTTCACAGTCTGCTTAGAGTTACTATTATCCCATTTCAAGTGAATGGGGAAGCCTTGTGACCTCGTAGGTCCCTTTTGCCTGCCTACCTTTATAAGTGTCACATGTAGGACATCTACATACACTGCAACCCCTTCCAACAGCCATATGTGTTTGAAAGACTGGAGAGGAATAAAAGTCTATATAGTTACCAAGATACTTACCATTCCTTGTGCCCCCCTTCATTCCCGAAGCTCCAAGTTCCTCCCAGTATCATTGCCCTTCAATGGGAAAAACTTCCGTCAGCATTTCTTTTAGAGTCAATTTTCTGGCAATAAATTCTCTTACGGAATTTCTTTATTCCTGAGAATGTCTTTATTGTGCTTTAATTCCCAGGAGATTTCTTTTTGCTGGTTATAGAATTATGTGTTGAAAATTCTCTTCCTTCAACACTGTAAAGGCGCCGTTCTCTGTCTTCTGACCTCTGTGGTTTCTGAGGGGAAATCTACAGTCATTCAAATCACAATTTTCTCTGTACGTAATGTGTAATTTTTTTCAGGTTGATGCCAAGATTATTTATCTTTGATTTTTCAGCAGTTTGTTTATTATATGTATGGGTATGGTTTCCTTTATTTTTTTCCCTCTCCATGAGGGTTCCTAAATGCTTTTTGAATCTTTATGTGTTTTGCCAAATTTTGGCAGTTCTCAGTTTTTATTTCTTCAAATACATTTTTCTACAGCAATCTCCTTCTTCCTACTGGTACTCTAATGACACAAATATTTTCCACTTTGATATTATTACACAGATTGCTGATGCTCTGCTCATTTTTAAAAATTTAATATTTTTTCTCTCTGTTCTTCAGATTGGATCATTTCTCTTGCTCTATCTTTAAGTTCATGGACCTTTTTCTTTCTTTATTCTGCTATTGTACTCATGCAGTGAATTTTTAAATTTCAGATATTGTTTTTCATTTCTAAAACTTGCCTTGGATTCTTTGTTTTAGTTTCTGCTTCTCTGCTGAGAATGTCCATCTCTCGATTCATTCGAACAGCATTTACTTCCGCCTCACAGAGCATGGTAACAGTAAACAGCCAATTAAAAGTCTTCATGTGACAGTTCCTACATTCGAGTCATCTCAGAACTGACATCTATCTATTGATCACGTTTTCCCTTGAAATCTGATCTTATTTTCCTGATAAAGATAAAGGATGGGTGATTCTTAAAGTTTTGACTTTCCTTCCCATCTGCTGTGTTCCCCGCAGAACAAATCTGCATCCTCAGGCAGTTTCTCTGTAATCGATGGAAGAAATAGGCTACAGTGGGTTACTCCATCTTGGCTGGCACCAGGAATCAGGTTACTGTTTTCTAAGCTTTTTCACAAATATGTTCATTTGTCAAATATTTCTCAAGCACAAACTATGTGCTAGGCTCTGTGCTAGGTGCCAGGCATATAAGGGAGAACTAGACAGACACTGAGCTAACAGCCTGGCAGGGAAGAACAACAGTGAATAAGCAAGTACGCAAGGGATGAGTGTTGCCTAGGAGGGGCAGCAAAGCTATGGCAGTAAAGGGAACCTAAGGAAGGCTTCCCAGAGAAAGTGACGTTTAAGCTGAGAACCAGAGGAGGAGCGTGAATATGAGCAAAGACATAGTGAAGAGCCTCCCCAGCAAAGATCAGTGCACCTGCAGGCCTTGAGGTGAGCAAGAGGTGGCATGTTCTAGGACCTGAAGAAGAGGTCTCAGTGAACATATAGTTAGAGGAGTGTATCAAAAAATGGGGAGGAGGTCAGGAGGGAAGGTCATGTGCATTTTTGTGGACAATTGTAGAGATTTTGAATTAGTACTCTTGGGAACATAAGAAGCAAAACAAACCCATAATTTTGACATGTTTGGAATTTGATCCATTTTACAGGTGGGGAAAATGAGGCTCAGAAAGGTAGGCTGAGCCATAGTATTTTACAGATGAGGTAAGAAAACCCAGAGAAGGGGTTTATGTGAGTCAGAGAGAATAAATGGTAGAACATGGCTCTGCAGCCAAATATTCAACTCCCGGTTGGTCAGTGCTATTGCTTCCACTCTTACCTGCTCCAGGATGTTTCATTATCATCTTTGCAGACAAGGAGAGCTTGGTTTGCAGCATCTTCTTCTTCCTTTTATCTCTGCAGAGCAGAAAGGGTGTGAGGTGGGTGACTGCATTTGTGCACATATGTGGAAATGCATGTGTGTCCATGTTCCCAACACTGGTAACATTTCTGTTTCCGGCAGTTTGTCTAGCAACTTGATTTACTAGTTCACAACATCTGGGAAATTTGTGGTGTTTGATGAGCGCACAACTAGTGAGTGGCACGTGATGGCTCAGAAGCAAGTGACAATTCGAGACAAGAGGGAGAGACTCAGTGTGACTGGGTGTTCCGGCCTGTCCAAGTCAGGAGCCAGCCCTCTCTGCTGGGCTGTCTTTGGGGACCCTATGTGGATTCAGGTAGAACTTGATGGAGGCGAGTCTGTAAAAAGGTCAAGGTCAAGGCAGCCTTGATTTCCCCCCAATTTATCCATTCAACTTCAGGCCTTAATAAATACTAACAACAATCATCTACTGAGTTAGTTTTTCAGCTGTTCATTTGTTTAGCACCTTGTTTGTGCCAGGAAGTGATCTAAGTGCTTTACATATACCAGCCCACCCAGCATTAGTATCTCCATATGACAGATGAAGAAATGGAGGAAGGATTCAAAGTCAAAGGTTCAAAGTCACAGGCTACTAAGCTAGTGAGAGCCATCAGACTTCCAAAGACCCTTATTTGCATGTCCATAGTCACATTTCAAGAACTGAACTTGTAAGACACTCCTCATTGGGGAGAGGGGATTTGAACAGGACTGGGCATGCTACCAGCTGGGTGCAGCCAGCATCAACCAACTTGGCACAATTGTGTTGCTTCAAGTTAGGGTTGATACTCAGCTGCACACACTGCTATATCCGTAGCAGATGTGATGGCTGGTGTCCATTCTCTTTGGTCTCAGTTTCTTTTCTGATTGGTCACAGAGGCCATTCTAATTGTTTATCATGTCCATTTTGATTAGCCAAAGTGTCCATTCTGATTGGTCACAGTGTCCATTCTGACCGGTTACAGTGTCCATTCTGACTGGTCACAGCATCCATTCTGACTGGTCACAGCATCCATTCTGACTGGTTACAGTGTCCATTCTGACTGGTCACAGCATCCATTCTGACTGGTTACAGTGTCCATTCTGACCGGTCACAGTGTCCATTCTGACTGGTCACAGCATCCATTCTGATTGGTTACAGTGTCCATTCTGACCGGTCACAGCGTCCATTCTGACTGGTCACAGCATCCATTCTGACTGGTCACAGTGTCCATTCTGACTGGTCACAGCATCCATTCTGACTGGTCACAGCATCCATTCTGATTGGTCACAGCATCCATTCTGACTGGTTACAGTGTCCATTCTGACTGGTCACAGCGTCCATTCTGACCGGTCACAGCGTCCATTCTGACCGGTCACAGCGTCCATTCTGACCGGTCACAGCGTCCATTCTGACTGGTCACAGCGTCCATTCTGACTGGTCACAGCATCCATTCTGATTGGTCACAGCATCCATTCTGACCGGTCACAGTGTCCATTCTGACCGGTCACAGCGTCCATTCTGACTGGTCACAGCATCCATTCTGATTGGTTACAGTGTCCATTCTGACTGGTCACAGCATCCATTCTGACTGGTCACAGCATCCATTCTGACCGGTCACAGCATCCATTCTGACCGGTCACAGCGTCCATTCTGACTGGTCACAGTGTCCATTCTGACCGGTCACAGCGTCCATTCTGACCGGTCACAGCGTCCATTCTGACTGGTTACAGTGTCCATTCTGACTGGTCACAGTGTCCATTCTGACTGGTCACAGCATCCATTCTGACTGGTCACAGTGTCCATTCTGATCAGTCACAGTGTCAATTCTGATTGGTCCCAGCATCTATTTTGATTTATCAGAACATCGAATCTAATTAGTTGGTGTCCACGCAGTTACAGTTGTTAAATATTGTGAATTCCACTCCTTCTTTCTGTAAATCCCCTCCCAACTAAGACCTGTCGTCACCCAATGCAGCATCTGTCCTCAAGGCACAGGTTCATTTTGAGATCTAGAGAGAAGCTTGTTAGTGTAAACTGTGTGGCACAGAGCTGCAGAGGTGAGGGCATGACCTCACATGACCTCACACCACCTGAAGCCTCATTCAGAGCAGGGACTTGTAGGAGCTCTGACTGGGCCTTGAGTACTGTATTTGGGACCCCTTTCTGTCTGGTGTGCTTGTTGAAGATGGTGGCGGCATGTTCCTGGAGAAGCTTAATATAATCCATGTATTCATTTACTCTGTAAATACAATATATCGAGTGCATGCTGTTTGCCAGGTGTGGGGAAGGCAGCGGTAAACCTGAAAGTCAGGATTCCTGCTCTCTCAGGCTTACATTATCATCCTCATCATCAGTCAGACAAGAAACATACTAGCTTAATTTCTATCGAAAAGAATCCTCATTTGTTGGTTTATTTCATATTTTAAGAGTCAACCACAATGTTCAGCATTCAATTAGGACAACTAACCCCAACCTGTAAGGAAGCACCACCGTGATGTGAACACACAGTTTGGCTGGGTGGGGTTTCAGGCAGGCAGCTGCGGAAATGGAAGGAAATAGCGTTGAGTCTTGTTCCTGCTTGAAACAAGACTTGGGGCTAATTCTCATGCATGAACATCAGCTATGCCCTTGGGAGTTGTTTCCTTTGTAGGCTTCCTCCCCACAAAAATATCTGTCAATGAAATATTTTGTTGACAAATATTAGAATAAAATATTCTAATATTTTTATTACAAACTTTTAAGTTTATGGGTAACACAGGCATGGTATAATTAGAATATTCAAATGAGCAGAGAGAACCCAAAACTCATGAACCCAATACTCAGAGATAATCACCGTTAATATTCAGGGTCAGGGTATATCCTAACTTATGTCTTTATAGCTATATCTATATCCACGTCTATATCCAGGATCTCACTTCAGAGCTTGGGTCTGAGCTATCTCAGTATAATCAACTACATGGTTATTACCAACATTCTTAAATGTTTCTTACCCCACCTAGAAAAAGGGGTGACTCACACTGTGCTGTCAGATAACACAACCCTGGCTGAGTCTGCCACACAGAAGGGCCTGCTCCCCTATAATCTGACCCTGGACAGAGCAGCCCCGCAACGGATGAGCCCAGGGGCACACCACCTAGAGATCCGAACCACCAGCAACACCACCATCTCTGCAGCTTCCACAAACGTCACAGTCAACTTCCCGGAGCCTCTGTCAGAGCCGCAGGCCTCCTGGGCTTCTGATCACTTGGAGCTTGGACAGGACCTACTGGTCAACGTCTCAGTGGCTCCTGGCATCCTGGAAGAGTTGACCTTTGAGGTGACAGGACTCAATGCATCCTTCTCCCATAAGGAAGACAGCCTTGGATGGCCATCAGGGATTTACCACGTGACAGTTCCTCTTGAAGGTACTTGGGGCTGGTGGCTCCCTTTCCAAACCTTCCTCCTCTTCCCTGCTCAACTTAGACCCCAGGGTCCTGCCAGCCAGTTTTCAGGGTGCCCTGAACACAAACATGGTTAAGAGCATCCAACCTGAGTCAAAAATAAGGCAGAGACAGATACTGTCTGCCTTCATGGAGCTTGTTGTCACCGGGGTTCTCAACTCTGGCAAGCCCAACCTTTGGGACTGGATTATTCTTTGTTGTGGGGCTGCCCTGTGCATTATGGGATGCTTAGCAGCATCTCTGGCTTCTACCCTTTAGATGCCAGTAGCACCAGCCTCCCAAGTTATGACAACCAAAAACATCTCCTGACAATGCCAACTGTCCCCTGGGGAGTAAAATCACCCTACTGAGAACCACTGAAGGAGGGTAGCGGTATTCAGATTCCTGCCATCATTTCTAGTTTGGGAAACTGCAGTCCATGCCCTTGGGAGAGAGACAGATAAAAACTGAAGAGAGGAAAGAGGGTGGGACAAGAGACTCTGTCGTGGTTCTGGCTGGAATGGAGATAAGGCAACTGACTGGCTTGGGGACAGACTGGCTGGCGCCAGCCAGCGGAGGAAAACACAGCATACATTTGCATTTAATCTGAAAAGAACAGAGTCCCTGAGGGCAGTGTGGTGAGGTCAGCAGGCAAGAACATGAAGAGGGTCCAAGTCTCTAGCCCACCCAGGGTCCAGCCCCCAGGATCCCTTGTCCTAGATCTCAGAGGTGTGCAAGAAAGAGGGTAATACCATGCAGGTGTGGGTCTACCACGCCCTCAGCAAGGGATTTGGCAAAAGAGAAGGCAGAAAGGACAATTGGTTTATGAAGGAAAACACTGGAACTTTGCCAGATGCCAAAGGTCCAGTTTGGAACAGGAAGAAGCCAGAATGAAATGAAATGACAGTGGAAAATATACATAATACATATGCTATAGCTCAAATGCAAAATAATTTTTGTCTCCTGCAAAAATGACTCAGTAGGGGATAATAGATAAAATTTCAGCATGCCGTACGACTTTATGGCTTGCTTTTAAAAGGTAAGCAGTCTTTTTGTCCCCACAAGAAAACAGATTTGGGTGAGTCCTGAGGTGAAGGGGGTGAGGCGAAGGCTAAGGAACCAGGTAGGACAGGAAGGCTCTCACTGGCTGGTGCCGGTCCAGCCATGGCTGACCTAGTTCTCAGGGCCTAGTACATATTTGCAGCTGCCTCTGGGCTTTCAAGGACCCCTGCTGGGTCCCTGGGCTCCAGGGCTGGGTGTTACCTGTCCTTCAGCTGGTCACACCCTACCCACTGCTGCTGCTTCTGGACCACCGACTTCTTCAGCGCCCTCTCTCCCCAAGGGAAACATTTGGTCCATAGAAAATTCTTCCCTATTCCTTGGCCTGCTACCAGCCAATCACATTATTTCTCAAATGCAGAAATGTAGCTTTTAACTCCCTCCTTCTCTCCCTCTTGCTCTACCTCATGTCATAGGCCATTCCTGCAAGGGCCTGAGTAAGGAGCAAGCCGTGGGGGTTCTCAACCTCAAAGAACACACATTCAGCTTTCCAAGGGTCCCCTCTGGTAACCTCTCTCGGCTTGAGAAGAAGGTAGCACCTACCACCCTTCTCCACAAGGGAGGATGGGTGGGATACACATGTGTTAGTGCTCTTTACAGGTAAATCTTAAAATTCCTTTTCTCCCCTCTCCATCCTCCCCACCCTCTCTAAAACCCTGTCAGGTCTTTGGCTCAGCTACACTTTCCTCTCTAATCTCATTGATGACACTACTCCTCCTCTGAACTTCTGCTCTAGCCCCCACCCATCCCGTGAACCATTTCTTTGTGCCGAGAGGTTAAGGTGACTACCCACCCACCCTGTGTACACAATACTCCCATGCTGATTCCTACTGTGACTTGGCACTGTCTTGCAAGTCTATTAAGCCATAAGGCCCTGAGGACAAGAACCATGTTTCATTCATTTATGTGTCCCCAGGGCCTTGCACCATGCCTGGCATAAAACGGGGGTTCAATAACTGCTCAGATGATGAAAGATTTGGATGCTGCCATCAGGGAACTGGAGTAGCACAAGCTGGGAGAGCTGTCTCAGCGTGGATTAATCAGCTTACTACAACCTTCATAATTTTTCACCTTTTGCATCGCAGTCACATTTGGTCACTGTCCTGGTGAGAAATGCCTTCTCAAACTTGAGTTTGGACATTGGAAGCATCACTGTTGCAGGCAAGGGCTTTCTGCAAGGGGGTATAAAACTTGTGCCCAAGAGTCGAGGGCATTATACTTGCTTGGGATCTAGTGAGGAGCTCTTCAAAACAGGACTTGCTCTTCAAACATTAAGAATTCTCTGGTCACTCTAAAGAGGCAACAATGTATGCAGTAAAATATTCAGCTGTTGATACAGGATTCTAAAATATCTGAGTTTGTATTAGTTGTGATGCTTTAGGCTGCAAGTAGCAGAAAGCCCAAATTCAGTGGCTTCAAGTTTAAGGCTTTATTATCTAATATACAAAAAAGTTAGGAGATAAGTAGGGTTGATTCAGTGGTTCAGTGTCAGCAGCAAGGACCCAGGATCAGTTTATTGTTCTGCTCTACCATCCTCAGAGATTTTTGCTTCAGCCTTAGGCTTGCTTCTCCTGCAATCAGGAGGGCTGCTACAGTTCCAGACGTCACATGTCAACCCAGCATTATCCAGCAGCAGAGAACCATTTTCTCTGGTGCACCTGTTTTTATTAGTGAAAAATCTTTCCTGCTAGTCCTCAGTAATCTTCTCCCTAGATACCATTGACCATGATAGGGCCATGTGCCACAGCTGAAAGGGGTGCTAGGAAGCAGACATTCAGCATTTTCAGCTATGTGGGAGAAGGTAGATTTCAGCAGACAAGAAGCAGGGATGGGTAACGTTTGTGGAGTGGGCAGCCAACAGAGCTTGAAGATCACCTTGAATGTGTGTGCCAAGACTCTTTGAGTAGCACAAGACTCGAGCAGTTCAAACAGGCTCAAGTCAAAAGGAAATTTTGTCAACTCAGGAAGTGAAAAGTCCAGGGTTTAGGTGCAGGTGGATCCAGCCATTCAGAGATCTGCCTCTATCTCTTGGTTCTATGTCACTTCACCCTTCACCCTATGTCTCTTCCCAAGCAATAGCAAGACGGCCCCAAGCTTTAGCCCTTCAGCCTAAAGGGGAACAAGCACCTCTTGGATATTTCCAGCAGAAATCCTGAGGCTGTCTCTCACTGGTCCAGGCTCATGTTCCCTTGATTCATGTTCCCTTGTGGACACACTGACGAGCCCAGGGGGCAGTGGTACTCAGTTTGGGCGGACAAGGACCACACGTCCACCCTAAGACATGTTGTAGGGATGGCTTCACCCAAATCAAGGACTGAAAGTACCGGGTGGGGGGAGATGGCTCCCCAGAGAAAATATTACCCATAGGTGCTGTTTCCAAAAGAAAGGGGTATGCAGGGGGTAAAAGTCATCAGATACCCTTTTCTACATATGGAACTTGAGGCCCAGAGAAGTTAACTGACTTTGCAAAAGTCACTCAGCTAATTCATGGCAAGATCAGAGATAACAACTATTTTTTTATTTCCTTATCAGGATTATTGGACCATCTTCCTACTTAAGGTTAAGAAAGTCCTCTGTGTTTCACATCTTAATTTGCTCTGTATAATTTTACAAACCTTTGAAGCTACAGTCGCCTGAATGAGATTTCACTGGGAAAGAGTTTTCCGAAGATCAGTAGTACCCAGATCTTCAAAGATCCAAGTCACTGGAGCCTAGTGAATCACATGGAATAACCCTAAGTTCCTATCTTAATCACTACGCTTTAGTTAGACATTAATCATATTCACATTTCAGTATCTTCACAGCATACCAATTAAATGTACCCTTTCCATTTTTTAAACTTAACACACTAACACTCTTTACAAATACAGAGATTACAAAGCAATAATATATATAGCACAGCATTCAGTCCTTCTGGAGCCTAGAGAAATAGAGATTGCTTTCAGTGTTTTTTATGGATAGGGAAGCTAAGACTCAGAAAGAATAACTAACCCGCCCAGGTTCACACAGCCAGTAAGAGGCCAATCGAGGATCTGGAAACACACCATGGGGTGCCGAGGCCAGGTGCTACCAGCTTGCCAGAGCTGGTTATGCCCATCTCTTCTCACTCTGCATTCAGTGACGTCAGCTTGGTAGCTTTTGTGGGAATACAGATGTGGGCAAAAGTAGGTTTACAGTTGTTCATATGGAAAAAGACGTGGGTTATGATTATTATAATGGCACACTCACAATTGTAAACCTACTTTTGCCCGGTCCTGAACACCACAGAAATTAGCAAACACTACAAATATAAATCGGGGCCCCCCATCCCAACCTCCTCGAGTGGTAGTTAAACCTTCAGAGCACACAGCTGCCTGTCTGACTCTAATTCTTGTCTTTTATCTGCACTGGCAGCTGCACGCCTCTTCCTTTACTACTGAAGAGGTGTCTTTAACCCAGTGGTGAATGCAGTGGCTTTGCTTTTGACCATTTCCCTGTGACCTGAATATCTGCTGTGTTCCCCTAACCATTTCCAAAGACAGGCAGATCCCCTGGGGCCCTTCAGCATACCTTCTGACTGTCCTTTGGCAACTTGATAAATACCACCAAATTTGACATCCCTTCCCACTGTGTTCACAGCTCTTTCCAGTCTCCAAGAACCATCTGGAACGAATGCTGAGGAAAAGAATGTGAGTATTTTATTAAAACACAACCTCACAAGAAAAAGATGTCCAAGCACACTCTGTTTTACTTTTCGGTTCTGGTTTTTCAGTGTACAAGGAATCACCCATATTTCTTCTTCTGGAAAAGAGACCCAGATGGATTGAAATTAAACAAAGCATGTTCTCTATGTTAAAAGTCAACAATAAGATATCTAGGATGTGAACATATCGTTTAGCCATCTTGGAAATTAAACAGCAACCTTCTAAAAATATCAATGGGTAAAAAAAAATCACAAGGGAAATTAAAAAATATTTCTGCTCTGGCCAAGTAGTTCAGTTGGTTGGAGTGTTGTCCCTTACACCCAAAGGTTACGGGTTCAGTCCCCAGCTGGGACACATACAGGAGGCAACCAAACGATGTTTCCCTCTCACTTCAATGTCTCTGTCTGCCCCCTTCCTCTCTTTCTAAAATCAATAACAAAAAAATAACTAAATAGAGCCCTGGCTGGTGTAGCCAGTGGATTGAGCGCGGGCCTGCGAACCAGATGACCGTGGTTCAATTCCCAGTCAGGGCACATGCCTGGGTTGTGGGCCAGTTCCCGGCAGGGGATGCACAAGAAGCAACCATACATTGATGTTTCTCTTCCTCTCTCCTTCCCTTCCTTTCTAAAGATAAATAAATAAAAAATATTTAAAAAAATAATAACTAAATAAAAATAAAAATATTCTTAAGTGATAATGACAATACAACCTATCTAAATTTGTGGGATGTGGGTAAGGCAGTGCTCAGAGGAAAATTTATTTCTTTTAATACTTGCGTTAGAAAATAGGCCCAGGTTCTTTAGTTTTTCTAGTAAGACTATCTGCAACTCCTTGTTGTTGACATTGCTCATGCATCCATTTATTCCATCACAAAGATTCACGTTTACAGTGTTCAAGACTTGTGTTAGGGGTTGGGGATACAAAGGTGAATAAATAGACATGACCCCTACCTTCAGTGAAACTTACTGGGTGAGCCTAACGAACAAATGAGCATATAATTAAGAATTCTGATATGTCTAACTAGAACCAATAGGGCTCAATGACAGCAACTAACAGAGGGTGGTCTAGCAAATGTGATCAGACAAGGACTCTGAAGAGGTGACATTAAGTGGGGACCTGAAGATAAAACAATTAGCCATGCTGGAAAGCAACACGACAGCTTTCCGGGTGCATGGCATGGAGGGCTCTGGGGCCTGTGTGGAGGATGGGGAGGATGTGGGAGATTACAGAGAGATAGATGGACAGAAGTCAGACCACATGGGGTCAGGGTCTAACGTGCCAAGGCAAGAGGACTTGGGTTTTATTATCAGGCCAGTGGGGACCACTGGGGGTTGAATGCTGCTGCCGCCTCCTGCTATTCCAGGTCAAGCCCTCTGGACATGGGCTGTTTAACAGGTCCTGCCAGAACTGACTCCAGGAGCACACGGTATGCTGGCTGGTCCCTCTTCCTGGAATCCACATAGTCTTCATCGTTGCCCTGCTCACTTTCACTCCTCCAACTTCACAACAGCTCTGGGGTCCTGTCCTCTGGGGGAACTTGCCCTGATGCCAGCTCTCTGCTTTGTAGAGGTTACAACTGGGTGCCCTCCTTAGCACCAGACACAAGAGGGAGTATGTTACTAGTCTCTCTCATTTGATCCGCAGCAATCCCAGGAGTCAGATGCTATCAAACCCTCAGAGGAACAGAAGCTCTGTGAGGCTTAGATACTGGCCAGAAGCCCCAGGGCTAATGATCCAGTTTGCAATCTGGCTGGCCCCAAGGCCTACATTCTTAACCTGTGCCCCCTCTCCTACATTCTCATAATTTCCTGGGCTCCCTCTCCTGTAGTAGTTAGCACTTTGTGGGGTTTTTTTTAACTTTTTAATTTTTTAAAATTCTAATTTGAGAGAGAGAAACATCAGCTTGTCATTCCACTTATAACCAAACATGAGTCCAGCTGCCTGCTGCTTTGACAGCCAATTCTCAAGAGACAAGTGCTGATGTCAAAGGGAAGTAGTTTATTTATTCAGATGCTGGCCATCTAGAAGATGGGAGACTCATGTCTCAAAGCCCATCTCCACCTCTCAGTGTAAGCAGAGATTTCCATGAGGAGGGAGAGTGGAATCAGAACAAAGAGGTCAAGAGAGGGGGTTGAAAAGTTCTCTACGTACAGACGAGCACAGTCCATTCTGATCAGGCCAGTGATGGTCCAGTGTGCGTCATCCTGGTTTAGTCATCCCAGCTCGTGTCATCCTGGCTCCACCGTTGAAGGCCAGGAAATCTCCCAGAGCTGGAATGCCTGAAGGCTGGAATTTGTATCTTTGAAGTTAGTTCCTAGGAGTCTTACATAAACACACTGCTTATCTACAAGCTGCAAATGAGTCAGTCAGCATTTACAGAAACAATGGTCAAAAGAACGGTGGGGTGGGTTACAATTCCCCACAGTTACACATTTATTTATGAATTCATTGGTTGTCTCCTGTATATGCCCTGACCGGAAATCAAACCCACAATCCTGGCGTATCAGGAAACACTCTAACCAACTGAGCTACCCAGCCAGGGCAGCACTCTGTGCTTAAATCACTGGTTTCCTTGCCTGTCTTCCCTACTCCTGGGTTGGCCCAAAAGTCTATAGGGTATTTTTTCCACAAAATAAAACAGATTTTTCATTTTTACAAATAACTTTATTGATTTGGATATTTTAAGTATGCCGCCTAGCTCCTATATAGGTATAACGTTGATTGTTCTCAAATTAATGTCTCAATTTGCTCACTACCAACTTCAACTGGTCTACCCAACCGTGGAGCATCATCCAGAGAGAAATCTCCAGCTTGAAATTTCACAAACCACTTTTGACATTTTTGATCGTTCACAGTACCTTCTCTATACACTATACACATCTTTTTTGCATTTCAGTTGCATTTTTACCTTTCTTGAAAAAATAAATCATAATATGCTGAAAACACTATGTATTTTCTTCCATCTTTAATATTAAAATAGCTACACAAAAATTCACTAATTCTGGTAAGTTTTTCTTAAATGCACATACGACAGCTGTCACAATTACCATCCAGCAAAATTGTTTCAAATGAAATTAAACACAACGAAGTGCCACTAGAGCCACCTTATGGAAAAAACCAAACGGACTTTTTGGCCAACCCAATAACTGTAAGGACAGAGGCCAGGTCCACATTGCTGTTTGTTTAGCTACCAAGCACAGGGCCTGGCCTAGAGCAGGCTTTGATGGCGCAGTTGAACACACGGTGGGCCCTTTGCACTGAGCCCACGTTCCAACTAATGTTACTTACTCAGTGACCTGTCCTGAGGGGAGCTGGGCAGATCAGACAGGGTCTGTCTCCATTCCACACCTTGGCACAGACAGCTCTGAGGCAGCGGGTGGGGTGCCAACTGTGGACAGGTCTCCCACAAACCAGCTGCTTTTCCTGCAGAGAGGTAAAGGGGATGTGGAGGTATACGTGGAACCTGGTCAGTACGTGGATCCTTTCCCGACAGCGACTCTGGCCTGGCTGGATAGTGATGAGGATTTACGCTTCCAAGTGGTCATGTGGTAGGTGGTCTCTGAGTTCTGGAACGGTCCTATCTCACCACGGAGTGACAGGTAGCTATCAGCTTTGCTGTTCTTCTTCCTACCCTTCCACAGTGGCACACTCATGCCTGACATTCTGTGCACCTTGCATGTGCCAGAGGTTGCACATTCCAATGGAAATGGGAGGTAGCAGTGGCAAACCAAGGCGGGGGTGGCCCTGCAGGCAGGCGACAAGGAAATGCGTCATCTGTAGAGAATTTAAGAACTGTAACAACCCTGAAGTCAGCCTGCTTTTCTATTATCACTACAAACAATGTCAGCGATGAAATACTCCTCCCCTCTTAGGTGGAGCCCTCCCTTCACCCCCATGCCTTTGTTTTACCGCTGGGACGGGTTAGGAGGGGAAGGCGGTGAGGCATTTTCTGACAAGCCAACATTGTAGCATCGTGCTCATTGTAAGAAATGGCTGTCCTCCTTTTCATAAGGGTACATGCTAGCTCCACACACATTCTTTTAGAAAGAAAAGGAATGCCATTCACACTGCACATATTGCTCTTACTACCCTTTTTCTCATTGAACAATATATCCTGCATTTTTTAATGTCCTGGTATCTTTTTCTCCATCTTGATATTCCCAGTAACTGCATAATAGACTGTCAAGATGGTGCACGATCATTTATTTCCCATTGCCCTCTTTTTGGACATTTTGGTCATTTCAAATTATTTGCCTTTATAAACATTGTAATGAACACTTTTATAGTTCAATCTTTATTTGACCCTGTGGTTACTTTTATAAATAAATTCCTAGAAATGGAATAGCTGGGTCAGAGTCATACAACATTTGAAGCCTTTGATATTAATGGCTAAGTGGCCAGAACATCCTTCTGAATATTAATTAGTTCTTGTTATCTGAATTAGTAAAGGATACCAATACAGACTTCAGGTGACTGGGCCAATGATCTGACCCCTGGACATGTCCTGGGAATGACTATCATTTTAAGAGCAGTGGATAAACACCAATCAACAGAGTTGAAGGGCAGAAGATAGTTCATCCAGGAACTCTGAACTCGGAAGTCTCTGCAGAGACTTGCCAAGCTGGTTTCATAAAGCTGGAGATGACACTGCAGCCTCCCAGATGAAGGGACAGCTCCCTATGTCCCCCATGTACCCTACAGGGACATACAGCTGAGGACAATCGCTTCCATGCGGAGTGAGAATGACACCAGTGACAAGAAGCTGCCCTGGACACTGTCCCAGGCAGGCACCTCTCCTGTTATACGCCTGCCTGCTCATCCGTGCAAGTCACTGGTACAAAACAAGCCAACATGTCCTGCAGGTTTGCTCAGAGTCTGGGGGAAGCGTGGGTCATTTTCCCAGAACTCTCTCTCTGCAGCACCATTCCTATAACCTGCAAGTGAAATTTTTTTAAAGAACCAAAATCTGTTTGAAGCCCATTTTCTTATCCATGACCCTTTTCTTCTAAAAACTCCAAACTAGACAATAGCTACAGGTGTGTAAGTTCAGAGTTCCTGGATGAACAGTATTGGCCTGTCTCTTTCTCGGGCCGTTGCTGGGCTCAGTGGAGCGACTATGTTGAGAGGAAGCTGCTCCACAAAGGCCAGAGGGAGCTGGTGGTTTCGCCATCCTGCCTGCTACCAACTGGTTTGCAGTCACCCCGCACCTGGCCATCCGGAGCGGCCAGGAGCTGAAGAACCAGGAAGAGCAGTGCCTCTATGTGTCTGCCCCCCCGGAACTCAGGCCTTAAGTCAGGTGGGGCCTCTCTCCTCTCACCCCCAAATTCCAGCCAATGCTTCCCATTGGGTGAGGTAGTCTATAGAGACCAGTCTGCTAGTGCAGAGCAACAGAAGTTGATGGAGACCGGGCTGTAGGGTAAATGGAGAATGTCTGGCACACATGTACTAGGATAGACACGAAGGCAGGAATAAGGAAGATTCAAGAGCTGTTATCAAGCTAAAACTGAAAGGACCTGAGAATGGGTCAAACACACAGCAAGTGCTAAAGTGATCTCTGATTGGGTCTAGGGAGGGGTATTATAGAGAAGGCCCAGGACTCAGATCAAGTCATGTTGGTTCATGTTCCACCCCCGTACTTAGGAGTATATCAATGGAACAAATCATATAAGCTCCCTGCCCCTGCCTGGTTTGCTTGTCTGTGATATGAGGATCATAATATGTCACTCATAGGGTTGTGGTAAGCATTAGGTAAGCTAATAACAATGGAAGTCATGTATAAACTGGCATGCATGCTATAAAATCACAGTATTTGTTCATTACTGTTAGAACTAGAGAGAATCACAGAAATTTCCTGCTCCTATCCCTTCACAAGAAAACTGAGGCTCAGAGAATTATGTGACTCATGCAAGGTGACCATTCATAAGTGGAAGGCACAGAATTCGAGTTGAGGGTCCTGTCTTAGCCCTATGCACCTTCCGTATTCTCACCCTGTGCAGTGAATGAAATGGGAATTCAGTCAGGCACGAATCACTCCATCTTCATGGCCAAAGCTATTTCCCAGTTTTGGCTGGGGTGGGGGTTGCTTTCATTCCACCTTTCACTTGACAGAAGGCCGTTTCTCACCTTCTCAAAGGACTTGAGAAGAACTGGACAAAAGACTGAGCAGGTAAGTGGTGACAATGTATGAGTGAGCTTCCCTGCTCTGTTCTCTGCCTCCCTTTCAGCTGTGAGAGGAACTGTAGGCCAGTGAGTGCCAGTGAAGACATTATGCTCAGGGTCACCATGGGTGACAACTCCCCAGTGGTCACGTTCAGCTGGTATTTAGATGACACCCCTCTAGAGAAGGTGAGGAGACTGGCAACCCTCAGAAATGGAAAAGTCTTCCCACTTTGACTTCTCACACACCCAGGACTGAGTGGAGGTCAACTCCACTCAGAGCTGGTGGAGAGGGAACCAGGGGTTGGGGCACATTCCCCAGAGGAAAACCAGGACATTGGTCAGAGAAATGAATGCCTGGGAACGAAAGCAATGGGAAAACACCACAGCAGTTGCTTTTGGCGCCTCAGTCCACTGCCAATAACTGTGAAGCCTAACAGCCCAGCCCCTCTGCCTCTGAGGGGGATGTTTTCTGTGGTGCAGCTTACGTGCTCCAGAGCACCCCGTGGGACCAGGCTGAGTCTGGATGCTGCCTGAGACCATTTCTTTGCCTAGTTTCATTTTCTAGCCTATTCGGCTTCCCCCGCTCTCCTTCTGGTTTTCCCTAAGAGCCCTCCCTTAGTAAATGACCTGCACAGGGATCCTCATCGCAGGCTCTGATTCTAGGGAACCTGACCTAGTAGGACATACCCTAACAGGCTGGAAATTGGATATCGGGGCTGACCTCAGGGAAGTAAGCAGTGGCTGTCACTCATCTGTCATAGACAAATCTGAAAAGCCCCCCAGGGGTCAGAAACCGGTGCCCTCCTGAGGTCCAGTGGCCTGACTGTAGCCTCTGGAAATCTGGGCTGTGCTCTCTTTCAGACCCAGCCCCTCCTGGCAGCCCGTGGACTCCGAATATTTGGGCCACGTTCTGTAATCCTCCTTCAGAGCAACACCTCCACACTGCTGCTGAACAGCTCCCTCCTGCAGGCCTGGCGCCAGGCCTCCCGAATCACAGCCACAGGTGTGAAGGCCTCCCTTTAGTCTCTGGTCATGGATTCATGCAGAAAACGAGCTGAGACAACCCCAGAAGCCCTGAAGTACAGGACATCAGGATAGGGCAGGGGCCATACACAGGCTCTGGTGTGAATCCCATCACCACCGCTTTCTAGCTGGAAGAGTAGGGATTTAATCTCTCTGTGCCTCAGTTTCCACTCACGTAAACTAGGCATAATAAAAACACCTGCCTCGAAATTGTATTATGAGGGTAGGTGAGGAAACACCAGTGGTGCAAGCAGATCATCCTGGGGTCATGCAGCCTGAATATCCTGCCAGGATGGTTCAGGACTTTTTACTTAAAACAAGCCCAGAACCCAGTGAAATATAGAGTCTCAAGAAGATAAATAATGAGGGTGAGAATTCTTTTTCAGATGGATTCCTTCGACTCAGTATTTCTCAAAGTGGCTCATAGGCCCCCCACACTGGGATAACGAGAAGTACTAGTTTAAAATGCACACTCCTGAGTTTGCCCCCAACCTTCTGAATTAAGTCTAGGCTGAGAAATGAGATTTAATTAATTAACACTGTCTTGATGCCCCACTCTTCCAGGTAGATACTCTTCTTGAAAAACCAGGTGATCATACCAGGTGATGTGTGATGTTGGTGCAGGTCAACTGGGGTTGCGGGGAGCTATGCGTGGTGCTGTGCGTGGTGCTGTGGGGGCCTGGCAAGAGCATGGTTCCTGATGGGATCAGCCTGTTTCCAGGTCCTGGCTGTGGCCCTACCTAACTCAGGGAGCTGGAGCAAGTCGTTTTCCCCAATATACTCCCTCCTCACCAAAGCTCTGTGAGGAAGCTCTTCTTATTTACCCCATTTTGTAGATAAGGACCTGACTCTCAAAGATCTTTTGTCCGAGGTCACCTGGCTAGTAAGTGGTAGAACTGGGATTCAAGTTCAGGTTTATCGGAATCTGTTTCTCAGTCTCTGCCCAAATTCTCAAAGTGAGATCCCAAGATGCCCTGTTTTAGGGTAGTTGTCAGATCTGCAGAGTTCCGAGCTCACCAAGCCACAGCTTCCAGTCAGGTCTGTGGCTCAGGGTCCAGAGAGGGGCCTGGGAGTCGACAGGTTCGAGTTTCCTGGGGAATCCTGAAGCACAGTAGAGTCTGTACGAGCCACACAGCCCCTAAGCACCTTCTGTCCTCACTTCCCAGCAGTGACTGGGCAAGCCTACGGGAAGGACACCTATGTTATCAGGGCTCTGCCTCCCCCTGAGGTATCCACCTGCACCATTGCCCCAGAGGATGGCACCGTTCTAACAGGTTTCGCCATCTGCAACGCCTCCACTGCTCTGGGCCCAGCCTAGGACATTATTGCCCAGCACTCACTTGGAGCAGCCACGACCCCTTGGAAATACGAGCTATTCAGGACAGAGATGGATCTGGTTCATAGAATCATCAGCAATTTTATCAACCCCATAGCAGGGAATGGGCAATGTCACAGATCATGGTCAACTGAAAGGAGACATTTTTGCAAAGGTTTACAGGGGTGAAGCATGCAGACAGACCCCATCCCCGTTGCACAATGCCCTGCACAGAGTCCTGTCACCACAGCCCACACCTCAGGACAGCTGCAGGGCATCAGCAGGAGACATGGGGTGAGTGGCCCACACCACATCTGGTCTCCCAGTTTGGGGGCAACTGATCCTTGGAGGGTCCTTGGGTCCCTGGGTCCTTGTCTCCTCCCAATGAGTTTTGGTATTTTGTAACCCTCATGTGAGCTCTGAAAATGTCCCAGTTAGGGTGAAACTTTCCTCCAAACCCAGGCAACCAGGGGTGTTGCTAGGGAGCTCTCCGACATTCAGCATCGAATGCTATAAAGATGTAAAGTGAGTGCCTTGACTAGGGAAAGGTGGACGTAAGCGATCCTGAGACCCAAGCAAGTGTGAATTTCATGGGGTGTCCCATCAAATGGATGTGGAATGCAGTGCTGTGAAGAGGGCTGTGACGAGGTCTCAGCCAAGAGGCAAACAATTCAAGGAGGGAATAGGTTTTCATTCCAAACCCATGTACTCCTAAATGGAGAGGCCGGGCTAGCTGCTCCAATTCTGACTGATTATTCTTCTGTAGTACCTCCCCCTGAATCTCACAGGTTAGCAGGGGGCAGACAGGTATGATCATATAAAAATGAGTTGTCAATTGCTGTTCAATAACTTCATGATTGAATAGTGATTCCTCTTTAAGAATACAAAGGATATCCATTCATTCACTCATTCTTCCTATCAATATGTACATTCGGAGTCTGAATGTCAGACTCTGTCTTAGGTGCTAGCTATACAGCAATGGACAAAATAGAAGAGCCTCTGACCTCAAGGCATTTACAACAGTGGTGGAGACAGCTGGTAAACAATGACATCTGACAGGGGGCACTGTTTTAGGTAGAGCAGCCAGGGAAGGCCTTTGTACAGGAATGGACATCTGAGTGAGCTTGAGTATGTTTGGAGCTAATGTTAAGACCTTTTCCTTTTCCTTCTCCACTTTTTTGTAGTCTGGGTTATAATCTTGATTAAAAAAAAAACTTCTAAATAGGGAATTTTTTCCTGAAAACTGTCCTATGATTTTAGTAAAATTAATCCAAGGTCCCAGCAGCATGCGATGACTTAGAGGACAGTGTATCAGTACAAATGGCTGTCTTCTCCCTGAAAGTACTTGCCAGGCCTTCAAGCGCTATGGCTTTTGTGTCCTTGTCATCAGGCTCTACCTTGGTGGGTTTATGGTCTCCCTGGGGCCTGGAAACGCTTCCCTAATTGTCTAATGTCCATTTGCCAGGTTCCTGTCTACACTGTGGCCCTGAGCCTGTCCTCCCATCAGTTTATCTGCCACTTGGAAAAGAAGACAATGACTTTGTGCTGACAGTGGTCATTTCTGTCTCCAGTCATGTGGGGGACAGACGGCATACCCGTGCAGCAGTTAAGGTGGGTAGCAGCCATTGTTTCTTTACTGAGAAAATCTGACTTGTCAGAATTTCTCTGAGAGAATGGTTGGCTATTGAAAGTCAGCCCTTGACACAAGGGTTTGTAAAAAAAAGAAAAGAAAAATAAAAAGAAAGAAATTTTTAAAAAGTAAATGAAAAAAAATAGTCAATCTAATTAAAGCTGAAAAAAAAGTAATAAGAGGGTGGCTGGGTTGAAAGGAGCCTAGGGCATGATCGGATGAGGCACTGATTCATTCATTTCTTCCACAAATATTTACAGAGCACCTATCTCTGTACCAGGCCCTGGGGATACAGCTGGACAAAACAGACTCGGTCTCTACCTTTGAAGGTCCTATGATTAGTGGCCAGAATAAGGGTAGGGTTCTGAGGGCCTAGAGCAGAGTACCTGAGGGGGCTGGAGCAGAAGGACCCATGGATGAATTAGGCCAGTGTGTTTGAAGTCAAGAGGAAGGAGGACCAAGATCAGCTAACAGGACTACAAGGCAGAGGCTGGATAAGTAAATCCCAAGTAAATGCCCAGGGTCAGGAGCCAGTGGACTGGGAAGGGATTGAGAGTGCCACGTGGAGGGCAGTGAAGGGTAAAGCAGCGACTTGCCCTAGGCTTGTTTCTGTTGGCCATCAGGTGCCTGGTGCAAGCTGCCCGGCTGCCCTCAAAGCTGGGAAAGTGCCTGAGGCATCCACGCCAGGAGCAAGGGTTTCCAGGCCTGCTCTGTACTTTCCTATATGAAGATCTGTGACATCAGGCTCTTGTTCTTGAACAAGAACCAAAGAGTTGAGGTCTTCCCTGCATAAGCATGTTTCTAGTTTCCTGCAGGTGGGACTTGGAGACACTCGTGTTGAGGATGGGGCATTCCAGGCTGCAGTGTCAGAGAACATTACCGCTGCTCTTCAAGGGGAGCAGGGTCCAGAGCAACTCTTCTAGCTGGCCAGGTCTGCATCCTCCATGCTGGACCAGGGGTGCCAGGGGCTGGGATCCTGGTGGCCACAGAGAATGGGCACCAGACAGAAGGTACCTGAGATGAGCACTTTATGCCTTCTGCTGGGGCCCCTGTGTATGTAGCTATTCAGAGTGGGGAGCAGTGTTCAGGGGTCTGTGAAGAAGCCGTTGGTGTCTCCTAAGCTGTTGACATTATTACCTCACTCTTTTGGTCCTTTCAGTAAGTGACAGAAAACTGAGGCTGTCTCTGCTCAGCCTCATGGAGTCATAGGCTTCTAGGGTGGGAAGGGACTTGGAATATCACTCCAGTCCTTCCTATTGAAGGTGATGATACTGAGGCCAGAGGGGGAAAGTGACCTGGCTTCAGTCACAAGGTTAATGGCTTGGAATTGGACTTAGATGCTGTCCTAACTCTGTCACTTACCATATATATTATCACAAGCTGGTGACCGAACCTCCCTGAGCCTCAGTTTCCCACGTCTGAAAAATGGAGATAATAGCATTTTCCTAATAAGGTCATAGTGAGAGTTAAATAAGAATTAAATTCACTGTAAATTCCTAGGTCGAACCATATGAAATTGCCCACATTCAATCACTTTTAATCCACCAAATGGCCACTCCATATGTTATAAACTAATATTATAGATAACTATTACAGAAGATATGATTACTTCCGCTCCCAAGGCATGGTATGTGAATATGAATATGCACTCGCAGGCACGTAACATGTCTGCACCACACACAGCATCATGCATACCTGCTGGGCACAGAGAAGGGAAGAAAGACTTCTCTGGTTCCCTGAAAGGTTTTCATGAAAGTACTTGGCACAGTGCAGGACACACAGTAAGAACTTTTAATGCAAAGGAGTGGTGGTTGTCAAAGTAATTAAGTATAGAGAAGTAACTATCATCTTTTGAGCATACATTATATGCTGTCAGGCCCTAAATTAGAGCTTTAAGGGTGTGTAAGCCCCATTAAAACCATGCAAAGTAAATGGCTAGGTCCCCATTTATGTTATAGAAGAAGAGACAGGGTAAGAATTTTAGTAGCTTGCCCAGGTCCCCATTTCTAGCAGGTGGCGAAGATGGTTCAAACCCAGGTTGGCTCTTCCCCCCCCCACCTCCAGCCCTCCCAGCCCTCTCCCCCAGCCCTTGGCTTCACATTAGAGCCCCCACATACACACATAGCCCCACCTGGCTCTTGGTTGTATTCACTCAGAGCACTACCTGTGGCGCATTTCCCTTTGGATGTCCTTTGGTCCCTGAGCGCACAGATGACACAGGACAGCACCAGCTCCACCTGAAGTGGCCAGAATCCAGAGGGGGCAGCTGTGTGTGAAGAGGGCTGCCTGGTAGGAGCAGTGGCTTTTGGAGAATGAAGCAGTCAACCCACAGTGACTTGGTAGGGAGGACACTGGGACAATACCTTCTAGCTCTTTTTCTTCCTGCCCTCCATTCTCCCGCCGAGTGAATCCATCAGCCAGAGGATCGGGGACAGTGACATCCACATGTAGAGTGCTTCCAAGATGGTGACGAGGACAGTGGGAAGATCTACAGAGGCAAACATGAGACTGGCCATTTTCTGAGTTTCTCTTCCAGAACATTCTAACAAGAGTCCCCTTGTATACTGGCCTATTCTTTCCTCTATCCAAGCCACATCCTGCACACACCCTGAGCTAATGGCAGACACAGAAATCTGCAGCTGCCATGAAAAACTGTTCAATGGTTAGACTGAGCAAGCTGTGACTAGCCGACTGTGAGAAGGGTTGTTCGTTTGCATCTGTGCTACCCCAGATGGTTTCCACTAGCCATGTCCAGCTGCTTACATTTGAGTTAAAATGAAATAGCCCTGGCTGGGCAGCTGAGTTGGTTAAAGCATTATCCCAATGTGCCAAGTTGGACATTCCATCTCTGGTCAGGGAGCGTACAAGAATTAACAAATGAATGTGTGAATAAGTGAAACAAGTTGATAGGTTTCCCCCCCGCCTTCCTCTCTCTCTCAAATCAGTAAATAAAAATCAAAATAAATTACATTAAAATGAAACAAAGTTAAAAATTCAGTTCTTCAGTGGTACTGACCACATTTCAAAGGCTTAACCATCATATTTGGTGAGTGGCTACTTCACTGGACAACACACTGAAGATGTTTCCTTCAGTGCAGAAAGTTCTGTGGGGCAGTGCTGAAATGATATTCTTAGTTTGTCTGTGCTGCTGCCAAAGCCAGCCCCTGTCCAGCCCTTCATTAGGGCCTTGTAGCTTAGAAAGCACATCCCTCAGAAGCCCCAGAAGGCTTAAGGTGGGAGTCAGTGGGTGAGGAGGAGGCATCCTTGTCCCCCATCACTCCAAAGGCATTCAGGGACCCAAGCCTGCCACAGATCTGCCATCCACAATGGGCCAGCAAAGCAATGTGATTTCTGAATACCATGCCATTCTGGTCACAAGTGCCATCCTGGGATGTGACTTGTTTTGAAATAGTGCCAGATTTTACAGATTTAATTTGAAGATTTAGAGAAGGCTGAGACCTTCTGTATTAGTGTCCTATGGCTGCTGTAACAAATCACCACAAATTTGGTGGCTTGAAACAACACAAATGCGTTATCTCGCAGTGCCGGAGGCCAGAACTTTGAGAGGAGTCTCACTGGGCCATGGTCAAGGTGTTGGCAGGGCTGTGTACTGTCTGGAGGCCTAGGGGAGAATCCACCTTTTGTATTTTCCAGCTTCTAGAAGTTGCCTAGGTTCCTCTCACCATCTTCAAAGCCAAAAGCTTAATGACTTCAAATCCTGCCCCTACTCCCTCCCCTCCTATCCTCTCTCTTTTCCCTCTCCACCACTCCTGCCTCCATCGACTCTGACTCTCCTCCCTCCCTCTTATAAAGACCCCTGGGATCATACTGGTTTCACCTGCTTACTCTGGGACACTCCATCTCAGAATCCTTAACTTAACCAAATCTCCATAATGATTTTGCCAGTCCCTTTTGCCATGTGAGATAACGCATTCATAGGTCTCAGGGATTAGTATGTGGACATCTTTGGGAAGCCATTATTCTGTCCACCATACGTTCTACGAGGCAAACAAAGGTCTGTGGGCTTTGAAAAACCCCAGAGGAGTCTGGTTCCTTGCTCTGACCCTAAATCTTCCTAAAACTGTTTCATCAAACCACTGGAGTTACATTTCCTCTCCTTACCTTCCTCCCTCTATACCAAGGTCAGAGAGCATGTGCTGAGGTCATGGTCTGCAGTCACCACCACCCTGGGGGACATGCAGAAGGTGCAGGAGCTGGCCTCAGTGCTGAGAGCGGTGATCCATCGCAGTGAGGAGCTCACGCCTGTGGCCCAGGTGAGTAGTTTCTGGCTGCTGAGCCAAGCCATGGGACATGTACCTCTACGGTGTCTGACAACTCACCCCAGCACAGGCGGCCAAGATTTCCACCATCTCTTTCCTAAAGTCCTATATGGGTGATGCTAATGGAGGAAAAGTGCTCTGTGTCTCCTTCTGGGTGTGGTAGTCTGTGTGCGTACACACCACACTCTGCCAGTAAATTTAACTAATTACTGGGTGCTTAAGTGTGTGTCCAGACAATGCTAGTGACCACCCATGTCTCTCACGTCAGTGCACAGCAGCCTGACGCCCAGCCACCAGCTCTAGCCTTTCTTTCATTTCTGACACCTGCCCCCCAACCCCTGCATACTCTGCCTCCCACATGGAGGCTTGAACATGTCAGGGAATCAATGCTGTGGTCAGTGATGAATTGGCTGGGGCACATATACCCCAGCTTCCCCACCCCTCCTGGTGGGTAACTCCCACCCAACCATCTAGTCAGTCAGTAAATGTTTACTGAAGCCTACTATGTTCTGGGCACTTTGCAAGGCACTCTGGGAAGGATCCCAAGATGGACTAGGCTACTCTACTAAAGGAACTTAGTATGTTGTAGGGAGGGGACACCAGCCTCAAGTTGGTGATACAAGCAGCTGATGTGATGGGCCTGGCCCATATTTTCCCTAGTTTGGGTCCCCACCTCATTCCCCTCCCTTTTGGCTCCCATCCCATGAATCCTGGGCAGGGGCTCATGCTCTTTTTCCTTCCCCTTTGGGTGAGCCCAGTGGGAGGCCAGCTGGGCTCTGCAGCATGCCAATGAGGCCCTGTTGGCAATGAGTGCCAAGGCCCATCCTGAGGACCAGAGGCACCAGGAAGCCACCAGAAACCTGTTTCGGGCTGTGAACAGCGTGCTAGAAGCTTCCCTGGGGGACAGACTCGAAGAGCCTTCGGAAGCCAGTGGCAGCCAGGTAGGCGTCCCAGCCCAGAGGCAGACCTCACACCTACGATGTGCCCAGCTCACACCAGCATTTCTAGATGGATCTTTCAGCACATCTTGCAGATGAGGAAACTGAGGCATGGAAAAGTCCTTTCTAGGGAGCTGAAGGAAGGTTCCAGAGACCATAACTTCTGGGAGGCAGTGTGGTATAGCAGGCCAAGAGCAGGCTCTGGCAGGAGGCAGATTGAATTCGAATCCTGCATCTATCACTTACATGTAACTGCCTCACAGAATTACTCGTCTGAAGATGAAAAGGGTTCATGTAAGTCAAGTGTTAGAAGTTTTATAAGTGCTTACTCTTCATTCTCCCAATTAATGGCACCCATCATGGTCTCTGCCTCACTCAGTCCCTGACGAAGGTCCCATACCAGCCTGCGACAGTAACCAGAGGTGATATATAGAGATGGGTCTCTCTTGTTTTATCTCCTCCCTCTTCTCTCTCTAATCTCTCTTTCCTCTCTCTTATTTTCCTCCTCTCTATGTCTTCCTTCTCCTCCCTCTCTTCTCTCTTTTCTCCCTCTCCTTTCTACACACCCCTGCTTTCTTTTCCAGGTGACCACAGTGCCCCAGCTGCTCAGAGCTGTGGAGCACGTACAGTCTGCCCTCCTGCTGGGGAAACTGCCCAGGGGCCTTTCGTCCACACTGGCCACACCCTCCATCTCTGTGTATACAAACAGGTAACAGCTGTACTCTGGGTCCCCAGGAAAGCCTATCCCCTGATCTGGCTTGTTCCACACCCACATCCCAAGACCCTGTGACAGGCAGAGCCCAGGAGGCCAGCCTTGGAGGTAGGAGAAGTGACGGGACTTAGAAGTGAGAAGGGCTTTTCACTGAGAGATGTCCCTGTGTTGGGTTGCCCTCTTGGATCACAGAGGCAGTTTCCCAAAGCAGCATGCTGATCAGATAGGTTTTGAAACCAGGTCCCCAATTTAACCAGATGGGACAAGGTCAAAGGCTCTAAAGATGGGGCTGAGAGCCCATGACATCAGAAGTCCAGTAGGCAGGGGAGATAAGCCTAGACAAATGTCCACATCAAAGCTCATTTATTCATCCAACAAAATATGTACTGACCACCAGTACGTTCCAGACACTGTTCTAGATATTGGGGGTAAAGCAGTAAACAAAGCTGGCTAAAGCCCTGTCCTCATGGAGCCTCCGACCCAGGGTAGGGGTGTTGCCTGCCTTTCATCCTGCTACTGACACAAACGTGCGGAACCATATCAGGGGGTCAAAAGAGAGCAGTCTATTCTGATGGTAACACAGTCCTCCCTATAGTGCAATGGAGTAACATATTCCTCTGACACAGACTTTCTCCTTCCTCCCAGCACCTCTGTTCTCACCTCGTGGCCAGAATTCAGCCCCGGAGTTTGCAAGGCTCCTCTGTGCACATTGTTGCTGCCAGCTCTGCGACCTTCACCCTGCCTGCTGCTTCCTCCCTTGGCTCCTTGGAGGATGGTCAGGAGCCTGTGGACATAAGGGTAACAACAGTAATATCCTGCTTGGGAATAGCCCTTTACAATCAATCTACAAAGCACTTACACAGCATTTGCTCAGTTATGTTGATTGATAACAGCCCTGTCAATCACATAGCATCGTGATACCCATTTGACAGATGAGGTTCCATGACTCGCCCAAGGCCACAAGCAAAAATGGGAGAGCTGGGACTCAGACCCAGGCCTTCTGGCTCCCAAATCAACTTCATTCCATAACTAGAAATAGCAAACCCAGGGCTCTTTTCCATTCCCAAATTAGTGCACACCTGACTCTTTGCTCCTTGTGCCCCAGTGAAAGCGAACAAACTTCTCTCTTAGAGACTTGTTGGCTTTGATAGAAGAAAGACTCAGACTGCTTTACAGTCTAGTAACTGCTCAACTGTAGCCAGTCTGACTGGGTTCTCTAGGCCCAGCTCTCAGAAGCTACAGCCCTGACATGTAGACACCCACCAGCAAAACCAGCAGCAGCTAAAGGCAGGGCCCCAGTTTACCCCTAAAGGCAAGGGCCACTTGTCCATCCCCTTAGGAAACCTCATGACTTCACATAGGGACCTCTTTACCTTTCAGCCTTGGGGCACCTGGGCCAAAACTCCTTGTTCTTGTTTTCAGATGATGAGTTTCCCAAAGAGCCCTTTTCCAGCCCAAGGGCACTATGATGTCAGTGGAACTGTCAGTGGCCTCTCTCTGACCAGCCCTAGTGGACAGTTCATACCCATGAAGAATCTGTTGGAGAACACTGAGGTAGATGTTGGGGATGCGTGTAGATGGTAGATATTGTAGATGAGGTAGAAGTCAGGTAGCCCTCTGTCTTCAAGTTGGTTGGGACTAAAAGTTGGTTGGCTATAAAAAAATATATATTAAGGAGGAGAATTATTAAAAATGATCTTATTTTAAACACTGTATTTTAACTTACAACTATAAAAGTACATCATTATAAATTTGGGGCATACAACTAAAAAGTTTCTTTAAATCTGTTGTTTTGAATTTTAATCATCTTCTTTATATAACATAGCCTCTGAAAGGTCCAGTTAGATTTTCTTTACAGTTAATGAAAACTGTAAGCACACCACAGTGCCATATGAGTTCAGGTTCTTGGGAGAGCTTAACGATTTTTTCTAATCTTTTACAGTTTTTGCATCAATGACTAATTCAATAACAATTTTTAGCAACTCATTATTATTTTCTCAAAACATTCAACTTAAGTTTTTATGCACATCATTCTTTTCATACTCCTACTTTGTCACTGTGAGAAATACATGATTAAAACTTACCTTTAGAGTCACAAGCACAATGTACATACGCAGGTTGGGGTCTAAGCAGGTCAGACACAACTGCTCATCGGTGAGCGTGTGCCTTGACTGGTAGGAGAGAGCTGCCAGGATTGCTCCAGAGATGTTGTAAGCTGGGTTCTCTAGAAGCAGGAGCTGAGAAAGAACCTTCAGTGCAAGATGCTTCCTAGAGATCAAATACCTGAGAAGAGTAAATAAAGACTTCTGACTTGGGCAGAAGTCAGTCATTACAGAAGTCTCTAATGCAGATCTCACACAGCTTCGGTCAGTCCAGAGGGAACTCTGCAGCAAGTATTAGCCATCTGGGTTATATTAATTGTGTTTGCTATTTTCTGTTGTTTTGACATCTTAAAAATCTTGCTGGTGAGGAGAGACTGTCCCTCCCAGGGCCAGCCAGTCCTTAGAGATAGCAAAGGGTTCATGCCTTTCACAGGCACACCAACTGATCCTGAGTCTCTACCCCAGCTACCCCTTTATCTAATGCTCACATATCAAGCCGGTATTCAATCTTGACCAAAATTACCCCAGGGCTCAGTACCAGGCAATTAGAGACTACCACTGTAGCCTAAGCCAGCCAGAATTATTCAGACTGGTCAATCCTAAATTGTTTGCTCTGTCCTGTGTTCCTTCCCTTTGGAAACCCCAATAAAGGCTATGGCTTGGGCTTTCCATCTCCATGTCAGCCTCTGCCTCCTGACCTGGCACTTCCCTTGTACATGTTTGGCATGGCAGGTCCCCTCTCCTCAGGAAATGCACGTTACAAATTTTTATTTAAATGGCATTGACCTCTCCATGTCATCACTCAGTCGCTTCCATAAATTAATATCCCAATGGGACAAGATTATCCTGCATCAGGCCAATATGTCTTGACCTTATACCCTCCTCCTTACTCAGTCACTGAATGCAGGTGGACCCAGGAAGGGAGGCTCTGAGGACAGGCGAGCCTGCAGCTAGGACAGACCCTGAAAGACCTGGGAGCTGGAGCCTGTCTACTAACTACACTCCTTGGGATTGGGCAGCAGGTCCTTCCTGGAAGGCAGAGATGGGCAGTACATTGGGGCCTCTACCACAGAGGGTTACCAGGAGTAAACAGTGTACAATGGGCATACATCAGTCTGTTTTAAAAAGGGAATGGAGAGTATTAGTTAATCTGCAGAGCTGATTAAATGGAGAAAGGTTATAAGAATTTCTGATGTAAGAATGATAACAGTAATAGCAACTATTATTGCATGTTATTGTGTATCTGGCACTTGGCTAAACATTTTATGTGCAATATCATTTTTAATACTCTTAATGAGTCTAGAGTCTATGTGTTCTATGGATGACAAGAAACTGAGACTCAGAGTGGTTTGTTAATTGGCCAGAAGTCCCAGAGCTAATACAGAGTGGAGTCAAGAACCAAACAGAGGTCTCTGCCTCTATGACCTGTGCTCTAACTCACACATACTTGATCAGCACTGTCATCACCACCACCACTACTTCACAGGGCACCTCTGTGTGAATTAGAAAAAAACTCTGCTCTTTCTGTGCAGACGCAGCCCTGAGCTGGGGTGCACAGCTTGATGACCATGGTAAGTTGAATAAAGACCCCCAAGATGTCCATGTTCTCATCCCTGAGCCTGTGAATATGTCAAAAGGGTCTTTGCAGATCTGACTAAAGGATCCTGAGTTATAGAGATGATCCCGAATTATCTAGGTGGGACCAATGTCATTACAAGGTCCTTATCCATGGGAGGCAGAAGGGGAGTTGATTCTGGGAGAAAGGGCATTTGATTACAAAAGCAAGAGGGCAAGGTGATGGGAAGAAGGATGTGGGATGTGGGAAAAGGCAAAGACGTAAATTCTCCCAAAAAATTCCTCCCTACTAGAAGGAACAGCCCTGCCAACTTTAGCCCTGTGAAACTGATTTTGAACTTCTGGCCTCTAGAACTATGAGATAAATTTGTGTTGTTTCAAGCCACCAAGTGTGTGGTCACTTGTTACAGGAGCTCTAGGAAACTAATAGAATGAGCAAAGCATTGAGTGGATTCCAGTTCCCCAGGTTCTCACCCTGCCCAGCTCTGAACAGCAGCCCTGATGCTAACTGGCATTCCCATCTGGTACACCCTGGATTTGACTGTTTCTGATGACAGATCCTGCTGCCCTGGCTTTCAGAAGGACACAGCGAGCCAACCGTGCTGAATCTGACCAGTCCTGAAGCTCTGTGGGTGAACCTGACTTCAGTGGGGGCGGCTGTGGGCATCCAGCTGCACTGGAGACCTGACACCCCACTCACACTCAGCCTGGGCTATGGCTACCACGCCAACAAGACCAGCTACAATGCCAAAGCTCACCTTCCACCAATGGTTGCTCCAGGTAGTCACATCATCGGGTCAACTCTTCAAGCTGCTTCCTGGCAATGCGACCAGCTCAAAACTTGAAAATCAGAAGTCCATGGGCTGGTGGGGGGGCGGTGGGCACGGGGGGAAGAACACCCGCTACATTAAGCACTTATTTTTGTTGTTAGTATTATTACTGTTATTATTGATAGGTGAGCACTAACTATATGCTCTGAACAAGCAGACAAGCACTTACAGAACTGACCTCATCGCAACCCTCACAACAACTCTCAGGGACGGGGACTATTAGCATCTCCTCTTTCCAGATAAGAACAGAGAAGCTAAGTAACTGGTCCCAAGTCACACATTCAAGAAGGGACAAAGTCAGAATCTGAGCCCTCACCTGTCTGACTTGGCAGCCACGCTCTGTACACTAACCTGGGAGAGCCTCTTCTACGCTCCCGGTCTCAGAAGGAGAGGGTATTCCTAGGACACCATCAGGAGACCATCAGGACTGGCTTCCCTGCGAAGTCCCCTCACTCTCCCTCTCCCATGATGTTCATCAGCCCAGTCTCCCAAGGCTTCAGGCTGACCCTGAGCCCCCTTTCCTGCAGATGGGCTGGAAAGTCGGAGCCACATGGATCCTGAGCCCAGAGGACCTGCATCTGGAGAAGGTGTCTACTATCTGACTGTGACCCCAAGTCTGACCTGGAGCCGACCCTGGGCAGAGACCTCACAGTTGGCATCACCACCTTCCTTTCCCATTGTGTGTTTTGGGATGAGGTCCAGAGGACTTGGGACAACTCTGGGTGCCAGGTAAGGAGAGGGAAGAGAAGAAGACAGAGAAGCTTGCTTGGGTGTGTCCCGCTCCTCTAGGGGTCCTGTTTTGGTGCCTCTGGTGCTCCATCTTCAGCCCCTCCTGGGCCTCTGCACGTGTGCCTGGGACCCAACACCCACTCAGTGAAGTTAACCAATCCCTCCTTCAGATCCCACCTGAAGTGTCACTTCTCCCAGAAGCTTCTCAATGCCCTGGTTCGGTCAGACTTCCTACAGTGAACTCACAGCACACAGGCCCGCCTCCTCTATGCACTCAGCAGAGTGGTAGTTCTACACCCACTTAGGAGACCACTGAAAGATGTCTGTTCCCCCAGTGCACTGGGAGTCACCTGGGACAGGAACAACATGCTTTGCTCACCATTAGGAACAAATGACCACCGAACGAACGGACAAATGACTGGGAAGCCCTGCTGACTCTGGGTTGCCGAGAGGGGCCTGAGTGTCATTTCCAAGGAAATGAACTCACGGCTGAGTCCTTTCTATGCCAGGTGCTGTGTTCCATGCTTTCTTTCGTTCTCTCATCAAATCTTCACATTAATCCTCTAAGAGAGTTGGTATTCACATTTTACAGGTAGTAAAACAAAGGCTCAAGAAATTCAACTACCTTGCCCCAAATTCCTCACCTTGTAGGTAGGGGAGTGGGGACTCAAACACAGATCTGTTCCCAGAGCATAAGACTTGGCAATATGGGACACTAATTCTCCGGAGCCCAGCCCAGTCTCACTGGTCCCCTGGATGGTACATGGCTCTATTAATTGCAATCAAACCCTTGTCTCAGGTCAGCTCAGCTCTGCCCCCCAAAAGGAAAAAACTGTGACAGTGTCCTGGCAGTAGACATTGGCCTTGAGGCCATCAGAAGCCATCTCTGTGCCACCAGGGTTCCCCTTCCCCTTGCCATTGTGCATGCTATTCTCTCCCTGGAATCTTACCCACAACGGCTGGTAAATTCCTACTCACCCTTCACTCTCCCACTCCAATGCCTCCTTCCTTGAGGAGCTTCTCAGATGTCTGGAGTCTCCCTCTGTTGGATTCCCCAGCATTTTCTACCTTCCTCAAGAACAGCAACCTCCATATCTAGTTGAAATTTATCGCACATCTGTCTCTACCTTTGGGACTATGAATACCTTCCTTCATTTATTTTACAAATAGTCACTGTGTGCCAGGCCAACTGGTGGGAATATAAAGGTGAGGAAAACCAGTGAGCTCTCAGCCTAGCAGAGGACGCAGATAAGAAGCAAATGGCACACACATCAAGTGATGGCAGTCACAAGTAGTATAAAAAGCCAGGTTGTAACAGAGTCATGGAAGGAGACTCAGGGACAAGCTCCTTCCAGGTTTGTTTCTGCTGCAGCTGCAGCTTCCATGTCAACTCCTACCCTGGCTTCCAGTTGCCACACAAAGGGAGTTCCCCAAAGCTCCAGGAAGAGATGAGGGTGCACTGAGATGTCCAAGGCACAGCAGGTTCCCCACAGTTGCAGCACAGGCCTTTGTTCTTTGTGAACAAGACCGTGGGTGTGTTGTGACCTTCTATAGTCTGCGCTCCCAGAAGCTGTCTGATCCCCGTGTGCCTGGCTGAGTGCATCCCTCAGATGCCCAAGGCTCAGAAAGTGGGGTGGTGCAGGGGCGGGCAGCATGGGCTCTGACATTAGACAGACTTGGGTCCAATCCCACTTCACCAATTTTAGCAAGGTGACCTGGGACGAGTCACCCCCTCCCGCTTTGAACTTTCCCATCTGAAAATGAGGATAAAAGCTACTTATAGTTGGGATAACACCTGGACAAGATTAGGGGTATAAAGTACTTAGTGTGGTGTCTGGCACACAGTGGGCACTCCATAGGTTAAAGTGATTGCTATGTTAGCCAATCTGACCATAGAGAAGACAAAACTACATAAAATGGAAATTAAAGAAACAACGAACATGGGATTCAGCATGGTGGTTGGGTTGGGGGAAACATGGAAACAGGTCGGGGAGGGACCACTTCACTAAACATAAGTGATCAGAAAGTTCCTAGCTTTTCAGTAGAGTCATGGGTTCTCAGGGGCTTATTATGTTAGTACAAATATACACCTACTAATGCACACATAACATACATGAATGTGGAATGTACAAAGGTTATATGTGGAAGTGTTCACAGATGGAAAATTATATTAATTCAATAATGTGTACAAAGTGTGATATAGATATATTGAAATCATTGACGACCATAAATAAGTAATAAATAAGGGATCATTGAGTTTGCCTGGAAAATCACCATTGAATTCTCTAAATAGCTAAAGAATATTCCAGATCTATGGCCTATAGACCTTGCCATGGGATAAAGGTAGAATTATTGCAAGGGATCTGAGAACCATATTCTCACTTGTATCTTTTCTCAAAGGATACTAAAGGCACAGCTAGTGTTGCAAGGGGACGCACAGAGTAATTTCCATTGTTCAAAGAAGGCCTCATGCCGGAAAAGGCTGAGAAAGCTGCTGCCCCCTCCCACCTCCCAACCAAGGTCTTTGTGAAAACCCAGGAGGGCAAAGATCTTAGGACATAAATCCTATCTGGTCCCCAGGGCTCCCAGCACTGAGGTGGTCTTGTACTGGCACCTGCTTGGGTTTCTCCCCTGAAACTAGCCCCACCCCTTCTGGGTGTGCCAAGTGTTCCCATAAGCCCCACAGCTTTGGGCCAAATGCTGGCCGGGACTGGGAAACAGTGAGAAACACAACACAGCAAACACCAGACTAAGACCTATGTGGAATTCATCAATAAACAGTTGGTGCCATGCCTGTGTGGAGGGGTCAGCCTCTGCTGGGTGGCTCATGTAAGGGAAAGGGGGCCCTGGCTGGCTGGCTCAGTGAGTTAGTGGGTCATCCTGATATATGCCAAGGCTGTGAGTTTGATCCCCAGTCAGGGCACATACAAGAATCTACCAATTAAAAAAAAGACTCAACCAATAAATGCACAAATAAGTAGAACAACAAATTGATGTTTCTCTCTCTCTCTCAAAACTCAATAAATAAAAAAACTTGAGGTAAAGGGGGCGTGTTTGACATACCACCTGTCTCTCCTTGCCAGGCATCGAGCAGATAAGACCTCTACGTGTGCCAGTGTTTTCTGCGCCCTCCCACCTCACCACCTGTGGTGGGCCCTGGAACAAAGAGGTGGCACTGCACTGTGGGGTTGGATTAAATCTTATTTACCCACAAAGTAGCCCTGGGGGAGATTTCAAGCTGGTGGAGGGCTTTAGGGAAGGCCTGTTCCTAAGCGCGGGGTATAAATTAAGGGTGCAACTGGGGCTCCTGCCCTTGCCTTTCCTGTCTCCCCGCCACCACCCTATCGTCCCATACCACATGGGCCTGCTTGCCCAAGCTCCATCCACATGCCCTGCCCCCCAGAGCCACATCAGGCCACTCTCGTGTCCAGGAATGGGCACACTAGTGGCCAGTCCACTATGATCTGATGATTTTGAGGAATACATCTGTACAGGCCCTGGAAACAGGGAACTCTGAGGTTCTGGGTCCCTAAACCGTGGTGTAGAAGTGGGAGGCTAGGGTGAGGCAAATGAGGCACCTGGGGTACATATTTAGGGAGGGGCTCATTCTCAGGGTTACCCAAGGCCTTGCCCTAGTCCTGGCAGGGCGGGATGTGCTGTAGTGGGAGTGCCTTCCCAGCCCCAACTCCTCACCCTGTGTAGAGGGGCACAGACCAAGTATAAGCCCAGGAGAAGGGCTCCGGGTGCCTGGGTCTAAGGGGGAATCAAGTTTCAGTAATACTTTCCTGGTGCCAGCTTAGAATTAGGCATTTGCCCTTCCCCTTTCTTAGTATGGTTTCCCCAGTCTGGGTCTTCTTTTGCTCTTCAGTGTAAGATGACAGCTGGTCATCTTACACTTGCCCAGGCCCAAGGGGGATCCCAGGACTCAGGACTTTCAGTATGAAAAGCAGGAAAGTCCCTGACAAACAGCGATGAACTGGTCACCCTGGATGTCCTCTCAGCACCTGGCCTGTTGCCTGGCCCGGAATTAGCATTCAACAAACAGCTGTACAGCAAACGAGCATCAGGTGGGACAACGGGCTGTCATGATGTACACCAAGGTGTGATGTGCTTGGTTGTGGAGGGCGGGGGACACAGGGGACTTTAGTTTTACCTGCAATACTCACCATAAAGGGCAAAGCAGACTGACAAGATGGACACTTGCCCTGTGAGAATGAAGTGTGCAATATTCCCATTTTAAAATTATGTTTTAGTTCAATGAAAAAATCCAAATGGAATCCTGAAGCTGGTCACACAACAGGCTCTCCGGCCCCTCCCCAGGACAGTGTTCACTCCTCATCATTCCCCCCGGGCTCGGATGATTCCGGGGTGAGCTTGTATTTCCACCAGGGCTTCTTTGTGGTTGCAGGTGGGACCACGGACCGGCCCCCCCCCAAAACACTGCCTCTGCAACCACCTTACCTTCTTTGGAAGCACATTCTTGGTGATGCCCGATGCCACAGATGTCCGCCAGACCAGGGAGCTCTTTGCCACCTTTGAGGACAACCCTGTGGTTGTGACTACCGTGGGCTGTCTCTGTGTGGCCTCCATGCTGTGGTGATCTGGGCAAGGAGGAAGGATGCTCAGGATCAGGCCAAGGTAAGATAGAATGGTCCTGGGGAATGGGAGGGAGGAGCAGGTGTGAGCCCTTGTGGGAGCTCCAGAGAATGGAGCCCAGATGGGGAGCCAAGAGGCTAGTTGCAAATCTAGGCCTTGGCCCCGGAGTCATCTCAGGCAAGCCGGCCCCCTGGGCCTCTTCATCTGTAAAAATGTCCATTTCATCACATTATCACAAGGATTGTAATACTATTTATTAAGGATTTACTATATGCTAGGCCCCAAGACCACCCTCAAGTTCAATGATTTGCCAGGAGGACTCAGAGAACTCAGAAAAGCTGTTACACTCATGATTATGGCTTATTACAGTGAAAGGATACAAATTAAAATAATCAAAGGGAAGAGGCCACAAGAGATCAGGCCAGAGCTTCCAGCTGTACTCTCCCAGTAGAGTCCTATGAGCAGACTTACCATTATTTCTCATAGCAATGACATGTGACAATATATGCAAAATATCGCCACCAAGGAAAGCTCACCCGAGCTATGGTGTGTAGCGTTTAATTGGAGGCCAGTCATGTAGGTGCGGAGTGCCCACATGACTGACTTTCACTAGTCTCCAGCAAACCACCCCCACTCCCGCCAGGAGTCAAACAAGGCCCACAGCCTTCACCATAAGTCACACAGTTAGCATAGACTATCTGCTGTGGCCCAGGGGTCCAGGTACTCAAAGGCACTATTATAATGCTGGATCTTCTGAGGACTCACAGGTTATTTTTCAGGATCTGGCCAAGAGCCAGTCCCTTCTTTAAAACGTGCAGGGTTTGGACAGCCTAAGCTTGTTGAGTTCCCTCTTTATTGCACAATACCTGAGTCATCTCACAGAGGAGGCACCCAAAGATCAGAGAGCACAATTAACTGTTGGAAAGCCGCCCTCCTGGGAGCCAGAACTCAAACCCAGAACTGCCTGACAATAAGAGAGGTCTGAGGACAGAAACAAGATCAAACAACAAACAACAAACTACAACAAAGCTCAAATTATTTTTGCAGTATATGCTCCTCATCTGACACATAATGAGTCTTCAATAAATATTTGTGAGTGTCTGAGTGAGCACATAAACGAATGCAAGTGCGCAGTCACAAAGCTCTGAGACATTCTCCATTCTGTCCTCCCTACGCACACCACACCTCTTGGATGTGAAGCTGATATGAAACTTAAGATAAACAGTTGCAGCATTTATAGTGCTGTCTTTCATTCACCCAAAGGATTAAACATTCATGCTTCAAGTGCCTCAGCTGTAGGTTGGTTCCCACAAAGCAGACTCTGATGGAGTTGAGCATGCAAGGTATTCTTCAAGGAGTATCTGGGATCAGCCCATGGGAAGGGAGGAAAGGAGACAGGAAGCACAGAGGGAGAAGCTGAGCTGGAATGCAGCCTGCCGACAGCCCGGGGGCGGGGGAGAACGCTGGAGCTCCCAGAGCTGGGTCGAGATGCCCAGGTCTTGATCACACCCAGGAACCACATCAATCTGCCATTGGACGTTGGCCTCAACAGAGGTGGCTCATGCACCCCTGACAACAGCACCTCAGCAACTGGGACAACAAGCTTTCGATTGACAGGAGATCTGGGCGGCTCATCACAGAGCCTCCTGCAGCCTCTGGCCAACTGTAGCTTTTTAAAATATTTTCATTTTTTGCTTAACTACCGTAACACTCATTCTTTTTAAATTCCCTTAGGGGCAGGATATGGTTATCAGTGCTATGAGAAATTATACAGAAACAGAGTTTGTATCAATTCACAAGATCGAACATCAAACATTCTCAGCTTAACAGCAAGTTCATTTCCAATTTGACTACTTTGGGTCATATTTAATAATAAATGTATTTTGTATTTTTATTTTATTTTTAAAAAGATTTTATTTACTTTTAGAGTGAGGAGAAGAGAGGGAGAAAAAGAGGGAGAGAAACATTGACATGTGAGAGGAACATCAATCTGTTACCTCTCGTGCGCACCTGACAGGGAGCCTGGCCTGCAGCCCAGGCATGTGCTCTGCTCAGGAATCTAACCATCCACCTTTTTTTGGTGGATTGAGCACCAGCCCGATGCTCAGTCCACAGAGCCACACCAGCCAGGCCTATAATTTTATTTTAAAAGTTTTAGTTTTTACTTGTTCTCACCTGATGGAATGAATAAGCAGCACACATAGTTTTGCTTTCCTCCTTTTATTGTCATGAACACCCAGCTCACGCTTAGCTGCTGGGCAGTGGATAAACCCACTGAGCAGAGCCCTCCTAACTCAATCCTTCTGTCCAGGTGAAAGTCACAGTGCTGGAGAACAATGATCCCTTTGCCCAGTACCACTACCTGGTGACAGTCTACACTGGACCCCGGAGAGGGGCAGCTACTTCCTTGAAGTTACCTGACCATGCAAGATCCCTGAGTCAGTCAGCATGAACCACCCAGCAAAGTGCTTGCCAGTTCATTGTTGAGTTATTTTAGCACAGCGGGTTTGGTGCTATAGGGTTTTTTTAATTTCTTGCTTTTTGCTTTTTTTTTAATAGGAAAGAATCCTTCTGTGAAACAGAATATCATCCTAAGCCCCAATATTCAAAAAGAAAAGGAAGGCGTTAATGGAGAGTCGGGGTCTAGCATAGTGCCCCTTGTCATCTCTCCTACCCCCATTGGGAGTAACTCAGCTGGTTACCTGCATCGAATTTCACTCACATGTGAAGAGCAGTTAGTAAACTGGTCAGTAAATAAGGAAAAGTAGACTTTATGAGAGAGGTGAGAAAGAGAAAAAATGCCCACCATTTGAAAACAACAAGTCTTAGTTTACGTTTTTAGGTAAACCAATGAGCTGGCATCTAGCTAGGTGGTTGAACTGAGCCATCTGACCTTGAACAGGCTGACTATAGGTAGTAAAGAAATGATTTCACTTATTCACGTGTTCTCTGAAATCCTTGAACATTGAGCAGGTTGTCTCCATAATGCCTCGGCATCTTCAGTTAAGTCTGCCCTGCACCATATCCCGCATCAGAATGCATATTCCTTGCAGCAACCTCCACGGTTCCTTTACTGAGGGCTCCACGGAACACAGTTTAAGAATCACTGGCATTCTACCCTGGCTGGTGTAGCTCAGTGGATTGAGCGCGGGCCTGCGAACCAGAGGATCGCGGTTCGATTCCCAGTCAGGGCACATGCCTGGGTTGTAGGCCAGTTCCCTGCAGGCCAACTCCCAGCAGGGGATGCACGAAAGGCAACCATACATTGATGTTTCTCTCCCTCTCTCCTTCCCCTCTAAAGATAAATAAATAAATAAAATCTTAAAAAAAAAAAAGAATCACTGGCATTCTGTATATTGTCCTGGACAAACCTCCATTGTTTTTTTAAAAAATGACTTTAGGCTCTATTAGAGCACAGCATTTATCGATTTACTTTCTTATTTTTTAATCTTGTTATTTTTACTTATGTACATATTTGTGGTTTTTTAGAAGTTCCTTTATTTTAATTTATTGCTATGTCTTAGGTCTTCAAAGAGGTCTCAAAAACAGAGTAAGTACCAATAACTACTTATTAAATAAATGTAGGAATCAATTTCATCCATCTAATGAAACAGCCATCCCACTTCTGTTTGACACTGAAGAGTTACCCTTAGCAGGAAGTAAAACCCGTGATGCACAGGCCATTTCTCTTCATGGACAGTTGTCACATTTCAATCTGATATTGTTTTAGTCTGATTTCTCCTAGCACAGTGGTTCTTGACGAGGGGCGATGCTGCCCCGGGCAGACAGGTGGTAATGCTGGAGGCATTTTTGGTTGTTAGCAATTAGGGAGATGCTACTAGTATCTAGTGGGTAGAGGCCATGGATGCTGCTAAACATCATACAATGCACAGAACAGCCCCCCAAAGCAAGAAATTATCCAGCCTAGAACGTCTATAGTGGAGAAATCCTCTTGTAGAAGCAGACTCTGAAACAAGGATTCAAGTGTAAGTAGTTGACCTGAGAGGGGATCCTAGGATGCCCCAGTAGGGACATGGGAAGCAGACAGAGAAGGGAAGAAACCAACAAAGAGTGTATTATTAACCTGTATGCTTCTGGGAAACTGGAGCCTACTCCCACTTAGGGACTCCAGAAAACAGTAAAAATGTGGGCTCCAACGGCATCCCAGCAGAGGGCTGAGGGAGCTGGGGTACTTAGGCACCAATCCCATCAGTCACTGATGGAGGCTGACTTGCAGGAGCCATTCATTACCTGGCCCTTTCTGGCCTGCTACTCTAACAGCCAACAGAATGACTGCGGAAGGAGACACAGCTGCCAGCAGTTGCATGGGAGCTCAGGGAGTGCTGCAGTGACGGTGCTGAGTGTTGTCAGCGGAGCATAAGTAGCATTTACTGCAGCTCTTTCTAGCTCAGAAAGTCACGCCCACTAGCATCACCTGGATAGCTCCAGAAAAACACAGACCCTTGGGCCCTGTACCAATATTCTTACCCGGTAGGTGTGGAGCAGGACCTGGGAATACGTATTTTCAACATAGTGGGCCCTCATTCATTCATGTCTCAGTGCCAGGCCCTGTGGCAGACACTGGGAACATAACTCGTAGGGAGGAAACCAGTTCCTGCTCTACAGCCCTTATAAATAAATATACAGGAAGTTTGGAAAGGCCACCAGGAAGCACTTTATGAGTAAAACTCATCTTGAAGTCATGAATGCAGAGTGTCACCCCAAATTTTCATACAACTAAAAAATAACCAGGCAGGTCTAAGATAGAAGGAGGGGAGAGGGGAAAAGTGCTATGTTTTGTTGATTTTCTTTGGTTGTTTGGGTTTTTTTTTCACACTTCCATTGAAATACAGTCAGGGGGCTTGGTTACCATGTGGCGTTGGTCACTCCTCATCTCTGGGTTTCAGGTGACTATCACCCTATATGGTCTGGATGGAGAGAGCGAGCCCCACCACCTGTCAGACCCTGACACCCCAGTTTTTGAACGAGGAGGAGTGGATGTCTTCTCACTCTCCACCCTGTTCCCTCTGGGAGAACTGAGGAGCCTGCGGCTGTGGCATGACAATTCAGGGGACCAGCCATCCTGGTGAGTAAGGGGTGAACAAACCACAATAACCTACTAAGCCCCAGGCTAGGGCTGGACACTCTGCATTTGCTGCCCTGCTGATCCTCACAAGCCTCTGAAAGACACACAGAATGGATCCCTATTTCACAGATAAGGAAACTGAGGGTCAGAGAGGACCACCAGTCACAGGTTGAATTAGTATCTAGGAGAGAAACTAGAAGTTGCAGCCCTGGGGTCCAGTGTAGTCCACCTTTGGCACTTTTGCAGCATCAGCCCATCATTTAACTCCTCGTTTCACTATCTGTAAAAGGAGGGCAGGCACCTACCGTGAAGAAAAACGCTGCCTCAACAAGAGGAGACAAAAAGAGATGCTGAGCTGATTCTCTGGGAGAAGAAGGTGCTGCTGCTGAACAATAAGCTACGGTTATCTTCACAATGACTTTCAGGGACAAGTACTGTTACCCTCGTTTAGATGGGAAACTCTAAGCTCAGAGAAGATGAGTGACTTGTGCAAAGTCACACAACTGGCAAGCTCAGAGCAAAGACTCCTCCCCGTTCTGCTGAGGTCAAAGCTAGTGACCCAGATGAATGGTTTCCAGTCTAACCACCCATCAGCAGAGGGCAGCTTTAGAAAAACACAGCATTCATATTGATGTCTTTGATTTACCTAAGGGATTAAACATTAATACTTTAAGTGCCTCAGCTGCACGGTGGTTTGAAGCAGACTCAGAGTTGGAGTTGAGCATGCAGGGTGTTTATCAAGGAGCGTCTGGGGTCAGCCTCTAGGAAGGGAGAGAAGGAAGCAGGATGAGCACAGGGGAAAGTTTCAGTGCAGCCCAGTAACATCCCAACAGCCCGGTTGACCCCCACCCCCTGGCCAGGGAGCTCTAAAGCTATTCCAAGTTGGGCTGAGATGCGCAGATCTTGGTCACGCCCACGCACTGCACCCACCAGTCACTGGATGTCAGCCTCCCCAGGAGGGGGTGTGACCTCAGATGTGGTTCTGGCACGCCTGACAGGGCTGTCCTCCCAGAAATGAGAAAATGCATGTTAAGAGCCTCCTAGTATAATCCCCGTTATGCAGTAAGTGCTCAATAGAGAGCAGCTACCGATATCATTACCATTCTTATTGGCTGTAAGGCAACAGGGGAATTGGCTGCTTCTGGATCTGACATCCAAGTAGAGGCAAGACAATTTCATTTCCTCCCCAGGCTTCAAACGCCTAACTCGAAGTCCCGAGTCCCAGATAGATGGTAGGCTCATTCTCTGGGTAGGAGCCTGCGGGAGGATCCAATTTTGTGTACTTGTGTCTGCACCTCCCTGAACACACACATTTAGACAACTTGGCTTTCCTCACCTGTATCAGGATATTGGCCCTGCACTTACTGCCCCATGTCGAGGGTAAAGGTTTCAGATTATACCCTCTTGCAGCATATCTGTGAAAATACGGCAGCCTTCAACAGTTGAGCTCCCCACATGAGGCCAAATTTACTCACTGATCAGGGCATTTTGATCAAGGCACCAAGAATGGTGCAGAAAAATAATCTCTGTTTATAAGAGCTCTTGTTCTTGGGCTCAGGTTTGCAAAGGTACATGAGCTGGGTGCTGGTGCATGACCTGGTGATGGACCGGAAGTGGTATTTCCTCTGCAACTCATGGCTATCCATCGATGTCTGAGACTGTGTCCTCGACAAAGTATTTCCAGTGGCCATTGAGCGAGACAGGAACAATTCAGGTACTTTTTTTTTCACTTTAAGCAAATAGTCTTTACTTTTTCTTTCATTTCTTGGGAAGTTGCATTACTATCCAGTCACAACCAAATAAAAACACATTTCAGCTATCAGGACTGGGTAGCTTTGAGTGTGTGACATTAATGGCCAATCAGTTTTTCTTGTTGGGACTGAAAGGCCCTGGAGGGGCATGGACCCTCCAAGACAGAATCTTCAAGGTGGTGAAAATAGTTGGAGTGGTTATGCATATTTCCTTTCTAATGCCACAGAATAATATTTTCGTATGCGTGAACAGTCCGATTTGAGTGGTGAGTCAATGTCTGGTCATTTGGGGTTTCTTCTTCATGTTATTTCACACTGGTTGGATTTCTCAGCACTTGTCTAACTTGGCTTCACTTCCTTCCATGTCTGTCTCCAAACACATACAAGCAAGTACAAATGTGCATACACATATGAGACCATATTGTTTATTTTATCTCCTTTAAAATATATTGCCTTTTTCCTTTAATGATATAATATGAACACCCTTCCAGAAGAGTATGTTAAGCTCAAGTTTTCCTTATTGGCTGCGTAATGTTCCATAGAGTAAATATCCCATAACTTATTCAACCATTCTCTTATCAATGGACATTAAGTCTGTTTCCAATATTTAAAAATCAACAGACTTCACTGAAAAAATGGCAAGTATGGAAATGTTGAGCCAATATTCCTATATGACACCAAAACGCTGACACTGACTAACCAGCCTTCCTCTTACAGGGACTGTCTGCTCTCCAGTTTACCACAGTCCTCACCATTCCCCATTACACACCTTCTAACCCACTTGACTCATTTATGTGATTTATTTACATCTACCTGGGCCCCCTTAAGCATTTACATTTTTGACCTCTACTGTAATGACTTTTGAGGTAGGTTTTAAAAAAACCTGTTTCCAGTGCATTTACTAAATCCGACTTTTCCTCCCAGCTGTAACTGTGAGCAGCAGCTCAACCTCCAAGGGAGAAAAAGTCTGAATCGGAGAGACTTGGACCCTGAGAGACAGAACAAAGACATGAAATGGACTGCAAAGTCCCATATGCCCACTACTGACTTGCTGCATGACCTTGGATAAGTCCCTCACATCTCCAGGTCCCAGCTTCCACATCTGAAAAAGTTGTTGTTCAATGTGCCTACTCTGAAAGGGACCTGTGCAGGTCCCATGAAATGATGTATAATATGCTTAGCACAGTTTAACCACAGCAGGTCTTCAGGGGCCAGAGAGAGGGATGGGCCTTAAGGAGATGGGAATGAGAGAAGGCTGGTCTCCCTGAGACCACTCCACTCTGAGTGGCTCAGAGTAAAAGCCCAGTTATTGGAGCAGATACTATCCTCCGATTGTATCAAAACGTGTCATGCCTGAAAACTAGACAAGGAACTCTCCAAAGGCGGACAGTGTCATTCTTCCATGAATCCCTGGGGCCCAGCAGAGCACCCGGCACGCAGCACCAGGATCACCAAATACTTGTTAGATGAATAGAACAACCACGTGGACAACCACTGTTGCTGGCAACTGACCTCTCTCTTTACGTACCTTTACTCTGAGTCCAAGCCACTGACAAACCCCAGAGTGACAGTCCAAGTATGGTACAGCCCTGGAGAGTGCTGGCTTTGGGCAATAAGAACAGAGCCAGCTGGGAATATCAGTTCTGCACACTCTCAGGGAGGCCAGCCTTCTCTCATTCCCATCTCCTTAATGCCCATCCCTCTCTCTGGCCCCTGAAGAGCTGCTGTGGTTAAACTACATTGTATTCATAGAGATACAATTCGGATCAAGGAGAATGTGGTGTCATTTTCAGGGGCTCCGTCTTGTCCATTTTTATTCTCTCAAACTGAGTCTGAACCCAGGCCCTGGAATTTTTCACCACATTTTTTTACTGCTCTAATTATAACCAATTTAATATCATAGTTATATTATTACATTAAAACTATAACAAAAGTAATCATTGCCAACACTGATGAACACTCATCTATATACCAGCTACTTTGCCAAATGCTTTCCAAAAATTATAACTTTTAATTCTTTCAACAATCTGGTGAGGCAGGTTCTATTATTACCTCCATTTTATAGATGAGTAAATTGAGGTGCAAGGAGGAAAGTGACTTGCCTGAGGTCACACAGCTGGTAAGAGGGCAGTCTAGGATCCCACTCTGTCCAACGTCCCCATCATTAACTCTAAGTAATTCTGCCATGAGGCTGTATTTCTTTTACAACAGAAAATGGATGATAAATCTTAGAAACAAATCCCACCCTCTCATCCCAAGAGAGGAGTCTTCTCCCATTCCCATCTCCTTGCATGCCTGTCCCTCACTCCCTGCCTGTCCACAGACACCTGTTTTTCATGACCTCCATTGGTTTCCAGGATCAACACATTTGGTATTCCATCATCAGCTGTTCAGCCAGAGCAACTTCACCTGAGTCCAGAGGGTCTCCTGCTGCTCCTCCTTGCTCCTCTGCACCATGCTGACCAGCATCACATTCTGGGGTGTCCCCAAGGACCCAGTTGAGCAAAAAATGGACTTGGGTAATTCCCACTGTCATGGCAGTTAGGGCTAGTGGCTGGTGGACCTGAGCTGTCACTTCCCAGAAATGCCATGCAATTCCAGAGCTCCCAAGACCACTCTTGGTTTCAGTAATTCACTAGAAGGGCTCACAGAAGTCTGAAACACCATTATACTCATACTTATTACAGAGAAAAAAATACAGATTAAACCAGGAAAGGGAAGAGGTACATGGGGCAGCGTCCAGGAAGGACCACCTGTGGAGCTTCCAGTTGTCTCCTCCCAGTGGAATGGTGGACAGTGCTCACTCCTGATAATGCTGTACAACAATACACACAGAGTGCTGCCATCCAGGGTGCTCACCCAAGCCTTGGTGTCCAGAGTTTTTATCGGGGCTTGCTCGCATACACGTGACTGACCCCCTGTAATGGCTGACCCAAGCCTCCAGCCCCAGCAAAGGTGGAGATAATACCATGAGGCCAAGGTCCCCACCATAAATCACACTGTTAGCTTAGACTATACACTGTGGCCCAATATTCCCTATAAACAAAGCTGTACCTACAAGGCAGGACACCCCAGGGGCTTAGAGGCCACTTCTCAGGAGCCACTTACAGGCTAGACCTCCCCTTGGGCAAGATTAATCCTTACTGCACAGCCACTTCCATTGACCCTTTCCCTCCTGCTGCCCCAGGTAAAATTGAATTCACTTGGCAGGAAGAGGTTGATTGGACTGGAGAGCTCTCTCCTCATGTTCCCCATCAACCTCCTGATCATTCACATCTTTCGAAACACCCGTCCTTGGGTCACTACGGAGCAGAACACTGGGAAATGGGACAGGGGGTCTCCCAGCCCAGCTCCCTCACCACAGCCCATGGAGGATGGCCTTCTGACACCTGCAACAGTGACCAAAGTGTATCCTCAACCTTGGTGGTATGGGAGGTGCTAAGGCCTGGGCAGAAGTGGGGGTGAGGACTAAGGCTTGGGTCCTGACAACCCTATGTTGTCTCACAGCAACAGTCATCAAGATTTATCAGTTGCACACACACATGCATACACACAAGTGCACCTACTCATGTATGCATATACACATAACACAGAAACACATGTACCTACAAACATGTATGTGCATACAGATATACAGACACACACACATGTACACACATCCACACACTCTCACAAGCAGGCACACATATAAATTTACAAATGTTTACACACATGCACACACACACACACAAACACCTACTACACACATGCATACGTGCACACTTTTGGGGTGCTTACTATGTACAAAATGTTATACCTTTATTATAGATCACAGACTGGAAGCCTGTAGAAGGAACTACACTCACGCACACAATAAGCATTTACTGAGCACCTACTATGTGCTACATTCTGAGGAATATAGTCTGAATGCATCAGTTCAAATTCCAGGAAAGGGATTTTATAGGTGACAGATGGAAGCTCAGGATGGCCCAACCTCAAGTCTCAGTGGGCAGAGCTGGGAATCAAACCCAGATTATCCAGCCCCAAGGTGAATGCTATTGACCACTTGGCTGGGCCCTTTACCTGTAGCTTATACCCCCCTTACCCTACCTGCTTTGATTTGCAGGATATGTGGAGACTTGTTAGATCCCTGTTTAAAGCTTTAAAGATGCCATCCCCTGGCTTGGGCTGGGACCTGATGGACATCAACCAACTTCTGGCTTTGCTGGAAGGACTTGGCTCTAGCCAAACTACCCAGCCAGGGCCAAATAAAGTTTGAATAACATGTATATCACCTGTTTGCATGGGAGAAACAGCAAAACTAACTAACTCACCAAAATGGCAGAAGCCATCACTTTAAATACCACCTTTGGCTTAAGGCAAAAGATGTTCTGGGTGGGGTGTCAGCTATGGGGGGTACCAGGAAAAGCACAGTAAACAAGAGTAATATTGTTATGCAGATTTAAGTCCTTCCTTCTCCAGTGATAAGTTTCTAGAGATTTACATATCCATGTGTTCCCTGTACAGTGAGGAAAACACCTTACAAATGGAGATTTTCGTTAACTCCTACTTGATTTCAAGTGCTTCTCCCTCATATGCTCTTTCTTGAAAATAACCACCTAAAATAATCAATATCCCCAAAGAAGTGTATTTGGGGGGTGGCAAACTCTGGCCCTTTATTTGAATACAGATAGGTTATTGATGGCATTAGGAATTATTCTTAATTTTGTTAAGTGTGACAACAGCACTGTAATTCAGTACGAAATGACCATTTATTGAGAAATATCCTTGAGTAATGAGGGATGATTTTACATTATGTCTGGAGTTTAATTTTAAATAGCCCAGTTTAAAAAAAACATGGGGCTATAAGAAATAAATACAACAAGACTTCCGCCAAGATGGAGGCATAGGTGGGAACACTGTGCCTTCTCCCACAACCAAGCTTGAATACAACAAAGGTTTGGAGAACAAAGACACAGCCAAAGAACAGAAAATTCAATTATACGGAAGTCCGACTAAAACTAACCGTTCAACAGGGATGGTAAGAGGGGCGAAGCCAGCAGCGGAGCAGGGTCGGGCAGGAAAGATCCCCTGACCTAGGCGCGCAAGTGGCCCGGACCCAGTCAGGGTGTGGGGCAGACTGACCACAGTCGCACATTCGCACACAGTGAGACAGACCATGCAGGCCCCAGGGGGCAAGGGCTGACGGCGGTGGCACACTTGCGTGCAGTGGGACGAAACTCGTGGGCCCGGTGACGGTGGCAGCTGAGGCACCTGTGGGGGCCGTGGTGGGAGGCGGCAGATGGGACACCATTGCTCCTCTTTGACCTCGCCCCCACATACAGCATCACAATCCAGGGACTGAGTTGCCCTGCTCTGGTGAACACCTAGGGCTCCGATCCTGCTACGTAACAGGCATGAACAGCCCAAAAGATGGCTCAAGAAGAACTCAAAGTCCCAGAGCCGATAACTCTAAGTGAAAAAGAAATAGCAAACCTCTCAGATGCACAGTTCAAAACACTGGTGATCAGGATGCTCACAGAACTGGTTGATTATAGTCACAAATTAGAGGAACATATGAAGGCTAAACTAACTGAAATGAAGGGAGATGCACAGGAAACCAATAGTGATGGAAAGGAAACTGGGACTCAAATCAATGGAGTGGACCAGAAGGAAGAAAGAAACATCCAACCAGAAAGGAATGAAGAAATGAGAATTCAAAAAAATGAGGAGAGGCTTAGGAACCTCCAGGACATCTTTAAACGTTCCAACATCCGGATTATAGGGGTACCAGAAGGGGGAAAGAAACAGCCACAGTGGAAAACTTATTTGAACAAATAATAAAGGAGAACTTCCCCAGTCTGGCAAAGGAAATAGACTTCCAGGAAATTCAGGAAGCTCAGAGAGTCCCAAAGAATTTGGACCCAAGAAGGAATACACCAAGGCACATCATAATTACATTAGCCAAGATGAAAATGAAGGAGAGAATCCTAGAAGCAGCAAGAGATAAGGGGACAGTCACCTACAAAGGAGTACCCATCAGACTGTCAGCGGATTTCTCAAAAGACACCTTACAAGCAAGAAGGGGCTGGAAAGAAGTATTCCAAGTCATGAAATCCAAAGACCTACACCCAAGATTGCTCTATCCAGCAAAGTTCTCATTTGGAATGGAAGGACTGATAAAGTGCTTCTCAGATAAGGTCAAGTTCAAGGAGTTCATCACCATGAAGCCCTTATTATATGAAATGCTAAAGGGACTTATCTAAGAAAAAGAAGATGAAAAATATGAACAGTGAAAGGACAGCAAACTCACAGTTATTAACAACCACGCCTAAAACAAAAGCAAACCAAGAGGACAGCTAGATCAGGAGTGGAACCATAGAAATGAAGAACACATGGAGGGTTAGCAACAGGGGAGTGGGAGGAGGAGAAGTGGGGAGAAGGTACAGAAAATAGCATAGATGGTAGGTAGAAAATAGATAGGGGGGAGGGCAAGAATAGTGGGGGAAATATAGAATCTAAAGAACTTGAGACACGTGGTTATAAACTAAGGTGGGGAGAATGGTGGGGGAGGGAGTGTGCGGGTGGAGGGGAATGAAGGGGGGGAATAGAACAACTGTAATGGTATAATCAATAAAATATATTTTTTAAAAAAGAAATAAATACAACAAGGTGGTAATGGTTGCTAAAACTAGTTAATGGGAATTCCTTGTGCTTGCTAATTTTGTATGGAGAAATTTTCATAATAAACTTCAAAAAATTGTGTAGTACCAGTATTCTAGGCTCTCCATGAGGAATAATGGAGCAAATCCGTGTAAAGCACTTCACATGGGGACTAGCTCCTAGTAAGCACTGAACAAGTGTGACTTCAGTAGAATACATATAGTGTTAATCTAAAAATAAAAAGCTAAAGTGAAAGGTAACAAGCCTTTATTTAAGATCCGAAACAATAGTTCAGAAAGCACCAATTTACACAGAAACACAAATAGTGTTCCCATTAGGAGGTGAAAGCAAGGGGAATGTATAAGAAAGGGAAGGGGAATAATTACACGAGTAGAAGAGATATCCATGGGTGTTAATAAGCTAAGAAAGGCATTTTTGTAGAGGCAGATAAACTAACATAATGATGACAATTCTAAACAATGTCTTTCATTTTCATGCCGGTAGTCTCAAAGTCTGCTTTCCTGATTGTTTTGCAAACAGTTGTTTTGTAATACAATGCTGCTTTACTTTAGGCCCCGGGCAAAGGTTATTTTGCCCTCTTTTAACATTCTGAAGGCTTGAGGAGCAGGATGCGCAAGGCAGTTCCTCTGGGATGGCCACTCCAACTCAGTTTGGAAGTGGCTCGGTTTATATATTAACCTGATAACAACATACCACACTTGGCCTTAGCCAGAAGGCTAAGAAGTGGTGGTGTTTATATTACTTTTTACAATATGTATACAGAATAGAACATAGAATAGTCCTTTGAAATGGGTACAAGATATAGAGGAGGAATTTGAGATTCCAAGAGGTTAAGGTGCTTGGCCAAGGTGAACTAGCTTGGTCAAGGTCCCTCAGGTGATGGGCTGGAGTGGGATTTGAACTGATTCCAGACTATATCCCCTTTCCGTTATAGCTCCCTGAGAGCAAGCAGGCCCCCTCGGTGGTGTGTCCTGGTGGGCTGGCTTCTGGTGGCAGCTACCAGGGGTGTGGCAGCCTTCATCACCATGCTACACAGCCTGCACTATGGACGGACCAGCTCTCTCAAGTGGCTCATCCCCATGGCCATCTCCTTTGTGGAGAGTATGTCACCCAGCCTCTGAAGGTCAGGACCTGTATGTGGCTGCCCTGCTCCCCTCTGCCCTTACTTCCTCTCCTGCCAGGTGCCCTGTCCTTACTTTAGCTGTTCATTCATCTATCCACTCAACACACTTACATGGTACAGCGCCTCTGTGCAGGTCCCAGCGCGGGCGCAGTAATGAAGACCATCACCATGACAACTCAAGCTCTTCGACACTCACTCTGGGCCAGGCTTGGTGGTTTTACGAGATGCTCGCGTTTCAACATCACAATCACACTCGGGAAGAACCTTGCCTCCATTTTAGAGATGAGAAAACCTGAAGTTAAGAAGTTAAGGTAACAAACATCCTGCCTAGGCTACACTTGTAAATAGGAATTATACAAAATTTCCTCAATTCTAAGATGGTTTTAATTGTAAAACAGACCAGCAATTTTTTGGAACTTGACATTTAGATAAAAACTCCCAGTCACTAAATGTGTACAACTGGAAGATACACTCCTATTTCTGAAATGTAATTACTGTTGGAGTGGAAGGAATACTGAGCCCTAGCCTGGAGTTCTGGGTCACAGCTTCCCCTAGGAAAAAAATCAGCTGGTGGGCGGGCATACTGTGTCTGGGGTGGGGTGCGGGGAGGGGGGGTGGGGGGGCGGGGAAGCTGCATAAAGGAGGGACGCTTTTGGTGAACCTTTGTGTCTATGAGACTCACCAAATCCCCTAACCTCATTCTACCCTTTGGTCCTCTGTCTTGTCCTGACGGCCTTTTTCAGAAGACGTCAGCAATTCCTGACCCCTCCCACAACCTAGTCTGAGAATTTTAGAAATGGAGTCCTGGGCTTTTTTGTTCCCAACCAAGCCATAAAATCCAATTATACTTGTATACTGTAGGTACTGTAGGGGAGGAAGAAAACTTACGTCTACCCTCAAGGTTCTTTCAGTTGGTCTAATAGTTAAATCTACGAGGTAGATTAACACAGAAAATAACCAAATTTAATACATATATATGCATGGGAAGCTGGTATACATGAAGGAGTCAGAGAACCCACATACACGAGAGGTTCAAAGACAGAAAGGGAAGATGAGGTATACATGACATTCTGAGCTGAGGATCATCTTGGTGCTTCAGAGGTGGGTAAGGTCATTGCAGAAAGATGAGCAGATGTTCAGTAATTAGAAGTTTACCCTGCCTTACAAACAGGCCATACAAAGTTATTTCCAGTAATAACTCTTATTATGAGCAAGGCCCCTAATTTAAATTATTTAAGAAAGAGGTAAAATTTTATCATGAGTTTGCAGGGTCTTGATTCCCTCAGTTCAAAATAATTCACATGCCAAAGAGAATTACTGGAGGCCTGTTCTGAACCCTTACAGCAGAGGTAGTAAAAGAAAGCTAATCACTTAATACAGGAAGAAAGCGAGGGAGGATGGAAGAGTAACTCCACCACACGGGAGGTACAAGCCAGGAGCAGCCAAGCCCTGGCCCTCACCCTTCATAAGCATGTTCCCTCTCTGCAGAGGAGGGCTGGGTCTCACCCGACCTCCCTGGAATGTGGCTCCTGTGCCTGGGACACAGATGTGGCCTTAATCCAGCCCCATCTCAGACTGGGAGTTGATACAGAGTTTTCAACTTGCATTTGGGGCTTCCAGTGGGTATTTTTCTAGGTGCTGGGGTTTGCTGCTTTCTTTGCACTGGTCTTAAAGATCGTGGAGGACAAAGAGGAGCTTATGGCCCCTCTCCTGGGACATCTGTCCAGCCCAGGTAATGGTGCACGAATGGAGGCAGGGACTGGGAATCTGATAAAGCTGAGAAAGCCTTGGAGAGCCCAGCCACTGGGGTGGGTGGCCCTGGCCTCAGACCTTTGCTCCCCATCAAGACTTCCCCCCTGACTGGTGAACCATCCCCAAACCATCCAGAAAGAAGTGACTCCTTCATTGTCTCTTCAACTATCTTATTCATTCTTTACCTGGGCCTTTCTCTCTGATACCTAAGCATGATCAGAGGCATCTGAGGGTCACGCTCTGTGTGTGCTGTCATTCTCTGTGTAATTCCAATCAAGAGACTTCTGCGAAACCCAGGTCCTGGGTCTTTAGAATGAAGACCAAAAGGAAAAAAAAAAAAAAAGGAATGAGCTGTGGGTGGGCTAGGTGGGCTACAGAGTCACGGTAAGTTACAGTTCTAGGACAAGGGTCTGCAAACTATATATAACCAGGGGACCAAATCTAGCCCACCACTTATTTTTGTACATAGTTTTACTAAAATCTAGTCAAGATGAGCCCTGTTGCAGAAGCCCACTGACCACCCCCTCCCCCCAACCAGATCTCTCACTGCCCAATCAAAATTCCTGAGCGTGCCGACAATAAGAGAATTATAAAAACAAACATGCAAACAGAACAAAATCAACATTCTAACAGTCTATGCAGAGAACTTGACCTTCAGGGAAAATAAAACAGGAACTAGCAAAAGCCCATGTATCTACATCATTATGCGGTATAGTTATTACCTCCACACAGGCCTGTATTCTTCCACTCTAAATTAGGGTTTGGGTTTTGCAGATCCTAAGGTCCATTAAAATCTTCTTCCCAAGACAGGAGTAATTTTTCTCCAAGGAGAGGCTGGCCTCCAGACTAATTAAATATTCACTAAGTCATTCCTTTGGCAATTACTCAGGAAGTACTTGCTTTGTGCTAAGCAGTGTGATGGCCTGGGAAGATAATTTACATAAAGTCTACTTGTAATGTATAATTCATTGATTTTAGTAATTTATAGAATTGTGCAGCTATCAACACAATTCAGATTTGGAATAACTTCATCATCCCATAAGGTCCCTCTTGCCCATTTGAAAATCAACCCCTACTCCTGCCCCAGCCCCAGGCAACATGGCACTGACTACTGCCCTTAAAATGAACAGCCCATTTGGGGAGACACATTAAATAATTAAATGCATAAGTAGACACATATGTGAATTGTGATGATAACTGGGTATGGGAGGATAGAGAGTACAGACCTCTCAGCTGAGATGGTACCTAAACTGGCCCTTTGAAGATGGAGGCAGGGAGGGATTGCTCATTGGGAATGTGCAAAGGCCCTGAGGTGGAACACAGCTTGTCATTTTATAACAATAAAATGACAGTGTGGCCAAAGCTTGGGGAAATGAGGGGAGAATCGTCAAAGAGGAGGGCAGATAGATGAATGGGGAGCAGAGGACCTTGTAGGATCCAGGTCAATGCTGGGGCTTTGAAGTGTCTTAAATAGGAGAGCAGCATGGTTTATTTGTGATTTTAGAAAGTTACTCTGGGACTTCCGCCAAGATGGAGGCATAGGTGGAAACACTGTGCCTTCTCCCACAACCAAGTTTGAATACAACAAAGGTTTAGTAAACAAAAACGCAGCCAAAGAACAGAAAACTGAACTATACGGAAGTCCGACAACAATGAACCGTTCAACTGGGACTGGTAAGAGGGGCAGAGTCAGCAGGAGAGCAGGGTGGGCCAGGAAGGATCCCCTGACCCAGGCAACCCAGGCAACCCAGGCACGCAGGCAGCCAGGATAGCATCTCGGACCCAGTGAGGGTGAGGGGCAGGCTGAGCGCCATCACACATTCTCACGCAGATAAACCAGCAGAGGTGTGAGCAGTGAGACGGACCCCCGCAGGCCCCAGCAGCGAACCACGCAGGCCCCAGCGGTGAACCCAGTGAGGGTGCGGGGCAGGCTGACCTCGGCTGCACATTCACGCGAGCAGATAAACCAGCAAAGGAGTGAGCAGTGAGATGGACCGTGCGGCCCTGGTGGCGGGAGGAGGCAGAGGGGACGCCATTGCTCCTCTTTGACCGCACCCCACATACAGCATCACAACCCAGGTACTGAGTTGCCCTGCTCTGGTGAACACCTAGGGCTCCGATCCTGCTATATAACAAGAACAAACAGCCCAAAAGATGGCGCAAGAAAAACTCAAAGTCCCAGAGCCAATAACTCTAAGCGAAAAAGAAATAGCAAACCTCTCAGATGCACAGTTCAAAACACTGGTGATCAGGATGCTCACAGAACTGGTTGATTATAGTCACAAATTAGAGGAACATATGAAGACTAAACTAATTGAAATGAAGGGAAATGCACAGGAAACCAATAGTGATGGAAAGGAAACTGGGACTCAAATCAATGGAGTGGACCAGAAGGAAGAAAGAAACATCCAACCAGAAAGGAATGAAGAAATGAGAATTCAAAAAAATGAGGAGAGGCTTAGGAACCTCCAGGACATCTTTAAATGTTCCAACATCCGAATTATAGGGGTACCAGAAGGGGAAAAGAAACAGCCACGAGTGGAAAACTTATTTGAACAAATAATATAGGAGAACTTCCCCAGTCTGGCAAAGGAAATAGACTTCCAGGAAATTCAGGAAGCTCAGAGAGTCCCAAAGAATTTGGACCCAAGAAGGAATACACCAAGGCACATCATAATTACATTAGCCAAGACTAAAATGAAGGAGAGAATCCTAGAAGCAGCAAGAGATAAGGGGACAGTCACCTACAAAGGAGTTCCCATCAGACTGTCAGCGGATTTCTCAAAAGACACCTTACAGGCAAGAAGGGGCTGGAAAGAAGTATTCCAAGTCATGAAATCCAAAGACCTACATCCAAGATTGCTCTATCCAGCAAAGTTCTCATTTGGAATGGAAGGACTGATAAAGTGCTTCTCAGATAAGATCAAATTCAAGGAGTTGATCACCATGAAGCCCTTATTATATGAAATGTTAAAGGGACTTATCTAAGAAAAAGACGATGAAAAAATATGAACAGTGAAAGGACAGCAAACTCACAGTTATCAACAACCACACCTAAAACAAAAACAAACAAGAGGACAGCTAGATCAGGAGTGGAACCACGGAAATGAAGAACACATGGAGGGTTAGCAACAGGGGAGTGGGAGGAGGAGAAGTGGGGAAGGTACAGAAAATAGCATAGATGGTAGGTAGAAAATAGATAGGGGGGAGGGCAAGAATAGTAGGGGAAATATGGAATCTAATGAACTTGAGACATGTGGTCATAAACTAAAGGGGAGGAATGGTGGGGGTGGGGGTGTGCAGGGTGGAGGAGAATGAAGGGGGAAATAGAACAACAACTGTAATGGTATAATCAATAAAATATATATAAAAATAAATGTTAGATAGTAAAAAAATAGAAAGAAAAAGAAAGTTACTCTGGCTGCTCTTATAGGTCAGAGGTATTAGGTCTACAGTGGGAGTGGGGAGACCAGTAGGAAGAATATTGCAATGGTCCAGACAAGAGATGACATGTACTGGCAGTGGAGGTGAACGAAGGGCATGGATCCACAAGATAGTTGGGTTACTACTCCCCTAGCAGAATGGCTACTGTCAAAAAAAGTGGTAAGACCAAATGCTGACAAGGATTTGGAAAAACTGGAGCATTCATACATTGCTGGTGGTAATGTAAAATGATACAGCCACTCTGGGAAACAGTTCGGCAGTTCTTTTCAAATTTAAAAATGGACTTACCATATGTCCCAGGATTTGCACTCCTGGCCATTTATCCCAGAGAAATGAAGACTTACTTTCACGCAGGAACCTATGCACAAATGTTCCTAGTAGCTTCATTTGTAATAACCAAAAGATATTTGGCCACTCTTAAGAAGCTATCCAAGAGAAATGAAAATATACATCCACACAAACACCTGTACGTGGATGTTCATAGCAGCCTTATTCATATTAGCCAAAACCAGAAACAATCTAAATATCCATCAATGGGTGCATAGAAAACCCCTAAGTGTATCTACACAATGAAACACTACTCAGCAATAAAAGGGACTGCTTACACATACAACAATATGGACGAACTCCAAAACATGCTGACTGAAAGGTGCCAGACACAAGAAACTATGCATATATGATTCCATTGATGTGAAATAGTGAGAAAAGGAAAACCTATAGAGACAGAATGCAAATTAATGGGGCTGAGGGCGGAAATGGAGTGAAAATGAGGACTAACTTCAGTGGGACATGAGGGAACTTTTGGGTTAATGAAAATGTTCTAAAATCAGGTTGCTCTAAATTCACTATAAATTTACTAAAATCATTGTGTTATAGACTTCCATTGGGTAAATTCATGAACATCATAACTCAAAAATGTGGTCTGAAAAAGAAGATACTGGGATTAGATGTGACAGGACTTTGAAATATTAGTTACCCTCATCCTTCCACCCTTCAAAGTTTTGGAAATGTTGGGATCTATCTTAGAGTCCAGAAATGCAAGGAAGACAGCATCCAGGAGTCCGGAGCCCTTTCGGGAGGGGAAGGCATTTGTTTTCAGTACCAGGGAATCGTCCACACGCAGAAGAAGGGACTGAATTCTGGGCACAGGAACAGCATGGGCAGAGCACAGAGGGCCGTGTGAGCCTCCCACAGAGGAGGAAGTGTGAGCCTGGCTGCACCTGGCTGCAAATGGAGAGCCTGGTTCCACTGCCCATGGGAGTAACTGTCCTTGTGTCCTTGCTTTCACAGACCCCTCTTCCTTGTTCTGAGAATGGAGAGACAGCAAAAGGGATGTCTACCAGCCACCTCTGGCCACCAACATTAAGAGGATGAAAACCACTCACCTCAAGGAACAGAAAGCGTTTGCCCTAATCAGAGAAATCTTGGGTAGGCAGCAAGACTATCCATACTTCTCCCCTACATTTAAAATCCTTAAAAAGAAATCCTTCAATGGCCCTTGATGGCCCTTAGGATCAAATTCAAACCCCCTATTGTGGCTCTACCCACACCAGGTCACCTCTCTTGGCCACTTGTGCCCTGAACTTCACTGACACAGGATTCTACAGCTTCTGGGACATTAAGCCCATTCCTGACCCCTGTCCTTTGCCCAGGCTGTTCCATCTAGTTTGCTGGAATGTGCTTATTCAACTTCTCCGCCTTTTCTTCTGGTGAAGTCCTCTGAGTTCCTTTATTCTCAGCCCAAAGGTTATGTATGTCCTCGTAGAGGCTTCCCTGGCCCTCTAGCCAACAGCTTTCAACCCTCCATGTATCTTGGTCTCAGCTCTCCATAACAGACTTGGGTATGTATAGCTGTTTTGGGAGGGGATCCTGGCAAACTTTGGTAGGGAAGGGGAAAGTGCAGGGGTAGAGAAGAAAGCCAGTGGAAAGTGGGGTGGTGAATGGGTTCCATGTGCACAACTGAGGCTCAGTCCTGCTGGGGACCTCCGCAGGAGCATGTAGTACGCGCCCCACGTTGTCATCTACCAGGTCACTGGTGAAGTCTGTTCCTGAGGAGAGTACTGACCTTGCAGCACTCTAGCCTGCCTTCCCACTGGCTGAGCAGGATCCTGGCCAGAGCTGAGGACTTGTGCAGGAGGAGCAGCATGTGCACGATGAAGAGTTCCAAGGGGTGTGGGCAGAACTGTGAGAAGTCATTTGGGGAGGGGTTTCTATAATGCAGATCCCCAGGCCCAGGGTCCAGAGAGTCTAATTCAGTAAGGTTCCAAATTCTCACATGTTCCTGATGTCCAGCCTTCTAAACTAATCCTCTATACCTTTTGGGGTACTTACACCTGTCTGCTACAAAACAGGTGAGCTCCATGAGGACAGGGAACACATCTGTCATCTTCATCACTCTATCTTCAGCATCATAATATGGCAGATGCCCCATTTTCTAAAAATTCTATTCAAGAAACACTTATATAACATGAACTTGTGCATGCACTGTTCTAAGTGCTTTGTAAATAGTAATTCTTGACTCCCTCATCATAACCCTGAGTAATAGAATTATTATCCCCATTTCATAGATGAGGAGAGTGAGACATAGACGGGTTAAATCACTTAGGAAAGGTACATGGGTAAGAAGTGACAAAGCCAGGATTTGAACTTAGGCAGGAGATTTGTGGTCTCTGAGCTCTATTTTTTCCTGCTGCCTCTATAAAAATCAGTCCCACTGTCACCAGAAGTGCAAATAATTGGCCTACAAAACCTCAGTTGTTTTGATCCCATGTGCCATTCTGTTCCTGCCCTGAGCTTGGTGGGAGTTGGGGAATCTGCCTGACCAGGGGCTGTGCTTCCTTTCCCAGTGTACCTGGGCTTCCTGTGGATGTACCTGTGGATGCTGCTGCTGGTGGCCTATGGACAGAGGGACCCCAGTGCTTACCACCGCAACAGACACCTCAAGCACAGCTTCACTCAAGGCTTTTCAGCTGTCCTGGGCTCCAGGAGTTCATGTGGGCCAACACCACACTTGTGAGAAACCTGTACAGTCATCATCCAGGCACTGTCCCCTTGCCACAGGATGTGTCAGCCACTTGAAGCACCCTTCTTCCTAGGAACAGGTGTAAGTCTCAGTAAACATTGGCCTTATAGAGAACCAATAACCATACACCATGTGCTTTAAAGGAGAAACACTCAGAAGACTGTGTGTATACAAAGGGCCCTAACACTCCCTTGATGCAGAGTGGAAAACTTCCTAAATGAGAAGTAACTGAGCATGAATTGGCCAGGCAGAAATGGTGTACGAGGCAGAAAGGCAAAATGAGAAAAGACGAGCCTGAAACAACATGGCACTTTCTTGGAACTACAAAGTGCTGAGTGTGGCTACAGGTAGGAGTTGAATACGGGTGAGCATCAAAGAGAAGAGAAAAACAAGGGCCAGATCAGAAAAGATCTCAAAGTTCTTATTTTATGCTCAAGGAAATGAGGAGTCATTGATGTAATTGCTCCTACACGAAGGAGTTACACAGCCAAACTTGTGGTACAATCAAACTTCCAGAAGGAAGGATCATTCTGGAATTGTGGGAGTTGGAGGAGAGGGGGTGTATGTTAGTATGCTGGGGAGAAATAATGAGACTGATGCAGGGAAGAGGGGCACAGGAGGTAGAGAGACAAGGATAGATGTAGACAACAATGAAGAAGTAGAATTGTTGGCCTTGTTGGCCCTTAGGACAAGGGCATTGAGGGAAGGGGTATGGATGTTCTCCAGGTTGATGACTGGGTGGTGAGGGTGCCATTGCCTAAGAGAAATATACAGGAAGTAGACCAGGTCCTGGGTGGGGAGATGGTAATGTAGCCTGTGGTTGGCCATGAACTCCTCTTGGCTGTCTCTACAATGGGTACACTGAAATTTACGTTAGCATCTAGACCAGGGAGCTTGGCATGTGTTAAAATAATTTTGCTTACTAGATTTACCCACCTATTTTTGATCATCAGGCTTCATCACTGATGGGAACTCCAAACTGGTTGGCAGTGCCCAGATTCATCAAGTGAGAGTCCGAGAAAACTCTTGCCCTCTTGCCACATGGTTGCAGGCTTCTCTCGGTGGGTGCCATGCACTGGGTGCCATAGTCCCTGGATGTTGAAGACTGGTCAGACTATGGGGAAGGCTGGAATGCCTCCAACCTCAATAGCAGCAATGGCTTTTCCGAGGCCTGGCAGTACCAGATCCAGAGCCAGTGCCAAGGGTATCCCCTCTGGGGCAAACTCACTGTGTACCAGGGAGGAGGTTATGTGGTCCCCTTGGGGACTGATCGCCAAAGTGCAGCAAGGTACGGCTGACTTGATTCACGTGCAGTCGAGAAAAGCCATTTGCTGGAGTTTCGGTCCGATTGGCTTGTGCAGGCTTCAAAACCAGGCTGAGTCAAACTCACTCATGTCATTGTGGGGGGGTTCAGAATCATCTAGGACTTATTTTCAGGAGCCTGGAATCTGTGAAATCTCAAGTTGGAAGGAAAGTGTCCCACCAGCATTCTCAGACCCTGGTGATCTCAGTCTGGTGGCCTCTGCTAGAGCCAGTGCAGGCGTGAGGTGCTCACACTTAATGCAAAGCTGTCCACTGGCAAGTGAGAAGTGGTTATGGCTTAACCTTACCAAGAATCATGTGGCGTCTGAAGCTTCACCCTAACAGCTAATGAGCTAGCCTGCTACTATTTCATGGGTGGTGACAGAAAACAGGAGTCTCCTAGAGTAGAGACAAAGGACTTTATTACAACAAAAGCAATAGCAAAGCTTCATGGTGATTTGAGTCAGTTCCCTACCAATGGCCATGACAGATGTTTCCATGGGCAGTGAGTTGCAGGATCAAAGGGCAACAGTGAGTTTGGAAGTGTTCGCAGTTTTATAGTGGCAGAAGCCCACTGTTTGTCCAAAGAAAGATGCCACCTCATCCCTCAAGATTGCCTACTATAAACACAGCCTTGAGAAATGGCCTGGGTGAAGCCCAGCCAGCTGGAACACCCAGCACAGAGACACCCAGGGCCCTGAAGACTGCTTCTCCCACACACTCTAGAGTCAGAGAGCTCCAGGTTTGAAACCCTGTCATTGCTCCTATTAGCTGAGTAGCCCCAGGCAAGTTAGTGGGTCATGTGAACCCCAGTCTGCCATTGTATTATTACAACACTGAGGTTGTTTATGATGGCAGGGTCCCTGCCTATAGCACAGGTAACAAACCCCTAAGACAACTGCAGGGGTCCTCTGAGATTAAGGACAGGCCAAGAAGAGTCTATTTCAGAAAAAGGTCTTTTTCTGCCATTTGGAATAGCTGATACTCTCTCCCTGCTTCAATGTACCAAGCAAGATGCAGACCCACAGTAGTATGGCTTATTTTAAAGTTATTGCTTTAAGTAATAAAAACCATTATTACTGTGCATGCATGCACACACCCACTCCATTTTCTCTTCACAATGATCCTGGTGCTGGTGTTAACACCACTGTAGATGAGGAAGCTGAGGCCTGGAGAAGTTATTCGTTTATGGTCTTTCCACTGTGCCAGCAGGCAGATCTCTAGGAATTGGCCCCAACAGGGACATTCCCAGCTGCAGCTGCTGCCTGCCCAAGCCACTGATATTTTATGCGGCTCCTCTAACACCACGGTCCTCAAACTTTACAAAGCATCATAACCTGTCAAAGGGCTCATCAAAGCACAGATCCCCAGGCCCCACACCCATCATGTCTGATGCAAGAGGTCAGGGTGGGGACTGAGAACAATCATTTCTAACAAGTTTCCAAATGATGCCAATGCTGCCAGTCTGGGCACCCCACTTTGGGAACCTCTACTTTGCAGCCAGGAGACCCCTGGTGCTAACACATTGCACCATGGTATGTGAAACTGTGTGAACACTCCCAGGAGTGGCCCCAAAGCCCTGGGAGAAGTTTCAACAGGAAGCCCTGGCCTCCTCCCTGGGGCTAAGGACAGAAATACCCCTAAATTCCCACAGAATTCTCCAGTATCTCTTTGAAAACACCTGTCTGGACGGCCTGACCAGAGCCGTGTTTGTGGAGTTCACTGTCTACAATGCCAATGTCAACCTGTTCTGCATCATCATTCTGACCCTAGAGACCAACGCCCTGGGTGAGCACCTTCCTGTGAACCCACCTGCAGAGTTCCAGAAGATAAATCCTCCTTCCCTCCCTCTGGGCTAGGGCCTAGCTGTCCCAGTGTAGGAGCTCCACAGCAAATGGTGGTTTGGGAAATTCAGGGAGGGGGGTCTTGGTTCTCCCCGGACACCCAAAGGCAAAGCTTCAGAGTTGCTCCACTCCCCCACCCCTCCCCTTCTTTTGCCATGTCTCCCAAGTTGTCCTAAGAGAACCTGGTTGGGGTCTGAAAGTGGTTCACATCCCTGAGCTTCCTACTGTACTAGTGGGAACTGGCAGTGAGGGGCTAGGAAGGGGGTGATCTGGTAACAACAGATTGTACCTAAAGCAAGAGATTGTTCCTCAATCTATAGTATGAAGTACATTTTACATCATAATCCAACACACAAATCCACACACCTAGGACAGAAGCTTTAAAAATATTTCCTTTAGCTACATGATACGTGGATACTTTTACCTCCTATTCTAGTCTTTTTCCCCATTCCCCCACCTTTCACTCTCTTTTAATGCTAATCACAGTTTATTGAAAACTCTGATGAAAGGTCTCTTCAGCTAATAATCAATTTGCCTAAAACTCAATCACATCTCCTTTAAAAGTTAAACATTTTCAAAATATATATTACTTTTATTTGAAAAAATTATAATGTTTGTAGTTTTGTAAAAACGTCAGAACTATGAAAAGGTTTTCCATTATCATTATCATATCACTTTCCATTATCATTCCCCATTGTCAAAAATTCCTTTCTAATTCTTTTTAGGAGTTTATCTGTATCTCCTGTTTTCCTCTCTTTTTCTTTTTTTTGTCATCTTTTTGGCTTTCTAAGGACCACTTAAACCATTGTCCCCAAACACACCTGATTCCATTATGCATTTCTACAAATGTAAAGCGTGGGACAGGTTTCAGGTCTGGTTGACTCAGCATCCACTGATGTCAGGAAGGACTCTGGCTGTTGGCCACTCCCCATTCTGCCATTCTTGGGGTTGGCTTTGCTTTCATAAGAAGTAGCCTTATTAGTCAGATTGTTCTTTTAATCATTAACAAAAAGTCAATTTAATACAAAATAAGAAAAAACACACAAATGGATGAAAGATGATTCAAAAGAAGGTTGAAGTTTAGGCATATTTGTCAATAGGTGAATGGACCCTCAGTGAACAGTCTTTAGATGAAATGGCTTTACATGAGCCTGTCTGAAGCAAACTGATGTTAAGTGGGTGTGTGTGCTTTGGTTGGAGGTGACCGAGTGCACAACTGGCAAGATCCAAATGCAGAGGGTCGGGGCGGGTTTTCCACTGCAGCTGTCTTTGTCCCTTCTGATCTGTCCATTACCTCTGACATCCATTAATTGTCCTCATTCAGACCCACTTGGGTCTGTGGGTCTGAAGGACCTTTAATTTCTCTGTTGGCCTGGCCAGCCTCCAGAAGGGCTTGAGCTTGAGCCATCCCACCAATGGCTTCTGTTTAGAGGCGGTGGCTCTGAATGGGAAATCATGGAGCGGGGGAACAGGACAAGGTGGGGGTGGTGGTCAAACAAATGCACTCTGCTTCCCAGGAACCTTTTGCACACTCGGACCCACGGAGCCTGTGCCTGTATCCCTTCACCGATGGCAGGCACCCCTTTGTGGTGGCGGCAGAGGTCATCTACTTCCTGTTCCTCCTCTACTACATGATTGGACAGGTGAGGAGTGGACAGTAGCTCTGTGGGCAAGGGATGGAGATGGCACCTTGCCTATTCTCTCTCCCTCCTCTAGACTCTTCCCTGGGGTGGGGTCTGAAGGAAGGGGAGAAAAATGTTCTGCTTACCTATTTGTCATGGCAACCTTCGGGGGCCCTTCTGCTGGTCCTTAGGGCTGGTCCTGAGGGCTGGACCATCTCAAAGGAACTGAGGACTCAGAGGGTGGTCCTTCCTGGGTGGGGAAGGAAGAGGAGTAAAGCTCCTATTTTTCCTGAACTGTGACCTTCCAAAAATGCTGGAGGTGGAGATTCTCCATAGCTGGGGGGGGGTCTCTGAACTTAGATTGGGTGGGGGGTTCTTAGTACTTCTGCTCTCACTATGGTCCCTGAGAATTAGGACACATCCCCCTTGCTACTTTTTCCACTATGTTGCACAATGAAGGTGCAGATGTTTATATGATGGTGGTCTGAGGACGCTGCAAACACATCCAAAGCATATTAGACATTCTTTTCCAAAAATGGAAACATATACCTAAAAGGGGCATCTTAGCCACCTTCCCCCATTTCCTGCTCCAACAACCACAGCAACCACTTTAAAGTAAGAAAGATAGTTTGAAGGCATTGTGAGGCAGGCATTGTGCTAAGAACCTTATGTGGATTTTCTCCTTTAGTAACACCAGGAGAAAAGTCCTTTTGGATCCATTTCAGAGTAGGAAGCTAAGTCCAGAGATGGGAATCAATTTATCCAAGATCAGAACAGAATCCTGAGAGTCTGACACCAGATCTTGACACTAAGCCAATAAGCACCCCCCCCCCCCCACAACATCAGCCTCAGACACTGACAACATGGTCTCGAACATCCAATTCAAACCCAACAGCCAACAGCTATCAAATAGCAACTTAAGTACTAGAATTTCTCTAAGAACATCAGAGGAGGCCCATTCACCACCTCTCTGAGCTTCATTCCTTTCTTATCCATTGCCCTCACACTTTGCCTGCAGCTGTTTCCGAAGCCTCTCTCCAAAACCCCTAAATCTTCCTCAAAGTGCTGTGAGCAGTTTAGAAAAAATTTCCCCTGGATCCACCCCTTCAGAATGGAGGCAAATTTAGCCTCTTATCAGGCAAATACTAGTCCTTCCTCTGTAGAAGTAGGAAGGGGAGGGAAATGAACAGACAATAGGAGATTCTCTTGAGCAGAAAGAAGGAATGGGAGGGAGGAGGACCACAGGCACAGGATTGTTCTTTTTGACCCGTGAGCCTGGGGAAACAGCATTGGAAACAAGTCTCCTGCCAATCCAGAAAACCTCTCCACGAAAGTAGGAAAAAATTACTTAAACTTATTCATTTTAAACTGTTTTCTATGCACAAGTTGTATGTAACACACAATTTACCATTTTAGCCATTTTAAACATGCAGTTCCGTGGCATTAAGTACATTCACATCATTGTGTAAGTATCACCCCATTCCTCTCCAGAACTTTTCTCTTTTTGCAAAACTGAAATTGTACCCATTCAGGAATAATGCCAACCTCTTCCCCAAGAAAACAACTTTTATTTTTTATTTTTGTATTTTTAAAATATATTTTATTGATTATGCCATTACAGTTGTCCTATTCCCCTTCATTCCCTTCCACCCTGCACACCCCTCCCCCACCATTCCCTCCCCTTTCCTTTGTGCCCATGTGTCACAAGTTCTTTAGATTCTATATTTCCCATATTATTCTTGCCCTCCCCCCGTCTATTTTCTACCTACCGTCTATGCTTATTCTCTGTACCTTCTCCCCTCTTCTCCTCCTCCCACTCCCACTCCCACAACCCTCCATGTGATCTCCATTTCTATGGTTCCTCTCCTGATCTAGCTGTCCTCTTGGTTTGCTTTTGTTTTAGGTGTGGTTGTTAATAACTGTGAGTATGCTGTCCTTTCACTGTTCATATTTTTCTCTTCTTTTTCTTAGATAAGTCCCTTTAACATTTCATATAATAAGGGCTTGGTGATGACAAACTCCTTAAATTTGACCTTATCTGAGAAGCACTTTATCTGCCCTTCCATTCTATTTTTATTTATTTATTTATTTATTCATTCATTCATTCATTCATTCATTTTTATTTAAATTTTTATTTAATTCTTGTTCAAGTACAGTTTTCTGTCTTATATTCCCAGCCCTGCCCCACTGCCCTTCCATTCTAAATGAAAGCTTTGCTGGATGGAGCAATCTTGGATGTAGGTCTTTGGATTTCATGACTTGAAATACTTCTTTCCAGCCCCTTCTTGCCTGTAAGGTCTCTTTTGAGAAATCTGCTGACAGTCTGATGGGAACTCCTTTGTAGGTAACTGTCCCCTTATCTCTTGCTGCTTCTAGGATTCTCTCCTTCATTTTCATCTTGGCTAATGTAATTATGATGTGCCTTGATGTGTTCCTTCTTGGGTCCAACTTCTTTGGGACTCTCTGAGTTTCCTGGATTTCCTGGAGGTCTATTTCCTTTGCCAGACTGGGGAAGTTCTCCTTTATTATTTGTTCAAATAAGTTTTCCACTCATGGCTGTTCCTCTTCCCCTTCTGATACCCCTATAATTTGGATGTTGGAACGTTTAAAAATGTCCTGGAAGTTCCTAAGCCTCTCCTCATTTTTTTGAATTCTTGTTTCTTCATTCTTTTCTGTTTGGTCATTTCTTTCTTCCTTCTGGTCCACTCCATTGATTTGAGTCCCAGTTTCCTTTCCATCACTGTTGGTTTCCTGTGCATCTCCCTTCATTTCAATTAGTTTAGCCTTCATTTTTTCCCTCTAATTTGTGACTATAATCAACCAGTTCTGTGAGCATCCTGATCACCAGTGTTTGAAACTATGCACCTGATAGGTTGGCTATCTCTTAGTCACTTAGAAGTATTGGCTCTGGGGCTTTGAGCTGTTCTTGACCCATAATGTTTTGGTCTGCTCGCACCTGTTATGTATGAGAGGTGGAGCCTTAGGTGTTCACCAGGGCGGGGCAACCCAGGTCTCTGGGTTGTGAGGCTGTATGTGGAGGCGGGGTCAGAGAGGGGCAATGGTGTTTTTTCCCCTCTCTCTCAGATTTCTGTCCCATCTGCTGCTTCCCACAAGCAAAATGGGCCCTTTTGGCGCTGGTTCTCAGGAGTGTGGGCTTGTGTACCCTCCAGGACCCTGTGTGTCTCTCCAGCGAACTCTCTCTCTCAGCACCTAGACCCCAAAAGTCTTTCCAATCAGTGCTTTCAGGCTCTAATTCCCATCACTGGGGCCCTAGCCTGAGCAGTCTGTCTCACTGCTCACTCCTTCGCTCGGTTTGTCTGTGCTTGTATGTGTGACTGCGGTCAGCCAGCCACCTTGCCCCCTCACTGGGTCTGCCCATTGCCACCCCACACCTGGGATCCGCCAACCTCCACCTGCACTCCTGGGTTGGTCTGGCTGATTTTTCCTGCCTGACCCTGCTCCGCTGCTGACTCCCCTCCTCTTACTGTTCTGGCTGAATGGTTCATTGTTGTCGGACTTCTGTACAGTTTCATTTTCTGTGTTTTCGCTGCATTTTTGTTATTAAAAAACTTTGTTGTCTTTAAACTTGGTTGTGTGAGGAGGCGCAGTGTTTCCACCTATGCCTCCATCTTGGCTGGAAGTCCAGAAAACAACTTTTAATATTGAAAAAGCATTAGACCAGCATGTGATATGCAGCCCAGGCAATCCTCTAGAGGCAGAAAATATCTCACCCTTGAATATCACCACACAGATACAGTCCATTACATATATACACATTCTTAAAATAACAGTGAAAGGGTCAGGCCAGTTTCCCAACCCCCAGACTGCTCATGACCCAGGCAGGCCAGTTTTCCAACCTCCTGGATTGACCATGACTCAGTTATTCCAACTCAATTCATAGCCTGAGGCTTATTTGAAACTCTCTGCCACCTCACACAATAGACCTCTCAGGCAGGCCATAATGGTCAGTGGTCAGACTGACCTTCTTGTACCTGAGAACGGCCTTGGCCCTTTACCTAACCCATTGTCCGGGCTCACACCCTGAAACCCTGAGGCAACTGCCCAAAAGAACAAGAGATTAACCCCTCTTCTAACCCCCCACAAACCCCATACTTTTTCTACTAAAACCCCCGTTCTTGCCTCCCCCATCCCTGGAGCTGCAGTATGTCCAGACTCAATCCACCTATAAGTGCATCAAATAAAGGCACTTGGATCAGATCATCTGGCTCCTCCCACCTCTATCTCTCATGCATTTCTAACAAAAGGCCGATTAATCCTTAAGAGGTATTACAGCACCATTTGTTCTGCTAGTCCATCCTGAACTCACCTGGTTATTGGGGTGGCCACCTGAGTTTGCTAACTGCCTTTATAAAAGGAAAAATAAACTTCACCTATGTTTGCAACAGGAGGTTGTTTTGCAACTGGGAGCCAGGTACTGGCTCTCAAGGAAAGCAGGAGATGGGGGTGCTATCTTCCTTGATGATTACATTTCAAAGAGATGGCTTCCAGTCCTTGAGAAAAACAGTCCTGACTTGTAAAACTGACAAGAGGCTTGTTTATCTTTTAAATAGATTTACATATATCTCAAAGAGACACAGAAAGAATTCATAATTACATGTTTTCTTTAGTAAGTGCTCTATGGTAGAAGGAACATCTTTTCCCTTCCCCCCTTTTTTTAGCATCACAGAGAATTAAATGTCTTATTAGATACTGCAAATCCTACAACTTGAATTAATAGGGTCTGGGCATATGGTTAGGGAGAGGCCCCAAGCTGTCTGCATGTGGGGCCAAGACTTTGAGAAACCTCCAAGGATCCAAAGAACCCCTCTCAGAGTGTCATTCTGGGTAGTGCACAGAGCTACCCTGGGGGTGAAGGCAGGGGACAGCACAGTTCTGGCCATAGCCTTTGGTAGAACCTATGGCTCCTTTTGCAGGGCAAGCTCATGAGAAAGCAGAAGTGGCGCTATTTCCACAGCAAGTGGAACCTTCTGGACCTGGCCATCATCCTGGCTAGCTGGAGTGCCCTGGTGGTGTTTGTGAAGAGGGCCATCCTAGCGGAGTGAGACATACAACGGTACTGCAAGCACAAGGAGTAAGTGGCTTTGCCTCAGCCCCAGGTCACACCACTGGCCCTGCTTCCTCCAGCTCTGTGTGGCTCAGCGGTCAAAGAAGGCTTCTGAAATCTTGTTGACCCTCAGAGGATGAAGGGTCACTAGAAAAAATAACTATAGCTATCATTTAGATTCAGGCTTGTGGTCTGAAGCATATGCAATTGGAGAGCACTCTAAGTCAAAACAGAACAGTACCTTTTGCAAATCTTACCAAAACAAAGGGCCGAGTGACCCTCTGTTAAGGTCTCTCCCAGCCTTTTGGGCAGGGTTTTTGCAAGTATTAGTATCGTCAATCTGCTTCTGCTACCATTTACCAAGTGTCCACTCTGTGCTAGGCATGATGCCCTAACCAATCAGATCCTCATGAATACTGATGGAGGTAAATGTTTTTACCCTGTTTTACAAATAAAGAACTTGAGGCTCAGATAGGTCATGAGACTTCCCCAAGGACACACAGCTAAAAAGTGGCAGAGATGTAATTTAAATTTAGCATGTGTGTTTCTAGGATCCCAGTTTTGACTTTGAACCACTGTTTCTTGACTAACTGAAGGGGATGGAAATACCATCTAGTTGCTGTGCTAAGTGAGGGCCTAACACACTTTAACTGCATTGCGTCATTGGACTTTGAAAACTACTGGATGAGGAGGTATACTATTTCCATTTTACAGATAAGGACAGAGTGTTGGCCCAAGGTCACAGAGCTAGTGACAAAGTGACATAACTGGTGGTGGAAGAATGACAGTTGGAATCCAGGTTCTTCCCCATCCCACCCTGCCCTTCATTCCCCCTCTCATGTCTCTGCACTCTAAATTCATTCCTAATGTTGGTGTGTCATTAAAAATGGCATAGGTCTACATCTAATGACATGGGAGGGAAGATAATAGAACAAAATTATATGATTGCAAATTTGTAAAAACATTTCGTATTCATATATAATTCCCTACTGAAAGCTATTCTTTTACCTAATCTCCTACCTTTAAGAATCTTTCTGCCTCAGCTAGTGTGGTTCAGTTGGTTAGAGCATTATCCTGTAGACCAGAAGGTCACAGATTCAATTCCTGGTCAGAGCACATACCCAGGTTGTGGGTTTGATCCCTGGTCAGGGTACATACAAGAAAGCAACCGAATAATGTTTCTCTCTCACATTGATACTTCTCTCTCTCTTTCTCTCTCTCTCTCACCCCCTTTCCTTCCTCTCTCACTAAAAAAGCAATGAAAAAATGTACTTGGGTGAAGATAAAAACAAAAAAATTTTAAAGAATCTTCCTTTTTTAGCAGACTGGGGCTGCTGGTAAAGATGGTTGCTTCCTCCTTTGGCTTCTGCCACACCTTTTCCCTGACTCTTTTAAAATATCCAACCTTCTAGCCATGGCTGGTGCAGCACAGTGGATTGAGCGTGGGACTGTGAACCATACGATCACAGTTCGATTCCCAGTCAGGGCACATGCCTGGGTTGCAGGCCAGTCCCCAGCAGGGGACTCATGAGAGGCAACCATATATTGATATTTCTCTCCCTCTTTCCCACCCTTCCCCTCTAAAAATAAATAAATAAATAAAATCTTTAAAAAAATAAAATAAAATATCCAACCTTCTTTCACGTCATTTAATTGTTCACGTATGTGGAAGTAATAACCATGTAAGCCCTCCTTTATGATGGCAATTAGCACAGTCCTCTTGGGCCTGGGAGGATTCCTCCTCTGTCATTCTTCCATAGCTCTGCAGCCATTAAACAAGACTGCTAGGTAACGGCCCCATGAACTAACTGCTGCGGCCCCATAACCGCCATCACTGCCATCATCCCTATCATAACCATCATCCTCACCATCACCATCATCACCATCTCATCATCACCTAGCTGGGGGGATTGGGACAGCCCTCTCTCCCAGACCAGTTGCAGGAAGTGATGACCTCCGACATAAACCGTCTAATCGTACATACTGGGCTGAGTCCAAATGAACACTGGCGGAGTTGTTCACACTGTCTGAGACCCAGTCTCCCTTCTTGATCTCAAAGGGGGATCAGTTGCAGTGAGACAGCAGCAGCTGGTGCTGCCCTTGGTTACATCATTGCCTTCCTGGTACTGCTGTCCATGGTGAAACTCTGGCACCTGCTCAGATTGAACCCCCAAATGAACATGAGCACATCAGCTCTGCACTGTGCCTGGGGGGACATTTCAGGCTTCGTCATCATCATCCTTATTGTGCTCCTGGCTTACCCCATTGCCGTGAATGGCTCCTTTGGGAAAACCTCAGGGTGCTTCTCCTTGGAAACTAAGTCTTCTCAGTGTTGGGAGGCTGGGGATTGGGGTTACGGGAATCCTGGACACCTGAGGGAAGATGGTAGACCTTCTGAGTCTGGGTGCTTTCAGCTGGGAGCTCATGAACTGGTCACTGCAAATGGAGACCTCAGTTAGGTAAAAGTAAAGAGGTATTGTCTCAAGACTGAAAGGGTCAACTATCTCCAGCAAAGAATTTCTTTCTGTATCTGGACCCTGCCCGGATAGGCCAGTTCTCCCGTATTCCCAGCAGCTCAGGCATGCGCAGAGCACGCCTTCTGTGTGGGAGGATGGGGAGATGAGTTGGGCAGCCCCTGTCCTTGAGCTGGGCGGCGATGGGGGAGTAAGGATGGACGTACCCGCAGGCATGTCAGCACTCGATGCCCTCCACATGAGGCATAGCCAACCCCATTTCATTCAGCGCCTTCACACTGACAGCATTTTTTAAATCACATCTTTTGTGTCTGAAACAAAAAACTGAACTATTAACTTCTTTATATCAAATAACATGAGAAACAAAAACCCTCTGACACATCCTGATCTCCATCTAAATACGCATCCCATCCTCTCCTATATACTCTTTCTATAACAGTCAAACTTAATATTTGGTTGGAAGCTCCGTTCCTACAAAACCCTCTTTGATGCAGCAAAAACGATGATCAGCCTTCAGCTAGGAATCTTCAACTACGAGGAGGTGATGGGGAAAGGTCAGAGGACGTGGACCCTGCCATCTACACCAAGCCTTTACAAAAATTAGAAAAAGTAGTCTCCTCAAATGCCTCCCCACTGGATATAACCCCTTAGGTCCCTGGCCTGGCAAGTGCAGGGCAACTATGGACAAATAACAAGGGGACTCCTTCCTCCAGGCAGACAGCCCCACGCCAGGGCCCACAGCTCACCCTGGGGACCCCTGCTTACAGAAGAACATCAGGTACTGGCTACTCAGGAGAGGACTGTGCTAAGGGGTCCTGGGAAGGGGATGCTCCTGGCCCTAGCCAGAAATGGTGCCCACATTTGGAAATGGCAGCAGCGAGGGGTGAGGGCACTGTCCCCTTCCTCTCCTGGCAGCCTGAGAGCAATGCCTGCATTGTCAGCCCCCAGGCAGAAGAGGACTGTTCCAGCCCAAGGCTCTGCCTAACTCTGAGGATCAGTTTTCCTGCTGAGGGTGCCTAGTGGGGGGAGGTGGCCAGTAGGAAACAGGACCCCCAGAGATGACTCTGGATTTCTTCCAAACAGTTCCTGGACTATAGCCCAGTGCTAGGCTCCCTTCCAATTGGGTCCTGCATTGTTTTCATGACATTTGTTGTGCTGAATCTGTTTATCTCTGTCATCCTGGTGGCCTTTAGTGAAGAGCAAAAATACCATCAGGTGAATTCCTTTGGCCTATTTCTCAACAGTCACTGACCTTTGAAATAGAAAAAGGCTGGATGAGCAGCATTAGACATCAGGGAAACCTGAGAGGCCATTGTAGCTCAAAGCCTTCATTTCATGGGAGGGTAAACTGAGGGCCGAAGAAGGAAATGATTTCACCAAGGTCACAAGCAAATGAAGATCAGACTAGAATTGGGTCTCCCGAATCCCAGTGTGGGACTCTGTTCATTACACCAGTGCTTTTCAGCTCTGACTGCACATCAGAATCAGCTGGGGCATTTGGAAACCATTACTGCTGCACCTGAGGCCCATAAAAACAGAACCTCGGGGTGAACGATGCAAGCCTGGGTGTTTCTGAAATCTCCTGTGTGATTTTAACCGGCAGCTGAGGTTGAGACCCATTAAAAATAATCAAAGATGATAAGTAAGGTGATAAAAACTTTAATTCTTCATGAAGTGATCAGTCTCCATTCAGAGAACTACAAAATGGGTGGAAGGCAGGAAGTTTTTATAGGATAAAGAATTTTAAAAAACAAGGGAGAGAAAAGTACAAAACACTGGGTTGGCTGGGGCTACAGTCAACCTTGCCTGGGTGAGAAGGAAAAAAGTACAGATAGAGCCCTGAGGTAGCTTGCCATCTGGGGACTGGCTGACCGAATGTACTGGCTTCTGGTCAAGGGGAGCATTTACAGAGACACCAAAGTTATCTAGGTTTCGTTTGCTGACATGGCACCCTAGGCAGGAGCGGGTCCACTTTGGGCCTAGAAACCTACTTTGACAAGTTATGTGGTGACTTTGGTTTAAATTTTGAGAAACTGCCGAACTGTTTCTCCAGGCAGCTACGGCATTTCACATTCCCAACAGCAATGCATGAGAGGCTGTGTACCTAAATTCCCACCCACCTCTGACGGGGCGGTGGAGGAATTCTGTCATTTTCATCAGAGGGGAAGGAGGAACCCCCCTAGTGATAAAGGTGGGGAGGACGCACCCTTGGGTTTCCCCGCAGGAGGTGAAAGCAACTCTGATGAGCAAGGTGACTTTGTCAGGGACCAAGTTTCACAATAAAACCATGGTTTCCCCTTAAAAAGAAAAGCCCAAAGAGGATGTACTGGTATCTGTATCTGTTATATGGTTCTCGCTCCCTCTGCAGCTGTCGGAGGAAGGAGAGATTGTTGATTTGCTGCTGATGAAAATACTCAGTTTCCCGGGCATTAAATGTAAAAAAAGACAGGAGCCTGGAAGCTGCAGTGAACGGCCCGAGTTGCTGTTAGAAGCCCAGCCCCGTCTGTCTGCATCAGCTGCGCTCCAGGTTTAAGCTGTTCATCCATACTCGATTGTCTGTGGAGTCGGCAGACGGCCAGAGCCTCGGGCCTACACCTAACCAGTGATTCCGTACTCTTTCCACGTCAGTGTTTTCTGTGTCCATCAATGGTACCAAGGCTGGCAAGTAAAAAGACTGATAAAACTATGTATATATGCACACACACAACTGCCACTACTGCGATAGACTGTTTCAAATGTATTCCCTTCAAGAAATAAAACAAATGGCCTGGAGTTCAAAAAAAATCTCTTCTGCAGACTAATTATTTCACCTTTTTGATCGTCAGGGGTTGCCTTTGAATGATTCTCTAACAGTTCAGGGTTTCTCAAACTGTGTCCAAGAGATGCTAATAGCCATCATATTAGTTTGCTAGGGCAGCCAGAACAAAGTATCACAAAGTGGGGAACTTAAAACAACAGAAATGTATTGTCTCACAGTTCTGGAGGATAAAAGCTTAAAATAAGGCGTCAGCAGGGCCACGCTCCCTTGGAAGGCTCCACAGAGGAATCTTCTCCTTTAACTTCTAGAGTTTGCTGTGATCCTCGTTGTTCCCGGGTTTGTAGATGCACCACTCTAACGCCTGCCTCTGCTGTCACACGGTTTCCCGTCTTTCTCCGTCTCTCTTTCCTCGTCTTAAAAGGATACTAGTCATATTGGATTAAGAGCTCGCTAATTATGGCTTCACCTTAATTAATCGCATGTGCAACAAACAGTTCCTATCTCCAGTTTGGTCACATTCTGAGGCACTGGGGGTTAGGCACTGGGGGTTAGAGAAAAGAGGAGAGAGGGCAGAGGGTGAAGAGAGAAAAAGAAAGGAAGGGAGAGGAGAGAATGGGAGAGAAAGAGGAACAGGAAGAGAAAAGGGGAGAGGGTGAGAGAGAGGGAGAGTGCAAAAGAGGGAGGAAGAGAGGGAGGAGAGGAAGATAATGAGGCAGAGTGAGGGAAGTGGGAAGTGAGAGAGAGGGAAATGAAGAGGGAGAGAACTGGAGAGAGATGAAGAGAGAGGGGGAGAGTGAGCAGGGGAGGAGTGGAAAAGGGGAACAGACAGACGGAGAGAGAGACAGACAGGGGCAGGGGAAGAGAGAAAGAGGAAGAGGTGGGAGAGGTACGAGGGGAAGAGATAGGGGAGAGGAAGGGAGGGAGGAGAGTGGGAGATGGAGAGGGAGTGAGAAAGAAATAGGCAGAGGGAGAGACAGAAAGGCAGAATGAGATATAAAGAGAGAAGGAAAGGGGATTAGAGGAAGAAAGGGAGAGGAAGGAATAGGAGAGGGAGGAAGAGGAAGAAAGAGGGAGATGGAGAGAGATGAAGGAAGAGACAGAATGGGAGAGAGGTTGAGAGGGTAAGGGGGGAAGGAAGAAAAGCTGAAAGAAGAGAAAGTGACAGGAACATGTAGAGAAAAGAAAAGAGAGAGAGGAGATGGAGAGAGGAAGAGGCAGACGGATACAGACAAGAGAGCAAGAGTCGACTGGTGAGACAGGCTGTAGCCAGAAGTACAGTAGGGAAACTGAAAAAGACAGCCAAGCAGTTTACAGCCATTAAGTACATCGAAAAATCCTATCTCCCCTAACCAAGGGCACTTAAATAGTAAATGACCTACACTCATCCCCCACAACCAGAGTGTAAATAGCTTAAATCACCCTACCAGGGACGGCAAAAATCCAATTAGATTAATTAGTGCCAACCACGTCCAAGGACAGATGAAGATAAGGGAATAAATCTTATTTCGGGGAGTCAGCATAAAGCTGGCGAATATTCTGTTGAGACCCTCCCCTAAACTCCCAGTCTTCAAAACCCTCAAGAAGGACCCAGGGCATGCTCTTTTGGGGGCATGCCCATGCCTTTCTTCTCTCTCAGGTTTGCATCAACTAAACTCTAAAGATCCCCCACAAGATTTGCAACCAGGGGGGCTATGAGTAGCAGCTTGTCCCGGGCGAACCCCCAGAACCTGTCTCTAAGGTCTCTTATCTCTGACTTTCCAATGAGCCAAAACAGCCCCACCTAGGCTCATTTCTTTCTTACAACCTTTCTAGAGAGCCAAAGCTCTCTCCTTTTGCTTTTTTAACCCTAAGCCCTCCTTTGTTTCACTGTCTCCAGCTTTAACAAATGTACTCTCAAAGTCTCCTGGACTGATCTTGGGAAATCTTTCCCGCACAAAGTCAACAACCTGCGCACTACAGGCCTCTGGAGACAGGCCAGCTCTGAGCCTGGTTCCTATCCAGTAGTAATGAAGGAATAAAGAGGGAGGGAGACAAAGGAAAAGAGAGGGTGAGAGGAAGGGGGCGGTGACACAGAGATGGAGGGGCAGAGGACACAGGGAGAGTTAAAGGGACAGGGATTGAGGAAGAGGTAGAGTGAGGAAAAGAGATGAAGGTGAGAGAGGCAAGGAGAGGGAGAGAAAGGGAGGAAAGGTGAGAAAGATGGTGTGGGTGAGGGAGAATTTAAAGAAGGAAGCGAAAGAGAGAGGGAGACAAATAGGGAGAAAGAAGACAGACAGGGAGAAGTTAAAGGCAATGGACAAGGAAAAGGAGAGGAGGAGAGGGGGAAAGAGAAAGGGAGAGAGGAGAGGTTGAGAGGTTGAGAGGGCGATGGAGAGCGAAAGGGAGAGGAATAAGAGGGAGGAAGAAAGGGAGGGACAGAGGTAGTGGGAGAGCAGAGGGAGGAAGACAGAGAAAAGGCTGTGAAGAGAGGGAAAAGAAGAGGAGATGAGATGGAGAGAAGAGTTGGAGACCGATCAAGATGGCGGAAGAGAGGGAAGAGAGAGGGAGAGGAAGGAGGAGAAGCGGAGAAGGTAGAGAGAAAGGGAGAGTGGGAGACAGAGGAAGAAGAAGAGGGAGAGGGGAATGAGAATGGGCAAGAGGGGTAGGCGGAGAGAAAGAGAGGAAGGGGGAGAGAGGGAGAGACAGACAATTCTGCCTTCTGATTGCTCCTGCATTAACTGGCTCCACTCCAGTCTCTACCAAGAAGCCAATTCTGATCTTTGCGTTTCATGATTCTGTCGTTCCCTGTTTGGAGATCCTGACCATTTTAGGATCTGTAAAGTAATAAAGGGTTCCTGGATTGTTTCCAACATTTCAAAAAGTCAAAGATAAACTGCATTTGTGTCTTAGCCAATGTCCAACAACCACCTTCCGCTGGAATGATTCTGTTTGGACCTCACTAGGAATCACTCTGAGTGACCTTAACCCTCCGTAGCAGGGCGGGGCCGCATCCTAACAGGACTGGGAGCACCCACTATTCCCCGGGACCCGTGGGCCCAAGGCAAAGGAACGTACTGACTCAGCAGAGTCACCACACCCCCGCAGCCCTTCTAACCCTCCAGGCCCGTCGCGCAGCCCAGACTTTCAGATCCAGCAGTTAACCTCGCCTAGAAACCGCGCCCGGAGGCGTAGTCCCACCCCTACAGGGGTAGCCCAGTCCCTACCACTAGCAGCCCAGCTGTGTCCCCACTCGCCGCACTAGTCCCCACCCCTCATCTGATGCACCTTCCGGGCTTTAGGACCTTCCACGCCCCCCTGAAACATCACCCTATCCGAGCCCCGCCCCCTGTCCTTTAGGCCCCGCCCCCGCTCTCTGCCACGCTCTGGTCCGGGGCCGTCCCCACTCCGCCTCCGCGGGCCCGGGTGGCGGAGGAGTCCTGCTGCGACCCTCGGACTCCACTGAAAATGGCGCTCCGAGCGGCGCGGAGCGTGCGGGCCGTGGCCTGCAGCCTGCGCGCTGCGTCGGCGCCCGCCGCGCCCTGCGCGCCGCGGCCGTGGGGCCTACGGGCCGGCGCCGTCCGGACGCTGCACACCGGCCGCAGTCTGCTCTCGGGTAAGCGTGGGTGGGCACGTGGAGCAAGCCGGGGCGCCTGAGGGCGGGGGTTGGGGGCTGGGACACCTCGCTCCTCGCTTTGGTTCTTACCTGGCGTCTCCGCTGCGGGTCGCCGGGGTTTAACCTGGAGGCTCGCGAATACACTTTTATCGCCGGGGTCTCTAATTGTGTGAACCCCCAGCCCCACTCCCGAAGTGGCGTGGACGACGCCGCAGCCTTTGTGCTACGGGTTAGCGAGCCGGTGCTAGAGGCCTGGAGCACGCGCGGTCGCCGTGTCCCGGCCCTTTCTGGCTGGAGCGTCGGCCGCTCGCTACCGGAGAATCCCCCAAGTGGCGCTAAGCTTCTTCGTGACCTTAGAGAGTATCTCGATTTGTGGGCATCGTGGACCCTGTAAGTGGAGACAAATAATAGGTTTTAGTTTGCTCCATGGACCATCACTGACACCTCTGAAGTAAAATTAAACACTGGGTCTAGATTTTTACTAGTTAAAGTGAAGAGAAAACTTGCAGTTTCCCTCAAGAGAAAAATGGAAATAATTGTACTTCACAGAGTTTTGGGGAGGATGAAATGACATAATGTAATTATTGTACATATAGCCTGACACATAAGTACTTGATAAATGTTACTAAGTTCAGTTCATAGAATCAAATAAACAGTAAAAAAGTTGACCCATATTAGTATTCAGGGTCCGACAGAAGTAACGTCTGTGTGAGTGTAGTCGGTAGGGTAATAATATGAGTGTAATCGTTTATAGTTTTAATTTGAACATTTCACCTAAAATGTCATATGCTGTGCTTGAGGGTGTGATATTGTTATCTTACAGAATTACATGCTTGTGATTTTGTAAGAAAAGGCAGGGGTATTACTTTTGCTGGACTCTGTATTTTATCTGACCAGTGACTTTGAAAGAAGGAAAATACAGACTTTTCATAAATTACTAAAAATGCCTAATTTTGAGGCCAAAAGCTGTTTTTCAAAGCTCAGTAAGAAAGTAATTATTAACCTAATCTCCTGCCCACTTTTCTTTCTGTTGGGCCAAGGGTTAAAGAATTGTACTAATCATTGTCTTTAGCCTAAATAGCATAACCTAGAAAAAGACATGAATGGACTTTATGTCAGGTGGTCCTGAGTGCCTTCAGTTTAGTAATGTTGCTATCTCTTCCTCTACACCAAGGGAGTCAAACTCATTTTCACCAGGGCCACATCAGCCTTGAAGTTGCCCTCAAAGGGCCAAATGTAATTTTAGGACTGTATAAATTAGCTACTCCTCAACTCCTTTAACTCCTGACAGCCTTTTGAAGGCAACCACAAGACTGATGTGGCCCCCATCAGCCCCCCCCACCCCCCACCCTTCGAGTTTGACACCCTTTCTCTAAAGTTTTGGTTGCTCAGTTGCTAATTTGAATGTGAGAGCAGTCTTATTCCTAAGATTTATCTTTACAATTAGGTAAAATGGCAAGGCCAAAATCAGGACAATAATCTCAGAGAAAAGTCATGTATTTATAGTTCTCTAGCCCTTTAAAAGGCATATTACATTTAAACTTCCAGTTCTAGAGTTGTGAGAGAATAATAGGGAGATTTTAGAATTGTGGCCAATAACTCTGTACTAAATATTTTGCTCAGAATCCCCTTACTTAAATATCACTTCAGTGCAACTTGATAAGTGTTTATAGTATGTCAAGCACTGTGTTTAGAACTGGGAATACAAACGAAATAAACTCTGGTCTTGCTTGTGTTGTACTTACAGTCTGCTTCCTGGGGAAGATTGACAAATGGACTCTATCTGTAGCACGTTAAGTGCCATGAGTGTGTGTGGGGGTCAGGGTGGGAGGAGAGGAGTGCAGAGTGCTATGGGAGCATACTCAGTGGCCCAGGAACCCAGGCTTGGAGGGCTAGACAACACTTCTGGCAGGAAAGAGCTTACAAGAACTATGAAATAGTCAAGAAAAGGCAAAAGGCTGGGGCAGTGTTGCCATCAGAACACTGAGTGCAAACCTTAAACTTTTTTTTTGATATTGATTCTAGAGAGGGAGGAAGGAAGAGAATCAGAAATGTTGCCTGGCTGGTGTAGCTCAGTGGATTGAGTGCGGGCCTGCGAACCAGAGGATCGCGGTTCGATTCCCGTCAGGGCACGTGCCTGGGTTGCAGGCTGGTTCCTTGCAGGCCAACTACCAGCAGGGGATGCACGAAAGGCAACCATACATTGATGTTTCTCTCTCTCTCCTTCCCCTCTAAATATAAATAAATAAATTAAATCTTAAAAAAAAAAAAAAAGAAATGTGAGAGAGAATCATCGACTGGTTACCTCTCACATGCTGGACCAGGACCAAACCTGCAGACGCAGGCATGTGCCCTGATCCAGAATCACACCCTGCAACCTTTTGGTTTGCGCAGGACTGTGCGGGATGATGTCCAGCCGACTGAGCCATATGGGCCATGGCCAAACCTTACACTTTTTAATGGAAAGATCAGATTGATCTGAAGCATTCAGTTATTTGAAATGGAATGAAGTGAAGCAAATTTCTTTGTGACAAATTTTGCAACTTCTTCCATGGAAAAGTGTAAAATGAAAGCTTTTTCTTGATTGGGGAAAAACAACATAATAAGCTGTACTCTGTTTACATTCTGTTGCATACCAGAACTGTGTGATCAAAGCAGTTTAATGCTGTTATAAGCACAGCTGTCTTTGGGTAAGGGGAAAGGGTAAACCAGCAAGGCTTACTTTAAAACAGTATTGGAATTAGTGAACCATTTTCCAGTTAACTCCTAATGCATTAGTTTTGGAAAAATAGTTCACTTTGGAAATATTGTATATATTCTTTTATATATATATATATATATATATATATAAAAGATAGCATATGCTTTGTAAAAAGTACTTATTCCTTAAAGCAAGTACTTTTAACATTAAATCCTAAATAATTTTTTTCACATCTCTTGCATTTTGGTCGATCTTTCTTCCAGGAATCCTTGGATAATAGTTCCACCATGTCTTTGAGAGAAGAAGCTCATAAAGCCAGGGGCTAACCTGTCCAATGAGTGTTCAGCAGAGCTTGATGTTCCACCAGTAAATGGCTTAGCCCTGAAGTGACTGTTGAGTTCTGATCTTGCAGTTTGCTTCTTTAAATGGTGGTAGCGTAATTCTTCCAGGGCAGGCCTGAATTCCATTAAAATGGAATTTTAAGAACTTGTTCAAATTATATTGTTCCAGGTCAGTTTCATTCCTGTAAATTCCACTTTATAACCAAGTTGCAGTGAAGCTCTCTTAGGTTAGCTCTGAAGAGGCAGGTTATTATTTTTTAGGTTAAATAATTTATAAGCATCTGTGCTCATCCCAGAACCTCATCACTCCGTATCTGTCTTCTGAGGGACAGACTTTATCTGCAAGACAGACTAGTTATTATATAAGTATACATTTGAAATGTCCTTCAGATTTTTTGTGTGATTTAGGCAAAGTAACATTAGAGCAGATGATCAAGCCTCCAGAAGATGCACACGGTGTCAAGCTGTCTTTGTCTGAGTAATACCACTTTTGAGATGTGCCATCTTTTCACATGGTCTGTTTTCTCCTGGGCAGTGTACTATTGAAAGGCAGTGTAAGTCAGACACAATTACTGGGAAAGTTTTGCCTTTTGACAGCATTGATATAAAAAGTGCTTTTTAAGAAGTGATGCTACTGCTTTTCTGAAATATTGGTCTTCTATTTTAGTGCGTAAATTCACAGAGAAACATGAATGGATAACAACAGAAAATGGTATTGGAACAGTGGGAATCAGCAATTTTGCACAGGTATTGGATTGTCTTGAAATAGTTGAAACAGTCTGCTCTCACCTAAATTGGATTGCCTCTGCCTTTTAAAATTTGTTTATTCTGCCATTAGTTTGGGCTCTTTACAGGCCCTGAGAAAAAGCATCAGTCTTACTCAGAAAAGAAATGTTTGTTTCATACTGGAGCAATTAAGGAAGGAGGCGAAAAAGGAAGAGTAAACACAAGGGCAGAGAGTTGTCAGTGTTTTGGGGATACAGTGATATGCACATGACCAGGGAAACATGAAGAGGGGAAAACCTAGACTGGCACAGATTTGGATAAATTGGATAAACAAAAGGGGAACCTTTTGTTTATCCAATTTCTCTGTTAACTCCCCTATTCCCATTGGTCCCATATTTGAAATACTATGTAAAACAGGGTTGGCAAACTCATTTTCATTGGGGGGGCCACATCAGCCTTGTAGTTGCCTTCAAAGGGCCGAATGTAGAACTCCTTGCCCCTAGTTAAGGGTAGTTACATTTTTAGTCCTGAAATTACATTTGGCCCTTTGAAGGCAACTGTAAGGCTGAACCGTAAAGCTGATGTGGGCCCCCTGTGAAAACAAAACAAGCCAAGCAGCAAAACAGGTCAGTGATTTTCAACTGGATTTCTGTAGGAAGTGGGGCACTAGAGGGAAAGGGGATTTAACTGATGGAAATATGATATTCTTTAGGAATGTTGGAATATCAAGTATTAAGAGTCAGTGACAACTGTATCTTCATTGGCATATCTGTGTACCTACTGAAGCCCAGTATAAGGTGCTTTGTGAGGTATTATATGTGTTGTCCTCACCTCCTGGAGCTTACCTATGAGTGTAATTACGTACATGGAAAATAACAGACAAAACATTACATGATGGGAGGGAATTTTAGGGGAAAAGGGGAAGAGCTTACAGGAACAAGTATAAAAGACAAAAACTGGGGGGCGGGTAAATTCCACTTTATAACCAAGTTGCAGTGAAAATGGGAGGGAGGTCGGGAGGGTTGGGGGGTTGGGCTGGGATGGGAGTAAAAGACAGAAAACTGTACTTGAACAACAATAAAAATAAAAATGAAAAAAAAATAAATAAAAGATAATGTGAGTGGTACAGGGCATGGTAACCCTTACCTGATAGATCATTTCTTATTGGAGTCAAGATCTTCAAGGAGGACAAAGGTGTGAGGACTATGATTTTCGAGTCAGTAAATCATAGGATTTCAGTAAAAGCAGTAGGAAAAAGGCCTAAGTAAAATTGCAGAGGTGAAAAAGCACAAAATGTGTTTGTTTTATAGGAGATGTCTTTTGGGGGATATATGGTTTATAATGGGGGTCACTAATGCTTGTGGGAAATCTAGCTTAATGGCCTGTTTTCTTGCAGGTCCTGAGCTAAGAATAGTTTTGTGTTTTAAGGGTTATAAGAGAAAAAATTGGCCCATCAAGTATAAAATATGTACTACTATCTGAAATGATAAGAGATTTGGTATTTGGCTTATTCCTGTTTACTTAGAGGTTTAATTCGATTTCTTATGGTTTTTGTTTTGTTTTGTTTTTTTAGGAAGCTTTGGGAGATGTTGTTTACTGTAGTCTGCCTGAAGTTGGGACAAAGTTAAACAAACAAGGTGAGTGTTTTTCTCATCTTGGTATTTTATGATTCATGCCATGATTTTCTTTACCTAATAACTTTTATGCACCCAGGATCAATTACAGTGCTTTTTATACTCAAAGGAAAATTTGAAAGTAAATTAATCAATAGGGATTTATACCTTATACAAGCAATATGGACATAGGTGAATACAGGATTGGCTGAGTGGCTCAGTGAAGGTCATCAAGGACAGCAGCTCATTTGGTACTTTTCTGCCTCAGTGTGTCACACACAGATCACAAAATGGCAGCAAAATCTTACAAGCATCACCTTCTCAAATGAGTGTCCAAAAGCAGGAAAAGAAGGACAGGTAGTCTTTTTTTGTTCTCTTATATCTCATTAGCCAGATCTAGTTACATTGGCCACACCTAACTGTAAAGGATAATGGCAAAGAGAATAATGAACATTTGGAGACATTATAATGGAGGGTAAGAAGCAGAGAGAAATGGCTCTTAGCATCATCACTCCCCACTCCACACACTCATATCATTGCAGTGTAATATAGTTGAGGTCTATAAAGTTGATAAAGTAAAATCTACTTTTCTTTGGAGGCAGTAAGAATATGGGCTTTGAAGGGGCAGAACCTGTCTTTTAAGCCTGGTCCACAGCATATCAGCTGTGTGATTTTGGGAAAAATGCTTAATGTAGGTATCATCTGTAAATAAGGATTATAATAATATCACCTACATTGTAGTTGTCAGGATTAAATGAAATTTAGCATAATGTCTGACATAGATTAGTGCTTGATAAATGTTAGCCAGTAGTACCACCTATATTTATTCATGGATTCCTGGACATATAGAAGACAGCCCTACAAAATTTAATTATTTTCTAAGTATCTTTGACAGTATTGGCCATGTCTTCTTCCATTTAAACTTTCCCCAGGTATCTAACTTGAACTTTTCCTGCTTCCTCTCTCTCAATTTCCTGGCTGATCAAATCCCTCTTTATGAAGGTCTTCCTAGAAATCATTTCTGATGTAAAAAAAACATGTGATTAATAAGCACCGTTCTTGTTTTCTTTTTTTAAATTATATTTTATTGATTATCCTGTTACAGCTGTCCTGATTTCTCCCCCTTTACCCCTCCTCCACCTAGCAACCCACAGTCAGTCCCACCGCCATTGTTCATGTCCATGGGTCATTTGTATAAGTTCTTTGCCTACTCCATTTCCTATACTCCACCCTACATCCCCATGGCTATTCTGTAACTACCTATTTGTACTTTTTAAATTTTTTTTTTAAAGATTTTATTTATTTTATCTTTGGAGGGGAGGAGAGAGGGAGAGAAACATCAATGTATGGTTGCCTTTCATGCGTCCCCTGCTGGGAGTTGGCCTGCAGGGAACTGGCCTGCAACCCAGGCATGTGCCCTGACTGGGAATCGAACCGCGATCCTCTGGTTCGCAGGCCTGTGCTCAATCCACTGAGCTATGCCAGCCAGGGCCCTATTTGTACTTCTTAATCCCCTCACCTCTTCACCCATTCTCCCCTTCTCTCCTCCCATCTGGCAACCATGTTCTAACTAACTTCTTTTCTCTTGCTGCTTTTAAGAGTCTGTCTGTCTTTAACCTTTGGCCTTTTAATTATGATGTGTCTTGGAGTGGGCCTCCTTGCAGCCATCATAATTGGGACTCTGCTTCCCTGGACTTTCATGTCTACTTCCTTCACCAAACTAGGGAAGTTTTCTTTCACTATTTTTTCAGATAGATTTCCAGTTTTATGCTCTTTCTTTTTTCCTTCTGGCACCCCTGTGATGCAAATGTTGGACTTCTGGAAGTCCCAGAGGCTGTTTATACCATCCTTTATTCTTTTATTTTTTTCTTCTTGGTATTCTGTGTGGTGGTTTTTTGCTTCCTTGTGTCCCAAGTCATTGATTTGATTGTTGGCTTCATCTCCTCCACTGTCGGTTCCCTGTAAATTGTTATTACTTCAATTAGTGTGTCCTTCATTCCTGACTGGGTCTTTTTATGCTGCTGAGGTCATCACTAAGATCCTCGAGCATCCTTATAACCATTGTTTTGAACTCTGCATCTGGTAGATTGCTAATCTCCACTTTAGCTCTTTTTCTGGAGTTTTTATGTGTTCTTTCATTTGGGCTGTTTGTTTCCTTTTAGGCAGCCTCCCTGTGTTTGTTTCTGTGTTTTGGGTAGAGCTGCTTTGACACCGTGTCTTGGTAGTGTGTCCTAATGTAGTAGGTGCCCTGTAGGGTCCAATGGCACAGCCTCCCCAATCACCCAAGATGGGTACTTAAAGAGCATCCTTCATGTGGGCTCAGTACCTCCTTCTCTTGTAGTTGAGCCTTGGTTGCTGTTGGAAGATCAATGGGAGGGATTTATTCAGGCCTGTCAGCTGCAAGGACTGGCTATGACCACTGACCACCAACCTCCACCCTCTGTGGTAGATCAGCTGTGCAGGGGCAGGGTGGTGGTGCTCCAACATGGTCTTCAGCTGTCCACTGGGTATGTTGGCCCTGGGGTCTCCTGGGTGGTGCAGGCAAAAGTCAGTCCCCACCTGTGTTTTGCCAGGGCACCTTTCCTGAGCTGTAAAGCAACCTGAGATGGCTGCTTCTTATGGTAAACTTGGAGAGATTCCCAGGTGAAGCCAAGCTGTGAATCCACTATGTCTGCTGCTAGGGCTCACTGAAGCCAGCTGTTGCTTGTTTGATAGGATGTAGGTGCCAACACCAGCCATTCTTATGAAAAACAGTTTCTATATGCCCGTAAGTTGGGTGGGGCAGAGCCTCTGTGGATATCAAGATGGGTCAAACAGTGTTAGCCAGGTTGATGGAGTCTCAGATGTGGCACCAGTTTGCTGGCTCTGTGGGGGGAGGGTTTAGAAAAAGGATAATGGTCTCTGCTGGCCTTGATGCCAGACATTGCAGTTTCTCCCTGTACACCACTGGTGCCTTTAAAACTGCTACCTGGTGCTGGTGCTCAGAGGGAGTGAGTCTGAGTAGGTGAGTCTGTGTATGGGTTCTTTAAGAGGAACTGCGTGGGGCACCAGAAATTTCTTCCACTGACTCAATCCCCACTGGTTTTTGCAGCCAGAAGTTGTGGGGACTTAATCTTCCTGGCACTGGAACCCTGGGCTGTGGGGCCTGGTGTGGGGCTGGGACTCCTCGCTCCTGAGATACCCCTCCCAAATTTTTATCCACATGGGTGTGGGACCAGCCCATTCTGTGTCTGCGCCCCTCCTTCCAGTCTGGATATGAGATTTCTTTAATTCCATAGTTGCAAGAGTTCCCATTCAGCTTGATTTCAGTCATTCCTGAATAACGGTTTTATATTTTAGTTGTAATATTTGATGCGGCTGTGCAAAGAGGCTAGCCAGGTCTGCCTATAGTACCAGTCTTGACTGGAAGTCTTATTTTCTTTCCTTGTGTCCTTTTATTTACTGTGTACCCACTGTGCTACTCTCAAGCAGATCAAAAGTTTCTGAACATCTCTCTTTAATAATCTTTAGTAAGACCTTTTTTATTTTTTAAAAGATTTTATTTATTTTTAGAGAGAAGGGGAGGGAGAAAGAGAGGGAAAGTAACTTCAGTATTTGGTTACCTCACACACCCCTTACCGGGGATCTGGCCTGCAACCCAGATACGTGCCCTGACTGGGAATCGAACCTGTGACCCTTTGGTTTGCAGGCTGGCACTCAATCCACTGAAAAACAGCACCCAGGGCTTAAGATGTTCTTTTTAAACAAAAGCTAAAGATAATAATCTCCTTCTAAGAATTCTTTTAGCTATCTCTCAAATAATTTGGTATGTTGTATTCTCATCATTCACTTTAGATCACTTGATATTGTCCTGTAGGTGACTAAAACTGTTAATTTTTCCAGCCTTCAAAAAAAATTCTGTTCTTTGGCCCTGGCCGGTGTGGCTTAGTGGGTTGGAGCATTGTCTGGTAAACAGAAAGGTTGTGGGCGTGATCCCCAGTCAGGGTACATAACTAAGTTGAGGGTTTGATCCCTGGTTAGGGTGCATAGAAGAGGCAACTGACCAATGTTTCTCTCTCTTTTCCTCTTTCTGTAAAATCAATAAGCAATCTTTGGGTAAGAATTTTAAAAAGTTTTTTAGATTGGTTAATTTCAGATGATCTTTCTTCATGTTCACTGACCCTTTCTTCTACTGTATCCAGTTTGATATTAGTGCTATCCAGTGAATGTTTTATTTCAGATATTATACTCCCAGTTCTAAAATGTCCATTTTAAATTTCCATTTATTTTTTTATCTTTATTGTATTTTTCCCCATTACTATTTTGTCCTCTCATAACATCCCGGTATCACCACCACGTTGTTGTCCATGTCCATGAGCCTTTTTCCTTTTTGCTCAATCCCTCTCACCCTCTAACCTCTCCATTCCCAGCTATCATCTTATATTTCCATTTCTTTGCAAAAGTCTTTCAGTATATTTATAATAGCTACCTAAAGGTTTTCTGGTAATTCCATCAGGTGGGTGGGTTATTTGGAGGTCTTTGCTGACTACTTTCTTCTATGGCTTCTTTCTTTCTAGGATTTCAACCCTCATTTTCCAGCCACCTTGGCAGCCCCATACTCTACTCTCTGACCCCTCAAATAAATAAGACTGGTTTTCTATTTGTGTTGTAGTTACACTGTGCTATTTGGATATGGTTGTGTTGTCAGGATATAAGTTGTATAATGAGCGCGCTCAGTTTGAGTCCCTTTTTTCAAGCACTGACTTTCAGTTTGATCACTCTGCAGAGCCTTTTGCATGTGCTTTGTTTGGGGTTTATAACTGTTATCTGAAGGAGGGTTGGTCTGAGGTACTTTACTGTTACTGTATCTTCATTTTTCTGAGCCATAGCAAATTGAAAGAAGGTTGAACTTCACTGAACTGAAGCATGTCTGGTACTGGGATACATCAGCATTTGTTCACTCTATCTAGAAGAGATAGCTCTGCTTTATTGAGGATAGTTATATTCTTCTCATAGGTGATAGCATGACAAAACCTATGATTTTATTTTTAATTAAAGAGGTTTAGAATTTTATCATGATTGTATTAGAAGTCACCACTTTTCCATATTTTGTATTTTTAGGTCATTAACTTGGCATTGAATATTTTCTTTCATTTTCTCAATATAGATGAGTTTGGTGCTTTGGAAAGCGTGAAAGCTGCTAGTGAACTCTATTCTCCTCTAACAGGAGAAGTAACTGAAATTAACGAAGCTCTTGCAGAAAATCCAGGACTTGTAAACAAATCTTGTTATGAAGATGGTAAGTTAAGAATTTTTAAAAGGATTATTGCTGCAGTTAACATTTAATCTAGAGTGTAAAGTAAGATCTACCTGATGGTGACTTTGTCTTTTTGCACTTCTTAGTACTACAGATGTTCTGCCTTTTATTTTTTTAAGATTGATTGACTGATTGATTGATTATTTATTTATTTATTTAATATATATATTTTATTGATTATACCATTATAGTTGTTCTATTCCCCCCTTCATTCCCCTCCACCCGCACACTCCCTCTCCCACCATTCTCCCCCCCCTTAGTCTATAACCACGTGTCTCAAGTTCTTTAGATTCTATATTTCCCCCACTATTCTTGCCCTCCCCCCTATCTATTTTCTACCTACTGTCTATGCTATTTTCTATACCTTCTCCCCCCTTCTCCTCCCACTCCCCTGTTGCTAACCCTCCATGTGTTCTTCATTTCTATGGTTCCACTCCTACTCTAGCTGTCCTCCTGGTTTGCTTTTGTTTTAGGTGTGGTTGTTAATAACTGAGTTTGCTGTCCTTTCACTGTTCATATTTTCCATCTTCTTTTTCTTAGATAAGTCCCTTTAGCATTTCATAAAATAAGGGCTTGGTGATGATGAACTCCTTGAACTTCACCTTATCTGAGAAGCACTTTATCTGTCCTTCCATTCTAAATGAAAGTTTTGCTGGATAAAGCAATCTTGGCTGTAGGTCTTTGGATTTCATGACTTGGAATACTTCTTTCCAGCCCTTTCTTGCCTGTAAGGTCTCTTTTGAGAAATCTGCTGACAGTCTGATGGGAACTCCTTTGTAGGTGACTGTCCCCTTATCTCTTGCTGCTTCTAGGATTCTCTCCTTCATTTTCATCTTGGCNCCGCCCGAGATAAGTCCCTCTTATCTGCGCAAATGGGCCTCATGATTCGTCCCACTGCTCACGAAAACAATGGCAGGCACCCTTTGCTTCCTCCCGCCCGAGATAAGTCCCTCTTATCTGCGCAAATGGGCCTCATGATTCGTCCCACTGCTCACGAATGTGCGACCGTGGTCAGCCGCTGCTGGGATCATTGCTGGGGGCTGCACGGTCCGTCTCACTTTTCACTCCCGCCATCTCAAGCCCTCACTGGATGCTTGGGCACCTGGCCTCGGGGGATCTTTCCTGCCCAACCGCTGCTGGCTCCGCCCCTCTTACCCGTCTGGTAGAACGGTTCGTTGTTGTTGGACTTTCGGTTCGTTGTTGTTGGACTTTCGTATAGTTCAATTTTCTGTTCTTTGGCTGTGTCTTTGTTCTCCAAACCTTTGTTGTATTCAAACTTGGTTGTGGGAGAAGGCACAGTGTTTCCACCTACGCTTCCATCTTGGCGGAAGTCCTTTCTCTCCTGATTTCTTTTTAGAGAGAAGGGGAGAACCATCAATGTGTGAGAGATACATTGATTGGTTGCCTCTCACACGCCCCCAACTTGAGAACTGGCCTGCCACCCAGGCATGTGCCCTGAGTGGGAATCTAACCAGTGACCTTTCAATTTACCGGGAGGAGCTCAATCCACTGAGCCACATCAGCCAGGATGAGCTCTTCTGCTTTTAAAAAGAAAAACACAGACTAGCTGAATATCTAAGGTTATGTTTAAAATCTTTGTTGATAAAAGCATTGCCTGTTTTACAGGGTTCTTAGTGTCAAACACTTGTAAAATATTTATCTTTTCAAACATAAAGTGTGTGTATTGTGATTCAGGTGGTAATAGAATAATACATATTTCATTAATTTTCAGTTTTCTCACTTAATCATCTTTCCAGTAACCCATTGAGGTAGGCTACTAATAATTCTCTCCATTTTGTAAGTGCAATGAGGCCCCAAAGGATTTATCTGTTATGGTCACACATCCAATAAATAGCAAAATTAGGAGTAGGTTGTAGTTCTGTTGTCTGTCGTCTATCCCTTCTAACTCTTTACTTTCTAATGTCCATCACATCAGTAGTTAAGTGTTGGTGTTCTTCTTGTTAATGAAAGATATACCTGATCTTAGACACTGGGATCCCTATGTAGTCTTCAGTGTCATCTGTTGATACTTACTACAGCCTAAGAGTTGTTAATCGATTATAGTGGAATGTATCTAGTTGTAATGTTTTTAATTGTGATATGCAAGGATATTAATTCTAAGGCTAAAATGTGAAGCTCTTTTAAAAGTAAAAAGTTATATACTGGTAGGTAAAGAATACCACATCAGTTTTGAGGCAGTAGAAAATTTATTTTAAAGCAAGTATTGGCAAGGATGTGGAGAAAAGGGAATCCTGGTACACCATTGGTAGGAAGGCAGATTTGGTATAGCCACCATGCAAAACATGGAGGTGAACTACCTTATGACCCAGCAATTCTACTTCTGGGTATATATCACTAATTCAGAAGAATATTTGCACCCTACATTCATTGTGCATTATTTACAACAGTCAAGATATGGAAGCAACTCAAGTGTGTATCCATAGACAAATGGATAAAATATGGTGGTACATATATACAATGCAATATCACTTAGCCATAAAAATGAATGAACTCTTAATCATTTGTGACAGCATGGATGACCTAGGGGATTTTATGTTAAGTGAAAGGTCATACAGAGACAAGTATATGATTTTACTTACATACAGTATCTAAAGAACAGAATAAATGAACAAAAAATAGAAACCAAGTTATAGATACAGAGAACAGACTGGTGACTTCCAGAGACTGGTGGTGGTTGGAGGGCTGGGTAAGAAGTGAAGAGAATAAGTACTAATTGGTAGTTACAGCATGGTCACAGGTATATAAAGTACAACATAGGTAATGTAGTCAATAATATTGTAATAACTATGTGTGGTGCCAGGTGGGTACTTGACATATTGTGGGGGGGGGTGGTCACTGTGTAATGTGTATGATTGTCCAACCACTATGCTGTACATCTGAGACTAATACAAAATAATATTGAATGTAAACTGTAATTTAAAGTAAAATTTTTAAAGTATTTTACATTTTGAATGAATTTGACTTTTACTCTTTAAAAGGTAATTTGTGATAAAAGGTTTTTTTATTTTCGTTGCAGGTTGGCTGATCAAGATGACATTGAGTAACCCTTCAGAACTAGATGAACTAATGAGTGAAGAAGCATATGAGAAATACATAAAATCTATTGAGGAGTGAAAAATGGAATTCCCCCTTAAATAAAATAGTATGAAACAACTTAATCTAGCATAGTTGTCTTAAATTAGTGGTGAGTAGAAGTTTTAAAATAACAATTTTTATTTATACCATAGAAAACCAAACCACAACAATGCTATTGGAAGAAAATGCCCCTTTCTAATGATCGAAGATAAACACAATTTGCATTGTTTTTATAACACCCTATGATTTTTAAGATAGGCTACAATTATAATATTCAGAACTCCTAAGATCATGTGTGGTGAGATCTAGTTGTCAAAATTATGTGTTTCAAAGATAACATTGTTATCTTAAACCTTATGTAATATTGTAACTTTCTCACATCAGTTTCTGGATTTGGGTCAAAATACTTAATGAGCCTTCCATTGGAAATCACTGGCAGTGGAAATAAGTTTTGTTAGGGTCAGATGATGAATAAAACTATGTTAGTTTAGCAGTATACTAAGTTTGCTGGTGCTATTTTTATACAATGAAGCAGCAGCCTTGTGGGAAAACAAAGTTTAAAAATAAAACATCCAACTTCATTAATCTTGATTTTTTATTTTGCTGTTAATATATAGTGACTCTGCTAATATTTGTGAAAATGCTAATTTTAACTTACGGGAAGTTTTTTACAAATGAAATTAAAGCCATTTCATAGCCATTTAATGAAATGAAAGTCCAAGTAATGTTTCCTTTTACTTATAAATGTGGTATTTCTTAAGCAAAAATATAATAGCTTGGTAATGTTGAGTAATTTTTTAAAAGATTTTATTAATTTATTGTTAAGAGAGGGGAAGGGAGGGAGAGAGACAACGGTGTGTGGTTGCCTCTTGTGTGCCCTTTACTGGGGACTTGGCCCACAACCCAGACAAGTACCCAGATTGGAAATTGAACCTGTGATCATGCCTTTGGTTCATAGGCTGGCCTCAATCCAGTGAGCCACACCAGCCAGGGCTGGTCATCTTTAATCATGAAAAAGAAACCACTGACATTGTTTTTCTATCATGCTAAGTTAGAAAAGGGGAAAAACAAGGAAAGGTGAAAGTTTGATCACACGGATGGCATCCTTAAAGTTACACCACACTCAGGTTTCCACTTAAGTAATGGGAATAGAGGTTAAACTTTATGAGTTCACTCACTTAGGGAATGTGCTTTGTAGTTTTAGTGCTTTGTAGCATTTAAGGGAATGTGGTTTGTGGCATATTTAGAGTGTATGCTGACACTTTGAGGGGAGATATATACAGATTTAAATATATATGCATACAGTAAGAGCAGACAAACACCTCCACCATTTTCCTTGTTACTAGAGGAAAAGGGAAATATTCAGACAACTATCTTCTAATGGTGAATAAGCAGCAAGTATGAGAACCTAGAGGCAAGTACATAAATAATATATAAATCTTTCCTGCTCCTGAGCAGAAACCATTCTTTACAAGACTGTGCCAATGGCCATATCACTGCTGAGCTGTATCTTTGCACCCTTATCAAGAAGGTATCTGAGAGCCCTGGCTGGTGTGGCTCAGTGGATTGAGCATCAGCCTGTGAACCAATGGGTCGCCGGTTTGATTCCCAGGCAGGGCACATGCCTGAGTTGCAGGCCAGGTCCCTGATTGGGGGTATGTGAGGCAATCAGTCAATGTCTCTCTCATACATTAATGTTTCTCTCTCTCACACAGTAATGTTTCTCTCCCTCCCTCCCCAACTCTCTAAAAATAAGTAAATAAAATCTTTTTAAAAAGATCCAAGATATCTGAGATGATGATCTGCTTGTTTGTGTAATTATTATGCAAATTAATTAATTAGACTATCTGCTTTGGAAATAAAGAGGGATTAGTAATAATTATATAGGTTTACTCTTTTGTTTTAAAGGTACTCTCATATATTACCTTTTCTGATGTTCACAATAACCAGAGTTAGACAGGACATACCCAAGGCTACCACCATTTCACAGGTAAGGTGAGAGGATAAGAGGATAACATTACTAGTTAAAAAGCTGGGCAGCCACAGAATCTTCACATTTCCTGGTGCACTCTTCATCAGTTACTTAGCAAATGTTACTAAAAAAAAAAACCACATTTAAATGGGAATTGGAGGGGGAGAGGGATGAGTGGGAAGCAGAAATGGCCTTTCTAAAGTGAGAAGTACACCAGTGATTGAGTCTGAAAGAGATGGGCAGTTTTTTATTCTATCATTCTTTCTCAGAGATAGATTTGCTTGGTCTGTTACACCCACTCCAGGGTTTTTCAAAGAGCAGAACATTATGAATGAACTTGCTCTTTCACAATTTAGAATACAGAGCCAATTCAACCCTCATTTCTATTATACTGCCAAAAAAAAAATAGGTGCTGAATAGGGACTAAACTGACAGTTCAATTTCTTAGAAGCTCATATTCCTTGTGAATAGTTTTGCCCTTAATAGAGTAGCTTAATAAAGGTTCTGGATATGCTTCCAACTTCAAAAAATGGAACAGGTTACTATGGAAGTGTTAAAAGGATTTCTTAATATCAACAAAAAATTTTTTAGCCCTCCAGGTAGTTGACTGTTGACAGTATGTTTAATGAGGACAAACCACTAGAGGGCTCTCTGCATAGGCATACCAGTGTGAAAAGGAGGCTGGTCAACTGAACAAGAATTTTTGGATTTTTCTGAATTGCCCCAGTTTTTTCTGGGGCTGCTAAAATGTATCACCTACCTTCAGTTTAAAGAACCATGCTAACTATAACTGTGCCCTCATTATTGCTCCACAATCTTATTTCAAACCTAATCACATATTCGCCTTCCTCAGAGAAGGCCCTCACTTTATATCAAGATAAAATCTCTCTGCAACAAGGTTTTACTACTGACCATCTACCCTTACTAGTCTTTTTCTGTACACCTCCTGATCCCATCTTTCTGCTTTGGAAACATCCCTTTGCCAACTCTGAGATACTGTACCAGAACTACCAATAATCTTGCTTCAGTCAAACACACTTCTTAATGTTTCTGCTCAAGCTACCAGGGCATTTACCTGCTAGCACTCCAGTAGTGATTACTAGTCCACTTAAAACATTCAAGCCCAGTTAGTATGAAGGAAGTCAGTTGCCAGATTTTCCAACTGCCATATGCACAATACTTATGAGAATGTACTTTCCATCCAGAAGTTTAACACTTAGTAAATCTTAGTTTAGTTAAGACTTTGGTATGCTTCCCAGAAAGAGAAAGTAGCTTTAATGACTGGATAACGAATTCTGCTAGTCACATGATTCCAGATTTTGTTTTCAACAGAACTGAAGGAGGATGGAAGCAAACTGTCAACTGCTAGATCATGAATTTTTTTGTTGATCACTATGTGATTTCTGGTGTGGAGAGTGGTTTAAAAAAAGTTAAGAGACTGCTATTAACAAAACCCCTTTCATTTGCATCTTCATATGAACAAGGTGTCTCAGCTTCCATGTACGAAAAAACTGGAATCAAATTGGGGTTGAATTTTTCTTATTCCAGTAATAGTATTTACCCACAGATAGATGGAATATATTCTTATTGTTCACCAGCTGAGTAGGAATAAAGGTAACCTCAGTCTGGAAAGAAGGTGAACTATTTTGCCTTGCAGTCTTAAGGTAATTTTTAAAATTTCAAGTTAATTTTTATTGCAGAGAGGAATGATAGAGTACTTAATAAAAGTCCCTGACCATAAATATGTTAGAATAAAATTCTGTGGAGGAAGCAGAATAAGAGTACAATGATCATTTTTAAGGAGAAAAGGCAAAAGAAAAACTTCCACGTTTTAGTTTATTCATGTATTTCATTTTTTAAAGATTTTATTTATTTTTAGACAGAGGGGAAGGGAGGGAGAAAGAGGAGGGAAACATCAATATGTAGTTGCCTCTCACACACCCCCTACTGAGGACCTGGCCTGCAACCCAGGCATGTGCCCTGACTGGGAATGGAACCAGCGGCCCTTCTGGTTCCCAGGCCGGCACTCAATCCACTGAGCCACACCAAAAAGGGCTTATTCATGCAGTTTTAAATATATATTGATGAGTATCAAATTGCTATTAAATTTATATTTTCAATACTTTTAAGAGTAATGTTAACATTTTAACGTTAACATTTATATTGCTCTGGATATTATATCCTTGGCTACTATTTAAATTTAGGATTAAAAATTTAAGTTTCAATACAAAAAAAATGCAATAGGGTATGCAGTTTTGTGTACAATTCTTTTTAGTACAATTCCTTCGAGGTTGTGAAAGCCTAATCATCCAAATACGTGTATTTTAGGTAAAGAAATATACCTAAAAAAGTCGTCATGTTTTACAAAAGGACTTTGTTCTAAAAGCATTAGAATAATGTAATATTCTAAGACATTATATGAAATAGTCTTTGCATGGGCTTTAAAGCCTTTCTAATTATGTTCTGTAAAAAGGCAGTAATACCTATCTTTCCAAATGCCCTTGAATTAGTGATACAAAGGCCTTATATTCTAATACTTTTCTACAGCAGAAATACTCATACTTCTAAAACCAGAAAGCAGTAGAGCTTTGGAATGAGACCTGAGTTGGGCCGAGGCTCTACCATCTAATGCCTAGGCAGAGGCTCCCACCCCTGGCTGGGTGCTCAAAAGTTCCTCAGTTCACTTAAGGTCGCAAGGCTACTTTTCTTCATTAAAAATAGAAGAAAACTCCAACGCCCACTTCACAGAGTTAAACAACTGTTAGTTGGTATTGCTAGTAGATTCCAACCAGTCACATAAGCAGGCCCCGAAAAGGTGAAAACCAGTGGACACTACTAAGTTTTGGGCATTAACCCTAGCAGTCGTTCTCACGGGGGGGAGAGGAAATCCGGAGTCAGCTGGCAAAGTTGGGGACATTTTTGGTTGTCTGGTGGATGGAGGCCAAGGATGCTGCTAACCATCCTGCAGCGAGCACTGCGGCCCCACTTCACAAAAATTTGGCGCCAGAACGAGGGTAGCGGGCGAGAAGCCCTGGGTGAACGGAAGCCGGTCCACAGGACAGGACCCTCGCTTTCTAACTCCAGGACCCAGCGGGCATCCAGCCCCTCGTCTACTTCCGTAACGGCCGCTTCAACCCACACGTTACCTCACAACGCTCGCGGCCGGCCGGAGCATCCCCACGCACGGTGGAAGGTCCGCGCCCACACAAAGGCCTAAGGGAGCAAGAGCTCGCTAAGCCAGCCAGCGTCGTTTCCCGCGCTCAGGTTTGTTGCGCAGGGCGGAATACGTCACTTCCGCTGTAAACACCCACGGGCCCGCCCACCACCCGCCTCCAGTGCATCGTAACCCAAGGCAACTGTCGCCCTCGTCCGGCGCCGGCGAGGACTAAATTGCCTTGGCTTTCCACCTGGTAGCCGCAAGTGAGGGTGCGAATCGCGTCGGCCGCTTCTCAGTCCCGGAGCAGGGCCTCACACCACTCCACGGGCGGCAGAGCCGGAGGACCTGCCCAGTACGAAAGAAAGCTGTCCTCCTAAAGCGGGTAGGCAAAAGGGAGAGGTAAGACGGAGACGAGTTGCATTAAAGGCGGGGCCTGGAGAGGGTGGGGCACTGGGAAGGGCCGTTGAAAGGGCGGAGTCCTGTGGGGCAGGAGCCAATCGGTGAAGCGGTGGGGCTTGGTGAGGCAAGTAGGAATGTTTTGCTGGAGGGGTTAGCTCTTGAAGGTAGAGAAGGCATCTTTTGTGCCTAGGTAAGAACTGCTGGAGGAGGGGGAAGAAGTAGATGAGGAAGAAGGAAGGGTCAGGGAAGAAGGGGAGGAGCCTGCAAAGCTGGGAGGAACTGTTAAACTTTAATACTTTAACAGTTTAATATATTAAAGGAAAGGGAAGAGGTAAGTATGAAGTGCCTCAGTGCCTAGGCTCTAGGAAAGACAGGTTGGGGTGTGTGTTTGATGACTTGTATTTTCACGTAGACGGTAAACTGTATGAGAGCTGGGAGGACGGGCATTGCTTTACTGTTTTATTCCCAGTGCTGGGCAGCCAATAGAATGAGTGAATGCATGTAAGTGGAAAAAGTGGAAGAGTTGGAGTGCTTGGAATAGAAATGGTCTGATTGGAGGAGGGACCACATCCTAGGAGTCACTCAATGAACAATCAAAACTGCTGTGCTCTGTGGGCACATGATAAGGATAAGACACAGATAATTAACATGGGGAGATAAGATTTATACTCATGAAAATGTGAACAGTTTGTTCAAGTTGGGTGGCACATGTGCTTAACTTTGAGCCAAAGTTTCAACTCCCTATCAACTTGTGTTCCAAATCTGTGAATTAGATTGAAGTTTTAATGTCATTNTAGGCAAAAGGGAGAGGTAGGACGGAGACGAGTTGCATTAAAGGCGGGGCCTGGAGAGGGTGGGGCAGTGGGAAGGGCCGTTGAAAGGGCGGAGTCCTGTGGGGCAGGAGCCAATCGGTGAAGCGGTGGGGCTTGGTGAGGCCAGTAGGAATGTTTTGCTGGAGGGGTTAGCTCTTGAAGGTAGAGAAGGCATCTTTTGTGCCTAGGTAAGAACTGCTGGAGGAAGGGGAAGAAGTAGATGAGGAAGAAGGAAGGGTCATGGAAGAAGGGGAGGAGCCTGCAAAGCTGGGAGGAACTGTTAAACTTTAATACTTTAACAGTATAATGTATTAAAGGAAAGGGAAGAGATAAGTATGAAGTGCCCCAGTGCCTAGGCTCTAGGAAAGACAGGTTGGGGTGTGTGTTTGATGACTTGTATTTTCACGTAGACGGTAAACTGTATGAGAGCTGGGAAGACGAGCATTGCTTTACTGTTTTATTCCCAGTGCTGGGCAGCCAATAGAATGAGTGAATGCATGTAAGTGGAAAAAGTGGAAGAGTTGGAGTGCTTGGAATAGAAATGGTCTGATTGGAGGAGGGACCACATCCTAGGAGTCATTCAATGAACAATCAAAACTGCTGTGCTCTGTGGGCACATGATAAGGATAAGACACAGATAATTAACATGGGGAGATAAGATTTATACTCTTGAAAATGTGAACAGTTTGCTCAAGTTGGGTGGCACATGTGCTTAACTTTGAGCCAAAGTTTCAACTCCCTATCAACTTGTGTTCCAAATCTGTGAATTAGATTGAAGTTTTAATGTCATTTTACTTTAGAAACGATGTTACTAGTGATCAGCATGCCCGGGCCAGTCTTTAAGACCTATTTAGCCAGTTCACAGGTGTGAGGCTTAACTCTGTATTACAAAACCTCACTTCCATCACGGCTGTTTAGGAACATCCGTTCAGAATTCCAAGTGAGTCTATCAGAAACTCATCTTTTCCTGGCTGAAATTCTTTAAACCTGAAACTTCCAGGAAGATGGGGGTAGGTGTGGGGATATGGTGTAGAGTCAGGGAAGTGGTAAGGCATTTTGAGGTATTACAATCGTTTTTTGACTTAATCATCATGGGCTTTTTGTCTCTCCGGGCCATCATTATTACCCCTACTGTTAATGAATTAGGAATATGTTAACCAGGTGTAGGAATCTAGGGTAAGACATCTGTAGTCTGACTATGTAGATAGGCAATGGCAAATATGTGAAAAATGTGCTTCCAACTTCCTTATTTGTTCCCTGACAGACATCATTAGTCCAATCTTTCCTGTTGTGGCCAAGTCTTAAGATCCTTCTCAACACAACACCCTAGGTAGCCACTACTTGTTTGCAACTAACAATTTGGAACATATTCTTCATCCCTAATGTAAATAATAAATGTAAAAAAAAAAGACAACAATGTAAATGAAAATTTTCTTAACTTTGGGTAATATTCCTTTTTTATTTCAGTGGGATTATCTAAATAGATGGATCAGGAATCCCATAGATGAAATTTAGAAATGTAGACCAGATACTTGTATAAGGTTGTATAATTAGTGAACACCCAAGTACCAGGACATTGTTCTTTATCCTCTCCTCACCAACATTTACATGAGTGATTCAGATGAAATTACAGAAGGCATGTCCATTGAACTAATAGAGTCTTAAATTGAGAATGGGAAGAAATGATTCAGAATTATCTAAGAAGGCTGGGATGATGGTCCAAAACCAAGAGAAGGGCATTTTAGAAGAATTTAACACATTTGGATGTCTACATTTAGCTGAAGAGAAGAAGAAAAGAAAAGAAAAGGAAAACAACAGCATGGGAATGAAATCAAGAAGACAGGAATTATTAACATTTCATGTGAAAGAAATCTGGAAGTTCTAGCTGACCTCAAGGTCAGTGTTAATCAAGAGGTTTCGAACTTTTCGGTGCCTGCTTATGTGACTGGGATATAAGGTTAAAAAATATCAATCTTTATTGAATTAATAGTGTATATTTCAGATCAAAGGAAGTCAGATTTCAAAATAAACACTTCTAGCCAGATCAAATTTGAAGTATCAATCTAATTTTCAGGTACTACATTTTAAAGACATTGAGAAGTGACTGTACATTCTTAAGATGAGGGAATTTGAAATTCTTGTCTGGAGAAATGATAGCTGTCTTCAGATATATTCAGGAGTGTCGTGTGTTGCTTTTGGGAGGAACACCAGGAACTGAGAAGCAAAATTTGCAGGCTTGCTGATGTCTTGATTTGAGTACGTTCCAATCTTTAAGTTGCCATTGGAATGGAAAAAATAGCTTGTAAAATAATGAGCTCTCAGTTATTAAAATTATTTAAGCATGTCTAAGAACAGTGCCTAACCTCGGGTTATGAAGATTTTTCTATGTTTTCTTTTAAAAGTTATGTAGCTTTATGATTTTTATTTAGATCTATGATCCATTTTGAATTTAACATTTTTTTTTTGCATATGCATGGCCACTGGTTGCCACACTGTAGTTGAAAAGACCATCCTTTATTCATTTAATTAATTTTGCATTTTGTCAGAAATCAATTGGCCATAGTTGTGTGGGTATACTTTTGGACTCCCTATTCTGGCCCATTGATCTATGTGTCTTTCCATTCGCTAATGTCATACTGATCGCTTTCCCTATAGCTTTATGGTGATTTTTAAGATTGGGTAGTGTGATTCCTCCACCTTGTACTTAGTTTTAATCATTGTTATAGTCATTATAGTTCCTTTGTATTTCCTAATAAATTTTAAAGTCAGCTGGTCAAGACTGATAAGAAATCCTGTGCTATATTCATATCTTGATATGCAACAGTTATTCCTCCAACTTCTTTAAGATTATCTATTCTTAGACCTTTATATTTTCGTATACATTTTAGAATCCCCAAAATGGAAAAAGTTGTAAGAAAAGAATTATCGTGTTATAAGCACATAGTCTTATCTTCTGAAGCACTAGGACTTCCTGTTCCCAGAGGCCCTGGACTCTTCAAGGACTATAAATGTCCACATTCTAGGTAGCAACATTCTTAGCACATAAAGGCCATCTGCTTTGTATGTCACATCAGATAATACCATACTAGTGTGGTATCAAGATATTACTACTGGTCACCAAAATCTGGCTTCCTTTTCCTTCTGGAGATTTAGGAGGAAGTGTAATCCTCACTTCTCCTTGAAGTTAGGCAGTACCTTGTGACTTGTTCCAGCGACTGACATGGGGACTGAAGTCATATGTTACTTCCAGGCAGAAGCATCTAAGAGTCAGTGTGTAATTCCCCTTGTCGGCTATCACAGTTTGCCATGGTTTTCCATTATGGTGTCTCCATTAGTTCAATTCCAGAGTGAGGATAAAATGTGGAGCAGGGTCTGTAGCATCACTCAATAGACACGTAGTATGTGTTAGAAATAAATTTTTGTTGTTTTTTATCACTGGGGGGAAATTAGGAGTGCGTATTATTGCAGCATTGCCTTGCCCGTCTACACCAATAGTAGGTAGCTCTGGTTCACCGACAGTGACCATGCCAAAGTGAAGTGCACTCTGGTAAGGCTGCCAGGGCAGCCTTTTCCAAAAAGAACCTGGCAGATTGAGCCTTGTCTGGGATATACTCAAAACAAAACAAAACAAAACCCCCCAAATGCAGAGTTTTATGGAGATTTTAAAAATCAATTTCTAACTTCACTTTCATTAAAATGATAAAATAACCACATTATTATCACCTTCTTGACCAAAGAAATTTTAAAAAATACAAAGTCCTTTTCTGTACTAATATGACATCCTTCTGTCTGTCTCTTCTTGTATCTTCTGTCCTTATTCCATCAGCTACTAGCCTTTTGGAAATCTATGTTCTTGGTCAGGTGGTCTCTATTTCACATAGTTTTTTCTTTGGTCAACATTATTTATTTGCAAATAGTAAATATGGTCATCGTTTTTATTTTACATTGATTTCAGCCCCCCCCCCCACCTCATTTCGACTTTTATGTAATACATCCATGAAAATAGCAGCAGAAAAATGTGTCCTTTTCCTGGACTCTGTTGTAGTATCGGTGTGCCTTTGCCCTCGGCCCTCTGTAGCTTAATGGAAGTCTGTATTTCAGGAGGAGGACACTGTAATTCTAAATTACAGATTGGTTTGGGCATTACACCTACATTTTTTAATATAATTAAAAATTTTATTAGTCATATTTTAAAAAGAAAAAACAAGTACAACCAATTTTAATACATTTTACATAATCTACATTATTCAGAATATTAGAATTTCAATATGCAATTAATGAAAGCTACATTGATATTGCCATATGTATAACAAAGAGGCATTTGGTAGTGTCTGTACTTCTCAGTTCATAAACAAACTGTGTGATCACAATACAATGTTAGAGATCCCAAAGGTAAAGTCAATTTTTTCTGAATTTCCAACCCAATATTTTGCAGTTCAATAAATATAATAAGAAGGCCTTTAGTACTTTGACTTAAGAATAAGTGGACAGTTATTTATGGAGTTTCTCTCAATCACCTTCATAAACTCTATTCTCTGATTGTTATACCTTTGTGATATATCTGTTCTTTTTCAGTAAGTCCTTGTTCTTTAATCCAGCTTAAAATTATACAAACTGTTTTATCTATTCTTTGATACATTTACTTCAGTTTGCTTAAGATCAAAATTTGTCCTATGTTCACTTCTACCATTGTTCCATATTTCATTCCTTGAACCACTCTGATAGTGTAGTGGCTTAAAATTTTTCCTATTACAGAAAACTTCCCTCTTACATAAAAGTAGAGAGAAGAGTACAGTTAACCGCTATGTCCTCAAAACCATCTACAACAAACAGAGCTTAAGACCCTTTTATTTCATCTAATGACAACTGCCACATGTCCTACCCCTGCCCCACTGCTTGTGGGATTATTTTGAAGAAAATCAAAATGCTTATTTTTAATTGGTAAAATAAAAGAAACTATGTCACAGATGTTTTTGCTGAGCATTTCCTTTCCATTTCTGTCCTTAAATGCTACCAGAAAAGATATTTTCTGGATCATAGTGAATTTTCATAGGCTCTGTTTCACAGATTCTCATCATCTTCTTGATTTCCTTTCAAATATCTTAAGTTCATTGATCAGTTTTTCTTTGGGTTTATTTTGTTTATCCAAGCATGTACTTTGGGGGCTTGGACCTCAGTGAACATTTTCTTCTTCGGTTTGAGTCACTTAAGTAGCATATGTCACAGAGTTTAAGACCTTGTAGACTACATCTATGTGCCTTCTTGCTTCGTATTCCAAATCCAATTTTCTAGTTACGTCTGCAAATGCATTTTCTTATGGTAGCATTTTCATTCTGATATTTGTGTTTCCTTGGGAAACATTTATAAGGACTTTGATTTATGCTTTATACCAGTGATTCTCGAACAGAATCAGGTTGTAAAGCTTGCTGGGCATCAAGAAGTGGAATAGCATGAGTTCTTGATTTACTTCAAATCTGTAAAGTAGGCATACTTTTACCATCAGAAAATACGAGTATTGTATCAGGGCAGATTTCTACATTCCAACAGAGAAGTAAAATAATACAATTTGTAAGTCACATATCTACTCTTAAGTTGATCTTTGATTGCTTCTTGTTTTTTTTTAATATTTTATTTATTTATCTTTAGAGGGGAAGGGAAGGAAACATCAGTGTATGGTTGCTTCTCATGCATCCCCTGCAGAGAACTGGCCCCTGCCAGAAACTGGCCTGCAACCCAAGCATGTGCCCTGACTGGGAATTGAACCACAATAGTCTTGTTCGCAGGCCCGCGCTCAGTACAATGAGCTACACCAGCCAGGGCCTGATTGCTTCTTATACATTTCTATTTCTCATCTCTTACAAGAGATAGAAGACAAGAAAAGCTAGAAGCAATAAATCTTGAAGTCACATTTATAGTAGGAAAACTGAAAATTAAGACTATGCTTTCCACTAACTGATTTTTTTTTCTCATTAGGAAAAGACCACCAATATTCTATTTTAGTTGTGGAGCGTCTTGATCAGTCTGGTGTGAAGAATACCAGGGTCCTGGAGGAGCACCCAGCAATCCGGTGTGTAGGAATCTGACCATTTGACTAAGAATACTGTGCTTACTGACTCAGAGGTGATTCTTAGTTTTCAGTCATAAGGAGTCAATATAGTTCCCAAGATACCCCATTAAATGAGTAAAGTACTTATAAAATGTAGTATTTATAACCAATATGTAAAGCTCTTATAACAATGTTTGGCAAATAGCAGGAGCTATGTAACAGTAAGTTTTGTTATTAAGTTATTATTGTAACCTTGGCTTCTTTTGGCACTTTGTAATGTAAAGTGACTGGAACCTCTTCTGGTGCCCTCACTGGGTCCAATTCTACTGACTCCAAAATAGGGCTAACCCAATATTGTGTCCTTGGCCTCTGCTGTTGCTCTCTCTAGATATACAGAGATTTAAAGTCGTCCACTAAGTTTTCACATATTCTCATGGCATATAAGAAATAGTTGAAGGCACTGGAGATGGCTAGTTTAAAAGAGAGAAGAGTATATGGAACTTTTTCATGGGGCTGTTGGGAGGCTGAGGCAGTGGGTCATCTCTGGGTCGATGATTCTTCAGCCTTTTGTAGTGACAGACTGCGTTGTGACTCTGATGTAGGCTCTTCCCTGAAAAACCATTGACCATCTTCAGGGGCATCATAGACTTTCTTAAGCCCAGTCAAGTATAGGAAGGCTTCTCATCACACAGCCTTGCTCTGGAGGGCAAAGTGAGGCTTGGGGAGTGGGGGGTGTTAATGGGGCAGAAAAAGCAGTCTTGGTTCAATATAAGGAAGAACTTTCTAACAGAGCAGTAGTTCTCCAGATCTGCTGGATTTTAGAATCATGTTGGGTGATTTTAAAAATGCTTATGGTGGGGGTGTGCCCCTACCAATTATAATCAGACTTTCTGTGGGTGGGGTCTGGGCATTTTTATTTTTTTATAAAGCTCCTCAGATGATTCCAAAGTGCAGCCAAGTTGAGAACCAGGCAATTAGAGCATTAAATTACTTTGCCATTTGAGCAGCCTCTCTAAGTTGTCTTGTCAATGGGGATACTTTAAGCAAAAAACCTTTTCTTTTTGATTCAAACATTCTAGAGCTACTTAACCTTTCCTGAACATTACTTATTTCTCAAGTTTAAGGTTATCTATTATTTTATTTTTTTTAAGATTTTATTTATTTATTTTTAGAGAGAGGGGAAGTGAAGGAGAAAGAAAGGGAGAGAAACATTGGCCCGCAACCCAGGCATGTGCCCTGACTGGGAACTGAACCCATGACCCTTTGGTTCACAGGCTGATGCTCAATCCACTGAGCCACACCAGCCAGGGCTAAGGTTATCTATTATTTAGTAAGTGGCTTCACTTTTGATTCTCTCCTTTCCCCGTTTCAAACTGTATGCTTGTTAGGTCTGTGGAGTTCTAAGTATAAATGTGTTTGTAACTCAGAAGAGAACAAGGTCAGAGTGTATTTATAGGAGCTTTTTTGGCCTGGAGAGTGACTTTTCACACGCAGACTGAGAAAGGTCATTCATCTAAGCCTCACACAGCCAATAAATAGGATTGGAGAGCCCTGGCTGTTTGACACTTGAGGTTGTGCTCATGATCAGGATTATAGATTTCCTAATTTTTTGGCTGGATTATAAATGCCAAGTTCCATTTTTTGACTTGGAAAAGCATCAATTAAGGATAGATATAAAACTTCCTATCATCGTCACCATTACCATCATGACTACTGTCACCATCCCCTACTGTGTTAGTTTCCTAGGGCTACAAAGGACCACAGACTGGGTGGCTTAAACAACAGAAATCTATTATCTCACAGTTCCAGAGGTTTGATGTCCAAGATTGAGGTGTCAGCAGGGTTGATTCCTTCTGAAGATGGTGAGGGAAGGGTCTGTTCCAGGCTTCTTGCCTTTGCTTGTATATGGGCATCTTTTTCCTGTTTCTCTTCACATCATCTTCCCTCTGTGCATGTTTGTGTCCAAATTTCCCCTTTTAATAAGCACACCAGTCATATACGGTGGATTGGGGTGAACCGATTGACTGAGCATAGACCACATGGTCTACCAGTTTCCTCAGAAGGCTAAGGACCCCCAAGCTGCTATCCAGAGTTGGGAAAGGAAAGAAGAAGCTGGGGTGCCTAAATCACACACGTCCACTGCAGTTCTTTTGTTATTAGCACAGTATGTTTCGGTCATTTTTGGAGTGGAGGGTAGGGATGCTTCAACCTACATTGCTTACTGCAATCTATACTCCATTATGGGGATAGAGCCTGAATTAACATCTTCCTCTCCTCTTTTCATCACTTCCAACTTTGGTCTTTAGTCATATCCATTAATTTAGTCTTTAATTAAAATTAGGCTTATCTTTTATAATGCCAATAAAAGAAAGGGCAATGGATGGTTTTGTAATATTTTTTCTGAGTCAGTACCTGAATGTGTTAAAGATATTTCACCCAAGTTATTCTTTTTTTTTTTAAGTCAGTATTAAAAAACTGAGTTCCATCCACATTTCAAACTACAGGAGGAAGATGTTAAAAACTTTAAACAACCATCAGAGTAATAACAATAATGGATCTCTGTCAGAAAAATGAGACTGAGATAGAAAATAGTGAAAATAGTAAAATTCAAAGCATAGAAGAAACTGAATTAACCTACACTTGTCCAGATGGAAGAAGGGAACGGAATCATGTGTGTTGTCTTCTCAATATCAGTGCCATTACACTTGAACAGGATGAAAAAGCCCGCAAGTTTGTCATTGGAAATGGATGGGAAGAAGCAGTGAGTATCTTCCTGAGCTTCTTTCCTTGTATCAAAACATCAGTGTTTTGATATAAGCCTTTTTACTTTTTTCAATAATAGTCACTATTACCAAAAATGTGTAAACAATGAAATATAGAAACCTACACCCTGGCTGGTGTAGCTCAGTGGATTGAGCACGGGCTTGTGAAGCAAAGGGTCACCAGTTTGATTCCCAGTCAGGGCACATGCCTGGGTTGCAGACCAGGTCCCCAGTAGGGGACACATGAGAGGCAACCACACACTGATGTTTCTCTCCCAGTCTTTCTCCTTCTTGTCCTCTCTCCAAAAATAAATTTTAAAAAAAAACTTAAAAAAAAGAAATATAGAAACCTTTGGAACACAAGTAAAATACATATTTTTAAATATTTTATTTATTTATCTTTAGAGGGGAAGAAGAGAGGGAGAGAAACGTCAATGTATGGTTGCCTTTTATGCGTCCCCTGCTGGGAGTTGGCCTGCAGGGAACTGACCTGCAACCCAGGCATGTGCCCTGACTGGGAATTGAACGGTGAGCAAGTAAAATATTAATGATGAGGATAGCAGTATCTCATAGTGAGTATTTATGGCCACTTGGTATCAGCAAGCACAGTACTAAATGCCTCTTCTGTAGCACTTCATTCAACCTCACAACAGTCCTCACAACAGTCAGGTGTTATGAACAGCCACACTTTTTGGACAAGGATACTGAGGTACCGAGAGGGGAAAATAATGCAGTGAAGATCTCCCTGCCAAGGGCCACGGTCTTCTGGACTCCAGAACCTTCGCTCTTTAACTGCTGTACTGAACTGCCCAAGGAACCTGAGATTTCTGTCCTGTAGTTCTATTCAGAATTCTGTTTAATCTTAAATTGTCCTTAGAATCAAGAATGGAATTCTAAATTTAGAACTATAAGGAAATTTAATCCAGTCTAAAGTTTCTCAGGTGACACTTGGCAATGTCACAATAGGGGGTGAGGGGGAGGAGGTGCTACTGTCATCCAGTGGGTCGAGACCAGCAATGCTCCTCCACATCGTACAATGTCCAGTGTGGGGGCGACTTCTCTCTTGAGTCCCCCCCGAGTGCCACAGATGAAAGTGAATAATGGCCGAGACATGCTGAGATCTATTTAGGGAGGAGGAGTGGGCTGTGGCCAGCTTCTCAGGGGAGACAAAGGCTAGCAGTGGCCAGTTTCTCTGAGGAGAAAAAGGCTTCGAACCCCCTGCTCCTTAGCCTTTTATTGGGTTGTAATACACAGGAATACAGGGCGGCAAGGATCAAACAATAGATAAGCCCTCTGAAGGCTTCAGAGTCTGAGTCAGTGTCTGTCAGGAAAGGGGGTTGGCAGAAACTTTGGGAGACATACTCATTTCCTCTCGGACCCTTATCAGATGAATGAAAGCACTCTTAGCAGAGCAGATTTCACAGGTTTATCAGTAAGTCTTTGTGATGCCAGATTTTCCGAGGACACACTCTAGCAAGGCAAGGAGCTGCACCTCTCCCCAACAGGTATTCAGGCTTAAGGGGATTAGAGCCAGGAAGCACTTCTCCCAGAGAACATGGGGACTCGGGCTTTGTTAAAGCTGGGGTGAGGGGGTGGGTGGTGGTGGTGGTGTGAGAGTCCATTGCTCTTTGTTGCAGCCCCCCAAGTCCTTCCATGAAGGCCTCCCAAGTGATCGAGTCTGGCTTAGGTTGCCCACCCCCCCCACCCCACTGTGAGGGGTCTGGTCTTACCTGTCACTGACTTCCGACCAAGCTTTGGGGGCAGGGAGAGGAACTGAGGCAGCGTTTGCTACCAGAGACAGGCTTTGTCTCCTGTGGCTGGCATTCCAAAGGTCCCCCCTTGCCCTTAGCCACAAGGGGTACAGATACAATTCCTAAAACCAGGCAGAGTGGTCTACAACAGTCCAGGATAGTGCCCATCACTAGGAATACTCCCACCCTATCAGAGTTTAGGCTCCTGTAACAGAATACCATACACAGGGTGGCTTAAGCAACAGACAGGTATTTCTCACAGTTCTAGAGGCTAGAAGTACAAGATCAGGGTGCCAGCACCAGCATGGTTGGCTTCTTGGTGAGGGCCCTCTTCCTGATTGTGCCCTCACATGGCCTTCTTTGCCGTGTACAAGCAGAGAGACAGAGAGATTGAGATTGAGATCCCATGACGCCTCCTTTTCTTATAAGGACACTGATCCCATCATGAAGGCCCTGCCCTCTTGACCTCCTCTAACCCCCAACTACCTCAAATGCCCCACCTCCAGATACCACATCACACTGGGGATTAGGGCTTCAGCCTAGGAATTTCAGAGGGACACAAACACAGTCCATAATAAGTCCCAAATATTGGTAGTGCCACGGTTGAGAAACCTCAGTCTACTTGGTTTATTTTATAAATGTGGAAACCGAGGCCATGACAAGGCCCAGTGGTTTGCCCAGTGGTTCATCCAGGTCCACTTGACAGTTGAAGGAGTCGTGTCTTCCAGAGCCCTTCTCTAGTACTCTCTCCCCTGTGTCACCCCACTGCCACCTTAACCATTTGTGACCTTCCAAACACATGCCCCCTTTTCCGATAAGTCAAGGCTATAGGCTGTCCTATTTGAGATTTTAAAACTTCCTAAATTGAGAAGGTTCCGTTTACTATCAAAAGTAACTACTTTGAAATGCACATCTAAGGGCTGTTGGCACAGACCCACCTTTGCTTATCTTCTCTCCCTCTAGCCCTTCCATGTAGCGGTCTCCCTGGGTGTGGTAAACCAAGCCTGGAAGTGCAGCAAAGCCTGGTACAGGAGACAAGGACAAATAGTTTTTTGTTTTGTTTGTTTTTTTAAATTTATTTATTTATTTATCTTAAGAGGGGAAGGGAAGGAGAGAGGGAGAGAAATATCAATGTGTGGTTGCCTCTCGTGCGTCCCTTGCTGGGAACTGGCCTGCAACCCACGCATGTGTCCTGACTGGGAATTGAACCACAATCCTCTGGTTCGCAGGCCCACACTCAATCCACTGAGCTACACCAGCCAGGGCGTACAAATACTTTTGAATGTATTTTTATTTAATAGTTCCAAATTTATTTTAATGTACATCTGAAGAACATAGCACGTCAAGATGGCCATTTACAGATACAATTGCTTAATATTTTACAAATCCTGTTGCTAGTATTTCAGATTTTAAAATACTATTGCTTAATATGAGGCTGAAATAGGTATTTAAAATATCAGTTCGAATAGGATGGCCAGAATGGGGATGTGGCCACCATTGGGGTGGCTAGAATGTGGGCAGCTCAGCTGAGATTAACACACTGCTTTATTTGCAGGTTCAAGGCTGGGGAAGGGTTTCTCCAACTGCCTGCCTCTGGCCCAGGAAGAAGCTTAAAAAGTCGAAGGTGGGAGAAAGTGCCAGCAGCTGCTTACTCTGTGTCAGTCTCTCGCAAGGGATCCCTGAGACCAAGCCTCAGTTGGAGGCCGAGGCTACGAAGTTGGAGTCTGGGACTCTGGCTGAGGCAGACCCAGAGAGGGATCAAGGCCCCTCCCAGACCCAGAGCCAGGAGCTCAAAGAGCCCACCACTGCCTCCAGGGAGAGTGGCAAGATGTGTTTTCCCTCCTGCCATCAGGGAGAGAAAAAAAATCTGCAAATAAAAGAGTTTATTTGGTGCATGGAAAAGTGGGCCACACCAGAGACTGTTAAGGCCAAGGGCCCCAGCGGAGGCGCCGACCAGGGTCGTTCTATCTCAGACTCATGGACTTCCAAGGCCCTTTTAATTCTGCCTCCTCTGAAGGCTTCAGCCCCAACTGGCTTGGGTGTTCTGGGTAAGAAGAGTAAGAACTTTCTCTTGCAACCAGAAGAGAAGGTGCTGCGTGTGGAAAAGGATGAGTGTGTGGCTTGTGCATGTGAATTGAAAACAGTTGGCAGGAATAATGGAAAGAGACCCATTGAGCTGGCCAAGCACCTTAAGGTCAACTGCAGGCAGCCTTTTCCTCCCTCAGTGGTCAGGACATCCCTAGTGGCCAGCCTGGAGAGGGGCTGCCTGCACTGGTCCATCCTGCCTGAGAAAAACCTGCTATGCCCTTCCCATTGCAACCATGTTCGCTATCTCACCACCATGCAGCTTTTGCAGAGACAGGGAGTGCAAAGCTACAAAGCCAGATTCAAAGCTAGGGAGCCGAGACCTCCCATGAACACTCAAAAGTGCGTTCCCAAGGAGGCCAAGCAGGAAGACAGGCACCAAACATTGGAGACCAATGAGTTCCCAAGACCTCTCTTGCCGTCTCTCACAGTGAGCAGAGTTGTTACTCCTGTATCCACTCACAGATTCCTCTGAATTGCCACAATATCATTCCCTGGGCATAAGCACCTTTGAAACCCATTCATCCTCTCTTTCTCTTCTGCCCCTACTCCATTCTCTTTTCCTCCTTTCCCTCCTTTCCCCTCCCCTTCTCTTTTCTCATCCCTTTTCCCCCTTCTTTCCTCCCTGTCTTTGTCCTTTTTTGAAGTAGAACCAGAGGAAATAAACTCATTGTATGGGTTTTGCTTTATTCTCAAAACACCCATACTTATGTGTTACCTGCTTCAGTTGCTCAGTCATTTGCAAAATGCAAACCGGTAATGCCATGTCTCAGCCTCTGCCCGCCTTACAGCTCCTCTCCCACTGGAAGCCGAGTGGACGGTGGGGAGTCAGAAAAGGGCCTCTCTCCGTGATGCCCCTGTGCACCCTTGATTTGAGCCCACTGTAAAGGGCTCTTTCTGCCCTACCCCAGTGCCTTAAGCTAAATGTACTGGGCTTGTTTGGATGAAGTTATTTCCTGATAAACCAGGCAGATGTCTGTCTGTCGCTTCATTTTCTCTTGCAACAAAGATCTGAAATGTTGCTTTAGTAGAAAACTCCAGTCTGTGTCTAAATGGATATCTTTGCATTCCAGATGACATATCCTTATATTATATCCATGGGTACACCATATCCATTGTGCTATGTGTCCAAAGTGACATAGATTCATGGGTTTCCCATACTTATTGTATCCTATGTATCCAGAGGGACATGTCCTTATATTGTAGCCTCATGCTATCTCTGTGTCTGAGAAGTTTTAGCCACAGTTCCACAAAATCCATCTTGGAAAGGAGCTTAAGAATAGTTATTTGAAAAAAGATCACAAAAAAAATTGTGATTTTTGTCACCCCATATACTTCCTCTACCCTTACTTTGCATCTAATATTTTGGAACTCAACAATCCCAGATAGACACTTAGAATGTGGTGGTTACTTTCTCCCTTCTCCCCCTTCATTTTACTCCAATGCATGTTTCCTGGAGTTGTATATAAATTAAACATTGTTTGTAAATGAGTTATATTTTAAATGTCAAATGAGCAGAGAAAGCTCTGAAAAAAAAGCTTTGCAATATGAATAACTATCTAACTGCTCTGTAATTACTGTTTGAATTTGCTTAAGGTAGGTTGTACTTGAACTCTGGACTTTCCATCCCATAAATGATAACTGTTTATAAACATCTGCTCTCCGTAGTTGCTCTGTAATTGAGGTTGTTTGTTTTGTTGGTTTGTTTTTCTGAAACACTGGGAATGCAGGGATGATGATAGTACAGCAGTCATTAAAAGGTGTGTTTTGCCTGCTTTGATTGGACACCCCTTTACAGTCTATAGAAGCAGTTTTTAGGTTCTTGTCATCCCTTCTTCCCTGAATGAACTATCAGGTTTCTGTCTCCAGGAAAAGGCCCTAATTTCCCACGGTTTCTGGATGGTGGGGATGTTGGACCTGGTATGTTTGAGGATACTCCAGCAATGGCAGTCTGCCCTCCTAAGTCTGGGTTTTCAAGCCCCCTCTTACAAGCAGCAGTATAATAAGCCAAATATGTAAAACAATCACAAGTATTTGATTGGGAGGGAAGAATATGGACCAGCATGAGTGAGGGTTGGAGCCCCACCTAGTCAGCCCAGAAGTGCTTTTGAGATCTTTAGGCAGTTTGAAAACATTGATGTAAGTTACGACCAAATATTTTTCTCTTACAAAAAACACTTTTGTTGAGATGTGGTTGTAAATTTTATCAATTTGGGGGTAAACATGTAGCAATAATGTAGAATTAAGAGGAAGGTCAGTCTGAACAAAAAAATGGCCCAATTTCCTAAAGATTCATGGTATCATTTTTTTTTTGAGCAAATAACTTGGCCAACAAAATATTTAGTAGAATATTCCTCTGTGAATACATAACAATGTTCTGTTGGTATCTCTTTGTTAGGTAATTATCCAAGTACCTGATGAAGTCCCTTTGGGATCCTGTTTGCATTAGCCCACGTTTAGTTTCTCTGTGGACAGAGTTACTTTAAGCCTTGTCCCAATTTCCATTTAGATTAAATTGGGTGCTCAAACCGGTCTTTGATGTCCAAGTCTAGTTAAAGGCTAAATGTTTGCTGGAATGCAGTTTTTAGGTTCTTGAGTCTAGGGACCTAGGGACCTAGGTCACTAAGGAAAGTTGCAGGTAAATCTTGCTGTTTCAAAGCATCAAACATGTTCTGACGCAGGTGAGCACAGCCTGCTTCCTCCCTCAAGGTGTCGATTGATTAGGTTTGGTTCCTCTAGTCCTTTCCAGACCAGGCATGGAGAGCTCTGTGTTTCATCCTTCATTCCATCATTTTTGGATGTCACCTTGAAAACTTAAAATCACACGTGAAATTGTGGGAGCATCTGACACAGGGCCAGAGGTCACCTACTGGGTGAGGCTGGGTGAAGCCTGGGGATGCTGCTGAGGGTCTAGGTGAGGGACGGGAGAAGCCAGAGGGGCAGGAGACCTTGGACAGACAGAATGTCAACCTGAGAGTTGTGGGGATGGCATGTTTGAAGGGCAAGGGGGAGACTTTGAATCTGTTCTGATTCTAGATCTGGCTGTATACATTTGGGAAAATACGTAAGACTTTGGCTACTCAGGGAGACTTTCCCTAATTTTCAGTTTTATTCTTTTTAATTCTGGACTTTGCCTCTATTTTGAAATCTACCTGTACTTCAAAGATCATGCTATAAAGTAATTTGAACCCAGAATCAAATTTGTTTTCAGTCTCCCTCTCTAAGTATAGGGGCCTCAGGACCCAGAGAGACCACAGAAGCCGCAGCCGGCCAAGCAGGTCAAACTGCACTGCTGGAAGCCTCACATCTGGGGCTTTTGGGGTGTCTGGACTTGCGTCCACTTGGTGCTGTGGTTTGGGGGCTCCTGAGGAGTGAGGTAGAGAGGAAAGAAATAGAGGGGTTCCTGGGGCTGTGAGAGAGGGCAGACCAGAGCGATTGCTGGCACCACGGAGAACACTTTCCTGCTGTTGCTCTGCTCCGCTGACAGGACCCATGAGAGACTCAGTGTGAGGCACTTGCTGCCAGGGATAAACTCTGCCTTGAGTTCCACTAGCCAGTCACACGATACAATAATTCCACTGGTTTTCAGTTGGTCTTTCTAGGAGTTCGAACCTCCTTTGGGGCATTCTTTTTATCCCGAGCATGTGCGTGCGCATCAGGGATCAGTTTCTTCTGTAACCCGAGGAGAATCCAATCAACAGCGAGGTTGAGTTTAGTCAGGCCAGCCTAGAGGTGTGGAGCCTGGCATCTGGGGCCTCCCGCGTCCCCCAGTAGGGGCGCAGTTGGAGCACCGGGTGGAAAACACCACACAAGGCAGGCAGGAGAGCTGGAGAACGTCATTCCTTCCTGTAAGATGGGAACAGCTTCAGACACAGGATGTGGTGAGAATGATGAGGTAATACATGTAAAATGCCAGCAGAAATTTATGGTTTCCCTGAATGTATTGATCGGATCAAATATAAATACCTAGATCATTTATTTCCTCTTAATGAGCAAACTGACTTCAAAATTGTGTAGAAATCCTATGGCTATGAAGAGTTCTTATTTGGAGCTTGATGGGTCTTCACATTTTTCTTTTAGATTTTACTTTATTTTTTTTATTTTTAGAGAGAAGAAGGGAGGGAGAGAGGGAGAGAAACCATCGACTGGTTGCCTCTCGCACGCCCCCAACTGGGGTCCTGGCCTGGGACCCAGGAATGTGCCCTGATCAGGTATCAAGACTGGGACTTTTGGGTTTGCAGGCTGGCGTTCAGTCCATTGAGCTACACAGCCAGGGCGGGTCTTCATTCTTTAATAGTCCTCCAAACTCGGCTTTGTAACTGTCGACTAAGGCTCTTTGCTTGGGACCCTCTTAACCAATCTATGGACCATCTTCATTCCCTGGTCCTTTTCCTCATTTGGTTTTGCCTGAATTTTCATTGCACCAGTCTAAACACCACTCTGTCAAGTAATACCATGTTTCTTGTGGTGATTTTTGTGTCATCTGCTGAGGTATTACAGAAAAAAACTTACTTTTCAAGTTCAATCTTCAAGATCAAAGCTGTTGTATATCTTCTTGTCTTAGGATAATTCCAGTGTCCAGACAAGAAGTAAAAATAAACCCATGTTCCTTTTGTCTTAGGAGCTGAGAATGAGGCATTAGGAGACTTCCTTTTTTTTTTTGATACCCCAGCTTTGCCAATGGGCATTGCTGTCTTTGCCCCATGAAATGAAGGGATTGATACCTAAGGTCCTTTCTATTTCTGTCATTTTAGCATAGTTGACCTGCCTGCAAACATTTCTAGAGACCCAAGGTGACAAATAGGTCTTTCTGTCACAGATTTGTGATCATGTTTGCTCTGGATCTTGATCTTTGTAATGTGAAAAATTTTTTTAAATCTAAGTGAATTTCAATTTGTACATTTCAAAAGTTGCTGATGTAAAAATCCTAGAGATTAAAAAAAAATTTTTATGTAAGACTATGAGGATTCAACCTTCTGTACTAACATGTATTAAGTTGGCCAAAAAGTTTGTTTAGTTTTTTTGTAAAATAAAAAATACATTTTTCAGTTTCACCAATAACTTTATTGATTGGGTATTTTGAGTATGTCGGCTATCCCCCCCTTGGTGTAACACTGATTGTTCCCAATTAATGGCTTGATTTGACTTTTGACTGCTGTCAACCTCAACTGGTCTACTTGACCATGGAGTATCATCCAGCGAGAAATCTCCAGCATGAAACTTTGCAAACCACTTTGACACATTCAGTCAGTCACAGCACCTTCTCCATACACTGCACAAATACTTTTTGCATTTCAGCCTTTCTTGAAATAAAGCATAAAATGTTTCATCTTTTCTCCCATCTTCAATATTAAAATGGCTACACAAAAATTCACCAATTTTGATAAATTTTTAAATGCACACTGATATGACAGCTGTCACAATACAATCTGACAAAATTGTTTCGAATGAAGTTAAAGACAACTAAGCTCTACGAAAGCCATCTTACAGAAAAAAACAAATGCAGTTTTTGATTAACCCAATACTTTAAAAAAAACCATACATACTTAAAGAACCCGATAGCCCAGCTTGATATTGCACCTACCACATGCCTAGAGTTCCATTTCAGCAACTGGCGTACCGCTAGGGTAGAACGTTTCAACCTTGGAACTGTTGGCATTTGGGGCTGGGTGATTCTTTGTGGTGGGGGCTGTTCTGTGCGTGATGGGGTATTTAGCAATATTCCTCATCTCCACACATTAGATGCCAGTAGTTACCCCACAAGGGCAAAAACTGACCCAGTTGAGAGCCACTGCTGGGAATTAGTAATTCTAGAAACTGTGCCTTTGTTTGCAGCTTCTCTGACAGCTTTGCTTACAGAGCAAGCAGAAACCTTGCCACAGAGGTGAGGGAAATGTGGGGGATCTGCTTGTTTCATCCTGGAAAGCACAGGTACTATGAATGTAAAGCCCTATGTGCTCTTGGTTTTGACCTGGTCCTCCAGGGTCTTACCTGCCTAGGTCCTCTCGGGAAGGAAGTGACAAGAAGCCTACCCTTCTCTGAAAGGATCTCTCCTATGGCAGCAGCAGCGGGGCATAATTTGCCAGCACTAGGAAGAGCTGGTGGCATTCACTCGTCCCTGGGAGACTGTACATTACTGTTTTGGCAGGGTGTTCAAGAAAATCCTAACTAGTTAATGTATTTACATTTAATACCATTATTAGGGATTCTACTGTTTAATCAGTACTCTCTTCACACACACTGTGCTAAATTATTGTAAATATTAAGAAGCAGCCAACACTATATATGGCATACCTTATTAACCACTGGCAAATTGATACTTCACAAATACATATGAAAATGACTTTTCTTCCTTTTATTTCAAACTAGACATATCTTTTGACAAATCAATACTGCATACATATTAAAATGACTTTTTCTCCCATTTAGTTCAAACTACAGGGCTTTCTTCCCTGTGTATCTGTTAAAATGAAACAGTTTGCTTATTAAAACTTAAAACAGCGAACTTGAAAACATAGTGTAAACTAGTCTAATTTTCAGTACCACAGGAGGGTTATGACTATTAACCAAGCCTCTACATGTGAAAGAGCTGTTAGTAATTTCATTTGTTTCAATCTGCAGGTTGCTTTGAAGAAAGCTAGTAATTTCTGACAAATACTACTGGTCCTTGTGAAGGCTTAGTTTCTGTGACTAGTTACCCAAATCCTCTTGATTGATTTTTCTAATGTAATTTCAGGAAAACAGAATGTCAGAAAGACACATTATATGGAGGCTATTTAGAGAACCTTTTTTACAAAAAGACTGCTTATTCACTTTTAGAAAAAGGGGAAGAGAGGGAGAAAGAGAAGGGAGAGAAACATCAGTCAGTTGCCTCTCGCACATGCCTAATTGGAGACCTGGCCTGAAACCCAGGCATGTGGGTTTCAGGCCACATGCCTAACTTGGAATTGAGCTGGTGATCTCTCACTTCACAGGCTGGCACTCAGTCTAGTGAGCCACACCAGCCAGGGCTATTTAGAGAATTTTACAAATTTTTTAAAATTTCATTTTTAATGTTTATTTTTTGTTAAAGACTTCATTTACTTATTTTCAGAGAAAGGAGAAGGGAGGGAGAAAGAGAGGGCGATAAACATCAGTTGGTTGCCTCTTGTTTGCCCCCAAATGGGGACCTGGCCCACAACCCAGGCATGTGCCCTGACAAGAAATCGAACCAGTGACATTTCGGTTTGCAGGCCAGCTGAGCCACATCAGCCAGGGCTATATTATTTTTTTTAAAGATTTTATTTTTAGAAAGAGGGAAAGGTAGGGAGAAACAGATCAATCAGTTGCCTCTTGCACCTAAACCAGGCTTGTGCCTTGTCTGGGAATCAAATTGGTGACCTTTTGGTTCACAGGCTGGCACCCAACCCACTGAGCCAGTCAGCCAGAGTTATTTGGAGAACTATAAATCCAAAGATTTACTACTCAAGCACATATCTCATTAGAGAATAGTGATTTCAGTGGTTTAAAAATATACCACATCTTACCCAAAAAAAGTGAAAAAGAAAAAAATTTGATGTAAGTTTACAATTCATTGATAGTACTAGACTCTCAAATATAACTAAATAAATATTATCATGAGCTGGAGTGAGATAATATAAAATAAGTAATTCCTAAAGCATAGTTTGCTAAAGTTTGGTTGCTTTCTCAGAAGTGTAATATAAAATCTTATTTTTTGAAGGCTCATTTCTTCACTCAGGGAAAGTTATTGAGGAGCATTTTAAGATTAAATATCCTTTTGTGAGAAGTTAGTTCAGATGCGTAGACTTCTGCCAGATTTTTACTGTGGTGTGAACTCTGCATTTTCTGAAGTCACTAAATTTCTCGTTACAGCACAGGAAAAAGAAGATAAAGTAGGAGAGGGATCAGTTTTGAATTCAGACTTAAGCAGCAACATGTTTAAGATGCAACCGTAAACCAAATATTTCACCCAGGACGTGAAAAAAAGCAGTGGGTCACCAGAAAGCAAAGAGTAAAAAGCCACAAGCGGAAGCAGTAAGAAGATGCGAGGCTTGGAACAGGTCTTTTTGACCCATACCATGCTACCAAGCCCACTCCTTTAGGAAAAAGAAAAAAGTCTCTGTTCACATTGAGGTAACTTATGTACTTTTGAGAATGACAAAATTGTCATGGAGCTACATTTTTTCAAAATTTTTTCATTTTCTGAAACAGTCTCACTGAAAAATTAAAAAAATAGTATCACTTAATTTTGTTATTTTTCCAGTCTTATGTCCTGTAATATTAACTTGCTTGAGAGTAAATTACCAAAAATTAGTGGAAGGGCCTTGGCCATTGGCTAGCATAGGGTCTTTCCTATGCTAGCTAAACTTCACTATTTTTAAATCTGTGGATTTAGAATAAAATTACAAACCTGCTTCTTAGTAATAAGTCAAAACAAAACCTGCAGTTTTTTCAAAGAGCTGAATGAATATTGGTACTCTTCCAGTTCAAGTATTATAGAAAATGCTTTTGGCCCTGGCTGGTATAGCTCAGTGGATTGAGCGCACGCCTGCGAAGCGGACAATCACGGTCTGATTCCCAGTCGGGGCACATGCCTGGGGTGTGGGCCAGTTCCCAGCAGGGGGCGTACAAGAGGCAACCATACATTGATATTTCTTTCCTTCTCTCCTTCCCTTCCCCTCTTAAGATAAATAAATTTAAAAAAAAAGAAAATGCTTTCATTTATTCACATCACTTGGGCACTTGCTCCTTTGAAACATGCATATTTTTATTTAAATTTCTATTTATTGTTAGAGAGATACTGATTTGATGTTCCACTTATTTATGCATTCATTAGTTGATTCTTACATGTGCCCTGACCAAGGATTGACCCCACAACCTTGGCATATTGGGATGATGCTGTAACCAACTGAGCACCCAGCCAGGGTCAAATATACATATTTTCTAAAAAAGATTTTATTTTTAGAGAGAGGGGATGTGAGGGAGAGAGGGAGAGAAACATCCATGTGCGAAACATGGATTGGTTGCCTCTTGCATGTCCCCAACCGGGGGCCTGGCCTGCAACCCAGGCATGTGCCCTAACCAGGAATTGAACTGGCGACTTTTGCATTTGTGGGACCACACCAAATCCACTGAGCAACACAAGCCAGGGCCAAACATGCATATTTTTAAATGTGTACCCACATTTGCTAATGTTTGAGAACTCTGACAAACTGAGAATCCTCTCCATTTGCTCTTGAGCCTGCCTCTTAAACACTGATCAGTGCGTCTACTAATAAATACAGTTCACGTGGCTGAGAGTATTTTTTGGATGTAAACATTGCAAAACAATATGAAACAGATTGTCTTCTTGGCCGTAAGAATATTATACTAGCCAACGCGTGCTGAAGAAACTGGATCAATATTCACTTACCAAATTGTTTTAGATGTTGGGAGTATATATAAAAGATGGATGAGTCCTCTCCTAGTGTCAAAACTAATCAGTGGTACTTTAACACACTTCAGATGAGAACACACACACACCTCTCATGAAATGCAAGGGAAATACAACTGCATAATACTTGACACTTCAAAGGCTTCATCCCTAAATGCCCCCAAATTACATGAGCCTTCTGAGGACAAGTTTGAGAAGCATTGATTTAAATACGCTAGAAAGTAAGTTCTCTTTGGAGTCAGTATTAGATGGCAGGGTTTTTTTTTGTTTGTTTTTAAATCCTCACCCAAGGGTACATTTATTCATTTTGGAGAGAGAGAAATTGGGGAGAGGGAGAAAGGGAAGGGGTGGGGGGGAGAGAGAGATCGGTTGCCTCCCATGCAAGCCCTGCCCAGGACTAACCTGTAACCTGTTAACGTGTATGGGGTAGCACTCCAACTAACTGAGCAGCCTGGCTGGGTTTAGATGGCAGATTTTGATGAGCAGTTTTGTACTGGAATTAAAATAGACATTCTAAAATTAAGGCCATAAAAGATGACATGTAAAGGATTACTGTCATTTGCCACTCTAAATAAAACAACATGACTGCACTAGTTTGACATGGGTACATTGTGTTCCCATCAAAAGTAGCTTCAAACCTTATATGGCATCTTTCAGGTAAATCTACAAAAATTTTCCACCTTTATTTTTTCCGTTGTCAAGGGAATCAAAAGTAGTGATTAGGTTTTCCTGCAAATTAGTGATTGAGCAAAGGGCTACTTATGTTTTGTTTTTGCTTTTAAGCTAGAACCACATTTACAAAAAGTCACCCCATTATAAAGTGGTCACATTTGGCAAATGCATGGATTGGAGTAATTTTTGAATAAATTTTCTAAAAATTTAAATACTAAGGTGTAGTTTCCATCAAAATAAAAACTTTACATCAAAAATAGAGACTTTGAAGTGTCTTTTCATTTTCCATTAGGAAAACTGTTAAAATGTTTTTAAGACCAAAGGTAAAACAATAATGAAAATAACTAAGCACAATCATTTCATCATCTGACTTTTAAAAGATGAAGAATTTGTGAAAAATTAAGGCAACAATGTAAGTCACATTATGAGTAGGTTGAAGAACTCACAAATAAAGGGAAAATTCTTCTCTTTAATGAACAATTTTCAGTTTTTACAAATAATCTTAGAACAATTCTGGTGACTAAGGTTGGGGGGGGCACAGTTCTTACATGTACATAAAGAACTATTACATGCTCCATTTTCTGTAAATAACTCTATTGGCTGGATTAACAAACATTGTCACAGAAACAAAAAAAATTAAAGCCATAGACCACTGCATTTGTATGTACAAAAAGCCATAAACAAACATGCATTTCTCCTTTACTAGGAGGACTTAAATAAATGTGTGAACATTAAGGCAGTGATGATCCTAAAACATAATGAAATCCTAAGTTAAGGCTTTATGTTTGTTTTAAAATCCATATTCATAGGCAACTTGACCAAAGCAAACTTTTATCTACCAGGTCAAATTCACCTGCTCAGGATAAGCTATTTACCCATTATGAATAATAATTCTATGAAATAGGAATTAACAACACAATTTAATGAATTATTAGTCCCCTCCTTAGGTTTTGGGGATTTATCCTTTAGCAGCACAACCACGTGCCACAGAAGGTAGAACTTTTTTTCTTTTGGTTAGAAACCTGACTTCAGGCTGCAGACTTTTACTTGCCTGAAAGTTGGCCAACAATCAAGAATTCGGGATCTCCTAAATATCCCCAAAGCATCCTTGACCATGCTCCCATCCCAAAACAGATGTTCTTGGTTATTGAAGCAATAGGTCTTCACCTCGGTTTTCTTTGACTGGCTGGTACTACCCTTTCTAAACAAATAAAGCAACAAAATGCAGAAGCTGGATCTATTCTATAATCGCTATCCTCAAGGCACAAATAATATCTTTGCTAGACCAATGTCTTTCCTTATTTAAGGAAATGAGGTGGATGAAAAGATTCACTTTAAAATAATTGTTTGATTGCACTCTTCCCTTTCAAGCTAATGCAATGTATTGAAATTTAGTGGGAAATGTCCTTTTCCATTTTTTAAAAATTTAGAGTGACAAAATTCAGATCAGTCCATGCAGTTCGACAAACAGTTCTGGAGCACCACCATAGAGCAGAGAGAACACCCATGTTCTCTCTGGCCCACTTAGAGAACAGGCGGTGGTGTTTGTAGGGCACACTCTGGAATAAGCTAATAGGCATGATTCCACAACTCATTGGAATGACTTATTTAGACTAGAAGGACCACTATGTACACTAAGTGCTTGCTGCTACTACTTTTTAAGCAGTAATTTTACAACACAAGTCTTGTGTGAAATACTGTACATTTACTTTGCTATCAACAGTTCATGTAGAGAAAGGATGGCAAAGACTACATGAAACTGCCTGAAAAGCTAAAGGCAGATGTTTTCTTTTGTGTCTGCAAGTCAGAAAACAGATGTCAAAGCAGATAAAGCTGCAAGGAGCATGAGTCTCAAACCATCTAAACACTGGCATTTAAATCTGATGGTGCAGCATTAGATTTCTTTAAGTATTAGTATCAGGAAGCACGAATTTCTAAGAAGCACTATCAAAAATTTTTAGGTGCAATTGAAGTAACACTTAGACTAAAATACTGTGGAGAGTTGCAAAGTCTGTACCCTAGTAACTGGTAAGCTTGGCTTCAGCTACATGACTAGATGGGTTTTGAAGGTGTGAAATTCCTTTTTTTTCCTGAAGTATGGAAAGACTAGCTAGCAATGAAAGGGCAAATGTAGGCAATGCAATGCAATCCGTTTTAGATCAACATCTTCAATTTATAATACACTCACATTTATACACAAATTTCGTGTTTACAAGTACAAAAGGCAAAGAATCTCAACGAATCAGCGCAACTGCCTATCAACTACATTCAACAGAGTTAATACTGTTTCTCTACTCTTCATTTTCTAAATCCAGAAGGAAATTGTAAATGCATCCCACACGTGGACTCCATTTTTAGAAGTTGGAGACTGTGTGTGGTTCTGCACACGTCTGAGTTTCTACAGAGCTGAACTGAGATTCCATCGTGTTCCAGGCCAAATCTGCAAGAAGAAAGTCATCCATTGCTGTCTGAGTTTCATTGCTGGTAAAGAACAAGCTCCCCAGGGTTTCAAAGCCAGAGTGCATGGTCTGTGTTTCTGTACTGTTCAACTGAACCTTGCTTTCTACAGTAGGTATGTTTTTAGCAGTGGAGATTCCTTCAGTTTGGGTCTCTGTGTCAGATGAATCAGTACTCACGGAAAAGCTGGAGTGCTTCAGAATACTTCCCAGAGGCAGATGAGGGCTACTATCTAAAAAGAAGTTCAAGTCTGTCTGTGTCTGTGTGTCAAACATTTCAAGGCCTAAGAAATTAGAGTTTCCCCTACAACTGTAGGGCTGGGCAGCAGTGTCTGCAAGTAAGAAGTCAGTTTGGGTTTCTATGTCCAGTGATTCTAGGACTGGCTCCGTGGTCATGGTGCTAAGCTCACTCTCTTCAGTCTGAGTCTGGATATTTGAGGCCGAAAAGAACTCTTCAATATCAAAATCTATCGCAGAATTCTGGCCTGGGCCAGATGGGAGCTGGGTGTCAGGTCCAGTATTTGTGTCAGACAGAAGACTACGACTGTCCAGTGTCTGACCAGGCAGATTACTTGACAAAATGTTTTCTAAATCACTTAATAAATCCATAGTTTGGGTCTGATTATCTGTCATGTTCTGTGAAGGAAGCATACTGTTCTGTGCACTGAAGTTTATAATTGGTGGTTTCCCAGTATCTTGATGTAAAGTCTTAGGGTGGTTCTGAGGTAACAAACCATGAGTTACAGTCTCTCCTACTAAGCTGCTGCTTATAATATTGTCTGTAGGAATACTGTATGATGAGTGGACACTCTCAAAAATGTCTCCACACGTTACAGCTTGGTTCATTTGGACTCGGTCGTCTGTTGGACTTCGCATTCCACTGGTCTGAGTTTCTCTGGAGATCCCACCTGACTGTAAACAGGCATCTGAAAACACATCAGTCTGAGCAGCTATAGATGAAGTTACCTTAGAATTGGGCAAAAACGTCTGTGTATGAACACTAATGGGTAGAGAAACTTGAGAACCAAATGTCAAATCAGTTTGAGAACAAGACGATACAGAGGAATCAGGGCTCACCCACTGTGCAGAAGGTACGAAGTGCTGTGTGGCATACGACAGATCTGTCTGAACATTGATTGAAGAAATGCTGTTCTTTTGACACGTGTCCCCTAGTTCATGTAAAGGATTAGACACACTCTTACCCAAGTTCACTTGAACACCTGTACTTACTGGCTCAACAGCAACAGGATTCACAATTTTTGAAAGAGGGAGGCTCTCCTTAAGAGAGCAGGCCTCTGAATCAAGGCCGAGGATCAGGGTTCCTACTGACAAGGGCAGTAAGTGCACAGCACCCGGGGCAGAGCCCTGCTGATCGACACCAAACACCACAGGCTGGGCCGAGGAGTCAGCTGTAGGCACAAAGACAGGCACAGAAGAAAACTGCATCACGGGTAGTTTAACCAAAGCTACTCTGGGCTTTGGTAAAAGTAACTTCTGAGAATATCTTGGAGCTGTTGTAAGAGTCTGCTTTCTGGCATTAGAGCCGCAAGAGTCTTCAAAAGAAGTGACTAGCTTTATTTCTGAAGTTTCTAACTCTTGAGTGTCTGTTCTTGGGGTCGGTTGGTTGCTCAGTGATTCAGTGGTCTTACTGGACAACTTCTGGTTGTGCAGGCAGTTTTCCATTTTCCTTTTCTTACCAGGTGGATCCCTGAAAACAATGACAGAATAAAAAGAGGTCAGATTCAACCCAGTGAAGAGAAATTCCTTCCCTCGCAGCTCTCTGAGAACTGGGTCTGCTCTATGGCAGGCAGAAGTTCAGAAACACGCAAACAGGGAAGGAGGAAGCATACCTTTCTTTTTGGAGTTAAAGCTCTAAGTCTGAGAACTCAATCTAGATATGTGAGCATAAGGAAGCTAACAGATTATATAATGCAACATTTATTATTTCTAAATTACGAAGCTAGTACTCCAAATATAAATTTGGCCTTTATATTGAAAGTACAGTTTCATGATAGGGGACCCTCAAAAGAAGTTGGCAAAAAGTATAAGGAAGAAGATCTGGGTCAAGTTGGCATGGATCCTTTGCTAGTACTGCTGCCATTTCCCAAAGTTCTTCCATGTCACATCTCTTCTCCACTATTCCTCCTTTCCTCCTACACTAATGGCTTTCCAGGACGTTTCATCAGAAACTCTTCCTGCAGCTACTGACTTTGGATCAGCATTTCTTCCCCTTTACCTGTGCTCTGCAGGGATCTCATGGCCAGTTCGGTAGATGTGAGACTGTAATGCAGTTCTACTGGCATAGGGACAGCCACATGTGCACTGGAAGGTCTTGCCACAGTCCTCTGCATGTCTTTTCAAGTCCCATTCAGTGCCATACGAATTGCTGCACTTACTACATTTATGCTTCTTCTCGGCATGCATTTTCATAAAGTGCTAGGAAAAACACAAAGGGGTCAGAATGAAAAATTGCAAATGCTCAAAACATTTCAAAAGCCATCAACATACAATGATTTTACATGATAAAACATAGCAGTCCAAATCAAAAGAATATAAAAGCAGGTAAGTTGCAGTTTCTCATATGCCTCTTCTCCCTATCACTTTTGCTTTGTGAAAAGTACGGAGACAGTTGTAGAAACAAGTCCACGGTAGCCAGCATTTAGGTTCTGATCTACAAGAAAGTGCTGCAGGCAGAATAAAAAGTGTCTGCAATATTTTTCATACGACCTCCCTCCAGCAAACTGTCAGGGAAGTATTTCAGCTGCCAATCTCTTCCAGTCCTGAATCACCTCTTTCCCTAGCTGCTGTGCCCCTTCTTCCCTTTAAGATAGCTGCTTATAAAATTCTTCTTTTGTGGCATTCTGCAACTTACTCCTTTGGGAGAACATTTCCTTTGTGCCTTACTTGGCTGACCTTGGAAGCATACATATTCACACAAGCGAGATGACGCACACATTTTCTCATTCTCTGAAGTGATTGTTTTCTCTTTCTCTCTGAATCCACTTCTGGACATCTTCCCCTCTAGAACAAGCCACGTCTCTTTCACTTGCAGTACGTCTTATGCATCTTTTCCAACTGGGAGACCTTTGAGTGACTATCCTTACTAGCAATTTTCTGCTCAATTCTCTAGTTATATTTGGCAGGCAATTAGAATGCACACTAGGTTTATATTATTTGCATTTCACCCTCAGAGAAGTATTCTTAAGATAAGTAAAATACCTGTTTTACGAGAGAAAACTGAGAGAATGGCCTGTCAGGCCCTCTAGGGCATCCTTCAATTGGACAACAGTAGAATTTGGGTACGGTTTTCAAATCCTTTCTTATTGTTGGATTTACTATGCCATCCTGAAAAAGAAAAAAATCACTTTAAATAATTATTTTAAAAAATCAATACAACAGGCTGGGGGTAAAAACAAGGAATGATGAAAGACAGGAACAAGGGATCTTTGGGGGGAGTTGAAAATATTCTAAAGTTGAATGGTTGTACTAAAGTAATTGAATTATTCACTTACAATGGGTAAATTTTATAGTGTACAAACTATAGCTCAATTTATGTTACAATTCTATGCATTCCTTTACTTGTTCTAAACCTATAATCTCTGCCATTTGTGGAGGAAAGGGGCTCTATGATAAATCTAACTGAAAGTAACCTCACAGGGTGGTCTGATCATAAATTCCTAATTGGGCAGGTCATGGTGGGCAGTCACTCCTCAGGTCTGTAAGTTTCCCAGTAAAAGCTGACCTTTGCTTTAAGCAAACGAGCCCTGTCCATTGTTTTTGGGCATCTAGATTTGCATGAAATGCCTCTTTTTCATCCCTCAGATGTGTAATCATCCTCAAGAGACATAATCTTGTTAACTCTCGTGTAGTCCAACCATGAAGATTTCTGTGCCTGCTTTCTCCCACTCTTCTGTTAATCTTTCTAACTTTCTTCCTTAATGCCAACTGTGCAAAAGAAACTGCAAAATGTCATCCTGGGAAGCATTTTTCTCAGTCTGTTGAGATTTTTCTTCCAAGTATGTCTTCTGTTCAGGGCACACAAACTCTTAATTTTCTACAGGTTTTTAGTCAATACCTTAAAGCTACCTCCTATATTTGCACATGGTATATTTACAGTTTATCAGGCTCAAGGTTTCTACATCATCCTTACATCTTCCCTCCCTCCCTACCTTACCCTCAGTGTCTCACTGTGAACTCCTGAAAAAAACCTCCTTGACTATGATGTTTGGTCTTCCTGATACACAGCACTGTGACTTTGATCATCACACTGCCCCCAAAGGAGCTAGAGCTAGTTGACACAACTTTTGTATAGCATACTATGTCTAAAATTTAATCATTATTATAATGGGCAGTACTACCATAGCTTTTACTACTGTGTCAGGCACTTTATGTTCTAAGCACTTTATACATATTAACTCTAATCTTAATATTCAGAGTTAAGTATGTGAATGACTTTTTGGCTAGGAGTTTTCAAGTAACTGGTAAGTTAATTTAGCTTGAAGTGCTCTATCCTGTTGGCCCTGATGACATACTTTGTTGACATTTCTCAGGTGTGATGACCTCCAGTATAATTTTTAAATCCTCATCTAAGAACATTTTTTTCATTGCTTTTAGACAAAGAGGAAGGGGAGGAGAGAGAGAGAGGAAAAAAAAACACATTGATTGGTTGCCTCTCATAGGCTCTCTGACTGATGATTGAACTCGCAACCTAAGCATGTGCCCTGACTGGGAATTGAACCCGCAACCTTTTGGTATACTGGACGACACTCCAACTGACTGAGCCACATCACCCAGGGCCAGTATAATTCTTGTCTAATTCCCTTCCAAGTGTCCCCAAAGAAGGTGGGAAGTGGTGGGACTTTAGGGGTCACTGGAACCAACAGGACACACGCTCAGGCCTCAGCTGCTTCTACAGAACCTAGATATTCTGGTCCTCTAGTATTCTGATGAGAAAGGATTTATTACTTTTGGAACATACCAACCTCCTTCTTTCCCATCAGTGTGTATCCAAAGAAGGGAGAAATTAGTAACTGCCTGTCTAAGACTCTTTCCCTTTCCTTTCCCACAGATCTCAAGAGGAACATGCTGATCTTGTTGAGTCTATGCCCATTCATTTAGAGGGAAGAAGAAGCCATTCTTGTTTTATTTTTAAAAAACAATTCATCTTTTGGTGATATCATATCCAGTCAGTTATTCCTCCATGTCTTATGCAATGGTCCATCCTTTTATAACCCTACTGCACTATACTGTCTAGATATTCATATTTATTTGGATTATTTATTGAATAGGGTGTCTCATAAATAATTGTCCTTCTTAGCCTAATGTTGTAACAAATTTGACATACCAAAAAGTATTTGTATATATCACTTAATACTCTAAAAAAAAGGTATGTAAAATAAAATCCCAACGCACTGTGCCTCCGATCTACCATTATAACCATATCTTTCTCTATTACCTTTTTAAATACTCCCCTACTCAGTCTAAGATTCTTCCCACTTGCAACTCCGTCTTCTATATCCATTCTTGAATGACTGTCCTTTGAAGGCCTGGTTTGTCCCACATGCTTCTGTCTCCCTTCAGACTGAGTGCAATGGTGGAAATAGCACTGTGGCTGTAAGCCATTTCTACCACTGATTTGTGGTGTGGCCGGGGACAGGGTCTTTAACCTCTCTGATTTACTCATTTCTAAAACAGAATAGTTAACTCTCAGGATTATTTTGCACTGAATCAGCATAAAGCCTAGCCCAGATCACAGTCTCAATAAACACAACTCCCTTGCTCTGCTCACCACCCAGATCTAAAGATCCAATCCTTGAATGAAATCCAAGATCGTACCTAATGTAAGCTATCTTAAATACTACCACTTCCTTTTAGATTCTAGTCTCCCCAACTACAATCCTTGGGAATAGAAACTATTCTATACACCCCTTGGTACTGCTTCAAGAAGAGCAACTGCACGCCAAGTACAGAGCATTTTTAGAAAGGCAGTCCTGTGTAGGGCAGTGGTTCTCGACTTTGGTGGCCTGCGAAAAGGTAATCACTTGAGGCACTTAAAAAAACACACCTATGTCTGGTCCCCACCTCAAATATTCTGAGTACTTAGATTTGGATGGGGATTAGGGAATCTATATTTGGTCTTAAAATCTCCCCAGATGATCCTAATGTGTAGCTTTGGCTTAAGAACCACTGGTATAGTGACTAAACCCATGGATTTGGAATATGAACAGAGTTTGAATTCTCTACCTTGCCATTTTCCTATGACCTTGAAAAAATTAACGGTCTTGTTTCTTTATTTGCAAAATAGGTAAAAGAACAGGACCTAGTTCAGGGTTGCTGTTAGGATTTAATTAATAGTGTATAGGGTTTAGAACCATGTTTATTACATATCACCCAACTAATTATTATAGCTATTAGATATTTGCTGACCAACTTAATGCCAATAAGCTAATCTAAACTAGTGCTTTGCATTAAGTAATGTCTTTGTGAAAGCCTACTAAGATGTTCTTTGTTAAAACACTGGCATGTGCTAGCCTTAATGATAACTGACACTGTCTCTCATCACCAAACTCATCCCTCTTCACCAATTCATCTAGTTTTTTTAAATAAAATAACTTTAATTAACATTTATTTTCTATCTAGTGTTATCAGTAAAAGAAACGGAAATGTGGGGAGAATATTAAAATCCTTCACTCACTTCACATGATCGAATTCTTCTTAGTCTGTGCCAGGGAGACGGCCCCCTTCTATGTCCTCGGCTGTCAACTGTTCCCCGAAACACGTCCTACAGGAGCACTACAAAATTCCCACTCGCTTCTAATACATCCTCAATTCTACTTAGCAATCTTTTAATTATCCCTTTTCAAGCACCCTATTATGTTCTCATTAGCCTGTTTCCTTTTTAAAATATTAATAAACTTATTTTTTTTTGGAAAGGTTTTAGGTTCACAGGAAAATTGGGTGGAATGTACAGAGTTCCCACATCCCCCATCGCCAAACACATACAGCCTGATTCACTATTAACATCTCCTGCTACAGTGGTACATTTATTACAATTGATGAACCTTCACTGACATATTACTATCATCACCCAAAGTCCATACTTTATAATTTACTCTTGGTGTTGTACATTTTATTTTATATGATTTGACAATTATATGATGATATATACCCACAATACAGTATCATACAGAATATTTTCACTGCCCTAAAAATTCTGTGCTCTTATTCATAATACCCTTTTCCTAATCTGTGGTAAACATTAATCTTTATAGTTTCTCCTTTTCTATTTTTAAAAATATTTTATTTATTTATTTTTAGAGAGAAGGGAAGGAAGGGAGAAAGAGGGAGAGAAACACCCATGTGTGGTTGCCTCTCATGCACCCCCTACTGGGGACCTGGCCTGCAACCCAGGCATGAGCCCCGACTGGGAATCAAACTGGTGACCTTTGGTTCACGGGCCCACGCTACGTCTCCTGAGCTACACCAGCTGAGGCTAGGTTTTCCTCTTTGAAAATGTGTCATATAGTTGGAATCATACAGTATGTAGCCTTTCTCAATTGTCTTCTTTTCCTTGGTGACAAGCATCTAAACTTCCTCCATGTCTTTTCATGACTTGATAGCTCACTTCTTTTTTAGTGCTGAATGCAATTCCACTGTCTGGTTGTACCATAATTTACCCATTCACCTACTGAAGGACACCTTGGCTGCTTCCAAGTTTTGGCAGTTATTCACTCCTCTTTTTAAATGTCTTTGATCACCTCCTCACCTTTCCTTTCTCATTGCTACCATCATTATTCAAGTTCTCCTGACTCTGTTTGAACTGTGTCATTAACCTCTTAATTTCTAGATCTTCAATCTTTTTCATTTAAATTTGTCAGATTCATCTTTCTAAAGTATAATGCTGATCACTACCTCACTCAAACATTTTCTACAGTGCCCCCCAATACTATCCAAGTCCAAATTTCTTTAGCTTGGGACATTCAAGTCCCTTACCATATAGCTTCAAGCTACCATGCTGTTTTGTCAATTCTCTGTTATATCTAATGGAACTACTTAAAATTCTCCAAACCTTTTTAAGGACAGGAATATATTTGTGTTTTCTGTTGCATTTGGGGATGTTTTAAATAGAGTAAACATTCAATAAAAACTTGTGGCATTATACTGCTTATTTTTACATGGCCGTGGAGGCCACAAGTGTATCACACATCAGGATGAGACACTAAAGACAGCCCTACTGGTCATCAGCAATCTTCTTGTTGCTGTTGTAACAGGCATGGCAACAACTTGACACTCCTGTTCTTTCCAGCTTTCATCGCCCCTCCACCCCGGTCTCTGGGCCTCCTTCCCCTCTTGTCCTGAGACAGTTGTGCAGACGGTAAACTGGCTGAGATTAGAGGAGGGGAGATAAGAAAAGGTGATGGCACAATAAAACGTGAAGCAAGAAAGTGATGTTTTTGTTTTTTATCTTCTGTGTACATAAATTGAAAAAATGTACAAAAAATACTTCATGTTTTTATATTTGGGGGGGTTTCTGTTTATGAAACATTTTAAAATGAAAATAAACATTTCATAAAATGTTTATGAAACATTTTAATTAAAAGAATTTGAAAAAGAATCCATGAGAAAAGAACAATAAGAAAAGTAAAGATACAGAAAAGTAAAAGGAAAGACACAAATGAAAATGAGAGGGTAAAAGGAAAGGATTGTAATAATCATGGCAAGACTCGGGGAAAGGGCATGATAGCTATTCCAGCACCTGTCTTCACAGAAAGCATCCAAGAAGAAAACTAGTTTGCTTTGTTGTCTTCTTACTGTAAATTTAAAATGAGAAGACTGTGTATAATATGGTCTACAGAGCAACTTGGAACCATTCCTTTCTTTTGCCTTTAAAAAACTTTCCAGATAAATCATAAAAGGCAAACCCCTGCGCTGAACACAATACAAGATCATCTATGCCATATTTTAAAAATATAAATGTTGCTGAAAAGAGGTTCTTTAAGAGCCCTCCTGTCCTTTTAACTGTTTTCAAACACAATGAATAAAAGAATTTCTCACAATCAAGAAATGCCTGTTTACCCCTACTCTTCCTTTCCCTGAATCCCCAGCTTTTATTTCTGCATGTATCCCCCCTAAGGCAAAGCTGAACTAGGATATTTCCAGATTTCCTTGTAGGATACAGAATGTAGACATATCTGAAGAACCCACATAAAACCAAAAGGCGGCATGTACCCTTTATCTTATAATCCCGCTCTTACCCATTGTCCTTCAGGAGAGTTTGTTAACCATTTCTGTTAAGGAATATTTGGTTAGGGGCAGAGAATCTTGTGAAGAAAGATTAGAATAGAATAAGAACCACACAGCAACTAATGGGGAAGGGAATACAAAATTATCATAATTAGAAAAAAAATTAGAGAAGAAACTAGAATTATGCAAGTAGCTGTAACCAAGAATGAAAGGGAAAATTTCCACGGAATATTATGCAGAAGTGCCACCCAGATACACTCAGACTAGTGTCAGAGTAGAAAGAAGGTGCACACTTCACAGGTAGTGGAGTCTCTGGTCTAAACACAGACTGCTTTCAAAACCACTGGTAACTCCCAGTCAGTCCTTGTCCCCAGGCCTCCTCCTTCCAAAACATTGAGAACGTCCAGTGTAAAGACTGATGTCTGAATTCAAGAGCTTCTCTTCAGAAGCTAGAGGGAGGGCAGAAATATGCCACACTAGGGCACTACCATATGGATCTGGCTATTTTGTCACATAGGCCGCCTTCATTAAAGAAAATGAACCCCCTCCTTTCCACCAAGATAGCAGATGCTCAGAGACCATTGTGTACCATAGTGAGAAAGGCAGAATAAATCAGGAAAGTGAGCCTGTTTGACAGGAAAAAACCAATGATAGTTCTTGGAGAGGTTTCTTTAATTCCTGCTGAAACAGGTCTCCCTGGTGGTTTAGGAAGGAAACTCAGAAAAGTACTTTTTCCCCCATTGTTCAGATCCTGAGTACACAGTACTGTCTTCATACAAGAGAAATCTGAAAAATGAATCTAACCAGAACTGGAAGAATGACTTTACACAGGTTCTAAGCAAGGGAGGATACTGATACTACAAAATGCTAAAGTCAAGACTGTCAAAGTTTGTACTTTCCTTAAACATATTCCTCCTTCTTAGGCCTATTATATTTTCTGTATTGCTACCTTCAGAACTCCTGAACTTCACATATTTTAAAAACATAATTAGAAATATAATTAGATTGTATGCATACTATCAAAGTCCTGAAGGCTAAGTGCTATCTTTATGCTTAACAGTTGCTTCATAAAGTCTTGAGAGATACAGAGCTCCAGACAGCAATTCCAGGGACAAGAATAATATAAACCTTTAAGAAGTGCTTCCTGGACTGATGTTCAGGCCAACACAAAGGAGGTCCTCGTTGGACTGGCAGCTGCATTTGGGCTCAGATGTGATCATGTGCCCTAGCTGTCTGTCATTGAGGGGATGACACTGAAGGTAGGGAATGCCTACTGCATAAGAGCTAATGAGAACCAAAGGATTAGGCTGCAGGATCCCTACAAATATATACTCAACAACTCAAGTTAAAATATGGTTAAGAAAAGGAAGGATTCTGTTAAAGTTTAGTATGAAAGCAAAGCCCATTCCCAGAGTCACTTCACTGGTGTCCTGGAGGAAACCCAAAACTACCCTGAGGAATTGCAGCCCCTCCTGCAGAGTCTTCCTCTCCATACCTCCAAGTATGTTTCCTAATCTGTTTCGGGTCCTTAATATTTACAGGAGAACGCTGTTGCATCTCTGTTCAGCTGGTACCTTCTAAAAGGAGATTACCCCATTAGACTTTCTGCTATTAAATTCTTATCAGAAGCCTGATTCTAAGGAAGCTTCCAAGATGGATTTACCTGCGGATAGACAGAACATGCAATACACTAGGTAATTTAAACGTTCTCCTTGGTCAATTCAGACTGTCAAAAGCTACTACATATTCACAAAGCTGCTTTCAGTGACTTGGGGTTTTGAATTATGTCACTGTTGGCAAAGAAAGACTCTAAGTAGTGGAAGGAAATTCCCTATTGTAATGACTGAGAATTATGATTTGATAGGTCTGGGTGGGACTTAACATCTGGGTTTTTAATAAGCTTTTTAAAATAAGATGTGCATTAAAGGTTGAAAATCACCACCCTATATTACACCAGGTGGAAGGGATGTTCAGACTATTATTATACGCATTCTCTCTTAAGGCAGATCCATAGGGGAAATTTCCCTCAGGTCTCATTCCTGAGCTGATTTTATCGACACTGAAACCTGTGACTGCCAGTGCTCCGCCACACCTGCAGCTAGCTCCTTTTTAACAGCAGGGCAGGACCTAAAAGCCTGAAGGAGGCGTGGTGGAAAGAACCAGAGACCAGGTTTAAACCCCAACACTAGTGAGGTTTCATAACCTGTTTCTCATCAGCAAAATGAGGACGATATGTCCGTACTTCACGAAGTTGCTGTGAGACCTAGCTAAAGAAATGCCTGGACCGCAAAGTAAGAGGTCGGTCGTCCCAGCTGGCTGGTCAGACCCTGACAGCCGAGTGCCATGACACAGTGTTTTCTAATTACTGTGCGTTCCCGCTTCCTAGCTCCCACCTTGGCCTGCCGGGACTCCCTCCTCGGTTTGGCACGTTTTACGTAGTTGGAAGACCCCTCCGAAGCGGGCCGGCTGAGCAGACTCACTCAGCGCATTCCGGACCCCGGGCCGCGCAGCCCTGGGAACCGGACTCGCACCCACGCCCCCAAACCAGGCGCTTTGTCGGCGCCAGGCCGGGGGAGGCGCCGTCCGGCGGCGGGCTCACCTGCAGGCGGTGGCTCTTGACCAGGTGCATGTTGAGCGCCGGGCTGTTGGGCAGGATCTTGCCACAGCCGCGCACAGTGCACAGGATGTTGGTCCGCACGGCCCGAGACAGCTCGCTCACCGATGGCTGGATCAGCTCCCCGGCTGGCCCCCCCGGTGTCGGACCCCCGGGCTGCTGCTTCGCCGCTCCAGGCCGCGGCCGGCTACCCCTCAGCCGTCCAGGTGGCCCCCACAGGCCCGAGGCGGCGGCGGCGGCGGCGGCGGCTCCCTTCGTGGCTGCCGCGCCAGCCGGGGTGCCCGAGGCCAGAGCCCCGGGTCCCGCCGCCGCCGCCTCAGAGGCCGCCATAATTCCCGCACTGCAGCCTAGACGAGCTCAAGCCCCGCCTCCGCCTCCGCTACTTCCGGAAGAAGGCGGGGCCTCCCGACTCATTAACATCCGGCCGTGACTGGCTGATAGCGGCCCCATCGCCAGCCTGGGAGTGCACGTTTCCTAGGAGTCGCTGCTAGGTGGGCGGGTTGCAAAAACTTCACTGGGATTCCTCCGCACTGGTAGAAGTTCCGCTGATCCATTCTTTGCCTTCCTAGAAGCTTGACTTCAGACAGTAATTGGATAGAAGAAAAAGCAATGAGTTCAGAAACTTTACTTTCCAAAGACTGGAAACAACCCGTGTTCAACAGCAGGGTAGGCAGCAGTATGTTAGTTATCTTGTATTTAGGGTTTTCCCTGTGCCAGACTCTGGGGAATGCACTTTTCGTTTAGTGTCTCCTTTTGTCCTCAGAACAGCCATTAGAAGGTGTGTACTGTAAGTTTTCCCCCATTTTGCAGAGAAGTAACTAATTAGTCCTAGGTCACATTATACAAACGAAAGGATTGTTATAATTGGCAATTATTTTAAGGAGGCTGGATTCACTTGCCTTTAACTGATGAAATTCGATTACTGTTTGGAGACTTTGTAGCTCAGGCCAGGATTCTAAAACCTAAGTACCTAGAGAGACTAGGTAGGTCATGTAAACGAGAATAGTAGGTTAGATGTAGATGGAAGGGAGAGGTGAGAGCTACAGTGAAATGAGAAATACATCCTTTGTTTAAAGGGGGACAGCTAGTATCTTCGGTATCATTGACAGATCTAGGTAGGCCTAGGAGGAATGGAAAATCACCAGGCGGGAAACTGTAGCCAGGGAAACTGCCTGCCGACCCTACTGGGGACAAACAGATGCCTGGCTACGACTGCGGTCTGGGGTTGGCCTATTTGGCATAACAGGATACAGCTTTAATTTGAGCCAATCAGATTCTGATACCCCAACCAGTTAACCTTCGTGGGTTTTTGCGCTTAAAAAGCCTGCCCTAAAAACAACAGAGCATGGGAGGTTAAGTGGGGCTAACCTCCCCAATCAAGTTGGCCCCACTTTCCCCCTTATTCCCCGTTAATAAACCCTGCTCCTTGGCTCACTGCATCCCTCTGGTTTCTTGAGTGACTCTGACCTAACAATCACTAGATTTACTTTTTTCCCCTCAAGATTTTATTTTTAAAGGAGAAACATCAATGTGTGGTTGCCTCTCATGTGCCTCGAACTGGGGACCTGGCCTGCAACCCAGGCATGTGCCCTGACTGGGAATCCAACAGATGACCCTTTGGTTCACAGGCTGGTACTCAATGCACTGAGCCACACCAGCCAGGGCTCACTAGATTTGTTTTTTAAGGCTTTTATATGAAAGCATCCAACTTTTATATATTAGCATCTGTATTAGTTTTCTATTGCTACAATAACAAATTACCACAAACTAGTGGCTTAAAACAACACAGACTAGTTGTTGTTGAAGGAACTCAAAAAGAGCCTGGAGGCTTTGGCTAGAAATAAATGATAAAGAGTTACACAAGTGTCCTGGCGTTTGCAAAGTGGGAACAAAGCAAGGCAAAACATTCCAAAGAAGAAAAAGTTAAAAGTTCTTATAGTAAAAAGCATATTCTTGAGAGTTATCAATTCTGCATTCTTAGCCCTAGGATTGGTCCAGGATGGTTTCTGGTCAGATGTTGGGTGGTCAGTTTCCAGGTGGTTCAGAAGATGGGCACCAACAGGTCTGGTCTTGTCCTATGGTCGGATAATGGATGCCAGGATGTATTTGTGAGTCCTTCAGTGGGTAATCAATATTCTGGGTACCTGAGTCCTTCAGGGAACAATCATAGGGTTATCTGCATGTCCATTTGTAAATCCAGGCATTGACGCAGGACTGGAAAGTTCAAAAGCATTTTAAGTTCCCAGGCTAGTTAGAACAAGAATGGAATCCTCCATGCCCCAACCTTCAGGTTAATAATTTTAACAGCTTGGTTAAAATGACTCCATTTTATATGTTCCCTATCTTTACTCTTTCCTCATTATCTCACAGTTCTGGAGATCAGAAGTCTCAAATGAGTCACTAGGCTAAGACTGAGGTGTTGGCAGGGCAACATTTCTGGAGCCTCTAGGGAAGAATGTGTTTACTTGCCTCTCCCAGCTGCTCAAAGTCAGTAATGGTGAGTCGGTCTATCACTGATTTCTTCAGTAGTTGTATCTCCTTTTGCTCTCTTCTGTTCCACTTTTGAGTACCCTAATGATTTCACTGGATCCATTTAGGACCTCTCCCCATCTGCAAAGTCCCTTTGTAGGGACTAAAAAGTCCTGTGGGCCAAAACCAAACCAAACCAAACCAAACCAAAAACCAACGACAAAACCCCCAAGTCTATGTGTGGGGTAGGATCCATGGGCTTTCTTTCTGGGATGCTGTTTAAGAGTGCAGGCTCTCAGGTCTGACTGCCTGTGGTTAATGTGGGCTCAGCCACCGACTACCTAAGCTTTTGGTAGTCATGTAAAGTAGAGTAAGACTAGTAATGCTGCCTGCCTTATAGGAGAGCTATGAAAATAAAATAATACTTAGAAGCATAGAAAATACTTAGCACAGTGCCTGCCATATAATAAGTGCTCAAAAAATGTTAGCCATTATTCACTTTTGGACACCATACCTAATGTAAAATTAGGTAAATTCCTAATTAGAAAAATTCAAAAATCCCACTAAGTTATTCTGAAGCAATTCCTTTAACTAATTTTACATTAGGCAGTAAACTCCTTGGGCTATAAAGGTCCTTGGATGTATATTTATGGCTCCATCTGTTCCCAAGACTGCATGTGCCTCTGGACCATTAAGCACATAATAGCTAACAGTTCCATGTATTCTCATTTTTAAGCAGGTGCTTCTGTCTGGGGGGAGGGGCCTCAGGGTGCAGCCTCAAGTGATCCCACTATAGACTGGATAATACGATTAGCATCTCATTCAGGTTTCGGTTGTCCATCCTTGCCAAGCACCAGGGAGGGCTGTGAGCTGGGAGAAGCCAACCCAGGAACATGTAGTGCCTCTGTGCAGACCTAACCCAGGCATCCAGGCACCGAGCAGAAGTGCCTACCCTGTGGGCACACATGCTCTAAACCACAACTATGAGCCATAAGGAAATCAGCATTATTAAGCCCCTGCAGACTCAGTCCCTCAGTCTGAAATAACTGGAGTCTTTGCCTTAGCTAATGAAAACTAAAAACCTATCTTTCACATGGGATACCTACATCAGTAAAAAATACCATTGAATTATAAAGCACAATTTAACTTTTTTTCTGATTGTATTTATATATCTGTATATTAATCCCCTTTTAGATATTCATCAAAAGCAACTTATATGCCAGTTTTTAAATATCTTTATTCACAAATCAGTATAAAATTGGTCAGTTTGAATGTCAATGTATGAGAAAATAGATTATAAAAAGCATATTTACAATGAAACCATTATTTTATATAACTGAATCATCTGATATGCTGTCTCCTGAAATAATAACTTAATGGACCCAAGTCTGATTATCCTAGAAAGTTTTGAGTTTGGTAGTTTCTTGGTGCTCCTTTATGTAATCCAAGGGTAAAGGGAAAATTCCTGAAAACAAGCAATTGGAACCAGACCTCTCCACGACTGAGGAGAGACAGATGTGAGAAAAAGGACACCTTGTCACTTATTCTAGGCCCACAACTGCTGTGCTTTGCAGAATATGGGGGAGAGGGGAGCAGTGAAAGAGGAATGAGTTATTCCCAACCATTATATTGAACATTTCTAAGTTGTCAACATTAAGGGTTCATGTCTCAAACACAAGTTTTTAGACAGGAGCTATTCAGCTTGCTATGAAGTGAAACGTATATGTGATATAGTCAGGGAGGTGTGATGTTTACAAAACCATATACATCTTATTTATCTTTGATTTTAAAATAATTCATTCTCTTTTTGGGTATGCAAGTGAGCAGTGGAGAAAGTGGTGCATCTGCAATACCTGAAATGAAAAAAGGAAAAAGAAGAGAAAATGAAAATAATCATGGTGCAAAGATTTGAATCAGTTTAAAAATGGGCGAGATTAGAGTGTGGATCAGGGACCCCCATTAAATGCAGAAGCAGAATATGCAATAATAGAGCATGATGGGATAGCAGATTGGCTATGAGAAAGCTCCCAGGTAATAGTCAGCAAAGAGAGATTTGAATGTACTATGTAATTCATTCTTTTAGCTTGCAAAATAAACCCACTACTTACCTGCTGGTGCCAAGGATTTCAATGCTTCCAGAAGATTTGGGCTGGAGAACTTTACTAGGCACCGGAGGGGTTCTTTTCTTTCAGCCAAGATGCCCCTATTTAAGTCACTTTTGAATTTTGTTTCAAGCTGTCAACAAATATATTTATAAATGACTATTAAAACATATTGGTTGGAATGGCAAAATAAAACACTCGGATTGTACATTTCATTAATTTTTATCATCAAAAAATATAGGAATGGGGAGAGGCATTAATTTGAGGGGGGAGGGAGAGGGAGACTTCAGTCTGTTGTTCAGATAAGCATTAGGCCTAAGTGAGAAGATTAACGGTAGATTTCAAGTGCAGCCTGTAGCTGTAGGGGCACTAGGCAGAAAGAATTTTATTGGCGGGCTTAGGGGGAGGAGAGTGCTGTGATTATGAACACGGGTATTAGATTAGGATGATGACGATCTGATTTCTTTTATGGTGGCAGTTGGCTTGTCTTCCACCCTGGCCTTCCTGGTGGCCAGTGGCACACTTCTAGAATGAGCTAGGTTTATAGTACTAACTAGGCTACTGGTTTTTTCTCCGTATGATACCAACTAGGCTATATAAATGGCTTATTTATTCACTCTTTTATTCAACAAGTTTTTTTATTCTATCCAAATTTTTATTAATACTACAGACTATTGGCTGTGCCCAGTGTTCGGTTGGTTGAGCTTTGTTCTGTAAACTGAAAGGTACCAGGTTCAATTCCCTGTCCCGGCACATGCCTAGGTGCGGGTTCATCTCCGTCTGGGGTGTGTGCAAAAGGCAACTGATAGATATTTCTCTCTCACACTGATGTTTCTCTCCCTCTCTCTCCCTCCTTCCCTCTCTCTTTAAAATCAATAAGCATGTTCTCAGGTGACGATTAAAAAAAATAGTAAAGACTATTGACACATACTGCTTGCAAATAGTATAGGCACAAAAATTATAAAAATAAACTAACATATTTAAGGGCAAATGTTTGTATACTAGGTCATTAAAGATTTTATATACTTTTTTATACTGTTATTATAAATTAGATATAGGAAGCAAAAAAAAGCAAGATGTAAATCAGCAACTCTCATATGCTACCATTTCTGCTTTTAAAAGGAAAACAATATAGACAAACACCCCACATGTGCATAGACTACCTCTGGAAGATTAGTAAACCATTAATTGTTGCCTAAGGGACTGTATCAAGGAGTGAGAAAGAAACTGCCTTTCACTGAATAGCCTTTGGTATAATTTAATTTTTTTTAGTCAATCGTGTACAAATTCTTAAATATTTTGATTAGTAATTACAAATATCAATATTTTATTTATTGATTTGACAGTGAGAGAAACATCAATTTGTTGTTCCACTTATTTATACATTCATTGGTTGCTTCTTGTATATGCTCTGACTGGGGATTGAACTGGCAACTTTGGTGTATGGGGACAATGCTCTAACCGGCTGAGCTACTTGACCAGGGCTGATCAGCAAGTCTTTACAAGCACCCACTAAGTTGTATGTATTGTTCTAAGTGTGGATGGGCTAAAAGATGTAGACTATAATTTTTTTCCCTTTAAAAAAAATACAGATCACAGCCAGTTTTACATAACTGAATTAATACGAAAGATGAAATGAAAAGACAAATTAAAAATTTCCAAGGGTCTTCTTTACTGGTAGAGGAACTTACTAAATGTGATAGAGAAGTCATAAATTTATTATACACAATTGAAGTGACAAATGAGTATGAAACAGTTTCTTAGAACCATTTTCAACTTCAAGTTTTTGTTCTTTTGAAAAAATATTGATAACTGTAGATCATTTATAGCAACATCCTACCTTATATTGTGCAAACTCTAGTCTTGGTTGAGGATAGTCTCCAAAAATTTCTTGAGTAATTCTTTGGACTCTGTCCTTTTCTATTCTGTTTTCATGAATGATCCTTGAATCCACTATAGATGGCAGATTTCAAATAAAACATGTTAGAAATCTATTTCATCCTTAAAGTATCCTACTTTCATTCCTAAGCTTTTAACTTGCTTGTATAATTTAGAGATAATGTTTAACCTTTACTGTTTCTTCTCTTGATTGTAATAATTTCTTACTGTAGAAAAACTGGAAAGTACAGGCTGATAAAAAAGAAAAACCACCCACAATTCTAACACACAGAAATAAGTACTGTTAACATTTTAATATATTTCTATCTAACCCTTTTTTTTCAGTGACTACACAATGTGTATTTTTAAAACTGGGATTATAACACACACAGTTTTCTATCTTTACTTAACATGAATGAAATCAATAGCAGCTTCTACATCATTGGAAAGTCATAAAAGTGTTTAGTTCATAATGGCTGTACCATTTCATTTTACTATCATTTTAAAAGTGTACTTCCAAATTTCAGTTTTTATTTTAAAACACACGTACTATTTATGTCTAGGCTTCCTTCTTGTAGAGGTGTAGTAGTGGAGTGAGTTTCAAAGGTCTAGGGGGGAAAAAAAAGAAGAAAGTGAATGTTTTCTTAATTTTCACACCTTGAAGTACAGCTATTAATTGGTTTTAGTACACAAAAGTATGTCAAATTTTATCTTTATCTTTCTCAAAAAGAAGAGATTTGCGGTCACATCTGGCTCCTAGAATGGGGTACTGCTGAGACTGCTGGGACCAGCAGCACAGCTGTTTTGCCTGGGGGGCTATGACCTTTTATCATAAAAATGGATCTGAAAGAAACAGGTGGTGAGGGCAAAAGCTACAAAAATCAAGGCTGTATTTATGTTTCCTTTATAGCTATGTCTTCATAACGCTAAACAACTCACTGAAATTCCTTTTGGAAAAATAACTTTCCCACTGAAAGTCTGAATTTATCAAATCCCTTCTCTGACCTTCCACCATCAAGGCCACTGTTTTTATAGTTAAGTGTTTGATTATGTGACTTTTCCTAGAAATACTACTGTCAGAACACAACAGTTGATACCAATTTGACGTGAGGGTGATGGGGGATGTTACGGGACAAGAGTCATCTGACTTCTTAATGTTAGCTTTTTCCTTAAAGAGTGGCTTGCAGAGAGCTATCACTGCTTTCTGCCTAGAACAGGTGAAATACGTAAATACAGGGTGGGGCCCCAGTAGGTTTATAATTGTGAGTACATGAAACACAGTATATTCTTGTGTTATTATTTATTATTGTATCATTTTCCATACAAACAACTGTAAACCTCCTTTTGCTCCACCCTGTATAATATATGTAAGGGCTCAAATTTACACACAGAGTGTTAGTGATTCACCCACTGGAGTCTGAACATACGAGCACACAGGTGTCATGCAAAGGAGCAAATAACCCTGGGCCTGTAAGGCCAGATCTGTTCTTATCATTAAAGGGAAACAATACATTTAAATAATTTGAGTAGATAAATAAATTGTGGGACTTAATGAACCAATGCTTTTTCCTTTACTTCTAACCCCTGTATCACCTGATTGACTGATGGGACAAAAATTCTGCTTCTCTCTTGCACAATAGAACAATGTAATTAGTTTGAAAAGGCAGTGTTGAGTTATTCTAAAAAGAAAAGAAATTCTAATTAGAGTAGCTGATCTGGAAACTGGGATCTGTAGCATCATTTTGTTTCCCTTCGTGTTAACCAAGGGAAAGCTTTCTCTACTTCAATAATACCTGAAGGGATCTCCTTTTATTGGAGGTGGACTTTCCCACCTGCTCAGTGGCCTCTAACTCAGGTGTAAAGAGAAAAAGGAGACTTAACCTGAAAGAATGTCACTGATCAACTCACCTGATTATACTGCTCAAAAACAATAGCCTTAAGAGAGTCCAGATACCGGCTTCTGAAGTCCATTTTCACAATCCGATGGTGTTTGCTAGCAATTGTCAATGCCTTGAAGTGAAAGTTATAATCTATTAAGATTACTGTGTCTATACTTGTATTTATAATATTTGTCAAAGTAAAATTAGGAATTGCAGTAAATGAATAGTTTCTATTTAAGAGTGAAAAGAAATGCAGAAAAATGAGAAAAATGTAATCTCATGTTGTTACTCAATTTTAAAAAAAGGCCTAATGGCATTAAAATAATAAGAAATACAAACTCTTTTGTACCATTTTTAGACAGGCGATCCTATTTAAAGTTAGGAATTATAATAAGTTCAGACCTAGAAGTAAACAATGAATACTCAAATGTTACCATTTTAGATTACCAGTCATCTAATGCTACAATAATACTGCCACACAAAAAGGCAAATATATATGCTTTAGAACAATACTGAAGAAAAAATACATATTAAGTGCAATTTATAAAAGCTTCACATCATCTGGGGAAACAAGTTAGAGGCTGAAACAGAATTAGTAAGGTAAGATATTTAGCTGGAACTGGAGGGTAGAGATAAGTTTGCCTTAAGATACATGAAGAAAATAAACATTAGCTTTTGGTGTAATGCTTAAGCCAGTTGTTGCAGGTGGATTCCCCTGGCTGTGAGTGGATGAACGACTGCTATAAATTATGGAGGAAGCGATCCCAAACATAAAGAAGCAGAGGTGAGTGTTAAAGGGAAGCAGAAGCAAGCTGCAGTCATTCCAGTAAACAGCCAAGGAATCTGATAACCAACTCTGTCCACTGGGATCCTACAGCTCTCGAATCCAGAACCCTGGAGTGCACAGTCCCCTCAGCACTAGAGACAATGCAGCCAGGATGGTGGAGCTGCTCACCTACAACCAGCTGAAATGAAAGCTCTGGAACCAGCTGAGGTGCCATTGTAGTTGTGAATTTTACCAGGGAATAGAAGTATCAGCAGTCACCAGGCCTATGTAGGGATGGCTTGTTCTGGGGAAAGATGCTAGGAAGCCAGAGCCATAACAAGAAGCAGGCTCTGAATAGAGGCTCCTTTTTATGTTAAAGCAGTCTTCTTGTGTACAGAATGTCAGGAAAATGATTACAAATGAAAATAATGTTCATTAATAGGCAAATTATACAATCACAAAAAAGTAACAATGTGTATCATATGGAACCACATGGAAATGTTAAAAAAGCAAATGACGGATGCTAAGTAAAACTCTGGTTTTGTAATAAACCATCTGAAAGGAAATAACAAACTGTGACCAGTAGTTAGCCTGGGTAAATGGGGTTGGGAAGAAGGGTATGAAGTTTTAAAAGACTTAACTGTTGGTCTTCAGAGACTTCTGTGTTGGTTAAATTTTTTCATTAAACTTGCACTACTTCTAAATTTAAAGAGGATCATGAAGAGCTCTGAACTAACGCTCACACTGCTTTCCCATTTGCAGAAGAACCACACTTGCTTATTTTAGGAAGTCAAGAACTACATGTGGCACTTTTATACATAATGCTTAAACCTACACACACCTCTGAGATAGGATAATAAACTTGTGTAGCTGTAGTGACTGGTTCCATACCTGGCTCAGGAGGGGAATACTGCTCCTCAGCTGCGAGGAAGAAATGAAGGCGTATGGAGTCTGGGGATAATACACCACGTAAGTAGGTTTGTACTGGTTCGGCTTCCTGTACTGTGTTCCCCAAGCAATTCGAATCCATACTGCATTCTCCTCAGCATCCCTGAAGGTGACTGATACCTTATTTAAAAAAAAAAAAAAGTTTCCTAGTTAAAATCTCATGGCACCAAGAAAGAACACATGCTTTCTAAGGGGGAAGGATGTCATTGTAATCTTCCACATAGCCTTTTCTCCTACTTTTCATTACATTGCTTTGGGAATCTTTGAGAAAATATTCTGTGGTCGTTTTATAGACATATACACCTTGCAGAGTCTTTTGGAAGAAAAAAAATTTTTAATCTACAATCGGGGTATGATACCAACTTTTCAATAGTTTCTTGGGCTTGTCTTGACAAACTGTGTTCCTCTACCTGTAAGTGTTTATGAGTAAGGCAGTCTTACACATGACATACTTGTTTTAAAATGGAGCCTTTTTAGAGGTGAAAGAATTAAGTGCAAAAAAAAAATCAAAACGAAAAACTCACAGGCACAGACGGCAGTATGGTGATTACCAGAAGAAAAGGGGGTGGGGAGAGGGAGAAAAGGGTAAAGGGGGATAAATGGTGATGGAAGGAGACTTGACTTGGTGAACACACAATACACAGATGATGTATTATAGAATTGTACACCTGAAACCTATATACTTGTATTAAATGTCACCCCAATAAATTCTATAAAAAATGGATCCTTTTTAGCAGTGTGCCCTATAAAATTTAATTGTAGCACTTCTGTATAGTAATAAGCTTAAAAAATACTAATCCTGATGCTTTTATAAATTTAGCTAAGATGCTAAAAATTGCTTTAAAGGAAAGTGATGTGGTCAGAATATAGGAAATTCTACTTGGTTTCCATTTCATGGGTAAAATGGAAACCTTTCTAAAGTTTTAAATATGATTACCAGCTCGTCTGGATTTCAGCAGCCTACTCTTAGATTAGTAGCTCCCCCTTAGAGTTCGGGCCCTGCAAAGGAGGCACTTGAGACAGGTGTACTTGGCTGGCCCATGTCTCTTTATTTCCTCCCTCTCGTATCTTACTCCAGGAAAGCAGGTTGTAATGTGGCTGCTGGAATTAAGAAGGCAGTTTCTTTGACTCTGCCCACTCTTTATTTGGCTGCTTTTCCAAATTTCCTTGGTGCATCATATAAGGAACCCTTCCTAGTCCTGGGTGTGGAAGGTGCAGAGCTGCCTGGCTTTCCCTGAGTGAGCAGTACAGAGGTTGGCCCCAACAGAGGGACAGCTATTGCCCTGAATGCAAGATTGAGTCTCGTTCTGATTAGCATCTTTGTATCTAAAGCAAAACACCTGTAAAATCAAGACTGAATACAGCATATGGAGGGCACACTTTAATTAGAGGGAGAAATCTGGTAGCACTCAACACATTCAGGTAGTCTCTCTAGGCCTGAATGACAATCTTTTTTTTTTATTTTTTAAAATTTTATTTATTTATCTTTAGAGGGAAAGAGAAGGAGAGAAATATCAATGTATGGTTGCCTCTCATGCGTCCTCTGCTGGGAACTGGCTACAACCCAGGCATGTGCCCTGACTGGGAATCAAACTGCGATCGTGTGGTTCACAGACCCGAGCTCAATCCACTGAGCTACACCAGCCAGGGCCAGAATGAGAATCTTTGAAGTGAGGGTTCATGGAGGGGCTTAACGAGGCCTGTGACCTCCCTGAACTGGAAGCACAGTCAGGTATACACGTCTAAGTGTACGCTTTTCTGGAGAGAGGTTCTAGATCACTTACCAAAATTTTCTTAAGGGTCTATGATCCCAAAAAGGTTAAAAAAAAATCAATTGGGCTAGGAGAAAAGGGTGTCCCCAGCATCAGTCTAATCCTGACCCATCTGGCATCCAGGTGTTCCAACTCATATTTTTAGAGTAAAATAGATACCTGAAGAGGTGGGGCCCAAATAGACTTTTATTATTTTTCAAAGAAACTACCTTAATAGGTATCATCCTGCAATAGCTGGGATAAAGCATTTTTCACTAACAATAGCTTAAGATTAGTAATGCTCAAGCTTAACTGGGTGACTAATCCCACCAAGGTTCCTAAGTGGTCTGGCTAACCTGGGACCATACCCTCCAGGGCAGTCCAACCCACAGCCAGGATGGCTGTGAATGCAGCCCAACATAAAACCGCAAATATACTTAAAACATTACGAGATTTTTTTGTTTGTTTTCATTAGTGTTTGTGTATTTAATGTGTGGCCAAGACACCTCTTCTTCTTCCAGTGTGGCCCAGAGACGCCAGAAGTTGGACACCCCTGGGACTGTCAGTTACTGACCACCACTGGCAAGCTACTGAAGATGTTAAAAAAGGTTAGTGTGAGAATCAAATGAACCTTATAACATAGTTAGAATTCAGGGTACCTATGAACTTGGTGGAAGGAAAATTATATCTTTATTTGCCTTAATTTCTAACTGAAATTTATCACCTCCTTCAATTGTGATGGCAGGCAACAAAACAGTAGAATTTTAGGACCAGTTACATTGTTGTTGATAGAAGTCCTAAATTTTTAAAAATCACATTACAGTTGTTGCAGATGTCTCAGAGGTTTATACCCATTACCGCTTTGAAACTAGTTCTTTGTAGACCCACCATGAGATTACTGTGTAAAGAAGCACATGCATTACTACATAACAATTTAGTATTTTAATACCTTAATAAGTACGTTAATGTAATTGGTTTCCCTTGTAATTCTATGTATTTTATTTTACAGCCTTTAAAGCCACTCTTCTGAGATGGGGTCCGTGAGCTTCACTAATGGCCAAAGGGGCCCCTCCGCACAGAAAAAGTTAAGATGCCCGTCCCAGAGCAGCAGGCGAGTCACCCTTCAATCCCGAGTGCGCTGTTTGGTGTGACATCACCACCACCAGCCTTTGGGAAAGTGGGGTTCTCCATCACTGGTTATGTCATGAGGAGGAAAGTGAAGATGATCTGGGAGTCCTGTCATTTGAGAAAAGGGGTTAGGACATGCTGACCAGTTCGAGAAGGGGACCTATGGATAAAGAAGATACATAGGCAGATATGTTTAGAAGATCTTCTAAAACGTACAGTGCACACAGCACGTCGGTCTCTAGCGGCCTTTCAAACAAGACAGGTATGTCCCATAATGAAGCTCCTTTGTTCCCCCGGCCTCTCCTGCTAGTCTTCCTCAAATTCACTCCGGGGGCAAAAGCTTTTGGAATACGGCAGTGATAAAAAGAAGCAAGCTGACAACTGAATACAAGGGCATTAGAGTAGGAGGAAATGTGTTTCAGACTCTTCTCTTTGAATGGTGGGGGCAGGAGGCATGGGGGTCAGAGAACGCGAGTTCCTGGGGTGTAAAAGAGGCATCGAGTAAGGCGAGGGCACCGAAAAGGAAGAAAGCGGATAAACTCTGGACTGGAGCTGAGAGACGCTCTCTAGGAGGTTCCTTGTTTGGGGTAAAGTAGTGTGAGTACGCTGCCAAGAGTGGTTTTCAAAATGAATTAGCCAGTCCTGTTCAGCATCATAAAAAGGCTGGTTCCGGAAGGGTCCAGACCATAAATCCACAGCATTTACTGAGACTTGGCCAGGGACTCCGTGCAATGAGGCTTTGTTTAAAAACAACAACAACAACAACAACAAAAACCCCCAAAGCGCCTGTATATGCCATACCCAGATGGGACTCTCCTTTCATCTCTGAAAAAATTTAAATTTCGTGGTAAGAATATTTTTCAAATAATATAATCAAAGATAATTTAGAAACAAGGTATAAAAAGTACTTATTCATAAAAGAGGAAAAAAGGGAGAGCCGTATCTTCCCTTTGGCTCACAATTCTCCTTGAATTAATTTATAAATTAAATGAAGCCCCACTGCTGAAGATTTTGTTTTCTAAATCTGATTAAATGATTCTAAGATTCATCTTGAAGGATGGTGAGGATGTTGTTGATAAAGAAGAGTAATCGGGGATAGAGGCAGTGTGGACTTGCCTCAAAGGTTATTAAAATATTTTAAAAACTGCAGCAATGAAAGGAATGGGGGAGTTTGCAAAGAATGCGCCCAATTCATTTGTTCCCCAACATTTGTTGAGCCCTTGCCTGGGTCAGTGGGGAGCAGGATGGTCAGAGTTCTGCTCTCAGGGAGGCTGCAGGCAGGCAGGGAAACTGACAGTTAAACCAGAAAATGGGAGGAGCTGGTGAGGGCAGCACAGGACCGGGGACAACCAGTCCAGCCAGGGAAGCACTCTGAGGGAGCACATTTAAGTGGGGGTAAGAGGGATGGGGAGGAATGAGCCTGTTCCAGGTGGTGGAGGCTATTCCAACCAGAGGAAACAGCCTATAGTAAGTTCAAGAACTCAAAGACTAGTTCAGTTTGGCTGGAGTGTAGAGGACAGCTGATGGCACCTGAGAGGCAGGCACTGGATCTGGGGAGCATGAGGAGGAACACATCAAGGAGTAGAAGAACAAGACTCGAGAATTATGAATGAATCTGAAGGTTCCAGTGAGAACCACGGAAAAAGCTGAATTAGTAAACACATAGTGTTGGGATAAGTCATTAGCTTCTGAAAGGGATATCATTACTGAGTCTATTCCTCTCTCCCTTTCATCCTCCACCAAAGAAAATTCCTGTGGCTTAGCTTCTTTGGTGCAGGGCTGGGTGCAGCACTGTGCTCTAGTGAAGGACAGAGATAAAGGAAAGGAGTTAGTCATGGAGACAGTACAGGAGCAGTTTAGGATGTGTAGAGGACAACCAGAAGACAGATGTACAAGAACAACAGGGTTTGACTGCCAACTGTGTGCGAGTGTGACCTTGAGCACAAAAATGGATGTTGTGCACCTTTTTTCAAAAATTTTTTAAAATTTATTTTTAGAGGGGGGAAGGGATGTAGAAAGAAACACTGACCAGGAATTGAACCAGTGACCCTTTGCTTTATGGGAAGATACTCAACCAACTGAGCCACACTGTCAGGGTTGTTGTGCATCTTTTTAGCCCCAGCATCTGGCACATGGCAGAAAGGAAGCAGAGAGAACCTGCCCAGTGTAGGTGTGAAGGGCATGGCCTGGAAGCCACCTGCCTAGGTTTAAACCCTGGTTCTGCTGTTTTCAGCTGTGTGACCCAACTCGCCTCACTAGGAGGATGCAATGAGTTACTAATTGGAAAGGGGTTAGAATCGGGCACAGCTCACCCGGTGTTTGCAATCAGGCCACGGGATTTTGTGATAAGTATCACTGGCACCCTTCAACAGGGAGGTTCTCAAACTTGATTGGGCATCAGCATCGCCTGGAGGGCTTGGGCTCACCTCCCCACCTCCCGCCCAGTGTCTGATTCAGTAGGTCTAGGATGTGGCCCAAGTATCTGCATGTCTAACGAGTTCCAGGTGATGCTGATTCTGTTGATCCCAAGATTACACTGTGAGAGCCATGGCCCATAAAAACTCAGTTTCAACCTGGCAGTGAGGGCACCAGCCAGAATGCAAGGGACTTAAGCATAAAGCCAGGAAGGATGGAGTACCCTTTCAAAAAGTCTTTTGGGGGAGGTCTTTGAAAAGGAGCAATAAATAACAACCCTCTTCTCTACCCTTCTGAACTACTACGTGAGGCAAAAGAGTTGGCAGGTGGAGACCAACATATAACTCAGATTACCAAGAAACTAGTGACTGGCTCATATCTGTAGGCAAGTGGCCCTCTGGACAATAAAACCCAGAGTCAGGCAAGCTGCCCATGTGGCCTCTGGCAGGGTCACTCTGGGTGGCCTCCCCTGCAGGGCCAGAGCTGGGCCAGAGCTGGGCCCTGGAGCAACAGAGTAGGTGACCCTGCAGACAGCTGCTCTCACTCAGGTTGGGTCAGTGTTCCTGCGGGAGAAAGGGGGAGGGATACCTCTACATGAGGGACATCACAGGAGCAAGAAATATTTGCTTCCAAGTGTTTTATGCTTAATGATGAGCTTGGAGAGTGGGTGTGCTTTTACTGAGACTTGGGCATGTTTATAAGGGGTAGGGTAGGTATCAGTAGATGCGACTGAGAATGTGAAAGACTCGAGAAAAACCAAGTACACAGGTCCCATAAGGATGTAGGATAGGAGATGGATGCAAGGTACACAAGAAGGGTCATTATAAGAAAGGAGGCGAAGAATATGTTCAGTGACAAGTGGATGCAAGAAAGAATGAGAGAAGTTATGAAGGATGAGGTAAGGAGAGGCAAAGACAGACCAAGGAATTTGTGTATAAAGAGAGGGAACACTACCATTTCAGGGAGGACACACACGACATGGGGAATGAGACAGATTTGTTGGTGTGTCTTTATATGTAAGGAGGACTAAGGCGGACTAAAGTGGAAGGACAAGACAATGAAGTAGGAGAGGCTGCTAGAAAGAAGGATCACAAGATAATAAGGTGGTGCTTCTGGAAATGGAGTGGCAGAAAGATTCTTCGGGTGCTCTCAAGCCGCAGTGACCACCACAGGAGCCACTAGGCATCCACAGCTATTCCACTAAAATCTGCTGCAGTTGGACTGGATCAACATTTTAGTTCCTCAGTGACACTAGCCCCATTTCAAGTGCTCCGTAGCCACATGTGGCTATTAGCTCAGGTACTGGACAGTGCAATATAGAACATTTCCATCCTTGCAGAGAGATCTGTTGGATGGGGTGACTCTTGAGAAAGAAGCATTTGCCCTTGAATTGAGAAGTGAGAGGAGTTTTCATAATAAAAAGTTTGTCATTGTTATGGACTAGAATAGTACAGAATATTAGTAACTGAAATCCTTACAAATTAAAAAAAAAGTAGCAAAATTTAAGTGCACAAATGCCACAAAATTGGATTTCATGGAAATTCAGAAAGATTTTGTTCTTACATTTTTTAATGCTCTTTGAAGAATTTTCTTAAATGAACTTTTGAATTGTTTCATATCAAAAAGGTCAATGTCTCCACCTGTCAAAGTGAAAAGAAAAATTAAGGGAGCTACACTGTCCTCAGTGAGTGCATTTACAAAGATGCTGAGGCGAGCATTTGTATAACCTCGAAGATCAAATCACACGAGTGCTGCCGGTATTCTGACACAGCAGTGCTAAATATATTGTTCATTTTCTCATAAATGAGTAATTACCTTGTTTTGAAAGAAAAGATACTTAAGAGGAACATACTCAAATTCATTCTCAAACTGCCAAAATATTCAGTACAAATGTTCACTTTAAAAGAGAAAATGTGGGGGAAGCGGGGTGGGCAGTCGGTGTGGCAGCCTCTGCCCCCTCATCCTATTGTGGCAGCGCAGGGCGGGCTGTGGGACTGGCACAGGACAGGGCTTGGGGTGAGGTGATTAAATTAAGAAACAAAATGAAAATAAAAGGGAAAACGTTACCTGGTTCTTTAGTCATCTGAAAAGTGTCCCAAACTTTCTGGTGCCGATGAAATTGAGTATCTGAGAGAGGGAGGAAGAGCTTATTACTGTTCTATCTAAGAACTTTTAAGTAATGTGCTTATGAATATATATATTTAATAACATGAAGGTGGAGCAACTAATGGTAATTTACAAATTAGGTTATGCATTTTTATTCAAAACAAAAAGTGGCATGGATTAAATTTATTCCAAACAAAACACGTCATAAAGAACTACTCAACCTAGTAGAACTCTAGCATTTACTCTTAAGTCAGATCATTCATTCTTTTTCTACACAGAACACCGCACTGAGGTGCGGGATAACGTGCTCCCGTAACTGGCATACACACTGGCTGGGTGTTCCTTGTCTGGAGCAATCTTCTCCTAGCTCAGCGCAGACTCCATTCTTGCACCTCATTTAGGCTCTGCAAAAATGCCACCTATGCCACGGCCTACCCTGATCCTCCTACCCAAATTGACTCCCATCCCACCTTGCTTTAGTTTCCCTCACTACCTGACATTACATCGTATGTTTAAATGGTCATTTATGTAGTCCTTATCTTCCCAGCCAGAATCCTGTGACACACAAGACTTTGTCTTGTTCACTGCTGTATTCCCAGTGTCTAGACACTAGCTGGCATGAAATGAGTGCTCTGTATATAGCTGATGAATAAATGAATGAATGTATGAATCTATGACACAGGAGATACCTTTCAGGAGTTATAAACTTAAGGGTGTCTTGGAGTAAAAATGGACCTAGGACGTTATTAAGTTTAATCCCACCACATTATCATCCTGGATAGACTCTGTCCCTGCACTGACCTCTGTCTGCATCCCTGTGTCTTTGCACCTAGGACCAAGATGCTCTGCACCCCATAAAAAGGGGCTGTTGGCCCCAACACTCAAGGGTACCAACTTGCTATGCTTTTTGTACTTTCTTGTCCTTCCTACAATTTAGTATATTTTTTTTCTTTATTTGGTGCCTTGGTGTCCCCACCTCCCCCCTCACTCCACTTAATGCAATGGTCTGACAATTCTTGATTACCTAAATTTTGTCTGAAATGGATGTAACCCGGCACAATGTGATGCCTGCCCAAGAGACAGCATGCAAAGGGTTTTTGTTCCTTTCTGGTATTTTCCTCTTGGTTCTGTGTTTCCGAGTTAAGATGGCTTGCTAACTGATCTCTGAATAAGGTTGTTGTAATAATAATAGAAACTAAAATATTTTGTTGTTAATGATTCCATTAAACATCATGCAAAAGTTCATGACAAGTGGCAAGGACTTAAATACACATGAAGGCATTTCCTCAAACAGAATATGTCCTAGATTAATCTGTGGTCTTCGTGACAACTGTGGTCTGCCTCCAGTGTCCCCTACCTTAGTAAGGAACTCCATCTTCCTTTTGGTTGCTCCTTTAGACCCTGAAGCCATGGGTGCTCGTCCCACTCACCCCCCAGGCCATACTGCCTTCAAATTCCACTTTTAATCCTTACATTCCTTACAAGATGCACTATGGTAAGCTCAAATTTTCAGATATATATTTTCAATTGTTAATAATACAGATCTTAACAGACATTTACTATGTGCTTATTATATGCCAGTTACTGTGCTAAGAGCTTTTCAAGCATTATTTCATTTTACCCTCACAAGATCCTGTGCTATATTATTATAATATTATTATATTAACAGCGCTATTATTTCCATTTTGCTTAGTAGAATCTGAGGCCTAGGAAGGCAATGTGACTTGGCAAAGGACACAAGACTAGTAAGTGATGGAGCTGGGATTTTACACACCAGGTCAACTTGACTGTAGAATCAGAGCCCTTACATACAAAATTGCCTCTCTGATGAAACTGGATTGGTTAAACGTAAATACAAATCACCAAAACTTACAAATGATGTCTAAAAGGGCAGCGTCATTGACAGTTGCACGCTTCTCCTGAAAGAGAAAGTAAAAATATTCAGTAAATATGGCTACAGGTTTGGTTCTGCCCCACTTACAGCACATTTTTCAACTGCTTACAGACTAAGAGCACCCTCTCAACGCCTTCCTGACAACCTGTCTCTGACCTACGCTCTCCTGTTAAGTGACAAATATACCTTTTGATTCCTGTTTCAATACAGGCACTCACTACTGTTCTCCCACAATCTACTCCTCATTTATCACTTTTAACTTTTTGTTTTGTATTTTTAATCACATTTCTGGACTTCCCCGACAGCAGGGTTTCTTAACTAGGCACTACTGACATGGTGAGTCAGACGAGTCTGTGTTTGGAGGCCTGTCACAGGAGGCTAAGGAGTGTCCTGGCCTCTGTCCACTGGAAGCCAGTAGCGGTCTCCCCCCCACCTCCCCAGTTTTGCCAACGAAAACTGTCTCCAGACACTGTGTCCTCTGGAAGACAAAATCACCCCAGCTGAGAACCACGGTTCTATACATATACATTTATATGTATGCATGGCATGTAGTTTCTTTCAGTGTACACAAAGATCTAGTTGATTCTTTTTAATGGTTGAAGAATATTTTGTTATGTGGATGTATCATTGATTGATAAACTTCTATGTACAGTTGTTTGCAATTTTTTTGTTTTTAAACAATGCAAATTGCCTTTATATATAAATCTTTACACATTAATAACTACAGGTATGTCTTTCAATTATATTTTGATTTATATCTTTATTTTTAATGATTTTATCCACATGAATTTTCAGAATTGGAATTGCTGGGTCATAAAGTATATTTATCTAAATGTAAGGGTATACTGGAATATGGGAACTCTTTGTAACAGCAACTTTTCTGAAAGTCTGAAATCATTTTAAAACAAAAAGCAAATGAGTAAATAAATACATGTGAAAGAGTGTCTCCTTCTGTACAACCTGACCAACACATCTGAGTATTATTATCTTTTCATCTTTGACAATCTGATAGGTTCAGAAAGAATACTGTTCATTACTTTAACTTGTATTAATTGTATTGATTGTGTTTTTCTCTCCCATGGTATTCGCCGTTTCCTTAATGATTTGTAAGCAGTTTTGGTAAGCTGAAAAGCCAACTAAAAAGTAGTGTCTTCCCCACCACAGTGTTACATGGTCTCATCACTTCACAGTTTAGCAGCTGCTTTAAATCTCATCTGAACTAAGGAAAGGAAAGAAAAACACAAAGGAGAGTAGCATGATGTTCAAGGTTAATCATTTTTAACATTGTTACCTCACAAAGCAGAACCAAGTCATGAACGAGAGATTCCTTTCTCTTCCGGAAGTTTATGTTCTGCAGTTGATTTTCAGATAAAAAATCCCAGGCTTGTAAGATTGTCATCATTTCAGCCATTGGGATTTTCAAGATGGTCCTCTTGATAAACTCAGCAACGGTTTCATCCATTTCTTTGGCACTTTAATAAAGCAAACACAGCACGAGGATAACCGGAACAAAAATTTAACTTACCAGTGAATTTTTCAGCATATTTTTAGCTGGAATTTTGGTTTGTAGGTCAAACACCCAAATGTTTATTTTACCTTTTCTCAGGCAATCTGCACAGTATTTCAACAAGAGGATTTAATATTTTCTCCTTAAGCTGTATATTTCAATATGTTTTAGATTTTTAAAAAATTAGTGCTCTCTCTCCTTTCTTAGCTAGAGTATTTTGATCTTTTGATGGCAATGACATAGAAATCATGAATTCATTTACTGATTCATGTACCAAGTTCCTGGGCACTTATTTGTGCCAGACACTTTTGTAGGCACTGAAGTTAAATGCATCTTTAACCAAAAAGACAAAAATCCCTGGCAGTATGGAGCATCTTTTCTACTCAGGGGAGACAGGCAACAGGAAAGTCACAAAATGTATTAAAAGTGGTAAGTACTGCAAAGAAAATGGAGTAACTTAGGAAACTAGTACTAGTGAAAATGGAGCAGGCTGGGAGTGAGGTGGAAGGAGGTGGAGAGAGTAGGCCCCACAGAGAAGTGGACATCTGAGCTAATCCTTGGAGGAGTATGCCATGTGTCTAGCTATTGGAAGAGTTTTCCAGGCAGAAGAAACAGCAAGTGCAAAAACCTTGGGGTCTTCAAGGAAGAAGCCCTCCAGAGACCAGAGGGAGGAGCACAGAGGAGGTGGGGCCAGAGATCATGAAGGGCCCTGAGGGCACTGCAAGGATCTTGGTCTTGAATGACAGAAACCAGTGGCTGGAAGTCTTTGAGGCAGGATATGCTCTCACTTAGGTTTCCTACCAGGATCAATCTGGCTACTGAACTGAGAATGTAGACTAGGAGGAAGAGAGAAAACAGGAGGCTAGCTGGGAGGCCACCTCAATGACACAGGTTAGCGGTGATGGTAGACCAAAGTGGAGATGGTGGGAACAGGTCAGACTCTAGATCCACTTTTAAGAGAAAGTCCACTGAATTTCCCAATGGATTACATGCAGGTGTTAAGAGAGAGGAATCAAAGATGATACCAAGGTATCTGAAAGAATAGAGTGGCTATTACCTGAGATGGGGAAGACTACTGGGGGTGGAGGAAAGCTCAAGAATTCCGTCTTGAACATGTAAATTTTATGGTTAATTTTTAGACTCTAAGTGGAGAAGCTAAACAGCTGGAGTTGTGAGCTTACAAGACACAATAAGAGCTGGAGGTGGAGAGGATTACAGTCTCTTCTTTAATACACTGCCAATTAATATAAAGCCATTACATCACTTTTCTGGTCCCATGCCTGATTCTTTAATTGTCCAAAAGGTCTTGCCACAAATTCCAAGACAAAGAGAGAATCTTAAAGGCAGCAAGGGAGAAAAAGGAAGTAACATACAAGGGAGCCCCAATAAGGTTAGCTACTGACTTCTCAATGGAAACACTCCAAGCAAGAAGAGAATGGCAAGAAATATTTCAAGTAATGAGAACCAGAGGCCTACAACCAAGGCTACTTTACCCAGCAAGGCTCTCAATCAAGATAGAAGGCCAAATAAAGAGCTTCCAAGACAAAAGAAGTCTAAAAGAATATGCCTCCACCAAACCAGCTCTACAAGAAATACTAAAAGGGCTGCTTTAAGGAAAGGAAGGAAAAGAGAGAGACAGAGAGGAACTGTGGTACAAAAATGGCAATGAATAAGTCCCTATCAATAATAACCTTGAATGTAAATGGATTAAATGCTCCAATCAAAAGACATAGAATAGCTGAATGGATAAGAAAGCATGACCCACACATATGCTGCCTACAGGAGACCCACCTCAGGACAAAAGACCATCACAGACTAAAAGTGAAAGGCTGGAAACAAATTTTCCAAGCAAATGGACAAGAAAAAAAAGCCGGGGTAGCAATTCTAATATCAGACAAAATAGACTTCAAAAAAAGGGCCATAAAGAGAGACCCAGAAGGTCACTTCATATTGCTCAAGGGAAGAATCCAGCACGAAGACATTAACATCATAAATATATATGCACCCAACATAGGAGCACCCAAATATATAAGAAAAATCCTAGAAGACTTCAAGAAAGATATTGACAGCAACACAATTATAGTAGGGGATTTTAACACCCCACTGTCAAAAATGGACAGATCTTCCAAACAAAATATCAACAAAGATATAGCAGCATTAAATGAAACTCTAGAAGAAATGGACTTGACTGATATATATAGAGCGCTTCATCCCAAAGAAGCTAAATACACATTCTTTTCAAATGCACATGGAACATTTTCAAAGATAGACCACATGGTAGGACACAAAATGAACCTCAACAAATTCAAGAAAATTGAAATCATACCAAGCATTTTCTCTGACCACAAGGGACTGAAATTAGAAACCAACCCCACAGGAAAAAACCCCAAACATCCAAAATCATGGAGACTGAATGGTATGCTATTAAACAACGAATGGGTCAAGATTGAAATTAGGGAAGAAATCAAAAAGTTTCTGGAAACAAATGAAAATGAACTCACAACAACCCAAAACTTATGGGACACGGCCAAGGCAGTCCTGAGAGGGAAGTTCATAGCAATACAGGCTTACCTAAAGAAAATAGAAACATTTCAAACAAACAACCTAACCCGACGCCTGCAAGAACTCGAAGAACAACAACAAAGACAGCCCAGAGCAAGTACAAGGAAGGAAATAACCAAGATCAGAGCAGAATTAAATGACATAGAGACCAAAAGCACAATTATAAGGATCAATGAATCCAAGAGTTGGTTTTTTGAAAAGATAAACAAAATAGACAAGCCTTTAAGTAGGCTCATTAAGAAAAGAAGAGAGAGGACACAAATAAACACAATCAGAAATGAAAGAGGAGAGATTACAACTGATACCACAGAAATAGAAGGGATTGTAAGGAATTACTATGAAGAACTGTATGCCAAGAAATTTGAAAACCTAGGTGAAATGGACAAATTTCTAGAAAAATATAATCTTCCAAAACTCAATGAAGAAGAAGTAGAAAGCCTGAACAGACCAATAACAGCAAATGAAATTGAAGCAGTAATCAAAAAACTCCCATCACACAAAAGCCCCGGACCAGATGGTTTCACAGGAGAATTCTACAAAGCGTTTAAGGAAGAGCTAACCCCTATTCTTCACAGACTATTCCAAAAAATCCAAAATGATGGGAAACTCCCAAACTCTTTTTATGAAGCGAGCATTATCCTAATTCCAAAACCAGATAGAGACACAACAAAGAAAGAAAACTTTAGGCCAATATCACTGATGAACATAGATGCTAAAATCCTCAACAAAATATTGGCAAATCGCATCCAACAATACATCAAAAAGATCATACACCATGACCAAGTGGGATTCATCCCAGGGATGCAAGGATGGTTCAATATCCGCAAATCAGTAAATGTAATACACCACATAAACAAAAGCAAGGACAAAAACCACATGGTCATATCAATAGACGCGGAAAAAGCTTTTGATAAGGTACAACACCCATTTATGATAAAGGTACTCAGCAAAGTGGGAATAGAGGGAGCATTCCTCAATATAATAAAGGCCATATATGAAAGACCTACAGCCAACATCATACTGAATGGGCAAAAACTGAAAGCTTTTCCACTAAGATCAGGAACAAGACAAGGTTGTCCACTTTCACCACTTCTATTTAATATAGTATTGGAAGTTCTAGCCACAGCGATCAGACAAGAAAAGGAAATAAAAGGCATTCAAATTGGAAAGGAGGAAACAAAACTGTCATTGTTTGCAGATGACATGATAAGTGTACATGGAAAATCCTACAGACTCTACCAAAAAACTGCTCGAACTAATAAATGAATTTGGCAAGTTACAAAGTCAATATCCAGAAAGCAAAGGCATTTTTGTATACTAACAATGAATCAGAAGCAGAAATCAAGAAAAAAAATCCCATTTGATATAGCAAAAACAAAAATAAAATACCTAGGAATAAACCTAACCAAGGAGGTGAAAGACCTGTATGCAGAAAACTACACAACACTGAAGAAAGAAATCAAGGAAGACACAAATAAATGGAAACATATACCGTGTTCATGGATTGGAAGAATTAACATCATCAAAATGTCCATACTACCCAAAGCAATTTACAGATTCAATGCAATACGTATATTAAAGTACCAATGGCATATTTCACAGACATAGAACAAACACTTCAAAAACTTATATGGAACCATAAACGACCCCAAATAGCAGGGGCAATGTTGAGAAAGAAGAACAAAGTAGGAGGGATCACAATACCTGACATCAAACTGTATTACAAGGCCACTGTAACAAAACAGCCTGCTACTGGCATAAAAATAGGCACATAGACCAATGGAACAGAACAGAGAACCCAGAAATAAACCCAACTCTCTATAGTCAATTAATATTTGACAAAGGGGGCAGTAACATAAAATGGGGTAAAGATAGCCTCTTCAGCAAATGGTGTTGGGAGAACTGGACAGCTACCTGCAAAAAAAAGAAACTCAAGCACCAACTTACACCATACACCAAAATAAATTCAAGGTGGATAAAAGACAAATATAAGCCGTAACACCATTAAATTCCTAGAGGAGAACATTGGCAGGAAAACCTCAGATATTTCATGCAGCAACATTTTTACTGATATGTCCCCTAGAGCAAGAAATATAAAGGAAAGAATAAACAAACGGGATCTCATCAAAATAAAAAGCTTCTGCGCGGCCTAAGAAAACAGCATTAAAATAAAAAGACAACCAACTTATGAGATAACATAGTTGCCAATGATACCTCAGACAAAGGTTTAATCTTGAAAATATAAAAAGAACTCACACAACTTCACTCTAAGGAGACAACTATCCCAATTAAAAAATTGGACCTGCCTTTTGACCCAGCAATTCCACTGCGAGGATTGTATCCTAAGAACCCTAAAACACCAGTCCCAAAGAACTTATGCACCCCAATGTTCGTAGCAGCACAATTTATAATAGCCAAGAGTTGGAAGCAACCTAGGTGCCCATCAGTAAATGAAAGGATCAAAAAACTATGGTACATTTACACAATGGAATTCTATGCTGCAGAAAGAAAGGAGCTCCTACCTTTTGCAACAACATGGATGGAACTGGAAAGCATTATGCTGAATGAAATAAGCCAGGTGTTGAAGGACAAATACCATATGATCTCACTTTTAACAGGAAGCTAAACAACAAAACAAACAAGCAAGCAAAATATAACCAAAGACACTGAAATAGAGAACAGGCTGACAGTGACCAGAGGGAAGAGGGGAGGGAATTTCAGGGGAAATAGGGGAGGGATTTAGAGGAACATATATAAAGGATACATGGACAACAACTGAGAAGGGTGGAAATGGGAGGGAGACAGGGAACATGGGGGTGGGATGGGATGGGAGTAATAGACAGAAAAGTATACTTGAAAAATAATTAAATAAATTAAAAAAAAAAACAAAGGGTCTTGCCACAAATCTGGTATAGTTCCCTCAGCAACAGACAGGGTAATGATCTTCTGGAGCATAAATAAGGTTCTCTTAAAGCTGTGGCATAGGGTAAGGGAATTCTGAGCCCTTTTATTACTTTCTTCAGGGAATAAGCCATAGGCCAAGGGTGACAGCTGATCTCAACTCTACTATCTCACCTGAGGACACTAATGGACATCTCTCGTTCTCCCTCAAAATACAGAACACAACAAGGCAAGCAAGTATGATATCTAAACAAAGATTGAGTAGGATACCCTCAATATCCTACTCATTAAATACCGTTAACAGCCTATCTTCTAGGAAAGAGCATACAGACCTTGCTTGGTGTCCATGTTTAAGACAAGAGGCAATAGTCTGTCAATCTCACCAGCTGCCACTTCAACTACAGGATTTCTAAAGACAGAGGCGTATCCCCCTACAGGGATCCTGACTGTGATTTATGTCTACCAGTTAAGTATTTGTTGAATACTGCACGTAATTTATTACCACTGACCACTTCCAAAAAGAAATGGATATTGACTGTATCTTAAAAAGATACTGCCCTGGCTGGCATGGCTCAGTGGATTGAGCACTGGCCTGCCAACCAAAGGGTTGCTGGTTCAATTCCCAGTCACAGCATATGCCTGGGTTGTGGGCCAAGTCCCCAGTAGGGGGGTGTGTGTGAGGCAAGCACACATTAATGTTTCTCTCCTTCTATTTCTCCCGCATATCCCTCTGTCTAAAAGTAAATAAAATCTACAACAATTAACACAAAAATAAAGAGGAACTATGGAGTCATTTAGAAATGCAGTGGCAGCAGAAAGAAAAATAACTGAGTAAAGAACATGAGAACATAATCAGTCTCATGAAAATGACCCTAAAGTCAAGACTGAAATCCTCACGAGGCCCTGCACTGTTTGGTATCTGATTTTGTCCCCATCATCTACCACTATCTCCTTGGTTTTCTGAGCTACATTAGCCTTTCAGTTCCTCTAATACAAAATGATCCCTCCACCAAGGTCCATCTACCTTCAATTCTCTCTGCCTAGAATATTCTTCCTGCACATAGTCACATGGGCAACTCTTGCTGTAATTCAGGTCTCAGTTTAGATGGCTTCTCGGGGAGACTTATTCTGACCACCCAACCTGAAGTTACTTTCTTCATTGCTTGTCTTTAGAAGAACTATCTGAACTTACCTTGTTTATTAATTACTTCATTGCTTCATTCCTACCCAAGCTCCACTAGGGTAGGAACTATGTCTTACCCATGGCTCTATCCCTACATGACAAATACCTGCGGAATAAACTATTACTTTCCTTAAGCAGTGTGCCTGAGGAGATAACCTGGGAAGCATTAGGGTCCAACAGTCCGTGAAACATCAAAAACAAGAGGTCGGGTTGGGCTTGTTAAAATGCAGCTTTCCCGGCCATATCAATTTAAACTGGGGCTGGGGGGCAGTCACTGAGTAGGGCTTGGGATTCTGCATTTTAGAGTGCCTGAGAAGATTCTAAATTTCGGGTAGTTTGTAGAATGTCATTCTAAACAATTTGGTAGAAGGCGCTCACTCAATGTCACCAACAAAGTTGGAAAACTCTTTTGAGTAAACTCTCGATTCCCTATGATTATCTAATTTCTTATTTCCTAGTACATAGCAGTTCAGTACCTACGGTTAACTGAAAAATCAAAACATCCAACTCCTGGCAAAACAGCAATCCAATACTGGGATAGTTGCTTACCCCATCACGTGACAATTCCAGAAGGTTGGGCACAGACGCACGCACACGCAAGTCCCCGCCCCAACCCGGGCGGACGTGAGGTCACGACCACGCATCACTGCCCTCTCTGCCCTGAATCTCAACCATAGTCCTTGCCCAGCCTCCTCCAGCTGAGAGCAAGCGCCAATCCCGCACCTTGGGACGTGCGGCAGTCGCAGGAAAGTCGCCCCAGAGGCTTGGGATGCGGGTTCCTCAAGGCTCCCGCCCCTCCAGAGCATGATTCCCTGTCTCTACGGCCTCTCTTACCGTTCACATCGGCAACGGTCTCACTCCTCAGCAGCTGTTCCCGCCCGCTGCGCCTTCAAAGCCGCCAATTGCAGTTCCCACCGCCCCCGAGCCCCACCCACTGGGGGGAGGGAGGCAAACTTTGGACTGTATCTCAAGCGTAGGGGGTCACGAGGGAAGAGCGGCAGAAGTGAAACTCAGTGAGCTTCCAAGCCACCTTCTTAGCAGAGAATATTGTTTAATTCGGGTATTTTCACCAGTGGCATCTGACTTGTTGGTTCAGCTTGCTCTTTAGGCTTTGCCGTGTCACTGTGAGCTCGTCCACTCCCCCCTCCACTCCGCGTAAAATGGGCCCGTCCAGGCCCGGTGGCGCTTGCGCCTCTGCGGCCGCTCGCGGCGGGGGCTGGCCTAGCGGGTCAGCTGTGGAGTGCGTCCTCTGCTTCGAGGTCCCCTGGCCCTGGCGCCCAGGCAACCCTGTTTGGGGGTGAGGAGCCTTCGCTGGTGAGTACCGCTTCAGCGCTCCTGGTGTGGCCGCGAATCGGGGGAGTCTGGGGGTTCAGAGCAGCATCCTCCTGACCGCGGCGCCCGGCGTGCCTGCGGAACACTCACCTGTTTCTTCCCTCGTCCCCTGCTCTCGTGCGCCCCGCAGGGCAGCGTCCTGTCCGGACTTTCTGTCGCCCTTGGAGGTTGGTATCGGGAAGGCGGGGTCCTCGGGGCGGCAGTTGCCTCTGCGCTGGGGATTTTGTCCGGGAGGCTACAGGTGCTACCTGAGCTCTCCACCCTCAGGCTTTTGCGGAGGACCTGCTAGTAGTTGAGGGCAGGCCTTGTCCTAGATGTTTCGCTCTCCTGCAGTCTGTCCCGCCACTCTAGAGCCTTGTGACATTGGGCGGGCTTCTCCGCTCCCTGAGCCTCGGCTGCCTCGCCTGTAAAATGGTATAAACCGATGGCATCGATTGTGAGAAGCGAAGACCTTAGTCCAGTGTTTGACACGGTGAGCGCTCAATACATTGTGTGAGTATTGTTATTGATCATGTAGTTTAGAATTTGCAGGCAGAAGATAGGAGCCCGTTAGGGCGCATCTCAGCTGCAGTGAAAGTTGCCACCAGTTTGTCCTGCGAAGGGAGAATCTCATAAAATCCCTGTCGGTACAGTTTTCAGGGAGTGTAGACGTTCATATTCCTTTTATTCGGTTTAAAGATTACCGTGCCTGTCATTTCCGAATAGGTGCTTTAAGTAAATCTGAGTTTTGGAAACCTTCATTTAAATTTTTAAATGCATAAAAGAAGTTTGCGCTGGCAAAGGTTTTTGTTGTGACACCCTTTGTATCTCCTTTCTGTATATACAGGTTCTTGCACTTGTGTAGCTGATTTAAAATGAGCCTCATCTCCACCCTTAAAAAAACACCCTATGTTGAGGTCTGAACCAATTTTAATTTCTATGATAATCCTAAACTCAACATTCAGTGAGCGTTTACTATGTGTATTTACAAGAATATTCTCATTAGCTTGTGCGTTCTTCGAGATGTGTGGACTAATTTCCCCCCCTGAAATTCATGTGATTTGGAAGTGCCTAGAAAATGCTGATGAAGTAAGTGTTCAGGGAAAGCTACAACTTGGCCCATTCCTTAAGAAACTGTGATGGAAGTTAGAGTCCTATACAGCCCTCCCCCGTGAAGCCCATGGGTTGCCCTCAGTAGTGGTGGGCATGGTCTGTGCTTTGGGCACACCTGTGGCTTAAGAGCACCTGTTTAGACTTGGTCACTTTGCAGCTGTGGTAAGGTAAGAAGTGGGTAGGTTTTGGTGGTCACCTGTTATCTGCTATGTTTACTACCTCTGCTGAATATGATGTATAGTTTAAGATAGTTGGAGAAATACTGATTTACTGGTTCCAGTGCTTTCTGAAATGTAGGCTTTAAAAGATTGTTTTAGAAAGCTTTAACTACTAACTTTCAGGTTTTTCTGGAGAACAGAGTTTTCAGAGACTTTTCTGGCCATGTCTTCTGCTTGTTTTAAATTGGCATTAGGATTTGCAACTGTAGCAAATTTGCAAATTTATTTTTGGTGCAGCCACACAACAGTAAACTCTTTCTAAAGAAAACAGAAGTGGCATTAAGATATGGGTTTCCCCCCATGTAATTATAGATCTGCTGAACTGCTTACACCCTTTACTAAAGTTGCTTATTGCTTGCTTTTGGTTTATTTATTTTCTGAGATGGTGCCACCTGGTGGTTGAACTCTTCTGCCATCGAATACTCATTAGCGGTATTTTACCTCGGAGTCTTGGTAGGATAAGGTAAAAAAGTGAATAAAATAAGACTAATTTTTATATTGTCAGTGAGAGTACCCTACTGCTTCTACCCTCTCAACTTAACTCCCTAGTAAAAGTTAAAATAGCTCTTTAGGGGCCTGTTGGCCACTTACAAAACATCAAATTGTCACAGCTGAACATTTGTTTCTGAGAGTTTCAGCTGGCTGTTTTGGTATCAATTTGTGCATACTTGAGGAAGTGGGTGGAGTCGGCATGGGGAGGGAGGTGTTGTAATTGTGACAAGTTAAACCCTTCTGATGTTTTCTAAATGCCAGTGGGACTGAGCTTTTGTTTTTTAACTGAATAATACCGGACTTTATCCTTCTCTTTCTCACTGTAAACACCCATGCCTGACGGCTTATCACAAATGAATATTCCCTTCACCTTGGTTTCAGCAGTGCAGCCTCTGTTCACAATATTTTGGCACTGTCCTTTAAAAAAAATAGTTTATTTATGTTTAGAGAGAGGGGAAGGGAAGAAGAGTGGGAGAGAAACATCAATGTGTGGTTACCTCTCATGTGTTTCCCACTGGGGACCTGGCCTGCAACCCAGGCATTTGCCCTGACTGGGGATTGAATCAGTGACCCTTTGCTTCACAGGCCTGCGCTCAATCCACTGAGCCACACCAGCCAGGGCTGGTCACTGTCCTTTTGAAATTGTTTTCTGTATTCCTTTCAGTAGCAAGTGTTTATCATATGAATGAGTTTTGATTTTGGAAATAGCTTAAAGTCATTTAATTGTGAGCTTAGATTTGAGAAGAAACTTAAGAATGCAGTGGTACAGCGTACTCTGTGGCATCCTTAATTGATGTAGCTGGTCTCTGGCGCACATTTGGACGGATAAGCGAGAGCTTCACGTAGCAGCCTGTTTCATTGGTGGACAGGTCCACGAAGATGACAGCTGCCTCTGTAACTTCTGTCCTTTGGTTTCCAGCCCTGTTCCCAGAAACACCTCAGAATAAATTCAGTTGGCTCTTTATGTTATGTGACAAAGCATTTCTAATACACAAATAATACTTTACATGTCACACCCACTGTTCACTGTTTCAGAGACTCTCTCGTGTTATTTTAAGCCTCATGATATCAGAGAGGTAATAGGTTAAGAGTTAATTCCATTTTTAGAAAGAAGAGACTTAGGACTCAGATCAAGTAAACAAAGTGGTATAACTTGCAAATAGCTGAATCCATGATTTTTGTCTTCAACGCATCTTCTCCCTACAAATTCATGGTTTGTCCAACTTAACCAAGTTATTCCTTTTATCTGTCTCCTCTGTTGGGGGCTTCCCTACACTGGCAAAGATTACCAATTTTATTAATGATTTCTTGTTTAAATCTAGTGACAGAGCCAGCACTTCCTGAGTACTCTTCCCAGGAATATTCAAATTGTGAATATTCTGGGCATGGTTGATCAGGATGAGTATAGACAGACACTCTATTCTAATAATACAGGATAATATCAAAATTACATTGACTTCTTTGGAAACTAGGTCTAGAATTAGTGCCTGTTGAACTTGTAGCCAGTGAGATGCTCTTTGGGAAATAATTTCATTCACAAACCACTGGGAAGGTATGTTTTTCCTATTAAGAACATGGGGGAAAAATCTGTTGTGGTGAGAGATTACCTTATATAGTAACTCTGCCACTTCTGTGTGGCTGGGCTTAGTTTTGCCATGAAAGTGTGGATAATGCTTATTTTGATGTACAAAAAGGCAATTTCTTATGATTCAACTGAAATGTAAAAGATACCTACTTTCTATAGTTATTGGGAGGCCCTGGCTGGTATAGGTCAGTGGATTGAGCACAGGCCTGCGAACCAGAGGATCACGGTTCCATTCCCAGTCAGGACACATGCCTGGGTTGCAGGCCAGTTCCCAGCAGGGGACGCACGAGAGGCAGCCCTACATTGATATTTCTCTCCCTCTCTCCTTCCATTTCCCTCTAAAGATAAATAAATAAAATCTTAAAAAAATGTATCTATAGTTATTGGGAGGATTATTAGACTTGTGCCTAGCACATAGTGCTTAGCAAATTATTTTGCACATTAGTAATGTAATATTCTTATGGCTTTGAAGAAATTAAAAAATAAAGAATTAGAATATATATTTGGCTTTTATTCAGTTCATAATAATTTCTTTGAATGTAATAGTGTTATTAGAATAGGCTTTTAAAGATGGCTAGTGAAAGGTATCAGCGCTCATTTAAGTGTGTTCTAAAGACAATATCATTGTTTTATAGTCTTGTATATCATAATATGCACTTATGCTTATATACAACATGTATGTATATTTTTATCTTCTCAGGTGTTTACTTTGCCAATTAAGTCATTTCAGTACATCATAAGCTTGTTTCTGAACTGTAAAAGCATAAATTTGAGGGCTGGTTGACAGAAATATACAAAAAATATTTTGTCAAATATGTTACAAAATAAAATTTTAAAGTCATTTGCTAGGTGACTCAACCAGTGTACATTTTCCTTCAAAGATGAAGTGAGGCAGAAACCAAATAACTAATACTATACATTGGTACAGTATTAGATGACTTAAATTGCTGTACTATATGAGACCTCATTTTTCTGAGGCAAAAATTTGTATCATTAAAAAGACTTTATAGTCAGTGGTAGGCAAAAATGACTTGAAGTAGGCTGTATTTTCAATTTCCATTTCAAATACTCAGCTGCACAAAGCACCCTGATTTTCTTTTTCTTTTTTAAAAGATTTATTTTTAAAGAGGGGGGAAGGGAAAGAGAGAGGGAGAGAAATGTCTGTGTGTGGTTGCCTCTTGCACACCCCACACGGGGAACCTGGCCCTCAACCCAGGCATATGCCCTCACTGGGAACAGAACTGATGACCCTTTGTTTCTCAGGCTGGAGCTCAATCCACTGAGCCACACCAGCCTGAGCAAATTTTCAGTCTTTGGCTGTGGTATATTTTGTGGGTGTGGGTGCATTAGTTATTCAATGAACTAGTGATCTACTGGTATTTTTTGTAAGTTGAAATCTGAAATAGTAGGCATATTATGGTTCTTTGGAATTATTGATTTAGGTGTTTTTAATGATTTTATTGGGAGTGAAAGGTGGATGGGCAGTTTGAATTTCTCAACTTGTTTTTAAAAGCTTTGTTAAGGTATAGTTTGCATTTTAGACAACACATCTAATGTAAGTGAATTCAGTGATTTTAGTAAACTTACACAATTGCACAGCATTACTCCAGTCTTATTTTAAAACATTTTCATCACCCCCCAAAATTTCATGGTGTCCATTTGCAAGTTAATTGTCCACTCTCACTGTCAGGTCTAGGCAGCTAATGATCAGCTTTTTTTCTACAAATTTGCCTTTTTTAGACAGTGCATCTAAGTGGAATCATACAATGTAGTGTTTTGAATCTAGCTTCTTTCACTTAGCTTAGTGCTTTTGAGGTTCATCCATGTTGGCACATATATCAGTTAATTTCATTTAATTGAAAAATAGTAATCTGTTGTCCAGATTACTGGAAAACAGTAATAAATATACTACACTTTTGTCCAATTACATGGTTATTGGACATTTGGATTGTTTCCAGTCTTGGCTATTATGAATAAGGCTATGAACATTGACCGACATATTTTTGTGTGGATACACTATAGGGTGAAGCAAAAGTAGGTTTACAGTTGTTCATATGGAAAATAATACAATACTTATAAATAACACAAGAGTAAACTGGCCCTGGCTGGTGTGGCTCAGTGGATTGAGCACAGGCCTGTGAAGCAAAGGGTCACTGGTTCGGTTCCTGGTTGGGACATATGCCTGGGTTGCAGGCTGGGTCCTCAGTCGGGGAGACATGGGATGCAACTACACATTGATGTTCTCTCCCATGCTTTCTCCTTCCCTTCTCCTCTCTCTAAAAATAAATAAAATATTTTTTTAAAAAAGAGTAGACTGTGTTTCATGTGCTCACAACTATAATTTTACTTCTGTATGTTTTCATTTCTCTTGAGAAGATTCTTAGGAGTGCAATTTCCAGGTCATATGGTAAGTGTGTTTAACTTCTTAAGAAACTGTCAGTTGTCTTCCCAAGTGTCTGTGCTGTTTTACACTCCCCATAGCAATGCATGAAGTCCATTTTCTCCACAGTCTAAACAGTGCTTAGCATTGTCTGGCTTTTTGATAGTGGACATTCTGGTGGATGTGGAATAGTATCCCATTGTGGCTTTAATTTGCATTTCCCTGAGGACTCATGGTGTTCAGCGTCTTTTCAGGTGCTTAATTAACCAGTCCTGTATCATCTTCAATGAAATATCTATTCAAATCTTTTGTCCATTTTTAGGGGGTCCATTTTAAACATTAGATTGTTTGTAAGCATCCTTTATTGTTATAGGTACAAGTCCTTTATCATATATGATTTGCAAATATTTTCTTGTAGTCTGTGTCTTGTAGTAGATTTTATTTTTTTAGAGCAGTTTTAGGTTTGCAACCAAATTGAGCAAAAAGTGGCGCGATCTCACGCACCCTCTGCCCCCACACACTCACAACTTCCCTATTAACGTCCCCCTCTAACAACTCCCCCCACCCCCAGAATGGTAAGTTTATCAGTCAATGAACCTACATTCACACGTCACCAAAGTGTGGCCTGTCTTTCCATTTTCTTATTGGTGTTTTTTTGACCCAGGAAAATTTTTAATTTTGATGAGCTTTTGCCAGGGTTTTTTGTTGTCGTTGTTGTTTTTTTTAATATGGATTGTACTTTTTATGTGTCTAAGAACTTTCTACCCAAACTAAGGTTGTAATTTTCTCCTGTTTTCTTTTTTAGAACTTTTAAAAGATTATAGCAATTAATTCGGTTTGGGTTTTGTTTTTTCTTTTGGTACTTTTTCTGAGTTAAAAAGAATAGGTTTATAAAACCCAATTTGGGGTGTTTAGTGCTAGATAACTATAGCACATACCTCAAAATAATGCTTTTGCTTTGACCTTAGCTGATAATTTTCTGTGTGAATGAACTAATTAAACCAATTTCAGGGATTTCAGCCTCTTGTCATTGAAATAATCACATTTTATGGCTATATCTGCCAATTTTGAAAAATTTATTTTCCATCTGCATCTTGTTTCTTTTCATTGTTTAGTTCCATTTTCCTAGGCAGAAGTTAGGAAGAAAGCAGTCTATATTAATTCACACTGATGCGAGATGACTAATTTTCCCTTTAAAACTCTCAGAGGAATACACATTTTTAAAGGATTACTAAACCAGTTCTCTTAATCAGTAGAACTTCATCTGAACAAAATGAGTTGTGATCAGTTTCAGGATGAATGTGGGGCTCACTAATACAGGTGAGCTGCTTCTGCCTGAGCACTCATTTCCAGGATCAGGTCTGTGAGGAGTCCTGCTTTTTTCTGATCCTGCATGTTCTCTCAACACTCCTGATAAATACTGAATCTCTTAAATCCCTGGATAAGGAACCTGAGGCTCAAATTGAATAATTTGCCTAAGGTCAACATTCTATTCTGATAAAGGTCACTGGAGGTTCTTACTGAAAATATGAAAATAGTTTAGGTTGCACTAACAAATATTGTCACACATATTCAGGACGCTCTTGTATCCACAGGTTGCTCTTCTGTGCTCCAGCTCCTCTTAAAGATGCATCCTGACTTATCTCCACACTTGCACACTGAAGAATGCAACGTGTTGATTAACTTACTTAAGGATTGTCACAAAAATGTAAGAGTTCAGAAAATTTACCATAAAGTAAAAGGGAAACGTAATGTATAACACACTGATGTAATTTAAATGTTACCTCCTAAATGTTATCAAGAAGGGAATGATAATGCCTTAGCTTTAGTAAAGATTAGCAGCTGATGCTTGTGATTTTGGAGAAACCACTTTTACGATGAAAAATTCAAGGATGAAAGTTTGTTGGGGATCTTTTGAAATGATTTAATATTTAGAATCCATGACCTTAAAATATAATACTTTTCCTGATTACAGAGCACTAAAACAATTATGTTCCGCTCTGACCCTTCTGATCATAATTGAATTAGTCTAAGATTTTCTGTTTCTTGATCTCTCCCATTCTGTGTTTAAAGGAAATTGAAACATTTTTATAATTAGACATTGATAAATTTAAGTTATGATAGACCTAATTTGACAGGTTTACTTAGTGGAATAGAAGTAAAATTCCGTGGTTAAAACCAAAATAACAAAAAGCCCATTTTTGGAGTGCATTAAATTGAGCTGATATTTTTACAGATGTTGAATGTTTGGCTTTTTTCATATACCTGATGCATGAGACAGTGATATGGAGCATTTGTGTTATATTTTAACTTTGCATGATGCATTAGTTTCATGAGATTCATGAACTGTAGATATGTCACATTTTAATAGTAATAAGTATGATTTATTTATTTTTAAAGTATATTTTATTGGTTACAGTATTACAGTTGTCCTGTTTTTTTCACCCCTTTATGCCCCTCTACCTGGTACCCCCATTCCCTCCAGCATTCCTCTCCACCCCTGTAGTTCATGTCCATGGATCATGCTTCTAAGTTCTTTGGCTTCTCCATTTCCTATACTATTCTTGACATCCTCCTGCCTATTTTGTACCTAACAATTATGCTTCTTATTCCCTGTACCTTTTCGGTATGATTAAGACTGAAGGTAACATAAGTAAAACCCCTGACCTCTGAAGTCAGATATTTTTTATGGTTCAGAGAATGTTGTAGATGAATAATATACTTCAGGCAAACAATTTTTCACCATCCATTTAAATCAAGAATTGATATTGTAAGTCTTTTTTAACTTTAGCCATTCAGCGGGTATACGGTAGTATCTCATTTGTTTTTAAATTGTATTATCCTGGTGGTCAGTGATTTTAAGTATGTTTTTATGTGCTTATTGGCCATTCATATAAAGTCTTTTGCCAATATTTAAAAATCGAACTGTTTGTCTTACTATTGAGTTGTCAGAATTAGTTTTGTCATTGGGCATACGAGTCCTTTGTCTGATAAGTATAATGGGAATATTTTCTCCCATCCTTTTCTGTGACATCCTTTTTTCATTTCATTTCCTTTATTTATTTATTTCTTTTTAAAAGATTTTATTTATTTATCTTTAGAGGGGAAGGGAAGGAGAGAGGCAGAGAAATATCAGTGTATGGTTTTACGTTGCCTGCTGGGAACTGGCCTGCAACCCAGGCATGTGCCCTGACTGGGAATCAAACTGCAGTTGTTTGGTTCGCAGGCCCGCGCTCAATCCACTGAGCTACACCAGCCAGGGCCTTTTTTCATTTTCTTAAGGATGTTTTTTGAAGAGCAATTAAAAATTTGATGAACTCTAATTTATCAGTTCTTTTATTTGTATTTTTTATGTTTTAAAGGTCTTATATATATATTTGCTGGTCACAAAGATTTCTTATTTTTTCTTTTGCAAATTTTATAGTTTTAGCTTTTATATTTAGGTCTGTGATTCACTTAAAGTTTTAATTTTTGTGGATGGTGTGAAGTATGAGTCAAGGTTTCTTTCTTTACCTATGGATACCTAATTATTCCAGCATCATTTATTGAAGAGACTGTTCTTTCTCCACTAAATTACCTTGGTGTCTTTGCCAAAAATCAATTTCCATAGATAGGTTAGTGGGTCTATTTCTGAGCTCTCTGGTCTCTTGCACTGATATATAGATATATCTATATATCTGTGTATCTTTTAACACCACTTAATTTCAGAGTTAGGTCCCCTGACTCTTTTGTCCTCTTCTGTCTTAATTCACTTTCCGTAGTGCATCTAGAGCAGGGGTGTGAAACTCATTTTCACGGGGTGGGCGGGGGGGTGTCACATCAGCTTCACAATTGCTTTCAAAGGGCCAAAGTGATTTTAGGACTGCATAAATGTAACTACTCCTTAACTGTTAAGGAGTTGAAATTACAACTCGGCCCTTTGAAGGCAACCATGAGGCTGATGTGGCCCCTGGTGAAAATGAGTTTGACACCCTTGACCTAGAGTGACCTCTGAAATGTAAGTTTAATCATTGTTCCCTTTTAATGGCTCCCTTTGTCTATAAAATCTTCCTTTCTATTTGATGTTGCAAGACCTGCTGGAGACTGGTGCCTCCTTACCTCTTGGGCCTCACCACTGTCCTGCACGTCTGGTCTTCCCCCCATTCCTCCTTTTCTGCAGTTGCACTGGAGTGTGTTTCTCTTATCAGCCTTGGCACTTGCTTTTTCCTTTTCTTCACTTAGAGCCTTTTTCACTGTCCTCACTTCCCATTCGCTAGACCGTTTATAATCTCCTACATTTTATTCAGCTTAATTTGTCGTTTCTTCTTTCCTGGTCTTGCCTCTCTTGTGATAGTCACTCTAGTCCAAAAATATCATACATAATATTCTTCCTACTTCGTGACATTCTCACACCTTTTGGTCTCAGGATTCCTTTACACTCTTAAAAATTATTGAGGACCACAGAGAACTTGGTTTACATGGGCTGTATATATCAATATTCACTGAATTTAGAAATTGAAACTGAGAAATTAAAAATAATTTATTTAAAATGATAATAAACTCAAACGTTGTTATTTTTTATAAAAAGCTCTTACTTTCCAAAATAGAAAAAACAGTGACATTACTTGTACATTTTTGCAATTCTCTTTAATGTCTGACTTAATACAGTTGGATTCTCACAGCTGCCTCTCCATTTGATCTGCAATGACAGTACACTCATGTGACCTCTGGAAAATTCCACTGTACCCTTGTTAGAGAATGAAAGTGAACAAAACAAATAAGATATTAGTTATTCAGAAAACAGTTTTTACCTTCCGCATCTCCTGGACTCTTGGATGTCTTGAGAACTCTTGGATATCCCTGGACTACACCTCACAAAACATTGCTTTATAGCACTCAAGTCATTACTCGTCTCCTCCCTTTGACAGTGTGCTGGGCGAGGACATACCCAGGTCTTTCTCGCTCACTGCTGTATCCTAGTGCCTGAGACATTGTCTTCCAGACATAATGAATTGATTCACTCATTGAATCAGTGGGTAAGCCAGTTTGGTTCTCTGGAAATAGACATCAGGCACGAGAAGTTTATGCCGTGTGTCCAGGGAAATTGCAGTAACTGGGCATGTCCTTTACCACTTTCAGTGAGCGCGTTGGGTTTTACACATAATGTCACAAGGGTATACTTATTTGGGCTTAATGTTGAAGCAAAAGTGAAAATATAAATCAGTTTTTTAAAGTTTTAATATAAGCTGTATTTTTATGGGATGGTAGGAATAAATGTAATGTAAACTATAAAATATTGCCTCTCATTCTAAAAGTCTAATTCTTTCTGTTATTTCTACTTGACCAGAAGGCGTGCGAAACTGCATTGTGTCTGCTTATTTGTTTTAAGGAAGTAATTTAGGAAAAATACACAGGAAATATTTATTTTGAGGAGGTCATTAGGTAATCAGGAGGAGCTCTTAGTCTGTTTTAAATGCTTGCCAGGAAAACTCTGACCATTTATCCAATGTGGACCAGAAAAGTACATTTAAAGTGGAAATCAATCAGGAAGAAAAGAAATAGCATGATACATAGCTTACTAATTATGTATTGCCTGGTTTCCACAAAAGCCTTATTTAGAAAGAAAAGGAAAAGACCTGCTTATTACTACAATTACAGGTTCAGCATTTGTGGCATCATTCCAGATCACCCCACTTTCCAGTCCACCCTTAAAAATTGTGACATGCAAACACACTAAGTAAATATGGCCCTACTAAATTCAGGTTCTTGACTTTATTCATCTTAAACCTGCTTTGGAGCATACTTATTGTAATGATAATCGTCATAGGACTTGAAACCACTAGGGGATTTTTATTTTTGCTTTTCAAATAAAGCAGACTGAACCTCGGACATAGATTTTTCTTTACTGTGAATTAGTGGCTTATTTATGTGGCCCATGTAGGCCACCTAATAATAGTGTTATGTGTTTCTCACTTATTTTGATTACATTTTGAACGGGGGCAGATGAGAAAATGGCTTTGGCATCATGTATTTATTAAGTAGCTCTTCTATTGGACAGTGTTTGCTGGCAAAGGAAGTTCTTGTGTTAATATAGCCACATTGCTCTTTGACATTACTCCCCGTGATGGAGGATGGATTGCGCTTTGAATTTAACATGCCCTCAGAAAAGATGGTATTAGGCGATAAAATTGTTCACACTCTGTCATGAGGTTTTGGCAGGTTAATAGGCTTCACATTTATCAAGGAAAAGACTTCTTATTTTTTATTTCTACTTATAGGGCATTTATCCCCTTTTTGTAGGGAAGCCGGGCATGTTAATTTAGATATTTTATACTTGTGATTTAACTGTTTGCTTATTAACAAGGTGACACATTAGATAAGTTTTTATATTTTCTGTACTGTAGCATGTTATGGGATGAAATATTTTACCTTTTTCTTTTAGCACAGCATTCTGAAATTTTTTGGTCATTGCAATGATCTTGATCGGGAGATGAGAAAATGCTTGAAGAAGGAGGTAAGAAAAGTGTTAAAAGGATGGAAATAGTTCAACAATAGAACAGAACATTTTTGAACAATATTGTGTATTACTGCCATTGTTAAATTTCTTTCCCAAATGTTAGTATAGCGTAGAAAAATTGACTTTATGTGTGTGTGCCCCTAACCCTAGGGGAGAAATGAAAGCCTCTTCTGGGGACAGTTTTAGAACATCTCTGCTGTTTGGCAGGCACCTGATGAAAACACCTTTCTTTTTATAATCACGGTGATTCCTCAGGATGAATTTTAAAGTTTGGGAAATTGACTTTGTATAGCATGTGATTGTTTAACCACTTTACAGTGTGCCTGACACTAATACAAAATAATATTGAGTGTAACTGTAATTGAAAAATAAAATTAAAGATGAAAAAAAGATGCCATGGGAAAAGAGGATTCCTTTCATAGGAGTTTGATCTATAGTTGTCTTTGTTCAATTAAAATGTTTGGTGAATTGAATCTCTTTAGCAAAAAAGACCTATATCAATCAGCTGTTGGCTGTAGCAGTAACTAAAACTCTCTAGGCCTAGGTTTCCTTATATAACATGGCGAGGGAGGACTTAGGTTCTTTACAGCTTTAGAATTTTGAATTACTTTATAATCATGGTATGTATAAACCATAGGGATCTATGGTTTATACATACCATGTATAAACGTTCCAGCTGCTCAGCCCAATGTTAGGCTAAGACTTGGACTTGGGCAAATAGCCAAAATACCTAATTCGTTGTCTTTTTACAGGTACTGCTAACCAAGCAGAGTGCATTCAAATCTTTAAAAAGAAATGTAATTCCATTTGTTTTGTACATCAGATGTTTTATGTCCAGAGCATTTAAAAATCTGTACTAAAACTCTGCCTTCCAATTTTGTTTCCTTTTCTGTACTTGGAACTTTTCCCTCCTATTAACCTTATATTGACAAGTATTAGATATAATATTTGAAGCTTCCCAGCATCTGTCTTTCTTCATTTTTGTATTTTCCACTTTGGGCTTTTTTTGCCTTTTTTCCTTCCTGGAAAAAAGTGTCTTTACTGTTTGAGGAACTTTTCCAGAGTTCTGAGTTAACGGTGATAATTTTCTTCGTGTGAACAAACATGTACATGTGTAAATGTTTTAAACTGATTTTTGAAGAGTTGTTTTTTTGCTATGTAAAGGCTCATTTAGATGGAAACTAAAGACTTTAAAAAAATAAGATTATGGAAAAATAAAGACTACTATTTATTGGGTATAGCTGTTTATTTCTCACTTTCAGTTGTGTAATGTAGTTTTTTCCCCAAGTTTAGATTTTTCTCTTATTACAGTTTAATGATTTTGCCATTGGTTGGTGATTGATCATATGAAATTTTCTTCCCAGGTAGTCCTGAGGTATTAGTGAATATTTGGTAGAATATCGTAGATACTCTTATTTTGTCTGGGTTTTTCATATAAATTTCAGATTTTTTCCTTAATTAATTTTTTAAAAGATTTTATTTATTTTTAGAGAGAGGGAAAGAGAGGGAGAGAAACATCAGTGTGTGGTTGCTTCTCACATGGCTCCCACCGGGGGCCTGGCCGGCAGCCCAGGCATGTGCCCTGACTGGGAATCGAACAGGTGACCCTTGGTTCCCAGCCCATGCTCAGTCTACTGAGCTATACCAGCCAGGGCCTCCTTGATTTATTTTTTTAAGTCCTCTGTGTAGTTTCTATGTTGCTTAATGACCTGATTTAGGGAGGCCTGGGGCGGGGGAGGCTGGAATGGGGGTAAAGGGCAGAAAACTGTACTTGAATAACAATTAAAATTTTTTTAAAAATGACCTGATTTATAGACATTTTTCTGTTCTTTCATCCGTTAATACTCTGAACCTGCCCTCATTTATTTCCTCTCTGCTTTTGATGCTTCCTTGTGTACCACATTGCTTCTAGCGCTCTCTTCCTGCCATTCCCTTGACGTGTCCCTTGAGTACTTTGTTCCTTGAAGCTTTTAAATAGAAATGGGGTCTGGCCAGTTCTTCTGAGCCTCTCTTTGCTGCTGTGTTGTTGCTTTTGTTTATTTATTGAAATATAATCACTAGTATTACTTCTTTGTAGCATCCGTTTTGGTCCCTCTTGGTTGTTGGTTAATTGACCTTCCATTCTATCTGTGTTTTCAGTGGAGTTTTGTGTGAATAACATTGTATTCATCCTTTTTTTTTCTTCTTTTATTCAGGGAGCATTTTGACTGCCTTTGGAAATAATCTTAATATATGTTTTAATATAGACTGTCTTTTAATTTACATTATGACTTATTTTAGTGGCCTGCTACAAAGTATTGTCTTAAGAAGATTTACTGTGCAGACCCTCCTCACAGCCTAATTGCTGGGGGTAACGTGATTAAAGATAGATATAAAATATTTTTCTCAGGGAAGGTATCTGTGTTCTATTTATTTTTAGAGAGCGAGAGGAAGAGGGAGAGAAAGAGATAAGAGAAAAACATTGATTTGTTGTCCCACTTATTTATGCCATTATTGGTTGCTTGTGTGTACCCTGACTGGAGATCAAACCCGAAACCTTGGTGTATCAGGATAACCCTCTAACCAACTGCGCTATCCTGTGAGGGCGAGTAGTGGCTCTTTTATCCCTATTTTTTTTAAGCAATGAAACACACCTTTTTCTTAACAATCTTAAGAGGAAAATTAATGTATGACATAAAAGGAATTATTTTGGTTAAAGGAGCCTATTGCTTCATATATAATTTGAAGTGGCCCTTTGATGAGGAAGAAAAAAAAGGTTGAGAACTATCATTCTGGTAGACGTTAGAAACATTCAATCAAAACTTTAGATGCAGAACACTTCTTAAAGATTATCTGGCCCAACTCCTTAGTATGTGAGGTTACTGGTCCAGAAGATGAAGTAACTCAGAGTTGGGAATCCCCACAGCATTGTTCCAGGAGGTAGGGGAGGGGATCTGTCAAGTCCCTGGTTAGCTTTCTATCAGGAATTTTTTGTTTTCTGTGGCCTCTTTCCATGTCTCTGTCTCCTAAAAGAGTTTAATGTCCAGCTATTCACATACACTCAGTTTTTTCCACTTGGATTTGCTTTTCCTTTTTTCTCTTTTTTCAACCTGGATTTCCTTTTACCTTTTTCCCCTCTCTGTCCAGGGATTCTACACTCACCTTTAAAATATGTGTGTATTGGTATATATATTGTAAGCCTGTATATATGAACCTATAAGAACAGTTATGTTAAGTTTCTCTGCTTTAAACAAGTGCTTTTTCTAAATGCCAGGCTCTGTATGTATTTCCTGTTATTTATAATCTGCTAGCCAGGTCAGAATACTGAATTGAAAACCTCTAAGGTGAAAACTGCATTTAGATCCAACTGATTATAAACACATAGGATTTGGGGAGACTCTGATTCGATGACCATTCATGATAAAATAAACATACAAAAAAACCAAACAAACCCTGGGAAGTCCAGCTGCCTATAAGTTCCTATACAAACCAATAGGAGAATGTGGTTGCTAAGAGCCAGTTTCTCGTGATAATATTCGTATTTATAGAAATGTAATGTGTCTAGGTCATAAGAACTAGTAGGCCCATTGTAGTCCACATCTGCCAGATTACTACTTCTGGAGCACTGTATCTAATTCTGGTTGTATTACTTTTGATAAGGGATATTGATATTAAAGCACTTTATAAAAGGTGCTTTACTGTGGGGACAACTTTACCGGCAAAGTCCCCCTGTCTGCTATGGATGAAAGTGAAACTACTACGACACAATCTGCTTGGGGAGGAGAGGTGGCGGATCTCTCAGAGGAGAAAGGCCAAGAACCTTTTCCTCAATGGGCTTTTGTTGGGTTCATTTGCACAAGAATACAGGTAAGGATTAAACAATAGATAGCATTCAAAGAACTATGAGGACTTATTCTCAGTCAGGGTCAGATAGCTAAAGAGCCTTAAAACTTTGAGGAACAGACTTCTTGCTTGGATCCTTATCATTTAAATGAGAGCATTCTAAACAAAGCAGGTTTCACAGGATTTTACTTATTCTTTCTTAGGCCTGCACTGCCTTCCCCATGATAGGTTTTTAGGCTTAAGTGAATTAAAGCCAGGAAGTGCTTCTCCCAGAGGACATGGGGACTCTGGCTATGTTAGAATAGCTGGGGGTCGAGGGTCTATCACTCCCTCTTTGTTGCAGCCCCCACCCCACCCCACCCCACCCAGTCCTTCCATGATGGCCTCCCAAGTGATTGTGTATGGCTTAGGTTGCCCCTCCTCTGAGGGGTCATAACTGACCAACTGTTGGGGGCAGGAGACAAGCTTTGTCTCCTTAGTGGCTCGAATTCGGGAGGTTGCTCACTCAGCCTTAGCCATGGGGGGCACTTACAACTCCTGAAACCAGGCAGAGCGGTTCCCAGCACTTCATAGATATTAGAAGGCAGAAGCCCTATTCTGTGAACAGTGGAGAAACCAGTGATATTCAGCCTGAGAAAGAAACTATGAGTGGGTTATCTGTAACCAGATATTTGAAAGAATATAGCAGGCAAGAAGAAATAGAGGGCAGGAGGAAAGTTTACTGGGAAGCCCTTACTGATTCAACATAAAAAAATTTGCAACAATTACTGGAACAATAATTAAATAGGTAGTGAGCTCCTCATAACTAGAAGTGTTCAATCAGAGGTTGGGTAATTCTATAGATTGTGAGCTATGGAGAGCAGGGACAAAACTCATTCATCTTATCTACTGAATTTGTATTTTGAGAGAAAATTAGTTCAGTAACGACTTGAGTATCTGTTAGGATGTAGATACTCTATTGAATGAAATTATACTATATAGTCTGAAAGGTCAGTTTCCAATCTCAGATTTAGTGAAATAAGAGACAAATAAGAGTTTTATCAGCAAAAACATTATTTTTATTTTGCAAATATTTTAAAATATTTAACTTACTTGATATAAATGGCGATATAATCTGCTCTTTTCTCCCCCTTTCCTTTTGTTTTCCAGTACATGGACAAGAGGAACAAGAGCAGGGAGCATGGCAATGCGATGCGAAAAAGACTTTTGAATTCTCCAGATGAATCTGAAACATAAGTTATATTGTCACTGGATGCCTTGGCTGAATGAAGACCTAAAGACTCTTGGTAGATAACCGAAAGAATTCTGTTTCATTTGGTCTCCAGAATCTTTTGACTAGCAAGTGACCCCTGAGATGCCAAGCTGTGGAGAAATACGGAAACCCTGGGCTCAGACCGTTTGTAGAGCAGAGCCCTTAGTGCTCCGGTTCCTTTACCAACGCTCCTGACTTTTAACATGCTTCTTTCCTTTGCCTACAGCCGCTTAACATTCGAGCAACTTATTTCTCCCTTAATAAAATCATTGACTTTAATCATGTTTTCTCTGTTCTCTTAGACTCCTGAAATTAGGGCAAAATGGTCCCATTAGACTTTCCTTTTGAACAGTGTGGCAGTTCTGGAGCTTAAACATTGAAGGTGCAAGCTAGGGCAAAAAGAGTTTGAGGAAATTCCAAGCTGTGTTAACTATATGATAATGTTCCAACTTTATTATTCTTCTTTTAAAAATATTTTATTTATTTATCTTTAGAGGGGAAGGGAAGGAGAGACGAAGAGAAACATCAATGTATGGTTGCTTCTTGTGCATCCCCTGCTGGGAACTGGCCCCTGCCGGAAACTGGCCTGCAACCCATGCATGTGCCCCGACTGGGAATCGAACCATGATTGTCTGGTTCGCAGGCCTGCGCTCCATCCACTGAGCTACACCAGCCAGGGCCAACTTTATTATTCTTAAAAGGTTAGATGTTTAACATTGATAAACATCTAACATTGATAAATTACTTGTAGTTAGAGTTTAAGTGTTGGTGGACTTCAGTTCCTGTTTAGTTGGATGTGCCCACCCTGGGTGCCGCTTAACTCCTGGACATTACCTTAGGCTCACATGCCTCCTCTTGCTAGGTACAGGGATCTCTCTTCTTCTCTTACTCATTTTTAGCAGCATTTTTTTTGCCTGATGTTTCTGAGACCTGTGAGAATCAAAGTCAGCAACTTCCAGCCACGTGACCGCACAGCTTGATCTTGTCAGATAAGGTGTCGACAGACTGTGCACTGTGAACTCCTTCTTGTGAGTTCTGTTGTTTATGTTTGGGATGAGGCCTTGTTGGTCTCAGTGTTTCATAAGTGATTTCCCCATCACAGGAGGTATTCAAGAGGCTGGATCTTGATACTCACTTAGCAAGGTGGTTACAAAGGATAACAGACATTTGATGAAGGGTTAGAGGAAGAAGCAGAATTAATTCTTAGGTCCCTTTCAAGACGGAGATTTATGAATATTCAGTTGTGTTCCCCCAATCTCCCTCCACCCCTACCCCCGGTCAGGCAGTACAGGTACGGAAATGAGACATTTTGTCATTAGAAGCTTATCATGAACCGACAAGTTGACTATTAGTGTAGTAAGTGCCATGATCAGGTAGGTGTCATAGAAAACAGGACATCCATGCCCAGCCTTCAGGAAGAAGGAGCCATTCCAAGAAAGCTGCTTAGCACAGGAGACGTTGGACAAGTGGAGTGAAAATGGAATTCATTCTGGGGAGCACAAGTCGTTGAGCATGGCTGGAATATGAGAACTCTTGATGGAGGGAGATCAGAAATGTCTTTTAATTTTGTTGGAATTACTTCTTCAATGCTGTGGTAACCAGTTGCATATTTTAATATGGTGATTTGGGATTTGTGGAGTGAGTGGACTTAGGAGGTTGATATGTTTCAATTTATGTTTTTAGTAAGATTTTTCTGGTTGTAGTTTGTGATGTAAACTGGAGGAGAAGAGAGATTACACTCAGGGGGACCAATTAGGTTACACCCTAAATTACGTGAAAAGTGATGGCCTGAATTAAGTGGCTTGGGGATCAAGAGGAATGGCTGGATTTGAGGGGAATTTGAACACAGAATCAGCAGGACTGACATGGGGTAGGGTTTAAGAAAAGTCTAGGAGGCCTCAGGTATTGGATTTGTGCCTGCCTGCTGTAGACGCCCTGCCCGGAGGGGCGGGGGGAGTGTAGGAGAGGTGTGGTATGAAGTGCTGAGTCTGAGGGGTGTGGATGCTCTGGGTGCAGATGGCTTTTAGGCTTCTGAGTAATCAGATCTAGAGCTTACTAGAGTTGCCTGGGCTGGAACTTGGGCGACAACAGCACACAGATCAGAGCTAATGATCTGGGACTGGTGTTGATAGTGGACCATGGGAGCTTTGGAGAGCAGGATGGGATTTTTTTCCGGGAGGGGGGGTCACTTAGTTTTTAAATTATGTGAGTACTACATTTTTAGGAACATTCAAACAACTTACAGGTTTTACAGAGTAAGAATTATCCTTTATTCCCCAATATCACATTTTGCCAGAATTATCTGTAACTGACAGTTCCGTGGGGCTTCTAGGCATTTATGTTAGTGCTTCAGGACAGAAGACAGCCCCATATTTGGAGAAGGAGCGGGCATAGAGGTAGAAGGCAACCCATAGTGAATGGTGGTTACAGAGGAAGGAGTGTCACTGGATCAGAGTAAGGGCTGAGGTGGCTGTTGGATCCCTCTATCATCTGTGACCTTAGAGCCATTTGGTGTGGTAGGGAGTGGGTGGGAGCTGAAGTGGAGCTGGAGAGTATTAGCACATTTGGGAAGGCGTGGCTCTGAAGGGAAGGACAGCGTAGGATGGAGAGGTCTTACAAAATCAAAAGAAAAATGAGTGACACTTGGGCATGGGTGTATGCTGAAAGAATGCCATAGAAGAGAGGGATTAACTTGTGGAGTGAAATCTTTGAGGATGCAGAAACGGGTGGGATTCAGGGCCTGTGGTGACAGTGGTGATTTCTTTTTCTAAAAACATCAGAAACTGAAAACTTGAAGCACTGCAGGACATACAAAGTATTCTTTTCAGAGAGCAGTGAATGCCTATTTGTGCAGGATGTAATGGTGTTTCTTCTACAAAGAATTAAGAGCAAAGTTCTGTTTCTGCTCCCTGAGGACCGAAACCTCAGATACACTAACGTCACCAGGAACCAGTGATGCCAGTAAATGTTTAATGACTGGCTCTCTCAAACAAAGACACTGGTTTGTAGCATTTGCCATTTTCTGAGTTGTAAATATTTCTGCCATGGCAAATTTCAAGCTACCAAGCTGATGTTCAAGGTGGTGTTGGAAAGAGGTGTGCTTAGTAGGCTCTTTTGAGCTGGTACCAGCTTACAGCAGCCCCACAATGGCACGCCACTGCTGTGTTGAAAGAACTGCAAAGAGTTACCAAGTCAGTTGGTTGCCCACTGACTATCACCTTCCCTACCTCTAACATTTTGTTAGTTGAAAGCACCTGTAGTGTCAGATGTACACTAAAGCAATGCTGCTGTGACTTCTGACAGAGCAGCTGTAGTTGAGGACTGCTGGGGTTCAGCGAGTCTCTGGGGGCATGTCACTTGTAGAACAGCAGATAACCATATGACAGGAGGGTTGGGAAGGACATGAGACCTGCCTGTGCCATTATGGGTGGTTGGCTTTGTGCCCTGGCCGCAGAGTTCAAGAGCTCAGACGCCTTCTACCCCCTTTATATATAACCACATTACCTTAATAGCCATCTCGAGAACTGTTGGGACCTGCAAAAATGGGTGTGGCTGTCTATAAGTTGTTACCTAGTTACGTGACTTCTGACAGAGTTTTCAGTCCGGGTTTCAACTCGTAGCTTTAAAATAGGTTGGTTGGACTCATTTACTGTTTTGTTTACCATGGAATCCTTAGTACTCAGGCCCAAGCACTAAACAATCAGTAGGAGGTAACTGTTGTGCAATAAAAGATGCTGCAACTATAAAGGCAGTTTGTCCTGGGTCTTTGTTGTTGTTTGTGTTATTTTCCCTTTAAATTTCCATCCCATTTTGATACCTGCTTCCTAGCTTCACCTCTCGTATTGCTGGAGGGTGCCACCTTTACTGGTAGGAGTATATCATATCCCTTGAGTACTGAGGCTAAATCGAGGGTCACAGAGTCCTGCTCAGAACTTCTCTCCTTGCTCCTGTCCAGCTTCCATGAGACAGCCCTCACAGAGCTGCCAGGGGAATACTGCACACTGCTTTCAAGGTCTTACTCTGAATATTCCAGGTGTTCTCATTCTTGTGCAGTAAGGTGCACACTCAAGGCGCTGGCAATACAAGGCTCCTCTGCCTCTTTAGCTCCCTTCGGGGGTGGGGCGGGGGAGTTTGGGAAAGAAAACACTGTGGAGCTGGAACATTGGGAGCAAGGGAGAGAGTGGAATGAGATGAGTGGAGAACGTAGGCAGGGGCCTTGGGAGCCACAGCAAGGAATTGGGTTTTCTAAAGATCTCTCTGGCTGCTGGGTGAAGAACAGTTATGGCTAAACTAATTCAACCCAGGTTTAAGTTACTTAAACTTTTTCTTAATTTTTAAAACATATTTTATATTTTATTTAGAGGGGAAGGGAAGGAGAGAGGGAGAGAGATATCAATGTATGGTTACCTCGCGCGTGTTCCCTGCTGAGAACTGGCCTTCAATCTAGGCACGTGTCCTGACTGGGAATTGAACTGAAACCCTTTGGTTTGCAGGCCCAAGCTCAGTCCACTGAGCACACCAGCCAGGACCTAAGTTACTTAAACTTTTTTAAGTCTCAGATTCCAAATCTGTAATTGATGGATGTTATCAGTACCTATTGCATAGAGTTACTGTGAAGATTAGTTGAGATAATGTATATAAAGCTGTTGGAAACTTAACTGGCACAAAATAAAGGCCCACCAATATTGTTATTCTTGATGAGTGCATCCCAACTGGAGTATTGGTAACACTTCCCTGCATTTTTGTAGAATGAAGCAAATCACCTGGGGTGGTCCCATTTGGACAGGGCCCCAGCAGTGGGGGGATCAAAGGGTGAGGGTCTTGGTATGAGGGAAGGGCCAGGCTGCTACACCTTCTAGAAACTCATCCCTCCCTGGATCCCTGTACATCCTAGCTTTCATAGAATAAGTAAGTCTCACTGCCTATCTACATTTCTTCCCATAGTCACATCAGGACCTTCTGGTTTAGGTGATGTCTCCAGTTTTGCCTACTTTTCCCCAGCCCTCTGTGGATCAAAGTGAAATGTCTCTAGATTAGTTTTCTTCTCTAGAGCAAGCTCACTATCGGCCTGTCCAGGGGATTTGTGTGGTTTGTTTGTTTGTTTAATTGCCATTTGTAATAGGAGCCTAAGAGGCTGGAGTCAGATAGGGGTGGGGAAGAACAGAGATTCTATCTCTTGCCTTCATCGGGCTGGCACTGTGCTGGATGCCAGTGATTGATGAATGCGCTGGTTAGTCCAGGTCAGGGCTCATGTTATGAAGGACCATCTGAGTCCCGATAAGGACTTGGGCGTTCTTTCCTTTTGAGAGCACTGGGAACACATTGCAGGGTCTGTGCAGAATACAGAGTGACAGATTTATTTAACTTAGTGTCGATTTTCAGTGGCTTTGGGTCATGATCATCTCTTGAAGTTGAGGGTCTGAGGCCAAGGTTTTCCTGAGAAATCTAATTTTGTGGAACACTGGGAGCCTTGACGCTCCAGTCATGACAAATTTATTAATGCTTTACTGTAAGAAGCACTACACAATTTTACTTTAGAGTGAGGATAGAAAGTTGAGCTTTTTCTGACCCTTCATAAATGGAGGTTAATCTCCATGGAGTTTTTAGTTCAAAGCACAGTTAGTTTCCCGAGAAAGAGTGTGGGCTAAACTAAGTAATGTCATTGACCTGCCAGGTGGACATACCAGAGATCATTCTATGTTTAGCAAAAGGACAAGTCACCAAGCCTCAAATGAGCTGCCTTTTCTACCACACTCTGAGACGGAAACTGCTGCCCTTTAAATGACATTATATCCAGGGGTTCACACATGCCAAATCCTGCCTTAATCATTAGTTATACCGACCTCCACTGGTGAGGCCACAGAAGAAGATGTATCCAGAGTGGAGACTGCAAGGGACAGCGAAGGGATGCTTTACAGATGGAACAGGTGGCCTAGGCTGGAGGCCTGTGGGGCAGTTTCCTTCCTCTAAGCTCAGGTCTGATCTCAGTGGCAGCTGGTCACAGAAGAAGACAGGGGCCCCCAAAGGAGACTGATGGTAGAGAGAAAGAGTGGGAGGGAACTGGCTGAGCCGCTCTCACAGCCACCGGCCCAGTGTGTGCCGCCTCTGACACTGCTGAGAGGAGGGTGCTGCCTGCGATGTGAATGGCTGCTGTTCCGCTGATATTAAGGACTGTACCATTCTTTCCATAAAGGAGATATTTTAGATTTATGACAGTATACAGAATAGATGAACACCCACCTACCCACTCTCTAGCTTTATTAATTTCAATATTTCACCATATTTGTTTTAGGGTCTTTTTAAAGAAAGAATACATTGTGAATGTGTGTGGAGCCTCCCGCGTATCTCACCCCAGGCCCACACCCCTTCCTTTCTCAGAGGTAACTGCTACTCTGACTTGATATATTTCACTCCCACATGGGATTTTATGCTTCTAATGTATGAGTATCCATAAACTATATTACGTTGCATGTCTGAACATTTTATTTAGAATTCATCATGATGCGTACACAGCCTTCTGTAGTTGACTTTTTTCGAAAGATATTGATAAGTGAAGCTCTTTCAAAATTTATTTTAACTGCCATTTAATATTCCATCATATGATTGTACCTATTCGTTTATGCATTTTCCTGTTGCTGGTCATTTAGATAATTGATTTTTGCTACTGTAAACAATGCTTTAATTAGCAGTCTCACATGTCTTGCGCAGTTTGTGACAGTTTATAGCCCGTGTCTCTTGGGTATAAACCTGGGATTTTAATTGTTGAGCTGTAAGGTTGCATCTTCAATTTTACTAGAAGCTTCTAAATTACACCTCATATGTTAGAGACACAATACATTTAATCATATTAAGTTTTTCTGCATACATGACATATCTCTCAATTTAGTCAGATCTTTTATGTTTTTAAATAAATTTTTATGATTGCTAAAGAGGAATCTTATGTATCTTTTGCTAGATTTGATCCTAAATTGTACTTTTACAATTACATATTTTATTTTATTATTTGTATATAGAAATGCAATCAATTTCTTTATATTGATCCTATATCTAGAAAGCTTGCTGAATTTTACTTATTCTAATAATTTACAGATTATCTTAGATATTCTATATGGACAATCATGTCACTTGTGAGTGTTAATAGTATTGCGTCTTCCTTTCAAATGCTTATACTTCCTTTTGTAACAAATTGGAGTCAGGGCATGTAGTACAAAAGGAGAAGCACCAGAGAAGCATCAGACTTCTCTTGGTGTTGATATTAAGTCCTAACATTTCACTGATAAGTAATGTGCTTGCAGTAGGTTTTGGGGAGACACCTATGTCTGCTTAAGGAGGTTCCTCTCTGGTTGCTACTGGGCTCAGCCCTGCTCAACCTCAGCTCCACACGCCTGCCCACTGCTGAAACTGGGAAGCCGCAACACTGCATTTTCCCAGATTCCCTTACAGTTTGGCTTTCTGATATGAATTAGTATCCATTAATCAGTGAGCTTTGAATTTGAAATTGACTTAGGTTAGGGGACAGGCAGGATGTACTGTATCCATTTTACTGGTGCTGCTATAGCAGACGTGATGGGCCAGCAAGGGTATCTGCAGTGCCCCCCGCCCCCCGCCTTTTTTTTTGCCAGGCAGCTTTCTAATTGTGTCAGGATCGTATACTCAGCCCTGCAATGTGGTTTTGGGAATTGTTCCTGAAGTTTCTTCATCTCTCCCAACAGTTAGGTAGGTTATTTAACACCTTGCAGTACTTTTCTGCCATTATATACTGCATTCTTNAGGTTAGGGGACAGGCAGGATGTACTGTATCCATTTTACTGGTGCTGACTATAGCAGACGTGATGGGCCAGCAAGGGTATCTGCAGTGCCCCCCGCCCCCCGCCTTTTTTTTTTTTTGGCCAGGCAGCTTTCTAATTGTGTCAGGATCGTATACTCAGCCCTGCAATGTGGTTTTGGGAATTGTTCCTGAAGTTTCTTCATCTCTCCCAACAGTTAGGTAGGTTATTTAACACCTTGCAGTACTTTTCTGCCATTATATACTGCATTCTTTCCCTTTATTTAAATTGTAAGTATATACTTAATGCCCACCACTAGTCTTACAACTCTCCAGTCCTTCTGGTTGTCTGAAGCTCATTCTCTAGTACATTCCTCAGGGTTGTCTCATGGGAGCCCAACACCAAGATAACAACAGTTGGTGCCCTGTAGTTTCTGAACTTGTGTGAGTCTTGACTCAGATCGTTTTTCTGACTTTATGGAGCTCGCTCTCCTGTTGCTTCTGTGTATTAAAAAACAGAGTGATTTGCTTTCTGAGACTGTTTTCTTCGTCCATGTTTATCTGAACCTTTACTTTTCCTCACCTCTGTTGTCCCTGTTCTGCTCAACTTTTATTCTGTTTCCTCTGCGGGGTGGGGTCTTGTCCTGGAAAGGAAGCTTAGAAGGGTGGGTTTTGAAAGTTCATAGAAATTAAACTGCTCCAGCCCTTTTCACCCCTTCTTGGGTCTCTTTTACTTGCCCACGGTTGAAGTGGGCAGAACCGCTCCCAGTCTCAGCCCCCAGACTCCGACTGGCCCGCCAGGCTTTGCAGTGAACATCTGTCCATTGCCTTGGGTTCTCCAGTCCTTCGGGCGCCCATTGCTTCTCTGGGCTTTGCATGTAGATGCTCATACCTCGCAGGTCTTGTGGCTCTTGGCGATTTGTCCTCACTTCTACTTGTGGTTTGTGGTTTGTGGCTTACCTTTTAACCTAGTTTTATTGTAAGTGTGGTCCATGATTTCCTGTTAGTTTTGATTTATTACCAAGTTTCTGCTTTTATTTGGGGATTTGGAAAGGTCCAGAAGTCTGCTTCTATAACCACAACCGTCTTCTCAGACTTTCCCATCATTAACCTTTTGACATATGCACTTTGATTTAACAAAGATTAGAATTAGTATCTCTACTCCTCCACCTGAGTAGAATGTAATTTAACTCACTTCTTACATCTTACTGTTATTTTCTATTTCAGAGAATTCTCTATTTTTTCATCCCTCAGAGCAGTGGTGGTTTTTGCTTGCTCTCTTTCTCTCTCCCTTCCCCTCCATCTATAAAAATAAATAAAAAAGTTTTTAAAAGTTATATTTGGTTCACTTTCATGTTGACCCATTCTATTTTTAAAAGATACTTCCTTATATTTTTCTCACTTTTATGTTTTTTTCCTATTTTTTAATTCTCACCTCAGGACACGATTATTGATTTTATAAAGATGGGAAGGAGGGAGAGAGGGAGTGAAACGTTGATTTGAGAGAGAAACATCGATCAATTGCCTCTTATATGGGGTGGGGAGGACCTTCCAAGAGAATAGAGTTTATTTATGAAAAATTATGTATTTATTTATTTTTACATGTTTACACGTCAGTCACCTTCAGAGTACTCTCCATTTGATGCAATACACCTACTGAGATGTTTTTCCCACTGCTCAGAATGGTTTTTGAACTCATTGATTTTGATGCCTTTTAGAGTTTCTGCTGTTTTTTGTTTCACCTCTTCAACATCGGCAAAATGTTCCCCTTTGAGGACTTTTTTCATCTGGGGAAACAAAAAAAAAGTTGCTTCTGGCAAGGTCAGGTGAATTGGGAGGGTGGGGCACAGAGGCCATGCTGTTTTTGGTGAAAAAGTGCTGAACACTCAGCATGGTGTAGGCACGTACACTTATAACTCACCCATCATAAAATGGGCAAATGTGTTGGAAAAGTCTTAAAAAAATTCACTAACCCCAAACAAAACCTCTCTTTTGGTTCACAGGCCTGCGCTCAATCCACTGAGCTACACCAGCCAGGGCACAAAACCTCTCACAGTAACACAGCTGGTACACCGATACACAAGGGTTCCTAGAACACTCACCTAGCGGGGGAAACCTGTTCCACAAGGGACCTGCCCTCCAGAAGATAATTCCTGTTTTGGGGGTCCCCCCTTGTAAGCACCCCACCTTGGACCAAACCCACAACCTAGATATGTGCCCTAAATGGGAATGGAATCTGTGACCTTCCTGTTTACGGGATGATGTTCTAACCAAATAAGCCACACTGGCCTGGGCTCTTTTATCTTTAAATATTTTTTTCTTTTAATAATTTTTATCCAGTTGTTCTACTTGAAGTTTTTGATGTCTAATACTTTGATTTGTTTGCTGTCTCTTCCTCATGGTACGTTGTTCCCTCGTGTGTTTTTAATTTTTTGGTTAGTATACCTTTAACAGTGTTTGTTCAACTGAAATCTGTGAGTGTAACTCGGGGGGTGTACGGGTACCGAAAGGTCTGGTATTACCGTCTGCGAGGCACTGCAGAGGGTTACACACTCAGGGCCTCCTTTTGCACTACTGTTGCTGTTTAGAAATTCCTGGACCCCTCTAGTAATAAGAATTAATAAAAATTACTTGAGTTTGGGTGAAGGAAGACTCCTGGTTATGAATTTTAGGTGAAAACCTTTTTTTCTGCCCAGAGCCCAAGATGAATCCGGCTTTGTTCTTCTTTTCCTGTTTTGCCGTATGGGGTTCTTTAGTTACCTTTTCTTAGAAGGGAGGGCCCTTTGGTGGTCCTGGCACTACGTGGTGTTCTTATTTCTCTTGCGACTCCTCATATGGACTTAGGTCTTCCATCTTTTTCCACTGTGTGAATGAAATCCTCAGTTTCTAGGTTACTGGGCCTGGTCCAGAAATACATATTTCTGCTGCTGCTCTTACCTCTCTGGTGCAGAGTTTTTTTGTTTCAACCCCTAAGGGTTTTCTTTACTTTCCTGTGAGCTCTACTATACCTTTTAAAAAATTCATCTGAAATATATTCTCTAATATTTTAAAAGAGCTTTTTAACAGGAAGATTTTCAGGTGACCTAATTAGCCAAATTATGGAAAACAGATGTCCTGTGCATAAAGTTTTAACTTGCAGAGATTCTGCTTACTAGGAGTGGTTGTATTTTGAACAGTGAGAGGAAGACTAACTCCTCATTTCTAGAGGGTGAGTGGGCTGGGAAAACAGGGGAGGTGGGAAGAGCTTGGTAAAGAGAGCAGTTGTGAGGAAGCGTTCTTTTGCCGGATGCCTTCATCTACGTTTGGACTCTTGCTACCTACCCTGTGGTTCATGGGCCAGCGTTTCAGCCTCACCTGGGGGCTTGTTAGAAATGCAATCTCAGGCCCCACCCAGACCTACCCACTGGCAATCTGCATTTAAACAACATTCCCAGGTGTTACTATGCACATAAAAATTTGACTTTGACATTTCTGATGTAACTACCTTCCATACGATGACGACACCTTTCAGATTAAAGACCTTTCTGCACTCTTGTCACCACTTCTGGCTTATTCCTCTTGCTCCAGTTAATTTTTAAGCACTTCCCTGAGATGGTTTTTGTACTGAAGTTTTTGAGAATAGTTCCTATTGGTGATATATTATACTGAGGAGGTATTGATGGGACATATCGTCCTATTGAATCTGGCAGCAAAATCTTAACTCTTAGGAAATTCTTGGGGCATTTGCTTTCTACTTAACTGTAGAGTAGGGAACTCAGAAAGTGAGGCCTTTTGTATTCAGAGCTTGAGACCCGGCTACTTTTTACTGGAGTGTTTGCTCTGCACAGAGAGCATCCTGTCTCCCGATATTCTGACAATGCACAAAGGGTCCTTTTCTCCACATCCTTGCCAGCACTTATGCTCTCTCATCTTTTGATGATGGCCATTCTGACAGGAGGGAGGTGGTACCTAGTTGTGGTTTTGATTTGCATTTCTCTGATGATTAGTGATGCTGAGTGTTTTTCTTCATGCTCCTGTTGGCTATCTGTATGGCTTCCTGGAAGAAATGTTGATTCAGTTCTGCCCACTTAAAAAATTTGGTTGTTCTTGAGTTGGAGGAGTTCCTTATATATTTTGGTTACTAATCTCTTATCAGATACATGGTTTGTGGATGTTTTCCCCATCCTGTAGATTGCCTTTGATTTTGTCGATTGTTTCTGTTCCTCCACAGAAGCCGTGTGGTTCAGGGCGGTCCCACTTGTTTCTGCTTTCGTTGCTTGTGCTTCTTGGTGTCACATACAAGAAATGACTGCCAAGGCCAATGTCAAGGAACTTTTCCCAAACCTTGTTTTTTTCTAGGAGTTTTATGGTTTGGGTCTTTAAGTTTTAATTCATTTCATGTTCATTTTCATAACTGGTGTTAGAATAAGAGACTTAAGACACTTCAAAACCACATATAGTGTATGACTCTCATTTGGATTCTGATGGGAAAAACCATCTGAGAAAAGGCATTTGGGAGAGTTGGAGAGATTTGACAGTGAGTGGGTTTCAATGATGTTAAGAGATTACTGTAATTTTGTTAAGTGCGACATGGCATTGCCATTATGTTTAAAAGGTGTCCCTCCCGTTTAAAGATGCGTTATTGACGTCGTCACAGAGGAAGTGATAGATGTGTGGGATTCACTTTAAAATACCAGTGAACAATGTGAGTGTAGAGAGATTAGATGAGACAAGACCGACCGTGAGCTAGTAATACCTGTTGAAACTGAATTTCAACAGATTCAACAGATTATGGGAGATGCATAGGGATTTATGATACTTTTCTCTCTTCTTTAACAAATGCTTGGAAGTGTCCATGATAAAAAATTGTAAGAGTCCTAGATTCTTGGAGTCAAGAAGGAATTTCTTTTAGAAATATGACTTGTCATGACTATGTACTCTTCTGAGAAGAGAACTCAGAACTGTTGGTTCTTTTTTCCCCATATGCTTAACATTTATTTTGATCTTTTTGACTCTACACAGCTCTGGGTTTTTCTGCTAAATACCAAGGGCAGCCTTTTTAAAAAGCCAAATGTTGACAATGGAAATGCTAGGAGCAGAATAGAAATACATTCAAAATATGATATATACACCAACCTAGAAACCTATTCATAACTATTTTGAAGTCTCTTTTTTCTACATAAGGCCTTATTTTCCATAACAAATTCCCACAAATAAAAATGCCTATTTAAAGACTTTGTTGAGAGTCAGAATATTAGCATGGTCAGGAGTTTGGAATCAGACAGACCTTATTCAACTATCCCAATCCCGTGAGCTGTGGTGATGGAGGACAAATTTACTTAAACTCCCAGAACCTAGGTTTCTTCAACTGTGAGGGGCTAATTATAGTACCTGCTCCACAGAGTTATGGTTGGGATTAAATGATTACATTTTACAGGTGGTGAGATTTCAATCACGTTCTTGGAAAACTGAGAGTATCCATAGAAACCTAGCTTGTGTGTGTGTGTGTGTGTGTGTGTGTGTGTGTGTGGCTTAGCGAACTGCGGGAAACTCAAGAACATGGCCATATGAGGCAGTCTCTTGGCTGCCTTTAAAACCTCTTCTCTATTGTGACATACAACCCCTTGTGTCAGAATAAGGAATTCCCTCTTCTGAAGTTAATTTGTACAAAATTCCTCTGTGTCTGGAGTTGACCGCTCAGAAGTGCAATTCCAAATATTTGCCTAGTTTCCCTTTGGACTCGATTAATCTTCTCCACCTCCCACTAGAGAAGACAGTGAGACGTGGGAGCCATCTGACTGATGGAGGAGGTACTGCTAAGTATCACCTGGGGCTACACAGATGAGCAGGACTCAGCGTGTGTCCTCAAGAAGGCCTGGGGTATATGTGTATATCTTCAGGGAAGAAGGAAGGAGAGGCGTTGTTATTTATTGATTTTAGAGAGAGAGCGAGGAAGAGAGAGAGAAACATCGACTTGTTGTTCCACTTACGTACGCATTCATTGGTTGATTCTTACATGTGCCCTGACTGGGAATCTAACTTGCAACTGAGCTACCTGGCCAGGACCGAATGGCAATGTTTCAAGTCAGATGTGTCCATTTGAATCTTGATTTCCCTGCATATTTTGGCAAACCTTATGTCTTTGAACCTCAATTTTCTCAGTTGTAAAATAGGGATCTTTGCTTTAACAGTTGTTGTGTGGATCAAAGGAGACCCCATGGTATTGCTTTTGAACTAGAAAGGACCACAGGTAGTAGCTGATATTTTCTAGACAGGGTGTGTCAGACTTCTCCTGGAATCCCAAGAGGCATCAAAACAAGTCGGGAGTGGTCCCTGGATACCCTATAGATTCTTCTGGAGGCCTGAGCTGGGTCAAGGGAGGGTCTGAAAGGGGGAGCTAGCCCTGTTTGTCTTGTCATTGGCCCCCCTGTGCTGCTCCTGGGCCCGGACAAGGAAGCTTCCCAGGATGTGGTCCTTGGCTCATATTGCAGCATCAGCAGAGAACACAGGGAAGCCCTGCTCAGCAAAGAGAAGGTGTGAGGGGTCGCAGACGCTGGTGTCATCCTGCATCTTCAGACAAGTCCTTATGGGTTCCCAAGGCACGCTGGTCAGTGTGCTAGGTGTTGGGAGTACAGTTTTAACAAACACGGAGTTTGTAGGTCCAGTGTAGGGTCTCTTGGGCCCTCCGTGTGCCTGGCCCAGTACTGTCTAGTAGAATTTCCTGTGATGGAAATGTTCACATGTCTGTGCTGTCACATTCAGTAGCCACTAGCCACGATTTGGGCTCTTGAAATGTGCCTGTGTGACTGAGGAACTGAATTTTAAATTTTATTTTAATTAATTTAAATAAAAAATAGCCACGTGTGTCTAGTGGCTACCATATTAGACAGCTGTGGAAACATTCTGAGAAAGTTAGGAAGGTACCGAAGCCATGACTTCCCTTCTTGAAGAAGGGCTGTGGGACTCAGAAGACCTGGCTCTGCCCACACTCTCTGTGGGGGATCACGGCACTCGGCCTCCCCTCTGTTTAGCTTCTTGATCTGTAAAATGGGAACAGAGGGAGGGCTGAATTAAGTTCTTGCTGGTGCTACATGCTTGGCTCTATTGTGATAGGCCTTTCATTTTTGTAAATATTACCGTACCTACTAACAACAGTTGATAATGGTAAGTGCAGTTTAAATTGCATACGTGGCTCTGTGATTGGACGAGTGAAATTGCTGCCTGCCCACATGCCCTCCCAGCAGGGGAACCTTCTCAGCTTTCTGAACAGGGACTTGAGTTTGATAAAAAAGGATTCTTCCCTGCTGCTAATTGGATTTACTTATGCCAGACTATCTTTACAAAACAGTTGATTAACTCATGACTGTGCCCTGATTAATGTACTACCAATATTGAAATATTCCCCACCTCACCCCCAGTCTGTGAAACGCGGGGAAGGGGGCTGGGACTTGAGTCAGGAAAACCCAAACCGGACTGCATGGGAGTGAGAGGAGAGAGCGTTTGTTGGAGGTACTGGGTGAGTGATGTTTCTCAAGTAGCGTACTCGCAAATTTGAACATACAAAGGATTGGCCCGGACACAGCCCAAGAACAGCTTGTGTGTTGGAATGTCATATTTTACTGTTACTTAATTAAATCTGAGAGCAGGGGTTGAGGAAGTGGGTTTTGTAAATACTGCTCTGAAGCTTTCACATTTTGACAGAAAACAGATGCCAAGTGTTTTCATTATTGTCAATGTTCAAAGTTATGGGACTAAAACACAAATCTAATCCTTGGTACAACAAATAGCAGCAGCAGCCCAGGGTGGGGGTATAGGGGAATAAAAATGAATTTGTAGTTTGAATGAGGAATAAGTTGGGTGGAAGATTTTGTTGTTGTTGTTGCCTTCCCGAATGTGGCCTAAAAATGAAGTATTGATCAGCAGAGGGGCACAGTTATAATATAGAAGCACAGTTATAATTTAATGTGAGTCATAACACTAAGTTGTTCAACAAGGGAACAAAACAACTTAGAGGCAGAATAAAATTATTTCATTTGCGTCTCTGAAGAACATGATGTTCTGTTTGTCTGCTCATGTCGTTGGGTTAAATGGCCGAGTGTCTGTTCTTGTTCCCCAAGTGGCTTTATTTCTGGCCACTTATCTGGGGTTGCTTTTCAAATGATGCGTAATGATGATAATAATTGCTAATTAAGTGTCAGGCACTGTGCTTTGTGCTTTACTTGCGTCATCATTTAATCTTCCCATTACTGTATAGGGTAAGTATCATCCTCCCCATTTTATAGATGGAGAAACTGAGGCATGGAGAAGTTTGGCAACTGACTCAGAGTCTAGGTATTAAGTGTACTAGGTGTCACAGCCGGGGTTTGAACCCATGGTTTCTGATCTAGAGCTCAGCTCTCAGTCACTTGCCTTCTCTTCTCCTAGTAAGATGGGCTTGACCTTCCTTCACTTTTTCTCAAAAGCCCATGCAACTGGTCTGGGGTATTTTGCCTGGCCATGGTCATTCATGGTCATTGTCACTGGTGGGGATTAAAGTGTGTAAGGCTTTGGCTGCTTGGTGGTTTCTGAGTATTTCTGCGTCAAAAACAATTTTTTTTTTACTGTGACTATATTCTTCAACCCCGCTCAGATTTCTAAATGGGAGAGGAGACAGGAATCAATAGCTTTTGGAGGGATTGAGTACAAAATCTTTTCCCCACATCTAAAGAAAATTTTGCTTGTGGGCTGGGAGGATATTTTTTCTTCAGATTTTTAGTCTGTTTCTGACTGATGAACGAACGCCCTGGTTTTCCAAGTGTGCTTGTAATAGGCTCTTGAGTTCTGTGAGCTGGTGCCACAGAATGCTGTGTTCACGCAGGCATTCTTTCAGTCTCCAAGAATTAACAGAGCTCCTACTCTGTGCCCGGCTCTGCGCTAGGTGTTGGGGCCGTATTTGTGAACACGAGAGTTCTCACCGTCTGCCTCCCGGAACCTGCAGTGTTTTCAGTGAAGGCACTATTGGCATTTTAGGCCAGACAGTTCCTCACTGTCAGGGTCTGTCCTGCTCCTTGCAGGCGGTTCAACATTCCTGTCCTGGACCCACCAAATTCCCAAGCAGCAAGAGAAAAATACCACCACACATTTCCATGTGCCTCCAGAGGGCGCTACTCCCCCTTGTTGAGAACCACTGCAGGGAAGACGGATTTGGAATAAGCAGAAAAAGTTGGGATGCAGTCCCCACTGTCTTGGGTGTGGTACACACTTGTCTTTTTTCTAGAAATTTGGTCCATACTAAGGACAGTAGAGGAAGGTGTGTGCAGAAGCAGAGGGAAAACCGAATCTATTTCTCAGTGTCCTGCACTGAGAAGTTGGTGTGTTTATATGCTCCCCACTGAGGTGGGCCCAGAAGGCTGCTTCTTTTTTTTCAGTCCCCTCCTCCCTGCTTACCCACCTACTCCACTACCCGCACCCGCTCCCCCAGCTCCACCGAAGGGTAAACCAGAGGGGCCTGAATGATTGAGCCCGAGCCAGGGGTTGAGGAAGACCCTGACCAGGAGGCACAGGGGTTAAGTGAGCGAGACCACTTCGGGGGAAGGAGAGGAGAGGAGGACTCCTTGATAAGCCTGGTAGGCAGGTGGAGAGCAGAGGGGAAGACAGCTTTCCCCCATCCTCTGGACCCCATGTGTGTGCTGGCTCAGCTAACAGTGAGACTTCCTCTGCGCTCCACCTCCCCTTCTTTCTGTTAACACCTAAGTCTGATGAAGTCAAATTTATCCTTTTTTTTTTCATAGTTTATGGTTTTTTGTGTCTGTTCGAAGAATCTTCGTATGTTTCCTGGTCACAGAGGATTTCTCCTATTTTTTTTTTCTTCTGGAAGTTTCACAGTTTTAGCTTTCACATTTAGGTCTGTGAGTCATTTCAAGTTAATTTTTGTGTGCGATGTGAAGTATGAGTCACGATTTCTTTCTTTCCCCACGGATGCCCAGTGTTTCCAACATCATTTGTTGAAGAGACCACTCTCTCCCCACCAAACTACCTTGGTGCCTTTGCCAGAAATCAGTTGTTGGGCTCAGTAGTCTGTCTCAGTGGTTTAGATGCCTGTTCTTAACACCAGTTAATCCCAAAGGTTATCTTACTGGAGCCACATGGTCCCCTGACCCTTCTTGTGGTTAATAACATAGCAAAGGATTGCCGCAGAGAAGAGTGAGGCTGGGACCCTGCTGTCCCTGGTGAAACTTAACCAAGTGCTGAGCATTCTGTGGGGGCTGGGAATGAGAGAGTACACACAGCCTTTGCCCACATGGAATTTGGAGACTAGTGAGAGTGACACACTATTTGAGGAAGGTAAAAGCCTGACAACTTTTAAAGCTGGACTCAGCTTGTGTTGGCAAGGGTGTGGAGAGGCAGAAGTCTCATACTGATGGAGATACGTATAACTTCGTTCAGTAGCCTCTATTGAGAATAACAACAGTTAAAGATGTACATACCTTATAACTCAATAATGCTACTTCTATTTATATACCCCAAAGAAACTCTCCCAGTAATACTATAGTTATGTACTGAGAATAGTCACAGAAGATTTTTTTGGTTGTGTTTTATAGAAAAAAAAAAGCATTAACCTAAATGTTTCATGCACAGGACAATGAATGAGTACATTCATACCTTGGGAGGCATCCGTGAAAATGTGCGAACTAGAACTTCACGTATTCCTGTTGGATGTGTTTCCCAAATCTGATGATGAACAATAAAAGCAAGCTGCATAGTATTGCATGCACAGTATGATCCCATTTATATTAAATTCAAACACATACAAAAGAATGCAACATTCTGTTTAGGCATACAAATACATAGTAAAAATAGAATCCAATACATGGGACTGGTTAGCCCTGAATTTAAATTAGCAGGTGACTCTAAGGAGGAGGAAGGGAATGGAATTGTGCATGGGAATGCGGTATCTCGAACCTGTGTTTTACATTTTAAGGTAAATGGGATGGTGGGCACATTGGTATTGTTGCATTATGGTTTACATACAACACCCACCCATCATCAATGCCCTCCTTGTCCTGCCTAACAGAGCCTTCATTTACTTTACTTACCCCCCCCCCCATTTTATGCACCTATGGGGGCCTCAAGAAAGCTGACCCATCCACATTAGTTTGAAGGGAACCCATCATTCTTACCAACAATCGGTTCCATTGGGGCTAAGTAACTTGGAGAGGATTTCCGAAGTCTTCTGGAAGCACCTTCTTAAAGGAGAGAGCTATAGACAGCCTCTGTCCGTGTTCCTGTCTTCTCCTGGACTTTAAAGAGGAAGCATGTAGCCCTGCTTGCCTGTGACAGCCTTCCTCCATAGCCTTAAAGAGTTAGCAACGCTGTAAGTGGCAGAGTGGAGAGATGATTCAGTCTGTGAACTGTACCACCCCGGCTCTGAGGCCCAGCCCACCTCCGCTCTTCCAGAATGTGAGCCAGTAGATGTCCCTTAGGTTCGAACTGCTCTGGATTGGGTTTTCCCACCTTGCCGCGCTCTAACTGTACCACCTAGGTTGCTATGGAAATGCGCGGCAGTCATTTGCTAATCAGCAGGAAATTTGCTTCTTAATTTACTCAATTTTAACTTTTTCTCCTATTTATACTTAAACATGTGGAGCCTGCCCTAATGATTGGCTATCAGCACTAGCAAGGAAACCGATGAACAAGGAGGAAACCAAATATTAACGGGAAAGATCTTAGAGGCCATGGTGGTTAGTGTCAGATTATCTTGTTCTAAGAACATGTGTATTAGTCTCCTGTCTCTGCTCTAACAAATGAATGCAAACCAGGGGTCTCAAAACAGCAGACACAGCTCTGGGGACCAGGAGTCTGAAGTCAAGGTGCCAGCAGCGCTGTGCTAAAGGCTCGAGTGGGGATTCTGTTCCTCGACTCTTCCGGCTTCCGGTGGCTGTTGGTGTCACTCAAATCTCTCCACATAGTCTCCTTCTTGTGACTCTGTGTCTCCACTAATGTCTCTTACAAGGACACTCTCATTGGATTTAGGGCCACCTGGATATTCAGGATGGACTTATCTCAAATCCTCAATTGAATTATATCTGCAAAGACTGGTTTCCCAAAGAAGTTCCTATTCACAGGTCCTGAGGGTTAGGACATAGCATATCCTTTTGGGGGTGCCAACACTCAACTTACTACAACATTGTTGCTCTTTGTTGTGATTTTACAGTGCAAACAGATAGCGTGGTTCTTTTTCAAATTCATAAAAATTGGAATACATGAGTCAGTAAGCACTCAGGAAGCACTGTCTTATCCAAGTTGGAGGGAGCTTAGTTAACCCTTGAGAGGTAATTTTTTAAAAAAGATTTTAACAAAGCCAGTGAAGATACGTGATGTAGATGTTGGACAGCATGTTTTCGACAGTGTGAGTTCCTGGCTCCCTGGGAGACAGGTGACGTTCAGGCTCAGATGTGTCCCAGGACAAAAGCAGACAGAGGCCCAGCAGCAGATGCAGGTTTTTCCAGAAAAGAAAACCATGAATGAAATCAGCAGAGAGCAGATGGATGTGAGAAGGGCAAAGCTAGTCACGTTCTGAAGCCATTTAATCTCCTCTGAGAGGTGGTGTATGGCTCGCAGAAAGACAGCTGTGGACGTCGGGAGGGAACGAGAGGATGTTGGACTTGGAATCAGAGAGACCTAGTCACGTTTGTGACATATTTCCATAGGATCCCTGGATCTGTTTTTACCTCCCTAAATTTTAGGAAAATTGCGCTTCCTGACACAAGTTTATTTCATTAAAAAACAGGGATGGTGATGGTTGTCTCTCAGGGTTCTTAGGAGGAGAAATGGATTTGTTTCCAGTGAGAGGACCTTGCTAATGTTGGGGGCACAGGACATGACTGTTGATTGAGAATCTGAACTAGAAATGTCTTCAGGGTGTGACAGGTTGGGAACACCCATAGTGTGAACAGTTATCATAATTCTTCACATTCACCAAATTCTACAGGGCTCCAGCTATAAATAGAAAGGCTGGGGTAAACACATTGGACTTAAGTTTCTAGCCATTATGAAATAGCTGGCACAGATGAACCCTTCCACCACCACCAACCATGAACCTGACAAAATATAGGGGGAAACTTATGTCAGACAGGGAACAACAAGGAGAGCAAGGCTGTGATCCCTGAGAGACAGGAATGTCAACAGTTAAGTCCCATAATTGTCCAGCTCCTTACCTGGGGACAATATTCCAACTGTGGCAGAAAGAAATAGAAACTGAGCAGAGCACAATGGTCCCACAGACTGAAGAAGGGAGAGATCAGAGCTTAGGGCAACTGAAGAAGCTAGAATCCATGGGGCAGGATATCAGGATGCTGTCCAGAGAGAACTATGTGTAGAGCTCCCCTCTGAGCCTGTGGCTGAGAAACACGTGCAAACAAGACCACCTGAGGCTCACCAGACAGCAGCCACTATGGGTTTGAGAGCACAGTATTAGGTACCAGAGGGTGAACAGGTCTGGAGTTTGTTGGATTTTCAGCCCTACCAGAATGGGGAGATCTCATTAATGGCCATACCCCTGGCATATCCAGCTGAGATGCTAGAAAGACCTCACCTTAGGGGGAAGGAGTGTGCTCTAGAGCAGGATTTCTCAACCTTCGTCCTATTGACATTGGATGGGAGAGTTCTTTGTTGTGAAGGGCTGTCCCTCGCATTGCAGGCTATTTAGCAGCATCCCTGGCCTCCACCTGCTACATACTAGTATTGCCCCACCACCAACTTGTGACAGCCAAAAGTGTCCTCAGGCGTGTCAGGTGTCCACTAGGGGCAGAAGTGCCCCTCTACCCCAGGGAGAACCACCACCCTAGCATAAGGCCCACCTTAGGCCTTCCCTAACAAAATGCAAAATGAAGTCATGGAAACACTTGCAGTAGAGGCAGAGTTTGGAAGCTGTGTTCAGTCAAGTTGGAGGGTCTTGGGAAACACTTTGGGCGGTCCCATAGATCTGCACTAGCACATCATAAAACCAAGCCTACGTTAGTGCAAAATGACTTGCCAGGAACTTAACTTCAGAATTAATATCTTACAGGGGAACATAACAAAATCCAGATACGTATACAGTAATACACACCCTATGATGTATTAATCACAACATTCAGTTTTCAGTCAAGAAACACTAGACATGCAAAGAAATAGAAAATGAACTAGACATGTCTTCAATGAGTGACAGGTTGGGAACACCTGCAGTGTGGGCATGTTATACTAATTCTTCAGATTCACCAAATTCTAGAAGGATCCAACTAGAAATAAAAAGACCAAGATAAACAGATTGAACTTCAGTTTCTAGCTGCGATGGAGTGACTGGTACAGATGAACCATTCCACTACAACCAACTATGAACTTGGAAAATATATGGGGAAAGTTACATCAGCCATAAGTTAAGAAAAAAGCAGGCAATAAAAACTAAACCCAAAGTACTGGCCCAGATATTGGACTTAGAAAATGAAAGCTTTAAAGCAGTGATAATAAGTATGTTCACAGAATTAAAGGAGTAAGCGAATTGCTAATCCTGGCAAAAAGGAGAACACAAAAAAGAGCAAATGGAACTTCTAGACGTGAAAGTAAAAACAAATGAATAATACCTGAAGGTATTTAAGAGCAGATTTCAGATAACAGAAGTCAGGGTTGGAGAACTTGAGGGCAGATGAGTAATAATGATCCAATCTGAAGAACTGGGTGAAAAGAGTTTAAAAAAATGAACTGAGCCTCAGGGACTTTTGGGACCATATCAAATAGTTTTATCCGTATGTCATTAGAGTCTCAGACAGAGAAGGAGGTTAAGAGCATTTACCACCAGCAAAACTGGATTGCAAGAATTGCTGAAGGATATTCTTCAGGCATAAAGGAAACGATGGTAAAATATATAAACCAATCTAGGGATCACGTTATCATATTAAAGCAGCAACAAAAACTGTGTGGTCAAAGCAAAAATTATCCCAGGCCTCACCTGCAGTCCCCTGATAATATTCAAGGGACTCAAAATCACGATCCACTGGAATACTCTCTTAAGCCCTGTCAGTGGTTTTAAAATATGTCCACAATTCTTTGACCCCTTCCAGAGATGGGGCCCCATTCTCTTCTCCTTTAGTGTGGGCTGAACTTAGTGACTCACGATAAAATATAGTGGAAGTGACGGTGAGGGATTTCCAAGGCTGGTTGGTAAATGGCCTTGCAGCTTCTTCTCTGTCGTCTCTCCTGGATCCTTCACTCTGGGGAAGCCAGCTGTCACAGTGTGAAGACACTTGGGCAGCCCTCTGGAAAGCCCTGTGGTGAGAAACAGGCCTTCCGACTGAGTCGCCTTGCAAGCAGGTCTTCCAGTCTATCAGGTTTCTGATGCCTGCAGCCCTGGTTGATATCTTAACTGCAACCTCATGAGAGACCTTGGGCCAGAACAACCCAAGAAGGTTTCTCCCAAATTCCTGAAACACAGAAACAGATAATACATCTTTATTGTTTTGAGCTGCTAAATTTTGGGATTATTTATTACGCAGAGAGATAATGAATTTAATCCATTTTCTTGGCATATCTCAGGCACTACCTCTCACACTATTCACCAGCTCTAAAATATTCCTTCTGTTTTTTCATTTTCCACTTTTTTTCAAAACTTTTACAAACACCAGCACCGTTCAGTACCATTACTCCCTCTCTCTCTTATTGTTTGCTTTCTGTTGTTGTTCCGGTTAACCCTTTCTGTTGCAAATCACCTGTTTCTCTGGTCTTCTCCCATTGATTAGCTGGATTTCTCCAATAAGACCCAAGAGTGGAGGAGAGCAAGGGAGAAGGGTCAGAAGAGGAAATGCTGACCAAGTCACTTTAGCTTTTCTTCAATAGAAAAACAAGGGGAAACACTACAAAGACACATGTATCAACCCTTTTTCTTCTGTAGCATTAGTGCTTATAATCAAAATTTGCTATTAGCTCATTATAGTCAGTACTGTGTTAGGAGCTTTAGATGTGTGTATTCAAACCTAAAAACATTCCAATGAGGTAGATGCTATTATTATTTCATTTTTCAAGGAGAAGTTTGAGGACAGAGAAATTAAATGACCTGCCCACAGTCTCGGAGCTCTCAAGTGACAGAACTGATGTTTAAAGGTCTATACAACTCCAAAGCCATGGCTTAGGCTCTTGTGCATAATTTTAAAAATATTTTATTTATTTGTTTTTAGAGAGAGAGGAAGGGAAGGAGAAAGAGTGGGAGAGAAACATCATTGTATGGTTGCCTCTCGTGTGTCCCCTACTGGGGACCCGGCCCGCAACCCAGGCATGTGCCCTGACTGGGAATCGAACCAGTGACCCTTTGCTTCACAGGCCTGTGCTCAATCCACTGAGCTACACCAGCCAGGGCCCCTTATGCATATTGATTGCATCAAATTGGGCTCAAATGGGCCCAACTTCATTTTTAACTTTTGCAAAAGCACAGGGCTGACTTCTCACAGATTCAGTTCCAGCTAAGACATTTTCAAGCCCATGTTGCCTAGTCTCCCTTCTTGGGCCAGAAAGAAATCCAGGCCCCAATTCCTGCTGAACTCACACTAGCCTTTTTCTGTCTTCAACCTCAGATGGAATCTGTGGGTAGGAAATTCCTGGAACATCTAGGTTTTCAAAGGGAAGTCCAGTTTGTTCACACACACGCAGCTTGAGGAAAGATACCATGCTGATCACCATCTTCCCATTTGTCAGTCGTTGTAGCAGGCAGCAGGACCACTCGCCCCCCCCAGGACTGAAATCACACCCCTGTGGTGCATCATCGACATATAAACCTTGCTCAGCACCATGAGCTTGGACATTGAAAAGCAGTTGTCTCTGCTGTCCGTGCTGTTGAAGCTTCGGGAAGGACACACGTCTTTTTTATTTTTTAAGTGCTTATTCTTTTTATAATTAAGAAAACACAATGACACAATAGAAAACAGAAGGGGAAATTATTCACAACCCAATGCTCCGAGAAAATGATTATTCTCATGACACACTCATCAGGCATCCCCTCAGGCCATTGCATTCTGGCCTTTTGTGAGGTCCCTGTCTGGGCTCCAGATGTGAAAGGCTTTAGCTCTGAAGACTTTCTGTTTTGTCATTGAAACCTGGCCTGTCAGTGGCTGAGACTCTGCCTATGCCCAGTTCAGAAAGTCTGAGAGCTCTGTGTCCTCCCATCGGCCCTGCTGGAGGGCTGCTGGGGACGAAAGGTAGATTTGTCACGCGTCCTATTGTTTTAGCTCAGGCTTGTTTGTTGATGTAATTGATTGCGTTATTGTTTGCAACCATCTTCTTCCTTATGCATCCGCATTCTGTGCCACGTGACTTCCAAGAGTCCAGTGAGAGGAATACACGTCTCCCAGGGGTTAATCCAGTAGGTGGAAATATTGTCAGGCTTAGATACGTGACTTGCTTTGTCCAGTGGAATGTAAGTAGACATGATGCACGCTATGTCCAAGCAGAAGCTCTCAGGGAGGTTGCGTAGTTTGGCTTTCCTGCCTCCTGATGTCCCAGGTGGTGGCTGCTCCTTCAGCCTGAGTCCTGAAGGGAGATGTGGAGCAGAGCTGAGCAGAGATGCAACTGAGTTGCAGACCTGAGCACAAGAAATAAATCTTGTTTTCGTAAGTTGCTGAGATTTTGGGAATTGTTAGCGAAACACTAATATGAGGTGCAGAAGGTATCCAGCCATGTAATGTGAAAAAGAGACATTCATTGAAGAAGATACAAGATACAAGAAACACTGTACATAGGACAATGACACCTCAGTCCCCTTCAAAGTAGTTCCCCTTGGGACCTCACATAGTTCTCCCAATTGCCATCAGCTGTTCCATCATATTCTCCTGAATCTCATTGATGATCTGAAATGTCTTCCCTTTCAAAGGTGATTTTAGTTTTGGGAAAAGCCAGAAGTTGCAGTGTACCAAATCTGGGTCACAGGGTGATTTGATGTTTTGCCAAAAAACTTTGCACAATGGACGCATTATCATAATGAAGTTGCCAATCATCAGTTGCCCATAGCTGTGGCCTTCTGAATCATCCCAATAGTTTCCATGGAGGAACATTCAACCTTAATGCAAAATTTGATGAAGATTCATTGCCCTACTCACTCAGTCATTTTGAATGTGATGACCACACAGTACACATGCTTGTTCAACGGCATCTACTGGCCCCCTGACTAGTACAGTGAAGTTGCCATTGTTCACTCCCAGGCATTCTAGTCCACTCTGCTTGGCTTCCAGGTTACATCAACGTTGCACAAACCATTCTTGTTATATTAACAATGGCTGGACTTTTTATGGACAGACCTCATACTTTGGTTTCTAGATAAGCTGGGAATCAATCATTTTCTGGGGCAAACATTTTTCATTGGAGGTATTTAAACTACTTCCAGGTCCCTCCCCAAACTGAGATATAACATCTGTCTGCTTTTACTGATAGGACTGAAAATTGGCCTACACTTTCATTGTGTTGATGAAAAACAGTACAACACAGTGATTGAATTGGAGCCCTGCATCCCAGCTTCTGCTTTGCCTCTCACCTGTGTGTGTGCTTAACCACTTTGTTTCTTATTTCTCTCATTTTGGTAAAAACACTAGAACTTTATGGTTTTGATGTAAAGAATGAATGCACTGACAGGGAGCTGTGGAGTTTTGTACTTCTACCCATTGACTGACTGTCTGTCCAGGCTATTAGGAGAGAGGTTCACAGAAGGCAAAGAAGTTCTAGAACTGGGACTGGAAGCCCCGCTCTCGTTTCTTCTGGTTTCTTTATTTTTTTAAAATTTTTAAAAATATATTTCATTGATTATACCATTACAGTTGTTGTTCTATTCCCCCCTTCATTCTCCTCCACCTTGTACACCCCCTCCCGCACCATTCCCCTCTTTATTTTATGACCACGTGTCCCAAGTTCATTAGATTCTATATATCTCCCCTACTATTCTTTCCCTCCCCCCTACTATTCTTTCCCTCCCCCCATCTGTTTTCTACCTACTGTCTATGCTATTTTATGTACCTTCTCCCCTCTTCTCCTCCTTCCACTCCCCTGTTGCTAACCCTCCATGTGTTCTTCATTTCTATGGTTCCGCTCCTGATCTAGCTGTCCTTTTAGTTTGCTTTTGTTTTAGGTGTGGTTGTTAATAACCGTGAGTTTGCTGTCCTTTCACTGTCCATATTTTTCATCTTCTTTTTCTTAGATAAGTCCCTTTAGCATTTCATATAATAAGGGCTTGGTGATGATGAACTCCTTGAATTTGACCTTATCTGAGAAGCACTTTATCTGTCCTTTCATTCTAAATAAAAACTTTGCTGGATAGAGCAATCTTGGATGTAGGTCTTTGGATTTCATGCCTTGGAATATTTCTTTCCAGCCCCTTCTTGCCTGGAAGGTCTCTTTTGAGAAATCCACTGATAGTCTGGGAACTCCTTTGTAGGTGACTGCCCCCTTATCTCTTGCTGCTTCTAGGATTCTCTCCTTCATTTTAATCTTGGCTGATGTAATTATGATGTGCCTTGGTGTGTTCCTTCTTGGGTCCAACTTCTTTGGGACTCTCTGAGCTTCCTGGATTTCCTGGAAGTCTATTTCCTTTGCCAGACTGGGAAAATAATCCTTTATTATTTGTTCAAATAAGTTTTCCACTCATGGCTGTTTCTTTTCCCCTTCTGGTACCCCTCTAATTTGGATGTTGGAACGTTTCAAGATGTCCTGGAGGTTCCTGAGCCTCTCCTAATTTTTTTTGAATTCTTGTTTCTTCATTCTTTTCTGGTTGGATGTTTCGTTCTTCCTTCTGGTCCATTCCATTGATTTGAGTCCCAATTTCCTTTCCATCATTATTGGTTTCCTTTGCATTTCCCTTCATTTCAATCAGTTTAGCCTCCATATGTTCCTCTAATTTGTGGCTAAAATCAACCAATTCTGTGAGCATCCTGATCACTAGTGTTTTGAACTGGGCATCGGAAAGGCTGGCTATTTCTTGGTCACTTAGACTTATAGGCTCTGGGGCTTTGAGCTGTTCTTGAGTCATAATGTTTGGTCTGTTTGCACCTGTTATGTTTGAGGGGCGGAGCCTTAGGTGTTTGTCAGAGACAGGCGACCCAATCGCTGGATTATGACGCTGTATGTGGGGGCGGGGTCAGAGAGGGGAAAAAATGGATCTTTGCTCCCCTTCGCTCTCTCTCAGATTTCTGTCCCCTCTACGGCTTCTCACAAGCAAATTGGGCCCCTCTGGTGCCGGTTCCCAGGTGTGTGGGTCCATGTACTCTCCAGGACCCTGTGGGTCTCTCCAACGAACTCTATGTAAGCCTAGGAGCCTCTCCTGGCCCCTTGACCCCGAGAAAGTCTTTCCAGTTGGTGCTTTCAGGCTCTTATTCCCATCACTGGGGCCCTAGCCTGAGCGATCTATCTCACCGTTCGCTCCTTCGCTTGGTTTATCTGTGCGCGAATGTGTGACTGCAGTCAGCCAGGCGCTCTGCGCCCTCACTGGGTCCGCCTGTCACCACCCCATGCCTGGGATCCGCCAACCGTCTCCACCTCCACTCCTGGGTCAGTCGGACAGAAAGGTCTTTCCAGCCCAACCCTGTTCCACGGCTGCCTCCGCCCCTCTTACTGGTCTGGCTGAGTGGTTAGTTGTTGTTGGACTTCTGTACAGTTCAATTGTCACTGTTTTGGCTGTGTTTTTGTTTCTAAAACTTACTGTCTTTAAATTTAGTTGTGGGAGGGGGCACAGTGTTTCCACCTACACCTCCATCTTGGCCGGAAGTCACTGTTCATTTTTTTATCTTCTCATTCTTAGATAAGTCCCTTTAACATTTTATACAATAAGGGCTTGGTGATGATGAACTCCTTGAATTTGACCTTATCTGAGAAGCACTTTATATGCCCTTCCATTCTAAATGAACACTTTGCTGGATAGAGCAATCTTGGATGTAGGTCTTTGGATTTCATGACTTGGAATACTTCTTTCCAGCCCCTTCTTGCCTGTAAGGTCTCTTTTGAGAAATCCACTGACAGTCTGATGGGTACTCCTTTGTAGGTGACTGTCCCCTTATCTCTTGCTGCTTCTAGGATTCTCTCTTTCATTTTAATCTTAGCTAATGTAATGATGATGTGCCTTGGTGTATTCCTTCTTGGGTCCAACTTCTTTGGGACTCTCTGAGCTTTCTGGATTTCCTGGAAGTCTATTTCCTTTGCCAGATTGGGGAAGTTCTCCCTTATTATTTGTTTAATAATACACTCGTTGATCTTCCTCTTCCCCTTCTGATACCCCTATAATTGGGATGTTGGAATGTTTAAAGATGTCCTGGAGGTTCTTAAGCCTCTCCTCATTTTTTTGAATTCTTGTTTCTTCATTCTTTTCTGTTTGGTTGTTTCTTCCTTCCTTCTGGTCCACTCCCTTGATTTGAGTCTCAGTTTCCTTTCCATCACCATTGGTTTCCTGTGAATTTTCCTTAATTTCACTTAGTTTAGCCTTCATATGTTCCTCTAGTTTGTGACTAAAATCAACCAGTTCTGTGAGCATTCTGATCACCAGTGTTTTGAACTGTGCATCTGATAGGTTAGCTATCTCATGGTTGCTTAGAAGTATTGGCTCTGGGGCTTTGAGTTTTTCTTGAGCCATAATGTCTCGGTTTGTTCACACCTGTTACGTATGAGGGGCAGAGCCTTAGGTGTTCACCAGGGTGGGGCAAGTCAGTTGCTGGGTTTGACGCCCCCCATGTGGGGGCAGGGTCAGAGAGGGGCAATGGCATTTGTTCTGCTCTCTCTTGGATTTTGGTCCCCTCTGCTGCTTCCTGAAAGCAAACTGCCCCCCCCCCCACCCCGGTGCTAGCTCCCAGGTGTGTGGGCCTGTGCACCCTCCAGGACCCTGTGGGTCTCTCCAACAAATTCTCTGTAAGCCTGTGAGCTTCTCCTGGCACCTTGACCCTGAAAGTTTTTCCATTTGGTGCTTTTAGGCTTTAATTACAGTCGCTGGGGTCCTAGCCTGTGCGGTCTGTCTTACTGCTCACTCCTTTGCCTGTTTTTTTTTTTAATTAAAATTTTTTTTTATTTAACTCTTGTTCAAGTACAGTTTTCTTTCTTGTATTACCAGCCCTGCACCCCCCCCCCCCCCAGTGTTGCCTGGTTTATCTGAGTGTGAATGTGTGACTATGGTCAGCCAGCTGCCTTGTGCCCCTACTGGGTCCGCCCATTGCCACCCCACGCCTGGGATCTGCCAACCGCCGCCAGTGCACCTTGGTCAGTTGGCTGCTTTTTCCTGGAAGACTCCATTCCACCAGCCACTGACTCCGCCCCTCTTACCGGTCTGGCTGAATGGTTTCATGTTGTCGGACTTCTGTGCAGTTCAATTTTCTGTGTTTTGGTTGCGTTTTTGTTACTAAAACTTTGTTGTCTTTAAACTTGGTTGTGTGAGGAGGCACAGTGTTTTCACCTATGCCTCCATCTTGGCCAGAAGTGCCCCCTCTTCTGGTTTCTGATGGGCTGTATTCTCTCCTCTTGAAGATTAGCTTTCTCCAGGATTCAAGAGGCCAACAGCCTCCTCACTGTCTCTGTTTATACAATTCAGGGAAGAATTCTGAAGGCCCTGACTTGGGTCATGTTTCCATCCTTACATCAATGTCTCTGTCCAGGGGGTATCCCAGGAAGCTGTGCCTAGATTCACATACCCTTGTCCAGGGGCGGAGGCAGCGTGCACTGCTAGAACCATGTGGAAGGGACGTCAGGTCAATAACACCATAATCAAAGTTACCACTGAGACCAACGTGTGATGATCACGTGGATGTGGTTTGTGCTAGTTGTGGGCAGTGTGAAAAATGCAAGGTCTTGGCAGCTGTGTGACCTTGAGGAAATTTCTTAACCTCTGTGAACCTTGATTTTGTCCTATAAAAATGGGGATAATAATTTCTCTCTTACAAGTTTCTCATGATTAAATGAGATAACATGAAAGCATCTGGAACATGTTTAAAAAGCAGTAATTATTATGCCCCAAGTCCTGTTCTACTTCCATTGGGGCCGCCTAGGACAATGGGTCCCTCCTTTCACTGACATCTCTATTTCTTACCTCACAATGAGAATCACAGCTCTTAGTGGAGCCAAGTACCCATCTCAGGTGTCTGGTGTCTCTGCATTTCCACTCTGAAGGCAAGCCACATGGGGAAGCTGATTATCACAGGGCAGTGTCCTGAGCATGAAACTGGAAAAGACAAAAGAATTTGGGTGGTTTTAAAAAAGAGTTTCTTTGCTGCAATGCCTGAAACACTTTCACTTACTGCATTAGTGAATCTTCACCTACTCAGCGTGATGAACCCCTCTGAGAATCTGATTGAAACTACAACACTCTTCTGTGAAAGATGCACCATTCCACATATAATCCTAGGAGGTTCACAGAACTCCAGGGAGCTCAGCCAGGGGACCTCAGGTTCAGAGCCCCCACACCAGATGGTGAATCTTGCCAAGGAAACTCATACCTGCACGGTGCTTGGATGAGCACTGCCCACTTTTTCTCCATGACCCACCTTTGTCCAGGCACCCATGTCTGACCACCGCTCCTAATGACGGGCACTTTCTCTGTCGGGTGCCAGAGTCCAGGCGTGATGTGTGCCCTCAACAAGTCTTTGTTCCATTAGGTCACAGTCAAGTCCTGCCAGCCTCAGGTCCATTCTGTCTCTTCAAGTTGAGCCTATACTTTTATTTTGAGGCATGGCATGTGGGTTTTAAAGATTTTTTTCTCTTCAGGGGTATTCTTACTTCAGTATTCTTTAAGAATAGCAGAATTTAAAAAAATTTTGCTTGAAATAGATGGGAAAGTCCATGTTCAAAATAGCTTGGCAAAAAGAGGAAATGCCTTACACAACTGTAAATTTTGAGCCATGTCTAACTTCAGGTACAGCTCCATCTAGGGGCTAAAATGTCACCATGGGAACTTGGTCTCACTCCATGTGCAAACTCTGTCTTCCTCTGTTTAAGGTCCATTCCAGGCAGTGTTTTCCTCATAGTGGCAGCATGGCTATGTACAGTTCCAGGCTTACATCTCACTTGCTCTCAGAAATGTAAACAAGCCCACATCAAACCAGCTTCCCATGGGAAGAAAAGCAACCCTAGGACTATCTCCTTTTCCAACCTCCAGCCAGAATGTACTCATTCACTCATCCTATTTGAGGAGTGATGGGTAGAGAGAGCAGATTGAGACATGACTTGTGGGATAAATTCAAAACAGTAAAATATGTGCTTAGGAGAATTGGGGAATAGGTAAAATGGGAGCTCAGAGGAAGGAATGCTAAACTTCTGCCTGTGAGGGTCAGGAAAGGCCTCCCAGAATAGGGGATGTGCAAGCTTGGCCTTAAAGCACGAGAACAAGTGTTTTAGGTAGAGAAAGGGTAAAGGACATTCCAAGTGAAGTAAATAGCATACACAAAGGCTTAGAGGCTCAAAAAAGCAAAGACTGTCCAGGAATCAGAGAAGAATTTCATGTAGCTAGAGGAAGGTGCTTGGGTAGGAATATTGAGAGATAAGAAGAGATAGGAGAGCCCTGGCTGGTGTGGCTCAGTGGGTTGTGCTGCAGACCCCAGCTCAGGAGTCCATGTGTTGTGGATGCAATGAACAAATTCATATGGAATGCAGAAGTCCCATGGGGCAAAAGGGATGGTGGCATGGCCACACACTGAGTGAGAGAGAGGTTCTGAACCCTGCCTGGATAAACTTTTATTGCTTTTCTGGGCCCATTACATCGAGGACGGTCCTCATTTACTACACACAGGTTCACTTTAGGTGGTTACCTTTTACAGAAAACAAAGGAGAGGATGTTACTAATTACATCAAAGAAGAAGGATATTTCCAAATGCAAAGGGAAAAGTGGTTGAACTGGTTGGGAGGTTTAGCATAGATTTTAGGAAGTTACTTTAGAGATATGCAGTAAACATTTTCTGCCTCAATTCAGGGTGAGTTTTAGCAAAAGCAGGACTCAAAGCAGGCTAGGTACAATGCAGGCCTGATTCTCCACAGGAGGACTTATCTGTGGGCGTGAGTCCTATGTGCCGACCTTGCTCCCTGTTGGTTTTCTGAATCAGAGGCTGAACTATATTCCCCATGCCATGAGGAACAGTTCCCTATAGGGTTGGGCTTTGTCCTGCAGAGGGAAAGATCACCAGTTCAAATCCTGATCAGGGCACATGCCTGGGTTGAAGGCCAGGTCCCTGGTTGGGGGCCTGTGAGAGGCAATTGACAGTTCTCTGCCTCCTTTCCCCTCTCTAAAAGCAAATAAATAAAATCTTGAAAAAAGAAGAAATGGGACAGAGTCACATGGAATACAAGACCTTGCGTATCATGATAAGGAGTCAATTAAAAAAAATAAAAAAAATCCGCATTCAAGGACATGCTTAGAGGAGAAGGAAGGGAAAGAGAGGGAGGGAAACATCAATGTGATGGAGAAACATTGATCAGTTGCCTCTCCTGTGTGCTCTGACCAGGGATCAAACCCTCTACTCTAGCATGAGCCCTGACCTGGAATCAAACCCACAACCTTTCTATTCACAGGATGACGCTCCAAACGAGTGAGCCAAACCAGCCAGGGCATGGAGTCTGGGTTTTACTGACAGGCAAGGGGCAGGGTATTGAAGAGATTCAAACTCCGGACCTGACCGATGTGAGATTTGAGTAAGATCTCCCTGACTGTAACATGGAAGACACAGTAGGTTGGAGGAGAAAGGCTGGAGGCAGGAGGCGTCTTCCTGGAAGTAACATCCCAGAAGAAATCAAGCTGATATTAACCTTAAAAAGGGGGAATGGATGGCATGTGACCCTCAGATGACAAACATCCACTTGTAATTTCGCTGCTTGTTTCAGTCTCCGTTTTCTTCCTGAAACTCAGTTTGCTGCTGGGAGGCTGAGTTACTTCATCCAAAGCTCTGGAACTCTTCATCTGTACCATAGCAATTGATTTTTAAGTGTTTATTATTATTTTTATATCAGTACTCCCAAAATAGTTCTTTAGGTGGTGGGCATGGGGCCAAAGTATTTCATAGGAAATACAGTATTTCAGAAAGGAGGCATTTCCCCAAGCACTTGGTTATTTCCTGTCTGGGGCCGAGTAAGTAAGATGACGTAAATCACTCTGACTAGGTGTGGAGCTAGCCAGCGCCTGGAGCCGTCAGGGGCACCCCCGTAAGGCAGCTTCCTCACAAATGGAGAAACTAACATTTATATGGAGTGCCCACCACGTGCCAGGAGCATACAGCATGCAACCGCTGCTACCTGGGGCACTTCCACACCCGCTATTGTATTTAATCCTCACCTGCACCATGAGATGTAGATGGCATTTTCTCCACCTTAAAAACAAGAAATATGGGAGACGTGCCCAAGGACACGGGGTGGAGAGTGGCAGAGCTGTGCTGACAATGGGAGGGAGAGGGAGAAGAAGAGAGAGGGGAGGGGAGGGGAGGGAGACAGAGACAGAGACTGAGACTGAGAGACAGACAGACACCATGTGGCCTCTCTGCAGCCCGGAGGGACCTGGAGGGACCTGGAGGGGAAGTCATTGGAAAGGCCAGGCTCCCAGGGCACGAGGGTCTAGTTCTCTCCCAGGGTGAAGGGCGCCTGCTCTCTGGCCATAGATCCCAAGGGGTGCCTGGGGATTAAGAGAGGGAAGCCTCGGATCCCGCGAAGACTGAGCCCCGCAAAGGGAGTCTGCCTTCCCCAGAGGGGCGCAAGTGTAGGAAACCGACAGCTCGCTAGCATGGAGGAGGAAGCTTTGGCGGAGCCCGGGTTAGTTCCCTCCCAAGTCTGTGCGTCTAAACGAGGCAGCGGGAGTCTCAACAGTAGCTTTGGCAGCAAGCAGATCTACCCAAGAAAAGTAGGTCAGCATGAGGCCAGGCTTTTTCCGCAGCCAGGCAGCGAGGCTGGCGTCCCCGGGAGCTCTGGGGCCCTCCCCTTCTCCTCCTGTCCTCCCTCCACTCCCTTCCCGCCTTTCCCCAGGTCTCTTTCTCTCTGCTCTTCCTCCTCCTGGGCTGCCTCATCAGGTCTCTCTGCGCCTCTCCTTTTCATCCCTCCTTCCCGTCCTCTCCTTTGGTCCCCGCCTCCTCTCTCTTCGCTGTTCTTTCTGTCCACCTGACACCCCCGCTCCTCCTCTGTTTTCCTCTCGCCCTTAACATCTTGGCAGAGTCACTTTGGGTGTCAGTACTTAATCACGCAGCCCATCTATGGTCTTTTTTAAAGAGACAACATGCTTGCTTTAGAAGAGGTCAAAAGGTGGAGAAAAGTTCACATGCAAAAAAGGAAAAATCCCACCACTGAGAAGCAACCGTGATTAACACTGGCTGAACACTGCCCCCAATACGTTTTTATTATATGTTATTGTATTATATATGTGTACAGTGAGAGGAGAGCTATGCATATGAGCTGTAAAAATAAGTTGCTATTTCTATTAAAAAGTGTTCAAGTTAATAATTTACTTTTATTTGAATTCAATACAAGACATGAGAGTGAAATAGAAAAAGTTGTTGAATTTTAAATAAATGTGCCTTTGCCACTTGGTATAATAACATATTCCTTTAAGAAGAGAGGAAAGAAGGGGGAGGGGTGGAGAAAGAAAGGAAGGGAGAATGAGAACTGCATGCTTGGAGATTTTAAAAAGCCACATTTTTAGCTAGTACAATTAATTCTGTTTTCTACTTTTCTTCCCTCATAATTAATTATTCTGAAGAAAGATGAGAGCATTAACATTCATGCATTTTCTCCTATCACTTATTTTGTTTCTTGATTTTTAAAAGTTACACAATGATTTTTCATTTTCTAGATATGTAACATCCACATTTTGTTATAGAAATGTATTTCTCATAGTTCTTTACTATTGATTTTATATTTAAATAAGCTCAGCGTTCATTACCAACCCTTTTTCCATTTTGTTAACTCTACTGAATTATTTACTTAGGGTCATCTCTCAATTGTCCGGATTTCGTTGTGAAGTCATTGTTTCGAGAATGACTCATTGTTCCTATATTGCTTGAACAACATTATGGTCTGGGTATGATATTTAAAAAAATATTTTATGTAGTTATTTTTAGACAGAGAGGAAGGGAGGGAGAGAGGGAGAGAAATATCAATGTGTGGTTGCCTGTCATGCGCCCCCTACTGGGCACATGGCCTGCAACTCAGGCATGTGCCCTGACTGGGAATCCAATCCAAGACCCTTTGGTTCCCAGACTGGCACTCTATCCACTGAACCACACCAGCCAAGGATGAGTATAATATTTTCAGGATAAACTTTATTTTATTTAGAACTTTGTGGACATTATTCCATTGTCTTCTGGCATTGAGTGCTACTGTGGAATTGTTTGAGGATAGCTAGATTTTTTTTCTTCCTTGTAGGTGATTTGTTTTGTTCCGGATGTTGAAAGAATTCTATATCTTGATCTGTATCATACCAGGTTAACTGGGATATATTTGGTATTGAGCATTCTGAATAAAATTTTCCCACAACAGACTGTGCCCTTTAAGAGTTGAAAAGTCATTCTAATTTTTATTTCTGGAAAATTATCTGTATTATGTTTTTAAGTACATCTTTTTATTTAATCTTCACCTGACATTTTTTCATTGCTTGGAGAGAGAGAAAGAGACAGACAGACAGACATTGATTGGCTACCTTCTCATATGTGCCCTGATGGGGGCTGAACCTGTAACCTGGGTATGTGCCCTAACGGGGATTCCAACCCGCGACCTTTCTGTCTATGGGGTGATGCTCCAACAAACTGAGCCACACTGGCAAGGCCTTAAGTACATCTTAAATCCTTGTTGGATTATCAATTTAAGGAATCAAATATCCATATGTTGGATAATTTTTTCTTCCATATCTATTAGCTCCTGTCCAACGGTTTTAAGATGTTTGTCATTTTAATTGTAGCACAAGCCTTTTATTCCAGTAACTCAATTTTCAGCACAAGAGCTAGTCATTCTTTGCTGTCCTGAATTATGTAGTAGTTCCATGATACTGTTGTTTTGCTCCTCAATTTGTTTTGTTAGTTCTTCACAATATTCGTTTAGAAAGTCTCACTGTGTTATTTTATATTTTGTTCAGAGCTCTTATTTTATGGAGATTCATGTTCTTATTTGTTGCTGTACAGTATGAAGTAGTTATAAGGGATCTCTTTTTTGAGTCACACTTTCTTCTTGGTTGAGTTCTTTGTTTTACATTTTTTTCTTCTTTCCTCTCTTCCTGAATTCCTTTTCCTCATTCTATCCCTTGGCAACTTCCCTTTGTCCCCTCCCTCCTCCTCCCTTCCTCTCTCCCTTCCTTCCCTCCGGGGTTTTTTTTTGTGTGTGTGCAATAAGTCTGCATAGTTTCGATGACATTTCTTTTCATCCTGCTTTTGCTGGGGCAGCTCTGACCAGACATTCTATTTGCAATTATATAGTATGAGTTACTTTTTGACTCTCTCCCTACCCTGTCTGAAACCAGATTGTTTCCTCTTCAAGCTGTGTACCGAGGGCTAGGTATTTTGTGTTCCATCCACTTATTTATCTGAGGCCTGGGAGAATGATGGAGGGAGGGAGAGAGATCAGCCAGCAAAAACACTTTCTGTTAGGATTGCCTGGGTTCTATTTCCTCTTCCAAATGATGCCAAGCATCCGGGATCACCGTTCGCTACACTCGGTTGGGGTGTCCACTTCCCTCAGGGTTGGGGTGTCCCCGTGTGCTGTTTTCCAATTCAGCATGTAGGTTTGGAGCTGCCTCTCTCTGATCACCTTTCTCTGTTGTTTCCTGAGCTCTCCCTGTTTCTCCCCTGCAGCCCTTTCCCCTATTTCTTTATCTGAAGTGGAAAAAGCAAGTATTGGGGGAATTTAGTAAAACTTCTCTGGATTTTGTTGATTTATAGGCACAACTGCTGGGGCGGGGGTGGTGAGCGTAGCTTGAGAGTCATACCTTGAGGTCTCACCTTTCACTTTGCTCCAAATTTTTTTCTTTCCTTAAGTAATCTCTCAGATTAGTTTTTACCCTTTTGGTCTTCTTTTATTGCTATTGATGATTTTTCTTTCTTCTTTTTTTGCTGTATAACTGTTTTGCTCAGTGTGTTAGATGTTAGGGCTGGGAAATTTTGAGATGCAGTTTCTATCACCATCTTGACCTGTTAAGCTGGCATTTCTGAAGTTGTGTTCTGTCCATGACACCCGGTTGGCCAAAGGCCCACCACTCTGATTGAAAAAAACCCTTCCTGCCCTTTGTCCATATTCATTCATTTGATCTTTCATTTACTATTTCAACAAACATTTATGTTCAAGACACTGTCATAATCATACTATTTCTTCACCGTTGTTTCCGAATTGCATCGTATGTCCCCATATCAAATTTATCCAAACAATTTAACTTAATTGAGAGTGTTGTTACATTATGTAAGAACTACTCCAAAAATAGAAAATTGAAAAAACTATATTCAAGTTGTTACAAGGTACCTTAGGGAATAAAATTATAAACATATTCTTTCAATTAAAAAAATATTTCCAGAGAAGTTCAGTTTAATACACACACTCACTAAACCTCCACCCCTGAAATTGTTTAAAATCTTGTCATCAGCCCTGCTATGCATTAATCTTCCAACTTCCTGTAGAAACATTTCCTTAAGTCTTTGCTATTTCCTGGTAATTGAACTTTTTCTTTATATGGTGACTTATAGTTTAGAAAGTGATTTTCCTTACCTTTTTTTTAACTTTACATTTTGTTATTTACATCAATATACAAATGAAGGAAACACAGCTTAGAAAGTGTGACTTTGCTAAGAAGCTGGAAAGGGAGAAGAAGCGAAGAGAAATGGAAATTCAGCACAACCCTATACATGTTTTGCAAATGTTATTTGTTCCTACTGTCTCGAAATATATGGGATGTTTTGTTCATAGTGAATAAAATTTAGTTCTTGCTTATGGTGAAAAAGTATTATACACATAATTTTGTACATTTTTTTTACCCAAGACTACATCATTAGCCTTTTAAATTCTTCTCAGTGTTCCAGATGTCATTTTTAGTGGGTATGTCACAATTTACAATGCGCTTCTCTAGTGTTAGACATTAGTTCCTGGTTGTTATTTTCCTGTAAGAGCTGAGAAAGTAATAAAGATATTTGTGGCACACAGCTCTTTGTTTTTGTTGAATTTTTTCCCTTAGGATAAGTTTCCAAGTGTGAAGTTATTGGGGATGTTTTATAATATGTATTGATTTTCAAAGAGGTCATCTTAATTTTACAAGGGTACCTGCAATGAATGAGTTTCTAGTTTCCCTCCAAGTTGAAGTGAATATTACCTTCTGTTTGTATTGTGAAACATCGCCCAGTTGGGTAGGTTTAAAATGAGATGTCAGAGTTGCTTTAGCTTGAATTAAAGCTTCATAGAGTGCGCTTTTCCTTATGCTCTTTTACACTGTGTACAGGCCCATGTGAATCATCTCATTTCTATCCTTTACCCACCAACCTGTTGAGTCTTCAAGTGTCCATATAAATCTGAATTACCTCAGGGCTTAGTACACTTAATCTAAATATTTTCCTCTGTTTTTTTTCACACTTACTTTTTTTAAAATCAAGGTAAAATTTACATAGAACAAAACACCTACCCTTTTAGAGGTTGTGACAAATGCATACAGTTGGTTACCACCACTACACTCAAGCACAATTCCATTAACCCCCCAATTCCCTCACAGTCCCCTCTACCAGTCCCAGACCCTGGTGACCACCAATCTGTTTTTCTGCCTCTTAGTTTTGCCTTTTGCAGAATGTCCCGTAGGTGAATCACGGGCCTTGGGCAGCCTCTGAGTCTGGCTGCTTTCCCCTGGCGTAGCCCTCACGCTGTGCTCTTTCTCATTGCTGAGTCGTATTCCATTGCACGGCCGTGGCACAGTTTGTTTATCCCCCTTTCTGCTTCAAAATGTTTGACTCTTAAATAGTTAAGTTTATCAGCCAATCCTTTTTCTTTGCAACTTAAGCATTTCTTTTAGCAAATAAGAGACCCTCTGAGAAGCGTGGTCCATATGTTTGTCCTTTGTCCTTTCATAGAGTGACATCTGTCAGTCATGGTCTTCCACCTCTGTGGGCCAAATCTTGCATCTTGGATGAAGTGGCACAATCCTGAGAGTCCTCTTGCTGTGAGCTCTCAACTGTAATGGAATTTTAATTGTTCGTGGCGGCAGTGAAAATGCTGAAAATTAAACATCTTTTCCTGGAGACAAGGATGAATGCCTGCCTAGTGAGGAGGGTGAAGAAATGAAGTGTCATCTCACTGGTTGGTATACCTTGACACATAGAGAATAAACATTATTATTTTAAGATTTTATTTATTTATTTTTAGAGAGAGGGGAAGGGAAGGAGAAAGAGAGGGAGAGAGACTTCAATATGTGAGAAATACATCAGTTGGTTGCCTCTTGCACACTCCCAACTGGGGACCTGGCAATCTAGGCATTTGCCCTGACAGGGGATCCAACCAGTGACCTTCCGGTTCATAGGTCAGTGTTCAATCCACTGAGCCACACCAGCCAGGGATAACCATTTAAGGAAGTGGTTTGTTTTTATATTAGTTGAATACTGAAGTAGTCACACATTCGTCTTGGCAACATTTTTTTCCTTCAATTTTATTTTGTATTAGTTTCAGGTGTGCAGCATAGTGATGAGACCATCATATACTTTACATAGTGTTACCCTTCATATTTTCAGTGACTCAACTGGCACCATGCATGGTTGTTGCAATATTATTGACTATATTTCCTAGGCTTCACTTACTTTCCCATGAGTCTTTTGTAACCACCAATTTGTGCTTCTTAGTTCCTTCACCTCCTTCACCCAGTCTCCCAACCCCCAAAGCAGCTGATAGCTTATTTCCAGTTCTTTGATCAGGCCATTTTTAGGACTGATCTATGTGGGGGAAGTTGAATGCTCATGGGACTTAATTTGTTTAAGAAAATGCTTACACAAGAGCAACAATGCTTGTAGCTCTTGTACCTGTGGAAGGGGAGCATGTGACAAAGAATCCGGGTGTCTGGTCATTGCCAGAGATGCATGAGACAGTCCCTTCTGTTTCCCTTAGCCTGATGCCTTCCTGAACAGGAACAGCTTCCCCGAGCCCCAAGCTTAGTGCCTGTTGCCACCACAAGAGTATAATCTCTGTGAGGGTAAGGGCCGTGTCTGTTTTTGTTACTCTTGTATCCTCAGAACATAGTGTTTAATAAATATTTTATTTAGTGGCTGTATGACTGGATGAGTGGATGAACTGGAGAACTGAAAACTTTTTGGTTCAGGACTTCCGCCAAAATGGAGGCATAGGTGGAAACACTGTGCCTTCTTCCACAACCAAGTTTGAACACAACCAAGGTTTGGAGAACTAGGACACACCCAAAGACCAGAAAACGGAATTATACGGGAGTCCAACAACTATGAACCATTCGGGGATGGTAAGAGAGGTGGAGCCAGCAGCGGAGCTGGGTTGGGCAGGACAGATCCCCTGACCTAGGCGCGCAGGCAGCCCGGAACCAGTCGGGGTGTGGGGCAGACGACTGCGGTCGCACATTTGCGCAGAGTGAGACGGACCACACAGGCCCCAGGGGGTGAACCCAGTAGTGGAGGGCTGATGGCGGTGGCACACTCAAGTGCAGTGGAACAAAACGCGTGGGCCTGGTGACGGTGGTGGCTGCGGCGCCGGGGCCTTGGCGGCAGGCAACAGATGGGAAGCCATTGTCCCTCTTTGACCCCGCCCCCACATACAACGTCACAACCCAGCAACTTAGTTGCCCTGTTCTAGTGAACACTTTAGGGCTCTGATCCTGCTATGGAACAGGCACGAACAGCCCAAAAGATGGTGCAAGAAGAACTCAAATCCCAGAGCCAATAACTCTAAGTGACCAAGAAATTGCCAGCCTCTCAGCAGCACAATTCAAGACACTATTTATCAGGATGCTCACAGAACTGGTAGATTATAGTCACAAATTAGAGGAACATAGTCACAAATTAGAGGAACATATGAAGGCTAAACTAATTGAAATGGAGGGAGATGCACAGGTAACCAATAGTGATGGAAAGGAAACTGGGACTCAAATCAATGGAATGGACCAGAAGGAAGAACAAAACATCCCACCAGAAAGGAATGAAGAAATGAGAATTCAAAAAAATGAGGAGAGGCTTAGGAACCTCCAGGACATCTTTAAACATTCCAACATCAGAACTATAGGGGTACCAGAAGGGGGAAAGAAACAGCCACAAGTGGAAAACATATTTGAACAAATAATAAAGGGGAACTTCCCCAGTCTGGCAAAGGAAATAGACTTCCAGGAAATCCAGGAAGCTCAGAGAGTCCCAAAGAAGTTGGACCCAAGAAGGAACACACCAAGGCACATCATAATTACATTAGCCAAGACCAAAATGAAGGAGAGAATCCTAGAAGCAGCAAGGGATAAGGGGACAGTCACCTACAAAGGAGTACCCATCAGACTGTCAGCTGATTACTCAAAAGAGACCTTCCAGGCAAGAAGGGGCTGGAAAGAAGTATTCCAAGTCATGAAATCCAAAGACCTACAGCCAAGATTGCTCTATCCAGCAAAACTTTCATTTAGAATGGAAGGTCAGATAAAGTGCTTCTCAGATAAGGTCAAATTCAAGGAGTTCATCATCACCAAGCCCTTATTATATGAAATGCTAAAGGGACTTATATAAGAAAAAGAAGATGAAAAATATTAACAGTGAAAGGACGGCAAACTCACAGTTATTAACAACCATACCTAAAACAAAAGCAAACCAAGAGGACAGCTAGATCAGGAGTGGAACCATAGAAATGAAGAACACATGGAGGGTTAGAAACAGGGGGGTAGGAGGGGGAGAAGGGGGGAGAAGGCACAGAAAATAGCATAGATGGTAGGTAGAAAATAGATAGGGGGGAGGGTGAGAATAGTGGGGGAAATATAGAATCTAAAGAAGTTGAGACACGTGGTTATAAACTAAGGGGGGGAGAATGGTGGGGGAGGGAGTGTGCGGGTGGAGGGGAATGAAGGGGGGGAATAGAACAACTGTAATGATATAATCAATAAAATATATTTTAAAAAAAACTTTTTGGTTCATTTCCTGAAGGTACAAAGGCATGCATCACACGAATACCCTCAGGAAGCTGAGCACGTTCTCCCCCTGGTGTAGTGGGAAACAAGTGGGGAAGGCAGACCTTGAGATGGGAGCCCAGGAGCCACCAAACAGGTGTAGCATCCAAGAGACGCGGCAGACCTGGATGAAATATGACCCCAACCCGTGCTGTGGGGTGTTCAGAAATGTCCAGACTCTCCATGAGGAGTTAAGCACACGAGTCATGGAGCATTTGCCTGTGGTTCAATTTGAAGGTCAAGGCTAGACAGGTGGGCCCGATATGATGGGGGACCTCTCCCAGATTCAGGGGGAGGGGAAATTCAGAAGAGCAGATGTGCACAGTTATTTGGCATGAGAAGGTGCCACTACTGGGCTGTTATCCGACTAAAACACTGTCAGATCTTCTGAGCCTTTCTGCGAAGCTGTGATGGCCTCTTTTCGCATCCTCAGTTTTCCTTTTTATCTTATATGATGTCTTGTAGCCACTACCAGGAGCTGAGACTTCCCCCAGCTGTGGAATATTGGGTTGGAGGTTGTCTTCATGGGTTGTTATTTTCAGCCTAACCGGAATCACACTAACTCAGCAGGGTGACCTCCTGAGTCCCAACAGAATGCAAACCTGTTGATGTGCATCCACTGGTCCCTTGGTCCCCTGGATAAGGAGGAGGACAAATGCTTCTTGGGTTTAACAGATGCTGTGGGTAGAGAGTAGAAGAGCTCAAACACTTATGTGAATCTTACTGCTTAGTTTTTGTTTGTTTTGAATATTGATGCTGGGTAGACAAAATAACAAGTTGTCTAACTTTTTCTCTTTGTAACCATTTGCTTCAGAATTAGGTAAGGACCAGAGTCCAAAACCTAGTATACAAGCAGACAAACAGCTAATGAGGAAGAAGTTTGACAGGGACAGATGCCAGGCAAGGAACCTGAAAGGCAGCCAGGAGTGACAGAAACACAAACTACATCCCCCTCCCCCTGCTCCATCCCAGCTGGAGATCCCATAGAGACCTGGAGCTCCATACATCACACCCCGAACTCATCCTCTTCCCTGGTGTCCTCTCTTAGGGACTAACACCATGAATATGTTTACTTTTTATGTGGAAAACCATGAGTCATGCTCAGCTTCTCTCTCCCTTCATGCTCATATTCAGTCACTCACCAAGTCCTGACGATTCTACTGCCCAAGGGTTTCTCCAACCTGCCCCTTCTCTCCTTTTTTCTCTCTACTCTCCTCTAGCATTGCTCGCCAGGGCTGGTGAGTAAAGAATCCTCCTAACTGCTCTCCCTGCCTTCAGTAGTGCCCCTCCTCAAACCCAGTCACACACACACCACAGGCATTCTCCATTCTCTCAGGATAAGGGTCCTTTATGATCTTACTCTGGTGAGTTATCCTGGCTTGTGTCCTGGCTCTCCCTTCTTTGCAATTTAGGCTCCAGCCATGAGAATGTTTCAGTTCTTCCAAAGTGTATGTGTGGGGAGGCTCTGCCCACAGGCCCCCCCCCCATCCCCCAGTGGCCACGGATGAGAAGAAGTCTACCCAGACACAATCTGCTCGAGGAGGAAAGGTGGCCCATCTCTCAAGGGAGAAGGGCCAAGAGCCTTTTCCTCAATGGGCTTTTATTGGGTTCATTTTGCACAGGAATACAGGTAAAGCTCATTAATCATTGTCAGGCAGTAAAGATCAAACAATAGATAGCATACAAAGAACTATGAGGGCTTATTCTGAGTCAGGGCATATTAGCTAAAGGGCTACAAAACTTTGGGAAACAAACTCATCCTGCTCGGACCTTTATCATTTAATGGTGAGCATTCTTAGCAAAGCAGATTTCACAGGATTTTATATATTCTTTCTTACATCTGATCACCTGGAAAACCTGCCCTTTCCAGTACTGGGCTGTACCACCCTCTGTCATTGTTTCAGGCTTGAGTCAGGCAGGGTAAGTAAAGCAGCCAAGAGATTAGGAGACTTCTTGCAGACAGAATGAGGACTCAGGCTATGTCAAAGCTGAGGGGCAAAGGTCCATCACCCCCTTTTGCTATAGCCCCCCAAGTCCTTCCCTGGGGCTTCCCCATGATTGTGCCTATCTTAGGTCGTTCCCCGCTTAGGGAATCTTACCCATCATTGGCTAACTGATCAAGCATTGGGGGCCAGGCAGGGTGAAGAAAAAGGAGTGGAAGTGGCACCCCTGCCAGGGAGATAAGCTTTGTCTCCTTAGTGGCTTATGGTCTGAAGGTCGTTCACTCAGCCTTAGCTATGGGGTGGTTACAGCTTCTAAAAACAGGCAGGGCAGTTCCCAACACCAAAGTGTGGGCTGCCCTCTGCACATCCATCCAACCTGGCCCCCACACCCTATTCCCATTGCATGGCTAATTGCTACCCATTTGTTAAGTCTACTTAGACATCACTCCTTGGCCTCACACCTGGCAGGGTTGGAGGCCTTCCCACACATCCCTGTAGTGCCCTCTGTATTTTCTGTCACGGCAGGTATCATACTGTATCATCATTGCCTGTTCATTGTTTTAGCTTCATTGCCTAGAGTAGAGCTTGGCACATAGTAGGTGCTTCATAAATGTTTGTACAATGAATGAGTGAATGAACAAAATCGAGAGAGAGAGATTGGCTTGGTAGGTCACCAGCATGTATTAATTAGAAATTAAGACTTTCTGGGTAATGATTATGGTTCTTTTTTAAAAAGATTTTATTTATTTATCTTTAGAGAGGAAGGGAAGGAGAGAAGGAGAGAAATATCAATGTATGGTTGCCTCTCATGTGTCCCCTGCTGGGAACTGGCCTGCAACCCAGGCATGTGCCCTGAATGGGAATCAAACCATGATCCTTTGGTTCGCAAGCCTGCACTCAATCCACTGAGCTACACCAGCCAGGGCTGATTATGGTTCTTTTTAATACCTCCCCACCCCTTCTTGGCCATCCTTCCTCCTCCTGTTTTGTCTTTTGTCTTAGGTATTTTCTAAAATTTCTACAATCAACATGTATTTATTTTGTATTAATATAACAAAATAGATGCATTCATTTTATTGCCACAAAGAATTAATTTTGCACTCTTGATTTTGAATTTTGCATCACAGAGATAAGACTTTAAACCCTGGGGCTGGCTGCTTGGAGGCCCTCTATTCTGGATGCATTTTTCTTGTTTCACTACATTTCAGCAATGCAAAGATTTTTAGCCATTTGGGATAGATGTACTCAGATGAAATGGCTAAAAAAAGTCTTTAAAACGCTAAAAGTAGGCAAAATAGCAAATGACATTTAACAGGAAGTAAAAACACTCTGAAGGGACAAAATGCAACATATCATGGAAGAATGAATTGGTTTTGACCAATGCTTGTTGCACTTATGAAATGAAGGTGGACGTGTCCTTGGATGAATAAATTGGAAGTGCTCAAGAGTGGAAGTAGGGGAATGGCTTCCTGGCATGTGTGTTGGGCACGGCCACGTGGTGATTGTGCTGCTATTTACTCCATACGGTCCTTAAGCATGAGGTCCTGCCTATCCAGCTGTGGGTGGGTGGCTCACCCTTCTTCCTGCCTGAAGAAAAGCATTCTTCCCCAGGTCAGTCAGGCATGAGGGGGGGTCCTCAGACAGGAAAAAGGGGTCTGGAAGTTTTATCCCAGATGGGGAGAAAGAGCACCCTGTTTGATCCCAGGATCTTGTTCTCTGCATCTAGACTTCAAGGAGGGGAAATGCCTGGGAAAGCACTTCCGCTCTGCTTCCTCTCCCAGCCACTTCATTCCCTCCACAGGCGTTCATTCCGGTTTCCTACCGCTGCACAACACATTCTCCACAACTTAGTGGTGTCAGACAGGCATTTTAAAAATTTATGGCTTCTGTGGGGGGAGGAATTCCAACAGGACACAATGGGGATGGCTTGTCTCTGTCTTCCAGCATTGGGGCCCCAGCTGGGGCAGCACCACGAGGCTGGTGGCTGGGATCATCTGAAGGCTTCTTGACTGATCAGTCTGGCAGCTGATTATTGGGTGTTCAATGGGGGCCTCAGTTCCCCTCTATGCGGTTCTCTACCAGGGCTCCTTTGGCCTTCCTCATAGCACGATGCTGGTGTCTCCAGAGCAAGCATCCGGAAAGGGACTAGCCGGGCAGAGCTGTATCCTTTGGATGACTTGTCTTCGGGAATCACATAGGACCACCTCCACTGGGGAGAGCAGTCCCAGCTTCTGCCTCACTCAGGGGGCAGAAGCATGGGCTTCACCTCTCAGTGGGAGCCTGTCCAAGTCACACTGGAAGAACATGCGCAATGGGAATCTTGTTACCATCATTTAGAAGCTCTCCTGCTTCAAGACCTTCAGCAACACTCCATCATAAGCTTGGGATGAAGCCCAAACTCCATGTCATTAGGCCAGGGCCCCACTTCCTTGTTCAGGAGCAGCCCCTGGGGCCCACTTCCTGGTTCTCTGACACATCAGGGTCCTGGCCCACTCAGGGCTTCGCACAGGCTCTGCCCCTGCCTGGTAGCATCTTCGTTCCATCTGTGCAAGGCTGGCTGCCCCTCTTCAAGTCTCAGGTTCAAGATTACCCTTCAGTGAGGTCCTCCCTGGCCACCCTAAATTCTCTCATCTTTATTACCTCTCCCTCTTCATTTTCTTTACTGGCCCATTCCACTATGAGTTTGTGTATTTATTTCTTGGTTTAGTATAAGATTTACCGTATTTTATTCACACTATATTCCCATTGCCTAGCACATTTCCTGGCACATGGTATTCACCCAACAGAGATGTATGAAATACACAAATAAATGCTGCAAGGTGCCTACCTCAGAGAGGCTGGCTAAGAGCTGGATTCTAGGGCTGGCCTAGAGCCCCGGATGATCACATTTCCCATGGGTACCTATGTTTAGTTACCCTCTGCTCTCCCCAGTGTTTTCGAACCCTGATTGCATGCTTCAGCTTGACCCCTCTGTATTAAGGGGCATTAAAGTACTGTGGTTCCTCATGGAGGAGGGCGTTAAATAGGAAGCAACGCCCCCTAGTGGCCAGCATGCTGGTGGCCATGATAGATCCCAAAAGGGAGACGGGCCTCTGAGAGCAATTCACTGATAATCTCATTCTTTCGTTCATTCATTCATTCATTTTCCAATTCCACCCTTAGAGAATCTGGGTTTTATTGATATTAGTGAAAGTTGCTTTTGATTACAACTGTAATATAAGGAAAGACCCCATCACACAAATGTGCTTATAAAAGGGTGCTATATCATGTTTCAGTCATTAAAAATGTGATTTTTAGCCCTGGCTGGGTTACTCAGTTGGTTGGGGCATCCTCTAGTACACCAAAAGGTTGTGGGTTTGATTCCCAGTTGGGGCACATACCTAGGTTGCAGTATGATCCCCGCTGCTGTAAGATCTAGAGTCAGATCTAGGTATATACGTAAGGGTAGTTAATTTCTCTGAGCCTCATTTTTCTTACCTGTAAAGTGGGGATAACAAATACCTGCTTTATAGGGTTATTATATAAAGTTAAAATTAATGGAGACAATGTGTATGAAGTTCCTGACACATTTCATATCTTCTTCTGCCTCCTGCCTCAAACCTCCATTAGTCTGGACTTTTTTCCCCCTTTTTCCCCCTGAGCAACAGAAGCAATTCACAGTAGCTTAAGGAAAAATAAGAACTCAGTGGGTTCACCAAGTTCCTCAAAGACGTGTCCATACTTGCTGCCTCCAGATTTCTCTCATCCCACTCATTCTTAAAACCGCCCTCAACAGGTTTTTGTATTTCAGCCTCCCTGAGACTGCACCGCTGCAGGTTTCCAGCGACCTTCCTGAGGCGAACACAATGGTCCTTTCTCAGCCCTTATCTAATGGGCTTTATCAGTAATTGACGCCGTTGATTACATTCCATCCGACACACACTGTTCTCTCAGCTTCTGGGACAGCCTCCTCTCCCGACCCTCCTCCCATTTCTGGATGGCCTGTCTTTGTTGAGTGCTGATGATTCTTTTGCTCTCTATAAAGTCCCCCACAGCTCATATCCATCTCTGTAGTTCTAATCCCCAGCCTGGGCTGCTCCCCTGAACTCCACCTTAGAATACCCACCTCCCTTCAGAGTGTCTCCACTTAGCTGTCTGGCAGGTTCCTCAAGCGTAGTTCAAACGGAGCTCCTGGTATCCCCCACACACCCCCAATCCTGCGCTGCCAGAGTTTTGTCCAGTTTGATGCATGTCAGTACCATCATTCATGCAACTCAGGCCCAAACCCCTGGCTTTATTTGATGCCTATCATTCTCGTGTATCCCACATTCAGTCAGCACAAGTCTTGCTGGTTCTGCCTTCTCGGTCTATCCATAATCCAGTTCTCAGTATTCCTCAGAGGTCACCATTATCTGTAGCCGGATTTTGCAGTGACCTCCTAAATGCGTATGCTCATGTTCCCCCTACAGCAATCGGAGAAATCCTTTAACATGTGTATCGGGTCATATAACTCCCATGCCCCAAGTCCTCCAATGCACGTGCTTTCCATTGCCTCTCTGTATTAGCGTTCTAGTGCTGCATAACAAGGTGACACAGACCGGGTAGCTTAAAGCAGAGTTTTACCACCTCCTAGTTCTGGAGGCCAGAAGTCCAAAATCAAGGCGTCAGCGGGACCAAGCTATCTCAGAAGAATCTTAAGGGGAAACTGTCCCACTCATCTATCCTAGCTCCTGGAGATGCTGATAATCCTTGGTGTCCTTTTGCTTGTGGCTACCTTATTTCAATTTCTGTCTCCATCCTCATACAGTCTTTTCCTCTGGGTGTCTCCCTGTGTGTCTGTTCTCTTCTTATAATGACCCCAGCCATTGGATTTAGGGCCCACCCTAACTAATCTTAACTAATCACATTTGCAAAAGCACTATTTCCAATGTGGCCATGTTCTGAAGTTCTGGGTGCACATGCAAATTTATGGGGCACTGTTCACCCCAGTACACTCTTGAGCCTCATATCCTGCTACTCTGCCCTTCTTTTGGCTTTATCCGTAATATCCTTCTCACAGCTCCTTGAACCTGCCATGCTTAGTCTCACCTCAAGGACTGCAACTTCTCTTTCCTTTGCCTAGATGGCTGACTCACTTGAGTTCTTTCTACAGTGTTACCTTCTCAGTCAGAGCCTCTCTGGTGACCCTATCTAAAAATCTAGGCTCTCCCATCAAATTTCACATCTCCTTTTCCCAGCTTTATATTTTTCTCTTTCTCATTTATCACTTTCCAACATACTATATGTTTTACTTATTTTCTTTGTTTATGTTTTGTTTCTTCATTCACTGTTCTCTTCTCAGTACCTAAAGCAATGCCTGGTACATAGTAGGTGCTCAATAAAACTGTTGAAAAATTTTTGAATGAATTAACTGAATAGTCTGGGGGTGGAACAAATCCAGCTATTGACATTATCATTTAAATTTCAATATAAACACTGTGCATTTCTATTTTTTGGCTCTGACTTTCTTTCTGTTGGCTTCATTTTCAGGTAGGTTCTCCTCTTATTTGGGGGCAATGGCCACCCACAACTCTACGTTTACATCTTACCAGTTTGACAAGAATTGTAGTCAACTATTGGTATAATAATGCTGCATAACAAAACACCCTCAAACTCAGTGGCTTAGCACAACAAACATTGATTTTTCTGGCTCACAGCTCTGCTGGTTGGGGATTGCCTGGGATTGGGTCTAGGCTGCTGTTTGTTTGGATTTGGGTCCACTCCACATAGTTCATGTAATTGGGAAACCTGGGTGTTTCAGATCCCAAGGCTCAAGAGATATTGCAGAGCACCATCTCTCTTATCAATTTGGCTTCTCTTCAAATATTGTCTTAATTAGGCAGTCAGGGAACCTGCTGAGAGCCTATGGCTCCATATTCCAGTCTCAGCAGAGAAGGGAATTCTCTCTCCAATGGCCAGATACTAATTCAGGAAAGATTCCTATTTAGTTCTTGCGTCTCACTCCCATTCCTGGACCAATCACTGTTCCTAAGAGTTAGGGGAATGTATGAGTTTCTTATTGCTGCCGTAACAAACTACCACATATTCTGTGGGCTACAACAACACAAATTTATTGTCTTATGATGCTGTAGTTGCAAATACAACCCAGGTGCCACTGGGCTAACATCAAGGTGCTAGCTGGCCTGTATTCCTTCTGGAGGCTCTAGTGGAGAATCTGCTTCCTGACTTCTTCCAGCTTCCAGAGGCTGTGCCCGCACCTTGCCTCCTGTCCCCCTTTCATCTTGAAAGCCAGCAACAAAGCATCTCTCTGACCCTGCTTCCATCCTCGCAGCTCTTTCTTTTCTTTTTTAAAAATACTTCATTTATTTATTTTTAGATGGAGGGGAAGGGAGGGAGAAAGAGAGGGAGAGAAATATTAGTGTTTGGTTGCCTCTCTCACTCCCCACACTGGGACCTGGCCTGCAGCCCAGGCACGTGCCCTGAGTGGGAATTGAACTTGTGACCCTTTGGTTCACAGGTCAGCACTTGATGTGCTGAGGTACATTAGTGAGGGCATAGTTCTTTCTCTAACTGCCTATCTCTTCCACTTTAAGAACACTTGTAAGTACATTGAGCCCACCTGGATAATTCAGGATTCTCTCCTTATCTTATGGTCAGCTAATCAGCAACCCTAATGACAATTGCAACCTTAATTCCCCCTTGCTAGGTAAGGTAACATAATCACAAATTCCAGGGATTGGGATGTAGATGATTTTGGAAGGCCAATATTCTGCCCAACGTGGCTCATACAGTACCTTCAGTAGGTAAGTCAGGCAGGGCTCCGTGACTGACAAACCTGCAACCCCCATGGGATGGGTGCAGAACAGTTCCCCAGAGCTACAGTGAGTGGGAAGGCAAGACGAGCACGTGTCAACTTCATGTTCCTTCTGAGAGTCCAGGCACACTCCAGCATGCATCTGTGGATGCTGAACTAGACTCTCCCATGCCCTGTTGAAGCTGTTTTCAAGTAAGAGACTTTGATTCCAAAGTGGAAGTTCCTCATTGTGATGGTTAAGTTTATGTGTATCTCTTTCTCTGGAGGGCCCCGACTAATATGCTCACGGAAAGAGCATTGCGCCGAGAGTCAGGGGTCCTAGTCCTGCCTCTGTCCCTTTTTAGAAATGCTTTTGAAGAGTCTACCCAGCATAGGTGTTTTAGAATCTTTTGGCCTCATTTGATTGGCATTGGAGAGAAATAATCCCAGAGGGTGGAGTCAGCCTGAGAAACTTCTGACTGGCTTTTCACTTGCAGGTAGTGGGTTCTCCAGCGTTGGAGGCAATTCTCACCTGTAACAAAAGGGAGTGATGGGTCAGAATCCATCACAGCAGTGCCTTTTATCCGTTGTGTGCAAGAAGCAGATACGATGACATGGGGATGGCTGGGGTAGGGGGGAATAGTGGGGGTAAAATGGAGACAACTGTACTTGAACAACAGTTTAAAAAAAAAGATGACATGGACGTTGGCTGGGAGCCCAGTGCTGCCTAGGGCTTTGCAGAAGAGGCAGACACTGCGGCTTACCCAGAATTATTCTTTGGCCCGATTTGCACTGGAGAGGGAGTGACAGGCTCCTGGATCCAGGTAGATCAGTGTCCCCAGCCTCATTTGCCCAGGCAGATGCCTGAGAACTTAACCTTACTGCTTACTCATGATGCTGCTTAGATGTGGAGATAGAGCTTGGCATTCCAGACTAAGGGGTCCCCGAGCATAGGTAGAAAGACACTGCCTGCAATGGACTGAATGTTTGTGTCACCTCAAAACTCGTGCTAAAACCCTAGTCTCAATGTGATGGTGTTTGGAGGTGGGGCCTTTGGGAGGTGGTTAGGTCAGGAGGGTGGAGCCCTCATGAATGGGATTACTGTTTTTAGGAGAAGCGACTGGGAAGCCAGCTAGCTCTTTTTCCACTGTGTGAGTACATAAGGAGAAGACAGCTGTCTGTGGACCAGGAAGCCGGTCCTCACCAGATGTTGGACCTGCCAGCGCCTTGATCTTGGACATCCTGGCTGCCAGAACTGTGAGAAACAAACTGTTGGTTAGACCATCCGGGCTATGGTGTATCTGTTATAGCAACCTAAGACAGTGTCCTTCATGGTTTTCCGGAGCCTGGCAGCAGGAGAACATGACTTATGTACGAACTAGCCCAGGGCAACCTCAGCTCCACATTTCTGAGGTTTGGAGTTGGTTCGAGTCCAAATATTAGAGGCTATATATAGCTGTGTTAAGATCCCCCCTTTTGTCTAAATCCTGGAGGGAGAATATGCATGGAAATTAGAAGTAAGCATGGAGTATTTTTGTTTTTCTGAGATGCTGAAAATGGGTACCAAAGTCCACTTGAATTATTTATAGAGAAAAGTTTGGATAGAGTTCTTTAAAAAGTGGTGGATAGAATATTACCTTCAAGATGAAGAACAAGATGTACACAGGCCTGAGGACATTCTCTAACTTTCAGGAAGGGAAATTGTATCTCATCAGTCTTGGGAAACCAAACACAGGCTAACAAGGCTGAGACAAATGAACGGCTGGTCAGAAAGGCCCTGGCCAACTTGGACACAGATCTTGCATATCTTGAAATCTTGTCCTGGATTCTGTTTATCTTAGTAAGGATTTTTTTGTTTTGTTTTGATAAAAGTTAAGCTCTTATCACTATCTTTTTGAAACCTTTCTGTTTCTTCATTTCTCCTCCCTTCCCCCCTAACGATCACTGTTCTCTGCTTGCTGGGCCTGTGAACATGCTGCTGTTGCCAAGTGGGTCAGTTGAGAAGGACACAATTTAAATACACAGTCCATAGTTTAGATACATGTGTGTCCACTTAATAGACATCAAGGAAATGCCACCTCAAATGAGGGCAGTGGGTATAATCTACAAGATTAGCAATGTTTTCACTTGGTTGCTTGGTATTTATTTAATAGAAGAGAAATTTAGTGTAAAATTGTGCTGGAACTATCTCTGTAGGTTATTTAAACCAGGATTTCCCAAGTGACATATATGCAAATTGCCTAGGTAATTTGGTGAAGTACAGATTACTGGGTTTTACCCCTAGAGGTTCTAATTTAGTGGATCATGGGTGAGGCCTGGGGGTCTGTGTTTTTTAGATCCTTCTTTAGGGGAACTGGCTGTGCTGCTGCTCAGCTTAGGAACTGTAGGCTTGCAAGGTCACCACCATCCAGGAAGCACGACTGCCTGAGGGTAGCAACACCATGTGAAGAGGAGCCAGGAGGGAAGCCACAGCATCCTGGGCTTTAGCTCCATGGAGCCACATCCCTGCAATGTCAGGAATGTCCCAGATGCAAATCGGCAACATGGGAAAGGGAACAGTGGATGAAAGAGGATTCCATCTGGGAAGTGATGAGGGACCTGAGCCTTGTCTGGGTGGACATGACCAATGGTCAGGTACCGAGAAGACTCCGAGCTTCCAGAGTCTTGAGCTCACAGATGAGGATGTGGGATGAAGTGGGAGGCAGGATGGGGTTAGCTCATCAGGGGCCTGAATATGTAAGGGACTGACAAAAGTTGAGGCAAGATGCAAGTGGAGTTCCACATCTCAGACTCAGAAAGTAGACAGGTTGCCAGGGGAGACAGAGACATGGGGACTGAGAAATAGGGTGTCCTGAGTGGCCTTCAAAGGGGAAGCTGCAGAAGCTTTCAGGGAGAAGAAACCAGATTTAGAGCTACTGCAAGTGAAGATCACTTGTTTAAGAGGGTTAGTGGGGTAAAAGAGGAAGAAATACAATGATGTTTTTAGGAGGTTGAAGGATTGTTTTAGGGTTGAGCTCAGTGTATTCGTGAGAGTCCTCATCAGTCAAAGAGGAAGGTGGGAGAGGAATAGTCAGAGAAGAGGAGGTGATGATGGAAGCAGCCAAGAGCCAAGGAGTGCCATGGCCTCTAGGATTTGGAAGAAGCTCCCTGCCACAACCAGGAGTGTCCAGAAGGAGCCAGACCTGCTAACACTTTGATTCTTGCTCCATGAGACTCAGTTTGGACTTCTGACTTCTAGAACTGTAAGAGAATAAGCCAGTGTTGTTTTAAGCTATGTTCGTGGTCATTTGTTACAGGGGCAACAGGAAGTGAATTCAGAAGGAACCTCTGGTAATGCAGTCTATGGAAGTCAGCCTCTAGGGGCACAGAACAGGACAGAAAGGGTGAAGAATGGGGTGGAAGGAGCAAATGGAGTAAGAACAGATGTCGATATCTAGATATTAGATTTTTCTGGAAAGCTATAGTCCCTCTGCTCTCGGTTAGTTTGAAGAGCAGAGAGACTAGTGGATGAGAAAGATATTTTGAAGTGTAAAGAGGATACTTGTGCAAGGTATGGAGTGGATAGACATGATTTTGAGTATAGTCAGATGAGGTGGAGCCAAGATTGGGGTGAAGCAGGAATGAGAAGCCAAGGTAAGTCCTTGTTAGGTGGTCTCCCTGTGCCTATTTGGAGAGAATTCTCATCATTATTGCTCCATAGTAGTTCCTGATTTTTTTGATGGGGAGGGGGGAGCTTCATCTCTTCCTGAATTTCCATTTGGGGGCCCCATCTTTCTTCCTCCAATAGTGGGCATATCTAGTCCTACACCAACTTGCCTACCTCTGTCCTTCTGGCCAAATGATTGGTTGAAGGATGATTTTGTAACTCAAGTTAGTCCAATTAGAGTGAAGCCCAGAATTTGCCCAGGAGCTCTCTGGAAGAGAATTTTTCTCTTTTCTATTGGACTTGTACCTGGGAGGACATGAGGGCAAAGCCCATCTGAGCTGTGGCCAACAGAGCAGAAGTAAAAGATGCAGAAAAGCTGGACAAGTCCCAGAATTGTTCAAGTCCCAGAATCCAGCCATGGCCTCTGTCTGCCACAGACTCTGTCTTTTCTGTTTCACGCCAATGAATTTCCCTTTTTGCTTACCAGGCTGAGTTGTCTGTAATTGCAATGCTGCCCTCCTGCCACCAGGCTTATGCTCTGGATCAACCCTGACCCTCCATTGGCCTCTTTTGATCCCACTGTGCATTGAACATTTGCTCCCCGGTGGCTTCCACACCTGTTTAATTTATCAAAGAGGACTGCAGACAAGGTGACAGTTCACTGACGACAGGTATTTTGCGTGGAGAAAATTGTCCCTAAAATAGGATACTTTTGTGTTCTTTCATTTGAAATGGTTTCACTGTCAAGTCACACAGGGAGGTTTTGTCCCCTCCATTTGTAGGTAACATTGTCACAAAGACCCAAGAAGCAATTTCCCTTGGGGTGGGGTGGGGGAGGTGAGTAAATATAGAACTATCCATTGCCAGAAATCAATGTGCTAGGTAAATGTATTCTCGTAAGAGAATGATTTTCCTTATAATTGTACCAAATTAACAAGCATTTGATAGCCCAGTACCCTTTGCATTGTCACTTATATCATCTGATTAAATCAACCCAGGTTGATTTATGGGAGGTGGGTACTATAATGCCCATTTTATGAATCTGGAAAGTGAGGCTCAATGAGGTTAAAACAGGTCACCCAAGTTTTCTAGCTAATGAGGACCAGGTATTGGAATCAGAACCCAGGCCTCTGTGATTTCAATCTCGCATGTAGTTCACATCACATTGTGCTGGCAGATGAGAAAGTGTGGCAGTGTTAGGTGGATTTCAGCTTGGGGTCCACTTTATGTTCTTTGCCACCAAGGCAATTTATGGAAATTGGTTATTCTGTCTCCATGTTCATTCATTCCAGACTTCCTTGGACCACTGCCTAAGGATCACAGAAAAATCAGAATGTCTGTAATGGAAACACTGTCAAGAGTTAAGAAGTGACCAACCTGGTCTTCCTCCCTCATTGTTCACCAAGTTCTGGTGGTTTTGCTTCTTAAACAGCTCTCAGACCTATCTGTTCACTTCATCTCCAAGCATCACTTGTTTCCCTGTACCATGGCTATTGCCTCCTCACAGGTCTCTTTAACTTTAACCCCTTTTCAACTTTAACCCACTCTTTTCAACTTTAACCTCTTCTTAGAACTGCATGGGAGTGAAAGGAACACAAGACAAATCACCATGTTCTATCTCTCCTAAGATCTTTCAAAGATTCCACCTTACAAATCAAACACCTTACAAAGACATTGGAGCCCATGCTTGGTCTGGCCTCTCTCACCCCTCCAGCCCCATAATTTACATCTTCTCCCTCATCTCTGAGCTCCTGCCACACCAGCCCTCCCCCATCTCCCTGCAGTGTCACGATCCTTTCAATCCCATAGCCTGTTCCTCACCTGGGATGTTCTAACCAATCCTCTCTTTGGTCTTCCACATATAACCCCCTTTCTCCTGGTTTATCTTGCCCACCCTTTCATCTCAGCCTCCTCTGTTCATACAGAGGAGTCCAATTATCTGTCCCAATAGCACCCTCTTCATTTCTCTTCTTTGTAGCACTTACCACAGTTTGTAATGATATGTTTACATAATTATTAATTGCTCTCACCTCAACTAGAATGTAAGCTTCATGAAGTCATGGAATGTATTTGTTGGCTGCTTCTAGGGGAACTGGTTGCTTGCTTTCCCCATTTTCTTTATCCCCTTTCCCTGCTTAAGAGCATCCCTACTTTCTTTTGTAGAATCAGCTCTACCCTGTTGTATAACAAATATGGCAAGACAAGGATTTGAGGGGGAACTGGCAATGTAATCTCATTCTTGTTATAATGGTTGGTACTTGGAGAAGAGTAATGCAGGCCTAAGCTAGTCTAGTTGATATGTATCATTTTCTCGGCCACATTTGGCTTGGCTTTTCAGTGGGTAACTCTGGACCATTATAGGATGACTGGGGGAGTATATTCTGGTCTGCCTGTAGCCATCTTGTGATCTTAAAGGTGACTTTGAAGACAACTAGAAAGCTGACATTCAGAAGAAAAGAGAGCTGTGAGCATTGCAGAGAAACCAAGGGGGAAGGGATTTTTACCCCTTAATGAAGTTACATTAAACATAATGCCCCCCCTCAAAAGACATCTCTAGTTAGTTCAGGCCATTTCTGGGTGCAAATGTTTCTTCTAGGTGCCACACCAAATCACTCTTATCCTTTCCCTTCAGTTGCCTTGGCCTCACGTGACCCTTGTCTACCTTTATCAGTAACGTCCTGGTGGGAGAGTCTCCCCTCCTCCCTGCACCCATACCTTTGCAGTGGCCTCATCATGGGTGAAGGCTATTTTCCCAACCCTGGACCATGTGACTTGCGTTGGCCGGTAGCCCACTTATGGAAGCGTCCTAGGGGTCTCACACTTTCCCACTTGCTCCCTTGCTCTTCTGCCACTGCCATGGGAGAAACATGCCTTGGCCAAGCCAAGTAGTCTGAGGAAGATGAGAAATACCTGATGCAGAGTTACCTCAGCAGAGTCCAGCCTGAAACAGCCAAGCCCCACCTGACTGGTTGACACATGAGTGAAAAAAATTGTTTCAGATAATAAATAATGTTTTTTTTGGGGGGGTATTGTGGTTATTTGTTACATAGCAACAGATAACATAATTTTCTATGAAAACACTGTCCCACTGGGCATGGCCATTTCTGCTGGCCTTGGTCTGTGACCAGCTGTGTGTGTGACCACCCTTTCTCCCACTTCTCTGCCACATTTATCCATGTGGACCCCGCAGCAGTTCTTGTGCACAGCTTCTCAGTCTTTCCTGAATGCAGCTCCTTCAACTTCTGGCCATTTCCCCTTTTTCTATGCAGGCTCAAAACCAGCTCCTCAGGCTGGGTAAAGAGATGGTATTCATGCCATCCCATCTGTCAGCCTCTTCTCCCAAGCCCCCAAACCAAGATCCATTATTGCCTTTCCTAAAAATAAATTTAAAAAGCAACTAAAGCATCCTTGCAGTGACAGGCATGTGCACTCAAGCAAACACCTACTTGCAGGCATCAGTACCCTGCTTTAGTACCTCAGTTTTACACACTGCCAGTCTGTGGCGGGTTGGGTTTCCAAGAAGCAGACATTAAGGTGACATCAGGCAAGCAAAAGATTTATTGGGGGACTGGCATGTGAAAGGCACAACCAGGGAGAGGAGATGCTGGACAAGCCTCCAGATTAGATCCAAATCTGGCACCTGGGAAAGGAGAGTGGGAAGGAAGGAGGATTGGGCAGGAGAGCCTCAGACCGCAGCACAGGTCTATACCTTGGCCAGGCTGATAAGGGAGTCCTCCAGCTAAAGTCATCCCTAGACAACTCTGATATCCTGTGGGAGAAGGCTGGCACTGTTCTGTGCCCTGCTCAATCACCGGGTGGGGTAGCCTGTGAGAAGTATAACCTCAGTGTGAACATAGTGTGTCCAGATGGGCCACAGCTGGAGCTGTCAGTCAACTTTATTCCTGCAGCAGGAGATCTGAGCAATGCGTTTCCATGGCTGCCATATTCTTAATCACAGATTGGTCCTCACTTGCTATGTCCTGGATAGAGAAATATGTGTAACTGAAGTGTGAGAGAATGGGTAGTTGAAGAAGGGAAGAAATCAGATCTATCCAAGGAGAAAGTGTGGCCTTTTTAGAAGATATTCTTATGGAGCAGACATACAGAATACCTGACTCAGAGACAGGTACCCAAGTCAGGTGTCTGTATTTGTTTAAATGTGGAACACTAACTAGATAGCTTTGGAGCAGGTGGCAGGTCTTGTGGTTGTCCACCAAAATGGTGTTGGTTGCCAACGGGCAAATGGTAGCAAGACTAGAATATGGGAGTCATTCCTGCACTTTCCCTTTCAAAATCCTTGAGACCTGCCTCTACAACCAGAGTCCAGGCACAGGAGAGAAGGTTCAGAAGGATCAGAATGGTCATTCATTCAACAAATATCGATTTCACACTTGAGCTCAGAACGGCATTTGGTGCTGGAGGAACACTCCAGACAGCCTCCATTTGCCCTCTCAGGCCTACTGTCTACCCCTCCTCACCTTGCTCAGGCCCCAGAAAGCTGACTTGTATGGGCAGCATCAGTCTCTAGTTCCCTCTGGCCAGGCTGGGCCAACAGGGAGTCCTGGAGGGAAATGCTTCTTCCTCTGGCTCCCTCCCTGTGTGGTCCCCTTGCATCTCCATGACTGACAATCACTGTTTCTCTCAAGGGGGCCAGTTTGACCCAGATCTCTCCTTTGTGGGTTCCATAATGACCACCCCAAGTCTAGGGGAGTAAGTTCTGGGTCACTGCCCCTACACTCACCCCTTTGTGCAAAGAAACCCTTCTTTCCTTATCCAATTCAGGTGTGTCCTCGTGAGGTCTAGGAGTGATAAAGGATCAATAGCAGAATAGACTTGGTCTTTGTGGGGCAAGATACTGTTTTTATCAGCTCAGGCTGCCATAAAAAATGCCATAGACTGGGTGATTTAAACAACAGACATTTAGTTCTCATAGTTCTGGAATCTAGAAGTCCAAGATCAAGATTCAGTTTTTGGTGAGAGCTCTTTTCCTGGTTTACAGACAGCCAGGTTCTCACTTTGTCCTCATGAGAGACAGATAGACAGACCGGGAGGGAGATAATGCTCTGGTCTCTCTTCCTGTGTTACAAGGACACTAATCCCATCAGGGGGCCCTTACCTTCATGACCTCATCTAAACCTTCCCCAAACCCTATCTCCAAATACCATCACACTGGGAGTAGGGCTTCAACACATGAATTGGGGTGCGAGGCACAGTTTAGCCCACGGCAGGCATCAGACAAATACTTCCATAAGCATTGATACTTATAATACAATAAAATCCACAGTGGAAAAGTACTGTACTAGGTGCCCCTTTTCTGGGGTCAGGTAGGGGTCAGAAAGGGCTCTCCTGAGGAGGTGACATGTTTCATGTGCCCTGTGCTAGGTACGGAAGGAACATAAAAACCCGAGGTGGGAAGGAGCTGGGGCTGTTCCAGGAACTGAGGGAAGGCTTAGGGCTGGCAGGTGGCAGCCTAGTGAAGGCAATGGGGACAGTGGCAGAGAGAAGGCTCTGGAGGTGGGTGGGAGCCACGGTGGGGCCTTCTCCCAGGAGGCATCTGCATGGGGAGAGAAGCTCAGCCCTGTAAATCCCTTTGTCCTGGACCCTCAGTGGGATGGGCCATCTCCATCTGGTTATTCCCTGTCCCACCTCCTTGAGTCCTGGGATTTCAGGGTCTATTGAAGTGATTTTTCAGTTCATGTTTGATCAGTTCATACAAGTCTCTCTCTCTTTCTTTCTTTTTCTCTAAAGAAATCAGCTTCAAAGAGGTCTCCAGCCCAAGGTCATCTGCTGATCTTGAGAAGGACATGCAGCCAGGGACCCCTGACTGAGCCAAGGGAAAAGCCCCCAGGTTCAAAACGCTGAGTGAAGTGTGGACTGTTGCCTTCTGCTTGCCTGCCTCATCTTCTTCTGGATTGTGGGGTGGATGGCAGGATTAACTCCTTGTGATCCGAGTGGCGAGAGGTCCAAATGGCCTAGAGGCAGAACCAGCCTAATGTGTAGAGTGCTGGGTATCAAACATTCTCAGATGCCAGGGCACGGAAGACAGAGTGCTTGGCAGGATGCAGTGGATCTCACTTATTAGATCCATTATCTGAATTAGGAACAATTTGAAATTATGACCACAAGATAGAAATAAAAGATGAGTGCTTGCAGTCATCCTCACCTCTGCTTGTTTGCATTGTGGGCATTGTGGGGGCCTCCCCTACCTTTTCTCCTGTTCCAATTCACTTCATTAAATTTAATTAGTTCTTCTGGATCCCAGAAAAGGAAGGGAGGCAGCATTTACTATGTTCTAGGCACTGCATTAAGCATTTTGATCCTGGAAACCACATGCAGCAGTTCAGTTTCTCATTCAATCTTCCCAGCAGCCCCACACAGAAGGCATTTTTATCCACATTCTATGAGTGGGGTTATGCTGAAGCTTAGAAGGTTTGGATAAACTAATTATGGTCCCTCAGAGTTATTCATCTGTCCACCTGTCCCTCAATCTACCTATTCATCAGGCCATCTGTCAGTCCATTCATCCACCCATCCACCCATCCATCCATCCATCCATCCATCTTCCTTCCATCCATCTCTTCATCCATCACTTGATCAGCAATACTTACTGATAATGTTTTATATGGTCTCTGCTGGGCATTGGGGCATCAACGGGGGAAGGAGACACTTGTCCTTCTGCCCTCATGGAGCTCACAGTCTAGTGGCATGGGTGCTCAGCCTTCCTCGGGTCCCTTGGGTGGGATGTCTGAAACCCCTTCTCATCCATAACCTCATTCCAAAGTCCCCTACACAATCTAGGTCTGGGCCTGGGGGTCTAGGGCTTTCCAGCAGCACATGATTCACCCTCAGCCCTTAAAGAGAATGTGTTTTGGGTGGGCAATTGACTGAGGGACATCCCAGGATGTGGGACTTCCAGTACTAAAACCAGCAGTCCTGGGCAAATTTGATGATGGGTCACAGTAGTCCAGTGCTTCTTAATAGGGAGATGGTTTTGTCCCTTCCAACACTCCCTTACCCCAACCCCAGAAATTTTGAAATATCTAAAGACATGTTTGGTCAACACAGCTGGGGCGGGAGCTGCTCCTGGCATCTAGTGGGTGGAGGCCAAGAATGCTGCTCAACACCCTACGGTGCCCAGGGCAGCTCCCTTCACAAAGAACACCTAGTCTAATATGTCAGTAGTGCCCCTGGCACAGGAGACAGGCTAGAAGTATTGAGGAGTTAGCTACTAATGCCAGGAGCAGCAGTGAGCCAATGGTGGGTAGGATTTAGTGGGTAAGCACCCTAGTTTCTTTGCCTGTTATGTGAGAAAACTGATGCATGTTCTATGTAGTCTCCCGAACTTTCCCAATGGAATCAAGCCCCTTCATTGCCCACAGTGATTTGTATGCTCAGTAACACCCTGTCAGTGGCTGCCTTGCATTCTCTGATTACGTCCCCCGCTCACTTACTGACTCCCTTAAAACTACTTGCACTCAAATTCTTAACTCAAGGTCTGCTTCTGGTAGAACTCAATTATTTTATTAATAGAAAATCAAACCAGTCCAATTTTATTTAAAAATAGCAGGAGCTTGGCCACTTGGAAACTCTGCCTCTCCCATTTCTGGCCTTCAAACTCAGTTCCAGGGTCCAGCTGTGCAGCCAAATGCAGATGTGGGAGAGCAGAAGGCCACCTGATGCTGAACAGGCTCTTTATATAGGTGCCGCTGCTACATGGCCCTCTGTGGGCACACTTGTGAGCACACAGACTTATCCAGAGGGACAAGAGAAGGGGTGATGTTGCTGAAGTGAGCCATGGAAAGGGAAGTAGAGCAGTCAGACAGGCAGAAGGCCCTTGTGTTTGTTGGCCTTATGATTGTCCATTGAGACTCCATCCCACCAGTGAATGTGGCAGATTAGTATAAAAGGTGTGGGGGGTAAGGGTCCAGGCTCTAGGGTCAGACCAAGGGGGTCTGAAACCTGGAGTTGGCATTTACCGGCTCTTCAGCCTTGGATGACTTACTAAGTCCCTTGCCTCATGTGATTGTCATGGAAATTATATGATAAAACGTGCATAGAATGGTAGGCATTGTGCCTTGGTAAAAATATATATAGGAATTCTAATATAGGTATATGTGTGTCCACACATATTATATATGATTTGTGTGTGTATGTATATGTATATATATGTCTGTATATGTATATATATACATATCTTCAAATAACTAATTTTGAAGTTTGCAGGTTCTCATAAAGCTTAGAAAATATGGCCAGTTCAAGCTCCAATGTATATATACCTGCAGGGAGAGAAGATTCATGAATGTAGGGTGAAGACCTGGTCTCTTCAAAAAATTGTTTCAATATTGAAATTTTTAAACCTATACAAAATAGAAAAATATAATGAATCCCCAAATATCTCTCTCCTAGCTTTAGCAACTATCAACATCTCACCAATCTCGTTTTTTTGATCTACCTTCCAACATTTTTTTCCTGGAGTATTTCCAAGTAAACTCTAGGCAACAGGTCATTTCAGCCATCATCATCCGTTGGCATGGTAACGGATTGAGCCTCATGCTTCTTCAGCCAGGGCTGAAGACACTAGAGGACTAGCGCCTGCCCTGCCCCTTCGGGCAGCCCTGGGGACTGACTTCCTCGCCTCCCACATGTGCTCTCCCCTCCCAGACCACTGTTTGGAGTGGTGATTCCAAGGTTCTATCTCATTTGTACCCAAGTTCCTGCTGCCTGCTTCTCTGGACTTAGTCTGCATAACTCATGTTGAATGCCTGTCTCAACTTGAGGAAGGCACTGCTTCCTCCACATTTCACAATAAATATCTTTTTAAACGGCCTGGTGTTCAGGTTCATTTCTTATATCCAAGGAGGCTTTTGACTGATGACCTAAAGAATTGCTTCGCCATGACTGACAGGGTAATACACTATCACAGCCTTCTCTATTCTCTCTCTCCAGCTGGCTGGGGAGAGTTGTGACTTTAAGTGCCACAGGCTGCTTCTCACAGCGGCATTTACTCAGGTACCATCTGTTATCCTCTGCCCCCATGGGCTGCTGGTTGGGAGTCAGGAAGTCAAGTCCCTCTTGGAGCTGCTTCAGTGGGATGCATTTCCTAAGAAATCAATCTGAAAGGCCTCCAACGGCAAGGTGAATTAGGGCTTTCTGCCCACCAGGCTCTGTGAACATCCTTTCTTGAGTCTGCAGGCACCCTACAAAAGCAGGGTTTAATAGAGGCCTTGAACTTCACTGAATGCAAAGACTCTATGAGGAAGGGAGTTGTGGAGTTTGGAGTTTTGTGATGTAAAAACCAAGCTTGAAATTCCAAGTACTCACAGAGGCAGCAAAAGGAAGCTGACCTGCTTTCTAGACATCCTGGGGAGGTTCTTAGTTTTTTAGATGTGAATGGAATCCAGTTTGGAGTGATGGAGTTAATTTTGCTTAATGATTGATGATGCTTCGAGGCTCTTATCTGAAGTCAGTCTATAAAAAACAAGAATGCCGTAAATGAGAAGGACCTGGGGAGCATAGCTGGCTAGAGGCCACAGGAGGCTCTTGAGTGGCTCTGTGTTCACCAGGTCGTTCTGCAGCAGAATTTGGTTCTGACTGTGGCACTTTGTTATGGGCTGAATCACATCCCACCCACCTAATTCATATGATGAAGTCCTAACCCACAGAAACTCAAACTCTGACTGTGTTTAGAGATGAAGTCTTTAAGTGGGAATTAAGTTAAAAAAAAAATGAGGCCATTAGGGTAGGCCCTAATCTAATCTGACTGCTGTTCCTATAAGAGGAGGAGATTAGGACACAGACACCCACAGAGGGATGACAATGTAAGGACATGGAGAGAAGACATTCATCTAAAAGCCACGGAAAAGAGGCCTCAGGGAAATGAACCCTGCTGATACTTTGGTCTTGCGCTTCCAGCCTCCAGAACTGTGAGGAAATACATTTCTGCTGTTTAAGGCACCTGGTCTGTGGTACTTCGTCCTAGCAGCCTGAGAAAGCAATATATCCTTAGTTCTGATAAGGACTTCCCTGCCTCAGTCTCTTTCTCCAGGACGCCCTTTACCCACCCCAGTCCCATCTTTCTAGTGCCCCCCCCCCCCCCCCCCCCGGGCTGGTGTCTAAACTTCAACTGTGATTGTGGATGTGGTTCTCTGTACACACTTTTCTGAAGACACCTCTCAAGATTTATGAATATCATGGCCCCGGATTCCTTGTTGAAATGCTGGTGCATTTCTCACTTGCCCATCACCCTTCTCTTGGGAAGCCTGCCCTCTCCTATTCCATGTGCTTTTCTGTAGAACTGTCCTCATGGCATCTACCTTCCCTCCACTGAACTAACGACCTGGCTCACTACATGCACCATTATACTCGATCAAGAAATATTTCAGATGGAGAATCTAATGGTTTTGGAGGCCAACAGGACATGGGGAAAGAGAGGAGATAACATTTGTAGCGATACCAGATAATGCCTCTGGCTTAGGCATCTGGGTGATAGCACCTGGAAGGAAGAGCAGATGTGGGAGAAAGTAATGAGCTTTGATTTTCAATAGTTAAGAAGGTGAGCTGATAAAAGGGATGTTTTAGCAAGGCTCATTTAGAATCAAAGCGGGGAACCTGGGAGCTGGGAGACTAGAGAAGAGATTGTAATCCATCCTGGTGTGCGAGAGAGACAGAGAAATGAAATGACTAACCAACCACTTCTGCATTCTAAAGATCATGGCTAATACCAGGCTCAGCTTAGCATGGTTTTCAAAGGTGAGCCCAGACTTGTGTTTGTGGAGTGGAAACCAGGGAGAGCTCATTATTTTGCAAGATAGAAGGAAGGGAATTTGAAGTTCTCAAGGGTGAAATTAAGAAGTGAGGGGGTGAGAAAGAAAGATGAAAGAATGAAGGAAGAAGAAGGAAAGAAGAGCCAGAGATCTGGCTCAGCCTGGGGGCCCATGTGGAATAAAGTGACTGGAATAAACATTCAAATTTTAAGTTCTTCGCTTTCCTCCATCCCACCTAAACTTTCAGTTGTGTGCACACAAACTGCTTAGTGCAGTTTGGTTTTGTTTTCAAAAGGACATCAAGGAAGGGTCCAAGGGGGGATATCTGCAGCACAGCGAGAGCATTTAGAGTGTGACACAGCACACGTACTAAGGGGTCCTCAGTTGACGGATGGGCTTCACTTGTGCTACTGTTCATTATCTGCCTTCATTCTGAACTCACCAACCCGATAGGAAGCCTCCTTCCAGAGCGTGTGTTCCACCACACGCTGGAGGTGCTCAGCAGTATTTGTTGATTGACTGCCCATAAAAGGTTCTACCATAAGAAGTCCCTCAGTAACCCACCTTCCAGTTCTCCAGTGGCTTGGCCTTGACAATGCTGCTCCAAAGATAGTGCAGAAATTGCCCATTGTCACTTTGAGGTCACAGCAAGGGAACTGACTGCGCTTAAAGAGGCAAGGTTCACTCAGCAACTTTAAAAACATTTTTTTCCCAGCCAAGTTTCTGTTCTGCTAGCAGTTTTTGCTTGTGACCTAGAAGCAGCCAGTGCCCCAGGGAATGATGCAGTCTAAACTTCCTTCCATTTAATGGCTTCCCTTCCCCCTCTCCCATCACCACTGGGCATTTGTGCCTCCCAGCAACCTCTGCAGGCCAGCCCTTCCTGCACCCCTCCTCCAGCCACAGCCCTTCTTGGAACCCTCATCCTATCAAATGCAGACCCACAGCTGGATGGCAGCCAATCACAGCCATGAGTGTTGGCACTGGGCTTAAATCCACACTGGCCTCCCTTCTGCCTGCAGTGGGTCCAGTCTGCCTTCTTGTTCTAACTTCTCCCTCTGCTTTGGCCAAGGCACGTGTGCAGAGTTTCTCTGCCCCGGTCACACATGAACAGCTGGAATTTGTGTTACTATATGCATGTGAGCTTTGTGGATATGTACTCTGAAAATGTTGTCTGTAAATTAATTTTTCTTTTGTATATAGGTTTGTTTGATCCATTAATGTGCGCAGCCCCCACTTGAAGAAATACCAGAGCCCTCTTTTCCTTGTCTTTGAACGGAAGTGATTACTTGTCTGGTTGCCCAGATCTGGCTGGGAGCAGGACCAAGAACCCCCTCTCATACACACCATTTAGTGCCCATCCAAAATCCTCTCAAAAGTACTGACTCATCTTTCTTTATCACCACCATTTGTTCATTTACAAAAATATTGAAACCTACTGTGTGCTATGGACTGTGCTAAGGGCACAGTGCTGAAGAAAACAATGATCCCACTGTCGTGGAGTTTTGAGTCTAGTGGGGGATATAAATAAGTAAACATTTAACTCACTGATGTAACAGGAAAGGATAGGAACACCTAATCCAGACTTGGAAATTCAGGGAAAATTTCAGGAAGAAATGCCATACACACGGGTCCTATAAAATGTTGGCATCAGGCAGGGAGGACTGATTGATGTCCCCATTAACCTTGGCCTTTAGCCACACTGTGCGTCTATCATTCAGGCAAATGCCATAATAGCACCAGACGTAAGGAAACGGAAAAACACTGAGTGGTTTTTCCATTTCTTGATTCACAATATCATCATTGGCAGTCTCTAAAAATGAAACTGTAGTGAATTGCTTGTCACTTTTTCACTGTGGAGTCTGCGTTGTAGAGTTAAAAGACTTTTTGATTTTATAGAGTTGTGACCTGTTCAGCATCCTTACTACCTTGTGGTAAAGCTCCGTTTGGAAACTGCCCAGGTCAGCCTCACCCCCAAGCCCCACTTTCCGGACACTGACCGTACAACTCCCCTTGGATGAGTGCCTTACAAATATTTGCTGACAGTGGGCAGACAGGGAAAAAAAGCACCTATAATTATACACATATGAAACCAAATCAGCCAGTGACTTTGGAAAATTGAAATTTGGAGTTATTTCAGGTGAGTCAGAGTAGATAACATTTGTTGAGTGCTTACTATGTATCAGATGCTAAGTGCTTGACAGGTGTGACCTCACTTCATCCTCATAACCCCCCTGGGGAATAGGCACTAGGAGGTAGGTCTCCAGTGTAGAGACGAGGAGAATGAGGCACAGTCAGGGTGAGCAACTTGCCCTGTGCCTCTGGTCAATGGCCAGGCAGGGGTGAGAACTCAGGGCACCTTACTGTGAAGCATGGGCTCCTGACCACTAAAAAGTCCTGTTTGCACTTTAGTTTTTCATACACAGAACTAAGCTCCCTTCTAGATTTCTAGATTCTTCAGCTTTGCAGAATGTTTGGGAACCTGGGGTATTTGAGAATGAGAAGAGAGGGTGGAAAGAGAGAGAGAGAGAATGTGAATGGGCATAAGCACAAGACTGCAGACCCATTCTTATAGCTTCTGCACTTCCTCAAGGCCAGCCCAGACGGGTAAATCGAGTACAGCTTCTCTTGTTAAACCCTGAGGGGGTGCCCATTTCCAATTCTGCAAAGGTGTCCTAAGGGCTGACCCTGGCCTGCTCCTCTGCACCCTGGTATTGTAGCACCTCCACTCCTTCCCAAATGCACCACTTTGTCTTGGCCTGGGAACAAACACAGCTCTTCAAGCCCATTCTTAGTCTGAGCCTCCTCCACGTATATTTGAGACTTTGTAGGGCCAACGTGGTTTTCCTTGCCCCATTTCCTGAATCTGTAGGCACGCCCCACCCTAGGCCCACACTCAGCTGCCAGAATCTGACACCAGGAGGTGGTTTCAGGTTTCTGACTTTCCTGGGAAAGGAATTCCAACTAATGCAGAGCACTAAGGAAGAAGGGAGAACAGGAAAGGGAAGAAAAGAGGGAGAACTAGCGTGGGTGATGGATGGCCCATTTGAGCCCACAGATTGAAGCCTTAGGAGAAAGGGGCCTCGAATCTCAGGCTAGATCTGATCTCTACCCTCTTGGAGGGAGATAAGATGGACTAGTGGGAATCAGCAGTCATTTACAAGTAGATAGCATTTGGGTTTTCAATTTCCCCCAAGTTACCTGTAAGAAATATTAAATGACAGATATGAAACCCATGAAATACATCCTTGGAACACTCCCATTTCTGGCCAGATGAGAAATAAGATGCCATTTGTTGCTTTTTAGAAGAGTCCCATGTTCCCACAGTACAGGGGATCCATGTCTGGGTTTGCGTGTGTGTGTCTGTCAGCCTGCTTACTAGTGCCCATGCTGGCATGTGACCGTGTGTGTTTGCACATGAGGGAACACATGGAGCTCTCTGCCTGCAGCGTTAATAAAGCATGATGTCACCGTTGCTTTGGAAACAGCATTCTTACCCTGGTACAGCTGGGGACAAGGGGCGTGGCAGGTTGTGACATGATTCTAGGTGGCTCTTGACTCTCCCAGGAATGTGGAGGCTCTCTGTCTGTGGGTTCCTTCTCTTTCATCCCTGAATACTCACGGGCCATGTGGGGTAATTGGTGCAGGAGGTCTCTTTTAAGGAAGTTACGGATTGTAATCTGACAGACAATAGCACTGACTGCAAATTGGTGGCTGTTAGTGAATATTAATAAGTGACTTTGCAAGCGACTACAGAATGGGAGTGAGAACATGCAAAGTTTTATTTGTTCTGTAGGATGGTGGGCACTGTGCAAAGAATTGTGCTTCCCTTGTCTCATTTACTCCCCACTCACCTTGGTCCCCAGTATTTAGTTGAGAAAAATGTACCTCAAAGAGGTCATTAATAGGTGGCGAAGCTTCAGGTCTTTTACGTCTCCGAGGTCTGAGCTGTTTCCAATGCCCCAACACCCACAGCAGACAGACAGACAGTCTAGGAACATACAAGTTAATGAGCCTTCTGGAATGTGATCACCATCAATGTAATCTCCTCCCTCTTCCACTCCTATTCATGTGATAGGACAAGCTCTTTCTTCTCTTGCCTGTGGTGGAAGCTCACATGATTCTATAGCCTTTCCAGCCACTCTCAGATAATACATAATACCTTGTTCACTTTGTGGCCCCCAGGGCTCTCATTTCAGGACTTGGTATGTTTCATCTGTTATGAGGGTCCAAACTGTAGACCTCCCAACGGTAAGACTTCTGCCCTGACCCCCTAGCCAGAGAGGCTGGGTGGTCATTGTCACCCCATGGCTCTGCCCTTTGCCTCTCCCTGCTCAGTAGGCAGTTTCTGATTCTTCTGGGTTCCTGTCTTGAACTCACTGCCATGTCATTAGATTGCATGAAGAGAATATCATTTTATTGCCTGTTTTCTTTTAATATGTAATGCATTGTTTCATGTCTTATCAGGTCTTTGATCCATTTCATGTTCATTTTTGTGTATGGTGATAAATAGCAGTCTAGCTTCATTCTTTTGTATGGGTTTTCGAATCTTCCCAGCACCATTTATTCAAGAGGCTTTTTGGGGGTATGTTTTTGGCTCCTTTGACAAAAACTACCTGCCTACATACATATAGATTTATTTCTGGGCTCTCTATTCTGTCCCATTGGGCTGATGTGTCTGTTTTTCTGCAAATACCATGTGGCTTTGATTACTGTTGTCTTGTGGCATAATTTGAAGTCAGTGAGTGTGATACCTCTGGTTTTATTCTCTTTTTCTCTGGAATGCTTTGGTTATTCAGGGCCTTTGTGGTTCCATACAAATCTGATGTTTTTTATTCTATTTCTTAAAAAACAATGCCATTGGGATTTTGATAAGGATTACATGAAATCTGTATGTTTTAACTCTATCGATTCTTCCAATCCATGAGCACAGCAGTCTTTCCATTTCCTTGTGTCTTTGGTGGTTACCAGGGGCAAGTGGGGGGAGGTAGTAAAGGGTCAAATATATGGTGACAGAAGATTTGACCTTGGGTTGCAAACACAATGTGCAACATGCAGATGATGTATTACAGAATTGTGCACTTGAAACCTATATAATTTTATCAAATAATATCACCCCAATAAATTTAATTTTAAAAATCTTTTTAAAAAGAATATTATTTTACTTCAAAGAAATGGCAGGTTTGTCTAGTTTTGGAGGAAAGGGATTACCGGGAAATAATAATGATGGTTAAAAGTAATTAAGCCTTTCTTTCTCTTCTGTGCAAACACATATACTACTTTTCCCATTTCATTGTGAGGGAAGTGGGGGCTCCCCAAGGTGAGTGACTTGTCAAGGTCAGATAGTCTGCTAAGTGGGAGACTGGACTTTAGGCCTGGAGAGTCTGACATCAGCCCCTGGTCTCTTAGCCACTTTGCTATTGGAAGTTGGATATCTGTCAGAAAAGGAATTTATTATTCCTTTCCAAGCTGACAATTTGCCTTCTTTCTTATTCTAGGAAATATTACCAGACTGGATAGTGTTTCCTTTTAATAGCTGGTATTGAAGCAAATCTAATGAAAATGTGTTGCCTGAAAAAAATCACTCTCTGAAACTGGATGGTATGTAAAGAATTAGGAAAACAAAACAAATTTCAAGGGAGGTAATCCTTATAACTAGAAACTATCTCAGGAGAATTATTTCCCACACTGCATGATACTTGGGAGCATATTTCATACACTCAAATTTGCATCAGGAAATAATCTGTTGTAAGAAATAAGACACTCTCCCTGCACCCATCTTGTGGCCTATAGGGAGAGATGAATATATCACTGAGAACAGTTTTCCCATGGAAAGCAGTTATTTTATTGTTGCAATTTGTCCCTTTCTCAATGCTTTAGTCAAGTTGTTATTCACTGAAGCATTGAAACACTTTTTATGTATTATAATTCCCAAAAGCATCTTTAGTTCAAGATATTAAAGTATTTGGGGTAGAAGTGGGCATTTTGGAGTGAGTGCCTTGCATATGCCCATCCTCACCCCTTTGTCCAAGCCATTCCCTCTGCATAGTCTATCCTGTCTCTCCTTGTAGAAATCCTACCTATCGTGCAAGGCCTACATAGATTATCACCTCTTCAAGGAAGCCTTCCTGAATTGCCACGATCAGATGGCCTATCTGCTTTCATTGGATCATAGAGATTTTTATAACTTGCCTTTGCAACTTTTACCTTGTATGAGAGTTTCCTGTCTCTGTTATTGTCCTAATTAGAGAGTTCTCAGTAGGTAATACAATCTAGCTCCTCGGCCCATGGACCAAATCTAGCCCACTGCCTATTTTTGTACAACCCTTGGGATAGGAATGATTTTTATATTTTTAAATGGTTGAAAAGATGTCAAGAGAAAAATTATATTTCATAACACATGGAAATGATATAAAGTTCAGATTTCATTGTCCATAATTAAAGTTTTATTGGAACAAAGACATGCTCATTTGTTTCTGCGTTGCCATGGCTGCTTGTGCACTAACATTGTAGAGGTGAGTACTTGCGACACAGACCATCTGGCCTGCAAAGCTGAACATATTTTCTATCTGGCCCTTTACAGAAAGTGTTGACTTCTGCTCTAGAGCAGGTGTTCTCAGATTTTAGTGTGTGTCAGACAAACCTGGAGAACTTGTTAAAATATAGATTGTTAGGCCTTATCCATATAGTTTCTGAGTCAGAAGGTCTGAGGTGAGACTTCCAGCTAAGATGGAGGTGTAGGTAGACACACTGTGCCTCTTTGAACAACTAAAATAAGGACAACAAAAAACTGAAAACAAAGTAACAACCAGAACTTACAGAAAAATGAACTATATGGAAGTCAGACAACCAAGGTGGTAAAATAGACACATTCATCCAGACAGGAAGTCAAGCGGAGTCAGGCAACCAGAAGGAGAGGGGTTGAGGCACAAAAAGCAGTAGTACCAGGCATGCGAGGCACTCTGGGCACATAAGACAGCAGGAGGCAGACCCCAGCTGTGGGGTGGCAACGGGCAGACCCAGTAGGTGGTGATTGTGAAGCAAGGCACTACACACAAGGCAGCTGGCTGACTAGGCAGTCCCACATTTGCGCACAGATAAACCAGGTGAAATTGGGGAGCTAGACTGACCAAGGAACTCAGGGTCCCAGCGCCAGGAAATAAAGCCTCCAAACACCTATTGAAAACACCTGTGGGGGTTGAGGTGCAGGGAGAGACTCCCAGCCTCACAGGAGAGTTCGTTGGAGAGACCCACAGGGTCCTAGAAGGTACACATGCCCACCCACATGGGAATCAGCACCAGAAAGATCCAGTTTGCTTGGGGGAAGTGGTGGAAGGAACTGAAATCCAACAGAGAGTGGAGCAAGTGCCATTGTACCCTCTCGGACTCTGCCCCCACGTACAGCGTCACAACCCAGTGACTGGGTTGCTCTGCCTTGGTGAACACCTAAGGCTCTGCCCCTCATATGTAATAGGCATGACAAGACCAAAAAAAAAGGCCCAAATGGAAGAACAGATCAAAACTCCATAGGAAACACAACTAAGTGACCAAGAGACAGCCAACTTATCAGATGCTCAGTTCAAAGCACTGGTTATCAGGATGCTCTCAGAATTGGTTGCAAATTAGATGAAAAAATGCAGGCTACACTAAGTGAAATGAAGGGAAATGCACAGGGGACCAATAGTGATGGAAATAAAACTGGGACTCAAACCAATGGAGTGGACCAGAAGGAAGAAAGAAACATCCAATAAGAAAAGAATGAAGAAACAAGAATTCAAAAAAATGAGGAGAGGCTTAGGAACCTCCAGGACATCTTTAAATGTTCCAACATCCAAATCATAGGGGTACCAGAAGGAGAAAAGGAAGAGCAACAAGTGGAAAACTTATTTGAACAAATAATAAAGGAGAACTTCCCCAGTCTGGCAAAGGAAATAGACTTCCAGGAAGTCCAGGAAGCTCAGAGAGTCCCAAAGAAGGTGGACCCAAGGAGGAACACACCAAGGCACATCATAATTACATTAGCCAAGATTCAAATGAAGGAGAGAATCCTAGAAGCAGCAAGAGATAAGGAGACAGTAACCTACAAAGGAGTTCCCATCAGACTGTCAGCTGATTTCTCAAAAGAGACCTTACAGGCAACAAGGGGCTGGAAACAAGTATTCCAAGTCATGAAAGGCAAGAATTTACATCCAAGATTCCTCTATCCAGCAGAGCTTTCATTTAGAATAGAAGGACAGATAAAGTGCTTCTCAGATAAGGGCAAGTTCAATGATATCATCTTCACCAAGCCCTTATTATATGAAATGTTAAAGGGACTTATGTAAGAAAAAGAAGGTGAAAAACATATACAGTAAAATGACAGCAAACTCAGAATTATTAACAACCACACCTAAAACAAAACCGAAAACAAACTAAGGAAACAACTAGAACAGGAACAGAAACACAGAAATGGAGATCACATGGAGGGTTAGCAACAGGGGAGTGGGAGGAGGAGAAAGGAGGAGAAGGTACAGAGAATAAGTAGTATAGACGGTAGGTAGAAAATAGATAGGGGGAGGGCAAGAATAGTGTGGGAAATGTAGAAACTGAAGAACTTATGACACATGGACATGAACTAAAGAAGGGGAATGTGGATGAAAGAGGGTATGCAGGGTGGAGGGGAATGAAGGATGGGATGAGACAACTGTAATAGCATAATCAATAAAATATGTTTTTTTAAAAAAGAAAGTCTGAGGTGGGTCTAGAGAATTTGCCTTTCTAATGAGTTCCCAGGTGGTGCTGCTGCTGGCAGTTGGGAACCAAAACTGAGAGCCACTGGTCTGGAGGTGAAGAACAGACTCTGAAATCACAGGTACATCTTCAACTAACTTGTTGTTTATCAAGCAGGTGACCTCTCTGAATTTCAGTTTCTTCGTCTGTAAGATGGGGCCCAACCTGGTCAGGTTGGTGGAGGATTCAGGAAATGAAGTCTGCGAAAGTTCCTGGAGCAGCAGCCAGCGTTCAGTACATGGCCATTCCTTTCTTTTCTCCCTCCCCGCTTCTCCCTCCCCCTGCCTTCCCTCTGGGAAGAAACCACAGATTTGTATTTTCTCACAGATTCTGAATTGCTTTTCTTCATGAGGCTGCTTGGGAGTTGTATAGTGGTGTAAAGCTCAAGACATGTCTCCTTCCAATATGTGCTTGTCACATAACCCAAGAAAGGCAGCCTGGGAAAACCATTTCTGCTTGAGTACAGACTGTGTACAAGTTTCTGTATTAAGGATGAAAAGTAAGTACTAAGAAAGAGATTGTCTACCTTTCAGAAGGTTTCATGATAAAGGCAGGAGCTGGGGTTTCAAAAATCAATGGTTGTCCTTTAATTAATTGTAATCAGGTGGCTTTGTCTTTTTTCCTGGGGAGAATAATAAAAGGCGAGGGGTTGAGAAACAAAACTGTGCTGAAATCTTTCAGGAACCCGATCTGAGTGCACACAAAAGAAATATAGGTGATTTGAAAGAAGCATTTTTCTTGGGGCTGGTTTTAAAACCATGGTTAAATTAAGCACATAAAAACCCAAGTTTCCCCTAGGAGTTTTTTTTTTCTTTAAAATCTAGCCATTCCTGTCTCATAAAATTGTTATGAGAGTCAAATAAGATAATCAATATAATTGTATTTGAAAATTATAAAGCACTGTTTAAATACAGGGGAAATCAGATTTACCACATTAAGTCTCTATCTAATTACAGGAGAAAGAGTGTAATTTATTGGGTGAATAGCAGAGAGCGCAGACTCAGGTAGATGCTGGCAGACCTTGCTTCTTCCCCTCTTAGCCTGGGGGAATCTAATGCACCTTAATTTACCTGTTAAGCTAATTTTAGAGAAGGCCTTTTAACCTTCTTGCTCTCAAATTTCTCTCTTTCCCTACGTGTGGCAAAACCTGAAATACGAAGATTTAACCTCATCCAGTTTCCTTCCACACAGGGCAAAAAACATTAGCTGTTTACGCTCCCTTCCTCCGAGTTAGAAAAATGTGTCTTTTCGCTTTACCTTTGTATTTTGGTTTTACTGCGCCTCTCCATTAGCTATTCCACTTCTTCAGCTGTGGCCCCATTTGCGAATCATGTTTATGTTAGTAACCTTCTACTGAGAAAATGTTTTAACAACAGGCTCTCTGGAAAATGTATGCATATATTTGCATGTAAGTTCATTATCAATGTCGCTGATATAAAGGATGTGTAGCAAACAATTTCCAAATGATAAAATATGCAATCCTCTTCATTGTAAATTCCATGTCACTGATTCATTTCCTTTTTTTTTTATGTTTTTTAAATTTTTGTTTGTTCTATTACAATTGTCCCCATTTTTCCCCTTGGCCCCGCTTTGTCCCGTCCCTTCTGCCGCTCCCACAGTCCATCCCCAACCTGTTGTCCGTGTCCATGGGTCGTTCATACCTGTTCTTTGACTTCTCCCTTCCCCCTCTTTTCCATTCCCTCCACCCCTTTTCCTCTGGCAGCTGTCAGTCTATTCCTTATTTCCATGTCCCTGGTTGTTTTGCTCTGATTTTCATAGGATGATTTGGTGAATTGTGTAGAATTCTTGTATCCATAGCCAAGCTATGGTTGTAATTGACTAGCAAATGTAGTTCCGACATGAAGGTGGGTTGATATTTTCCTTTATGCTAACTACCAAAGGCATTATGTAGGGATGTTTGTCCATGATGTGAGTGACTTCTTGGCTGACAGGATAATAGCTTTTGAATAGTGGAAGAATATTTCCTTGGCTTTTTGTGTGATTATGACTACAGATACCACACACGTTTGATTTTAATCTGCATTATTAACATATTTCTTCATCACTTTCTGAAGCCTAGATGACCAACAAAAAGGTAACACAAGCCCTGATTTGTAGCATTTGCCAATTTCTGTGGTGTAAATACTCCTATTGCTTTGTAATTAGGCCATTGGCCACCAGTGTCGGGGACAGGCCTTAAGATGGGCTATTCCTTGGCTTCCCCGGGTTGCCCTCAAGTTAAACGCTGTCTTATTTTCTTTTTTTTAAAAAAGATATTTTATTGATTATACCATTACAGTTGTTCTATTCCCCCCCTTCATTCCCCTCCACCCGCACAACTCCCTCCCCCACCATTCTCCCCCGCTTAGTTTATAACCATGTGTCTCAAGTTCTTTAGATTCTATATTTCCCCCACTATTCTTGCCCTCCCCCTATCTATTTTCTACCTACCGTCTATGCTATTTTCTGTACCTTCTCCCCCCTTCTCCTCCTCCCACTCCCCTGTTGCTAACCTTCCATGTGTTCTTCATTTCTATGGTTCCACTCCTGATCTAGCTGTCCTTTTGGTTTGCTTTTGTTTTAGGTGTGGTTGTTAATAACTGTGAGTTTGCTGTCCTTTCACTGTTCATATTTTTCATCTTCTTTTTCTTATATAAGTCCCTTTAGCATTTCATATAATAAGGGCTTGGTGATAATGAACTCCTTGAACTTGACCTTATCTGAGAAGCACTTTATCTGTCCTTCCATTCTAAATGAAAGTTTTGCTGGATAAAGCAATCTTGGCTGTAGGTCTTTGGATTTCATGACTTGGAATACTTCTTTCCAGCCCCTTCTTGCCTGTAAGGTCTCTTTTGAGAAATCCGCTGACAGTCTGATGGGTACTCCTTTGTAGGTGACTGTCCCCTTATCTCTTGCTGCTTCTAGGATTCTCTCCTTCATTTTAGTCTTGGCTAATGTAATTATGATGTGCCTTGGTGTGTTCCTTCTTGGGTCCAACTTCTTTGGGACTCTCTGAGCTTCCTGGATTTCCTGGAAGTCTATTTCCTTTGCCAGACTGGGGAAGTTCTCCTTTATTATTTGTTCAAATAAGTTTTCCACTCGTGGCTGTTTCTTTCCCCCTTCTGGTACCCCTATAATCCGGATGTTGGAACGTTTAAAGATGTCCTGGAGGTTCCTAAGCCTCTCCTCATTTTTTTGAATTCTTGTTTCTTCATTCTTTTCTTATTGGATGTTTCGTTCTTCCTTCTGGTCCATTCCATTGGTTTGAGTCCCAGTTTCCTTTCCATCGCTATTGGTTTCCTGGACATCTCCCTTCATTTCAATTAGTTTAGCCTTCATATGTTCCTCTATTTTGTGACTATAATCAACCAGTTCTGTGAGCATCCTGATAAACAGTGTCTTGAATTGTGCTTCTGAGAGGCTGGCAATTTCTCGGTCACTTAGAGTTATCAGCTCTGGGGCTTTGAGTTCCTCTTGTGCCATCTTTTGGGCTGTTCGTGCCTGTTAAGTAGCAGGATCAGAGCCCTAGGAGTTCACCAGAGCAGGGCAACTTAGTCTCTGGGTTGTGACGTTATATGTGGGGGGCGGGGTCAAAGAGGAGCAATGGTGTCCCGTCTGCCGCCTCCCGCTGCGGCCCCCACAGGTGCGGCAGCTGCCACCATCACCGGGCCCACGCGTTTTGTCCCACTGCACACGAGTGTGCCACCACCGTCAGCCCTCGCCCCCTGGGTTCGCCCACTGGGGCTTGCGCGGTCCATCTCACTGTGCGCAAATGTGCAACCGCGGTCAGTCTGCCCCACACCCTGACTGGGTCCAGGCCACTTGTGTGCTTAGGTTGGGAGATCTTTCCTGCCCGACCCTGCTCCGCTGCAGGCTCTGCCCCTCTTACCATCCCGGTTGAACGGTTAGTTGTAGTCAGACTTCCGTATAATTCAATTTTCTGTTCTTTGGCTGTGTCTTTGTTCTCCAAATCTTTGTTGTATTCAAACTTGGTTGTGGGAGAAGGCACAGTGTTTCCACCTATGCCTCCATCTTGGTGGAAGTCCTTATTTTCTATCATAACATTAATTTAACCTATTATTAGGCTTCTCTATATAATTAGCAGCATATGGAATATACTCTTTTGTGTCTGATTGCTCTTTCTTATTAGCATTACATTTTTGAGAATTCATCCCTGTTGTTGTGTGTAGTGGTAATTTATGCATTTGCAATGAGGATTTTCACATTTTATGAATCTGCCATCATTTATTTATCCACTGTACTTTTGATGGATGTTTGGGTTGTTTCCAGTTGGGCATATCTCAAAGAATGCTGCTGTAGGCATTCCTTTAATGTGTGTTTTAGTGTGCACGCACCCTCATTTCCATCGCTGGGAGTGAAGTCTCTCCTCACACGTCACACCTGCCTACAACTTCAGGAGGCAGTATTGACCATTTACGCTGTTATTGGTGGCGTAGGACCCTTCCTGTGATGCCGCATTCTTACCAACACTTGGCATTATGCTTTTGTTTTTAAACTTTTTCTTAACGTTTAACATCACATTGTGAACAAGTTCATGTGTTAGTTCATGTGTTATTTGTTTTATTTTTAACAGCTGTACATAGTTTATTGTACAGAGCAGGGGGCAGCAACCCTATTCTATGAAGAATCAGAGAGTAAACATCTTCAGCTTTGCAGGTGACACAGTCTCTGCTGAGTAGTTACGCAACTCTGCCATTGCAGCACAAAGGCAGACACAGACAACTTGTGCCTGAGTGGGTGTGGGTGGCTGTCTCAATAAAACGTTATTTATAAAAACAGATGGTTGGCCAGGTTTGGCTCATAGGCCATAATTTGCCAACCTCTGGTATTTATTCAATTCCCTAATTATAATACTACTTTGGAAACTTGTTTTTAATCAGGAAAAAAGACACTTAAATCCACCATGAATCAATCTGTTTGTTGAATACCTCCTATGGGCCAAACACTGTGCTTATAGTTTGGGAGATCTGGTTGCATATCCCTGACAGGTTCTTCATGGATATTACATCCTAGTTGGGATACACTGACAATTATCTGCCCCCTCCAAATAGTGGATCTTACCTGGAACTCAATACGTGAAATAGATAAAAGCTTAACTGTTTGACTTAGGCACATGGACCTCAGATCACAGCCTGGAAACCACGACCTGACTGCCAATTGCATGGTATTGACAGTTTGCTGTTATCATGCCATTGCTTTGAATATCTTTGTACGTAAATCTTTTATTTAACAATATTATCATTTAAAATAATGGGAAGCTTCTGCCTAAAATATTTGGGTAAAAAAAGGAAGGGGGAAGAAAAAGTATAACATCAAAAACAGCTGTTTATGTAAATATTTGTTGTCACAACTAGTACATAGGGTCAGAACTGAAAATAACACAATAACAGCATCTGTTCACAGTGCTGACTGTTACCACCAAGCTCTTTGGAAGTAATGGCAAGCTTCTGCCTGAGAGCCTGTCTCCTCTCAGACTCCCAAAGAAAAATCACCCTGTCACCCTCTACCAGCTCAGTTCAAGGTGGCTCGAGGAACCTCTTTTCCCATCCAAAAGTGTCATAAATGTCGGTGGCTTAGCTGATCTCCAGTTGTTCTCTAGCTCCAGGCAGCTTTTGGAGTCTGTGTCTCCAGGCCTCCGCTCACAGGACTGCACTGGTCATTGCTGGCAGGCCTGCTGGTGACCGTGGACACATATACCATGCCCCTCCCCCCCCCCCAACTAGGGGAGGGTGAAAAAACAAACTCAGTTTGTTCCCAGCATGCTCAGTTTAAAAGTCCCCTCCCAGAATCCCACATGCCCCGAAAGCCAGTGGGAGTGTCCCCCTTTCCAAACAATGTGAGCCAGCGTTGGGCATGTTTGCCTCTGCCCCTCTTCTGGCCACCATGCCTAGCAAGGGAGTAAAGTCTCTAGTCCCGTGTGCTCTGTACAAGCTCCTTGCTCTCCCTTCACAGGGAGGGCAAGTCACTTCTGACCTTCAGTTTCACCTTGGGGTTTCCTCCTGTCCCCTGCCTTCTCTTGGTGATTTGGGAAGACCCCTCTGTTGCAAGCAGAAAGTACTATATATAGCCAATCTGAGATGCTCTCCTTAATGGTGTCTTCCTGTAAAGAAATCTGCCCCGGCTAGATGGAATAAATCACACAACTGTTTTCCTTTCCATTACTTAAGGCGGTCTTCTCCACCTGGTTTCATGTAGGAATGTTTGGCAAGTGGTGTTACATGACCTGGAGGTGTGAGGAATACCTGGTTTATCAACAGGAGCTAATAAAAAAAAACTAATTAAAAGAAGCTGGTCATACAAATATCTAGCAGTTCAGCTGTGATTGATTCAATTCCCTGTTGGGAACTTCTGCGAGATCCTGGAACACTCTGCTGCGAGCTCTTCCTGGATCCGTCTTTGAAGCAGGTTTTCTGACACATCAGCCAGTGAGCTCTTCCTGGACTCCCGTTCCTGCCGGTCTGCATGTGAGCTCTTTGCAGACCACCACTTTTCTTGCTGCAGCTGCTGCTTCTGAATTTTTAACCAGCATTGTGGGGTCTTTTCCTTCCGGTACTGCTGGGACTGCTGTCCAGGCTCTCTGTTTGGAGGTGGCAAAGCTGAGAAGCATACCTCTGCACTGCCACCTCCAAGGCCTGGGCCCTCCTTTTCAGTTCCTTTTCTTCTCTCTCCCCCAGCATACTCATTGCTGGCTTATTCTGTTGCCTCTCCAGTAAGTAATGCTTTTTCCTGAAGGTACGGGGCCTGAGCCTTTGCAGTTGTCTCAGCTTGGGCTTTCTTTAGCTCCTTCTGTACTGTGTGAGGCTCTCTATACACTTCCTCCCTTCCCAGTGAAATGCCCCTCACTGCCTCCCGCTGCTGCTGGAAATTGGAGACCAGCTTTTCTTTCTCCAAGAGCTGTGTTGTTTGAAGCTCTGAAGTCTGTTTTGCACACTTGGAGGCTGATTCTTGTCTCATTGGTAACATCTCACCTCTTTGTTGGTCATATTTGTCTCCCTGATTTTTGATTTTCCTTTGATACTTCTCAGCTTTGTTGGTAAAGTTCACTTTGCATTTGACAAAGCCCGAGTCCCCATGTTCTCTGGGAGAAGTGCTTCCTACCTCTAATCCCCTTGGACCTGAATACCTGATGGGGAGGGGCAGGGCTCCTTGCCTTGCTAGAGCCTGTCCTGGGGAACAATCTGGCATCGCAAAGACTTCCTGATATACCTGTGAAATCTGCTCTGCTAAGAGTGCTTTCATTCATATGTTAAGGGTTCGAGCAGGAAACCCTAAAACTCTGTTCCTGACAGACTCTGACTCATACTAAGCCCTCAGATTTCTTTGAAATGTTATCTACTGTTTGATCCTTGCTGCCCTGTATTCCTGTATATTACAACCCAATAACAGCCCCTGGAGGAGGGAGCTCAATGCCTTTTTCCCCTGAGAAACTGGCCACTACTCATGGCCTTTTTCCTCTGGGAAAATGGCCACCTCTCCTCCCCAAGCAGATCACATCATGTCTCAGTCATGTTTACCCTCATCCGTGGCAGCTGGGGGGACTTGCGAGGAAAGTCGCTCCCACATTCCAGCTTACCTGGATACTGGCCGGGTCAGGCTTGAGTCCCATGGATGTCCTGGCCATCGCTTTGGCTATGAGTGGCACTGAGGTTCTGGTAGGTGCTACATTCCTCAGAGGCAACATGTTCCTGCAGGTGGGCACTCCAGACCTCAGTGGCACTGTGGTCCCAGTGGTGGGTGCTACAGATACGAGCAGAACTGTGGTCATGGTGGTGAGAGCTATAGACCAGTGCAACTGTGGTCACAATGATGGGCTCTCTGGATTGCAGCAGCTCTTTGGTCCCAGTGATGGGTACTGTGGTACCTGATCTTCACCAGTCTCTTAGGTGGACTCCCACATCACCTCAGCACAGGAAGGTGCTCCTGAATCCCGTCACTCTTTCCTCTTCACCAGCTCAGAATGTGGAATGTTGGCATCTCTTTAGTCAAGTGTCCATGGTAACTGGGTGAAGGGGTGGAGCCAGTGAGCTCATAAGAGGGCCTTTGACCCCAGTGTGTAAACATTTTTTAAAATAAAAAAATATAAAGTTCCTAAATTGGGCTTATCTCAGTCACCTGTTAACCACAGGTAGCATTTTGAGTAGTCCTCACAGTCCTCAGCCTCCCTGGATCTGGTGGAGAGGACACATTTCTTTCCAGGGTTAGTACACCTCCAGGTCTAGTGATGGACACCTTTGCCACACTTGTGCAGGTACTCTGACCACGCTTCCACCTTCCACGTGGTCGTGCAGTCCTGGCCCTTGCAGCACTGGCCAGAGACGAGTTAAGGCCTTGGGACCCTGATCTTGGTTCCATTGCTCCGTTGTTGTGTATATGCTGCTTTTCGCCTCTGCACCCCTTTTCCACAGGTTCGTAAACTTGGGGCCCATTCTGTCATCACCCATCTAATTTGGCATGGCTGGTCATTGCACTTGGTAATTTGTGGGTCTGGCTTGGTGAAGTATTTGCATTTCTTATTTTCCATGTTGCTGATTATTTTTGTTCATGGCTTTTGTGAAAGACACCATCATCTTCATTTTCCTGCATATTCCTGCAGCCTGCTGAGAGGTTGTCTGTCGCCCATGTGCTAGGTCAGGATGGTGTGAACCAGCCGTCCTCCACCCCCCTACCACCACCACTCTGCAATCTGCAGGTCCCCTGACCTGGCTACTGGCTCCGGTGCAGGATCTCTAACTCTTCTCCAGACTCCGGACCAGGCCCCACCCCACTGAGGAACCCTGTTCCCATCTGCTCTCTTGGCTATGTCACTATCACAAAAATATTTTTAAAGATATTATTTTTAAAGTATTTTTTATTGATTATGCTATAAGTTTTCCAAATTTTTCCCTTTTTATCCCCTCTCCACCCTGACCCCCCAACCCTCCAGCATTCCCTCCGCTTAGTTTGTGTCCATGGGTTGTACATGTAAGTTCTTTGACTCCTCTATTTCCTATACCATTTTTTTATCTTTCCCCATCTACTTTATGTCTACTATTTATGCTTCTTCTTCCCTGTACCTTTTCTACCCTATTCCTCCCTTCCCCCTCCCCAATGAACTCCCTCTGTGTGACATACATTTCTCTGATTCTGTTCCTGTTCTGGTTGTTTGATTATTTTTTTCATTGTTTTTCTTTTCTTTTAGGTTCATTTGTTAATAGTTGTGAGTTTGTTGTCATTTTATTGTTCATAGTTTTTGTCTTCTTTTTCTTTGATAAGTTCCTTTAACATTTCATATAATAAGGGCTTGGTGATGATGAACTCCTTTAACTTGACCTTATCTGGGAAGCACTTTATCTGCCCTTTCATTCTAAATGAAAGCTTTGCTGGATAGAGCAATCTTGGGTGTAGGTCCTTGCCTTTCATGACTTGGAATACTTCTTTCTAGCCCCTTCTTGCCTGTAAGGTGTCTTTTGAGAAATCAGCTGACAGTCTGATGGGAACTCCTTTGTAGGCAACTCTCTCATTTTGTCTTGCTGCTTTTAAGATTCTCTCCTTATCATTAATCTTGGATAATGTGATTATGATGTGCCTTGGTGTGTTTCTTTTTGGGTCCAGCTTCTTTGGGACTCTCTGAACTTCCTGGACTTCCTGGAAGTCTATTTTCTTCACCAGATTGGGGAAGTTTTCCTTCATTATTTGTTCAAATAAGTTTTGAATTTTTTGCTCTTGTTCTTCTCCTTCTGGCACCCCTATAATTTGGATATTGGAATGTGTCAGGTTGTCCCAGAGAATCCTCAGCCTCTCTTCATTTTTTTTTGGAATCTTGTTTCTTCATTCTGATCCAGTTGGATGTTTATTTCTTCCTTTTGTTTCAAATTGTTGCTTTGAATTCTGGTTTCCTTTTTGTCACTGTTGATTCCCTGAATATTTTGCTTAATTTAATTTTGGGTATCTTTCATTTGTTCTTTCATTTTTAAACCAAGCTCAATCAGTTCTGTGAGCAGTTTGATTACCAGGGTGTTAAATTCCCCATCAGATAGGTTGGCAATCTCCTCATCAGTTAGTTCTGAGGTTTTGCTGTGTTCTTTCTTTTGGGCCATATTTCTTTATCTTGGTGTACCTGCTAAGTTGCAAGGGGCGGGGCCTTAGGTATTCACCAGGTTGGGGCAACACTCTTTGCTGCACTGCCCGTGGGCGAGGGATCAGAGAGAGAATAATGCAGCTTGCCTGCTCATCTCTAGTCTCTAGTGCTCTTTCCAACAGGCTCTCATGTCAGACTGGAAGTATCTCTCACTGTGGCAACCCCAGCTATAGCCCACAGTCATCTCTGAGTTTCAGTTTTCACCTTGAGTCAGCCCCTGCCGCATAGCTCTTCTGAGCTAGGCAGTCAGCCCCGCCCCCTGGCCACCTCTCTGTGGTTTTTCTGAATTGCCTACCCCTTGGGGTCCATGTTACCAGTCTGGTTGTTCTGTTTTTTTTTCCCCTCAATTCCTTGGTGGTTGGAGTTCCATGCAGTTTGATTTTCTGGTGTTTTTGATTGTTTATTGATTATAGATTATAGGTTTTTATTCTCCTTTTGGTTGTGACAGGAGGCGAAGAGTTTCTACCTATGCCTCCATCTTGGCTGGAACTCTCACAAACATAATTTTTAAGAAATAACTTAGAAATGTAGTTCCCCATGTACAATATAAACCAGCCACTGACAAAATAATTCCTTTACACATTTTACTCTCTCAAACTGTGCCATGCATATTCCTATAAACATCTTAACTGAATGTGGTTTATTTTGTAATTATAAGGGAACTCCAAGAATCTGCAGGCAAGCTAGGTATGTGCCCAATCAGGAATCAACCTGTAACCCTGTCAGGGCTACAATGATATTTTTATAAAAGCCATTTGGAGCCCTTTGGTGCAGGTAGGATAACCCAGTCTTGTGGCATCTGAGGAACACAGTGGCACAAGGAAAAAATTAATCAAGAAAACTGGGTTCTCTGACTTCCGGCCAAGGTGGAGGTGCAGGTAGACACACTGTGCCTCCTTGCACAACTAAAAGAAGGACAACTGCAATTTAAAAACAAAAACCAACCAGAACTGACAGAGAATTGAACTGTATGGAAGTCCGACAACCAAGGAGTTAAAGAAGACACATTCATCTAGACCGGTAGGAGGGGTGAAGACATGCTGCCAGACAAAGAGGACTCATGGCAAAGGGCGGCTGGTGGACCAGACTGGGGCCGGCAAGGTGACAGCTGGTGGAGCGGGTGGTCCCACATTGTGTGCAGATAAACCAGGAGGAACAAATGGGCAGCGAGACAGACCACACAACCCAGGGCCCCAGTGCCAGGAAATAAAGCTCTAATCATTGATTGGAAACACTGGTGGGGGTTGAGGTGGCAGTGGGAGAAACTTCAAGCCTCACAGGAGAGTTCGTTGGAGAGACCCACAGGAACCTAGAATGTACAGAAGCCTCACCTACCTGGAATCAGCACCAGAAGGTCCCAATTTGCTTGTGGATAGTGGGGGAAGTGACTGAAAACTGGCAGAGAACAGAGCAAGCAGCTCTTGGACCCCTCCCCAACATACAGCATCACAATCCAGTGACTGGGTTGCCCCGCCCTGGTGAACACCTAAGGCTCTGCCCCTTACTACATACAGGCACTCTGAGACCAAAAAAAAAAAAAAAGGCCCAAATGAAAGAACAGATCAAATCTCCAGAAAAAATTCAGCTAAGCGACGAAGAGATAGCTAACCTATGAAATGCACAGTTCAAAACACTGGCAATCAGGATGCTCACAGAATTGGTTGAATATGGTCACAAATTAGATAAAAAAATGAAGGCTACACTAAGTGAAATAAAGGAAAATGTACAGGGAACATAGTGATGGGAAGGAAACTGGGACTCAAATCAATGGTGTAGACCAGAAGTAAGAAAGAAACATTCAACCAGGAAAGAATGAAGAAACATGAATTCAAAAAAATGAGGAGAGGCTTAGGAACCTCCAGGACATCTTTCAATGTTCCAACACCCGAATCATAGGGGTGCCAGAAGAAAAAGAGGAAAAGCAATAAATTGAAAACTTACTTGAAAACATAATGAAGGAGAACTTCCCCAATCTGGCAAAGGAAATAGACTTCCAGGAAGTCCAGGAAGCTCAGAGAGTCCCCAAAGAAGTTGGACCTAAGGAGGAACAAACCAAGGCACATCATAATTACCTTAGCTAACATCAAAGATAAGGAGAGAATCCTAGAAGCAGCAAGAGAAAAGGAGACAGTTATTTACAAAAGAGTTTCAATCAGACTGTCAGCTGATTTCTCAAAAGAGACCTTACAGGCAAGGGACTGGAAAGAAGTATTCCAAGTCATGAAAGGCAAGGACCTACATCCAAGATTGCTCTATCCAGCAAAGCTTTCATTAAGAATGAAAGGGCAGAAAAATTGTTTCTCAGATATGGTCCAATTAAAGGTGTTCACCATCACTAAGCCCTTATTATATGAAATGTTAAAAGGGATCTATCTAAGAAAAAGAAGAAGATATAAAATATGAACAGTAAAATGACAGTAAACTCACAATTATTAACAACCACACCTAAAATAAAAAAAAAAAAACTAAGCCAACAACCAGAACAGGAACAGATTCACAAAAATGGAGATCACATGGAGGGTTATCAGCAGGGAAGTAAGTGGGAGGGGAGAGAGGGGGAAAATGTAGAGAATAAGTAGCATAGATGGTAGGTAGAAAATAGACGGGGGGGGGGGTGTGTGTGTGTTAAGAATAGTATGGGAAATGTAGAAGCCAAATAACTTATACGTATGACCCATGGACATGAACTAAAGGAGGGGAGGAATGTGGGTGGGAGGAAGTATGCAGAGCAGAGAGGAATAAAGGGGGGGAATGGGACAACTATAATAGGATAATCAATAAAATATATTTAAAAAAAGAAAAAGAAAACTGGGTTCTATACCCAGCCCCACATCTAAGCTGGAGTGTAAAACTTGGATGAGATTATTACCTGCTGTGAGTGTAACACTGAAATGGAAATACTAATGCCTGTCAGATTGCAGTTAGAATAAAAACTTGCTTTTCCATGAAAGACAATAGCCTTTATCAAGAAAATTTAACATTAGGAAAGGAATGGTACCAGCAGTTTGCTGCCAAGATTGTCGATGTCACTGCCTTTTGAAAAAAAAGTTTTAAATATAATTTTCTTTTAGGGATGTAGCAATGAGAGTGACTAGTAGGGGTCAGGTGTTGGTATATGATGAGTTAGCAGTTTCGATAATTAGGTGTTTGGCATAAAATCCTGTTAGGAAAAATATTACTGTTAGTGCCAGGCTTTCAATAATGAGTGTGGCGATAATGACGGGCAGTGCTTTGAACTATCTTTCTCTCTTTCTTTCAAATATCTTGTTCACCATTTAGGCTGTGAATAATAGACCCTGAATATAAGAATAGTATGGCTTTTAAGAATGTGTATGTACACACATGGCAAAAGACTTAGATAGAGTTTGTTAATGCTGATGGTTACTTTTATTTGGCCTAGTTGGCTTGAGGTAGAGAAAGCTATAGCTTTTTAATGACATTCTAGGTGAGGACACTGATTGCTATAAACAGTGTGGTGACTGCTCATTGACATAGTGTTATTGTTTGAATTAGATTGTTTTCTGTTAGTGGGTAGAGTCAGGTTGGTAGAGAAATGCCTGCCTGAGTGGCATAGTGCTGAGATGGATGTAGGGCCTTCCATGGAAGAGGATAGTCATGGGTAATCTAAATTGGGCTGATTTCTACATAAATCTTTTAACCACATATTTTCTATTGCAGGTTTCTAGCAGAAAATTGATCTGGTCAAAGGATCTGACTCTGTTGAGTGGTCTTACTCCATCTTGCTGAAACACTTTTAGATTGTGCTACTGTGAACACCGTTACATGAGCTGTATCTCATCTTTGCCAACATTGGCACTGTCATTTAAAAAGCATTTGCAAATTTGATAAGTGAAAAATATTACCGTGTGATTTAAAATTTGAATTTCTCTTCTTTGATTAGTTGAGTGCTGAACATTTTTCGTATTTATTAGTCCTTTGCATTTCTTGCTTCTGAATGGATGAGAACAAGACATATTGAGCATAAATTAAATAGAATTTTGAAGAGATTAATAAATCAATTTCCCCCTCAGATACTAAACTTTGAATTGGAATGAGGTGATGGCCAAGAGAGGCAGATTTCTCTTGAAATGTTTGGGTAGACAAACCTGCATTTTATTGTGGACTTATTACTATTCTTAATTTGATAAAACAATATTGTTTTTTAAAGGTTTAAAAACACAATTTGAAATTTTCCAGCAAGAATTTAAGTATGAGAGAGAAACATCATAGCATCAGCAGAAGGGGAAAAATGAAATCAGGTGTAAAGAAAGTAGCCAGGTATTTGTTATGGACTAAAGGTTTGTGTCTTTCTCAGGTTCATACATTGAAGTCTACATCCCCAATGTAATGATATTTGGAGGTGGGGCATTTGGGAAGTATTTAGGCCATGAGGATGGAAATTTCATAAATAGGATTAGTGTCTTTTTTTAAGAGAGTTATAAAAGATATGATCTCTCTCTGCAATCTGCATATGAAGATTCAAGGTGAAGACGGCTGTCTGCAAATAGGGATGAAGGCCCTCACCAGACAACCAATATGCCTGAACCTTGATGTTGGGCTTCCCAGACTCCAGAACTTTGTGAAACAGATTTCTGTTGGTTAAGTTACCCAGTGTATGGAATTTTGAACAGACTAAGTCTGCTTGAACAGACTAAGACAGAAATCTAATTAGGGTTTTTAGAGAAACAGAATTATAAAGATATATATGTGTTTACATATACACATATATATGTATACATACTTTTTGGGCTCCTTTTATCTTCTAATTTAGATTTTTGAAATCTTCATGCAAAGTAATTGTAAAAAGTGAGGCTTTGTGTTTCTCGACATCTTTATTTCCCAGGAAAGCAAAATAAGTTATATTTCAAAGGCAACTGAAATAATTTGCTCTTTTTATTCCCATGCCTTAGTAAGGCATCTGGAGTTTCAGCAATAGTCAGGTCACTTATTTCTTACTAGAAAATAATCGAAGTCAACTGCTCCCTCCATTGCGCGTCACTCAAAAGTGTGCCAAATATACCTCCTGAACTATCTGGACTCCCTTTTGCCAAAAGTGAATCATTGTACGCATCCAAACCAAATGACAGCACTATGATTAAATGACTCAAGATCTCTTGATGGATTTCTTTAAATAATAGCAGGTACAGCAACCCTCTCTTATCTAAGGTTTGTAATCAATTCTGCTTTTAATACAGTTTCATTTTGCTACCCAGCATAATCTTCATTCTTGAGTCATCTTCTGGTTCTATATAAAAAGACTTCCAGCTGAGATGGAGGCATAAGTAGATACACTGTGCCTCCTTGCACACCCAAAAGAAGGACAACACAATTTAGAAACAAAAAACCAACCAGAACTGACAGAAAATTGAACTGTACGGAAGTCCAACAACCACTTATCTAGACCAATAAGAGGGGTGGAGCCGGTGGCCAACAGAGAGGGGTCTTGGCAGGAAAAAGTGATGGCTAGCAGACCCAGGTGCACAGGTGGCGGTTGGCAGACCCTGGGCATGCAGGCAGTAGCTGGTAGAGTCTGGGCACGGGGTGGCAACAGGTAGACCCAGTAAGGCACACAAAGCAGCTAGCTGACCACAGTCACACATTCACACACAGATAAACCAGGCGAAAATGGGCAGCAAGATAGACCAAGCAACCCAAGTCCCCAGCACTGGGAAATAAAGCGTAAAAGCACCTATTGAAAACACTTGCGAGAATTGAGGTGCCAGGAGAGACTCCCAACCTCACAGGAGAGTTTGTTGGAGAGACTCACAGGGTTCTAGAACATACACAAGCCCACTCACCTGGGAATCATCACCAGAAAGGCCCAGTTTACTTGGGGGAAGAGCAGAAGGGACTGAAATCCAAGAGAGAGAGGAGCAAGCACCATTGTTCTCTCTCAGGCACTGCCTCCACATACAGTGTCACAATCCAGTGACTGGGTTGCCCTGCCCTGGTGAACACCTAAGGCTCCGCCCCTTGCTATGTACAGGCACTCCAAGACCCGCCCCCCCCCCAAAAAAAAAGGCCCAAATGAAAGAACAGATCAAAACACCACAGCAAATACAACTAAGTGACTAAGAGATAGCCAGCTTATCAGATGCACAATTCAAAGCACTGGTGATCAGGATGCTCACAGAATTGATTGATTTTGGTCACAAATTAGATGAAGAAAATGAAGGCTATGCTAAGTGAAATGAAGGAAAATGTACAGGGAACCAATAGTGATGGGAAGGAAACTGGGACTCAAATCAATGAAGTGGACCAGAAGGAAGAAAGAAATATTCAACCAGGAAAGAATGAAGAAGCAAGAATTCAAAGAAATGAGGAGAGGCTTAGGAACCTCCAGGACATCTTTAAATGTTCCAACATCTGAATTATAGGGGTACCAGAAGGGGAAAAGAAACAGCCACCAGTAGAAAACTTATCTGAACAAATAATAAAGGAGAACTTCCCCAATCTGGCAAAGGAAATAGAATTCCAGGAAATCCAGGAAGCTCAGAGTCCCAAAGAAGTTGGACCCAAGAAGGAACACACCAAGGCACATCATAATTACATTAGCCAAGATGAAAATGAAGGAGAGAATCCTAGAAGCATCAGGAGATAAGGGGACAGTCACCTACAAAGGACTTCCCACCAGAATGTCAGCGGATTTCTCAAAAGAGACCTTCCAGGCAAGAAGGGGCTGGAAAGAAGTATTCCAAGTCATGAAATCCAAAGACCTACAGCCAAGATTGCTTTATCCAGCAAAGCTTTCATTTAGAATGGAAGGGCAGATAAAGTGCTTCTCAGATAAGGTCAAATTCAAGGAGTTCATCATCACCAAGCCCTTATTATATGAAATGTTAAAGGGACTTATCTAAGAAAAAGAAGATAGAAATATGAACAGTGAAAGGACAGCAAACTCACAGTTATTAACAACCACACCTGAAACAAAAGCAAATTAAGAGGACAGCTAGATCAGGAGTGGAACCATAGAAATGGAGATCATATGGAGGGTTAGCAACAGGGGAGTGGGAGGAGGAGAAGGTACAGAGAATACGTAGCTGATAGGTAGAAAATAGACAGGGGGAAGGCAAGAATAGCATGGGAAATGTAGAAGCTAAAGATCTTATGACACATGGACATGAACTAAAGTGGGGAAATGTGGATGGGAGGGGGGTGCAGGGTGGTGGGGAATGAAGTGGGGAAATGAGACAACTGTAATAGCATAATCAATAACATATATTTTTAAAAAGAGAAAGAGGAAATGAAAGTAATGCTGGGTAAGATGTCTAAAGAGCTCTTATAAAACAATTAAAATAAACTTTAAAGGCAAAAAAAAAGAGGCTGCAAACTCACTGCTCTCATCATGCAGATGAGAATTCGATGCAGGTTTGTTATAAGAAGATGTAACTCAGGAAACAGGCAGATGGAGGAGATGTGAGGTATGGGGAAAGGGTGCGAAGCCTCCATGTTCTCTCTGGGCTGGTCACTCTACCCAGTCTCCATCATTAGGGAAGCTCTTTATAAAAATCTGTATGTATCTTTCTAAATATTAATAGATTTATTATAAGGTATTAAATTTTAATAAAAATCTAAAGTAAAGGTTTATTATAATACATTAGCTACTATGACTATGGAAGCTGAGAAGTCCTATAGAAACTCAGGAAAGCAGGTGCTATCACTCAAAAGCCCAAGAGCTAGAGGGCTGATGGTGTAGATCCTAGCTGTACCTGAAGGCCTAAGAACCAGGAGCACCTCAGGCAAGTGAAGATTCAATGTTTCAGCTCAGCATACAGGCAGAAAGTGAATCCAACCTTCCTCCATGTTTTTGGTTCTCTTCGGGCCCTTAGCAGATTGCTTGATGCCCACCCACATTGGACAGGCCCATCTGTTTTCCCCACAGTCTGCACACGCTTAGCCTCCTGAGTCCCTCTGCCTGTTTAATTGCTGCTTCCCTTCAGAGTTCTCAGGTGTCCTCAGGGAAGCCTCACCTGACCCCTGAGATTAGGTCAGAGCCTCAGTTCTGTGAAACCCTTGACCCTGGACTTATCTGGCATCATCACAAAGGTAATTAAATAACTGATTGTGCAATTCTACCTTTGATGTCTGCCTAACAGTTGCCATAAATTGAAGGCAGACTCAGAGCAGTTTTATTGGCTACATGCCACACCTCACACCATACCTGTCAGATAACATCCCACACCAAGCACTGGGGAGGAGAGAGTCGGGAGGGAGGGAAGCAGGGGCCAGAGAGAGAGAGAGAGAGAGAGAGAGAGAGAGTGAATGAGAGAATGAAAGAGAATGACTTACGTATGTATTTTTAAACCGAATCTCCTCTCATTGACTTGGATCCTGATGGAGAAAATGTTACTAAAGGTGCCAGGATAAATGATCTTGTTACAATCTTTTTTTAAAAAAATATATTTATTTATTTATCTTTAGAGAGGAAGGGAAGGAGAGAAGGAGAGAAATACCAATGTATGGTTGCCTCTCGTGAGTCCCCTGCTGGGAACTGGCCTGCAACCCAGGCATGTGCCCTGACTGGGAATCGAACCGCAATCGTGTGGTTCACAGGCCCACTCTCAATCCACTGAGCTACACCAGCCAGGGTCTTTGTTACTATCTTTTCTTTGTTCTGGGAGATCCCCTTCACCTTCTTATGAGCTTTTGGCTCTCTGTCTTCTGCTCTGAAATGAGGAACAAGGTGGGTTTTAACCCCCCAACCCCAGTGCTTGAATAGCTCCCCACCATTTCCAAAAGGTAAGCAGGAAAGCACCTGAAGTTTTCTACCACCAAGGGAAAGGTAAAAAGCCAAAGTGTTATTACCTGGTTGCTCTGTTCACCAGATTAAAAAAAAAAGGCAAGATGGAAAGAGAAGCATCACCTAATCCTGGAATTGTTCTGACTAGAGCCCTGATACTTACTTAACTGTAAAACACTTTTCCAATTCCGCCAAAGGCACCAGCACACAACATTAGACCACAGTGAAGCTGTAGTCCCCATGGTGTGTGGGAATCTCTGGGAGTCTTGTTTACTGCTGTGTCCTAACATGCTACCTCATAGTTTAGCTTGTAAGTTTGTGCTTGGTAAACCTCTGTTAAATGTATGGAGGAAGTAATCTCTGTAATCCATTTAGAATTCATTTTAGCGTCTGCTGTGATTAGAGAACTAACTTTATTTTCCCCCACAAAGGATAAGTCTGTAACTTTAATGGCTAATGTTGAATAATTTATCCTTTTCCTGTTGACTGAAAACACTATACTTACTATATATTAAAATTGTGTATATATATATTTGATACTGCTTTCTGGTCTGATTATTAATTGGTTGTCAAATAAATGGCCACTATCCCATTACCATCACCTTTTTCAAAATTGTTCTTGATTTATGTTCTTTCAATGGCCAATAGAAAATTTACTTATTTTTTACAGAAAGACCTTACTTTCAGAGATTGTACAAGATGATACTTGAATATTTGTAAGGCTCAGAGCCAAAACCACAGGTCAAAATACTGCATTCTGTTAATGTACTTCAGTTAATTTATATAGCACAACTAGTCATTTTATTTAAATTGTGATGTTCTATTTAAAAAATAAAAATATAGAATGCATTAAAAGTACATTCTACTGGAGGTGCCTGTTTACTAGGTTGAAGCAACTTTTAGCAGTTTGTAACAAGGTCCTCTTTCTTGGTACAACTGCAAGTGAGCTGAAAAAAGCTGAATCTCTCTGGTCTGGAAGGAAGTAAAATAAATTGTTTTAAAAAAACAATAGTAGAACACATTATGCATTTCTGGAATGGCTCCTTCATCCTCATTAATAATTTTCAAAATTTTCTTGGCTATTCTCACTCGTTTATTATCCCAGATAAACCTTACAATTATTGTGTCAAAATCTGAAAGAAAAATCCTGCTCATGTTTTGACTAGAATTGAATTACATTTAAAGATTAATTTGAGGAATTTTTATATCTTTGTAATATTGAATATTTTCATTCAGGAACATGATATGCTTTTTAGAATTTTTTACTCAGTTGCTTTTGCTGTCTGTTAACAAACATTTTTAGCTTTAGTGAGTCCTGCATCCCCTTCCCTTCCCTTCCCTTCCCTTCCTTTCTTGTCTATATTGTGGACAAATATTTTCCCTCCTACTGACATTTCAACACTAGTTACTCATTTAAAAAATAACTATTGAACACTTGTATAATGTCAGTCTTATTCAAGTAACCCAAGTCACTGACTTTATTGTTGTAAAAAATATACAACATAAAATGTACCAGCTTAAGCATTTTAATTGTACAGTTTAGTGAAATTAAGTATACTCATATTGTGGTCCATTCACCACCACTAACCATCTCCAGAACTTTCTCCTCATCCCAAATTGAAAATGTGTCTCAAGTCATGGACTTCTGAGTAACCAGTGTAACCAGAGACTATAAAACTTTCCTATAAAAACTTTCCTTAGTTTCAGTAGTTTTATAATAGATTTTTTGAGATATATATTTGTGTTGTATGCAAATGAAGAGAAGTCTGTCTTCTTTTCAGTAGATGCCTTACTTTTCTTGTGATATTGCAGTGGTACATAAAACTTCCACCATAATCCTAAGTAGCATAAGTGATGTTGTTGTCATGTCTATTTTAATCAGAATGCCCTAGTAGTTTTTAAAATGATAGGTATGGTGCTACTTGCTGTTTTACCATTGATATTGATGTTCTTTACTAAATTATAGAGGTATATTTCAATTTCTGTTACCTTGGGAGATTCTCAATAATCAGAGATATATGTTTTATTTATTTTTTAACTTAATTTTTATTGTATTTTCCCATTACCATTTAGCCCCCTTTTACCCCCCTCCCCCCAGCAACGACCACACTGTTGTCCATGTCCATGAGTCCTTTTCCCGTGTTGCTCAATCCCTCCACTCCCTCACTTTCACCCCACTAGCCGTCATCTGTTCTCCATCTGTGAGTCTGCCACCATTTTCCTTGTTAGTTCAGTTTGTTTAGTGGATTCCACATATGAGTGAAATAATTTAGTGTTTGTCTTTTTCTGATGGGCTTATTTCACTTAGCATAATGTTCTCCAGGTCTATCCACACTGTTGCAAAGGGTAAATTTTTCTGTTTTTTTTTTTATGACCAAGTAGTATAGTATTCTATTGTATAACTGTCTCCTAGTTGTTTTATCTACTCTCTACTGATGGACGCTTGGGCTGCTTCCATATCTTGGCTGTTGTAAATAATGCTGCAATGAACACAGGGGTGCTTATGCTCTTTCAAATTAATGTTTTGGGTTCTTTAGGATATATTTCCAGAAGTGGGATCATTGAGTCAAAAGGCAGATCGATTTTTAATTTTTTGAGGAAACTCCATACTACTTTCCAGAGTGGCTGCATCAGCCTGCATTCTCACCACCAGTGCAAAAGGGTTTCCCTTCCTCCACATCCTCACCAGCACTTGTTGTTTGTTGACTTATTAATGATAGCCATTCTGACAGGTGTGAGATGGTATCTCATTGCAGTTGTAATTTGTATTTCTCTGATGATTAGTGACATTGAGCATCTTTTCATATGTCTACTGAGCATCTGTATGTCCTCCTGTAAAAAGTGTCTATTCAGGCCCTTTGCCCATTTTGGTTTTTTTTTTTGGCTTTTTTTGGTGTTGTTTTGTAAGTTCTTTATAAATTTTGGATGTTAAACCTTTATCAGATGTATCAGCAAATATGTTCTCCAATTTCGCAGGCTCTCTTTTTATTTTGTTGATGATTTCCTTTGCTGTCAAAGAACTTTTTGGTTTGATGTGGTCCTGTTTGTTTATTTTTTCTTTTGTTTCTTTTGCCTGAGGAGATATAGCTGATAAAAAATTGCTATGAACAATGTCTGAGATTTTGCTGCCTATGTTTTTTTCTAGGATTTTTATGGTTTCAGGTCTAACATTTAAGTCTTTGATCCATTTTGAATGTATTCTTGTGTGTGTTGTAAGAAGATAGTCTAGTTTCATTTTTTGGCACATATCTGTCTGAAAGGGTCAGGTCAGTTTTCCGAGCTACTGGCCTGCTCATGACTCAGTTATCCTGACTCTCTTGATAGGCTGTGGCTTAATAAAAACTCAGCCGCCTTGCACAATAGACATCTGATGCCAGCCGTAGACAGACTGACCTTCCTGTACCCAAGAACAGCTGGGCCCTTTACCTAACCCATTGTCCTGACTCACATCCTGAAACCATGAAGCAACCACCAAGAAGAGCAAGAGACTAGCTCCTACCTATCCCACTCTAATCCCCCCACTTTTTCTTTTAAAAACCCCATTCTTGCCTCCCTCCAGGGCTGCAGTTGGTCTAGACTCAGCCCACCTGTAAACACAGCATCAAATAAAGGCACTTGGATCAGATCATCCAGTTCCTCTTGCCTTTATCTCTTGAACATTTCAAACACTGTCCAACTTTCCCTATACCATTTATTGAATAAATTATCTTTAGCCCATTGTATGTGCTTCCTTACTCTGCCAAATGCTGACTATAAAGGTGTGGGTTTGTTTTATTTTATAAAATGCTTTTCTACCTTTATTGAAATGGAGAAAGTTTTCACTATTTAGTCCTATTAATATGAGCCCATCTTTACATTCTTAAATTTCATTTTGTTGTGGCTGTGGATCTCTTATATGCTTTTTTGTTAGGCTTGTTTAAATGTTATTTGGATTTTTACGGCTTTACTTAAAAGTGAGACTCTGAAAGAGAAATTTAATTTTTCATGTTAAAGTTTTCTATTTGTATTTTCTGTCTCTTCTTTCTTTCTTTTTCTAAATAAACTTGCTAAATTTTATCCTGTGTTTAATCGGCCATTTCAGAGAACTAGTTCTCAGATATATCAGTTTTATTTTATTTCCTAGTATACTAATTTCTTCTTTGTTGTAAATATTTACCTCCTTTTCTATAGGTTCAGAGATTCCTATGTTAAATATTCGTTTTATTAGTTCTTGTTTTATAATATAAAAATCATTCAAGAGAATGAATATTCCTCTTAATACAGCTTTGACTGTATTCTATGAAATGTGCTGTTATTGTTATTGGGGCAATTTTCTAAATTGCCTCAATATCCATATATTGACTTCATTTTCATCATGATCTCAAAAGTACTTTGTAAAGAATTTAAAATTTGCTAGTGATAAAATGGCAAGAACACGTGGCCCAAGCAAATTCTATTTTTGAAAAAGTTTTGAGATTTTCTTCATAGACAAATAGATAATAGTTATATATTTTGCTATCTATATTTGGGTACTTGTTTTATTCAAAAAATCAAGTGTTCTAGTCTTTTGTTAGTTTTTTTCTTGAAAATTTTATAACAACTATTTATGTAATTTGTCAATAAATAAAGGGTTTGACCATTGTGAATTTCTTGGTTCTGCCTTTACCACACATTTGTATGCCGTATGAAGGAAGTGTTCCTGAAGGTTTTGCAAGTCCAAGACTGATTTTCCCATTGGAATGACTGTGAAGTGTGTGTGAGGGGTATTTTTGGTGCACACCCATCTCCAGCCACTACACTATATTTTTCATTCAATGATTCTTTACATTTCACCATTCTTCTTATATTTTCTCATAGGGCATAGGATATCATGCTGCTGTTCTTAATTCTTCTAATTTTGTATCATATTTGAGTTCTATTTTAAAGTTGATTTGGGGTTATCATTTCTGCAATAGTAATTATAATCATTTAACAAACATTCTTATATATATGTATATATATACACACAAATAGTATACATTTTAAATTTAAAAACCTTCTTTTACTACAAACTATTATTTTTACTCTATACTATAGTACAATTATAAATACCCATCAAAATCACTTGCAGAAGTTCTTGCATTTAATAACAGGGTGCCAGTGTGATGACAAAGGATAGTGTGTATATTTGTTTTCTGCTAATGTGGTGCCATCATGTGGCAACATCAATCATTATCGTTATCACCATCACCATCATCATTGTTGTGTCAAATACTATGGCATACTTGCATGTGCCAGGCTGTGTTCTACATGTATGTAACATCATATAAAGTTGTTATTATTCCCATTTTATAGCTGAAGAAGCCAAGACACAGAAAGGTTAAGTGACTTGTCAATGATTACACAGCTTGTGAATGATACAGCTTGAAAGTGGCAGAATTTAAATCCAGATGGCCTGGCTCTTGAGTCTAAACTTCTTATTACCATGCTATGCAGTCTCCCCACAGCTGATAATTCACTTGGTTCAAAAGCTCTGTAATTTTGCTATGTTTTTTAGGTTTTAGAAATGCTGGGCTTTACATTATTTCAAATTTTTCATATACAGTGCAATTTTCTTAAGATGTTTATATCACACTATTAAGTTTACTTAATTCAAAATGATATAAAATGTAACTCTCCATTTTTCTTAAGTTGCTTTACAGAAAGTTTGCATAAGATAATATATGCATTAATAATAGTAAGATTATTACTTAATCTTAAAGGTATATTTGTCAAAAAAGGGAGATGTAAAATGATCTATTGTTTTTGAATTTGTACATTTTATATAATTAAAAATTAATTTATTGATCTTCAATGTCTCTTCTGTAGATTTGCTTGTTATGTTAATTTTTCTTCTGGGGATTTAGTATTTTGTTCCTTGCTTTCTGAAAATTCTATTTTAAAGATATCAACTAATCCTTCAAATGTAAAGCACCTTGACAAAATAGTATAGTTGCATTTTGCATGACTTTGAATTATATTTGTTGTAATTTTTTTGTTTGCCTCTGCCTCTGAATTTTCATTTTGTATTTCTATTTGGTTAATAGAAAATTTACACTTTTATATTATCAAGTCAGTTGCTATTCCCTTTTATAATTTTTTTACATAGGCATTTTTCTCTTCAAAAGTTTCATAAATATTTAATAATATTCTATTTTTTGTGATATAATTTTTGTTTTATTTAACTCTTTATTCCAGCTGGAATTTAGAGTGAAGTGGAGTGGACTAGACTCCACCTCTAGGTACCACCAACAGGCTTGTCGGTGGGAAGTCAAGGGGTGAGCACCAATGTCTGTCCACCTGGCTCAGGTCCCAGACCTTGTCAGCACCACACCTCTGCTCCAGGGAAACGAAACCCTCAGCGCCCCAGTCCTCTTTGAGCTCACTATGTCAGAGATGGGGATTAACTTGCCTAGGCTGTTAATTCCTGGCATTTGCTTATTGACTCAAATCCTTTATTTTACTCAGCTAGCCAGTTTGCCCTGTTAGAAACTACAGCATTCTTACACATCAGTGCTCAGAGACCAGCGCAATGTTGTTGCTTTTGCTTTCTTATCAAGCACGTGCTGTCCGTGAACAACTTCTGAACTCGCTTTCCTTTCCTTAGCTCTCAAGGCTACATAACTATAAACAGAACTTATTCAAAAAATATTTGTTGTTTTCTTCATATGCCACCCATCCTTTTCATTTAGATTTTTATGGCTATTGTAATTCTTGTATTATTATTATGAATTGGATTACTTTTAAAAATGTTTTTAAATTTATTATTACTAATGTTAAAGGAAAGTTACGATTTTTGAGTATATGTATTTTAGTAAGCCACTTTACTCTTTTTTATCCTATTTGAACTCCTGTTGAATTAATCAAGTTTTTCTTATTATCATCCCCCTTCTCTTTCTGTGGTTTAGAAACTATTCACTCTTTTTGTATCCTTTTAGTATCTTCCTGAAAAATTTTTAAATAATTTTATTTATTTTTAGAAAGATAGAGGAAGGGATAGCGAAAGGAAGAGAAACATCATTGTGTGGTTGCCTCTCCTGTGGCCACCACTGTGTGACTTGGCCTGCAACCCAGGCATGTGCCCTGACCGGGAACTGAACCAGTGACCCTTTGGTTCCCAGCCCATGCTCAGTCTACTGAGCTATACCAGCCAGGGCTCTTCCTGAAATTTTTAATGACATATTACACTTAAAGTTTGAAGTTAATGAGTGTCTCTGTCCTCTTTCCAAACATATGAGGACATTGAGATGATTAAACTCTGATTTCTCCTGTCATTTTCCATATTTTTATTTAGTGGTTTAATCTTAGTATTAAAATGTTTTCTTTTGAAATAATTATAGATTTATAGGNTTAGACACTATTCACTCTTTTTGTATCCTTTTAGTATCTTCCTGAAAATTTTTAAAATAATTTTATTTATTTTTAGAAAGATAGAGGAAGGGATGGTGAAAGGAAGAGAAACATCATTGTGTGGTTGCCTCTCCTGTGGCCACCACTGTGGGACTTGGCCTGCAACCCAGGCATGTGCCCTGACCGGGAACTGAACCAGCGACCCTTTGGTTCCCAGCCCATGCTCAGTCTACTGAGCTATACCAGCCAGGGCTCTTCCTGAAATTTTTAATGACATATTACACTTAAAGTTTGAAGTTAATGAGTGTCTCTGTCCTCTTTCCAAACATATGAGGACATTGAGATGATTAAACTCTGATTTCTCCTGTCATTTTCCATATTTTTATTTAGTGGTTTAATCTTAGTATTAAAATGTTTTCTTTTGAAATAATTATAGATTTATAGGAAGTTGCAAAGATAGCATGGAGAAGTTTCTGTATCTTCCCCCAGTTCTCTCTAAAAGTTGCATTTTATGTAACTATAGTGCAATATCAAACCCAGAAGGTTGACATTGGTACAATGTCTGCTCACAGTTCTGTCATTTCCACAAGCACAAAGTTGACCACCATCGCAAGGCACACAACTGATCCACCACCACCATAAAGATCTCCCTGGTGATATTACTATAGTCTCTCAGTCTCACCCCTACGTTTCAAACTCCTGGAAACCACTAATTTCTTCTCCATCTCAATAACCATACCACATGGGGGGGCCCCCCCAAAGCCAAAATTATCTTCTGGGGGGTAGGCCCCTTGTAGAGCAGGCTTGCCCTGCTAGGTGAGTATTCTAGGAACTCATCTGTATCAGTGTACCAGCTGGTGTTGGTGTGAGAGGCTGCGATTGGCTTCAGTGATTTTTTTTGAAGACTCTTTCAATGGGTGTTTGCACATTTCATGGTGAGCATACCTGCCCACACCATGCTGAGTGTTTAGCACTTTTTGCAAAAAACAGCCTGACACCTGTGCCCCACCCTCCCTATTCACTCTTCCACCCTGAGTGAATTTTTTTTTGTTTCCCCAGATGAAAAAAGTCCTCAAAGGGAAATGTTTTGCTGATGTGGGAGAGGTGAAATAAACAAATGAAAAAAAAACACCCCGAGAGACCACTAAAAGGCTTCAAAATTGATGAGTTCAAAAACTGTTTTGAGCAGTGGAAAAAATGTTGCGATACACATATTGCATCAAATATGGAGAGTAGTTTGAAGGTGACTGAAGTTTAAACATGTAAGAATAAATACACAACTTTTTATAAATGAATTCCATTTATTTCGGGTTCCCTCTTGTAATATGTGACCTTTTGAGACTGACTTTTTTTTTCAGAGGGCATAATATCCTTGAGATTTATCTAAGTTGTTGAGTGTATAAATAGTTTGTTCATGTTTATTGTAGTATGCAGCGTTTTGTTTTTATTTCCTTGACATTTGTTTTCATTGTTATTACTTGTGGATTTATTGATATATGTACTGGTTTCTCTACTTGCGTCACTCGACTTCCTTCTGAGTTTGATTTCTTCCTATAAGTACTGTAACTCAATTCTTTCATGAAAGTTTGTTAGTACTAAAGTCTTTCTTTTTTTTTACATTTTTATTTATTTATTTATTTATTAAAAAATTTTATTTAATTCTCGTTCAAGTACAGTTTTCTGTCTTGTATTCCCAGCCCTGCCCCCTCCCCCAACCCAGTGCTCCCACCTCCCTCCCATCTCCGATCCCCACCTTAGTTATTGTCCATGTGTCCTTTATACTTGTTCATGTGAGTCCTTCCCCTTTCCCCCTGTGATTCTCTCCCCTCTCCCCTCTGGACCCTGTCAGCACGTTCTGTATTTCAGTGTCTTTGGTTACATTTTGCTTGCTTGTTTGTTTTGTTGTTTTTTTATAGTTTTTTTTATTTTTTAAATATATTTTATTGATTATACCATTGCAGTTGTTCTATTTCCCCCCTTCATTCCCCTCCACCTGCACACTCCCTCCCCCACCATTCTCCCCCCCTTAGTTCATAACCATGTGTCTCAAGTTCTTTAGATTCTATATTTCCCCCACTATTCTTGCCCTCCCCCCTATCTATTTTCTACCTACTCTCTATGCTATTTTCTTTACCTTCTCTCCCCTTCTCCTCCTCCCCCTCCCCTGTTGCTAACCCTCCATGCGTNAGTGATTTTTTTTGAAAACTCTTTCAGTGGGTGTTTGCGCATTTCATGGTGAGCATACCTGCCCACACCATGCTGAGTGTTTGGCACTTTTTGCAAAAAACAGCCTGACATCTGTGCCCCACCCTCCCTATTCACTCTCCCACCCTGAGTGAATTTTTTTTGTTTCCCCAGATGAAAAAAGTCCTCAAAGGGAAATGTTTTGCTGATGTGGGAGAGGTGAAATAAACAAATGAAAAAAAAACACCCCAACAGAGCACTAAAAGGCTTCAAAATTGATGAGTTTAAAAACTGTTTTGAGCAGTGGAAAAAATGTCACAATACGCATATTGCATCAAATATGGAGAGTACTTTGAAGGTGACTGAAGTTTAAACATGTAAGAATAAATACACAACTTTTTATAAATGAATTCCAGTTATTTCGGGTTCCCTCTTGTAATATGTGACCTTTTGAGACTGACTTTTTTTTCAGAGGGCATAATATCCTTGAGATTTATCTAAGTTGTTGAGTGTATAAATAGTTTGTTCATGTTTATTGTAGTATACACCGTTTTGTTTTTATTTCCTTGACATTTGTTTTCATTGTTATTACTTGTGGATTTATTGATATATGTACCGGTTTCTCTACTTGCGTCACTCGACTTCCTTCTGAGTTTAATTTCTTCCTATAAGTACTGCAACTCAATTCTTTCATGAAAGTTTGTTAGTGCTAAAGTCTTTCTTTTTTTATATTTTTATTTATTTATTAAATTTTTTTATTTAATTCTTGTTCAAGTACAGTTTTCTGTCTTGTATTCCCAGCCCTGCCCCCCCCCCAGTGCTCCCCACCTCCCTCCCATCTCCGCTCCCCACCTTAGTTATTGTCCATGTGTCCTTTATACTTGTTCATGTGAGTCCTTCCCCTTTTCCCCTATGATTCTCTCCCCTCTCCCCTCTGGACTCTGTCAGCATGTTTTGCATTTCAGTGTCTTTGGTTACATTTTGCTTCCTTGTTTGTTTTGTGGTTTTTTTATAGTTTTTTTATTTTTTAAATATATTTTATTGATTATACCATTACAGTTGTTCTATTTCCCCCTCCATTCCCCTCCACCCGCACACTCCCTCCCCTACCATTCTCCCCCCTTACTTCATAACCACGTGTCTCAAGTTCTTTAGATTCTATATTTCCCCCACTATTCTTGCCCTCCCCCCTATCTATTTTCTACCTACCATCTATGCTATTTTCTGTGCCTTCTCCCCCTTCTCCTCCTCCTACTCCTATTGCTAACCCTCCATGTGTTCTTCATTTCTATGCTAAAGTCTTTCTTTATCCTCTGTTTATCCAAAATTATTCTTCATCCTTACTTTGAGGTGGATAGATATTTCTAGATTCAAATTTGTAATTTCACAAAGGTTTGAAGATATCATACTCTTATTTTCTCAGTTTTGTTGTTACTGTTGTTGAGAAGTCCTCATCAATCTAATTATTACTTACGTGCAGCTAATCTTGTCCACCCTCCTCTGTTCAATGCCTACCCGTTCCCCTCCGCCTCCGTAGCTTTTAAGGTTTTCTTGTTGCCTTTTGACTTTACAGTTTTATCACAATGTTTGCAATTCTGAATTTATTTTTATTTATTTTATTCTGACATTATAACACATTTACAAATAAAGATCCATGGTTTTCTTTAAGGCATGGAAAGTTCTTAGCCAACATATCTTCAATATTTTCCTCTTATATCTTCTTCTAAAGTCAGGATTATTGAAGAACAATCTACATACAGTATAATTCACCATATTTAGACATACTGTTTGGTGAATTTTGACATACGGTCATGTAACCACCACTACAGTCATAATAGAATTAGTCCGTTACTCCCAAAGGATCCCTTGTCTCCTTTATAGTTGATCCCCTATTTCCACCTCAGCCCCTGACAATTATTCATTTGATTTATGTCTATATTTTGTCTTTTCTAGATTGTCATATGAATGGAATCATACAATACATAAACTTTGTGTCTGACTTTTTTCATTTAGCACAATGCACTTGAGGTTTGTTGATATTGCATGTACGCATTTCCTGCCTTCTCACTTCCATGTAGTATTTCATTGTAAGGCTATAATACCACAATTTATGTGTTTGCTATTAATGGATGTTTGGGTTGTTTCCTGGTTTGAGTGATTATGGATAAGCCTGCTCTAAACATTTATGTCTAAGTCTTTGAGGGACATAGGTTCCATTTTTCATGGGTCAATAGTTAGAATTGGTTTTGTTGGGTCGTATTATAATTGCATGCGCAACTTTATAAGAAACTGTCAAACTGTTTTCCAAGGTGGCTGTATATAGCACTTGCATTCCCACCACCTGTGTATACAGATCTATTTGCTTCCTATCCTCACCAGCACATAGTACTGACAGTTTTTCAAAAAATATTTGCCATATGATAGGAGTTTTGGTATCTCACTGTGGTTTTAATTTTCAACTCCTTAATTACCAAATTATATTAAGCATCTTTACATGTGCTTATTTTGCCATTTATATATCTTCTTTGATGAAGTGTTTATTCATAGGTTTGCTCAATACTTTTTTTTTCCTGGTCAGTGTGGCTCGGTTAGTTGGAGCATCATTCGTACACTGAAGGGTCACTAGTTCAATTCCGGTCAGGGCACATGCCTGGGTTGGGTTTGGCCCACAGCTGGGGTGAGTATAAGAGGCAGCCAACCAATGTTTTTCTCACTTTGATGTTTCTCTCTCTCTCTCTTCCTTTCCCTCTCTAAAATAAATTTTTAAAAAGGCAATTGACTAAACTTTAAAAAAATTTGCTCAATTTTTTTTGGATTTGTCTATTTTTCATGTTATTTTAAATTAATTTTTAGTTTTTACATTATTTTTCATTGTACTTTTTCAGTTTTTAAAATAAGGTTTTTTTATTATTGTATTTTGAATGTCCTGAATATAAGTCCTTACTTAGTTAGATCTATGTTTGGCAAATATTTTCTCCCATTTTGTGGCTCATCTTTATTTTTTAATTTATTTTTAATATATTTTATTGATTCTGCTATTAAAGCCATCCAATTTCCCCCACTTCATTCCCCTCCACCCTGCACACCCTCTCCCATGCATATTCCCCCCTTTAGTTCATGTCCATGTGTCATAAGTTCTTTGCTTCTACATTTCCCATGCTATTCTTGCCCTCCCCCTGTCTACCTTCTACCTACTGTCTATGCTACTTATTCTCTGTATCTTTTCCCCCTCTCTTCTCCTCCCACTCCCCTGTTGCTAACCCTCCATGTGATCTCCATTTCTGTGGTTCTGTTCCTGTTCTAGCTGTTTGCTTAGTTTGATTTTGGTTTTGTTTTAGGTGTGGTTGTTAATAGTTGTGAGTTTGCTGTCATTTTACTATACATGTTTTTATCGTTTTTTTCTTAGATAAGTCCCTTTAACATTTCATACAATAAGGGCTTGGTGAGGATGAACTGCTTGAATTTGACCTTATCTGAGAAGCACTTTATCTGCCCTTCCATTCCAAATGAAAGCTTTGCTGGATAGAGCAATCTTGGATGTAGGTCTTTGGATTTCATGACTTGGAATATTTCTTTCCAGCCCCTTCTTGCCTGTAAGGCGTCTTTTGAGAAATCAGCTGACAGTCTGATGGGAACTCCTTTGTAGGTGACCGTCCCCTTATCTCTTGCTGCTTCTAGGATTCTCTCCTTCATTTTCATCTTGGCTAATGTAATTATGATGTGCCTTGGTGTGTTCCTTCTTGGGTCCAACTTCTTTGGGACTCTCTGAGCTTCCTGGATTTCCTGGAAGTCTATTTCCTTTGCCAGATTGGGGAAGTTCTCCTTTATTACTTGTTCAAATAAGTTTTCCATGTGTTGCTCTTCCTCTTCTCCTTCTGGTACCCCTATAGTTCTGATGTTGGAATGTTTAAAGATGTCCTGGAGGTTCCTAAGCCTCTCCTCATTTTTTTGAATTCTCATTTCTTCATACTTTCCTGTTTGGTCATTTTTTTCTTCCTTCTGGTCCACTTCATTGATTTGAGCCCCAGTTTCCTTTCCATCGCTATTGGTTTCCTGTGCATTTCCCTTCATTTCAATTAGTTTAGCCTTCATTTCTTCCTTTAATTTGTGACTAAAATCAACCAGTTCTGTGAGCATCCTGATCACCAGTATTTTGAACTGTACATCTGAGAGGTTTGCTAACTCATGGTTGCTTAGAGTTATTGGCTCTGGGGCTTTGAGTTCTTCTTGAGCCATAATGTTTTGGTCTGTTTGTGCCTGTTACATATGAGGGGCAGAGCCCTAAGTGTTCACCAGGGTGGGGCAACTCAGTCACTGGGTTGTGATGCTATATGTGGGGGCAGGGTCAAAGAGGGGCAATGGCAGTGCCCTCTGCTGCTTCTTGCCACTGGGGCCTGTGTGGTCCATCTTACTGCTTGCTCCTTCACCTGGTTTATCTGTGTGCGAATGTGTGACTGCAGTCAGCCTGTCGCCTTGGGCCCTCACTGGTTCTGCTCATCTCAATCCCATGCCTGGGACCTGCCAACTGCCACCAGTGCACCTGGGTCGGTTTGGCCGAGTTTTCCTGTTCAACCTCACTCCGACCCAGCTCTGCCAGTCACTAGCTCTGCCCCTCTTACCGGTCTGGCTGAATGGTTTGTTGTTGTCAGACTTCTGTATAGTTCAATTTTCTGTGTTTTGGTTGTGTTTTTGTTACTAAAACTTTGTTGTCTTTAAACTTGGTTATGCGAGGAGGCACAGTGTTTCCACCTATGCCTCCATCTTGGCCAGAAGTCCCAATCATCTTTCTATTTTAGAAAGATCTCTCTATAGAAGGAATGGACTTAGGTATAGGACACAATATTGGTTGCTTGGAAGCCAGATTTGAGGCTACTATAGGACACTAATTGAAAGATAATTGTGGCTTAGACTAGTGTGACCATATTGTGGATGGAGAGATATACAGATGTGAAAAATGCTTAACATGTTAAGTCAATAGGAGTAGGTTTTTAACTGTATTGTATGCAAGAGGAAGGGAGGGATGGAAGGTGACAGGGAGGGAGGAAGGGAAGGAAGGAGAAAGAGAGAGAGAGAACTTGAGGATTTTTGGCCTGAACAACAAGATAGATGATGGTGCCACTTACTAAGACAGAGAACACTAGCAGCAAAGGAACAAGTTTGGGAGAGGAAGGGAGAAAGGTTATGAGGTCAGGTATAGTGATATCCAGGAAATAAAGTATGTGGACCTGGAGACAGTGGGAAAGGACTGAATTAGAGGTTGTTGGCATACTTATGGTAATGGGAGCTCAGGGAAAAGATGGGGTTGCTCACAGAAGCTTTGTGGATAGAGTCGGGGAAAAGGACAGGCTGACTAATGTCAAGAGTGGATAGAAAGTAGATCCAGGAAAGAAGAATGAGAAAAAATACTTAGAAAAGATGGGAGGGAAACCAGGAAAGTTTGGCATCCTTGAAACCAAGGAAAAGGACATTGATCAAAAAGAGTAATCAGGGGTGTCAAATGTTGCAGGCAGGTCAAACAAGATGAAGGCTGACAAGTCCTTTGGATTTAGTCACAAGGAAGGAGTTATTGTTTGGTGAGAGGAGTTTCAGTGGAACAGGCAGAAGTCATAATAAGTTGGATGAGGACTAAGTTGCTGGTCAAGAAATGAAGGTTGTGAAAAGACTGCTCTTTTATGATGTTGGACTCAACCTTGACTTCCGGGATGCCTGATCTAAAGGCCACTTTCTAGTCCTATGCAAATGGCCCTCAACTTGTGATGGTTTCACTATGACTTTTGACATTATAATGGTGAAAAAGCAAGATTTGTAGAGTAGAAACTATGCTTTGAATGTTGAGTTTGATCTTTTCTCAGGCTAGTGACAGGTGAGTATGGTGATGCTCTCTTGCCTTGCTGGGCAGTGGCAGAGAGCCACAGCTCCTGGTCAGGCACCTGTCACAAACATAAAAAACTGCTACTCTACAGCACATTCACTGTGTTAGATGGTTCTGCCCGACTGTAGCCAACGTAAGTGTTCTGAGTACATTTAAGGCTGGTCTGGCTAAGCTGTGATGTTGGATCTGTTAGATGCATGAAATGTATTTTCGATGTAGGATAGTTTCAACTTACAGTGGGTTTATTGGAAAGCAACTCCACTGTAAGTCAAGGAGCATCTGTATTTTTCTTTGAAAATATAATGATCATGTGTCTTTGTAAGAATGTTTATTTGTTAGTTTTGTCTGAAATATGGTTATTTCATTCTCAAAAGTTAAAAATGCTTAGTTTGTATAAATTTTCTTTGATTACACTTTCAATTATTGCTGTTTTTCTGCCAAAATATCTATTAACTAGTTGAATCTTTGTAATCTATCCAATTTATCTGCCAACTTCTATAATATTTTCATTTTCATTCAATATTGCTTTAATAATTGATTTTAAAAATTCTGTTAGTGTTTCTGAAATTTATTCTCTGCATCGTTTAATCAAATTTTGGCAGTGTCAGGTCTTTACTATTTCCCATACAATATTTTTAATTATAATTTTTTATATTTGTTGTTGGTTTAGGTCATATTGTTCTTGTTTCATAGAAAATATATCCCTTGTATCCTAGTGAACATGAAAGGTGGATGTTTTTATAAAACTATTCTTTTATTTCATAAACAATAGTAGAAGATCATTTATTCAGAAGTGTAAACATGAGTATATGATGAAATTATTATGTAGTTTTTTTGAAAGAAAAAAAGCCATTGCCTACTTAAAAAATCATTTATTATAATAACTGAAGAACAGTTTTCTGAAGTTCACGGTTGATTCTGGTTGTGAGCACCACTGAGCCGGATCTGTGGTGGTGAGAGTTGTAATGGATGGATGAAGAGTGCCTTTATCCACTGTGATTTTATGCTATGAAAGCTCATAAACTTCCTGGGACAAATGTCATCTATTACTGAGCTGGAGATGGCTCAGATATAGAGGCTGGAAGAGAAACCTGCAAAAGAAAAGCAGAGGAAGGAAAAGCAGATGACGGATCTTTTCATCAGCACTTCCATTCTTCAGCTGCTGCGTCACTGTCACATCAAATTCTGTTGATAAGGAGGAACCTGTGTCACATATCTCTGTTCAGATCAACAAGGATTTCCTGGGAAATAAAACTTCATTAAAAAAACGAATTCATCATTTTTATGTATTTGTCATTTTTACAGGAAATGAGCACAAAGCTAATATTTGCTGTGTTTCCATTATTAAATATTTAGATATGTGTTATTTTTTTCATTTTCAAGTTAATCCCGACATATTTCATGGGCACAGAATGATGACTTATGTTTAACACATTCTTCAGTGAGTTTGCATGAATACATTTGTACTAGATGAAATTCTTCTAGAATATATATCTACCTTTAAAGCTAGTTTATTTGTTACTGTGTCATAGGTATCACATAATATTTTCAAATACTTTAAAAAACTACTGTGCTCATTTGAAGCTCAGACATCTAAATCTGAAAATATCACATTATTCTGTACAAGGTCAAGTCATGGATATTCTGGCTAAACAAGGTTCCATTGTAAAACTATTTTACTGAAAAATGATTCTTGAACCTTACATAGAATTCTACTTCTTTCTCTTGAACTTCAGGACATGTTTTGATCTCTCTTGGTTTCTTATCATGACATCATCAGGCAGAATCTGCCATCTAGGTGTGGGAAGGGACAGGAAGAATGATTGTCACCACACTAGCTGGCATCACCAGTCAATATTCCAAACTTATTTGACAAGTAATTTCATCATTTTATTATCTATTTTTTTCTTCACACAGCATAGCCCTGAAGCAATGTAGCTGGTTTCATGCTTGCAGAGTTGTGAGCACAGAGGTGGGAAAAGATGGCAGGATGATACCACACTCAGGTGCTCTCAAGCATGTAGTCTCAATATATCCTTTTTATTCACTCAGAAAGGAGTTTATTATCTGTCAGCTGCAGAAACTGCTTTCAGACTGTACCACACTTTCTTCCCACTTCCCTCTCTCATTTGCATTTACATTCTTTATAGGAGCCACAGGCTTAAGTGGTTTTCTAACCAAGACATAATTTTTTAACTTAGATATTTATTAATTCTAATTTAGTAATTCTCTTTCAATGATTGCTATATTATATTCTCAGTAATCCCACACATTCACCACCATCTACAAAACCTCACATAAAGTCCACTTTCAGGTGTTATATTTAATCAGACCCAAATGTCTTCCAGTTTCATATGCTGGTTTTTAGTCTTGATTCTCATGACTAATCAGGCTCTTCACGGATTTTTATTTTCTGTCTAATCCTTGAACATACCATAATGTTAATATCCAGTGTCAAAGAACAATTAGTATTGCTCTCAATTTTCTCCTAGGGATACAGGTGCTGGTGAAGACCCTTTTTTGTACCTGAGGTTGATGTAGCTTTGTCTGCAGTGTGTCTGTCTGTTACTGGTGCATAGCCAAAGTTTAGTGAATTTCCCAAACATCAAAACAGTCTAGGCAGGATTTAAGGCTTCTGTAAGTAGTGTTGTGTTTTAGGAAATGAAGAAGTGTGAGGTCAGTGGCTTTCAAAAACTGATGGTGAGTCCTGGCTGGTGTGGCTCAGTGGATTGAGGTAGTTACAGACCAAATTGTGGTTGCCGGTTTGATTCCCAGTCAGGACCCATGCCTGGGTTGTGGGCCAGGTCCCCAGTAGAGGGTACATGAGAGGCAACCATACATTGATGTTTCTCTCCCTTCCCTTCTCCCTAAAAATAAATGAATAAAATCTTTAAAAACAAAACAAAACCGATGGTGATAATATTGAGTCCCGGGCTCAAAGGAGGTGGAAAAAGTTTTAGATTACAGAATTTTCTCTCCTTGGTGGTTAAACTGTTGAAGATAGATATGGCCATGGCCATTTTTACTGCTTGTCAGTGAAATGATGGTGTAATGACTGGCTTCATTATTTTACAGATATAGAATGTCTGTCAGTGGCAGGCAGTGTGCTAATTCCTGTGCATAGTAGGAGTGGCCCTGGCATGCACACTGCCCACAGAAATTTCGCTGTCTGGTGAACGAGTGGGGATGGGGAAAACAGCAGACACGGCAACAGTTGGTGATGGCACAGTGTGCTAAGAGCTCTCTTCTAATGGAACAAAATGGAGATGATTCAGCAATGAAAATGGCTAAGTACTAGTGGTACAACATGGATGAACTTTGAAAACATGCTAAGTGATTGAAGTCAGACACAGAGGAGCACATATTGTATGATTCTCTTTACATGAAATGTCTAGAACAGGCAAATCTATAGAGATAGAAAGCAGATCAATGGTTGCCTGGGGCTAGAGGTTTTCCCAGGAGGATGGAGCAGGTTCCTTTTGAGAATAATGAAAATGTTATATTGGTTGTGGCTAGATATACACAACTCTCAATATACTAAAAGTCATTGAGTTACACACTTTATTATTTTTTTAAATAAAGTTTTTTTTGTTTTGTTTCTCTCCATTTTTAAAAATTTAATTGTTATTCAAGTATAGTTGTCTCCAATAAAATAAAGTTTTATTGAAATACAATTACACATATGGCCACCTTTTTCCTACTATGGTAGAGCTGAGTAGTTGTGACAGAGACTGTGTGGCCTGCAAAGCCTAAAGTATTTACTGTTTGGCCCTTTACAGGAGAATTTTGCAGACCCCTGATCTTGGCAGGTATACTTAATATTGTATGTATTACATTAGTGTGATCTTTTAGAAAGTAGTTTTTTAATATTTCAAGTACACATGACATACAATATTATATTAGTTTCAGGTGTACACCCAGCAATTGGACCATTGATATAGCTTACGAAACAATCACCCTGATAAAGCTAGCACCCATCTGACTTTCTATATAGTTATTACAATATTATCGACTATATTCCCTGTGCTGTAGTTTACACCCCCATAACTATTCTGTAACTACCAATTTGTACTTGTTAGTCCTTTCATCTTTTTCACCCATTCCTCCAAGTCACACCTTTGATATGTGAATGGTATCTCAACAAAGCTGTAATAAATGCTAGGAAAGCATTGAAAGTACACAGACCCCTGCCAATGTCGTGAGGATGGGAAGTAGCATTTACAGAATGAATAATCCTCATTATGGCCTGTGAGGTGAGTGCCATCATCTTCATTTTCAGAGAATGGGTATAATTTGTCCCAGGTCACAGAGCAGAGCCAGGATATGGTCCCTAATCTGTAAAACTTTAGTCAACACTGTCTCTTACTTACTCACAGAGGATGTGATGTTTACTTTATTCCTTGAAGTATCACCAGGAACTCATGAGGCAGAGGCAGCCAGAAAAGGGCATTTAGGCAGAGAGAAGCACGTGGTCAGGGTCCTGGAAGAAAACAAATGGCATGTGTAGTCTGGATAATTTGTTGACAGATCAATACAGTGGCTACTTACGAAGATATAGGCAGAGTTCAAAGGAACCAAACTGGGGACAGTGACAACCTGAAGCATTACCCACCCAGGCCTGAAGGGTCAAGGGGAAGAGGCCATTATGGAAACACAGTTGAGTAGCCATAGACATGGGTCTATCTTCTATAGAGGGACACAGCCACAACAGCAATCTGGTATGGATGGAGCCCAGGGAATAACTGCCCTGACTCTTTCTTCTCCCTCCCTCCAGTTTCTGCTGCTCCCTTGCATTGGCTGCACCCAACAAGAAGCCAGAGGGCAAGAGAACCCATTGATGTAATCTCGTGGGACAGAGAAAGGCATGGAGGATAAACCTAGAGGGGCTGCCAAGATGTGGAGGAGTAAAATTAATGGCATGTTCTAAGAATGGTAATTATTTCAAAGTCATTTATTTAAATTATTTGTTCTTTTAAAAAGTATTTATTTATTTACTTTTAGAGGGGGTGGGAAGAGAGGGAGAGAAACATCAGTGTGTAGTTGCCTCTCACGTGGCCCCCACTGAGGACCTGGCCTGAAACCCAAGCATATGCCGTCACTGGGAACTGAACTAGCGACCTTTTGGTTTGCAGCCCATGCACAATCCACTGACTTACACCAGCCAGGCCTCTTTTTTCTTTTTTAAACGTATTTTTGCTGATTTCCTTAGGTTGCTATTTGTTCTATTTTTCATTATTTTCCTCTTTGTTAATTTGGGTGTTCGATTGAACTTTTCTGTTTTATTCTGTTTCTTTTTCTTGTGTTCATAAGACATCTACACACTATTATTTGCAAGCAAGAATCCAATTATTTCCTCAAGAAAGACACACTGTTCACTCACAATGCTCTTCTGCTCCTTGTCCAACCTAATCCTGAAGGAAAGGAAACCTCTAGAATGTTTCATTTATTGCTCTCCTCATCATGACCCCTTTTCCATTCCCTAAAGTGAGATTTTTGGGATATTTGACTTTTTTTCTCCTACTCCACCTCTAATACCTAAGTTTTCCTGGGATCTCCAGGGCTTCAGTTCTGGGTAATTATTAAAATTCCTCTTGCCATATGTATCTTCTGGTTCCAAAGGTCTTAAGTAGCAGTTGTTGCATCTAAGTGCCCAAGAGTCCATTAATATACACTTATCTTTACCTGTTTATGTTGGGTTCATTGTTCACCACTGTTTTCTCTCCTCTCCATTTTCCTATATCTTAAATTCTCAAATCAAATGATTTCTTTTTAAAGCCTTTGATTGTTTTCCTCAAGTGGGAATTGTGGGTGATATGCTCTCCAAATTTTTGTATGTTTACAATCCTCATTTCACTTTGACCAGTAAATATCATCTTGACTAAGCAAAGGCTTTCTGAGGGATTTTAGCTTGGTTATTGGAAAATGCTACTCCATTGTCTTCCATCTTCCAGTGGTGCCAATAGTAAGTCAGGTGTCAATACTATGCTTTTTTGTTTGCAGGTAATTTGTTCTGTCTGTCTAGAAGCTTCTTAGATTTTTATTTTGTAATTTCATTCATGAATTTTACCAGGACATGCCCTCATGAATGTTTCTCTGTATCAATCAAGTCTAAAACTCTGGAGATCTTTTCAAACTGCAAACTTTGGGTCTCTTAAGCTGAGGAAGAATGTTCTTTTATCAAACACTTTAAAATTATTCTCTCTCCAGTGTTTCTGTTTGCTCTTAGAATTCATATTATTGATAATAGTGTGTCTCCTGGATCCAGCCCCTGGTTTCATCTTTTTTCTCATTTGTCCACCCCTTTACTCACTCTGTGCAGTGAGCGGTTTTCCATGTGCTTCTCATCACTAGTTCATATATCTTCAATGACCATCGTCTTTTCGATCCATCCACTGAGTTGTTCAATGGTAGGTCTGCCAGATAAATGCAGAACAGCCAGTTAAATTTGAATCTCAGATAAACAATAATTCTTTTAGTATAAATATGTTGAAATACAGCATGGGTCATAACACACTGAACTTATTTATTGCTTATGTGAAGTTCAGATTTAATGGGGCATCCTGTAGTTTTCCATGTGTGTACTAAATCTGGAAATTCTATTCAATGGAAAAATCCTATTTTTTCTGAGGCCCAGATGTTCTTTTTGTGTGTTGAATTAAAATCTCCTTAACTGCTCTTGTCATTTGGTTGTTCAGGTTGTTCTTTGTTGTTTCTAGAAGCTCTGTTTCACCAGAAAAATGTTTTGTTTGTTCTGATTGGCCTTCCTCTATCTAGCTGCTGAGTTTCTTTTAATACATTATTTAAAAAGCAGCCATAGGTCAGCTTGTTACAGGATTCCAAGTAGAGGCTGATCTCTGACTGTCAGAATGTAAAGAGGTTTCTACTACATCAGGGAGTGAATGGGTGTCTGAGGGTGGGCAGCAGTCCCTCACTGAGGGCCTGAGAAGGAATATCTCACTGACAAAGTGTTTCTGTGCTCTATTGGCTTCAAAGATGAAGAGGGTTAAGCCCATCTGTTTAGTAGCTTCATGGCCTCTTAGGATACCAGAGGCATGGCTTCTTAGCTCCATGGATACCAGAATACTCATACAGGACTGATGCTCTCTCTCACCTCAGGAGTCCTTGTGTCCCCATGGACCACATTCTGTCTGGGATCTTTCATTTGCAACCCCTGCCTCAAAGTTTTCAGGTGCTGGCCTCAGGGCTTTTGTCAGGCTCAGAGTGAGGAATCTTCAGAATCTCTGCACACTGAAACTGATTCCCTCCCAGTCCTCACCTGTCCATGCAAGAAGCTGATCATCTTGAGAGGAACCAGATAGGAGTGGAAAGGGGAAACAGGCATTGAATGAATCAAAGACCCTAGAAGATAGATGTAAGTTGCTATGAAAAATCGTATCAGATTAGGTGTGAGTTAAAAGCACGTAAAAAATTAGAACAAAAATGAAAATTTAAAAGGATTTTGCTCTCAGACAACACATTGCAATTGTCTTCAAGTTCTCACTCCATTTTAAAGAAATCAGGACTGAAAATCAAAGAGGAGGCATGTGGGTATGATTTAACAGGAAAGATAACAGAGGACTCTTACCTTGTGTTGTCCAAAACAGCACACAGTTTTAGCTGTAGCCATGTGTGTCTAGTGACAACTACACCAGAACAGGTGTAGAACATTTACATTCTCACAAAGACTTCTACTAGACAATATCGCAGTTAGTTGTCTACATTCACAGAAAAGTTCTTGCCTCTCCATTACAAATGTTGGTTAACCAACTTGCACATGCATATCTTACAGGTCTAACATATGTATTGTTTTAATGGCACACTGTTTTAACTGACTTTAAGATTTTTAAGTCACTCAGTGGTTGGTCCACCCCTTCTCTTTTTCTCCCCTACCCTGGATTGTACTTTCTATGCCATACTTACCATACTTACTTGTGTTTTTCTTTTACTTATAATTTTCTCCCCTCACTGTAAGCTCCATGAGGGCAAGGACCATGACTGGTCTTGGTCACCATTGTATTTTTTGTACCTAGCAAATAACAGAACATCAATAAATATTAGTTGAATGGAAAATTAAATCAACAAAAAGTAAGAGCCTATTGTTTATAGGTGTGTATCAAATGGGTTTTATTCTTTCAAGGGATAAGAGATTGGCCCCTGGAGGCAAGAGCATTTTTCATTTACATGTATGCATCTGATCCCCAAAATTTCACCAGATTTTACAACTCATTTAGAGTGGTGTTTGGGAAAGACTTAAGACTCATAAATAACTAGGAAATTCAAGGCTAAAGAAAAAAAAAGCAGTTGAAGAGTCAATTGCTTATTTTTAAAAATCATTTCACAATGCATTTTCTTTTTCTTATCAAAGAGGAAGCTCAATGTCTATAAATCTTTAACATAAGCCTCCTCCTTCAAAATGAGGACAAGCTTTTAAATCTCTTTGATAATCAATCTCTTCATGAAACTTTGTGGTGCATTGGAAATAGAGTGTGCTAATTAAAGTGGGATGCACAAGGAAAGAAGAACACTGCAAGAAAAAAACCAAATCTTAATTAGCTAATCTCAAGTAATAACCAATAATTACACAAGAAATAATGATTTTCAAAAACATAAGTAGTCTTTTATATTTCTACTGACAGCTTAATTGTGTACCCTAGCACAGAAAGCACTGGTAAAGTTCATTTTCAAGGACCTGAAATAAAAAAGGTAAATAGCCAAGCATATGCCAAAGCAGGTAGCTTGTGAATAACTTCCTGTCTTGGGACTCTCAATGCTTTTGTGAAAGAAATATCAATAAGGAATCTTCTTCTTACATAAACAAGCTGAAAAAAGCATCTTGATTTTTAGAACTGACAAAATTTAAAAACCAGAAAGTCTTCAAAGCAGATGCATTTTTTTAAAAGAACAAAATATTTCTTTCTGAAGCCACATCCATACTCTAGAAATAGCCCAGTAATCTCCCTATTGACCTTTCTCCTTGTTATGAAAGCTTTAATGGTAACTTGGGTGCCATTTTCTCATTGTGATCTTGAGTAACTCTGGTGCCCTGAGTTACAGTCCCCAAATAAAACTCTATATTCTTTTTCTTAAAAAATCCTCACTGGAAGATATGTTTTTATTGATTTGAGAGAGAGAGAGAGAGAGAGAGCGAGAGAGAGAGAAAGAAATACTGATGTAAGAGAGAAAAATTGATTGGTTGCTTCTCATACCTGCCCTGATCAGGGATTGAAACCACTGAAATCGAACCTGCAAACTTTTGGTGTACAGGACAATGCTCCAACCAACCACCTGGCCAAGACTAAAATTCTATATTCTTCACAAATCCTCCACTTTGGGCATAAAATATGCATCTAAATTATGCATATTTTAAACCCCTGTAATTTGGTAATTCCTTGTAATTTTAAACCTTTGTAACTCTACAAAATCCTTGTAATTCTACAGGCTGTATCCTTCCAGAATCTTGGGACATCTGAAAGACTTAAAGTTATGTAAGCATAGCATATTAATTGTTGGAAATAAAGTAGCTCCTTGTCTTTTTTCCTTGTCTTCTCACTGTTGGGTTGTGAGCATTTGTAAATTTGGCCACCTTACAACAGATGTGGAGTGCAAACAAGAATTGTAGTGCAGCAGTTAAGCCTTCTGGCTGTGTGTAGAAACTCGCTCTTCTGTTCCCATGCCTTTTCCTGGTGGTCTCCTCCACCTCAGCGCATTGACTTGTTTCCTTTGACACAATTGATGTGTGACTTCATCCCCCTTCCTGTTGGAGAAGAACCTGTTCAGGTGCATTGCAGGCTCTTCTAATGGCCACCCCTTTGGGCTCTCAAGTAGAATTACTTTGAGACCTTGGTCAAAGGGCAACACTGCTGAGGAGAGGAGTGATTCCATTATGACCCTGGTGCCAACTCACAGATTGCTTTCTCTAGAATGACTTCCTTCTTCTTCCTCTCTCATAGCCTGCTTAGCCAAACTCTTTTGTGTGTTATTGCTGTACTCCACGAGCTCTCTGTGCCAGCACCTAGCACACTTGCCTTCAATTACCTGTCTGTTTTTCTGATCTACCTCTCCCCCAGATACATGTTTGATTTTGAGCTCTCTGAGAATAGCATTAAAAAATATCGTTATTATGATCATTATCATCTCTAACATTTATAGGTCATTGACTGTGCCAAGGCCTGTGCTAGAGCATTATATCATTGCCTGATTTAAAAAATTTTAAAAGATTTTTATATATTTAAATATTTTTAGATAGAGGTTAAGAGGAGGAGAATGAGAGGGAGAAAAACATGTATTGGCTGCCTCCTCCATGCTCCTAACCAGGCACCTGGCCCCAAACCCAGGCATGTGCCCTGACCAGGAATCAACCAATGACCTTTCAGTTTCCAGAACAACACCCATTTTTGATGCCCAACCCACTCAGCCATACCATTTAGGGCTCTTACAGTTTTACACTTTTATAAAAGAATAAACTGGGGCTCAAGAAGGGTAAATGACTTACACAAATCAGTAAGTGTCAGAGCCAGGATTAGAACCCAGGTATATCTGGTTCTGGGACCTGAGTTCTTCATCACGGTGCTCTGCTTTCTCAAGATTTATTCATCCTTGGATCTCCAGTCACTAATGTAGGTCATAGCTCGAAGTAGTCCTTAGCCAGCATTTATTGAATAGATGAGTGAATGAGAGTGTAGAGAATTGAAAGGAGCAGCCAGGCAAGTTAATAAAGAAAAGCAAGGGTGCTGTTGGCCAGCAAGGAAAGAGGCCAATGTTTTCTTTGCCCCCTCTTAAAGTATGTCTCCATCTATATTCTACTGGTCTACCTTAGTCTTCTTATTTTCCCTTCTAGCCAAACTTATTTTTATAAAGGATGGGATCAATTTATTGATGTGGTCATTAATTAGCCATAGAATTGAGTGTAGGACATCACCATATGTTGACACCACCATCACCAAGTGTTGGCACTAGTTCAAAATATTACAATGACCTGATTTAATTTCTGGGTATTTTTTTCTTTAAAGCATCATATCAGTGTACTGTGGAGGGAAGTGAATTTGTTGATGGTGTTTGTCTTGATATATCCTCATAGGATCACGAGGCAGTATGGCAGAAAAAATTGGTATTTAGTAAAAAAAAAGAAAGAAATAGTATCAAGTTTCTGCCTTTTAGGGGAAGAATAGCATGAACATCAGAGGTGAATGGCTTTTTGATGGAATAAAATACTTTTGATGGGACTGTGTGGTTGAGAAAGATGAGCCTGTCTTGCTTTTTTTTTTGCCAATGTCCAGGCAACACCTCGACTTATGAAAGTGAGAGAGAAAGCTCAATGGCTCCACTAAGAAAGTAAGGATTGTGAGTGTTGGTGGGCAGCCAGACTTGGCAAATTTGAGGGACACAGCATGGGACAAGAGGGTCCAAATAATATGGCAGTAGGCAACACCTTAGAGAAAATCATGGTGGTGAGAAGTCACCTATGGAGGGGAAATTATGGAGGCTTGTGCAAAAATGAATGCAGCCTTCCTGAAACACGAAGACTTGATCAGTCCTTTATGTACATACACTGCAGTTGCATGGTGCCACGGAGGTGGCAGTGCCAAGGGAAGAGATTAGGCATAGGTGAAGGGGAAGGTCACGGAGATGCCATGTGGAAACTGGCTGAACTGGCTCATTGGCAGCCTGAGGGGACCCTCAAATGCTTAGAGTGGAACCTGGCAGGTTCCACTTCTCCCTGAGAGTCTCCCTTCTCTTCCTTTTAATTGAGATTGGGGCATAAGTTGATGCCCATACAACACTCCTTTACATCTCTCCCTGCTATAACTGTGGCTTTGGGTGGCCTGGGCTTGACAATGGAGAGAGATTTCCAGAAGAGAAAAATGCGGCAGTGTTCCTAATCCCTCTCATAACTGATCATATGATCATAACCCCTCTCCCTGGGGCACTAGTTGGGGGCAAATAGGTTTCCTTGTCCTGGCAGAGCACTTCTCAAATTTCATGGGGACAGGTACCCTGGGACTCCTCCTAAATGCAGATGCTGATTCCACAGGTCTGGGGTGGGCAAGGGCAGGAGAAGAGGGCAGAATGGAAGCTGAGCCTATCCTGCTTCATGGACAGCAAGCTGCTCAGCTCAGTTCTCTCTGAGGTCATGTGTGAAGGAAGGTCGCTGTTCCTAAAGCAGGGTTTGAGGAGCACCGCCTAGAATATGCCTTGTTTCCAATTCATTCTGCCCATATTACTGTGTCCCTCTTTCCTAACATGCACACTCCTACTTTGCCCTTAACATCCAGCTCAGGTACATCTGCTTGATTTCATTTTTTCCTTCCATTTCTGGCTGTGAAGAAGTGATTTGGCAGAAATCACTTCTGTTATCTTTAAAAGCCTCAGTAAAAATTAACCACACACAAGAGCCTTACATAGTGTTGTCTGGAGGGAGGGGGAAGGAAGAAAGATGAGTGGTGTTCAGGAGGGGCGGGGAGAAGAGGTGAGCAGTAGAAGTATAAGCCTTAGCTCATTCATTCCTCCTCATTCTCACTCTCCCAGGTACTGGAAGTCACAGGACTTCTCTTAGTACTGAGAGGGGGCCTGGAGCCATTCTATTTGGATCTAAAAATATATATGTGCTCTCAGCAAGCTAGAGAGTGCTGGGGACATCTGGTTTATAGAACTGAGTCAGTGGATATTGTTAAGCAATGGTGACACCTGCTAGATCAGCAAAGTAGGCTCTGCCTTTTCGGAAGTCTCCTTGGGCATATATTCCCTACACAGATATCTAGAAACTTTCTCATGGTTTTTCCAAGGTCTTTTGGTGACACACACAGCCTGAAGCTCTCCCAAGGAGCTAGAGTCTAGTCTTTCTTGCATAACCTGACTACAGGAAAGAGGAGAAGGGAGATGTGACAGGAATGGCTCTGAGCAGGGACAGAGTACTGTCCCTGGGGAGAGTACTGGGGTTGCATGGGTGGGGCCCAGGCTTTCTGATGGCATCACTTGCTTCAGAGAGAGTAATACTTTGTTGTCTTCTGGAGTCTGGGCCCAGAAGCTCGCCTGGTTTTGCTGCATTGCAAAGATATGTCTGCTGTGTCTCCCTGCAGTACTGGAAGTGCCCAGTGGCCAAACACAGCACAAGAGGCTGTTGAAGAGGCTGTTTGCCAAAGGTGAAAACTTGGAGATGCCAAGGCATTTGCTGCAGTCATTTTTCTTGCCCAATCTTTGTCATTTTCCAGTAAGAGTACTAATGAACCCTCACAGAGGGTCCAAATAACAGTAATTCACATCTCTCCCCAATCCTACCAAGGCTGTTTACTCACAGCTGTAGAAATTGTAATGCTTGTGTATTATTGCTATGCTCTAGGTCCCATAAGCTTCTCTCTCTCCTGAATTTTTGCTCTCTAACTCAGCCCTAACACTTCTTCTCTCCCTCCCTCTCCCCTGCCACTGCTGCTCCTTCTTCATCATTATCTGATGTCTCCCTCCTTCCCTCCCCTTGGCTTTTCATTGAATCTTGCCCCCAGGTCTTTACTTGGTCAATTCCTCCTCATTGCTCACATTAGTTCAAATGTCATCTCAAGGAGACACCTTCACTGACCTCCCAGTCTAGGGTATTAATTTCCCACCTGTATGTAGTCATACTTTTTAAAATTGATTTGAGAGAGAGAGAGAGAGAGAGAAAGAGAGATCAATTTTGTTGTTCTACATATTTATGCATTCACTGGTTGATTCTTGTATGTGCCCTGATCAGGGACCACACCTGCAACCTTGGTGTATCAGTATGATGCTCTAACCAACTGAGCTACTTGGCCAGGGCTTGTGGTAGTTTTTTAAATAGTACTTATCACTACCTGCATTGGCTTGTTTAATTCCTTCTTAGTTACCATGCCAGAATATAACAATAAAGACCAGGATCTCATTTGACATGTAGCTCCACTATCACATTTGTGTTCTGCATGTAACATGTTCTCAGTAAATGCTCATTTAGTAAATGAACAAGTGAATAATGAAATCACTCTTTTTTAAGTATATTTTATTTTTCCCCCTTTATCCCACCTCCACCCTGCACCCCCCAAATCCTCCAGCAACCCCCTTAGTTCATGTCCATGGGTAGTACATATAAGTTCTTTGAGTTCTCTGTTTCCTATACCATTTTTGACCTCTCCCCATCTATTTAATGCCTATCATTTATGCTTCTTCTTCCCTATACATTTTCTTCTCTTTCCCCTCCCCACTGAAAACTCTCCATGTGATGTTCATTTCTTTGATTCTGTTCCTGTTCTAGTTGTTTGCTTTTGTTTTTGTTGTTTTTCTTTCTCTTTTTTTAGGTTTATTTGTTAATGGTTGTGAGTTCGGTGTTATTTTACTGTTCATATTTTTTATCTTCTTTTTCTTAGATAAGTCCCTTTAACATTTCATAAAATAAGGGCTTGGTGATGGTGAACTCCTTTAACTTGACCTTATCTGGGAAGCACTTTATCTGCCCTTCCATTCTAAATGATAGTTTTTTGGATAGAGCAATCTTGGATGGAGGTACTTGTCTTTCATGACTTGGAATATTTCTTTCCAGCCCCTTCTTGCCTGCAAGGTTTCTTTTGAGAAGTCAGCTGGTAATCTAATGGGCACTCCTTTGTAAGTAACTATTTCCTTTTCTCTTGCTGTTTTTAAGATTCTCTTCTTATCTTTAATCTTGGGTAATGTAATTATGATGTGCCTTGGTATGTGCTTCCTTGGTTCCAAATTCTTTGGGACTCTCTGGGCTTCTTGGACTTCCTGGAAGTCTATTTCCTTCACCAGATTGGGGAAGTTTTCCTTTATTATTTGTTCAAATAAGTTTTTAATTTCTTACTGTTGTTCTCCTTCTGGCACCCCTATAATTCAGATATTGGAACATTTCAAGTTGTCCCAGAAATTCCTCAGCCTCTCTTCATTTTCTTTTGAATTCTTGTTTCTTCATTCTGTTCCAGTTGGATGTTTATTTCTTCCTTTTGTTCCAAATCATTGATTCGAATCCTGATTTCCTTCCTGTCACTGTTGGTTCCCTGAATATTTTGCTTTATTTCATTTTGGGTATCGTTTCTTTGTTCTTTCATTTTTTGACCAAGCTCAATCAGCTCTGTGAGCATTTTGATTACCGGAGCTTTATATTCTCCATCAGATAGATTGGCTATCTCCTCATCACTTAGCTCTCTTTCTGAAGCTTTGCTCTGTTCTTTCATTTGGGCTGTATTTCTTTGTTTGGTGCACCTGTTAAGTTGTAAGGGGGTGGGGCCTTAGGTAATCACCTGGGGAGGACAATCCTCTTTGCTGTGGAGCTGCCTGTCAGGGAGGGGCCAGGGAGGGGACAGTGCAGCTCTCTTGCTCGGCTCTAGCACACTTTTCAATGGAGTCTCATGTGAGACTGGGAGTTTCTCCCACCGTGACAACCGCTGTAGTCCACAGCCACCTCTGAGTTTCAGTTTCTCTTTAAGTCAGCCCCTCTCACCAGACTGCTGCCTCGCTGCAGCAAGCCCTACCCACACGGTCTGCTCCCTCACCTGGGTTCTCTCTGTCTGCCGCCTTATGGGTCTGGTTGTTCTGTTTTGACGATTTCTTTAATTTTGCGGTTGTTGGAGTTTCATGCAGTTTGATTTCCTGGCACTTCTGGTTGTTTATTGATTTTAGATAGGTTGTTATCCTCCTTTTGGTTGTGCGAGGAAGTGAAGGGTCTCTACCTATGCCTCCATCTTGGCCGAACTCCTCTGAAATCACTCTTTAGAATGAATAACTTTATGGTCTTTCCTCAGATCTCTTTCTCCTCAGTGTCTCTGTTGGTTTCCCACCACACTCAGAATTTCTGTTTAACTCTTCATACATAAGAGGTTCTACCTAATTAGGTGTTTACCTTTCTACCTTCTATCACTCTTTGCTTTGCTCTAATACTATCTTTTCTGCTATTTGAACACACTGAGCATATTGTTGATGGTCAAGAGTTCAGGCTCTGGGCTTGGCTGAATCTGGGTTTGAAACCCAGCTCTGCTTATGGTTAGCTGTGTAATGCTGGGAAAATTCTTTACCTGTGTAACTCTCATTGCTCTTACCTATAGAATGCAAGTAATGATAGCACCTACCTGTTGGGAACTGCCCTGCCTGGTTTCAGGAATTGTAACTGCCTCCCATGGCTGAGTGAGCGATGTTCTGAATGTGAGCCATAGGAGACAAAGCTTGTCTCTGGCAGCAAGCGCTGCTTCTGCTTCTTCCCCTGCCACCAAAGCATGGTCGATGTCCATGGCGGGTACGACCCCTCAGAGAGGGGCAGCCTAGGCCAGACATGATCCCTTGGGAGGCCATCATGGAAGGACTCCATGGAAGGGGGCTGCGACAAAGAGGGAGCTCTGGACTCTTGTCCCCTGGTTATTGTGACATAGCCCAAGTCCCCATTTCTGGGAGAAGTGCTTTCTGGCTTTAACCGCTTAAGCCTAAAAACCTATGATGGGGAAGGTGGTGCAGCCCTGTGCTGGAAAGGGTAGGTATCTGGGGTAAATCAGGCATAAAAAAGAATATGTAAAAATCCTGTGAAAGCTGCTTTGTTTAGAAGGCTCTCATTTAAATGATAAGGATCCAAGCAAGAATTTTGTTCCTCGAAGTTTTATGGCTCATTAGCTATCTGACCCTGACTGGGAATAAGCCCTCGTGGTTCTTTGAATGCTATCTATTATTTGATCCTTACATGTATTCTTGTACAAATGAACTCAATGAAAGCTCCTTGAGGAAGGGGCTCTTGGCCCTTCCCCTTTGGGGGATGGGCCACCTTTCCTTCCCAAGCAGATCTTGTCTTGGTAGTTTCACTTTCATCCATGGCAGACTGGGGGACTCTTCAGGCAAAGTTGCCTCCACACCTACCTCCAAGGTAGTAGCTACGTGGGGCCACATACTCAGAGAATTAAGGAAGTCTCGACAAATGTTAACTTTTATCAAGACAGCATGAATTGGGTCTGGGTTGTAGATTTCAGTTTGCAATTCTTTTTCTGGGATGTAAAAAGTTAGTCATGGGTATGATTATATTCTCTAGTGGGATGAGTATGGAACAAAGATGTGGATGGTCAAAGACTGAGTTCTGTATTAAACCCGCAGCAAGATCGGAAAGGCTGGAGAGAAGGCATCCTCCGGAGAGGGTAGGAAGCAGACCAGTGCAGTGGGATGGGGCGCTGGGGGCAGTGTGGGTGGCTGGAGGGTGGCGGCAGAAGGCCAGGTCAGAGGCATGGGAAGGCAGCAGAATCTGAAGGCCCTGGAATGTCATCCAGAACATTCTGGAATGTTACCTCAGGAGCTTGGGGTATCATTTGTTCTTAACTAAGATCATAAATCCCTAGTGGGTTGAATAGTGTCCCCCCAAAATTCACATCTGCACCAAACCTCAGAATTGACTTTGTGTGGAGATACAGTCTTTGCAGATGAAATTAAGGTAAGGCTCCAGACAAGATCATGCTGGATTAGGGTGAGCCCTAACATAAATCCAATGAGTATTTTTATAACAGAAAAGGACATATAGAGACACTGGGAAGAAGGCTATGTGAAGACAGAGGCAAATATTCGAATGATGTGGCCACAAAGGAATGCCAGAAGCCACCAGAAACTGGAAGAAGGAAAGAAAAATTCTCCCTTTGAGATGCTGAAGAGAGTGTTGTCCTTTGAACATCTTGATTTTGGACTTCTGACCTCCAGAACTTTGAAAGAATAAGCCTCTGTTTTTTTTAGCTACCATTTTTTTTTAGTAATTTGTTATCTCTACTTTAGGAAACTAATCCAATCTCCTAAATAACTTGATGAACTCTATGGGTCTCTCTCTAGAAAAAGACATGTATGTATTTTCTTTGCACTCATGTGCTATTTTTTTCTTTCAATTTAATGAATGTTCTGATGATCATTTGTGAGTTTCAAAGTTAAGAACTCTTCTTCTAGATAATGGGACATCATAGGTACAATTGGATTGGAATTTCAGAATAATAATCATGGAAGTAACAGAGAGATGACAAGGAACTAAGAGAGATTTTAAATACTGTGAAATAATTATAGTGCAGTCACTTCCCCTTTCACACTTTTGCAAGATACTGCATTATTTTACTCAAAACATTTAAATATAAAAGGAAATTAATAAAGTAGCTTATCATGTGTCCCAAGGCAGGATTTTTAATAAAACAAAAGGGAACAATGATTTTAATTTCTGCAGTGTGCTCAACAATGATGGCACTGCTGTGAAGAAGAAAAACACCCAAGAGTAAACACTGTCTTGTGCCAATTCTTTGGAATTAGGTGGACAGGTAAGGGAGAGACAAGTGGGATTGGTAAAGTTTGTGACTCCTGGGGCCAGAGGTGATGCTGCTGGGGAAGGTCCAGCCTGGGGCAAGGCAGGTACTTGATAAGGTTGGTGGCCATGATGGAGCAGTTCTGACAAGAGGAGAAGAGTGATGTTAACCTTAGAGCCATAGAGAAGCAGCACATCGAGTGGGGCTTCTACCTCTTGGGGTACCACCTTCTTTCCCAGCTGTTTGGCAGTAGCCACTCTACCTTTACAAATCAGAGCAAAGACAAAGATACTGCTTCTTGGGAGATTCTTTATATTTTCAGAAAATAGCTTAACCCCTCATGCTGGAATACAGGTATTTTCTGAAGATGAATGATGAGGTTTCACTACCATATTATGGTCATGGAGAGAGGAAGACCAGTAGGTTCAAATCCAAATGTAGCCTCATGTGTATTTGGGTAAGTCACATATCTGAGCCTCAGTTTCCCTATTAGAATAAAAACATTACTTTTGTTAGGATTAAATGAAATCATACCTGTATGACAGACATTATCTGTGGCATACTCAGTAGCCACCTTCACCCATACTTTTTTTTTTTTTGCTAACAGTATTCCAATTTACTCCACGGTAATAGAATTCTTTCTCAGCCTGGGTGGTCTGTGACCTAGATCTGGATAAGGAGATAAAATGGGAGTTTGCCAAAGAAAGCCAATATTCCAAATAAAAAGACAAAGTCCCACAGGGATAAAGCCTTTTCCCTATCCTCTTTATTCTGCTTTGAATGTTGGATGTGATGTCTGGGGCTGCAGCAGCCATTCTGTAACTACAGTGATATAGATACTTTGAGAGTGATGGCAGAGCAGAAAGAGAAAGAACCCAAGTCACTGATGCTATTACTGAGAAGCTGAACCTAGGGTAGCTACCATTAGTTTCTAGACTTTTTGTTATCTAAGTTAAATAAATTCCCATTCTCTATTGCAGACAAATGCAGTCCTAATTGAATCCTACACATGAAACAGTATTTAATCATCTTAGTACTTGGCAATAGTGAAAGTCAATAAATGCCAAGACCTTCTTCCCTTCTTTATTCTGACTTGATTTGTTTTTTTTTTCTGTGTCATTTCCCAAAGACCCCATTTCTTTCTTTTGTGCATATCTTCATTACACATTTATTTTTACTGAATAACATCATTTGCCCAGAATCTAGGGGAAAAAATAAAGCAATTAGTTGCAACTGTGCAGAAAATTAGATGCAGAAACTTCATACTCTAAAAGTAGCGTGAATTTAAAAGTAGGTAGAATCTAAGCAGAGAACTTTAGTTCCTAGTCATAGATTATTCTGGATACAATTTTTATCAAAACTTGGCAAAATGGTTAGAATCCTGCTCAAAGCAAGAAAGTGATGAAAACATATGAGGAGACAAAAAAACTATAAAAAGCAAAATATGAAGTAAGCATTGTAGTAGTTCTCATTGTTTAGTATAGCTGCAGGCACTCTGTACACTTGGAAACCCTGAAGGGGATCCCTGTATCACAGCACAGTGACAAAGCTGACATTCCTACTTATCCAGGGACTATAGAAAAGGTTAAGCTATGTCCCATGTATTCTGCTCAAGGAAGGGAAATGTTTCAGCTTCTTCTTCTTTTTTTTGAAAGATTAGCATTTTTAAAAAAGCTTTTCCTTGAAAACAGTAAACTTCCCATTTCTGCAACATTTCTCTTTATATATTTGGATAAACATATTATCTTGTTGCCTAGATATTTCATGTGTTTAGAGATTATCATCTAAATTCTTCTTAATCTGTATTTGTGCTGAGACTTCTTACAGAGCAAAACCATTACAGAAGTACCATAAAGGCTTATTGATTTGACTTACCTTTACCTGTAGAAGCTGTTGGGTGTTATAACTTCATTCATTTAATGTTTCAGCTTAGAAGGAATTCAAGTGCCAGTAGTTGTTCTGGTTGGGTAAGTGGTCTTGGGATATCAGGAGCCTTTGGAATGCCTTGTCAACGAAGGAAATCAGCACAATTTCAGAGCCCCAAGTTAGAGAGTGTGTACTGGCTAGATAATGGTCCCCGGGGGCTAATGTTGAGCCAGCCTTGGCAGTTGGCAGAAGGTGATGGGTTTCCAGTTTGGAACTCAACTATCAGAGTCCTCAGGTAGGGAAAGGACCATAGAGCCTCCTTCAGTCTACCATTAGAGAGAGTAAGATGGTGAGAAAACAGAACAGGAAAAGTGGACACAGATGCAGGTGAGAAAGCTGACACATTACTAAGCCTGGATAAAGGAGAGACTCAGTATGGGACATGTGGAACCTGAAACTTAGGAAGATCCGACCAGACCAGGGTAGAATGTTTCTTTCTTTATTTTGGCTGCCCTGGTTAAGTTGAGTTCCCCCATCCCTTTGCAAGGATGGACAGTTGATCGGGAAGCCTGTATGTACTTCCTAGTATGATGGTCCCAGTGTTGGAGGGTAAATGACACTTTTCATGACAGACCTTGGAGCCATTCATTCTCAAAACATGTTTATCAGCTTAATAAAACACTTAATAAACAACTCTATGTCTTGTTCATTATATATACTTGGTCTGAGTGTTTATGACATCCAGAGTAGACAGAAATCAGGTGTATAGTACTTCTGTGTCCAAGGTTTTCACCTACATGTCCATGGATTTATAGTCCAGAGGAATGAGAAGTCACTGGAAATCCATACAAAATTCTGGCTGGTTGTACAGGTGCATTTTCAAGGCCAGCCAGTCAATAGCTTTCAATATATCCCCAGAATCTGTGACCCTAATAGGGCTTCTGCAACACAGCCTTTTAGGATACTCTCTTAAAAATGTATTATTTTCCTAATATATACATTACACATTATTGAAGGTTTTCAAAATGCATCTGAAAAAATACAACAAAGACTAATTATTTAGTTATTCCTCCAGGTTCAGATATTTAAAAATTAATTGTGTATGTGTGCAAATATGAACACAAAACAATTAATATACATATATGAATATTATTTATAAAATAATTGGATATAACCAAATGCTTCGAAATTTTTTCTTCACTTTTTAAATTCTACATCTATTTTCTTATAAATATACTTTTACACAATCAGCCATAATGGGTATGTAGCATTCCACTGTGTAAGAGTACCATAATTTATTAACCATTTAAGCTTTTTAAAGATATTTCACTATTATAAATGGCACTGAGCTTTATACACATTTTTGCCCATATATCCAATATTTTTAAAGATAAACTCCAGGAAGTAGTCTTTCTCAGTCTTTTAATATTTTGCCCAACAGCTTTCCAAAAAATTTACACTCTCAAGAGCAGTATAGGAGAGTGTCCCTTCCCCTATTCCTTTGCCAGCACTGGGTGCGGGCGTACATTTTTGTCTGCTAAGAATGTAGTTAAAAAGGAAGTCTCAATATTTATTAGCTTTTATTTGGCAATTCATGAGGTTAAATATATTTTAATACTTCTGTTCTTATTTATGTCCTTTCTCCTGTGAATTGACTTTTATTAATATCCATGGCCCCATAGAATGTTAATCTTTTCTTCACATGTAATAATTTTATATACGAGTATATGAATCCTTTGACAGATGCTTTGCATGTAGATTTCCCAGTTTGTTATTGGTTGAGTATTTTATATAAAAGAAATTTTAGCCTTTTATGTAGACAAAGTTTTAAATTGTTCCACTTAAATGTTGTTCCTCCATATTATATTTACATAGACATTATATAAACATTCATCAATGTTTTCTCTAGAGATGTCATAGTTTGTTTTTTACATTTCATCTTTCTATTTCTCTGTCACCCAACTTTTCTTTAAGGTTGTTTATGGTAACAAATGACCCCCAAATTTCAGTGGCTTGTAATAATAATATGTATTTCTTTTTTTACTATTTATTTTTAAGTAACTTTTAAAAAATTTTATTTCATTCTGTTTTTTCCATTACCCTCCTCCCCACCTAGGCAAGTACCACACAATATGTGTGTATTTTGCAATTGCTTTCCATATTGGCTTCAGGCTAGTTCTGGTGCTCTTCCAAGCGTGCCTCATTCTGAGAACAGCCTGAAGGAGCAGCCTCTATCCCTGTCTCCTGTTGGAGGAGCAAAGAATGATGATAGAACCATGCAATGGCACATCGAATTCCAGGATGTGGCACATGTCACTTCTTTTCACGTTTCATTGGCCAAATCAAGTTACATGGCTAAGTCAGTGTCAATGGGACACGGGAGTATAATCTCATAGGGAGGACAATGGACAAAGAACTGAGTACAATCTACCATATGCATGTGTTTGAGTAGGGTCTAACTTCATATTTTCCTAAGTACTTTTTAATTGAAAAATAATTTAAAATTTAAAATTTAAATTTTTGTTGTATTTTCTATCACCATTTATCCCCCTTGTACCCCATTATTAATAGTCTTATTTTCCATGCTGCTTTATGATGCCATTTTTATCACATGCCATGCTCTCACAGATTTTTCTTTTAGTTCTTAGATATTCTGTTGGGTTTTATTGATCTATTTTTCTAGTCCTGCACCAGGATTGATGGTACAGCTAGGCAAAGACATACTTTATCTTCCTTCATTTGAAAAATGTCATGAGTATTCTCTGTTTATTATTCCAGATTAATTTTCAAAAAACCTGTATTTATTTCCAAAAAGAATTTCTACCAAGATGTTGGTTGTATTGCATTATATGTTTGCATTAATTTGTGGGAGAACTGATATATTTATAATGTTAAGTAATTCATAAACAGTTACTTTAATTGTCCAAGTTATTTTTAGTTTTTCAGTTTTGTAGATTTAAAAAAGTGTCTTAAACTTAGAATTTATTTCAAGAAATTTCAGAGTTTTTGATACTTCTGTGAAATAATTTTCACTCATGTTATTTTTTAAATTATTGTAACTCATATGTGGGAAAGCTGTTGTCTTGTTTCATAATTATTTTTTAGTAAGTTTAGAACTCTGAACTCATTTATTTATTTAATAGTTTTTAGAAGATTCTCTTTGGTTTTTGAAAACAAATAGTTACATATCCAATTATAATTTATATATTATTTCTTTTTTAACTTGTTGCACTGACCACAAATTCCAAGACATACTGAATAATAATGGTTACTTTAGGTCATTTTCTTACTTCAGATTTTTAGAAGAGGAAATCTTATTGATGTTTACGACCTATTCTTCTAACCCTAGTGTAGTAGGATTGGCATGTAGCTGAACTTTATAAAAGTATTTTCTCTTTATTCTTCAGGATCTTCACAAAGTTTTTCTCTTACCTATGACCATGGTGGATCAGATGGGTGACTTTACAGTATTGAACTGTCCTTCCATGTCTGGATATAATGCTTACTGAACAGATTGATATATTCTTTGAATATATGGTTTTATTTAACTTGGTATAAAATTTAAAATGACTTTTGCATCCATATCTAATATTTTAATTTATCTTCAAATCTCCTTTCAGGGGGTATTTTTTTGCTAGATTTTTAATGGTATCAGAGTTACACTGATTTTATAAAATTAATTAAAATGTTTCCTTCTTTTCCTACATTTTTTCTTTTTAAAAATATTTTACTGATTATGCTATTACAGTTGTCCCATTTTTTCTCCCTTTTATTCCCCCTCTGCCCATATCCCCGCTCCCACCATCATCCCCCTGCCTTAGTTCATGTCCATGGGTCATAGATATGAGTTCTTTGGCTTCTCCATTTCCTGTACTGTTCTTAACCTCCCTGGGTCTCTTATGTACCTACCAGTTATGCTTCTTATTCCCTGTACCTTTTCCCCTATTCTCCTTCCTCCCCCTCCCCTGTGATAATGTTCCTTGTGATTTCTATTTCTGTAAATCTGCTCCTGTTGTAGTTGTTTGATTATGTCTGCGGAACATAATGAGATGAGAACATAATGAGAACTAAAGAAAAATCTTTTAGTTTTTTATTTAACTATTTAATTTTGGGTAATGTAATTATGATGTTCATTTTTGTGTTTTTTTTTTAGGTTTGGTTGTTGATAGTTGTGAGTTTGTTGCCATTTTACTGTTTGTAAAATGCTGTTCATATTTTTGATCTTCTTCTTTTTCTTAGATAAGTCCCTTTAACATTTAATGTAATAAGGGCTTGGCGATGACGAACTCTTTCACTTGACCTTATCTGGGAAGCACTTTATCTGACCTTCCATTCTAAATGATAGTTTTGCTGGATAGAGTAATCTTGGATGGAGGCCCTTGCCTTTCATGACTTGGAATACTTCTTTCCAGACCCTTCTTGCCTGCAAGGTTTCTTTTGAGAAATCAGCTGATAATCTAATGGGGACTCCTTTGTAAGTAACTATTTCCTTTTCTCTTGCTGCTTTTAAGATTCTCTCCTTATCTCTAATTTTGGGTAATGTAATTATGATGTGCCTTGGTGTGTGCTTCCTTGGGTCCAACTTCTTTGGGACTCTCTGAGCTTCCTGGACTTCCTGGAAGTCTATTTCCTTTGCTAGTTTAGGGAAGTTCTCCTTCATTATGTTTTTGAATACATTTTCAATTTCTTGCTCTTTTTCTTCTTCTGGCACTCCTGTGATTCCGATGTTGGAATATGTAAAGTTGTCCTGTAGGTTCCTAAGTCTCTCCTCATTTTTTTTAAAAAAAATCTTGATTCTTCATTCTGTTCTGGTTGAATGTATTCTTCCTTCTGCTCTAAACTGTTGATTTGAGATCTAGTTTCCTTCTCTTCACTGTTAGTTCCCCATACATTTTGCTTTATTTCATTTTGCATAGTTTTCGCTTTTCCCTCCATTTTGCAACAGTACTCAATCATTTCTGTGAGCATTCCAATTACCAGTGTTTTGAACTGTTCATCTAATAGGTTGGTTATCTCTTCATCATTTAGTTGTATTTTTTCAGGAGCTTTGATCTGTTCTTTCATTTGGGCCATATTTTTTTGTCTCAGTGCAGCTGTTACATAGTAAGGGGCGAAACCTTAGGTATTCAGCTAAGTAAGTAAGGGTAAGTAAGGGGCAGGGCAACTCTTGTCTCTGCATTATGATGCTGTATGTAGGGGAGGGGTCAGAGAGGGAATAATGCTGCTTGCGCAGCTCTCTGCTGGCTTTTAGTCACTTCCCTCACTACCCACAAGCAAATTGGGCTCTTCTAGTGCTGATTCCCAAGTGGGTGGGTTTGTGTATGTTCTAGGACTCTGTGGGTCTCTCCAACAAACTCTTCCGTGGAGCTAGGAATTTCTCCTGGTGCTGCACCCCCCACAGGTTTGTTGAATCAGAGATTTTAAGACTTTATATTCCTAAACTGGAGCACTGGGTTGCATGGTCTGTCTCTCTCCCTAGTTGTTCCTCCTGATTTATCTGCATGCAAATGTGGGACCTCCTGTTCTTCCAGCTACCCCCTTGCTGTGAGTTTTCTCTGCCTGGCTGCCCATCTCCACCCCTCCTACTGGTCTGGATGAATGTTTCTTCTTTAACTCCTTGGTTGCCAAACTTCCGTACAATTCAATTTTCTATCAGTTTGAGTTATTTTTTTGTTTTTAAATTTGTTTTTGTTTTGGTTGTGTGAGGAGACAAAGTATATCTATCTACCTATGCCTCCATCTTGGCTGGAAGTCTCTCTTTTCCTACATTTTGGAACAATACCAAGAGTATAGGAATGAATATCTTTCTTAAAAGTACTCACTGCCTGGTCTTAAAATATGTTGGAGAAAACCTTAAAACATTTTTTAGAAGTATATTTTATTGATTATGCTATTACAGTTGTCCCATTTTTCCCTCTTCATTCTCCTCCACCCTGCACACCCCCTCCCACCCACATTCCTCCACTTTAGTTCATGTCCATGTGTCATAAGTTCTTTAGCTTCTACGTTTCCCACACTATTCTTGCCCTCCCCCTATTTTCTCCCCAACTTCTATGCTACTTATTCTCTGTACCTTTCCCTGTCTCTCCTCCTCCCATTCCCCTGTTGCTAACCCTCCATGTGATCTTCATTTCTGTGGTTCTGTTCCTGTTCTAGTTGTTTGCTTTTGTTTTAGGTGTGGTTGTTAATATCTGTGAATTTGCTGCCTTTTTACTGTTCATATTTTTAATCTTCCTTTTCTTAGATAGATCCCTTTAACATTTCCTATAATGTTAAATTATAGGCTTGGTGATGATGAACTCCTTGAACCTGACCTTATCTGAGAAGCACTTTATCTGCCCTTCCACTCTAAATGAAAGCTTTGCTGGATAAAGCAGTCTTGGATGTAGGTCCTTGCTTTTCATGACTTGGAATACTTCTTTCCAGCCCCTTTTTGCCTGCAAGATCTCTTTTGAGAAATCAGCTGACAGACTGATGGGAACTCATTTGTAAATGACTGTCCCCTTATTTCTTGCTGCTTCTAGGATTCTCTCCTTCCAATCTTGGCTAATGTAATTATGATGTGCCTTGGTGTATTCCTCCTTGGGTCCAACTTCTTTGGGACTCTCTGAGCTTCCTGAATTTCCTGGAAGTCTATTTTCTTTGCCAGATTGGGGAAGTTCTCTTTTATTATTTGTTCAAATAAGCTTTTCACTTCTTGCTCTTCTTCTCCTTCTGTACCCCTATAATTCAGATGTTGGATCGTTTATAGATGTCCTGGAGGTTCCTAAGCCTCTCCTCATTTTTTGAATTCTTGTTTCTTCATTCTTTTCTGTTTGGTTGTTTCTTTCTTCCTTCTGGTCCACTCCATTGATTCGAGTCCCAGTTTCCTTTCCATCACTATTGGTTCCCTGTGCATTTCCCTTTATTTCACTTAGTGTAGCCTTCATTTTTTCATCTAATTTGTGACCAAAATCAGCCAAAGCTGTGAACATCCTGATCACCAGTATTTTGGACTGTGCATGTGATAGGTTGGCTGTCTCTTGGTTGCTTAGATATATTGGCTCTGGGGCTTTGATCTATTCTTCTATTTGAGCCTTTTTTCTTTTTCTTTTTGTCTTGTCATGACTGTTATGTAGTGAGGGGCAGAGCCTTAGGTGTTCACCAGGTTGGGGCAACCTGGTCACTGAGCTGTGATGCTGTATGTGGGGGTGGGATCAGAGAGGGAACAATGGCGCTTGCTCTGCTCTCTTTCAAATTTCAGTCCCTTCTGCCACTTCCCACAAGCAAATTGGGCCATTCTGGTGCTGGTTCCCAGGTAGGTGGGCTTCTGTACATTGTAGGACCCTGTGGGTCTCTTCAATGAACTCTCCTGTGAAGCTGGGAGTCTCCTGGCTCCTCAACCCCAAGTGTTTTCAATAGGTGCTTTTAGACTTTATTTCCTGGTGCTGGGGCCCTGGGTTATGTGGTCTGTCTTACTGCCTGTTTTTGCCTGGTTTATCTGTGGGTGAATGTGTGACCGCAGCCAGCCAGCCACCTTGTGCACCTCACTGGGTCTGCCCATTGACACCCGGTGCCTGGGGTCTGCCAACCTCTGCCTGCGTGCCCGGGTCCACCAGCCACTGCTTTTTTCTGCTGAGACCCCTCTCTGCTGGCTGCTGACTCCATCCCTCTTACTGGTCTGGATGAACAGTTTTTGACTTCTGTACAGTTCAATTTTCCACCAGTTCTGGTTGTTTTTTGTTTCTAAATTTTTGTTGTCCTTAATTTTGGCTGTGCGAGGAGGCACAGTGTTTCCACCTACACCTCCATCTTGGCTGGAAGTCCAAAACCTTTTTTTTCCCCTTCTTGCATGACCACTTGTGTCTTAAGTCAGTTTTAGCTATTTATACTTTTCTACCTTTTAATCAAGATTTTAAAATTAACTGACATAACATCTGGGACATCATGTATCATTTAAAAGATTTCAGAAGCTGTAAGTTTAAAACAATTTTGAAATTTCAATTTACAAGATTTCTCAGTTGTGAACAGAGCTGGGGCAGAGGTGTCAACTCTGCCTGCCACCAACAGATGGCGATAGCAGTCACTTTATATTGTTACCTTAGTTGCAGGAGCAAATGGATTTTGAAAGTCCTTCAGAATCTAATCAATTCAGAACAAGACCTTTTACCATTCCTAACATTGTATATTCGTGCCCAGATTCTTCCCTTACCTTCCTCCTTTCCTCATTTACTTCTTACTCATTTTGTCCCCCCCATCCCTTTACCTCAATCTTTCCTCCCCCCTCCCTCTTTCCTTCTTTCCATCGTTTCCTTCCTTCTTTCTCTTACCTAGTGTTAGATTGTGTGGGTGTTTTTAAAGAATCAGAGCTCAGGTTTCTTTTTGATTGCCATTTATATCTATGTTAATTCCATATTTTAAAATTTAATATTTCTTTCTAGTTTTTTTAAAAGTTATATGCTTAATTTTCAATTCTTTAACAATGAAACATTGAGCTCTATAAATATTGCACTGATAAATACCTCAACTGTATTCCATTAGTTTTGATATTATCTATTTTTGTTGTGTGTAACTTCTAAATAATGTCACTGCAATTTTGATATTTTCTTATATATAATTTTGTAGGACAGTGTTTTATAGTTCATGAAGGGGAGGTTTCAATTTCTAACTCCCCACAGTTATGAAGTTGTAGTGAGGTTTAACATCTTCAAGTTCTCTTCAGAGGTAAAACCAAGGTCTTTAATGTGTTCCTCTGGTCTCTTTGTCCAGTTACCTCCCGCTGATTGTTGGATACTTTCCTGACAAAACAGAGCAAACATATTAGATTTGATTTCAAAAGAGCCTGCGCAATTTTGTAAGGTTGAAGATGATGTTAGAGAACTGCTGGAATCACCCCAAATTTTGATGAATAGGATCTGGCATAATGCAAATGAAAGAAGGGGAAAACCTGTAAGATCATATGATGATGGGTTCAAAGGAGAAATGTCTAAATAGAAAAGCATTGAAAGGACGCTTGAAAAACTGATAAAAGCTTTGATTTTTTTTCAGAACAGTGACGTTTCTGTTATTCAAATATGAATTATGTTGTATCACCATATCTCAAAATTTGTCAGAAGAAATATGCCAAAATAAATTTTTTAAATTTCATTAAGTATGCAATAAAGTAAATGTACCTTAATAATTTTATGTTTCATTTTCCAAGATAAAGTTCTGCTACAACATTTTTTCAGTGGTCATTGTGAAATTTTAAACTTTTTAAGGGGATTACTTTAAATGGCTTATTCTCAGAATCAATTATCCTCAGTTAATGTCTGTTATTAATATATACTTGTATTAAATTTTTGCATTTTATTATTATATGTTATATGTTCATAAATTTTCCATAATTGGCAGGGAAATGTACTCTTGCTTAGCTCCATTTAAAAAATTAAACTGCTAATTTTATGATTTATATCTTTTATATCTTTATTTATTTTTTGGCTAATTTATCTCTCCAAAGCAATAGTGGTATTTGATGTTTTGCAAAATCAGTGTTTGAGTCAGTTTTTCTAAGAGTTTTTGTTTTATATATTTAAATGGAATATTTTAAAGAGCAGGAAAATTAAAAAGTTACATCTTATTCCAAATTTTAGTAGCTAGCATTAAATGTTTCACATGCATTTTTCTAATTCCTAGAAATGGTAAGTATTGGCTGAATATTGCATTATATCTTCATTTTGAATTATATCCCTAATTACTATAAAATATCCCACTGTCTCATATAGTGTTTTTGCCTAGATTTCTTTTTCATCTAATATTCACATTACATTTATACCATGTCTTCTCATATTCTCTTGTTTTTTAAATGTGTTATCAGTTTTATTTGTATTTGTATTTTGTGAAAAACATGTAGGTTTGGGCTTAACATGTTTTTATGGCCTAATTTAAGATTCTTTGTTTCTATCATGGCCATTTATCCCACTTATTTTTGTCATTATAATAAATATTACCCCTGTCATCTTAACTCATGTTTTCTGTTTTTCACACTTCCTTGCTATCTCCTTTATTTTCTATCTTGTGCTATGTGGATTGTATTAACTTTGCTTTCCTATTTGTCTGTGTTTTAGGGGCTAATATATCATGTAAATTTTAGTAGTGGTTATTGTTAGTGTTTTTGTACCAGATACCAGCACATTGTTGCTTCTACATTCACTTTCAGTTTTAAAATTACATTTCAGAGAATTATTTAGTCTTAAGTATCTTGACCAATTTTAGTGTTTATTGATAGTCTCTTTATGATTGTTCCATTTCTGAGAACTTTTTTCCACAAAAGTGCATTTTCTGAGTTCTTGTTCATGTGTGAATGTTATTACATTGCCTTCACATATACAGTACTACTTTCTTTGTATAAAATGGTTAAGATTTTAAATTTCTGTGAAGTGGGAAGTGTTTAGGTCATCACTATTTTCGTCTATATTTTCAGATTTTGCTTCTGTTCTATTTTCTCTTTTCTTCAGTTGCACTTTTTATTTTTATTCTTTTTTTAAAAAAGTATATTTTGCCCTGGCTGGCGTAGCTCAGTGGATTGAGCACGGGCCTGAGAACCACACGATTGTGGTTCGATTCCCAGTCAGGGCACATGCCTGGGTTGCAGGCCAGTTTCCGGCAGGGGACATACCAGAGGCAACCATACATTGATATTTCTCTCTCTCTCTCTCTCCTTCCTTTCCCCTCTAAAGATAAATAAAATCTAGAAAAAAATTAAAAAAAAGAAATACATTGATATATTTTAAAAAAGTATATTTTATTGATTATGCTATTATAGTTGTCCTAGTTTTTCCTCCACCTTGTCTCTCCTCTGCCTTGCACCCCTCACCCTCCAGCACCCCCCACCTTAGTTCATGTCTGTGGGTTGTACATAGAAGTTCTTTGGCTTCTCCATTTCCTACACTATACTTAACTTCTCCTGTCTCTTCTGTACCTACTGATTATGCTCCTTAGTCCCTGCACCTTTTCCCCATTCTCCCCCTTCCCCTTCCCTGCTGATAACCCTCTATAGATCTCCATTTCTGTGATTCTGTTCCTGTTGTAGTTGTTTGCTTAGTTTGTTTTTGTTTTTGTCTTAAGGGTCAGTTGTTGATAGTTGTAAGTTTTTTGTCATTTTACTGTTCATACTTTTGATCTTCTTCTTTTTCTTAGTTAAGTCCCTTTAACATTCCATATAGTGAGTGCTTGGTAATGATGAGCTCATCTTTCTTTATTTCACTTCGTATAGCCTTCACTTCTTCCTCCGTTTTGCATCCATATGCAATCATTTCTGTGAGCATCCTGATTACCATTGTTTTGAACTCTGCATCTGATAGGTTGGCTATCTCCTCACTGCTTAGCTCTTTTTCTGGAGTTTTGATCTGTTCTTTCATTTAGGCCATATTTCTTTGTCTTGGTGCACGTGTTATGTTGTAATATGCAGAGCCTTAGATATTTGCCAGGGTGGGGCAACCCACTTCACTGTGTCGTGGCATTGTATGTGGGGGAGGGGTCAGAGAGGAACAATGTAGCTTGCTCAGCTCTCCCCCTGCTTTCAGTCACCTCCCCTACTGCCCACAAGTGAGTTTTGACCTTCTGGTGTTAATTCCTGGGTGGGTGGGTTTGTGTACATTCTAGGATCCTGTGGGCTCCTCCAATGGACTTTCCTGTGAGACTAGCAGTTTCTCCTGCCACTGAAACACCCAAAGATTTTTATAGCCAGAGGTTTTGAAGCTTTCTTCTCGGCACTGGAACCCTGGGTTGTGCTGTTTGTCTTGCTCCTCACTTGTTTCTCCTGGTTTATCTGCAAGCAGATGTGGGACCGCCTGGTCTGCCAGCTGCTGCCTCGCCATTTGTCCTCTCCACTCCCACTGCTTATTTCCACCCCTCCTACTAGTCTGGATGAATGTTTCTTCTTTAAGTTACTGCTTGTGGGACTTCCATACAGTTTTATTTTCTGGAAGTTCTGTTTTTTTTTAATTGGTTGTTATCCTTCTTTTGGTTGTGCAAGGAAGCAAAGTGTATCTATCTATGCCTCCATCTTGGCCAGAACTATGTTCAGTTGTACTTTATAAAAATCATATCTTTGCTCTCCATCCTCCACCTTCCATGATTATTGTATTTTATTTCTTCCTCTTAATCTCTTTGTCCTTTTATTTTAATTCTGGGAGGTATTCTTAAATTAGCTGTTTTCTTGTCATTTCTTGTCTTAAATTGATTTTAATTCTGCTACTACAGTTTTTCTGTCACTCATTTTCCATTTTTATTTCTTTTGCCTATTTACTTCTATCTTTTCTCATGAAATTTTCATAATTATTTGTGGAACCTATTATTTTTGTCCTTTTTTGAGATTCCAACCAGGTTTTGAAAATTTTCTTCTGAATTTTGGACTAACTCACCTTCAGAGGCAGGTTTTTCCCTAGATTTCCCCCTTTTCCAAGCTTCTTGTTGTTTATAGCTGTCTTTTTCTTGATAAATTCACTGTTTTCCCTTCTACTTCATGATAAGAAGAGTGAAAGTATAGCCTCATTGACACCTATGTGTTCAGAAAAATATACTATTTCACACTTCTGTTTATGAAGAGAAAGATAGTGTGTATTTTTAGCTATGTGTTAATTGAAATCAATAAAATAATAACTTTCTCCAGAAAAAACTTGCCTTTAATGGCCTCTACCTCTTCTTTAGAGGTAATTTCTGAAAATGCTTTTTATTATATTCTGTTATAAAAGCTTGCTTTTCAAAAATAAACTTTATATTTTAAAGTGCTTCTACATTTAAAAAAATTACTGAGACAGTACAGAGAGTTCCTATGTAATTTTCATTCAGTTTCCCTTATTACTAACTCTTTACAGAACTATGGTACATCTGTCACAGTTAGTGACCAATACCAATAATGCATTATTATTACCTAAGGGCCACACTTTATTCACATTGCCTTAATTTTTACCTCACATCCCTTTTCTATTCCAGGATCCCCTCAAGGAAACCACCTTACATTTAGTCATTATGCTACCTTAAACTCTTCTTGGTAGTGGCAGTTTCTCAGACTTTGTTTTTTATGAGTTTTTGAGGAGTGCCGGTTAGATATTTAGTAGATTGTCCCTCAGTTGGTATTTATCTGATGATTTTCTCATGTTTAGACTGGGATTATGGGGTTTTGAGATGAAGACCACAGGATAAAGTGATATTTTTATATATCAGCATGACTTTCCATTATTGACCATGGCCTTGATTACCCGGCTGAGGTTGTGCTTGTTAGGTTTCTCTACTGTGAAATTACTGCCTTCCCCCCTTCCCATACGTGCTCTTTGAAGAAACTCACTATGTGCACCTCAGGCCTAAGGAATGGTGGCTTAGATTCCACCCCCTGGAGTGTGGAGTACCTACATAAATTATTCGAAACTCTTCTGCACAAGAAATTCATTTCTTTTTCACCATTTATTTATTTATTCAATTATCCATTTATATCTGTATTGATTCATGAACATTTTTTCTATACTTGGGATATAATCCATTACTACTTCATTTATTGTGTTATTCGAATTGTTGCAGTTTTGTCCATTGGGAGCTTTATCTGTTGGCTCCTTTGACATAACCCCACCACAGTGCCTTTATTCATTCACTTTGAGCACTTTCTTATTTTTTGGTACTTAAGATAACCCGGGCTCATTTTGTATATTTTTTGTCTTAGTCCTAGAATCAACCATTTCTCTAAAGAGCCTTGATTCTTCTTACTAGAAAATGGTATTAGAAACCAAGGTCTGGTCATTATGTGTGTTCAGTGCTACTGAGGTGTACTTCCTCCTGTGCCCTCTTAGCTGACAAAGAAAGAAAGTATATGTGCACATATCTATAAATATTTCTAACTGGTATATATACACATATCTATAAACATTTTTATATGTAATTACTTGCATCTGTATGCAAGTAATTAAACATGAGTTCATACTGATATCTCCAGTATGAACTGGAGATATATCAGTATCTTCATACTGATATCTCCAACCCATTAGCACACAGGCCATTCCAGTTTCCTCCCATTGCTTCCCTGTAAACTTCCACTCAAGAGCCTTGGTTTACTTTTAAAATAAGATTTCCTAAAAAGTAAAATGTCCTGGTTTTAAAAATGTCTGTTCATGTGTATGTGTATTACATACTTACTGTAGAATACTAAGAAAACTCAACAATGTCTATGAAAGAAAGCCCGCATTTCCTATATACTATCACTGTTAACATTTTAACACATACACACACAACTTTATGAACAAAACTGTAATCATACTAGATACACCATCCTACAATCTACCTTTCCCACTCAACAATGTATAATCAGCTTTTCCTCATGTCATTATCTACTCTTGAAGGTCATGATTTTAACTACCTGCAGAATACTAACCTTTTGGACATTTATCTTTTAATGATATATATAGTATTATAATAAATAACTATAAAAATACTCCTAAACATAGGTTATTAGGTACATACCTGACTTTTTATTTAGAATATTTTGTGGAACTTAAAGTACTAGGCCCTAGGGAAATGATAAAATGTTAAATTTCCTCCCACAAAAGATAGCATGAATATAGCTTTCTACTAAGATTATATATGACCCATTTTCTCTTCATCCTTTGCAATACTATGTATTGGAATAATTTAAAAAATCATTAATTAGTTAATTAAAATGACATCATGCTGTTGTCTTATACTGGATATCTTGTATTATAAGTGTGTTTGAATATTCTTCATAAGTTCATTTCTATATTTCCTATGAATGTCCTTACCCATTTTTTGGTCAGGTATTTTTTTAACCCTCTGCTGAGGATATGTTCATTGATTTTAGAGAGCAAGAAAGGAGGAGAGAGAGAAACATTGACATGAGAGAGAAACATTAATAGGTTGCCTCCCATTTGTGCCCTTACTGGGATTGAAACTGAAACCTAGGTATGTGCCCCGACCAGGAATCAAATTCACAACCTTTTGGTGCACAGGGTGATGCTTCAAGTAACTGGGCCACCCAGCTAGGGCTAGGTATTTTTATTATTTTAATATAACATTTTAATCTCACAACAACCCCATATTCAATATAAAAAATTTAAAAAAGAAAAATGACCCATGGCTTCATCACTCATCTGATTTCATTGCTAACACTTTCATTTTGATGTGTCTATTTACACATCAGAAATCAGTATTTTATATTGTGTAAATGGTTAATTAGAAAAATAGAATGGATTCCTTGTTTTGTGGCCTTCTTATTAGTCACTTATTGTTATATCATTCATATTTCCTCAGCCAACACACAACAGCCCTTTTCCATTGAAAAGGGAAGACTCTTGAGAATAAGGGTCTATGCATCTATGGTCTGTTTCTGCGGCCTCTTCCTCAGGAAGTCTGACTCTACTCAACAGGTTGCTAAGGATCCAAATCTGAACCACCTCTTGGTTCCATGGCACCATTTTCTGTGCCACAGGGGTCCCAGCAGGATTAGTGCTCACCCACTCTCTGAAACTGTGAGCCACTATGTTCTCTTGAGCTGCCGCTGCCACTCTCCTAGCCATGGGGACAGGGGATAAGGAAGGACAGCTACTCTCCACTTTATCACTTCATTCCAATCATATAGGCAGGCTTGTCTCTGAGTTTCCCATTACACAACTAAGATATCACTGTAATGTTTCACAAAACGTCCAAAGTCCTTGAGATAAAAGAAGAGAAACTGAACACAGAGAAAGTTAAAACAAATTACTGGATTGCTCTCTGAGACCACAGATCCAAGTGTCTCCACCGGAATCCACAGCTGGCTCTGCCAGGGCCACTGGCTAGACCTGCTAATTGTGGGTGGGGATCCAACTCATTCACCACTATTCTCCAATGGCTTCATCTACTGCCTTTGTCTTTCATGGAGACTCAGGTTCCCTCCCTACTCAAGTATTCATCCATAATCTCTACATTGGTTGCCCACCATGATGATTGACAGTTCCAGTGACCACTCCTCTCAGAAATAAAAATGAAGCTAGTGTCCTGGACACAGGGGTGGGGCTCATTTTCAGACACCCTGTCTGCCAACAGATTTTCATGATTGGTACATTTCCTGAAGTCCAGTTATTCATCATAAAATTGAAATTCTGCTATAGGCTAGCAAAAATTAAAAAAGACATAAAGCTAATCATTGCAGTACTATTTGTAACTGCAAAAGGTTGCCTATCAACAGGATGAATAAATTATAATACTGCCATATCATGGAATATTATGCAGCTATAAGAAGAATAATTTTAAATAATGCTAAAGAATTATTTCCAGGAAATGATGTTTAGTGACAAAAGCAAGGTAGAGAGAAGTGTGCATAGTATACTAACACTTACCTAAAAATGGAGGTATGTGCATAAATGTTTATATTAATAATTCAGTAGTAAACCATGGAATAAAATGGTTACCTACAAGGGGAGGGAAGGAACAGAGTGAGGAGAAAAATGGTAGAAGCTAGACTTCCCTAAATATACCTCATTAGTAGATTAAACTTTGGAACCATGTAAATATTTACACAATTAAGAAATCAAATAAAAATAAAAATTAATCCCTAAAAATAAAAATAAAAAATGAAAACAAATGAATCTAAATGTGTCATGAGATCCTGGCTAGGTGGACCAGGTGATTGGAGAGTTGCAGGTTTGATTTATGGTCAGGACACAAATCTGGGGTGCATGTAGGAGGCAACTGATCAGTGTTTCTGTCACACTGATGCTTCTCATGCCTATGTCTCTCTCTCTCTGTCCCTCCCTTCCTCTCCCTCTAAAATCAATAACATATATCCTTAGGTGAGGATTGAAATCAATCAATCAATAAATGTGTAGTGAGTTGGTGACTTACCAAGTATAGAGAAGCTATTTCAAGTGACTTTAAAACAAAGGAATGTGACTGGATATTCCTTGTGAGATATACTCTAAGGACTAAAAGACTGACAAAACATTCCTGGTTTCATTCATTGAAAAGTCCTAGAAATAATAACTGACCTACAGACACAGCTGGTGTTCACTTTGTGGTAACCTCATGCCACTTCTCAGTAAAAACAACCAGGGATTATTGGTGAAAAGGTGGGTACCAGATGTGGTGCAGGGACTGGTCAAGATGTCTGAACATCTTCTCATACTGGAAAGCAAAGATGCATTCAAAGACTTACAAATCAACTAGAAGAGGCTCCTGCTGGCCAAAACAGGAGCTAATTTGAGCTCTAAGAAGAGGAACAATGGTAACGGGATGAAACATATAAAATATGGTAACATTCACGAGTTTATAATGACACTAAAGCAAATACCTCACAATCTTTTGGAGATGTTAGAGAACCAACTCATGATTTGCAAAACTTATAAAAGGAAAGAATGAAGCATTTAGCCAGCCTTTTTAAAAAATACAAATATACCATAGGGCAGCCAAAGAGTTACACAGGGAAGACTTATAGAAGTGTCCAGCTGATAAATAAGAAGGGATGACAGTCACTATTTTGCAACCTCCACTGAAGTGGTTTAGGCAAGGGTCATCCCTGGCTACCACATCACAAAAAGAACGATAAGCAGATGTTATGTGCCTCGTGGTAGGAGTGCACCTAGCACCAGCTCCGAAGTATCCTGCCCCCCAAACAAGCCCAAATCTAGATCTAGTTACCAGCATGTAGGAAATACTGGGTCCAGAAGCACATGTTAAATAACACTGCGGACAGATGATCTAGTTTCTTTAGCAAATAAATTGCAAGAAAAAAAAGGAAAGGGGGTGGGCAAAGAGAGATACTTAAAAGTTAAGAAAAATTTAAGACACATTGCAAGCAAACACAATATTTGGATCCTGACTTCTACAAACCAACCGTGAACAAGTATTGATCAGACAACCAGGGAAATTTGGACATCAACTGAGTGTGTGATGATATCCTGGAATTAGTGTTTATTTGTGTGATAGTGACGTTATATTATATTTAAGGGACCAGAACTTACATTATAGAGATCCATATTGACATGTTCCAGATGAAATGGTGTGTTTGAGACTTGCTTCAAAATAATCTGTAGTATGTAGGGTGAGGGAAAGGGGTGGTAGAGATGAAATAGGAACAGCCTCGGATTGGTGGGTTTTGCAGTGGAGTAATGGTACATGCAAGCTCACTGCATCATTCTCTCTACTTTTGCATAGGTGTGGGTTTTTTATTGAAAAAAAAGTTAAATGAAAGAGGACAGAGAAGGAAGAGGAATAGGATAATAAAGAAGAGGGGGAGAAATCCCATAGGCTTTACCAAAACACTTAGTTGTGCTCCTTTTAGGGTTCCTCCAGAAGCTTGTGGTGAAGAAGGATGCTCAGGTCCTGTGCAGGGAACTCTGGGACTCTATTATCGGCTCCTTTGAGGGAAAATTCACGAATGAGAACATGCACACTCACCTCCCAAAGTGTTAGAACAATGCAGTCTAAGTCTACTTAGAAAAGAAACATTTTCATATAATCTTCAAATATGTAATTTTATGCACAACAAAGACAGCCTTTTACATGATTCTGTAGAATTGCAGTTTTCAGAGTGGTCCGGACAAGCTCATGGCTCCTAAAACCATTTCAGATCCACACAGTCCAAACTATTTTCCTAAGAATGCTGAGATGCCTTTTTCACTATCATTCTTTCACCAGTATAAAAAAGAACTTTTCTAGAAGTTGCATGACTCTAGATAACTTTATCACTCTGGTAGCTAATGGAGTGTGTGCTTGTGTGCTATTTTTATGTGTATGAATGCCTGTGTTTTAAAACTTTTCAAGTACACTGACTATCAGCAGACATACCCCACATAAACCAAAGCTCTTTGCAGTTCTTAGTAATGTTGAAGAGCATCCATGGGTCCTGAGATAAAAAAGTTAAGGACCTTAGTATGTTTAGCCACTGAAAACATACTGATAGGCACATGTTTCATGGTAATGACACTGATTTTCTATGTAGAAATAAAAATTGTTTTAAACAAAGGAGTGTTGGGCCAAAAACTTAAGTTCCTCTTCTTACAACACCACCCCCGCCCCTGCCTAAAAAAAGATGTTTGCTCTCCAGAACCCATCTATCTCCTACCCCAAGGTTTCAAAGTCACAGGATCAATTCTTAGTCAAAGTTCAAGGCCAAACACTTGGGTTTTCTTTCTCCTCTGGTGGTCTCTGCAAGAAATAACTTTTTCATGTGCTGCTGGCCAGAGGGAAGGCAGTGGGGTGGGGGACTAGTGGGAGAACTGCAAAGGCCAGGAAAATGGGGACATCTGTAATAGTGTCAACAATAAAAAAATAAAAAATAAAACTATGAAACTAAAGAATAAATAACTTTTCCCAAGCACATAGCCCAGAGGGAGTCCGGGCCACCTTAAGGCAGCATATGCTAGGGGGTCATGACCTTTTCTTCTTACATCTATAAAGTAAGGCCAATTGTCTTGTTGAAATGATAAAATGCTACAACATGCATATAATTGTTGAGTTCATCTACAATGCCAAGAAGGAACGGCAGGTTCACTCCATTAAGGATCTCAGGAGCCCACAAACAGCTCAACACATTACTTTTCCTTCAATTGAGGTCATTCAAAGAATATTTCTGCCCTGGCTGGTGTAGCTCAGTGGATTGAGCATGGGCCTGCGAACCAGATGATCGTGGTTCGATTCCCAGTCAGGGCACATGCCTAGGTTGCAGGCCAGTTCCCTGCAGGCCAACTCCCAGCAGGGGACACACGAAAGGCAACCATACATTGATGTTTCTCTCCCTCTCTCCTTCCCCTCTAAAGATAAATAAATAAATAAAATCTTTAAAAAAAAAGAAAAATACTGAAAAATTGAAAAGCAGGTCTATTAAAATTCACAATATTAAAAAAAAAGAATATTTCTATTTGGTTTCCAGGAAGTCCTGCCTTTTGTGCCCCCCTGTTATTACTTCTCAGCCTCTCTCCCACTCCCAATATCTGTGGTTTTTTCCATCCCTCAGTCTTCACCACAAATTCACCCTCCATTCTTAATATCTTGAAGGTTCTGAACATTGATCCTGCCTTCATCCTGCTGGGACAACGACAGGTCCTTAAAGCGTGAGGAGGAGGAGCAAGAAATGGTGGGAGGAAACAAAAGATGGTTTCATATAGAAAGCACGTAGCCCAAGGTGGTTGCTCATGAGTGGGAGCCTCCATTACTGATTGTATCATTTCAAGAGTCCTTACTAACAATCTTTGCTCCAATTCATTGACCAACAGTTTTGTTTGTATTACCGCTACCCCAGTTCCCCTGTCATCATGCCTCTCCCTGTCTAGCTCACATTGGGCAACCATCATTCTATTGTAGTCACTTCCTCATATATACTTCTAACTCCCTCTCTCCTCTTCCACTGAACTCACACAGCAAATCCCGCCCCGGGCTACGCCCAATGCCCAGCTTGTTCCCTGAACAACTGAATGTGATTGGATAAATCACAACCGTGTTCACTGGTCAGACTGGTCTGATTAAATTATGACAACAGATTTCCATGGGGCCTTCAGTACCTCCCAGCAATGCCATTATATTTTTCTAGTCATTCCACTCTTCTCTCTGAATTGACTTTTCTTATTTTAAATCTGGCTTCAAACATCTAAGCTAGAAAAAACATGCATCTATTGTCCAAATCTAAATATCCTTGGGAGTGAAATGGGGCTGCTATTAGTCGATTTGAGGGACAACCATTTGGGGAACAGACTAAGCCAGTGCTGTTCTAGGCAAATTACATTTTCCTATCTGACACCTTTCTTTTCTCACTTTCATCTGATGATCCCATGGCTTATTTCGAAGAGAGGATAGAAATAATAGAAGAGAGTTCCAACCTGCCAGTGACTTCATCTGCAGCCATGCACTTGGCCTTCCTTCTTCATCAAAAGGATGGTATACTGGTTTTCTGTGTTTGCCATAACAATTTGTCATAAACTTGGTGGCTTAAAATGACGAAAATGTATTCTCCCAGTTCTGGAGGCTAGAAGTCTGAAATACAGTTGTTGGCAGGGTCACACTCCCTCCAATGTCTGTGGGAAACTCTCCCGTCCTAGCTCCTGCAGGTTGCTGACAGTGCTCGACATTTCTTGGCCTGGAGGTACCTTGTGCCAATCTGTCTCCATCATCACATGGCATTCTTCCTTATGTGTCTGTCTTTATTTTTTCTTCTTATGAGGACACTAGTTTTTGTACTAGGGCCAACCTTAGACATCTATGCTCTCATCTTAACTGATCACATCTGCAAATAAGGTCACATTCTGGGGTTCCAGGTGGACATGAATTTTAGGGACACACTATTCAACCCAGTACAGGTAGACTCTGTGCTCCTAAGTCCAACCCTTCAAATTTGATCTTTTGTATCCCCTCTCCCTTGGCCTTTTCAAAGACTCTGCTTCTGTAATTCTCTCTTCTCTGTACTGTGAAGCCATTTCCTCCTCTTTATTGTGTTGTTCTTATCATTGTATAGACATGCTGTCATATTATTTATTTTTAAAAACCCTTCCTGCATCCAACACCCCCTCCACCTACTGACCCATTTCTCTGCTCTTTATAGCAAAAGGCCTTTAATGAGTCACCTGTGCTTAGCATCTGCACTTCCTCTCTGCCCAAACTCCCTCTGATGCCCTTCAGTCTAGCTTCCAACTTTACTGCTGCACTGCAACTGGTCCTGTCAAAGATCTCCTCCCTACTAAATCCCATGAGAAGTCAGTTGTCTTACCAACCACCCAGTGACATTTAATGGCCAGTCTTCTCTCATTTGGAACAACATTCTCATGGTTCCCTTCTCTTTCAATCACTCCTCCTCAGCCCTGGCTGGTGTGGCTCAGTGGATTGAGTGCCAGCCTGTAGACCAAAGGGTCACCAGTTCCATTCGCAATCAGGGCACATGCCTGGGTGGTTGGGGGACATGAGAGAGGTAACTGGTCAATGTATCTCTCAATCACCCCTTCTCAGACTCCTCTGCTGGCTCCTTACCCTCTTCTTGACCTTTAAAAGCTCAGCCAACTTAGGGCTCCACTCTGAGCTCTCTTCCCTTTCAGGTCTGTGTCCACTCCACTGGCCATCATAACTAGTCCCTGTTCTTACCATTAATAAGCTGAAATTTTCCACTATATGTCCAGTTTGAGACCCTAACTTACATATCAAATATACCCTCACTTTTACTTGACTGTCTAATACACATCTCAAAATTAGCATGTCCAAAGGAGTCCACATAAGACTATCAGCTGATTTCTCAAAAGAAACCTTGCAGGCAAAAAGGGACTGGAAAGAAGTATTCAAAATGATGAAAAGCAAGGACCTACATCCAAGATTGCTCTAGCTATCAAAACTATCATTTAGAATGGAAGGACAGATAAAGTACTTCCCAGATAAAGTCAAGTTCAAGAAGTTCATCATCACCAAGCCCTTATTATATGAAATATTAAAAAGACTTATCTAAGAACAAGAAGATCAAAACTATGAATGGTAAAATGACAACAAATTCACAGCTATCCACAACTTAACCTGAAAACAAAAGCAAACTAAGCAAATAATGAACAGGAACAGAATCACAGAAATGGAGATCACATGGAGGGTTATCAGGGGGGAGGGAGAGAATGGGGAAAAGGTACAGGGAATAAGAAACATAACTGGTAGGTACAAAATAGACAGGGGGAGGTTAAGAATAGTATAGGAAATGGAGAAGCCAAAGAACTTTTATGTATGACCCATGGACATGAACTAAAGGGGGGTTTCTGGAGGGAATGGGGGTACCAGGTAGAGGAGGGCAAAGGGGAAAAATGGGGTAACTGTAATAGCATAATCAATAAAATGTACTTAATTAAAAATTATCATGTCCTAAAACTGAACTACTGATTTTCTCTCACCAAGCCCTAACATCACCTACAAAATATACTTTCCCCTCTCAGCCCCATTTTTTCCACCTGACTAAATGGCACCTTCATTCATCCAGACACTAAGACCAAAACTTTAGCATTCTTCTACTTTCACCATATCCCACATATCGTCCCATATAACCCCAATCCAACCACTGTTCTTTGTCTTGACACCTTCCCCCTCAGTCCACATCACTAGGGTCTTATACCTGGATTTGGTAATGGTGTTTATTATCCCTCTTGTCCCTCTTTGGTCCATTCTCTATCCAGTTGCCAAGTGATCCAATCATCTCATTCCCTTGTTCGGTGTTCCTCCAATGACCTCTCATACTACTTAAAGTCCCAGTTCTTTGTCCAGACTCCAGGTCCCTACAAATACCTGGTGTTTACTTAACTCTCAACTTACTGCTATCCATGTGCTCTCATGCTCAGCTTCAGCTGCACCTGCTTCATTGCGGGACCTTCAACATACCAAGCTTCTTCAGCTTCAGGGCCTTATCCCTGCTATTTTCTTTGACATTCTCTGCTCTCTCACTTAATTTGTGTTCTCCATCACTTTGTTTAGGTTTCAGCTAAAATATTACATCTTAGTGACATCTTGCCCACACACCTTAGCTAACCAGTAACTGGCCCAGGCATAGGCATTGTGTCTTTTTACCTAGTTGATTATTTTGTAGTTCTTACCAGTACCGGAAATAATCCTATATGTATTTTGTTTTCTTGTTTTATTCTCTGTCTCCTCCAATGTACTATAAGCTTCATGAAGGCAGGGCATTATTTGTTTTTTTCAGTGAGAGTAATACCTAGCACATTATAGACACTAAATAAGTACAATTTTACTTCCATTGTTATTATTATTGTTGTTGTTGTTGTTGTAAGATATTTAAAAATAAATATTAGAAGAAAGTTAATTAAAAATAAAAGTGTCTATGTGGCTTGAAAACAATATTCATTTTGAAGCTTTTATTCGAGTTAATGCCTTTCAATGTTAATCTAGCATATTCAAAGGTATTAGTAATACCAATCGAGTTTAAAACTGGTAATAGCAGTTGTAATAGTAATTATAACAGATACCATTATTCAGCCCTTATTGGTGGCAGGTGCCTTGAATAGATTATCCTATCTAATTCTTAGAACAACTCTATGGGTTATCTATCACCTCAATATACAAATGCGGTATTGGTGGTTTTAAGATACACCCACGGTTTCTTTGGTGGCCCTCCTTTTGAAGGGTGGGAGTTGATTTCGCTCCCCTTGAGTGTGGTGTAGGCTCAGTGGCTCAGTTCCAAAGAACGGAATATGGGAGAAGTGACAGTGTTTGGCTTCCAAGCTTAGATGGCCAAAGGCATTGTGACTTCCTTCTTGCTCTCCCTTGGATTAACCAAGCTGGGTTTTAGCTCTGTCTTTTTTAAAGTGAGGGCTGTGGATCAGATGACATTCCCAGTCAGTTAGTCTGACACGCAGCGGATCACTTCTGTATCAATAGCTTTCTTAGTCTGGACTAAGACATCAAATTATAAGGGGGACAAATGGTAATAAAAAGTACAATTAAAAATTTTAAAAAATCAAACAACAAATTGAAGAAAATAAAAAATAAATGGAATCATAAAAAATAGTCTTGACATCATGTATAAGGAAAAAAAAGACATCAGATTAATTAGTTGCTCCTTGCTGAAGAGCTGAAGCCTTGACAGTTTGCTTTACTCAGTTGGATTTGGGGGACTAGGTGAGATTGGCAAGAGGACACTCAACTAACCCTATGAAAATGCTCGCATGGTCAGGGGCTGAAGCCTCCTGCTAACAGCCATGTGTGGGTGCTACCATGGAGGTAGCTCCTCTGGTCTCAGTCAAGTCTTCAAATAATGCAGTCCTAGCCAACATTTTTGCTACAACCTCATAAAAAACTTTAAGCCAGACCATGCAGCTCAGCTGCTCCTGATTCCCTAACCTACAGAAATTGTGAGATAAGAAGTACCTTTTGTTTTTAGTTACTAAGTTTTGGGGATAATTTACTGTGCAGCAAAAGAAAAAAGAAAAAAAGTACATTTGGAAATGGAAGGACAGAGAGGTTAGGCCAAGAGCCCAGTAATGATAATGCAAGATTTAGCTTAGGCAACCTGACTCTAGAGCCCATATATTCAACCACCACATTATACAGGAGGTCAAGATCATGTCTCAAGTAATACTAGAAGGAGAATATTGTCACATTCAAATGGCACTGTCAGGGCAGAGTATAAAATCTTTCCATGGATATTAAACTGGCTGCTCTTGCTCCATTGCAAGGGTATGTTCTAGGCAGCCACAGCCTTTGCTTCTAAGTTCCTTATCTGGCCCAGGCTTGTTCAGGCATATAGTGGACACTTATCTTCCCAGTATCCATTCCCCCATTCCTCTGGCCTTTGTTCACCCCGACTTGCAATCGTGTAATTCTGGTAAAGCTGCCAATCATTATACTCTTCTTGCCTCATAGGTGGGCATCTGACAAGCTAGACAATCACAGGGTATGATCAGTAACTGACTACAGTAATTGGGCCCAAACCAGTGCACGTAGGAGACATCAGCCAAGAAGAGCCCATCCCTGGAATTTAGAAATACTGTGTGAGGTCTTTAAGCAGGATGATGTGTGCTCCTAGGTCCCATATTTTCAGCTGCATGGAGGCAGCTGATCTTGCAGAAAGAGGCAGAGAGTGAGAGATCATTTTATATCTTTTGAGACCTTAAATCTAGCCAACCCCGAGAGCAATTCCATCCTTTCTAATCTCTGTGAGTCAATAAACTCACTCTGTTTTAAATTAGTCTGAGTTGAGTACCTACTGCTTGCCCTTGAGTTATGACTCTATGAAGAGTCTGTTCCAGTTTGTGGAAGACTGGTAGGTATCTTCCATTTTCCATGAGCAACAGTGGTTCTGTATCATCAGCAGAACCTGGAGAGCTGCCCATTGATTGGACTGACCTTCCCACAGAGAGTGAAGACCCTTCCCTTCATCCTTCAGGAAGCACCTGGCTTTTCTGGAAGCCAGTGACAGTCTGGGGGTAAGCAAATTAAAAGAGTGTTATGAAGGATGGGTAGCTCAGTCATTTAGTTTAAAACTTTAGTCATTTCTGGATCCTTTCTTTTCTTAGTCGCTCACCCCTACCCCCAACTCACAGCATACACACAGACATCCTGTTAGTCATCGAGTCCTGTTGATTTGGATCAAATGCTTTATGGAAGTGGGTGGAGTAACTATAATGAAAGTTGGTGGGCCAGCAGGTTCTTCCTTCTGGACATCTTGCAAATCCAGTTTTTCTTCTTCATTTCTACTGCTACCACTGTAGGTGGACCATTGCAGTTGGTCTCCTTGCCCCTGACCTCACCTTTTCTAGAATTTGTTTTCTAACGCACACTTTTGATTGTTGCATGCTTTTGATGGATTCAAAACTCTTCAGTTTCCCACTGCTGATGTGCTAAATTGCAAACTTGGTGTTGCACTTACAACTCTTCCTACACTGCCCTGCATCTGCCATCCAACGATCTGTGATTTCCACAAATCAATCTCCCAGTCTTGTCACACCCCTCCCATTGCAGCGCTGCCTACCCTTACCTCTTTCCTCAAATTAAAAGACTGCTTTTCCATGAGGCTTGAAGAGCCATTTCAATCCCACTCCTCCATAAAATACTTCCTTAGCCTGCCAGTCCACAATGAATATCCCCTTATGTGAACTCTGTAAACAATTGTTGTCTAGACTGGAGTTTTTCAAACTGTGCTCACATTCCCAGGGAGTATTTGGCCAGCCCAAGTCAAGCTTTTGGTGTTTTTGTAAAACTACTGATTATATATTCAAATTTGGCTGGGCATATTATTTGCAAACCCAGTTTCTGTCTTGTCTTCTACTCCCAAATTACATCCTCATGCTATGGTGGTGCATTTATTCCCAAGTACAAATTAAGGATCATTAAAATTTGTTTTGCAACGTACAGATAGAGAACTGCTTATTATTAATATTATTATTTAAAACCATGACCCTTGGGAAAATAGTAGGAAAAACAGAACTGCTATAACAATTTCCACAGTTTCTAAACCAAATACACTTTGTTATTTATTACTTTCTACACTCTCACCTTCCCCTCCCCTCACCATTTTGATTTGGGATTTTAAGCTAGAAAGCATTATCAAACTTGCTGTGTTGGAACAGTCTGACAGACACTCGTTGTGTACCTCCCCTCTGGCAGGAATTGTGATAGAGGGTTGGGCTACAAAGATCAACAAGTCGCTGCCAGAAGAGGAAAGGTTTTCCAGATGGATTCAATGCACAGAGACATTCTAGGCAGAGGGAACAGCATATGCAAACTCCTGTGCCCTAGAATGTGCCAGATGTGAAAACTTTGTGGTCCCGATTCTGCGGATTTTTTGAATTGAAAAATTTGGTGACTTTTAAAAGCTTGACAGCCTCTGGATTAAATTAAGCCTTCCCCCTTTGCCATACATTCCCATTTGCCTTCTTGCTCTTCACAAGGGCAGTTCAGGGTCCACAGGCAGACACAAATAACCTTTAGAGTGAGATCTGCTGGTATGCTTCACTTCATGTATACATACATCCTCTATTTAATTCTCACAACATCTTAGGTGTTTATCACCACCTCCAACTTAGGCAACGAGGAAATCAAGGCTCAGATGGGTAAAATGACTTGTCCAAAGTATCACAAATAGGAAATGATGGAGGGATGATGTAATTAACATTCATAATATCCCTGGAGAAAGTCACCAACTGGTCATTTTTTGGTCTGGGTTGAGGAAGAACTTTCTTCCCATTTCAGAAGAGCTTGCCTTCCCAGGTTCTGAGTTAACCGTATCTTTTATGGAGAGAAGACTTTAAACAGAAGGGTGACCAGAAATCCATATTAGTAGAAAGATGCGACTGAGGGAGTTCGGATTTTAGGGACCTTTTCCAGTCCCTGCAGCTCTGAAACTGGCACGTATTAGGAACTCCTTTTTGTTGAACGACTGATTCCTCACGTGCTGTGGCTAGTCTCTCCTTTTGGAACCAAAGTCCCTTGTGGGCAGGGTCCCAGTCGTGCCTTTCCAGGAACACTGTGCAGTTTGGGTAGACTTTGGTAAATGTTTGTTTAATAACGGATGAGTGAATGAATTTTGAGGTCAGGGGTTGTTGAGGGAAGGCCAACCCTGGCTCTAAAAAGACTTTCTAGGGTTTATGCGGTGCTGTCCTGGTCCTCCTTAGAGCTTCTGGATGGGCTATTTCTTTCCTCCTTCCTGCGGCTTCCACATCTAACAAACGAGCCTGCGAGGGGTTCTGCAGCCAGGGTGGGGCCGTGCAGCCCCGAGGAGCCAGGTCTCCTAGCCCGGCACCCACTCCATCACTGGTGTAGGGGGAAGAGGTGAGAACCTGAGACCCGCTGAGCCCAGCTGGGGCCCCTTCCTTGCGAAGTGCTACCGTAGCCCTCTACCTGTCTCCCCGGCCGCCCCCTCGTAGCCTGGGCCCGGGTGCTCCCCACGGGCACCTGGCCCACTACCCCCCGCGGGACCCCGCCAGCCACCTCCAGAGCCGGCCGGGGGGCGGCGGGACAGACCCAAGAGCTCCCCTACTCCCAGACCGGTCCCCCGGGGCGCGGCCCGGCAATCGCCCCCGCCCCCCCCGCCCCCCCCGCCCCGGGGCCGGGCCGGGCTCCCGGGGGGCGGGGACTCGCCCAGTGGCAGCGGCGTCCGGGCAGGCGGCGGGCGCGGGGCGGCTTCCTGCAGGCGGCGCCGGGGCGAGCCGTTGCCCGCTGCAGCCACCACCGCCGGGTCGCGGGGGCCGCGGCACTCGGGCCGCGTCGGTGCCATCCGGGCGCGCTGCGCGGCCGTCGCTGCTGCCCGCGCTAGTGCCGCCGCCGCCGCCACCGCCGCCGCTGCTGCCGGTTACGCCAGCTCCGCCGCCGCCCGCTCTGATTCTGCGCATAGGCAGCCCCCAAGCCTGTCATTCTGCAAAAACACAGTTTACTCAACACACCACACACACACTCACACACACACGCGCGCACACACACGCGCACCCTGGCCCCCTCGCGCACACGCACGGAGGGCGCGAGCGAGCAGACGCGCACACCCGGCGAGCCAAGTTCCGCAGCCTGGCATGGCTTCTGGGGACCTTTACGAGGTACGGGGACGCGTGGGCTCGGGCCGGCCCCAGCCCGCGGGCGGCGGGCGGAGGGCGGCAGCTGGGCGGCTGGGACCGGGCCGGGGCCCGGGCCGGGAGCGAGCGGGAGTTGCCGAGCCCGCGGCGGCAGCGGCGGCGGCCGGAGGGCGGCGGGGGCCGGGCGCGCCTCCCTCCCGCCCGCCCTCCCGCGGCGCCCGCGCCCGCTCCCTCTTTCTCTTTCTCTCGCACACACTCTCTCTTACTCCATCTACTTTGCGGCCTTGGAGGGGAAGGAGGAAGCCGGGCGGAGCCGGGGCGGGGGAGGTAGCGGTCCCGGGGAGGTGTTTCTCGCCCGACGAGCCGCCTTGAGTGCAGAAAGTACAGGTAAAAGTCGGCGCCGGACGTGCCAGGAATGCTGGGGGCCGCGCGGCTGTCGGCGAGGGTGCGGGGCGGGAGGTGCGTGCCCGGGGGGCGCAGGAGAGGAGTGGGGCCGGCGATGGGAGCGGAGCCCAGCCCGGGCGAGGCGGGGTCCTGTGGGGGTGTTGCGAAGGGGGCGACATAGTGGGGGGTCGAGAGACACCCGTCAAACCGCTCCCCGGGGCCACCGGGCCACCAGACCACCGCCCCTCCCCCCACCTGCTGCCCTAGACCCCGGCTCGGAAACCCTACCAGTTGCGTGGTGGGGGGCGGTCCTTGGGGTGTCATGCTCAATGGGGGCGAAAGGGGGCGCTGCAGATGGCCCCTGGTGGAAGGAAGAGAACATGGAAGTCAGAGGTGGTTTGTTAACACGTTGGTAGAGGACATGGGATGTGAGCCATGCTCCCAACACACTGTCACCTTCAGTGGATACCTGCCCCCAGGTACACACAGGTAGTGAACGGCCTGCATCGGATATCTTGAAAGCCTCTCAGAAGTGGTCTCAGTATACATTAGTCTGGCATCTTTGAAATAGAGAAATAGTCACGGCCTTTGAGGAGCTACGTTTTAGCTAGCTCTGGGCACAACTTAGTGCGTTTGGATTCCCTACCAAACAAGAAACAATCCCCACTCCCTGGGGAGAACGCCTCCAAAGAGGTGTTGGCCCCCAAGAGAAGGTTCAGGGTAAGGCATCTAAGAGACCAGTCATCTTCAACCAGCAGGCATGCCGATCCTCCAAGAAACTGGTATCATCAGTCAGCCTGGACCTTGACTCCCTGAACGTAAATACATTAACAGTGGTCTCAAGGCTTTTGGAAAAAATTGTTGGTAAAATTCCAAAAGGGTGGGTAGCCTTGTGGGTAAGGGACTCAGGGGTGATTCACCAACAAGAGAATCTAGTGTTGATTCACCTGCCTTGAACATTTTTCTCTGGGCCCTCTGGGCTGCTGAGCTTTTTCAAGATGGTGAATTTGCTGGCTAGTCAGTGAGAGAAATGGAGAACACTCAAGTTGGCACCTTGGCTTCCTGTGCCACCAGGGTCTTTTCGAGGATTCAGGACTTGGTGAGGCCCAGTCATGGGCCACCAGTGAGTGGTCTCAGGTGGGATGGATGGGTGATCTTGGCACTCATGAAAGAGTAGTGCCAATTGACTGCTTCTCTCCCCTACTGCCTTCCTCATCCCTGTTGCTAATCGGGAAGACGAAGTTGGGTAGAAACCTGGTGAAGAACTCTGTCAGATTTTGGCCAGTGGGTCACCCAAGAAACACTTAGGACTGTTTCGAGATGACAGAGCAATTTCTGAAACCAAAAGCTGAAGCACAGTAAAATGGGAGGTTTGGTTGAACTTCTCAAAGAATAACTAGCTCTATTCGGGCATTGGCCAAAAGTTGATGTTGTTCAGGGCCAAAACTCACTGTGCTGGGAGTGTGGATTTTTCTACCCATTGTTGTTGGGACATCTTAGAGCTGCTGACCGTGCCGGGGTGAAAAGTTGCATCATGAAGGTGTTAAGAGGACGTTTTAGGAACTGTCAATATTTATCCATTTGAAGTTGGGACTTATGAACCTTCAGGGGATAATTTCTTGTTTAATGTTCATCTGAAACTGTTCTCCTTAACATTGGTGATTATAGTTGCTCGATGAATCTGGTAAAGGAGCATTTTCACACTGGCCTCGGGACTATCCTAGCACCTCAACAGTTTTTATTGAAGTTCAATAAACAGGACAATAACAGTAATTACTTCTGTGATAGTAGGTAATTGTGCTCGATGTAAAATAATTTTCCCGTGGCTGGTTATTTGCATAGTCATTACTTAAAGGGCTAAATTGAATTATGAGAATATAACCAATGTCAACATTTTAATAGCCTACAGTGCATAACATATATTGAGGAATTTAAATTGTTGTCCAAATTTAGCTTTAAAAAATAATTAAGGAGTGCTAACTGTACATTAGCATATATAACTCTTAACTGTAAAATTGTTGTGTGTGTAAAAAATAGGGTGTTGATTTAAAGATAACACTTGGAATATTCAGTACATTGATTGACCTTGAAAGAAAAAGAAGAAGAAAATTATCTAATTCTCAATATTGGTATTACATTAATTAAACATATATTTAAGTGTTTATAAAATGGCTTCTTTTAACTCTGATCAAGAAAATACATTGTGAGTGGGCTAAGAACTATACATTTGTAATTGACATATTTCACCTGTGTATCTGCTGACACTGTTTTTGACCCTTTCTGGTGAAGATGAGATTTGGAGTATAGAGATTCTTCATCTTCTCTTTGATATTTCAGACAATTAAATTGTAAAGTGTAAACCTTCCCCAAATAGCAGATTGTAGGCCAGAAAATGAAAACTTTGCTTATGTAATGGCACTTTTCAGTCATAATGAGGAAATAGGGAATCAAACTCAGTTTCCAAATTTTATTGATGTTGATAGATTGTTCCATCTTGTTTTTCCTATAGCAGAATTCTCATCATTTGGTGTATTAGAACAGTGATCTTAAGTATTGGTTGACATTCTTAGAGTCAAGTATCTGTCTGGGTAGAAAATGAAATTTCTTATCCAGGTGCTCTGGTCTACATTCTGTGAAACACAAGCACATAAAGTGGTGGTCTGTGAGCCAGGTCTTGGCTGTCCATGTATTTTGCTTTATTTTACCTGAAAAGTAAATAAGGAAGATGGATTTGAGTACCTTTAGATGGAGCGTGTGATCTCTAGTTCATCACTGTCCCTGTACTTCATTCTCCCTCATTCTTACGTTACTTCTCTGGCTCCCGGAAGCCCTGGAATTTGTACCTCTAAAATTCTAGTCAATCATTTGTTAGGATGTTAGGGTGTCAGAGAAACCTAGTCACTGGAATAAGAAACCAGTTCTCTTGTCTTGTTCATCTGTGTCCCCAGCTCCTTGCACATTCAGGCACTTGTTGACTGAATCAATGAACAGAAAACTGAATTAAGTATTTGTAAAATACAGTGGGTGACCTTTGTTAACCTTGTGGTGTTACTGTTCTCTTAGTGGTGTCAACACCATGTGTAGGGGTGGCTGTCAAATTTGCTTTGGAAGGAAGTGAGTGAGACCCTTTGCAGAGAACCACACTGGTATTCACTAGAAGGATCAGATGCATCTGAGCTTCAACCATGTAGCTTTCCATGTGGCCGTTGGTGGTATCCTACACCCCCTCCCTTGTAGCTGACATTGTGGAGGAGGAGGACAGCACTTGGCAAAAATGTTCAAAGGGAATGCTGTGTGTCTAGAGAAAAAGTCAGCAGTGGCCAATTTATAGAGATGGACTTGACGGTGATAGTTCTTTCTGTTTGTTAACTTTCATTTACTTATACTCACTTAATTCTATATTAAAAGGATGAAATATGCCATATGTCTTTTTTGGGGATTGATATATGCGTTGGTATTTATTTAATGTATATGTGTGTGATTATGTGTATGTTTGTGTGTGTATATATAATATATAGGTATATATAATATATAGGTATATATAATATTAGAAAATACTGCTTTCAGCCCTGGCTGGTACAGCTCAGTGGATTGAGCGTGGGCCTGCGAACCACACGATCACGGTTCGATTCCCAGTCAAGGGTACATGCCTGGGTTGCAGGCCAGTTCCCAGTTCCTGGCACGGGACACACGAGAGGCAACCATACATTGATATTTCTCTCCCTCTCTCCTTCCCTTCTCCTCTAAAGATAAATAAATAAAATCTTTAAAAGGATAAAAAAGTATAAAAAAAAGAAAATACTGCTTTCATTTAATTCCAAATAAAATAAATAACAATAATAACAGGATAATTTTAGTTTTGTTGAAAGAAATTTACTTTAGTTAAAAACCTCCTCTGTTATTGTGATGACATAGACATTTTTGCTACAGCGCTATATACCCACACACACACACACACACATCCACAAACACCTTGTGTTTTGCAGAATCATGCACTAAACAATAACAGGGCTATGTGAAAAAAGGGTTGACGCTGAAAATGTGTGGAACTTTGTAACCAGAATCAGACCCCAAAAGAAACCTAATAAAAATACAGTTTGGTTAAATCTCCACCTGGCTGGTGTTTGCTCTTAACAGGTCAGATCAACCCCTTAAGCCTCAGGTCGGGCTTGTGAGTCCTTCCTCTCTCTGTAGAGGGCAGAGGGCATTTGCATCTAATAGAGACCATTGGCATCAAAATGAAATCTGGCCCAGGGTGTAGCTCTCTTCATTTATTCCTATGGGTCTTTTTTTTAAACAATTATTTTTCAACTATAGTTGACATGCAGTATATTATTATAGTGTCAGGTGTACAACAGAGTGATTAGATGTTTACATACCTTATGAAGTGATCACCCGTAATACTGTCTGTGTAGTTTCTTTACCTGTAACTTGCAGCTTCTCCAGGCAGGTTAGCATAGTAGAAAGCATAGTGGTTCTTGAAGCCAGAATTAGTTGCTACAAACATTAAAAGAAGGCACTTGCTTGCATTTCCAACTTTGTTCTGAGGTCTTCATACATCACTGTTTCTCTGTGCTGGTGAGAGCACTTTACTATGATTGCTTCAGAATATAAACAAACTAGGAGAAATCACATAAGAGTCAACACAACTTACTTCTTAGACTGACATCATTCCCTATTTACCAATCACATCTGAGGTGATTCCTGCCAAAGAAACATGTATCGCATTGGGACAGTCAATGACATCTCTGTACCCGTTTTTAAAGAGGCAAATATCTTTAAAGAAAATATGTTGGTTGAGTCAAATCAATTTCTTGGCACATAGTAGGCACCTGATGAAAATTGAGTGGATGTATAATTATCCCACCTTTTGAAAATTATTTTAAATTATTCCCTCTAGGTAGACATCAGCTTATTTTCAAGTAGACTTTTGTGTGAAGTCATTCCTTACTGCATAAGATTATTCCTTCAGAGGCTTAAACTTCCCTTGCAAAGAGTTTGTGTATAGTTTCTTGCAGCCTGACCAATTGATAAGGAATGGTTTAGGCATTGTAATTATCGAAGATCTTAGGTATTGGAGACATGCATTTATATTCCAAAGATAGGAGTTGTTCTGCGTGTCTTGGATGGTGAAGAGGGGTATAGATGTGGATGAATTCACAGCACCATCATCATTTACTTCCCATCAACAGAACACCACATACATGCCAAGCACTAGAGAAATGATGACATTGTGCTCTCAGTGGGCCTATGGTTTTAATGGAAGATACAGTTAAGAAAGGCAGTGTACGGTGAGTGCTGTGGAAAGAGTGTTAGTACAGGGGGAGATGGGGTATTCCAGAAGCAGGAGGCATCCAGTCTGGGGGTCAATGAGAGGTTTCCCCGGGGAGACAGTGGCTGTCGAGAAGTTTAAATTAGGAAATGAGCATGATCAGATTTGCAAGACTTACTGAGAATGTTTATTATCTTTTATGTTTTTGAAAGCAATTTGTTAATTGTTGCATCTTTAAAAATATAAGCATAAATAGAAAATAAAAATGATAATACCTAAAACAACTATTGTTATTGGTGTTCAATAAATCCTAATGTGATAGCTGAATTAATTAAAATGTTAGCTTTCTTGGTATAGATACAAAATAAAAGTAAAATAGTATTCCGTACACATTTATGTAATTTAAAAACCAAATTGAGACAGAGTACAGTACATACTGTTGTATAATCCATTTTGAATAAATAAAGTGAACCTTTTATATATTGAAATATTATTCTACATCATAATTTTTAAGAACAGGTTAATTTTCACTTGAATAGATGCGCCATTTTGTCTGTAATCCCCTCTTGTCGGGCATCTAGATTATTTCCATTTGTAAACCATTATAAATATTGCTGTTGCTGACCTCTGTGAACATTATTATTTGTATGCACACATCTTATTATTTTTCTCAGTATGAACTCTTAGAAGTATAATTACCAGTTTGAAGAATGTGCACATTTTTTACACTATTGATACATAATCTGAGATTGCCCATCAGAAATGGACAATGGATTAGTCTTCCTCCCATGGTTGGAGGAAGACTAGAAGCTGGGTGACTAGTTAATATGCTGTTTCAGTAGCTGAAACAAGCAATGTTGGTGGCCTGAACTAAGGGTGTGATAGTGGAGATGGAGAGACATGGATAGACTTGAAAGATTTAAAAGGAATCAGCACAATTTGGTAAAGCTGTCAGGATTATGTTTCAATCCATGTAATAGAAAATATATAGTGGCTTAAACAAGGTTTGTTTTCTCACGTGAAATACACATGGAGTTAGGCAGTTCAAGGTTGGTATGATAGTCTGTGAAGTTCTCAGGGTAGCAGGCTCCCTCTCTGTCTTTCATCTTCAGCTGTGTCTTCTGTGTCTTCTGGTTCAAGATGGCCATATAGACCTAACCATCCTTTTTGTAAGAGGAAGGAAAAAGCAGGAAGGAGGGAAGGGCATCTTCTACAAATAGCTGTCTTCTACAATTAGCTATCTAGAAGTTCCATGCAGTCCTGCTTTCAGCTTATTGGCCTGAACCTAATTATGTGGTCATCTAGCTGCAAAGGCCAGAAAAGTGATTTACAGCTGCGTATTCCCCCCCTCCCTTCAAATAAAACCTTATTGATGGTATGTAGGGATTGCTTTCTGTTTTAGTGCATGAAGTGGGACCAGTTATGGAGTTAGAGGACCTAGAAGAAGCAGTACTTGAAGGCAGTGGGGGCAGTGGAAAGGACAATGAATTCAGAGTGTGTCTGAGGCATCTAGGTACAGATGTCCATAATGGTAGGTCATGTGAGTCTGAAGCTCAGAAGCAGTATTTGGCATGGAAATAGAGATTGGGAATCATTTGTATATAGATTGTAGTATATAGATTGTAATTAAAGCCAAATGATAGTGTGTAAACATTAGGAGGGTCCAGTAATGGAGTACTGGAGAAAATGGACATTTAAGTGATGGAAGAAGAGAAAGATCAGATTTGTAAGAACTAGCAAGAGAGGTAGAAGGAAAAAAAAGAGTCTTTGTTGTTAAGGAAGACAGTGGAAAATTGCATTTCAAGAAAGAAGGTATGGCCCTGGCTGGTGTGGCTCAGTGGATTGAGCACCAGCCTGTGAATCCGAGGGTTGCCGGTTTGATTCTCAGTCAGGGCACATGCCTGGGTTGTGGGCCAGGTCCCCAGTAGGGGGCACGTGAGAGGCAACCACACATTGGTGTTTCTCTCCCTCTCTTTCTCCTTCCCTTCCCCTCTCTCTAAAAATAAAGAAATCTTTTAAAAAAAGGTATGGTCAACAACCAGCATCCTTTGGATTTCATAACCAGGAAGTCACTGGTAACCTCAGGGAACATCTATTCCATACATTGGCAGGTGGGGGAGGACTTGATTGCAGTGTAACGATGCGTGGGGGAAGTGTGGGGAATGTGGTGTAGAGACTCCTTATGTGGGTGACGCTTCGGAATCTTGGGCGTGATAGTGAGGAGAGATTGAATGTGTTTTCCAGTGATGGAGTTGGAGAATGGGTTAGTCCTCTACATTCTCCTGCTCTACACATGCTCTGCTACTTTGGATGACTTGGATAATAAAATATCGTGGCATAGACTCTGGGTCATTGGACTTGTGTTCATAGAAGAAGTAACTTTTCATAAACCCTACAAATCCCTCCCTCACTGACCTATGAAAGTGGACTATGGTATCTTCAGTGATTATATCTGGAAAGAAAAAGTAGAACGTGTATAATGTCGGCATACAGAAGCTTTTAAAATAGAATTCATTCAAGGAAAAGGTCTTGCTAAGTTGGAGGACTAGGAGATACAATTAATTCTTCATTTAGGTTTTGCCACATTAGCTTTCTGAGAGGATAGGTAGAGTGGATGGAACACTGTTGATGAATGAATGTGATCGTCAGTTTTTTTCTTTTTAGTATATTTTATTGATTATGCCATTACCGTTGTCCCATTTCCCCCTCTCATTACCCTCCACCCTGCACACCCCTCCCCCACCATTCCCCCCTTTAGTTTATTATGTACATGTGTCACAAGTTCTTTAGATTCTACATTTCCCCTACTATTCTTGCCCTCCCCCTGTCTATTTTCTACCTATCCTCTATGCTACTTATTCTCTGTACCTTCTCCCCGCTTCTCCTCCTCCCACTCCCCTGTTGCTAACCCTCCATATGATCTCCATTTCTATGGTTCCGCTCCTGATCTAGCTGTCCTCTTGGTTTGCTTTTTTTTTAGGTGTGGTTGTTAATAACTGTGAGTTTGCTGCCCTTTCACTGTTCATATTTTTCATCTTCTTTTTCTTAGATCTAAGTCCCTTTAACATTTCATATAATAAGGGCTGAGTGATGATGAACTCCTTGAATTTGACCTTATCTGAGAAGCACTTTATCTGCCCTTCCATTCGAAATGAAAGCTTTGCTGGATAGAGCAATCTTGGCTGTAGGTCTTTGGATTTCATGACTTGGAATACTCCTTTCTTGCTTCTAAGGTGTCTTTTAAGAAATCAGCTGACGTCAGTTTTATGTGTCAGCTTGGTTGGCTTCAGTCCTCAGCTGTTTAGTCAAACACTAATCTAGGTGTCCCTGTAAAGATATTGTGTAGATGAGATTAAAGTCTGTAATCAGTTGACTCTATGGGAGATTATCCTGTATTATTTTGGCGGACTTGATTCAACCAGTTGAAAAGCCCTGAGAATGAAGCTGAGGTTTCCATGAAGAAGTTCCATGTGTGGACAGCAGCTTCAGCCTGGAAGACTTCCCGCTTGCCTTTCCTAACAGTCTGCCCTCTGAGCTTCCGACTACCCTAGCCAACCCCACAACCCTGTCAGCCAATTCCTGGCAGTAAATCAATGTATACATTCTAGTGGTTCTGCTTCTCTGAATGAATCCTGCTTGAAACAGTCAGGATTCCTGTCCACACTCTGCCATTTGATAACATCATGTGGCCAGACTATTCTTTTCATCCTTGATGGCCTCTGCTGTAAAATCAGATCTCTTCTGTTTGTGAAAGCCTCCCGAATGAGTCTGTTACTTACTTCTTCAGTAAACGCCTTACTTGTTAGAAGCCATCATCATCCTGTTTGTTTGCATGTGTGAAGAGGGGCAAGCCTGGAGCTCCAAGGACTCCACGTGGCCTTCGTGCACACTGGAGTGGTTCCGGTGGAGCCACACTTGGGGTGGCAGGCACAGGGGGTGCTGGACCTGTAGGGCAGCCCTCTCCTGGGTCTGGACTTCACCCCTGCCTTGGGCCAGCCTTTGGCTCTGGTACTTGAGTGAACGATGAAGAGTAGCTCCATTCCGTCCAACCCACCCGTTCTTATCCCTTCTCTCAGCACCTCGTCTCCTTCTGCCACTGCCCAGCTATCCTTACCAAGTGGGTAGAAGCCACTGCTTCCAGAAGCCACATCATTCCAGTGAGAGCCTACCTACCAGTTGACCAGGCTTTATAAAGTGACAGGTTCCTGAGAAGCCTTGGAGGGTCACTAGTTTGCTTTTTTCATGCCCTGCTTTCTCTTAGTATACAGGATACTGCTCTGTTCCCATTTATTCCGTCTTGACCCCGGCACACTGTCTCTCCCAGAATCCCTGCATTGACCCTTCACCACATTGCTTTCCCCCCCCTTTTTTAATTTAATTATTGTTCAAGTACAGTTTTCTGTCTTTTACTCCCATCCCAGCCCACCCCCCCAGTGCTCCCCACCTCCCTTCCATTTCCACCCCCCTTAGTTGTTCTCCATGTGTCCTTTATACTAGTTCCTGTAAATCTTTCCCCCCTTTTCCCCTGAAATTCCCTCCCCTCTCCCCTCTGGTTACTGACCCCTTATTCTCCATTTNCACTGCTTCCAGAAGCCACATCATTCCAGTGAAAGCCTACTTACCAGTTGACCAGGCTTTATAAAGTGACATGTTCCTGAGAAGCCTTGGAGGGTCACTAGTTTGCTTTTTTCATGCCCTGCGTTCTCTTAGTATACAGGATACTGCTCTGTTCCCATTTATTCCGTCTTGACCCCGGCACACCGTCTCTCCCAGAATCCCTGCATTGACCCTTCACCACATTGCTTTCCCCCCCCTTTTTTAATTTAATTATTGTTCATGTACAGTTTTCTGTCTTTTACTCCCATCCTAGCCCACCCCCCCAGTGCTCCCCACCTCCCTTCCATTTCCACCCCCCTTAGTTGTTCTCCATGTGTCCTTTATACTAGTTCCTGTAAATCTTTCCCCCCTTTTCCCCTGAAATTCCCTCCCCTCTCCCCTCTGGTTACTGACCCCTTATTCTCTATTTCAGTGTCTTTGGTTATATTTTGCTTGCTTGTTTGTTTTGTTGTTTAGCTTCCTGTTAAAGGTGAGATCGTATGGTATTTGTCTTTCAATGCCTGGCTTATTTCACTCAGCATAATGTTTTCCATTTCCATCCATGCTGTTGCAAAGGGTAGGAGCTCCTTCTTTCTTTCTCCTGCATAGAATTCCATTGTGTATATGTACCATAATTTTTTGAGTCATTCATTTACTGACGGGCACCTAGCTTCCAGCTTTTGGCTATTGTAAATTGTGCTGCTACAAACATTGGGGTGCATAGGTTCTTTTGGATTGGTGTTTTAGGGTTCTTAGGATGTAATCCCAGCAGTGGAATTGCTGAGTCAAAAGGCAGGTCCATTTTTAGTTTTCTGAGAAAATTCCATACTGTTTTCCACAGTGGTTGTACCAGTCTGCAATCCCACCAACAATGGATTAGGGTTTCCTCTTCTCTACAACCACACCAACTCACACCATACACCAAAATAAATTCAAGGTGTGTAAAAGACTTAAATATAAGCCGTGACACCATTAAAGTTCTAGAGGAGAACATTGGCAAGAAAATCTCAGATATTTCACGTAGCAACTTTTTTACTGATATGTCCCCTAGAGCAAGGAACATAAAGGAAAGAATAAACAAATGGGATCTCATCAAAATTAAAAGCTTTTGCATGGCTAAAGAAAACAGTATTAAAGTAAAAAGATAACCAACTATATGGGAAAACGTATTTGCCAATGATACCTTAGACAAGGGTTTAATCTCCAAAATACACAAAGAACTTACACGACTCCACTCTAAGAAGACAAGCAACCCAATTAAAAAGTGGGCAGAGGACTTCACCAGACACTTCTCCAAGGAGGACGTACAGAGGATCCAGAGACACATGAAAAGATGCTCAATATCACTAGCTGTCAGAGAGATGCAAATTAAAACCACAATGAGGTACCACTTTATGCCGGTCAGAATGGCCATCATAAACAAAGCAACAAACAAGTTGTTGGAGAGGTTGTGGAGAAGAGGGGACAACATTGCTTTATAAATGACTCAGAGGAGTGGCAGCATGGAGACTTTAAGGACACATCTCTGAGACTGGGGCGCTGGGCCACACTCTGCCACTCCAGGAATTTCCCTGCTAAAGGTCACCACCACATTCGCAGGTTCTGGATGAGGGAGTGTTCCTCTTTGATTTTCATTTCTTTTCTAGTCCAGAGTTTTAGAAGTTATCACTGGCTCTGACTGGTGTGGCTCAGTGTCTGAACCGTTGTTGTGTCGGACTTCCGTATAGTTCAATTTTCTGTGTTTTGGCTGCGTTTTTGTTTCCTAAAACTTTGTTGTCTTTCAACTTGGTTGTGGGAGAAGGCACAGTGTTTCCACCTACGCCTCCATCTTGGTGGAAGTCTGTTGCTTTTAGAACGTTGTGCATCTGTATCATTTCCCTTGTGAACAACCATGTGAATCCTATTAAAGGAGGAAGTGAGATGGGTGTGAAGACCTTGCCTGTTGGAGCTGCTCCATGTCATTATTGATAAACCATTCCATGAATTCATAGAGATCTATAAACTGATCTTCACAAAAATCTGTTTTAGGATTTTTACCAAGAATTCACGGAACATTACTTAGCAGTTTGTAGAACAGGAAAAAAGGGTGTGTGTTTCCGTTGTCCATGCAATTCTTATTTTTCAGGATTAAAAAATGCCAGTCATTCTACAACTTTCTTTACAAGATTGTTTTCAGGTCCTCAGATTAGAGTAAGATTGGGTCCGTAGGTTTGAAACCAGCTTCAGTAACGGGTGCTCTGATGTCTTCTTCTCAACTGTCTCAATGCAGTGTCTTCTCCCTATTATGTGTTTTCTCGGTACATTTAAAAAATCAAATTATGGGGGGGGGGGCGTGGATGGGTCGGAAGTATAAGACAGAAAACTGTACTTGAACAATAATTAAATCTAAAAAAAATCAAATTATAAAGCAAATATGTACTCCCTGTCAAAATTTTAAAAAATAGAAAAAAAGAAAAAAAATCCAGTTCTATTATTTAGCGTTATCCACTGTTAACATAGAGCATAGCCATCTTATCTCTTTTTCTACTTATGTAATGGATATCTGAATCCATAGGTAATAAGCATATAATGGAAAATTATGGCCATACTATACAAAATATGCTGCAACACTTTTTAATGATATTTTATGTCTTCCCTTATTTAGTAGTGCCTATGACAATTTTAATATGCTGTACCATATAATTTATCACCTTGTTATGTAGTAGATTATTTTCTTAGTTCATTTTGAAATTTTCAGTATTTTTAAAATATCTTTTTAATCTTTACCTGAGGACGTTATTTCACAGCTTTTAGAGAGGAAGGAAGGGAGAGAAGAAGGGAGAGATTAACCTGAGTGGGTGAGAGAAACATTGGTTGCCTCCCACACACCGGGACCAGGGGTCGTACTGGCCTGGACTGGGAATTGAACCTGCAATCAAAGCACGTGCCCTGACTGGGAATTGAACCCACTACCTGTCTTTCAGTTATGGGACGATACTCCAACCAACTGAGCCACACTGGTCAGGGCAGAAATTTTCAGTATTTTATTTTATTTTTTTAATATAATTTTTTATTTAATTCTTGTTCAAGTACAGGTTTCTGTCTTATATTCCCAACCCTGCCTGCCTCCCACCCCATGCTCCCCGCCTCCCTCCCCTTTCTGCCCCCCACCCTTAGTTATTGTCCATGTGTCCTTTATACTTGTTCATCTGAGTCCATCCCCTTTTCCCTGTGATTCTCTCCCCTCTCCCCTCTGGACCCTGTCAGCCTGTTCCATATTTGAGTGTCATTGGTCATATTTTGCTTGCTTGTTTGTTTTGTTGTTTAGATTCCTGTTAAAGGTGAGATCATATGGTATTTGTCTTTCACCGCCTGGCTTATTTCGCTCAGCAATTTTCAGTATTTTAAATGGTGGTATAACTATCTTTGGAAATCTTTGTATATGTTGTTTGTATTTCCTTATGATAAATTTCTACATGTGGAATATTAATGAGTATGCCCTTCATAGAGGCTTCTATTAGTACTGCCAATTCACTCTCCAGAAAGGATTTGCTTGCCACCTGGAAGAGACATCACCAGCAATGACTGGAGTATTTATTTCACTAGGCTCTCCGTACCACTGGTGGTAACTTAAGAGGCATTTTCATTTCTTATTGACATAAAGATTCAAAAACCTGTTAATGAGTTTAATCCTTGTCTATAGCATACATTAACCAAAATAATTTTCTTTCTGGTTAGTTGTGAGTTTTGTCTGTTTTTTTTTAATATGGAGAGTACTTACATTTTGTATCAAGTTAAATATATACATAATTCCTTCTCATTTATCCTTTCTACTCCCCTCCTTCCTTTTTTCTTTCTATTTTCTTTCCTTTTTTAAAAAGTATATTTTATTGATTGTGCTATCACAGTTGCCCCATTTCCCCCCCTCACTCCCAGCCTTCATCTACTTCCTTTCCTTGAAATAGGAGGAAAGGCTTCCTTTTGCCAAGGAATCTAACCAGTGATCTTTAATCTCTTTTATGGCACAGTTTTTGTACATTTAAGTGCACATTTAATATAGTTGTAATTTATTTATTTATTTATATTTTACTTTAGAGAGAGAAGAAGGGAAGGAGAGAAACATCAATGTATGGTTGCCTCTTATGAGCCCCCAAGTGGGAACTGGCCTGCAACCCAGGCATGTGCCCTGACCGGGAATCGAACCAGCGAAACCTTGGTTCGCAGCCCGCGCTCAATCCACTGAGCTACTCCAGACAGGAATATAGCTGTAATTTATTTTGCCGTATGGTGTGAAGTAGGGATATGTTCACTGCCAATGTTAATCTACTGTTTACCCTATTTATTGAATAATTATTTTCCCTCTGACTTTAAATATCATATTTATCATTGATGAGATTATTACATATAGTAGTATGAATTTGTTTATGGACATTCTAGTCTCTTCCACAGTTTTTACTACTCTTCTAGCAAGTATTTTATTTGATAATTTGAGTTCACTTTCATAATTCTTTTCTCAAAATACTTTTCATTATTTCTGTTGATGAAGTTTCAAACTGAAATTCAAATGAGATTCTTCTTTTAATTGCACTAGATTTACAAATCACTTTGGGAAAAGTCAACATCTTTGTAATTTGAGTCTTCTTTTTTTCACCCTTCTTAAAAATACATTTTATTGACTATGTTATTACATTCATCCCATTTTTTTCTCCCCTTTATTCACCTCCATCCTGTACCCCTCCTCCCACCATCACTCCCCCACCTTACTTCATGTCCATGGGTCACACATATAGGTTCTTTGGCTTCTCCATTTCCCATACTACTCTTAACCTCCCCCGTCTATTTTGTACCTACCATTTATGCTTCTTATTCCCTTTTCTCCCCTCTCCACTGATAACCCTCCATGTGATCTCCATTTTTGTGATTCTGTTCTTGTTCTAGTTATTTGCTTAGTTCATTTTTGTTTTTGTTTTTGTACATTTGGTTGTTGATAGTTGTGTTTGTGGTCTTTTTACTGTTTGTATTTTTTATCTTCTTTTTCTTAGATAAGTCCCTTTAACATTTCATATAATAAGGGCTTGGGGATGGTGAACTCCTTTAACTCGACCTTATCTGAGAAACACTTTATCTGTCCTTTTATTCTAAATGAAAGCATTGCTAGTTAGAGTAATCTTGGATGTAAGTCCTTGCCTTTCATGACTGCGAACACTTCTTTCCAGCCCCTTCTTGCCTGCAAGGTCTCTTTTGAGAAATCAGCTGATAGTCTTACAGGAACTCTTTTGTAAGTAACTGTCTCCTTTTCTCTTGCTAAGATTCTCTCCTTAACTTTAATCTTGGGTAACGTAATTATGATGTGCCTTGATGTTTTCCTCCTTGGGTCCAACTTCTTTGGGACTCTTCTTATTTAAGAACACATTTCTCTCCATTTATTAAAATTTCCTTTTGAGTGTGTTAGTAAAGTTTTCTAGATGCAGATTGTAAGTTTATTATGAGGTAGTTTAAAAATGTGTTGCTCTTGTAAGTAGGGTTTTATGTATAATTGGTTATTATTTATACAGTAGTCCCCCCTTATCCACAGGAAATACATTCCAAAACCTCTCAATGGCTGCCTGAAACCGTGGATAGTAGTGAACCCAATATATATTATGGTTCCCCCCCCAATGTGTATGGGTGGGGCAAAAGGAGGTTTACAATCTTGACTATGCAAAGTTTTTATTCTTGTATTATTATTTCTTAATTATTGTATTATTTTTCCACCCCAAACACTATGAACCTACTTTTGCCCTACTCTATACATACCTACAATAAAATTATGTTTATAAATTAAGCACAGCAAGAGATGAACACCAATTAATAATAAAATATAGAACAATTATAACAGTGTGCTGTAATAAATGTTATGTGACTGTGGTCTTCCAAAATACCTTGTGCTGTCCTCACCCTCCCCTTGTGATGATTCGAGATGACACAGTACCTATGTGATGAGATGGAGTGAGGAAGAATTTTCCATTTGATAGTTTCAAACCTTGGTTGACTGTGCGTAACCGAAACCACAGAAAGCAAACCTTATATATGGGGCAGGAGAGACTACTGTACATTAGAAGAGTAATTTTCTTGTATATTTGTGTGTAACTATTCCCCTTCTGAATTTGTAATAAGTCCAATCTATTTCATTTAGTTCCTTTTGGAATTTTAGGTGGTCACATTGTCCTCAAATTTTATTATCTTATCTCTTTTTTCTATTAGTTACGCACTTGTATATTTTTCTACTTAATTAGCCATAATTTTCAGAAAGCACTAAATAGCAGTGTGATAGCCAGTATTTGTTTCTTATATCTTGTTTCTTATTAAATAAAATTGCTGGCAGGGTTGTGGAGAAAAGGGAACCCTAGTGCACTGTTGGTGAGAATGCAGACTGGCGCAGCCACTGTGGAAAACGGTATGGAATTTGCACAAGAAACTAAAGATGGAATTGCCTTTTGACCCAGCAATGAAATTGCTGGGTTTATACCCTAAGAATCCTGAAACACTAATTTAGAAGAACCTATGCATCCCAATGTTCATAGCAGCACAATTTACAACAGTCAAGTGCTGGAAGCAGCTTAGGTGCCCATCAGTAAATGAGTGGGTCAATAAACTGTGCTACATTTACACAATGGGATATTACGCAGCAGAAAGAAAGAAGGAGCTCCTACCCTTTGTGACAAGATGGATGGAACTAAAAAGTTTTTATGCTAAGTGAAGTATTCCAGGCAGTGAAAGACAAATACCATAGGATCTCACCTATAAGTGGAACCTAATTAACAAAACAAACTGGCGAGTAAAATATAGCCAAAGACATTGAAATTGACAACAAACTGACAGTAACCAGAGGGGAGGGGAGAGGGAAATAAGGTGGGAGAGATGGGAAAGGGGTGTAAATGAACATGAGTGAGGGACCCATGGACGGAGCCAGGCGGGGGTGGGATTGGGTGGGAGGTAGGCGTGGGTAGGGCAGGGGAAAGTGGTGGTGGGCAAATGGAGACAACTGTATTCAAAAATCAATTAAAAAGTTAGAAAAATGCCCTTTGTTTCACTATTAATTAAGGCAGTGGCTGTTGATAAAAGGTCGACACTATATTTTCTGTTAAAGTTCCTATACTTCATTCACTGTTTTTCCATTTAACGAGGAATGGCTGTTACATTTTATTAGGTGCTTTTTTTTGTACTGGCTGGGTTGAGCGTATAATCTTCCTCCTTATCCCTTGGTATAATTTAGTAATTGGTTTCCTAAGGCTAACTTTCCACATTTTGAAACAAGCACACTTGTGACAATGCAGTTTTTATTTTAATTGCTGAGTTTGGCCAGCTGCAGAGTGTGTTCAGAATTTCAGGATTGGTACTTACAGATGTGGTTGGTCTTGTTTTCTCCTTGTGTGTGTGCTAGTTCAGTCAGATATTTAATGTCAGGATAATGCTGGTTTCGTGAAAGTAATTGATTAGGCTTTTATCTTTTCTCTGTTTTCAGAATGGTTTATACAACATGTCAGTTAAGCTTTCTTTTGAATGTGTTTGGAAAGACATTAGTTGGTTGTGATATTTCTGGTCTAAGTTTTTTCTGAGAAAACAGCATTTTCAGTGGCTGTTGAGTTTTTCATATTTCCTCAAGTAATTTTTGATAATTTCTATTTAGTCAGAATGCCATAGTATCCCAATTTTAACATTTTTTGAAAGAGGTGCAAATAATTCTCTCTTATACTTTCAAAATGTCTTTTCACGTATTTAGTGAGGCTGTTCTCTTCCTAAGGTTGTGGTTTCATGCTTTTTCCTCTTTTTCCTACTTACAAGGTTGTAAGCAGTTTTTCTCTTATATTGAATTTTTTGTAATAAAATCAACTATTAGATTTATTTTCTCATTTCACTGTTTTCTTCTCTGTTAAACAGTTTCTGACTTCTCATTTTTCATTCCTTCATCTGTTTACTTTTTCTACTTTTAATTATGAAATGTAATATACAAACACATGTATATAGTGATATGTATAACTCAATAATAATGAGAATGAATTACTAACTGCATAATTTAAAAAAATGGGACATCATTTTAGTTCTCTGTGTATTCCTTTATGTGTGCCTTTTTCTCTAAGAGGTAACTATTCTACTGAACTTCTGGTAATTTTCTTCAATTTTTCTATGGTTTTATAACTTATTAATGAATCACTGAAATTTATGTAGCTTGATTTGTCCTGGTTTTGAACTTTTTGGAATTGGAATCAAATTGAATGAATTCTTCTGCATCTTTGTGGGGGCAACTTTGCCCACAAAGTCCCCTCATCCACCACGGATGAAAGTGAAACTACCAAGACATGATCTGCTTGGGGAGGAAAGGTGGCCCATCCCTCAAAGGGGAAGGGCCAAGAGCCCCTTCCTCAAGGGGCTTTTATTGGGTTCCTTTGCACAAGAATACAGGTAAGAATCAAACAATAGATAGCATTCAAAGAACTATGAGGGCTTATTCTCAGTCAGGGTCAGATAGCTAATGAGCCATAAAACTTTGAGGGACAAACTTCTTGCTTGGATCCTTATCATTTAAATGAGAGCCTTCTAAACAAAGCAGGTTTCACAGGATTTTTACATATTCTTTCTTTTTTAAAAAAATGTATTTTATTGATTATACCATTACAGTTGTTCTATTCCCCCCTTCATTCCCCTCCACCCTACACACCCCCTCGTCCACCATTCCCCCCCTTTAGTTTATGACCACGTGTCTCAAGTTCATTAGATTCTTTATTTCCCCTACTATTCTTGCCCTCCCCCCATCTGTTTTCTACCTACCACCTGTGCTACTTATTCTCTGTACCTTCTCCCCTCTTCTCCTCCTCCCACTCCCCTGTTGCTAACCCTCCATGTGTTCCTCATTTCTATGGTTCTGCTCCTGATCTAGCTGTCCTCTTGGTTTGCTTTTGTTTGGGGTGTGGTTGTTAGTAACTGTGAGTTTGCTGTCCTTTCACTGTTCATATTTTTATCTTCTTTTTCTTATATAAGTCCCCTTAACATTTCATATAATAAGGGCTTGGTGATGATGAACTCCTTGAATTTGGTCCTATCTGAGAAGCACTTTATCTGCCCTTCCATTCTAAATGAAATCTTTGCTGGATAAAGCAGTCTTAGATGTAGGTCTTTGGATTTCATGACTTGGAATACTTCTTTCCAGCCCCTTCTTGCCTGTAAGGTCTCTTTTGAGAAATCTGCTGACAGTCTGATAGGAGCTGCTTTGTAGGTGACTGTCCCCTTATCTCTTGCTGCTTCTAGGATTCTCTCCTTCATTTTAATCTTGACTAATGTAATTATGATGTGCCTTGGTGTGTTCCTTCTTGGGTCCAACTCTTTTGGGACTCTCTGAGCTCCTGGATTTCCTGGAAGTCTATTTCCTTTGCCAGACTGGGGAAGTTCTCCTTTATTATTTGTTCGAATATGTTTTCCACTCGTGGCTGTTTCTTTTCCCCTTCTGGTACTCCTATAATTAGGATGTTGAAATGTTTAAAGATGTCCTGGAGGTTCCTAAGCCTCTCCTCATTTTTTTGAATTCTTGTTTCTTTATTCTTTTCTGGTTGGATGTTTCTCTCTTCCTTCTGGTCCATTCCATTGATTTGAGTCCCAGTTTCCTTTCCATCACTATTGGTTTCCTGTGCACTTCTCTTCATTTCAATTAGTTTAGCCTTCATATGTTCCTCTAATTTGTGACTATAATCAACCAGTTCTATGAGCATCCTGATCACCAGTGTTTTGAACTGTGCATCTGAGAGGTTCATTATTTCTTCATTGCTTAGAGTTATCGGCTCTGGGGCTTTGAGTTCTTCTTGAGCCATATTTTGAACGGTTTGTGCCTGTTATGTATGAGGAGCTGAGCCCTAGGTGTTCACCAGGGAGGGGGAACTCAGTCGCTGGGTTGTGACGCTGTATGTGGGGGCGGGGTCAAAGGAAATCAGTGGCGGTCTCCTCTGCCTCCTCCTGCCGCTGGGGCCCTCGTGTGAGGTCCATCTTACTGCTCACTCCTTTGCTGGTTGCCTGCCCCGCACCCTCACTGGGTTCGCCGCTGGGGCCTGTGCGGTTCACCACTGGGGCCTGCAGGGGTCTGTCTCACTCTCACACCTCTGCTGGTTTATCTGCGCGCGAATGTGTGACCGAGCTCAGCCTGCCCTGCATCCTCACTGGGTCCTTGATGCTACCCCAGCTGCCTGCGCGCCTGGGTCGCCTGGGTCGCCTGGGTCAGTGCATCCTTCCTGCCTGACCCTGCTCTGCTGCTGGCTCCGGCCCTCTTACTGGTCTGGATTGAACGGTTCGTTGTTGTTGGACTTCCGTATTGTTCAGTTTTCTGTTCTTTGGCTGCGTCTTTGTTTACTAAACCTTTGTTGTATTCAAACTTGGTTGTGGGAGAAGGCACAGTGTTTCCACCTACGCCTCCATCTTGGTGGAAGTCCCACATATTCTTTCTTATGCCTGATTTACCCCAGATACCCGCCCTTTCCCACACAGGGCTGCACCACCTTCCCCATCATAGGTTTTTAGGCTTAAGTGGTTAGAGCCAGAAAGCACTTTTCCCAGACGGAAATGGGGACTTGGGCTATGTCACAATAACCAGGGGACGAGAGTCCAGCGCTCCCTCTTTGTCACAGCCCCCTTCCAAGGAGTCCTTCTATGATAGCCTCCCAAGTGATCATGTCTGGCCTAGGCTGCCCCTCTCTGAGGGGTCGTACCCGCCATGGACATCGACCGTGCTTTGGGGGCAGGGGAAGAAGCAGAAGCAGCGCTTGCTGCCAGAGACAAGCTTTGTCTCCTATGGCTCGAATTTGGGAGGTTGCTCACTTAGCCATGGGAGGCAGTTAAAATTCCTGAAACCAGGCAGGGTGGTTCCCAACACATCTTGCTTATTATGCTTTTGAAATTTATCCATGTTAATGTAGTTTTTTTAGAGTATAACATTTCTTTATAAGAATATTTGAATATATGTATTTATATATAAATACAGAAAAATATGTTTTAAAGATTTTATTTATTTATTTACTTTTAGAGAGAGGGGAAGGGACAGAGAAATAGAGGGAGAGAAACATCAATGTGTGTGGTAGTCTCTCCTGAGCCCCCACTGGGGACCTGGCCCACAACCCAGGCATGTGCCCTGACTGGGAATCGAGCTGGCAACCCCTTGGTTTGCAGGCCGGTACTCAGTCCACTGAGCCACACTGGCCAGGGCTAAATACAGAAAATATTAAAAATACAATATACAATTTATGACATGCAAATATAAGATATGCAAATGTTTGGAGTTTTTTTATTGTAGATGGACGTTTGGGGTTATTCAGGCTTATTCTTTCATTTTCATGCTTTGCTATTAAAAACAGTCTTCATAGTCTGTTTTTTGTAATCTTTTGCCAAAGATTAAACATGATGATATAATGTGGAATTTCTGGGTCCTAGTGTACTCATATATTCAACTTTATTCCCAAGATATATTTACATTTCTTTATGCTTAATTTGTTCTTAATATTCTAACTATTTGAGTTGAATGCCTAACTTACTTATTTTCACATTTGATATTTGAAAGTAAAGAAGAAAAACATTTCTTAGCTAAGAATTTTTTTCAGAGTACAGGTTTAACTACAGAAGTTTTATTATGTAGTTGTCCAATTCATTTTTTCCCCCAATAGAATATATTTTCAGTTGCTATTTGCTCTTTTATCTAAGAGTTGTGTAGGAGGCTGCTTTAAAGTTGTCATATAATCAAGATAATAATATTTTAAAAATTAAATTTATTGAAAGTGACATTGGTTAACACTATATAAATTTCAGGTGCACAACATTATAATTCTACATCTGTATTCTGTTTTGTGTGCTCAGCACCCAAAGTGTAGTTTCCTTCTGTTTTCATATATTTGACCCATTACCCAGTTTGTCCTCCTGCCACCCACTTTCCCTCTGGTAGTCACCACTCTCTTGTCTGTGTCTGTGGCTTTGTTTTTGTTTCACTTGTCCATTTGTTACTTTCTGTTTTATATTCCACATATCGGTGAATATATTATGTTTTAGTTCTTCTTTTGTTGTTGTTTAACTTCGAGATTTTATGCGCTATGATCAGAGATCATGACATATATTTAACTCTGTTTTGCATTGTTATTGAGTTTTTGTGACTTTAATATATCATCAATATTGTATTGATATTTGTAAAATGCATAGTCTCTGGAGAGCACAAAATTTGATATGTATAATATAAAAATAAATGTATATTGATAATAAAGATATATACCTATTAAATAAAGGTGATTAATTGTATCAGGTAAATTCCTTAGATCCATGTTTGGTTTTGTCCTAAGATGAAAGGTAGTTTGAGGTCTCCAAGTCTCCTTATGAGATACTTCACAGGTTTTCATGTCATTGAATACAGATAAAATTTATCATGAGTGCTGATATGTTTGAAATTACCCAGTACATAATGTTTTGTATTTTCTGTTTATCGTGCTTTCTTGTTTTGTTTTTCTTGGGGATGGTTATACATTTAGTGTTCTCTCTCTGTATGAAAATCTCTTTTTGATTGTGGATATGCCTACTTCTTATAATTTTTTCATTTTTGTATTTTAATATAGTTTGTCCAGGTTTTACATTATATCTTTTGAGTTTATCTTATTAGTTGCATACAGATTTATGATTGTATGTATTTCTGGGAAATGGATCTTTTGTACCATCACAAAAGAATCCATCTTCCTAACTGTGGTAAGGCTTTCTGCTTTAAAGAAAACCTTGTCTGGTATTATTAGAGACATACTATATTCTTTCAGTAACGTTTTCATAACATTTACTTTCCCATCATTTAACTTCCAACTTTTCTGTTTTCATATGATTTATATGTGTATTTGTACAGGGCATGTAGTTAGGTTAAAAAATTCAATCTGAAAAAGTCAATCTCATAGCCATTGTTTTAATTTCATGTTTAGAGTATTTATATTTAATATAGTTATGCCTGTTTGGGTTTAAAACTGTCATTACTGTGTTTATTCTCTTTATCGTACATATTCAATGTTCTTTATCTTCTTTCTTGCCATTTTATTAAGGAAAATTATATCTCACTAAGAAAATAATATCTCATTTTTCCTCTATTGTCCTTCATTTAGTTGGTTACTCTAGAGATTACAACATACACAGTTGATTTAATTCTGATGTCAGTTGGCATTTGACACTCTTTCCAGACAATACAGAGGCCTTAGAAGTCTTTTTGTTCTCAGGCTTTAACCTCAGACGCTATTGTTTTTGAGTGCTTTACTTCTGTATATTTTAACCTCCATTGGGCATTAGTATTATTCTTTTGACTCTTCCTTATTTCTTGTTTTTGTGGCCTTTATTTCTTCCTTGATCTCCAGCCTTTTATCTAAAATTATTCTGGAGAACATTCTTTATCATTTCCTTTTGTGGGGGCTGGTGATAACAAGTTTTCTTCATTTTTGTGTAAATTTTTTTTAGTATAAAATAACATTTATTTACATAATTTATATCTGTAGAACGTAACTGCTTTCTTTAAAACAAGTAAATTTACAAGTGACATATTGCATTTTTGTCAAAGACTTCTTCGAGCAAGATGGTATGTACACATTGTCACTTCTATTTCAAATAATATAGTGGTAAACAATGGATATTCATATTTTTATCTGTGCCTCAAACATTTACCAACAAATTAGGCTCTTAAACTGTAATGTTAACCATTTGCTAAGATGTAAGTGTTCAGGAGGAAAGTCAAGAAAAAAATAAAGGCTTTTAATTATATCTCCTTTAAGATTCATAAAATACAAATTTGTCCCAACATCATCTTTACATGAATAGATTAAATACAGGTCTGAATAAGTCCTTCAGCCTTAAAAGGTAAATAATACAATGATTAAGTTTCTCTTTCTCCAAGATTAGTTTTAAAGATATAATAGTAGGGTAATTTGGCTAGGTGACTTCTCTGATAAAATAAATGCCCCCCAAATAAAATTATTTATACAGTAAAAAGTTACAACTCTCATAAAATTAATTCACTGTAGGTGCACAAGAGACCAATATTAACCAAGTTAAAACATAAATATTATACAAGAGATAAAATAATGGTTTTATTTCACATTCATTCTTAAAGGATATTTTTCATTGAGGAAAGAATTCTTGGGTTGCAGGTATTTATTTCCTTCAGTGGCTTAAAGATATTATTGCATGATCTTCTGTTTATTGGGCCATTGGAATTTATTTAATCAATTTAGGGATGCTCAGCCCTTTTCTCCCTCCCTGCTCTTCCTCTTCCTTCTGACATTCCATTTAAATGCATATTAAGTCCCTTCATTGTGTCCTCTTTGTCTCTTAATTGTTGTATTTTGTTTCATCCTTGTAATATTTCAGTTCACCTACCAATTCGCTAATAATGTAATTACCTGTCTCTACTTTGTCTTAAAACTATTTCTCTAAGGCTTTACATTTGGGTACTTTTTTAGTTCTAGAAACCTGGTGTAATTTTTCAGTTACCATTTCTTCGTTGAGATTCTCAATGTTGTTTTTTAGACCCTTGAATATACCAAGCATAATTATTTTAAAGTTTTTCTTTTCGGACATTTCAACATCTGGCACCCCTGTAGTTCTGTTTGTGCTGTCTGGTATTTCTTCCAGTTCTCATTAATGGCATCTCCTCTTTTGTGTCTGTTTATCTTTGATTGTGTTTTTGAATTGTATTTGAAAAAAAAAGTTTGTAGAGCTAAACTGAGGTCTAGATGATTTTAATTTTTCTAGATAGTATTTTCATCTGCTTTTGTCAGACACTGGGGAAATAAAGATGATCTTGGATCACTTACAGGGTTGGAGGTTTTCTGGGCCATCCAGATGAATCAAAGCTCCACAATGGTCTTCATGAGGCTGGTTTACTTACTATTTACCATTTAGGAGAATAGGTAGATAGCAGCCCATTATGGTCCCAATACAAATTCCTGGCAGGTCCAGCTTTTGTCATGCTCTCCACTGGCTCTTCTGGTTTAGGAAATACCCTACCATGGCTCCAATCCTGGATTCAGTCCATGGCCTTCAATTTTTTTTAACAAGTTCCTGGCTCGGCAATTGGCCAATATCTTCCAAATTCTCTTGTTCCTCTGTATTTCTTTGTCAAGGATGAAACAAAAATTGTATTTTATCTTTCAATTTAATTTTGTTTGTTTATTTTTATTGTTGTTCAAGTACAATTGTCTTAATTTTCCCTCCACTCCCCCATGCCTCATCTGTCCCGACCTCCCAACATTTTTAGTGGTTGTCTTATGTGTTGATTTGTTAAAAATCCTCACCTGAGGATATATTTTTATTGATTTCTTAGAGAGGAAGGGAGTGAGAGAGAGAGAAACATCGACTGGTAGCCTCTCATATGTGCCCTGACTGGGGGTTGAACTCCCAACCCAGCATGTTCCCTGACCAGGAATCGAACCTGCAGCCTTTTGGTGTAAAAGACAATGCTCCAACCAATTGAGCCACCCAGACAGGGCTTATGTATGATTTGCCCCCCAGTTTTTCTTGTAATAAGTGAGGATTTTATATTTGTTTTTACAGATTTTTAAATATAACTTATTTAAAGAAAGATTAAATTTAGCTTTTATATAGCTATATTTACAAGAATTAAGCTTCCAGTTTAATTTTTACCTTTGCTTTGCTTCTCATAAATTGTTTGATGGCATATCTACTCCATATAAAAAATATTATTTTAATTCAGTTTTTGGTCAATGGTACAATTCTCTTTTTCCCGTTAAGAAGAGTATATGTATGAGAGATGTACTTTCCTAACTCTTGCAGATCTGAAAATGACAAGTGAGTTTTTATTTTTCCACGTGAACAATATTTATCTTGGCTGAGTGTGTAGATTTTGTTGTAAATTTATTTCTCTGAAAACCCTGGTGCAGAGGAGAAATCTGAGGTTAACATGATTAAAAACTAAATAACCTTTATTTATGGTTCCTGTAATATTTGTTTTTTTTCTTTTAAATAAGTAGGTTTGAGAAGTACATATCTGGTGTGTGGTTTTCACTAACATAGATTTGTATGTAGACTTTTGATTTGTTATGAAGTCCTTCAAAATTATGTGATTGGTTATTACTTTCTTCTAGTATATATATATATATATATATATATATATATATATATATATATACTAGAAGAAAAAATATATACTATATATATACATATATATATGTATGTTTTATTTCACATTCTATATATATATATAGAAGTAGTTTTTCTGGATATACCCTCAATCCAGAGGCCATATCATTTTGCTCATTTTTTTTCTTCCTCTTTATTTCTCACATACCTTTTTTTAAGCTGGTCTTCTAATTCATTCATTCAGTTTTCTGTAGTGACCATTGCTGACTTCATTTGTTTTGCAAAATAGTTTCAGATAGCCATGGACAGACGAAAGAAACCACATCACCACAATGTGACTGGTAGGGCGTGTGGAGACAGGAGAGGGCTGTCTGGGTTCCCATGGGCAGTAGCTGAAGATCTGGAGGGATATTTCAGCAGCTGGGGGATTTCCCTAAGTGTGGGGCCTAAACCTCAAGCTGGGCTCCCTAGCCTATAGCACCAGAGCTGGAAAGGAACCGAGATAACATCCAGTTGTGAAAAGCACCAGGGTTTTTGTCTGTCAGGGAGAGAAGGCTCGAGGCACAGAGAGCCTCTTAAAGGGCCAGTGCACAAAATTTTATTGGCAGCCACTTACCCTGGGCTCCAGCAGATGGAGGGCAAGGTAGACTAGAGATGCTTCAGGAAAGTCTGGGGTTGGTGGCTCTGGGAAGAGAACTGAAAGAACAGCTACCAGGATCCCTGTGCTGAGTTACTCCCCATCCTACAGAAGCCATTTTTTTCAGGTTGAGCACTACTCTCCAAGTGGCATCAGCCAGATAGGAAGCAGGAACCCTACTTGCAGGAATTACTCTGTTCCACCCTGTGGAGCTTAAACCAGGCTGCTGATTACAGCTTGATTACCTTAACAGTTGATCAGTCTAACAACTGATTAGTTTAACCACTAATGTGGAAAATACAAAGGAGCAGCCAAAATGGGAAGGCAAAGAAACAGACCCCAAATAAAATAACAGGAGAATTCTCCAAAAGAGGAACTAGATTAAATGGATGCAAGCAATTTATCAGACAGAGTTTAGAGTAATGATTATAAGGTTACTCAAAAGCATGAAAAAAGACAGAAGCCATAAAAAAGGACCAGTCAGAAATAAGAATGCAGCATCTGAAATAAATAATACACTGGAAGGAATAAACTGTAGGTTAGATGAAACAGAAGATCACATCAGGGATTTGGAAGATGAGGTAGAAGAAAATACCCAGGTAGAGCAGCAAAAAGAAAAAAGAATTAAAAAATATAAGGAGAGCTTAAGAAACATTGTGGGTAATGTGAAGTGGAACAACATCCACATCATGGGAACACCAGAAGGAGAAGAGAGTGAGCAAGGGATCAAGAACCTATTTGAAGAAATAGTGATTGAAAATGCCTAATTTGGTGAAGGAAAAAGGCATACAAGTCTCGGAAGCTCAGAGAGTCCCAAACAAGTTCGACCCAAAGAGGCCAGCAGTGAGACACATCATTATTAAAATGACAAGGCTTAAAGACAAAGAGAGAGTCCTAAAAGCCACAGGAGGAAATCAGGTAGTTACATACAAGGTAGTGCCAATTAGACTGTCATCTGATTACTCACCAGAAACATTTCAGGCCAGAAGGGGGTAGTGTGAAATATGTAAAGTGATGAAAAGCAAGGCTTCTTTACCCAGCAATGCTATCAATTAAAATGGAAGAAGAAATAAGGAACTTCTCAGACAAGAAAAAAACTAAAGAAGTTTGTTAACACCAAATCAGTACTGCAACAAATGTTAAAGGGCTTGCTTTAAGAAGAAGAGAAATAGAAACAAACCAGGAAAACAGTCCAACAATAAAATGGCAGTATGTACGTCTCTATCAATAATCACCTTAAATGTAAATGGCTTAAATGCTGCATCCCAAAAGACATAGGGTAGCTGAATGGATAAGAAAACAAGACCCATGTATGTGCTGCCTCCAAGAGACCCACCTCAGATTGAAAGATACAGACAGACTAAAAGTAAAGGGATGGACAAAAATATTTTGTGCAAATGGAAAAGAAAAAAACTGGGATAGTGGTACTTATATCTGACAAAATACACTTTAAAAGCAAGGCTTTAGTGAGAGACAAAGAAGGACACTGTATAATGATAAAGGGAAGGATCCATTAAGAGGATGTAACCCTAGTAAACACTTATGCACCCAACATAGGAGCACCTAAATATGTAAAGCAAATCTTGATGGACATAAAGGGAGAGATAGACAGAAACACAGTCATAGTCAGGGAATTTTAGCACTCCGTTGACTTCAATGGATAGATCTTCCAGACAGAAAATCAACAAGGAGACAGCAGCCTTAAGTAACACACTAGATCAAATGGATTTAATTGGTATTTTCAGAGCATTTCACCCCAAATTAGTGGGATATACATACTTTTCAAGTGCACATGGAACATTTTCTAGGATAGTCCACATACTAGGACTCAAAACAAGTCTCAATAAATTTAAGAAGATTGAAATCATATCAAGCATCTTCTCTGACCACAATGCCATGAAACTAGAAATCAATCACAAGAAGAACACCGAAAGACACACAAAGACAAGAAAGCTAAATAATATGTTATTAAACAATGAATGGGTCAACAATGAGATCAAGGAAGAAATCAAAAGATACATTAAAGCAAGTGAAAATGAAGCCAGGACAATCAAAAATCTGTGGGACACTGGGAAAGCAATCCTAAGAGAGAAATTCATAGCATTACAGGCCTACCTCAAAAAAAACAAGAAAAAGCTCAAATAAGTGATCTAACTTCACACTTAAAGGAACTTGAAAACAACAACAACAAACAAAGCCCAAAGCAAGTAGAAGGAAGGATATAATAAAGAGCAGAAATAAGTGAAACAGAGCCTAAAAAACAATACAAAAGATCAACAAATCCAAGGGCTTGTTCTTTGAAAGGATAAACAAGATTGATAAACCTTTATCTAGACTCATTAAGAGAAAAAGAGAAGGGACCCAAATAAATGAAATCAGGAATGAAAGAGGAGAAATAACAATTGACACTGAAGATATACAAAGGATTGTAAAAAAATATTATGAACAACTATATGCCAACAAACTGGACAACCTGGACAAAATGGATGAATTCCTAGAAACATACAATCTTCTGAAACTAAATCAGGAAGAATCAGAGAATCTTTGGTTCACAGGCCCGCACTCAGTCCACTGAGCTACACTGGCCAGGGCAAGAATCAGAGAATCTGAATAGACAGATCGCACCTAGTGAAATTGAAGCAGTAATCAAAAAACTCCTAACAAACAAAAGCCCACAACCAGATGGCTTCACAGGTTAATTTTACCAAATATCCAAGTAGAACTAACATTTCTCCTCAAACTATTTTGCAAAATTCAAAAGGAGGGAAGGCTCCCACACTCATTCTATGAGGCCAGCATTATCCTAATTCCAAAGCCAGATAAAGACTCTACAGAAAAGAAAATTATAGGTCAATATCACTGATGAACATAGATCCTAAAATTGTCAACAAAATATTAACAAACTGAATACAGCAAGGCATCTAAAAGATCATACACCATGATCAAGTAGGATACATTCCAGGAATGCAAAGATGGTACAACATTCTCAAATCAATAAATGTGATTCACCACATAAACAAAATGAAGGACAAAACCATATGATTATATCAATAGGTGCAGAAAAAGCTTTTGATAAAATCCAGACCCATTTATGGTAAAAACTCTCAGCAAAGTGGGAATAGAGGGAACATACCTAAACATAATAAAGACCATATATGACAAACCCACTGCCAGCATCGTACTCAATGGGAAAAAACTTCAAGTGTCCCCCTTTAGATCAGGAACAAGCGAGGGTTGTCTGGTTTTACCACTGGTATTCAACATAGTGCTGGAAATCCTAGCCGCAGCAGCCAGACAAGAAGAAATAAACGGCATGCAAGTTGGAAAGGAAGTAGTAAAGCTGTCTATTTGTAGATGACATGACACTGTACATAGAGAACCCCAAAGATTCCACCAAGAAACTACTTGAACTGATAGATGAATTCAGTAAAGTAGCGGGATAAAAAATTAATATTCAGAAATCAGTTGCAGTTTTAGAAACCAACGAAAGGGCAATTAAGAAAACAATCCCATTTACAGTTGGTTCAAAAATAATAAAATGCCTAGGAATAAACTTAACCAAGCATGTGAAAGACCTGTACTCAGAAAATTATGAGACATTGAAGAAAGAAATTGAAGAAGATACAAATAAGTGGAAGCACATACAATCTTCATAGATAGGTTGAATTAACATCATTAAAATGTCCATACTACCCAAAGCAATTTATAAATTTAACATAATTCTTAACAAGATTCCAATGATGTATTTCACAGAACTTGATCAACTATTTCAAAAATTTGTATGGAACCACAAAAGGCCCTGCACAGCAACAGCGATCCTGAGAAAGAAGAACAAAGTTGGAGGAATCATGCTACCTTATACAAAACTATACTATAAGGCCACAGTAAGCAAAACAGCATGGTATTGACATAAAAACAGACACATTGATCAGTGGAACAGAATAGAGACCCCCAAAATAAACCCACACCTTTATAGTCAGTTAATATTCAACAGAGTAATGAAGCACATACAATGGGCTAAAGATAGTTTATTCAATAAATGGTGTTGGGAAAATTGGACAGATACATGCGGAAAAAATGAAGCTGTAATCTTTCTATACCACATATGAGGATACATTCAAAATGGATCAAAGACTTAAATGTTAACTCTGAAACCATAAAAATCTTAGAACAAAACAGACAGCAAAATCTCAGACATTGCTGGAAGCAAATTTTTTTTTATCAGATATATCTCCCCAAGCCAAGGAAACAAAAGAAAAGATAAACAAATTGGACTGCATCAAACTAAAAAGTTTTTGCACAGCAAAGGAAATCATTAACAAAATTAAAAGACAACCCACAGAATGAGAGAACATATTTGCCAATACATCTGATAAGGGTTTAATATCCAAAATTTACCAAGTACTTACAAAACCCAACAGCAGAAACCAAACAACCCAATTAAAAATTGGGTGAAGGACCTGAGTAGACGTCTGTATGTCTCCATAGAGGACATACAAATGGCCAGTAGACATATGAAAAGATGCTCAATGTCACTAATCATCAGAGAAATGCAAATTAAAACCACAATGAGATACCATCTCACATCTGTCAGAATATCAATAAATCAACAAACAACAAGTGCTGGTGAGGATGTGGAGAAGGAACTCCTTTGCACTGTTGGGAATACAAACAGAATGGAGTTACAGTACCTCAAAAAATTAAAAATGGATCTGCCTTTTGACCCAGTGACCCCACTTCTGGGAATATATCCTAAAGAACCCCAAACACTAATTTGAAAGAACACAAACACCCCAGTGTTCATCACGAGAGTTATTTACAATTGCTAAGATAGAGAAGCAGCCCTACTGCCCATTAATAGATGAGTGGACAAAACAACGATGGGACATTTACATAATGGAATACTACTCAGCCATAAAAAAGAAGAGAGTTGACCCTTTGCAACAGTATGGATGGACCTGGAGAACATTATGCTAAGTGAAATAAGCCAGCCAGAGAAAGACAAGTACTGTATTATTTCACTCAAATGTGGAACCTAATGAACAAATGAAACTAATAAGGAAAATGGGGACAGACTGATAGGTGGAGAGCAGGATTACAGCTAGTGGGAGGGGGTTAGGTTAGGGGATGGAGAAACTGAGCAGAAAGGAAAAAGGACTCATGGACATGGACAACAGTGTGGTGATTGCTGTGGTTGGAAGGGTGAAAGGAGACTAAAAGGTAAAGAATACAGTGAATATTACATTAAAAAAATCTAAAACCTAAAAAAATTGTTTCACTGTTTTTAAAAACCTGATACTTTATAATACAAACAACATAGAAATATCCATTTTGTTTAATATTTTTGCAGTTATCTTATTCTTAAACTCTTCTTGCCTTTTCATGGATGTAATATTTTTAATACCATTGAGATATATAAGGCCTGTCCAGAATGTATCCAGTCATGTACTATGAAATGTATAGAGACATTTATTGAAGAAGATACAAGATACAAGAAACACTGTACATGTTTGTACAATGATGCCTCAGTGCCCTTCAAAGTAGGCACCTTGGGACCTCACACAGTTCTCCCAATCGCCATCAGCTGCTCTGTCATATTTTCCTGCATCTCATTGATGATCTGACATCTCTTCCCTTTTAAAGGAATTTGGCTAAGATTTTCCCAGTAAAAGTAATGGTACCTGCTCAGATATTTCAGGTTGAGATCAAAGAAAGTTGGAATTTACTCGTGCACTTCCTGCAGTTTTGCTTTGCCGTATTAGCAGGAGCTGCAGTCAGAAGGGCTGACATGACTGGGACCTCCCAGTTTCTGCCAGGGGTTTCTCCCTGTGTTCCTGGTGACGTGGTGTTGCCGGATTGACAGGAAGACTGCACGAGTTAGCTCATGTTATATGCATGACACTCACAAAGCCCTAGGTACAGAGAAGGTGCTTCAGAGAAGGGAGCCACTCACACTGATACTAGCGGCATGTGGGCATGAGAAGGTGGAACGGAAAGGAATGGGCCAACCAGTGACGTCCCTTAGTGAATATGGTGGCATGTGGTGACAACTGCAACTGCAGCTCCTTTTCCAGCCTTTTACTGAAAATTCAAGATCAGCTATCTCCTGGCATATAGCAGGCCCTCAGTAAGCAGTGTTGGAATGAATTATTTGGCACAAGCCAGTGTCTGGTCCTTCAGCATCCTGTCCCTATGTGCCCGTGTGCATGGGTGCATGCGTGCCTGTGTGAGTGTGCAACTGTGTCACTGTGCGACTGTGCAAGAGAGCAGCTTCAGCCACTTCCACGGCTTGTGCCTCATCTGCCATGTGCCTTGACTGGGAATCAAACCAGCAACTCCTTGGTTCACAGGCCGGTGCTCAATCCACTGAGCCACAGCAGCCAGGGCTTTCTTTTAACTTTCTGAGGAGCTGCCAGACTGTTTTCCACAACATGCCTATCTATTATTTTTGAATTGAGATATAAGTACTTTTCTTAAAGATTTGTATGCTTTTCATGTTAGGGATTTCAGATCTTTGTCAGATTGCTGAAAACATTTGATCTTTTTGCTTTTTAATAATTGTTTTACAACTTTTATGTAGTTAAATATATTATTTGTGCCTTCTGTCATTTCTTCCATCATTCTTAAACTTAGAAACCTGCCAATGGGAATTAGATGAATGTTAGATAAATGCAGAGTGTGATGCAGACGAGCTTATAGAAACTTCACCTGGCCCATCTGGCAGTGAGCTTGTCTGCCAAGAGCCTTTGACACAGACCAGTAAAAAGGCAAAGAAGCCTGTTTGTTAGGCTCTGTAAAAAGATGTACAAGGCAGAGGTGATACCTACTGCCTGCCCATCCCTTCTCCCACCCTCAGCACCAAGGCCAGCGTCTTCCAGGCCAGGCACTCCCTTAAGACCCAAGTGGCAGGGGGTGGGGCCTTGCCCAGGGACTCCATTTTCAATTGCTTGTTTTGTTTGATGGGAGAAATTGTCAGAGTGAACTTGGTCCCCAGAGCATCTCTGAAAAAGCAAGGTGAATGCCAATACCACCCCAGTTCCTGGTAGGGCCACAGTTTTCTTAAGAGTGCCTCCCTTTCTCTGTACTGTCCCCACCCCCACATGTCCTTTCCACCAGAAAGCATCTGGCATGTGCCCTAACCTTTTCCTTCCGACCCCCGGGCTGGCTTCTGGTTGTCTCACTTCTCAAAACCTAGCTCTAGAATTTCAAGTCTACATGGGATGTGGGTGGGTCCCACTACTTTATTTATTCATGGGGATCAAAATAGTCTTCTGACCATGACAGAACTATTTCTGCTTCATCACACATTTAAGTGAAAATATACTATCAAATGCTAAAGGCAGATAACATGTTTTTAAAAAATATTCTTCTATTTCCAAAGGGAAATAATCATAATAATAGTTTGTGGACAGTTCCTTGTTACCAGACTGACACTTTTGCCCTTTTGCTCATCCTCTGGAGTAAGATAAAAACCAGGAGAACATTAAGGAATCATTTATGCAATACTCATTTAGTTTTCCTTGGTGTATAACTGGTATGTAATTAATTCAGGCATATTGTATGAGGAGCTAAATTCATCCTGTTCCATGCTACTAACCAGTTGTTCCAGGTCCCTTTATTGACTAAACCTCTTTCCCACCCGTGGACATGACTCCTTTGGTATGTATCCAAGACCACTCGTCTCATGGTCTCTCGGTACAGTGCATGAATGTACACCAGCAAGCTTTCCACCTCTGTATTCTTTCCCACGGCTCTGTTTGTTTTTGTCCCAGCAACACACCCTTTTATTTGTTATAAATATTTCGGTATTGATAATGCTCGTCTCTTTTAATTACTCTTATGAAAAATATTTTGTCTTCTCTCATTGGGATAAGGATTGGCATGATATCATTCTTAAAATGTAATTTGAGATTTTGATACTTATTTCTCTTCAGTCGTCCTCCCTGGAATAAGACACCTAGTGCCATTGTTCCAAATCTCTTTTTATATCTCTCAGAACAGTTTTGCAGTTGTCTTTATATAGGTCATGGATATTTCTCGTTAAGGCCGTTCTTAGGGAGTATATAGCTTTTGAGGCAACTGTGTAAAGAATGTTTTAAAGTCATGTTTTATAGTGGCTGTTGGTGGAGTATGGGGAAGTAAGTGATTTTTATATCCAGCAGGTCCTCAAATAACATTGTTTTGTTCAACATGATTTCACTATAGTGCTGACGAGATGCCATAGGAACTCAACCCTTGTATATATCAGTTAGCCTGTGCTGGAGCTGGTTTCTTTTGTGTCATTTTGCTTAAAGTTGCAGAACGTACTCAAAATGTTGAGGACTTATTTTATTACATAAAATAAATGCTTCTTTTTATTAAATGCTTATATTTCACACAGTTTTAAACATATTAAGTTATATTGCACTTAAAGACCATTTTTTGTCTTGTCGTTTTCAATATTTATAACTCATTTCTTTTGTGTCTCTCATATCTCCATGCTTTTCCTGGGATTCCTGTTGCATGTTCAGTGCCCCTTTGTCACTCGAGATACCCCCTTCTCTGTTTTGCCTTTTTCTCTAGCTTCTAACACTCTTTGAAGTACTGTTTTTCCTTTAAAAACCTTAGTTACGTGAAATAAGGTTTTAAAAATAGTGTAATGTAGCAATTTTTGTTCATTTTCACCACTGTATCCCTAGACATGGGCACCCAGCATTGTGTTTCAGTAAATGTTTGTTGAATGAATGAACCTGCAGTATTTTGGAGCTCAAGACTGCAATTAATCTGAGCTCAGAGCTCTAAAACTTTTCAAGTGGCTTAGTGTTCCCTTACTTTGACTTTGTTTTACTCTTTTGGGTGAGAAGGTCCTAGTGTTTGTTGGAGATGATGAAAGCAAATGAGGTTTTGAGTGGCTACAGTTGATTCTCAGTATTTGCAGTGCTTGTTAGTCACGGTCATTAGGTCCTTTATAAGGTCACTGCGAACATGGAATTGGCCGATGCTGAACCATTTCTCTAGGGGTAGTACAGGGTTTTGTTCATTGGAGCATCTGTCATATTTTTGTGAACCAGTCAACACAGAACCTTGTTTTATGTGTGTTTCTGTTCAAGGACACTGCATTTAATACATATTGTTCATTCATTAACCTTGAACTCATGTCTGAGGAAAGCTCGTCTTCCTCATGTCTTTTCTGCATAAGGCAGATCACAGGCTTCTTGCTTTGGGAGACACTAGATAGTACTTCAACACGGCACCAGAGGGTTATTTTAAACAATGAAATTACCAACAAAAAGCACACAAGTGTGAAAAATATGGCATTCAATCGACAGAAGAAGGACATTTGTTTACGGGACGAGAGCTGAACTGTGAAGGCAGATGTTGCCCAGTTCAGCCTCAGCTGGGAGCATGTGCATGTTGGACGACTCAGTGTTTTCCCTGCTCTTTGCACATCCTTGATGACCACAAAATCCCATGAGTACTGATTTGGGGGTGAGAAATAAATTTTAGCAAGTAGATACATTTGCAAACACAGAATCTGCGAATAATAGTTTCATTTGCTATGACTGTTGCACTGCTCCCAAGTGGTGAGTGGCCTTCTCTGTATTATTACCTTGTGGTCTGAAATGACTTGATACTAAGGGTTAAGGTTGATAGCTGCGAGCTCCTTGTGGGTCTTAGCATCAGCTCTTCTTGACCACAGTTTTATTCAGCATCTTCTGCTGTCGGTCCGTGTCGCTGTGGAGGCCAAGCTCACCTCCTTGCACAGTCACATTCTTCCTCAAGTCTTTTTTTCCCTCTTCCTTGGGCTTGCCTGCACTTGCACAGGCAGGGTTTCACTCTGGGGGCTCTTCTGAAGTTCATTTGAACCATCTTTCTTCTTAGCATCCCCAAACAACGGACACAACTTCTGCATCTCAAATGGACTCAATTGGAGTCTGCTTTTCTGAAGGTCAGGCTTTCAAATGGAGGTGCACATCTAATTCGCCTGTGGGCTTTTTAACATATGGTGGCATTAGCCTTGCTCCCAGTCAACTGGGTCAACAGTCACAAAGGGTGTATGGTCTGTGTATAGATGTGTTTAAAAAGTTCGACAGGATCTAGGTTGTGGGTTTGATCCCTGGTGAGGGTGCATAGGGGAGGCAACTGATGGATGTTTCTTTCACATCAATGTTTCTCTCTCTCTTTCCCTCCTTCCTCTCCCTCCTTCCTCTCTCTCTAAAATCAATAAACATATCCTTAGGTGAGGATTTAGAAAAAAGTTCCGTAGGTGATTCTGATCTGTGGGTGGGGAGGGGCTTGAGAGCCAATTATATTGAGAACTGTGATGGAGTTGACAACGATCAGAATAATAATCATCAAAACCACCACCATCAATATTTATGGTGTCTTTACTAGGTATCAGGCTCCTTATTAAGCTCTTTGTTGTGTTTTAATATTCCAACCCTTGGGCATAGATACATGCTTTGGTGAACCCAGATTTACAGATGAGAACACAGAGCTCACAGTGGCTGAGTCACGTGGCTTCTGGGGGATGGAATGGAATTATGATTTGTACAATTTTGTGTTCTGTGATTTTGAGACTACAGCCCTGGGTAAATGGTCACCTGTGAGCCTTCTTACTCTCATTTCATTCTTTCTGCGTTAAATACCCAGTGTTGTAGTTGGTGATCTATTTAGTTTATAAGATTTTTATCCTCCTGCCAATAATAGAAGCCTAGGTGAGAAGATGCTCGCAAGGAATCCAGCTGTTTTGACCATGTGTTTAACATACCCGAGGCGGTGCGCTTTCTTGGGGGAGTAGAAGGCTGCTTGCTTAGGGGCAGTTGCTATTGACATTAAGTTCTTGCCTGTAGCTGTACAATAATAGTTGAATGCATTACTGAGTTTGATAATATTGTAACTGTATTAGGGCAGTCTGCTATGTTTCAGGGAGTCCTATAGTAAACCGTCTGTGTATAATGAATAGTGACACCTTTATAGTGAATAAATTTTCACCTTTTCCTCAAAATGAAATATGTCTTCAAGTTGGAGCACTAATCTCTAAGCAGAGTCTTTGTGCCTCTAAGACAGTAATTTCCAGTAATTGCCATAACTCTATTAATTTCAAAATGGTCTGAGTCAATTTTCTTAGAATTTAGGACAGGACCTCAAAGGAAAAAAATACAGCTCAAGACTTTTCCAGGGGAGGGGGAGAAGGAGGGGGGAAAATGGAGACAATTGTACTTGAACGATGCTAAAAAAAAAGACTTCTCCACGTGTCACAGGGAATCTTAGAATTCTCCCATGAAGTTTCCGGGTCTTAGGGGAACTTTGCAAGTGTGGTGAGACTTGAAGTGATTTGCGCAATCCCTGATTTGTTATTATGCCACGTTTATGTGTTTGTTTTTCTCAGTGCAGTTCTTCCAGTCCAACTGCGTCTTTGTATTATGCGTTTACTCCCGCACTCCCGAGTGGGCTCTGTTTTGCTGCCTTCAAGGGCAGGGTGGTTGTAACTCCAGCTTCTTATCCACACAGGCAGTAAACACTGTCCAAAACCGCGAAGGGGAGTTTGATTGCTGTGCTCCTAACCATCATCACAAAAGTACTCTAATGTCTATAATGATTATAACTTATTATTTTTGACCATTCTTGTAGCATGTCGCTTTGAAATGAGATAATACTCGGTTGGTATATAGGTCATGACTCTAATCAGTAGTTAAAATCATCCAGTTACCTGAGAGAACACATTAGAAGCTAGCTCATGTTGAAGGGCTTGCCAAAAAAAAAAAAAAAATCACATGCCTTAGGGCTAAACTTTCTAAAACTCTCCTTTTATTCTTATATTTCAAAATTTGATTGACCAGTTCAAAATTTGATTGCCCAGTTATCTTCCATATAAATTTATGAAATCAGTTTTCAAGGAAAATAAAATCTTGGTAGCTGGTGTGGTTGGGATTGGAATGGCATTTGATTTACTGTTAAACGTGGGAAGAACCGTCTCATTCATAGCAGACCAATTGGCTTTTCTCTCTAATTCGCCCATCTCATTTATATCCTTCAGTAATTTTGTTTTTCTCATGTGGATTTTATATATTTCTTGTTACATTTTCCCCCAGGTATATTGTTCTGTCCAGTTTTGCTTTTATTATTGAGAATACATCATTCTCTAGTATATTTTTGTTTATTAATTTTATAGGGTATATTGTTGGTTATTGGATACTTAGTTTATAATCTGCTGTGTTTCACTTTTATTACATTCTTCTGCCTAATTCTCTGATTTTATCTTAAGCAAATAATGGTCCATTTCTTCGTCCTTCCTGGTAATGGGAGCTCTTATGTCTTTTACTTGCTTTGTTTACCAGTGTTACTACTTCTGAATTTCTTTACCAGTGTTAAATACTAGTTGTGATGGGATCCTGACCTGTGACTTTGGTGGAAATGCTTGTATTATACCACAGGTTTGATGCTGCCTAGTAGTTTAAGGTTAAGAATATTCTTCTGGCCTAGTTTGCTATTTTTGAAAAATAGGGAATACTATCAGAAGCCTTTTTAAAATTACTGAAATAATGTGATTTTTTTCACTAATGGATATGATGATTATTTTAATTCACTTTTTCTGGGACAAATTCTTGCTGATAGAGGTATATTTTCTTTTATTATACTAATAGATATAAAATATTTTATTTAGAATTCTTTTTATGTATATTTCTAAGTGACAGGCTGTGGTTTTATTGTGTGTGTCTGTTAGATTTCTCTGTCAAGGTCACTAAATGTCATAAAATGAATGGGGAAATGTTCCTTTTTAACTGTGTCAGGAACATTTTATAAAGCTTCAGAGAGCATTCTTTAGCAATCATTTCAAATTTGCCTATTGCTGTTGCTTAATTTAGTGTTCTTATTTCTCATTAAGTAAATTGTGTTCTTTTGTATTTATTCAAAAAATCTTATTTCATTGAGACTTTTCAAAGTTATTAAATGTTAAATAATTTCTTCTCATTTTTGAGTTGCTGCCATCATTATTTATTAAATACTCTTTTCATTCTTTACTATGTCTATTTGTATTTTTTCATTATTTTTTTATTAGACTAGATAGAGGTTTGCCTGTTGGTGGTAGTTTTTATTTATGGTGATGCTTTTCAGAGAACCAGCTTTTGAATTCTACTGCTTTTTAGTTTTTAATGAATTGATTTCTGTTTTTAACCTTTAATATTAATGCCTTGGTTATGGTTTTTCTTATGTTTTATTTTTTTGTTCTAACTTCTTGAATTGAATTGTTGCTGCATTTAGTTTATTGATTTCTTATTTAATAAAATCAATTAATATTGTTCTTATTATAGTCTTGGCCATATCTTTCTTCTAGATTATTCCATGCCATATCAACATATTGCTATTTTCTAATTAATTTGTAATTTTATTTTTTTACCTGTTGATGCAATATTATTTGAGAGAGTTTTTTTCCTACATGGTGGAGGGTTTTGTTTGTACATTTATAATTTCTTTATAACTCTGTGATGAATATTTTGCATTTTTCTGTATCTAAAATTATTCTCCTACGATAGGTTTCCAGAAGCGGGATTAGCAGCAGGTCAAAGGGCCAGGGCATTTTCCAGGCTTCTGCTCACTGTGGCCAGATTCTTCACTGGCCCTTTTGGTCATCAGGGACAGCTGTGCCTTTTCTCGGTTGTAGGCATTGAGAGCCATTCCCCACAGATGCTGCTTCTCCACAGACAAACAGCGGGGTGCTGAGTGTGGGCTGTGGTTCCCCACAGCTTTCACTTCTTCCTGAGCGGGGCTCTGCGGTGAGGGGGTCGGGAAGCCTTCCTGTTCATCCTCATGTAGACCCCAGACACCCAGAGTCCGTGGTAGATTATGGGGAAGAATCCCCATTTACCTGTGTTCTCCCAATACAAGCAGTCTCCATGCATCCCTGCTGACGACACAGAAGGGTACTGACACTTGCTGAGCAGCCAGGATATCTCAGGCATTTAACATATTTTGCCATCTTAAAAAAAGAACATTAAATAGAATGTGGATGAGAAAACTGGGACTTTGAGAATGAAAGTGGGGACCGAAGCCTGAGGTCAGCAGCCAGTAAGAATTTGAGTCCCTTACCAACCAACCTCTTTCCCTCCCTCTCCATGAACAATGCAGGTTGAGCTGGGGGGCCACTGCCCAAGTTCAGGAGTGAGGTTCTGAGGCTGCCTCTCGCCCAGTCAGTAATGTCTGCCTCTCCATCTGAGATCTTGCTCTTCCCTGCTGTGGGAGGGTCCCCTGGGAGCCCACTGATCTTCCAGGTCGTTAATAGCTGGGAGGACAGAGGCCAAAACCCATCACCCTCCCACATGACCTTTAAAACCCAAACAGAGTCATTTATTGAGCCCCTGCTGTATGCCAGGGCTCCATGTGGCTTCCCCTGTGGAGTCCTCCCTGTTGGAGGGCTCCCAGCATCACCATTGTACAGGGAAGGGGAGTCAGGGTTAGAATGCACGCTTACTTGTTCAGAGTCACATCACAGACCAGCCACGGAGACACGTGGACTGACACTGGACTGCCCTTTTCTCCAGTATTACTCTTGGCCACATGAGGCCACCCTTTGTGGGTCATGGGGGATGTGACAGCTCTCAGATTCTGGCATGTCTTCCAAACTATACAAAGTTCTCTGCAAAAAGTCCTCTTCGCTAATGTCAGTGGCTCCCAGTTTCTGATATTGGTGTGGCCTTTGCTCCTGGCTGAAGCGCCATTCGCCTTGAATCCCAGACCCTTGTCCACACAGCCCCCAGAGAGCCGTGTGGTCTACGTATGACAGAGCCTGCCCACATGTTGGTTGCAGCCCCTCCTCCTGGTGGACTTGTGGCAGAGTCACCTCCTCCCTGGTACGGCAGCGACTGTCAAGGGTTGGTTCCAGTTTGTGTCTAACAAGCATCTCAGTGGTGGTGGCTGTTGGGTGCATGTTGGAGATGAGGATTGTGCCAAGCCTGTAAATAGGGATAAAAAATTGCACTTGCCTTAAAGGATTATTGTGAAGATTAAATAAGGTGATGCCTTCGCCATCATTATCCCACTCCCGTCTCCTGTGTCTGTCTCCCCAGAAGCCTCATTATTCACCCTGGCCTTTGCCAAAGTGGATTATATATTTTGGAAAGAAATCCTTTGTCAGAAATATGTGTCCTACATTACATACCTTCTCATGATCTCTGGATCGCTACCTTTTTGTTCTCTTAATTGTGAGTTTTGATAAGCAGAAGTTCTTGGTTTTAATGAAGTTCAGTTTATCAGTCTTTTTTGTATCGGTTGTTACTTCGTGCTTTTTAGGTCTTCGTTTAAGGTGCTTTTTTACCTGAAGGTCGTGATATGTTCACCTGTGTTGTTTAACCTATTGCATTTAGATAGGTGATGGATCTGGATTAGACTTTTTTGTACATGGTGTGAGGTAGGGATAAAAAAAAAATTTTTTTTTTAAAGTTGGGAATGCACTATTTCTTGAGAAGGCCATTCTTACAGTGCCCCCTTTATTAAAAATGTGATTGACATATACTTGTTCTGTGTCTTTGACTTTTGAAGACTAATGTGAATGAGAATTTCACCACTCTCTAGACCTTAGCAAACATTGCCTCTGGTTTCCCCATTTCCTCCTTTTTTGTTAATATTGTCATGCTTTTTCATTCTACATTTATTTTAAAGACCACATGCCATTAGTATTGCTTTGTACAGTGAACAGTAATTTATACTTACTCATCTATTTATTTTTTTCTGTGCATTTTTCCCCTTCCTAAGGAATTTGTTTATTTTTTAAAGTTCTGTCAGTAATGACAGCGTGGTCCTGAGAGCTGGGCATGCGTCCTTTCCAGTGCGATGTTCAGTGATGGCCTGCGGGTGGCTTAAAAATCAGCCGTGGTTGGAGTATTTATATCGCAGAAGTTGGAAAGGACGAATCGGTACTTCTTTTCTTTTTTGAGCCAGTTGTGCAACATTGACGAGCACGGCACTGGCCGGTGGCACACTGTCTCGGTCATTGTGAGTCTCAAGGTGTCTTCATTTTGCTTCACCTTAAAAGGGTAGTCCCATGGGATGAGGCATTCTGAGTGGGGTTTATTTTCTCTCAGCCCCTCTGTCTTTACTGAGAACTCATGTTTTTTATTATCTCCCTTTTCTAAAAGATAAAGTAACTTTTTCCCCCCTCCTCTGTCTACTTTTGAGAATTTGCCTTTGGTTTTCTGAAGTTTTGCTGTGGTGTTTCTAGGTATCATTTCCTTTTTGTTTATTCTGACTGGAATCTTTGTGAGTTGATGCTCTTGTTATTTTTAGAAGATTCTTGGGGATTATCTCATGAAATGCTCCTACTCTGTCCTCTCTCTCTTCCTCTTCTGGGGCTCCTATCACGCATTTTTAGACTTTGCCAACATGGTCCCCATGCTGGGTATGTTCTTTTTTTGTGCTTTTACCTGTTTTTGCTTCTTGTTTCCATCTGGACATTTACTTACAACTTATCTTTCACTTTACTGACTTGTTCTGTGTTTTATGTGCTATTAGACTCATTCATTGAGTCCTTAATTTCAGTTGTTTTTTAGTTTTAGGATCCTGCTCTGGTTTAATTCTCCCTGTGGTTATTATTACCTTTTTTGCAAATATTTTAAAGGCCGTGTTTGGTAACTCCTGTGTTTGTATCCCCTGCGGGCCTAATTTGGGTCCTGCTCCTTGGTGTGCCTGAATGCTGGACGTTTGCTGAGGTTGTGGATGACGCTCCCTTCTTGCAAAGAGGGTTCACCCAGCCAGTCTTCTGAGAGGATTCACTCCGTCTTCCATCAGGCAGAGAAGTGTCAGATAACCTCAGTTTGATCAGAAATGGAGGCTGGTGGCAGTCTTTGTAAGACTTGGCTTCTTCTGATTATTTCCCTGAGAGCCTTGATGTTTATTTTTGCCTTAGTAGATCCTGAACTCCAAAAATAATTTCCCTAACGCCATAAGCCTCCTGAAAGGTAAACTCACCTATTCAGCCTCTTTTTGCTCAGCACATTAGTTTCTTTCTCTCTCTCTTTTTGCTTATGAATCAATAGTTTGCCCCGACTGGCGTGGCTCAGTTGGTTGGGTATTGGCCCGCAAAGCGAAAGGTCACTGGTTTGATTCCCATCAGGGCATGTGCCTGGGTTGGGGGTGGTCCCTGGTTGGGGCACTTGAGAGGCACATATTGATGTCTCTCTCTCACATCCATGTTTCTCTTTTTAACTTTCTCCTTCCTTTCCCCTCTCTCTAAAAATAAATAAATAAAATCTTAAAGAAAACAATCATTAGCACTTTGAAGGGGAAGCAGGTTGAGGGTAAAGGCGTGCTTCTTCCTGGCTCCCTTCTATTTCGTCCTCTGGATGCACAAGGCTTGATTGGCCTCTGAAGCACTGGATGGGTGCTAACCGCAGTTTTCGTCTTCTTGGATCCATAAGACTGTGCAGAGCTCTCCTCGGCTTCCATGTGCTGTTCTGTATATTTTTGTGTGTGTGTGTTTCTGCCAAGCTTTTTAGCATCTAACCCTACCCAGGAAAGACTGGTAGATAGCCCAGGTGGGAGGCGGGGGTGCAGAATGTCAAGCACACCTCCATGAATTTTTCTCTCTGAGAATTTGGTGCTCCAAATCTTGGCTCACTCAGCGGCTCTTAAATGTCTTAGAACAGGTGATGGATCTTAGCAGCTCTCCTAGTTGTTCTTGGCAGGGACATTGGTTTCCTAAAAGTTGCTCTGTGTTGGCTGGAATAGAATTCTAAAGTTGTTTTCGTTTTGGGTTTTGTCTTTCTTGCATTGCCTATGTTTGTTTTGGAACCAGAATTATGATTCCAGAATAGACTGGGTGATTCCCATGTTTTTCTATAATCTAAATTCTAGTGAGTAGCTTTTACATTATCCTTTGAAAGCTTGAAAGAATTTATTTGTTTTTTGTTGATTTTTTAAATTGAATTTATGGGGGTGACATTGGTTCACAAAACCATACAGGTTTTAACTGTATAACTCAACAAACATCATCTACACGCTGCTTTGTGCTCCCGTCGTCCCAGGCAATGTCTCTTTCTGTTCCCATTCATCCCCCCCTTTGCCCACCTCCACCTACTTCCACCTCCCCTTCCCCCATTTCCCTCTGGCTGCCAGCACACTGTTCTGTGTCTGGGTGTTTTATATATACATACATATACATATGTAAACCTGTATATGTTTATATATATGTGTGTGTGTGTGTGGAGATATATATATATATATATATCTTATTTCACTATATATGTATATATATATATATATATATATCTCCACACACACATATTTTTTGCTTAAAACCTTTACCTTCTTTCATCCAGTCCCCCTCCCCTTCCCCTTCCCCTCTGACAGCTGTCAGTTTGTTCCATGTATCCACTCCTCTGTTTCTATTTTGTGTGTTAGTTTATTTTGTTAATTAGATCCTACGTATAAGTGAGATCATATGGTACTTGTCTTTCTTTGACGGGCTTATTTTACTTAGCATAGTGCTCTCCAGGGCCATCCATGCTGTGGCAAAAGTAAGATTTCCTTGTTTGAAGCCGAGTAGTATTCCATTGTGTAAGTGTTTTCTTGGCTTCATTACTGTAATCACTTGGGCATATGAGTCCTCCTCCATCTCCAGTTGCTCACTGGCAGCTTTTTCCAATTTCTTTCTAGGTTATTAGTTTAGTCAGGTCCTTTGTAATTTGATTTTTTTGTTTTATTTTATTTTATTTTTTGATTTAGTCTTCACTGTATCTTTTCCATTAGTTTCTTCTGTATTTTTCAGTTTATTGGTTGCAGAGGAAATATAATAGTTTAAGATCTGTCTGTGTTTGTAGCCTCTTCCCCATAGTGTTGTGGGTTTTGAGTTCTTTCTTGCTCTCTGGTTTGGTTGCTAGAAGGTTTTTTTTATCAGTCCTTTTTAAAGGAACTGATAGTATATTTTTTGACCCAGTTTGCCCTCTATAGTTTCTATTTCTCTTAATTATTTTGTGCTTACAAATTAATCCCTTTCTCTCTTTTTGATTAGGATCATTTTTGTTGTTTTTTTCAGCTTTTTGTACTAAGTACTTCACATATTTTCATTCTTCCTTATTTTATTAAAAATATTTTACATAAGGCTAACTTTTTTCCTTCTGAGCTCAGCTTTGGCTGAATCCTGTAAGCTTTGGTATATGTTGGAGCTGTTACTATTGTTTTATATGTAGCTCATAATTTGTTTGGATTACCTTCCATAGCCAAGACTTAATTATTGGGATTTTCTGAGGTTTTGTTTATTCTTTAGCTATTGATTTTGCTTTTTATTGATTTGTGGACACAGATTAATTTCTGGGTTTTGGTATTTATTCAGTGTTTTTGGGGTCTAGTACTTGTTCAGTTTTTTTGGTAGATGTTCCATGGACATTTAAAAAGACTATGTTTTGCACGTATTATTGTGCAAGACCTAAGATGACTGTAGGCAAATCCCCAATTGTTTTATATACTTTTAATAATTAATTCCCCTTTTCAACAGTTGTTTAATTGATTACTTGTTATATATAAAACACTACTAGGCATTTGATAGAGTTTTAACATTTTAATCATAAAATAAAATGTGGTTACTGGAGAAGATTTGGAAAATAAAAGTATAAATAATAAATACTAGCGACCCGTAATCATTCTCCCCTCAGTGCTTTGGTTGGGTTTCCGTGGATCTGTTTCCATGGAAAGGTGTGCATGCAGGAAGCACAGGTAAGATTTGGCAGGGGTGTATGAAGCTTCCAGGCAAAGAACCTGGGTGCGTGCTTGGTGGTTCTGGAGGAGTCTGTGGACAGCTTTTGGGAGTGGCCATGATTCCTTTGAATGGTGCGTGTTTCTCTGGCCTTAGAAGTTGGGAGGGGAAGAAAGCCCATTGCTGATGGAAGAAGGGACTCCACAGGGAGAACTTCTACCAGTTTCCACTGCCACCACTGTTGCTGCTTCTGAGAACATTGATAGCAATGACTGCAGGCATTTATCGAACACTTACTGGGCCCGTGTCTAGCAGTACTTTGTAAAGCATTATCCTTTTTATTTAACCCTCACCTGAGCTTATGTTTATTGATGAGAGAGAGAGAGAGAGAGAGAGAGAGAGAGATCAATTGGTTGCCTCCTGTACGCATCCCAACTGGGGGGTCAAACCCGCAACCTAGATACGTGCCCTGACTAGGAATTGAACCTGCAACCTCTTGGTGTATGGAACGATGCTCCAATCAACTGAGCCACCCAGCCAGGGAGTGTGCATTATCTTTTAAAATCCTTTCCCAAACCCCTTGGAGTCTAGGTACTTCAATACTGAGGAACCATAAGCTTGTAGGGGTCAAGCACATACCCATAGTCCCACAGCTATAAAGCTGTCTAGCCAGTTTGGTCTGGTGCCTCTGACATGAGATGCTGTGCTCTTCCCCAGGGGCTTCAGGCTGGTGTCACAAATGAGAATAACGTGTGATGGACCTTTTCCCAATTTTCTTGAAGTGTGGCCTTCTTGTCTACTTTTTGTTGTTTTTATTTTTTGATGCTTTTGAGCACACACACATATTTCAGTGCCCTAGGAAAATGAACAGTCCACATATGATAACAGGAGGTGAGTGCCCATCAGCTCTGGGACGCAGTCAGCAGTCGTGGGGATTGTGGCAAACCCAGGAGGGATCATGTTTGTTAAGGTCGAGCCAGTTGTTGGAATGTAGACCCAGGGATGCTGGTTCCTTCTTTCTCTGAAAAAAAAATTTTTTTTAAAGAGAGGCTGGAAATCTGGATTTCAAGTGAAGTCTACCAGTTTTTAAAAGCTCAGTTTTAAGATGACCCTGAGCCAACAGTGATATCGTTGTGAAGACAAACCTAGCCTCCTAGCGAGTGGTTACGAGGCTGTGCCCTCCTGCCAGAGACGCTCCTGCAACCATGCAGGTCTTCCCCCCGCCCTGTGGAGGGGGCCTGCTGATCTGGGTGGGTGGCTCTCTCCTGGCAGGCCTGTTGGTCCAGCGAAGGTCCTGCCAGGGCTGTCTGAGCCAGGACTAGTTCTAAGTCCATCCTGGACACTTAATTTTCTGTGTCCTGCATTCTTGGGGTTCCTTCTCCTGTCTTCAACACCAATGCAGACCAGTCAGAAGAATCCAGAACACTCAAGAAGATGCAAGCAAGGAACACTGCTTAGAATCTGCACTTCAGAAACCTGGCTGTGAGAAGGGAGGAAGTGGTCACCACTGGAGTCAGTGCCAAATAGAACATCTTGAGCACAATACAAGAAGCCTACCGCTTACTTTTTATTTTTCACCAGAGCACAATTCACTGCTGAGTTCATAGAGCTTGGGATTATAAAGTCAGATCTGCCCTGGCCAGTCGGCATCCTAATTCTGTGTCAGTTTATTACATACACAGCCCATGTCTCCGCTCAGACAGATGGGGTGCAGTTTTGGCCTCCCGCATTTGCATATTTCATGGCGGTGGGGGTGGGGACTGCTTTTTCATTTCACCCAGGTGTAGCCCCACGCCCTGGCTTGGTACCTGGTAGAGAGGTGCCTCGGCCCCAAAGCCAAGGGTAGAAGGAAGGTCTTGGGAACAAGTTGAACCTTGGGAGTTTCATTCCCTTTCCACTCCACTCTTCAGATTCCAAGGACTTGAGTGTGGGTGATACTGAGTCAGTTCAGTGGAAGGCATGCTGATCACCAGTGGGAAGGGTGTCCCAACACCCGCAGGGCTATTTAACCGGGTGGAGGCAGCGTGCCAGTTGTTCGGGGTGAGCCAGCAGTGTCATTGATCCTCCGTGCCCACTGAGGCAAGAGAGGCAACATGAATGGAAGGTCAGCGCAGAGGCCTTTCCAGGCAACTGAGGACACTGAGGCATCTGGTGTGAGAACCCCAGTCATGCGTGGGGTTGATGTCAGATTCCCCCCAGGCTTCACGGGGTGATGTTCCGATTGTGTTGTGTTGCTCCCGGAAGCCACACCTACAGCAGGCACCTGCTGTAAGCTGGTACTTTGTGCACTGTCATGTCTTTGTAACAGTATTAGTAATAATAATAGCTAACATAGATTGATAGATTGATTTATTTAGTGTTTACGTAGCAGATAATGTTTGAGGTGTTTTGTAGGTATTGGCTACATTTAACCTTCATCTAACCTTCATAGCGCCTCTTCACAGGTATTGCTGTTACTATTCTCTTTTAATAGGTGAGGAATCAAAGCACAGAGGGAGAAGGTCGCACAGCTAGTTGGTGACTGGCCTGGGGTTATGCACCCCAGACACTCTAGATTCCACTGCCGACTGCCTTTTGCTTTGGGAGTTTTGAATTTTTGTGACAGGGTTTCCTCTGACTCCTGGCTTCAGGGTCACTAATGTCACGGGGCGTGGACATCTGGCTTTCAGATGCTAAGTTCACACAAAGAGGTTCCCTAGTGTCATGCACAAACCAGGGGACTTGGAATCAGAGGGTCTCGGTTAAAAATCCCAGACCCCCCACATTGTAGCCACAGGCCCTGGGTCAGGTTGCCTGGGTGTCTTTCCTCGATTTTTTTAACGGGCAGGGTTGCTGGCAACACCTGGCTCTTGGAGACACTTGTGCAGGTGGAGGGAAGGGGGCTGGTCTTGTGAAGGCATTTCATCAGCCGGAGGGCCTCTAGCAGTGGTGCTTTTGTTGTTCATGTCTGTCACTCACCCTGTCGTCAGGGTTTTGCACCAGTGTGGCACCAGAGGGCCTCTTGGGTGCCTGTCTGCGAGCTTTCCAGAAGGGAGAGGGGACAGGCGGCTCAGTGCCACTGGTTCCTTCTGCTGGGCTTGTGCAACTCATAGCAAGGGGGTGGTGGTCCAAGATTGTCACTTTTTTGACAATGAGTGAGTGTGCTGTGGGTGGTCACAGGGGAAAAGTTACTGCTTCTCTACCCTGTCAACTGGCAGGGGAGCCTGCCATTGCTCGCTTAGCCAGAAAGACCCTCTGCTGTGTTGACACATGCTGTCCAAACCTTAGTTTGGTCAAGACCCTCATGTGGCCTTTCACTGTAGGTCATGGTGACCTGCTGTGACGCCTGTCACTTGGGCAGGTGGCTTAAACTCCCAGAGCCTCAGTTTCTTCACCTGTAAGTCGGGGACATTTCCTTGGAAGGTTGTTGGTTGACTAAATGAGGTGATGGGTACGAAGAACCTCGTATGGAGTGCTCCTGCATGCCCATTTCTTTGTCCTTTTCTGTCATTGCCGTGCTGCCTTCCAGGGCCGGGACTACAGAACTGGGGCCCCCGCGGGAGAGAGATTTTCGTGGTGTCCAGTGTGAAGCGGGTGTCGCAGAATTCAACACGTGGAGGGAAGGAGAATCCTCAACAGTGTTCTGGAGCTCTGTTGTGGTTTGCGGAGTTGCTCGGGGGATGGGGACGTGGAGAAATCAAGGCAGGAAAGGGAAGGCATAGCGAGCAGGTAACATCTGCCCATGCATGCGGGCCCCTTCCCGGAGGGAGTCTCCCAGGACGCCTGCCTTTTCTGTAGCTCTGCACTTAGAAGCACACTGGTTTGAGTGGAGTCTCTTGCTGCTTTTAAGTGCGGGGCTTTGATGAATTGCTTTAATTTCCTTGTGCCTCAGTTTCTTTGTTTTTCAAATAGGAATGATAATAGTTAACTCCCAGGGACTTGTAAGTGCTACATGAGTGAATGAATGAGTCAGTGGTTTTGAAGTATTTATATGACACACTCCTTTTCTCTTAGGGGTATCAGCAGAGCCAGTAGGCATAGTGTAATCCTGCCATGGCTCCAACCACTCACTGGTTCATCCAGCACTTAGTAGGTGCTCCTCCTGTGTCGAAGCACTCACTCTTTCTTTTGGTCTCTTCTAGGCACCAGTGTTTCTACTTCAGTTGTCATTTGCATTCATACTTCATTGTATTTGAAGGGCTTAAAAGTTTAAAAAATAAATATTAAAAATTTTCAAACAAATATAATTTTTGTCATAGGAAATAAGTTTCCCTGGATTAAGAACACAACAAGTAATGAACACAGAGCTTGCGATGCCTGCCACGCGGCTCTGGAGCTTAACGCCAGGTCCTCGTCACTCGGACCTGGGTGACGCCCAGAAGGGATGTAGGGCTTTTGGCTGGATTTGAGTCCCCTTTCTTGTCCTCACTCTTAACAGCACCCTTGGTAATCTTCTGTACCCCCTGTGCTCCAGGCCTCGCCGGGGTGCCACTGCCTCCTTCTGTGAGAACTACTATACCAGTGCAGACAACTGTCTGGACTCTTGTCTGTTTTTTTGAGACCCAGACTTTGAATAAAGACTCACACTTTGTGACTAATTTGAACTCTGCCTGTTTTATGGAACAAAGAAATTTTAAAAACTTTGGAAAGAGAACTCCTTCTGGTCTCTCTTCACAGTGTCTGTGCTCACAATTTCCTCCTGGGAGCGGAAGGCTTGGGTTTGCTCTTTAATTGTTTCTTGGCTGTTTTGGTTAGGGCTAACACGGTACCTGAAAATTCACCTGCCATGAAGTTAACACTCAATACATATGAGTGGAAATAAAAATAAGGACAGATTCCCAAATGAATGTTTTGTGATTCGGACCATCCATCTATCCATCCATCCACTAATGTTATTATGTTCTCATGCCAGAATATATTCACTTGCTTCCCTATTGTTGGGTGTTAGATAGTGTTAAAGTTTTACTGTTGAGATTGGTGCTTCCCCACTGGTGTCTTAGTGTATCAGAGTCTGGGCCTAGGCACTCACACTGCCTGGGTTTGAATATTGGCTGTGCCGTGTAATACTGGGTTGGCCAAAAAGTTTGTATTGGTTTTCCCGTGCTGTGGCTCTGGTAGTGCTTAGTTGTCTTTAACTTCATTTGAAACAATTCTGTTAGATTGTATTGTGACAGCTGTCATATCAGCATGCATTGAAAAAGAACTTTGCGAAATTCGTGGATTTCTGTGCAGCCATTTTAACATTGAAGATGGAAGAAAATAATGCATTATTTATACTACACATTATTTACACCACACATTTTTGGTGTATTGTGCTTTCTTATTTCAAGAAAAGTAAAAATGCTACTGAAACACAAAAATTTGTGCAGTATATGGAGAAGGTGCTGTGACTGGTTGAACATTTCAAAAGTAGTTTGTGAAATGTCTTGATACTGTTGATATTTTGGCTAAATGATTCTTTGCTGGGGGGCTGTCTCATACATTGGAAGATGTTTAGCAGACTCCCTGGCTTGTACCCACTAGAAACCAATAGTGGGAGATAGCCAACGTACTCAAAATATCCAAATGAATAAAGTTATTGGTGAAAATGAAAAATGTCTTTCTTTTTAAAGATTTTATTTATTTATCTTTAGAGGTCAAGGGAAGGAGAGAAGGAGAGAAATATCAATGTATGGTTGCCTCTCGTGGGTTCCCCTGCTGGGAACCGGCTTGCAACCCAGGCATGTGCCCTGACTGGGAATCGAACCGTGATCCTCTGGTTCGCAGGCCCGCGCTCAATCCACTGAGCTACACCAGCCAGGGCAAAAATAAATGTCTTTTTTTTTTTTTACAGAAAAAATTTATACAGACTTTTTGGCCAAGCCAATAATTTTATGACCTTGGATGATTTTCTTGATCTCTCTATGCCTCAGCTTCCTCATCTGTAAAACTGGAGATATTAGGCTTTAGATACTATTTTTTAAGGATTAAATGACAATCCCTTTAAAGCGTAGCACTGTGTGCCTTGTAAGTAAGTGTACTTGAGCCGTAACATGTGATGATGATGTCGAAACTTTGCACATAGTTCTGTCATTTCCTTAGGCTGTTTTCTAAAAGTGGAATTACTGATCCAAAGATGTGACTATTTCAAAGTGTTTTTTTTCATGGGTATTGCCAACAAATTGCCCTGCAGAAGAAATGTTGTAAATTAACCTCCACAGCAGTATGTTAGGGTACCTGTTTACTTAAATATCTGTCAGGGCTGGCCAGTTATTTTAACTTTTGCCAATTTGTTCAAAAAATACCAGGTCATTGTTTTAGTTTTTAAAGCTTTATTACTGGTGAGTGTAAATATCTGCTGTTTGCTTCCTGGTTATTTCATGTTTATTTACCCTCCCTCACTACTTCTTCTTTTGTCTTTTCATTAATGTGTTTATCAGTTTCTTACTGAATCATGATTCATTTCAATATTAAAAATGAATGTTTATTTACAGTTTTTGTTCAAAGCCTTCCCTTTATAATGTTTTTTAAATTTAGGTTATGACACTTTGATATACCGAAATTGAAAATGTTTATGTAATAAGAGCTTTAAAGTTTTCCTTTTAGCTTAGAATGACCTTTCTCTATCCTGTGTGTTTTTTTATTGTTACTTTTAATTCTTGAATTAAACTATATTTATGTTGGTTGATGATCTGAGTTAGTCATCTCACGATTTTCCTTTAAATAGTTAACCAGTTACCCAAACACACTTTCTTTGCTGAATCTAGCATCTAAAATGCCATTTTATTATATATAAAATTTATATATATGAACACACACAGAAAGATGTATATACACACATCAGTCTCTTTCTGGGATTTTTGTGCAATTTTATTTTTTGTCTGTGTACTAGTTGGTACTTTATTGTAGCTTTATGTTTTAATAAACAGTGGTGCAAGTTTTGAATTCATTTTTCTTTTTGTTTCAAAAATTTCTGGGCTATTACTGTTTCTTATTTTCTTAAAATAAATTTGTCAGGTTTAAAAAATCCAGATGGGATTCTGATTTAAATTGCTTTAAATTTAAAGTTAATTCTAAGAACATTACATTGTTTATGGTAATGAAACTTCTTACCCACAAATACAGAACTGTCTTCATTTGGTGAAATTATTTCTTTATTTATCACAGTTGTTTTGTGGATTTCTTCATTTAATCTTGTACCTTTTCTGTTAAATTTATTTCTAGGCATTTTACATTTTTGTTGCCTTCATAAATTGGACTTTTGCCAACTATATTTTCTAACCAGTTGAATGTTAATTAGATTTCTATTTTGTAATCATACATCTTTCGAATTTTCTTATACACTTAAAATTCTTTCAACTCATTCTCTCAAGCTATTTAGATTCATGGTGATGTATGCCAATATTATTTTTTAGATTATTTTCTGCAGATTACCTGTATTTTTGTTTCCTGCCTTATTGCATTGGCTAGAAGTTTTAAAACAGTATTTAAAATAATGGTTTTGGACATCAGGGATGCATTTTTAATGGTAGAATGTTATATATTATAGAAGTTGAAAGGGCGGGTGTCATATTGTACCTCTGAATTGGGCCTCCCAAGTACTTCCCAGATGCACATGTCTGTGCTTACATCTGGCTGTTTGTGTACTCCCTCCATCCCACCTTCCCACCTCTACCTCTTTAAAAGGGAAAGATAGAGAATGTGGATCTGTCTGTAGGATCTTGGGTTTTTTAAATGATGGGCTTGCAGTAGGGAACAGAAGTGCCAAATTTCAGGCACCTGTTTCTTTTCTGTATCTTCTTTGACATGCTTAATTTACGTTAAGTAAATTATTGTAACTAAGTAAATTATTCTTAGGCTGCACCAGGGTGACAAGGAACACCAACTGGCACATCCTGTGGATACCAAGGTGCCTAATTTGGTCAGTGTTAGAGACCTATAAGTGGCTCTCTTGTCTTCCGTAATTTCTCTGCAGCATCCCTCCTGCCTCCTGTGCCCCCCCCCCCCACCAGCACAGCCATGGGGTAAATCTAACAAAGGAAAACCATGTCGGTAACTCCCGAACATTCATGAAACTGGACTTCAGAGGTGGGGATTCAGCTTTGTACTTGTGTTTCCCACTGTTCCTGTGGCACTTAGTAAGTTAACAATTACAATACGTGCTTAGTCAATTAACAATAAGTGCTTAATTTGTTGAATGCTGTGTTTTGGACAGTTTTGTAAACTAAACTCAGACAAGGGGTCATTCAGGGTAGTAGTCTGTGCATGACAGTTATGTGTCATGTTTTGCTGTTAGGAACAAGAGCAGACAAATGCATAAGTGTTCACGAAGGTCTCTGAAACAATGTGAATTATGTGAATTTCAAGTGTATGAATGTGGGGGATGGGTCACCATTTCCAGTTAGATTTAGGAGCCGATGAACAACCCACAAGACAGAAGTTTACACACGTTGGCCCTGGGCCAGTGGCCAGCTCCCAAGGCTGGGTGTTCCACAGTCTCAAGGTCCTATGCCATAAAGGGCTGGTTCCTGGGGGCAAGCTGGGAAGGTGACCTTTCAGTCCAGAGGCCAGAGCAAGCTGAGGTTGGGAGCCGTTATTAGTCTGCCTGAGGCCCCCGAGCTAGCGCACACAGACCCAGACTTGGGTATTCCAATGTCCCTGCTTTTTCACTGCTCTCTCCAGCCTTTGTTGTGGCCAGGCAGTGTTGGAGGCTGGTGAGGGACAGATGTCTTGTCCAAAAGTAGGAGCTGACCGAAACTCCCTGACTGGCTCCAGTTTCTTTTGGGGACACTGTTCAGATGGAAGGTGTGGTCTGAATGCAGTGCTGTGCCTTGAAGAGCACTGTATAGGGAGTCCAATGATTTTTCGTATGAGGTCCCTGAGAAAAAATATTTCTGTGACATCTGTGAGCAAAAACTCCAGGGTGCTCTTCTAGACTAAGTCCCCAGGGCTCTAGTTGGAATCTGGGGCACTTCTCTGGGAGTCTGTGCTACCTCTAAGAATTCCCTTCCCCTCGTCCCCCACTGGGCCACTGGAACATTATAACATTAGGTGTGGAGATAAGGACAATCGCTCCCATTCAGTGAGTGCATGTACTATGCCTGGAATGGAGCTAAGTGCTTCCATGAATGAGGCTATTTAGTTCGGACAGGGAGGTGGTCATTATTAACCCCATTGTACAGATGAGGAAACTGATGTGTAGAATGGGGGGACGCTTGGTAAAGTCTGTGAGGTTATAATCGGACTACACATCATGTCCCCATGCAACACCATTTTATCTCAAATATTTTCATGGTTTATGTACAGATCCATTATAATATCGAAGGGACATTTAGTATAAATTTTCTTCATGGCTTGTGGGCAAGTTCAGTAGCTTGGGCACCATCTTTCTCTTTGGCTGCCGGGTTCTAGCATGTTCCTCACTTTTTTTCATGCTGTCATTTCATGCTCTGTGGAAGAGTTCTCGTCCTGGATGGCAGAGAGAAGGCAAGCAAGTGGCATGCCTAGAAAAAGCAACCAAGTACCAAGAAAGAGGACCGAGCTGGGTGTAAATGCAAGCTTTGTGATTTGAGGCAGGGGCACCTTTGCAGGATGGGTAAGGAGACAGGATGAGCTCCACACTCTGGGATTGCTGGAAAGCCTTTGAATGGAAGGACATCAACAACATCACAGACCTGGAGTCCCAGTGATTGTCAGTAGTCGGAACATACTGTGGTGGGAGATCCATTGTAATTTCCTGCACCTGAGGTTGAAGAAACAGTAGCGCCGGGTTACAAAACTGGAGACCAGTTCCTGAGGGAATGTGCATGTGGTAGTGAGTCATTCATTGCCTCCATTTCCTGGAATATATGTCTGTACCCCCAAGGCCCAACACAGCGTCTTTCATATAGTGGGTGCTAATGCAGTAAACCTTGTTGAATGAATGAGTCCAATCCCCATCCCTCTCATTGACAAATAGATTGACTTCCTCTTATCCCCTTCCCAAGCCTACCTGTCTTTCTGGGTTTCTGTCCAGTTGCTTTCTACCTGGACATCCTATCTGTTCACAGTGTGTCTGAATTCTGACTGTACCTTCACCCCCAGTGCACCCCTAGCACTTTCTTGTCTTCTTGGCCCACATTCTGACCATGTCAACCTCGTGCCCAGGTAAAACACCCCTCGAAAATTAGATGGTACGAACACATAGGTGGTCATGACCCCAAAGTTCTACCCTGTGTAGCCTGGCTACTGTGGCTCTGACTTGAAAGCTACCTCCAGCACCCCACCATTAGATTCGGGAAACTTACGCATTGGCCAAATAGAAGCCTCAAAACAACACTCTCGAAATACCATGCCTTGTGATGGCATTTCCCGATATAGTCTGTGAGGAGATAATAGTTGTAAAATGTCCACCCAGGTAACTAAGTAAATTATTGTGGTTTGGTATTAAGTTCATTGAAAATAACTTTTTTTGTATACACAGTTTTATCTGTTGCCTTTGTTCCTGGCAATAATTATTTAGCAAAGCCAGTCTCCCATGCAAAATAATGTTCTTGCCATCAGGAATGAACTCAGTCCTATTGGGGAGCCATTGTAGAGTTTTAAGAGGGAGTTAGGACTAAGTTCAGCCTGGTGTCTACATGGAGATGAGATTGGAAGAAGGGGACAATCACTTCATTGTTCTGGTCAGAGGTAATCATTGTATGTGTGATCTGTTATGAGAGCATCTAAAATCTCTGACAATCTCTCTATTGCATTAATTTATCCTCAGGTAGTGGGTTTGTTTAATATTTAAATTTTATTTATTTTTGTGGTGACAACTGCTTTACTTGAGTTTATTGACAAAGCACTGGCGAAGAGGCGCATCCAAGACACTCCATTTCCTCTTGTTCGACAGGCATTTCATCATCTTGACATAGTGGTAATGTCCCCAGAGGGAGTTTAGAAATGGCCATGTCCTACTGGTTGTGAAGAGAGGTCACAAATGCCTTCCAGGAGCTGCCATAAACCTGTCCAGGGAGCCTTGGAGAATGTCCAGAATTTTCAGCATTTTCAGAATGTTGGAATAGGGCGAGGCCATTGCTTAGCCAAAATGGCATTATGAAACTATGTGGAGTGCTTCCAGCATATACAGAAGTTGGCTTCCTACTCATTTCTTCCCAGTCTCCAACCAGGCTGTAACTGTGGCCCCTTTGAGGCTCTCGGCATAACTTAAAATGTATGCAGCAGAGGTTCTGGAGTATATCAAGAGCTCTTTTTTTTGACAACTGATTTTATGAATCCAGTTTTCTCAGTTTCCTTCTAACTCTGTACTCCTCCCAGTAGATGACCTTAGCCCCTCCCAGAAGAGGTGTCAGCGCTGTGGGGTGGGGTGGAAATGGTTGTGGGAAGAACATTACCCGGAGGCATGGGGCACATTGGCTTGTTGCTACAGTCATCACCTTTTCTACGGATGTCTCAGTCTGTCTTGGTCAGTGGCCTTTTCACATCTTTTGATAGACTGAATGGATTATGAGACTGGCAACAGAATTAAAATGGATGTTTTTTCATTCCTCAGCATTCCCAACTTGACTCTTATTTAGGGGGGACTGTTTAATCCAAAGGAAGTATTTGGACCTTAAGAGAAGCTATTTAATAGAAACAGAGACCAAAGGGATGGTTATTAGAAGGGAGGGGGTGGAGAGTCAGGGGAAAAGGGGAAAGGGAATATGGTCAGTAATTCTGTGATATTACCGATGATTACTAAAATTAGTGGGGTGATTACATTGTAAGGTTTAAAAATGTTGAATCACGATGTTGCATGTTGGAAACTAAGAACGAATATAAGATTATATATGAACTATACTTTAAAAAGTAAATAAAAGAGAGTTTAGTTTTTTGAGAACAAATGGAACAAAAGGAAGTCATACCACTGTTTGGCAGTTCAACCTCATCATCATAGCTAATGTCCAGATTCTTAGACTTCCTTCTAAATATTTTTATACATTCATTTACTAAATTATTGCTGCTTTTTGGTAGGTAAAGCATGCTCATGGTACAAAATTCAAAAGGATCAAAAGGGTAAATGGGGAAAGTAGTATTCCTTACGTCTTCCAGACATGACTTCATGAGTTACCAGCTCTGTGTAAGAAATTCTGTGCATATTCAAGCTTGTTTGTTTATGGAGGAGGCTTATTCTTGATTGAGCAGATTTGTGTTTTTCTGCAATACTCGGTATTGCAGCCTATGTCTCAAGAACAAGGGGCTCTTGCCAGGATTTTGATTAGAAGGGGCCGTCAGATGAGTGTAGCCACTCTTGTAGGGAACATCCTATATTTTACTGAGTCTGAAATGCTGTCAATGATAAGATAGACTACTTAAAGTCAGAAAACATGCAGCCAGGGAAACTATGATACTTCCTCAATTGTAAGGTATATCTTGATTTCAGAGATGTTAAAATGTCTAAAACTGGTCTCAGCATCATGAACTGTGGTACTTCATTTTCTCACCATTCTTTGCCATCCATCCACTGTTGTTGTTCTGGATCTCATCAATAAAAAAGCGATGGCTGTGTACGGCACCAGGAGGGTACCAGAAATATCAGGGGGAACACTTTGTCAAGCATGTGATTATCTAACCACTATGCTGTACACCTGAAACTAATATAAAATCATATCGAATGTAAACTGTAATTGAAAAATAAAATAAAAAAAAGTGATGGCTCAAGTGGCTCTCATTATGCTTGTTTATTCTGGAAAGAAAGTGGCCCTAGAGCCTTGTGCTATTGTTGGCCAAAAATAATGTCACACCTGCTCCAGTCTGGATTGATTTCCCCTAAGGTCTAGTGCACAGCTGTCTAGTGATTTCCCCGAAGGTCTAGTGCGCTCTGCACATGCTGGAGTCCCTTCACTATCAGCTTTTGGAGACCCTGCCTTTTTAACTGTGCTGCATCTTTTAAGTATTCTCTTCTCTGATTTATACCCTAATTATGGTGGAGTACATTCTCAAAAGGATTCTTGAGAAAGGTGGGTGGGAAGTTAATTTTTTGAGATTGTCCATTTATAAAAATGCATCTATTCTACTCTACCACTCGATTGTTGATTTAGCTCAGTATAGAATTCTAGGTTAGAAGTCATTTTAAAAATACTTTAATATTTTTAAAGTATTTCTCTATTGCTTCTGGTGTTCAGAGTTGCTTTTGAGAAATCTGAAGCTATTTTGGTCCTTTGGATGCAAAACTTTATTTTTCTCTTTGAAAGATTTCAGAATTTCATCTGTGAAATTCAGTTCCTATTTCTATAGGGATGTACCTCGGGTTAGTCTGTTTTTGGTCATTGTATGAGATATCTGGTGGGTTCTATGGGTCTGAAAACTATATTATCAATTGTTGGAATTTTCCAGAATTATCTTATTGACTTTCTTCCTCTTAATTTTTCTATTTTTACTTTCCTGAATTCCTTTTATTCAGATACTGAATTTTCTGGTTCTCTTTTTTTCAACAGTGTTTTATAGTTTTCAGTGTATAAATTTCTCACATCTTTTATCAGACTTATCCTTAAGTATTTCATGTATATTCATGCTATTGTGAATGGTATTTAAAAATTTGTCAACTCTTGATTTTCATTGCTAGCTTGTAGAAATATGGTCAATGTTTGTATATTCATCTTGTATCATGAAGCTTGGTGAAACTTATTAGTTCTAGTAGATTTTTTTTTGAAGATTCAATTCAATTATCTACCTGAACAAACATGTCTTCTGGTAATAAGACCACTTTTGCTTTATTGTTTTCAACCTGGATGCTATTTATTTCTTTTTCTTGCTTAATTACTCTGGATAGAACCTCCAATAAATGTCGAATAGAAGTGGCGAGAGACATCCTTGTCTTGTTCATCCCCTTTGTTCAAGGGAGAAAGCATTTAGTCTCTAACCATTAGGAGTGATGCTAGGTAATTTTTTCTCCCTTTTTTTGGTAGATGCACTTCATCAAGTAGAGGAATTCTCCTGTTCCTAATTTCCTGAAATTTCATAATCAGAAATGGATAATGGATTTTATCGAATGCTTTTTTTCCTGTATCTGAGTTAATTTGTATGGTTTTTATAGTTTTGTTTGTCAGTGTGGTGAATTCCATTGATTTTTTTGTTGAATGTTAAATCAACCTTGCATTCTGGGTAAAAAATTCCACTTGGTCATGATGTACAATCCTTTTAATGTACTTTTGGAATGTATTTGCTCAAATTATCTGTAGAAATTTTGTATTTATGTGCACGGTAGTTATTGATTTGTAGTTTGTTTTCTTTTCTTGCATTATCTTGTATGGTTTTGGTGGCAGAATATTGCTGCCCCAATCAAGTGAATTGAGAAGTATCCCCTTCAAATTTCTGGAAGAGTTTTTGTTGAATTGGAGGTATTATTAATGTTTGGTGAACACAGAGTTTCTGTTGTAAAAGTATTTTAAACTACAAAATAAGTTTATTTACTAGATATAATGCTATTCCTATTATCTATTTTTTCTTGAATTCAGGAGTCTTTATGTTGTTTCAAGAATTATTTCATTTCATGAAGTTATCAGATTTAGTGGGAAAGAGTTAAAAGGATAACATTCCCTGATTCTCCTCAGTCTAGATAGAGCTTTCATCAAACCAGTTTTAAGTTTCATTGATTTTTCTCTATCATTTTCTTGTTTTCTATTTCATTATTTTTCCCTCTTCATTATTTTTTTAAGTTTTGCTTTGGGTTGAGTTGTTTTTTGTTTTTTTATTTTTCGTTTCTGAAGGTATAATCTGAGATAATTGATTTGAGATCTTCTTTACTAATACAGGTTTTATCAGCATACCACACATTTGATATGCTTTCTCTTTATTTTTACTCAGTTTAAAATACTTTTGAATTTTCTTTAGATTTTTAATCTACAGATTATTTAGAAGTATATTTCTTAATTTCTAAATATTTAGGGATTTTTCTGATATAATTCTATTAATTTTTAATTTAATTCCACTTTCTTCAGAGAACATGCTTTGTATGGCATCAATCTTCTTAACCTTATTGAAACTTGTTTTTATAACTCCATCTGTGAACTATATTGGCAAGTATGTTACATGCATTTGAAAATAATTATTCTGTTGTTAGCATGTGCAAGTCAACTAGGAGTCACTAGTAATGATGATGTGCCAACTAGGTCAAGCTGGTTGATAGTGGTGGTTAGATTTTTTTATATTCTGATTTTCCGTGTGCTTGTTCACTTTTGAGAGGTATATTTAAGCTTTTGACAATAATTGTGGATCTGTCTCCTTCCATTTCTATCAGCTTTTGTGTGTTTTTATTTTATTTTTAAACTCTATCATTAGGTGCATAAATGTGAAGTTTATGTCCTTTTTTTTTTAAAGATTTTATTTATTTATTTATCTTTAGAGGGGGAGGAGAGGGAGAGAAACATCAATGTATGGTTGCCTTTCATGCGTCCCCTGCTGGGAGTTGGCCTGCAGGGAACTGGCTTGCAACCCAGGCATGTGCCCTGACTGGGAATCGAACCTCGATCCTCTGGTTCGCAGGCCCACGCTCAATCCACTGAGCTACACCAGCCAGGGCTAAAAGTTTATGTCCTTTTGATGAATTGACCCTTTTATTGTTTTTTTAAATTTTTATTTATTTATTTATTTATTTATTTATTTATTTATATCCAAAAGTTCTTTCTTAACAAATTTTCTTTGTTGTTGTTTAAGTACAGTTTTCTGCCTCCCCCCACCCTTCCCCACCACTCCAGCCCTCCCTGTCTTCCCCCAACTTTTCCACCCCCCCTTTGTTATTATCCATATATCCTTTATAATTGTTCCTGTAAACCCTTCACCCTTTCCCTCCATTATCCCCTACCTTCTCCCTTCTGATCACTATCAGCCTGTTCTCAATGCCAATGTCTTTGGCTATACTTTGCTTGCTTGTTCATTTGGTTGATTAGGTTCTGTTAATGGTGAGATCATATGGTGTTTGTCTTTCATCACCTGGCTTATTTCATTTAGCATAATGCTCTCCATTTCCATTCATGTTGTTGCAAAGGGTAGGAGCTCCTTTCTTTCTGCTGTGTAGAATTCCATTGTGTAAGTGTACCATAGCTTTTTGATCCAGTCATTTACTGATGGGCACTTGGGTTGCTTCCACTACTTGGCTATTATAAATTGTCCTGCCATGAACATTGGAGTTTTTTTGGATTGGTGTTTCAGGGTTCTTCGGATATAATCCTAGCAGTGGAATTGCCGGGTCAAAAGGCAATTTTAGTTTTTCATTTTTAGTTTTCTGAGGAAATTCCATATCGTTTTTGATAGTGGTTGCACCAGTCTGCTATCTCACCAACAGTGCACTAAGGTTCCCTTTTCTCCACAACCTTCTCCAAGGAGGACATACAGAGGGCCCAGAGACATATGAAAGGATGCTCAGTATTGCTAGCTATCAGAGAGATGCAAATTAAAATCACAGTGAGATACCACTTCACACTGGTCAGAATGGCCATCATAAACAAAGCAACAAACTACAAATATTGTTTTTATAATATATTTGTTTTTGTATTTACCTGCGTAGTAGTTTTTACCAGAGATCTTAATTCTTTGTATGCCTTTGAGTTATCATTTGTTGTTATTTCTTTTTTAAATGTATTTTATTGATTGTGCTATTACAGTTGTCCCATTTTTTCTCCCCTTTATTTCTCTGTGCCCTACACCCCCACTCCCACTAGCATTCTCCCCCCCACCCCCCCGCCACAATTCATATCTGTGGGCCATAATACGAGTTCTTTGGCTTCTCCATTTCCCATACTATTCTTAACCTCCCCCTGTTTATATTGTACCTACCATTTATGCCTCTTATACCATGTACATTTTGCCCCATTCTCCCCCTGCACCTTCCCTGCTGATAACCCTCCATGTGATCTCTATTTTTGTGAATGTGTTCCTGTTCTAGTTGTTTGCTTAGATCATTTTTGTTTTTTTTAGGTTCAATTATTGATAGTTGTGAGTTTGTTGTCATTTTACTGTTTATATTTTTTATCTTCTTTTTCTTTGATAATCCCCTTTAACATTTCATATAAAGGGGCTTAGTGGTGATGAACTCCTTTAACTAGACTTTATCAGCCCTTCTGTTCTAAATGATAGCTTTGCTGGATAGGGTAATCTTAGATGTAGGTCCTTGTCTTTCATGACTGTGAATACTTCTCTTTCCAGCCCCTTCTTGCCTGCAAGGTTTCTTTTGAGGAATCAGTTGGTAGTCTTATGGGAACTCCTTTATAGTGGGCTTCCTGCACTGCTATATCTTCAATTCCATTGACAATCATTGGACTGAGGTCTGGGGGTCCAGCACTATTCATAGTTGAAAGGTGAAATTTCAAGTTCTCTTTCTTTTTATTGTGGTTGGGGGTCAGTTTACTGTTTGGTTGTGGGGGAATTTGAACTGGAGACTCTGATAGGTAAGTGAATTGGCACTGTTCTTGAAGCCAGCTGCTTCAAGTTTATACCTAGATAGCTTTCATTACTTCCAACCTTCTTGATCCATGAAGAGGAGGATCCTCTTGTGTAGATGGGAAAGAGGAAGGCTGCCTCCTCTTCTTCCTCTTCCTCCTCTGAGACTCAATTTCTCTGAGCTTGAGCACTGGGGTAGCAGCTTGAAAGGCACCAGTGGCATACAGGGAGGAGCTGAAGTGTCTGGCATCGAGCAAGAGCTGGGAGACAGCTTTCTCCCAGGCAGAAAGGTGGGCAGAGCCACAGAGCCAGCAGGTGGATGCTACATCTGAGACTCCTTTTTATTGTTATGTAATGACTTTCTTTTTCTTTGGTGATATACTTTGCTGTGAATTTCACTTTGATATTAATATGGCCTCTGACTTTCTTTTGAGTGTTAGCATGACATATCTTTTCCTATCCTTTTACATTTAACCAATTTGTGTATCTATATTTAAATTGTGGCCCATCTAGCCAGAATATAGTTGGTTTTTGCTTTTTTTAATCTAATTTGACAATCCCTTTTAATTGAGGTATTTAGACAATTTATATTTAATTGTTGATGTGCTTAGGCCTACTTCTATCATGTTAATGTTTGTTTTCTTTTTGAAGTATATTTTATTGATTATGTTATTACTGTTGTCCCAATTTTTCCTCCTTTGCCTGCCTCAACCCAGTACCCCCTTCCTTCCAGCAGTTTCCACCTTAGTTCATGTTCATGGGTTGTGCATATAAGTTCTTTAGCTTCTCCATTTCCTACACTGTTCTTAACATCCCTCTATCTATTTTGTATGTACCAATTATGCTTCTTACTCACTGTAACTTTTCTCCTGTTTCCCCACAACCCCCCCCCCGCTGATAACCCTCCAAATGATCTTCATATCTGTGATTCTGTTCCTGTTCTAGTTGTTTGCTTAGTTTGTTTTTGTTTTTTAGATTCAGTTGTTGATAGTTGTGAGTTTGTTGTCATTTTAATGTTCATAGCTTTGATCATTTCTTAGATAAGTTCATGTAACATTTCATGTAATAATGGTTTAGTGATGATGAATTCCTTTAGCTTTACCTTGTCTGAGAAGCACTTTATCTGCCCTTCCATTCTAAATGATAGCTTTGCTGCATAGAGTAATCTTGGTTGGAGGTCTTTGCCTTTCATCCCTTTGAATACTTCTTGTTGGTCCCTTCTTGCCTGTAAGGTTTCTTTTGAGAAATCAGCTGAGAGTCTTATGGGAACTCCTTTGTAGGTAACTCTCTCCTTTTCTTTTGCTGCTTTTAAGATTCTTTCCTTATTTTTAATCTTGGGTAGTTTAATTATGATGTGTCTTGGTGTGTTCCTCCTTGGGTCCAGTTTCTTTAGGACTGTATGAGCTTCCTGGAAATCGGTTTCCTTTGTCAGATTGGGGAAGTTTTTCTTCATTATTTTTTCAGATAAGTTTTCAACTTCTTGCTCTAACTCTTCTCCTTTTGGCATCCATATGAGTTGGATGTTGGCACATTTGGAGATGTCCCAGAGTCTTCTTATACTCTCCTCATTTTTTTGAATTATTGTTTCTTCATTCTGTTCTGTTGGATGTTTATTTCTTCCTTTCGTTCCAAATCGGTGATTTGAATCCCAGCTTCCTTCCCTTTACTGTTGGTTCCCTGTGGATTTTTCTTTATTTCACTTAGTGTAGCATTTATGTCTTCCCCTATGTTTTTGCTGTACTCCATGAGTTCTCTGAGCATTCTGATCACCAGTGTTTTGAACTCTGCATCTAATAGGTTGGCTATCTCCATTTTGTTTAATTCTTTTCCTGTTCTTCCATTTGGGCCATATTTCTTTGTCTCCTCAATTTGGCAGCCTCCCTGTGTTTGTTTCTGTGTGTTATGTAGAGCTGCTTTGACTCCCTGTCTTCGCATACCTGTTAAGCTGTATGGGTCAGAGCCTTAGGTATTTGCCAGGGTGGGGCAACCCACTTCATGCTTTGTGGCTCTGTGTTGGGGGGGAGGGTTTGGAGAGGGAACAGTGCTGCTGCCTGGCTTCTGGAGGTTTCCCCGGCACTCACCCTATTTCTGATTGCTTTACCCACTTCCTTTATGTGACTGGCACCATTCTAGCTGTTGCCCTTTGCACCTGAATTTGGGTGATTTCCCAAGTGGGTAGGTTTGCGTATGTTCTTAGTTTATGTGGGTCCTTTAAATGAATTCTGTTGAGAAACTGGCTGTTTCTTCTGCCTCCCGAACCCCCACTGGCTTTTACAGCTAGAATTTATGAGGCTTTCTCTTCCTGGTGCTGGAACCCTAGGCTGCTTGGTCTGGCCTTGGACTGGGATAACTTTCTCCCAATGTATCCCTTCCAATTTTTATTCACCACACGTGAACTTGGACTGCCATTTCCGCTTCCACCACCACCTCTCCACACCACGCTGCGTCCTCTCTCTGTTCTGATTCCTGGTCTCCGCCCCTCCTACCTATCTGGATGAATATGGCTTCTTTAAATCCTTGATTGTTGGACTTCCATACAGTTCAATTTTTAGGCAGTTCTGGGTGTTTTTTTGTCTTGAGGTTATTTGTGACTCTTCTTGTGGTTGCATGAGGAGATGAAATGTGTCTGCCTACACCTCCATCTTGACCAAAAGTCTAATGTTTGTTTTCTGTTTGTCATATATGTACATTGTTTCTTTCACTGTCTTTTATACCTTCTTATGTCTTAATTGAATGATTTAAAAAATGTAAATCTCTATTGTTGGAGTATTAGTTATGCACCTTTGTATTGTTGTTTTATTTAGCTTTACAACAAATTCTTTGTTTTTGTGTATCTTGGGAATGTCTTTACTCTGCCTTAATTTTTTAAAGTTATCTTTGCTAGATATTTGGATTCTTGGTTGACAACTTTTTTCTTTTGTTGCTTTGAATATGTTGTCCTAATGCCCTCTGGTCTCCATTGTTTCTGATGAGAAGTTATCTGTTAATCTCCTTATTGTTCCCTTGTATGTAATAAGTCATTTTTCTTAGTGCATTAAAGACTTTCTATTTATCTTTGGCTTTCAGCATTTGACTATGATGTGTTTGGATGTGATATTTTTGCATTTATTCTACTTAGAGTTCATTGAGCTTCTTAGAGTTGTAGATTAGTGTTTCTTATCAAATTTGAAATGTATCCAGCCACTATTTTTGAAAATATTTTCTTCTCTTCTTTCTATGGTACTTCCATTATGTGTATGTTGCTGTGCTTAATGGTGTCTCACATTTCTCTAACACTCTGTTCATTTTCCTTCTGTTCTTCAGATTGCATAATCTCTACTGATTTATCTTCAAGTTCACTGCTTCTTTTTTCTATCAACTTAAATGAACCTTGATGATGATACCATCATTTTGGTAATTGTACTTTTCAACTTAAGTATTTCCATTTGGTTCTTCTGTTAAAAAATTTCCATCTTACTGATATTTTCTATTTGATGTGTCAGAGTCATAAATACTTTCCTTTAATTCTTTAAATGTAGTTTCTTTTAGTTCTTGGAATATCTTTTTTAACAGTTGTTTCAAAGTCTCTACCTGCCATGTCTAACACCTGTGGCCCCTCAAAGACAGTTTCTGTTGTTTGCTTTTTCTCCTTGCTCATTCATTGTACCTTAATGCAGAGGTGTCAAACTCATTGTCACTAGGGGCCACACCAGCCTCCCAGTTGCTTTCAAAGGGGTGAATGTAATTTCAGCTCTTTAACAGTTAAGGAGTAGTTGCATTTATGTAGTCCTAAAATTATTTTGGCCCTTTGAAGGCAACTGCAAGGCCAATGTGGCCCCTGGTGACAATGAGTTTGACACCCCTGCCTTAATGTTTCTTCATGTCCCAAAATTTTTCGTTGAAAACTGGTCATTTTAGATAATATATTGTAGCAAATATGGATACTGATTCTTCTTTACCCCCAGCCAGGGACTTTTTTGTTTTGTTTTGTTTTGTTTATGTGTGGTCATTTATTTATGTGTTTAATAACTAGAGTGAACTAATTCTCAAAGTCTTTTCTTTGCAGTGTGCAACTTATGTCTCTGATCAGCTTTTTCCTCTTTTTTTAAAAAAAGATTTTATTTATTTATCTTTAGAGAGGAAGGGAAGGAGAGAAGGAGAGAAATATCAATGTATGGTTGCCTCTCATGAGTCCCCTGCTGGGAACTGGCCTGCAACCCAGGCATGTGCCCTGACTGGGAATCGAACCATGATCATATGGTTCGCAGGCCCGAGCTCAGTCCACTGAGCTACACCAGCCAGGGCTGATCAGCTTTTTTTTCTTTTCTTTTTCTTCTTGTAGCCTGGCTTCCTAGGGATTCCCCATGTGTCAACAGCATAAGCCATTCATTGGTCAAAAGTTGTGCTTATGTCCCTTCAGCCAGTTAGTTTTTCACTCTTTACTGTTGGAATTTGTGTGTGGCTTGGAGACTACTTTCACAGTTCAGAGGGTTTACAATTTTGTCCTGTGCTGGAGACTGGTATCTGGGAAGTTTCCTCTCTGGGCCCTCCTGGGAGGATGCAGCCTTGGGCATGTGCCACAGTCTTCCAGACCAGCAGGGGTGAGTGCAGGTTTAAGCCCAGCTTCCTAGGGTCATTGTAGTTTATCGTTTAGTCAGTGTTTGTTCAGAGGTTATGCTTAAACCCCTAGAACCAGTAAGGCCCTTTGCTGATGATGGGTTCATATGGGGCAGTGCATTTAAATCTGCTCCACATCCAGCTCCGATTGCTCCCATTGGGTGTTGACTAACACATGTGCCGGGCTGCTGGGTTCTCAGGGATGAGTGTGATTCCAGGAGGGCCCTTCTTGATTGTCCCTTTCTCTGATTCTCTCTGTAAACTTAAGGCTGGTGTGTCATTTTGTGTATTGCTACTAGTTTCATGGAACTCCTAGTCCATGAAATGGACTAAGAAATCAGTCTCTTAATTGATTGCCACCAAGTTCTTCATTATTTTCAACAATTTCCTTAGGCATGATTTTCTTCATGCTTTGTTCCAGATAATATTAGTTCTCTTGGGCATAAATTTTGGCTTGCCAATTCTAATGGCCTCTCTTCCCCAGGGCAGATTCTGTTCACCACTACACCAAGGTTAGGGTGGGGACAGAAGTTCACATCTCCCTGAGTGACGCCTCCACTCTGTGAATGGCTAGTGGAGAAAGAAGAGTAGTCCCTGATCTCCTTAGTTTTCCTCTCTATGCACAATAGCCTTCATTGTATAAGCAATCTGGGTTGGAGAGAGGTGATCGAAGCCCCAGTATTCTGGACCCCTGTCAAGCTTGTGAAGAGCCCTCATCTGATAAATGGGATCTATGCTGGGGAAGGAATCCCCAGTCTCTCATCTGTACCTGAGTTTCTTCAAAATGGAGCTGGTGAGGGCAGGAAGGATAGGTGAAGACTCTGGGGGCTTGTCCCTCCTGGAGTGAAATTGTAGCTTTAGACTGGGAGCTAGGGGATATGGAACCTCCTTTTTCTTGGCTACACCATCTAGAGTAGAGCTTCTGTTACTTAGAGCTGGGCAGGTCACATGCCACAGACTCTCAGTATTATTATTGAGATTTAGTAGATATTATTTTGTAATTATTTCTCTTTTCCAGAGATGTTACCTGTTATTTTTCTTTTATAATTTTCAACAGTTGATTGATTGTTTTGTTGGGTGAAAGAATTTGCTGTGTCACACAGCTGTTACCAGAGTCCTGCTTCTCCTTCTTATCATTCTTTCAATTTAAATAGATTTTTCAGTTTTGAATAGTTTTAGACTCATGGAAAATCTATAAAAATGCTACAGAGGGTGTCTGTATACTCCTCACTGAGGTTTTTCTGTTGCTAACATCCTAAATTACTATGGTACATTGGTCACAACCATGCAGAGGCTATGGCACAGGGTCACTTCTAAGAAGTGGGGGGGGGGGCAGAGGAGCTCCCAGGGGGCAGGGGACTGGACATGGACCTATGTGTCTAGGTGATGTTGCTCAGCAGCAACTTGAAGGTCTCTGGGTCTTGGGTCTTTGTAGTTACAGGGTTTATCTAATCTTTGACTAGCAGATGTTAGGTGCAGTTGGGGGGGTTATGCAAAGCAAGCAGGTTCTAAATGGATAAAAATCTCTGCTTTGGGGCTATGTTTAAGATAATAGGATGGGTGAAATTTTGGCTTTTGTGTCAACAAGCTTTACCACTTGCTATAAAGGAGTAAACAACTTAGGGGCCAGTTTATAATGGGCACCCGTGGTTCATGTCCAGCATGCAGGCTCCCATCCAGAGTAACTCATCACACTTAGTTACCATGTCTCCTTGGCCATCTCTGATCTCTGACAGTTTCTCAGATACTCAAGCTACTGCCCTTGACAGTTCTGAAAAGTACCAGGTAGGGATTTTATAGAATGTCTCTCGTTTTGGGTTTGTCTGATGTTTTTCTCTAGATCAGATTGGATTATGGGTTTTTACAAGGAAAACCTCAGAGATAAAGTGCCATTCTCATTGCATAAAAAGGGTACATGACTTATCACTGTTGATGTTGACCTTGACCATCTGGCTGAGATTGTGTCTATCTGGTTTTTCCACTGTGAAGTTATCCCCCTTCTCTTTTCATACTTTTTTCTTTGGAAGCAAGTCAGTAAGCTCAGCCCATACTCAAGAGTGAAGAGTTAAGCTCCACCTTTTTGAGGGGGGAATATCTACATTATTTTGGATTATTATTTGGAAATTATTAGGAATTCTTTATGGGAGATTTGTTTCATCTCCCTAATTTATTTAGTCATTTAATCACACATTTATATGATTGGACTCACAGATATTTATTTTATATTTTGGGTTATAATCCAGTGGTACATCATTTATTTTGTTTACTCAAATTGTTCCCACTTTGGCCATTCAAAACTTTTTCAGGTTGGCTTCTATGTGCCTTTGACATGCCTGCATTTAAAACATACATACTTTAATGCCACTTTATTACATTCTGTCACTACAAGACAGATGCTCCAGGCTCATTTTGTGTATTCCCTGCCCCAACCCTAGAATTGGCCATTTCTCCAAGGAACCCCTTTTCCTTTTATTGGAGAATGATATCAGAACCAAGATATGAACCCTAGGCATTATTAATCTTTTTTTCTCTTTGCTTAAGCTAAAAATAGTTGTAGTTTGATTGGGAAAGTTGCCTCAGCTGGTCTTTCATTCAGTAAATATGTATTGAATGCCAAGCTTTATATTTGGGTTTATGTTTTTAGTTATTTAAAACTTGTTTTAAATAGAATTTAACTTTGTATGCATAGCAATTAGAAATTCATTCACAATTTAATATTATTTTAGTAGAGTTATAATTAAGTTGGATATAGGGTCATACAATTATTGTTTGCTCTGCTAAAATCAGCCTCTATATATGCCTTCATTTGCTGATTTTAATAACAAATTCTTATTATTGGGAGCAAACGTATGGATGAATATTGATATGAGTCACTAAATGTTCATCAAATAATTTTTCAGTGTCCACATGGAAAATTTCAAACATACACAAAAATAGAATGTTACAGGGACCCGTTAGCCAACTTCAGCAGTTTGAACTCATAGCTTATCTTCATTCATCGGATCCTGACTGTTTTTTTCTGGATTAGCAAACCATTTTTGAACTTGAAGTAGTTATCACTGCTTTTTTTTTGTGACTCCATCACACAGAATGAAGGAAGCTTAAGTAAACACTGAGGAACATTTCACAGTTGGCCCTTTAAGAGCCAACGAGTGACAAGTTGTCATTCTGCATCAGAAGATGGAGTATACATGCCCCAGCATATTAGAAGCTTGTGGGTAGAATGACACTAAGAATGTGTATGACAAGTGAGATTCTGAAAAAAAATGGGGGTTCATTCATCCTGACTACAGAATTGGGATCCCACTCCTCTCACAGAGCAGGGCATGCGCTCATCTCGAAAGTGCACCCACTCCCACTGGGGCCAGCGGGCTTTCAGGACCAAGTGTGCCAAGTATTTTCCAATTTTGTCTCAGTTCAGGTTTTTCAGATCAGACAAAAATACCCATCGCCAGAATTTCTTGAGAACGGCTGGAACTTCCACATCTGGTTTAGGCCATAGTGACTGAGTGAGTATACCTTCTAGAAGTGAAAACGGGACTTTGAAATTTGTGGCCTAAAATTTCCAGACTGTAGAGTGAGGTTTGTGGACTTAGTCATTCAATGAATGTTTCTTGAGCACCTGCTGTGGGCTAGGGGGTTGTTGTGGACACAGTGTTGGACAGAACACGTGTAGATCCTGCTCTATGGGGTGTGCAGTCCAAGGGTAGGTAAAAGGGGGCAGTCACTGTGAATCACACAAATTGCTGATTACAATTGAGATACATGTTGTGAGTGATAAAAAGAGAATGCTGAAAATACAGTCATCTCTGATTTTGTCTAGGGTGTCAGGGAAGATGCTGGGAGGAAGTGACATTAACATAAAACCTAAAGGATGAAGTGAAGTGGGTGAGGCAAGGTGTGTGTGTGTATGTGTATATGGGGCTGGGTGTGTGGACAGGGGGAATATCAGGTATACCTCAATATATTAAGTCACAACATTGACTGAAGTCCAGTTCAACCTCGTATTCAAGGGGATAATACCCACAAATGCTCTGCGATGGGAAAAGCTGAACATGTCTAAAGCAGCGTGATTGGAATGTTGTACAGGAGGGGGGCAGGCAGGCAGGCTTCGGGCCATGGTTAAGTCTATAGCTGTAGTAAGAAGCCTGGATTTGATTCCCAAAACAGGGGGAATCCCCAAAGGGCTTCCGAACAGGGTTTTTCAGAGTTGGCTGCTGTGTGCGAGCACGTTGGTGGGTAGTCAAGAGGCAAGCAAGAGGGCCAGGTGGGGGTGCTGCAGTGAAGGTTCAGCTAAGGGACTTTGTGACTCGGCGTGCAGAGACGTGGGTAGTAGATTGAGGTCTAATTCACAGAGTTTTAGCGTAGTAGTATCTTTCAGACTTTTTTGAATGTTAACCTATTGAAAGAAGTATATTTGCCTCTTAGGCTCAGTACATAAATATATGTGTATGTATATGTGTGTGAAATACAAACTTTATAAAACCTTGCATTTACTACCAGCAAGGCACACTGATCTGTTTCATGCCAGGTCATGTCATGGGTGCTTGTCATGTGTTTGAGGTGGGCAGGGCGTGTTACAGGATCTTGTGAACCATGCTAAGGAACTGGGATGTTTGTCCTTTATGAAGTGTGATATCTCCAAAGGGTTAAAGCAGATTTATTCTTTGAGAGAAATAACCTTAATAGCACACAAAAAAGAGCTCTGTGACAGGGAACCTAAAACATAAGTAATTTTTCTAGGTCTCTCCTTTTCCTCCTTTTCTTCTTTGTTATTGGCAGGGGTTGGCACACTTCTTTAAAAATGGAAATCCTTTGTTTAATCTTTATTTTTCCTTGCATATATAGTAAAGCAGATAGTTCTTATTAAAATAAATGTATTTCAGAAATATGAAACAAAGACTATAACAGTGCCAAAATATCTCAACTTTCATTTCATTCTTTTAACAACCAGAACAGTGATAAATTTATTAGTGTGCTGAAAACTTGAATGATTTTTACCTGTTCTCAGCACATGTGTGGTTGGTAAGATAGGCAATAAAGGCACTCAAAATTCTCTTGTAAGTTTTTCAAAGTAGGTTAAAATGAATTATCTCATTTGAATCTCAGATTTTTTGTGTTTATTTAAAAAGTTATTTACAAATTTATTATTACTTTCTTGGTAAAACAGATTGGCAACCAATTATATTCAGCATTAAAAGAGCCATTTATGTTGTCCTGATTCCATTTATTTTTGTGTGTTTATACTTCTCAATGTCTTCTCTTACCTTTTAACTATATTTACACCTTAATTTTCTACTATTTCTGGAGTGTAATAATTATTATGGACTAATCTGCACGTGGTTAACAACAACTTCAACTCTTGGTGGATGGAACTAAAAATGGCCGATTTCCCATTCACTCTCCATGCCCAGCACCAGTTTCAGGGGCATTGTTTATTGTGGTCGTTGTGACCACAGACTGTCTCATACAGACAATGTGTAAACAGATGGGCATGGCTGTGCTATCAGTACAACTTTGTTTACAAAAATAAATGGTGGGCCAGATATGTAGGCTGTGGTTTGCTGAGCCACATTCTGAGGAATGGAGGGGACTAACCGGTGGTGGGATCCACAGGCAAGGAAGGGGACTTGTTGAGTTGAAGTCACGATGCTGGGGGATGGCGTTTGTCCCCTACCACAGGGGTGGGGTGGCCCTTCCCACAGAAGACCCAGTGGGACCAAGATGCATTTTGGTACTTGTGGGTTTGCATCTGGGAGACTGGGGTACAGAAAGTATTGGAGGTAAGGTCCTTACTTAGAGACCTGCCCTCTTCCAGCTTCAGATTCAGCCAGAGACCAAATACAAACTGTAAGGTAGATGTTCGGCTCAGTTCCTCAGGGCTGTGAGGCCAAAGATGGACTTGACACCAGGCCAGGGAATAATTCATACAACCCTTCTGGCACAGCTCCCTGCTGATGGGTCCACGCTGCAGGGAAGGCAGCCCTTGTGTCAGGAGAAACAGCTCCTACGAGGAGATGGTGCGAGATGGCTCCCTGGGGCTTTGTCCTCTCTCTAGGATTCCTGAACCTGCACCACACTCTTAAATGCACTCGGAGGCCAGCAGTGGGCCTGAGCATGTGCCTGAGACGTGGACTGTGACACACAGGAGCCTTGCAGGATGGATGTGCATACAGTGCTCCTGCTGCCCTTGGCAGGTGACAGGCCTTGGCCCTGCAGCAGGATGGGGGCATGGCACCTGGCCCTCCCGGCTTTGCCCTTCTCTCTGCTCTGCTAATGGAAACCATCCTGACTTCCAAGGACCAAGCCCAGAATGTTTCTCTCTGTAAAGACCAACTCCTTCAGTCAAGAATATTTCCCCCTCTTGTGGGACTCCCTCAGCCCTTTGTACCTTGGAGAGCTCATGGTGGCTTGCATGACAATGACTTAGGTTACCAGCCTGCCTCCTGGAGTGAATTATAAACTCTTAGGGCAGAGGTTTTGGAGATCTGCCAATGACTTCTGTATCCTTGGGTCCCTATTGGACTGATTGGAGCCTCAGTTCCCTCATCTGCTAAATGGGCCTAATAAGCCTAGTCAGGTATGTCCTGAGAATTACAGATAAAATAGACATGAAACTTGTGTACCTATGCTATTGTTGACAGCTTGGCCATTGCTAACTTGGTAAAGTATCTCTTGAAAGGAGCTGGGGCAGGTTTGGGGGATCTGGCTGAGGTCACTGGGCAAATTCTGAAGGCTCAGCCCTGCGTTTGTTTTCCATGACCTGAAACACCATTGATGCTAAGGTTCTTTCCTACTTCATGTACCTTTGAACATTAGACTCTCCTGGGGAACTTCCTACATCTCAGTGCCCAGGCCATACCCCAGATCAAGTACACCAGTAATTTGGGATTTAAGCGTGGGCTTTATTCATGCATTCGTTTTTTCATCCATTCATTTCCCACCTTATTACTTTCATCAGTATTTTAAAGGAGGAGGACTCCGCAGGTGATGCCAGTGGGTGGCCAACATCGAGAACCACGGCACTAAAAAATACTGCTCCGTTCACTGTGCGATGGCCCAGTGATTGCGCAGTGCTTCATTGCCACCTGAAATCTTTGTCTTATTTTGTGCTTAGAGCTCTTTTAGCAGTTCCCTCAGTTCCTGAGGAGTTCTCCAACCACCTCTCCCTCAAAAAGGGTCCCTGCAGGACCACTGGTGCAACTGGGAGATGTCAGACCTGGGCAGTGGCCAGGATTTCTCCCTTGCCCAGCCCCCTCGGGGGCGCACAGCCCCCGAGCATGCGGTCTGGGGGCTTCTGGACTCAGGTTCAGTGGTAGGAAAGAGGCCTAACAGCCGAGTCTTCTCTGAGGGTGCTTCTCAGTTCCGTCCTGGAGAAGAAGGTTGGCCTTGATTTCAGTGCTGATTGCAGAGATGATCAAATGGAAAACTGTGCTTCCTAGAGTCTGTGAAATGGGGCAGATTATGTGCTAGGTGAGAAATCGGCTGAGAAGAAGGTGATCGCCAGCGTTTCAGCTCAGCAGTGGATGCCCAGGCTGTGTTTGACTCCAACAGACAAGGAAGAACTCGAAGCCCTAGGAGGTTTGGACAGTAACTGTTTTTCCCCACCTCCCCCACTAGTCCCTGTGGAAGGACATCCAGAGGGGCTGTGGTTTCTCTGTTCAGACTTGGGAAAGGGCTTAGGCTTCCAAGTCAGTTATGGCTTTGCACCCTGACTCCAGCATGTGTTAGCTGCACAGTTCTAGGAAGACCCTTCGTGTTCTATAGCCTCAGTGTGCTCACCTGTCAAGCAGGAGCAGTAGCTGTAGGTACTCCAAGGATTGCTGTGAGGAGTCAGTAAGTTCCTGCAGGTGAAATGATGGTAGCAGTTGGGTGCCTGGGGACAGCTAGGCAGTGGCAGTGATTGCATTTCTCAGTGCTCTTGTCCTTGGGGGGGGGGTCCTCACCGTGATTTACTGCACTCCTTGTTTGGGCTAGGCACTAGGGACACTGAGGAGGAAGCCCCCACTGCCTGGGAGGAAGTGACATTCCCTCACCCCCCTCCCCGCCCCGGGGCCTTAGAGGAAATGTGTTCCCTGTGTTTGGAGTCTCTTCAGGATGAGCATGTCTTCTTTCCATAACCACTTCCTTCTAATGATAAGATGTGGTNCACCGTGATTTACTGCACTCCTTGTTTGGGCTAGGCACTAGGGACACTGAGGAGGAAGCCCCCACTGCCTGGAAGGAGGTGACATTCCCTCACCCCCCTCCCCGCCCCGGGGCCTTAGAGGAAATGTGTTCCCTGTGTTTGGAGTCTCTTCAGGATGAGCATGTCTTCTTTCCATAACCACTTCCTTCTAATGATAAGATGTGGTTTTTCATTGGTTATTTTAGTCTATTCTCTTATTTAAGAGAAGCTACCCCACTGATGACTCTAAAGAAAACCTTTCAGCAACCACACACGCTCAGTTTCTGAAGTGGTTGGGCTCTCAGGGTTTAATTTTAAACCAGAAACACTATTCCAGGTTGTATTCCCAGGCCAGCTCACTGAAGTCTTCACTCGCTAATGCCTCAGAATAATAGCGCTCAGAGCGGTGTATGGGCGGCAGCCTACTCTCAATTGTATGCTGGGCTAAGAGGAAAGTACATCCTGAGTCCCAGGTAGAAATGCTAATGACGTGCATTCCTAGCAGCGACAATTCCCTCAGAGGCCATGCTGTAGGGACTGGTAGAGGGTCCCCAGCAAAGTGCCCTTAACATTGGAAGACATCAGCAGAGCACTGACTGCATTCCTGGCTCTGCGAGAAGAGTGGGTACTCATTGCCAGAGAGCTTCCTGCTGCAGTAAAGGAAAGCCACAGTGAGGCTTGCTGGGGGCATTTGTACGCATGGGTTGTTCTTGCACTGCCTGGCCCTAAATTGTGACTGTCCACAAACATGGCACAAATCAGCATCAAATCTGCATGAGTAAATCTGGCCCCTCATTTCTGTTTCCTTGCTTCACGGGTTTCCTGGCATTTAGAGGCCAGGTGACCGTCAGTGAATTACAGGTTCCAGCACGGAGTCCGGTGTGTCCACAGGGCAGGGAACAGTGAAAGGGAAGTGGAGGGAGCTCTCAGGACTAGCTAAGTAAGTGCCTGCACTGCCTAGTCTGCGAGGTCAGTACATAGTGTCAGGTCCCTGGCAAAACCTGGATTTTCTCCCTTCCCACCTTCATTCATTACCTGCCTACTTTTGCCTAAATGTAGTTTTGCTGTCTAACTAGAGGTCATTGGTTTTACAGTGTCAAGGCATGGGAGTCAGGGACATGTTGGGAAATGACCCAGCACAGGCAATATGGGTGATGCGTTTGAAACCCCTCCCCCTGAATGAATGGGGCTGAGATGCCGAGATGCCAGGGGACGGCTGGGGTAGGAAAGAAGGTGATGAAGGCAGACCTTGGCCCCTTCTTGGTTTCCCCTTGGGCTGATTCTGTTGTTATAATCTCTGCACAGGCAGAAGCACACTGTGAGCAAGGTGCTTCCTGTCCTCCATGACTGCGCAGCGTGACGCTCGTCTGGATGGCCTCCTTGTTTCCTGTTGTGTCTAGGCTCCTAGGAGTGATAGCAGCATGCGGGGTGGGGGTGGGGGCTCCCAATCAGGGTCCCAGGTGACCTTGTTTTCCTACAGGCGGCCTGGGTACAGATGCTTGTTTGTCTCAATTCTGAGTTGTTGGCTGGTCCACATATTGGAAAAGCAGGAACTGCCTATAGAGCCAAAAACAGTGCAGTGATTCTCAAAATGTAGTGCATACCAATGACTAGTGGTCTTGTTCAGCTGAAGAATCGTGGACCCTGTTCCTGGCTGATGCAGAAAATGAAAATGAAGATCAGGGTGATCTTGGCTTGTGCCAAATTCCTACTATGTGCTGAGGATAATCATTTAATATGCCAAACCATGAGCCAGTCCTATTCCTAGTCCCATTTGCAAATGGGGAAACTGAGGCTCTGAGAAGTCCAGTGACTTGCTCAAGGCCACACAGACTCCCACTCCTAACTTCCTGCAGCAGGTCTGGGGCAGGGCCCAGGAATACGCATTTTTATAAATACCCCAGAGGGCCCTTAGATGCTGGCTTCAGGGACGTTGTCCTGTACTTTAAACTCAATGAAGGGTATGAGGGCCAGGTGTCTGTCTTGTTCGAAGCTCTGTCACCGGGGCCTCACCTTGGCCAGGGACATAACAGAGGTTCAATCAATCAGTATTTACTGAAGGAATGAAAAAGTGTTCTCTTCAAAGGAGTGCCCTGAAGTTCCCTGGGAGCATGAAGTCATCAAGCCCAGAACTCGGGCCCAGAAAACTTTGGTCTCTTTGGAATTGCCAAGAACAAGTCCATCTGGCTTCCTGGTTTTGCTCCTGGAACCCCGCATTGTTCCCTGGCCCCAAGTCTCACCTCCTTTGTACCGTCCCCGGATCTCTAGATACCAGGTCCTCCCTTGCTGTGGTAGGTGCTTTCTTAGGGACTGGGCTTCTGTCTCCAAGAAGGGCCTGGTTACTGGCACTCTTCTACTTGGGCAGGCTCCGCTGATGACTTCTGCAGGCCCACTGTTCCGGGTTCCCCATCCTGCCACACAGCCCCACCTACCATCTGCTGCCGGGGCCTTGGGTGTAAGGTTGCACTTGCTAGACTGGATGTCAAGCCCCTTCAGGTGCATCCTTTCACCATAGTGGCTGATTCTGCACCTGAGCCTGGCCACCGGCTCAGCCTGCCTGGCCTTAGAGCAGTAAGTCAGCTCTGTTCAAGATGGTCAGGTGATCCTAAGTGCTAGAGTGGGTAGCCCTGGGTTCAACTCGTGGTCCTTAAGGAAGCACCTTAACTCTCAAAGCCTCCATTTCCACATCTGTGAGTTAGGTATGTGGTACTAGCCTCTCCTTCAGTGTGCCTATGTGAGGGTTAAATGGAATTGTGCACATAAGGTGCTTTACTTCCCATCTTTTACTGCCCCATTAATTCCCCCAATTAACTTCTATCCATGCTTTAGATGTAAGAAGTGGCTTCTGAGCCACCTTAGTGTCAACATGGCCATGAGATGATCACTGTTTTATCTGTTATATGACAGTTTGCCATCCATCTTTAAACAAGTTGGGAGTTTTACTTAAATGTTATCTTGACACTAACTATTGTACATGAACATTTTATTTAAATTAGGTCCCTCAACTTTGTGTAAAGACAGAACAAAACCCACTTCTCATGCCCCATACAGCCCCACCTGGTACAGCAGTTAGAGTTTGGGGGTAGGAAATGAGTTGGGTTTCATTCTGGCTCAGTCATGTGACCAACTCGTTTAACCCCCGTGAGCCTCAGTTGCTACGTCTGTTAAGTGGGGATAATTGCTTTTCCTGGGTTAGTCAGAGTGATTTAGTGCTGGTGGGTGGGAAGGCACCCAGTGTGAGCTCGACAGCAAGGCACGGTGCCTGTGCAGCGAGAGCTGGGCACTTGTGCACCTTTCTATCAACACCTTACAGCACCCTTTGGCCCTTCAAGTGAGAAACTAATTAGCAGCAGACTTTCTCAGTGCACCCCTGGTTTGCCACCACAAAACCATGGGGGAAACTCTTTTAAGAGCCGTGTCACATTTCACATGCCAGGGAATTTTAGTATATGACAGAGATAGCCTGGCCTCCCCTCCCCCCATATTTACTTGCATGCTCTGTACGTTGCACTTGTGGTTAATTAATCATTTATTTAAATTGTTTATTTCCTGTGTTTTACATATCCCATCTAACCCCCAAGGTCCAGGGCCTCGTCTGTCTATTTTACTGCTCCACATCCCCAGCAGGTCTTGTGACCACTTGCTGCGTCCCTGACACTGGAGGAGACCTGAGAAGGGACCTCGCTCAGGCTGCAGTGTGCCGCAGGGTTTTCTCTTCATGGCTCCCAAGGAGGGGAATCAGCCTCCTTAGATGCTGCCCTGGTGGAATCTTGGAGAGAGGGTTCTCCATCACCCCGTTGCAGGTTACCTCTGTCTTCACGGCCTTCCTGTGCAGCAGTGGCTGTGTTCAGCACGTCATCTTTGGAGTGTCTCCCTCTAGTGCTATCAGGAAATCCATCCCACTGGCCCCATTGCTGTCTTTTTGTAATATGGAGCCCACCCAAAATGGGGAGGTGGGGATGCGAACTGAGGATACTCAAGATCATCGTAGAAGACACACACAGTGCAGGGCTGTGGGTAGCTCCTGACAGCGGTGCTGCTGTGCATGATCTTGGGTAGGGAGTGAGTGGTCTCTGCACTCTCTCCCATCTGGGCTGTCTTTGTAATCCATCCACCCACCCATCTATCCACCTACCCACCCACCCATCTGTCCACCTACCCACCCATTCATTCATCCACCCACCATACCATCCATTAGTGGGGTTTTATTTTGAATATCTGCTGTATGCCAGGAGCCAGACTAAGTACTGGCATGTAGTAGGAACCAGGTCAGACACAATCTCTGCCTTTGTGACCAGTGGGTGGGACGTACACTGACCAAATAATCCCATTAAAGGATGTTTAATGATGAGGCAGTAAATGCTTTAGAGGAAAGCACTTGATGAATCAGTCAATATAGGGAGCCACAGATGAAGCTCCTCTCCATGGAAGTGGAGAGGAGCTGGAATAAGAATATTTCTGCTGGAATAAGAATAAGAAGCTTGTTCTTACTGAATGATTTTGATGTGCTAGGCCCACTTATGATCATTTTATCCTAATTTATATATATTAATTCTTTATTCTCATAAGGACGCTGTGAATCAGGAATGATTATTTATCCCCATGAGGAACTGAGTTTTGCCCTCTGCCCAAGGGCACAGCAGGTCAGTGGCAGGGCTGGAATTTGAACCCTGTTAGTCGGCTCAGAACCCATTTCCTCTTGCATCTAGGGAGTGGGTAGCACTTATCATATTTTGCTGTGTATAATGCACATCCATGTTTTGTGCACATTATACATGGGATTATTCTACACATCATATGTAACTATCATAGCCATGTGTAATGCACATCCTTATTTTTCCCTCAAAAATTTTGGCAGAAACAGTACATTATATCCTGCAAAATATAGTAATTAGGGGAAGAAAGATGGGAAATGAAAGCACCTTCCAGGACACCTGGGCCAGGCCCTGAGGTGAGGGCAGGGGGCATAGATGGTTCAGGGCGTGGCTGGCAGGTATAGAGTGAGGAGGGCTGGGGTGGTGTCAGAGCGGGAGATGTAGGCAGATGCCCACCTGTGCAGTGCCTTGCAGACCATATTAAGGATTTTACACTTCCTCCTTTGGGCAGTGGGACGCCATGGACAAGTTTTAAGAAGGAATAGAGGGTGGGTGACATGATTATGTTTTCACTAGAAAAAACTCTCACTGGAGGCAGTGTGGAGAATGCAGGGGTTTCCGTTTGGAGGCTGCGGTGAGGGGTTGGTGGGCTGCCCAAGGACGGTAGCAGGGGAGAACCATGAGTGTCTTGGGAGGAAATGGGGGAGGTAAAATAGTAGGTCTTGGGTGTGGCAGGCAAGGATGCAAACCCTCTGGTGGTCAAATAACTTCTCCTGTCGGGTGGCTGACTTAGGGTGGTGCTTATTGTCTTCTGTAGCCATTGGTTGCCGTTGGTTATGGAGGGATCGTGACCAGCTGGGGTTATGATCCTCGGGCCATTGCCAAGATACAGCAGTGCAGTGTGTGCCCTCCAGCCTCTCGTCCTGTGGGACCTGAGCCGCGCACAACATTTCTTCCTCTCTTTGTGGCTCTGGTTCTTGCAGCCACAGTCAGGTCCATGGTTCAGACCCAGGCCCAGTTGTGTTTGCGTGTCAGGCTTTGGTTACACTTACCTGATCTCCTTGCAGTTGCTCCTCCAGGTGAGTAAGATGTGTCCACTGATTTGCATAACCTTAACCCCCTCCTTTGTGTCTACTGGTGTTTCTATCTGGGGACCAGGTCTGATTCTGAGTGACATCAGGGGCTATGGAGAGGCTCTGGCTATGTCCTGCTTGGCAGATTGGATTGAAGCACCATATTGATGCTGCTCTGTGGGAGTCACCTGTTCACTGAAGGAACTGTATAAATGCTTACCTTCCACATGATCTCTAAAAATGGAGCTTTTGATCAGTTATGACAATAGCCTATTTTTGCACTAAGTTACCTTTCACTGCCAGCCTCGAGTGAGCCATGGAGTGAGTGTGGAATGCGGAGGTAGTGTTACCTTCTGAGGGTTCCCAGGCTGGCATCTCCGTCAAGTGTGCTGGATTTTATGGACCAGGACAGTTGGAAGCAGAGAGAGCTGGGGTCAGGGATAGAGTTACAGGCTTTACTAAAGTGGCCCGAATTTGTGGCAAATCCAAGGAAGCCTGACCTAATGCACAAGACACAGGGACAGAGGTATAAATAATGGGCAGCAAACTAGGCGCGCAGCAGTCTCTTGATTTATTTTATTGATGTTAGATAGTAAGACCTTAAAAAGTATCTAAGGAGATAGGAGGAAAGGGCCACCTCTGCTATTTGGGGCTAATGGGATGGAGGCTCAGTGTCAAGTGCCAAAGGGACTGTCTCATAAATTAATGCTGTAAAACATTTTTTGATGGTTGTAGATTCTGTGTGTTAGGAATTCAGACAGGGTACGTGGGAATGATTTGTTTCTGCTCCACAGTGTCTGGGGCCTCCTCTGTGAAGACCTGAAGGCTGGGTGACTCGATGGCTGGGGGCTGGAATCATCTGGAAGCATCTTTACTTTCATGCCTGGTGGCCAGTCATGGCTGTTGGCTGGGACCTGAGTTGTGCCGTCAGCTGGAGCATCTACGTGTGTTCTTCCCATGTGGACTCTCCTGAACTTCCCTACAGCATGGCTGCTAGGTTCCAAGAATGAGTGTCCCAAGAGAGCATGGTGGAAATGAATGATACTTGATGATGTAATCACACAAGGTCACTTCCAACAATCTGTTGACAGAGGCGGGATAGAGGCGGAATGGTCAAGGTCTTGGTCATCCTTAGATGACTATTAAATCTCTGGTTGAAGCTAATTGAAGGTTCAGAGGAACCTTTTGAGCTCTGGGCTAACCATCAATGTTCCAATGGAACCTCTTGAACAGTAGCCCATGGCTGTTGCTGCAGTGCATCCGAATCGCCATTGATTTAATTAAAATGCTGCCAATATTCTGAATGTTTGCCTACAAATAGCAGATGGCAATCTGATTGTCACCTGAATGATTTCAGAATTTCCCTTTCAATGGACTGAGCTCACAGCCTCTTTTAGCTTGTCTCAAAACTCCATCCAGCTACCCATCCATCCATGTATTCATCCATACTTCTGCCCACACATGCACCCACCCACCCATCCACCTAGCACTTATTAAATGCCTATGGTGTGCTGTGCATTGCACAGGGCAGTGTGAGAAAGAGGAGGAGGAGGAGGAGGAGTAAAGACAGAGCTCAGTAGATCATGGACCACATGCTCAAGGAATGTACTGTCTTGAAGAAATACTCTGTAAGTAAGTAGCATTGCTGGGGGCTGTGGAAAGACTCCTGTCTGCAGCTAAACACTTTGTTAATGAAGCCACACCCGTTGAACCTAGGTGCCTTTGCTTTTCAGTATCCGTGTTGCATCCTTCTCTTGTCCTCCTCCGTTAGGTATTGGCAGAAAGCCCACATTTGCTACCAACGAGGCCAGTGGCCCTTTGGGCTGGGTGTTACTGAGCTAGTGACACCTAATGGGTACCAAGCTGGCAGAGCCAGCTGTGTACCCCACATAAATCAGATGAAGGGAAATGTGTGTTTTCTGGTAGTTGCATTTTCTTTTAGCCACTATATTTTCCTATCAGTTCAGTGCTCTGCAGCTTGGAGCTGAGTTACCATAGGCACCTGTTGGGGGAAGGGTGCACTATGATATTCTTTTCCAAGCACCCTGCTCAGGCCTATGGAGTCCTCCCTCCAGCAGCCTGCCTTTTCCGATGCTGTGGAGGGAGGAGACGTGGCTGCCCCTGGGCTGCTGCCATGTAGAGGAAGGAGCCAGCCACGAGCATCATCACTGTGATGCTGAGAAGTGAATCAGAGAATTTCAAGGGCAGATAAGGGACACCAGGCAGTGATAATTCACACCATGGCTTCATGCACAGACTCCAGGTGATCAAATGATTTTTAAAAATGTTTGAAATTGCATTTTGGGGGTAACATTGCTTAACAAAATTATATAGGTTTCAAGTGTACTGCACCATATGCATCATCTGTATATTGTATTGGGTGTTCACCACCCCAAGTCAAGACTCCTATCACCATATATTTGACCCCCTTTACCCTTGACTATGTCCCCATTCCCTCTGGTAACCACCATATTGTTCTCTGTGTTACGAGTTTTTGCTTTTCTTGTTTGTTCACTTGTTGCTTTCAGTTTCATATCCCACATATGAGTGAAATCATATGGTTCTTGACTTTTTTCATCTGACTTATTTCACTTAGCATGATACTCTCAAGATCCATCTGTGTTGTTGCAAATAGCAGTATTTTATCTTTTCTTATGGCTGAGTAGTGTGCCATTGTATAGATAGGTCATATCTTTTTTTTTTTATCCAGTCACCTATTGAAACACACCTTGGTTGTTTCCATGTGTCGGCCACCATGAATAATGCTGCAATGAACATAGGAGTACATCTTGTTTTCAAAGTTTGGGGGGTAGATCTCAGAAGAGGGGCTGCTGGATCATACGGTAGCTCTATTAATTTTCTGAGGACCCTTCATACTGTTTTCCATAGTGGCTACACCAGTTTTCAATCCTACCAGCAGTGAACGAGGGTTCCTTTTCCTCTACAACCTCCCCAACATCCAGTGATTATGTTTGAGAGGCTTGTTGGATATTATTTTAAAACAGACACAGACTTAATTGCAGTCAGTTGAATCACAATGAGCAGTGGTTTGGATTTTTTCTGTTTTTCTGTGTGAAAAACAAATCTTAATGCACATTGTCCCTCTTGCCTCCCAGCCTCACTGTCCCTACACATGTGGCTTGGGCTCTCGGGGGGTGAAACTGCTTGGTCTGATCCAGTGCTGGTTGAATACTGTGAAATTCGGGAGCCTGGTAGAGTCTCTCTCTGTCCCTTGCTGCCGCATTAAGTGTGGTCAGCCAGGTTATTATGTTCTCTCTGGGAACATCAGTTATGGATGAGGTCAAGGTTGGGAGTGGAGGCAGTAGAACTATCTCAAAATAGTTAAACATGAGGTTAAAATGAGTGTTTATTAAGCCCCTCTTAGGGCCAGGTATGTTGCTTTTAAAACAGTCCTCAGAACAACCACTTGAGAGATACTGTTACTCCTGCACTTCTGAAGAGGAAAGGGAGGCTCAGAGAGGTAAAGTAACTTGCTGAGGGTCACACAGCAAGTAGTTTGAATCATATCCAGGGCTGCTAAGATCCAGTGCTTGAGCACTCTTTCCAACTCTGCATCCCAGGTGTTTAGAAGAGGAGAGAGCTTTTTGGTATGGGAAAGTCAACTCATGAAATGTTAGTAAAAACAGGACTTCTCTGTTAAACGTTCAGAGTAATCCTATATTTGTCCCCTCCCAGGTGTGCACACAGGCGTGTCTGCCCACTCCAGACCCCACATGCTCTGTCAACACCTGGTTCCCTGCGCGAGCTTTGGGGCAGAGTTGGAGGCTCCGGCACCGACAGTTCAGGACGTAGACTTTATATTTTTCACAGAATCCACTGGGAGGTTCCTTCTGCGCTAAACATGAAAATGCCCCACTTCCTGTCGGCCATCTGGTTTGTCCAGAAAGCTGTCTTCCTGGCTGTGGCCCTGCCTGCGCCAAACCTCTTTTTCTCCCCCTAACACAGTCAGCATAACAGCGTCCTGCAGTTTACCTGTTGTTCCACAAAACCAAAACCTTTACTTTCTGTTGGTGTGCCTTGCCCTGTGTGTTTGCATGTTGCAGAGGGTCGATTGTTTCCATATTTACAGCAAGCAGCGGGGCTGCAAATTAGTTTTAGTGACAAACTGAAGATCGCCAGCTGTAGTGCAGAATTCAGATTTGTACTGCTACAAAAATACGTCTTCGCGAAACTAAAATTTCAAATTACTTCCTTCAAATCTTGAAATAAGTGGTGTGCTGGTTATGTGATCTGCAGTGAAGAACTATTTCTGATGTTTTAAAAAATGGAAAATTAGCATATTCAAAATGCATCTTTGTTGGTGACTTAGGTTTTTAAAAATTTAAAAAACACAAGTACTCTCTGTACTTGTGTGTATGTGTGAGCAAATTGTCTTCTCACTCTGTTTTCATGAGATTAATCAGTGTACATACATTTTTCCTTTTTGCCTAACAAACAGTATTAGTCCTTTACTGTTCGATTACATAGTGTTTGTAATTATGAAGTTTGGTGGCTTTACACACATACACACTTTCACACATACACATCAGTGTCAATGAACATCTTAAGGCACACATCTTGTTCCTTGTTTCCGGTTGAATTATGTCTTGTGTTTCCTAGAATGGGATTACTTGTTCAAAAGATATGGAGGTAGTAGCTTGATGAATACATGGTGGGACAAATGTAGGTTCACAGTTGTTTGTATGGAAAATAACACAATCTTTAATAAACAATAATGCAAGAATAAACTCTGGTTCACATACTCAAAACTGTAAACCTACTTTTGCCCTGCCCTATATTGCCATGTGACTGTTAGAAGGATTATACCAATTTGTAACACTGTGTATTTCTTTTGAAAACTTAATCAATTATGGAAGAACAGTATTTCTGCTCTCATTTGATATGGGTGTGTTCCTAAAAACCACTGTGCTATCCAGAACCATGCAATTAAGAACCCATGGAATGGAGGGAGGCAGATTGGTATAGCCACTAGGGAAAGCAGTATGGAGTTATCTCAGAAAAATTAAAACTGGAATTTTCTTATGATCCAGTGATTCCACTTCTGGGAATATATCTGAAGGAACATGAAACACTAATTTAGAAGAATGTATGAGGTCTGTCTGGAAGGTATACAGCTATGTAATATGAAAAATAGAGACTTTTGTTGAAGAAGATACAAGAAACAGTGTATGTAGGACAATCACGCCTCAGTCTCCTTCAAAGTAGGCTCCTTGGGGCCTCACATACTTCTCCCAATCACCATCAGCTGCCCTGTTGTATTTTCCTGAATCTCATCGATGTTCTGAAATCTCTTCCCTTTCAAAGGTGATTTTAGTTTTGGGAAAAGCCAGAAGTCTCAGGTACCAAAGCTGGGCCATAGTGGGACTGAGTCACCTGGGCGATTTGATGCTTCACCAAAAACCTCTGCACGAGACGTGCTGCATAACTAGGCACATTGTCCCAAACAAAGCTGTCAGTGGCCCATAGTGGCAGCCTTTTGAATCAGTAGTTTCCATGGAAGAATGTTCAAAATTTGATGTGGATTTGTTACTCTATTCGCTGCATCTACTGCCCCCACCCACTGAGTGGGTGTCGTCATTGTTCACACCTACACATTCCAGTTCACTCTCCTTGGCTGCCAGGTTACATCGGTGTTGCACAAACTGTTCTCCTTATATTAACAATGGCTGCACTTTTCTCAGGCAGACCTCATATGCATCCCTATGTTCATTGCAGTGTTCTTTACATTAGCCAAGATTTGGAAGTGACCCAAGTGCCCATCAGTAGATGAGGGGATAAAAAAGCTGTGGTACATTTACACAGCAGTGTACTACTCAGCCATTTCCATTTAAAAGAAGGAAGTCTTACTTTTTGCGACAGCACAGATGGACCTACTAAGTGAAATAAGCCAGTCAGAGAAAGACAAGAACCTTATGACTTCACTTATATGTGGAATCTAATGAACAAAATAAACTAATGAACTTAAACTAACAAACAAAATAGAATCAGACTCATAGATAGAGAATGGATTGACAACTGTAAGAGGGAATGGGGGTTGGAGGGCTGGGTGAAAAAATTGAAGGGATTAAGAAAGAAAACTCATAGCCTGGCTGGTGTAGCTCAGTGGATTGAGCGCAGGCCTGTGAACCACATGATCGCGGTTCGATTCCCAGTCAGGGCACATGCCTGGGTTGCAGGCCAGTTCCCAGGAGGGGACTCATGAGAGGCAACCATACATTGATATTTCTCTCCTTCTCTCCTTCCCTTCCCCTCTAAAAGATAAATAAATAAAATCTTAAAAAAAAAAAACGATTAAAAAAGTGCTTGCTTCGGCAGCACATATACTAAAATTGGAACGATACAGAGAAGATTAGCATGGCCCCTGCGCAAGGATGACACGCAAATTCGTGAAGCGTTCCATATTTTTACTTACACCATACACCAAAATAAATTCAAGGTGGATAAAAGACTTAAATATAAGCCGGGAAACCATTAAAGCCCTAGAGGAGAGCATTGACAGGAAAATCTCAGATATTCCATGCAGCAATATTTTTACTGATATGTCCCCTAGAACAAGGGACATAAAGGAAAGAATAAATAAATGGGATCTCATCAAACTCAAAAGCTTCTGCATGGCCAAGGAAAACAGTATCAAGATAAAAAGAGAAGCAACAGTTTGGGAAAACATATTTGCCAATGACACCTCAAAGGTTTAATCTCCAAAATATACAAAGAACTCACATGACTCCACTCAAAGAAGACAAGCAACCCAATTAAAAAATGGGCAAAGGACTTGAAGAGACACTTTGCCAAGGAGGACGTACAGAGGATCCAGAGACACATGAAAAGATGCTCAATATCGCTAGCTGTCAGAGAGATGCAAATTAAAACCACAGTGAGATACCACTTTACACCAGTCAGAATGGCTACCATAAACAAAGAAACAAACAATAAGTGTTGGAGAGGTTGTGGGGAAAAGGGGACTCTAGTTCACTGTTTGTGGGATTGCAGACTGGTACAACCACTATGGAAAGCAGTATGGAATTTTCTAAGAAAACTAAAAATGGACGTGCCTTTTGACCCAGCAATTCCAGTGCTAGGAGTATATCCTAAGAACCCTGAAACACCAATCCAAAAGAACCTATGCACCCCGATGTTCATAGCAGCACAATTTATGATAGCCAAGAGTTGGAAGCAACCTAGATGCCCATTGGTCAATGACTGGATCAAAAGCTATGGTACATTTACACAATGGAATTCTATGCTGCAGAAAGGAAGAAGGAGGTCCTACCCTTTGCAACATCATGGATGGAACTGGAAAGCATTATGCTGAGCGAAATAAGCCAGGCGGTGAAAGACAAATGATACCATATGATATCACCTTTAACAGGAATCTAAACAACAAAACAAACAAGCAAGCAAAATGTAACCAAAGACACTGAAATGCAGAGCGTGCTGACGGGGTCCAGAGGGGAGAGGGGAGAGAATCACAGGGGAAAAGGGGAGGGACTCACATGAACAAGTATAAAGGACACATGGACAGTAACTAAGGTGGGGGGTGGAGATGGGAGGGAGGTGGGGAGCACTGGGGGGGGCAGGGCTGGGAATAGAGGAAAGAAAAGTGTACTTGAACAAGAGTTAAATAAATTTAAAAAAACGATTAAAAAAATTTTAAAAAAGAAGGAAAACTCATAGACACAGACAATAATATGGTGATTATCAGAGGGGAAGAGGGTGGGGCGATGTAAAAGCGGAAAGGGGGGATAAATGGTGATGGAAGGAGGCTTGGCTTGGGGTGGTGACTACACAAGGCAGTATTCCAATGATGTGTTATAGAACTGTACACCTGAAACCTATGCGGTTTTGTTGACCACTCTCGTCCCAATAAATCCAATTTAAAATAAGTACAAAAAGTAAAAAAACCCACAGGGATTATGGGAAAAGTGGGGTTAGGGCATAAAATTCAAACACCTTATCAGGGACACAACAATAAAAAAGAAGGTACCGCCGTTCTGCACGTTAAATGGTTAAGAAACACATGCGTGACTGCAATAAAAGTGACCGGACATTGGCCTGTGAAAGTGGGTGTAGGAAGGGTTGCAGTTTCTGAGTGATTGTATAGTGAGAAAGAGGGGTATCTGAGTGAAGGGAGGTTGTGGACAAGGGTGGCTTCTAACACACGGTGGACCGAGGCAGCTGGTAGATGTGTGTGGTGTGTGCGTGTGCATGGTTCATGTACCATACATGATCGTTCGGCTGGGTATGGCTTTCTGTTCACCTAGTGTTTCTGGTGAATGTGCACCAGCAAGTGCAGAATCTGCATTATGCTCATATTGTTCCTTTGTATCAATTGTGTTGGAACAAATTTGTGTTTTCAAAACAAGTTGCAGTAGAACTCACTGTGCTTGCTATTTGTATTTCCTCTCATTTGGCATCTTATGCTCCTTCAATTTGCAAACAGGAGCTGTGTTTCTAGAAGAGCATTTTTATCTTTGTATTTAAAAATAGGAATGTAGATAGGTAATTGCCTCACTTTGCTTTATAATAAATAAGGATTGCATCAGTTCCTGTCTGCTGTCTTTATACTTGGGGACTGAGAACAATTTGAACTACAAGCTGGACTTCTAGTACTTTTCATTTATAAATATAAAAATCCACTTATTCATTCATTTAAACATGGGACTCTGACTACTGGCTCATATTTATTGATTGCCTCTTGGTTAAAATGATGCCCTTTACAATCTCATAGGACAAGTTGAGTTTTCTCCTCGATGCAAATCCTCTCTGAACCTCACACTCGAAGCTGAATGGCGTTGGTGTCCTCATAATGGGTATCGTGGGTGTACTAAGGTCATAGATATAACTTCCCCAATTACCGATGGGTCAGTGAGAGTTTCCTTCTCTTCTCCCATTCCATTCTGGTTTTTCTGTTCAGCTAACATCCTCCACAACCTTCTCATGAGACGTGAGGGAAGGAGGGGCACCATCTTTATTCCAGCAATGAGAGGTTTGGTCCTCTAAGCCCTTCTGCTTTGCTTTCTGGGTAACTGTAAGGTCATCTGGCCTGCCTCTGTGTCCCAACTTCCTACTGGAGAGGAAACACTTGTGGTCTAAGAGATACTAATGGTCTCTTGCCGGAATTTCCCCAGCAAATGGCAATGAAACAGTTGTGCCTTGAGGAACAGCACCCTTGACACTACCAACCCTTGACTTGGGCCAGCATTCGTATCAACTGCAGATCCCTGACGTTGTGGGACTGCCTCCCTGGGGTGCTGCGTTTGGCCAGCCTGTTACAAATGGGTTTTTTTTACGTTAATTATGTTAAACACTAGGAAAGGGTTATGACTTCAGCCTTGGGTCTGCACGTCAGAATGAGGCCACTAAAGTGTCAGGAGTTTGGACAAGCCAACCTGAAGGATCTCTGTGCTCTGGCCTCTTTGAAGCTGTTACCCCAAACAGGGTATTTAAAATTATAGAGCTGGGAGGACACTTCTGGAAGTCTCCTTGAACTAGGATCATGTTGCTTTAAGTTTTTCAACATGTATTTTTATTGTCTAAAAATGTTCTTTTTAGTATCCAGTGCAATACCAGGTAGTTACCCGATGTCTATGCCCAAGCTGAGTGGCTGGCTCTGGGAGGGTGGAGTTGAAAGTGGGAAGTTCAGCGGCCCTCGCTGCTCCGAGATGACTTCCCAGCACTCCTCCAGCCATTCGTAGGGCTCCCCAGAACACAGGTGGAAAACGTGTGACTGCTGTAGTTCAAACCTTCACTTTATCGGCCAGAAGGTGAGTCCAGAGTTGTGATTCATCTAAGTCTCTCAACCAGGTGGTCAGAGAGCCAGCGTTCTTCCAACACCCACCTCTGCTCCCACGAATCAGAGCCTGGATTCAGGCTCAGGCTGATCTAGGTCTGAGCTTGAGCCCTTCACCACCAGCTCTGACAGGGTGGGTCCAGTGTAGCTGTCTTATTTGTGAGCTCATGCTCTTGTGAGAGGGTGGGGAGAACTTATTTTCACAAACCTTTTGAAGGTTCTTGGGGGGTTTGATAGGCTTGTGGCTGAGGGGCAATTAGTAGGAGTAAATTGATTTATGCTTCTTAAAATGTGCTGAGTTTTTTAGTAACTTTTGATGTGGGATTTGACTTCTCGATAGCTGAGAGGTGTGTGTTATCCAGAAGGAAAGGTACAGAGAAGACAAGAAGGAGCACTTTTCCATAAAACTGGTGGCAAGGAAGCTCCTACCTGGAGTGTAAGCATGTCAGGCCTGGCCGGGACACATGTCGCTCCCCCTTCCCTGGCTCCTTTATCTGCCTCACCCTGGAGTGGCTTCTCCTACTCTAGGGTAACAGCGAGGCCAGAGTTCCTTTTTTTTTAAAATATATTTTCTTGATTATACCATTACAGTTGTTCTATTCCCCCCCTTCATTCCCCTCCACCCGCACACTCCCTCCCCCACCATTCTCCCCCCCTTAGTTTATAACCACGTGTCTCAAGTTCTTTAGATTCTATATTTCCCCCACTATTCTTACCCTCCCCCCCTATCTATTATCTACCTACTGTCTATGCTATTTTCTGTACCTTCTCCTCCCTTCTCCTCCTCCCTCTCCCCTGTTGCTAACCCTCCATGTGTTCTTCATTTCTATGGTTCCTGATCTAGCTGTCCTCTTGGTTTGCTTTTGTTTTAGGTGTGGTTGTTAATAACTGTGAGTCTGCTGTCCTTTCACTGTTAATATTTTTCATCTTCTTTTTCTTATATAAGTCCCTTTAGCATTTCATATAATAAGGGCTTGGTGATGATGAACTCCTTGAACTTGACCTTATCTGAGAAGCACTTTATCTGTCCTTCCATTCTAAATGAAAGTTTTGCTGGATAAAGCAATCTTGGCTGTAGGTCTTTGGATTTCATGACTTGGAATACTTCTTTCCAGCCCCTTCTTGCCTGTAAGGTCTCTTTTGAGAAATCCGCTGACAGTCTGATGGGTACTCCTTTGTAGGTGACTGTCCCCTTATCCCTTGCTGCTTCTAGGATTCTCTCCTTCATTTTGGTCTTGGCTAATGTAATTATGATGTGCCTTGGTGTGTTCCTTCTTGGGTCCAACTTCTTTGGCACTCTCTGAGCTTCCTGGATTTCCTGGAAGTCTATTTCCTTTGCCAGACTGGGGAAGTTCTCCTTTATTATTTGTTCAAATAAGTTTTCCACTCGTGGCTGTTTCTTTCCCCCTTCTGGTACCCCTATAATCCGGATGTTGGAACTTTTAAAGATGTCCTGGAGGTTCCTAAGCCTCTCCTCATTGTTTTGAATTCTCATTTCTTCATTCCTTTCTGGTTGGATGTTTTGTTCTTCCTTCTCGTGATGGAAAGGAAACTGGGACTCAAATCAATGGAATGGACCAGAAGAAAGAACAGAGTTCCTAACATGCCCTCAAAGACCTGGGGGGGGGGTCTGGCTTCGCCAGCCTCGCAGCCTCATTTCCCCTCCCAGCCTCCTCCCTGTCCTTACCTGAGCCACACCATCTCCCTGTCCCTCAAGCCGACCACACTGCGCCTTGTCTGAGCCCTTGCACGTGCTGTTCTCTCTGATGAACTCCTCTTCTCGCTGTGCCCCTCCCCCACTCCCTCTTTTAGGTCATAGCCCCTCTTCCTTCCATTCTTAGCCAGAGTGTCACTTCTTCAGAGGTTTTCCTGGCTTCCAGGAACAGGTCCACTGCCATTGAGCATCGTTCCTTCTGTTTAGGGCAGTCACCTCACTTTGCCAATATATATTGATTGGTGATGCTCATTCATGTCTGCCTCCCCTTCCCCAGACTTTGTGCTCCATGAAAGTAAGAACCACATTTGCTGTTACTCACCATTGCAACTCTGGTGTCTGCTACTGTGCATGGTGTGTGACAGACACTCAACTATTTGTTGAATGCATAAACAAGTTCCATCTCTTGTATGAGTTATGAGAGAGCAGCTGTGTCTGTCTAGAGTGTTATATTCAAAAAAATAATAATTACCAAGTTCTTCTGTGTACTCGATCCTGTGCTGAGCATCTTGGGTCCAGCCAGTCTGACCTTGGCATGTGCTGTGATGGACTAGCAATGTCTGGCTCTAATGAGGAAAGGTTAGGGAAGGAAAGACGGGAATTAGCTGGTGAGTTTTCAGAGAGTGGCCCCTGATGTATCTCATTGATTGCCAGGACAGACATTTTGCTCAACTCAGGCATTGGAGTCTTTCCTGGTCATGTTCACGGCACAGTCCCCCAGCCATGTGCACACTCTGCCACCTTCTGCAGCTCAAAGCATCATGCTGTGAGCTTTGGAATTGAGTGGGAGGCACGACAGTGGACACACAGAACGCTGTGCCGCTGGGAAAGCGGAGGGAGTGGGGCTCCTCTGCGTAGCTGGATGCAACATTTGACTCCAGCACACTGGTTCCACAGGTGAGTGTTGTTATGCAAGTGTAGGCAAGGCCCAGGGGGGTTCTGGAAACGAAGGTCTGGGAGGGCATGGGGGATCCCCATCAGGGAGGCAGGACTCAGAGAGGCCTGACCCAGGAGCCAGGCATTGTGGGGGGACCCTGTCACCAGGCTTCAGTTCTGGGAGAAGGGCTGGGCATCCTTCATTCTCCTTGAGCCAGAGGACGATGTGGTGTAACCAGAGCAGTCCCTAGAGGACCCCAGAGGAAAGCCCTGGGGCCTGAGCCAGAGCAGAGTAACCAGAACTGCCATAGGGCAGCTAGGATGAGTGGTCATGGACCTGTGGACACTAGGTCTGGTCCAGTGGACAGCAGGGAAATCTAGGGAGCAACAGTGAGTTTGGTGGCTGCAGCTCAGGCCTGAATCTGGGGAGGCAGCAAGCCCAAGGCTCTCCATGTTCTTTCATTTGTCCACCATCTACAGTGCAGCTACTGGGTGACAAGTCTTGGGGTTCACAGCTGAAAGACATAGCTTCTACTATCATGGAGTTCATAGTGCAGTTGGGAGCCTTGTGAGGGTTTCTGAGGCCTTGAAGAGATGGTTCCAGGTCAAAGAGTACAGGGTGCAGCCCAGTCCCCGAGGTAAAGCCCCTCCCGGTCCTTGTGCAGCCCCACGAGGTGCATCCGCAGTGTGCAGTTCACCATCCCTGCGGGAGCGTGAGGCACTGCTGATTTTCAGAACTGTCTTTGTTAACTTAATGGAAAGAGACAGAACTTCTTTCTTGTCTTTGTTTATATTCTTTGCTCATTCATGAGATAAAGTGTTTTTTACATATTTAATAGGGCTGTCTGTATTTCATGTGTGAATAGTTTCCTCATGTACTTTGCTCATTTATATACTTAATACTCCTGAGATCTCCATATATTAATTATTTAAGCTTTTGTCTGACTTAGGTCTGTATTTTTGTCCATTTTGCTATGTACCATTTGATTTTGTTTCTGTTTTTTATGAACAGTCTTTTGTTCTGAGTGAAAAATATTCTTTTTAGTTAAACTATGTCAACTAAAAATCAGATAGTTATCTACCCCCTTTTTTCTTGTTTTCTTTTAGATTTTCATGGTTTTGTGTGGTGGTGCCAGTGGTGGGGTATGTGTGTGCGTGTGCACGCGCGTGCGTGAGCTTTCTGGCTCTTGGCATCTCCTGAAATTTATTTCTAAAACAAACCCCCAAACTCTGATTCCTCTATTGTGAAGTGAGGGTCTGTTTCCCACCCTGTTCCTATTTAATTGTCTCAGTGCCATTTATCCTGAAATTCTTCCATTTGGCACTGATTTTTCATGCTACTTTTTTACTTTTAAAAAATATATTTTTTATTTAATGATTTTTAGAGCAAGGGCAAGGGAAGGAGAGAGGTAGGAACATCAGTTGTCTGCCTCTTGCATGCCCTTAACTGGGGACCTGACCTGCAACCCAGGCATGTGCCCCCACTGGGAATCAAATTGGTGGCCCTTTGGTTTTGGGGCCTGTACTCAATCCACTGAGCTACATTAGCCAGGGCTCATGCTATTTTTTTAAAAGTGAATTCTGTTTCCTGACATCCTAAGGGATGTTTCTAGGCTTTCTCTATTGTTCATTTGATACTTTTTCCCCACCCCCAATACTATACTCACAATGATTGTGGCTTGATACTGTGTTCTATTATATAATTGTGGACGTGCCTCCTCATTGTTCCTCTTTTTCAAAGTCTCTTGACTAGTTTTGTTTAGTTCTCCCAGAGGTACTTGAGAATCATTTTATGGAGTTCTGAAAAGGCATCCATTGGGATTTTTATTGTAACTGCACTACTTTATCGATCAGTTTATTGCGATCTGAGGTCTTTAATACATTAAGACTTCCCATCCCGAAACATCACACACATACGCCCATCCCTTTCATCTGAGCTCTTTATAATATCTCGGTAGAGTTTTGTGGTTTTTTCCTCTTAGAGTTTCTCAATGGTTCTTTTTAAAGTCAACTTTTGCTATTTAATCATTTTGGTTGCTTTTTGGAATGTGTTCAGTTTTTCTATTATATCTTTTAACTGGTCATTTAAATTGTATAAGAAATGTCTTAATTTAAAAATACTTTTATTGATTTGAAATGGTACAGATACTATATAAATTGCTTGCATTGAAAAAAGCTAAACAATAAAGGAGATAATTGATTAAAAATGAAAGACCCTCCGAGTGCCTCTTTCCTCTCTCACTGCCTGCTGAGAACCAACCATTGTTAATAATTAAGCAGTAGTTATAGACAATTGACAATGAATTGTTCTGAGCCTTTGTCATTTGCATATGCATATTTTACATAAATGGGCTCATACCCTTATGTCAAAAATATAGCTCTATTTTAATTTGCTTAATCATTCTTTGGCAAATGATTACCTACCGTACTCTTTATTTCTTTTGTTTTCCTTTTTGTTAAAAATAGTTGTACAGCTAGAATGGCTACCTAGAAGCCAAACGACTGAGTTGAAGATGTGTGCAGCTTTGTCCCAACGGCTCACTGCAGCACTGGTGTATTTGTCACTCTGTGCTGCGTGGGCTGGGGGGATTCGGCTCCATCCAGTCTCTCGGGGGGGGGGGGGGCCCTGGCGGCTGGTGGAGGCTTCACTGTTCTGTTAATGCACCTAAAGCACCTCATGGTCCCTGGTTACTGGTGTGGGGGCAGGAGAGTGGGAAAGGAAATGTTTTCGTTCAGAGGGGACACACGTGTCTTCAGTTTATGGCCCTTTGGCCTGAACTGGTGTGATGGGACCCTAAATACTGTGTATGTGTGGGTGGCAGGGGACATTAAATTTTTTTAAGGATACCTGGTATCTGTGCATTTTACATTTTTATGGGTGTCTGTTAAATTACCCTCCCTGAAGGGCAGACCTTTTTACACTCTGACCCAGTGCACAGGTGGCTGTTCTTACACCCTGGACGACATACCTCATCAACCTGTTTTTGCCTGCTTTTCTTACTGTGTTATATTTACTTTCCCTGATTAATGATGAGATTGACTTCACTTTTTATTAGGTTGTGTCCATTTTTACTTATATGAATTTTTTTTTATTCTGGTTCTTTGCCCATGTTCATTGTTTTTGGTTTCAAAGTTTTTAATGTGGTCTGGACATGAACTCTCTGTTATAAATATCACTGTTTCATCAGTCCATCATTTGTCTTTTTAAAATTATTGGTGAGTTTCCATCAACACGTCATTATCACCCAAAGCCCATGGTTTACGTTGGGCTCGTCCTTGGTGCTGTGCACTCTGTGGGTTTGGGGACATAGATAATGACACATAGCCATCGCTGTAATACACAGATTAGTGTCCCTGTCCTAAGAACCCTCTGTGTCCCACTCACTCACCTCCCGCTTCTTCCGACCCATGGCAACCACAGATAATGGACCTGAAGTGTGTGTGTGGGTCTCTGTGAGTGTCTCCTCCTACATTCCTGCTAGAGGTTGTGCTCGCACTGTGTTGTTTGGTAAGTTGGCTAGGGTTCTGCAGAACCAGTTTTTGACTTCATTGATACTGTCTGTACCATCACCGTTTTAAATTTCATTTATTTATCTTTCTACCGTATTTTCTTCTGCTCTGCTAGGTTTGAGTTTAATTTTTTTCTTTTTAAAAAAAATTTCTAGGATGGAAACTTAGATTGTCTATTTTAGGCCTTTCTTCTTTTCTTATATAAGTATAAAATGCTATAAATTTTCCCGTGAACACTGTTTTGCCTGCCTCCTGCAAATTTTGATAAGTTGTGTTTATTTCATTTTCATTTAGTTTAAGGTCTTTTGAAATTCCTCTGGAGATTTCTTCTTTGACCTATGGCTTAGTTTAAAAGTATGTGGTTTAATTTCCAAATATTATGGGTGAGTTTTTTGGATATATTTTTGTTAACTAAAATAGTTTAATTTTTTTAGGGTCAGAGAATGTAGTTCATATGACTTCTGTTCTTTTGCACTTTTAAAGGTTTGTTTTATGGCCCAGAGTGTGGTGAGTGTGCCAGGCGCCCTCGAAAGGAGTGTGTGTGCCGCTGTCTTTGTGTGATCTTTTATGTGTCAAGTCAAATTGATTCACAGTGCTTTTAAGGTATTTTGCATTCTTATTGATTTTATATTTTCTTGTTCTATCAATTACTAAGAGGAATATTGAATTCTTCAACTATAATTGTGTATATGTCTCATTCCCCTTTTCTCAGTTTGTTCATTTTTTGCTTCATACATTTGTAGTTCTGTTAAGTTATAAACATTCTGTCTTGTATATTCTTAGAGAACTGACTCTTTTATTGTTCTGTGACGTTCCTGTTGGTCTTTGTTCTAAACTCTGCTTTGTGTGATATTAATATAATCACTCAAGGTTTCTTTTTATTGTTTCACAGTATATTTTCCCATTGTTTAATTGTGAGCCATGTCTTCAGGTTGAGAGTAGATTACTTAGAAACAACATACCGTAGTCTTGCTTTTTTATGCAATTTGACAATATTAACCTTTTAGTTTGATGTGTGTGCCATTTACATTAATGCAATTATTCATATAATTGTATTAAAATCTTTCATCTTGCTAGCTGTTTCTATTTGTTCCATCTGTTCTTTGTTTCATTTTCTGCCTTTTGAGTTAAAAACTGTTTAAAGTTTAGCATTTCTCATGATACTTTTTATCTTTCCAGTTATTCATCCCTTGTTTATTTTTAAAAGTAATTTCTCTGAAGCTTACCTTACATACCTTTACTCAGTTTACCTTGTAATTTACACTGTTTCACATGTAATTTAACATTCTTACAACAATACATTCTCGTTTCCCCCTGCTTTTCCTATTGTTGGCACACGTGTTACTTTTGTACACGCCACGAACGTAATGCAGTCCTGCTCTTTCTATTGAAGATAGACATTTACTTTGGAGCAATCAAAAGTAAGAAGAAAAGAGTTTATTTTTACCTTAATTTATCCCAATTTCAACGCTCTTTATTTCTTTTGTGTAGATCCAGGATTCTGTCTGGTATCATATTCCTTCTGTCTGAAGAACTTCCTTTAACGTTTTGTGGAGAGTGGGTCTGCTGGCCATTAATGCCCTTAGCTTTTGTCTGAGGAAGTCTTCTTCCATTTTGAAAGATAACTCTTGTTGGCTAACAAGTTATTGATTGAGAATATTTTCTTTCATCACTTTCAATTAATGTCTGATGCAAATATGTATATTTACCTGATTGAACGTCATATTTATATAATTCAGATTCTCTATAGCCATATTTTCTCCTTGATCTTAGTCTGAACATATTGAGTTTAAGTCTTCCATTCAGATTGTTTCCATAAATTTTCTGTTGAATTTTTGAAAGTTACTTTTTGATCTATCAGTGCAAAAAAGTTCATGACTATTATATATTTAGTATTTTTAATTAAAAAAATCTTTCTTTGTAATTGAATGTATTTTGCTCCTCAATTTTACTTCGATGTTCTTTATAAAATTTGATCCTGCTTGATATATTTTTGTTTATTATTTTAGCTCTTTATCACTAAGTAAATATGTATATAGTGAATATTTACAACTGTTAGGTTTTATGATTGTTGTTATTATTATTCAGGTGCTTTAAAAAAATTTTAGTACAATCTATAGTAGTACTTTTAAAAACAGTTTTGAAATAATTATTTATATTTGAAAAGAGTTATACAGTGCACAGAGTTCCCGTATATCCCTTAATCGGTTTTCATCATTATTTATGTCTAATATCATGTACATTTACCAAAACAGAGAAATTAGCATGGATGCCACACTGGGAACTTAACTGTAGACCTTATTAGGATGTCACCAGTATTCCCACAAATATCTTTTCTGTTGCAGGACCCAATCCAAGATGCCATATTGTATTTAGTTATTACTTTTCCTCAGTAACCTTCAATCCACGGCAGTATCTTGGTCTTACATTGCATTGCATGACCTTGACACTTTTCAAGAATACTGGTCAAGTATTTTGTAGACTGTTCCTGTATTTGGGTTTGTCTGATATTTTCGCATGAGGTTCTGGGTTTGGGGGATCATATCACAAAGGGGAAGTGGCTTTCTCAGCAAATCGTGTCAGAGTGCATATGATTTCAGCCAGGTTTATCACTAGTGACGTAACTTTGATCACTGGTGGTTGCCAGGTTTCTCCCCTGTACAGTTACTATTTTTCCTTCACTTACTCTGCTAGAAAGGAGTCATTAAGTCCAGTCACTCGAGGTGAGAAGAGTTAAGGTCCACCTCCTAAAGGGAGGAGTATCAATTGGTGGGCATCTGTTAAGACTGTCATAGTGGTTAATTCATGTGTTGGGGGAGATACTGGGAAGCTATGCAAATGTCCTATTTCTCTAAAGTTTTACTCATTAATTCTATCATTCTTCTGTGGATCTTGCCAGTAGCAGATATTCCTGTGGTGCTCTAACGCTGCTTTTCCTATTTACCCTATTCTTTCACATTTATTATTGGAATACTTCTATGAGGGCTCTTTGCCCCTTCTCCCCTTTTGTTAGTTACTTCAGAGTCAGCAAACATTTTCTGTAATGGGCCAGACGGCAAGTACTTTCAACTTCGTGGGCCAGAGGTGTCTGTCCAGGACTGACTCTACTCTTGTAGTGTGATAGATAACACCTGCATGGATGGGCATGGTACTCTTTATTTTAAACATAAGTCTTCATTTTTCAAAACAAGCTCAGGCCAGATTTGGCCTACAGGCCAACGTCTTATAATTCATTCATTTACTTATGTCAGATAAACTCACATATCTTTATTTTATTCCTTGGGTTATAAATGTAGTACTATCACTATTTATGTTGTTATTCCCAGCTTTTGCCTTTGGGAACTCTTTGAGTGGGTGCCTCAGGCACTCCCCCATCATTCAGGGTTTATTCATTGACTAATTTTTTGAACACTTTCTTATTTGCTGCCACTACAAGATCCTTCAGGCTCATTTATTGAAACGACTAGTTTATATTTTGTCCGTTAACACAGGAGTTGTCTTCCTTCTTCCTTGCCATCTGAGGGTCCATTTGGTTGGTTTTCAAATTCTTAAGTTTACAAAATTTATTTTTTCAACTTGGGATAAGGCATTTAATGTTCTCTGAAGTCTGCCTCATTTTTTCCTACTGTTTCGGCTGGGGTGGGAGAGTTGTGGTATGAGGATGGGAAGTTTAATTTTTTGCCATTAGGAAGTTTTGCAAGAATAAAGATAAAGTTGATATATTTTCAACCTCTGCTTCTTCCACCACAGAGATCTCTTTTTAGACTCAAGATACAGAGATTTCTTCTATTATGTCTTCTTAGCGTTCTTGTTCCATTTTGATTTTTACTGTCTGCTAGACTTACATTGCTTGAGTATCTATTAACTGTCCTGGATATCTAGTCTCATTTTCCTTAATTTTTTTAGAAGTTCTTTTCTTCTGCATTCTTGGAGAGTTTTTCAAGTATGTTGTCTACATCACTGATTTGATTCTCAGTGTGTGGGTTCTGTCCTTCCCTGGTTCCAGGGGGAATTTTATTTCCTTGCTGGCATTTATTCTGTGCTTTCCTTACCTCCTTTCTTATGTAAATGAGGCTTTTTAAATTTCAGTTTCCTTTTCAACCTGTTGGGTTTATTTCATCACCTACCCTCTTTTCCTCTCTCTTTTAAAAACAGGGGTCATATTCTCTGCAGTCCTTGAAAAGATGATACAGTGTTATCAGTAAATGCGTAGTAGTACTTTTCTTAGATTTGACTGAGAATTTTTAGTTAGGACCATATTCTTACATGCTTTAGAAGTTTTTAAAAATATGTCTTGCGAAGAGGTTGCTGATACTAGTTTTTGTCTATGTTTTTTTTTTAATTTTATTTTTTTAAAGCACGATCTTTAGAGATGGAAACACCGATTGGCTGCCTCTCTTATGTGCTGAACTGGGGATTGAACTCACAACATTTTGGTGTATAGGATGACAGTCCATCAATTCAGCCACCTGGCCAGGGCCATCTGTGTGCATCTTGATCAAAGAGAGGTCTCTCTGGTCTCGCATTTCCCAACAGAGCGAGTATGCGAATTCCTCTTGGCACCTGCATCCTTTAGATGCTACTGAGCTCTCCGTGCAGACTCTCACCCAGAGGCTAGATTGAATTACAGGGCACTGAGTTGAATTTCTTGGTCTGTTTCCTTAGTGTTGTTTTGCTGGACCGAGGAGGAAGTGCCACCTGTCTGTACGGCCGTCTCTAACTAGATAATCTGAAGCAGTCAGTCTTGTAGCCCTGCAACAGCCTATACGTAGTTGCTTCCAGAAATCCTCTTGCCTTTATTTTTCCTAAGGACTTCATACACCAAGTGGTAACGATGTGCTCCTGTGCCTTTCTAACCCGCAAGGGACCCATCCAAGGATGCTGAGAGGGATGCAAAGTCCTTGTGGATGTGTGGCTTGAGGTCCAGAATTAGGGAGTGTGTAGGGATGGCTGCTCTGTTATACAGTATGTTTGGGCGGATGTAGGAGGGGGCATCTTCCTTTATTCTTTGTTGGCCTTGCTCTTTGCTTTCAGAAGTTAAGACATATACTAGTAACCCAAAGTTTCTTGACCCTGTCTCATCTGGTGTGGGGACATTCCTTCAACCTCTTCAATACCAAATCTCTGATTGGTAATCCTGCATTCCCAAGTTATTATAATTTTATATGCTGTTTCGCTTGGTGGGAAGCTGGGATAGGGAATATAAACAGGCTGATTTGCCTGTTTCTATTTGAGCCCCTGGACAATTAGAGCAGAAGGGGAGGGAGTCCACCTGGCATGTTAGGGGACAGCAGGAGGGTTCAGCTCAGGAGGCCACTCCTAAACCGTGTAAAGGGGCTGCAGGTTTTCTGTGCCCTTGGCAGGGCTTGAGGGCGAGTGTCTGAACCTGCAGACAGGCCACCAGCCTTGGTCAGCTTGGGCCCACTGTACAGAAGTGGGAGGTGGGTGTTGTGCCGTCTGACAGCATGGGGTCTGGAGCCTTGTACACTGGCCCATGTTTTAGCTCCCCACTGATAGAGGCGGGGCCCTGGCGAGGCCCTGCACCCCTGGGTCCCTCGGTTTCATTGTCTATACAAAAGAGTAAGATCCTTGCCTTGTTGGGTTATTTTAGAGATTAAATGAGCTCATGTGTGTAACATGTAGTTAATATGCAGGTTAACCACGTGGCTAGAAGGTGCCAAGGCCACCAAGTTTTCCTCCCTGCACATCAGGCTGTTTATTGTTGGTGTTGGGTTAATCTAAGAAGAAATGGCTGTCAAGCCACCCAGTAGACTTGTGGATGGGACCAGAAGTGGAAACAGTGGCCTTTCTGTCACCCATAAAGCCACTTATCACGTACAAGTGGCTGGCACTTAATCTATGTGAAGTAAATGTGAGGTGGTGTTGGGTTAGGCTGAGGAGGAAGGTGGGGGGTGACCTCTCTGCTTGAGGAGGCCTCGCACGGCTCTAGCTTTTCTCCACCTCTGAGGCCCAGCTGAGTCTCAGTCTAAATTGGTCTTCGTCGGAGGAACCTTCCTGCCCATCTGATCTGCGGTAGCCGTGACCGCACTGCCGTTCTTTGTCACAGCCCCTTTCTCTTTACCAACAAAGCACTTCCTGTCATTTGTCACCACATGCTCCTTTGTGCTCAATCATTTAAGGGCTGTGTCCCCCTCCAGCCCGATGACTTTCCCGCTGGTGTGGTGTGGCCAGGTAGGTATGGACTCCAGTGAGGAGTCAAATGAACTCGGGTCCCAGTCTTGGCTAACTGCCTACTGACTGTGTGGTCAGGAAAAGTTACCTACCTTCTGTGAACCTCAGTTTCCTTACCTGTCAAATGGTGTTAGAATAATGCCCAGCCTAGAGCCCAGATATGAATGAAGGTGAACTGTAACACCTTGTAAATAAGTGCTTAGTGCAGTTCCTGGAACTTAGCCTATACTAATAATGGCGATTGTCATAATTTTCCCTAATGAGACAGCTATCCACTTGTCATTGTGGCATTGTGGCATTGCTAACAGTTGCATCAGAATTCTCCTGCCCCCCCTTCAGTAGAGGGTATGTTGTATTAGCTGGGATCACAGAGCAGATGTGTTAATTAATGATTTGGGTGAACTCTAAGGAATAGTCCAGGGTCTCAGATTGCTTATCTTTGAAAAAAGAAGCTAGCGGGTGTGTGTGAGCACACAGTATTTGAATATCGTCCACGGGGTGGTTAGTAAGTAAGTATGTGGAAAAGAGAAGGGAATTGACAGGTTCGTCTCCATTTGGAGGAACTGAGCTTTAGGTCACATGGCGGTGGGGGGAGGGGAAGAGGTGGGGGTGGGTTTAGGTAGGGTTGGGGGAGGGCATCAGGAGCAGAGCACCCAGGGGCCCAGCTCTCTGTTGTCAGCCAGCACGTGGGGTTAGGGGACAGTGGTGGAGGTTGGGGGAGTCTGCGGGGAAGAAAGGATTTTGCAGACAGAGAATGGTGCGGTCTTACACAAGATCGGGTCCTGAGTAATCTGGGCTTTTGTTAGCATCGGAACAAATTAGAATTCTGGTTCTGTCTGAGATACTCTGAGAAGGCAAGGAAAAGCGGGTTCAGAGAGACCCACACAGGGAAGAAAGAGATGAGGCCCCAGGAGATGGCACATTCAGAGTACGGTGGGGTGTTTGGGAGCCAGCTTTCCTCCGAGCTCCTTGTGGGCATTTGGGCCCTTCAGGACATGGGGTTGTTTCTCTGAAGCTGAAAAACACTAAAAAAAATGTTTAAACTGTGGGGGAATTAATGCTTACCGGCACTTTTGTTCAGTGACGTTCCATACATATCAGAGCAAGTCCACTGACCTCCTTGTGCTTTGTGGCGTTCAAGACACTTTACTCTCCCCGTATCTTACTCCTTTCTTTCTTCCAACATCCTTGCAGGTGGCTGCTGCTGTTACTGCTACTACTGCTGTTTCACAGATGGGGACACTGAGGGGTTGGGCAACTGGCCCAGGGCCACGTGGCTAGAAAGTGCCAGGGCCACCAAGTTTTCCTCCCTGCGCGTCAGGCCGTTAGGAATGTTTATTGTTGGTGTTGGGTTAATCTAAGAAGAAATGGCTGTCAAGCCACCCAGTAGACTTGTGGATGGGACCAGAAGTGGAAACAGTGGCCTTTCTGTCACCCATAAAGCCACTTATGACACTGTGACTCAATCCTTTGGTAACGAGGAGGGGAAAATACCAAGCTCCCCCCGCACCAGGATGGCTCCTAATAGGCGTGTAGACACTGACTCCCCTGGCTTCTCAAGCAGCTTCTCCCCTCTGCATCGCCGTCCCCCATGCTGGGAAGGACTTATCAAAGTAGCTGGACTTTGTCTTCTTCTCAGGGAGGAATTGATTATTCTAAGGGGGTCATATTCTGCAGGGTAGGGAAAACAGTCTGTCTTTAGATACCACCAAGGTTTGTGTTCACAGGAGGATTTGCAGGATTCAGTGACCTTTACTGTGGAATGCAAAACTACTTATTTGTTTATTCTCCACAGCCACCCTGTGAGGTATTCGCTGTTGTTTCTCCCTAGCTCGATGAGTCATCTGAGGCCCAAAGAGGGTTGGTAACTTGCTCAGGAACCCATGATAAAAGACTTAGCAGGAGATGTAAACCAGTAGTCTTGCTTCATAGCAAGACTGTGTTCTCAAATATTATATACCGTGCTCATTTTGATGAGTGAGTGCTGTCCATCCACCCATTTATTCCTGGACTCCCCTCTCCATCCACTCTTTGACCCCTCACCTGTCTATCCAGTCATCTGTCCATTTATCTATCCCTTTATTCGTCCCTGATTCTACTATCCTCCCATCTTTTCATCTGTCTACCAACCATCCATTTTCCCATGTATCCATCTACACCCCCCCACACAAATGTGTTTATTCCTTGTGTTGGCTATTTGTCCAGTTTGGTTTTCTGCATCACGTTGGGAGCCAGGCATATGCTTTTGGAAGCTGGAGACCCTATGTCAACACAAATCCCTTAGCTCCAGAGAAATCTGGGCCTTGGGAACTCTGCTGTTTCAGGCAGGACAGGTGGCTCGTTCACTGTCCTCCCTCCGTAAACCTGTGGGAGTTTTCCCCCTGTCAACCTCCTCCAGATGTGCCAAGGTGCAGGCTCTTCGAGAAACCCTCTCAATTTTAAGCATTATCATAAATGAATACTTAGCTAGCCCCATTCCTTGACCCAGAGATCGGAAGTTGGATTAGTTTGGTATGATTTTACTTTTTAAAAACTGTTGGATTTATGTAATAAATCTAAAACAGATGTTCACAGGGCATTTTAAAAGGAAAGAAATGTTCATAGAAACAGGGCAGTTTGATTTGAGATAAAACAGTTGAGGAAAGTTAAAACTGTCTCTGAAGAAGCGGTATTATGAGGAGGTGGTGTGGCTTGGCTGTTTACGTATTAAGTGCAAAGCAATGCAAGTCATTTAGTTACTTTGCATAGCCTCTGTTGCGGTAGACAATCTCAGTTTTGGAAATGTGTTTTTATTATGGCAGAAGTAAACATAAAAATTTAAACATGTAAACATGAGCAGTCATATAATGAACTTCCATGTACCTACTACCCACTTTCGGCAATTACCAATGATAACTACCTACTTCTCCCTCTCATATTATTTTTTCTTTTCCTAGCTTTTGAGGGTGGACTCCTTACTTATTGCTTAACATCCTTAGGTCAAAATTCCATTCTAGACAAGTGTGTTATGTTGACATTGAAATATAATGAACTTTCGAATGTAATTGTTTAAATTTTCATTGAATTTTAGATTTTTTGAGGTAGAGCATTGGCATTTTCTGTCATTTTTTTTACAATAAAAAATTTAAAGCCAAAGCAAAGGTGAAAGTTTAATATGTGGACCCCCATATACCTTTCCCCCCAATACACTGGTTATTAGCATCAGGACTGGCATTTAATTCCTAGTGTGTTTTTCCATGGGACTACTCGAAGATGGGGGAAATTTTCTTTTTTTTAAATTATATGTTATTGATTATGCTATTACAGTTGACCCATTTCCCCCCTTCATTTTCCTCTGACCAGCACACCCCCTCCCACCCACATTCCCACTCTTTGGTTCATGTCCATGGGTCGTACATGTAAGTTCTTTGTGTTCTACATTTCCTGTACTATTCTTACCCTCCCCCTGTCTATTTTCTACCTACCATTTATGCTACTCATTCTCTGTACAGTTTTCCCCCTCTCTCTCCCTCCCACTTCCCTGCTGCTAATCTTCCATGTGATCTCCATTTCTGTGGTTCTGTTCCTGTTCTAGTTGTTTGCTTAGTTTGCTTTTGTTTTTGTTTTAGCTGTGGTTGTTAATCATTGTAGTTTGCTGTCATTTTACTGTTTGTGTTTTTTATCGTCTTTTTCTTAGATAGATCCCTTTAACATTTGATATAATAAGGGCTTGGTAATGATGAACTCCTTTAACTTGACCTTATCTGGGAAGCACTTTATCTGCCCTTCCATTCTAAATGAAAGCTTTGCTGGGTAGAGCAATCTTGGATGTAGGGCCTTGCCTTTCATGACTCAGAATACGTCTTTCCAGCCCCTTCTTGCCTGTAAGGTCTCTTTTGAGAAATCAGCTGAATGTCTGATGGGAATTCCTTTGTAGGTAACTGTCTCCTTTTCTCTTGCTGCTTCTAGGATTCTCTCCTTCATTTTAATCTTGGCTAATGTAATTATGATGTGCCTCGGTGTGTTCCTTCTTGGGTCCAGCTTCTTTGGGAATCTCTGAGCTTCCTGGATTTCCTGGAAGTCTATTTCCTTTGCCAATCTGGGGAAGTTCTCCTTTATTATTTGTTCAAATAAGTTTTCAATTTCTTGCTCTTCCTCTTCCCCTCTGGTACCCCTATAATTTGGATGTTGGAACTTTTAAAGATGTCCTGGAGGTTCCTAAGCCTCTCCTCATTTTTTTGAATTCTTGTTTCTTCATTCTTTCCTGGTTGAATGTTTCTTTTTTCCTTCTGGTCCACTCCATTGATTTGAGTCCCAGTTTCCTTCCCATTACTATTGGTTCCCTGTACATTTTCTTTTATTTCACTTAGTGTAGCCTTCATTTGTTCATCTAATTTGTGACCAAATTCAACCAGTTCTATGAGCATCCTGATTACCAGTGTTTTGAACTGTGCATCTGATAGGTTGACTATCTCTTTGTCACTTAGTTGTTTGTTTTTTTTTTTGAGCTTTGATCTGTTCTTTCATTTGGGCCATTTTTTTTTGTCTTGATGAGCCTGTTACATGTGAGGGGTAGAGCCTTAGGTGTTCACCAGGGTGGGAAACACAGGTCTATGGGTTGTGACTCTATATGTGGGGCTGAAGTTCCAAAGGGAACAGTGGCGCTCGCTCCGCTCTCTGCTGGATTTCAGTCATTTCTCTCACTTCCCGCAAGCAAATTGAGTCCTTCTAGTGCTGATTCTTATGTGGAATGGGTTTGTGTATATTCTATGACCCTGTGGGTCTCTCCAACAAACTCTCCTATGAGGCTGGGAGTTTCTGCTGGTGCCTCAACCCCCACAGGTGTTTTCAATCAGTGGTTTGAGGCTTTATTTTCCCTTGCTGGGGCCTTGGGTTGCGAGGTCCATCTTGCTCCCCAGTTGTTCCTCCTGGTTTATCTGTGCACAAATATGGGACCACCCACTCCACCAGCCACCACCTGGCCAGTTACAGCTTTGCACACCCTTCTCCATAATTTGCCACCTCACTGGGTCCACCAGCTGCCACCTTGTCTGCCAGGGTCCTCCAGCCACCACCTTGGCACGAGTCCTCTCTGCATGCCTGTCTCTGCCCCTCCTACTGGTCTGGATGAGTGGGTCTTCTTTTACTCCTTGGTCATCAGACTTCCATACAGTTTGATTTTCTGTGATTTCTGGTTGCTTTTTGTTTTGAAATTGTTGTTGTCCTTCTTTTGGTTGTGCGTGGAGGCACTATGTGTCTACCTACAACTCCATCTTGGCTGGAAGTCTCGGTAAATTTTCTTGTATGTGAAGGTACAGAGACATTAGCACATGGCTTTCCAACCTATGGATTTGGGTTCAGATCTCACCCCCACCACCTCTTAGCTCTGCACTGTGGGCAGCTTGCCCATCCTCAGGCCCTTCGTCTGGGAGTCATAGTAGTGTGTACCCCATGGGGTTATGCAAGGCACATAATAGGATCTCCAGCAATATTACCTTGCCTCACAGTTATAGCCCCTGTGTTACATCTTGGGGCTCAGAATGGTGGGAAATTGGGCTGCGTCATTCAAGTCATTTTTGACCAGTAGGAAAGATTTTTGTCATGAGAGAGGCTATGGCCTAATAGTCAAGAAAAATCTCGGGGGAGAGTGGTTCCAATCCCAGCTCTGCCCTTATAGCTTGGAACTTGTTCAGTCGCCTTAATCTCTCTGAGCCCAAGTTTCTTCCCAGTAAAATGGGGATGGAAAGATTATTTACTGCATCGGGTTGTTGTCAGGGGAAAAGGAAATGGGGACATTCGTGTCCAGCATTTAGTAGAATGTCTGCCTCATGTGTGCCCAATAGACATTACTAGTCATTAGTATTATTTAAAATAAGGATACATCAGCATAGTGCCTACCACGTAAATGCTCAAATATTATTATCATCATCATAAGTAGGGGTGAAAAACCAACACCCACTTGGTCTTTACAAGTCTGATTCCACTTTGGTGCAATGACAAGAATGAAGATCTTTAGTGAAAACTTGCAGTGTGATCTCAATTAAGAGTAAGCCTTGGATAGACAGACAGGTGCCACCAGCCAGGCATAGCATCACAAAGTCATCATGGGAAATGACCATGTTGCTTGGGTTCCATTCAGTGATGTCCTGAAGTAAACCCACCATCTTGAACGCTCCTGGAAGTGTCCTGCGCAGTGAAGAGCTCGTCCCATGGCCAGGGTGGTGCTTCTGTCCTGGGGGCTTTGTGCTGTTCTTGTTGTCTGGGACTGAGTTTTTTCCTTTCTCTATTTTCTGACTCTCATCTTGTATCCCAGGTGGAAAGGATTGTAGACAAGAGGAAGAACAAGAAAGGAAAATGGGAGTATCTAATCCGATGGAAAGGCTATGGGAGCACAGAGGACACGTGGGAGCCAGAGCACCATCTGCTGCACTGTGAGGAGTTCATCGATGAGTTCAATGGGCTGCATGTGTCCAAGGACAAGCGGATCAAGTCAGGGAAGCAGGTCAGCACCTCCAAGCTCCTGCGTGACAGCCGAGGCCCGTCGGTGGAGAAACTCTCCACCAGACCTTCAGAATCTGGAAAGAGCAAAAGCACTTCTCATAAACGGAAGCGAATCAACCCTTCCCTGTCCAAGCCCAAGAAAGGGTACCCAGCCAAGCCCCCTGCGGGAGGTGACCGGGCCGCCAAGACAGTGTCTTACAGGACTACCCCCAGTGGTTTGCAAATAATGCCCCTGAAAAAGGCTCAGAATGGGATGGAAAATGGGGACACCGGATCCGAGAAGGATGAGAGGCAGTTTGGAAATGGGTCCCACCAGCCTGGCTTGGATTTGAATGATGTTGGAGAGCAAGACCTGGGCGAGTGTGATGTCAGCCATGCAGCACTGGCAGAGAACGGGCTTGGTATGTGACTTGTCTTTCTCTTGCATTTGGCTCTGGCCATGGTGGATGGGGGGCTTTGTGTACAGCCTAGGGAGATACATAAGACTCCCACCCCAACCCTGACTCTTAGCTAGGCTGTAATTCTCCTTTTGTCTCTCTCACCTAGGGTCCTATGGACTTGGCCATGTGCCTACGTTGGTTACGAACACCCATTCATGTGGGAGGGCAGGCAAGCCACTGATACTCCAGCCAAGGCCTGGGATGGGTACAAAATTCCCAACTGGACTTGAAAGCACCCAAGCCCCTGGTGACCACCCTAGAATTTCTCTTGTGAGGGCAACTCAAAGCCTTCACCTACCAGGATCCGAGACTTATGTCCCCAGAGGGCCAGTGCCTTTTGGGGGCAGCATGCACCTCTCAGAGTCCTTGCCTTCATCTCCTGGGCTGCCCCCCTCAAAGCCACACAAGTAGGTCACTGGCAACCTTGCGTCTGCCTGAACCTCCACACCCCAGTTCAGGCAGCTGATCCCTCAGCCGGGAGTGAGCTCTGCAGGGCGGGTGACAAGGAGGCCGGAGGTGGGGCTGCTGCATCCCCCATACTGATGCCTTATGGAGGCGAGGTCTGGGTTGAGGGCCTGTCCTCCTCAGACCCAGGCTGGACTTGGAATTCTCCTCACCCATTTGTAAGCTGGAGCCTCTTGCCCCTCACCTATAGCTAACTTGCCTGATGTGGCCCCATGTCTTTGTCAGGTCCTAAATGCTGCCCTGTCCCCATCTCGTGCTAATCCTTTTGGTTGGCACCTACCTCCTACTCCATCCTGGAAGCAACAGAGCAAAGATGATAGAATTACTCCCCTTGAGCAAAATTAAGGAGAGAGGAAGCAATGACCCAGGTAATTCAAGTCCCTAACACTGACATTTGTCCTGTAGTCATATTGCTCCTTGACTGAGTCCTCGTGGCCGAATCTTCCAGGTTGGCTGTCTGCACCCTCTGTGTGCACTCCCCTATTTCTTGGGTACCTGTGTGGTATTACTCGGGTACGCGGTGGCGTTTTTCTCTTTAGCTGCTGGAACCCTAAGCCTTGGGTTGTCGGGACCCTTGTGCGGATGTGGAGAACCTGTGCCCAACAGAGGAGGGGCATGGATGGAACCCGGGTATGTGTAGGAACAGGGATGCCCGGATGCTGGGGAATGGGCTGGAAGAGCTCCCGGAGGGCTGGGGTGATGGGGGCAACTGCACAGGACAGTGACCATGCTTTCAGAGTTCTGAGTGCTCTGAGCACATCCTGCTGGGGTGAACCTTGCCGGGGAATCTGAGCAATCCGCTTTGAGGCTCCTCTTTCTCCAAAGGAATTTCACCCAGACAGGATTTATTTAGCAGTCTGTGCCCCAGATTGATTCCCGTTTCCGTCTGGGGATCCCTGATGCTGACATGAGTCTGCCTGCTACCATATGTAAAGGCTGTTTGTTTTAAAAATTCATCTCTCCAGGAGGAGTGGGCTTGTGTAAATGAGGCCTGGCACAAACACCGTGTTTGACGCTCCTGTGACAACTGCTGGCAGTAGAGGGACTCCTGTCCTGGGGAGGGTGGCTGGCTTGGGGAGCTTCTGGGGCCCCTGGGGTGCAGGGGAAGATACCTGGGCGTGATTCCCTGTACCCTGGCTGGTGGAAGTGCCTTGTCCTGCTCAGAATGTGGCTGCAGAGTAAGAGGCGAAGCCTGAGGGCGGATGATTTGCTCACTTTAGCTGCTAGACTGCAGCCTGAAGGAGAGAAGCAGGGGAGAAGTCTGGATGAAGGTGCACCTCTTGCTCCCTGCAACTTTCCAAAGTCGGCAGCACTGCCTGCTGTTGGCTCTGCATCCTGGGGCCTTGCTGGTGCCCCCCAGTTCATGATCTGATGACGGGGCATGCTACCCCACATTGGGGGAAGTAGGCAAGGGCAAGCCTGCATCGATCAGTGGTGGCCTTATTCACTCCCCAACTTAGTTTCAGAATGCTTCTCCAGACCTCCCTCACCTCTGATCACTTGTTGGTCTCACTTTTTCCCATGTTCTTTACTCCACTCAGACCCATGCCTGAGTGGAGAGGAGGAAGCTGCCTGTCTCTGCTTTGGGTGTTCCTGAAGGGCCCTGTTTAATCACATCCCATAGTATTGGGGTCCTCAGATTAAAGCAGTGGTTTTCAGGTTGCCCTGTGTGAGATTACCTGGCACCCCGTTAAAAATGCAGCTCCCATAGAGTAGGATTTCCTGCATCTGGGGTGGAGCTCAGAAGATGGGTTTTAACAAGCACCCTGGGTGACTGTAGTGCATTTTGAGACATGCACTGTGGCAATATGGGAGTGACAATGAAGTTTTACATCCAGTGTCAATTTAAATCAATTCTTTAAAAAAAAAAAAACTTCTAAGGGTTGGTCACCATGTTAGCTGCTTGGAGTCTCATAATTAAAAAGATAGATAAGGACTTATGCTTCTGAATCTTAAAATATATTCTACAATGTTCAGAGTGAATATCTCTAGGTCAGTGCTGAGAAAACTTCCAAGGATGGCTCATTAGGAGGAGTGACACATATGTTATATACATGGCAAGCCTTTGCCATACCCACCCTGACAACTTCTGTGGTCACAGGAATGATCATTGCCCCAACCCCTGTCAGCCTTTAACACTCTAGTTAGAACTAGCTTACTGTTCAGGTCTTGGGGTGACTGGAGAGAAGAAAAAACTGGGAATCTTTTCCAGAGAGAGAGATTGGGGTTCTTGGACAAGACCCAAACAGAGGGCATTTTGTGATTCTAGAAGTTTTCAGCAAGGGGTCAGAGGTGTAGTCAATTCAGGCCAGTGTCACGCTGATGTGGAACCCTGCAGGTCCCCCCTTCCCCCACTCCCCTGAGCACTTTTGCCAAAGGATGCTGTTCCCAGCGGCACAAGGGTTTTCAGCACCCAGGAGGGCTCAGCTTTGCCTGGCAGAAGGCGGATGGGGAGATCCTGGCTACACTTCTCCAGCATTTGTTTTGGGGGTGGCTGTTGCTTTTTATATGATTTTAACTTCTCTTTGGTGGATTAAGGTTCTGCATACAGAAAAGCAACTTATGTAACACGTTACTCATTTACTGCTGACTTCCCTGATCTGTGCTGTGGGAACGAGTGCTAAAGCGGGGCCCCTGAGGGTGTGTGCTGGTTTCCGACTGCATTTCCCCAGCAGTGGGGAGCGACTCAGTCCCGCTCTTGATTCCCATTCTTCCCCCGTCATGACAAACGGCCCTGTGGTCCAGGACCATCTGCCTCGGTATCCCTCGGGGAGCTTGTTAAAAATGGGAACCGCCCCAGATGAATGAATCAGATCTCAGGAGACAGGGTGGGGGGTATGCATTTTAAATGCTGAATTTTAGCTGCTATGGGTGTGCATGTCCAGTAGTCCCTGCGGACGGATGGTTGTAAGCGGTGGTTCATAGATCCATTGGGGATAGATCCAGAGTTACTCCTTGGATTTTCGCCTTGTAAATAGGGATGTGATTTGGTCCTTCAAAGCTTTAAAACCTGACGTAATTTCTCCTTGCTAATGTACTGTCTCCCAGGCTTCTCTTTTTATTCTAAAACAGAGCAGTTTCATCTGTGTGGGAAAGCTTTTGGTTAGCTGACACCTGTGGTCTGGTTTGGAAACACTGGTTAGTGCTGTCTTGTCTAAATAGGCCAAAGCATCAACATCTGGGCCTTTGCAGACCCAGGTGAGCTTTCACCCAAAGGAAACATCCCTAACTAGTGGCCACTGTGTCCCTCTGAACTCCAGCATAACACACAGATGCACAGCATTCTCCGAATTTCCATGAAGCCAATGAGTTTCCATTGTTGAAGGTGATTTGATTTTTTTTTTCAAAATTTTATTTATTGATTTTAGAGAGGAAGGGGGAGAATAGAGAGAGAATATCAATGTATTGTTCTACTTATTTATGCATTCATTGGTTGATTCTTTTTAGTGCCCTGACTGGGGATCGAACCCTCAACCTTGGCATATCAGGATGATGCTCTAACCAGCTAAGCTACCTGGCCAGGGCCATTTCTTTGAATTTTGAGTCTCCCGGGCACTGTATCCCAGACACTGACTCGTTTTCGGAATCACTCCTGTCATTGAATGAGTCAGCCCACACCAGCGTGCAGCATTTGCCATGTTCTCTCTTATTGATCTTTTAAAATGATCTCAGCTTTCACTTGTATAATGTTTGTTTATCTCTTCTCTTCTGCTCGCTCCAGTTGCCATGTTTTCAAAGCACTTCGGAAGTGAGCACAAGCATGGGAAATGCCCTGTGACTTTCGAGAACCTAGGGCTCTCAAACACGAAGCCAGCGTCAGAGTCCCCTGGAGGGCATGTTAGAACACGAATTACTGAAACTGAAAAACAAAACACAAGAAAGCAAACCAAAACCCCCACACAGAGTGCTGTGCCAACCCCAGAGTTTCTGACTCTGGAGGTTTGGGGGAGAGTCTGAGCATCTGCATGTCTAGCAAGTTCCCAGGTGCTTCCAGAACCACTGCTCGGGACCAGTAAGCACCAAGATTGTTGAGAAGAAAAGGGCGGATGGTGGTTGAGAACACCCGATGGTGGCATTGGGGCCTTTGAAGCGCCTTTGGTCTGGACCATGAGTTTGCATTCTTGAGAATTTATAAATCAAGTCTGAGAGTGTAGGAACTTCCCAGTGATGAGGCCTTGGAGTTCACAGAATACTTTTTGTGATCCTCATCGCAGTGCTCAGTGGCAGCTGTTGATAAACCCATTTACTAGAGGAGGAGACCGCGGTTACAGACGTTCAGGTTGGGAAGAGAAGAGAAATCCAGGCGGTTGGACTCCGGGGCTGGCCCTGCCGGGCCCCACACATACCCTGAGTGGGGGCTGGGGAGTGCCGAGGAGCAGGGGCGGGGGCACTTCCTGGACTCACCCTTTTGCTTATTCATGGATGGATACAATCTTTCCAAACCGGGCATACTGTGACCAGCTCTATGCTGTTCAATTTGAAAACCTGGGTAAAACGGTCAATATCCTAGAAAAAAATACAACGAACAAAATAAACTCAAGGAGGACGGGAAAACCTGAATAGTGCATTACGTACTGAAGAGATTTAATCAGCTGTTGCAAAGCTCTCATAGAAAGCAGGGCTTTACAGGCAAGTCTACCCAAATATTCTAGAACAGATCATCTTTCTCTTATCCAAATGGTTGTAGAGAACAGAAACAGAAAACTCTTACACTCACTTGATGAGACCAGTATAACCTGGATTTCCAAACCAGACCGGACAGGGGAAGCAAGGAAAATTAGGGGCCAGTTTCACTTGGTGATGTAACTGTTAAAGCCCTGGCTGAACCTCCTGTACTTGTTACAGTCTCGATACTTCCTCAGTTTTGACTGCCCGGAACTTCTCACTTTGTGCTCTGAACTTGACCCTAGTTCATAACCTTTAGAATCACCATTGCTTTTCAAGGTGCCCAGCTTGTCCATGAAAGAGGCCTAGGGGAAGCTGGCTCAGGACAGCCCACGTGTCATGGGCAGTGGCCCCATGCCATCTAGTAAATCACAGAGAGTCCACAGAGGGCGCCCACTGTTCGGCCTCTTGTTAACACAGGTATCCCTTTCCCTGGGCACAGCTGTTCTTCTAACATACTGGGCACACCCACTCCCAAGCCAGCAGACTTTGACCAACCCTTCTGTTTTTCAAAAGCGGATCATTTTCCAGACCAGTAATGACAACACAAACCTAAGGGGTCCTTAATGTTTTTTGTTTTTCAAAGCATGGCGAGTAAGTGACTTGTGCTAATGAATGAACTTAAAGCCCTTTTATGTGGTAATGTGAACACCAGTCTAACTTGGCCACTGTCTCTGAGTGGAAAGTGCCAGACTGTGCTGGAAAATCTGACTGTGAACTTGACCCATGGCAAATCCAAGGGGGAAATCGACTCTTCCAATTGGTTCCCTGATCCTGGATTTGATTTTGGCATCCAGTAGAGGCTGATGGAATCTTGACTACTGTCAAGGTTCGGAAATGGACTAATATAGACTAATTTACAGCTCAGATATTGTTTTCCTCTCTCAACTAACTAAAAAAAACAACAACAATGAGAAAACCACCTTAGGAATTTCTGTGTTGCCATTTAACATCAGTGGTAAACCAAAACCAAAGTAAGCAGAGTGGGGAGTAGGAGCCCCCCACACCCCAGGTATAAGCAGTAGGGGTTTGCAGAGGGCCTCAAAACAATTAATAAAAATCAGTTTGCCATTATTGGTGAAAAGCTTCTCCTCTTATCTGAGATGAACCCCCAGGCCCATGGTCTGCCCTACCCCCACCCCATTGCTCTACAAATATTGTGGTGGTGTGAGCTCCTTCGGGAGGCTTCGTCTCGTTCTTTGTGTCTGCCATCCCAGGTATCATTTAATCTCCTCCGTGGTTTTTGGACTTAGCAATTTAACAGCATAGAAACATAACAAGGTCAGCTATGAATGGCCTTGATTCTGGGTGCGGAAACGGAGGCCCTGAGAGGTTGAGACAGAACACCAAGGGGAGGAGTTGGGATATGGTGTCAGGACTGGTGATGCTGAAGCTATCAGAGGTCTGTGGCTCATTTTATAAAGGGAAAAATGCACTTCTGGGATTTAGGTTCAAACCAGCAAACCTTTCCCTGGGTCCTGAGAACATTCTGGCTAGGATCCCTGGGCCTTCCTTTGAAACATCTTCTGTAGTTCCAAAGATGCCAACTTGCTCCCAGGAGGTGGACCCTCTGGTTCTGAGTGATTTTCCCCTGGACTTCGGTTGAAAAGAGGCACACACACAGCCAAGGCCTTGACCGAGAAGGTGATATCTGAGTAAAGACTGGAGGTGGTGAGAATACCCCACGTTTAGCAGCCCAGGGTTTTATAGTGTGCAAACAAATTACCCTCTCTCAGATGGACATGTAGGTTGCTCCCAAGGACATATACTGTTGCCAGCCCAGGCATTGCCAGCCATTGTCCCACTTTCCCAGCCTCTGTTGTTTTGGTTTTAGTTTGCAGACAGGGGTGAGCATCTTCTCATCTTCCTACCACTTGTGTTTCTGTCCCTGGGGGTGGCCCAAGGGCAGTGGGACCAAGTGTAGAGGAGGTGACACTCAGTGATGGTGGTGGACAAGGGTATTTGGCCGTGTTGCTGCAGGCAAATTGCTTAGCTTCTCTGGGGCAAATTTTTCCTTCATAAGATGCAGAAATAATCATACCTCATGGGGTTGGGGTAAAGAATAAGTGATTTAATTCATAGAAAGCCCCTAGAATCTTACATGGCACATGATAGACAATAGATAAATAATAGCTATTTTTATTTCAGGCCTTTGTCCATTTTTCTGCCTGTCTTTGTATTTTCCCATTTGTTTTTTAGAGCACTTTACATATTGTGCATATGAATCCCTCATTATATATGTTAACTCAACCATTACTTACCTGATGACTGCCGTGTAACAGGAACTAGGCAAATCACTGAAATACCTTACACCATAAAGGAGATATGCTGAAGATACCGAGGGAGCCAAAGGCAGACTCCTAAGCAAGCTTGGGAAGGGAGTTAGGAGAGGGCTTCTTGGAGGAGGTAGTATACAAGCTGAGACCAAAAGAATGAGCTAGAAAGAATGAGGAGAGAGGCAGGGAGGGCGGGTGGCGATGAGAGGGGCACAGAGCCCCGGATCAGCATGTGGGTGTGTGGCGCCAGATCACAAAGACTATGGGAGCCCAGCCAGTTCCAGACCACCCTGCGGGGGCGTCTGAAGCCACAGGGAATTCCCTGTGCCATAGGGTTTGGCTTAAGAACCAGGGAGATGGAGCTTGCAGTGGGAGGGTGTTTTGGATTCTTTCTGGGAGGGGCGAGGAAGTCCTTAGGCAGCCCACACTCTCCAGGTCTGCCTCGCACCTTTCCCCACTCCGTTTCCCTGGGCTCTGCACCTGTGTTCCCCTCCCCTCCCCTCCCTGTGTGACTAGTAACCTCTTCCCATCCTTCATGGCCCACACAAGCAGTGGTTCCTCCATGGAAACCTTCCTTGTCTCCCTTGTAGATCAGCTTCCAGTTTTCTTTTTTTTAAATTAAATTTTTATCCTCACCTGAGGACAGTTTTTCATTGCTTTTAGAAAGAGAGAAAGGGAGAGAGAGAGAAACACTGATGTGAGAAACATCAATTGGTTGCCTACCATATGCACCCAGACCGGGATTGAACCTGCAACCTAGGTATGTGCCCTGACTGGGAATTGAACCAACCAAGTCAGGAGGCTCCAACCAACTGAGCCACACTGGCCAGAGCTCCGCTTCCAGTTTTGTTTGCATATGTATAACCGTAATTTCCTTGCTGATAGCACTCCCCTCCATTCGCAATGGTTACAAATGATTACATGAATAATCACTGCTTTTCTCACTAGATCATGAGCTCCACTGGGGCTGGCATGGTCTCTGTTTTTGTTTACAGTTGTACCTCCTGCACCTAACAGTGCCAAGCACATAGTAGGTGCTTAAGAAATATCTGCCAAAGAGGGAGGGAATGAATGAATGACTAGGCAAGAGGAAGCAAGAAGCGTTTCCCGCTTAAGATGTGGGTCCTGAGGCCCCCACTGAGAATTCTCCCCACACCTGTCAAATATTCCCATCACTGTCTCGGTAGCACCGTCCTACCCGGGCTTGCCTTGCGGTGTCACCTCGCTCTCCCTGCCACTGGTAGCGTGTTGTGGAGAGCTAACGTTTTGCCAGGGCTCTTTGCAGCAGCTGAAGAATTCCCTTTCCCTTGTCTTGTCTGACAGTTGTTTTCACCATCTGCCATGACGGCCCGACTTGCTACGCTTCTCCACCCTTAATATTCACGCAGTCTCACCAGCTCTTAATTAAGCTCCTGGGCTCATCCTCCGCTGCCACCTCCTCCCCCCTCCCCATTTCGCCCTCCGTCAGGGCTTCGAGGATCATTCTCAGTAGAGTGCGTTTCATTTGGGTGGTGTTTTGTGTAGTTCTTCGCTATGGAAGAAACAGATGCAGTGGACTCCTTAATAAAAGTCCCAGTTACAGAAAGAATTTGGAGATTTCTCTTTTAAACTTGCCATAAACTTTGGAGGCAGCATGGTGAGGAAGAAACTGGAAAGAGCGAGTGTGGGCTTTGGAGATGGAGGGTCTGTGAATTCAAGTACAGGCTGTCTCTTGCCGAGTCGGTGACTCTAAGTCTCACCAGCTTAGGAGCCTCAATTTTCACCTCTGTACTATGGGAATAACAATACCTACCACAAAGGATTAAGTAATGGGTCCCAGGTCACAGGCAGTGCTGAGTGAGTGTTTGTTTCTCTTCTTCCCTTTTCTTAGACCATACTTCCTGTGGAGCCCCTTGCTTTACTCAAAGGTGTGCTTTGTCATCAGCACTAGGATATTGTCCTACTGTGGCTCAGTTGGTTGGGCATCAGCTTGCAAAGCAAAAGATCACTGGTTGGATTCCCGGTCGGGTACATGCCTGGGTTGTGGGTTTAGTCCCCAGTGGGGGCACATACAGAGAGGCAACCAATCCGTGTTTCTCTCTCATGTTGCTATTTCTCTGTCTTTCTCCCTCCCTTCCCCTGTCTCTAAAAATAAACTCTTTAAAAAACTACTAGGATATTAATTTTTCTTCTGCTTATGTAACCCAGCAAGGAGAATTCCAGAGGTCCTGCTTCTGGGCAGCAGGATGGTTGGTCCCGTCACTTCTGTCCTCAGTGGAAGTCAGTCTGGAGTCTGCTGCCTGCCATCTTGGTGACAGTGGTATTGAGTTGGAGGATCCTGTCCCTACATTAATTCTTTCTTCTTCTGTAATACAGAAGTCTGGGGGCTTTTCCCACCTTCAGCCTCTTTCTCAGTTCTCTCCTGCTTCTTCACACCAGTGAAGAGTGATTGGTGCCGATTTCCCGGAGGTTAAACAAGCTGTCCCATTGCTGGCCTGGCTTCCTGCAGTGATTCCTCATATCACCTGGTGGTGAAAGGGAAATTATTGGTCACAGGTGCACTCAGCTGTTGTGTGTGCCAGGCGTGGTCTGGGTGCTGAGGCCATGGTCATGTGTAGTTGTTGAGTGCTGTCCTTGCCCTGTTCACAGCCTTTTGGGGAAACCCGAGGAAGTGGCTGACCTGTGCAGCACAGCACGACATGTGAGTGCCGTGCATGAGTACAGAACCCCCTGAAGTGAGGGGATGAGAGAAAGGGCTTCTGGTAGAGGCGGCATCTAACCCGAGGCCTGGAGGACGTACAGAGTTTGGGCAAAGAGAAGGAATAGGGTTCTAGGTGGTAGGAACTGTATTTTAGTAAGAAGATTTGTAGAAAACAGGGTGTCAGAATGGCCAAGTGGTCTGAGGCGCCAGACTCAAGCTTTGCTTCTGTAGAACACATGTAACATCTATTTCAGACATCATGAGTGACCTCCGTTTATGCTTTCTCCATGTAGTGACTGCTAGAAGCCTGCATGGGGTTCCTAGAAGTGAGCCACTGTGTGCCTTGCTCTGAGAATATAATCACGGATGGGACAAGATGTTCACAATTTAGGGAAGAAAACAAGTAAATAGGAAAAAGACAAATATAGCGGCTATTCCCACACCACGTCAAAATGGCTGACATTTATTTCTTGAGCTCATGGGATGAGCCACGCCCTGTCCTAAGCGTGGTAGTAACTCAGTTTGTCCTAGGAGGTAGGGCTTCTTTCTCCCTTCATTTTACAGATGAGGAAAGAGGCGTATGGAGGCAAATGACTTGCCTGTGCTGTGGTCTCGAAGTTAGTAGGTGGTTATTCTAGGGTTTGGATCAGTGGATCCGCTCCAGGCTCATATTCTTAACTACTACTGTTACTGGGATGCCAGAGAGCCATCTCATGGTTGGAATGTCTTTTTTAATCCTTAGCCTTTTGACATCATTTTTTCCCTAGAATTCAGTCAAAGAGGTATTTGCTTTGCTCCCACTGTGTGCTGGGAACTGGGAATAGAGAGATGACTAGCCTCTCTTCCAAAGAACTTGAAGCTAATTAAGCTAATTAAGGGATCATATTGTCCCAATTGTCCCAAATGAGCTGAGCTTGCTGAGAACTCAGGAAAGGCCTGGACAGAGCGCCGCAGGGGCCCAGGGGTACACCATCCCCGGGCACCCGGGGAGGAAGAGACAGCGCCTCGGTGGCCCCGAGGACTTGATGTGTGGAGGTAGATGGAGCGTCGTCCTGGGCCACGGGGGCAGCCGAAGCAAACGGTCCAGCAGCAGGAGGGTTTCAGAGAACCTCCAACAGTCCTGGAAATGAGAATGTTTCGGGGCCAGGAGTCGGGGTTCAGGTTGGAAAATAGGATGAGGCCAGAAGCTAGAGTTTGGGAGCAGAGCAGTGTGGCAAGACAAGTGAGAAAATGATTTTTCAATGGCGGAGCTTTATGCTTTGAAGACCTCAGGGGATCTTTCTTCGTCTGCCAGTGTTCTGGCCTCATAGTGCTTTCAGGGTCGGCATGGCCGAGGAGGGTTTTAACATGGAACGTGTGATTTTACCTGTGGACAAAGGTCCTTTTAACCAGGTTATTTTGCATTCAAAGTCATACTTTGCTGCTCAGACAGCTGACAATAAGCATCATAAGATGTGTATGATCATCACTCTCAGCAATTCTAAGAAATCTTGAAACCCGAACTTTCTTGAAATTTGGAGTGTGTGAATTTTCTCAGGAGGCAAAGTTACAACATGCTAGATGATGGCGAACATGGCTAAGGAAGATTTCATGAATCTACCTGTAAATGTGAGCTTTATTGTTGAATTCTGCCCCGAGATCAGGGATTCTGTGGTGATATTTGAGTTCTGGGACAATGACCAGCTGAGGAATGCCAAGTTCAGGTGCAGGTTAGGCACTCTGAACTCTCATGACATGAGTGGGTGCAGTGACTGGGGTTTTTTTCAACTCAGCCCCTTTCTCCCACCTCTGAGGATCCCGCCTACCCAGCCGGCCCCTGGTGAAAGATGCTGCTGTCCCCAGCTGCCGAATCCAGTGGGCTGAGACAGAAAAGGGTCTTGACATGTAAACTTTGCACCGTCGCACTTCCCCTCTTGGTGCACTCCCAGAGCGGTTCGCCACGCTTTAGGGATCTTCGGTGAGTCAACCACAGACTAGAAAACAGTTCTCGGGCCCAAGAACTATCGCTTTTCTAAGAACTGCAGCTGGAAAACCCTAACCCCACAGTCAGCAAAGTGATGGTTTTACCCAACTGCGGAACCAGTGAGTCTTCTCTTCTGCTTTTTTAGGCCTACTTTCCACCCAACCTCCACCTTGCAACTGAAGGGCTCCAGTGTGAATTGCCCTCATGGTGGTCCCAGCCCTCACTTAGGTCTGTGAATTGTGTCTGTTTCCGACGTTGGGGATCAGGACCGGAACACGGAGCAGAAGGGATGGGAAGGGAAGTGTCTGGCCCTTGGTTTTTCTGTAGGGGCGAGCAGCAGGTTCGTCGCAGTTTCCTTGTCCTGGTCTCCAGCTGCTCACTCTTCATGCTCTCTCTTGGTCAGGAGGTAGGAACGTCTATAGCTCTTCCATTGTACATCTAGCACTTATTTTTAATCTGCTCATTCATTTATTGGACAATGATTGAGCCCCTTCTATGTGCACTGTTTCCAAAGATGTCGGAATGACTTGCATGTCCCTGCCTTTAAGAATCTGTCTGAGGGTGAAGAGGAAGTCAGACATGTCAGGATTTGCTAGATAATTATCCTGCAGAATGATTGCTTGCACTGTAAAGACTGTAAAGAAAAAGAAGGATGTATGAACAGCCATGAGAAGAGGGGTGAGCTGCTCTGGAAGAATTAATAGCAGAGCTGCAGGGAGAAGGATGGGGGCAAGAGAGGAAGAGCATTTCAGGAGGGAGAATGACTTTGGCGTTATGACTTCTTCCTTCTGTGTTCTGGTGGCTCAGACCACCAAAGGTGTTACTATTTTCTCCACAAGGGAAGGAGACTTCATAGCACTCACACCGTGCCCTCTCCCCAGGCACTTTGAGAGGCGAGATCTCACCCAGCTGTTGTGAGGAAGGAGGGTTGCGTGTGATACAAATACAGAGTCATCTAGGTGTGCGAGCGACCTGATTTCAGAAAACCAGCATTTTCACATGTACAACTAACACAAAGGTTTGGAACTGGGGTCAGCACACTGAGATGTGACCATGGGATGGCCACCGTCAGCAGTGGTAATTATGAGGTTGATGCACGGTACAATGAGGCTGCTCCACTTAGTTTATTTGCTCACACACTCGCTTGAGGAGCACATTGTTGAGCAGTTTCCATGTTCCAGGCACTGTGTTCAGTGGTGCAGACACAAATATGAATAGCTCTCAGGCTTGTCCCCACAGAGCCCACAGTCTCATGGGGGTATCAGGCAGGTGCGTAGATCATAACACAGGGGAGGAACCAGGTGTAGTAACTAAATTTTCTTTCCTTCTTTTTCAGCAAAGACTGGGATTGTAGGAAGAAAAGCAAACAGCCCTCAGCTGACCCTAGCAGGAGGGCCCGAGACCAAGTTAGATTTCAGAGACTTGATGCTGGAGTCAAGTTAACATCAAGTTTAAAGATGATGGAGTTTGAACCCTATCCTGGCATTTCCTAGTGGCGTGACTTTGGGTTTGGTTTTCTCTTCTGTAAAGTGGGGATAAAATAGTGTCTTATGGGGACTTTATTAGGACTAGATGAGGTAAGCCATTTAAATCACACAGTAAGCACTCGACAAAAGAAGATATTGCAGTATGGTGAGCAATTGAGAGTAGGGACTTTGAGGTCATACTACCCTGGAAGTCTCCATAGCCGATGGTTCTCAGCAGGTGTTGATGGCTCCTAGCCCAGCTGCCCATGATAATAGAAGACTTTGCACATATGGACCTGGCAAGATAATACATCTCTCGACTGGGGACAGCATCCTTTAGTGACCTGCCTCAGCTTTTCCTTCCTTCTTCCCTGTCCAGGGGAAGTTCGATGCTCTTCTCTGCCTGGGGAAGGACCAGGTGCTTGGTGGAGTACATGGGTGTGGACCCTTAGCCCTCTGTGAAGTGACCGTGTCTCCTGAAACTGATGCTATGTGGTAGAAGTACCCTGCCATCTGTCCCCTCATCTGTCCGGTCGTCTGTGACCTCCTTCTGTCTTCCCAGAAAGCTCACCCCTAGCCCTAGGGCAGCTCCCCCTTGTTTTTCAGAGAACAGGTTTGTGTTTGTGTTTATTTATCTTACAAACTGCAATATGTTTCCTGACACAGCTTTCATTGCTGCACATCGACAACCATGCACCATTTCTTAACACTTTTAGAGTCATGTCATTTCTTGGGGGATCGGGCAGGCTTCTTTCCCCCACTGGCAGGGTTGACATGCCTTTGTCTGTCTTTGAGGGTCTCTCCTTAGGGAATCTTCAACACACCTGGATGCTTTATTCTTTTGTCTAACCTGATCACCTTTATCGTTTAATGTGAGTTAAATCTGTTCAGATTAATGATTTATTACTATGCTGTTTGGGTTTTCTCTCCTATTCTGCATTTTCTTTTTAGCATTCTGTTTCTCTATTCCCTCTCCCATCCTCTGACCTTTTTATACTGTTTTTTTTTTTTTTTTTTTTTTTTTATTGAGCTGATGTGTTTTATATCTCCCTGGGCTGGTTTGGAAGCTGGCTATAAATTGTATTTTTATTCTTAAATTGTAGCACATGTACTTAACTATAATTTTTTCTCATATGATGCCCCCCTATTGAATATAGCAAGGAAGACCTTTTTTGGCTTTAACTTCTCCCTGTACGTCTTGTTTTCATTTTGTCTGCCCAGCGTTGTTAAACACCAAACATTATTTTTATTACTTTTGCAGCTAGTAATTATATTTACTAAATTTGTGAAAATCAACTTTGTTTCTTTTATCATGTCTTCCCATGAACTACTTTTTTTATTTGCTGAAATTTCTCTATAATTCTCTAAGAGGCTGCAGGAGATAAACTCTTTTAGTGTTGGGGGTGTCTGAAAATGTCCAGTTACTGGGTCCTTTAAGTGCTCTTTTAGCTGGGTATGAAATTTTTAGTTGAAGAACTTTACAGTTACTTTCTCTCAGCAGTTTGATGGTAGGTACATTATGATGTACCCTACTGTCACTGCTTTTGTGATCAGTTTGTCATTCCTTTTAGATAGTGTGATTTTTCTCTCCATGCTGTATTTTAAGATCTTTTCTTTCCTCCATGACACTCTGCAGCTTTATTATCATTTGTCTCTTATCCTCCTTAATCCTCAGAGGGCTCTTTTAAACAAAGAGCCTGTCGTTTTTTAAGTTCTGGACGATATTCAGCTGTTTTCTCTTCAAATATCCATTTCCTAGAATTATCCCTTGTAGGAATTTTTAATTTGATTCTTACTTGCTGATTACTTGTTTTTTAAATCTAACTTTTAGTTTTGAAACAATTTCAAATTTACAGAAAACATTGTAAAGAATCCCTTTCCAGATTTATTAGTTTTTTTTTAATTTTAAAGATTTTATTTATTTATCTTTAGAGGGGAAGGGAAGGAGAGAGGGAGAGAAATATCAATGTATGGTTGCCTCTGGTTTGTCCCCTGCCAGGAACTGGCCTGTAACCCAGGCATGTGCCCTGACTGGGAATTGAACCTTAGCTGTTTGGTTCGGAGGCCCACGCTCAATCCACGGAGCTACACCAGTTAGGGCAGATTTACTAGTTTTTAACATTTTGCTATGTTTGTTCTCTCTCCGTGTGGGTACACGTATGTATGTGTGTATAGGTATCTTCACATATATGCATACGTACGCATGCATATCTTATATGCAAATGATTATACAAATTATTCTCTTTCTGAGCCCCTTAATATTTAGTATGGGTATTTTATAAGAAAAGAATATTCTCTTAAGTCAACATAGTACAGTTATAAACTTCAAGACATTTAGCATTGATAGTTGTTTAGTCTGTGGTCTGTATTTCCATATTCTCTATTATCTCAGTAATTACCATTAGATAATTTTTCCTCCGATATAGATTTTGGTCCAGAATCCTGTGATGGCTTTAATCATGTCTCTTTAGTCTCCTTGAATCTGGAATATTTGCTCGGTCTTCATCGTCTTCAATGACACTGACGTTTTTGGATACTGCGAGTCAGTTATTGTACATAGTGTTCCTCACTTTTGGTTTGTCTTACGTTTTCTCAAGATTAGTTATTCATTTCTACTGAAATACTTAATATGATATTTTCCCATATCCATCTATCATTTGTCATTTCACCAAGTGTCAGTACAGACTTGAGGATTTTTATTTTATGCAACAGTTTATTATCCATTTACTGCCCTTACTCATGTTTACGTTCAAACTATCCCAGATTTTGCCAGTGGGAGCCCCTTAGAGCTGCCTCTTATGTCCTTATGACTGTCCTTATTCTTCTGGCCACTTTCTCATTTTCATATACAGTAAGATTTCCTAGCCCGACTTTTTCCTTGCTGGCCCAACCCTGGAAGCCCCCATTTTTCTGAGGACCCCTGGTTTCTTTTAGTTGGATTTGTATTTAGAAGCCAGTATCTAAGTGTGCTTGTTGCCATTATAGGTTTATTTCTTCTAAGCCCTTTCAGCTGACACAGCTAGGAAATATATGTCATTTTAAAACCATGAGTTCATACTGATACCTCCAATTCCATTCTAATCCCACTGGATTATTCCTTGCCTTCCCCATTTCATATTTGTATGTCTCTTTTTCCATGGAGAGGACTCTGTCTCTCATAAAATTTACTCATTTGCTCAACCCTGCACTGCTCATAAAATAATTTTGGTGTTGCTCCACCCATACCACTAGGAAAAGCAAACCCAGCAAGAAGAATTCAAGATTTGTTTGCAAGGATATAGTTAGAATATTGCATTCAACATTTATCTCCCCATTCTGTGTACTTATGTTATGCATTTGAAATATGATTAATTGCTTTCTATTTGATTTCAGTTGATTTGCCCCATATTTGTTCTATTTTAGTTTCTTAACATGCTTTTACATACTTCCTACAATTAAAACAAAAAGATACGCTCAAAGAAATGTCCCTCTCTCCCCATTTCTTGTACTCTGCTCTCCCTGCCAGTCGTCTGTGGATAATCAAGTTTATTGTTTTCTAGTTTTTTCTTCCTGTGTTTTTTTGCAAAAAATAAGTAAATGTAGTTACTCCCCCTCCTTTCTTAGAGTAAAGGTAAAATACTTTTTTTGCCTGTTGTGTCCCTCCATTTGACGATATGCTTGGAAATCACTCCATGTGAGTTCATAGAGGTAGGTCTCATTCTTTTTTTTACTGTTGCAAAGTATTCCGTTGTGCAGATGCACGGTAGTGTAGTTCCCTGATCCATGCCTATATGTTTAAGTACTTAGCCATATTTTGCAAATGTAAATGATGCTATAAAATAATCTTATGCACATTTATTTTTATGCTGTGAGAGGCATAGTTTCTTGCTAAATTTCTAGGAGTGGGATTGCTGGTTTGTTAGATGTTGTCAAATCCCTTCGGCAGCCATTGCTCTGTTTTGAGAGTGCTCGACTCCCCACATCCTCACCGGTGAGGACAGTGTCAGGACTTTGAACTTTTGCCAACCTAATGGGTAGAATGGTATCTCAGTATGGTTTTAATTTGTATTTCTTTTACTGTGAGTTTAATTTGCATTATTGAGTGAAGTTGAAAACTTTTCTTATGTTTAAGGGCCATTTTATGTAACATTTGTGGATGTCTGTTCATATTTTCTGTCCATTTTTTTTCTTGGAGGCCATTTTAGTCTTTTTGTCCTCAGGGTTTATTTTTTTACAGTTTGGGGATCTTTGTCTTCTATCTGTGATATACAAATCTGTTATGTGCTTTTTAATTAGTTCTTTACCTTTCCCTGTTCTTGTTTCCTTTCTGTCTGCTTTTGTGTGAGGAGCTCTTGTTTATTTTAAATGACTATTTCCCTTGTATCTATCACTTTGAGCATTCTAAATATTCTTATTTTAGAATCCTTGTCAGATTGTTTCATGATACTCATTTGTATTTTACTTGGAGTGTTCATGTCACAAGTGTTGATTTAATTGGCCAAATGTCTAAGCATTAGATATCCTCATGGTTTGGAATTTGGGGGTACAGGCTCATTTCAAGAAAGAAGTTTATTTTTTATTCTTTGCTTTCTCCCCACCCCCACTCCCCAATGGTTGTGTTTGCCCCCACCTGGCGCAGAGCTCCCAGTACAGCCTTGGCCTTGGGCAGCTCATGGGTTTGCTTTTGTGGTTGTGCCTTCACTAAGGGGCCTCACGCCACCCCCTGAGGTCAGGCCATGGGACTCCATCCCCTCTCCCATCTTGTGGGGGAGAAATTTGGTCTTGGCTGCCCCTGAGTTTACTTCCTGCCTGGCACTCCAGCCTCCCTTGCTGCTGTGTTAATGTTTTCCCTCTCTCTCTCACACACAGACAGTTATCTTGTTGGTGAGCCCAGTATTTATCTGTGTGTTTGGAGCATGGGGCTGTGTCAGAGCGTGATGTTAGGGAGTCTTCTTAACCACAAACACCCCTCTGTATTCCAAAGGAAGGAATGTGAGAAGTTTTGAAGGGACTAGAAGGAAGGAAAGTAGTGTGCTGGGGGTTTTCCATGTCCCAGAAATGTAGCACACACATCATTTATTTTACTTTACAACAGTTCTGTGAGGCAGGAATGGTTTTTCCTATTCTACACATGGGAAGTGGGCGGCACAGAGTGGGGAGTGAGCCGCTCAGCCTTACAGGCCAAGCGAGGGAATGGGGAGGCCCAGATGCTGGCCTGTCGCTGGGTTTCACCCTGCCCTCCAGGCTCAGCAGAGCCACCAGTGTCCTGAGCCTGGACCGCCCGTCTTGGCCCGGGTCTGTGCTACAGGCTTAGAGGGAGGGTGTGGTCCAGGACCAGGCATGTCCTGGCTCTAAGGAGCCACCAGTTAATTCCCCTTTGAAATGACTTGATGTCCTTCAGCTGACATTTTGCAGTGCCTAGGATGAGCTGGGCACTTGCTAATTCCCATATCAGTTCTGCAATTGAAATATCTCACGGAAAAGCATGGACTAATGACCCCACCTAATGGTCAAGGAGACTAGTGCTCAGGAAGCTCCTGTGACTCCCCAGCTTCTCCCCATGAGCCAGCACAGGGCTGGGATGTTTGTGCTGTCTGGCTGCAAAGCCCTAACCCCTCCTGCTTCCGACATGTTCTGTGTCTCACGACACCTTCCCTGCCAGCTTGCTGCAGTCTTTTGGAAGGGTTGAAGCCCTAGAGGGGCTGAAGCCATGAGGGCAGCTTGGTGTGAAGTTACTCCTTTGGGCTCTGGGGGGGGGTGACTTTCCTCTGTCTCTTAAAACACAGGTCCCATATTAGCCACTCCCAATCAGAAACGGGGTCTAATGCAGCTGCAGTGGCATCACTTCAGGCCCTAAGGAGTCTCTCCTCCCTTCCTTCAGCACTGGGGGTTTTGCAAGCTCAAGAACCAAGCCAAAGGGAGAGACCACGCAATGTTTCACCAAACCCCTCCTCCCAAATGCCAGGTCCCCATCTCAGGGCACAGAGGCAGCGGTGCCTGTGTCATCCAACAGCTTCTGTGAAGCCTCTTCATCCTGTACTTTTCCATTACTTGAAGCAACGAGGCTTTGTCAAACACAATGCAGGTAGAATGATTCAATGAACTCTGGAAAGTAAATGCAAGCACTTAATTAAAAGGCTCTTGTAAAGGGAGCTGTTTCTTCAGGGTTAACCTCAAAACCTTCAGCTCCTTGGAAGGGCTTTCTAACTGGAGCTGGCCACCGCTTCTGCAGCAGCCCAGGTGGGATCCATGAGGTGGTCCCGCTGGCCGGTTCTGGCATATGGATGCTTCCCAGGGCTGGAGAAGATCTCAGTAAAATCCTGCTCCCTCAACCAAATCAAGGTGCCAATTACCAGCTATACAAGGAGGAGGGTGTGAGAGGTACCTGTGTTAAACAGCTCTACATGCTGTCTCTAAATATCTGGACAGTCCTATGAAACCACCATTGTGAGTCCATTTTGCGGATAAGGAAAAGTAAATAACTTGCTGGACGTCACAAAGGTTTTAAATGGTAAAGCCAGGATTGAAGACAGCTGTTTCTCATCTGATTCACTCAAAATCTATTTATCACTTCCTGCGGGCTAGCTATCATACCAGATGATGGAAATCCAAAAAAAAAAAAATGAAGAAACAAGGTCCCTACCCTCACAGACCTTGCTCAGGTGGGGACAATAAAAAGCAAACAAGTAAATTAATACCTACAATAATTATAGATAGGAAAACAATAGGGCAATGTGATAAAGAATAATGGAATAGGCATCTCTGTGAATTCAAAACTTTTTCTCTATTGGGGCACTGGGCGCGAGCCTCCAGTGGCGACCTGGAAGATGGCCACCCAAATGCCAAGAAACGAGTCCTGCGGAATTCTGGCGCACGGCGGGTGTGGGGCTACCTTGTGTGCAGCACGGCCCTGCCCTCACAGAGACAGGGTTCACGCAGAAAATGTTGTTGGAATGCTTTTATTTGAGCTGGGCTGTAATGGTTATAAAACAAGAGGTACCGTTTGTTCTGTGCTTCCTATATCCAGGGTCCTTTGAGTATGTTTTTCATTTGGTCCTGCTGACTGAGGATTAGCAACTAGGACGAATCCACTCTGTCCACAGTGATTTTTCTGTGCAGGGGCCAGATTTGGCCTCTGGGGACCAGCTCCTGGTTGGCTCACAGCGTTTCAGTCTCCACTGGTGACTTTTTTCCCTTCCCTACCGAAAACAAAACGAAAGGTTGCACCAATGCTCAGCACACAGTAAGTCCTTGTCTAGCTTTCCTTGTCCCCTTTCTCCCCCGTCATTGCAGCTTAGTGAGGTCACCTTTGAGATGGGCCTCCATCCCGCACAGGGCGGTCACCCCCTGACTCCAGCTGAAAAGCCGAACTCATCAAGATTTTCAGACCTTTGTCAGCATTCAAACACAGGTCTTGAGGAGCGCTTCTCCCACCTTGGTATCCTGGGGGTTGGGAGGCTGCCTGGTGATGGGGGACACCTGGGTTGTCTGGTCTCTGGAGCAGTGGCAGCCTTATGGGGTGGGCCTGGCAGGCTATGTTTTCACAGTTCTCCAGGTGATCCTGACGCCGGTCAAGTGTGAGAACCACGGAGCCAGGTTCTCAGACTGGCCTGCATGTCAGTATTGCCTGGCACAGTGCTGTGGTTTTTAAAAACTTATTAGTACTTAATATTGAAATGTAGTCTTGAAAATAAAACTCACTTTTTAAACTGTTTTTGATTGATAGAGAAATTTGGAAGATAATAAATACAGAGAGTTCTTCCATAACCACACCTGGCTTCCCCTATTACTAATATCTTGTATGAGTCTGGGTATTTGTTACTGTTGATGAACCAATATTGACACATTATTGTTGGTGAAGGCCCACACATTAGTCAGGTTTCCATAGTCTTCATCTACTGCCTGCTTCAGGGTCCTCTCCAGGACCCCACATTACAGTGAGTCCTCATGCCTCCTCTGGTCCTCTGGGCTGTGACAGTTTCTCAGCCCAGACTTTCCTGGTTTTTGATGATCTTCACAGTTTTGAAGTGTACTGAGTAGGTATTTTGTAGAATGTCCCCCAGTTTGGATTTGTTTGATGTAGCTCTTGTGATATGGTGTTTTTAAAGACCTTAGTTATATATTTTTAGAGAGTAGGGGAGGGAGAAAGAGAGGGACAGAAACATTGATTGGTGGCCTCTTGGATGTACCCCAACTGGGGACTGAACATGTAACCTAGGCATGTGCCCTGACCGGGAATCGAACTGGCAACCTTTCACTTTGCAGGACCACACCCAACCAACTGAGCCACACTGGTGAGGGCACGTGTGTGTGTTTGAGAGGAAGACTGCAGGGGCGGAGTGCCATTCTCCTCACATCATAATCAAGAGTGCATGCCATCACCATGCCTTATTACTGTTCATGTTGACTTCGGTCACCTGGCTGATCTGCCCCAGTCAGGGTGGTCCACTGTTAGTTGCCCCCTGCCCCCAACCTCCTATAGTATACTGGTTACTCCGTGAAGCCCACACTTGGAGAGTGGGGAGTTATGCTCTGCCTTCTTGAAGGCAGAGTGTCTGCACAAAGTATTTGGAATTCTTGTGCACGGGAGAATTGTCTCTTCTCTCCCATATATTCATTTGTTCCATCATTTACTTATGTCACTACGGACTCCTGGATCTTGACTTTATACTTTGAGTTATAGTGCGATACTACTTTATTTTGTTGCTCAAATTGTTTTATCATTGGCCATTAGGAGCTCTTTCAGTTGGCTCCTGTGTCCTTTTAGCATACCCCCATCATTGTAAAGTAATTTAAACATTTTTTAGTGCTTCCTTCCTTTCAGCCATTACAAGCCTGTCTGATAGGTTTCCTACCTCAGTCCTAGAATCATCCGTTTCCCCAGGGAGCCCGGGTTCCTTTTATTGGGAGGGGGTCAGAGACCGAGGTCCAGGTCCTGGGAGTGCTTGCTGTCATTGGCATGTCATTGATTCTGGACCCTTTCTACCAACAGAGCGAGAAAACACGTGCCTATATTAACCTGCGTACATACGCTTATTTATAAATATCTCTGTGTGTAATCATCTGTAACTGTATTAAGCTAAACACGAACTCAAATTGATGTCTTCAACTCTAATCCATTATCACGTGATTTATTTTAGCCTCCTCCCCTTGCTTATCTGTGAAGTCTCACTCCAACAGTGAGAAACCTCATTCCTACAATCTGCCGTCTACGTAACTGTTCAGTTCCAGCGTACGTGTGTCGTGGTGTCAAGCGTTTTAACTCCTACCTGCCTCCATGGGAACCAGCTCTGTCATCTCGAGTGCAGTGCCCTGTGCAGGTGACTTTGCCTGCAGTTCTCCAGGCTCCACTCATTCCTAAGGTTCCCTAGGTCAGCACTTCCCCTTCAGTGAGGTGGCTTCATGCATTTGTGGTCAAGTTAGATTCTTTTGTCACACGCTGCATTCCGCCCTGGGAATCTCCCCATTTCTTCATTTTTAAAAAATTTGTATGCTCTAAGGTACACTGTGCTATGAGTTCTTTGGGATTCAATAAATGCGTAATGTCTTGTATTCGTCATCAAAGTGTCACACAGAAGGGTTTCACTGCCCTAAAAAAATCTCCTGCATTTCACTTATCCACCCTCTTCTTGCTCCACCTGAACCTACTGCAACCACCACGCTTTTTACTGTTTCTATACTTTTACCTTTTCTGAAATGTGATATAACTGGAGACATGCAATGCATGGCCTTTTCAGACTAGCTTCTTTCACTTAGCAATACACCTTTAAGATTCATTCATGTATTTTGGTGGTTGGATAAGTAATTTATTTTTGTTGCTGAATAATATTCTATTACATGAATGGAACACAATTTATTTAATCCATTTGCCTAGTAAAGGACATACTGGTTGCTTCCAGTATTTGGTGACTATGGGTAAAGTTTCCGGTGTTTTGTTTGTTTTGTTGTGTGGCCGTAAGTTTTCAGAGCAGTGGTTCCCTTTGCTGGAGACAAAAGGAGCAGAAGCTGGGTGCTCCCAGGCAGACCTGGGGGAAGGGGAATCAAGGGTCCCATGGGGTCCTTCTCAGAGAGCCCTCTCTGTCCTTTTCTGAATTTATAGGTGTAGCAATTAACACCTGGGCTCTTCCCCATGCAGAACAGAGGGCACATGAGGGGTGTCAGCTACATCTGCCCCCTCCAATGAACATCTGAATGTTCCCTGATCTCTCTCTCACACAATTGTTCCTGTCTTGGCTTCTCACTTGGTTTATCTGCTTTTGGAAGGCTCTGCTCTGACCAACGGGGGATTAAACATGCACAGCCCGGTGAAGAGGAAGCTGGAAACGGAGAAGGACTATGTCTTTGACAAGAGGCTCAGGTACAGCGTCCGCCAGAATGAAAGCAACTGTCGGTTTCGGGACATTGTCGTGCGGAAGGAAGAGGGGTTCACACATATCCTGCTCTCCAGTCAGACCTCAGACAACAACGCGCTGACCCCTGAGGTGAGGGGGCAGGACCGGAGGGGAGGGTCAGGCTGGGGCAGGCCTGTCATTCATCAGATGGGGGTGCTGGCTTCCCTTTGCTCCTTCGGGGAGTTGGTGAAAAGAGCCAGTGTGCACACACACACTTGGCTACAGGACACAATTTGCTCACCACTTTACTTCACTATCCATTTGATCTTTATGACCAGGTAACTGTATTATCATCCCACTTTACAGAGGAAGACCCTGGTAAATGGGGAGACTGAGTCAACGGGTCAGGACTTAGGAGAGGCCCCAGAGTCCAGACATCGTATCTTGGGCTTTTGAGCTAGGCTGCATTATAATAAGCAAGTCCGATTTCTTGGCTTTAGATGGAATTATATTCACTCAGCTCACTTACTTTTTTTTGAGATATAATCAACATATATAATTCACATGCCGTAAATTTCACCCTTTTAAAATGTACAATTTGGTGATTTTTAAGTATATTTACAAAGTTGTACAGGAGTCACCACTAATTCCAGAACATTTCCATCACCCCAAATGAAAACCTGTACCCGTTAGCAGTCACCCCCATTCTCCCCTCCCCACAGCCCCTGGCAGCCCCTTGCCCACTTCCTGTCTCTATGGGTTTGCCTCTTCTGGGCATTTCATGTAAATGGAATCACACAGCATGTGGCCTTCTGTGGCTGGCTTCTTTCACTCAGCACAGTGGTTTTGAGGTTTATCCGTGTTGTGGCTTGTGCCTTTCCATTGTACAGGTGGGTTATACCTCGTGAATTAGCTCTTCAGCGGATGGAGCTGTGGGCCGGTTCCGCTTTGACTGCTCTGAACAGCACTGCTGTGAACATTTGTGTACAAGTTTTTTTATGAACATACGTCTTTAGTTTCCTGGGATCTCCCCCTAATTTTGGGGCTGCTGGGTCATAAGGTAACTCTGTATTTAACTTTTAGAGGAACTGCCAAACTGTTTTCCACAGGCACTGACCGTTTACATCCGTACCAGCAGTGCATGAGGTTCTGATCTCTCCACCTCCTCGCTAACTCTCCATAATGTGTCTTCTTTGTTCCAGCCGAGCCAGTGGACGTGAGGTGGGATCGCGCTAGGGTTTGGATTTGCATCGTCCTGATGCCTAATGACGCTGAGCATCTTTTCACATGTTTATCCGTCATTTGTCTGTCTTCCATCTCTAAAGAAATGTCTATTCCAATCCTTTTCCTATTTTTAGCATTGGGGTGCTTTCTATTTATTGAGTTTTTACCATTCTTTATATTCTGGATACTTACCCTTATCAGACATATAATTTGAAAATACCCCCAACACATTCTGTGGGTTGTCTTTTTACTCTCTAGATGGTGTCCTTGGAGGTACAAGGTTTAAAATTTTGATGAAGTCCAGTTTATTTTTTTCCACGTCACTTGTTTAATGCCAGTCACTGATGTCTTTCTTAGGTGACTAGCCCAGGGAAACAATGACTACTTAGTGCAGTTAGGTAGACAGTGTCGTTTAAAACATGGGACACTTAGGAGGAGCAAAGAAGAAAATTTTCTGAGAGGTTCTCAACGGTGCGGGGAACATTCATCTGGCAGTACTCCTCGACTCGGAGGACCTGGGGCAGGGTGGCAGCGAGGCAGATGACAGAAATGGTGGCCGCACCAGCTGGCAGCGGCTCAGCCATCACTGGTGCCTTGTATCTGCTACTTATCCCATTTCATCCCACTCATACCCCTCCGATGTAGGATTATTTTGATCCATATCTTTACAGATGAGGAAGCGGGTTTAGAGTAGCTGATAGGCCCAGACTCACACAGCCCAGCTTCAGGAGGTCAGGGCGGTTACTGCATCTGCCCACCACTTTATTTCCCGCACTCCAACCTCCCCCCACACCTTTTCTTGTCCCTGCAGTACCCCGCACTCTGATTTCCATCGTAGCAATGACAATATGGAGGGTTAACACTGAGGTGTGTTGGGGGTATACAGTCCAGGGTCAAGGAGTGGCTGTCCACCCAGACTGGGATTGCTGGGATGGCCTGGCATTGCCCAGTGTAGCCAGTACACCTGGGGAAAGCCCAGGAGGTGGGGTGGGGTGGGAGATGCTGTGTCCTTGAACTTGTAACCACATGTCTTATCATTATGATTTACATAGACTGGCTGTTTTATGGGATTGTGGGTGTGACCGTCAGGAATGATGCCAAGTGTAAGAGAAGGGATGTGGCTCAAACCTGTGCAGTTTCTGGGGCTTGTGGTTGCTTGTTGGCCCTCCTGTGAGCATGGTGTCCTGTGGTCTCTCCCTGCTCCACCTGCAGGAACCACATCAGGGGTCTCTGCTGGGTAGGCCTCTGCGTGGGCTTCAGAGGAGTCCAGAGCCTGTGGTTCACCCAGAAGGCTTCTCTTTACATGTTTATACACCTCAAAACCTTGTTATTTCAAGCTCACCATAAAACATCCACACGAGACCAATTCTTGGATTTTATTCTACTTCACTACTTTTTAAAAGCATGCTTTAAAAGACACAGCATTTTCCTTCAATTAATTGAATAAATGTGAGGACTCCCAGCTCGTTCTGTCTCCTCGGAGAACTTTGGTGTGTTAACCGTTGCCTGCCCATCGTGGAGACTGTGCTGACTCCAACTGATTTAAGGTGCATAGGTTCTCGCCTCCTGAGTTGCGAGCTTGGTTAACCAGAGGTCCGTTGTGATCTGTGTCTGTTGGTAACAGAATGGTAGAAAAATGGGGAAAAATATATTGTCCTCCACAACCAACGTGGGTTGACTGTATGAGTAAGCTGGCTAACTGGGTAAAGTCACCAGGAAAGACAGATGCCTCTGGAATGAGGAGGTGATGTTGGTGGAGGAATATAGATGTGGGTTTTCTAGTCCTTCCTCCAGCAACTCACCACGCCTGTTCCCTCGGGAAGTCACTGGGCCTCCCTGAGCTCCCTCATTTATAGAAGTTATACAGCATCTTGCTCGTGGGATTAGAGATAATGTCTGCAGAGGGGCTTACTGAGTACTTGGCACACAGGATGTATTCGGTGAATGTTGCTGTCATTGTTAAGATGAAACAGTTGATTTAACGGCCACCAGCAGACTCAGCCTTGCTCACTCATGGAGCAACTAGGAGGGGGCCACCTTCACGGTCATACCTGAATTTCTTTTTCTAGTTGACATTGGCCTCATGGGCAGAAATTCATACATTACTGGGTTTGTGGACTAGATTCTGAGACTAGTGTGTATGTTGTAATATTGCTCCTGTCTGGAATATAGCAAAGAACCAGGAGGACAATGAAAATGCCGCTCAAGGAAAGAGCCAGCGAAACAGATTGCCCAAAGTCTTGTTGATTCAGAGCTCGTCCACTTCCCCATTAGGACAGGACCCCAAGGCCTCGCTCCACTCCTGGTTTTCTCCAGCACTCAGCAGACAGTGCACCACATGCAGGGAGCACGCCACACGTGCAGGAGTCACGCCTCATGCCCTCTTGGTCATCCCCCCAGCCCCCGCCATGGCCAAACCATCATCCCCAAGGCCTGTTAACTTTAGTATCTTAAATAGCTCCCTTATGTGTTTCCTTCTCTCAGTTTCCTTCCTAGCCCTTATAGTCCACCCACTAGGCTATTTTGTCTGGATGTTGTAAAAACCTGCTGACAAGTCTGCCCCCTCTCACGTTTCCTGCCCTTTAACCCGTTCTCCATGTGGTAGGCAGAGTGGTCCCTGGAAGTGCTGATCCAATCAAGTGACCCTTTCTACACATGAGTACATTTGCATCAGTGGCTTCTGATGGCCGAGGTTAAGAATCTAAGCCCTTAATGTGGCCTGCAGGGCTGGTGCCTTCTGCCCTGCCCGCCTCTCCAGCCCCATCCCTCTTCACACATCACTCTTCTCCCCTCCTGCCTTCCAGTCACCTGGGCTTTTTTGGCTGCTCACAGCTGTCCCAGGGCCTTTGTACATGCCTGTATTTATGACTGAAACAGCCTTCTTTTTCTCCTTGCTTAGCTGACCTTTGCTCTTCATTCAGATCTCAGCTCAGCCATCACTTCCGCAGGAGAGCCCTCGCTCACCTCCCTGGCAGGGTCATGTTTCTCACGTGCTTTGCTAGCACTGTGCGTCTCTCCCTACTGGAACATGTTACAGTTAGTGTACATGTAATTGTGTGATGGTTTGTTAGATGCGTGATCCCTCCATTAGACTTTAAACTTCTAGAAGGTTAGATACTATGCCATTTGCTCAATTTATGTAAATTCTATTATGTATAAGTATCCAGACTAGGTGTTATAAGGGTTATTTAGATGAGTAGAATACTATTTTAGCTCTTAAGGGGTTGTATTAATCTGTTACTGCATACTGCATTGCCCTAAATGTCGCATCTTAAGGCAACAGACATGTATAATCTTATAGTTTCTGTGGGTTAGGAGTCCAGTCCTGGCTTAGCTGATGCTTCTGTTCAGGGTGTCTCATAAGCTGCAGTCAGGGTACTGGCTGGGGCTGCAGCCTCAACTGCAGGCTCAGTGGAGGGGGGTCCACCTGCAGGCACGTGTGGCGTGCTCCCTGTGTGTGGTGCACTGTCTGCTGAGTGCTGGAGAAAACCAGGAGTGGAGCGAGGCCTTGGGGTCCTGTCCTAATGGGGAAGTGGGTGAGCTCTGAATCAACAAGACTTTGGGCAATCTGTTTTGCTGGCTCTTTCCTTGAATGGCGTTTTCATTGTCCTCCTGGTTCTTTGTTCAGCATGTATGTATTCAAGATAGCAAGGCCAGAGGCATCAGCGCCTTGCTCCATGGCTCCTCCCCTTGGGCTTCTGAGCAGCCTTTCCATGGAGCTGCTCTTGGCCTGCCTGCTTGCTTCTTCCAGACAGAGAGCTCCAAGAAAGGGAGATGGCAAAAGGAGATAGTCAGGCCAAACTAAGTCTTTTTGTATCCTAATCTCCTCTAGAAAGGGACATCCCATCTCTTTGCCGTGTTCTCGTGGTTAGAAGTGAGTCACTAGGCCCAGTCTACACCCAAGGGCTGGGGGTCACACAAGGGCACGAACACCAGAGAGGAGATCATCGCGGGCCATCCTAGAAGCTGCCTGCCACGGGGACTGAAATTAGGTAGGAGGAGGACAAGGCGCGATGCACATGTCCACAGGGGAGTCTGTCCACAGAGTCAGAGCAGGGATTTTAAATGCGCGGGCTGTCAGGAGCAGGAGTGGTTTGTGTTTACTTGGGGATGTTTGGGAAGGACTTCCTGAAGGCGGTTGCAGCTGAGACAGGCCCTGGGTGACTGAGTTCAGCAGGTAAAGATGAAGTGGAGAGAGGGACTCTGGTTTCCTCCCGCTTCACACCGACTTCTAGTGCATTTCGTTCTCCGGTTCCAACAGATCAGAGGTGGAAGTAGCCGGGGAGGACAGTGCTTCCTCCTTAGACACTAACAGCAGGAGCAAGCAGCAGCTCGTGTGCGTGTAGCAAGCAGAATAATTCTCCCGAGTTATTCAGGGCTTGGACGTGCAGAGTGGTCTGGGACCATTTGTTCTAGAGGCAGACAGACCCCGGGAGCCCCTGAGGAGACTGGTTTGTCACAGGCTGGCAGGTGACCTTTGAGAGGTAGTGACATGTGTGCAGTGTGTTCTGTTTAAGAAGGTAAAGCAGTATAATAGTTTTAGTCATTTTACTGTAAAGAAACCAGTTACATTATAAAATTTGGGGTCCTCTGAGAAGATCGGACCCTCGGCCATCCGTGCAAACTGGATTATCAAAATGAGACAGGCGAAGGCACAGTATACTCCCTAGATGGAATTTACTTTTAAATTAAAAATGTAGTTTGGACGTTTGTTGCATCAACAAAACACAGATTCGCTGGTGGCTGTTTTGTTTGATTTTGTTTTACTGACAAGTGAGAGTGACCTCAGAGCAGGAGGCCACGCTCTGAGTGGTGCAGGGTCCCGTGGAACTGCTGGCTTTCTTTTGTTTACCTCTCGGAGAAACGGAGCCCTCGCAGGGGTGAGACCATGTTTCTGGAGGCAGGCAGATGAAAGGACCCGAGAGACAGTAGCCTGTGAGCTTTTTTCATGCTCGAAACGAGTCTCTGTGGCTTATGCCCAGTTAGCGTGGGAAACGCTTGTCCTGTCCTTCTCACAGAGCACAGGCCGGGAGAGTCTCCATTCAGATGGACGTCTCACCCTGCATCTAGGCTTTGCTATGTGAACACAACTTCAGGGTAACTTCTTAACAGCACATCATGAACTACAATGAACAAGGGGGGGTGAGGTAAAGAGAGCTCAATCGCCCGGTTGAGCTCAATCGCCCTTTAGTTTTGTCCACTAAAATCGTCCATTTGTTCCAGCCAACCTACAGGATGGAGCAGTAAAAAGAAGGGATGTAGGGGTTAGATTTGCATGGTGGGTCTGCCTGTTACTGGGGACCTTGGGCGACTGACTTCACTTTCCTGAATTTTTGTTGCTTTACCTACAAATTACGGTACCATTCTCTATCTTCCAGGATTCTTATTTGGAATAAAATATTGTGTGTAAATTTACCCTAGCACCTCTCAATGCTTAGTAAGTGGGAGTTACTTAAAAAATAATACTTTGATAACATTTTGACACTGTAGCCTAAGATTACGCCTCTTGAAGAACAATCCCGATTCTTTAAAAGCCTGTTCGCTTATTGTCCCCTCCCACCAAGGCTCACTCAGCCTCACCCGCACAAGCACATGCCTTGTTTTCTCTTACCATCCGCTTTCTGAGCTTACCTTTGCTTTTCCCCTAACTTGTGTTGGACCGGGCGATTGAGCTCTCTTTACCTCACCCCCCCTTGTTCATTGTAGTTCATGATGTGCTGTTAAGAAGTTACCCTGAAGTTGTGTTCACATAGCAAAGCCTAGATGCAGCTGTTACCTGTCCCCTCTCCCAGACACATAACCGAGGCATGCTTTAGCTCTGGTCGCCCCGTATCCCATCTGACAGAGTATTGTCACCTTGGACCGCAGATCTACCTTGTGCACCTCCCACCCTCAGTTAGTCAGTATCAGTATGGTGATATTTATAGTCAGTTTTTATATTGATTTATCAACACATTCACCACTTTTTCTGCTGGCTATGATTCCTTGGCTGTCAGGGTTTCATTTATTTTTTTCTGAATATGGTTTTCTTCTTGAAGTCCATCCTTTTTTAGTCTTCCAGCGAGAGTCCAAGAGTGGTAAACATTCTCTTATTGAAAATGCCCAGTATTTATTCTTGTTTTTGAATGATAGTTTAGCTAGATACAGAATTTACATTTAACCGTTATTTTCCTGGTGCCTTGAACGTTTTGTGGGTCTGATGCCAGAGCCCACTTCCCATCTGCAAGCTGTGAGGGTCTGTGTTGCATTAAGCATGAGCGAGAGGATAGAATTACATTGGCCTTCTATAGATAGCTCACATAATTCACCTGGGCTGCGTGCAGACAGGACTTTCCCCCTTACCTTGACACTGGTGAAACAGGCAAATGTGGAAAGATTTGCACGGTTACCAGGGATTAAAAGACTTCCAAGTTTGCAGCCAGTGACCCCTCTGCCACCTTCCATTGCTGCCTGCTTCAGGAAGGATGGGTAGGAGCTCTGGTTTCGGTGTTTCTTTGCTAGTCCTGGACATGGCTCGCATTCAGGGGAGGCTCCCTGCACAGGCAGAGCAGGTTTACTCGTGTGTGCACCCAGGTTCCTGATAGACACGTAACATCTCTGCAAACCCATCTCTGCCTGCAGATCATGAAGGAGGTCCGGCGAGCTCTCTGCAACGCGGCCACGGACGACAGCAAACTGCTGCTCCTCAGTGCGGTGGGCAGCGTGTTCTGCAGCGGCCTGGATTATTCCTACCTAATTGGCCGGCTATCCAGCGACCGGCGGAAGGAAAGCACCCGCATTGCAGAATCCATCAGGTGAGCTCTGCTTGTATCCGGACATCAGGGGACCTGCCCAGGATTGCCAAATTTGGCACATAAAAATACAGGGTGCTCAGTGAAACTCTTTAAACCACTAATAATTGTCTTTTAGCATGATTATGTCCCATGCAACATTTGGGATATACTTATACTAAGAAATTATTGGTTGTTTATCTGAAACTTGGAGGAGTTTAATTGGGCACCCTGTATTTTCCTGCCCAAATTAGGGATGCCTTCACTCTCTAGGTAGGATCTCATTTAATTATTTTGACCCCCAAAGGATTTTACTCCCTTATATTAAGCCCAGCGTTTGGTAATGCCCATGTGTCATCCACTCTTCTCCTGTCCTCTGTCTGAGTGAAATCTCCAATTTTCTGGGCAGTTCTGCTTCTGGAGCTCAGCACTGGGAAGGCAGATGGAGGGGCTCCCTGGGCAGCTGTGCACTTGTGGACCCAACAAGGTGGGGGGAGTGTTTGCCCCTCTCTTGTTGGCTTTGGGGCAAACGTTGGGATCCTGGGGTGACATCTGATCCCAACAGTCAGTATCTTTTTTGGGACACTAAAGGGTAGTTGTTTCCCCATTCTTTTTTTTTTTTAAGATTTTATTTATTTGTCTTTTAGAGGGGAAGGGAAGGAGAGAGGGAGAGAAACATCAGTGTATGGTTGCCTCTCGTGAGTCCCCTGCTGGGACCTGGCCTGCAACCCAGGCATGTGCCCTGACTGGGAATTGAACCTTTTTCATATAGTTCACAGGCCCGCACTCAATCCACTGAGCTACACCAGCCAGGGCTCCCCATTCTTCATAGATTTATCGAAAGCCAGTGAGCTCACGTGACTCCCAGCAAAGGCTGGCACTGTCCGCCACCCCGGGGAGCACACGCACGCTCCCTGCTGTGCATGCAGAGTGCTCAGTCAGGAGTCACAGTTCAGTCAAGCAGCCGGTCTCCTGAAAAGGAGCCCTTTTCCACTGGGCGTCAGGGAGCCTCAGGCCACAGGTAGCCTCGGGCCACAGGTTACACAGAGATCTTCTGGGCCCTCCCACCTCACTGCGCTGTGGCACAGTTGCACAAAGGCTGATTCCCACATGGCTGTGGGAGGCTTCCAGGGGTTGTAGAGTCTCCAAGAGATGACTCAGGGTCTCCAAGAGGTGACCTCATGTGCAGAGTTCTGAGTCCCAGTTCAGGGTGATGCTCCCACTGGAGTCTGTGCTCCAAAACAGCTGTGTGCTTCCTGCTGAGGAACTCTTGCCAAAAGAGACGTGAAAGCCCGAACACTGTTAGTGGAAAAGGCATCCCTACTTTGGGCTTCCTGCGGCCTTGGGCTCCCTGGGTGCAGACAGCCCTGCGCATGTCCACAGTGGTTTGGTTTCTCCCCGACTCAGCTGCTTTGTCACGTGGTGACAGGAGCAGCAGGGTCCCCAGTAAGCTTCCTTCCTGTTTATGGGACCATCAGAGCTGGGGGCCTATCTCTGCAGCTGAGGAACACTTTGGCCGTAGCCTTCAGCTGGTTTCTGAATTTCTGTGAAGGCACTGGCTGGATCTTCAGAGGCCCCAAATTTGAGGGGATGCTCAACACATTAGCTCACCTCTGGAGAAACGTGGCCAGTGGAATTCAGACATTTGCCCTCTCGTCAGGAAGGTGAGTTTCTCTTAGTAGAGCAGAGGGAGAGATGACCAAGGAAATTCTTCCAGATGCTTCAAAGGGAGCAGAAGCTCATAGTGCATGAGCTGCCTGGGACACGGGAGGGAGGGGGAATGGGGATGTCCCCTTGAACACTGGTTCTCAGCTCCAGCAACATAGAGACTCCCCGGAGAGCTTTTCAAAACCCAGCTGCTTGGCAGCCCTCCCAGGAGATTCCTAATTAATGAGTATGAGGTGGGGCCAGCACGTCTTTGGTTTTAAAGTTTCCTCCATTGTTCAAATATGCAGCCAGGATTGAGGCCCTTATTTTTATACAAGAGAAGAAACGTGGCTATAAGAGAAGAGGGTGAAGAGGAAGGTGATAGAAGGGACAAGAGAGGCTGAGGAGCTTCAAGAGAGGATGGATGGGTTGCAGACCATAGGGCCTTGTAGAGTGGTGTGCCTACGGGTCAGACGGTGACCGTGGCTTGTTCCTCATCACCAAACATAGGGAGGCCCTCGCTGCACCCACTTTGCAGTGTTCCCTCTAGCCGCCACAGCTCCAGGGTTTGGGACCTGATGTGGCAGAGAAGCATTTCTCAGAGAACATTCTGCAGATTTCCAAGGAGGCATCATGAGCAAAGGGCACTGTCGATAACTGAGTTTGCGCCGCCCCCGAAGTTCTGTTCCTGCTCGTGCAGATTTTCCAGGCATATTAACATATTTACAGTCTGAGGAGTTTCTTGGGAAAGGACTTTGTTAAATGGGGAGCATGGCTGAAACACAGTTTACCCATAGAACCTTATAACCTACTGACATCCCTTGCAGTTCTCTTGGGACGTGCATGCTCTCAGCTGGGCTGACCTCCAGGATCCAAGCACAGCACAGGGCCACTGGCCACTGCTCTCACCCTCATCATTTCCTAAATAAAGTTTGTGCATGCATGACCCCAGTACACCGTGTTCACTCTGCAGATGTTTGTTCAATGAACTAGAAGATGTGGGAAGAGCTCTAATGATTCATTCAGCAGAAGTCTCTCTGCAGGACCCAAACAAAGCTGTCTGCCCGACCCTGAAATAGGGGCTGCCCTCACCTGAACTCTCACGGGTGATACGAAAGTCCATTGGCAGGTTGCTAGGATGAAGAGCAATCAGATAACTCACGTACAATACTTGGCCTGTTATGGCACATATGTACTTAGAATAGATGTAAAGAATTATTTTCATGTTACTCTCAGCCACAAATTTTAGCTAAGCCTGGGTCAGATGAAGGAGTAGGCTCCTAGAGTACCCCTACGGGGGCCCCAGGATGACCATCACTGCATGTATCTGATGCTCACGGCTGACTTGGCTCTGAACTTTGGCCGTGGGAGGGCTCTGGTTAAAAGGAATGAATAGCTGGGTCACAAAAGAAGTGCCAGTTGCTCCTGGTGAAATCCAGACACCCCAATGAGTAGAATCTTGCTTCTGAATCTCCTTTAGGCCAGGAGAGTGGCTCACAGGCTGCTCAAAGTGGAATGAAAGCTGCATCTGCCCTCCCAGCAGCACTCGTGGGCTCCCCTGTGTTAGATGCTGTGCTGGTGCCCTGGGTGGACCATCTCACCTAATTCTCAGGTGGCCTGTGGAGGCCATGCCACTGGTTTCCCCATTTTCCAAGTGGGATAATGAGGCTGCAGAGACTGTAACTCACCCAGGATCTCATCCCTAGTTAGGGGCAGAGTTGAGACTTGACCCCAAGTCTTTCAGACCCCCAAGTTCTTGGTCCTTCTGCGCATCAGAACAGTCCAGCAGCTCCAGCAGGCAGAAGCCTCAGCACCCAGGCTGGGTGGAGGAAGCTTCAGGGGCTGGAGTCTGTGTGGTGGACTTGGCTGTGGGGGGAGAGGGGAGCCATCACCCCAGTGCAGCCCCACCATGAGACTCAGGATCAGATATCTGAGCAGCAGCGTCTGTAATGCAATATCCTGTTTGCTATCTGGCTTCTACATCCTCTGGGCCCTTGTGATAGAGATCTGCTCGAGGTGAGAGGACAAGGATGGGGAGACAGTCTGTGCATCATCTTTTTATACCAAGGAAATGAATTGCTTGGACTGCCGGAGCTGGGGGAGGGTTGGAGCCTTGCTCACTTAGTCCCCTTAGCCCTCCTCCGGGTTCATTGTTGCCACTGTAGAGAGCTCAGGTTGGAAACCATAGAGTGAAAGGCTGTGGGGTCTTGAAGGGGAAGCTTCCAGAAGGTCATGGGGGCTGAAGTAAATTCCTGAAGGGCAGTCCCATGGATGACAGAGCAGAATGAATACGAGTGTCAGAGAGGCCCACAGGAGATCACAACAGGATGGCGTCTGGGTAGGGAGGGACCCTCTTTATTGAAAATGTCCAACAGAGGCCAGAGATTGTGTTCTTGGGATGCTGGTAGGGGGGAATTCTATACCAAGTGGAAGATTTGGTTCAGTGACTCTTGAAGTCCTTCTCACTCTGAGATCCAGTGTCCTTTCCTGAGCAAGGGTTTTTAGGAATGGAATGTCTGTCAAAAAGCACCCAAACCCTGTGTGTGGTTCCAAGGAATCCTGCAAAGAAGCTTCATGTCCCTACAGACTCCAAACTGCATTTGGTAAAAGCACTTGTTGAAACCAGTGACTGAGGCTATCACGTTAGGAAGTCAAGCCAGGAAATGGAACACCAGGATGCCTGGAACACCAAGATGAGAGGGCCCTGGTGCCAGCACTCCCGCTTTGCAGCAGTATCCTTTTGGGGTTAGCTGCATGGGGCCCAGCGATCCGTCATCTACTCACAGAGTCCCGTGGAGTCAGGAGATGTGATGCCTCAAGCCTGGGTCAAGGGATGTAATTTCATGAAGACATATGGGTCATAAGTCACCTCAACCCCAGTGGAGTTAGAAGTCTTCTCACAATTGAATTCAGTCCCACCATATCACCATGATACCCACATATTTTGATAAGAATTGGGGGGAGTGGTAACCATTGCTAAGGGATGTATCAGTTTGACATTTGTAGTAGTTAATTATTAGCTGCTGTAACAAATAAACCCCAAGTGCATACCAAGGCTCAATTGTGATAGAAATTTACTTCTAGCATACGTGAACCTGAAGCATATGTAACTCATCAGCCCATGGCTGTTCTCCAAGTGGTGACTCAAGAACCCAGATTCCCTCTATCTTTTGGCTCAACAAATGTCTTCTGAGATCGCCATGAAAGGACCAGGAGGGCCGCATGGTGGGAGGTTGCCATGCACCAGGCCTGGAAGGGTGTATGTGGTTTCCACTCATATTCCTTTGCCTGGCACCACTTGGTTACTTGGCCACAGCCAGTTGCTGAGAAATGTGTTCTGGCAATAGACTCCGGAAGAGAGAGAAGGAGGGATCAGGCCTGGTGAAGAAATAGTATGTCACTGCCACACATCTGCAGTCTTTGCTCTTATTCTGGGAAAATCCTGTATCTATTCAACAGCTATTGACTGAGTGTTAATTGCAAGATGTATAGAGACCAAGCAATGCACAAGGCAGACCTGTGGGTTTTCTTAAGGAGCTGTAGGGAAGGAGAACTCAAAACTGAATAAGCAAGGAAGCGATTAGGATAACTGCAAATTGTGAGGGTGATTTCCAAGAACTCTCAGAAGGTCCGTGCAGCTCCTGCACAGAGAGCGGGGGGGTGTGAGACACGAGACAAGCCTGGAGAGGTAAGCAGAGGCTGGAGTTGGCATTTTATTTTTGTGAGTTCTCAGTAGGTTCCAGTCTGTCACCTGAGAATAATGAAGGGTGTGGGCTTTCCTAGACATCTTGGATCTTCCCTCCATGTCCAGATTAGTATTAAAATTGTGTAGGTCTTAAATAGCAAGTGGGGGAGGGAGGCAAAAACATGAAAAGTAAGGGAAGGAGAGGTTCTTTTGGGTGGCTCTGCATAATAGATAAGGATGCAGGCTGTAGCCTTGCTCAGTGCAGAAGGTCAAGGAGATAAAATACTGCCTAATCCTGTAGCCATGATTCCAGATGCATTGTGCCTCCAGGGGAGCCCAGCATCTTTCCCCAGTGTTGGTCAGTGTCACCCGAACATAGAGACCCTCATCAGCATTTTGGAACCACCCTTGAGGGTCCGTCATCCCTTTAGGCGAAGCCAAACCAGGCAATCCTGGTTTTGAAAGAAATCTTAGGTGGCATCAATCCCCACCAGTGCCCACCATTGGAAGCTTGAATTCTCACCGAAAGTTAACACTGAGCTGAAATTATCCCCAATAATGAGGAATTTGCACCTCCCAAAGCCACCCACTCCGCCTTTGGCCAGTGCCGTTGGAAGCCCTCGAGCTCCTGTATGCTGCTTTGTAACACCCTCCTTTCAGTTCCAGTTCTGGCTCTGTTTCTGAATCTCAGCGTTCAGGTTATCTTCCTTGGGGTGTTTACAGTTTGTTAATATCCAGGGAGTGGAAGGACAGGGGGACTGGTGCAGTGTTGGCACAATGGGCGTGACCTGGAGCCGGACATGTGATCACCTCATTAAGTCCCTTCTGAAAATCTGGCACCAACCTCTGAGGGTGCCAGGCCTGTGCCGGCAACTCAGTGGCCCGGCGTCTGGGAGAATGAGACCCTTGCCTGACACCCACTCTTCTCTGAGGACATGTAGGTGCCTCACAGCACCTGGGGAAGCTCTTTCAGCCTCGGTGCCATCAAAGGCACCATAGGGTCTCCGCAGGCCTGGACACCTGTTAAAGAGGATCTTCTCTTTTCCCCAGGGACTTTGTGAAGGCCTTTATCCAGTTTAAGAAGCCCATCGTGGTGGCGATCAACGGGCCCGCCCTAGGCCTGGGTGCCTCCATCCTGCCCCTCTGCGACATCGTGTGGGCCAGTGAGAAGGCCTGGTTTCAGACCCCCTATGCCACCATCCGCCTCACGCCCGCCGGCTGCTCCTCCTACACCTTCCCCCAGATCCTGGGTGTCGCGCTGGTAAGCCTCCTCATAAGCAGGCAGAGCGGTGTTCGAGCAAAGTCCCAGAATGCTTTGTAGGCTGTGGTCAGATTCTACACCAGTGGTCAGAAGCAGGTCTGGGCAGGGGTGAGTCCTAACAGCTCAGAAAGCACTCACTGGGGCCCGTGCTTGACAGCCATTAACTCGGTTCATCCTCACCACAGCCCTGTAAGGTAGGACCGCTGTTATCTGCTCTTGAGAGATGTGGAGACTGAGAATAGGTTAAGTGAGTTGTCTAAGGTCACACAGTGGCAATGGAAGTTGTGGAATGTGAACACAGATTCTGTGCTCTGAGCCAATATGCTATCAAATAGAGCCCACCTCTGATGAGTGAGTCTGAGGTTAGCGCCACCAGGACCTGGGAGGGTGCAGTGAATGTGGTTGGTCTAGTAGGTCTGTGAGGTGGCATTCTGAAGTGGTTCTTTTGCGGTGTAGGCTTCACCAGGGTCTGCTTCTGGGGCTGTTTGCCGGCTTCTTCCCAGGGCTGCTGGGAGATTTCTGCCTAGATGCTGGTGGTCCTGGGGGATCCCAGAAAACTACCAACAGATCATGACATGGATGCCTGGGCCAAACCCCACAGGGAGCAGGTTGGAGGGGGCTCCCTGCAGCGGCACCGTGTGGCAGGATGGGAGCCCCCTCCCACCACTTCTGTGTGCGCTGCCTGTCTCTGACGGCGTGTGACAAGAATAGCAACTAAGACCAGCGGAGGTTACCCTCAGCCCTCACACCCTGTGGCACCACTGCCCCGGCACCACCTCCGTGCAGCAGGGCCTGGGATGGGGGCACAGAAAAGGCCATTCAGATTCAGCAACTCACCCAGGGCTGCTTTCCACTGCTCAGTCTCACTGGTGGCAGAAAAATGAGGCAGGCAGGGAGCCCAGGAAGCCAACACTTTCCCTTCTGATCTCAGCCACTGTGCTCTGCCCGAGCTTGGTGCCACCCCAGGTCCTCCCGATGCTCTGTGGTCACAAAAATGTTAGCATAGGACAGTCTTATCTCTTTCTGTCTTTCATTTCAATCATTTCTGAACCTCCAAGAATGTGCTGACTGAGACCAGTTCTTGCAGACTGTTCTGTTTAGCTCCTTCTACTGAGTACCTTTCTTTCATTTCTCCTGAGACGGAGCTGTTTCTGAATAAGTAAAATGACGCATACGTTTGTCTTCTGACCTCTCACCAAATGCATGCTGTGGGCTATGACTGATCTGATCCATTTTCCTCCTCCAACACAAAAGATTGTCCTTTGGGTCATCATGACCCATCAGTGACAACCAGAACGAAGGGGGAAGCTGCACGTGGATGCAGAGGCTCAGAGAGCTGGGCGTTTCAGCGTCGATCTGAGAGCAGGAGAACATCCGCAGAGGGGAGGCTGGTGGCAGGTTAGGGAAGGGGTTGTCTGCCCTGTGAAGGAGGCAGCACTCATCCTGAAAGAGGTAAGGACCCTATCACATGGCCATGACCATTATGCCCTAATTATCAGTGTAAGAGTCACCTGTTGGTAAGTTTCAGAGGTGACAGCACTGTGCTCTGTCTGGGCCTAGGACCTTATCCACATAGGTCCTCCCAGAACGTGTGTGACCGCTATGAACTTCAAAGCAAAAGGAAATTCTTTGGGGAGTGGGATGCAGAGGAGCCCTCAGAAGGTGGGGGGCATTTTCCACCTTTTGAGACAGGACAGTGCCCGTGCACAGCCCGGGGCCACCGGGCGAGACGCTCTTCTCGCTGTTGCTCTTACGGTGTTATGTAAGACCTTTCTGGCTGCCAGTGATGAAACACTTGGACTTAAGGGTCAGGGGAGAATAATGATTCCCTTACCTGACAAGTGCAGGAGTGGAATGTCCCTTGAGGGTGATGAGTCTGGGAATTCAAGAACTGTCAGCACTCTTGTTCTTCATTCCTTCCTTCTTTGTGGACCTGCTTGTCCCCAGAGTGGGGGACACAGCAGTGGATGGCCCTGAGCTCCCTGACTTTAGCCTGCAACCAGGAAGGGAGAAATATTCTTCCCCATCATCTCCAGTTTGGAAACCTCATAGGGAGCTTTCTTATCTAGGGAATGTCACCTGGCCAACCCCAGGCCGAGCGTCATGCATCATGGAAACAGCTGGAGTGCACGTCTGCTCCTGTGGGTCTGCTGCCGGCCATGGTGGTGGCAGGGAAGGGCAGGGCGTTGGGCAGACGAAGCCACAGTAGGTACATGGCTTCTTTTGGGAATTTGCTTAAAGCTTTGGACCCTCTGCTCAGAAAGATGCACACAGACACAGATATTTGCTTGTAGTCCCCAAAGCTTATTGGACCCCAGTTACATTTAAACATAGCAAGCCCAGGCATTGCTAACAGACATGACAGGCGCTCCGGCCTCTCAGCCTTCTCCTGCCTTTGCTTTTTCAGGCCAACGAGATGCTCTTCTGTGGGCGGAAACTCACTGCCCAGGAGGCGTGCAGCAGAGGGCTGGTGTCCCAGGTCTTCTGGCCAACCACGTTCAGCCAGGAGGTCATGTTGCGGGTCAAAGAGATGGCGTCCTGCAGTGCGTTGGTGAGTTCCTGTGTCTTTTTGTGCTTGTCATTGCAGTAGACCCATTTTGTAGGTGAGGGTGACGAGGCTGACAGGGACTAACTGACTTGCCAAGGGCCATGCAGGGAGTACATGAGAGGCCCTGTGTGATTTAACAGGTGCCTCTTCTCCATGTTGAGAGCTAAATCCAGTGGGAGATGGCTAGCATTGTTAGGTATTCTCCATCATCTCCAGCTGAAAAACCTCACACAAGAGATTTATACTCTGGGGAAGAATGCACTGCCTTAAAAGAAAGTACTCGGCACTCCCAAAACACAAAACAACTATAGCTTTCAAAGAAACAAGAGGCAAAGGCAAATAAGGGCAAAGTGTGTTAAACCAGCCAGGAGACAAGAGAAAGCAGCCCACACCGTCCTTGCATTTCTCCCGCTCACTGAGCTCTTGGCACATTGAAGCATCACCGTTTGACTCTGAAGACACACTGAAAAATAGATAAATAAATGACACCACCTCAGAGGCACTGACTTTTAATTAAGTGTCGATTTTATCTCATACAAGTCGCTCCCTGCACACTATGGAAATATCCTGTTGGATGGTGGAGAGGAGGCTGCTCCTGCTACCCCAGGGCTGGCTGAGGAAATGAGCAAAGCACTTCGGTAGAATAAGGCCCGGGGACTCTTTCTGTGCTGAGGTTACGGAGCCAGGCCTGTGCCCTCCCTTCCTTCTCCCTGTCTGTCCTGAACCCCCACCCAGCTGTTGTGCCTTTCCTGATTCAACTCGTCAGCCTTTATTGAGCACTTACTGTATGTAAGTCTGCTCCCTGGAAGCCTGACTGCACCATTGATGACGATGGGCGGGGATAGCCCTGCAACATCGATGCACAGTTATTATGGGTCTGTGTGGATTCCCTTTTCATCTTCCCAATGATTCCAGTGACCAACTCATCCCCATTTGCCTGGGACTCTCCTGGTTTTAGCACCGAAAAATCCCATGTTCCTGGGAAAGCTCCTTGTCCTGGGCAAATGGGGGTAGTGTATGACCCTAGGGGCAGCCTCACAGGCAGGCAGAAATGTTTAAAAATCTTTCCTTATTAAAATATGTTTGACATACAATATTACAGTAGTTTCAGGTATACAACATAGCGATTCTACATTTCTATACCATATGATGTGACCATCACAGTAAGTCTGGTACTTGTCTGTCCACATATGAAGTTACTACAATTGATTATTCCCTGCACTATACATGACACCCTCTGACTTATTTATTTTGTGATTTGAGGTCTGTACCTCTTATCCCCCTTTGCTTTTCTCATCTACTTCCCTAGCCCTCCCCATCCATCAGTCTCTGGCATCCATCAGTCTATTCTTTGTATCTATGAGTCCATTGCTGTTTTGTTTTGTTTGTCCTTTGGGTTTTATACTGTTTTTATTTTTCAATTAAAGTTGGCACTCAGTATTATTTTTATATTAGTTTTAGGTGTCCAGCATAGTGATTAGACAGTTATACAATCTTTGAAGTGATTCCTCTGATCATTTGAGTACCCACCTGGCATGACACACAGTCAGTACAACATCACTGACTGTATGTCCTGTGCTGTACTTTACATCTCTGTGACTAGTTTATGACGACCAATTTGCACTTCTTAACCTCCTCACATTTTCAACCCAGCCCCCACGCCCCCCCATCTGCCAGCCATCAGTTTGTTCTCTGTATCTGTGAGTCGGGTTCTGTGTTGTTTGTTCATTTTATTCTTTAGATTCCACTTAGCACAGATACCCCTCTGTGTCCACATATGTTCTTGCAAATGGTAAGACTTTATTCTTTTTATTGCTGAGTAATATTCCAGGTGTGTGTGTGCATCATCTTCGTTATCCATTCATTGATTGATGAAAACCTAGGTTGCTTTCATATCTTGGCTGTTTTAAATAATGCGGCAGCGGACATAGGGATGCGTATATGTTTTTGAATTAGTGTTTCCTTTTCTTTGAATAGATGCCCACGTATGGAATTGCTGGGTTGTATGGTAGTTCTGTATTTAATTTTTTGGAGGAATCTCCATACTGTTTTCCAGAGGGGCTACACTAATATATAATCCAACCAACAATGCATGAGGGTTCCCATTGTACCACATCCTCACCAACACTTAATTGTTGATTTTTTGACAAAAGCCATTCTGATTGGTGTGAAGTGATATCTTATGGTTTTGATTCACGTTTCTCTGATAATTAGTGATGTTGAGCATCTTTTCACATGTCGTTTGGCCCTCTGTAGGTCCTCTTTAGAGAAATGTCTTTTTGGATCCTCTGCCCCTTTTTAATTGGATTATTTGTTTTTTGCAGGGGGGTGTTAAGCTGTTTGAGTTCCTTATATATTTTGAATATTAACCCCTTATCAGATGTATCATTTGCAAATATCTTCTCCTGTTCAGTAGGTTGTCTTTTATTTTGTTGATGGCTTTTTTTTTACTGTGCAAAAGCTTTTTAGTTTGATGTAGTTTCATTTGTTTGTTGTTACTTTTGTTGTCTTTCCTCAGGGAGACATATCCAAAAAAATCTCTAAGACTGATGTCAAAGAGTTTACTACCTATGTTTTCTTCTAGGAGTTTATGGTATTGAGTTTATTTTTGGGTATGGTGGAAGAAAGTGGTTCATTCATACTCACTTTTTTGCACGTATTGATCTAGTTTCCCCAAAACCATTTATTGAAAAGACTGTCATTTCCCCATTACATACTTGCCTCCCTTGCTGTGGAGTAGTTAACCATATAATTGTGTGCCTGTTTCTAACTATTTTGTTCCATTGATCTGTTTTTCTGCTATACTGTTTTGACTACTATAACTTTGTAGCATAGTTTGAAATCAGGGAGCTTGATACCTCCCACTTTGTTCTTGTTTTTCCAGATTGTTTTGGCGATTTGGGCTCTTTTGTGGGTCTGTATAATGTTTCAGATTTTTGTTCTAGTTCTGTGAAAAATGTCATTGGTGTTTTTATAGGGATTGTATTAAATCTAAGGATTGCTTTGGGTATTACGGGCCTTTTAACAATATTAATCCTTCCAATTTATGAGCATGGTGTATCTTTTCATTTATTTGTGCCTTCTTCAGTTTCTTTCATCAGTGTCTTAGAGTTATCAGAATAAAAGTGTTTAATCTCCTTGGTTAAATTGATTCTTATGTGTTTTATTTTTTGATTTTATTTTTTTAAATATTTTATTTATTTATCTTTAGAGAGGAGGGGAAGGAGAGAGGGAGAGGGATATCAATGTATGGTTGCCTCTGGTGTGTCCCCTGCCGGGAACCGGGAACTGGCCTGCAACCCAGGCATGTGCCCTGACTGGGAATCGAACCGCAATCCTGTGGTTCGCAGGCCCGCACTCAATCCACTGAGCTACACCAGTCAGGGCTTATGTGTTTTATTTTTGATGCAATTATAAATGGGATTGTTTGCTAATGTATAGAAATGCAACCTGTTTCTGAATATTGATTTTGTATTCTGCAAGTTAACTGAATTCATTGATCAATGCTAACAGTTTTTGGTGGGGTCTCCAGGGTTTTCTGTCTACATCAGGCCATCTACACATGATGGTATGAGTTAGAGCACGAGTCCGAAGACCCATAGGGAGGTTAGGCGGCAACTCATGGTGGTGTGAGCAGGAGCATAGGGACGAGGTGAAGGGGAAGGTAGGAGGAAGGCCTCAGCGCTCCACTGAGGAGTTTGGTGTTTGGGCAATGGGGATTTTTAGGTGAAACCAGCTGTTAAAATAATGTGGTGAGAAAATCTCTCCTGCCAACAGTAATGAATTCAGGAACTTTGGGTTGATTTGCCCAAGAAAGGAATTCTTGGGTGGAAAGAGGCAGTCTTGGTCTTCCAGCCCATTCTCACCACCTGTGAACCTTCAGCCCAACCTGAGGAATGAGACCACTGCCTCTCTCTAGCCTGCCCAAGCAAGGGAGCTCTGGTCTTGCTATTTTCTGTTTGGACATGCACTGGGAGAGTGTAAACTGAAGCTTTGACATCAGAGGATGGTGGAGGCCAGTGGGAGGGTGCTTGGTTGCCGCACTAGGCCACAGAGCCTCTGCCAGAGTGAGGCAGCAGGGCAGCCTGCTAGAATCAGCCAGATGTGCGCACGCAACATCCATCAGGCAGCCATGGGCAACTTCACTGAGTGTAGGTCCTTTGTAATGTGGAGGCTGCCTATTCGTGGAGCTATCATCAGCAGGAAAAGTACTTCTTATAGACCTTATTGTTTAATGGTGATTGTAGTGGCGTTGTTATTATTACCATGATCACTACAATTGTTATTATTCATTACTATGATTATTATTGCTGCGGTTATCACTGCATTATTAATATGACTGCTGTAATTTCAGCTATACTACTATACTATTATTAGTATTGTTACCATTGTCACGACTGTATTACTAACGTTACTACTACTCCTGTAATAAGATCACTAGTGATGCTATAATTACTGCTGTAATGCTGTAGTGTTATTAGTATCATTACCATTATCACTACTGTATCACTAACATTATCACTATTATTACTCCTTTAATAACAGTACTCCTGTTATTACTTCTATAATACTATAGTATTACTATTATTGTTATTCTCTTATCACTCAGTGCTACAATCATTACTATTCATTATTACAGTGATTGCTATGCTACTATTATTACTACCGCTCTTACTACTGAGCTTGAATGAGAGGCATTGCTGTTGGGATAGCTCATATGGATGCTTGGACAACCATTAGTTCATTCGTTATCTTCCTCTGTGATCCCAGCCATCCTTGTTTTAGGTGTCATTACTCTTACTTCACAGATAGTGAAAACGAAGCTCAGGGAGGTGAAAGTAGCCTTTCCTAAACTTTTTCATGACACCCATAGAAAATGATGCTGAGTTTATGTCACCCTTGGGTAAAAGCCAAAGCTCTTGCAGTTGGGGGTGACATGGGTCCCACTCAGCCATCCCAGGGACTGTGGGTTCAACCTCATGGCGTGCCTGGAATTCATACTGGCATTGCTGGGGACATGGGCCTAGGAAGCCCCAGACTACAGTAGGCAGCCTCCTCTGGCTTTGGGCTTTGCAAGGCTAACCAGTGCCTCATAGGCCAAGTACGTTCTTCTGGAGCGGAGTCCCTGGTGCCCAGCTAACCAGGTGTGTGCATTTCCCTTCAGGTATTGGAGGAGTCAAAATGCCTCGTTCGGAGCTTCCTGAAATCAGTGCTTGAAGATGTGAATGAGAAGGAATGCATCATGCTGAAGCAACTCTGGAGTTCCTCCAAAGGCCTGGATTCCCTGTTCAGCTACCTGCAGGACAAAATTTATGAAGTCTGATGGGCCCCAGCTTACTTGCCCCAGTGGTCAAGGGCACCCAACCTCCAGCTTTGCCCTGGGTTTCAGAAATTGGAGCCCACTGTAAGCCTGGCCAAGGAGTTTGTCAAGGTGTCTCTATACCTAGGGTGTGTTCATTTCCTTGTGTTCTTTGGTTGTTCTTCATTGGTTTGATTTTGTGTAACAGATGGAAACTGCAGCACGCTTGGCCTCCCTCTTGTCCCTACCCCAACTGGCTAGAGAGCTATTGAGGGCTATATCTTCCCAGGCCTCTTCCAGGTACTGTTCTGTTCCCACTTGCTGAAATGCTCCATCCCGGTCCAGGGGAGGGGGAGACCAGTTTCCCTGTTTTTCTGACTCGGACTGTGTCTACACAGTGCCTCTGATTTGGAGACTTGGCTGTTCTGGTCTCTGGTTAAGTGCAGATCTGGTAACGGGAGACAATCCATCTGGGGTAACTTCCAGGCTGATGAGCGAAGTGCTGCGGCTAGAACCAGCCTGTCTCCTCTCTGATGCAAATCTGTGTGACTTTGAGGGCTCGGTCTTAACACCCAACTGAGTGATTTACAAACCCAGATATTGTACATCTAGGAATGTTTTGTTAAATATATATTTTTAAAACAATGTAAGTGGAAATTCTGATAATTTATGTGTATTATATGTAAAGCTAGTTTTGCAAAACATAAACTCCTAGGAAAATTTTTTTCTTTAATCAGACTTATTTAATTTATTTATTTTTGTTTATATATTATGATATCTGTCATTCAAACAGATATTATTTTCATACTGCCCTGGACCAAATCCCATATGAGGTTTGTGCTGTTTGGTACATTCTAGCAATGAACCATGTAGAAATAAAATTCAGAGAGATAAAAATGGAAGAATTTCCATGGATAAAAGGCATCGCTTGTTCCAGATCCTCAGCTTGTAAAACGGTTCTCAAATTGAATATTTGTTCCGAGGAGAAACCGCAGAGGAGCTTTCTCTTCATTGTGCTGCCTTTAAGGAGGAAAAGGGGCCTCCAGTGTGATGGGACTGAGGCACCCACAGTCCCTGACTGCGTGACACCAGGAAGAGGTGGGGAATAGGCCTCGCCCGGGGGTTTACACAGTGTCCAGAGTAAGACTTTCCTCTTTGTGGGCGAATGACTGAACTTGGACTTCAGAGTCCACTCCGTCCACGTGAGCAGCCATGTCTGGTGTGGATTTCCAGGGAGGTGGGAGGTGTTCCCGCTCTGGTGGTCTGTCATTAGAAGGACTGAGTCTTTCCCTGTCCTGAAGCTCAGGTGACCTATCTTTTTGGCAGGTGTTTGCTCACATCAGGAAGCAATAACCAGGGATGAGGTCTTCTGCTCTTGGGCCCCTGGGCTGCACAGGAACCCCAGCAGCTGAATTTAGACTGTCAACTCAGAAGTCTGTGGATTGGCTATGGGGCATGAGGGGTTTTGGTTTTGGTTGGGGAGGAGAAAGGTCAACATCAAGGTTAGAGCACCCAGGGAAAGATTCTCGGAGCAGCAGGGTTTTTCTATCACCATCACAACCCCTGAGTGTCCTCAGAGGCCCTTTGCTTACCCATCTTCCCTTGCCCTGAGTTAGGCGCCAGTGACTCTTGACCCTTCCTTGGAGAGAGTTGGGTGGACCGGTGAGAGTTGGGCACAGCTGGGGGAGGGGAGGTGGCCTGAGAAGAGAGGGGTCATTGCTCTGATTGGTCATGTACCTTCTCTCTCTGATCCTCTTTTCTCTTTTAAAGGTCACCAGATACAATGAGCCAGGCAGATAGAAAAGATTCATGGTTCTGAGCTTTGTTTCAGAGGACACGTTGAGTGTCTGTACTATGGCTAGAGACGTGGTCCTTTAGACAGTGAATCTGAAGTTTACCTGGAGTCCTAATCCTTAAGATGGCCTTGGTCCCTCTGTAGAAAGCCTTTCTACTTTGGACTTTCCCCCATGACTTCATGGGGCTTTTTCTACCTTCTTCTATCGCAGCCATGTTGGTCATGGGGACCAGCAGGGGACAACCACCTTGGCAGAATCCAGCCAGAGGAAGATTAAAGCCCTGTGTGCCCGCCCCTTTGTCCACGTGGGATCTGCAGATACTGCAGACCTAGACGATGGGGAGTTACTCTAGGGAAACACCCGCTTTTGCCCAAATCTACTCCGATTTTGTCTCTTCCTTGGAGAAAGCAAGTGTATGCTTCCCCGAAGCCCCTAGACAAACTGCCTTCTTGTGTGCGGTGGCAGATAGTCTGTGCAGCATTGCTAAATCCTTTAAAGAAAGACACCCTTGTTTTCTGTTTACCTTCTAGGGGCAGGTACATTTACCGTAGAAGCAGTGTCAGGATTCTGGTTGGAGGTGGAAGAGAATGTTTGGAAATTCCTTTCAATCAATGTCCATCTTGTTCCCTGTTGAAAGCACCAGAAATATTTTAGCTTTGGACACATCACAAATCCAAACTTCTTAACATTTCAAGGATCTCTGATGATAAGATAGGAATGTGAAACGGTTACCAAGGGGGAGTTCCTGTTGTTAACTCGTGGACTCTGCTTCTAACAGGCGGAATTTCAAAAGGTGGCCTGTGTTTGAATTGTTCCCACATAGTCAGTTCAGGAAGGACACCCCACAAACTGGGCAGAGGTTGGCTAACTCTGTTCGCTACAGGGTAGACTGAATCTCTGAGTGTTTCACTTTCTAAGCAGTTGTTTTGATAATGTGCAGGTGAAATCCAGGTGACTTATAGCAGATAGGGTTGGGATGGAAAATGCCCGACCTGTGGGGTGTCAGAATTTGTCCTCATAGCCCTATATTCTTGATACAGGGCTCGGGCTTTTGCTTGTTCTCTTCTGTCCCAGCACCCTCTCTTCCCAGAGGACCCTTTCTTCACTCGATACCCTGCTCTGCCCCAACCCAACTCTACCCCACCCCACCCTGGGTCTGTCACTTCCTGGGCAGGTCTTTGAGGAATTGTGCGTGGTTTTAGCAGCCCCATCCTAGAATTACCTGTGGAGTTGGAAGAGAGCCGTGGATGGGAAGTTAAGGGTACCTCCTTAGTCAAGGAACCTTCTAGGCCACAGGTGGCACACACAAGGCCCATAGGCCAAATCCGGCCTTCCACCTTGTTTCTACCTGGCACAGCTGGGCTCTCGCTTAACTGTTAAGGAGTAGTTACATTTATACAGTCCTCAAATTACATTCGGCCCTTTGAAGGCAACTGCGAGGTTGATGTGGCCCCCGGTGAAAATGAGTTTGACACCCCTGTTCCAGGCAATCCACTCCTAGCCATCTTGTTAGCCATACAGTCAACCTCTCCTCCCCTCCCTGCTCAGATCCCTGGTGATTAGCACCAGCGTCTTGTAGTGGAACCACTTGCACTAACAGCCCTGTGGCCAAGAGCGCTTTTGTAGAACATGCTAAGATGGTCAGAGCTCTTCACCGTTTGGAAGCCACAGACTAATGCTGATGATGTGCCCACGTGTCTTTTCTGGCTTTGGAGTAATGTCTGTGGGTAAACACCATCAAAAATTACCCTCTAAGGATGAAATTGGATAGCTATGAGAAGGTAGTAGAGAATTGATTTAAAACGTTGTTCTTGTTTGGTTTAGATTAAACTAGGAAATGTTCTCTCTGAAGCATGAAAATATGTTTGTTTTCCATATAAAGTTTAGTATGAGGATGGCAAAATAATAGTCATAATAGACTTTGATCAATGCAACTGTATCTTTGAACACCCACATTAAGAAAATAGCCTTGACTGAATGCCAAACTGCATTTCCCATTATTAACTGTTGGTTTAAAAAATTTGTAAACTTTTTAAAATTTGAAATTTAGTTACACTCATGCAATTTTACAGTCTAGTTCCTGTGGAAAAAATTTTTTGAAACAAACATAAACAAATAGAAACATCTTCAGATTTTCCTAAGTGAATATTTAAAATGCAGAATTGCTTTTCTTCTGTGTTTCTGTCTTCAGATACTTAGGTCTGTTGTATATATTAGTTTAGACACTCTCACTAATATACGCAGTATTTAAGACTCTAAATGAGATTTCTTAAGTATTTTATTTTATTCTCTGTAAATGGTTTTGTATAATCTTTAAAAAATCTACACTTTGCCTTTGTAGATATTTAAGGGAAACCATTTGGGGGTTGTCTTGCATGTATATTTTTGTTGTAGATATGTGTTGCTTAGTTATTTCTGCAAATTTTGGTTGAAATGCTTACAGACTTTAATACAGTATATATTTTCAGAATATAAACTTTTATATTTCTGTGATAAGTTAGAATATGCGTTTTAGGCAATCTTTTCCATTAATATCACTTGTTTTTTCCAAAAAAAATAGCATACTGGTTTGGTGCCAATGTGTTTCTTTCTCTTTTTTCCCCCATTAGACTCTAATGCTCTTATATTGTTAGAGAGCAGGTTAATTTTTTTTCTTAACGTATAATTTGAAAATGTGTTGCATTTGTGAATAAGCCTTACCATTAGGATCAGTAAATTTTCCAACCTTTGCGACTACATATGTAGTGTAAGATCTCCCCATAAATTCTCACTGTGTGGCAGTTGATGGAGTTTGTGAACAGAGCCTTAAGCTTGTTGCAAAAAAAAGGGTAATACGGGTTGTTTCTTCCAAGCAGTGCAAGCCATGTTGGTGGACCCAATGCAGTCTCTAGGTCATGGCTATTTAAAGAGCTTGGTTGAATCGATGGCCACAGGGGCCACAAAGGCACTTTGGTGATTGCCTTTGGCCATACACATGGACCAAGGACAGGTTTTCTTGAACCACCTTTGTACTTTTCACATGGTTTAGTCACGGTCACAGAGGGGGTTGCTGGTCCATCATTTGTTCTGAACAAATGGCATTTCCTGCTCCTGACCTTGGTGGTTGACCCCAGGTTTCTTAGAGGTGACTTGGAAACATCCAGCCTGGCTGAGATCAGCATTCCTGGAGAGATGTTAATAAAGTTTACATGTGAGTCTTACTTGTGTAGACAATCTGAAGTCGATTTCGGTTACATAATCAGCATTCCCATATGTCCTGAGTGTCTTATCAACGAACTACGTGTGTTAAGCCATACAGAACCCGAGTTCAGCGGGGCAGAGGCTGACTAGATGCAAAACTACACATCGGCTGAGCCAGTCCACCCAGGGCTGTTCAGATGGAGCTCATTGGTGGTGTGCCCACTGTGTTTGGGAACTAATAAAACCAATGAAAATTTAGACTTAAATTTTCTTAAAAGTGTGATTCTTTTCAGTTGGTCACACTTTCATAGTTACCAGCTGATTTTCCTTATCAAGGCTTTACAGATGATTTTGAGACCAAAGCTATAGTATGGATAAAGTATTTGGTTCATCCTGAATAGCATTCATAATCTACCATTGGGATGGAAATATGCTTCAAATGTTTGCAGTATGTAGCAGTCAGAACAACTGACGTCTAGTTTTCAGCTTCATCTCTGGCACCATCACAGTTGATCGTGCCTTGTGAGTGCAACACCTGGCCTGCTGCTGGAGCTCAGTAAGGCAACTCGGGCAAGTTTGGAGGGTGTAGTTTTCTATCTAGTATTTAATTTGTCCCTGTGCCATTAGTCCCAACTTGAAGTCATTTGCTGATGCCCATGTTGACTGGATTGTGAAAATATTGCCTTTCATAAAACCAAGGACCAAAGAATTTCATTATTTCAACAAAGCATGAGTTTTATAGATTATAGGCACATCTAGACAGAGGTGTGCATGTTTCATGGCACAAAGAAGCTGCTCACATCCATCAACCTCACGCTGCCCTGGCTGGCCACGCACAGGGATGTTTTGTCACCTCGAGGAGGCTCTGAAAGATGAGTTTCTCAGATGGAAACTGTCTCAGGTGGGTGTTTTTGCTGTGCAGCCCCAGTCTTTATCCATTATCACAAAAAGTGGAGGTCTGGCATTCTTCTAGGTTCTCTGACCAGTGTAGACCGCTCCATCTGAATAACAACCTCCAGTGCGAGTTTTTCAGATGCGTCTACACTGAGCGGCAGCCTTGCAATTGCTGAATTCCACCTCCTTGTGTTCTACATCGACCCATTCCAATTCCTGTTTGACGTGAGGAGGATTGTTTTCAGTTCTCACACCAAATGATGCTCCATTCTCATTCACCATGAAATCATCCATCCGTTGACTGGTTGAGAAATGATTGATGCTGAATAAGTGGTATTCTAGTGGTAAGGCTTATTACCAACCTGATAATGAAGCAGGCGACCAAAAACTTGTCCAGCCCACCTGAGGAGTGTTTGGGTTTGATCATGGATGTAGGGCACACACCAAAATCTAAGGAGACCTTTGCAAATTAGGCTACTCATTTTCTTTTGCCAGGTTGTCATGGGAGAGTCTTGAACTAGTTCAGAATATTTGTAAGTATGAGTACTTCATAGAATTATCAAGCAGGTACAGCTGACCCTTTCTCACCACGTTGTAAATATTTCCTGAGACTGGGTGCAGTACTGGGTGATAATAATCTTCTGGTTTATCAAATGCTGACTGTCTAGAGCAAATTGTACACTCTCTTTGTGAATGGTCCTGTAACGTGTATGAACACATTTCTGGGTGCCTTAGAAGTTGTATTTTCATGTGTGCTAATATGCAGTATTTATACATTGTGAAAAGCTGCTTTGAATAAAAGGGTTGAAACTTTATCTGCATTTGCCTGTGTTCCCCTCTTTGCAACCTGTGCGTGAAATTCACAAACAGGGTCTGTGGTTTCTGAACAGAGAGAGTTTCTGGGCCTCCAGGGGGTTGAGAAACCTGATGCTTCTAGGTTGTGTCTGGGTTCCTGGGGAGCATAGGCCTGCCCACCCACGTCTGGCTTGAGGCTTCAGTTGTTCAGGCAGATAGTCACTGGGTGGCAACAGCTTGATTCCAGAGGACCCTGAAATGCAGGGCACAGGATTATTTTTCAGGAGATTGAAATGAGCATTCATTCCTTCTCCAGTGTGCCTGGGAGGGTTCCTCACACAGGGCTCCCTCCTCACTAGGGATGAACCTTCATAGAGTTTGAGCTCGTACAACCCCAGCTGCTACGCATGGCTAACAATGATGTTCGTCACTATGGAATTATGCAAAGTCCTTCCACCTGCGTGACCTCATTGCTTGGATCATCACAACATGCTGAGGGCCCCCGGCTTCCAGAGCCTGGCTTCTGAGACTGCAGGGGCTGCAGAAAGAGGGAGAGGAGTCTTTCAGGGGTTCACGGCAACGGAGAATCCTGGGAAAGGGATCGCACAAGGTCATGGTCTGCCCTTCCGCTCAGTACATCAGCTGTACTGAGCTGTCTGCTCTGTCTTGGGCAGTGCACAGTTGCAGAAAGGCACAGATTACTCAGCCCCTATTGTGAACAAGCTTGAGATCTGGAATGTGAGAAAGGTAGGTAATCCTGCCATGATTCTCGAACTGCCCACAATGCAGTACTGGAGGGAACACCTTACACAACCACAGACATGCTCAGTCTACAAGGTGGTACACTTTTAAAAATTCTTCATTTCCCATCAAGTCACCTTTCAGCCCCTGTGGGCCAGCTGGCCTTGGCTGGAGCCCAGGGTCTTCTCTCTGCTGGCCTCCTTTTCCTTTCCTTTCTGTGGTACCTGGTGTCACCACCATTGTCATTGTTGTCATTTCGTGTGCCTCTTTGCTCTTTCTCCAGGGTCCTGACTCCATCCTAAGTGGTCAAGGTCACACCTGGAAAATCCTTTGCTCCTAAAGGTTTCTGGTCCTTCCAGAGGCCTTTTGGGTGTTTCAGAGTGTGACATCAATAAGACGAATCCATTCCTGTGGCTCTCTCTCAAGACTGGGATGTGATATCATGCTGAAAGGACACCTCCCCCAATAGTGCGAGGAAAGGGAAAAACAGAGTGAAGTGGGTTGGATTGCCCATCTGCTTAGATACGTCAATAGCTCAGTGATTCACAGGTATATTAAATAAACAGAAATGGAGTATAATTCCAGAAGCAACTTCATTTTTTCTTTCACTGTGTCTTTAAAACTGCTTAATGGAATAGTTCTCTCCTAACCTTAGATGAAAATATGAGTAGGCTGCAGGACCTTTCTGGTAAATAATAAGAGCTCCTTGAAGTCACAAACAGCTTCAATTCAGCACTCATTCTTGTTGACCTTCACTGCCTAGTCTGAGTGGATTGTGGGGAGCAGGGAAGATTTTACAGGGACCAAATGGCGTTGTGTTGTCAGATGGGGTTTTCATTTTCTGGGCCTCGTAGATGTTTCTCTCTCTCTCTCTCTCTCTCAGCCTGTATCAGTTTCTTAGCTACTTCCCGCAGCTGATGGTGGCCAGTCTCAGAACCGTCAAGTGAACTGCATCAGCCCATCACCCCTTCTTCAGCCCCTAGCAGTCAGGTGGCCCACTGCCAGCTTCTCCAGTCAAGGTCCATTGGCCCCTTTAGAGCAAGGCAATCTCCAAGCCAGTCTTTGCCATGCCTGGACCACGTGTGACTCATGGGAAACACTCACACCCTCGCCCAGATCCAGGGCGCACGCCGAGTTCTGAGCAGCAGCCACTGCCTCGCTGGCAGAGTCGAGTCCGCCTCCACGTGCTACCCATTGGATTTCTCAGACATGAGTCAGATGCCAATTCACCCTAAATTTTAGGGGGCACATACAAAGCTCTCACCAAAGCCCCCTTCTCCTTTGACTTTGGATTAAAGGGAAGGCCTCCTCACTTACTTTCTAGGTGTGTGTGTGTGTGTGTGTGTATGTGTGATGTGGGTAGCATAGTCCTTGCCAAAGAAATTCTCACCAATGCTTCTTAGTAAATCTTAGGTACATAAATTCATCTAGGAATTCTTCAGGCTCTTTGCCTGAAGGTCATTTGCATGAAATTCACAAACAGGGTCTGTGGTTTCTGTGCCTCTTGACGGCAGTGAGTTTCCATGGTGGGGCACATTCTGCGGGGTCTGTGGGTCTTGATAGACTCGTGACTGCACTCTGACTGAGATGGGAGGCCCTGGAGGGTGTGGAAAGGGGGAGCCCACTGACTTGTGCTTCAATGGATTTGTCCTATGACAAAAGGGAAAAGCAGGGTGAGGGCAAGGAGACCACTTGGAGATCTTTGCAGTCCATCTGCCCTCCACAAAGGCTTGAATCGGGGGTGGAAGGGTTGAGGTGAGGAGCGAGGTCCTGAGTATACTTCGAAGGCAGACCCAGAGGTGCAGGTGGATTGGTTGTGGAGTAGAGGGAGAGGAATCAAGGGTGATTATGGGATTTGGGGCCTGAGCAACTAGAAAGCTGGCACTGGCCCCAGCTGAGGCAGGGACAGCTCTGGGCTTTGGGTGAGCAGGTCTGAGTTGGTGACAGGAGCTCAGATGAGACCTGGTATTGCAGGCATGGGGTGTTGGCCTTGCTCAGCCTTTGGTGATTGCAACTGTGCTTGCCTCATTAGGGATTTTTTAAATGACAGAGTGAGATTTACACATGCACACACACAAGTGTATTCATGTATAACTGTGTATGCATATATGAGATTAAATAGGTAAATGACATTAATATATAAAATTATATGTATAATATCTTAGTTTTTGGCATATAGCCTTTTAATGATTGAGATTTGCAGTGAGATTTTTATATGTAGTTTTCAGAAGAGTTATTAACATATAGCCATTATTAATGACTAAATGAGATTTTTACATTATGCAGAATTTTATATATAAGTCATGAATGAGGTTATGTATAAATATCATTACTACATAGCTTTTGGAGCATTTGTTGGCAGATAGTCACCATCTAATAATTTAATGTGATCTGTATATGTATATATGTATGTAAGGTTTTATGTATGATTTATACAAATATATGAAAGATGAATAAATGAGATTTTTGTCTATATATAAAATGTTTAGAATAGTTGTGGGCACATCATCACTTTGATATGAAAGGAGCTTTCCATTTTTGTATGAGGTGATATGTGTATTAGGTTTATTGAAAAAAGGAGATTAGATGGTTACCCCCCGCCACACACACAGACACACCCATGTCTAGGATGGGGCTGGCCCAGTATTGCTGTGGCATCAGTGGTAGCCACATTAGCACTTTACTGCTGGCAGATGCCACGCGCAGAGGCTGGGCAACCCCCATCAAGGGACTCTGTGTGGGTGTGTTTTGGTGTGAGCACACGCAGACCTGTGTTCAGGAGAAAGTTGAGCAGGACGTGGTGAGCCCCCTCTGGTCGTTCAGATGAGAACCTGTCTATGCTGGTGGCCAAATGGAGCATTCATTGTCCCCAGAGCAACTCCCGGGCTGTGATGCCCTGGCACACCCTCCTCCTCACTGGCCTCGTGTCCTGTCTGCACATGGGGCTGGCTCTGCCTCTCTCAGGGTTACTGGGAGGATTTAATGTGAGCAGGTGTGAGACCTGGTGCACTTCCCCTCAGGGGTTCCAGAAAGCAGCCCCATCAGAAGCTCTTGGATTCTGAGGTTTCCAGGGCCATCTGCACTTCTCCACCCTCCAAAGCCCTTCCTGGAGATGCAGATGTGGTGGCACTGGACCAACCAGGGATGAAGCGGGACCCTCCCTAAATGGGGGGTAAGAATGAGAGTCCTTTGCACACTGCACCATGTTGAGAAGACAGCATCCAGGAGCAGTCCACTCTGAGGAGTGCACCAATCAGGAGCAGTTGGCCAAGAGCCAGCACCCAGCAGCAGGACAGACGACAGGGACAAGAGCCACCCAGGGAGGTTCGGGGTGGGGGGAGTGGGAGGGTTGCTCCCTGCACTTTTATAGGGCAGCTGCCATCTTGTTCAAGGATGGGGAGGGGACTGTCCAGGGTACCTGGCTGGTGGGACATGCCAGCGTGTGTATGAATCAATAAGAATTTCTCCTCCAGGTCTGTCAGTGTGTAATAAATGTGGGGAAATTTTGCTTCGAGAAGCAATGGACAGATCAAAGGCAAGACTGTTAGGTTCTCAGGTGTTAGTGGAGAAAGCATGACGTGAAGTCCAACTCTGCATTTAAATCTCTGATTTGGTTTCAATAAATGACATGATCTTGATTTCCTGGTCTGTACAATGGGCACACTAACTCCTACGGCAGTTCATAATGAAGCTCTTGTGAGCTACATGCAGAAAGTACCTAGAAGAGGGGCTGGCACGTGGTAGGGGCCCCACAAATGTTGATTTCTGTTACCCACCGGCTCACCTTTCCCTTTTAAACAATGGAAACCTGGCAGATCATTGGCGAGGAGCGCAGGGAGTGAACCAGGAGACAGAGAGCGTCTCTTCTACTTGGTTATCAGGAACTGACATCCAAGCTGGTGAAATTCAAGAAGTGTCAGGAGACCCCACCCATGTGGGAAACCCCCCCTTAGCCAGATGGTGACTTGCTAGCCGTAATTTAATAACCTCATGGATTAAGTGCCTTGAAAATGATTTGTGGCTGAAGGATGGTGGGGGTCCCTGGGTTTAGCCACTGTGTACAGAGGAACACGCTCTCACACACACACTAGGAGAACACTCAGGGACACGCCTGTTGGGCGAGGGTGGGGAAGTCTGGTCCTTGGGGTTTTCCAGCTATCATTGAACACAGAGCCATAGGCTCTTCTAGGACAGATGGCAAATAAGCTGTCTTGAGGTGACAGGGGACCTGATGGGTTTTAGCTTTGCGACACACTCGGTGTCCCAGAGTGCCACCTGTGCAGCCACACTTGTTTACACTTTCACTTTCAAAGAGAGGCACACACGCTGCTCTCACAGCCATTTGGATGGTAACAAGCAGTTCCTGACAACGAGGAGAAAATTCAGACCCGGTGGACTACTTCCTGGTGGAATGGATCTGTGGTAGACGATTTTTTTCTTAAGAAATCTTGTGGTTGTGTCTTTGAGATGGTCTCTGCTCTTGGCCACATTTCCTGTTTAACTGTGAGTCTTTCTCTTGGAGTCTCTTGTTGCTCATCGTGTTGCTCGTCGTGTTGTCCTCACAGCGACAACCCGGAGGAGGTAGCAGGAGGAGCGCGCTGTTTGGAATCGAGCAGTTGCTTTCAGATTCTGCCTCCCTTGTCCTCTGGTGTATTGTGATGACGCAGCTCCTCTCAGCTTCACACCCCTCTTCCAGGGTTTTTTTTTTTTTTTTTTTTTTTTTAAGGATTAAGAAATAACATGCAGACAAACTGTTGAATACTGGGCACTTATTTCAGATTAGTTTCTTACTTATAAGGTATTTTTGTGCCCAGTCTCTTTTAAATGCCTCTGTTCAATAGGAGAGAAAACTGGGCCTCAGAAAGGCGAAGTGACTTGTCCCAAGACACACAGTGCTAAGCAGCGAGTAGGAATTCCAACTTACTTGTCTGTCTTCATTTTGAAATAGTTCCTGGTTTACAAAAAAGTTACAAAAATCCTACATACCCTCATTGATATCCCACAAATGATAGCATCTGGTAAGCATGGTACAATGATAGAAATCAGGAAATTAGCGTTTGTAACAATATTATGGTCTAATTATTTAGATTTAATGAGTTTTCCCACCAGTGTCCTTTTTCTGGTCCAGAATCCAATCCAGCATCACACATCACATTTAATTTTTTAATCTGGAAGAGTTCCTTCACTTTTCTGAGATTTTTCTTGACCTTGACAATCTGAAGAGACTGTAACAGGCTAGTTATATTTTGTAGAATTCCCCTTGATTTGGGTTTGAGTTGTCCTTTCCCATTATTAAATTCAGGCTATACATTTTTGGCAAGAGAATCACAGAAGTGATGTTATGTCTCTCCCAGGGCCTCATATCTGGAGGCACATCATGTCCATTTGTTCCCTTCCTGGCGACATTCACTTAATCATTTGGATTTAGATTTCAAGGCTTCTGTTCTTTCAAATGCACCACATTCTGATTGCTGTATACTGCACTCAAACTGTCAGAACTGATACTGTCATTAGAGCAGTTGAAAATAATTTTCAGTGATATTGCAACTGGAAATACTGCTTTTACACTGTGAGGTTACGTGAGGGCAAAAACCAAATTTGTATCTTCAGCACTTTTGTGCTTTGCAGAGAAAAAGCTAAGGTGATGTTTGCTGAATGAATAAATAAATACATAAAATAAGGAACACACGAATGAATGAGATTCTCAGTTCAGTTTGCCCCTTGAGGGTGGAAAGTGTATCTTATTTGTCCCTTTATTTTCTATAGTGCCTTCAAACAGTGAATCCTCTTTGTAGGAGAAAGGGAGAAATGGCTGTTTTATCAAAACAGAAGTCCTTTTTTGGGGGGCAGCTATTTCTCTTTTCTAAACAGAGGTTAGGCCTGCTTTGTTCCTGGGTATGTAAAAATCAACTGTGTGTATGTGAATTATTAAGGAATTGTTGGCAAATATTTTCATGAGATAATATACTGGTTATGCTTTTTAAAAAGTCCTTATATTTCAGAAACATCTAAGTAACTATTTCATTAATTCCGAAGTGCTTTACTGTTCATAGCAATTCCCCAAATTTTTAAGGTTATTTTATTTTTTATTTAAGTTTAGTTGGTATACAATCTTGTATTGGTTATATTAGGGTCAGGGGTACAATACAGTGATTTGACAGTTTTATACCTCACAATGTGACCATCCCACTCATTCTAGTAATCATCTGTCACTGTGCAAACTTACTACAGTATTATTGACTATATGCCCCTCCCCCTCTCCAGCTCTCCATATTATTGCCTCCCTCCCCAGCTCTCCATATTATTGACTCTCCTCTCCTCTCCTCTTTACCTACCCCCTCAACCCTCCCTTCAGGTAAGCATCTCTTCAGTCTCTGTTTTTATGAGTCTGTTTTTGTTTTGTTTTTAGATTTCACGTGTAAGTGAAACCATGTGTTATTTGTCTTTCTCTGCCTGACTTATTTCACTTAGCATAATACTACTTGATCCATCCATGTTGTCACAAATGGCAAGATTTCATTCTTTTTTATTGCTGTATAATATTCTATTGTATATACGAGTATAATGGAGTACAGCAGTTTCTTCAACAAGTGGTTTTGGGAATACTGGACAGATGCATGCAAACAAATGAAATGAGACCACCCTTTTATATATAGACAAAAATAAACTCAAAATGGGTTAAAGAATTAAATATAAGACCTGAAACCATAAACCTCCTAGAAGAAAGCACGGGTAGTAAACTGTTTGCTAATACTATAGGTAGGAGACTATTTCTGTCAGTCTGATTAATATCCATTTTCGTGTTTCCCTCAAGCAAGGGAAACAAAACAAAATAAACATGTGAGACTTCATCAAACTAAAAAACTTCTGCACAGTGAAGGAAACCATCAACAAAACAAAAAGACATCCTACTGAGTGAGAGAATATATTTGCAAATAATTTATCTGATCGGGGGTTAATATTCAGAATGCATAAGAAACTCATACAACTCAATCACACAAAAAAATCCAATCAAAACAAATGGGCAGAGGACATGAAAAGACATTTCTCCAAAGAGGACATACAGATGGCCAACAGACATTTGAAAAGATGTTCCATATCGCTAATCCTAAGGGCTATGCAAATCAAAGCCACAGTGAGGCACCACCTCATGCCAGTCAGAATGGCTATTATAAGAAAAGTCAAAATTTTCCCAAGTTAAAAAAAATGAAGTAAGAGAAGCCCCGAGAGTGATTCACCAAGTTCACGATGCACCAAATTCTGGTGCATCGCAGAGCTGAAGGCAGGCGAGGGAGATTGTTCTGCTGAGTCTCACACCTTCACAGTTTCTGGTCAGTCTTTCTTGGTGCGGATACCCATCAAACTGTGAGGCAAATGTGCAACTCGTGGAATTTCAACCTGTGGCTTTAGCAGGGGGGTTTTCTATGGAATTCCCTCTACAATAAGTTTGAAAAATACCCAGATGCAGCTCCATGCTGGGAAGGGAAATGCCAAAAGTGGTGTTATTAAAACTGAAACTCCAGAAGTCGCCAAATTTCTAAACGTGTGCAATTTCGTGGTGAGTAAGAAGCAGTAGCCAGGGCTGCTGACTCACAGGCTGGGAGGCAAGTGGCCCGGGTTGCTTTCTGCAAGAACATTTTATCAGCTGGTTGCCATCTTGGCGCTGCCGTGCTGGCGGGTCTCAGAAGTCCGTCTGTTTTCACAGTTTAGGATGGTCGGTCCTACCGAGAGACACTGCTTCCTTCCAAGTATGTTCAGAGCTCAAGCTCATCTTTCTTTGGAGTTCCTGGGTGACAACTCAGAATTGCACCTTCCTTCCAATGTGCCCATGGTGTTGGGACATGGAAATGGAGAGGTGGAACTCATGAGCCTGACCCCGCCATGAACCCTTTACCTTCCTGATGAGTGCATGGTGTATGACAGAGATGCGGTCTAAGTCATCAAGCACCTACTGAACAATCACTGTGAGCAGAGAAGTACTCTGAGTGCTGACCAGTTGCCTCAGCAATGCGTAAGGTTTCTCACAGTGGCAGAGGGAGGCTCCGGATGAGTCATTATAAAATGAACCAAGTACTAAGAAGATCCCCCAGAAGATTTGAGCCTCCACATGGTTGGTCAGCAGCTCCATCTTCTGAGTGGAAGTCCCAGCTGGGCTGTGCAAATGGTTTTATTCATCCCAGAGTCAAAAGTGCTCAGATAAATCAGGAAGATGGTGGGTTGGACCCATGGGGTTATTTGCCTGAAGCCTGTGAGAAAGAAACATTCTGAGGGAAGACTGAACTCAGACCAAGAAGCTTGGTCCCAGAGCAAGGGTCAGTATGTGAGGAGTGCACCATGCCTGCTGAACTGCTTGGGGCAAGGCATCTGCAGTAAAACCTACCACAGTGTCAGAGCGCTGCTACACCTAAAACCTGAGGCACTGAGAGCCCATAGCTGCAGTGGTTTGTAAGCAGGGAAACAGGATGTAGCGCAAATGGGTACAGGTACTTTCCCAGCTGGGGTGCTTGTTGGAGCACAGAATGATGTCATACTAGAGGGTGTAGTTCAGAGCAGTGGGGCTTCAGGCAGGACAGCAACCCTCTCAAAGAGAGATTAAGCTAGAACTGGCCAAGAGGGACACACGACAGGCTCCAGGGTGTATCTAGGAGGGATATGTTCTTGAGTCCTGCTTGAGTCCTCCCTCCCAACAAGGGAGGTGAGGTAGCATATCGTAGGACAGATGTGAGGATTAAATGACAGAATAAAATTGTTGGTGTTGCTGTTTCATATTTTTTGCTCTTGTGTCAAATGAACCTTGGTGTGTGTGTATTTTATATATATATAAAATACATATATATATGTGTATATACATATATATGTATAAATTGAATTAAACTATATAATGCATGTAAAGCCTTTAACCCAATGTCCATATGCAGTAAGTGCTCCATAGCTTTTAGCTATTATTAATATTATTATTAATACAGTTATTAATGGAGGTAGGGTGCCAGAATAGCAGGAGCTGTTTAAAGATGGGCTAAATTCTACTAAGTGGTAGACAGGGTCAAGGATAGAGAAATGCCTTTTGATGACAATTATTATGACCTCTGTTTTTAGCCTCTAGACTAAAAATAGAGCCTAGAAAACACAAATAATATTTAAACAAATGGGTTGAAATTAGAAAAGAAGAAGGAGAGAGAGAGTCTCAGAAAAGGAACTTGCAGTCTCCACTTTCCATCTGGGTTCAGCCACATGGTTTGGGGATCCACCATATGCCAATGTGTTAGGCACTCTTTCCTTGTAGCTGGCTTTAATCCTCACAGAATTTTTCTTAGGTGTGATTCTGCCCCCTGAAAGGTAGCGAAGCTGAGGCTCATGGACCAGGAGATCCCTTGCAAGTCTTGCTCTGTCCTTGAAAGAGATAATGAAATAAAGTTGCTTGTTGAAGGTTCTGCTCACACTGCAGCAGAAGTCACTGAGACGTAAGAAGCTGGAGATGCTTGTCTAAGATCTTAGGCTGGTTAGAGTTAGCAGTCAGCACCAACATTTGAACTCTCATCTCTGACTTCAGATCCCTTTCCACCTTTGGGTGCTGTCTCAGGTGGCATAGAGCCCTGGAGGCCTGGCACTTGGTGCGATGGGAACAAAAATGGACACAGTGTGGGCTGGGATCCAGGCTTCCATCTGGGTCCCTGGCTCTCAGAGGAACATCCTGGTCCAGCCACAGGGAGAGATGTCAGGTGAGCTGGAGAACTGGTTTGGCTGAAGGCTCTAAATTTAGAAGGGCACTTGGATGCGCCCTCTATGGCTTCTGCCGGGTGCCCAAGCTTGGAATGTGTTGGTGTTTTTCCTCTTTGGTTTCCCTGCAGGGTAGGGAAGCTGCTCCCTTCTCAGGTTCCTGAGGGCTCAGTCACCGGCGCCAGGTTTATAAATACCCTCTCCCTTCCCTGGCAGTTCTGACCCCGGCCAATTGTCAGTGATTTCAGAGTTTCCCCTGGAGCCTCTGCAACCCCAGTGCTGGGGAGGGTCTGCAGCGAGGGTGTGGCTGACCCTTCAGGGCACAGTTTTCAGGAGCCACTCCCTTCCCCACCGACATTGCCAGGCAGTGAAAAGTTGTGGTGGGAAAGGCGACACTTTCCTTAGTCCCAGTCAGATAAAGGGGATTGGAGGATAGCCCTGTGTGTCCTTTAAAGGGGTGAGGGCATGGACAAAAGGTCGTGGGCCGAGCATTTGTAGAGTGCTGTCGTGTGCCCGGCCTGTGCTAAATGATTTAATGCTCGTTGATAGTGTGAGCTGGTACTGAGTGTTCCAGGTGTGCCAGCTTCACGTGACTTTTTTTTACGTGGACTGCCTTCTATACCCACCCATGTGATTCCACATAGTCTGTACAATGATCCAGGGCTGAAAATTGTCCCAGGGATCCCAGTGACTTGTCCAAGCTGCACAGCTAGTGTATGGTGAGCACTAAAATTTCCCCTCTCCACAATGCCATGGTGAGTGCCTCTGTCATCTCTAATTTATAGGCCACGTTTTAAGCAACTTAAAACGTTCTAAAGTCATGTAGACTGGGGCTCAAATCACAGCTCTACTCTAAGAGCCTAGGCAAATCCTCTAAACTTATCTGAGCCTCAGTCTTCTTATGTGTCAGATGGGAATGAGAGTAGAGACGGTGTGAAGAGGAACTGAGATTGTGTAAGACCTGAACCCGGGCAATAGTGTGCCCAGAGTAAATGGTCATGAATAATAATAAGAGCTAACATTTATTTGCTCCATCCTGTGTCAGGCTGTGCTACATACATTACATATTGTATTTCATGCTCTTAACCACCTTAGGGAGATGTGCTTTTATTAACTTTATTTTTCAAAGAGAGATCTGAAGATTAAAGAAGCCAAATGACTTGCCCATGATCTCATAGTTGTAGTAAGTGGTGGAATGTGGATTTGAGTCCAGAGAGTGACTCCAAGTTCATACCTTTAACCTCATATGTACTGCCTTTGTCATCATCAATAGCATCGTCATTCATCACCATCATCACCATCTCGTCATCATTACCGTTGCCATCGTCGCTACTCTCATCACTATCATTAGATCATGATTGTTCCTTTTTTAGTATGTTTTATTGACTTTACTATTACAGTTGTCTCATTTTCCCTCCCTTTATTCCCCTCCACCCTGCACACCCCCTCCCACCCACATTCCCCTCCTTTAGTTCATGTCCATGTGTCATACATATAAGTTCTTTGGATTCTACATTTCCTATACAACTCTTACCCTCCCCCTGTTTAGTTTCTACCTACCATTTATGCTACTTATTCTCTGTACTTTCCCTCCCTCTCTCCCCCTCCCACTCCCCTGTTGATAACCCTCCATGTGATCTTCATTTCTATGGTTCTGTTCCTGTTCTAGTTGTTTCCTTAGTTTACTCTTGTTTTTGTTTTAGGTGTGGTTGTTAATAATTGTGAATTTGCTGTCATTTTACTGTTCATATTTTTATCTTCTTTTTCTTAGATAAATTCCTTTAAAATTTCATATAATAAGGGCTTGAGGATGATGAACTCTAATTTGACCTTACCTGAGAAGCACTTTATCTGCTCTTCCATTCTAAATGAAAGCTCTGCTGGATAGAGCAGTCTTGGATGTAGGTCTTTGGATTTCATGACTTGGAATACTTCTTTCCAGCCCTTTCTTGCCTGTAAGGTCTCTTTTGAGAAATCAGCTGACAGTGTGATGGGAACTCCTTTGTAGGTGAGATAATCTCTTTCTGTTTCTAGAATTCTCTTCTTCATTTTAATCTTGGCTAATGTAATTATGATGTGCCTTGGTGTGTTCCTTCTTGGGTCCAACTTCTTTGGCACTCTCTGAGCTTCCTGGATTTCCTGGAAGTCTATTTCCTTTGCCAGATTGGGGAAGTTCTCCTTTATTATTTGTTCAAATAAGTTTTCCACTCATGGCTGTTTCTTTCCCCCTTCTGGTACCCCTATAATCTGGATGTTGGAACGTTTAAAGATGTCCTGGAGGTTCCCAGGCCTCTCCTCATTTTTTTTTGAATTCTCGTTTCTTCGTTCTTTCCTGGTTGAATGTTTCTTTCTTCCTTCTCATCTACACCATTGATTTGAGGTCCAGTTTCCTTCCCATCACTATTGGTTGCCTGTACATTTTCCTTTATTTCACTTAGTGTACCCTTCATTTGTTCATCTAATTTGCAACCAAATTCAACCAATTCTGTGAGCCCGCTGGTCACCAGTGCTTTGAACTGGGCATCTGGCTATCTCTTCATCACTTAGTTGTATTTTTTTCTGGAGCTTTGATCTGTTCTTTTGTTTGGGCCATTTTTTGTCTTTGTACACCTGCTATGTATAAGGGGTGGAACCTTAGGTTTCACCAGGGGCAACACGGGGCAACACATCACTGCCTTGTGATGCTGTATGTGGGGGAGGGGTCTGAGAGGGAACAATGGTGTTTGCTCTGCTCTCTGCTGGATTTCAGTCACTTACCCCGCTACCCATAAGCAAACTGGGCCCTTCTGGTGCTGATTCCAGGGCAGGTGGGTTTGTGTATGTTATAGGACCCTATGGGTCTCTCCAACGACCTGTCCTGTGAGGCTGGGAGTTTCTCCTGCTGCCGCCACAACCCCACAGGTGTTTTTAATCAAGTGGTTTGAGGCTTTATTTCCCTGTCCTGAGACCTGGGGTTGCAAGGTCGGCCTCGTTCCCCAGGTGTTCCTCCCTATTTATCTGCACGTGAATGTGGAACTGCTGGCTCCACAATCTGCCACTTTACTGGGTCTGCCAGCCACTGCCCTGCCCTGGTCCTCCATCGCCACTTTGCCATGAGTCCTCTCTGCCCCAGCTCTGCCCCGTCTCTGCCCTTCCTACGGTTTGGATGGATATTTCTTCTTTAACTCCTTGGTCGTTGGACTTCTATACAGTTTGATTTTCTGACAGTTCTGGTTGGTTTTTTGTTTCTAAATTGTTGTTGCCCTTCTTACAGTTGTATGAGGAGCCACAATGTGTCTACCTACGCCACCATCTTGGCCGGAAGTCCTAGATCGTAATTATTCTTTAGCTTCTCTCATTAACCCTTGAGTTCCTCTGGCGCAGGGAGGGTGCCCAGACCCAGTTCGGTCCTGGTGCACAGTAGGATCTCAACATGCATCTGTGGATTGGCTGAATGACCTGTGTCTGACTGGAAGCATGGATGGTACAATCCCCTTTGAACTTAGCTCATCCAAGGGGCTTTCTCTCCTCTGTGCTCAGAAAGCTGAGGGTAGTGGATCTTAAACCTGAAATTTCTATGGAGGAGATCTCTGAGAAGCACATGGCTGGCCGACTCCTGCATTTTCTTTTGTCCAATACAGAAGCCACTAGCCACTGTGGCTATTTAAATTGAAAATTTCAATAATTTAGAATTAAATAAAAGGGAAAATTCAGTTTTACAGTTATGCTAGCCGTGTGTCAAATGCACCATCTCCTATGGCTAGTGACTAGCACATTGGATAGCATAGTTATAAAACATTTACATTATTGCAAAACATTCTATTGGTGCTGTTCTAGAAGTTTTCTATTTTCAGTCATCTTGTGCCTTCTGGGTACACCGATCTTTTCAGACCAGGGAACTGGCTTTGGGCTTGGGAAATACGGTCACTGTGGCCAACACACAGCGGCGGGATGGAGAGAGGAGCGAGAGAGAAGCTCCCCTAGATGGGAGTCAGTCCTATCACCGTGCTCTGCAAGTTCCCGGGGCTTGAGGTGAAGAGGTTAAAGGCATCAGCATTGCTCTCTGGGCTCAGATCTGTGGGCTAATTAATAAACCTCCCTGGGCCTCAGTTTCCTCAGTTGTGAAGTGGGAATGCTACAACTTCACAGGGTCTTCAGGGAAAATTAGATGAGCTCCTTTGAAATCACTTGCCCTGAACAAGTTGTGAAGAAGTGATCGTTTTCTCTTCCTCCCCTGAAGACAAGCTGGGTGATTGAGGGTCACTGTTAGGTGACCCTGTGAACTGCAGAGCAGCCCCCCACCCTCACCTCAGCCTACTTTTCTAGATCTGGCGAGTCCTGTTTGGAATGTTTTCTAGGTTTGGGGATTTGATGAGACAGAGAATCATACCTTCACCAGTAAATGAACTATACCACTTTTCCAGAAGGAAGGAGTGCAGAGGGGAGTTAGAGGCTAGAGTCTGGCTTTCACAGGAGTGGACTGCCTCTACCCCTCACCTCCCTCCCCTTCTCACCTTTCACCTTCAGTTCCCCCTACTTGCCCCACACTGCTGCACTTTCCTAATAAAAATCAGCACCTCTGTGCCTCTGAATTTCAAACTCAGCAGTAGCCATCGCAGTCATAGCCGCTGTTTGTGGAGGTCCTTGATGCACTAGGCACTGTTTGAAAGTATTTACATACCAGGTTGTAAAAACCCTCTGGGCAGGGAAGGGGGGGGGGTCCACTCGATCAGCCCATTTTACAGATGAGGAAACTGAGGCCCATAGAGTCTCACTAACATGCCCAAGGTTGCATGGCAGGTCAAAATGGCAGAGGAGGGAATTGAACTCAGGTCTGTAAGAAGTCAAAGGCCCTGCTTCATTTAGCATTCCACACTTTGCACAGGTCCAGAAGATGATTAAGTTAGACCAACAGGCATGGGGAGGGGGTTTTCTAACTGTGCGGGATGGCCCAGCATTGGGGTGGAAGCTCAGCCTTTGCGGCAGCAGTTCAGCTTTGAAATCTGGCTCTCTGTTGAGCAGGATGATCTTAGGTAAGTTGCTTAAGAACTTTTAAAAACCACTTTAAGTTTCGGTTTCCATATCAGTAAAACGAGGATGGTAATTAAACCTCATTATTGTGTTTTGAGGATTCAGTGACTGAGGGGCCCATGGTGGGTGTTCGGATCACAGTAGAAACGCCTGCCCTGGCCGCTGTCTCCTTGCCCTAGACAACAGCTTGTCACCTCCGCACAGTTGGCATTTGAGCTGACAGTTCTCTGTGGCGTGGGCTGTCCTGTGCGCTGCAGCATGTCTGGTGGCATCCTTGGCCTACACCCGCTAAATACATGTCGGTTGGAACACCCAAAAATATCCCCAGACTTTGTTCATTGTCCCTAGGGGTAACATTTTTCTTTCATTCTGTGGGTGAGAACCCCTGCCCTAGCCACACGCATCCCCAGATTCGCTGTACATGGCACAGGTGCTGTGCACCATGAGACAGACCAAGGCCGGTGTGCATGCTGGAGCGCCGTCTCCCGGTGCGTTGGCTGGGCGGGAGCTGCCGTCAGCCTTGGTGGCAGCGCTGGTGCCTTTTGAGGATTGGCCCCCAGCTCACTGCTTCAGCTGGCAATTATCTGAACAGAAGTGTTCTAATTGCCGGAGGATCAGGTTTCCTCTGGGGTCGTGTCTTTCAAGGATCCAGTTGCCGTTTATTTATACTCATCCCAATAAGAAGCATGTGCTCAGCTGCATGGGGTGTTAATGATGGGAGGGTCGCTGCAGATGGCGCACAGGGAGACGCCTGTAAGTCCACCCTCCAGAGGTTCCTTGTTTGCTGGATCTGTCTGGCAGGGCCCTGGTGGGGCAGAAGTGTGTGTGTATGTGTGTGTGTGCGTGAGTGCATTTGGGCATTTGTTGCCTCTCTGAGTTAGCATTTGTGATAACACAAGTGCCTCCCTCAAGGAAGCTTCTGCTCTCACTCCTTACCACCAGCCCGGGTCTCAGCCACCCAGACTTCCTGCAGCCCATCCCAGACTCTTGGGGGGTGCTGAGACCCAAAACCATTCCAGCTGGCCATTGCCCTAGAGGGGACCTAATGAAGTCAACAAGAAAGCCTCACCTGTGCGTGGGCTCCCCAGTTAACAAGCTTTCTCATGGTGATCATTGTGATAAGGATAATATTAAACAACTTTTGCTGAGTGCTGACTCTACCCACCACTGTGCTGTTCATTTGTTCACTCATTCATTCACTAATTCATTCATTCACTCATTCATGCATTCACACCTCAAAACAGACAAATATTGAGGGCTGCCGTATGCCCCAGTCATCACTATAGTGCCGGGGTGGTGAGAAACAATTAGACAAGCAATTAGCTAGCTCCCACAGAGCCGACAATGTTGGGGATGAAGAGGGGAGACAAAAAACAGCCCCTCTCCCACAACTACACAATTGTGAACAAAAAACCAAATAAATGAACAAGAGCATTTCAGTAACTGATACATGTTACGAAGGAAAAAGAGTGGAGGAATATGACAGAGATTTGCTAAGGCAAGGAGGGCTTCTTCAGCATGAGGTATTATCAGGGAAATGCTGAGACTGAGCCCTAACGATGGTGGCGCAAGTGTTCTTGGAAGAGAAACAGCAGAGCAAACGCGTTGCGGCGGCAATGAGCTTGAATTACTCAAGGAACAGATAGGGGTTGGGGACGACTAGAAGACCGGAGAAGAAAGGGGTTCTGGCAGTTTGTGGGGCTCCCGGTGTGGGGGGGTAGTCAGAGAGACTGGCAAAGACCACGGTGAAGAGGTGGAGTTCTATTCTAAGCACAGTGGGAACCGTAGAAGGCATTATGCACAGATGGTGTGATCTGATAGATGCATTTCCAAAGCCCAGGTTGTCTGCTGTGTAGAGGAGTTTGAGGGGAAGGGGGAGAATGTAGGCAAACCAATTGGAGGAGAGCAGCGAAAAGGCAGACTGGGTTCTTCTTGCTGCTATAACAACTTACCACAAACCTTGTGGCTTAAACAGCGCAAATTTATTATCTAGTGACTTTAGGTCAGAAACATGAAGTGAGTCTCACTGGGCTACAGTGAAGGTGTAGGCAGGGCTGGCTCCTCTGGAGGTTTTAGGGGAGAATATAGCCCTCGCCTTTCTTTCCTGGCTTCTAGAGACTACCTGCGTTTGTCAGCCTGGGGCCCTCCTACATCTTGAACGCTGGCTTGGTAGCATCTTTAAACCTCTCTGACCTCCGCTTCCATCATCATGTCTCCCACTCTGACTCTGCCCTTCCTGTTTCCCTGTCATAAGGACTTTCCTGATGACATTGGACCCACCCAGGTCCACCTCCAAGTCTCACGGTCCTTAACTTTATCACACCTGCTAAGTGCCTTTTGTTATGTCAGGTCACACCTCCACAGACTCTGGGGATTAGGACATGGGCCCCTTTGGGGCCATTACTCTGCAGACTAGGAAGGGAGCTGTAACGGCGGCTGCGTGACGCTGGCTGTATGAGGGCAGTGGGAATGCAGAGAAGTGAGTGGGTTGGGGATTTATATTAGAGCCAGAACAGATAGGACTTGCTGGTGGGTGGTCTGTGGGCTGTGACGGAAAGCAAGGACTCAAGGAGTCCCTTGGCTTAGATGGGAAGAGATCTAAGATGGGCTTAGATGGGCTTGGGGTGGGGGTGCTGGTCAAGAGGTTTTCTTGGCCGTGTTTATAATTATTGGAGGCACCCATGAGACAGTCTGGTGGAAAAGTACCAAGCAGACAGTTGGATGCATGAGTCTAGAGTTAGAGCAGAGGCCAGTGATGGTGATGGAAACGTGGGGGTCATCGGCCTGTAGATGGAATCTCAACAGTGGGACTGGATGAGGCCGCCTGGGCAAAGTGTAAGGAGCGGAAGGTGATGGACTTTAAAAGATGAAACCGAGAAGGGGAGTCACTTGTCCGAGGTCTCGCAGCTGGACGGTGAGTCCCAGGCCCAGGCTGAGTGGCTCCAAAGCCTCTGTTCTCTATTCTTCCCTGGGCAGCACTTTGCACAGCTTTATTTTATTTTTTATGTATTTATACTTTATTTAGAATGCTTTGATCTATCGGTTACCATGGAATATTTGCTATATTTCTGCCCTTCAGTACTGCAAAGCTCAAGAGGACAGTGATTTTGCTGACTACTCTATTCCCAGTACCCTCTGGCTGAGTGACTGGCCCTGCCCCTCCCTGGTGGGTCCCCTGCCCTGCCAAGACCTTCACACAGTCAGCAAGGAGCTTGGCGACAGGAGTAGGTGCTGCCGTATCCGCATTGTGAGAGGTCAGAGGAGGATGGGGACCAAATCCTGTCCTCTTCTTTCAGCTCTTTAGAACTACGCCTCCCCTGCATGCCTATGCCAGTTACGGGGACACCTTCTCTGCTTTGGGGAAGGCTGAAAGCCAGCTGATTCTCCCCAGTAAACTGAGGCCTAAGAGCACAGGTCCTCAGAGGGTCAGCCTGCCTGGTTCCTCAGCAGTCCCTCAGAATCTTGCAGGGGCTGGTACCGAGAAAAGCAAAGCCAAGTTCACTGCTTTGGTGTGGGAACTTGTATCCCCTGTGAGGAGGCTGGTGATTCTTACTTTACTCTTTCTTCTCCTTTTCTCCCTCCCTCTCTCCCTTCACCCCTCCTTTTCTTTCTCCCTCTCTCTCATCTTCCATCTCTCCTCCCTCCCTTCCTTCCACATACAGCAGAAGCAAATGTGGGCACTCAGTGGGGTGGAAAGCTGACCCGCAACCCTGCCATCATGGAGCTGAGAGTCAAGCCCACTGGTTCTCATTCCTGGAGGAAAGTACAGATGTCCATGTCCCAGAGCAAGTGAACTGGATTTGAGGGTGGGTGGTGATGGTGGTGGGGTAGGGGAATCAGGCTTCCACATTTTTTGAAATGTCTCTGGTTGATTCTAATTCCCAGTGGGAATGAGAAGTCCTGGTTTGGGAAGCTGATGGGTTAGCCCAACAACTCTAAATAATATAAAACTGCAAATCCTGACAACTGCTATGGCAGTGGGGTGTGGAGTTGAGAGGCAATATTTGGGGGGACTTGACTTGGCTGGGGAAATCAGGGAAGGCTTCTCAGAGGAGGTGACTTTGAGTTGAGATTTGAAGGATAGGTGGGTAAGAGTGAACATAGGGAAGAAGTGAGGAAAAAGCATGTGCAAGGGCCCTGGGGCAAGAGGGAGCATGGTGAGGACACTGACATGTTCTTAAGAAGAGAGGATGTGGCTGGCAACAGGAGGATGGACTGGCAGGGAAGGCGGGAAGGAGAGAGCTGGGAGAGGTAAGGTGGAACAGGTGGGCCGGAGCCAAACCACTCATACTTTGTTGGCTTGTCAGCCAAGGTAGGATCTTTGTCTTTATCCAGAGATCAAGGGGAAAGTGTGGAAGGGAGCACTGAGCAAGGGCAGGCCTGCCTGTACTTACAAATATGCCTCAGGCTACATGGGGAATATGCATGGGGTCAGGATGGGTGGGTGTTCAAGGGTGCATTTTTGGCAGATCTGTCAGGAGACCATGCCCTGGTCCAGAGGAAGGTCAGGACGTGGGATCATGCTGCTAGTTAAGAACAGTGGGCCACATGCCAGAGGCTAAGTCACTTGGCTGGATTCACATGCCAGCAAGTTCAAATCCAGTTCAGTTGTCTTGCAAAGCCCATGCACTAAGTCACCAAAATTCTAACTGTGGGATCCCCCTTATGGATTCTTGACATCACGTTTGTGGGTCACAACCAGCATTTGCAAAACAAACAAACTTAGACAAACAGGGGAGGGATAGAAGGAGACATAGCACTGGGTATTGTCTGTAGCAAAGGTAAGGATTTCTTCATGTAGATGTAGAAAAGAAAAGTGAGTCACAGAGAAACTATGTGATTGTCATCTAGTTCCTAGATCACTTCATAGAGATGAGAGTACCAGGTTGTGATGGAAAACCTATTTCTTGTGGCTAGTCAAGGCCAAGGCCAAGGCTGCTCTGAGAGGCTGTTGTGACCACCCTCAGCCCCCTTTCTCCCACTGAATCTGGGTCCTGGTAATGAGTTACCAGAGCAGCTGTCCCCAACTCTCTAACGCCTTCTGGTTTTTCATGCTGCAGCACGGTGAGTTGGGTGAGGGCTGGCAGACCAGCTGGTCCACAGCCCAAGTGGCCACGGCAGAGGAAGAGGCCACGTGAGTCCTCCGTAACTCAGGGTCCAGCCCAATCCCGAACCCTGCTCTGTGACAGTGCGGGGCTGTCCCTGTCTAATCTGCCGCACTATTTGGCACTGCCAGCCCCTGGTGAAAAGTCAGAGTCCTGGTGACCCCAGCATCTTCTCTCCATCCCTGGCTGCCAGAAAGGAGCAGGGTTGTAGAGCTGAGAGGCCTTTCATTTATTTGATATAAGACTTTGCCTCCAAACAGTGTGCACAGCCAGGGAGGCTTGGCTTTGCCTGGGGTCTGAGAAAGCACGCACACGAACCTCCCAAGACAGAACCTGGAGGAGAAGAGAACGAGGGAATGAGGGGCTGCTCCGGTCTCCCACCCATGCCACCTTCTTCCTGGGCCCTGAGCCTCCCAGAGGCCTGGCTCAGGGAAGACATAGAAAGACACTGAGCTTTTAAATCCCCTAGAGTTTAGTACTAAGCCCCAGGCATGTAACGTCAGTCAATTACATCTCTCGAAGCCTTGCTTTCCTCATTTGCAGGCCCCTATTGTTCTCTTTCATCACTATTATGAAATGACATGAACAGTGCTTGAATTCAAAATAGATCCCCAGTTCAGTTTAAAAGAATGACAAGGGAGTCCCTCCCTTCCCCAGATACTTGCTGTAATCATCTATTTAACTCTCTTTTCCTGTACTTATATTTCTAGCCCCTCTCGTAGCCAGTTCTGGCAAGTGAAATGAAGACAGAGGTACCTGAGAAAGGCTTCCTTTCTCGACTAAGAGCGGGCTCAGAGAAAACCACCAGTCTCTTCCCTCTTCTCCCTCTCGACAGGAGCGTAGTGTCAGCGGCACAGCAGCCACCTTGAGACCAGGAAGAGGTATGATGAAGATGAAAGAGGTATGTCACATTGTGACGTACAGACTTCAACTGCTCACCTTCAGACCTCTCATCCATTTTAACATTTTAATCATTGTTTTTTAATAGGGAAATACAAGTTCTGATGTATATAGTGATCTGTTCCTATGAGGCCTTATCCCTGAATTTATTCATTCAACAAACATTATTGAGTCCCTACCATGTGCTGGACAGAGCCACTACAAGACTGAATCAAATTTTGACCCTTACCTGAAAGAGCTCCAAGTTTAATGTGGGAAGTGAAAAATGTAGAATCCTCACAATTGTGACCCCCTCACAATGAAGGGGGTCTCTCTGCCCCTAAGACCTGGCTATGATCAGCTAAACACCTGTGAATTCCAAGGAGGTTTGACAACCTCCTGTTCAAATTTAGACCAGACTTCTGGCTTCTGTTAGGAAGTTTCTATTTCTGAGTCTTACCTTTGTTGCATTACTTCTGCCAGTGTTGATCCAAATGGGAGACACCTTTTCAATTCACCAGTCAACAAGCCTTTGCCAGACTTTGCACCCAAAACCCTCACTTACCCAAGAACTTTGTTTGTGCAGCAGATTTGGCTGAAGGTCTGGGGAGGGATACCCAGACTGAAAATTAAACACTCCTGGAAGTCATTTGTTGTCTCCTGCAGCTACTCTTCCGCCTCCTTCTCCCCTTGCCTTCCCGCTCTCCCCTCCACCTCAGTTACTCTCCAGGAACGGACATCCTGGTCTCAATGTACTCAGGAAGCTGGGGTGCTGAAGGGAGCAGGGCTTTGAAGTTAGAGGAACTAGATGACAATCACATAGTTTCTCTGTGACTCACTTTTCTTATCTGCAAAAGGGAGATAATAACCATGGCCCCAGCCCCCACAAAGAGTTAGGGAGAGGACTCAGTGGAACAGTGGTTGGCACAGGGTCTAGGGAGTTTGTGGTATAACTAATATTTTAGCTCCATATTACCTGCCCCACTATGGCTCCTAAAGGAGCCAAACCTCCTTGGAATTCACAGGTGTTTAGCTGATCATAGCCAGGTCTTAGGGGGTAGAGAGACCCCCTTCATTGTGAGGATTCTACATTTTTCACTTCCCACATTAAACTTGGGGCTATTTAAAGATTTTGTTTATTACAAAAAAATTTTCATCTCAAGTAGAAAACCATCGCCACTCAGCTTCTGTTTCTATGACTCTGAGCAGAAATAGCAGGAATGGATGTCTTCATAGTGACCCATTGAATAGAGGTGTAGAGTATCTTCAAAGAAGAAAATGGGATTTTGGAACTACTGACATTGTTGGTCAACTCTGCTCTATTTTCCCAGACCAATAACACATATGACACGTATAACACGTCTGTCATATTGTGTTATCATCATGAGAAAACCAAAGGACTGTGCCTCTCCTCCATACACACCTGCCCCAGTGACTATCCCATTACTTTTCTAGACCTGGTGTCCTCTTTCTCCTGCAGATATGAGGGGTCTGGATTCATTTCTGAGACTTCTTTTTTTTATTGAGATATAATTCACATAACAAAATTTATCCCCTTAAAGTGTATAATTTGGTTGTGCAACTATTACCACTATCTAATCTCAGAATATTTTCCTGACCTCACAAATAAACTCTGTACTTATTAGCAGGCACTCCCACTCCCACATCTTCAGCCCACACTGTCCCTAATCTAATTTCTGATTCTACAGCCCCTCAGAAACTTCTGGCACCAATATTTCAAGTCTGTGAGTCATAATCTCCATTTAAATAGCTTTGGCCTTGACATTCCTACCTTACCTTTGCTCCTGGATAAAGCAAGTTTAATCTTCCCTAAGAACTATTGTTCATTATTTTCCTAGCATTTGGACTCCCTTTCTGTATTTGTGGAATTATTAGTTTGTGTCTCATTGTAGGAGGCAAAGGCTATCTGTTTCTGTTAAAGCTCACAACACTAGATGCATGCTTACCCAGACTCCCTTGCAGCTAGACCTCAGATGCATTAGCTAGGTTCAACCAAAGACTTACAATCTGAAGCTAGAGGTCTAAAATATCAGGGAGGTGGGAGTCTTTGCTAGTAGTTGGGGTGGCCTCAGATGTCCAAGGTCTATGGGCAGTCATGATGATGAATCCATGGTGATGGGGATTGTGCCCAGTGGCACCAGTGTTTCACTAGACTGGTTTTAATTCTGACTGTGGTCCCATCTCTCAGACACCTTGTTTCCACCATTGTTTCAGCTGGGTCCTTCAACCTTCCTAGCTATTGTGTGAGTTAGGCCCTCTTTTGAAAATAGATTCCCTTTTAGTTAGGATCATCTAGAGTTGGTTTCCATACTTGCAGCTGAGAGCACCATCTCAGTTTAATAAAGTGTTTTATAAAAGTAGTCTTCATCAGAACAGGTTTACAGAGCTCTTGCCCCAGAACACTGCAATATAGAGGGTGCCACATTTAAAAGACTGAACCTCCCCACCCCCATGTTCATCCTTATTCCCACTGCAGTGCGTCTGTGAGCTGGCCTCTTCTTCTGGGGACATCTGCTTAGCAGCAGGTGCACAAAGATGGAGATGGAGACTCAAGATCAAAGGCATTGCATGCCCATCCTAGATACCTCCATCAGAGAGAAGGCCAAGCCTCTCCTCACTCTCTCTGAATCTCCTTTTTAAAAACTAAATTTCTGGCTGCTTGCCCTCTGTTATAAATTTAATTGTGTCCCCCCAAATATACCATGAAGTACTTACTCTAATATCTAAGAATATGACCTTATTTAGAAACAGGGTCATCGAAGATGTGATTAATTAGGGTGAAGTAACACCAATGTAGGGAGCCCTTCTTGTGGTATGACTGGTGTTTTTATAAGATGAGAAGACCAACAGAGGTAGGGACACACTGAGGGCAGAAAGCCACGCGATGATGCAGGAAGAGAGATTGGAGTGACACAGTGCCAAACTAAGGGATGCTGAGGATTGCTGGCCCCCACCAGAAGCTAGGAAGAGGCAAGGAGCGACTTGAGCCTTCAGAGCTGGGGAGAGTGATTTCTGTTGTTGTAAGTCACACATTGTGTGGTCTCTTGATATGACCACCAGCCCTAGGAACTAAAACAGTCTTTTCAGTTCCTAGAAATAGCTCTGCTTAAGAATCCATCCATCTTTGGAGGCAAGTTGGACTGGGTGCTTCCCAGCCCCATTGCTACCAGCTGCATGGGCAGGAGAAGCCATTTTCCTTCTTAGAGTCTCCATTTCCTCATCTGTAAATCAAAGACAAACACGCTTCCTTCAAAGACAGTTAGGGATTTCAAGTAGTGCCTGGTGTACAAATGGCAACTATTAATATTCAACAAATGCTCCTTGTCAGTATGTGGCCCTCACACTCCTTTCCTTGTTGAGGGAAATCAGTCTAAAGCCTGCCCTTAGAATGCAGATCAATGCCATGGATTATTCAAAAACAATGAATATTCTTTACAAAAGAGGAAAATTCCATATGTGCTGTATCTCCCCCCTCCACTTTCTTTTTAATACAGCTTTTTCTCATAGCTTATGGTGCTGAAAGATCTCTTTCCCAGGAAGAGTGGGTGCTAACACAAAGGGCTGCCCACCCTCCCCAAGGACTGAGCCCCTCCCCGCAGGCCAGGGTGGGGTCGAGGGGGTGCAAACACTGTGGGGAGGGAGCAGCTGGTAGAAAATCTGGCCTCCAATCTGGGAAGCTCCGCGCAGCCGTGGCTTTAATATCCGCTCTCCACAGCTTCATCTCCACTTGAGATGCCTGTGCTGATTGTAGCACAATAAAGCTTGGGTGGTAGTGGTGGGGACGGCCCTGCTGTCCCTGGTTATTTCACTTGGAAGGCACTATAACAGACTTCAGGGAGAGATGGGAGTGATTCAAGGTAATTCAGCAGGACTCTAGGTGTCCAAGATGTTTATGGTCCTTCAAACCTTGGGGATTTTATGATTTGAGACCTGTGACCACATAGCAAGGCCAACCTGGAGCTGACAGGAGAAAGAGGTTTAACAGGTGTGGGTACTGACCAGGTGGTGCTGGGCGGTTTCTGCACGATTATGCACACAGACCTCCCAACAACCCTGAAGGCACCTTAAGGCAGCTTCCCCAGAAGTGGGCTGTGCTGGAGGACACCTGCGCATGGGACTGTTTCAGGAATATCTTCTGGGGGAACCAACAGAAGACAGTGGGAGAGGAAGGGGCCTCACAAAGGTGTCATTTCAGGCCAAGACCTGGGGCGGGAAGCTGCAGTCAGCTCCTGCAGGGACTTCTGGAGCATAAACAGCACCTGCCCTGGGCTCAAGGGGGCTGGACTTCCTTACCCGGCACCCAGCACGTGCTGGCGGAGGGCCTCCAGGTTCAAACGCCAGGAGCGAACACCAGACACTTGTGGCTCTCTCTGCATGCTTACAAAGCATGTCAGAACCCAAGGGCAGGTGGGAGTGAAAAAACCTGAAGCCAGCAGAAGAGCACACAGAAGTGACAAAAAGGGTTTAAGGGGACCTGGGTGGAAGCCAACAGTGTCTGCTACCGGGAGCCATCAAGGTCCCCATTTTACAGATGAAGAAACTGAGACTCAAGGAGTGAAACAATACTCCCTGGAGAGGTAAGTGGCCAAGCCAGGATTTAAACGTAAGCTTTCAAAGCATGTGTTCCTCCCACTCTGTAGTGATGGTGGGTGAAATTGTTGGCATCTGGGAAAGCATTGATCTTTCCCCTTTCTCTTTTTACCATTTCCTTGAGATACACCAGCCCTGATTTCAGAGACCTGCTTTCTGCAAGGGGGTGAGATCTGGCTCCATGCTTCCTTCTACACAGACTACCCCCCTGCCACCAAAGGAAAAAAAATTAAGTAACATTTTCTATGATTAAATACCAAAACCCAAACAAAACCCCCCAAACAAAAGAAAACCAAAAAAACCCCCAATGACCATGAGTGATCTACTCAATACCACCCACACACAATACAGATGAATCCCATCAGTTACTGATGGTGCTGGGCACAATGGGTCAGATTCCACTTGCACAAAGCGCACAAAAAGAAAAAAAATCTAACATCTGGACCTCTGGTGACAAAAGCTAGGCTCTTAGTGACTCTTAGGGTGGACATTAGAGACCAGAGGGAAGACCGAAGGTACTTCTTGGGGGGCAGGTTGTGTTTAGTTTCTTGATTCAGATGCTGGTTATGTGTGTATTCTGTTTGTGAAAATTCATCGAGCTTTGTACTTACGATATGTATATTTTTTATATGCATCTCATAGTTCTATAAATGCCTTAATTGCAGAAAAAAGTGAAAGAAAAAGACCATAAAGAAGGGCAAATGGGAGAAAATAAAATCAAGCACAATGCTAGTCACTCAGAAATGGCTGTTGTAGTGTCTTGGTATGGATTTTCACAATCTCCCCATATGCGTGTGTGCACACGTGCATACCCATCCCGGACACATGCGATAGAGTTCCTGGCTGTGTCAGAGCCNAGGGAACTGGCTTGCAACCCAGGCATGTGCCCTGACTGGGAATCGAACCTCGATCCTCTGGTTCACAGGCCTGTGCTCAATCCACTGAGCTACACCAGCCAGGGCTTTATCCAAGCTTTCTATGCTGAGTGTAGACTAAATACAAACTCTGAACAATGCCTGGGGGAAGTCTGATAATAAATAAGACCTGATTGTCGTCCTTGAGGGTCTTTGAGTTGAGAAAACAGTGTAACTCTTTTTAAGACGACCTCATGTGAACCTCATTTTCCTTACAAGGGAAATGTGGATAATAAAGTCCACCAGGTGAGGTTGTTTTGAGATCAATGGGGTAACATCATAAAGAATTGGTACACGGCATAGGCTCCAGGACTGTATGTGACACTGAACAAATCTGTCAGAGACCGGTTTGAGCCCCGTGGTGGCCCAGATGTGTCTAGTCAACAGGTAGGCTGGCGTTGTCAGAAACCTGTTTGCATGGGTGTCTCAGAGCCTCCTGAAAGAGAACTCAACCTGAGCAAAGGGGAAGTCAAGGAACCAACTGGAATGAACTCAGTGAGACCTCACTTCTCTGCTTGGAAGAACTGTCTGGTTAGAGAAGGGGCTTGTGCACAGGAAAGGACATTGATGTGAAAACCAAAAGGTTGGACTTCACGAAGAGCCGGAGCTGGAGGACTCCAGAATAAGGCGTTTCCTTCTGCTCCTTGTGAGCAGACCTCACAGGTGGCGGGTGTGCCAGCCATGGGAGGAGGTGGTGGTGGCAGGTGGGCGGGGGTGGGGGGCGTGCCTGCTACTACCGTAGTTCCCAGGGTGTCTGTGATGTTCGGAAACCAGTAGTTCTGGTAGGAGCAGCATCATCCTGTGGATGTGGCAGTGCCAAGGGAAGAGAGTTGGAGCAGGTGAAGGTCATGGAGATGCCACGTGGAAACTGGCTGGACTGGCTCTTTGGCAGCCCGAGGGGACCCAAAAATGCTTAGAGTGAAGCCTGGCAGGCAGATCAGCTTTGGCTGGATTTCACAGAGNCTTCTGCTCCTTGTGAGCGGACCTCACAGGTGGCAGGTGTGCCACCCATGGGAGGAGGTGGTGGTGGCAGGTGGGCGGGGGTGGGGGGCGTGCCTGCTACTACCGTAGTTCCCAGGGTGTCTATGATGTTCGGAAACCAGTAGTTCTGGTAGGAGCAGCATCATTCTGTGGATGTGGCAGTGCTAAGGGAAGAGAGTTGGAGCAGGTGAAGGTCATGGAGATGCCACGTGGAAACTGGCTGGACTGGCTCTTTGGCAGCCCGAGGGGACCCAAAAATGCTTAGAGTGAAGCCTGGCAGGCAGATCAGCTTTGGCTGGATTTCACAGAGTACCTCCTTTCTCTTTTAGTTTGGATTGGGATGGGGTCGACTTGTATACAAAACTCCTCTACGTCTCTCCCTACCTGTCATTAACTGTGGCTTTGGGCGACCTGCACTTGGCACTGGAGGGAGATTTCCAGAAAAGAAAAATGGCGGAACAGCAGTATCCCTAAACTCCCCCGATCATAACCCCTCTCCCTGGGGCACTCGTTGGGGGCAAATAGGTTTCCTTGTCCTGGCAGAGCGCTTCTCAAATTTCATGGGGACAGGTATCCTGGGACTCCTCCCAAATGCAGATACTGATTCTGCAGGTCTGGGCTGGGCAAGGGCAGGAGAAGAGGACGGAATGGAATCTGAGTCCATCCTGCTTCATGGACAGCAAGCCGCTCAGCTCAGTTCTCTCTGAGGTCGTGTGTGAAGGAAGGTCGCTGTTCCTAGAGCAGGGTTTGAAGACCACTGCCTAGCATATGCCTTGCTTCCAATTCATTCTGCCCAGGTCCCTGTTTCCCTCTACACAGTGTAAACTCCTAGTTTGCCTTTAACATCCAGCTCAGGTGCAGCTGTTTGAATGCAGCCTTCCTGAACACCAAGCCTTTGTCTGTCCTTTATATCTGCATTGCAGTTGCTTCATCCCTCACACATACTTCTTTGGTTGCTGTTGTCTCACTGTTTGAAAATGTATTCTTTACATACCTATATTTCCACTCTATACCAGGAGGTCTTTGGGGCTGGCATGACATCACCCATGCCTGCTCCTGGCCTAAATTATTGGTTAAATGCTTGAAGAACGGGGTACTGCCCAGTTCACGGTTCCCTGGTTAAAAAGCATACCTTCTTTCCTTTATATTCTCAGCAGAAGCCAGTATTATTATTAATTTGAGATTTCATAAATGGTTATTAATCTCTGCTTGCATCTCCCGGAAATTGCTGGGCTTGGCCAGAGCAGGTAAACTTGTTCAGATGATATCCTCTTTCCTGTTCTGACATCACTGATGTGTTTTGTGTGTGCATGTTTTTTTTCTCCTGGAAATACTAGACATTTACTTTCCCTACTTCCCTGAGATATGATCAAATATCCAATTGAAAAGTTCAGAGTTAGTGAACAACTTAAAGTTCATGTTGGATAAAGGATCTGACTGATAGCACCATTTGGGACATTGTAATCTGATGATGCTGGCGCCAGCCCATTACCCCGAGGTCTAAGACTAACCAGTACAGCCTTCCATCCATGCTCCACAAAGGGTGCAGCTGTGAGTGCTGCATCCGTTCTGAGAAGCTGGGCCTCCTGCTCTCCTGGCACTGGTGGGGAGGCCCCACATATTTCCTTGGGGCTACTCAGGAGCAGAGAGTTTGCAGGAGCCGATGTGGAAGAAATCCCGTGGGAGTCAGTGAACTGCCTTAATTCATTGTGCAGTCTGAATTCAGAAATTTTAAAGCTTCTGATTGGTCAGAACCCTGTCTGGAGTATTCTCAGGGGAGTGTAGCTAATTATGTCTACTTCAATGGTTTACATTAACTTGGTAGACCCCTTTGCAACCAATATCATGATGAAGGGAACAGTGCTTCTAAAAATGGGCCTGAGTGGGAATGGAGATATTGACTCTTTACCCCACAGGCACTGAGTACTCACCCTGAACCAGAGTTTCTGCCAAGCACTGGGGTATGAGAATAAGATAGATTTGGTCCTTAAGCCTAACGGACTATCAAATGCATAACTTCTCTTGACTGGATTATTAATATAGACCAGAAAACCCGTCTGATACATTGAATTGACCCATTCAGATAGGAAGGCTGGTTCTGTGTAGGCAGAGTGGGGAATGGGAAGGAAGGAATGGTTCAAATGGGTTACAAATGTGGACAGAATGGGAGGGGAATAAAGCATAGTACAAATGAGATATATGTGTACACACAATGGGAGGGATAAAATAGAGGTTTGGTGGCACAAAACAGCAGATGCCTCCCTCCTTGAGGGGGGGATTGGCCCCATAAGCAATTCCTGCAATGTTGAAATTCCATGAGTAGAACAGTGGTCTGACATCCGGCAGACCCAGATGGATAGCTGATTGTTGACTTTAGGGGTTTGATGAAAGGATTAGGAGTAACCACTCTACCCGATGAGCCCCATGGACTATTGTCAAAAGTCATCATTGTGACATTGGTCATATTTATAACAACATAACTGCTACAATGGTCATCTTCCAGCAGTTGTTGATTCTGTAGGTAGTATTGATGATGGGGATGGTGATAATAGCAGCTGCTCTTTGTTAAGCATCTACTAAGTGTCAGGTGCTTTATATAATTTCTTCCTGTCTCCCAACAACTTGTAATGTAAGAATCATGGTCTGTGTTTTATAGGTAAGGATTCTGAGGCTCAGAGGTGTTAATTTCCTTGTCACGTGTCTGGTGAGTCAACAATCTAAGGCAGTGTTTGAGTGTGTGCCCTGGTCAGATATTGGAGTTTTGGTGCCTCCTCGGACACTTAACAGCTTGACCTTGGGCAAGCCATGAAACTACCCTATGCCTTGGTGTTCTTGTCTATAAAATGGGACTGTTGTGAATGTCCATTTTGTCTGTTATGTAGCAAGTGATCAACAAATGTTAGCGGCTGTTGTTTTTTATTTCTCCTTCTCTTCCTATTTTTCTCCTAAAATAATATAAATAATAATAATAATTATTATTATTAATGGCAGAGCTAGGCATTGAACGCAGACCTATCTGGCTAAACAAAGTCCATTTTTTGGTACCACAGTGTCTTCTGGGGACAAGGGGTAGCAAATTGTCAGATGAATCTATTCTGTGCTTCTTTAACCCCTTTTCTCTCTTAAATGGGCTTCTGCCACTCCAGACACCCCGGGACACCTGGACTGGCATTTTGAGAATGTCTCTGCCCAGTGTCCATGCAGTCAATTCTCTTTCCTGTCAATGACAGAGTCAGAGGCCACTGAGCATGGGAGATAACTAGGGACCCTGCTCTCAGTGTGAGGGATGTCTCAGCACCTTTTCCCCACCCAGAGCTCTGCCTCCAGAAGGCCCAGCAGTGGCTTATTCTTTTGTCTAGCCAAAGCCACAGGGTATGTTTTGAAGCAAAAGGGTGAGTGACCCCAGCCCATCTGTTCAGGGCCTCTGATTAATGTACACATCCTGGGGAGCCACCAGGCTCTTGACTATGTCTGATTAAAGTATCCCAGGGTGACCCAAATATAGCCAAAATGTGTTAGGTAAGGACTTTTTGGTTTCAGACAACAGATGAAATCCATTCTGGCAGTGTACACCAAACAGGAAAACCTACCACAGGCTTTAAAGGTGTCTTATGAAACCAAGGGTAAAATGTAGCCGAGAACCTACAGAGAATCCATAGAACGAACATCCTTCCCTTGCTCTGTCTTTTTTCCTTCTGAGGACTGGCTCTCTCTGCCACTCCCCTGTGGAAAATATTCATCGCCAATAGCTGTGCTTTTGTGTGTAAGCCCAGCTATGTGGGGACTTGCTCTCTGACTCTCTTCCAGTTCTAAATACCAAGGACACATCTCTCATTGGCCTCATCTGGGTCAGGTCACCACTGGTGAATTTGATGAAAGTACATGTGGATTTTAAGAAAAATCAATGTAAACCCTAGGTAGGACTGTGGAAATAATTATTCAATGATAAGTGAAGGAATTAGGCAAAATTGTGTACCCAGCAGGATTACAAGTCCTTCAGTATATTTATGCATATGATTACATTAGAAGAGGCCACAGTGAGATGTATCTAATGACTTGGACTCTGGTAAATTTGGTTTATTTGGCTGCCATTGCCATTATTAATGGTAATTGGCATCTATTGTGTATTGTGTACTTCAGAATGCAAGGCCACTGTGGGTGGGCATTCTTCACATTTGTAGGCAAGTGAACTGAGTTCCAAAGAAGTTGTGCACTCTGCTGATAATTTAGTAGCTGAGTCATATCCTGGTTGCGTGCTTTTTCTATTGCACTGTATTGCGTCTCATGTTGTCAAGTTGACCAAAGAAGGACAACTTAAAAACATGCAATAGGACTGTTCAAGGTTAATGATACCTAGAGAGGGAGTCGTGAGGTCATGTCTGGTGAAGGGAAATAAGGAATGGAGGTTCCCCAGAGTAAGATCCCAGAAGAGAATCAGAAAATTCAGTCTTCTCTGTGTTCTAAGAATGGCTGAGTGCCTGGCTAACCCAACCCTCCATGTCAAAGCTTGCACAAGAAATATACAGAAAAGTTTTAGTAGCCTTAAATATTGCAAGTATTAAATAGAAATATTTCAATATGCCCCAGGGGAACCTGAGTTTCCAGTTTTCATTATCAGAGGTGATTTCATGTTAGGGGAGCTCTAGCCCCATGATTCCCAGGGGTTGAGAGAGCAATTAATCTTTGGTCGGGCTCCTGATTGGAGATGTCACCTCCACTCTGAGAGCTCTGTCATGGCTCCAACTGTGACCTACTCTTTTAAAAAACAGAATATAAGACCAAGTGTTGGTTGACTGGATGAATATCTATTGATAATTCCTCTAAACATGCTATAGTTTCCTATTCAAGGGAATCACATTATTCTCTAATATCAGAGAAGTAAGGATGCTTCACCCCATGTCAAAGATTTTTGGCAGTTAATTGTAATTTGTCAAAGACCAAGAACGGAGAAAATCCAAGTCTAAGTCTACGGTAGTTTTTTTCTTTTGAAGAAGATGTGTGATTGACTCGAAAGTGAGATTGTACTGAGTAAAAGGGCCTGTAGGAGGCTCTCACCCACCCGCTACTGGGTGCTCCCCTTTGGTGGTGAAGATTTGGGAGGTCACGGTGATAGTAATGCACAGGCACGTTTTAACTGTTTTATGAAGCTGGTCTTTCCAGGTTCATTTTCATGAATATTTATGGTTGGGGTATGTTCCTCCAAAGATTCTGCAAATAGCTCACTTATTATTCAGATAAAATTCCTACCAAGTTGGACTAAGGGGAGGCACCAAGTGAGCCCAGCCTTGTACTTCTCATAGGAAATGAGAACTTTACCAATGGTTTTGTATGGGTGTGAATCTTTAGGTCCAGGCATCTTTTAAATAGAGCTAATTAGCTATGTTGTTGTGAATCCCAGAGGGAATATGAATGTCTATGTGCTAGAAGGCAGAGAGGGGTGGGACAAATTCCCAAAGGTCTTATCATCTTCCAATGTAATTGACTTTGGCAACTCCTATTTTTTGCCGTCACCTTCTCCGTCTCCAACAGAGGGTTACAGTTTCCTCTGGATACAATAGTGCAGGCAGGACCATGGCAGAATTTGCTGCCCAGTGGGATGGGAGGGTTGTATTTCCCCAGAAGAACCCACACAGAGCCCTGGTACTTGCAGCGATGTGCCCTGCACCTGCCAGAGATTCCCCACTGTTACATCTTAAATGGGGCTTGAAATTCTGGCTGGGCCAAGAGGGAGGAAGTGGCTTTGCCACCCAGCCATGTATCTGCCAGTGAGCTCTGGGTGGGCTGGGGAACTGTGAAGAGAAGACAAATTTAGGTATTGGAATCAAATGCTACCTCTGGTACTTTTATAACAGTGAGCTAATATGCACCTCCTAAAAATAATTTTTAAGGGTATAGAGGGGCTCTCAAATGAGCATGAGCCCTCTGATAAGATCATAAGCATCAATTGATAGGTATGACTAGTTCAACACAAACCCTCCTGACTGATTCCCAAGAGACACCTGACCGCTGGCTCAGGTGAAACCTTCACCTGTAAAACCAAAAGGAGGGTAGGATTGAGGGTGAGTAGTCAGGGTGGGTGGGGTGGGGGAAAGTGGTGGTGGGAAATGAAGGCAACTGTGTACAAACATTAATAAAACATAAAAATAAAAAGGTAAAAATACAATAAAACCAAGTGGTCAGATAGATGATATCTGTGGTCTTCTCCCTCAATAATGCACTTCTTTGCTGTTTGGATTCTAACAAGATCTTGTCTGTGTTGGAAACCACGCAGATGCTACAGCTGTCCCTGGGGGAGTGGGTACTGTGGTACCCAGACCTCCCTGGGCTGAAGGATGAGGTTGGGTCTATGGTGATGTGTCTGGTCTCCGAGTCAAGGTGCAGATGGAAGGGAAGCACTCACCTGTGACTAAGACCTGCTCATGGGCTGCATTTCCTCTATTTACAGGCTGTCTCTGCTCATCAGGATGGGCTCAAGGGGAACAGGGAGCAGGTGGCACTGGGGACTCTAGGGAGAGCAAATACAAATTTGACACCACCTGGAGGTAAAGAAGAGAGAAAAAGAGGTTCTAAAAACAGCTAAAAACTAGAGACATGACAACCAAATGCAACATGTGGCCCTCAAAAGGACCCTGAATTTAAAAAACACATAAGAAACATACTGCGACTACTGGGGGAATTTGCATATGATTGTCTGTTTGGTGATTTGGATCAATGTTAAATTTCTTAAGAATGAAACTGGGATTATTACGTATATATACATATACACAGACAGAGATGAAGCAAATGTAAAATATTAAAAGTTGGTGAATGGGGTGAAGCCTATATGGGTGTTTATTGTGCTGTTCCTTCTACTCTTTTACAAGTCTGCAGTTTTTGAAGTCAGAAGTGTCAGAAAATTGTTCGAAAGTCAAATATATGCTGTGGTATAGGTTCTCCATTTCTATGATCTCTTTCTTTCATGTTTATTCACCCCACAAGTTAGGAAGAACTGACTCTTACTGTAACTTCAGCTCATTTCCCCATTTGTTCTGTTATCTCTGTAAATCTAGGGCTCAGCTGGCTTTGATGATATGGGGAACCTCAGGGCTAGTCCTGGAAGTCACATTTGTATGTCATGGGCCACTCTCCTTTGAGTAACAGTGGAGGCAGCAGCAGAAGCTAACACTTATTGAGCATTCATTCTGTGTCAGGCACTTTAGCTGCACCAGCTCAACTGATTCCAAACAACAAACCTTGGTTACAAATGGCAGAGCCAGAATAAGAAGAACCCAGGATACGAGACTCCCAAACCTTTGTTCTCAATTACCATTGAGTTGACCTCAGCCTGGAGGTTACTGCAATTACCTAGAGAGAATATTCTGATATGCATGTGTGGGCCCCACGCCCTGGAACACTGGCTCTGCAGTGGGGCGCAGACATCTGTGGCTGTATGGCTGCAGACTCCTCTGTCTCTCTAAGCCTTGGGAGAGTTCCATCTGTGATCTATCTCTTCTCGTTAAAAGAGTCAACCCTTTTAACCTGAGAGTTTTGCCTAAGCCCTTCCTTTCTGCTTAGACCACCATCTGCTTGGGTTGGCCCTGGTTGCCTCACAGGATGCAAGCTGGGGCCATGGCTTTGGTTGAACCAGTAAACCTACCATGCACCGTTCCTCACACTTAGCTTGTTGTGGAGGCATTTTGGGAACTCAGGTGTGGGCTCCTGAGGACCCCTGTGCAGAGTGACTGCTTGCTTCTAGTAAGAGTCCTCTGGGGAAGGAGAGGAGGACAGAGGCACACAGAGCAGTAGCAGGCTGCGGCTCTATCTGTGATGTCTCATTTCTTCTTTTTTGAATGAATCTCAAAGGAATTATGCTGAGCTGAAAAGGTAAATTCCAAAAGGCTATATCTGCATTATTCCATTTATATAATCTTCTTGATATGACAGAATTACAGAAACAGGACAGATTAGTGGTTGCCAGGGGTCAGGGGCTGGTGGATTGCTAGTAAAGGGCACCGGGAGGGGCCCTGGTGGGGAGAGCAATGTTCTGTGTCTAGACTGAATCAGTGTCCATTTCCTGCTTGTGACATTGTGCAATAATTTTGAAAGATGTTGTCATAGTGGGAGCCAGGATAAAGGGTTCAGAGGATCTCTATGTTATTTCTTACAATTTGATGTAAATAGTCAGTTTTATCTCAAAATTTAAAAAAAACTTAATTTAAAAAAGAGAGAATGTATCTTCCAGCCAAGATTGAGGCATAGGTAGACACACTGTGTCTACCTATTTAAAGGCAGCAATTTAGAAACAAAAAAACCAGAACTGACAGAAAATTGAACTGTATGGAAGTCCGGCAACCAAGGAGTTAGAGAAGACACATTCATCCAGACCAGTAGGAGGAGCAGAGTCAGGTGGCAGGGTGGAGAGGGATCTCAGCAGAGCAGTGGCTGGTGGACCCTGGGCACGCAAGGTAGTGTGTGGACCCAGTAAGGTGAAGGATCGTGGAGGGGGGATTGTGGAGGTGCACAAGGCAGCTGTCAGACTGAGCAGTCCCACATTCATGCACAGATAAACCAGGTGAAACTGGGGAGCAAGACAGACTGCACAAGCCAGGGTCCCAGTGCGGAGAAATAAAGCCTCAAAACACCGATTGAAAATACCTGTGGGGGTTAAGGTGCTGGGAGAAACTCCCAGCCTCACAGGAGAGTTTGCTGGAGAGAACCACAGAGTCTTAGAATGTACACAAACCCACCCACATGGGAATTTGTACCAGAAGAGCCCAGTTTTCTTGGGGGAAGTGGGTTAAGTGACTGAAATCTGGCAGAGAGCAGAGCAAGCATCATTGTTCCCTCTTGAACCCTTTCCCTACATACAGCATCACAACCAAGCAATGTGGGTTACTCCACCCCTCACTACATAACAAACTCCTCAAGACAAAAAAAAATGGCCCAAACAAAAGAACAGATCAAAGCTCCAGAAAAAATACAACTAAGTGATGAAGAGATAGCCAACCTATCAGATGCACAGTTCAAAATACTGGTAATCAGGATGCTCACAGAATTGGTTGAATTTGGTTGCAAATTAGATGAAAAAATAAAGGCTATGCTAAGTGAAATAAAGGAAAATGTGCAGGCAACCAATAGTGATAGGAAAGAAACTGGGACTCAAATTGATGGAGTGGACCAGAAGGAAGAAAAAAAACATCCAATCAGAAAAGAACGAAGAAGTGAGAACAACAACAACAAAAATAATGAGAGGCTTAGGAACCTCCAGGACATCTTTAAACATTCCAACATCCAAATTATAGGGGTACCAGAAGGGGAAGAGGAAGAGCAACAAATGGAAAACATATCTGAACAAATAATACAGGAGAACTTCCCAATTTGACAAAGGAATAGACTTCCAGGAATTCCAGGAAGCTCAGAGAGTCCCAAAGAAGTTGGACCCAAGGAGGAACACACCAAGGCACATCATAATTACATTAATCTAGATTAAAATGAAGGAGAGAATCCTAGAAGCAGCAAGAGAAAAGGAGACAGTTACCCATAAAGGAGTACCCATCAGATTGTCAGCTGATTTCTCAAAACAGACCTTACAGGGGAGTGGGGGGGAGGGGATGGAATTTCAGGGGAAAAGGGGAAGGAGTCACAGGAACAGGTATAAAGGACATGTGGACAAAAACTAACAGAGGTGGAAATAAGAGGGAGGTGGGGAGCACTGCGGGGGGGTACTGGGATGGGAGTAAAAGACAGAAAACTGTACTTGAACAATAATTAAATTTAAAAAAAAGACCTTACAGGCAAGAAGGGGCTGGCAAGAAGTATCCCAAGTCACGAAAGGCAAGAACCTATATCTAAGATTGCTCTATCCAGCAAAACTTTCATTTAGAATGGAAGGGCAGTTAAAGTGCTTCTCAGATAAGGTCAAGTTAAAGGAGTTCATCATCACCAAGCCCTTATTATATGAAATGTTACAGGGAGTTAGAAGAAGAAGATAAAAAGCAGGTACAGTAAAATGACAGCAAACTCACAATTATTAACAACCACACCCAAAACAAAAACAAAAGCAAACAACTAGAACAGGAACAGAACCACAGAAATGGAGATCACATGGAGGGTTAGCAACAGTGGAGTGGGAGGAGGAGAGGAGGGAGAAGGTACAGAGAATAAGTAACATAGATGGTAGTTAGAAAATAGGGGAGCCTTGGCTGGTGTACCTCAGTGGATTGAGCACGGGCCTGCGGACCAGAGGATCACGGTTTGATTCCTAGTCAGGGCACATGCTTGGGTTGCAGGCCGGTTCCCTGCAAACCAACTCCCAGCAGGGGAGGCACAAAAGGCAACCATACATTGATGCTTCTCTCTCTCTCCTTCCCCTCTAAAGATAAATAAATAAATAAAATCTTAAAAATTGACAATTAAAAAAAAGAAAATAGGGGGAGAGTAAGAACAGTATAGGAAATGTAGAAGCTAAAGAACTTATGACACATGGATATGAACTAAAGGGGGGGAATGTGGGTGGGAGGGGGTGTGGGGGTGTGCAGGGTAGAGAGGAGTGAAAGAGGAAAATGGGACAACTGTAATAGCATAATCAATGAAATATATTAAAGGATATAAGGTGAATATAGCAAAATGGAAATATATGTTCTATATGGGTCTTGGAAATGTTATATTGTATGATTTTCATTGTTTTCTGAGTGTTTGAAATATTTAGTAAAAACACCACCCTCTGGAGTTATCTCGTCAGCCTTTGAAGTACGCACCCTTGCCCAGGACTGGCTCCTGGGCCCTGCAGACCAGTGTGACAGACGGGCAATTCTGCAGAGTTTTGCAAGGAATAGGAGGCGGTGCTCAGGCATGGGGATGACCTGGCTGAGAACAGCCCCCTGATCTCTCTCTGTTTTTACTGAACCTGGGAAAGCACCTAACACTCCTGGAGGGTTGGAACTTCCCTGCTAGCTCCCGCAGCTCCCCCCTGAATCTCCTTGGCACGTTAACAAATGGGCACAGTCATACCTTCACACTGATTCTCAGTGACAGTTAACTTCTAGACTAGAAGAGCCACCGCTAAGGAAGGCTGTCTGCACATTAGATTCCTTCGCTTTGTGTATTGTAAAAAAAGAGGCACATGTACCAGAATTTATTTATTATATAGCTAAATCACAAGTTTACAATACATTCAAGGGGGACAGACAAGAAGCGTACCACACTTTACATGTAAAAAGCAGAAGAGAATGTCCAAAGGGTCAATTATATTGGAGTAGAATCTTAGTCACCATTAAAGAGTAGAGTGTTTTCAACCCAGTGTCACAGGGTGGACTTAGTCACAGCAGAGCTATTCACATGGATTCTGAATGACAATCAGAAGATATTCCTTATCTGTGGAAAGACGTGGGAAAAATTAGTCCACTCTAAAAATTAAATATAACAAATGAATACTTCAGCTAATCTGCTTTTCTCTTTGAAACATCGCTTGGACCTTGTGTAGACCAGTGGTTTTCCACCCTGGTTCCACATCAGAATCATCTGCTCCACTTTGAAAACACACCATTACCTGGGGCCCAGCCTCAGAGATTCTGATTTCATTGGTTTAGGGTGGAGTCCAGGCACCAGTCATTATTTCTGTAAAGTTCTCTAAGTGATCCCAATGTGCGGCCACGGTGAGAACACAAGTGTAGAAAAAGCTTTATTTAGTTTATGGGTAATTCTGATTTTACAGATGGACAACTACAGGGAAGTTTATTCTAGACTAGATTCAGAAGCATGAGTCCTGTTTTACACTGACATCTACCAACACTGTAAAAGCAATTCCTTCACGGGAAGAAGTACTTGGGTGGCTGCTCTCTCTTGGTAGGCCAGGTGACCTTGAGCTCCCCCAGGGGGAGTATCAGACTCTACGGGCCATTGAGCCACTCCCAGGTTTGTCCCCTGGACAGGAGACATTTCTCCCACTCTCCGGAAAATCTGTGTGCCAAGTTTACCCAGCATGAGACCTGCATCTCCCACATTTTTGATTACTGATAATAAATACAAGTGGGAAAAATTCAACCTCTTCAAAGGTCAAGTTCATCACTAAGGTCACAAAATTTTGAAGATGCAATTTTCAGACTCAGGCATTGTCTTCATTTTGTCAGTGAAGAACATTATGTGTCATATTGCATATCAAAGTCTATCTGTAATAGAGTCAACATAAAAATAAAGTTAAATCTATACTCCTTGTTCTTTGAAACAAAGCTTTTGTGTGATAAAGTGGAATGATGCTTTACACATGAAGTGAAATGCCAAGTTACCTGGAGCGACCATGATTTCGTGCTTCTTTGACCTGATCCTCAGGAAGGTGAGGTCATTCTGAGGATCGATGTCACGCACAGTGCTCTTGGCTTTCATCGTCAGCTGGTGGAGAAGGCCCGCGTACTGCACCGTCGTCGAGTTGTCCAAGGTTGTTCGGATCGGGATGCCTGTCACGTGATTTAATTTGGGCTTAAACTTTCTTTTTCTGATTATAAAAGTAATATGCACATTGTAGAAATAGGGAAATACTTGTAGTTGTTAGGAGAAAGAAAAAGTGGAGGCTGATATTACTCACTAGTAACAATTTTAGTTTATTTTCTTCCAATCATCTTGTCTCTACTTGGATTTTAAAAAATACTTGGGTCAAAGTATAATGACAAATTTGATGCTTGCTTTTTTATTTAAATGATAGCGTACAAGCCCTTGTTGGTGATGATGTCATCAATATTATTTCAAATGGCTATACACTTACGACTTTATGGATCTACCATAATCAATCCCAATTGTTGAACTGTTCGGCATTGTGTTTCTGTTTTTGTCACTAATGGTGTGACAAACATTCTTGTGCACCAATCTTCTGGAAGTTGTTGACTGATTGTCACAGTATTAGGTGAACATATCACTACACACAAATGCATTTCCTCGAGTGTCCCGTCTACAACGGGTCTGCTTCACAATGCTTGGTCTGTGCTCATTTTCTCCCTCGAGGCGAGAATTAGGCAGTGATATCACTGCACATACTAGACAGTATATCAAAGGGGATTTTCAAAATTTCTCTGTAACATGAAGTATTGAGCAAACCTTAAACTTTATATTAGAAAACACAGCAACAAAAACACTGTGGTCTTGCTAGGCATCTCCTGGTTTGCACTCATTCTTGGCTTAAGCATTATTAAATTTGGATACTTGTGTGCTCTGTTGCTCCATGATACACATTCAAAACAGGGCCTATTAATTTAACTGGAAGAATCTAGACAGACAAATAGGCAAGTATAATTCAATTCAGTTCAAATCAGTCTAGCTTAGTTCGGGTCACTCAGCGCTCAGTGCGTATTAACAGGTGCTGTGCTAGGCATTTTGCATATATTGCATCTAATCAGAAGCAGCCTTCATATTATTTTAAGAACTTCCACCAAGCCAGAGAGTTCAGGGATTTGACTGGCAAATGTGTCTTTAAGGGAAGGTGAATTGGGGATCACTGTCAGATTCTTCAGGTACCTGAATTGTGGCCAATCAATAAAAGAGACTAATGTGGTTCTTGGTTTTCCCTCAGTGAAGGTAATTTCAGAAACTGTTAAGTGAGAGGAGCACTTTAAGAGTGGACCAGCATTACAGACTTGGGCTTTTACAGTTTTTCATGAAACTCTTTGAGAGCCTCAATTCTGACTTTGAAACACATTAGTTGCTTTCTCTTTTAAGAAAATTATTGTCTCTTTAGAATAGGTCCTGCCAAACAATACAAGAATAATATTTACAGGAAAACCTACTTGATAAATAAGGTTTTATATAAACTTGTTAATTTTCATATTATTATTTCTTGGCTGCTTTCCCCCCAGAAGTCGGTTTTGTCTTTCACACCTGATGAAACATCAAAAGACATGTGTCTTTAACAAGCAGGAGAGTGAAATGTAGCAAGCACTCAACCTTGTAAGAGCACTTTTTGACGAATAGCTCTATTTTGCATCCTGAATAGTGACTACCTACAAAGTCTGCACTGCTCAGTGTAAAAAACAAGAAATACAACCAGAATAAATTATTTAAAATGTAGATGACAAGATTGTGAATCAGATGCTCAGGCCTATTTAGTTGTCTATCCATGATCCCTGTCAATAAATGAAACAGCCAGCCTTTCTGCACACAAGTACACACTGCGGAAAGTCTTGGAGTTTTTCATACCCTCTATAGACACTTGAACAAATCAACACATATCTGTGGAGCTCTTCTTGCTTGGTACCATGCAAGGTAATCACAAAATAATTTATTAACAAGTAATTTTAGCACATGGTGTAAAATTCGCCCACTTCCTCTTCTGAGGGGTAACCACTGCTCACTGTTTCTTTGGTATCCTTCCAAAGGCATCCTAAGTCTATTCAAGCATGTTTGTGTTTGAAGTCTTTAGTTGTATCATTCTCTATTTTGCACCTAAATTATTTTCATTTAATGCACTTTGGAAATGGTTCCATTCAATACACATAAGGCTAGGCCATTCATAATGACCATGTAACATGACTGTCAAATGGATGCTTTGTAATACACGTGACTAATACATCCTCCTGAGGAGCATGGAGGTAGTCCCCAATCTTTGGCTTTTATGTACGAGGCTACAGAATACATCTTTGGACATGCCATTTTATGTCTCCATATATGCATAATATAAATCCCTGAAGTGAAATTTCTAGAACAAAGAGAATGAATTTGATATTGCTGAATTTATAGCACTACTTTAAAATGACTATTATCCCAATAAGCTGGCACTTTTCCACTGAACATTTGTACTTTGGGTGATAGATTGTATTTCAAAAATAAAGGGAGTTAGCTAGATGGCTGATAATACCTAATGAAATTCAAAGAATAGATTGTTGGTAATGTCAAGAGTATTTAAAATTAAGAGCCTACAGAAATCAGACTTGTATACATAAGAATGTATGACAGATGTGGTTGCGTGGGAAACATATACATACGCAATATATTCCTCAGTATCTAAATCAATGTTCAGTGCTATAATGTTGTAAATAGTGAAAGGTTGTATAAGTGGGAAACCAATGTTGACAAAAATCTTCTCTAATAAAAGTGATTACTATCCGGTGTTGGGCTAAATTGATAAGTCTAATTTATTGTCATGAATAGGAAGTCTAGGTTTCAATAACAGTGGAACCCAAAATCTCTACTTAACATGGCATATGAAGAGGTCTAAATGTATAAACATGTTAGAAAGCTCATATAAAATCACATTTAAAACTTAAAAATATGCTAAAATGATTTGCCTGGAATTAGTGGACTAACCCTACTAGCAGAGAACAAGAACATATAAACACGATCTCATTTAAATATTTTCAGTATCAATTTCCCTGGGACTTCTGAAAGCTACCAGTCTGCACTATTGTAAGTGGCACTTTCATCTAAAATTGAATAGGCTGTTGCAGTGGAGTATTTTATTACATTTTGGTCACACAATTTATACCACGTGCTATTAATAAACATCCTTGTCATACACTCTGGTTATTAATAATCTGACCACAAAAATAAGCCCTTTATTTATATTTTTGGGAAAAAGACTACTTTGGATTTCAGAAAAATGCCCTGAATCCTAACACAACCTAATTCCTGTAGAGGTTAATAGGTCTTAAAAGTAATATTTTGTTGCTTTTGGATGAGAAAAGTGCTGAGAAATTTACATTCCAGGAAAGGAATGTAAAAATCACTTTTAATCCCACCATTCAGAGATAATTACCACAAGATATCTCTGCTTTCTCTTCCATATTTATTTAAAATGTGTATGTGTGCATGGCTATATTTTTTATTAGAAAATACTGGATGCTACTGTGTTTGATTTTTTTCATCTAATATTGTGAGTAGTTTTCCATGACTCCAAATATTCTTCAACACTTTAAATAGATCAGTAGTTCATCAAGTAAATATTACATAATTAATTTAAAATTTCCCTTACTGTTGGGATAGATTTATTGACTTATTTGTCTGGTTATTTATTGCTGCTCTACATGATGCCTCTGCAAGCATCATTCATACCTAAATGTTTCCTTCACTACTTCTTAGGATAAATTCCTAGGGTTGACATTATGGATTAGAGTATAGATATTTTTCAGACATTTTGTACATATTGCTAGGATTTTGTACTTTAAGATCTTCCAAAATAATACATTAGATGAGTCATCCTGGTTGTCACAGGTGAATCCACCTGTATTGGGCTGAATAGTGACCCCCCCATTCAACTCTACCCTAAATCTCAGACTGCGACCTTATTTGAAATAGGGTCTTTGTAGATATAACCAGGTAAGATCAGGCCACACTGAATTAGGGTTGACCTAATCCCACGATTGATGTCATTAAGAAGAGAAAGCAGAGAAATGGAGATGACAATGGAGGCAGAGCTTGGAGGGATGCACCTATGAGCCAGGGAATGCCAAGGATTGCTGGAAACCACCAGAAGCTGGAAGACAGCAGGGAAGGCTGTCTAGTAGAGCTTTGAAGAGAGCCTGGCCCTGCTCACAGCTTGATCTCAACTTCTAGCCTCCAGAGCTGAGAGACAATAACTATTTATGGCAGCCAAAGGAAAAGAATATAGCACCTCTGTGAAGCAACAAGGATAACCCATCTTAGGGGATGTGGCAGAGTGTATGCAAATACATGGACCTAAAATCAATTCAACCGAAATCATGCACTAGGGCTGGACTGCTTTCTGGAAATATTAGGCACAGATCTTGGCTTACCTATAGGGCTCATCTTAAATCCACTCCCTCCTGACCACCCGAGCTGGGTGTATTTATTATACTCATTTGATGTTGAGATATGTTTAATTTTATTTTGTAAAAACATCAGATGTTTTATTTGTACATACCAATTAAAAGTTCCTACATCCTCAGAATTATTTATTTATAATTCTAGTAAGTGTTGGGTGTTGTGCCAGGCACTTGACAATTATTATTTCACTTATATAACCATCGACAAAGTAGGTTATTTTTTTTAATAATAAAGGATTGAAGGTCAGAGTTTACACAGACTGTAAATTGTTTAAGTTTTAAAGCCATCAATAAACATTGATGGATTTGCTTCAAAATGATGATTAGCTGTGAGATTCTGTTCCCAAGCATTGAGTGGGGTATGTGCCAGTCCCATCATGCCGCATGAATTGTACGAAGTAACTACTCTTATTTCAACTAATACTCTGGGATTTGTGGCACCTCTTGCCCTTACAAATGCCTAAATTAGTAAGGGCAGGAGGTGCCACAAAGGACAATTGAGCAAGAGCCCCTAAGAGATTGCCACCATAGCTGAGCATGTGGCAAGCAATGTGGATTGACGGGGACTGGAGTGAGAGCAAGTTTCTGGTACAAGTCTACAGATTTCATAGGTGGAAATATATCAGTCCTTCTTATACTGTAACATAAGGACTATAGTATAAATTACAATTAATTTTCAAAGATTTCATTAAATATGGTAAAGGTACAATTTCATTTAAAATGATGAATGACACTCGGAAATAATGTTAAAACAAAAACATACTGCCAACAATAATATTCTCTCTATCTTCAATATAAAAGTCTTATTGGTATTCCTGAAATGATAGAAGAGTTATCAAAGGTTTCAAATTTAGACAATGTACAGTGTTTCTTAGCAATATAGAGACATTTTAAGACAGGTCTTATTTATATTTATATCCCTAGTTCTTAGCAGAGGGCTCGACATGTAATACTCAATAGATGTTTGATAAGTAAAAGTTATAGCTAAAATATACCAACTATGCTTTTGATGACAAACTCTAAGAGGCTTGTCGTAAGGCGTGGCACAACAAACAGCGACTTGGCCTCTGCAGAGGTCGAGAAGGCAGCCCGTGATGTATTTACCTTCTGCATTTACAACCATCGTTCCGATAACCCCTTTATGGTTCTGTATCCTCTTTAGGGTTTCCTCCACCTCTGCCTGTTGGAGACCAGAAAGACAATTAACCAAAAGGGCCTTTGTGGTTACCTCAGTCCTAAGGAGAATAATATTTGGAAAGATCCCTACTCCCCTTTCCCTTTAACCTAAGGCACTGGATGCTATAATCCCAGACTTTTGGAAGAGAGCTTTGAAATTGTCAAGTCCCAGATACAAGCTGACACAGTGGGACCCCTGACAAACAGCCCTGACAAACCTCTTGGCTTGAACTCTTCCACAGTTAGAAAGCTTATTGCCTCACAAGAGCTCACTCCATTTTTATCTGTCTTTATTTACTGGCAAAATGTTCTTTTCATGGACAGAATTCCTCTCCTGACCATCTTCCACTCATTGATCTCTCTTTTTGTATGAAAAACTCCCCTTCTACATTATAGTATTTTAATATTTATAGAGCTGTATCACTGCCACTCTCTGTCTAAAAGTATCTAAAAGTATTAATGAGAAATCTTATTTTCAGTGCAAAATGTTACCTTCTCGGAAGTTTAGGTGATTAAATTCAGGATATTCTGAAACATGTTAATAACATATTCTGGGAGACCAAGAATCTCTTGGCAACTGTGGCCTTGTTCTCAGTGCGAACTGGACGTTCAGCCACGAGTATGTTGGAACCCCATTACTGGGTTTTAACATCAGCTTTCTTAATGAATTTTACCAGTAAACTATATTGTAGTGGTTTTCTCTCCTTGTACAAATGCTAAAATCAAGAAGTCTTTTCCAAACCTGCATATCGTTCATAACTGAGTAATCACTGGATATTCTGAATTCAAACATTATTCTTCACTGTTTTGAAGAGGGTTTGTGATTTTTTTCCTTCGCAACATCGTACAGATGAACATTATGTTACTTAGGCAAGACAATTTTCTTTTGCACCTCATGTGGATGAGAAAACTTATTTCTTCCTTTGTTATGACCATACAGGTTTTTTCTGAATTCTAGGCACTTATGTACTAGATTCACAATTTTTGGCATTAGGAATACCACCTATATTATTTAGCTAGCATGTTCTTTAAATCATCCCACTTCTAAAAGCTTAAATGAATGCACTTCCAAAGGAAACTATACATCACTACCAGAAATGGAAATCTGATATTATTAGTCATAAACAAATAACCAATAAAAAAGAGAATATGTTACATTCTACCCTAAAGAAATCTGAGCCCGAGGTCTGTTCTTTGGTGAAAAACTGAAATTGCGAAATGCTAGTGGTATAACGACTTAATATTGCCAGAAGCTTTCACCTGGACATCAAAAGGTTGAAAATGAAAGAAAATGAAAGAGGAATAGCTTTCTCAAATGTGATTTACTCTGTCTTATTTGGTATTTCTGAGCTATCTCAAGTAGCAACTCATGTTTGCATCTCACTTTGGGAAACATTGCACTTAAAGCTGTAGGGGGAAGCTACTTTATCACTTTCCCCCATCTCTAAGACAATGTCCACGGCTCCTTAGAATCACTGCCCTTTTCTCTTTTATGTATCTCCCAAATGCCTCCCTCTGCTCTTCCCAGCCTTTCCTTCTCTTTTCCCAGTTGTTTTCTCCTCTTGGGATTTCTGAACCCTCTTGCTACAATCTATTGATCCCCAGCTCCTTTCCATTCCATTTAAAACTCCTCGCTTTCACCTTAATCTTCTTCAAACTTTCCTCGGTCTCCACTTGTCTTCCTTCACTCCCTATTCTGTCTCCCCTCCCCCCTGTCCTCTTTTCTTTTTTTTTTTAAAGGTTTTATTTATTTATCTTTAGAGGGGAAAGGAAGGAGAGAAGGAGAGAAGGAGAGAAATATCAATGTATGGTTGCCTCTCGTGAGTCCCCTGTCTGGGAACCGGCCTGCAACCCAGGCATGTGCCCTGACTGGGAATGGAACCGCGATCGTCTGGTTTGCAGGCCCGCACTCAATCCACTGAGCTACACCAGCCAGGGTTCCTCTTTTCTTTTTTCTCTTTATTTGCTTTTCTTCTCTCGCAATATCTTCTCTTTCTCCCCTTTCTCCATTGCCTTGCGCTCCCTGTCCCATCTCTTTCTTCCCTTTCAGGGCAATTTTTCTTTCCGTCTTGCTCCTCCCCCTTCCACACTTTCCTTGATCTAGATAGAGCTCTCTCATCCCTCATAGGATCTTTCATCTCCTCAATATTTCTCTTCTCTGTTTTGATATCTCCCCTCACCAAGTACCACCTCCAGAAATCACCTCCCTAGATATCTATGCCCCCAGATAGCTTCCTCATCTAGACATTTTCATCCCTGCCTTCACGGTCATCCTCTCATTTCTAGGGTCACGCAGTCACCCTTCCAAGCAGTTTATGGAGCCCCCAGCCTCCGCCGCGGCTCCGGCTCGGCCTGGATCGACCTCGAGAGAAGGGCAGAGAAAGCCCACGTGGGTCAGCGCCCTTGGAGCGGTGGGTAGTGGACGGAGACCCCAGATTTACCATCGCGCTGGCCACGAAACTCTAAGATCAGTGCCGTGCTATAGCTGTCTCGGTTGTCAACAACGCTTCCAGCCGTTGCTAAGAGACGGGGAGGAAGTGACCTCCCGGAAGCGTCGATGCCCCGCGCCTGCGTGCGCAAGGGTCGGGCAGCAGCTGGAGAGCACTTTTCCGCCCAGAACTGTCCTGGCTCCTCCAGGCCGCCGTAGGCGGGGTTTGTGGCTTTTGGCCACTGCTCTCACCTGAGTTTTACTTATGCCTGAGGAACCAGGTGGCGGAGGAGCCGTGCGGGGCAAAGGCCAGGCTTCGGGTCATTCGTTCATTCATCCCTTCCTCCCTCCCTCCCTTTAGGTACGCATTAATGTAACAGCCACTTCCTCATTCAAGACCACCTACCACATGCTGGGCTCTTTTCAGGGCCCAGGCAATCGTCCAGCTCCGGAGACAGACAAAATACAACAAAGGAAGCAAAAGCCCAAGTGAGATACCTGCTCCGGGGCATACACAGGGGAGGTTCTCTCTGACGCTGAGTTTGGGTCCCTTTTGATACTTGGTAATAGACTCATTGACTCTTGGCGTGCTTTCTTGTGCAGCACTGATAAGTTTTGTTCCCCCGACCTATACAGACAGTTACATTTTTTTTATTAAAGAAGAAATATAGCTGCATGGAATAGAGCAATTTATATGTTTGTTGTGCCCCATCCCCAAAACAGCACGGTAAGCACCATCATTCATCTTATGTTCTCATCTAGTTGCAGCTCTGCTGTTCATTCGGTTGAAGAGTTGCAACTTACCAGTATTTTTGTTTAATCCATTAGGATCTTTCTTTTGTGGTCATTATTTGTCAACAGTTCTGCGTCACTGAAGAATTGCAGGTGGTAGTGAGGGATGTTGTATAAATTGCCATAGACGAGAGCATTCCACTGGGTATTAAGCAACTGATGGAGGAAATAAGTTAAAGATCAATTAGGGACAGTCGGAAGTCACTTGACCTTTTGAAGGGCATTGATAATACCTTCTTCAGGAGTCTGGGAGGCAGAGACCAACTGTTGTATGAAGTACAGCAGGAAAATTTTGTGTCTGGAGTCATAGAGTCCTGGGGTTTGAAGAAGGGAAACTCTATACATTCAAGTTATAGGTTGGGAGTGCATCCCCATAGGGACCACTGATGCTGTGATGACTATGATGCTGATTCAGTTTGGGTTCCCATCTCCTGAAAGCAGTCTCACACCAAACAAGGCATCCTTATTGCTAGAAATGCCAACTAGGATCTGGATGGGCCCTTGATAGAGATGCTCTAAAGCAATTTTGAACTTGTTGGTAATTTTGGATTAGATAATCCATTTGAACTCAGAGTCTTTCGTTTTATGACATTAAATTATGTACAGAAGTGCTCTGAGTAGGTTCTGGTCACGCTCATTCTCCTTTTTTTCCCTCCAAGAAACTTACGCTTCTCAAAAAAATCTGGGTCACAATAGCTAACTAGTCTCCTTTGTCACTCAACACCTAGAAGGCCAACAAAGATGATTTGGAATGGTTAGCTAAGCTTGTGGAGGAGAAGTCTGGGGTGTGTGTGTGTGTGTGTGTGTATTTGTGTACAGATCTGGCTCTTGACTCGCTGCCTATATCTACCTTTATAAGTACGAAATATTTAGATATTCACAGTGACCCTGGCCATTGACTGTGGAATGACTGATTTGGGGGCTCTCCGGGTGTTTCTGATTGAAGAGAACCCTACTTGATTGTGTAGCCATTTGTTTTGCTTATAAAATCAGTGGCAGTGCACCATTTCTTTTATGTCAATCAGCTTTAATGAAGGAACTGGCTGCATATGCATGGAGTGTGAATCCCCTCGTTTCTGGAGTCAGAGTGTCAAACTCGTTCGATAGCTGACAGCTGTGATTAGAGCAACGAAAGACTCCAGCATGAAGGGCACTGACAGGAGAACCCAACTGCTGAAAAAGTAATACGAAATAGCCAAACCGACTTCTAACCAACAGTCAAGTTTGACTCACCGTGCACAGGAAATCAATGAGGAGAATATGAGCCATTTTCTCCTGATCGATTTTCACTTCTAATTATTCCTTGGAGGTAGCTTGGTTTAATTTCTGTGCCTTTTTGGGACTGTAATGAATATCCAGAGCTGTGCTATATAAAGTAGCCTGGCGGGGTCCGACGTGTTCCCTCTCCTATTCTCACTATAGTGGGTTATCCCTTTCCCTTCCTCTTTTCCCAGCCCTTCTTTGATGCACACTAAGTGCTAAATAACTTTGAATTTAAGTGAAATAATTAATGAGTAATACTTTCTGGGAGCATTCTGAAGTGACCCCCAAAGTCCGCAATTCTTCACATAATTTTGTCAGAATGGGGTCTCTGTCTTTGATAGTTCGTTACTGCTCTCTGCTTAACCTAAAGAAATTCAGGTAACTTTATAATTTTGTGTTCTCTTGGGAGTTTCTGTACCACCCCATATCCCTTGGCATTCTTCCCTACTTGACAAATTTGTCACTGGTACTCTACTGGTTTCTCCCCAGAAACCAGATTCTCTGAAAATGCCCCTTAGTAAGAGGAAGGCAGAAGTAGATGATGTCAGTGATAGTGATAAGTATTCCATATAACTGACCTGATGCCATACAATTACAGGATATAGATTTAGGGTTTTAAAAGGCCAAACATTTTCTACTTCTTATTAGGACAAAGAAACCTTTTAGGGTAATTCTTCCTAGAACTCAAGTGTAACATAAGCACTTACTTCCCATAAGGGAGTCCTCCTCCCTGTTGGAATTAAATGGTTTCCTAGAGCACAGAATTTAGCCTTACATGCAGCTATGGTTGAAGTTTCTAGTTATGTTTCTTTGAGTAAAATAAATTCTCAGGGATTTTGCTTCCTCATTTATAAAATAGGAAAGATACAATCTACATTAGAGGGTTTTTGTGAGCTTTAAATGATATTATGTGGGTAAAATGCATGGCTTGTACCAGGTACCTAATATGGATGATTTAAGCACATTTCTTTCTTATGTCTTCTTTTTTTTTAGTTCATCCTTCCTACTTCCTTCCATTCCTTTTCTCCCTATTCTCCCTCTTCATCTTTCTATTTCTCTAGACTTTTCTTCTCTACTTCCCTTCTATTTCCTTTCTCCCTTTTAATTGCCTTCTCTTCAACCTTTTCTTCACACTGTCTCTAGGAAAAATATCTAGAATTTGTATGTTTGACTTTCTCAAACATACCTTGTTTGAGAATGCCTTTCCCTTTCTTCTTTTATTCCTTTTGTCCTGTTATTTACTCAGACTATTCATCTAATATAATTCATCTTCCTCTAATCTCATTTTTCCCCACAATCCCCATTTTTAAACTAGCTCCACAAGCAGTTCCCATCTCAGCACCTTGCATGAAATAGATATTCTCAGAATATGAGCATTAGGTGCAAATTGTAAACATTTACTCATGTATCAGTTTTGTTCAAAGAAGGAAGGGCCAACAAGAGCAATAAACCCTATGCACTTGATTCCCACCCCCCTTTTTTTCCTGATAATCTAGTCCCAAGGTCTCTGATCTATTTTTTCAAGCTCTTTGATCCATTTAAAATTACTTTTACTGGTAGGTATGATACACACAAAATGTAGATGGACAAGGTGAAGGTAGTCAGTGAGTCACATACAAAATGAAATGAACAGTTGTCGGGTCACCACAAAGGGAACTCCTGTGTAACCCCCAACCAGGTCAAGAAAAGAACACTGCCCACATTCCAGAAGATTCCACATGGCACTTCCCAATCACTACTCCCACATAGTATGGCTTGAAAAGCAAAAAATATTTTATCTGTCTACTGAAAAAATTTGCTGATGCCTATAGTAGATTCTTCTTGTTCTCTTTTGTCTTCAAAATAATATGTTTGATGGCTGAAAAAAATAACATTGTTCAGGGTTTTCAGAGTATGCAAATGTAATATGTAAAGTAAGTGCAACATAAAGGGGGGAAGGTAAAGAGACCTGTATGAGGGTGACCATCTTACTTTCCCCTGGAAGTGTTCCAGTATTGATTCTAAGTAGACTGTGAAAAATGAGGTATGTAATCCCTAGAGTAACCAATAAAAAAGTATACAGATATAGTAAAATAGCTAATGGATAAATTAAAATGGAATACTAAAAATTGTTAAAATAGTATAAAAAGGAAAAGGGAAAACAGTGGAATGGAAAACAAATGGAACAATCTGAAAACAAATAATATAATTCTAGAATTAAATCCTGATACATCAATGATTGCATTAAGTGTAAGTAGCTAAGCACACCAGTCAATGAGAGAGATTGGTCAGAATCAATTTGAAAAATGTTCAGTGACTTCTGTTTCAGGAGAGATGGAGTAGATCTGCTTTTCCCTTTCCCCCCACTATATATAACTAAAAATCTGGAGATTATACAAACACAAGACTTTGGAAGAGGAACAAAATCAGTCCAATTGCTTAGGGACATTTGACCCAAAGAATGACATGATTGTAAGTTGCCTGGATTTTCTTTTTGCCACATATCTTCCAGTCTTGGAGCTGAAGAAGCTGGTCACCCAGAAATGTTGATAGGCACAGAAGTTTTTGAAAGCTCCAACAAAAACCTATTCTCTAGCCAAAAGACCAGGCAAGGGACCCCCAATAAGATAGATTCTTAGGAAATAAGCACTCTTCCTGAGCCAAATGCCACAGAAGCCAAGTGGAGAGTGTAGATCTCCACTCTCATCTTGCTAACTCCTCCCCTCACTCACCAGGGTATTGTCAGAGAAGGCTGAGTAGGAAGTTAGTACTTTCATCCTACTGGGTGTTAGTAGTCACCTCCCCCACTCCCTGCAGCAGTTTTAGTAAAGTTCAGGTGGGGAGCCTGGATTGCCACTCCCATTCTAGCATATGGATAGTTATATTAAATATAAACAGCCCAGATACACCAATAAAAACACAGAGATCATCACAGTGGGTTAAAAAATGATATAACTATATGCTGTCTACAAGGAACTGACTCCAAATATAACAATATGTGCATGTAGAAAAAGAATGGAAAAGGATGTATCATGTAAACAGTCCAAAGAACGAGTGGTTATATTAATATCAGATAAATAGATTTCAGACCAAAGAAGATTACTAGATACAGAGAAGTCGTGTATAATGATGAAATGGTGACCCCACTGAGAAGACATAGCAAATCTAAAAACGTATGCAGCAAACAACAAAGCTGTAAATTATGTGAAGCCAAAAGTGATGGAATTGAGAGGAAACACATTCTTAATGATACTTGAAAACCTCAATACCCTTTTCTCACCAGTTGGTAGAAGAATCAGACAGAAAGACCCTGGGGATAGAAGACTCAACATCTTCAATGAACATAGTTTAGTTTACATAGGACACTTCAGTCGGCATCAGCAGAGTCCATATTCTTTCCAAGTAGCCATAGAGCATATGCCAGGATAGACCACATCCTGGGCTATGAGATACACCTCGGTAATTTAAAAGACTTGAAATCATACAGAGTATGTCCTCCAGTTATGGTGGAGTCGGGCTAGAAACCAATAACAGAAAGATAACAGGAAAATCTCCAAACACCTGGAAGATTAACAACACATTTCTAAATATTCCATGAGTCACAGAGATCTTAAAGGAAATAAAAAGAATTACATTGAACTGAATGAAAGTAAAACAGCATATCAAAATTATGAGTTACAACTAAAGTAGTGATGAGAGAAATTTAGAACCATAAATGCTTGCATTAGGAAAGATGAAATATCTTTACTAATGTGAGCTCTCATGTCAAGGACTTAGAGAAAGAAGAGCAAAATCCAAAGTAAACAGAAGAGTGTAAATTATACAAAAAAGCAGAAATAAAAAAATTAAAAAGAACAAAATTAATGAAACAAGGAGTTGGTTCTTTGAAAAGATTATTGAAGTTGAAAAAGCTCTAGCAAGATGGACAAAGAAAAAAATGGAAAAAAAGAAGTTAGCAGTATTAGGAATGAAATGTGGAATCTCATGTATGCTCTGTAGATTAAAAAAGTGATAGGGAACACTATGTATAACTCCACATACATACAGTTGACAACTTAGATGAACTGGATCAATTCCTTAAAACAGCCCACCACAAAAATTCATCCAGTATGAAATAGATAATTTGAATTGCTCTATATATTTTAAAGACACTGAATTCATAATTTGAAAAATCCCCCAAAAGAAATCTCCACTGAAGGCTCACTAGATATTCCAATGAAATACTTGAAGAATAAAAAAACAGAAGGGGGAAAGCTTCCCAATTCATTTCATGAATTTAGCATCATGACACCAAAACCAAACAAAGTCATTATCCTCCCCCTACTGAAAGACAAAAAGAAAATGGATTCATGTCCTCCATGAGTTTATCCCAGGGATGCAAGGCTGGTTCACCATTTGAAAATCAGGCAATGTAATTCATCATATTAACGGATTAAAGAAGAAAAATAATGACATGCAGAAAAATAATTTGATAATATTTAACATTCATAATTTTATAAAACACTAAGCAAACTAGGAATAAAGGAAATAGCTATAAATTTATAAAGAGCAGTTACACAAAGCTACAGATAACATACTTAACGTTGAAAGACTAAAAGCATTCCTCCAAAAATTGGGAACGAGGAAAGGACCTCTGTGTTCTCTTACTAGTTTTGTTCAAGACAGTGGTGGAAATTTTATCCAGTGCGATAAGGCAAGAAAAGGAAATATTGTAAAAGACAGACAGATAGAAGTGAAGAAATAAAACTGTTCCTATTTAGAGATGACATGGTTGAACATGTAGAGAATACCAATGAATTTACAAAAACAACTCCTAGAAACAAAATATTCAGGTATAAATTTAACAAAATGTGCTGAAAACTACAAACTGCTGATTAAAGAAAAAGAAGATCAAAATAAATGGGAGCATGTCATTTCTCTCCAAATTGATGTACAGGCTTAAAACAATTACAGCCAAAATCCCAGCAGGATTTTTATTATAGATTCAGAGAACTTGCTAATATTTGTATTGAACGGCAAAAGAAATATAATAGCTAAGACAATTTGGAAAAAGAAGAGTAAAGTTGGAGAAATCATGGTATCCAATTTTAAGACCCATTACCTACTAAGACTTCGTGGTGTTGATGAAGAGCAAACACACAGATCAATGCAACAAAATAAAGGACCCTGAAATCATCTCACAAAAATATACCTACTTTTTGACAAAGGGGTAAAAGCTTGCAAAGGAGGAATCATAGCTTTTTCAATAAATGGTTCTGGAGGAATTCAACATCCTCAAACAAAAAAGCAAAGAAATCCTTGACTTTAAGGCTTGCACCTTATATACAGATTAACTCAAAATGGATCATAGACTTAAGTATAAAATACAAAACTATAAAACTTTAAGAAAAACACATAAGAGAAAATCTTTATATTCTTCTAGTGTTAGGCAAAGAGTTCTTAGACTTAGTAACAAAGCACAGCACAGAAAAAAGAAAGTTGATAAATTAGACTTTGTCTAAGTTAAAAACTTTCCTCTATGAAGACTATGTTAAGGGAATGAAAGGCAAGCCACAGACTGGGAGCGAATGTCTGCACACCATGTATCTGATAAGGGACATTTAGATACATGATTTAAATATCCAACTAATAAAATAATTAAAGAATTCTCAAAATCCAATGGTATGAAGACACATGATGCAATTAAAATAAGGGGCAAAAGACATTCCATTGAAGAGGATATACAGATGGCAGCTAAAAACAAAGAGGATATTCAACGTCATTAGCTGTTAGGGAAATGCACACTGAAACCACAGGGAGACAGCACTATGCACCTATCAGAGGGCTGAAGTAAAGAAACAGCGACACAGCCAAATGCTGGGGAGGATGTGGGGAAACTGGATCGCTCATACGTTGCAGTTCCGTTTTGTGTGCTTTTCCTTACATTTATCCTGCTAGGGATGCCTGGCACTTCCCGAAATTGAGGCTTGGCATCTTTTATCAGTTTTGTAACATTCTCATACTGTGTTTTGCCAGTTTCCAGTAATGTAAAACACTTTTTAAAAAAATATATTTTATTTATTTATCTTTAGAGGGGAAGGGAAGGAGAGAGGAAGAGAGACATCAATGTATGGTTGCTTCTCGTGCATCCCCTGCTGGGAACTGGCCCCTGCCGGGAATTGTCCTGCAACCCAGGCATGTGCCCTGACTGGGAATCGAACCGCGATCATCTGGTTCACAGGCCCGTGCTCAATCCACTGAGCTACACCAGCCAGGTAAAACACATTTTTTAATGAATGAATAAAGACTTTATGTAAAGGAATTGGCTGAAATATATTTACTTGTACTTTGAATGTAGATTCTTCACATTTACACAATTCTAAGTATGAAAATAAGCAAAACACTGCAACTGTGTATGATTCCCCTTTATTGCACCTTAATGATTTCTACTTGGTCTCAGGATCCTAGTGGTTGTCACTTAGTATGTTAGGATAATTTTGCTATGAGTTTTATTTTCTAATTAAACCCCCGTCAGGACGTAAGCAGTGAAATATTCTTTCCAGACCTTTAAAAAGTAAAGACATGGATATTGGAAAAGGGACGGTTTGTGTCCCTTCCACTAACACTTAGTAGTCTCTCACTGTTAGTATAGATTGAAAGCACTTTGATGTGCTCTGACTCATTGGCTCTGGCCCCTTGAGCTTGGCAGGCTCAGTCCTCTTTTGCAGATATAGAAAATACTTCTTTGAGGCAAAGAAGTCAAATGACAGAACAAATAAGGACCCAGAGTGATAACTCTCATTTCATACCAGTCTGGAACTTCTCAGGATGGCTCTGGCTCTGTATTTGAGTGCCTACTGAATAGTCTTCAAGTTACGTGGTTTGCCCTATGTTCTTCCAGTTCTAAAGTATTACAATCCTTCCATGGACACAACCACTAGCCCAGCCAGAAACAAAGTTGAATTCCCTTGTCTTCCTTCTCTGCTATTACACCAACTGCATCCATGAGAGAAGAGGACTTTGTTACCTGCCTGTAAAGAGGTGGGGGTCTCCCATCTCCTTGCCAGCTGACTGCTGCTTCATAATAGCACACCAGGCATCCCAGAAAGATCCCTTCTGTAAATATTTTGGTTGACTACTTCTCTTGCAGCTGACTCAGGAATTGAGATGGGTTGTCTGTGGATCCTAAAACGAGTCTGGAGATGGTGAAGAGATTGCCAAGTGGGATTGCCATAAATCTTGACTAGCAAAAAGCAGCTTTCTTTGTGGAATCTTGGGGCTTTCTTCTGATCAGTTTAGGAATTAAGAGAACAAGGTAAGTGAGGAAGCAAAGTGGAAGTATTGAGGCACATATTTGGAAGGCAGAGAAATGGAGACTATGGAATTGCTGAGTCCTTCCCAAGGCGAGTCATACTGTAGAGGGCAATCCTTCCTTCAATAATGCTGACGGAGCATTAGAGCCAGAGCCATGGGGATGCGGGGCTGTGAACAAGACAAAGACACCCCCACTTTCATTGCTCTCGTGGCCTAGCGGGGGGTGCTGTTAATAAGCAATTACAAAACCGTGCCTCAGGTTTCCTTATGGGAGAAGTATAGGTTGCAACTGGGGCACTTAGGAGGTCACCTTGACCTGTGTTGGGGGTCCTGGAAAGGTTTTTGGAGTTAGTGATATCTAAGCCGAGTCATAAAGGAGAATCTGATACTCATTAGGGGAATGAATGTGGAGATAAAATGGAGGGAAAGCATGTACAGAAAATGAAGGCATTTCCAAGAACTAAATTATTGTTGTTTGGTATGAATTTAACTATGGCTTTAGCATACAAATGGGAAAAAGTTTTCTCTAGGTAAAACCTAGTATTCCTTTGGTATAATATTGGGCCCAAGTGTATTATCTAAAATTAGAGAATCACCATGAATGCGCTACTGTTTCTTCACTCCCCCCGGTTCCCCTTTAATAGTGTGCTCAGGAAGGAACCATGACTTCAAAGTGCAGGTGAACTCAGATTTCTATAGTTAATACCCCTTGCCTGGCAAAATGCCAGTCCCATCTCAATGGAGCAGACAGCGCCCTCCAGTGGAAATGAAGACCAATGCTTCTCATGGGTGTGACTGGCCCCAGCCGTACCCAATGTGCGTTTTTGCCGTTGGCCTGCAAGATTGCAGGCAGCGGAGTCAGCAAAGTCTGCTGAAATTCTGAAAGCAGGTACCACAAGGAGCTGACTTATTATCTAAGTTTTAATCCTTTCACTATGCCTCCAAAGCAGTTCCTGGTTGAGAAAAATTACAAAAAAATAATAGAAGAGAAAATAAGAAGTGTAAAAAACAGGAAGTGTTTTGTTCTTGCTTTCAACCCGACCCCCAGAACATTGACTCAGCTTTAATGAATGGAAGGGAATTTGTAAGTGGATGTGGTGTAAACAATTTTAATTACAGAAAGGTGATATCTTCTCAATTCCTCTAGGTAAATGTTGGACAGTAGCTCAGGAATATGACTTTGCAGGTCAGTGTGGGCACTCATGTGCTTAGGATCGAAAGAGAATAAGGAGGTGGCCTGTCGGGGGGTCAGGGGACAGCCCAGACCCAGGCCGTGGTAGCCCAGGGCTTGGCTGCACCAGCGCACGTGCCCCTTCAGGAGGAACTTGGCGTCCTCTGCCCGACTGCCGTGTGCGTTTGAGAATGGTCAGTTTCATTTAGATATTAAAAAATTTCAAGATTTAAGAAGACGCTTAATGATGTGGATAGAGTTGGAACGCTTTAAACGGCATAAGATGTTGAAACTTAGGAGCCATCTTTTTTTTTTTTTTCTGTTTATACTGGCTTTATTCATCTAAATAGGAAGAATGGCGAGTTGGGGGGAAATGGCCCTGTGTTACCTTTTAGGGTCCTCTAGGTGGTGCTGCTGCGATAGCTATGGCTAGAAATGATTAGCACTTAACCATGAAACCCAATATTTAACTTATTAAATGTCCTGTACTTACAGTTAATTGTGAATATAATACTATTGATAATGTCTACTACCACATTTACATTATATTCTCATAAGACTGAGCCTGTACACACACAAATTACACAAGAGGGTAATTTCAAGTGTTAGAATACATGTACTTTCATGGCTATTACTAATAAAATTAGTTTTCATGTGGCTGAATTGTTCCACACATGAAAATTGCCTATAGGATTGGCTCCTCTTTACCTCTTCTTGTGTTGGTCAGGGGGGGACAATGCCTTGTACATAGTAGGTGCTAAATAAATGCTTGTTTGAAGGAATTGGTTCTATTGTTTTTCCCCTTTCATGACGGATTGGAGCTGAGACGACTAACTGGATTAAGCTTTGTAAAACACCAGTCAGCCACTTATCTTTATGAAGAAAAAGGTTGGGAAGCCATTTTCTCTTTATTTCTGAAAATGGCCTGAGGTTTACATGTATAAAAAAAATCAGTTATTTTAAAAGCATATTGGCTTTCAGGTTGGTTCCATTTGAAATGCAGAAATGTCATGAAAAATCTTATTTGATAGTTGCTCAAATCTGAATCAAGATTTTATTAAAATCAATATTTGATATGCTGCTCAATTTAATTAAATTAAACCATAGAGAAATGAGTAATAAATGAGTCTGAAAATTGGCCATGGGGTAAGGTATGTTTCTTTTAATTATTTAACATATGAAACATTGGGTTAAGGAATTGCCACAAAAGGAACAACAACAACAAAAAAACACCACTCTTGTTTATATGATAAGAACAATGAGCACATGCCATGTTCCAGGCGCTGTGCTAAAGACTCCCTCGGAAGTCCCCTCGTTTATTTTAAAACAATACCACCGAGGTCTCTTTCCTGGGTGGATGATACGGCCCAGCATGGGTGTCCCAGGCCATTCAGCCAGTAAACGGCTGAGTTAGATTTTCACATAACAAGCAAGATTTTCTCAGTGCTCACAAATGGAAGAAAAGCATGGTTCGATTATGATTGATTTTAGAGAAGGGCACAATCATTTTCTCTTTAAAGAAGTGTTGCTTTCGCAGAGGAGCGACAGGGGGAGAACCCCAAATCAGAAGGCATGACTGTTGATTTGGTGGCTTTGAGTCTCATGGACTGGGAAAAAAAGGGTTTTATTTTTGTGGACAGACACAGAATACAGTTATTTACTCTGTAATTTATGCTATTGAGAGTGGCAGAGATTTATGGTTTTAGTCTAAAAAAGTGTTCTAATTGGGATTAGCTAATGAAAAAGTGGCAGGATTGGAGGGGAGAGAGTAGGCAACTGTGATTTCAGTGGAGGTGCCCCTTCTCTCCTGGGATGCTAACAAAGGGGCCAGTGTTGCGCACGGGGGCAAGCGTCGTGCTTGTCATTAGGCTTTTGGAGTCTGTGCCTGCATTTTCAGTCCTGTGCTCTTAGTCATCCAACGAATCGGCTCGAGGGAACTAATGATATTCTGGTTAAATACCATCGACAACGAGAATGAAACCGCAGTTCCCTAAAAAAGTGCCCCTCATTTTTATTCGGTGCTTGTTAGGTGAGATGAAAATAGAAAAATCAACACTGGTCACAACCACACAACTGCAACTTCTCTACTCTCGGCTGAGACTCCTTTCCCCTTTGAAGTCACCGTTTCCTGGACTACAGTCATTTATGTCCCACATGCACCGTTTTTAACCTCCTTCTGTACCTCTTGTGCTACTTCATATTTTCACTTAAAATGGGGCATTTAAAAATGAAAATTCAATTCCTTAATTTTAGAAGGAAGCCTTGTGTCATGATCATGTGTGGGAAACCAGGTCATGTGCTAGAAGAAGGGCATGGGTGAAAAGAAATATGATCAAATCTAAACACTGTCATCAAAATTTAACTCCAGGGTAATGTCTAGAGGTCACAGAGGCATACTTGTACCAGACCGAGACTTCCTCTTTTGTTATATCTCAGGAATAAAAACATTTGAAAAGGGAATAATTTTTTATGTGAATTGGGTTTGTTCAATGGAGTGTCCATACGCCACCCAAAATCACGTTTCCCACCAGAGGGGCACCCTCCAGTCTCCGGGACCCACAGCCCACGCATCTTTGCAAGCTGCCCTGGTGAACCTCAGCCTCCTTCACTTCCCAGGTTCCTCCAGTGGAATTTGAACCTTACTCACCACCCGTGCAATTCCACCTACCTTGTTCCTGAACATTTAGAGAATCCTGCTAAGCAAGCACACTTGGGATGGAGGGCAGCTCACAAAACCAATAGTTTCTATTGTTGGTTAACACAACTTTTCTCTGTATTTGCTGTTGAAGATAGTTTTTCTGTAATCGGATGGAACAAATGTTCAATAATAGTGAAGTAAATGTAGTGAATAATATATCTCTTCACCACCCCCGACCTTCACACGCGCAGTCCCTCCTCCAGAGGCGCCCCTGTGGCCCTGTTGCGTGCGTTCTCCTGGAGGTCCTCTGTGCACACGCTGGTTTATGGGAACCTGTATGCCTCTCCTGAAGTGTCATACAAATGGACACACAGTCTATGTGTCATTCTGCAATTCACTTTTTTCACCCAGCAATATTTTTGTTGTGTTTTTATATCAGTATTTATAGCCTTACTCCACTTTTTTCAACACTGCATAAAAGTACTCTCTGCATGCAACTAATCTCCTCTTGAAGGGCACTTGGATTAGTATTTTTTCTTCTACAAACAACGCTCTAATGTCCTTGTGTAATTCTCTTTGGCCCATGATGACCGTTAAGAAATAAATCTGTTGCTGGATAGTACTCATTCAAATGGATGGACTTCTAATTATAATACTTAGAGAGGGCAAACATGGTTATTTTTTCATGAGGATTGGCTTTTTCTTCTGTTTACTCACCCATAAAATACATTCATATTTGTTGTTCTGTCCTGCATAGGATGAAGCATCCTGATTTGCACACAAAGTCATAGGTTCTATGTTATGTTTGTTGCATTTGTCTAATGCTATTTAATTCTTCCTTTTTATGATACATTTGAAATAAATCACATAGATTTGTGCTTAAGTCCTGTCCCTTAGTGGATGACAGGCTCCATGGGGCATGAGGTTGTTGAAAAATCTTAAATGTCTCTGGAAAAAGGAACCTTAGGAAAAATAACTGCCATATGATTTTAGTAGCAAATAGGCACACATTCTTAGTAAAGTTTGAATGGGGAATATGGAGGTGGGGGAAGGAGAGGAAAACTACCCATAAGAGTTGGGGTTGCTATTTCTGACCAGGTTAGAATTGGGGAATAGCTGGAGCCTCATAGAAAATCTAGTCTCACCAGACGGTAATTCTGTTCTCTTGGCCAAAGAATGGGTATATATTTCTGCAGGTGTAAAACCTGCAGGCCCAGACAGAGGGCAGTCTACCACTCAGCCTGCCGTTTATTATCATTCACAGGTGGTGTTAGATGCTCAGCTGTTAAAAGAACTGGCTTTTCAGCAGTATGTTTACCCTTGAGAGTATAGAGAGAGAGCTCTGCGTTGTATATTAATCAGAGCTTTCACGACTTGCTTTGAATGGTATTCGAAATGTGTCTGGGAGTGTGGTGAATGAACTATGCCCAAAGTGTGCTCTATTATTTATTACTCAGGAGTCTTTCTATCTGAGACACAGACTGAAATTAAAGGAACCAAATACCTACCTTTAATAACTCAACGTTCTTCCCAGTGTCTTCTGCTCCCTGTGCACCCCCACCACCTCTAAAGGGGTTCTGGGATTTGATACCTCGTAAGACTCCACTTGTATATAAAATTGTGCTGGAATTTTTATTTGTATATCCCCCACTCCTTCTGTGGGTGTGTAGATGTCAGGGCACACACGCTGCGCAAACATTTAGTAAATATGCCTGGAAGCTGTTCCTTCTAGAACCGCTTCCCTCCCTTTTCCCGGATAGCAAATCTTACTCATCCCACAAAACCTGGTTCAAATGCCACTCACTTCCTGCTCCACCCTCCCCAGCTGTCCTGGGCAGTGAGTCACCCCCTCCCCGAACTCCACCACCCCTGCCCTACACCTCCATCACATGCACTCTCAGTGTGAGTGATAGTGTCTGGAAGGGGGCAAAGGTTCATTCTCAGGGAACAAGCAATTATTCTTTTAATGTGTAAAAGGTGTACAAACAATACATAAACAGATACAGAATATGTAAAATTTCACAGTGTGTTGGGGAGATGAGGAAAACAATATCTAAAAATGATTGATTTTAGGTGATGATAATGAACAACAGGCTGAAATAACTGTTTTATTATACAATTTGCCCCTTGTGTGACAATCATTACTTTGAATTATACTGTGGATCTCTTACAAGTTGGAAAACCATGGTGTGGAAACCCTAGCCTCTAGCATAGTACTGGACACATGTGGGCATTCATGATTTATTTACTTGAAGAAATAGATGGTTGAGATACTTGCTTCTAAGCAGGGCTGCTCAACACTAGAAACTCCTGCAAAAAACTTTTAATACTAATTTTTAGAATATAACCCCAGAAATTTTACCTCAGTGGATCTGGAGTAGGGCCTGGGATGACGTGTTTTAAAATGCTGTTCAGGTGATTGGATTTGAGAACTATGGCTGCAGGCCAAGAATCACTTTTTTCCCCTTTGAAAATGACTCTTTATAAAAAACAAAAACCAAAATCCAACATAGGCACTATATTCATATGTTGCTATTTCCAGTGCCCATCAGACCACAGACCACTGGTTTCCATTCAGGGCCTGGTTTTCTCAGAGGAATATCGGCGGGCACTGGCATTTTCAGCGGAGTCCAGTGACACGTGCTTCTCTCCTTGGTGAGGAGTTTAGACTATGGGATGGTGTGAATGTGGCTGGCGGTGCAGGCCGGGTAAGCGCCAGGATGGCTCTGGGCAGGTTTCTTTTGCCAGGCTCTGCGCAAGATGGACAGATAGGAAAAGTTGGCTGGTTTGGGGACTGAATGAATGCCCAGGATGCTGGTAATGGAAATGTCGGAGAGTAATTTTTAGTGGCATGTCCTGAAGTCTTTCTTTGGTCCTGTGCTAGAAAAAATGGTTTCAGTAATCTGGTGCAATAATTTGAATGGCACAGATCTGTGGATAATACCCATTAGAGAGGAATAGCAAATACCTAGAAAAACAATTCTTCAACAACTAACTACCCAGTAGGTTGGAACAGAGGTTCTCAACCCTCTTAGGCCCAACACCCTCTTTATGTGAAATATTTTGTAATCTCACATTCATTACTGTGAAGATAATAGATAACATAAGCTACCTATATATGAAACTTCAAAACATCAGTGTAATGCCTTATATGGAATGTAAAGAAATAAAAGTAATTTTAGAATAAAACTACACTGGGAGACACAATCAAGTACAGTCGGTTCTGCTCTCAATGATACTTGTCTTTGAAAAATGTGAATTGTTGCCACGTGACTGATGTATTAGGGAGCAACTTGAACATTCATGTTTGTGTATGTGTGATTTCATCCACGAGGAGCACAAGGTGGACACAGAAAACTGACCCTGGGGAGTTCCACCTATAGAACACACGAAACGTGCATGTGCACAAGGCTCAGATACCAACCAGACCCCTCTGGTTAGAAGCTTCCCCTCATCTGCTGTTAAAGCTTTCCTTCCATTCAGACCACACTCCTGCCTCCGCTTCACAGGAAGTCACAAGCCGCAGCCCTTCCGTTGCCCACACTTATACAAGCAAACCTCAGGCCTCTCTCGGTAGCACACCCCTTTTATTGCAGGGCTCGTGCATTTGTTTTGCGTATTTAACTCGTGTAAACTTGAGTACCGATTTTTACTAGGTTCTCTTTTTTTAATAATGTCACTACCCAAGTTTTTGAGTGTTGTGCCCCTCATTCCTCTTTCCCCTAGGTCCAGTGATTTTTAGTGTGTGATTTTCGTGTAGTGCGGTGACTTTTCTGGAACACATATATTGTGTTATATCAGAACTGACCTTACTCAGTTGCTTGCCTCTGGTATAATGAAATAGTTTGGATTTAAGAGAAGTAAGCCTATCTTCAGCTGAAAAGTGTTGACACTTTTTATATTGGATATTTTGAAATAAGGGTGGGAGATGAAATAAGTATATTCATACATGTGTGTAGAATTGCCTTACTGTAATGGCTCACACGTAGACCAAGGCAGCTGAACTATGCCTGCGACCCAGATGCCAGCAGTGGCATTGTGATACATGCTGTGATTTTCTAGACTGGTGATAACTTCTCAAGTTCTTTTTTAAAAATTTTATTTAATTCTTGTTCAAGTACAGTTTTCTGTCTTATATTTCCAGCCCTGCTCCTCACCCAGTGCTTCCCACCTCCCTCCCATTTCCGCCCCCCACCCTTACTTATTGTCCATGTGTCCTTTATACTTGTTCATGTAAGTCCATCCCCTTTTCCCCTATGATTCTCTCCCCTCTCCCCTCTGGACCCTGTCAGCCTGTTCCATATTTGAGTGTCATTGGTCATATTTTGCTTGCTTGTTTGTTTTGTTGTTTAGATTCCTGTTAAAGGAGATATCATATGGTATTTGTCTTTCACCGCCTAGCTTATTTCGCTCAGCATAATGCTTTCCAGTTCCATCCATGATGTTGCAAAGGGTAGGAGTTCCTTCTTCCTTTCTGCAGCATAGAATTCCATTGTGTAAATGTACCATAGCTTTTTGATCCAGTCATTGGCCGATGGGCATCTAGGTTGCTTCCAACTCTTGGCTATCGTAAATTGTGCTGCTATGAACATCGGGGTGCATAGGTTCTTTTGGATTGGTGTTTCAGGGTTCTTAGGATATACTCCTAATAGTGGAATTGCTGGGTCAAAAGGTACGTTCATTTTTAGTTTTCTTAGAAAATTCCATACTGTTTTCCATAGTGGTTGTACCAGTCTGCAATCCCACCAACAGTGAACTAGAGTCCCCTTTTCCCCACAACCTCTCCAGCACTTGTTGTTTGTTTCTTTGTTTATGATAGCCAATCTGACTGGTGTTAAGTGGTATCTCATTGTGGTTTTAATTTGCATCTCTCTGATAGCTAGTGATATCGAGCATCTTTTCATGTGTCTCTGGATCCTCTGTATGTCCTCCTTGGAGAAATGTCTGTTCAAGTCCTCTGCCCATTTTTTGATTGGGTTGCTTGTCTTCTTTGAGTGGAGCCGAATGAGTTCTTTGTATATTTTGGAGATTAAACCCTTATCTGAGGTATCATTGGCAAATATGTTTTCCCAAGCTGTTGCTTCTCTTTTTATCTTGATACTGTTTTCCTTAGCCATGCAGAAGCTTTTAATTTTGATGAGATCCCATTTGTTTATTCTTTCCTTTATGTCCCTTGCTCTAGGGGACGTATCAGTAAAAATATTGCTGCGTGGAATATCTGAGATTTTCTTGCCAATGCTCTCCTCTAGGGCTTTAATGGTTTCACGGCTTATATTTAAGTCTTTTATCCACCTTGAATTTATTTTGGTGTATGGTGTAAGTTGGTGCTCAAGTTTCATTTTTTTGCATGTAGCTGTCCAGTTCTCCCAACACCATTTGTTGAAAAGGCTGTCTTTACTCCATTTTATGTTATTGCCCCCTTTGTCGAATATTAATTGACTGTAGAGAGTTGGGTTTATTTCTGGGCTCTCTGTTCTATTCCATTGGTCTATGTGCCTGTTTTTATGCCAGTACCAGGCTGTTTTGATTACAGTGGCCTTGTAATACAGTTTGATATCAGGTATTGTGATCCCTCCTACTTTGTTCTTCTTTCTCAAAATTGCAGCTGCTATTCGGGGTCTTTTATGGTTCCATATAAATTTTTGAAGTGTTTGTTCTATGTCTGTGAAATACGCCATTGGTACTTTAATAGGTATTGCATTGAATCTGTAAATTGCTTTGGGTAGTATGGACATTTTGATGATGTTAATTCTTCCAATCCATGAACACGGTATATGTTTCCATTTATTTGTGTCTTCCTTGATTTCTTTCTTCAGTGTTGTGTAGTTTTCTGCATACAGGTCTTTTACCTCCTTGGTTAGGTTTATTCCCAGATATTTTATTTTTCTTTTTGCTATATCGAATGGGATTTTTTTCCTGATTTCTGCTTCTGCTGCTTCATTGTTGGTATACAAAAATGCCTTTGATTTCTGGATATTAACTTTGTATCCCGCTGTTATGCCAAATTCATTTATTAGTTCCAGCAGTTTTTTGGTAGAGGCTATAGGGTTTTCCATGTACACTATCATGTCATCTGCAAACAATGCCAGTTTTGTTTCCTCCTTTCCGATTTGGATGCCTTTTATTTCCTTTTCTTGTCTGATCGCTGCAGCTAGAACTTCTAATACTATATTGAATAGAAGTGGTGAAAGTGGGCAACCTTGTCTTGTTCCTGATCTTAGTGGAAAAGCTTTTAGTTTTTGCCCATTGAGTATGATGTTGGCTGTAGGTCTTTCATATATGGCCTTTATTATATTGAGGAATGCTCCCTCTATTCCCACTTTGCTGAGTACCTTTATCATAAATGGGTGTTGTACCTTATCAAAAGCTTTTTCCGCATCTATTGATATGACCATGTGGTTTTTGTCTTTGCTTTTGTTTATGTGGTGTATTACATTTACTGATTTGCGAATATTGAACCATCCTTGCATCCCTGGGATGAATCCCACTTGGTCGTGGTGTATGATCTTTTTGATGTATTGTTGGATGCGATTTGCCAATATTTTATTGAGGATTTTAGCATCTATGTTCATCAGCGATATTGGCCTGAAGTTTTCTTTCTTTGTTGTGTCTCTATCTGGCTTTAGAATTAGGATGATGCTGGCTTCATAAAAAGAGTTGGGGAGTTTTCCCTCCTTTTGGATTTTTTGGAATAGTCTGTGAAGAATAGGGGTTAGCTCTTCCTTAAAAGCTTTGTAGAATTCTCCTGTGAAACCATCTGGTCCGGGGCTTTTGTGTGATGGGAGTTTTTTGATTACTTCTTCAATTTCATCTGCTGTTATTGGCCTGTTCAGGTTTTCTGCTTCTTTTTCATTGAGTTTTGGAAGATTATATTTTTCTAGAAATTTGTCCATTTCACCTAGGTTTTCAAATTTCTTGGCATACAGTTCTGCATAGTAATTTCTTACAGTCCCTTCTATTTCTGTGGTATCAGCTGTAATCTCTCCTCTTTCATTTCTGATTGTGTTTATTCAGGTCCTCTCTCTTCTTTTCCTAATGAGCCTACTTAAAGGCTTGTCTATTTTGTTTATCTTTTCAAAAAACCAACTCTTGGATTCACTGATCCTTAGAATTGTGCTTTTAGTCTCTATGTCATTTAGTTCTGCTAGGATCTTGGTTATTTCCTTCCTTCTACTTGCTCTGGGCTGCCTTTGTTGTTGTTCCTCGAGTTCTTGTAGGTGTCAGAAAAATATGGAACGCTTCACAAATTTGCATGTCATCCTTGCACAGGGGCCATGCTAATCTTCTCTGTATTGTTCCAATTTTAGTATATGTGCTGCTGAAGTGAGCACACTTCTCAAGTTCTGAACAGAACAAAGCACACTTCTCCCTTGATTTACACAGTAGTGGCTTTCCTGGAAAATTCACTTGCATTAACCTCATGCAAAAAATCTACCTGTGTTTGTAACTAAAATGGAATTCAATTCTGGCTAGTTGTGTATAAACATATCTTTTCGTATATAGGAATGGCATAGGGGGAAGTTATCTTATCCAGTAATAGATGTGTGGGTTCCTGCCCACTAAATGCCCCTCCCCATCATGGGACAAGCCAGACTACCCCACAGATTTCCCTCACACCCTCTTATGAACCGCTTGGCAATTGCAGTGGACTTAGGCTAAACTATAATTAGGGTCAACGTATGTTCTTTACTTAGGCTGAGAAAACAATTGTGTAGAAAATGGAGTGGATAAGAATGAGGTATGGCTGGTGTAGCTCAGTGGATTGAGCTCGGGCCTGTGAGCCAAAGGATCGCAGTTTGATTCCCAGTCAGGCACATGTCTGGGTTGCAGGCTAGCTCCCAGCAGGGGATGCATAAGAGGCAACCACACAGTGATATTTCTCTCCCTCTTTCCTTCCCTTCCCCTCTAAAAGATAAATAAATCTAAAAAAAAGAGAATGATTTAGCATAGGAAAGGATGAGAAAAGTTCAGAGATGTTTATTGACAGTGAGTGAAGGATGAGTAACTGGTTTCCCAGGACCTAATATCCATAGGCTGATTAGACGAAGTGCAGTAACTAGATCAGTGCTGTTCAGTAGGAACACAACAGGAGAACGTATGGAATTTCCAGTTTTCTGGGGGCCACATCCAAAAATGACAAGGAACAGATGGAATTAACTTAATGAATGTACTTTATTTAACCCAGCATACCTCAACATAATATTTTTTCAAGATGTAATCAATATAAAAAGTATATCAGTGAGATACTTTATATATTTTGACACTAAGCTTTTCTAATTCTGCCTTTTACATGCAGAGTGCATCTCACATTTCAAGTGCTGAAGGGTCCTGTGTTGCTCTCAGCCAAGTCTCGGTTACCACAGCACTTAAAAACTAAAACTTGAATTCTGTATTTTCTAGGATGTTGTTGAGGGCAAGGTGAGAAGCCCCAACTCAAACTGTCTTCAACAGTGAGAACATTTATTTTCTTATTCAAGTCAAGAGTTAGGGTTCCCTCTAAGATTGGTTGGCTTGGCCGTTCAGGCCGCCATTAGGGGAGCAGGTTATTTCTGTTCTTCCACCCTGACTTCCCCCACTTGGGGCTCTTGGTTGTAAGATAGTGACCAGGAGCAAGATGGTGGCCTGTGCTTCCTTGTTTGTGTCCAAAAGGAGGGATGAAGACACCTCTTCCCCAAGCTTGAAGTATCCACTCTTTCCTTCAGCCTTATTGGGCCCAAATGCCACATTCCAATTGGCTTACACAAATTGTCTGGGTCAGACTATTGGATATTCTTGTCATGGATGCAAGAATGCCTTTGGACATTTTCTCTTCATTTACTCGCCATGAGAGACACCGTTTCTTACTGTCTTATACTTCATTTCTTTACTCATATACTATACCTCGCTGTCTTTGGAAGTGTTTGAGTTTGTGACCTCTTCATAAAACCTGGCCTCCAATAATTTTTGGCTGAGCCACACATGCAACATTGCATTTAATTTTGATTTAAGGAAGATATAAGAAATATGGAGTAGGTATGAAGGAGAGAGCTCTAGTAGCAAGGGGAACTGAAATCATATTATATGAGGAAGGTTGAAGGGGATGGTGGTGTGAGTGAGTCCATGAGAAGTGGAGGGCTGGGGGGCAGGGATGGGGCACCTTACAGAGAATAGTATGTCTGCTTACCGCAGTTCTCTGCTCCCATCCACTTATCTGCCTCTAATTTGTTCTGGAACTGGAAGCCAGATAATTAAACCTGCTAGAATAACATGCACTATAAGAACAAATAGGCTGTGAATGAGAGGCGGAGGTGCTGTTTAAGCATCGGTCCATGAACTTGGCTACCCCGAGTCTGCCTTTCTCATCTCATTCCTTCCGGATACATTTGAGGCCTTGAGCTTAGTTCTGGGTAGGTAATATGATTTTATCATTTTCTAGATGTACTAACGTGTATGAATTATCACTAGTAAATGGTAATAATACTAATTAATCTTTATTATTGCTCCGAGCTCACTCCAAACCATGCATAACAGCTACCACTGATCCTGCACTTACTGCGGGCCATTCATTGTGCAGAGCTAGTCCCACAGATTAGTATTTTAGTTAATTCCCACCACAGACATTGAAAGGAGTGTTCTTATTTCCATTCTACAGGTGAGTACATTGGGGCCTTGAGGGGTTGAGTGACATTCTCAAGGTCATATGATAGTAAATGGCAGAGTGTAATTCACACCCAAGCTGTGTGACTCCAGAGCCAACACTGTATACCCTAACGGGTCTGGATTCTCTGATATTTCATTCAAGAAACCTGAGACCATCTCCCTTCCACAAAATAGTCGATGCCAAAACACGTAGCAAGGTTGAGACCCTAGAATGCCTAATTGCCCTGTGGTACTGGCCAAGTGTCAGTACCATATGATCCTAATCACGATAGACGTCATGTTAAATATAATCCCAATACCCCAACTTGAGGTGTACCATTGGGCAGCACACAATCAATTGTCAAGCAAATGGCTCTAGCAATTCAGTGTTAAATTATCTTCCCAAGGTACAAGTCAATAATAATGCGGGAAAAAAGAAGTTTGCTAGATGCAAGATGCCAGCTGTAATTTCAAGAAAATCTTGATTGCATTCTTTATGAACTATTTCACAAAGACTTGCTCCAGTACAGCTTTTCCTTGTAAGGTAGCATTAAAAAAAAAAGAAAGAAAGATTTTTATTTTTGCTTGGTGTTTATTGTTTCTTCGGCAGCAGCTGTGCCAACATGATGTTGATTATGGGGAGAAGAATTATTTTGATTATTGACAGTTGGCATTCTTCTCATAGTTTGGAGTTCTTCATCTCCGAATTGTTTCCTCACCTCCTCTCCTGTCTGCACGTGAATAAACAGCTGAAGGCGCTTGCCGGGATCCTTACCCAAGGCAGCCGTTAGGGGGATCGTAGTTGAAAGTTCACTTGCAATTTGGTGTTGAATTCTCTTCCTGCTGTGTGTTCCTTTCTCTGAGCATCAGTTGAGAGCAGTGGAGGTGGGAGGTTCACCATGAGTGTCCAAAAGGACTCTCTGCGAGGAAGCCACACTCTCTTTTGTGGATCAGCTTCCCCCTGTGTCTTTGCTGGCTGGGGCTCCATCTTGGCTACCCATGGCCATTCAAAATCTATGTCAATGGATTAGCAGTCAGGGTTGGCTAAAACAACTAGTCCGTGCTACTTTTTATATTTTTTTCTTAGACAAAAACTGCTTAAAAATAAGAACTGATTCAGCTCTAGTTGATATGGTTTGGTTGGTTGGCCTTAATAACTGCATGAACCAATTTCTTACAAATTTCCCTCCTCCCTGCCCATCTCTCTCTTTTTATATCTATATCTATACCTATATCACAGAGATAGGTCTTGATATATGAATTAATGAGGGAAGCACTAATATGTTATACATTAATAGGGGAAAGGGCAGAACAATGAATGGTATATTAGTCAGGCTTCTCCAGAAGAACAGAGCCAATATGAACATATTTGTATAAGGGAAGCTGGTGAAATGTCTGTGGTCTCATCTTGGAGACACTTTGACGCTCATAATTCACCAGAGACTTCCTCATTTCCACCACTATCTCTAAATAGATTAGCAGAAACCTTCTTGGATTCAGTTTTTCTTCTTGATTTCCAGGTTTATATCCTACCACTTAAGGACATGGGCCCAAAGGATGTCCTGGTGATCCAGGATAACATCCCTCTTGGGAGAATGATGGGCCTGGCTCCAAGCCAACCCAGTAAACTATTGGAAGCACAGGCTTTTTGGAAGTCCCTGTGCCTTCTCTGAAGGTATTAGACAACTAAGAGTTAGACAAATTTGCACAACCTCTTAGCAATATCCAGGCCCTTCAACATAGTGTTTCTGAAGGCTGTAGACAGACTACCCAAAGCTAAAACTCTTTATATGTGATTTTACTTCAAAGTCTCTTTGTCCTGGATGTGTCTCAGGCCCAGCATTTGCACGAGCCTTGAGCGTGGGAGCTATCCAGCTCCAAGGGAGGGAGAGCTTAAAAGCGAACCACATGAGTTTAGGATTTTTCAGCAACTCCCATACCTGGAAATAAAACATTCTTGGTGTTGGGTGCTCTGAATTGAGGATTTTCAGGATGGAGGCAACTTGTCCTCTGTTTAGTGGCCCTATTTTGGTCTACAAAGCCCAGCATGAAGTGTTATGGCTGCCAGGGACCAGTTACTAGACAGGCCCTTTCTCTTGAATTCCACAAGGATAAAGAAATGATAATACACTGAACCACATCAGATGTCAGGCATCTGCTTTATTCCATTCTCCTCCATTCCATTCTATGCCATTCTATGCTATTATATTTAATTACTAGACATTCTAGTCTGTGCTGTTTCATTCCATCTGAACTTATGAATTACTGTTCTGTATTATTCTGGTTCATTCTTTTTCATTCCATTTTATTCTACAGCCATGCATTGAGTTCTTGCTTAATGCAGGGATTTTGCTGAAAGTCACCAAAAAAGCTTTGTGTGTGTGTGTGTGCATGTGCCTGTGTGTGGCATACACATTGCACATACCTGTTCTGTGGAGTAGTTTTTAGGAATCATCATAATGGGTAGAAATTTCATGTTTCTTAAGCCCCTCTCTAGGAATACTCAGGTATTGGTCCTAGTAGCGAATTAAGGAGAATTGAAGGTTTTAAACTCTTTGTGTTTCTTTGCTAGTGATCTACTGGAGACCATATTTAGAAACAGTGAAAATCCTTTGGTAAATTAAGATAAGCTGAAGCTGTGTTTGAAAGTTGGAAGCGACCAAATAATAAAAAAGGCCATACTGGGGATAAAGAAACACCTGCTTTCATATTCATTTCTCAATTATTCTTCTTCAGTGTTGGCTGTGATATGTACCTTGACATCTTTTTGTTTGTTTTTCATTGGAGGGTTAGTTATTCTGGGAGAAAAATGTATGTTTGAGAGCCGATTTAGTGTCATGGTTAAGGTCACGGGTTTTGTTAAGAGCTGAGTTAGAATATCAGCTTTGCCATATTCAGCCAGGTGAACTTGGTTGGGTGTGTTCTTTAAGCACTTGGATAATAGTAGCATCTCCTTCATAATGTTTTTGAAAGAATTAAACAAAATAATGCATGTAAAGTGCTTAGCATCATACTTTCCAATATTAAGTGGCCAATAAATGCAATTTTCAGTTGGGAAATAGGGATCATATAATGCTCTTAGGGATATTCTGAGGATTAACTGAGATGCTTGTTAAGCATTACTACCTGACACATAGTAAGCACTCAATAAATGCTCAGCACTGACATCATTTTTAAAAATTCTGTGTTATTTGTAAAATGTAGAAAATGTAATTAATTTAGTAAAGTAAATAATGTAATAAACTTATAAAGACTAATTGAGATAACATGAACATAATATTTAGCACCATGCTTGGCATAGAGTAAAATCCAAATAAATGTTAAACTCCTGAAGGACAGGAACTGTGTTTTTATACCATTTTATTCCTAGCACCCTGGCTCACTGCTTGGCACACAGATAGTGTATAGTGACTATTTTACAGATAAATGAATGAGGTTTTATTCTACCCCAATGTAAAAGCAGTCATGGAGAACAGTTCTGGTCTCTTTTAGAATCTGATGACCCCTGAAAAATGGGGAATAAAATAAACCCGAGAAGACAGGATGTTCCCAAAGTCTGAGATCATGGTCGTAATCCCCTACATTAGAAAGGTCTTTATGGTTCACAAAGAACTTTCAAATCCATTATGTCATTCAACATAAAAAAGTGAAAAAAAAACAGGCAAGAAATGTCCTTGGGGTGAGCTGGACAAGGAGCTCAGTCTCTTACCAATGATTGAAACTGCACTCTGTTACAGATATTGCTTATAGGAAACTTTAGGCACAGCAATGCTACCCAGCTTGATTTAGCTTAAAGAAACCTTTTGTGACCTTATAAACAAACACAGCCCAGTGGGAACCCAAGTGGAATTTCAGAATTTTGAAGATGAGCTGAGAGAATTTGCTCAGAAATGGGACATATTAAAACAATCTCTACCAAAGGAGTGAAACAATAAAGAAATTGACTCAGAAGAGAATAAAAAGGCCAGTGCAACTTATTGGTGAGCAGTGAGCTCCTGACTCATTATAGCTGTTGACTGTATAGCCATAATGTTTGGGAACATTGCAGTCTCAAGAGCGAGCTTATAATGATGTTCATCTGCTCATATGGATGGACGGCCTTACATAAACTCTGATTGCTCATGGAAAAAGCTTCTTATGCTTGAAGTACACTATCAGAATGGAACTGAATAAGGCTGATTAAAAGACATTTTTATGAATAGAAATGTCAGCTTTTAAATGCTTGTCCTCTGATAAAATGCTGTGTGTTTGTGCATGTGTTAGGTGAATGTGTTTTGTCCTTACCGACCTTATGTCCTGAGTGAGTGGGTTAGGCCAGTTGATTTACTGAATTATTGAAAGACAGACAAGGGCTGTATTTGGTCAAGGTCCCAGCAAGAAGCAGATGGTTCAAGTGGAGTTTTAAGCGGTTCATATGGAGGAACTTATTTGACCAAGATTTGAGCAGGATTGTTCCTAGATGATTCAATAGAGGGCAAAGGGACTGAAATATAGGCAGGGTTACTAAAATAAACAAGGGATGGTGAGTGAATTATCTCTAAGAGACTAACCATAATAGGAAGCTGTTTCAACCCCTAGGGGGTCCATAGCATTATGAGAACCCAGTGAGATGGTTGTGAAGGAGGAACCATCTGGAAGGAGCCGTGACTGTGGAGAGACACAGATACCATCACAGATGCGGTGAAGCAGGGAAGAAATACTCTGGCCTCTCTCTCTCCCTACCCTCTGATTTCCTGTAGGTACTTCCCATTGATCAACCCCAGCTGGATGCTCATGCGCAAGGGCAGCTGGGAGATGCAGTCTGTCAGGGCTTCCAGGCACAGAACAGTGCAGAAAAGGATGGATCTGGGTGTGGACCATACCATTTTCGTTGCAGCTATTGAACTCTGCCGTTGCAGGGTAAAAGCAGTCATAAATAATAAATAAGTCAGTGGATGTAGTTATGTGCCAATAAAACTTTATTTACAAAACAGGCAGTGGGCCAGACACAGAGTCATAGTTTGCTGATCCTTGGGTCTCAGAAAATTGTTTATGTGTTGGGTCCAACATGAACACGTTCATTTTCTGGGCAGCAGCAAACAATGGCAGCAATGTGCTCAAATCTTTTGGCGAAGGCCTGCCTCCACTTGGTTTCTGCCCCGGATGTTACATAAATTAAAGTAATTGCCCCAGTGCAGGCTTAATACACACCAGGGTAAATGTTTATGGAAGCCTTAAGCACACTTCAAGTGAGGCCATAAATAATTGAGTTGCATACATAAATGATTTAAGCCAATGCCAGTAGTGTGTGTGCACAAGTGTGTATGTGTGTGTTGTGTTGTGTCAATGAGCGAAAGGGCAATGTGTGAATTATGTGTGGATCAGATGGGTGCAGCCCAAAGGCATGTAGTCTGTCTCCTGGTTAAACCAGTTTGAGGTGGATGTGGGCACCCGGCAAAACTTTAGGCCATTTCAGATGGGAGTAAAAACAAAACAATGACTGCCTAGTGAGAACAAACAGAAGGCCAAACTAGCATTTGGCAGAGACTCAGAGGCAGGCAGGGAAGAGGAAGAATTTGACAGTGAAAAAGGGAGGGTTTCTGGTGGATCCCGTTTTGGAGGCTGTTGGCACAGTGAGCTGGAGGTGACCTAACTAGAAGTGGGGCACCCTCTGGGCTGGTTTGGGGAGCATATTTGGCGTTCTTGAGTTGGTTGTGAGTTGGAAGAGGCAAAAATTGGGGAAGCTGGGCATTGTTGACCAAGCCCTGCCTGTTTTGGGCTGAGTGCTACAGAAGCCATGGTCAGAGGTCTATTGTCATGTGTGGCCTGGCCTATTCAGTCTCTCAGGTTAAACGGGTTACTGTCACTTTCTGTCCTGGCCCTGCTGCCTCCCGATGGATGTTAAGGAAAAGCAGGCAGCTGCTCTGTTCTATGCCAGCTCACGCAGGCCACCAGGGCCATGAGCATGCCTTTCTGTTCACACAGACACATTGGTGACTTAAAATGGAACTATAGCTACCGGATTACCACAACACTGACTTAATGTTACCAAGAGAAGTTACGGCCTGGTTCTCGGAATTCCCTATAAAAGTCACCCTTACGTCAACCCTTCTACATAAATCTCAAAATGTTCCCTCAATGACCTCATTCTGGGCAGCATAATCCCCTCCTAATGCCTTCCCAGATCTCGCCATGAGGTGCACACAACCACATCATGTGTGGAATCTTCTCCTGTGATTCCTTATTTCATGTGTAGGTGGTTTTTCTCATTATACTTTTATCTCTATAAGAGCCATCCTTGAACTAGGATGACCCAGCATGGAGTTTACCCAGTGAAACCTCCACTCAGGCCAAAACAGATGTGATTGGGTTCCTTTTGTGTTTCAGGTTGCTCTCTCATGTATGGTTAAAATATTACAAACCTTTTACAGGTCTATTTTTCCTTTTTACTTCAGGTCCTCCTTCCTACAAAGTCTATATTTCTTCAACATTTGGCTGAATTGTACAGTTTGTCATGAATTTGCTAGAGCACTAACGCCTTTCGCTCCTAAAATAAAATAAAATATATAGCCCCCCTGAATTTCACTTCTGATCTGTGCTTTTCCCTCAGCAGACAAGCCCTGAAAGCAGTTCATTTTGCAGTTGCTCCCCTGAATCATGGGATGAGATTCTTTCTCTAGACTTGCAAACGCCTGGAGCAGGGAAAGATCTCAGAGGTCAGGGAGGGTAATAGTCTCCAAATGTGATGCACAACCCCCTGGGGTGTCCGAGATGATCTTAGCTGAGTATTCAATAATTTTCATCGTATATGTAGTTTAATCCTATTAGAAAAATGTATTTAACTGGTGCATCAAACTGCATTCATTTATAAATACTACTGTTGAGGATGGGTTTCAAGCAGATGGTGCCACAGAAACCTATTGTAGTCAATATGTGTGAATTGCAGGTGCTGACAGATAATACTTAGTACGACAAAGATCATGAATGCAGAGTTTTTGGAGGCACTGATCTGCTTCACCTTCCTCAGTGCTACACAAGAGGAAACCGAGGGAAAGACGTTTGGACTTCCTGTCAAGATCGTGGTCTAGGTGAACATAGCTCACCTCCTTGCATGACCACGTCAGAATTCCAAAACTATAGAACAGCCATTGCTCAGAACCATCAGAAATCAAGTTGAATGAAAGTCTGACAACCCACAAAATTAAAGAAATCACATCCATCCAGACTGGTAGGAGGGGCAGAGATGCAGAATGGGCTGGCCCCATATCCACATGCAGTGGATACAAATTTGGGAGGGATATCTCAGGAGCAAGGAGTCCCAGTCTCACAAGAAGCCCCGTAGCCCAGGGCTCCATTGCCAGGAAGATAAGTCCCCAAAACTTCTAGCTGTAAAAACCAGCAAGGGTTGAGTTGGTAGAAGAAACTTGTGGAGTCCTAAGCAGTTCCTTTTAAAGAACCCACACACAGACTTAGGCTCACTCCCTCTGAGCTCCAGTACTAGGGTATCAGCTTGAAAGGCACCAGTGGCATACAGGGACGAACTGAAGTGTCTTGCATCAAGATGAGAGCCGGGGGACCGCTTTCTCCCAGAAAGGTGGGCAGAGTCCATTGTCTCTTTTCTGAACCCCCCTCCCTCACAGAAACAGAAAGCCAGCAGGCAAGTGCCATTTATAAGACTCCATCAACCTGGCTAATACTATTTTTCTTGCCCTGAAGATTCCCTGAGACTCTATCCTACTCAATTTCTGGGCCCATTCAATCTGTTATCATTTACTTTTCCATATGAATGGCTAGTCTTGTGTCATGCTTCACAACTTTCTAAATCTGCTCAAACAAGCAACAGCTGGCCTCAGTGAGCCCCAGGCCCAGCACTAGCAGCAGCCAGACTAGATTCACAGCTTGGCTTCACTTGGGAATCTCCAAGCCCAGCACAAGTAGCATCCATCTCAGATTGCTTTATAGCTTAGGCAAGGTGGCCTCTGGCAGAACACAGGTGGGGGCTGACCTTGGCTTGCACCACCTGGGGAACCCCAGAGCCTACACACCCAGTAGACAGCTATAGACCACGTCAGTGCACCACAACCTTGCTCCTACACAGCTGATCCTCCACTGATGGTGGAGGTTGGTGGTCAGTGCACACAACTGGTCCTTGCAGCTGACTGGCCTGGGTAAATCCCTCCCATTGGCCTGCCAACAGCAACCAAGGCTCAACTACAAGAAGAAGGTGTATTCAGTCCACAGGAAGGGCACACCTGAAGTACCCAGCTGAGGTGATAAGGGATGCTCTGCCACTGGATCCTGCAGGGCACCTATTACATTAGGCCACACTACCAAGATAGGGAGTCAAAGGAGCTCTATGTAATATATAGAAACAAACACAGGGAGGCTGCAAAAATGAGGAGACAAGGAAACATGGCCCAGATTAACAAACAGAACAAAATTCCAGAAGAAAAAACTAAACAAAATGGAGATAAGCAATCTCTCAGATGCAGAGTTCAAAACACTGGTTATAAGGATGCTCAAGGAACTTAGTGAGAACTTCAACAGCATAAAAAATCCAGTCAAAAATGAAGGATACACTAATTCAAATAAAGAACAATTTACAGGGAAACAACAGTAGGGTGGATGAAGCTGAGAATCAAATCAATGATTTGGAACATAAGGAAGCAAAAACAACCAATTAGAACAACAAGAAGAAAAAAGAATTTAAAAGAAGGAGAATAGTTTAAGCAGCCTCTGGGACAACTTAAAGCATTTGAACATTCACATCATAGGGGTGCCAGAAGAAGAAGAGAAAGAGCAAGAAATTGGAAAGCTATTTGAAATAATAATGCAAGAAACCTTCCCTAACTCGGTGAAGGAAATAGACATGCAAGTCCAGGAAGCACAGAGAGTCCCAACCAAACAAGGTGGATGCAAACAGGCCCACTCCAAAACATATCGTAATTAAAATGCCAAAGGTTAAATGTAAAGAGAGAATCTTAAAAGCAGCAAGAGAAAAGCAGTTACCTACAGGGGAGTTCCCATAAGACTATCAGCTAATTTCTCAAAAGAAATTTGGAGGCTAGAAGAAATTAGCAAGGAATATTCAAAGTCATGAAAATCAGTGATCTACAACCAGAATTGTTCCACCCAGAAAAGCTGTCATTTAGAATCAAAGGGCAGATAAAGAGCTTCCCAGAGAAGAAAAAACTAAAAGAGTTCATCATTATCAAACCGTTATTATATGAAATATTAAAGGGACTCATTTAAGATAAAAATATGAATAATAAAGTGGCAAAAATACAAATTTATCAACAATTGAATCAAAAAACCAAACTAAGTGAACAAGAATAGAGATAGAATCATGGATACAGAGAGCATTTTGATGGTTGCCAGATTGGAGGGGGATGTGGGGGGATGGGTAAAGAGGTAAGGGGATTAACAAGTACAAATAGGTAGTTACAGAATAGCCATGGGGCTGTAAAGTACAATATAGGAATTGGAGTGGCCAAAGAACTTATAGCATGACCCATGGACATGAACAATGGTGGGGGGATTGCCTCAGGGCATGGAGGCGTGTTGGGTGGAGGGGTGGAAAAGGGGGGATATTGGGACAACTGTAATATCATGATCAATTAAATATAAATAAAAAAGAAAATAAGAGGAATATTTAAGCAATACAAATAAATTTCTTGAGGCCAACGAAACAAAACAAAAAATTAAACAAGGGAAGAGGGCCCTGGCTGGCGTAGCTCAGTGGATTGAGTTCGGGCCTGTGAACCAAAGGATCACGGTTCGATTCCCAGTCAGGGCACATGCCTGGGTTGCAGGCTAGTTCCCAGTGGGGGACCCACAAGAGGCAACCATACATTGATAGTTCTCTCCTCTCCTTTCCTTCCCCTCTAAAGATAAATAAATAAAATCTTTAAAAAATAAAAAATAGAAAAGGGAAGAGGTTTGTCTAAGGCCACTCAGCTTGGTGGCAGCAGGTTGAGAGTTAGATCATGACTGCCCAGTTTCCCAAGTTTCTTTTATTCAGTTTACAAAGACTCTGTCTTGGCAACTGTGAGTTCAACTTAGGAACAGATACCATGATGAACAAAGGTGCCTTGGGATGAATTTGCAAAAACCCAAGAAGCTGTCCAAAAGCCCATTCTAATCACAGGGTGAATCACCTGAATGAGTCCAAGAGCCTCATTTTCAAAGACAAAACCTGGTCATTTATTGGATTTAGAACAACTGAAACTTCACTAGATAACAAGGTAAATGAATGCATCCCAGCATTCACTGAAGTGGAGGCCCGCAAGCTGCTGGTTGCTCTGCGTAATGGGAGATTCGGAATGCTGTTAATGGGTTAGTGTAGTTTTTATTGTAAAAGCAAACTAAATTAAACTGATAGTTTTAATTAAATTTGAATTGGCTGTGATTTTACTTAGTTTTAAAGGCCACTTGAGACACTAGCATTGCACTTAAAATCTAGTGTTGTAATTAGTGACATCTACATTTATTATAATGGTTACTGTGCTGTATTGAATTTATTCAGGAGTAAACAAACACTCAGCATCTGAAGAGCCTGACTTCCAGGCTAGGTTGGGTTTGGGGAACTCTTTTGTTTCTACTGGAAGGTCAGGTGATGGTACTGACCTTGAAAAGGGTGCTGCCTGGTTTGGCCATCCAGCCCCAAGTGCTGGGCCATCCTAAGGCAGAAGGGTCAGAATGTTGTAATTATGCTTTCACTATACTCTTTAATTCGGAAAATTTAAGTCTGGTTTATGTTTGAGCACCCTTCAGTCCCCCAGTTTCTTTAGATTTCAAGGTCTACAGATCTAGATTTGGAGACTCCATCCAGCAACCAATAGTTTGATCTGGAAATCAGCAGAGCTGCATGGCAGTTTCAGACATGGTTGGGTGAGGGGCTTCTGGCTTCCCGAGGAGGGCAGTGCCTTGGTGGCACAGCACCATCAATTGTCCCAAACAAAACGGGACTCTGACATGGAGGGTCTCGTCTTGTAGCTTTGGTGTACTCAGAATCACCGAGAGACTTGTTCCAATGCAGTCCTGAGGGCCTCGTCTGTAGAAATTCTGGTTTAGTAAGTGCCTGGGGAAAACTTCATTTATAGAAAGTCTGCTCTAAAGTATTAATTCAGTTAAGTGAAGTCCTCAAAAAGACCAGCTTATAGACAGAAATAGGAGTACCTTCTCAGAGGGTCAGCATATCATATACCTGGTTGTGAGGTCTGTGCAGCAACAGTCGCTTAAAAGTTGTTTGGTATGAGTGAGATTAAAGAAAATATTATATTTTAATTATAAATTAATAAATGCTTATAAAAATAATGCAGAAACGTGTAACATAAAAGATGAATTATCCTTAGTCAATTTAATCCCCCTCTTTAGGGACAAATAGTCCACTGCTGGGTATGCTCCTTCCAGATATTTGCCTCTTTATTTATAAACATAGAAATGAGTACGTGCTTCCTTATTATGTTTCCTTGTCACTTTGTTCTGTGTTCTGAGGGAGTCCCTCTACTTTGTCTTTTTGTATTCTTGGGATATTCTCTTTATGTACCTTCCTATTCTTATTTTATGGATATAAATACTTTCTCGATGTTTTTGAACATGTTTAGGGCTCTTTTGTTGTACTATCTCTGTTATCACATTTATTATTGTTTATCTTGGCCCTTTTCTGGCAAGGTGGTTCTGATTCATTCCTAAGGGAGAAGGAGGCAATAGGAAGGCTGGGTAAGGAGGGGTGGTTGACTGTCAGGTTATTTCCTTTGGTACAATAGGCATAAATCTGGACACTCTGACTTGGAACTCCCAGGGGCAACACAGAGAGTGCTGTCCACGTTACACTCACCCTGGCTGCCCTGGGTTTTCTCTGTTTATTCAATTTTTTTAAGAGGAAGAGTCCTTGTGTCTGTTACCACTGTTGTTTTTCCTTGTGGTTGTCTTCACTGCAGCTAAACCCTTGCCTCAGGACACTCGGAATGTACAGCAAGGGGAGTTGACTACTCCATGTGTGTGACTTTAACTAATCCCACCTCCTTCCTCCTCTTCTCATTCGTGTCCTGATGTGTTTGAGCTCCAACCTCACTGCAGTTCTCTCTGTTTAACGGAGCATGGTCAAAACTCTGAATTTTTCAAGGGAGCGGCGCGTATGCTTGCTAAACAGGCTAACATTCAAACAGGTAGACTGTTAACCAACAACACACACTAGAAACAGACCTGGGTATTTTAGTAGAGAGCAAGGCCTGGGCGCTTCCACTTTCTTCAGATCAATTTTAGGTTTGAATCTGTAGAAACTGCATCTGTAAAGAACAGGGAACTTTGGTCAAAGATGAAACAATCTGAATTGTTTGCATCTGATTCCTTCCACTTAAGCCCATTGACTTGCAATTGATGGAACCAGAGACTGCATGATAATAATCAAACAAACAATCAAACAAACAGTAAAGAAAAATCCCAAACTCAATGAACATGGGTGGGACAGGGAGAAAGTAGGTGTGATTTCTTCTTAATCAATATAGACCCAATTACTCTTACTTCTGTTGTCAATGTAGACCTGTGGAACACTGAACACCAATTTCGGAATTCAAAATTTTGTGCACAAAAGCTATAATAGGGAACAAAATATTTTAGACCTTGATAAGTCCTCGTAGATCATTTGAAACAAACACCTGATCACATAGGTTAAGAAATACAGGAAGCCATATTGGAAGGAAGTTAAACACTGGGGCTTTAGGATTAGGCAGGCCTGGGTTCTTGTCTGGCGTGGCCTGGAGGTGTCGCTGTTGCTTCTGCTCCCATTCTATGGTCAGAACTAATTAAATGGCCCGATCCTCACTGCAGGGGAGTCTGAGAAATACGGGGCCACATGGACTCTCTGGTGAACTGTTTTTGAAACATTGACTCCTCATCATCATTACCAAATCCGAGTGATGAAACACTGTTTATTTTACAGAACCAGTTATTGGTAGTATGAGGACTTAGAAGCAATATAAGAAGCTTTGAGCCACAGTTGACTCTATTCACAAGAGTATTTTATTTTACATATGGTTAAACTTAGGTTCCTAGAGGTTGCAAAAACTTTTTAACATGTGGGATGGATTAGGAACAGAATTGAATTTTGTTCTTAATCATCCTGCCTCTTTTGTCTTGGAGATTTCTGTAGTACCTTTCCACAATTATTTCTATGATGTTTTTCCTCCAAATTACCGGATTGTTTATTATCACCTAGAAAGATTAAGTCTTTCAGTGAAATGTATGAGCATGTAAATTTTATGATAATGAGAAGCATTTCCTTCTGAAACTAGGACAGAGCATCTGGAAGCATAAAATGTACATTAAAATGACTGAAGAGACACCCCCCCCCCCCATCAAAGTAATTAAAGTTTGGTTGCAAAGATTTGTGTTAAGATCAGGAAATGCTTCTTTACGGTCTGTAACGGTGAAGCCTTGTCACAATGACAAAACAGTGTTCTAACACGTGGATACCAGCAATGCTTCATTGTTGAAGAATTCTTCCAGAACTATGATTCTGAACTGTGAGGTATCAATAAAACTGTGGAAAGTAAGTATATACTGTCTCCGCACTAGGTCAGCCTTCCATTCTGGTGGGCTAAAAATGGCTCTAGTTTCTTTAACACACAGAGATGGGCTCCATCTTTTTGACTGCTTAGAATACTAGAATATGATGTGTCTCATTGAGCCAGTTTCCAGACCCAAGCTAAGGCAGCATTTCCTGTTTCTTAAAATATTTCCCCTGGGATCCTTAACCTGCCTGTGGACAGGCTCAAANAGTATACACTGTCTCCACACTAGGTCAGCCTTCCATTCTGGTGGGCTAAAAATGGCTCTAGTTTCTTTAACACACAGAGATGGGCTCCATCTTTTTGACTGCTTAGAATACTAGAATATGATGTGTCTCATTGAGCCAGTTTCCAGACCCAAGCTAAGGCAGCATTTCCTGTTTCTTAAAATATTTCCCCTGGGATCCTTAACCTGCCTGTGGACAGGCCCAAAACTATGTGAAGAGAGAGGGCCAGCTGTGCCCAGCTTTCCAGTCACTCCTGCTAAGGCACCAGACAAGGGAACAAAGGAGCTATCTTGGAAATAGATCCCTCCAGCCCCAACTGCCCCACCTAGGGCCACATGGATCAGAGGTAAACTGACTGGCCAAGACTTCCCTGAATTTCTGGCCAAAATAAAATGGGCGTTCTAAGCCCTTAAGGTTTGGGGTGCTTTGTTATACAGCCATGGCCGATTGGTCCATCTGTCACTGATGATTCCTGTTTAGTCATGAGTGTGCACTGGAGATCCCGATGGCGTGGGTTTTAATCCTGCCGCCAGGAGTTAGTAGCCATGTGATCTCAGGCCAATTATGTGAATTTTCTGCACCTCAGTTTGGTCATCAATAAAGTTTGGATACTGGAATTTATCTCAGAAGTCAGTTGTGAGGCCTAAATTCTTTAATTCACATAAAGTACTTAAAGTAATGCTCTGTTTTATTCAACAGGTATGTTTTGAGAACATACCATGTGGCAAGTACTGTTCTAGGTCCTAGGGGCATACATGTGGGAAAAATAGGCAAAAATTTCTTCTCTCATGACACTTACGTCCTACTTAAATATTATTTTGCCAAATACAATACAAATGAACAGGTTAGCAAAACCCAGAACTCATGGAATCAAGGGCTTTTATAGACTCAGGATACAACAGTTGCAGGTATGCTCCTTTGCCACGTTTCTGCACAGTCCCACTTTTTCATGTGCGTAATTTTTTATTATAGGGATGGTTAAGTCTGTTACAGCAATCAGCAGTCATGGTGACTTACGGAGACCACCAAGAATAGCCTTTAAAGGAAAGCCGCTGTGTCACTACGGCCAAACTGAATCTTCTGAGTCAATTTCCTTACCTGTAAAGTGGACCAATTATACTCAAGGAAACTTAAGGTTTCACCTACCCCTTATAACTTGTGTGTCCATGACAGGGAGTGACAAGCGGTCACCAAGCAGGCTGAGTGGAGAGAGAGGGAAGAATACATCGTATGTGGTCTGATGCCTAAGTGCAGTTTCAGGGAGACTAGGAAAGCATATTTAAAATGTGATTTGGAAAAGGTGAGGCAGGTGGCTGCCAGGCTGCCAAGGTTTCTGCCCGCAGGTTGCCACGGGGAGAATGTGTGTGCCGGCAGAAGGCCCCTTCGTTCTCACACTCAGGCCTTCGGCAACAGCACCCTCTCGGCATCTCTTGGCCAGGCCCACATCCCCTCTACACAAGGGCAGTCATCCTGATTTACTGACGTTCCTGATAACTTCCTCCTGGAAGACTTTTCACTGATAACTTCTGCTTGGAGCTTCATGTGGTGGCTTTGTCCCTCATTCCCCCACCCCACTACAAATATGCAGTCATTTAGGGCTGGATATACACAGGCACCAATGTATTATGTTAATTGTATCAATAAGAGTTTGCCCAGGATTCAGTGAGAGCTGGGGAAAGATGCTCTCCGTCCAGCCTAGGAGGCTCAGGACAACTCTCGTCAAGGACAACTTTTGTTGTTGTCTCTCTAGTACCCTTCTCTCCCTGCAGGCAACAGACCTCTTTCTTGTTAAGAACAAATCTCACATGTCTGAGCAGGGCCGACTCAGCAAACCCTGATGCTGATGTGTGGCCCAGACAAATAAGTGTCTCCCCTAGAAATTTTATGATGCAACTATTGGCAGAGACTCATTTGGTTCAGGTTGCTAATCCGATGGGGTATAAATTTGGGTGACCACTGGTCATCTTTCCTAACACATTGAGAGTCTGCCTATGAATAGAACATATATTAAAGCAGCTGAAGATACACCTCCTCAATCAAGTTAAGGTAATTAGAATTTAGCTTCAAAGATTTATACGAAAGCTAGTAAATACACCCTTAGAGTGTTGCTATCCGGTTACAGTGATGAACTGCTGGGGGCATCCGCCTAGGAATGAAACCAAAGAACTGAGGAAGACAGACTCAGGAGAAGGAGGGAAAGACAAAGCCCTAATAAGATCATTCAAGCTCCTGGATCTAACCACACCTGAAGCTAGCTAGATTTTAGTCCTGTACTTCTTGTTCCATGACTCGACGAATTACTCCTCCCACTTTCCCCCCTGAATCTAGTTTAAGTTAGATTTCTATTGTCTGCAAGTAAGAGGCTTTCTAGAGTATATAATGCCTGGTCTGATTCAAAATGGATGGATGGGAATTTATCAGGTGAAATGAGGCCAGTGACTGAGGTGGGTAAGATCTGTCAGGCAGAAAAAATACATAAACAAGGCTCAGGGAGAAAATTTCTGAGGAAAATATCTACACAAAATAGTTACAAGGGGCATTGTCATCGGCCGAGGCTCTTTATGGGGAAAAATACTGCTCCAGAGTAGCCAAAATTAATTTGGAACCCGTACCCAGAAGCGTGTGGCCTTCTGAGTAAAATCCACAAGGCATAATGCATTGGGGAAGTACTAGCTCATAAGACTCACTTAACAGGCTTATAGGATGAATTTATGATTGTGGTAGACACAGAAAGAGTGACAGAAATAATACCTTTATTTTAGTAAGAAGTTCTATTTAGTCTGCTAAGGCACACTCACCAAAGTTGGGAGAAGTCAATCACATTTACCACCTGCTTTTGTTTATTGAAAATGACAGAACAATAAGGTGTTTCTGTATAGTTGCTCTGAGGAACAGAATTGTTCTCACCTGTGCTATGCCATGTTATTAAAAAACACACACCAAATCTAATACAGCTGATAACTGAATTCGCTACACGGCTCATGCAGTGAGAGTAAAGCCAGAGCACTCTGAGCCCGCCATCCTCCTCGCTGGAAGCCAGTCCTGTGCCCTCCCCACCTCCCACCAGCTTTACTCATCCTTTCGTGCCCATTTCAAGTTCTGTTCCCTTCACATAGCTGCTTCTGAGTACTACAACAGGACCAAGGTCATTTTTCTGATACTGGCCTAGTTACTATTTGTTGTCTCTTCACGAAATTAACTTGAATTACAACTTAAGTTTGGGTTGGAGGTCTACTTGGATATAGTGTCTTGGGGCTAGGAGGCTTTAATGCCCATTCTTTTGATTACAGTGTAGATTTTGTATATAGCTTCCTAGGAGTTCCACCAATATACCCCTATCCTTTATGAGCGATGTCTCCGCAAATTGTAGTTTCATGGGATCCTAATAAGTGTTATGAAAAATGGCTCTGTGATGAAGTATGTTTGGATATTTCATGCTTTAGCTGAAATACTCCAAACCCAATAGGTCTCTATGGTACGGGACTTATCAGAGCCTTTAATGTGCTTCTCCTACTCCTCAAAAGTAGGATATAATATATAGTTTTCATATATTATTTTGATTGACCAGTTTTCCTTATTTATTCAGAACTACTGGACTCCTTGGGTTTCTAGAGATAGATGTTTCACTCTTCTCTTGTTACTCAGTAAATGACTTGTAGAAACATCTCTTCTCAAATGCTCTAAGATCCCAGTCTTCTCATTTTCCATTAAGAACCAATCTTGCCTCAAGTGACTATGAAGTGTGTGGCGCCATCTTCCAGTTCTTACTCCTCCTTTGGGATGTCAGCAATTAACACTGAGGACTTACTTCACAAAATGCTGGACCTGATAACCTGTGTTATCCAGCAGAAGGATTCTTGCTGACTCCCTGCCCGAAAACCTTAGTTCAAAAGGAGACTGTTTTGTCCTGCCGAACCCTTTGTCATACTTGAATGTAGGAACAGTTTTAAGCAGAGTAATTCACCTCACCCATTTCTACTTCTATTTAAGGTATGTAAGAGTTGTACTTACTTTAAGCTGATTTCATGAATGATTATTCTCTCCTTATATTCAGAAATGCATGGAAAGACTCCTTTTATCCTGAAACTGGTGGCTCTGGGAGTCTGACGGTGTAGAGAGAGGGTGGTTGTGGAGCAAACACGACTTGGTTTTGAATACCTGCTCTATTTCTTACTGACTTCGTGTGTTTGGGAAAGGATTCACCTGCTGACCCTCAGTTTTTCTGTCTATAGGATTAGAAGGTTAAAACCCATATACCTCACTTGAAAGTTGAGGCATGTCTTTCTCTGTCTTGCCTTTGCAAGCTGAGATGCAAGATGATCCAAGCCAAGTTATTGCCCCGAGTCCATCCATTGCTCGCGTTGTTTGAAATTGTGCTCCTCCCTGTAACCGAAGTTTCTTTCCTCGTCATTCACTTCAGCTCAGGACACAGACTTCCTGGCTGTTTTACTGCCCCATTTCCTGCACACGTGACATCTACAAGCAAGAGATATCGTGTGGCCATTTGAGGGCCTCTCTGTCCATCAGGGCCTGGGAGGAAACCTCAGATTATTTTGTTCAAATGAGTTAAGATTGGCCCAAATTGGGTCTTATATGCCTAATGTTCTTTTTTGAGCTACACCTTGGAAAAAATCTTAACTATAAAAGAAATCAATCTAAATAAATTTCCTTAATCTTTATTGAAAGCATCAGAACCCAATTTCTGAACCTCTGTTTTTGTATTAAAGATTTTATTTGAACTTCAAACATACTAAATAGAGGTAAGAGATACTTGTGTAATGAAGTCCTATGTGCCCAGAATCCAGCTTTAACTATTACCAATTTATGGGCAATTTTATTTCATTTATATCTTCTACTTCCTGCTCACCATTGGATTATTATAGGGCAAATCCAAGATAATCTTGTCATTCCAATATGTATATTGTAAAATGACAAAAGTGTCTTGTAAAAGTATAACTACAATGCAATTATTGCACCCCAAATTTAAAATAATATAAAAATGTCATGTCAATGATTTTGAATGGGGGAAATATATAATAGTGGAGGTTCACTACTGAGCCATGTGGACTGAGAAAATAAGGACTGGTAAATCCTGAGCACTTTGTGGTCTTGGTCTTCACCCCTACCTGCAGATTAGAAGAATCTGGCATAACCTAACGATATGAAGAAGAAAGAAGGAGAGCCTGTGGAGTGACCACACAGCATTCCCGAGCTTTCCCGAGCAAAGATTCAGGGGCCAGAAGTTTCTGAAGACTAGCAGACACCAACGTTAGTAGTCACTGTCTCGTTGGTAAAAGGTGACTTCTTCTATTTTAGAACCAATAGGGTTGGTTGCAGTATGGATTTGGGACCCAGGTGGGAGAATCAGTAAGTTTCAGACGCCATCATTCTTCCCAGGAATTAACAACAAGGAAAAATCTCCCCAGTAAGCCCCTGTGCTACCAAGGACCGATATGTATCCCCCAGTGGCAACATTTCCTATCAAAATTTGACAGAAGTTCTTCCTTTAGAAAGGTGCCAAGTTAATTAGCACCTTATAGGACCTTGTTACCGCTGAGAACAACTTTCCACCTGCTGATAATTTAATCGTTACACATGTGACACAGGGAAATCGGGCTTCCCATTCCATTACATAATGTAACTCGACAGCCAGTGAACGTTGCTCAATAGCCTGATGCCATTAGTAAGGTTGTTTCTTAAATTCATAACCAATATCGAGTTGTTTTCTCAGTGGGTTAAAAATATAGACCCAACTTGTGTGGCAGTTTGGAGATATGAAACAGCCCGGGCACATCTGCCGTGCTTCTGGAAGTTGTGAGAAGATCACGTGGCACTGATCTTTGAGGTCAAGAAGGTTCTAGAAGGACATCCTGCATGGTGGTGCAAAGGGCCCCACCCTCTCCCAGGCTGTCTTTAGCTGTTGGCTGTTCCTGCTCTGGAGGGCTTCGGCCTGGCCAGTGCGGAGATGCGCCAATGCAGTGCCACGTTGGGGTGAGGGCAGGGGGGCCTGGTGAGCAGATGTCAATGGACTGGCCTCCTCTTATGCTTCCACAGTCTTCCAGAATTGGTCAGAACATTCTGAGAGCTTCTGAGGTCTGGTGTCACTGCAGGACAGCCCAGGGAGTCACCGTAGCCGGGACAGCATGAACCCTGTCCCTACTCTGATCAACAACCCTGGCAGCCAGAGCAGGCACCCGGAGTCAGCCTGCACGGTGGGCCCTGTGTTGCCTCGGGAGGGGCCTTCTCTCCTGCCTGCTCCACTCTGCTGTCCTAACCCCCACCGTGGCCTCTCCCCATCCATGACTTAGTTACGATTTTCCTCACAGACATCCCATTGCAGGCAAAGAAGGGAAGCCTTTCCACCCCTTGCAGGTAGGGTAAGATTATATTCAGAGTTAAGATGCAAAAGCAAAGCAAACACAAATTAAAAACAACCAAAACAGAGAGGAGGCACAGCTTTGGGCTAGCAACAAGGATGACAACTGCACAGGAGGTTGGAGTGGAAAGGCTGAAGGTGCTCTCGGGCTGTGGAGGGAGCGAGTAGGCTCAGAGGTGCCAGGATTCTTGATGATCTGGGGAAAGGATCTGCTGTGAAGAAGGATTGGGCTGGAGGAGGGCGTGTCTGAGCCCAGACACCTTCATCTTCGGAGAGTGGGGACTGGAGCGGCACCTACCCTGGGCACAGGTCACCAATAGAGACAAGGCCTTCCTCAGCCCAGTTTTAAAGTACAAAGAATGAACCAAACCAGGAGGAGTGCAAGGTGTGGCGGCTAAGTGATTAAACTGCGTAAAACAGACTCCACATGTGGCTTGTTCTGTATTCTCGGAATAAGGAATTGCCTAGCTTTAAACCTGAGGGTTTTTTCCTTTCTAGTAAATAAATGCATGGTAATTATAGAAAAGCAGGAAATCTAGATAACAAAAATACAGAAGAAATAGATAAGCAATCCCCAACTATTCCATTATATAGAGATAAATTACCATTATGTACTTGATACAGATTCTTCTTCTCTTTCCTCTTCCTTTCCTCTTTCTTTGTCTTCTCTCATACACATGTTGTGAATATATAAATAGAATATGTATCATAAATGCAGTATATATAATATTCTCCTTTGTATCATAAATTTGCTCAGTATCGGAGATGCCTTTTCATGTATCTGCAATGTTATTTTTCAATGGCTGAATAGTATTCCTCTGTATGAATGTATTCGATCTCATTGTCTAAAGATTGACATGCTGATCTTGCTGGTATTTTGTTTTGGGGAACTCCATCCCCGGAGCTGCACCTCTAATAGTGAAGTCCTAAGGCTCACGGCAGAAGACATATGCAATGTCTTCTCAAGTCATGAGTCTCAGGGGAGGAGGAGAACTCAGCTGTGGTTCTGGAAAACTTATAACCACCTCACCCCTTGGGTGGCCCAGCCTCGATTTGGCAGGGACTGGGATCTCCCTGTGTCAGAAGGCCACTGATTTACTTATTAGCTATCCTCTGTAGGATATTTCTTCATGAAAATGATCCAGAATATGCTTTAGAACACGGGGATGTGGAGTTAGATTGAGTCGAGAGTCCTGGCTCCTCCACCCACTGGCTCTGTATCTTTGGGGAAAAGGCTTAACTTCCCTGACCCTCAGTTTCCTCACAGGTAAAATGGGTACAATAGAATAGAACATGTCTCAGACAGTTGTCAGGAATGTTGAATAAGGCATGTGGAGTGCACAGTAAGAGCCCAACAAAAGTCAGCCACGATTATGGTACTGTCTGCATGTTATCACAACAAACATGGCTTTGGCCCCTGCTACTGGACAGTCCTGCGGCAGTTCAAAGGAGCTGCGAGTGTCGCATCCCCTATTGCAGTGTTCCCTTCTTGACCCTGATTACCTTGCAGTCATGTCCCTATGTCCCTTCAGCCCATTCATCTCTCTCCCCTGCTTCTGAATATGCTTCCGTTTTTCCCCATTTTGGATGGCTTTAGCTCTTCTCTTCCTCTCCCCATCCCCCTCCGCACTTCCCTAGACAAAAACTCATCTTTGTGACCAATGCCCGGTGGGTTCTCCATGGAGTGCACAGGGGTCTTCCCTTCCCAGAGCCTTATTTAATTCCAGTCTCGGCAGAGAGGGGCGGAGGGACCTGTGCAGATGAATTCCGTGTCAATGTCACTTGCTTCCTGTGTCCTCTGAAGGGCAGGCTTTGATGGAATTATCGTTTTAAAAACATTCTGAATGTGGAAGTAAGTCTGCACTTCTTGAGGTTGGGCACCTTGCATTGTTCATTTTGTCTGCCTCGTTTATGGACCTGCTGTTAATAGCTATTGGATTTTGAGCACATTTGGGGCGCCAGCTGCTGTCTCAAGCTCCTTAAAATCACTGCATTTCTTCCAACAAGCTTATGAAGGAAGTTTCTAGTATCTTCACTGTAACAGTTGTGGAAACTGAAATTCAGAGAGGTTAAGCAAAATATCCAAAGTCACACAGCTGTTAAAACTATGGGATTTTTGGCAGGATCATAAATAGCCATATTTTCTTGCTCTCATAGATTGATAGACACAGGAGTCAGCGAGGTGAATGTGAAAATATCACTTTTAATGTTGTAAAGCTGATGGGAAAACATGGTTATTGACTTATGGTCAACATCCTGTTGACACCTTGCCTTGTTCTCCTCATGAATTAAGATTTGGGGAGCACCCATTGAAGGGAAAGTTAGGGGTTGAAGAACAGAGAGAGAAAGAGAGAGGGTGAGAGGGGAGAGAGAGAATGCATGAGAATGAGAAACACGAATTTCTAGAGTCAAGTTACTGAAGGGTTTTAGATTGAAAGGAGAGCATGATTGGACTTACACTATGCGATTCTTACCATGGCCTTTACAGCCTTGATCAGCCTAACCTCAGGCTCCTACACTCAACGCGTTTCCCCTCACTCCGCTCTCCAAGCCACTCAGGCCTTCTCTCCCCCACTTGAATGAGCTGCACTGCCTTTCTGTGGCATCTGCCGCAGAAACTGAGGCATGTGCCAGTTTCTCCCCTTCATCCAAATCAGTCTTTCCTCCCCCTCCCCTGACCTCCACCCCAGACAGATGCCAGGAACCTGATCTAGAGGCTATTAAAGCTACAGAACCTGCTATATAAAATAATGAAGTTGCATTCTTACAATAAACACCATCTAATGCTTTAAGTATATTGGCTTTACTCAATCATCAAACATGGGCCAGCGAACCCCCACAGATCTGAGTCACCCCTTTGTGGACAGAGCAAGAGAAAGGCTGCAAGCTCCCCTACTGGAGAAGCTTTGCCATGGAGACAGAATTCCAGGGAGAGGAGGGCCCTCACTAACCCTCCTGGATTCCACTCAGACCTGCCTGCTTTCAGAGTGTTTGTATCTTTCAGCACACTTCCCTGCCCCTCAGTGGTTTGTTTACTGAACAGCTTTGATTTCCCATTATATTAGGACAGAAAAGTTTTTCTTGGCAGACTTCTTCATGCATCAGTATTTTTAAGAAAAATTAAATACAGTGTCACTTTGGCTGACAGAACTCCTGACACAGTGGCTAACTAACTCTGCCTGTGCCAGCAACCCACACTGTTTGGGCAACGCCTGCAACTGGAGCCGATGGCTGAGAACTGTGTAGCCACGTGGAAGCCTGACAGGTTCTCCAGGCCCCCACCCTGCCCAGACATCTGGTCCAGCCTGATGTCCCTCTCCCATTAGGACAGGTCAGGGGAGGTGGGCTCTCGCCTCTAATTAAATTCTCATCTTTGCCAACTGTTTGAAAGGGCAACTGTCGTAAACCTTTGAACTTCATGTGTAATACAAAACTTCAATTAGATAAAGGACAATAATTAGCAGATCTTTTATCTCTGGGCATAATTAAATCTTTAAGAACGGACATTTTAATCAATGAATGGTAATGACAAGTTCATAAATTAATTAATCCCACCAATGGCGGCTTGGCGGCAATCAATGGATCTTTAGAGGGGCTGGGGGTGGGGGGCGCGGCTGTGGGAACACAGGCACCCATTCGGTCCGGTTTGGTGTAAAGATTCTAATTTATTAAGGATTAGCTGGTTCAAAAGATTACCTATTTATTTAAGAGAAAACCATTTAAAACATTACCTTTTAATGAGGGGAGAAGCCTTCTTCCTGCAAGGTCTTGCTTTCGAAACTTTCTTCCCAGAGCTCTCGGTTCAGACCGCAGCTGCTGGCTGTACTAGCTTCCCCGTCGCCCGACTGGGCAGCCGGCTTGGATGGAGAGAAGGCGGAACTTGGGCTGACTGCCCGTAGGTGTTTAAAGGGGTTTCTTCTAAAACAGGGGTCAGCAGCCTCTGGCTCACTGCCTGCTTTTGTAAATAAAGTTTTATTGCAATGCAGCCACGCCCATTTTTATGTTGCCCGTGACTGTTTAATATGACAAAGGTGGAGTGAAATCATCACTAGAGAGACTGTCTGACCTCAAATGCGACCAAAAATATGTGCTGTCCGACCCTTTTTACAGATGAAGTCTGCCAGCCCTTGTTTTAAAACATTGTGTTCTTTTATCACATCTTGAGAGTTTTAATAACGTAAACTCAGTATAGTACTAGATGAAATTTGCTGTAAAATGTAATTTAAGTATTTCAAATATGAGATTCTGTGGCTTTAATAGTCTCCAAACCAGGTTCTTGGCATCTACCTGGGAAAAAAAATAAAGAAAGAAAATCACAAGGAAAGACTAATTTGGATGAGGCGGAGGGACTGGCACATGCAAAGGTCCTGTGGCGGAAGGAAGTATGGCTCGTTGGAGGGGTGGAAGGAAGGTTCAAATGGGTTCAGAACAGGGGCAGCAGGAACAGGCTCTGTGTAGGGGCCAGAGGTTAGGCAGATCGAGGGCTGTAAGGACCATGGTGAGAATTTCATAATATAAATCCAATTGCGTTCTGCTTCCCTCAGTGTAAAACCCTTCAAGGACTTCACATCACTCTAGGATAACATCCAAAGGCCTTACTCACCTGGAAGGCAGATCAGGCTTGTCTGGTGTTGGAGGGATTCTTGGAGTTTAGAGGGTGTGTGGGGAACATGGCTATAGGGGAGTGCTGGTAGGGTTAGTAGGGCTCCATCCTCCAAATCCTAGGTCCTCTGGGAATCCTCTGAAAGCCTGTGTCTATATTGGCCTGCAGTGGTCTCTGTCCCCATTTTGTCCGGGGCAGGGACATAGTCCCGAACACCAAAGTTGGGGCCTGGAGCTTGCTGGGTCCTTTGTTGGTGTCTCCTGCTTAGAGGAGTGGGGACCTGGAAGAGAGGCATTTCCAAGCTTTGCACTCCGGCTCTCTGGAGTGGGGTTCTCCTTGTCAGGAGGACCTGCCTGGCCTCCCCTGACCAGTCAGTGGTACCGTGACGGCCAGCGTGCCCTCCTGCGGTCGCCACTGTGGTGCCCCCACTACCACCGCTCCCCTTTATCGCCTTTCCTGTGGACGCAGAACCAACTTCCATCCGAACAAACGAGGGCTCTGTTCAGGCCACGCAGATGTGTGCTTGCTCCTAGAGGATGTTTACTGTGAGCATGTAATTTAAATATTTCCAATTTAAATATTTTGGATGGGGGAAGATGTGGCTGCATTCTCCACCCTACACACCACTCCTGAGGAAGCTGAATGAGGAAGGAGGGAGGAGATGGGGCCCTCTGCCTGTGTTCATCTCTACAGTCTCTGCAAACGATTAAATCTTGGTGGCGTCTCAGTTGGGGAATGGTTCTCCGGAGAAATGGGATATGCACATGGTACTTGCTTAGCAGGCAACCCCGAGACACGGTGGGCAGAGGCGACCCAGGCTGGGGCCCGAGGAAGACGTGGAGCAGCTAAGGGGCGTGCCGTCGTCGCTGCCGCTGGTGGCCAGGGTGGGAGGACAGTACGTGCAGAAGCCCCAGGGCAGGAGCTGGGGGGGTTCCACAAACAGGAAGAAGGCTAAGGGTGCAGTCATGAATGGTGCAGCAGGGATTGGGCTGAGGCATAAAGGGAGGCTGGGGCTGTGACCAGGAGCCAGGAAAGAAGGTTGCAGTCTCTTCGAAGTGTGAGTGGAAGCTGTGGGAAGATTCTAAGTAGGGTATATTCACTTTTTAGGGCTTCCACAAAACATTGCCATCACCGTATTACTTAAAACAACAGAAATCCATTTTGTCACAGTTCCAGAGAGCAGAAGTCCGAAATCAAAGTGTCAACAGGTCCCAGCCCCCTCTGGAGGCTCTGGCGAGGACCTTTCCTGCTTCTTCCAGCTTCCAGTGGCTTCATGTGTTCTTGGCTTGTGGCCTCATCACTCCCATCTCTGCTTCTGTCTCCGTATGGCCACCTCCTCTGTGTCTGCATGTTGTATCTTGCTCTCCTTTCTCTTGTCAGGACACTCGTCCTTGCACCGTGAGCTCACCCTAAATTCAGGATGATCTTCTTTTGAGATCCTCAACTATATCTGTAGAGACCCTTATTTCTAAATAACACCTCCTTCATAGATGTAGGGATTTAGGACGAGGAGATGTTTTTCTGTTGTTGAATTTTGATACAGTTTAACCCACCACCTAGGGAGGAGCATGATTTTGAATTTAAGGCCACCGCTGGCTTTCTTGCAGCAGGAGGTTGGACTGAAGAGGCCTGAGTGTGAAACCAGATGAACTGGCCAAGAGGCTGCTGTGTGCTTCCAGACAGGAGACGACAGACAGTCCCTAACACGGTGGCTCTGGCATGGGCAGGGTGGGGAGGCACTATGGATGGGAGTACCTTCGGCAGGATGCTTTTCTCGGGCCTGGCGGAAGTTAATCCAGGTGGGTCTTTTGCAGAGTCAGGCGATTTTTTCCTACCCTCCTCTGAGAGGGTGTGCAAAGAGAAAGGCTTGGAAGATCGAGGAGACATTAGTTCCAGGAAGGGTCTGACCCAGCACAACACGGGTGCTCAATGCACAACTTAGGCTGTAAAATAAACGCAAGCAGAGGATTATTCTAGAAGCATTCTTCTCTGACTGTGTTGGCTTTGGGCAAGGATGCAGGTCTCCCATTTTCAAGATGTTTTTAAAAATAACAAGCTTAGCTGAACAGGGCTTAAAGTTCCTTGGCTGGGAGACATTGGACACTTGGAAATATTACTGTTATTTCTGGAGCCAATTTTAGCAAGGATGGCTCTGTCTTTAATTACTGGTTGATGCTGAGTTGTACAGGCAAATGATTACATGCACAATTAGTTGTTCCCACAAGTAGCCAATTATGGGAACGATTATTTAAGAAAATTGTGGCTCCTGCTAGAGGGACTTTACATCGTCGCCTCAAAATTCATTTCTGTATAAAAATTCCTTTTATTGCATGTATTTTTCCCTATCTCCCAGCTGCTAGAGAAAGCGGCCCTTGCAGTCTCATTTGTGGGGGGTGAGAATGGTGGAAACCCAGATCTTTGGGGTACCACGAGACTCGGGGGAGTGTGGGGTTGAGATTTGAAAGCTCTTCCAGGACTCATCTTGCCCTGGAGACCATGTCTTAGCCCAGAGATGGGACCTGGAGGAAGAAGCCTTAGGCCTCTGGAGGGCTGACATGGGCTCATTTGGAGGTGTGTGGAACCCCACAGGATAGCCACCTGTCTCAGTCAACTCAGTCTTCGCCTGTCCCATCAACACTGTTTCCACTGCTTCCTGATGTCTGTGCTTGCTGCCTTGGCCAGCTCAGGCACCTGAGCAATGCACAGCCCTCAGTGCAGCCAAGTTGTCATAAAACCATAAGCTCTTGGAATCAAGGGACCGAATCATCATCTAGTCAATGCGTCTCATTTCTGAGGTGATAAAACTGAGACCAGAGAGGTGAAGGGCTCACCATTGGTCATAAATCCAGCTGAAGCATGACCCCAGCTTGCCTGGTTCCACCTGCACTTCCCACCGTGCCATGGCAGCTGTGGAGGGCACCGACCACGGGCCAGTGCAGCTGTCAGCGTGCCGTGACCCTTACAATTGAGGGGCAGCCCGATGTCTTCCTCTGCGTGTGGGCGCGCTGGGAACCGTGCCGAGTAGAGTTGGAAGGGATGCCAGAGGACCTTCGAGGTTGGACCTCTTATTTTGCATCTGAGTGTCACTTGGAAAATGTAGTTACCTGAGATCCCTTTCTTGCTGTGAGCATTTCTCATGACGCAGACCTGGGAACCTTCACGATCAACCCTGACCTCACTCCGTGGGAGAAACCACGAACCCAAATGCCAGTGTTTGGGCTGGTCCATACAAAACTGGCTTCGTCCCCCGACTGTGAAGTGTGTTTCCGTGTTAGCCACTGTTGGTCAGTAGCATCTGTCCCCTGGTTTTCGCAGTGACATCCCGGTTCCACCCCAATGTGTTTATTGCATGCCTGGTCCCAATTTTTCCATACTCTGCATTAGTGTTTTTAAAATTTAACAATATATTTAATGTAACCTAACACATCCCAAACATGATCATTTCAAATGATATAAAAGCTATTCAGATATTTACATTTCAGGAGCTGGGTCTTCAAAGCGGCCCGTGTATTCCACACTTGGAGCACATCTCAGCCCGAAGTGGCCACACTTCCAGTGCTCAGGAGCCGTGCATGTGCTGACTGGGCCATCTGTGGTGGCACTTCACACATCCACATTCCTGTCAAGGCCTCCCCTGGGTGGAATGTGCTCTCCTGTTCCTTGAGTTTGGCTTTGGCCATGAGGTTTGTTTGGGCTGAAGAGTTGCTAGTGTCTGTGACAGGAGCAAAGGTTTGAAAGATGCTTGCCGTTTGGGCGTGTCCTTTTATGAATAGCGTGTACCTTTAGTCATCCCACTCGTCGGCCACCCTTTGACAATCTGGACTGAAGAAATGAATGGGCAGTTGGGACCTGGCAATGACTGACTCTTGCAGTCTCTCTGCAACTGTCTCTCTGTACAAGAGAAGGACTCCTTTATGTCAAATTGGAAAAGAAGAAAAATACAACAGGTAGTTTTAAAATGCAGCTCTCCTCACTGCTCCTGCCTCGCCTGCCCCATGGCCCCTGCCCCCCACCCCCCTGTCACACATACACGGTGGAAAGAAACGGTCTAGCAACCTCCTATAGGTCTCAGCTGGCTGTTCAACACACTCATCTCTGGCAAAGATCGAACAGCATTTTTGTGTGTCTTTCAAACTGGGACAAGCAAACGGATTAACCACAGGTTTCTCTCGCCGACTGCTCAGGGTTTGTTGCCTGTTCTGGAAGAGATGCTGTCTTCCCTTTATGAGAGTGCAACTCGGATCTGTTCTCTGGGAGATCATGGCTCAAGCCTGTCTCTTCCAGGGCCCAAAACTTTAGGTTCTGGAGATAATGTCCCTCAAGACCTTGGCATGTTTTAAAAGGCACCAAGCAGTTATCTTGTAGACTGTCCTTTAGTTTGGGTCTCTCTGATGTTTGCTCATGATTACCCTGAGGTTATGCATTTGGGCAAGAAATTACAGAAGAGATTCTGGGTCCCTGTCAGTGCGTCACAGCAGTAGGCTCACGAGGTGGGCGCATCTCATTGCTGTGAGGTTAGTTTTAATTGTTTGGTTAAAGTAGCATCTGCCAGGTCTCTCCGCTTTAAAATTACTCTTTCCCCCTTTGTAGTTAATAATTATCTCAAGAGGAGATTCTTTGAGATTATGCAAATATCGTGTTTTTGCATGTTACTTTCAGCCCACTAATTTCATCTTGCCTGGTTGCTTTTCCACCTGCCTTTTAAATTTGAGGGTCTCTTAGGGCGTGGTCCCAGGCCCTGTAGCCACTCCCCACCTCTGCCCAAGGCAGCTAGAGGCACTGCAGGGCTTAGGAGACCATCCATCCTAGGGCTGCTGGCTCCTGCGGCTGCATCTGCAGCCCTGTTTTCTCTTCAGAACTCCCCATGGCTGTGTCAGGCGCCTCACCTAACTGCGAGCCCCACCCCAACTCACCCTTTGACGCCCGATGCACACCGCCTCCCAGCCTGCTCCTTCTCCAGGCTTCCCTAGCTCATCCCCAGTCATGACCTGCACTCAGTGGGGAGGCTGGGAGTTGCCCTTAGCAGCCTGCATTCCACGATCACCAACACCTGTTGGTTCTTTCTTTGCAGTCTTTCCCGTTCTTTCCTTGTCCACGGCTAATACCGGAAATCGAAACCGCCGTCATCTCTGGACTGCTGCTTTGCCCTCGTCACTGGTCCCTTGGCTGTTAGTAGTTCCCCTCTGTCATGTTTTCTACATAGCGCCCCATACAACTGTAGTCATGCCTCTTTCCTATTATGTGGGACATTATGTAAATCCTGGCGACTCACACTTTGAGGTGTCATGCAGCCTTTGCTACCTATGAGCTAGTTATGTACCAGGGGACTTAGGAATGGGTGACAGTGGAAGAAAGGGAACAGCCCTTTCCTTTCTTATGTTAATGGCTCCAAGGCCACCTTCCCAGGGCTGGGACTAGGGGGGAGACGCGTGAGGCATGCACCTCAGGAGCAAAATTTCAGGGGTAACCTAAACACTGGGGAAGGAAGGCAATTTTTGAATGCAGTATTAAAAAACCTTCAAAATTAATGCAAAAAATCCATGATGAACAAAATATAACTATTTAAATATAGACAGATCATCACTTGCCTAACGAAACCCTGGTTCTCCCACTGCCAGTGGGGACATTTAGCTCAGCAAACTGTAATCCTTCAGAAGAAGAGGTGTCAAGGGGAGGGGACGTGACTTTGCCCCCAAGGGACAGTTGGCACTGTCTGGAGGCACTTTTGGGTGTCACATTGGGGTGGGATGCTGCTGGCATTGGGGGATGGGGATCAGGGGTGCTGCTCGATGTCTCAGTGCACAGGGGTCCCCACAGCAAGAGATGACCTAGCCCCAAGGGCCGCTGGGGCCAAGAGGGATCGATTCTGCTTTAGAGGTATTTAAAGAAGGTTGTGTCCTTCTCTTTAAAAGCTCTGCATAACTAGAAGGGATATATCAAGGAGGGCTTGGCAGAATAGTAAATAGCCTCGGTCATAGGAATGCACTTTACCCTATGTTGGAAAAAGAGTCTGATTAGTCTGAAAAGAAATACTACATTGTCTCAGCTTCTCAGCCACTGGATTACCTGCTTCACACAGGGTGGGCTGGGTTGAGGGGCGCCTGGAGGCCAGTGGTCCAGCAGAGCAGCCTCCTGTTGGTCCTTAGTCACTGGGCAGTGCGTGCCCACCTACAGGGGACTGAGGTTGAGAAACAGGCCCCCTCAGGTGGTCCTCTCCAGGGCCTCTGGTTGCCTTGTGCCTTTGGAAACAGTGCTCCTTACTCGGGGGGAAAGTACGGGGGATGGGGGGGGCTGGGGCCGGAAGTGACTCTCCAAAGGCACTCTCTGCCTTCAGTGTCCTTGCTCTGCTTGCCTGTTTTCCTTCCTGCCCTCTCCTTGGTCTGTGACAGTGTCCCCTCCTCCCCTGGCTCTGTTAGTCTTCAGATTGGCAATGATTCCACCTGACCCACCGCTGCCTGAAGCCCCCCACCCCCATCCCATGCTTGTCCCCATGTTCCCTGCCCATACCTTGCAAGTCCTCTTCTCACTAAGGCCTTGCCCCCATGGCTTGAAAGACCCGGGGCGACTATCCTTGCTGCCAGTACCCTGATCGATAATCCCCGCTTCCAAGCTGTGTTAACTCCTCTAATTTCATTCCTTGGTGGACCCCAATTTTTCTGCTAGTTCATCTTACTTCCACCTCCTGGGCTGCCAGCCTTAGTTCTCCATGTATCGTAATTAGTGAGGTGATCACGGGCAGGGCCCCGTGCTCCCGTCAGCCCCGGCTGTATCATCTGTTTAGCTGAGATCATAATTACCTGGCCTCCAGACCTCACAGGGCACTTCCAGCCATCTGAAGAAACAATGTACGCTGGAGAGCTCCGTAAATCACAGCGCCCCGCACTAAGTGAGGCTGCTGTTAACCCTTCTCACTTCCCCACAGCCACACCGTGTTATCACATCTGCTTTCACAAGCCTCCCCCATGACTCCTTAGTGATGCAGGAAAGAGGCCTGTTCTTCGATGTGAAAGAAAACAAACTCCAGTGAACATCACCTGGAGGTTGGAGAAGAGACTAAATCGTGGCACTGGCCCACGTGTGCCCTTGGTGCCTCTCTCCTGAGGGACAGCAGTGGAGTGTCCTGGCCCTTATTAATTTAATAGGCATCTACTAAGCATCTTGCGTGAGACAGTGTAGGGCTGTATAGCCTAGTGTCTCATTTTGGGCTGACGTGGCACCGTATCATACACTGGGTGGTTTAAAAGACAAAAATTTATTTGCTCACAGTGCTGGAGTCTGGAAGTCTAAGATCAAGGTGCCAGCACGGTGGTAACTTGGTTCTGGTGACAGCCCTCCTTCTGGCCTGCGGACGGCCAGCCTCCCTCTTGCTGTGTCCCCACGTGACACAGAGAGGAAACTCTGGTGTCTCTTTCTCCTCGTAGAAGGACACTAATCCCATCATGGGGGCCCCAGCCTGATGGCCTCCTCTAAGCCTAATTTTCTTCCAAAGTGCCATCTTCAAGATTCATCACAGTGGGATTCAGAACTTCAACATAAGAATGGGGGGGGGGGAGGGATGACACCAAATTGATAGGGGACCCAAGAGTTGGAAAACTTTAGTTTAAGGTAAATTTCTATAAGCCTAGTAGGTAATGCACATGTTAAAGCTATTGTTTCAGGAACTGCAGAGAAGGCCCATTCTGGCTCCCAGGAGAGGCCGCCACTAAAGATTCCTGCCTGGGGAACAAGCAGAGACATCCGGGCCATTGTGTTCCAGGGAGAGACAGACACTGCATCCCTCACCCCTCACCCAGCAGCTGACTGCCCAGGGTGAGGATGCCGCAGGTTTTTAAATCTAATGTTCTCTGAACTTCAGAACCCCTCACCCTACCTAGTATATTTCCTGTTATAAAAACTCTGGCTTGAAAGAAAAATATAAGACGGTCTGTTAGGGTGGGAGCCCGCCATCTTCTCAGATCGCTGGCCATCTGAATAAAGTGCCCACAAAGATTTAATTCCTGTCTTTGCTTATTGGGTTCAGTATATGACAGGCAGCATAAATGCTGTTTTTTTCCATTTTTGTTCTGGTTTCAAAGTCAGCCCATATTGCCTAGTGCTTGTTGTCTCATCCTCTGGGAAACTTGTTAAAAAATCAATTCTCATGTCCTCCTCAGAGATCCTGTCTCAGGATGTCTGGGGTGGGGCCGAAGACTCTGTCTTTAATATGCACCCCATGTACGGTCTCTGGACACCGTGTGCGAAACAGCAAATTCTGGCTCTGGTGCTCGCAACTTGGGTGGCCGAGGGATGCAGTTTGTTCATCTGTAAAATGGACACAGTAAATAGCACCTTGTTTTCTATGGGTTTTTGTGAGGGTTAGTTTTAAATTATTGCTTAGCTATTATGATACATTAATTGCTGTATTTTTTGGGCCATAAGACACACCTAGGTTTTAGAGGAAAATAGGAAAAAATTTTTGAAGCAAAAAATGTGGTAAAATATTTAATAGCATAAATAACATAATATTTCACTGCAAACAGAAGTCAACATCATTAACAACAATTATTCCTCCCCAAACAACAATTATTCCTCCCAAATTTTGGGGGTGTGTGTGTCTTATAGTCTAAGAAAAGCACAGTAATTATGAATTAATGTTTGCAGAGTACCGACTAGGTCCTGAATGCTTTAGATTTGCTGCCACTGTCACCAGAGTCATCAGGTTATTTCCTCTGCCCACTACACGATTTTGTGATCTCTATCTCATCCCCTTTCGGTGCCTGGAAGGGCCTTCGGAGCTGAGGTGGAGAGCAGGCCCCTTATATGCCAAGTGAGGAGTGCTTTGTTGTGTGTGTGTGTGTGTTGGGGGGGGGGGCAGCATATTTGGTAGGACAGCTTTTGCTCCTGACACCTCTCACCTCACTCATTTCTCTCTCTCTAGCCACAGATCAGCCACAGATCAGACAGACTGCCAGACTGTGGGGCCAGGTCCTCTGCCTCCCATGCACCCATAAGGCCATGGGCCCATAAGGCGTGGCGTTGGCGTGGTTAATCTTTTCCACTGTTTCTTTCTTTCTTTTTTTTTTTAAAGATTTTATTTATTTATCTTTACAGGGGAAGGAGAGAGGAAGAGAAACATCAATGGATGGTTGCCTTTTGTGCGTCCCCTGCTGGGAGTTGGCCAGGCATGTACCCTGACTGGGAATCGAACTGCGTTCTTCTGGTTCGCTGGCCCGTGCTCAATCCGATGAGCTACACCAGCCAGGGTCCCCACACTGTTTCTTGCCTCAGTTAACTTTGTCCCTGCCTGAGACAATGGGCTGGAATAGATAGCTCATCTCTCATACAACCACCAGATGGCGATGTTTCCCTTGTCATGGCCCAGAGGCCCCGCATCTCTCTTGTGGTTTCAGTGCCCTAGTGTCCTTTTCCAGGCCCCTGGTCTCCCTGCTGACGGTCATGATGTCCCCATGGTCCACTATTGGGATGTCGCTTGGAGAGCTCCAGCTTCTCTCAGTAGTATCTCATACCCCTGTAGGCACAGGGAACGTTCCGAGTTGGCCCAAGAAAAGCAGCTTTTCTAGTTTCTAGGTGGGCAAGCCGTGGTTGCTGACAGCTTCAGCCTGTCTCTGGAAAACTGTGCCCAGTGGCTCACAGGAGCTGTGCGCTTGGTTCTTGGGCTTCAGCTGACTTTCATTTCTTCATTCCTTGTCTAAGTGCCCTCTGTAGTGGCTTTGGATGAACGGAACTCTGACAATTCACCTACCGTGAATGCAAAACTACTTCCCACACTATTTGAAGAGCGGAGAGCCCCTCTAGACCATGAATTGCCTGCAGATAGAAACAGACTGCGGGCACGTCAGTACCTGATTTGACACTGGGGAAGGGTGTTAGGTAAGCATTCACGCTCAGCCACCACGGGTGTAATCCCCCACAATTTACGTGACGCTGCCGTTGGGCTCAGTTTCCCTGCAGTCGACCCCAGGTACCCCGCCGTGGGCAGCGCAACAGTGAACGTAAAGGTGGGCATCCGCCCTGTGGGTCTGAGTCCCGACAGAATCATTTGTTTCCCTCGTGGTTTACGTAAGTTACTCAATCACTCGGATCTGAAGTCACCTTGTCTAAACTGGGGACAATAGCCACACAGACATGTTAAGTTTTTGCGAAACATAAATGAGCTAATATAAGTGAGACACGTGGAACAATGTCTGCCATACTTAATAGAAAAACGTGTATCACATGACTCAGCCTTGTCCAAAGATCTGCAGAAAGTAGGACTCAAGGAAGGACTGGAGGAGGAAGAGACTGGAGGTCGGAGGGGCACCCCGAGTAATGGACGTAGAGGTCACTTAGAGTGATGGAGTGAAGAAGCAGAGACGGTGAGTGTCTCCAGGGCGTCTGGACCAGGACCATGAGGCTGCGGGTCACGCAGTCCGATCTGAACGGCACTGACGCANTAAGTTTTTGCGAAACATAAATGAGCTAATATAAGTGAGACACGTGGAACAATGTCTGCCATACCTAATAGAAAAACGTGTATCACATGACTCAGCCTTGTCCAAAGATCTGCAGAAAGTAGGACTCAAGGAAGGACTGGAGGAGGAAGAGACCGGAGGTCGGAGGGGCACCCCGAGTAATGGACGTAGAGGTCACTTAGAGTGATGGAGTGAAGAAGCAGAGACGGTGAGTGTCTCCAGGGCGTCTGGACCAGGACCATGAGGCTGCGGGTCACGCAGTCCGATCTGAACGGCGCTGACGCACCGCGGAAGCTGCCCCTGGAGTGGAAGGAGCTGCCCAGCTGCGAGGGGTGTGTGCGCAGATCTGTACGTTTGCCTTTTTCTCTTTCCTATCCTTCTGTCCTTTATCCTGTTTGGGAAAATCACAATTACTCATTAATCTTCATCACACTTCCTTCTTTTTCCCCAGGCGACCCTCTCTCCCTGACACTCTCTACTTCTTGTCCCTCTCAGGGAGAGCCCCACTCCCTCGTCAAGGCCCCACGAAGAAGACGTTGCTCCTCCCCGAAGTCCGTCCCCAGAGCGCCCCGCCCGTGCCCTCCCTCCTCCCTGGTGCCCCCTGCGCCTCCTCTGCTTCCGCCATGTCCCAGCTGCCTCATCAGTTTCACCCTAGCCCTCACCCTATGGCACGTAGAGCCTCTAAAAATTAAATTACATGGTAATAGAAATAGTATCACTAAATACATCTTTGTAAAAAAGTGAAATGTGAAATATGCTGTAGCTTCTCCCTGGCAGCCTTCCTCACCTAATGGATCCCCATGCCCACTGTTGGAATGCAGGTGGGGGGCATCCACTATTATCCCTTTGAAATGAATCCTTTCGGGCTTTTTGCTATTGCATTCGCTTGTGCACGGGTTTGCTTATCTATAGCACTCGTTACATGCCCTGATAACAACATCGATTTAATCGCTGTGGAATGTTTTATTTCTCTGTCTGTCTCACCCAGCAGGCTACGAGCTACCAAAGGACAGGCTCTGTGTATCAGTGTTTTTACCTGCAGGCCCCAGCACTCCGTAGGCTCCTGTCTAGCACGCAGGTGTGGTGGAGGGTGTGCGGCTGGTGTGAGCTGGGTAAAAGTCAGAGGCAGGGTATGGGGGGTGGGGAATCAGAAGAGGAATATTCAGTTGGAGTGTATCCTCCCCACGTTGGCTAAAATTCCCAGAAGACATCTGGGATCTCTATAGAAGCTGCCAGAAAGGGCAAAGTTGGAACGAGCCGCGGAGCAGAACATTGAGTTCAGTGCAGGCGCTCATCCCTGAAAGGCCCTGCTCGGCTGGGAGGGAGGGTTGCTGGAACAAGAGGATGTGTGACACTAAGGGCTGCCGGTCACTGTGTTTCGGTGGCGGGAAGCGGAGTCTCTGTCTTGGAGGTGCCTGTGGAGAATAGGATGTGCATGCTCAGACCTGGGCAGTGGCCGGACTTGGGAATTATGTCTCAAAACCTATGGGAAAAAGTGGTGTGAAATGGCTGTTGTTATTAGAAGTGTATTTTATTAGTGTAGTTTGAAAGGCTGTTTGCAGACTGGGAAGGCTTTCGCCAGGATCCTCTCCACAGGTGGAGAAGTTTTTCTGTGTGTGGCCTGTCTCCTGCCCTGTCCGTCATTCGGAGCCCCCCTCCCGTGCACGTGCCGGGGGGCTCTCCGCTTGAAGACGTCATCGCTGTTTACCTTGTAGTCTTTGATAAATCATTTGCCAATTGCACGTGGTCCCGGGCATTTCACGTGAGTGGAGCACCACCCTGTCCCACGTCACTCCATTTCTTTGATGTGTCTGGGTCATTTCCATGTTGGGCTCTCTCTCTGAGCTAGAAAACAGGGCAACAATGGCTATCTCAGAATGCTCGTGTGGGGAGAAGGGGCATTTCACTCAGTCTAATTCTCTATAGTCATTAATTTACCAGAGGATGTGCACATTAAAGCAGAAACACTGTTCAAACAGAACAGTGCAGACCTCTGAAAATGCAGCTTGCCCTTCAGCGGGGGTGTACTTGAACCTCTCACTCCCCCCTCCCCCCCGAGTTTTTCAGTTCATGGTATGTTCTGCACCAGGGGTGGGCAAATTACAGCCCTCAGGTCAGGTCTGGCCCTCATCCTAATTTTTAAATAAAGTTCTATTGGAGCAGAACCACACCCCCTTGATTTACATATCATCTGTGGCTGCTTTTCTTGCTACCATAGCAGAGCTGAGTAGCTGCAACAGCCACCATCTAGCCCACCAAGCCTAAAGTATTTAATGTCCAACCTTTTACAGAAAAACTTTGCTGGCCTCTGTTCTGGGCGTTTCACAGCTGTCAAAGTGAGGTGGTGCCCCATCTCCGTCCCAGGGGTCCTGTAGTGCTACAACTGTCCTGAGGACAACTCTCTCAGGGACGACGGTACGTGTGCCTGTGTGACTACACATGTTTGAGTGCCCATGTGTGTGTGCGGTGCACAGGGTGTGTGTGCTGGGGTGCACAGGGAAAGCCTTGCAGGCTGCACTCCAAGCACAGGGCAGTGGTCCTCTGGGGGTGGAATTTTATGTTCTCTCTGCCATTGTGCCTGAGTCTGTCTGAAATTGCTGTGTGCTGGTTATACGACAATGATGACAGAACCCAGGCGCCCTGTGGGATGGTGAAGTTGTGACCTGGGAGGGAGGGAGCCAGGCAAATGCCCCTCGTAGTCGGGAAGCGGGTGTGTGGGCACACGGCTGCTGCTCCTTTGACAGGGAGGGTGAGCAGTTGGAGTTATCTTTTTGCTCTGAAGACAAAAGAATACAACAAAATTAATGTATGCCCATATATATATGTAATCAGTTTTCTCCATCTAGCCCCCTTTTCTGTATACCCCTTCTCTATTTTCTCTTTACGTATCACTACTGTTTTCATTTTGGTTAGAGCGATGAATACAGAAGGTTTTAAGCAAGCCAAATAGTGCTTTTCGAGATCACTTAGTTCACTGTCTAATAGATTCAATAACTTTGAGTGCCTGCTGTGTGCCAGATAGAAGGGACCGTTATCCCCGACCGCGTCCTGAACAGCCCCTCCCCCACACTGTGGGGGGGCAGGTGTGCCCCGTTCCCTCGGGCTCTGTCAAGTGTCTCCTTTCCTCATCTGGGGGTTGCCTTCCCTGTCTTCTTCTGCCAGGTTTCGAATTATCCTTCAAAACCCAGTTCTAGGTTTTCGTGTCACCTCTCCTTGGACTCGGCCCGAAAGCCACCTGGATTGGGGTCGATGCCTTCCTCAGGATGAGCTCTCCTGGCTTCCCCTGCTTGCCCCACCCTAGTGCATGACAGGCAGAGCTGTGCCGATTGTCTTTTCGCAGAAGCGTGGTGCCTGGAGGCAGGGACGGTGTGCAGTTCTGTGCCCGGAAGAGGGAGAGAGCAGACACGGTGGCCCCTGTGAGGCTCTTCACGTACCCGCTCTCCTTCACTCAGCAAAGGGAGCCTGCGAGGGGTCCTTACTCTGGCAGATTGGGCCGTCGCACTGGTGCAAAACCTCGCAGCCCTGACTTGCAAATGAACCAGCTCTGACTTCGAAGCTCACGGTCTCCCTGATATGTCCGATTTTGTCTGGTGTTTAGCAGAGAGAGGGAGGGAGTAAGGAAGGTGGGCGGGGCTTATAAATTAGCAGGGGACAGGCACGTGAAGACACGGCCACACAGCATCCCTCTCTGCTGGGCTAGAAGGACATGACGTGGAAGCGGTGTTCAACTCTGCCCACCGGCACAGCTGGGTAGAGATGGGGAGCTTGGAAAGGGGAGACATATAAGCCAGAGGAGGTCCTTATACTTTTTTAAAAATTTGAAAATGAAAAAGAGGGATTTTTTAAAAATCTGGAAATGTACTGCAGAGATAAAAATCGCCTCCGTGTCCTCCGATTGTGATGTCCGAGTGGCCGAGGCGGGGCTGCTGCCCCCTGGTGGTGGCAGAGGGAGCATCTGCAGACTCAGTGGGGCGAGCTCCAGGCTCTAATAAAGACCTGCTCCCCCTGTTTCCCAGCCGTTTTCCAATTGAAACCACACTGAATACCGACAGGTTTTTGGCAGAGGCCGAGTCCTCCTCACCGCGTGAACGGAAGAGTCAGTATTCCTGTTTAAAGAGTTGGACCCAACTTCTCTTGGAAAGGACACTCGCCTTGTCCTCCACCCACCTCTCCCCCGAGACTCGATTGACTCCACTGAAATAGTCATCTCTTTATCACACCAGGGCGCCTGGGAGGCCATTATGTGGGATTTCTGGAATGAAGTCCTTATTGGAAGCAGTGGCTTCCTCCTCTCTCCTCCCCCTCCAGGAACTTGCGGAATGTGATTTTTCCGTTTGCGAATCTGTCTTTGGACAGAGTGGTTCTCTTTACTGGCGACTGTACTTGGCCTGGTCTCCATTCAACTTTCTTAAGAAATCGGCTGCTGTTGTTTTGGCTGTGGGGACGGGCAAGCAGAGTTGTGAATTGAGCCAGTCGTCTGGAAAATGCAGGCTCCAGAGATTTCAGCTCCGTGTGTTTAGAAGACAAAGCCAATGATAAAATGTTTGGTCTGGGGGCTTGCTGGCATGTCCCTCACTCAACCACCCTTCCATGTGACAGGAAGGGATACTGGGGCTGAGAGAGGAGCAGGCACTTGGTCAGGGCCTCACAGAACACTGCTAGCAGAGGCCGTATCGGAATCCCAGTCTCAGTCTCCAAGTCCGCTCCCACCTCATCCTTCTCCATGTGTCCCTGTTTTATTCCTGTGAAGACTCTCATCGGGGTCTAAACCCAATGAGTGGGACTGCAGGGCAGAGATATTCTGGGGTTCTGTGTTTTTCTGACTGAATTTTGTGACAGTGTGTTACGTGGAACGCCACCCAGCAGACCAGGCTCTGGGCCCCAAGGACGGTCAGTGCTGGGTGAGGAGGCATGGGGTTTGGAGGAAGGCCGGCCTGGCTGTGTCGGCCTGGTCACCGAGGACTGAGGCCTGGGCCAAATTGCTTCTCTGTTCTGACATCTTGGTTTCTCATCAGTACGTCAAGCCTAATGGCACCTTCTTCATGGGATAGTTGAAATGTATAAATGAGAGAATGTGGGAAATGCTTGGTAACGTAGTACTTGCTAGCTACACATTGGCTGCCTCTCCTCTTCTTCCTCCCCTTCTTTAGGTTCAAATGCATCAAAATCTGGTTTTAGGCTCAAAACCTGAATTATATTCACTTTTGATATTTCTGAAACTTTGAGGGGCACAGTAAGACAGTAAAAGAAAGAAAAAAGAATGTTTGTTGAGTATCTACTGTGTGCCAAGCCATTTGCCTCTAGAACCGTGTTGTAATTAACCCTGGGATGTTCTTCACAGGACAACCGAGGAATGGTAAACAGAATTGAATTGAATTTAGTTCATAGCATATATTCCAACTCCAACCAGTCCAACAACCTACCCCCTACCCCCACCTGAGTGTGGACCAGCTTTGGATTCCCCACGTGCTTCACCTCCCTTACTTGCCTCCATCTGCCACCAAATTCAGCTCAGCATGGGCCATCAGCTGGGTACCACTAGCTGGGCTCTTGGGTGTGCAGGGTGAGGGAAGTGTGCCAAGACCCTCCTGTCCTTGGCACCTTTCATGTGAGGTCTTACGTCTAAAGAACTTCTTTCTCTTTCAACCTTGAGCTGCAACACTGAAGACCAGGATGGGGGAGGGAAGGGAGAGAAAACAGAACCTGCCACCATCCTCCACGCTCTTGCATGTGAAAGAGAGCAATGTCCCATGAGAGAGATGATTCCCCCTTTAGTGAGGCTCAGAGGGCTTATACAACTTGTTTAGGGCAAAGGGCGAGCGGATTTGGGCTTTGAATGTAGGTCTTTCTGATCAAAGCTTTCTTTCCCTCTCAGCAACCCGACCTTAGCTTCAGGTTTCCACCACCTGTGTTTGAATGTCATAATGGAATATTGAACAAGATGAGTTTGTCCTAGAATATCAGGTCCAGAGCGAAGGCCTGTCTGCTTCAGATCTTTGTATTAATCAGTTTGGGCTGCTGTAATGAAATGCCGTAGACTGGGTGTCTTACACAAAAGAAAATTTCCTCCGACAGTTCTGGAGGCTGGAAGTGCAAGATCAAAGTTCTGGCAGGGTTGTTTCTGGAGAGCGCTCTCTTCCTGGCTTACAGACTACCGTCTTTTACTGTCCTCATGGGTAGGGTGACCTCTGGCATCTCTTTTTACTCTTAGAAGGGCACCAGTTCTACGGGATCAGGGCCCCCCTCTTAGGACCTCATTTGACCTCAGTCACCTCCTTAAAGGCCTCATCTCTCACAGAATTACATGGTGGTTAGGGCTGCAATGCATGAATTCAGTTCCTGACAGTCTCCATGTTGGGGGTTTACCAAGCCTGACATGATTTTAGATGAAAGATTCTTAAGAGTAATAAGGCCCATCTACCAAAAGGGAGGGTGACAGGGCGAGAGAGTTAGTGAAAGCAGGTAGGAAAAGCAAGTCTTATCTGAAGCAATCCCCCGGTTTTATTTTACTATAGGGAACCTGGGGCCATGTATCTTGTTCCATTTACTTCTGGTTCTCTTTTTATCCACCTGACTCAGTTTCCCCAAGTTTTATGTAAAGCAGTTAGCACTGTATCAGGTTATGTCAAATGCTTGTGAATGTAAACTATTATTGCTATTCTGTGCTGTGGAAATTATTGGTGTAGTTAATCAAATATTTCCAGATCTACCGCCCATTCCAGGAGCCAGGTGGCTAGCATATCCATCCCCCCCCCCCCCCCGAGTTAGTTGTTCTACTGCTTGCTCTGGCCGATGAGATGGGAATGGAAGTGATACACATCACTTCACCGGAAGCCTTGAGAGCCAGGGCCTGACTCGGCCAGCCTCTCTTCTCCTCTGTCACTACGCCGGGAAACTCCAGATGGTGGCCGCTCCATTCATCTGTGCCCTGCAGGGACGACAGTGTAGGGCAGAGCTCCTCGCTGCCCAGCCCTGGACAAAAAGCATGAACAAGAGATAAACCTGGTTGTTTGAAGCCACCCAGACTCTGGGGTGGTTTGTACTGCAGCATAACCTAGGTTATCCTGGCTGTTCTCTGCTGCAGCCCCAACACTCCTTCCTGTCTACACCACATGCCCCAAATCAGTCAGTACCTGGGCCACCGTGATGCCCATTCTTCTAGAGCTCTGGGAGTAAGACTGTCTGCGAGTCACAGAGAGCTCCTCACCTACCAGATCCAAGTTTTGGGCTTTGACTTCTAGCATCTCACTTAAGTCAAAGTATGACCCTGTGAACCGAGTGCTACCCTCTCACTTTGCAAAAGAGGGCAGCAATACCCATAGTGATGAAAGTACACTGTAACAAGAGTCACAGCTAGGAAGTGAGTTAGGTGTCCAGTCATGTTTTTCCAACTCAGAAGCCCATGGGGTTTTCCTAGTGCTACATTGCATCTTTTTTCTCTCAGTCGCATGCCCACATTCAACCTCTGCACCGGGGTTGGACCTGTCAGATAATGGAAGACTATCAATCATCTGGTCCAGGGATTAGCAAACTGTGGCCCATGGGCCTAATCTGGTCTTTGCCTGCATTTATAAATAAAGTTTTATTAGAACATGGCCGTGGCTGTGCGGTGTTGCCGTGCTCTGACTATGGCATTGAAGAGTTGTAACAGAGACCGTCTGTCCGCAGGCCTACAATATTTACTCTCTAATCCTCCGCAGGAAAGGTTTGCCGGCCTTTAATCTGGAAAGACTATGCTTCATTTGCAAAATTAGGGAACTGAGATCGGATCAGTGAAAGATGCATTAAAACTGGAAATTATTTCCACACGGACTATGTGTATAATGAACTATTAGGGATAAGAAAATAATCTTCAGGGTCTATGTACATAACCATTCTGAAATTATATAATTTTAATATATTATTCTTTTCTCTCTGCATGAAAGAAAGATGGCTATGTTTTTGCTTTTCTGAAAAAAAATCTAACAAACTATTTTTGATAACCCTAATCAAAGAGAGATTAAATGAAAAAAATCCACTCTTGAATTGATGTGAAGTGAATTCTGATAATACTAGTTGATTCCATATGTCATAGATGGTGGTGTCGCTGTTCCAGTTCATTTGGCCTTATATCATGAGCATTTCTCATGTCATTAACATTTTATATAAATGCAATTACTGGTGGTTGTATAACATTCTGCTCTAAAGAAATGTTATAATTTATATAATCATAAAAATATATATATTTAAGTTTTTCATTATACTGAATCTTTATACATAAATCTTTGTCCATATTTCTGATCTTTTCTTGGCACAGATTCTTAAAAGTAGAATTCCTGTCCAAAGTGTATGAAGGTTTTAACAGTCTTGATTTATGTTATGAATTTATTTTTGAAAAGATTGTTCAGTTTATGTTCTACCTTGAGAATGAGGGCGCTTGTCCTACTACCTTCCCTGAACCACTGCACATTGTTATTTTCTAAGTTTTTCCTCTAGGGCATGTAAAAGTAGTTTTTACTTTTGTTTTAATCAGCATGTTTTGATCAGTGTTCAAGGTGAATGTGTTTCTATATGATGTTATCTATTTGTGTTTTATGTTCTGAAAATACTCAATTCTAATTATATGCCCTTTTACTGGGAGCTCAAAATACTTTTAGAACTTCCCTTGATCTATGTATTAATCACTTTTATTGATCAGTTCTACTATTTTCACTTGTTAGTGTTTTTTAATTGGTTGTAAATGGCCCTTTCTGACCGTAACCCCCATCCCTACCCCACCCTGTTCCTTCATTCCCCTCTGAGTGTGCTTTTGTCATCCCAGTGAACTGCATTTGCTCATCTCTACCCTGTTCTCCTGGGCTATCGATGTCCTTTGCAAACTGCAATGGGCTGTACAAATGCTGATGATGTAATTGCTCAACCATGACCTTGTGTGTAGTCACTTCAGCATCACTTTTGACAGTCTCATTGCCTTGATGCTAATCCCAAATCCTCAATAAACCCATCTCATGTTTAATATGTGGGAGCACCTCTGGAGAGAGTCTCAAAAGTAGAGTTATTCATTGCATTTACTTGACACATATTCATTGAACACCTACTGTATGTCAGGCACTGTCCTAAGTGTCTGAGATATGACCATAGGCAAAGACCACGTATGGTCATCAGTAACAAAAGAAATACATGAACTAGTCATACGTGCTGTGGGAAGAGAAAAGTAGAGTAGAGCACAGTAGAGTAGAAAAGCAGAGTAGAGCACAGTAAAGTTGCTCAGAGATGGGAGGGTGGTTGTAATTTTAAATGGCCTGGTCAGGCGTGCCCTTAATACAAAGGTGAGATTACTTAAAGCAAGTGAGGGGGATAGATATGCAAGATCTAGAAGAAGAACATTCTAGGCAAAGAAAACAGCCCTCAAAGGGCCCTAAGGTGAGTGTGTACCTGGTGTGTTCAGAGAACAACAAGGAAGGCATAGGCTAGAGTGGTGTGATGCTGGGGAAAGAGTAGGAAAGAAGGACAGAGGAGTTAAGAAAAAGCCCAGGCTATGTACGGTCATTCCAAGAAGTGTGGAATTTACCCTGAGTGGGATGGAGGAGTGGGGCGCAAGCACAGTGTCTCGAATAGAGAAGGGACATGCTCTACCTCAGGTTTTGAAAGGGCCACCAGGTTTCTGTAATGAGAAGTTTCTGTGGAGGGGCAAAGGTGGGAGTTATGCAACCATGCAGTGCTGGTGAAGGAGGATGGCAGCTTGGTTCAGGGGTCAGCAGTGGAGGCGGGGAGAAGTCATCAGATTCCAGACATATTTTGAAGGTATAGCAAACTGGATTGAGTGCTAGACTGGATTTGAGGTCTTAGACAAAGAGAAAAAATGGTGAACACCAAGGTTTCTGGTCTGAGCAGTTGGTAGGATGGACTGCCATCAGCTGAGATGGGGAAGGTTATGGGAGGAGCAAGCTTTGGGGGTTGAAGGCTGGGGATTGCTTTTGCACACATTGTATGTGAGATGTCTAATTAGGATTCTAGGCAGGGAGATATTGAACAGTCAGGGTAGGGCAGGTCACAGGAGAGAGGCCTGAGCTGGAGCTATAACACTGTGAGTAGCCAGGATATAGATTACATTTAAAGCCATCAGCATGCATGACATCCCAAAGGAGTGAGTGCAGCTAGAGAACGACCAGCTCCTTTCCAAATTACTGTGCTCCGGTATCTGCTGGACTCTGTGTGCAGCCACTAAGTCTTTTGCTTTTCCTTGACTTACTAGCTCTGTGCTTTTCAATCTGGGTGACGGCCCCTGCCGAGAGTTACACAAAAGGTTCTGTGATATCATATGCTCTGCATCTTTCTTGACCTCAAATATGATTTAAAAATCAGGAAAAAATGTTCCTATTAAAATGATATTTTATGAAGTAGCATGCAAGTGATTAAAGAAAAGAAGCCACAATTTTTTAAAGAAAATGTATCCCTTTTCTAGGATCCATCTCAACTCTAATTTGGCTAAAGCTTGAAGGCGTGTGTTCCCCAGGTTAGAAGTGCCTGTGGTGGGAAGTTGGGAGGTAACTCACTAGTTCCTCATTGCAGAAGAAGTCCTGGGTTGACACCTTCATTCCTTCTCTCTCTTGGCTTTAGAACTTTCGATTGTTCCTTGGATCAGATCTTCCTCCCTTTGTGAAAGTTTCTAAAGCATGCCATGTAGACTCTAATAGAATATTCCTAGGAGAGGACGAATGTGGTTTGGGGCATGGTAGCCCCTTACAGAGCACATGTAGCCTCCTGTGGTGATGATTTTGTGTTCACACTCCTTGGATGTATGAGTTTTGGATCCATTTGTTAAAAATACAGTTTCAGGACTTTGTGCTTATATTTCGTATAGCTTGATTTATCTTCACAATTTTCACATTTGCATATGAATTAGTGTTTTCGTGTCTCACACAGTTTACACACCAGCAGAGTAGGAAGTAATCTAAAGAACCCAGGAAACAGTGACTCCAACTTAGAAGAGTAATGAAGGGAAGCCTTGGGATGTAGCTGGGCTGTGTTTGTTTCTTCAACACCATCTATTTAGGTTAGATGGAAGGCTCCAGAAAAGAGATATTTTGGGGAGCAAATTGTTGATTCTTTCTTGAGATGCTAGAAATACTTGGGCATTTGATAAAGACAAATAGTTGGAGAACAGAAAGGCAATTTAAAACTCCATGAAAAACAAAAGGCTGTACAAGCAGAACACTGGTATCATTGCACTTGATTAATCACCCTCACCGAGAAAGCCTGGACTTGTATTTCCACATAGGGTAAACCCCCCCCCCCCCCATTAGAGCAAAGCACATTCTTAAGGGAAACCTGTATTTTTTGAGCATCCATCATGGGTTAGTACCTTTTGGAATATAATCACCTTTTATAAAATGCAACTTCATTGTGGGAAACAATATAGAACAAATAAGAAAGTAGCCTTAAATCATGCAGCCACTTTGTAGCACCTTTGGATTCAAACCTGATGTGTTTGTTTTGAGAGCCTAAGTCCTTTTCTGCCCATGCTGATCTTGCCCAGGATTTAGGCAGAACAGTTGCAGAGGTGACTGTCAGCCACCTAAAACGATGGGTGCAATGTTTTAAGCACAAATGTGGCAATAGAAATCTAAATTACAGCTACCCAAAATTGAAGCACAACACTTATTCCCCAGCCAATACATATTAATTAATAATTAGCCAATTATACTACCATAGAAACATCGAGGATAGCATTTTTTAGCTTAAATTAGTGGTTCTCAACCAGGGGCAATGTTGTCCCAAGGGGACATTTGGCAATGAGTGGGGGAATGCTCCTGGCACTCAGTGGGAAGAGAGCAGGAGTGCTGTGAAACAACCTACAGAGCACAAGACACCCCTGCTCCCTCCTGAACAAAGAATTATCCAGACCAGAGCATCAGTGATGCTGAGATTGAGAGACCCTCTCACCCGCGCTCCCCGCCCCCGCCCAAGAGAGCATATGCAGAGAAAGGAAAACATGCTATTGGGTAAATGGGTGGATTCTTTCTCCTTTTTTTTTCCTCCAAAAAGATAATTGAGTTTTTTGAGTGAATTTTTTTCTCTGACATTTAGCAGTGTTTCCATAAGAAGGTGAAAACTAGCCATTCACAGTCTGGATAAAGCAACTACCCACTGATGTCCTGTCAAGGTTCAGGTGTGTTTATAAAGCATGTTGGTTTGTATGCCCTGTGTGTCAGGTCGGTTGTGTACATAGATAGGCTGTTGGAGAGTGTGTGTATGTGTGTTCACTTGCTGGTTTTGATGGGACGTATAAATTGGGTTTTGGAAAAAGATGCCCCCACGAACTCCAACTGTAAGCTTTCACTTCATCCTATTAAGATTTCCCTTGCAACTTGGCCTCTTTTAAACTCCTATCTTGTGCATTCTCTCTTCTAATCTAATACCTCCGCGTACATATCTAAACATGATCAGTGACAGTTTTCGCTGCGGGGTGAGGCTTTCACTGACAAGGCCAGTGAGCGCTGATTTGAGACCAGCCATTGTCAGTGACTTCAGCTGTCTCTTCAAGTGACATCCAGCTACTTGAGAAAGGAGCGATGACAAAAGTCCTTTGGACAGAAAACTTCCACTGACAAGAAGGTGACAGGTCCTTGCACAGCTGGTCTCTGATATGCCTCGGAAGGGGCCCCCAGAGTGACTAATTTGAGCTTTGCAGTAGCTGGGAGGAGGTGTGGGGCCCTGGCACTCTTAGGACTTGGAGAAGCCCGTGAGACAGGCGGGCAGTGGATGCAGGCTGGTGGAGCCCATTGTCCTGGGGCCGCAGGCCAGGCACCCCAGCTGGTTAGAACATGAGAACATTGAAAATGTTTGCAGTGAATGGACATGTTGTTTTTGCCTGCTCAGAATCCATTCTTCCTTCTCATGGTAACAACGCCTCGTGTTTCCTTTAGCAAGCCACCCCACCTCCACTGTCACTTGACTGGAGCCCTTATCCCCTGACCCTGCCAGCTCCCGGTTCCAGGGATCAGCCAGTCCACATGCCCATTCTCTTCACCACAGTGGTTGGTTCGGGGAAAGGCTGGTGGTCCAAGACAATCCAGTGAGACTTAGGTTTGTGTCTTTTGCCACAGTTACTGGAAAAGAGATGGTCTTTCTCCCTGCAGTCACCAAGCTGTGGGTGGAAGCCTGGAATTTCTAGGAATCACTGCACGGAACAAGTTAGCTAGAGGATGAACAGACTCTGAGGATAGAGGAGCTGAGGACTGGAGAGAAGGACACAGTTCAGTCCTAATGAAATCATCTGAGCCCCCAAGTCAGATGTGTCTCAAGACCCCTCTGTCCTAGACTTTTCTACCGTAGAAACTAATGTTCTATAGTAGAACAATGTTCTTCTTTTTCCTTTTGCTGATTTAATTTAGTTTCTCAACAGAAAGATTTGTGATGGATACAAATAGCTACCGTTTTTGAGTGCGGCTATGCTCTAGGCGCTCACAGTGACCTGTAGGATAGGACTGCTGGTGTCTCAGTTTAGAGATGAGAAAAATCTGCGACTCAAAGGGATTAGGCAATGCCCAAGGGTGGCAGCTAATAGGGATGGCAAGTCCTCTGTCTTCAAAATATTGCAGCTCCTTTTTTTTTTGTGGGGAGCGAGTGTAACCTTTTGGGTTTTGGAGCCAGGCTATCTGGCTGAGTCTTTTTGTCTTAATGCTTCTTAGCTATATGCCATTTTTAGGAAACTTAATTTTTCTGTACCTTGGTTTGCTCCTCTGTACACAGGAGATTATAAATAATTGTATCTACTTCAAGGTGGTTGCAAGAGTTGCATGAGTGAATGCATGTAAAAGACTTGGAACAATGCCTGGAACCCAATAAACACTCAATCCATGTTAGCTATCCTTATTTTCTGTGTCTAGGAATGAGCTGGAATGACACTTTGGGAGCAGCTGTGCTCACTTAGAAAGGGCACCTCTAGAGCCCTTAACACTTCTACTGACTGATTAGACCTAAAGTTAATTATCCTGTTGATAGGGGAGAAGTCTTAAAAAATAATGAGTGTCTTAAAGAGATATACATTGTGTTTTCTGTTTATGTGTTCCACAAGTGTTTATGGAGTAACTGTTCAGGGTCAAATGTTGGATTGGATACAGACATGGATAGATCAGAGTTCTCTTCAGTAAAATAAATGAAAGCACAAATAATTTTGATAGAATAGGGAAAACATGTGTCCTGTAAGAGAGAAGAAGTAAGGCACTGTGGTGGCTTGGAGGAGAGGGGATTTGAAAGAGAAATACAAAAACAATAGGTTTCAGGGGACAGATGTTGGGTGGGCAGGATTCCAATGTGCAGAGTTAGGGTGTTTCAGGAGAGAAAAAAGTAAGCACCAAGCCATGAGGAAGCATAAATCCCACTTTTATAAACTCCTCAATGGGGAAGAAGAGTGTATACAGATCACTGCCTCAGTCCCATGACCTGGTTTCCAATTTGCAACAGGGTCCTACCGATGTACTTCAGGATTGGATGATCAGTAGAGTTCATTTAGAGTTGACTGCACTTTAAGGTCTATTCATCAGCTCATCAACACATGGGATCAAAGCCCATCCAAGGTCATTTGGCCCAATATAAAAGAGCAGAAAGTTGGCTATATGACCTCTCCTTCCCCTGATGTCTCTTTGATTTGTGCAGGGGTCCTTATATTCTAACAAACTCTGGTGCACCCATATGGTGGTCCCACCCTTTGGTTTCTTAGCAGAGTTGGAAAGTTGTCTTGACTGGTTCACTAATGCTACTTCCTAACATTAGCTACTCTTCCTGGGAATGCAAGACTGGCTCTATTCATTCATCCTCCATACCTCCCCTTCCTACCACTGAGGGTCCATCATTTCCTCTTCCTGGACCAGAGCATCTTTTCTATTTCCCTGGTGAAGCCAGTGGGCTCTCTGCAGTAAAACTGAAGTCTCACCAGTGATATGTAAAAGAGCCGGGTAGGAGGGAAGAGAGCGAGGATTGGGACCCTTAGAGGACCAGGGGCTCTCTTAGTGAGCCCTGCTGGGGAGTTCATACAACAATTAAAGATACACATGAAACAATTAAATATTGCTGAGATACACATACAATAATTAAATATAATACAATGTGAATAATGGATAAACTGGAAAATATCCAAGGTTCATACCTTGGTGGAGAAGGGAGTAATTGGTCCTATTGGTGGGGGATATAAAAATAGAACAAGGTTTTTCATAGAAGAGAATATTTCAGTTGGATTTTTAGGAATGGATAATATTTCATGAAAATAAGAAAAAAGGGTTAAAGGTGTTTTGTACTGTCCAATAGAGTAGTACCAGCCACGTGTGGCTGCTGAGCACCCCGCATGTGGCTAAGTCGGAATTGAGATGTGTTTTAAGTATAAAATACACATTAGACTTTGAAGACTTAGTTCCAAAAACAAAAATAAAAAGAATGTGTAGTAACTCCCTACCAACATTTTTATATTGATCAGATGTTGAAATGATAATATTTTGTATATGTTGGGTTAACTAACATATGTTATTAAGACGGACTTTTCTTGGTTATTTTTCAAACGTGTTTTAGTTGTATTTCTATTGGACAGCGCTGCTCCAGGTGAAAGAAACGGTGCGTGCAAAGGGTCAGAGGCAGGCGAAGCACGAGCTGGTGTAGAAAACTGGCTGGTGCAGTTGGAGTGTGAAGGCTGCGTGTGGGAGGGGTGGGAAGAGTGGGGAAACGTGGCTGCCAAGGCAGGCACGGACCCAGCCATGTGAGCAAGTGTGAGTGACATTCTGACTGCCACCGGGGGCTGTGGAAGAGGTCCAGCGTGGGGGCCTCACAGGGATATTCATGTTATTCGTCTTCAGGGGGGTAAACAGTGGGGACTCTAATTGGTAGAAGACACCGAGACGGTGTTTGTCCAGGACAGGTGTATTTATTTCCTGTGGCTGATGTAACCAGAAGACTACAAGCTTGGTACCTTAAAACAACAGGAATGTATCCTTGGGTAGTTCTCCAGAAGGAGGCCAGACCCCCAGAATCAAGGTGTCCACAGGCACATCTTCCCTCTGGTGGCATCAGGCGTTCTTTGGCTTGGGGCAGCACCATGCCAGTCTCTGCATGTGTCTTCACATGGACTGTCCCCTGTGTGTCTATGATCTCTCTCTGCCTTTCTCTTATAAGGACACCTGGCATTGGATTTAAGGGTCATCCTAAATCCCAGGTGATCTTGAGACCCTCACCTTAATCACATCTGCCAGGAATCTTTCCCAAGTAAGGTCACGTTCCCAGGCCCTGGGCACGAGGACTAGGACATACTTGGGTGCTACTAGTGAACCTGCCACGCAAGGTGACTAGGCTCTGGGTAAAGATGTAGTGTCAGTGGAGGTGAGAGGGTACATTCGAACAATAAATATGTAGAAGACAGTTGAGATCAACACTTAGAGTAATATGATGTCCAGGATCTACATCACAAAAATCCAAAAGTGGGGAGGAAGTGAGTGGTGTACAAACAAAACAAAATTTTTCCGAGTCAAGAATCTTCTGGAGCTGGTGAGTATATGGAGGTCATTATACCATCTTCTTTACTTTCATATCTGTTTGAAAGTTTCCAAAATAAAAACATTTCAAAGGAAGACCACCAAGAATACTCCCTTTCCATGTTAATTACTTATTTTTTTATTTAATTATTGTTCAAGTACAGTTTTCTGTCTTTTACTCCCATCCCAGCCCACCCCCCCACCCCAGTGCTCCCCACCTCCATCTCATTTCCACCCCCCTTAGTTGTAGTCCATCTGTCCTTTATACTAGTTCCTGTAAATCCTTCCCCTTTTCCCCTGGAAATTCCCTCCCCTCTCCCCTCTGGTCACTGTCCCCCTGTTCTCTATTTCATTACTTATTAATTAAATTTCTATTTGGTTAAGCAACCATGGTGTTCCTGGCCTTTGCTGAGTTCCTTGTTGATGGATTGCAGGGTATTCGCAGATTTGTTTGTTTTTCCAGTGATACGACATTCTTGTATCACCTGACAAACAGTCCTAAAGATTTACTTTGTGTGGTGGCAAGTATATCTGTGACAAGATTTTTTCTTAGGATAAATGTCCTTTCATCCCAGGCGAATGGGAAATTCACGTCACCTTGTCCAAACTCAGGCAGTCAAAACCTACAGCCAGCCAGGGTCTTGTTGCAAAGAAACAGTTTGTTTTTCTTAATCTTCTTATGTCACTTACAAGCGGGAATGAAGGACAGCAATCCCTTCCCGACTCTATAAACTAACTGTCACAGGGAAAGATGAGCCTATTTAACTGCAGAAGAATGCTGAAATATTTTAATTGTCTTGTCTCCAGAGCAGGCAGTTGTTATCAGGATGGAGGAGGGGAAGTGGGACCCGGTGAAATATTGAATGCAGACAAGAACGGGTGAGGGAGCACGGTTCTGTAGTTTAACCCATGTGTTTTTCTTCAGATTGGTTCGAGTTTCGTTATAAAGTCTGGTATAAAAATGATGTCAGAAGAATGGTTTGCTGGGTTATTTAAAAGCCTGCATACACCATTTACAAGGTATGTTGTTGACAGTTAAAAATGACATATCTATTATTCATGGGGTCCCTCCTGACATGGATGAGGTTGCTTGAACTTGGCGGCTATAAATGAAAAAAGAGGAAAGTAATGGAGTTTGCAATGTAAACATTTGCTTAAACATGTCTTGGACTATTTCGGGAGCTCAATATTGCAGTTTTCCAGAGGGATGACCGGCTCAGGGACATCTGAGTCTGATGTAAACACCACTTGATGATGTCTTCTTGCACCCTCTCTCCAGTCACCCATCTCGGTTTTTCCGCTATAATCTTCATTTGGGGGCTGCCTTCCTCTGACCGCAGTGTTTCGGAGCTCATGTCCTGGACTCAAAGCCCAGCTCGGTCAGCTGCTCCTCGGGAAGCCTAGGTTTGGCTTCCCAGCCCCCTCAGAATCAGTTTCCCCATCTTGAAACAGACACAATGATTTCTAGCTCTTTCAAAAAGTTGTTGAGAGAATTAAATGCTATAATGCATGTGATATACGGAGCACAGTGTTTGTCCAATGTGAGTCACTCAATAAAGGTTAGGAATTAGTGAGTTCGAGAATTAAGAGATTTACTGGGTCTCCAAAACAGTGAGAGAAGAGAATGAAAAAATCCATGTGCAAGAGTATGGTTCGCAGACCTGCCGCAGCAGCCTCACCCTCCGGGAGCTTGTTAGAAATGCCAAATGTCAGGCAGCACCCTAGACCTGCTGAATGAACATCTGCATGTTGACATGAGCCCCAGGTAATTTGTATGCAAATTGAAGACAAGTGCTGGACACACTCCTGTACAGGATATTGTGAGGGAGGGTTTTCCTACTGCCTGAGAGCTGGAAACATAGGTGTTGGGGATCCCATCCATTTCAGAGAGCTGTCCGTAATTGGAGCTGGACACTTTTCTGGACTCTGAGGCCACCCCAGCTTTCTGGGGTCTGTAGAACTGACTCTCCAACCAGTGCAAATCAGAAGCCTGGGGCTAGGGGTCTAATGATCAGTCAGGAGTTGCTGGCTTAGGGTACAGTGGCTTTGTGAATTTTTCCTTCTGCTCTCCCGAAAGCCCAGTAAGGAGTACCTTCAGGAGCATAACTTTTGAAGACTGGGAATGCTTTATCAAAGCAGAAATAGGCATGTCATAACCATTGGATGGTGGCTGAGTTGGGACCATTCTGGCCCAGCCTGGGGCTGTGTCATTTTACCAGAGAGGAGCGTGGTGAGGGCATTTTGGGAGGTAGTGCCATGTATTCCCTGGAATGTGGTAGTACATAAGAACATAGGGAGTGGAGGCTGCTGCTTCTCTTCTAGAGATTTCTGAAGCCAGGATGTACTTGGGGAAAAAGTTTAGAAAACTGTCCATCCCAGGCACTTGTGAGCCCTGGGGGGCTCAGAAAGGGGGCCCTGTGGTTCCCTGGCTTCTCTTGGATGGGCTCAGTGGGTCGTGGATCATTAGTGTGGCTGAATGGGAACAAAGCTTCCTGCTGCAGGGCCCTCAGGGATGGGCAGGATTCGGGTGCAGTTGTCCACTGCCCCTGGAAACTGTGGCTTCTCTGTGTGGAGATGGCCCTTTTGACGATGGCAGTGGGCAGCTGGTAGAATTCCCAGGCAATCTTCAAGTGGCTGTTGCTTCTCTACAATTGGGAAAATGACCGTTTTCCTGCTAGTTTGAGTCTGTATCCTGGGACACTGCCAGTCCTGCTTCCCACCGACAACCATTTGGCTATATTAGCAATTAGCACACTGCTGAAAGTCGAGTCTGGTGCATGGAAGGTCTACAGGGAGGAGATACTTTGGGTTTGGGTTTCCCTCCCTCCAGAGTACTAGGAACAGAGGAATGAACATGGAAACAGCCCTATTCCAAGTTCCCTGAGCGACAAGCCTGTCTGGGGAGGAGGAAGGGGGAGGGTTTCAAAGTGGATATGAATTTGGAGTTCCAAGGTAAGCTGAACTTTTAATAATTGAAAGTGGCCACGATGTTTGGGAATCTACCCAAAAGCTTACTCAGGGAATAGAGTTCGTTAGAGAATCAACAGACCGTATACATCCAAGGAAGTGAAGAGGGAAAAAGTACATTTCTGATTTATATCTCTCTGAGCTGTACCACTCTGAGCTGAAAACACAGGTTCCTCAGTCTTTCAGATCTTTAACATCCATGGTTTGGGCCATCTGTCCTCAATGTTTGGCTTTCGTGATTGGTAGTGACTTTCTGGTTTGCTCGAGGATGGATCTGAACCCCTTGCTTGGTGCTGAGATCAGAGGGTGAGCACTGTCTCTGACCAGCCCTGCCTCTCAACCCTTCTTTGTCGTCCTCTCTTTGTTTTCATGTACACATTCACACTCTGTTGTCTTGCTGGCTTGTAAATACTGACAGTGAAAAGGAAACCATGTGCTGATTTAGGTCACAGCAGGAAAATGAAATTGGAGACCCTAAGAGAGGAATGATTCAGAGCCAGAAAGCAGAAATTTGGGAGAACATGGAGAGAGGGCTGTCTGTGTTGATGGTAGCTCAAACCCATGGCATGAGCACAGTTTTGTGGTGGGACAAGGGGAAGGGTTCAACTGGCCAATGCCTCTTCATCTCAGTGGTGAGTAGACCTTCCATGCACCACACTCAACTTTCAGCAGTGTGCTAATTGCTTAAAATAGTCAAACAGTTGTCAATGGGAAGTGGGACTAGCATTATTGCAGAGCGCAGACTCAAAACAAACAGAAGGAAAAATTGGGGCTTTGGGTGTTCATTGGAGCAATAAGAGCTGTTTCACAAAGGAGTGGGCCTTCTGTCACATGAGTCATGACGTTCAGTGGTTTGAGGGCTATAGGAGGCCTGCAGTACGATTCAAATCTTATCCAATAGGTGATGGGAGTCCCAGATACTGCAGATAGCATTAAACTACAAGGGTAAGTCCTTCAAGAACTGAATGGAAATGTTAAGTCTTTACTGCCTTAACGACAACAAAAATAGTAGCTAACATTATTGAGTATTTGCTATGTGCCAGGAACTTGGCTAAGCCTCTCATCCATCTATCCATCCACTCATACATCCACCCAGCCGTCTGTCAGCTACTCCTGATCTTTTTAAATCTCCAAGAGGACCTATGATGTCAATTTTGCACTTAGGGAGTGGCTCCCAAGTCCACAGGTTTGAGCTGTACCCTGGTTGAGAGTATTCAATATCCAAATACCAAATGAGTCTCGAAAGGTGAGTCAGGTCAGCTCAGAGACACACAAGCAGAGTCTCAGAGGGCAAGGGCTGCCCAGGCATTACTTAGAGGAGAAGATTCCTGTCTCTGTGTCCTCAAGGAGGACACAGAGACAGGAATCTTGTCATACGTTACCTTCATGGGGGGAGGTTGCCTTGTCATAACGTAAGCCTTGTCATACGTTACCTTCATGGGGGGAGGTTGCAGGAACTCCTCTTTGCTGTTGCTCAAGTGGGCATGAGTTTGAGACAGTAAATTCATCTTCCTTTTATCTTAACTGAAACTACATTAAGAATATATAACCTGTAACGGGCGTATAAGTGAGACCATGAATATATATGTGTGTTTATAAAAAAGATGTATCTAATAATATGTAATTTGTGAATGCCTTATATATAATACATATGCACTGTTTTCGATCACCTGAGGTGGCACTGGAGGGAATGGGAAGGCAGAGCCTTCTCTCCCTGATGGGAACGAGTATTTGTTGGGTCTCTGCTATATGTCAGTTTTCCCAGGATGTGGTAGAGCCAGAATTTGAACTCAGTTCTGACCCCTTTCAAAGTTGGGCCTCTTCCAGGTGAAAGTAGTTGTATTTCCTTTTCTTTCTTTGAAATACCCAGCACTTGAGAAATCGGATCTCTAACTGAGTCTCAAGTGGACAAATGCACTCTTTGGTTTAGCCAGAGCCAAGCAGAGCAGCTGGGACTAGAGGTGTACAGGGCCTGGAAGTCAGGTGTCCAGGATCTAGGGCCCTTCTTAAGGTCCAGTAAATTGAGAAGCACCGCTCAGCCTGGCTGGCCCCATCTCTTATGGCTCTGAGATGAATATGGGGCGAGGCAGGTTGAGGGGTCTGCTGTCCTGATGTGTAAATGAATCCACAGAGATCAGTCATGACTGTGGAGATGCAATTCCCCCTCAATCAGTGTTTCTTGAAGGGTTTGAACAGGGGCTGTGGGACTCTTGCCCACGAGAGCAGTTTGAGGCTTTTGTTCACAGAGCTGGGTTTCCAGGGTGGAGCTCAGTTTGGGAGCACCGGGTTCCTGCCTTGAGTTTGAGCAAGAGCAGAATCCCAGAGTTAGGAAGGATTCTTTCAGGAAATGCTGTTAGGCTTATTTCCTGTCTGTCTGTCTGTCTATTTATTTTTGTGAAGGGCAACCTCTTATTTTATAGAGCCACATCTTCAAAGTAGGTGGCTGGGACATCACAATAATTAACTTTGCGTCTCTGTAGCAGAGTCACATGCCAGTTTGTTCTCCCTCCCACCTTAGAGTGCACCGTAATGTGTTGAAGAGCGGTCCCCAAGGCAGTGGGGCTGCACTTACGTCTCCCCAAGGGGATGGCAGTGGAATTGGTGTTGCCTCTGTGTTCACCTTGCACACATTTGAAGTTAAACTGCCTAGAAAAATGGAGCATACATTTTGCCAGCTCAAGAATGCTTCTCGCTTTGGGTGGAGTTCCCTTTTCCTTGGTGTATGACGGCTTCATCCATCACTGCCCTTCCTTGTCCAGTTTCATTAACCTGAGCCTGTGTTCCTCTTGTGGCAGCTTAATAACCTTTATTTGTGGAATCCCTCAAAGAAAGCCTTAGTTATAAATCCCATGTCACAGAAATGAAGGCATAAATGCCAATCTGTTCCACTGCATAATATTTATTATTTTAATTAAAGAAAATGGATAGTGACATTTATTAGGTCACAAGTTACTTGTTAATGGCAACAAATGACAAAAAAATTACTAATTTTATGTGCAAATCTTGGAACGTTTCTCAATGATTATTCTGTTACACTCTTAATGTAAGTGGTGCTAACAATGCATCGGGCACATTTTGGGGAGCCAGGGCTTGGTTTTGGTGAGATGTACCTTCTGTTGAGGAAGGCACAAGCTTCCTGAGGGAGAGTCAGAAGTGACTGGTGAAGTCACAGTTGCTTTCTCCCCGAGGACCTAGTTTGGCTTTCTGAGATAATTATATGAGTGTGTGTGTGTGTGTGTGTGTGTGTGTGTGTGATACCATGGAACAAATACAGTGTCAGGAATCAGGGACATATATTAGAATTTTGGTTCACATATAAGGCATCCCCTCTGAAGTACCCATTCAGATTGGGAAATAGGACCAAAGAGTATAATGGTCCACAGGCTAGAGACTTATAAAGTGTTTAAACATAAATTACTTCATTTAATGCTCCCACCACTACCATGAGGAACATATTGTAATATCTTCATCCACTTATATATTTATCCTGTCAACACAGATTATGGAATTAGTTATTTTAGGGAAGAGCTGGTGGATGAGAAAACCAATGCACGGTTGGTTTGTAACTTGTGCATGGTGCCACAGCCTGGAAATGACAGTGCTGTCCTCCGAAGCCATCGTTTGCCTGACTTTAAAACCTGTGATGTCATCAATATTCCACTTGCCCCCAAAACAGTGTCCTCTGTTGAGGGGGTTTTGACCACCATGGTGAACTCTGAGGGCCTCGCTGCTGCTCAAGTTCATTTTTTGTTTGTCAGGTTGTCCATCAATCTCTGGTTCTCAGGGCTTTTACTCCTTTTTGGTCTGTGTGCATGTTTCCTGGGTGAACAGGCTAAAGGCAGGGCTGAAAACTTCAGGCAGACTGCTTTATGGTTTGACTCTTTTAGACCAATGACAAGAAGGACAATTTTGTTCTAAGGACAGATACAGTCCACATTTCTGAGCATAGCTAAAAGGTAAAGCCACATGAGGGGAGAGGGAAGGAAATATTTATTGAATGTGTTTTTTGTGTGAGCCATTATACTAGGCATTTTACATGCATTATAACATTTAATGTTTTAAGATATGGTTTTTCCACTTTACTAGTGGGAAAATCAGTTGCACTCAATTGGTGTGTGTTCCCATGAAGCCTTTGATCTTAGGGCCCTGACCCAGGTTTTTATTATTTATTTATGAATTAACAACTACATTTTTATTTTTAAATTATCGTTGCATTCAATATTACATCAATTTCAGATGTACAGCATAGTACTTACAGACGTTTCTAAAGCTACAAAGTTTCCCTCTAAGGTCTGCTTTGGGTACATTACCCATTTTTGATACATGGTGTTTTTCATTATCATTCAGCTAAAAATATTTTCTCATTTTTATAGTATATATTTTTTTGAACCATGGATTATTTAGAAGCATGTTGTATTTTAAAAAATATTTGGGTATTTTATAGGTATTTTTTCTTATTGATTTCTTATCTAATCCCATTTTTCATGTTGACTTCTATTAGAGGTTTTCTCATAATATCTTAATACTCTTCATCACTTAAGTCTTTACAATGGATTGATAAAGTAAACAATACCACAATAAATATCTTTGTGTGTATCGTATATATTTTCATCTTTGTCATTTGCTTAGGACATATTACTGGAAGTGAAATTATAGATTAAAGGGTATGCAATTTTTAAAATAGTATTTATCTCACTCACCAGGATTCCTATTTCCCTGGAGTTTTCCTATAGAGATTACTGTCTACCTGGAACACAGAGTCAATAAGTGTCTACTGAAGTTGTACAATATGGCTGCTTTGAGGAGCGACCTAAGTTTTATGAACCTTTTAGATTTTACAACAGGCAAACATCCTCTCCAATATTCTAAATATGCATTAATTTTCAAACTTTAGGGCTATAAAACAGTTTTGCTACTCAAAAATTCTGGCCATATCCTTACCATGTATTCCACTTTTTAAAGAAATAATTTCCTTTTTTTTAATTAAAATTTTAGATCCCCATATAGGGGCCTTAAAGATCATTTTCTTGGTACACTTGACTTTTTGGTATCCATCTCAGATTTTGGAGCAATCAAGAGCCTCACAGGCTGTATAACATTTTCTTTTTTCTGAATGTCTTGCAGAGCACTAAACCAGGGTCCTGAAATCAGGCCTTGGGGGTTCTTTAGTATCAGCTTCTTTGTGACTTAGTGGAATGCCCAGATCTCTGAGAACCCATATCCTCCTCTAAGTTCCAATCTGTCTCTAGCAGAATCATTACATTTATAGTAAACATATCAATATACTCCTATTCTAAAGCTAATAACTAGTCTGTGGTGCAGATGTACACTGTGCTGGGATTTATAATAATGGCAAAGAAGTCTTAAAAATGTATGCTTAGTTTACACCAGCTTCTTTAGCTCATGGGTGTAAACAAGGGTTCATTAACAACAATCACCCATACCCAGTAATAACCTCCACATTCAAGCAGGCGCTCAGCCTTTGAGTACATGTGACTCGCCTGTACTAATCTGTCTTGTCGAGTCTCACTGCCATTCCTGCTGGATGCAGTGGAAACTGCTGCCACTGAGACCGGTCCAGACGCAAAGAGAAGAGAATTAGACTTTCCCTTTCAGTGGGAGAAGTAGCTAACACAGCCAAGTTTAATTTTCCACAAAATGAAAGAAAAAAAGGGATTAGTCAGGGAAACACAGCCACCCCATGTATTATGGAAAAAGAAGTCTACTGTCTGGACCTGGCTTCCATGAATGTGGGAGCAGTCCACGTGTGATAGTTTGGAAGCCAGACTGTCTGAGACACAGTCACTAGTGACTGAGGCTTCACACATGAGGGCAGATGGAGAAGTCATGCCGTCTGGGGAAGGGAAGAGCCTCTGCATCTAGCACTGCCTTGTAGCGCAGGGGCTCATAAGTGGCCTGAGAAGCGGTTCCCCTCGGCTCCCCAAAACAACGGCTTCCACTTCACTGCCACCTTCCAAATTTCCTGCGAGTCCCTGTCTTCAGGAAACTCTCACGTGAACCCTTAAAGAAAAGGAGATTCTAGAAAAGTCGAAGGAGTGTTGGTAGGGTCGTCCTGACCAGAGATGTTTCGGCACAGAGACTCTCTTTCTTTGCACCCTCATAACATGTAGCATTTGCTGTGCACGGCGCAGGAGTCCCATGAGCACTGCCCTTCTCCCTGTTTCAACACTTCCGCATGCCGTTTGGAGACCTGTGCTGTGATGGGAAACTGGGAAATCAGCCACAGTGGCACACCGGAACCCTCAGCCCAAGACAGACCCTAACACAGAGTCTGCAAGTGATCTGACGTTCTGGCAAGGTGCTTCAGCCCTCAATACAGTCCTCCTATGGAGCCTGGACTGGTGCTTAAGTCATGTTGCCTCTCATTTCAGGGGAGGAGATTCAGTTGGTTTAACATGTCCTTTCAAAATGCAAATATCTTTGAAACAGTGAGATGGTCTATGACTTCAGTGTAAATTGATCTCATTGATATTGTTCACTGTTCTAAAAGGACTCTTGTGAGCAGAGTTAGCATTAGCTAGGGCATGAGGAATCTAAAAATGGCTCATTGGGCATCCTGTCAAATGGTCACCATTATGTAGTAGGGCTTCAGACAGGTAGGAGCATTAGATGAATAGGGGATCAGATTTGGGGTCTGTGGGCAATTAAAGGGTGATGCACAGGCACTTGGAACCTAGAGGCAGCGGGGAGAAAACTTCAGGGAGAAAGAGAGGGAAGAAAGTGAATATACTACTGATCGATGACCTTATTCTTGAAAATTTGTTCCAAATTATTCATACATATTCAAAAAGAGTCTATAAACACAGAAGAATGAACATCAAACTCTTAGATCTATCTGGGTGAACAGCTGCAGAACAAAAAACTTTGTGAAACAGCCTTCAGAGAAAAGGACATATAATAGAAGCCAAAGATAAGTGCTCCTTGGGTTTTCAATGGAGTCCCACCATCAGAAAACGGGGAAAGCTCAGACTTCAGCTGCAGAGAGTAATGAAGCCTGGAAAAGCTTTGCAGGGGCTGAAGTTATACAGTTAATGTGGGTCATGAGAAATATGTTCTTGGGAATATGAAGAGAGGCCGGGCAGGTTAATAATTTCCCTGTCTAACACCTCAGTGGGATCAGGTTTGGGGGACTGAAACCGAGGATAAAATATCCCTTTGTCTTTTTCTTAGTTCCAGTCTCTTCTCCTTGCCAAAAAACCAGCTTTCCATCCTTGGCCACATCCTGCTCTGTGTTTTGGCACCAATCATTTACCCCTCAGTCTCTTTGCAATTAAAGAAGCAAAATGCAGGGCCAGCTAGTCTAGCAGTTTAAAAGAGAGCTTGTCTCACTGAGACACAATGTCAAAGATTTCAACCATTAACATTTTCACATTTGCATGCATTGTGCACCATTTTTTTTCCTCTTGGTAATTTACTCCTTTTTTGTGGCTCAGTTTTCAAATTACCTACTTATAGGGAATAGTTTGTGACTAGGTCAATTGAGCTGAAAGTGTGTCCCCTCAAAATTTATATGTTGAAGCCTTAATCCTCTAATGTGATAGTGTTTTTGGGTGGGGGCCTTTGGGAAGTGATTTGTTCATGAGGGTACAGCCTTCCTGATGGGTTTAGTGCCCTTATAAGAAGAGACAAGATCTCCAAAATCTCTCCCTCCCGCCCCCGTCTCCCTCTTTCTCTTTCCTTCCCCTTGCCATGTGAACAAGAAGACAGACATCTACAAACCAGAAAGAGAGCTCTCACCAGGAAACAAGTAGGCCAGTACCTTTATCTTGAACTTCCCATCCTCAGAACTGCAAGAAATAAATGTCTATTTTCAAAGTCACTCAATTATGATTTATTATAGCAGCCCTAAGACATATTGTTATAACTGAAAGTTTTGAAGTCCCTGTGGGAATAAAACAAGCCTTTTAAATCAACTAAGAACTAACTGAGAATAACGTAATATCATGGAAATAGCACACGCTTTGAAGTTGTACAGAGTTGGGATTGAATCCCAGTTCTCACACACCTACTCACACAGGAAGTAGGTGACTTTGGAAAAAATAGCTTAATTTCTCTGAATATCAGGTTTTCTAATCATAAAAAAGGGGAATATTGCTTCTAAAAGACAGAAACATATAAAATATATAAACTGCTTAACACTGAACTTGGTATATGATAAAACCTTAGCAAGAAGTAGCTATTATTCCCACAAGAATGACCGACATTTTTCCTGAGAACCCCAACTGTTGGGGAGGATGTGGAGCAACTGGAATGCTCAGACACTGCTGGTGTGAGTGTAAGTTGAGACAACCACTTCTGACACCTGTTTGGTTGCACGAAACACAGCACATAACCAGCAATTCCACCCAAAGCAATGTACATGAATGATCATAGAAGCACCATTTACAGCAGTCAAAACCCCAACCAACTCAAACATCTGTGGATAATTGATCAGGCAAAGAGAGAAAAATGAACTATTGCTACATGGAACAATTTGGGTGAATATCACAAGCATAACAATTAAATGAAAGAAGCCTGACATAAAGGAATATGTAGGGTGGGTTCTATTTACGTGAAGTTCAAAGGCAAGCAGATGTCAACTATATGGTGGAAGCCAGGAGAGTGGTTACCTCTGAGGACAAAGTGCTCACGAGGAGGTAATGAAGGTGGCGGGGGTGGGGGCTGGTCACCTATGACATGTTCTTAGTTTTTGATCCGGCTACAAGAGTGTGGGTACGTTGTAAAAATTCCTTGAGATATTTATGATTAGTGCACCTCTCTTTGTACTTTTCATAGTTAATTAAAAGTGTTTAAAACTGAAGCTGTTACTTCTCTTTATTTTTAGCTGTCTCCAGAGGGCTTTGCTTTGACTCCCTTGCCTTTGGACCCCACTCTGAAGGAGTCCCTTGCTGTGGAGGCAAGTCCAGCAGTCGACTCCTCCGCTGTCAGCTTTCTGCCCACCGCCCTGGGTATTCTCAGAGGCAGCACTGTAAAATCGGACTTGACTCTCCGGTACAGTAAACTCTTGTCTGCGTGGGGAGGAGACAGCAGGCCTGCCCCTCAGGCGCGATGCCCTGCCAGCCCCTCAGAGCTCTTGGCTGATTAATCTCTACATCTTGCAGAGTTTGCAAAGTCCAGGACATTGTTGAGATCTAAGTCACTGGAGGGAGGCCCGAGTAGAAATGCTCACGTTCTGAATCAAAGAATTAAAGGAGTTTTTAACTGTGTGCTTAGGTACAAATCTATCTGTGGATTCTGGTATAAACTACGCCAATGGCTGGAGAGAAATCTTTTCTTAAAAGGGGGTTTGGTTAGCTTTCAGAGAAAGTCATTTGAGGCAGTAAACAAAGTTGCTGGAAACTTCTATGACCCCCATCACCTCTATTTCCTCAGGGGTCTGTGTTTCCCACACAAAAATGTTTAGGCACCTAGTACATACCAGACTGGGTGTGGGCAAAAGTAGGTTTATAGTTGTTGCTATGGAAAATAAGACAATGAATAATAACTAATAATACAAGAATAAACTGTTTTGTGTGCTTGCAACTGTAAACATCCTTTTGCTCCGCCCTGGGTTATCTCAAATTTGATCTTTAGGACAGCTCAATGATAAAGATAGCATTAGTCTATCCTCCAGATGAGGAAACTGAGACACCGAGAGCTTAAATAAATTGCCCGTGGGCAGAAGATTATTAAGTAATCCAGAAACAGCTGATTTTTAGATATACCTGCTTGGTGGCCACAGCTAAGAATCACCAAGCTAACAAGAACATACTCAAAAACCATGAAATTGTGCTAGGACTGTCTTCACAGAGGGTCAAGAATAAATCTACAGGTGAGGGAAGCTCAGCAAGCAAGAGCTGGACAAGAGAGGAGAAGGGAGGATTGACATCTGCACCGTCACTTTCCTTAACTTTTGGAAGTCTCATTATTTTGTCCTATTGTGATTTCACAGTGCAGGTTCTAGCCTTGAGTTACTGGCCAGATTGCAAGCTTCCCAGGACGTGCATGCATTCCTACTTGTCTCCAGTTCCCACACAGCATCTAGGCTAGGACTGTGCACCCAGCGATCCCCCATTGTACATTTGGTAGTCATGTTTGGTCATTTCCTCATCTCAGTGGCCATAGAAAAATGCCATGTACTTGGCCCTTGGTCATTCCCTATAACCTCTGGTGTGCCCAGGAAATGGAACCCTCTAGGACAGGGCCGGTTTTCTTTTGTCAAACTGGTGGGTCACTGACATTGCCACTCTGTCCATTCATTGCTTCAGTCCCTGCTCATCAATTAGCTCATTTCTCAAAAATCCATTGATTAAAGGTCAACTGCAACAGTGGTCCAAGTGACTAGAGTTGCAGAGCTTCACCTTAGGGCTCCTGCCAAGTCCCCGGGGAGCTCTGCTTGCCCAACTAAACACCCCGCGTCACCCTCGCTGCATCTGCAGTCGCTTCTCTCCTCGTTCACCTGTTATTGAGCAGTAGAGGCAAACCCAATTTTATGCAGATAAATAGAGTTCAGTGGTAATGTGCTGTATGACCTTTGAAGTGACAAGATGACATTAATTTTTAGGGATTCCACCCTCTCAGGCTGTCACTGTTGAGCATGTAACTCGATGAGAAGCGGAGGCCTCTGCATTCTGAGGACGTACTTACAGTTTAACATGCTGTTTCAAATGTAAGGAGGCTCTCTCTTTAATTTTTTTTGCACCAGCTTGACAGTGTTTCAAACATATTCACTGTCAGCCCTAACAACCTGTCAACAAATGCCATTACGTGAAAATTGCCAAGACTTGCTTGAGGACTGTGAGAAGTGACAGACATGCCACACGGATAAGTTTCTCAAAAACCCGGAGCTGAAACTTTTGAAAGACACCCTGGCCCTTCCAAGGCAAAAATGAACAGTCAGATCTCTGGGAGGGAAAACCAACATACACTTGTCATATCAGATATCTGTTTCTGTCCCAGGCAAATTAAGGTGTAGTGAAGGAAGGGAACACACAGAGGACCACAGCTTCGGAGATCCAAGGCTGCGCCGTGTCTCCACTGTGTCAGCGAATCCAAGAAAGGAACAGAGAGTCATTTTTTTTTCTTCCACTGGAAGATTTAAGGGGAGGTCTCCTTCATTTTTAGAATGAATGTTTCTGGGGAGAGTAGTGGGAAGAAAGAGGAACTTAGGTGAAGCAAAGTAGAGCCGACGTGAGGCTCAGACATACAACAATGAGAACTCATCCGCATCAGGACAGGACATATCTTGGTGGTAAAATATGAGGGAAATATTTTGATGTGGTACAAAGAGCTTTGGATTTGAAGTGAGGAGACCTGGATTTGAGTCCTTGTTCTGCTCTTTCGGTGTTGTCTGGCATGGGATGCTTTCATTGAACTCTCCTTGCCTCAGGCTTCTAACCTGTGCACTGGGAAATACTCACCCCAAAGTGCTGTTGTGAGGATTATGAGTTAATGTATAAATAGGACTTTACTCAAAAAATGGAGTTGAAGTTCGAGATGCAAACTGACTCCATAAGCAAATGCCTCTGACCCCAAGGGCCATGTAGCTCACTTTAGATGTAATTTGGCTCTTCATGTATAACTAAGGTTTCTACTTACCCGGTGCAACTCAAGTGAGATGTTTTGTGTTTTGCATGACATTTCAAACCCAATGCCCCCCATCCTCGAGCACTGGTGATGAGAGAGGGAGGCAGGTGCAGAGGAGAGACGGAAGCTGGCCTGGACTGCGGGTGTGTAGACTCTCCTCTCCAGATGCTGTCTGTTCTCACTTGATTTATCCACAGGTCTGGGGCTGCTAGGTTTTCTTGTTGTTGGACCATTTTTTCTCCTTTTAATTGGAAACCCCATCACTTGCTACCTGCTTGTCTTACATCTGACTCCCCCAAGTTGATAAATTCTCCTCTAAAGAGGAATTCATGTAGGAGACCCACAAAGGGGCATGGGAACAATTTCCCAGGGCACTACCAGGAGAGAAATGCTTTACCTTCAAGTCCTGGGTATTTCATCCAAAGAAAGCATAGAAAGGGGATATTTAAGCAGAAGTAGGGTAAAGCTATCGAGGCCCATCACAGCCAGATGCCATCAGGAGGGCATTTGTCTTGAGTTAGTATCTAAGACATTCTCTCTTCTGTAAAAGTGGTGAATTTGCTGTCGGTTATGATGATGATGCTAATGAAAATAATAATGGTAGCCCCTGCTCACTTGTATTCACTTCGTACAATGCACTCAACATGTGTAATATCATTTAACCTCCCATATATAACCCATCATAGCTGGATGAATGATAGACTTCTGTTAAGCCTTTTCTAAAGATGACTAAGCTGAGGTCTAATTAAAGTTAATGACTTTCTCAAGGTTATAAGCTACTAAATGGAGGAGGTGGTCCCACTTTTGTCCGAGTCCAGGGCTAGAGAGCAGCTCTCAAAGATATGTGATTTTTACGAAGTCTACCACTTAGACTCCTAGAGTCCTTTATGCAGCTGCAGAGTTTTTCCAATTTAAACTTTCCCTTTTCTTGTCTTTGCCATTGCGCCCTTGGGAGCACAGCCTTCACCTTGATTTTGGCTGTAACTCGCATTAACTCTAATGGGCGTCTAGCACATCTCCCCCAGCATGTTGAGATGAGATTATTTCCCATCCAATTGTTTTAATGTTGTGTGTGTTGAGTGAGTCTACAAACATTTAACCTTTGCTTTTATTGTAAAGCTCAGAGCAGACAGGGTGTGGGGAGAAGATAAACCAGGACACAGATGCCAAGAAAAGATGTATTGGAGATGGCTTTAGGAGAGCACAGCATACAGAATAATAGAAAAATAATTACAAGTGCTTTTGAGAAGTGGATAGAGCTTTCTGTTTCGACTTTGAACATGAGATAAATATTGCCAGAATGCAGAATGGAAGATGCTCGGAGGAGGAAGAAAAATAGTGCATGTTATATAAAACTGCTATAGAACAGCAGTTTATTTTTTCATTATTTAGAAAATGCAATAATGTTCCTGAATTCGTAGAGTGCATCAGGGTTCAGTACACATGGTTCTTTTATTTTATTTATTTTCTGGTCCTCATGATAATCTTGTCTGGTTTGAAGGTTCGACAGTTTGGCCTTTGGCTGCCCTTGCTTTGGGTCCCACTAGCACCACTTACAGTTTGTGACCCAGGGACACAGAATTAGTCCTTTGGATAGCATGACATGCTTATACCTCGTGGGGCAAGTGTAGGCTATATGCATGAAAGTATACATGAAGATATAGCTATATATGAAAATTAGCATATATGAAACATGTATGTCAAATAAATATAGAGGTGGTAAAATGTAGGGTTATAGTCTATATGGAAAATAATACAATAATTAATAAATAATAAGACAAGAATCAACTGTCTCATGCACTCACAACTGTAAACCTATGTTTGCTCACCCCTGTATATATGAAAATAATATATAATATATTATATTTATTATATAATATTATATTAATTACCCTGTACAGGCTTAGAATTTATTAGATGCTCATTGGATGCTGTTAGATCAAAACTACTATTTCTTTCTTTCCACATCCTGCATTCAATAGATGAGTAAGCTGCGGCTCAGAAAGGGGACCTGAACCACCTGTGCTCACACAGCTCATTCAGATCAAGGAGGGAACATGGGGATAGGGTCTCCCAATTCCCTTGGTGTCCATTTTTCTTGGTTGCAGAGAGGGTAAATAATTGGAGAAATGTGATTTTCTTAACTCACTGCTGAAGTCTGCAGAAAGCTAGTCGTGTTCCACTCTCAGCTTGCTCACACTGTCGTCGTCTCTAAGAACATTTCCGTACACCGTCCCATGTAACATCCGTTTCTCCCCTGTCTCCTGGTTCGTGGTGGCAGCAGCTCCTCTCGCTTCTGTGTTTTGTAGCCTCTTGCCTCTTCTGCTCCTGCTGGTCCTGCAGTGCCCTCAGTCTCGAAGTCCCAAAGCCAGGCTGCTTAGTTTTCTGGTTTCTTACTCCAGCAACCTTTCATTTAACAAAATCTCTTGTTATAAATGCCCTTCTCTCCCCCCGGGATCACAGAACAGATTCCCAAGTGATTGCAGGTGCTATAAGCAGCAGCTCTCTCAATTTCCTGCCCTCAACTCTGGTCTCAGACTACATTCGTGACTTCAGGGCGAATTCTACTCCAATGTGATGCATTTTCTAGTTGTCACACAAGTCCTTGCACCTATGACTGACCTCAATAAAAGTAATTAATTTTAATCCAAAAGGCCTGCTTTTCAGATTTTCAAAGAACTAGACCCCTTTCCTGATGCCCCTGGTCATGAATCCTGCTAGATATATTTGATATTTCTAGGAGCATCTTGTTCTAAGAATCTTGCATCAGGTGTAGGCTTCAGACTGGTTTCGGCATTAGAATTCAAGTGCCTTGAGAACGGAAGCTAATATATATGTGTGTGTGTATATAATATAGGTAAAATATGTCATCCAATATGTATTTTACATATTATATATAATTTATATATATTAGATTTATATAAATGTATTTATACATAAGTATATATTATAGAATTTATATTTATTATATAAAATACACAATACAATATGTTTATTACATGGATATATACATATATCTCTAAAAATATTCAATGTTTCACTGCCATCATGAAGCTCTGCTTAGATTTTGACACACAGTGCTTGGTAAGTGTCACTTCCCTTGAGTTTAAAACTTTCAGAACTGGGATAAAAGAGAAAGAATCTGAGAAAGTTATCCGGAAAGCGAAGGTCCATAAAATCAACCTTACATCTGGTTTCTAATATAGAAATTAGGGCATTCACTCTCTCTGACTCACTCTAAGTTTGTCTGTCCTCAGAGGGTGTTTGGTTCCTCTTTCCAGTTTTGGGTAAGTGTATTGGGATTAACCTAATTATAGGGCTGAGATGGGTATTAATTGTTATTTCATGGCTGCTTATCAGGCTTAATCTGGAACCTAGAAGCTTGTGGAAAGATCATGGTAATACTTGTAAAACCTCCAGGGTTCTTGTCTGAGTCTGTTATAAAACAGTTTGTCTATCATGTGTTCAGATGGAGGTCTGAGTGTTTCTATCAGTGATTTTGTTCAGAGAGGGCAAGTTTCTGAGTTAACAGCTTAACTTTCTCAGAAAGAGATGAAGTCCTGCCCAATGCACATCTCATTGTCCCTCTTTCTGCAACACAAGAGAGTCCATGGTGGAAACCACTGTGACCCCTTACTTGCAACTTTCTGAGACAGAAAACTGAGATGGCTGTCCCTTGGTTCTGCTGAGCTCAGAGAACATTTGGTATAATGACAATTCGATTGTGCTACTTACTGGGTTAAAAGCTTCCGGCGTTGTCCTGCTGCCTGTGAGACAAAGATCATTATCATTAACAAGGACAGACCCTGACTGGACACCTGCGCCCCCTAGAACCTCCTCTGTGCTTATCCTCTACTTCTGCTCTGTATTTTAGGTGTCTGTTTGTATGCAATGACACTTGAAGCTATGGCCAAGTAACTTCAGCCAGCACGCTGTGTTGAGAATTGGTCCTTGGACTCCCTACATTCCATTTCATCACAAGGGCCTATGCCACAAAGTTAATATTTCAGTTGGGTTTTTATTTACTGTAATATATGAGTTTTATCAAGGACAATGCCCTTTTCTTTCCTAAGATTGATTTTCCTCTGATTCAGATTCAAAAACATTTGTTCAACAATTGCACTCTCCAATTATGCTTTCACACCTCCTTGGTGAGGGTGCTGTTCATTCTTGTAGATAAGGAAACAAACATTCAGAGGGTAAATGGCTTGCTTGAGGGCACCCAGTCAGAATTTGAACCTCAGTTTACTCATTCTAAATTTTGATCTACTTTACCATTTAGCCAATTATGGTACAAGTCCAAGTATGGTTACATAATTTGTCTTACTGTTGACCTTTCCTTTGTCTGATTCATGGCTGCGGGGTGACTCCCCAAATCAATTATTTAAAAAGTCCTGGAAGTTACTTGAAACTTGTAGTATCTCAGATGCAGACCCTGACTTGGATAAAAAGGACAACCAGCCATCCCTTTGAGATTTCATGATTCATTCTTGACATGTCTATTGACTCAACACCTGCTCTCACTCCCATGAGGTTTTAGGAGCCAGGGATGCAGCATTAGATACAGATAATATTTAATATCAGGATGATACTATTTTATGGGAGGGGGCATGTGATAAGTAAGTAAACAAATGAATAAACAAAGTAGGTAATTGAGATCCTTATTAAGGACTTTGAAGGAAATAAGGAGCTGAGAAAGGATTCCATTGTGGCTAAGAACTCTGCTAAATGGAGTGGACAGAGAGAAGTGACATTTAAGCCAAGATTTGGAGGATGAACGATTACTAGTTCATGGGCCAATGTGGGGAAAAGCATTCCAACTATAGGGAAGAACACTGGAAAGGCCCAGAGGTCAGGACTTCTGTCTTGTGGAGTTTTTGTTCCTTTGGTAAGACCTGACAAGGGGGTCCAGGCCGGTGGTAGATACAGTGCCTTCCACCCGAGGGGTTCCACTGGGCAGATAGTCTCCTAGTGACCAGAAAACTTCTAGAAGGAAGCTTATTGCAGACTATGAGATTTATGTTCCTAGAAGGGTGGCAAAGCTGGCAAATGCCAAGAGTGCTGCCTGTATGTGGAGCAGTGGAAGCTGAGGTCAGCCCCTGAGCACAGAGGCCTCTACCGGCCTAGGGCGGTGGCAGACAGCACGAGTCCATCATTTCTGCTGCATTGCCAGCAGTAAATCGCAGCTGGTTATTGCTAAATTGTGGGATTTGCTTCTCGGAGAAAAATAATTAACACTGGCAGGAGTTTGATTGCATTAATTCATAGAAAGAAACACCCAAATGATAAATCCATAGTGGGAGAACTGCCCATATGTTACAGATTGGCTTAACATGGCTGAAGCATTAAATAAAAGGACTCTGGGAAACAAAAACCTTTATCAGCTTTATTAGCATTGAACTCTGTGGCTTCCAGTGGGGCTGACACACTTAATTAAAGATGTTCTGGTCTAATTAGGTTGCACATCAAATATACAAATATGAGCTTTTAAAAAGCCCAGCGACTGGAGTTTGGATTCCCTCCAGCATGCATATTTGCTTCACCCGAACACCAGACCCTTCTCCAGTGAGATATGGACCCTACTAGGTAGGTCTACTCCTTCTGGAAGAAGCAGGCATGAGGCTCCTTTGTGTCAAACTTTTGCATCCAGAGATGGCCAGAGAAAGTAGACTGTGTCTTCTTTTACGGTAAGAAGGATGCATTTTGGAGAGTTCATCCCGAGAGACATTGGGCCATAGCTTTGATAGCATATTTTTTGGTTTACTTATTTAAATCATCATCATTATCATCACAATCATTACTGAGAGCCTAATTTATATTGGTTGCTATTTTATATTTGCAAGTTTACTTATACTATCCTGACTTTGGGCAAGTTACTAACATCACTTGTTTTAGTTATCTATTGTGGCATAACAAATCACCCCATTCTTTAGTGGCCAAAAGAAGAAGCATTAATTATCCCACAAATTCTGTGGGTCAGGAATCTGTGCATGGCTTAGCTGGGTCCTCTGTTTCAGCTGTGGGCCAACCCTTCATTCTCATCTGAAGGCTGACTCAGGGAAGATCCACTTCCAAGTTCACTCGTGTAGCTATTGGCAGGATCCATTTCCTCAGGGGCTGTTGGAACCTCTGCACTTCACTGGCTGTTAGCTAAATGCTTCCCTTAGTTCCTTGCCCCATGAGACTCTGCAGGGCAGTTCAGAGGGAGTGAGGTAGACATCCAAGATGGAAGCCATAGTTTTTATAAGATTCATCTAGGAAGCGATACTAAGTCCAGGCCACAGTCAAGGGGAAAGGACTACATAAGAGTGTGGCTACCAGGAGGCAGGGTCACGGTTGCCATCTCAGAGGTTGCCTACTGCTGCGTCCCTTTTCTCTGGTTCCTTTTTCTGTCAAATAAGGCGGCCAGTACCCACCTTTGTAGCTGTTGTGAAAATTAGACGTAAGGGTTTTGAACAGTACCTGGTACATAGTAAGTTTTCAGTACATGATCACTATCACTGATGTTATTCAATTCTTCAATAACAATATGGGTTAGATATACATGTTCCTAGTCTATATATGAAGGAGCAGAAACTTAACAAGGTAACATGTCCATGGTCCCAAAGTGCTCTCCTGTGCTTTGCCTTGAAGATTCTCTGCCTTCCTGAATTCTGGTCACTGTCTCCTCAACCACCATGCTTTGTTACAGTTTCCCTGTCCCGGGCTGGCATCCAGAAAGTGCCTCCAGGTGGAAGTTTGAGGGAACTGTGGTTCCGACCCCATTTATTTGTTGTCTCCCACCAGGCTTAAAGTCCTCTGATGACTGTTGTTCAATGCCTCAGTGCAGTCATTTCATATATTCTATCTCATTTTCTAGTTGTGCATGGCTGTATAGAAAGACCAGTAGCAGTTTCTCCAACATGGGCAGTTATTTGCATATTAACTTGTGTTGTAGGGGAGTGAGACTGTCCAAATAAATCTGGGGGCATAGCCATTGAGAAAACTGGAAAAGGTTGACATCTGGGGCTTCTCGAGCCTGTCCCTCCTCTTCCTCTGGAGGACGCATCACTGCTTTGTCAGCCAAATTGACCTGGGCCTGTGAGCAGCTCTGCTCACAGGCTGAGTCCTTTTGAGGACTTGCTTTCTAGTTTTGAAACACAAAATGCTGAAATCTAGTTGCGAGGCCCAACACTGGAGAAGGGAAGCCTGCAGAGAGCTTCGGTTGTAAGCATCCCGTCTCAGAGTACAGAACAAAGCATTTAGGAGGATTTTTGTTTTTTTGTTTTTTTAATAGGGGAATGTTTCTTTGGGCGTTAGTAATCGATGGACTCCACTAAAGAATGCTGTTGTTTGGCTCAACTTTTAAGTTCTATTAGTCTCTATCTATTTCTAGTTTACCTGTTGCTTTGATGGCAGACACCTGCCTGGTGCTCTGGCAGCAAATGTACTTACCTTGGTGCACAGGGGACAGAATGAAAGCTAAGCTGGTGCCCAGAACTGCTCTGTAGCAGTAATGTCGGAGGGGTTGTGTCCTTTGCCTAAGAATCAACTGCGCGGGGCATGAGGAATGAACCATTTGATGGTCACCACACTCCAGTGTCCCAGGTTTCAGTGCAAGTTCCCGGCCAAACTGGGCACCGAGAATGTCTCCATCTCCTTTCTGATTCATCCTTTAGTGTCAACCACCCCCCACAGCAATATCGTGCCTCATTAACTCACACGAGCCTTGGTAGTCAAGAGTCCCTTGAAGATGCTAAACCAGACCTGTCTTCTCTGACCCATCTGAAGAATTATCTGACCTCACTCCACCCACATTCAAAATCAAACTGTCCATCATTTCATTCTCTAAGGGCCCTGGGAGCTGATACCTATAAATAAGTGATTTTCTATGTGCTTGTTGTTTAATATCTATGTCCTCTATTAGACTGTCAGCTCCATGGATGTATGGGAGCCTGTTGGTCATTGTGGCCCCATTGCCCAGCACAGGACTTGATATGCAATGGGCAGCCAAGACCCATTTGGAATTTGAATAAAGGAATGAAAGGACATACTCAGTTACATTTCAGTGTCATACCAAGACCTACCTCAGGTTTAGAAGGCCTGGGATGAAATCTCAGCTCATTAACTCGGGGGATTTTTTAAAGTGCTTTGCCTGCCAGAAGGTGTCTAATAGGAAGGATGCCTATCTTAAAAGTTGTTATGGATTTTGCGGCTGTTGTGAGTTTAGAAACAAGAATGTGTCTAGTGGAGGGCTAGTTATTGGTATTTGGTCTATGTTCAGGAGAACCTGGTGAAATTTCCACTTGTAAGTGCCTCACCTTGTTCTCTTAAAAATTAGCCATGATGTTTGGTGTACTCAAAAGTGTCCTAAGTTTAGAATAAATCAAAATCTAGGTTTGTGTTCTGGCTCAGTCACTTACCAGCTTCATGTCTTTGTTAGCTACTTCTCTGAGCCTTGGTTCCCTCATCTGTAGAATGGGGCAAATATCTCCTACCTTGTGGGGCTGACATGGGGGTGTGTCAGTAGGGAGTTGTAGAGAATCAACAGCACTCTGGCATTTAGTGAGTGTCTCTGAAACGTGGTTACTACCATGATGGATAATCTCACATGCAACAGCCCCTGTAGAGAGCTTTGTCGTGATTCAGTATTAGAGACAACCATAGTAAAATGGTTTAGGATGCAGGAAGGCCATGTAGATTTCTTACTATCTTCTCATTCTCACTGTGGAATAGTAGCTGCCCACAGATTTGTGTTGAGAGGGATTCTGAAGTTGCCTGAAGGCTTGAAGAAAATGGTGTCATGAAGAATTAGCAACCACTGCCCTGCAATAATGGCAGTTCATGAGTCCTCTTCGTGAGACTGCTCTGGTTGTCCAATGGGGTTAAGGATGAGGGATTTGGGAATTGTATGGGGCAGAAATAGGCAGGGAGGTTGGGCAGGTCTCCTCTAGAAGGTGCCTTGTCTTAGCCCGTCCTGACCACACCTCCCCATGATGGCTCCCTGGGGTTGCCAAGCTCCTCCACAGTGGAGACAGAGTCACATCAAATCTGTGTGTTTAGCTGTCCTCTCTTTGTTGCCCTGTTTGCTTCTAATACAGAGTCCGAATTTGTTTGCTCAAAGGTGCAAGGCTCATCAGAAGGCCACGTTTGGCTTTCCTTCAAGAACAATTTTCTTTTTGGACAATGATCAGTGACCTGTTGGTTTGCCTTCTTTGATACTCCTCACCCTGGCTGCAGGCATCACTCTGCTGATTCTTAACTAAATGGAGGATTTTTTGCTCCCAGAGGTGGCTGACTTTCTGCCAGTCTTGCTGATGACCTGTAATCATTAGCCAACCTAAAAAAATGATGGTGGGGAACATGCACAAACAACTAGAGGCATTCTGTGGGAAGGACCTCAAAGTGCGATGGTTTTCAAAGGTTTGTCCCCGTGAGGTGAAGTGCAGTGATGCGTGCCGAAATGCTTGGGAAATTAAAAATTGCCATGGCAATGCTGGCCATCGTGTAGTTTTTTGCATAGGGATTTTAACAATAACTTACCCTCCCTGGCAGTGTGGCTCAGTGAGTCAAGTGCCAGCCTTCGAATCGAAGAGTCGCCAGTTAGATTCACTGTCAGAGCACATGCCTGGGTTGCAGGCCTGGTCCCCAGTTGGGGGCATACGAGAGGCAATCAATGTATCTCTCACACATTGATGTTTCTCTCCCTTCCTCCCCCTCTCTCTCAAAAGTAAATAAATAAAATTGGGTTATCTTTTTTAAAAAAATGAGTTTTCCTCCTGATGCTTTGCATGATGAACTCTTAACTTTCAGGTCTTATTTAAATGTCCCCACTTCAGGGATGCCTTTCCTGACCACCCTACTAAAAAGTAGTCCTTCACATCTTGCTGTTGCTTTAAGAGACTATTAACAGCTAACATAATTGGTTATGGATTGTTTAGTGTTTCACTGCCTATTTATTTATTTGTTTCTTCCACTCTAAGGTGCTTGAAGGGGGACATATTTACCTGGTTTGCCAGTCTACCCCCAATGTCTAGTGTATGCCGGGCACATAACAAGTGCTCAATAAACATCTGTTTAATGACTGTTTGGGGCAGAGCATGGATTAAGGTGGGGCTAAAGTCAATGCGGTGACGGGGTTGTGTCCTGGTTTCACCTCTTACTGGCTGTGCGATGTTAGGAAAGTTACTTCGTCTCTTGTTTATAAAAGTAGGAAAATCAGAGGGGAAGTAGTGAACATAAATCACCACGTGCAGTGACTGTGACAGGCCCTTTTTACAGCTATAAGCTGTTATTATTAGAATGATTGGTACCATACATCCCCTTACTCATTCAACAATTCACTGAGAATTTATTTATTATGTGCTAGACACTGTGTTAGGGGGGGTTTCTTTAGGCAAGAACTGAGTAGTCCACAGATGAGGTAGCTCTTACTGCCCCGCCCCCCCCTCCCCCCCCCCCATTCTGGGCCAAGTCCACCTGGCTCAAGAGCAACTTCAGAAAGCTTTCATTTAGAATGGAAGGGCAGATAAAGTGCTTCTCAGATAAGGTCAAGTTCAAGGAGTTCATCATCATCAAGCCCTTATTATATGAAATGTTAAAGGGACTTATCTAAGAAAAATAAGATAAAAATATGAACAGTGAAAGGACAGCAAACTCACAGTTATTAACAACCACACCTAAAACAAAAACAAACTAAGTAGACAGCTGGATCAGGAGCAGAACCACAGAAATGGAGATCACATGGAGGGTTAACAACAGGGGAGTGGGAGGAGGAGAGAGGGGGGAGAAGGAACAGAGAATAAGTAGCATAGATGGTGGGGAGAAAATAGAAAGGGGGAGGGCAAGAGTAGTGTGGGAAATGTAGAAGCTAAAGAACTTATGACACATGGGCATGAATTAAAAGGGGGAATGTGGGTGGGAGGAGGTATGCAGGGTAGAGGGGAATAAGGGGGGGAGGAATGGAACAACTGTAATGGCATAATCAATAAAATATATTGTTAAAAAAAGAATTTCCTCCTAATGCAGAGTGATCTCTTCTTTTTTCTCCAAACAAGAGCTACTGGATTAGAAAGAAAAGTGGATCTCAACATAAGACAGCACTGAGGAAATGTGACCTTGATGACTACAAGAATATGAACTGAAATTTTGGATGCAGAAATAAGCAAAGGCAGGAAGTGATACTTGTGACTTGAGAGATGTTAATATTTGAACCCAGATCAAAGACTCATCTAATGGGTGCCCACTGTGTGCCAGGTACGGTGCTCTCACATGTTCTAATTTTTGTATCAGATTTTTCATCCTCTACCATCTTACTTTAAAGTCAAGTGGATGCCAGTCTGCTCTGCAGCTCCATCTGCTGCTTGCCTTCTGACCCCTGGTCAAACCCCTGGTCTTCCCCAATGCAGACATCTTGTGCTGTCTTTGAGTTCCCTGATCATCTTTATTTTTACCCCTCTCGTGGTGATTGATGGCACATGAACTGTCTGCTGACTGTTGATGTTAAACAGAGAGAGGAAGAGGAAGACATGCTGTCAGATCTGGAAAGGGGGCAGCACAAGGTGAGGTTCCTTTAATTTAAGCTATTCCATCCATGACTTCAATTTTATAAATTTGTCTAGAATCTGTGGAGATGTCTTAAAATGGCCAAATTCATAATATGCTATTATATAAACAAGAGTCAATATATTGATTTACTGTGAGGAATTTCATTGCCACAGGGGTAGGAGCACTTGGTCTAGGTGTTCGGGGCTATTGATGGGACTCCTTACACCCTGGAACTTGCTGCTATGTCCAGATACCCCATTTCAATTAATGGCACCTTACACAACTACTCCGGCCTATAACTGGGGACTCTTGGCATGTTTCTCCTCCTCACTCCATTCATCAGAACGATGACCAGGTCTCACGAGTTCAGTCTCCTGGACATCTCTTGAGTTGGTTTCTGCCCCTATCCTCACCTGCACTCCTCAAGGTCAGATTTCCCCTCACCTCCACAAGTGCATTGCCTACTGAGTATTTCTTCACTTCCACTGGCTCCCCGCACCCTACTAGACACTTGCTCCAAAACTTGGACTGGGGATTAAGAGCAGTCATCACCTTCTGTAAAGCCTTTGAAACAAGCTGTTGCTCTCTCTGTCTGAAAGGTAGTCGTGTGCTGTGGATGAGTCGGACTTTAGACTCGTGTTCTGGTCCTGCTTTTCTCACCCATAAAGGATGCTTCTGGTTTGGGAGGTTCCCCTCCCAGAGGTGCTCTTTCCTCTTTCCTCCTTGGCCATCACAATTCATACTGGACCCCGGCACCTAATATGCTCTCCCTGAGCACTCTCTCTTGAGGCAGCTATCTGGTCTGCCTCTCTGGCCGAAACAAGTGTTCAAGACAGCTCATTATTCGTGCCCTTGGGCTGAATCCCAACTGAGAAGGGTAACAGGGGGCTCTTCCTAGGGCCCCAGGTTCAAACAACTAGGAGAATGTTTTTAGAACCTCAATAAAATATTTAAAGCACAATAAATAAAAGTATCTATTATTTTTTCAGCAAGGATGCTTGATGAAGATGCAGGAAGGTCCCTTCTCCAAGGGCAATATTTCCTACCAGAGCACACATCTGAGGGGACTTAACTTCTCCCTTAGAGTACAGAGAAAAGATAGCCTATAAATGCATCTCTAATTACATGACACATTTCTGGAAGACCATTGATCCTCTTCTGGGTAATTGACAAATTCTCATGTAAATCTATGTTTACCTTACCACCTGGACCAAACTCTTACCATTTTGATGTACCCCCTTCCAAGCACCAACCCCTCTCCCTAGTCAGTCCTATGAGGTTGTTATTATTTACCCTATTTAAAAAATGATGAACTTGAGATAAGGAAGATGAAGAAATGTTCCAAATTATTTCCCTGATAGTGTCAGAGCCAGGATTTGAACCTCAGTGTGTGTGTCTCTAACACATTATTTCTTTCTGTTCCATGACCCTGATTCCAAAATAAAGAAAGACATTTAATTAGTCACTTAAAACAACTTTTAAATGTAACCTTTGAATAACTTTTCTAATTTCTTCACCATGGGATGTTTACACAGAGTATTTTCAACTTCTTGGGAGGAATTCAGAGGCTGCGTAGGAGACATTGACTCCATTCACCCACCAACACGACGTGCCAGAGGCCATTTCCAGGGAGAAAAGCGAGCAAGGGGCAAGAATGCAGAGGAGGGGCAGCCACGGAAAGAACTTGAAATTTAAAGTTATAAAACAACACATGCTCGTTGTATACATTTTAGATAAAAGAAATATTAAAAATGAGCACCATATTTAATACCATGCTAACATGTGATGGGGTCCTATTGTTTGTCTACTCAGTCTCTCATCCTTACATTCTCCCACTACTTTAGGAAACCCATGTTTATTTTTTTTCTGGAAATTTTTTTCTGGCATTACAGTTTCCACAGAAACTTCCATTTTCCTCCACAATTCTTATCCCCCTATGAATGCCCTACAGGCCACAGATGATTGGTCCAGGAGAAGCACCTGACTCAAGCTAAGCTAATTACTGCCCTTCCCTTGGATTTTCAAATATGGGGCCAGAAAGAAAGAGCATCTGTCTTTCTCCAGTAGTGGAAAGCCTGAGATAAAAAAAATAGTAAAAAAATACACAATACTCATATTTCTACAAGGTGGTGAAAATTGGTTTTTAGTGATCAGAAATAAACATGCCTGCCTGGGTGTCATTCCTTGTTTCACTCTTTACCAGTTGTGGGTCTCAGGCAAGTCATTTCCTCTTTCTGTGCCTCAGTTTCCCCATCCATTACATAATATTGTCCTGAGGATTAAATTGGTCCATAAAAGTATAGTGCTTATTAGATCACTAATGTGCACACAGTAAGTGCTATATAAGCATTCACTGCTGCCAGTGGTAGAAACAGGAGGAGCAGTTGTGAGCGTGAGAGGATTTCCTGCAGAAAGGTGAGGACACTCGGGGGTCGGGGAATCCTCCCGGCGTGCACGTTTCTTGGTTCAGGTCTGTTTCCAAGATTTGCTGCAGATTTGTACTTCCCAGTGCTTGATTTTTCAAATTGTTCTGGGATTCTGCGAGTCAAATGATTCCATTTTAATCTAATCTAGTTGATGAGTTTCTAATACTTGCCACCAGGAGTCCAATAACTAAATTTATTGGCACTTAATATGTTTGCTATAAGTGAGTTAATTATATTGAACGAATATTCCTGTCTGCTAACTAATAACAGTGTTTAATATTTTGACATTTTTGCTTCAGGTTTTTATTTTTATAATTATTATTACATAAAATGTGACAGATATCACTGAAACTTCCTTTGTACCCTTGGTGAGCCTTATTTTCCTTCTCCTCTCTCCAGAGAAAACCTGGCAAATATCCTCCATGTGTATAATTTACACATTTACCATATAAGCATGTATTAATAGATAATATAAGATATTAAATGCATTAGTGGTATATTATACAAATGCTCATCCTTCAGCAACTTGCTTTTAAAATTCAACACACTTATTAATCAAGCTTTTTTCACATTGGGTGTTGGACTTTTTATTTGAATATAACATAAATCATCTATTTCTTTCCCAAAAAACACTTAGGTATTTTTCTCTTATCCATTTATGTATTAATTTATTTGTTTTCATAAGCCATTAACACATTTGTTAATTCCTTCTTGTACATGTGTGAGCATTCCTCTGACTCATGGATCTTAGAAAAATAGGGTTACGGGTTGGTGGGATTACAGTGTCTTTAACGTTAGTAGATCCTGTCAAGTTTCCAAAATGTGCATTAATCAGTAGAGTGTGCATGGTGCCTCCAATATTTGATTTTGTCATTTACAAAAAATGTGCCAATATCTTTAGGGTGAAAAATGGTATTTTTCTAGTTGTTTTAACTACATTTTCTTGACAAATGGATAAGTTGAAGAAATTTTAATGTACTTTTTATCATTCATATTTCCTTTTTTATGAATTAAATGCTTGTTAGTTTTGCTGATTTTTCTTTTGAGTTACTTGCCTCTTCCCTATTGAATATTAGACATTCTTTATGTATTCTGATGATGACCAGTTGTGAGTTAAAATCATTCCTCCAGCTTGACACCTATCCTTCACAGTTTATTGGTATCTTTAGTTATACAGAAACTAAAAATGTACTTTTAGTTAGAATTCATAATCTTTTTTATGATCAGTGCTTTTGCACGTCTTATTTAAAATGTTTCATATCATCATTATAAATATATTACTTTGTAGTTCTTTTGTTAAAATTTTAATTTTATTTTTAGGTTTTATATATCTGTTTTACCTAGAATTTAGTTTTCTGTTGTATAAAGTATGGATCTAATTTTATATTTCTTCCTGTATGAATATCATTTGTAGCAGCACATTTTAATAAATAGTTCATCATTTCCTTACCAGTTGGTAACATCAGCCATTGTTCTATCAAATATCCATGTACAGGACTCTGTTTCATGGCTTGCCACCCCACCCCACCCCACCCCTCACCACCCCATCCCACCCCACCCCACCTCACCCCACCCCTCCCCACCCCTCCCCACTCCACCCCACCCCACCTCGCCCCACCCCTCCCCACCCCTCCCCACCCCACCCCACCCCATTCCATGTTTTGTCTAGCTATTCTTGGGTCATTTTTAAATGCTATAGTTTAAATAATCATATGACAACATACTTGTGATGGTTTTAAAAGTTATCTGTAAATCCCTTGACACTTCTCCCATCAAGAGGTCTAATTCTGCATGTCTGGATTCTGAAAAAGCTTTACTGATTATTTATAACTAATAGGATGGTGGTGGAAGTGATGTTACATGACTTTTAAAGATGGGTTGTAAAATGTGGCTCAGCTTCCACCCAGCTGTCTTGGGGCACTGGCTTTGGAACCCATCTATCACGCTGTGAGGAAGCCAAGCAGCCATGCTGTGGGGCCAAGCACGGGTATTGAAGCCCACAGTCCAACCAAGTGCCCAGCGGCGTCAGCACCGGCCACCATGCAGGTGAGTGAACGAGCCTTCGTGTGATTCTAGCCCTGAGCAGTACTTCCATCTTCCCCTGCTGATGCCTCTGGAGCAGAGATGAGGGTTTTCAACCAAGATCTGCTCAAATTGTAGATTTGTGAACAAAGTGAATTGTTTTAAGCACTTTAGATCTGAGGTGGCTTATTACACAGCAATGTATATTGGAACAGTTTCCTCTCCTCGTTATTTTTCACAATTATCTTTGCAATTCTTGAATCTTCCTCCTTCAGTATAAATTTTAGGATCTGTTTTCAACTCCCTGGAAAACCCTGTTGGGATTTTAATTTATCCCAATTTATTGAATTTATAGATTAAGTCAGAGTGACTTGAATTTTTAATGGTATTTTTTCATTTATAAATGCAGTATATTTGTCTATATATGAGCTTTTATATCTTTTAACTTTTTTTATGTTTTCCCCACAAATCAGGTACATTGTAGTAGCTTCATTCCTTAATAATACTTAAGTACTTTGAATTTTTCTGTTTTCACCTTGGTTAGTATTGATTTATAGCAATATTATTTACATACTTTGAGTTTTTATGAAGAAATTTTGCTAAATTATCCTTTTAGTTCCAGTAGTTTTATTTTTCTGTATAATTCTTAGGATGATATATAATTTATATAGAAAAGCAATATTTTCTATTTATTTCTAATCTTTTACTTCCATTTCTTGGTCTAATTTGTGAAATAAGACCTCTATAACAGTCTTTTTCATGGCTTTAAAACTGTTTTTAATACTTCACAATTAACTATGGATTTTATAGTAAGTTTTTAGAAATCACTTGGCATCAGGTTAAACATTTTCCCTTCCATTCCTGGTTCCCTTAGATTTTGTCATGAATAAGCATTACATTTTATAAAATGTTTTACCTGTAATATTTGAAATGATTGGTTTCTAGAATTGAACCATCCTTGTATCGATAGGATAAAAACCTGCCTGATCATGGTCCTTTTCTGCTAGATAGGATGATAAAAGCCATCAGAGGATGAAAAGCCTATTTATAATATCTGGGTTGCCAGGATATAAATATATAACATTTGAGGAACCAATCACCAATGGCTTGCTGGTTCTTTTCAATTCTCCGTTTAGATATAAATCTCACAGGTGGTGTTGAGTACGTCTATCAGGAGGGGCAAAGACATCTGCTTGTATCCTTTTTTGTGGCGTTAAAATTTGTCAGTGGGCTCAGATGTGGCCAACTTCTTTGGACAATATTCCCCCACCAGCTCTATTCCTAACAGCTTAATTGGCCATTAATAATCATTGCCCAGAGCTGGCATTTTATTCAAGGTTGCAAAGCTGTGACATTCTATTTTTTCTTTTTCATTTTTACTTGGAATTTTGAAAAATGTATTTTATTGATTATGCTATTACAGTTGTCCCATTTTTCCCCCTTCACTCTCCTCCACCCTGCACACCCCCACACCCCCTCCCACCCACATTCCTCCCCTTTAGTTCATGTCTATGTGTCATACCTACAAGTTCTTTAGCTTCTACATTTCCTATACTATTCTCATCCTTCCCCTGTCTATTTTCTATCTACTTACTTATTCTATCTACTCATTCTCTGTACCTTTTCCCCCTCTCTCTTCTTCCTACTTTCCGGTTGCTAACCCTCCATGTGATCTCCATTTCTGTGGTTATGTTCCTGTTCTAGTTGTTTGCTTAGTTTGTTTTTGGTTTTGTTTTAGGTATGGTTGTTAATAATCGTGAGTTTGCTGTCATTTTACTGTAAATGTTTTTATCTTCTTTTTTTAAGCTAAGTCCCTTTAACATTTTATAAAATAAGGGCTTGGTGATGATGAACTCCTTTAACTTGACCTTATCTGAGAAGCGCTTTATCTGCCCTTCCATTCTAAATGAAAGCTTTGCTGGATAAAGCAATCTTGGATGTAGGTCTTTGGATTTCATGACTTGGAATACTTCTTTCCAGCCCCTTCTTGCTTGCAAGGTCTCTTTTGAGAAATCAGCTGACAGTCTGATGGGAATTCCTTTGTAGGTAACTGCCTCCTTTTCTCTTGCTGCTTCTAGAATTCTCTTCATTTTAATCTTGGGTGATGTAATTATGATGCGCCTTGGTGTGTTCCTCCTTGAGTCCACCTTCTTTGGGACTCTCTGAGCTTCCTGGACTTCCTGGAAGTCTATTTCTTTTGCCAGATTGGGGAAGTTCTCCTTTATTATTTGTTCAAATGCCCTTTCCACTTGTTTACTTGGAATTCTTTAAACAAGAAGAACTTTTTTTCTCCTCTCTTTTTAATTCTTTAAAATTTGTTTTGAGTTAGAGTTTATGTAGGAAAGGGAAGGAAAATACTTGATTTTTCTCCTCTTTATTTTCTAGTTTTTGAAATGATAAGTTAGCTTTCTCGCATCCTCCAGAGGTGACAGTCCTTTCCGGCTGCTCTAACATAATACCATGAACTGGGTGGCTTATAAACAACAGGAATTTATTTCTCACAGCTCAGGAGGCTGGAAGTCTGAGATCAGGGTGCCAGCATGGTCAGCTGAAGGGTACCTTTTGGGGCTCAGACTTCATGTTGTACTCTCACATGGCAGAAGGGACTAGGGAGCTCTGTCGAGTCTCTTTTATGAGAACACTATTTTGACCATGAGGGCTCTTGTTCTTATATCCTAATCACCTCCCAGTGGCATCTCCCCCTTCTAATACCATCACATTGGACATTAGGATTTCAATACATGAATTAAGGGTGGGATGCAAATATTCAAACCATAGCAATGACAATTTTTTAAAAAGGATATCATTATAAACACATGAACTTTAATATTATTGATGTGTTCCAATCAATAATAGGTATTATTATTTTTGTACTCAGATCCCCCCATCTTTGGCCAATGGAAGTTCCTTCAAGTTTTTCTGATGTGATCCCACAAATCTTGGTGGCCCACGCTCTCTTGTTTGTTCCTGGCAGATCTGGAGCATTTCCTGCCCTACATCTGTGATCGGCCATTTCTCCAGGAGCATGTACTTCGATCAGCAGAACAGATTTTTTGAGACCACAGCCTGGGCACTGGAGGTGCTCTGTGCATTGGGTTGGTCATTATGCACAGGCCGTTTCTGCAGACAGTGCTAGAAAAAAGCATATTTTTCAGAACAAATACATAATGAGTTGATACTGACAATATAAATGTTCAAAACAAATATCTCTGTGGTTCTTTTTGACCTTAGGATATATTTATTTGCGACTCATGATCAAATGATTATATTTTAAGTCACATGAAATAATGTCTCTTGATGATGTCATATTGCAGTTAGCCACTTTGTTTCATTTATTTGTGATTTTGAAATCCCCCCCCCTTATTCTGATTTGAATTTTTAATACAACTTGGTAAACCATTCGCATAGTTCTAGAAGCATGTCTGAAAAACAAGATATATTCAGAGAAGCCTAGTTTTTCCCCAACCCTCCACCCTATTCTCTCCCTGGTCCTATACGTCACCATTACTCAGGCACTTTTGTGCCTGCATTTTTGTAATTATAAGTACATTCACTCGCTACACATTTCTTTTTAAATGAAAAGTAATATACTCTACATGCTTTTCTGCTTCTTACATTATAAAAATTAGCAATATTTTCTGATGATTACCCTATAACTGCATATAGATATATTTTATTTTTTTATGACTGCTTAGTGGTTCCTCCAACTGTCCACATACTGATGGATGTTTGGGTTGTTTTTAGCTTTTGGTTGTTATAAACAGCGCTTCAATGACTGCCTTCTTCAAATCACCTTATTTTTTCACCAGCAAGTCTTTGGGATTTCAAAGTTAAAGAGTAAATGCATTTCTAGCAAAAAAGTAACATTGCTAGACTTTTAAAATTCCTCACCACTGGGCTTGTATCATTTGAAGATTCTACCAACAACTTTTAAAGCCCCTGTTTTTTTCTCACCAATATAAGTATGTATGTGTACATATGTATGTTGTCCAACTTCATGGGTGTGAAATTGATTTAGCTGAACATAGTAAGTTTGAGATTCTATTTAACTATAGTTTTACTTTTCATTTTTCTTTTATTAGCAAGAGTGAGCACCTTTTTTATGCATGTAAGAGCCATGTGTTAATTATTCTGTGAACTTGTATATTTCTGTCCTTTTTTGCTATAGGATTGTTGGACTTTTCTTTTTCTACTTGTATAAACTTTATTGTGATACAGGTTGCAAGTATTCCCTCATTTGTCATTTGCTTATGTTTTTATTTTTTATTGTCATGTATTTAAAAAATTTCCTTGCCATCTGTTAGATTGTTCCCCTCATCATCCCCCCCCCTTTTGACCTCCACAGTGACTGGCAAATGGATACTTTTTAAATGCTGAGTTCTAGAAAAGGCGGGGAAGGTTCGTTTTCCTAGGGAGCTCTGATAGCCTTCGGGAGACACTCTCTTTGTGACCAAGATCTGCAGGTCCAAGAAGAAACCTACTTGCTCATGAATATGTGGGCGGGAACTCTGGAGAATCTAAACTGCTGGAATTGTCTGAGTTGTAGAAAGAGCAGTGGCCTGATACCAGAACTTTTGGTATGAATAAGCTTTTGTCATGTGCTGGCTCGTGTGACCTGGGCTTGCCAACTTATATCATCGTCGACTCCGTTCACTTTCCTCATCGGGTGGAAGGGGTAAAAGTGAACGGAGCAAGGAGTAAAAGGTGTAACAGTGCACCTCGTATGTCGTTAGCCTTGGCTGTTTGCTTGAAAACGAATTAAGCCCCTTTTCTACAATACAGGAGAAGGATTATTAACTCTTTCCTTTCCTGGTTATTGTTTTTTCTGCTTATTGAGGACAGCTATTTAATTCCTCTTTCCTCAATGCCTGTGTTTCTTTGCAGCAGGCAAGTTCCTGCTTTCTTATTTTGAAACCCTTCACTTTCCATCAGTTCCCAGACCTCCTATAAAACACCACCCACAGCTGCTAGGCCTTGAGATTTCATGTCTGAGTTACAAGCTCCCGGGGTAGGATGGGAGTGCCCGCATGCCTTTCTCTGAGGTCGCTGATGGGCGGTCTCACGGTCTCATTGTCTATTTCTTTCCAACTCTTAGATATTGTGCCTGAGATTGTCTGATTGGCCAGTTTTTTGCCTTCAGCTTTAAAATATGACATATAAGTGTTATATATGGTAAATCAGAAAGCAAATATTCTTGGGGTTATTTTGCAGTGTGTGGCCTAATCCACCGTCCTGTGTGTATGTGGTCAGTACTGGTAGCTCTACACCGGTCATATGTCCACCATGCAACCACTTCTCCCCATTGCCGCGGCTTCCTCAGCCCAAGCCATCAGTGTCTCCTGTCTGTGTTACTGCAAGAGCTTCCCGACTCTGCTCACCTACAACCCAACCCCCTCTGGAAGCCAGCACAAAAATACCACTGCCTAATTGGAAACAGCCCCATGTCTTCTCATGGACTTAGAAAGAAACCTAAACTCCTCATTCGCAAGGACTTCCATGGTCTGACCTACTTCTCTGCCCGAGGAGCTTCTGGTCTCCAACTTATTAGCCATCTCTGGCATCTTGTTCTTCCCATTCCCTCAGCTAACCACGTTCATTCTTGCTTTAGGGTCTGTGTACTGTTAAAACATTTCACTCTGCCTGTGATATCCCTCATGGAGCAGACTCTCACCACTGACTCTGTCTTATGCCCGATATCTTGCTCAAATGTTGACATCTCAGAGCGGATTTTCCTGCGCACACTATCAAAAGCTCCAGTCACTCTACCAGTTCTCTCGGTTTTATTTTCTTCAGAGCACTCACATCTGGCATCTCATTTAAGTATGGCGCCTCGTTCACAGATGTATCCCTGGCACCCAAACTCTGCCCAGCGTACCATAGATGCACAATACATAGTTATTGGATGAACGAACGAATGAATGGAAAGTGTACAGGTGTCGCTGGTGCACACGCACCGGATGCTCAGCGTCGGAGGTGTCCTGGTAACACCGACGTTCTTGTCGAGTGGGGTCCCACACACCGGTGTAATCGTCCATTCTGTTCACTTTACCTTTGTGCTTGTTCCATTTTACAGGTAAGAACACTTTGTAAACCATTTGCTAAATGTTATGCTATGGCTGGGGCAGGCCACGAGCTGCTGCCCCTGGCCTCCAGGGTGATAGTTTTGTTTTTTTTTTTTAAGTTCCTTTTTCCCTGATTTGAAATGCAGGCAAAGAAAGTGAAAATTAAACAATGGAAGTGGATTTTGCAGAGCATATGACCTGAGCAGTAAGTTTTCCAGAGGCTTAAAATAAAGTTAAATGCAAAGTCCAAGTCCAAACTGAGACTGGAACAGAAAAGAAAGCAAAGAAAAAGTACACATATATATTTTAACACATGCCGCAGTCAGAAGAGGAAGGAGATGGGCTGCCTCAATTTGGCAAAACAGTATCTCAAGTGCTCCCTCCTGGTGCTCTTTCTTGAACTTCAGCTGGTCGGTTTTATGGGCAGTTGGGAGATGAGGCTGCAATGGTATAGGCTCTTTTTTTTTTTTTTTGAAGTAAGTGGTTTAAAGTTAAATTTAGGGAGAATCAGGGCTTCTCGAGGTCTGTTCATTGATTCTGCACCTTCAGCTCAGGGTAGAATAAAGAGGGCAAGGCAGCTCCTGGAACCATTTCTCTGGAAGGTGAGCAGGATGCTGGTTCCCCAGGGAATGGACCCCTGCCGGTCCCTCTTTAAAATGATTCTCAAGCCCTGTCTGTTGTTCCAAGCACCCTGGTTGTTTCTGGCTCACACAGGTGAACTAGTGAGAAAAACAAAACTAAGCAAGAAAGCAAAACCCAACACTTAAATCTACATCCGACATGCTTATGCACAATAAATATTTGGGAGCAAAAATGGTAGAATTCAGTCAAACTGGTGGGTAAACATATGTCCTTGAAATTGCCGGTTGAACTGCTCTGCTAGAAAAATCTGCTTTCACATCTGTAGACAGTAGAGTTGAAGAAACCCTTTTATGCTCAGTTTATCATTTTATGATGTTCTTTAAAAAACGTTTATCTCAATAGCCTTCAGAAACAAAATCACTGATCCCCTCTCTATGCTCACCCCTTCCCCCAGGAGATATCTTCGGCTTTCTGATTTATTTTACTTTTAATAAAATATTGAATGCCATTTTCTCTAATTATTTCTTATTGAATGTGCTCCTTAAGTCCCCCTTTTTCAAATAAAAAGAATAAAACCGACCGTGTAATCGGACAATGGTTCTATCACTACTGATAACACATTTTGTTCTCATTGTAATTGCCCTGGTTTGAACTGTGCTTATTTTAGCAGAAAGCGTTCATTATTTTATCAACAACTGGCAGACCCCGCTGGTATTTACTGACTTTTCTTTAACCAAAACAAGGATTATAGCTCCTATCCATGGCTCAGCTGCTAAATCTTTGCTAAGAAATTTGGGAACCCCTTTTGAATGAAACACTGTACAAAGCTTTAAGCACTCTTTGCAACTGAGTTGTATTAAATGATAGACAAAAAAAAGCCCTCTGAAGAATTGGTGCTTAATTACAACTTAATTAGCATAATTATGCATGCTAATAGCATCTCAAATGAATAGCAGTTGTCAGGAGGTTGGGACCATCTGTAAGAATGTCGGATTAATACATCATTTTTTATTTCTAACAACGCTGTAACTCTTTCCCTGAAAGTGATTTTCATTAATCAAGTTCATTTTTATTATATAGAAAATTTGGCATTTTTCATTATGGGCCATTATCTGTTTCCCCATGCAGCCCTAATACAACACTAATGAGCCCCCGTGTGGCTGGTCCACACTGACAATGGTGGTACAGGTGTATTATTATAATTGTTACAAACAGCACATTGTACCTCTGGAGGAGCGGAGTTCTAATCTCCCAGCACCCGCACTTCTACTTGGTTCCTCCCTAGGGCCTAGTACAATTTTCAGAGCTTTATGAAAAACATACATGTTTGTGGTTACAAAGAAGCTATTTAAAGAGAAAGAGGCCCGTGATCACCTGCAGCCAGGATGCTGTTTTGCTGAAAATCCCTTTTGTGGAAATGGAAAGCTTGCGGGGGTGGGGGTGGTGGAAGCGGGGCAAAGGGAGACGTCAGCCTCACTCTGGGGAAGAGGTAGGTGGCGGCTGCCAGGCCTTGTTGTTTGCTGTAGAAGGGTTCTGTTCCCTACAGCATCATTCACTGCTAAGCACAGCCATAAAACCACAGGGGGGACGTGTGCCTTCATGGTTCTCAGCCCCGAGAAGCACCCCAAATGGTAGTCGCGGAACTCACATCTGGATCCACAGGCGCGTGCTATGGCAGCAGGCCCTTGTAAATATCTAGGCTCTGCCTGGTCTCTGAGCTGCCTTTTCCTTCTAACTTGGGCTTTTGATTGTTCTGCGGGTTTATTCATGCTCCAACTCTGCCCCCCTCCCCCCCAAAAAAACCCCTCTGCCGGCCCTCTGCCCCATAGGCCTCCTAGACCCTTTCTAGTTTATTTTCTGGGGAGCCTCATCTATTTCTACATCCACCCTCCAGAGTGAAGCCCAAGCTTCACGTTCAGGACTCCATGTGAAGGGCGGGGAAGGTCCCTTTTATTTTTCACCCCTTCCCAAGCTCATGGGGAAGTGTCAGCCTCGGCCCCTTCCTGCAAATGCAGAACAATGGCTACAGCTTTATTCCAAACCTCAGTTCCAGGAGAGGGGAAATAAGGCTCTGGCCACCCAGACCAGCTCTGTGGTCCAGAGGTGAAGAAAGAACCCTCTGTTTAGCATCACAAACTGCATGGGGGCTGGGAGGCAACTCTGTGGGGCTGGTGATGTTTGTTTATACCTTATGCCCTCAGATGGGAAAACCTGGGGTGCTGGAGAAAGGGTCTCGTGGCCTTGGTGTGGTCAGCAAGGGTGGGGCAGGCTGTGGGCAGCTCCCTTGCTCGGGATCTATGGTGACGGCGAGTGCTTCAGACACTGGGCTGGTCACAGCCCATGTCCTGCAGGGACGCGCCCTGTGTGTGAATCAGGCAGGCTGTGGAACAGAGGTATTGTGTATGACAGTTTTATAGTACATCAACCACTTGTTGTTTATGTGTTTTTTTGTCCTTTGCTAAGTCTGATGACACTGCTCCAGAGCCCAACTGCCTGGCCTTGAATCCTAGACCTGCCCTTATAAGCTGTGTGACTCTGGGCAGCTTACTAAACTCCTCTGCTTTGTCTCACTGTTGAAGTGAAGACAGTACCCCCAACTTTGGAAGGTTGTTGGATTATGTGGTTTTACAAAAGTCAAGCACTTAGAACAACATCTGGCAATAAGCACTCACTATTGTCTCCTGGGAACTGCAGGCCAGTTCATGGCCTCTGTTCCATTCCCAAGTTTATTTTGTTTCTGATCGCCTATTTGTCTATATCGGTATACCTACATTGAGCATTTTTAAAACTAAAAGGTTTCATGAACCTTGAAGCTAGCTGATACTTGCTAAGTTCCTAACATTGGGTGCAGGACACTTGTGGTTTATGTGTAAAACTGGAAGGCAGCTATTTCAGGCTGGGCCAGTGGGGTCAGAAGCGGTGCATAGTGGCGGCTTGGAGCCCAGACTTCGAAGCTCAAGGGGTCCGGGTGCCCTAGCTCCTCAACTGCTGGTAGCACAATTTTGCGGAGGCTCTTTGAGGTGAGCTCCTGTCTCCTCACTGGCAAATGGAGTTATTCATGGTCCCTGCCCCACGGGCTGTGGGAAGACCAACCGAGATACTGTGGATTGCTCAGAGCAGTGCCTACAGTGTAGACAGACTCCTAGGCTAATGAGCAATGGCGGTGAGCCTGGAGTTGGGCTCCACGTGTGACTCTAAACAGATTAATCCAGCTCTGTGCCTTGGTTTCCTCCTCTGTAAATGTGGATAATGGTGGTGCTGACACCATTGGGTGGACATTAGATGTGCTATTGGATGCAGAGCACTCAGGGCTGTGCCTAGCACTTAGTCCTCAGATAGGCTGTTGTGATTTCAGCTGCTGTGATTCTTGACACATGTCCTGCAGACTCTTCCCTCGGAGGACTAGGGCCCCAGGTCCCGGCCAGAGTGAGTTCCTGGGCAGGGCGTTTGTACAGAGCTTGCCTGGCTTACATCGAGCTGCCACTGGGAGATGCACTGTGTCTGTGACAGCTCCAATCAGCACAGAACAAAAGTGCAGCAGGCAGTCCTGCCGACAGCCTTTGCTGGGGGGCACATGGGGTTCTCTGAAAGGTCACTGGCTGTCTGCTTTTGTTATTTTTTTGTTGTTGTTTGTGGAATGGTATGTGCACACACACACACACATACACACACACTGCATGACCCATGACCTATAAGGGTATAGGTCTGCTTTTTGCCCCTTCTGCACCTGTAGGGTCACCAAGAGAAACAGGGACATGACCTAAAGGAAGACATCTCCTCCACACTCGAGAAGGGAGAGCTCTAGTTTTCTGTTGGAGGGGCTGAGAGCAAAACTCATTGAAAAGCTATGAGACCCTTATTAAGTGCTTGCTGTTCACTGCATCACCTGTCTAGGCAGCCATAGATTCTTTTACCAGACACTTACGGAATGGTGTTGTCCTGCTGAGGGAGTCGGGCTAAGGGGGGAGCGGAGACTGAGGCTTCTAGAGGCACCGTGAGTACTAGGCTGCCTTAAAGTCTGGCCTCTGATTTTTCAGTGTTTATTGTGCACAAGCCAGCCTGTCTCCTGCTGGGTGTCTCCTCCAGACCTGAATATGGGGCCGTTCATCTAGCATGGCATTGAGAAACTGGCGACTGGAAACCACCAGGAAGTGCACCATAAGAGAGTGGTGACTATGTGGTTGCACATCGGAACAACGGGATATTACGAACTTGTGAAAAAATAATAAGGTGGATCTCTCTATGGTGACATGGAAAGATCTCGAAGCTCTTTTGCTGAGTGAACAATACCATTTCCCTTGGTGGAAAGAAAATGGAGAGCTGCTCATGGACAGGGCCTGGGTGTGGGGCTGTGACGGTAACCTCATTTCTTTCTGTGCACTACTGTTGTGTTTTCTTTCCGCCCATATGTGCCCACTAATTTTTCAGTTGAATAAAGAGAAAAAAAGAAAAAGCAACCCCTCCCCTGCAGGGAGCACGGAGAAGGCTGCAGGCCTGGGCTTGGGAGTAGGGATGTGTTTACAGTCCTTGAGCCTGAAAGCATCATTCCCAATCCCTTCTCGAAGGTTCTCTAGCTTGTCAAACCCTGTTACTGGTAGAATCGTCTCACTGCTCACTTCCCAGTATCGTTTGCCTCATGGGAATGTTGATGGAGCATCGTGGGAATGAAGTTCGTACCTGTCTGTCCTGTTCCTGGCACTGAAGTGGTTTGGGGTAGAAGAAAGTGGATTAACTCCTAAAAGGTCCACATTGATTAGAAACAAGAAGCTTCTCTTCTTAATATTCCCTCATCAGAAGACATTAGCAGTTCACACTCAGCTTGTGTGAATAATACTCCTTTGTTGGGTTGTCACAGCTCTGAGCCTGGATCTAGGGGGCCCTGGATCAGCCCTTGGGAATGGCCAGGAGACTGGACTAAAATCGGGAGCTCTGGGCTCTGTCCCAGCTGGGCCGGCGTTTGTGCAGTTTCAGGAGTCACCCTCTCACCCTCCCTCTCCAGCCTCCATTACTCTCCACTGCTGGGACCCTTGGGTTCTGACATCCCATAGTTTTATGAAACATAATGCAGGAACAAAGGAGAGATTCAGGGGAAAATTCTTCCAGCTTGTGGATACCAAGATACTAGCACTGACCCTTGCTGATTATATCTATCTGCCCAGACCATTTTTTTTTGGTTTAAATATTTGGATAATTTAAAAAACGATAATCTGGAATTCAAACAGCTATTTTAGGTTTTTTGCCTCCCCAGTATTTGTTTTGAACCCCCTCCCCACCCCCTGCCCAACTCCTGGTATTTATGACCCATGTGGACACACTGGCTTCAGAGACCTTGACTCTGGTCCCTTGCCCCTGTCGGATCTGATACTGGCTCCAGGTCCTGCAGAGAAGCAGCAACTTCCTTTGGGATCAATGACCTCATTTTACTTTTCCCATAATGCTCTCTGGCCCCTGTCACCAGAACTCCCAAGGGTTATGATCTTTTAATTCCAAAGCCAAGATATTTTCTAGCTGGTATTTCCTAATTGCATATAATATCACCAGGAAGGAAGGATGGGAGGAAGAAAGGATGGAAGGGGGGGGGGAGAGGGAGGAAGGGAGGGAGAGAGAGAGAAAGAAAGAAAAATAAATTCTTTAAAATGCTTCTTAGGGAAGGAGGGATGGGGGTGGGTGGGGGAGTGGCGGGTGCCATTCATTAGAATTCCTATAGAGTAATCAAGTCTTTTCATTCTAAAGGGTGTTATTGCCTGGGAATTAATATTAGATCTGATTTTGAAATAAGCCTAATGATGATGACTTTTGGGGAGTTTATATATTTTTTGCTGTATCTGCATAAAGCATTTTTCTCAGCTTGGCGTATGAAACTCAAAAATATGGTCTGCCCTTGAAATTTTTGTTGGCTTATTTTGGAGCAGAAAAGGTAGTTGTTCACATGGACCACAATTAGGGAGGGGAGGCTAACTTAATGTCCTTTGACATGTTGCTTTTGAAATTAACTGGCCTTCCAGGTTGGGAAGGCCATGGGCTAGTCCCTGCTGGGAGGGCTCCAAGCACTAGCTGTCTCAGGCCTTAGGGGCTTTCCCGGGATGCTGACTCTGCAAGTAATGGAGTGGTCAGCTGGGCGTAGGCCTTTGTCTCTTTCTGTCTCCTGAGCTGCAGCATCACCTCTGATATATTCTGCATCCCCATCACTATTCATAGGAGGAAGTTAGTAGCACACACACAACATGGTGCTTTATCCTGCATTATTTTGTTCTTGCTATGTAACAGGTTCACTTAAAATAAAAAACATGAATTATCTCAGTTTCTGTAGATCAGGAATTTGGAATGCCTGACCTATGTGGTTCTGGCTCAGGATCCCTCTTGATCCTCGTTGTCATTCTTTTTTCCTTGCACACAATTTTCCCTCTGTTGGCAATGCTTTTACTCTGCCTTCCTTTATCAAGGAGCAAACTCCTATCCATCTTACAAAACCCTTATTAAATAATTCATTATCTTTAATTTTTCCCCTTCCTCTCCCTAGAAATGGGCTTCTACCTGTAAGCTCTCATGACATTTTAGCATCCTTCTATTAAAATGAGATCCTCTGGTTTTCTAATGTTTGTGAGTACCTTGTCCAGACCTGAGTTGTATACTGTGGTAGATAGTAGCCGCATGTGGCTCTTTCCATATAAATTTAAATTAATTAAAATTAAATAAAGCAATAAATGCAGTTCCTCAGTCATACAAGTCACATTCCAAGTCTTGCCAGCAATGTGTGGCTGGTGGCTGTTGTGCTGGATGTTGCTCGTCCAGAGTGTTAGCTCTTTCAGATGTGGGGTCCTGCCCTCTCCATCCAAAAAGCATTTTTTATGGTCTAGCATATTAAGTATTTGATCTATCCACCTCTGGATTGCTCGGGTCTGACATGGTGTCTGGTTTAATAAGCTGGGAAAGTAGTTTCTGAAGTAGTTTCTGAAGGGTTTCAGAAACTTATTAGACATATATTGAGTTCCTACTCTATGTCAAACACTGAATGTCTGGTCACTGGAACTGAATGAAAAAGAGATATTATAGTTGTCAGTGTTAATTTATTGACTCAGTCTTTGCAACCTTCTTCTTAAGTGTCACCTCCTAGGCAGAGGTGGCAATGGCCGTTGGGAGATGTAGGTATAAGTTGGTTACAGAGTTCTTTTGCTTTTCTAATACTGGTGTTGTCACAGTGCCTCTTTCTGCCAGATGATAAAGTGTCTTCCTTCTTCATCGCTACTAGAGTACAGGTTCGATGGGTGGGGCTGCAGCCACCATTCTGTGGCCACAAGGTCATAACTAATGAAGCACAGACTGAAACGACAGAGCAAGTGAGAGAGAAAGGTGGGGCATCATGCAGTGGAATTTCTGCACCAGCTCTGGACTACATTTCTCCAGATGTCTTGTTGTGTGAGGAAAAAGTACATTCCTGTTTTTGAAGGTATTACTGTTGGGTTTTATATTTGTTGCATCCAAATGCAATTCAAACTAACCCAAATGGAGTAAGTAAACTCCCCAATCCCTCCTGATGTACAGGTAAGGAGGATTCTTCTCCAAAGCTTAAAACTTAGGACCTCCAGCCACTGGGAATGCAGAAACTGAGGGCAGTGACATTTCTGCCCAGACCATCAAATACAGAACTGGAGACCGGGCCCACTGGAACATTGGAACGCAGCTCTGCTCAGGTTTGGCTGTCACAGTGCTCCACCCCAAAACTATTCTCAAAACCTTCCAGGAGATTTCAGAGGTGGAGTCATTGATCAGTTTCCTGAAAGTCACTCAGAGCACCTGCACCCACTCTGACCAGTGGGCCTGTGAAGCACACCCTTATCCAAGGGCCAGACCAGCTCCGGACCCTGGACAGTCCTCTCTAGTCTAGTGCTGCAGAGCCTAGAAATGAGTGGGGACGGTTCTGGGCTGACTTTGGAGTCTTTCATTTTGCACATTTCTTTTATTATACTTTTGACATAGAGCAGGCCAAGAAACAATAACAACTTTCTTCTAGCTAAATGCTGTGAAGTTTGTCAATGGAAAAGGATTCCAAATACAACATTGCTGTTATCTTAACCAGATCTCCCGTGCTTCGTATTTTAATGGGTCGATTAAGTATCTGAATACACCAAAGGAACGCTGTGGAGTGTGCTTATCATCCAGGGGAAGGAAAACACTTGTTGACATTGAAAGAAAAGGGCAAACTCAGCCGGAACTATCGAACTCCATTCTGAGCTGCATACTCTAGGTTGGCCACTGGTTTGCAAGGCTTTGAACCCTTAATTGGCCCAGAACGGCAGAATGACAGCACGCTAGATTTCAATCAACATACTCATGATTTGCCAGTATTTTGAGCAATAAATTGCTGGCTAATAAATTTCCCAAAGCTTCCTTTGTAAATGCCAGCTAAAGGCCTAAACGTTCCGTGTAGATTTAATGACACATATTTAGTGTTCCTGTAATTTTGAATTAATTACATGCCAAACAGATTTATGTTCTATGTACTTAATAAACCTCGGTAAGTGCCCTTTTAGCAATCAATTGGTATTTAGGACACATTTTGTTTTTTAAAAATAATGGTTCATGTTGCAAGGTCTTGTTGTTCCTTCCATATGCTTGGGTGTTGAGAGAATTAGAGGCACCAGATGTTGATGCTGAAATGAAAGCCGAGTCACTGGCGGATAGCGGGGTTCGGGGGTGAGGAAGGGGGATGAGCTCATACTTGGACGTCAGAGAGCCGAATCATCAACTCTCCTCGGCAGGTTTGGGTTTTGGCGTGTGTCTCAGGCCTTGTTGGTGTGGTGCAAAGCAGATGCTGTGCTGTGGGAGCAGAGACGCACTGTGGGGGCTGGGGGCAGTGTCCTTCCTGTCTGCAGGTGGTTGGTACCCCAATGGCCACGAGGGATTTTATTTTATTGTCATTTTTTTCTTAAGGTGCTGCTTCTTTTTGTGTTCTTTCTCAGGACAATCTGGTTTCCTAGCCCACTGGCAATCTCGATTATATTTATTCAGAATTTACACAATGCCCAGTACTGTGCTAAATGTTTGTGAGTCTTGTTTTGAGGATTTATGGTTTCTGATGACTGTCCTCTGTGGTGGGGGTGTGGGGTGGGGAAGTATGTGTGTTTAATAGGTGAGGAAACAGGTCCAGAGAAGCAAGGACACCTGCTGAGAAAATGGTGTGAGGATATAACAGAAAACACTGATATCTGTTATTTTTAACTAAATTTGTTATCCTGAGGTTATTCTTTTTCTCCCTCCTGCCTTAGTCGGCTCAGGCTGTTATAATGGTTCAATATGGACTGGGGGCTTATACTGCAGACACTGGTTTTTCATAGTCCTGGAGGCTGAAATTCTGAGATCACGATGCCAGCAGTTAGGTTCTGGTGAGGGCTCTCCTCTGGCTTGCAAACTGGCAGCCTCCTGGCTGTGTGCTCCCATGGTGGAGAGAGACAGCAGGTTCTCGAGTGTCTCTTCTCACAAGGGTGCCAATCTCATCATGGGGCCCCACCCTAATGATCCCCTCTAAACCTCATTTCCCCCCAGAGGCCTCATTTCCAAATGCCAGCACGCTAAGGTTAGGGTTTCAACACATGGCTTTGGGAGGACATCATTCAGGCCATAGCACCTCCTGAAATGATCGATGGTAGCTCAGATTGGGGGGGAACCCCCAAATCAGTGACCTCTGGGCTCTCCCAGACATCCCACCAGCAAGCATTTCAACTCGTGCTGCAGAGCCAGCCGCCTCTCGCGAAGGAAACAGCCACCACGCTTCCTGAGAGCCTGGAGGAGAAATTTCCCTTCGCAGCAGAACTGGAAGAGGCAGGCTCTGCCCTCTGCACGGGGAAGATAAAAGTTCTCGGCTGGGGAATGCAGAGGCAGGTCGGGGTGACAAGAAAAGGGCAGTGGTGAAATGAAAAAGCAGCTCCTGAGGGTGGGAGTGGAATTCAACATGAAACAGCCGTGTAAGTTCCCCCTCGGCAGTGCCAGTGCCTGATTTCCCTTGTCGTCAGGGGTCCGGGAGGCCGGTTTACAAGTGCAGGGTAAGGGATGCTGCGGGATCTAAAGACATTCTTTCTGGCTTTGGGTGGATCCTGCAGGCAGATTGCACCCACCTGAGATGTGCGTTCTGCCTCCTGTGGAAAAATGCACGAAGCAGCGGAGCCCACCTCTGACCCCCTCCCACCTTCTGTGACAGCAAGTTCAAAGCTGAGCTATGTTAAATAAAGAGAGAAACTTGCTGTTTTTACCTGTATTCTCCCTTTCACTTGGAACGTCCTCGGGCCTGTGAAATTAAGCAGTAACAGAGCATGTGGCGTCATGATTGCCAGATAATTGACTACGCACCCTGAGTGAAACAAAGGTGGTTATAGAACGGTAAAGTCAATTATCATTTATTAATGGTGGTTACGGAGCATAGCAAAGCCATTTATAAATTGAATTTTTAAATTGAACAGCTTTCTATTTTTAAAGGCAGGAGGCAGATATATGGAATAAAGCATGTGACCTTTAGCTGGTGACACGGGGCGCATGTTTCTGGAGATTCTTTTTAAATGAGTTCTTTATTAGGTCACCTTTCTGATGCACCTTATTCCTTTGAATGGAAGCTGTACAATGTACTGATTCCCTCCAAAATGATTTGGGTGAATGGGTGCAGCAACTTCGAGTGCCTGGATGTGGCCATACTGTGCACTTTGTCCCTGTCCATGTGTGTGTTTAATCGTGTAAGGATACACGGAGAAATACATGAAAAGAGACATAAAAATCCGGGGAAGGCCAGGGAAGTGTGAGCTAACCCCATCTGAGACTTTCTCATCATGAAGCGTGCCATTTTCACTGGTACTGAAATGCGGAGGGGGAGGTGCTTAAAAACAAGGGGAAAGACCACTCATCACAGAGCTAGGTTTGATCAGAGGAGGGTTTAGGCTTTGCTGACTTTTCAAGGCATTTTTATCTTTATTAAAAGGATGTTTAACTTGACGCCACCGATTATGATGATCACATAACTTACGGTAGGCTGAATGAGCTTCTTCAGTTTTTCCCCTTGAGGATGGAAAAGCTGCTTTCTAGCACTTGGAGGGAGTAAGTGGACGAATAAGGTAACATCTGTAAGTTTGAAACGGTTTTTGCTTTTTCCATCCATCCGTGTTGCTGGCACACACCTCAACGGCTGTGGGAGATCTTGTTACTTCCATGATTTCATAACTCATGAGACCCTCATTAATTTATATTCCAAGTCACACTTTCGCCGGCATGGCACCTCCTGAGCCGAGCGGGGAGTAGAGGTGACCTCCAAGGGTTATTGTCCGATCTCTCTCTTTTGCTTGTGTTGTTTTGCTTTTATTAGACATGTGTCTTAACTCGTTCTCCCTAAAGTTGCTCACCACACTTGACAGAACCGCCTGAAAGACACAAAGCTGAGGTAGTGCCTCCTCTTGCCCTCCTGGAGCAGCTATTCGCAGCTATTTGTCGGCAGCACGAATTGTTTCGCTATTTTACCCCCTTCCCCAAACACCCTTTCTTTACCCTGATCTTTGGGGCCCAGGAAGCTTTGATGTTTCACACAGATGTTGCTTCATGCATGATAAATACAAAGGGCGATTGCACAGCTTGAATCCCCGCAGACCCTCTGCGCAGCGGAGATTCGCTCCTGTGGACTCCTCCCCTCTGCTATGAAATCAGCAACAAGCCCTTCCCTTTCTGCGTTTCCATTAATTTTGCCTTCAACACATCTGATTTCGATTGCGGGGTCTCTGGGTAGAGCCCTGATTAGCCTTTCTCTTGGAGTCAGTCCTCACGTTGCTGGCAAAACCAGTGCGAATCATGAAAATGCTCCGAAACAAAACCCACTGGCAGAAAATAGAGTGGGGAGAGAATATCGCAGTGGGGCGATGCACGTTTGAAAACTCGCTGAGTTGGAAGCCGTTTGCCAGACATTCTGCATAAACAGTGGTGATTGTCTGGACTTATCTTTCTTGCGGTATTTCTGCTAAGAAGTATTGGGCAGGCCATATCTGGAAGATTCTGTCTCTCTTAAAAAAAAAAAAGACAGAAAATCCGTCATTTCTTCGAGGCATCCCACTTCTAACTTCCCAGCCCACTCATCACGGATTTGGAATTTGTGGCCCCAATCACAGCTTTTGTGCCTTTTTACATAACACTTGGGCCCGTCTGCAGAGGGACAGGATGAGTGACAATTTTCTGCATTGTGTCTGAGTGCCACGACTGGGTCAATAGTACATCTTTTAGAATAGGAAAAATAGCTTATGGATGAAAACAAAACCATCGTTTGAAATCCCCACACAGTCGCCCCCACCCGCCGTGGATGGGGCTGACATTTGGGAGCGCCAGGCTTTGGGGGAACAGTGCTGAAAGTGCACTCTGCAAGCATCACCCAGTCAAAGGGAACCTGATCCTCCCCCCTTCTCCATTCCAGCCAAACTTCCTGCACTGGTTATAAATATTTAAAGCTACAGTCAACAAAGTTTAAAGACAGGGAAGTAAGGAAATCTAATCTTGTCTGCAATGTCTTTTCTGTCCTGTGGCCTGCCTCCTCTATCCTTCAGAATAAGGTCAATGGCACAGAGCTCAGAAGGAGCGGGACGTGAACCATCGGGCAGGTTCCCTTCCTAAGGAAAGCCATGAACCCTAAGGAGTGGTAGAGACCTTTCGTCTGGTTTTCAGTCTGCTGAGTATCGGCGCTGCAACATTTTGCTGGAAAGAAATTTTGAAGCAGCCCACTCTCTCTCTTCCTGCTTTGGATACCTTTAGGTCAACAGGCATGTTATGAGCACTTGGTCTCAGCCAAGCTCCATGCTGAATTTGGAGGACGCAGTACTTAAAAGGCACAGACCCTCTCCTCTGAGAATTCATGTTTATAGCACAAGGTGCTATGTGCTCCAAGTGGGGTGTTGGGAGGCTTTTAAAGATATGTACAATGTGCTGTTGCGGCTTAAGAGACTGATTCATTCATCCAATGAACAGGTACGAGCACCTACTATGTGCTAGGCATCAGGCTAGCATTGAGTCAAGGATGAAACAAGGATGAGAGTGGGGAGAGAGCTTCATATGAGGGGATCCCTTTCTTGGATCTTGAAGGATGGGTAGGAGTTTTCCAGGTCAAAAGAAGTGGATGGCTGGGGGGAGGACATTCCTGGCAGAGAGAAGTCAAAGGCAAAAGTGTGCAAATGGCCAGTGTGACCCAAGGAGTGTGCAGAAACCCCATGAGGAGTTTCCCCAAGTACGTAGGTACTTTACAGGCAAGAACCTTGTAGCCCAAGGCCAACACTGGATGTTATCCTAGTTGGAGACTCTGGTCCAGGGTCAGTCACTCGGAGATGAGATACGGTTTAAAAAATTCTCACACCCACGGGGAGCCCTTCCCCCAGTTCTCACAAATACCCTGTATATTACTCTCTAGCTTAGGAAAACATCCAGCTCTGTTGCATCTCTAGCCCAGGAGGTAGAAGTCCTTGTTGCGAGAGAGAGAAGGAATTGCCTCCTGTCTCGCATTTGCTCTGGAGCTGACTGTGCTCAGCAGACTCTCTATGCAAGTGGTGCGAGGACTCCTCTGGCGGAGTGGATGCTGGCTGCGTTCTTCAGGAGTGAGGCCCAGGAAGGAAAGTTGCATGGGTCCTACTCTGGGTTGGAAAAGATGGATGCAATTGCAAGGTAGTGCATTGTAGATGTTTTCTTGTTAGGTACTCTTGGCGAGGGGCAGAGTGTGTCATCGGAGTAAACGCTGACCCAGAGGTCAGTCTCTGGCTGAGGTGGGGGGCTCACTGTCATGAATAGAACTGTCATAATAGGGGGACAACCCCAAGTTATTATTTTTAAAGACCCTTTTATTCAGCTGCAACAAAACTTTCTTTGAATAGCATCAAACATTTTTTTAAATGAATGCATGTGAAGTTGCTTTTGAAAATAATCTTTTTTTAATGTTACTTTTCCCTTGGTGAGGAGGCTGTAATTCTTCACTCAGTCTGAGCCCATTACAGTTCACAAAGCATTGTTATATATGTATTCTTTACAAGAACTTCTTGAAGACCAGGGACAGAGATTCTTAGCCCATCACATGGGTGAGAAGACACAAAATCAGAGAGATTCCGGGATTTATGGTCACATGTGACTGGTTTTGTTTCTGTTTAACTAGTGTTGTTCCTCCGAGGTGTGGGGTGGCTCATAGGATCTTTAAGGGGCCCTTTGGGGGTTTGAACCCTGATCTAGAATCCTGATGCAAAAATTGATCAGATGCTTTGCCTGAGGTTATGGGGCTGAAAGGTCTTCATTTGCTGCTGAGTAGCTCTGGCTTCAAAGGACACATTTGTAGGTTGAGGCAAGTGTGTGACTTGGGTCCCAGAAACTCTGTGGTGGCTCTGCAACTGCACCCATAGCACTGCCTGTGTCCTACAGCGTGGCATGTGGGGTCAGTCCCTTGGGTCAGCAACAGTCCCCTGTGATGGTGAAGGACTCACACATGCCCTCAAAAGGAATCAGTAGGGGACCCTACCCTTTGAAGGTGATCAAATGGCAGAGTTGAGTTTGTTGCTATGGGTTTTTGATAGTTTTCCCTTTGAAGTCACTTGTAGTAACTAAGTATGGCCTAGAAGAGCTCCTTAAGACTTTGGAAATTGGCTTCTTTGATTGGCAGAAGTATAATACTCACCCCAAACATTAGTCACTTCTCTGCCCATTTGTGAGTGACATGTCTTTGAGGTCTTCTTTATATGTTGCCTTATTTCTTGTTTTCACCCAGTGTTTCTGTTCCCCATTTCCCCTCTGAAATGCTGTACCACTGGGCACACACTAGCTGGCAATGGTGCGGCTATATTTGGAAATCCAAGAAGGTAAATTGTCACCACTTGTGGTGGGTCCTATGGGAGACCTGAGGTTGAGTCAATACACATATTCATTTCATCTTTCACAGGCCCTATCACTTTTATGGCTGTTGTACTTATGTCCATAATGGAGAAGGGGCAAGGGCAACCTGGATACTGCCTCCTTTCTGAGTCAGAGAGTTAAAAATGTGTAAGGTTGGAGTCGATGAGGCCACCATCAATCCCGAGTGAATATTTATCTCTTTCTCTTTCTCTCTCACCTTGCCTCCTCTCCCCTCTATCTACACATATAGAGGTGTTGGTGCTCCACAGACAGCTGGGAGCTGTAGCAAGGGCACGTCATCCATTGCCACTTTGGACCTGAAGTGGTAGTGATTTTATTAGAGAGTGAGGAGTCTTTAATCTGCTTGCAAATACATATCTGCAGAAGGGTTGGTCCAAAGAAACTTAATTCCCTTTACCAGGTATCACCAGTCCCCAACCTCTCCTGGGTGTGTTCCGTTAGATTGGAAATTGCTCCTTGAACCTCTGCTGGGTAGAGAACCCTGGGGGTGAGAGGACAGGGTGGCAGGTGGAGTCCACATCCTTAGGAAGGGTTTCGTGGAAAACAAGATGTGGTTCCCCAGACAAAAGCTCTTCAGGAGCAACTAACTTATTTACAGAGTGAGATGGGCAATTCTTCTGTGTGTGGATGGGAGATCGTATTCTGGGACTGAGGCCCATATCAGGCACCATGCTTTACTGGGCCACAGTCACTGCTAACTGCAAACTTAATGCTGGGGAGAAATAACATGACTCTTCTTGGAGTTGTCTTTTATTTTGTTTTATATATTTTTAAAGATAGCCTAAGTCATGGTCATGTTGTGAAGGTGGTATAGCTCAGTGGGCTCTGGTGTCAAGGTGGCTGGGCGTAAATTCTAATTCAACCTGTACTGTTTGCATGGCCTTAGGGGTGTGGTTTCATCTCTCATGCTTAAGTTTCCTCGTTCTGAAAAGTGGGAATAACAACATTACCTATTCATGACAGGCTCATAAATGGCCTCCAAAGGATATTTGTGTCCTAATCCCTGGGCCTGTGGATATTAGCTTATTTTCAAAAAGAGATTCTGCAGATATAATTTAGTTAAGGATCTTGAGATGAGAAAATTATGCTGGATGATCCAGGTGAGCCCTTATTGCCATCACAAGGGTCCTCATAAGAGAGAGGCAGAGAGATTTCACTGACATGCAGAAGAGGGAATGTGAAGGTGGGGATGAAGTAGACAGAGATTTGAATATACTGGCCTTGGAGATTGGAGTGATGTGGCCACAAGCCAAGAAATGCCAGCAGCCACAAGAAGCTAAAAGAGGCATGGAACAGATTCTCCCTTGAAGCCTCCAGAAGGAATCAGCCCTGCGGACACCTTCATTTAGCCAATGGGACTGATTTTGGACTTCTGGCTTCCAGAGTTGTCAGAGGAGACATTTCTGTTGTTTGAAGGCACTTGTGGTGCCTTGTTACTGCAGCCACATGAAACTGATACACCTCATAATGGTGTTATTGGGAGGATTAAGTAAGACATGTAAAACACTTCACATAGTAAACTCTCAACAAGTGTTAGCTTTGATACTATTTTATTTTGCAGCTGGGAGGAAGATTTGCATAAGACAATGAAACCTGATAGAGGCCGGTCAAAAGAGTGCATAGCAAGCGCTGGCTGGGTCGCTGTCCCTTGCACGCTGAGCTTGTTTTTCTCCCTTGCCAAAAGGAGGTGACCATGTCCTGCCCTGCTCTCCTCCCCTGAGCTGCGGGGATCAAATGAGTCAATGAGTGTGAAAGTGCTGGCATGTCACCCACATAAACTGTTCAGCTGTTGTTACAGAGACGGAGACCAAACTGAAGCGGCCTCACCGAAGTCTGGGGAGAGCTTTGTTCCTTTGGCGCTGGGAGGTGAGGTCATCTCTTTCAGCTTTTGTTCCTGCCTTTCTGGGCTCATTGCTGGTTTTCCCCCTAATCCTGGCCCCTTCTGCCCCAAACAGAGCTTCAGATGACAAAGCTCCAACAGTCCCAGCCAGCCGTGAACCTCCCCTGGGGCACATATCTTCTTGTTTCCATTTGTAAGAGGCACAGACATAAATACAAACAAAAACCAAACTATGTTCATCTTAACAATGATTTGCAGTGCTCACCGTTTAGATTAGGTCAGTGAATTCCTCTTTAACTTTACTAGGAGTTGGAGATGTTTTCAATGTGTTTTACAGGCCAGAGACCCCTGAGACCCGGCAACGAGAGTCAGCTTCGATGGGAATAAGTCAACCTTCATCAAATGCTTGAAAGTGGTGAATTCATCTGTGAAGACACCCAGACTCCCAGGAAATGTGCTGTTTTAGCCTGAGTGGGCAAGGGACAACACATAGGCTGGAAACTGGCCACTGCTCCCTATGATTGGCTTTGTCTTTTACTGGTATTTTTAGTAAAATCTTCATATTCCCTAAGATGGCCAAAGGTATGTGTTGTGAAGATAGCCCATCGCTGAAGGATGTGGCAGATTCCTTCAGTTCATTTATTCTAGTCTGCTCACCCACTGGGAAATAAAGGGCTTCATTCATATGCCTGCCTTCTTTTTTTTGATTTTTAAAAAATTTATTTAATTATTGTGTAAGTACATTTTTCTGTCTTTTACTCCCATCCCAGCTCACCCCCCAGTGCTCCCCACCTCCCTCCCATTTCCAGCCCTGTTAATTTTTGTCCATGTGTCCTTTATACTTGTTCCTGTGAATCCTTCTTCTTTTCCCCTGAAATTCCCTCCCCTCTCCCCTCTGGTCACTGTCAGCCTGTTCTCTATTTCAGTGTCTTTGGTTATATTTTGCTTGCTTGTTTGTTTAGCTTCCTGTTAAAGGTGGGATCATATGGTATTTGTCTTTCACCACCTGGCTTATTTCACTCAGCATAATGCTTTCCAGTTCCATCCATGTGGTTGCAAAGGGTAGGAGCTCCTTCTTTCTTTCTGCTGCATAGAATTCCATTGTGTAAATGTACCATAGTTTTTGGATCCATTCATTTACTGTCTGCCTTCTTCTTAACAAACATGTATTGAAAATCCCCTACTTTTTAGGCACTGTGCTATGTACTTGGGAACGATGCTCAAAACAATGCATGTGCACATCTGGAGTTTAAAACAACTGAGGGAGGGTGACATTAACCAAATAGTGACAGGGCATTGACAAATGGCAACAATGCCATGAAGGGGCACCCAATAGTGAGAGTGTCTCCAATGCAGATTTCGCCAGGTAGGGACATCCAGGCTTCACCTGAACCAAAAGGAAGAGGAGCACATTAGATGCAGAGAGAACAGCATGTGCAAAGGCCCCAAAGTGGAGGGGGGCACATGCAGGAGGAATCAGGAGGAAGCCAGTGTGGCAGTGTGGTAGGAAGGCAGTGAAAGAGGACTTTGGGGCGAGGCTGAAGGAGCAATGGGGGCCAAGTGGGGGTCCTGTAGGGCTCATACTGCTTGGGAAAGAATTACCTCTGCAATCTCACTCTCCTGGAGAGGCATAGGTGTGGGCCTTCACCTGTGGGCTCCCCAAGCCTGTCTAGTGTCTATGCTGATCTTGACCAAGGCAGGGCCATTAGAAAGTTGTACCTCAAAGGCAGGTGCTCTGTCACTTGTAGTGCAACCACACTTGGAGGGTGGAGCCTGGAGAGCATACATGCCAAGCCCTTTCTAGGTCTCCCTTTGGTCTAGTTCATTACACCAGGGGTACGCCTCCATTTCCCTGCAAGACTAGATCTCTGTTCTGAACTCAGCAAGTCCTGCTCTGACCTGGAATGCCCTCTCTCTCCAGTTTGTTCATTTGCTCAACAAGTAACTATTGAGCATTTATCACATGCCAGGCACTGGGATGCTGTGCTGAGTGGAAGAAGGCCTGCTCCCTACTCTAGAGAAGCTTCAAGTCCAGCTTCATGGGAAGGGAGGGCAACACTTGGACTGTCCCCTACTAGCTATCACTTTCTGCTCCGCCACTGTCCAAACCCCTGCTTTCACCTGCTGTGGATTGCCCACTGCCCACCTTCCTTTTTCACAGGAGCTTGCAGGCAGGGTCGACTCTAGACCATTTGCGGACAACAGCAATGGCCCTCCCTACCATGGACCAGGGTTAGTTCCCAGTCCGATTCCAGCTCTATTCTCTTGCCCCGTGGCTGCCTGGCCTCAGCTTCAAACAGCAAAAGCATGTGGCCAAGAGCTACTACCCTGCACTGTGACTTCAGGTGCCCAGAAAGGCTCTCTTCCCTGTTGTTTTCCTCTGGGTACAAGTCTTCTGAAAGTAGCCTGAGTGCCTTAGAACAGCAGCGGATTCCCACTCGCCAGCAGTTAATGAACCATTCCCGGGAATGGTTAATGCCCTGTGAAATCAGACGTTAATTGCAGAAACAACTGATTTCAGAGAGATTGCGGCAATTATGAGCCGTTTATGATGGCGGAAGCACAACAAAACACACTGCCATGTTGCCATTCGTCACGAGGGAAAGAACCTGCAACACGACTTTGAACTTGTCTTCTCAGCAGGAGTGGTCATGGGCTGCTGAGTTCCCTGCATCCACACTGTGAAAGCCCTAGCTACAAAAACTGAAAGTTAGTAACTGTGATCACTGGAAAATAAAAAGTTCACCTGCAAAAGGCCGGCTGAAGGAGGCAGCATCGGATAATGGATGAAGCCGCTCTCAGCGGTGGCCTTTCCCCGGGCTGGTGGCTTCTGAGCCGCAGTCCCGGGAACTGCTGAGGGTCAGTGAGGGCTCTCCTCGTGGTTTCTGGCTGGCTTCTGAAAGCGACGATTCTGAGACTTAGTCCTCATCCTCATTGTTTCTGGGGAGAATTTAAAATAAGCTCGCCCTTTGTTGGTAGTGCATCCAAACCACGATCATTCATATGTTCTTTTTATAATACAGGTTTTCCTCCTGGCAGCCAGAGAGCAGGAACGTTAGTAGTCACTTTAATTGCCTTTCTCTGAACTGCCCCTAACAATGCTGGTAAGAATTTCACCTTTCTGTCTTCAAGACTCCCAGCAATTTCTGGAGCCCCAGAGAATACTTACGTTAACTCTAGAAGGAGTCTTGAAAGACCACTGTCCTGCTCTTGGCCGATGGTACGTCTTAGTCACTGGCCCTGAGCTCCTGGGCACTAAGTCTGCATTGGGTCCTGTCCCCTAGATTACCCAGAAGGAATGGCAACCATAAAAGTTTCTGAAGCAGGATAGCAGGACCATTATTCCATGTTGTTGACTCGGTCCTGACACCGGTGTGTGCTCATAGCAAAGTGGATTACAATATTGGAGTATTGGAATGGCCCAATATAATCCACACTGTAGGATTAGCAAAATGCAGTTGTCAGTAAGGTGGAATCCTATGTAGCATTTAATATGACTATTAAAATCTATGCTTATCAATGCTGGAAAAAACGCCCTCAATAAATTATTGAGTGGGAAGAAGCAGGTGACCAAACACGTATGGTTCCATTTAACAGAAAATGTGCGCCCGTGTGAGTGTGAGTGTGAGTGTGAGTGTGTGCTTGTGAAGGTGCATGCTGTTTACGGAGACACCCAGAAATGTTAACTGGTAGTTCCAGGAGATTGGAGGTGACTTTTAAATTCCTCCTTATAACTTTGGACTGTGTCCGAAATTTTTGCAATGAGCCTGTCTTGATTTTATAATAAGAAAAATGTTTTTTTTAATGTTTGAAACCTGCTCTTTTTTATTTATTGTAATAAAATGAAATCTTACCATCTTACCAAGATTTCATAAAGCTTTTAAATTACTTGCCTTTATTGACCAAATTAATACAGAGTGCTATAGAAAAATAAAAAATTAAGTTTAGAAAATAAAATCTCCAAGGAATTTAAAGATTAAGCTGTAAAAGTTGAAAAGTAAATGACATGCATAGTTTATGGATCATATTATAAATTGAAACTAATATCAACTGGGTAGTATCGGGCAGAGTAGACTAGAGATGTGGAGAGTTGGTAGCAATAGTCAAAGGAAAGTAATATTTTACAATACTGGTAGGTGCAGATGATATATAAGTGTGTGTTGCAGCCACAGAAGTGATTCTTGGCCACATAAGTCTGAGAATTTGTGACTTGACCAAAATTTTCACTCTGCCTTTAATTTTGATTTTTCTTCTATTTGTGCGTAATTCCAAATTCAGCTGTGCCCTTTCCTTATAATCATTTGTCCTATCTCTAAATGTGGGAGGACTTCTACTTGGCCCCCTGACTGAGAATTGGCTGTCACAAGTGTCCAAGGAAATGACTGTCATGCCCGTGTCTCCTTACATGAGGACTTTTCCTTGCTGAACATCACTGCACGCAAACCTCAAAATACTGCAGCACAGCTGGAATTGCAGTCAGTGGTGTTTCCGGATCCCAAATCCAAGAAGTTATCTCTTTAATAAAATTTGATGCAATGGGCAAAATCTGAAATTAATATTTTGAATCCAGGTTTTATCTAAGTTATGGAGCAGTTGGAAGGAGAGAGCAAGAGTTCTTTTAAACAAGTGAAATAAAATTAAATATTTGGCAAAGGTATCTTTGCAGCTGAATATAAACAACAATGAAAACAAGAAAAAACATACGCTTAAAGTGGCTTTGTAATCATGGTCAGAGGAGAATTTTGAAAAAAAATTCCACAAAAAATATGCATTAATATTATTCCATTAATGGTGAAACAAAAACAGTATTTCTTCCACAAATCCTGTTTCTTGTCAGAATTTCTCTAGCTTTGGGGAGATATTTTACAAATAGACCAATAAAATGAAATCAATGCAAGACATATTTTGGTTGGAAGTACAGGCCCTCTGATAAAAATGTTTTGCCCCGGTTAAAAAACAAACAAACAAAAAACCAGGGCACCCTCCAAATGATCCCTTCTTAAAATATCTCCTTTACAAAAGATAAAGCCAGTCTGCCTTTTTTATCTGCAAACATGTGGCTTTAAAATAAGTTTCTTCATTGTTTTATGTACCTATATTTGTTTTTCCAGTAAGATTTCAGGCTACTGAGAGCAAGGAAGGACCTCTTATATTTCCCACTACCTTTGTTGGGAGAGCCAGGCGTGTGACGGGTGCCTCACAATGACTTATTCACTGGGTGAGAAAGAGCTGGGGCCTGGCTCAGTAGCTCCATTTGTTAGAGTATCATCCCAATACACCAAGGTTGCAGGTTTGATCCCCAGTCGGGGAACATACAAGAAGTAACCAATGAATGCATGAATAAGTGGAATAACGAATTGATGTTTCTCTCTCTCTGACTCTTTCTCTCTCCCCATGTCCCTCTCTTTGTAAAATCAATAAAATTACCAAAATTAAGAAAAAGAAAGCATTAGAATCAGAAAAGAACAGGTTTCATGCAACTTGCCAATTCCAGTTGATTGATAGTAGCTTTTTGTAGTCCCAGGTTAAGAAAGATTCTGAGGACGAGTCAGAGCTCCACAGGAACATTGTGGTGGATGGGTAATGTCTGCTAAGGGTACAGCAGTCGCAGCACCCATGCTGTGTGGAGTCCCTGCCCCTGGATCAGCCAATCCCAGAGCTACCAAGCCTCTGGACTCTGTTATTTAACCTAAACACATCTCATTATTTAAGTCACTTCCAATGTTTCTTATATGCAGCTAAAAGCACATTACACAGTCTCCTAACCACCAATTCCAGAAATTCAAAAGAAACTTTTTTGACTCCTAATTCATGATTTTTCCCCTTAGGAATTAGTATGTTTTAATGGAGTGCCACATAAGATTTGGGGTAGAAAATCTCCCAAAAATGTTGATTATCCCACTTAGTAGTTAAGTAACTTCAGCTTAAGTTTTCTTAACGCTCTCCAAGCCTCTGTTTTCTAATTTATAAAAATGGGAAAATGTCTGTCTCACAGAATTATTGTAGAATTAAGATAAGTCCAGCACGTGAACATGGCTGGCACATACGTGGCACGTAGCAGGTGTTTCACCGGGTCAGGTTCCTCTCCTTCTCTGACATTGCTGAGGAAGCATAACCTCAACGACCTGGTAAAAAACCCTGCCTAGTTTCATCACGCGAGTTCTGTCCCAGCATCTCCTCACCGAGAGCTCTAGGAGCTCTGGAGTGAGTGGGGGGATAGGCCTTCCTTTTGGACTGATGGGTTTCTTCAGGAAGTTGTCTGGTGGTCTTGGCATGGCATCTGGCTGGCTCTGGTAGGGCTAAAGGGAAACCCAGCCAGAAGGGGGAATTCAGTGCAGACTAATGTGCATTTGGGAAACCATCTGAGAGCAGGTGGATTTTATACTTTGGAAGATTGTGGTCTTATTTTATTACTGGGGTTCCTGAGAAATTAAAGAGAGATGAGTTGTTCCTGGGTGAAAGAGACCCTTACATTTAAGTTAAAATTTAAATCTTTGCTGTGTTTGCTCTGTTAGACCCATAGAGTTGTGTCAGAAGGGACTTAAGCTATGTGACATTGTTTTATATTTCAAATTTTTTCCTGGTCAGAAAGATCCTATTAATTTTTTTTGCAATTTTGTTGGTTTATCACAAGGATGTTGTTCTCTAACATAAAGGAAATAGCTAAAGATGTAAGGAGCATGGCTTTGGATAAGCCAAAAAGAACATTATATTGGCCAATGCAAGCTGCATGGCCAGGCACAAAGTTAAGGGGTGGGGATTATATTCCTCCCCCTCCCTGCTCCTTCTCCCTTCTTCCTCTTCTTTCTCTTCTCTCTGTGAGCAATTGTAGCAGAAAATTCCTGTTTTATTAACCTCTTTCTACCCACCTCCTTGTAGGTGCCTGATACATGTTGACATAGCGAGACCATAAGGGAGTTTTCACTGAGCTTCCCTAAACATGTGTGCGCATGTGTGGGCACACATGTGTCCAAGGAAATGACTGTCATGCCCATGTCTCCTTACATGAGGACTTTTCATGGGACACACAGCACACACAGTTGGAAGACACTGGGCACTCTTTGCTTATGCGTGCTAATAATGAAATCCCTCAGCCTTGTCAAATGCTTCAGTAGAGAAACAATTTTTTTTCTTTTCTTTTAGGCCAGCACTTGCTCAAAGGCTGAGCAAGAGTGTTCATATCCAGAGCGTTCAGATCCAGAGTGTTCATTCAAATGTTCCTTCTCTGATTATCTGGTACAAAGCTCTCCATTTGGGACTACTTGCAGGTTTCCTTGTCCTTCTCCAGCTCTGGTTTATATAAAAACGGATCATTTGTTGAGGCCAACTTCAAAGCCAGAGAGTGCCCTAAGTTATAAATGGTTCTGTCTTTAATTCGAGCATAATCCTGTTAGGGACAGAGCTCTCTGGGCCCGGGAATCCTTTTAGGCCACTTTGATCAAGGGAGCATTTTTTGAGTTCAGTAGCTTCAGCTGTCCAAGCCCTAAAAATAACAGGGAACCCATTTACTATCCGGAAATGCCAATTTCTCTCATTTTCGGAGGAAGAAGCATATTCCCTAGTGGGCAGTACTCGTTTTTGAATTCAACCAGAAAAATGGGAAGCAGGAATAGTGTTGTGCTGTGTTTCCAAACCATGAGGCTGACTCTTGCTGGTACCCCAAACAGCTTAGGTGGCTTTAAATTACATCCGAGGGCTCAGTCACTGTCCACCTTCAAGCCGTTCTTCTGATTACATAATCAGATGGAAGTTCCAGTGTGATCTTTGTCTTTCTCAAAGTCTTACTAACTTTTCTGCTTTACAGGGAGCAGTAGCCGGTCTTAGCACCTAGACTGCAGGACACTGGGCTGTGCAGCTTCTGCCTTCCCACCCTCCATCCTACTCTGCCTTCCCTGCTCATCCTACTTGCTTGTCTCACTCCCTCTGGTTCAGCCACCTGGTCGGTCTCCTTGCTGTGGGTTAACGCACCAAGCACGTTCCACCGAGGAAACCGAGCCCTGCTCGTTCCCTCTGCTCTGGACTGTCCCTCCTTCACTAATCTACGTGACTCAATCCCTCCCCTCCATGTGATCTTTAATCAAATGCTGCCTTTTCCATGAGGCCCGCTAGCTCTGTCCACTCTGTTTCAAATGGCATTGCATCTCTGGCATTCCCTGTCTCCTGGCTCTGCTTTATTTTATTTTCATAGCACTTTTCATCACCCATCATTTTATAGAGTTACTTACTTGTTTATTGCATGTCTTCCCCATGAGAAGATAAGCTTCATAAATTCAGGAATTTTTGTCCATTTGGTTCAGTGCCATATTCCCAGGACTTGGAACAGTGCCTGGGAAATAGAAGATGCTCATTAAAACTTTTGTTGAGTGAATGAATGAGAGAACTGGTTTTTGACATGAGTGAGTGATAGTTATTTAGGTGAAGTTTAGTAACTCTGCCCTGGTTTCATTGTAATTACTTTTACCTGCACTTTCTATTTAAGGCAAGTAGCCCCACTGTCTGGGCCCAAAATTTCTGAGCAGGAATTCCTTTAAAGTCCCACCTTCTGATTCCCCAGTGATCTGTCAGGGCCCTGGGTTCCTGCCAATATATGATGCACTTTGGGGATCCTTCACAGTCCAGATGAAATATGGATCTCACTGGGATTTAAAATGCATATTTTGAAGCCTTATATCGATTTACGTTTTTCATTTTTTTCCTGAGTTTTTCATGTATGGTCCACATTTTTCAAGATCTGGGGAAGGAAGTTTGTCGACAAGAGGGCAGTGTGCTCTTTTTTTCAGGCCGGCTTCAAATATAACTGAAGAATTTACCAATCAGATTTAGATTTGATCTCTAACCCAAGTGCCGTCTTGGGAGTTGAGGTGCAACAGCAAGCTTGTCTAAGCGCGAGCATGCAAGGCGTGTCCAGATACACAGAGAATTGATTCTGAAGAAACACCAGCATCAGAGAAATGAAAGTGGTGGGAAAAAAAATCTGAGACTTGAGCTTGACAATGATTGGCTTCAAGGCCGAAGTCCATGACCCTACGTCATCAAAGTCAGAGATACCCAACTGTGCGCAGTGACCCGATTCATTCCTCAGGCAACAAATTTGCTGAGCTTCTACTAAGTGCCAGGTATTGTGCTCAGTGCTGGCCACCCAGGGATGAAGAATCAGATAAGAGCCCAACATTCATGGAGCTAAATACCTAGTGGGTGAGATGGCATGCAAGCCAATACACTCCAATAATTCACTTTCAAACTAGGGGACCATCCTCAGGAAAAGTGCAAAGAGAAGTGGCAGAGACTATCAGCAGGCATGATGGGCTGTGACTTAGCTTGGGGTGAAGGCATTTAGGAGGCAAGCTGAAGGACCAACGAGGCCGCTCTGTGCCCCCGACCTCCACCCACTCCTCTCCGCCCACGGGTTCCTTCCCGCCCTTGTCTTACTCATTTTTCTACTCCTAGGCCAGTGGTTACCAGGCCTGGCTGAGGATTCAGTCTCCTAGGGGAATTATAAATGGACAACCCTGGGACCTTCACAAGCTCAGGAGCTCTGAATCTGTAGGGACGGGTCCAGGGAATCTGCATGTTGAAAGCTTACCTGCACATTCTTTGGCCAGCTCAGCTTGGGAACTCCGTTTAACCACCTGGGAGACTGTCTGAAGTTACTTCCCCCACCCTTTCCCTCTTATCCCACTAAATAACGCCCTGGATTATTTGGCTTAATGCCAGTCGTGGCATCCTGGAGCCCAGCCATACTGGACTGATTCATAGTAACCAATTCACCCGACCTTCTCCTTTACCTGTCTTGAGGCAGGAGTGGGGTTTTCATGTCCACACCCCCAGCGTGCAGCAAAGGGTGTTGCTCTCCACTCCTCGGAGAAACTAAATGAGTTAGAACACTAGCCATTACTTACATGGTACTCATATTTGCTTATGCGTTTGAAAGCGTTCTGATACTTACATAACTCATTAAATCCTCCCCGGTTCATGGACTGAGTGAATGACTTTTGTGTCACCCCATCCCATTGTTTTCTGAACTAATTAATGCATAGTATGTTGGGGAAGCCCTTAGGGTGAGTCGAAGCTTTGTTCTCTGCTAGCCCAAACCCTGTTTTGGCTCAGTGCTGGCTTTTGAAGATTTCATTCCAAATTCCTTTGAGACAGACACTGGAGAGGAAGTTTTGCAGGGAAACTGCCTAGCAAATAGCTCTTCTCCTTCTCTTTTCCCCGCCCCCAATGTGACTCTTCTGAGGCCTGTCTTTACATTGTTGATATCACCTGTTGGATATCCAGTGTTGATACTGCGGTTTTTGCATGGGGCTGGGGTGAGAACAGGGGAACTGGTTGTAGTTTCCTGAATCTGATGCACAGAGGCAGTCTATGTGGGCCTTTCCGGAAGTCCTAGAGTGCCCACAACCCTCTTCTCTTGCATCTTGTGCCAGGTAAGTAAGATAGTTGTCATTTACTCAACACCTGCTGCATGCCAGGCATTGCACAGGTAACATACCTGCCAGCCCTTAGCTCACAGGGCACCTTCTCCAGAAGGTTGAATGGCTCCACCCACCAGCTATTGCCTATCTCCCAATTCATTGGTTCACAAATTTTGGTCAAATCAAGATCACCTGGAGATTCTGGCAAAACTACAAAGACCCAGACCCATTGTATTTCAAGGACCCTGACCTCTGTGCTGCAGGAGCTTTCCAGGGGGGATTCTCGTACACACTTGTGTTGGAGGTTCTCCTTACTGAGACAGTGGTCCTCGCACTGTATGGGACATTGGAATCACCTGGGGAAGCTTTTAGTGCCAAGCACACTGGTGCCCAGGTGATTCGAATTCAGGATCACACCTTGGGTTTATTCCATCTGCTGCAGTAGGTGGGCCGCCTCTCCCGAGTCCTGAGTATTCTAGCTCTCGCTTCCCTCCGTGCTCTTCAGTCTCCTGCAGGGAGCTCTGGGGGAACCCAGCGTCCTGGCAGCAAAGTCCTGGGAGTAGAGTCTTTAGTGAAGGTAAGGAGGCTTTTGCCTTTTATTTCGAATGCAGTGTGTTTTTGCTCTCAGTGGCTTGAGTTCGGTCTGATTTTTGAAGCCCAGCTTGACGTGGCTTACTACAACCTGTGGAGCCAGAGGCCAGGTTTCTGTTTTGCCTGGATTAAGGGAGGCCATGTTTCTGGGGCAGCCTGCGTCTGGGTTACATTTTCCTAAGGCCGTTCCACAAGCACACCTTCTCTTCCAGTTATCTCAGAGTTCAAGATTGCAGGAGCCTAGTCTACAAAAGAGGAGACTGAGGTACAGAGAGATAAATGGACTTGCTCAGGGGCTCAAGGAGAACGTGCCGTGGCTGGGGCGGTAACCGAGGATTTTTGATGCGTGGGTGGTGATTGAACAGGCTGTGTTGGCCCCTACACACCGACTCCAATGTCAGCCCATGGTCCTTGCTGTCTGGGAGTGGAAGGTACAGGTTAGGGGAAAACTCAAAAAGCCGGACTTAACAAGGCACTCACAAAGTGTGCCCCTGCCGCAAGCCATGGTGATGATAGCTGGAGTTAGGACTTTGGTGATTGATACATGGGCATTAATGAATTCTCAATATGAGCCCGTGAAGAGAAAAACAAAAAATCCATAGTGGGCTCTGACAGACCATTAGCTGTTAATAAGAATAATACGAATGCCCAACAGAGCACATTACTGATCTAAGTGAGCCTCCCCCTGCCCATCACAAGCCATAATGTCTTAATATTTTAACTATACGCACATCTGTGGGACTGGGAATCCCAGTAGCCAGGGTTAGGGAGCAGGACTGTAAAAGTTCATGATAGCGCCCCTTCACTCAGTAACTAAAGGAATGGATTTGGACAAGTTATGCAACTCCGAGCTTCTGCTTTTAATCTGTAAAATGGGAACAACCATGTTCTCTTACAGGATTATTGTGAAGATGAAAAGACGTCATTAGGTCCTGTTGTTTTAACTTGAATTCTTGATTTCTAGGTTATTTGGATAGTGTACTCTATGTGACTGTTGGTAGTTCTGTAGTGAGCTGCCTATTTTCTGCTTAGCGGTCTTCTTTTGAGTTCTTGACCTCTGTGTGATGGGTATTAATCTTTTTGCCAGGTACGGTGCAAACATTGTCTCCTCATCTCTTTCTTTTTTTTTTCCAAAATTTTTATTTAATTATTTTTCAAGTACAGTTTTCTGTCTATTACTCCCATCCCATCCCACCCCTGTACTCCCCCCTCCCTCCCATTTCCACCCTTCTTAGTTGTCCATGTATCCTTTATATATGTTCCTCTAAATCCCTCCCTTATTTCCCCTGAAATTCCCTCCCCTCTCCCCTCTGGTCACTGTCAGCCTGTTCTCTATTTCAGTGTCTTTGGTTATGTTTTGCTTGCTTGTTTGTTTTGTTGTTTAGCTTCCTGTTAAAGGTGAGATCATATGGTATTTGTCCTTCAACACCTGGCTTATTTCAATCAGCATAATGCTTTCCAGTTCCATCCATGATGTTGCAAAAGGTATGAGCTCCTTCTTTCTTTCTGCAGCATAAAATTCCATTGTGTATATGTACCATAGTTTTTTGATCCATTCATTTATTGATGGGCACCTAGGTTGCTTCCAACTCTTGGCTATTGTAAATTGTGCTGCTATGAACATTGGGGTACATATGTTCTTTGGGATTGGTGTTTTAGGGTTCTTAGGATACAATCCCAGCAGTGGAATTGCTGGGTCAAAAGGCAAGTCCAATTTTAGTTTTCTGAGAAAATTCCATACTGTTTTCCATAATGGTTGTACCAGTCTACAATCCCACCAACAGTGGACCAGAGTCCCCTTTCCTCCACACCCTCTCCAACATTTGTTGTTTATTGCTTTGTTTATGATAGCCATTCTCACCGGTGTAAAGTGGTATCTCATTGTAGTTTTAATTTGCATCTCTCTGATAGCTAGTGATATTGAGCATCTTTTCATGTGTCTCTGGATCCTCTGTATGTCCTCCTTGCAGAAGTGTCTGTTCAAGTCCTTTCCCCATTTTTTAATTGGGTTAGTTGTCTTCTTAGAGTGAAGTCGTGTGAGTTCTTTGTATATTTTGGAGATTAAACCTTTGTCTGAGGTATCATTGGCAAATATGTTTTCCCATACAGTTGGTTGTCTTTTTATTTTAATGCTGTTTTCTTTAGCTGCGCAGAAGCTTTTTATTTTGATGAGATCCCATTTGTTTATTCTTTCCTTTATAGTCCTTGCTCTAGGGGACATATCAGTAAAAATGTTGCTGCGTGAAATATCTGAGATTTTCCTGCCAATGTTCTCCTCTAGGACTTTAATGGTGTCATGGCTTATATTTAAGTCTTTTATCCACCTTGAATTTATTTTGGTGTATGATGTAAGTTGGTGCTCGAGTTTCATTTTTTTGCATGTAGCTGTCCAGTTCTCCCAACACCATTTGTTGAAGAGGCTATCTTTACCCCATTTTATGATACTGCCCCCTTTGTCGAATATTAATTGACTGTAGAGATTTGGGTTTATTTCTGGGTTCTCTATTCTGTTCCATTGGTCTATGTGCCTGTTTTTATGCCAGTACCAGGCTGTTTTGATTACAGTGGCCTTGTAATACAGTTTGATATCAGGTATTGTGATCCCTCCTACTTTGTTCTTCTTTCTTAACATTGCAGCTGCTATTCGGGGTCTTTTATGGTTCCATATAAATTTTTGAAGTGTTTGTTCTATGTCTGTGAAATATGCCATTGGTACTTTAATAGGTATTGCATTGAATCTGTAAATTGCTTTGGGTAGTATGGACATTTTGATGATGTTAATTCTTCCAATCCATGAACACGGTATACGTCTCCATTTGTTTGTGTCTTCCTTGATTTCTGTCTTCAGTGTTGTGTAATTTTCTGCATACAGGTCTTTAACCTCCTTGGTTAGATTTATTCCCAGATATTTTATTTTTCTTTTTGCTATATCGAATGGGATTTTTTTCTTGATTTCTGCTTCTGCTGATTCATTGTTAGTATACAGAAATGCCTTTGATTTCTGGATATTGACTTTGTATCCCGCTGTTTTGCCAAATTCATTTATTAGTTCCAGCAGTTTTTTGGTAGAGTCTATAGGATTTTCCATGTACACTATCATGTCATCTGCAAACAGTGACAGTTTTGTTTCCTCCTTTCCGATTTGGATGCCTTTTATTTCCTTTTCTTGTCTGATTGCTGTGGCTAGAACTTCCAATACTATATTAAATAGAAGTGGTGAAAGTGGACAACCTTGTCTTGTTCCTGATCTTAGTGGAAAAGCTTTCAGTTTTTGCCCATTCAGTATGATGTTGGCTGTAGGTCTTTCATATATGGCCTTTATTATATTGAGGAATGCTCCCTCTATTCCCACTTTGCTGAGTACCTTTATCATAAATGGGTGTTGTACCTTATCAAAAGCTTTTTCCGCGTCTATTGATATGACCATGTGGTTTTTGTCCTTGCTTTTGTTTATGTGGTGTATTACATTTACTGATTTGCGGATATTGAACCATCCTTGCATCCCTGGGATGAATCCCACTTGGTCATGGTGTATGATCTTTTTGATGTATTGTTGGATGCGATTTGCCAATATTTTGTTGAGGATTTTAGCATCTATGTTCATCAGTGATATTGGCCTAAAGTTTTCTTTCTTTGTTGTGTCTCTATCTGGTTTTGGAATTAGGATAATGCTCGCTTCATAAAAAGAGTTTGGGAGTTTCCCATCATTTTGGATTTTTTGGAATAGTCTGTGAAGAATAGGGGTTAGCTCTTCCTTAAACGCTTTGTAGAATTCTCCTGTGAAACCATCTGGTCCGGGGCTTTTGTGTGATGGGAGTTTTTTGATTACTGCTTCAATTTCATTTGCTGTTATTGGTCTGTTCAGGCTTTCTACTTCTTCTTCATTGAGTTTTGGAAGATTATATTTTTCTAGAAATTTGTCCATTTCACCTAGGTTTTCAAATTTCTTGGCATACAGTTCTTCATAGTAATTCCTTACAATCCCTTCTATTTCTGTGGTATCAGTTGTAATCTCTCCTCTTTCATTTCTGATTGTGTTTATTTGTGTCCTCTCTCTTCTTTTCTTAATGAGCCTACTTAAAGGCTTGTCTATTTTGTTTATCTTTTCAAAAAACCAACTCTTGGATTCATTGATCCTTAGAATTGTGCTTTTAGTCTCTATGTCATTTAATTCTGCTCTGATCTTGGTTATTTCCTTCCCTCTACTTGCTCTGGGCTGTCTTTGTTGTTGTTCTTCAAGTTCTTGCAGGCATAGGGTTAAGTTGTCTGTTTGAAATATTTCTATTTTCTTTAGGTAGGCCTGTATTGCTATGAACTTCCCTCTCAGGACTGCCTTGGCCATGTCCCATAAGTTTTGGGTTGTTGTGAGTTCATTTTCATTTGTTTCCAGAAACTTTTTGATTTCTTCCCTAATTTCAATCTTGACCCATTTGTTGTTTAATAGCATACCATTCAGTCTCCATGATTTTGGGTGTTTTGGTTTTTTTCCTGTGGGGTTGGTTTCTAATTTCAGTCCCTTGTGGTCAGAGAAAATGCTTGGTATGATTTCAATTTTCTTGAATTTGTTGAGGCTCGTTTTGTGTCCTATCATGTGGTCTATCTTTGAAACTGTTTCATGTGTATTTGAAAAGAATGTGTATTTAGCTTCTTTGGGATGAAAGGCTCTATATATATCAGTCAAGTCCATTTCATCTAGGGTGTTGTTTAGTGCAGGTATATCTTTGTTGATATTTTGTTTGGAAGATCCGTCCATTTTTGACAGTGGGGTGTTAAAGTCCCCTACTATAATTTTGTTGCTGTCAATATCTTTCTTGAAGTCTTCTAGGATTTTTCTTATATATTTGGGTGCTCCTATGTTGGGTGTGGTTCCCAGGTCTTTACGCGCCGGTCAGTGGCTGCCGTCCCACCGCCGCCGCTGCCGCCACCACCACCACCCTTGATTTTACTCAGGGTTGCCGGGCTCCCGATGAGTTCTCCGTGGCAGACGCCCCTGTTGCTGGGCACAGACAGAAGCCTCTGGTCCCCGACCTTATTCGAGTTCCTGAGACCCCAATGACCTGTAGCTGTCTGGTTCGTCACCATCTCTGGTCTCTTATTTTCATAAATGCTGGGGAATTGTTGGTTGGGGAATTGATTGCGCTGTTCTTCAGTAAATCTGCCAGGATTTTCTCCCAGGGGTACAAGAACTGGAGTTGCTCCATCCTACTCCGACGCCATTTTCCTACCTCCTCCTCTCCTTTAAACAGCTGTATTGGGGTGTAATTAATACCATAAAATTCAACCACGGTAAGGGTACAGTTCAGGGAGTTTTGGGTTAGCGTGTGTTGTGCAGCCATCACCAGACTCCCATTTCCTCCCCTTTCCAACCTTTTCTGCCAACCTGGAGCCTCCCTTTTGCCCCCTGGCAGTCCACGCCCCCACTCCCCAGCCCAGGCAACCACTCATCTGTTTTCTCTCTTACATCGGAGCTGTCGGGGCTTTTCATAGCAAGTGGAATTGTACAATACAGAGCCTTTTCCATTTGGCTGCTTTCACTCTGAGTAATGGTTTTTAAGGTTCATCTGTGGTGTGCTGTGTCAGGACTTCGTTTCTTTTTATTGTTGGATGATACTTCGTTGGAGGGATACACCATGTGTGTGTTTTCTCCAGTCCCTGCTGTGTATGTATGTGTGTGCGTGTGAGCACACACGCAAACTCAGCTGGAATATGCCGCCTCCAACCAACAGCACACCTCCCGCATGTTGTGTGATGGCCCTTCCTGCCTCTGTGATGGTCACTTCCACTGACAACAGCACTGGGCTTGGGCGTTGCCCTGTAGGTGTTCCAAGTTGCCACGCCTCACAGTTACCTCTCAGTCCCTGACAGAACCTCTGCCAACCTGTGGAGCAGGAGGGCACCACCCCTGTTGTGGTGCTGGTGGGGGTGGGCATTGCAATCCCAGGTCACAGTGCTGCAGGGGCCCACTGTTCTTATCTAAATCCAGCTGTTTGACAAACATAAACGCTTTCAGGTTGTTGTATGCCTTTGGTAATATCCAGGACACTGCAATGGTGGTTTTGTCAATTTTTTTCCACTTCAGAGTTGCTTTTGGGGAAATGATTTGCCAATTGGAAGGCTCATGCTGTTGATCATTCTCCTGGTTGTCTTTTAACTTAGCTATGAGGTCTGTTGTCATAGAGTGATTTTAATTTTTTAAAAGATTTTATTCATTTATCTTTAGAGGGGAAGGAAAAGAGAGAGAGAGAGAAATATCAATGTATGGTTGCCTCTTGTGTGTGCCCCGCTGGGAACAGGCATGTGCCTTGACTGGGGATGGAACAGCGATCCCTTAGTTTGCAGGCCCATGCTCAACCCACTGAGCTACACCAGCCAGGGCTGGTTTTAATTTTTGTGTGGGCATGCATGTCAATTTTTTCTGTCTTGGCATCTATATTTTTTTGTCTTGTTTAAGAGACTTTCTCTGTCCTGAGATCATTAACAAATTCCCACATACTTTCCTCTAATATTTTTACAACTCAGTGACTTACATTTAAAGGCTCTTGATTTGCGTAAAATTGCTTTCTGGAAGGGTTGTACACCCTTATTATTCTACCAGAAAAGTATCAAGAGTTTTTTTGAACCATATCTTAGCTGGTGCTAAAATTTGCATAGATTTCCTCATCATTAAAGTTCATTGTGTTAATTAGTTGTTGATCTTGTTTTATGAGTTCATGTTATTTGCCAAATATTCCTGGTAAAGTCCTCACACACAGAAAACATTAAGCCCCCATTTATCGTGTTTACTGCAAATACTTTACTGGGATGGTGTCTGACTATTAATTCAATAACTTAATTTTCTGATAATAGAATACAAAATAATTTTAGAAAAATGAGAATCTAAACATAAAAGAGGAATTGTAAAAAAGTGCAGCTTTATTTACATTTTAATATTTATGCGTTCCTGGTTGGTATATGTGTGTTTACACAGACGAGCTGGCAGAGAATGACTTTTATTACATCATGAACCTCTCTGAGGGCCGCTCCCTCTGCAACACGATTTTAATGACTGACAAGTGCTCTGTCAGATGGATGTACTGTCATTTACCGAACTCCCTTCTTTTGGTTGGCCATTCCAATTCTTTGCAATGTTTCGCTGTCACATGTGACACTCTGAAGAACAGACCTGTAGCTACACCGGTATGGATGTCAACGCGCATACCAATTTTTGACGCTTTTGATACCTGTTGACAAATTAGCCTCCAGAAAACTTATTCCAATTTATATTTCCTTTGATTGTGTATAAGAGTAACTTTGCTCTTAGAACAGCAAGAATTACTTTTTTTTTTTTTTTAGATTTTATTTATTTATCTTTAGAGAGGAAAGGAAGGAGAGAAGGAAGGAAACATCAATGTATGGTTGCCTCTCGTGAGTCCCCTTCTGGGAACTGGCCTGCAACCCAGGCATGTGCCCTGACTGGGAATCAAACAGCGATCGTGTGGTTCGCAGGCCCGCGCTCAATCCACTGGGCTACACCAGCCAGGGCAAGAATTACTATTTTAAGAAAATCTGCAAATTTGGGTAGCAAAATTGTATGTGTTTGATACATTTATGTAGAATACATTAATAAATGTAGATATTTTTATTAAAAGTACATGTATTTAGAATACATTCATAAATGCATGTTTTTATTAAATGTGTGTATGCATGTATGTATGTGCATCTATTTGTATATATATATAATTATATATGTATTTATATATATGTGTATTTTTTGAATTGCAATTGTTTAGTTACTAAGAAGGTTAGCCTTTTCTCAGGTTAAGCAACTAGCTGCATTTCTTTTATCAATTGCCTTGTCATGTCCCTTACCCAATTTTTAAATGAGTATTGATTCTTTTTTATGTATTTATGGGTTTTAATAATTTTTTTACAAATATGAGGCCTACTGTATTTTGTAGTATGCCTGTCTTAATTTTGACTATGTAGTTAATATAATTCCATGTCAGTGGAATAATTCTTGTATTAACTTTAAGAAGATGGGATCATTGAACCTTCTCCCAGTCTTCTCTCCCTAACTATGGTAGGTCGCAAAAATCAGTCAAGATGTCTCCAGTTCTCTACTCTTGCTTGTACCTCTGCCCTTGGTGGTACGACTCTGAAGCTCCTCCCAGCCAGGGAGGGAACCTTGATCCTGTCGCCTCTGAGGCTTGCTCTGGCCCACAGCATGAGGAGGAAGCAATCGCATACTGTGTGAGGTTTTGCGTGCTTCTGTTCTTGCTCTGCGAATCTTGCTGCTGTCACGTGTGCAAGCCTGGGCTAGCTTGCTGGATGATGAGGGGCACATGGCACTGTCACCCTATTTCCTTAGCAGACAACGAGACAACTGCTGGACTGGTAAATAGGTTTGTCCTCGGCTGCCGACCCTGCCAGCCGAGGCAGCCCAGACAGCCCAGATCAGGACAGCCATCTCCCAGTGGTGTCAGTAATAATACACGGTAGTTTTAAACAGCAAACATACAGGACACCAGATATATTTCTTTTTAAGAAAATGAGGTGGTGCAGAATCTGGAATTTCTTTTACCCTGCAGACAATTGTCATTTTAGATGTATTATATCTTTCAATGGTTATTTTTATTTTATTTGTAACTTATAATGGTATAGAGATGATTTTAATATTCACTACTAATTTTATAGAATGTACTAATGTTTCAGTTCTTCATTTTGATTTATCTCTTATTCTTTTATTCTGCATTTTGGTGAGGAGAAAGCCAAGATGCAGTGCTATTTAAAGCTGTTTGTCATAGTCTCGTTTATTTTCCCTGTACCACGAGTTGTACCAGGTGGGAAAGAGGGATTTACTGTGGGTTCATTTCATTTGTTTCAGAACCGTGAGAATTTGGACTGCTTTGATGTTGGTTGCGAAAACTACAGCAGTTTCAGTACATTCACAGTTGCTGCGTTTGATGAGTAACCTAAAGTTTAGTTCCCTAAAACAAAAACAATGAGTAAATAGAAATTCTCCATTATGAAAGTCATTATTGTCTCAAGCTTGACATTTTAGAACAACAAACAATTAAACAATTGAAATGAAAGTGGATGCTTACTTCAGAGTTTCATATAAACTAGCCCAAATTCAATTTTTAAAATGATGAAAACATACTTCTAACCAGAAAGTACTTTTAGCTCACACTTGCTGATGTTTATATTCTTGGTATTTTCAGGATCTGGTTCTTTTTTCAACTTCTACTTTTATGTATACTAAAGAATGGAATAGTTTTGCAGTGCATCATATTCTCACAGCTTTGTATCAATAATCAAAATTTCATAATCTCTCAAGGTTATTGGAGACCTGTTTTAAATTTGAATTTATTTTAAATTTGGGCTGAATTAAACACATAGGATTTATAGTTTTATATTTTCCTAGTATTTCAATGTTCTCTACTAAAATCACAGATGAATGTTAAAATTTGTGTTGCTACTAAGAATACTCTTTATCTTCAGGTGCCCCTGTCTACTTGGCTGGGTATAATATTCTCAGGTCGCCCATTTCTTCCCCTCTCAAAACACCATTAACATGGACCCTGTTCAGTTTGCCTCTGGCATGTACTGGTGGAAGGCCAGCAGGACTTTTCTTCCTTTATTGGTACCAGAGTTTTCTTCCTTACTTTTCTGTTCTTAAATTGAAAAGACAAAACAGTGATAAAACGGGGTATGACTAGGCGTTGGTTCCTTCATGCTGATTTTATACTCAACAAAATAATCATTCATCTTCACTGTAGCTTTGCATTTCCCTGGATTCTTTTGTTTGGGTTTTCTGCAACATGGGTTATCCATGTGTTGAAGTTGGATCTTTGCCATTTGTTTGTTTGTTTTTTTAAACCTGTCACCTTCCCTCTCAACATGTCTTTGCTCTTTTACTTGGTGTGTTGTGAAAAGCACAAAAAGTTCTCCACATTTTTTTCCAATGCCAGTTTTAGTCTTCACAGTTCTTAACGCATTTTGTTTTTAATTCATTTGTGGGGTTATTTTGATTTTCCTAATGCGTGTTGGGAACCATGACAACCTTCTAGGTTGTCTTATTCACATGTCTTTCTTGGGTTTCCCGCCCCAGAAGCAGATCCTGAGAAGGACCCAATGCATGTGCGGTTAAGAGAAAGCAGGCAGTAAGGATGAGGTGCAGGCGTACCCTGGAGATGGCGCACTGCAGTAAAGTGAGTATTGCAGTCGAGTGAGTTGCAGTGTTCTTACTGGTGGAGGGTCCTGCCTTCAGTTTGGGAAAAAAATAAGAAAAGAAAGAAAAGCAACCACTGTGAAATGAAATAAAGCAAAGCACAATAAAATAAAATGGGGTATCCTTGTAGTAAGCTCCCTGCTAGAGCTGGCAACCGGAGTTAAATCCTGAATGGAAGCTCTGAGCAATGGTATAAAATGCATGCTCCAAATTATCCCACCCAGAGTGTGAAGAATCTGGGGTATTTATACCCCACACCTGTCACTCAGGGGTGAAGGGCTAGCTGCAGGGGGATGTTCATTTCCCAGGAATCACCAGCTCGCCACGCCCATGGGCAAACTGGGTTCCCGCAGCCCCAGGGCAGAACTCCAAAAAAGATGCACGTGTTAGCGCTTGTAAATGAGGCCAGTGTGCACAGAAAGGAAGTTTGAGAGGCTATGGGAAGAGTGGTCTGTTTCACTAAATCAGATGAAAAGAAATTTAACAAAACTGGACACGGCTCTGAAAAAGCTATGACGATGAAGAAGTGATAGTAAGTATAGCGGCTTTGCACTCTGAAGCCTGGACTTAAATTTAATTCACTCCTGCCACTTTTTGGCTGTGTCTCTATAACATCTCTAAGACTTACACTTCCCCATATGTAAATGATGTATTATTATAGGGTAGTTTGGGGGCCAACTATGATAGTGCCTGATATCTAATAAGTATTCAAATATGCAAGTTATTATTTAAAAAATCAGCTGTGACTTTACCTTCATATGCAGCTTAGGCTATATTCCTTAGCATTGTGCAGTGCTATTTTTTTTGTGTGTGTGATGTTTGTGATGTGCTAAGTCTTGAGTATGTTGAACATGTGTACTGCTAATCCCACTTTGGGGCAGCTGTCAGATGCCCCCAAACCCACAGAAAACCAAACCAAACCAAACTAAAACAAAAAGCTTGAAACAACAAGACTTTGCCCTTAACATTTCCTAGAGTAGCCCTGTGAGGTTTCCTGGGTGAAGAATTATGCTTAGAGAAGTTAAGTAATTTCTCCAAGGTCACACAGGAAGAAGTAACATCAGAACTAGAGCATAGTTCCCTCTGTTTCCTAGTTTCTGTAGCCTCATGACCCCTTTGTGTGGTAGATGGATAATGGTCCTCAAAGATGTCCATGTCCTAATTCCTCAAACCTGTGAATTTATATAGCACAGGGGATTAACAGATTTGATTAAGTATCTTGGATAGACACATTATTCTGGACTATCTAAGTGGGCCCAGTGGAGTCCTAAGTGTCATTGTAAGGGGGAGGAAGGAGGGTCAGAGTCAGAGAAGAGGTGATAGGGGAAGCCGGTATGGAGGGTTGAGAGTGGGAGGGAGGGAGGAGGAGCAGGAGGGAGAGAGAGATTTAAAGACGCTGTGCTGTTGGCCTTGAGGTGGAGGAAAGGCTCCTGAGCCAAAAAGTGTCGGCAGCCTCCAGAAGCCAGAATAGGTAAGAGAGCGGATTCTCCCTGGGGGCTCCAAAGAAAACACAGCTCTGTTGCTCCCTTGACTTTAGCTCCGTGCCAGTCACTTTGGACTTCTGACTTCCAGAACTGTGAGATAATTTACGTTGCTCTCAGTTATTAAGTGTGTGGTAATTTGTTACAGCAGCCATAGGGAACGGATATACTTTATAATGCAATAGCTTTGCACACCTGTATGTGAGCTCTAGATATTTAGAAATTGCTTATTCATTTTCCATGTGAGAAACAGGACTAGGAAGATAGGCCATGATGAAGGCAGGCTCCTGCTGTTTAAGACTTCAGAGCCTTTGTGGGTTAAAAGTGAGGCAGGCCTAGGGGGCTGCAGGAGCGGAGAGTGAGAATTCAGAAGAGGTCAAGACGCAACTGGAGCCCTTTGACTGTAAGAATGACTATTATCCAGGGAGCAAGGAGCAAAGCCGACATGGGCAGTGGGAGGGAACAATGAGTGAAGGCCATGGAGCGAGTTAGAGGGGTGCGTGGTGGGTCAGGGGAGCCCAGGTAGCGGCTGGAGCAGCATTGTGTCCACGTGGGGGACGATGACACAGACACTGGGTCGGTAGGTGCCTCTCCTCAACTCATGGGCTCCCGATGGTCCTTCTTAGTGACGGCTGGTGGCTGTGCCTACTCAACAAGGCACCCATGGGCTTGCCAAGGTGCCCGGGGTTGGGGTCTGGGTCCTCTGAGCAGAGAAAGGGAAGCAGGTCAGCATCTGCTGGCAGTCCTCCTGGCTCCAGAGGTGCTCTCAGTCTGCTGATTCATAAGCATTGAACATCAATAAAAATAATCAAAGGAAACCAGCAGCCCATAAACAATATTAACTCCAGGACTGGTAGGATACAAGGGGCTGGAGAATATTGGAGCAGCCCGGGCTTGCATACTTGGACAGAATCCCAAGGTGAAATGTGTTTTCTCTATTAGTAACAGATGCTGAGCAGAAGATCAAGATGGTATCGGTTTTATTTTATATTTTGAAGGAAAGACCGTGTTCTTTCTGCCCTCTCACACAGCTCTTCTTGGAGACATCTTCTGTCCAGGATTCAGCCCCTAAGCACTCGATGGTTTCAGAGTGAGCTCTGGGCCCTCTGTGTGCTGGGTATTAGGTTCGGTCTAGCTCATTAGATGATTCTTTGACACCAGACTTCAGATTGCTTTCTACCCTGCCCATGCAAAGAAATAGCAAACAAACACCCAGCTCAGGTAAATCCAGATTGATTTGTTTGGAATTACATTATGGGAGAGACTGCTGTCAATATTTCCCGAAAGTGGTGTCAAAGATGAGATACTAACTCGGTATGCTCAATGTTTCTCTTCGCGTCCCTTACCTGGTCTAATTAACCAGGTGAACGAGGTGTAGCTTCCAATTCCCCCTTTCCCTTGTGTTGTGTGGACAGAGCTTAATACCCAAAGGCTGGATAAACTGGGCAATCTGTGCTTATCTCCTCCCTGCTCTTTCCACGAATTATCTCACATCATTGTTTATATGTTGTTTGTACAGCATGTACTCTGTGCCAGGCATTGTTTTAAGCACTGAAAAATATCTCTTCATTTGATCTTCATAACCACCTCCCTGGTAGGGACTATTATTATCCCAGTTTGAGTGATGAAAAGACTGAGGCCAAGAGAAGGTGATTCATTTTCTCCCGTAACAAGAAGTGGCAGCACTGGGATTGGAACCCAGACACAGCCATTTAGGGGCAGAGGGATTTGATCATGCTGTGGTGTCATCCTGCTTGCACACTTCCGCTCCTGCTAAGAAGCCACATTTCTCAACCCCCAGGGTCCCCGGGCCTTCCACACACTAGCCGCATGCTCGTTCAGAGAGTTGGCGTCTGCCTGCCTGACCTTGGCCTTGCAGCATTATGAGGCCAGGAATGAGGAGCAGGAAGTGGCCCCTGCCCCTGATCCTCTTCACTTTCCAGAGCCAGCCACCCTCAGGAAAAGCTCCAATACCCTGTGCCCACTGGTGTGTCCTGCTCTCAGCAGCACCTGCAGCCTCCTTCTTGGAAACTGACAAGGGGATGTCAATGGAGGAAAAGGGGAAACACCCTGCTGTATCTGCCCTGATTGCCACCACTCCCAACCACATCCCAGAGTTTGGGGCAACAGTGCCTATGTTCTGTTCACAGGTCCCTTGAAGTCCTGTCATTATTCTGTGGGGCTTAAAGAATGTGCTGGTCTCCTGCAGCCATTCTCAAACACGGCAGACAAGGTCACGGGAAACAAGGTATATAGGATGGGCCTTCTGGGTGGTGCCCTAGGAAAGGCACATCACTTGTATTGACTCTGTGCCTAGCACAGAGTGATTTGATTTTCTCAGTTCAGGGTGGAACTTGGGCAATTCTCTTCTGCTTCTTGTCAGTCAGTCAGCACATACAGACAATGCAGGCCCTGCTCAAAGCACAGGACATCCAGAGACAAACAAGGCACAGTTCCTGCCTCACTGAGCTCACAGTCTCCAGGGGAAAGTAGATAAATGAGCAATGATGTCAAGAATGGAAAAATGCTTTGGTAGTAGCTACCAAAGTGGGAAGGACAGGTAGCCCTACTCCAGAGGGGTCTTCCCAGGAGCTGATGCCTACACTGGGTCCTGGGATGAACAGGGGTTACCCAAGCAAAGAAAATGATGGGAGAGGCTGTTCAGATAAAGGGAACAGCATACAGAAAGGTGTGAACAAGGGAGAAGACATTTCTGAATGTTGCCTAATGTGACTAAAACTTGTCAACCAAATGGATGCTCTTGTGGGAGAAAGTGATGTCTGGCACTGCAGCAGCCACCTTGTGATCATGAGACCATGAGCCTGGGGATTAGAGACAACTCCCTTGGGATGCTTCATAAAGTATTAAATATTAATAGGTTCTAAGCCACACATGATGTTTTCGTTACTTTCAGCTTAAAAGATATTAACTGCTATAGCGATGACAAGGAATTTGGTCTTTTCCTTATGACAATGGGAAGATGTAAAATGTTCTGAGCCGTCTGTTTTCTCCAGGCATGCCATACCCATAATTATGCATATGTGTGTGTGCATTTTTCCAACCTTGCACACTCCAATTGTGTCCCTGCTTTAGCCGTCTAAGTAAACAACAGTCCAGCGGGAGTGAGAGACGCAGACGCATTCCCGTCCCGTCCATTTCCCCGAACACAGTACCTTGGGAACGGCCACCCCCACGACGAGCCATGCTCAAGCAAATGTCCCCACGGAGGATGCCAGCTCTCCTCACGTCTGCCCCGTGGCTTTGGAAAACTTTTCAAGTTCATCATTATTTATAAAGTTAATGCTCATAATGAAAAGGTTTCTCTTTGATGTGGGAGTGTTTTCGAAGCCTCAGTGACCTATATTGCCGACGCACTCTGTGTACGAGGTGAGGCAGGGGCCGGCTGGGGAATTACTCGTGTTTAATGAACACTAAAATTAGAATTTGACTGAAATCCACAGAAACGGCTCGACAGCAAGTTCGAGATGCCCCTGGGGAGCTGTGGGCAGCTCAAATTTACCCACAGGCATTTTTCAAAATGTTTTTTTTTTTTGAATCAGCACAGTTGGCTCTTTTGAGCCGAGAATGCTGCTTGCACTCAAAGGCTACCCCTGCCCCGGCACCCTGACGCGGAGGCTTTGGGGACAGCTGAGGGCCTTGGCAGGCCTTTGTCATGTTGGTTGTACCCAGTGAGCACAGAGCATGGGGCCCAGCAATAGTCCATTTCCCTTTTGCCAGTGGCCATGCACCTCGTGGAAATTTCTAAGAAAAATCGCTGCATTGCGAGTGAGTGTCCGGTGGAATGAAAGGAATCCTAGCTACCCTCCTGTTCTGTGGACCCCAGAATGGGGCTTCAGGTCCATTGTGATATTCCACAAGGCTTAATAGAAATTCCGTATTTAATGGGAACAGAAGCCCTGAGTGAATAAATGACTTTAGTTTGGTAATCATCTCTCCAAACCCACGAACCATACAGATAAAAAGTACCTTAAAAAAATGAAGTACCGGAGGATGGCAAGGGACAGGTTTGGACATAGATTCGGCGCAGCTAACTCGTTTTCTAGGAGAGGAGGCAGCCAGCTGTCAGGGAACAGGACTGAGTTAGAGCACGAAGTTCGTGATTCTTAGCCTGGTGAGCTCTGCGTGGGGGCCCCGCCCTGCACACTCAGGCTGCCTTGGCTGTGTTGGAATTAGCAGGAAATGTTTTTATGTGCTGTGTCATTGTAAACTTTCTTTTCTAAGTTATAACAGAATCTATACAAATGCTTGTTTTAACAAGCAAAAAAATGAAAATGTTATTAAAGTATAAATAATCACTCCCTACCCTTCTCCAGTCTCCGCTCACTTGGAAACTGATGTTAACGTTCATTGTGGTATTCTGTCGCTTCTTCTGTTCTTATATAGCTATACAAACATACACATTACAGGCATATGTTTAGTAAGATGCTACATTCTACTCAGCATTTTGCATTTTTAGTTGATAGTACATCAAAATGATCTTTCCTCACGTGTATGTATCATCTAATTCTGCTTAATGGTTCCATAATAAGGAATAAGGACTTACCAAAGCCTATTCGCCATTCTTTATCGATTCATTAATTCATCCACCTTTTCACAGTGTGTCTCCTTGCCTCCTCCCCTCTCCTTGTCACCCCTGCCCTGGACCAGTGCTCCTCAGCCTTGAGAACGCATAGGAGGCGCCTGGAGATCTGGTTAGAACGCTGACTCCTGCGCCCTGCTCCCTGCTCCTGATCGTTCTGAGGCAGAAGGTGGATGTGGGACTGGGAAATTGCATTTCTGAAGGCCTTGGGTCTTACGTGAGGCTGCTGGCAGAAAGCCAGCTGGAGGAGCTCTGCCTTAGTCTAAACGCAGTCAGCCCTTGGTGTGTCAGGTGAATTTGTGTCTCCACTCACCGGCTTTATCCCAGTCACTCAGTCTACCTTCTGTTCTGTTTGTGGTGTGGCCAGCACGATCTTTTGGAAACAAAGCTTGTTGAGCTTCTTGCTGCTGAAAACCCTTCACTGTCATGTCATTGTTTGTGGGATGGTCTCCCAGGTCCTGTCCTCTTTCACCACCCGCTCTTCCCAAGGCTCACTGCCCTTGGCTGTCTGCCCTTGAGCCACAGTGGCCTCCTTTGGGTCTTTCCTATTGCCATGCTCCCTGCAGCCTCAGGGCCTTTGCACGTGCAGTGTGTACTTCCCGTAGCATTTTTCCTCCTCACTTCTCCCAGCGTAGTCCCTTGTGCTTAGTACATATTCGGAAAATAACTGTGCAATAACTGCTAGAATGAATAGGCCAGTCCTACATCTTTATGGACTTTGCAGACCCTAAAATGCTCTGACAGACTCTTTGGGGGGTCAGAGTGGCAAATACCACCATCTTGATTTCTCCAAGGCCGAACTGAAACCACCTGAACTTTCTAGGAGGCAGGGCAGAATGGCAGTACTCTGAGCTGCCCTCCAAGGTGTGATAGTAATTATTGCCAAAGATAAAAAGCATCACCAGTACCTTGTGTTCCGTGTTGCCTGTCCCCAAATCCAGACCACATGCTGCTGCAGGCCTTTGCTGGCCAGGGAGCCCTGGCCCAGGTGGACTGGCAGAGCCACAGCCACAGGAGGAACTGCCCCAGGGGGCGTGTGGCTGCCCATCAGCAGCCCCCCTTTCCACACCTCTCACCCAGCTCTCTGCTCTCTCTGCTCTCTCTGTGGTAGACATGTTTCTTGTGCTCCTTGACAATCTCTTCTTACCTTCCAGAAATTCACACCTGCCCAAAGGGGTAAACAGGAGATACTCCCCATGCCCAACCAAATCATAAGCCATTTAAAATGTTCAAATGGCTCTGTATTTTATTAACAAATCAGTTGGGACCCCACCCTCCGATTATTGCCCCCTGCCTCAACCAGTTTAGGTTTCTCTGCCCATTATATTCTTTCAAAGCACATACCTATGGCACTACATATCATCGTTGTAATTATATATCCATGTGTTTGTTTAATGTCTTTCTCCATCATTGCACAGAAATGAAATGGTTTCATTTAGGCTTCTTGCTGGTCTGTTTTCTTCCCCTCTGTGTCTTCAGTGCCAGACACACAGTAGGTGTTCATTAAACACCTTCGTATTCCCCGTGTGAATGAGTGAATGAACTCATAGTCTGTCTCCTTCTCCTTTTCCAGTCTCTTCTTCACGGGCCCTTTGTAGACGGATTCAGAGTCCTATTCCCTAGGTGACACCGACGTTGGGAAGTTCCTGCCTTCTCATGGCATTTTCCTTCCTCCAGAAATTCCAAATTCCTCCTCGCCCCTTGCAGCCTCACCAAGCCTTCCCTATATGCTGAGGCCCAGTGCCATTGTCATGGGCTTTGTGGGGGCTCCCCAGGTGGGCACAGGCAGATCTTATCCTCCCGGTGTCAAGTAGGCTCCTGATGGCCGTGAACCCCACGCTGGGTGTGCTTTATAATCATCTCCCACATAACTCCAATAGTCCACGCCCAAACCCCAAACACTGTGGTGAAATGTTACCCTGGGGCCTGGGCTCTGATGCTTTAAATAGAAAAAATTACATATGTGGTCTGTCAAGCAGCTCCAAACCCTTGAGTTTCTTAAATCATAACTAAGATTCAGGAAAGCATACACATACACATGTACATATATACAACAAGTTATCATGTTAGAATAAAAAATGTTTAAAACTTTGCTTCTGCACACCGACCAAATAATATGGATGTTGTCAACTAGCTGCCTGGTCTGTGGTGAGGCTTAGTGTGTCTTAGTGCCAGCCAGTCGCGTCTGGGACAGGGTCCCCTTTGCTGACCCTCAGCCAGCTCTGTAAATTATCTATATGTCACTCCGAGGTTCTATGGATCTTATTTGGAAGGCCACTCAGTTCTTTATTTGCATATTGTTTTAAAAAAATATATATATATTGCACTGAGTATTGAGGATGCATATGTATGCTTTGCTTGACAAACATTAGTGGAATAATGTTATATTGAGAAATAATCACATTCTATGAAGTTTGAGTGTTAAAAACCAAGATATTTGGCTAAAAAATGTTGACTGGGAAGATATTCTCTCTGAAAAAATACTGCAGATTGCCCTGGCTGTATAGCTCAGTGGGGTGAGCATGGGCTGCAAACCGAAGAGTTGCCAGTTCAATTCCCAACCAGGGCACATGCCTGGGTTGCAGGCCAGGTCCCCAGTAGGGGCATGCAAGAGGCAACCACATATTGATATTTCTGTCCCTCTCTTTCTTCTTCCTTTCCCCTCTCTCTAAAAATAAATAAATCTTAAAAAAAACCCAAACCTAAATTTTTCCTAAGCCCAGACAATCAATAGCACCATCTGGAGAACTTGCTCTTTGAAATGACTTGTGAGCTCCTCCACCAGAGATTTGGAGTCAATGGCAGGAGGGGCCGGGCCCTGGAATTGATCCCTTGCTATTTCAGATACACAACCAGGTCAAGAATCACTGGCTTAGGGCGTGGTCTCCGCCAACTAGATCATGAGTGTTTCAGTAATAGGAGTTCTCGTGTGTGTCCCTGCCCGAGTGCCTGGGACGAGCTGTGTTGCAGCTGATGTAGCGCACACAGGAGGCTCCTCAAGGGCTTATCCACTGGTGTTTGTGTGGAGCCAGAGTTTTTGGAGACAGTGCCGGCTGCAGGCCTTGAGTGTAAGGGATCAGTTGGTGGTATTTCTTGGTGACGGCTCTGGAGTCGTATTTGGTACAAAACAGTCCTTTGCCTTTCCTGAGTCAGGCAGGTTTGTTGTTTTGCAAGACTAAGAGTTTCTCGAAGCATCTGTGAGCACTGAGTGAAGCCTGACCCTTATTATAATCGTTATTGTCATCTGGTTCTCATATCCCCCTGTCCACCCTTGGGCCAGGTCAAGCTGCCCCCTCCCTAAGCTCTCACTTCCAATAAAGCTTCCTGCCCTTGACCTTGGGGTCCATCAGATTGCACTTCATTTTGCCTCTCCAGCAAGTTCTGGGTTGCCTCTGGGGCTCTCACCTTTCATTTTATTTTCACTAAATCATTCTGGGGTTTCTATTTTTATCCTTGTGTTTGAGGTGTCCAGGTTGTTTAAGTTGAGGCCTTTGCTATGGTAGTAAGTCCCCTTGCATGGGTGGAGACCGCAGTCCCCATGCAGCCGTCCTGTGGCACCTGCCCGGACACATCAGGGTGACTTTCTTTTCCAGCCTTCCTCCTCTTCACTCCACATGTACAACAAGGCAGGTGTGCACCATTATTTGTCACGCAGAGGAAAAAAACACTGGATTTGTAAATGTCAGAAGTTGCCTGCTTTGTTCTGCATCGCTCACTTTTCTCCCCTTACCCATAGCTCCTTTTTAGCTCTCATTATTTTCCGACTACTATCAGTGATTTGCTTTTTATGCTGTAATATTCTGTCAATGCAATAAGACTTTTCAACTCCCTGAGATCAGAAGTTGGCCCCACCCATGGCTTTGCAGCACCCAGGGCCCCAGGAGAGTGCAGGGACTGCTTGCTGGAGGAGAAATCTGGCCCCGGATTTCTGAGAATGTGGACATCAGTGTACAGCAAGCTAGGACAGTGATACATAAAATGCTAACAGTTTACTTCTAAAAATGTGCAAAATTGAATTCTAAGTTGTAAAAGCACTTGTTTTAAATTTTAAAAATGCTTGTTTTAACAAGCAAAAAGAAAAATTAAAATGTAAGTCATCACTCCCCACCCTTCTCCAGTTTCTACACATTAGGGAACCAAAGTGAATGTTTTGATGTATGGCATTCTGTAGCTTTTTCAGTTCTTACATAAACACATAAATATATAAATATATGTGCCTGTGTATGTCAATGGGACTTTCAGTGGCTTGCCCATTTACAATTAAATGTAAACAGCCTCAGCAGCATGACTTGCTGTCATGTCCAGCCGAGAGGTTGCTGGCTGTGTCAGGACCCTGCCATGCACACGTCCTCTCCATGGTGGGGATGGCTCACTGTGCCTTCCTCCGGGGAGCAGAGGAGCCCAGCTGCACAGAAACCTGACCACAGGAGGAGAGGGGTTCTGGCAATGGCCTCGAGCTCCATACTGAGCAACCCCTTACCTCTGTGTCTGCAGTCCGGTCTTGTTTTTCTGTAACCTTTTGCTCCCTAAGCTTCAGCACAGCCTGAAACCCCATTTCCCTATCCTCTTCACCTGCTTAAGGTCTGTGACTTTTCAGATCTCACATTCCATGTCACCTCCTCTAAGCAGTTGACCCTGACTTCCCTGCCCCTTGGGATGCATGAAGGGCCTCTGGTCAGGGTTACCATGGTACCCATTCTTCCCTTCCCATGCTGTTTCCTTGTCCCCTTGTAGCAGTTGTCCCGTGCAGCAGACATGGAGACGTACTGCCCAGATCCCCTTTGAGGCAGGAAGTATAGATGGCACGTGCTTTTCAGGGTCACCTGCAGCTGCAAAGTGCCCTGTTGGCCTGGGCAGTCCCTCTCCAGCTGCTGAGCAAGTCAGAGCTGAAAGCACCTGCCATTCACCCTGGTTGAGGACAACTCTGACAGGTGACTCTGTCCCAGGTGGGCTGAGGCCTCCTTGGGCCTGCAACACAGCCCCACTTCTCTGTCTGCCCAAACCTGCTCCCTCTTCTCCTCTCCCAGGTGTTGGATTCTACTGAACATTCTTGCCTATCAAACTCCATCTCTCTCTGTTTCTGGAAAAGCCCCTCTATGTCATCTGGTTAATTGTCTGCCTCAGTGAGGGCAGGCAGAGGCTCCTTCACCACTGTATCCCCAAAACCTATTACATGGCAGAGAGAACCACTTGCTGGTGGATATGTGGAATGAGTGAGTGAGTGAGTGAATGAATTTGGATAACTCTGATGGAGACTCAGCTGCCAGTTTTCTCCTGACCTTGGCCCCTTCTCTGCCCACCACCTTGTAACCGGGACCTGTGAGCCTCTCTGCAGTGGGGAGCTGCGTGTTCATTGTGTCTCTTCCCTTTTGTTCTCATCCTTGCTCATCCCTGGGAGAGCTGGGCAGGGGCACTAAGCAGCCCACAACAGACAACTCCTTTTATTCCTTTTGACGGCCTCAGGGCAGTTTGATGGGGATATTTCCATAATCGATGAGGGAGCCCTGTCACCCCAAACACGGAGTCTTTAAAGAGAATAGGTTTATGCAAATTAGATATTGATGGAGTAATGATTAATTGGCCCTGAGCCTTTGTTAATATGCAATTGTAGTAACAGAGATACATTTATAATTATTTTGGTTAATTGTTCAAACAAGCACTCAGGACTTAATTGCACAGAGTAATTGAAGAGCCTTGGTATTAGGATTATTTCTTCCAGAGAGAAATCAGAATTGTTTAACTAGTTGAATTCCTGTGCTGGGAGGGTGGGCGAAGCTTGCGTCCTTGAGGTCCTTGTATCTCCAGATGTGAAGGAACAGTCGCATATTCTTAGGTCTTCCTGTGTTTTCAGAGGGTTGGGGATACGGGCTTTGAGTTTGGACAGATAGAGGGTTCAACTTCGCCGCTTCAGTAGCTCTGGATTTGGGCAAATTGTGTAGCTCCTCTGAGCTACAGTTTCCTGGTCTGTAAAATGAGAAGAGTGACAGTTAACTTACGCAGTGGTGGAAAAAATAAATGAGGCAGCCATGGAAAGCCCTTAGCTTGGCGCCCGGTGCCTGGAGAACAGTCCTAATGGGACTGGGTGTGATGATAATCACCAGTGGTGCGGCTGGCCGGGGCACAGCGAACGGAGATGAGCAGGTACCGCCAAACACCTGTGAGCTCATGAACAGGAAGTGTTTGGGGTAGGAAGGGCATAAAAGGCCTGCCTTAGAGAGTTTATGTAAAAGCACAGAGATTGGAACAGATTGGAGGAACATGTGCAGGCTCTGCTACTGATGTGCAGAGGGTGATGACAGTGCTTTGTGGAGGAGCTGGGGTGGCCACCCACCTTAAGGTGACCCACTTCTGAAGGGTATTGTCCCCAGGTCCAACTTCTTCTCATTTACCTTTGTTGAGACTTTAAAAGCTCAATCTCTCTCTCTCTCCCTCTCCCTCTCTCTCCCCCTCCCCCCTCTCACACACCCCACCCCCCAACATTATAAATCCTGAGATGGTGAAAAGGAGCTTGATGCTGTCCAGTAAGGAGGAAGCTCTTTTCAGTGGTCCCTGGGTTTCTCTCTGGCCCTTCCTGAAAGACCGAGAGGTTGCAGGGTGAACTGGTGAGAGCCACCTCAGCACCTGAAATCCAGAGCCTGTGGGAGGAGAGAGCATAAATGCTGCCATTCAGAGCCTGGGCCCTGGAACCTGACCAATGTATCTGGCATTCCGGGCTTTGCCATTTTCAAGTCTATGACCTTGAACAGGCTATCTAAACTCTCTCAGACTCAGTTTCCCCATTAGCAGTTTGGACCTCATGGAACTGAACGGAGACAAACAGGATTGTATGAGTATTTAACACAGCATCTGGCCAGTAGGCATTCAGCAGACATGTGGTGATGAGAACGAAGATGAAGAACCTTGGGGTACGCAGGCAGGCCTTCAGGAAGTTTTCCAGGTGTAGCAAGTACCTTCATTCCCAGTCTCCCCATCAACCACAACCATCAACAGAGCCATCTACTGAGGAAAATGACATGGCCAAACTGTACGGAATATTTCTTTCCCTGAGCTCTTGGCTGCTAGGTCGCTGGTGGGCTGGGGGCCCTCCACTCCATGTGGCTGATAAGCCTGCCTTTTCATCATCTCCCACTAAAACCTCAGAAAGGAAGGAGATGGGCACGGGGACATTCTTCACAGTAGGCAGACCATCAGGAACACTAGCTTATTGATTTGGTTACAGCAAATGCTGTGCAATGAATAATTCTAGGTAGTGATTGATTCCTCTTAGCCCTGTTGGCATAGATCGCAATAGAGAAAAATGCCAAGGGTGCCTGGTATAAACTGTGGCCTCTCAAGGGGTCATCTCGTTGAATTTACTCATAAACTCGGTATTACACATTAGCAAGTGAAAGTGCAGAGATGAAAAGTGAAGTTTGTGTGAATGAGGCAGGATTTTCCATGTCCTGTGCACTGGGGAGTCCCTTTTCTTGAAATGCTCTACAGCCTAGTCACTGGGTTCAGAATTTTGCTACCAGAGCTCCATTGAGGGCTTTTATCCCTTTGCAACATAAGTCTTGGTGATAAGGTAGGGACGTATGAGGATTCTTTTTGAAGCTATTCCCAGCAACAGGCTCTCCTATCCCCCTGGTTTGTCTCTGGAGAGTGGTGTATCTGTGCATCCGGGGCTGACTTTATCTCCAGGTTTGCCACTTAACCCGCCCTTTACCCTCTCTGAGTGTCAGTTACTTCATCTGTTAAGGGTGAGCACCATGATTCTCATCTCAGAAGGACGTAGTGAGACTTAAATTCACGAAGGATTTAGCACAGTGAGTGATGCCACGTAGTGGCATAGTAAATCATGATGTTACTTTGTTATCATTATATTGTCATCCCTTTTTGAGAGCACAGAGGGAAACTGCTGGATGGTGGGGACAGGAGAGAGCGATCAAGTGTTGAGAGGGGGACTGGGACTGAACAGAGTAGGTGGGGAGACCTCGCAGTCTCCCTTGGGGAAAGGCTCCTTTTAGGGATTGCAAGTCTGTGATTCCATTTGGTGTCTACTTGGGTTTAAAATATAAGAAGGAGGTACATCCTAGATAACCCAATATTTTAGCTAATAGTTGCTTCACATCTCACAAGGTAAGGGCTCAGTGTCATCAGAGTAATCATCGTGCTCCTTATCCATTGCGTGGTGTGAGGAAAATACTCAGTGAGTGTGTGTTTACTGCATGAATAAATGAATGAGCTTATGAATTCATGACTCTATACCCTTCTTCTCTTTTCCTCTCTTACCTTCCCCTCTCCCACCTTCCTCTCTCCCTCTCTCCTCTCACTCCCCCTCCCCTTCCATCTCTTTCTCATATCTCACTGTCTCCTGGAAATGCTCTGAGACTGAGTGGAGTGAAACAGTGGAATCAAAGTCCAAGGCATAGGCTGGTGCTTGCTCTAGGGATGTTTGCCAGGAGCTTCCAACTCCTCATTGTTCATTTCATTCTCCATCATGAAGCATGAAGGCTGCTGCTTTGCCTGCTTGAACACAGGGGAAAAGGGACTGCTGTGTTTCAGGAAATAACTCCCCAAATGGCTCCTCAAGTTAACTTGCTTCCTTGTCTCTCCTGGGGGCTCCTCTATCCATGGCCTAGTCAACTGTGATGCTCCCAGGCTGTACAAGGGGGACCTTTTCTGAAAACCTTTCTGCCCATGCTCCTTGCTGCCAGGTGCAGACTAGGGTTCTGCCCACGGTGTCATCCTGGACCCAGGGTGGAGTCTGGACTGAGCCCACACACGCCTGGGATCCTTTCCCCAAACACCAGGTTCCCACCTCACTGGCTGTCTCAGGCTTCCTGAATCAGGGAATTTAAATACTTTATCTTCTGCAACTCTTAATTAATTTTTATTTATTTCACTCTTTTCCTACCTGAGAAGGATGGAACTGGGAAGCAAAGGATTATACTTGCTTCTGATGGCAAGTATAAGCCAGGAGTTTTCTATGTAGCAGCGATTCTCAGTGTCATTCCCCACCCTGCTCAGAGGGATTGGCTATCTGCTCATCATTACTGAGTCTCACTATAAGAGCAGTATTTCAATGGGGGAGCTAATCCTTGGGAGAGAGCATACAGAATATGGTGTCTGAGTGTCTGTAGGGAAGTGGGTGTGATGTACCAACCAGGGCTCTGTGATTGAAAGAGGGAAAAGTTCTTTACTTAAACCAGCATAAACTCAAAAAGGTGCTCATAAGCTAATGGGACAAAAATCCAGAGACTTCAGGTGTGACTGTATCCAGAGACTCAAATGATGCCACCAAGGCTCTTCTCTCTGCTCGGCTTCTCCTTGTCTGGGCTCCGTTCTCAGAAAGGCAGGGCGACTGCCAGTGGCGCCATTCCAGTGTCTCAGCTACCCCGGAAGAACCCTGGTTATTGTCTCCCTTGGGTTAAAACAATTTTTTCAAGCCCCAGATTGAATCTCATTGACTCCAAATGGGTTACATCTTGCTTTACCCGGCCTGAGCCATAGGTCCACCTGGGAGCCACAGGTGAAGTCAGCTCTGGCCAGACCATCTGGATGAAGGGTCTGGTCAGGCCAGGTGGATGATAGTGGCCAACAGACAGATATTTTGGTTTTTGGAAGGAAAGGCTTTCTGACAACCTTTTCTCCTCCTGTGTTTGAAGCTCTGTTACTAGGCACACCTACATTTGTGACTGATGTGTCTTCCGATGAATAGAGGATTTCACCTTAGTGGGAAATTTCCAGTCTCTGGCAGCACCGTCTCCAGGTCCACTTTGTCTGATGCTGCTCCAGCTGCAGGATCTTCTACTGCCTGCTGTTCCTTTCCGCACCTATTTACTCTTGACCTATTCTTACCTTTCGATTTAAGGCACACCTCTTATTGGCAACAGGGTTGGGTCTTGATGCTTTAAACCAGGAGTTGGTAAACTATGTTCTGCAGGTTGAAACTGACCCATCACCTGCTTTTGTGAATAAAGTTTTATTGGAACACAGCCATGCTCAGCCCTTTCCATGTTGTCCCTGGCTGTGAGGAGTGGTGGCAGGAACCCCAAGTGGTCTGCAGAACCTAAAATATTTTCTATCTTCAGGCTTTCTACAGAAAAAGGTTCCCGACCCTTCCTTTAACTAATTGTATATAATAAAGAAATGAAGAAGGGGGAAGAAAGCCTTTCACAGGTTCCCAGGTGTTTCACGCCCATGAAGCTCTCATTCCTCCGTGACATCCAGAGCTCCATCTGCTATCGTTTCCCTTCAGCCTGCATCTCGTAGGGCAGCCTCTACGCAATGCCTCCTTCCAAGTGCCAATGCCCCTTTCTCCGTATTGGGTTACTCTCCAAAGCCTGCAGGTAGTTTTAAGTATTTTGTGTGCTGTTTCAGTTGCTATCTGCAGGAACAATCTTTTTGATGGGAGCTACGCTACTCAGGACTGGAAGCAGAACCACTAACATCCTCCGGTGTAGTGAATTCTATTATTAGATATCCCCAATCACGGGCTGTGAGAAGGAGTGACGGAGGGGACTTTGTATATCAGATTGTAGAGCAAGCTGTAGAAGTGGGGAACCGCAGGAAATACCCTGGGTTTCCTGAGATTGGGTGACTATGTGAAGGGGCTTGGCAAGGGAATCCTGTTATTATGAGTTTCACAGTAATGGCTAACTCTGTGTTTGTTGCCTAATGAGGTACCAGGCACTATGGTAAACCCTTAGAGTGAATCATCTCATTGCAACAAACAATTTGTCTTCACAAAGACCCTCTGACGTGGACAAGATTAATGCTCCGTTTCACTGATGAGGCACAGGGAAGGTATGAGGGAGGAGTGATGAGCTCAAGGTCACACACTGGATTATGGAGCCAGTGGTTAAACCCAAAGAGCGGGATGGTAGAACTCATGCCCTTGCCATAACTGAACTCGAGCCTTTGGGGAACTCTTCCTGTCTTAGGTCTTTAGTGGTGTGTTTCTGTCTGGATAGAATGTAAGCTCCCAGACTAAATGGGCCAGGGACAACCTCCTTAGGCCCATAGTCCTGCACTGTGCACAGTGTGCCCCAGGCCTCATGGGTGTTGAGAGGCAGGGCTGATATTCAAAATAGAATGTGAGTACAATGTGACAGAATCAGAGTTCTGTGAGGGGCTGAGTGGCAGATCTGAGACCCAGTGAGGCAGGGGTCTGGGTTCTGGGCAGGGTGGAATTCTGGAGACATACACAACAAAGGACAGAGTCATCGGCAAGAGGCAGAACTGATAGGAGGCAGAAATCTGTGCCCCAAAGAGAAAAGGGATGAGTTTCAAGGATACAGTGGAGAAGCAGGCAATCCAGAGGAATGCCTGGATGAAGCTAACTTACTTTGGCGCGTTCAGAATCTGCCACCCCTCCCCCAGCCAAATGAATCAGAACACACCTCTCTCTCTGCAAGTTTCAGCTCCTGGAGTTTGGTGCATAATAAATCCTTGTTGAATTAAATTAAAATGTTTAAGGAGCCATTTCGTGAGCCAGGCCTTTTTCTGCTGTCAAGGGAGAATTTATTTAACAAGACCTACTACACTTTGGCAAACAGATTGTACTTCTCTTGACTGGTCCACTGCCATGATTTAAGATGCCAATATTGCCACCCACTGTTGGGAAATAGGTTCTTGGTTGGGGAAAGGGTGTGGCTTAAAAATTTGGGAAGAAGATCATTTAAAGAAGCTCTGAAAATGATAGCTGGTTACACTCTGGTCTCCCCGGAGGACTCTAGATTCTTTCAGTATATGCTTGGTCAAGTCATAATGGTCTGAGGGCAGTTGGTCATTTTTGTTGTTGATGCAAAGCCTCTTCCATCAGCAAGCACAACTCCAGGTCACCTCCCTGCAAGAATATTAATGAACTTGGTGCAGTGTCTGGTGCAAGTTTTCTTTCCTTCTCCCTTGTGGATACTGCCTGCTGCAAGCATCATCTTAAATACACTGAGTACTTGCTGTGAGGAGCCAGGAGCCTGGACACAGCTATCAGCAATCAGAAGTGGTCCCTGGTTATCATGTCACCGGGGGTCTTTCCTCCTCCTCCTATTTCATGGCCAACAGCAAAACCTTTCTTTAACTGAACAGGAAAGGTCCTATTCCTTTCTGGACACCCAGAGCTGAGATGGAGTATCCATGCCAGGACCTAAAGATCACCTGCCTCTCAAGAAGACAGTTACAGCAGCTAGAATAAGCCCCGTGATTCAGTGAGGTAGAAACGAAAGGGGATGTGTTCATTTTAGTGGATAAGTGCGGTGTGAATGCTGGGAATCTGAGCACTCAACCTTCGCACCCGTGCACATCAACTTTTGTCCTCAATTCCGATGGATATGAGAGCCAGACCCTTCTTGCCAGGAACCTCATCAGGGACCACAGACCAGGGAGGCAGAAGGCCGGCTCCACAGATCTCCACAGGACTGTGTGGTCAAGGGGCTCAGGATGCTGGTCAATTCTTCCCAGTCTAGTACTTGCTTTTGGCTTGGGAGGAGGTTCGCGCAGACTGCCCATAAGCCGTAACCTTCCTTATTGGGCTCCTGACCTGGACCTTCAGATGCCTCCAGGTATGAAAGTAGGCTTTGTCTGCTTAATCAGGTAGGATTCTCTGCTAACCCCAATGATTCTTTTTGCAGAGATGATGTGAAGATGAACAAAGTTTCAAAGATGTCACTCGGGCAAATTGGAGAGTTCATTTTCCTTTCTATCAGTGAGTGCTGAAGTGAACAATGAAGTCGGATGTTTCCTTTTAATTCAGCCTGAATGCTTGCTTCAATGTGGGATCAAGGCCGTCTCATTCTGAGCACAGTCATGTGTTTCTGTTCCATTTTACATCAAAGCCCCTTTCAGAAGGCATTTTTCTCCTTTTGGTGCTTCTTGCTCAGATATTACTCCTGCGTATTTTAAGTGAATAGGCAACACAAAATTAATGACTTTAAAAAGTGCAGATCTATGAGCCCACTATCTCCCTCATCATGATTTCATCTTTGTCTCCATATTCCTATGTAATTTACACAGATAAAGCGACATTAAGCCTACTCTTTTGTGTTATATTCGTACTTCATTTTCCTCTGTGGGGCTACAAAGTCATTTTAATGATTCCTTAGTATTCCATCCTGTTGCTTGACAAATATTTATTAAAACTGTTTCCCAATATTGAGCCTTTATGTTGTTTTCAAAGATTAACTTTTAGAGAAAATCTGCATTGAATATCTGTGTGCATGCTATTTTATTTCCTTCTTGTTCGGCTGAATTACATCCTTGGATGAAATTAACAAAAGCAGAGTCTCTGTCCTAAGGAATAGGACTGTTTCATCAGTCTGGTTATGGGTTGTGATAGTGCTTTTGAACACGGCATCTCCGTTTACAGAGAAGGAATGAATGAATACAGGGTCCACTGAAAACTCATCAGGATTTGGTGCTACAATTTGCAAAATGTAGGTTTGAGAGTGTATCTTCTTTTTGCTTAGTTTTTGTGTATTTGATTTCTCTCCAAGCTTTTTATCTTTCTAGCAAGAGAGACCTGCTGGTTCCCAAGCTCATCAAAGGCAGTGTTTGCTTGGCTTTCAATCATACACCATCATTTCTCTAAGTGCTGAGGATTCCTATAGCTTCTCCTTTTATGAGCCAAACATGGAAAAGAGGGAATTAGTTATCCAGCAACGTGATAACCCAGAGTTATCTTCCCCCAATGAAAAATAAAATGTGCTTAATTATTTGTCTTCTCACATTTGAAACCAGCTCTGTTGTCTGTCATTAATTCAGGGGAAAATTTCTGGTGTTCATCCTACTGGACACCTGGCAGCCCCTGACCGTGGACTATTCTCTGGAAACTATGTCTTCCTTTAGGGTCTGTGACCTTGTTTTCCCTGATTTCCTTTTGCTTCCCTAGCTGCTCTCTGGGGTCCTTTATTGCCTCCAGTGTTCTCCCACCAGACTTCTGAATATAGGTATTTCCTGGACTTCTCTTCTGTGCTCCCTGGACAATCTCATCTCCATGCAGAGGTTTTCATTATCATGTCTTTGCCGTGACTCCTAAATTCAAATCTTCACTCCAAACTGGGGTGCCAGACAGAGATATGAGCATCAACTGGGTATCCCCACGGACTTTCAAGTACAGCATACTTTACTCTAACCACTTTGGAGTTCTCCAGTCTAACACAGGCCTTCATTCATTCATTCAGGAAGGAATTCACTTCATTCACTCATTCACTCATTCAGGAACCAGGAAGTGGGCAGCATCCATGACACCCTTCGCCCTTCACCCCCCTCATCTGTACCAGCCTCGGGTCCTGTTGACTTCACCTCCTAGACTTCTCCCTACTCCATTCAGTTCTCACCATTTCCTGAGCTACCACCTTACTCCACATAAGCTGGTCTTCCAGCATCCACTTGACCTCACCTCTCTCCACTCTGCCAATTCTGTTCTCCTCACTGAAGCAGATTGTCTTCTTCACTTAAAAACCTCTGGGGTTTCATGTTACCCTGAGGACAAGACTCTTATTATGGACCACGAGGCCCTGCGTGCTTTCATCCTGGTCTTCCCTCCAGCTTCATCTCGTCCCAGGCTTGTGCCTGCTCTCCAGACCCAACCCTACGTGGGCTTTTTTACGTTGTCCACAGGCTCCGTACTCCTTCCTACCTGAGGACCTTTGCACATGCTGTTCCAACTTTGCGTATTGGCCCCCCTTCTCCTTGGTCTCCAGCTCCTTTTAGGGATGCTGGGGAGGCACCCATCACAGTTCCCACGTAAGCCTTCATTCCCTCTAGTGCCAGGACTGTTGTCAGCTGACACCTAGTCTTTCCCTAGGTGTGTCCTCAACTGAAGGGAGCTGCCTCACCCAAGATTACAACTGGGTGATGTGGAGGTAGAGTCCCAGGCCCCTTACCTCAACTGGGGACATTATGTCTGGTAAACTTTCCTAGCTCCAGAGCTCCCTATGAGTTCAGCTGAGCCCTTTGTTGCTACTTTCCCTCTGTTGAGTGCAGCTTCCGCCACTCCCTTGCAGGTGTCATTCCTGAGAGCATTCCCGGTAGTGTCTCTGACTCAGAGCCTATTTATCCTTTAGGTCTCAGCTCATACTTCACCTCCTCATGACACTTCCCAAGTCACCTGTGCGTTCAATGGTGCATTAATCAATGTGTTGATTAATGCACTATTCCTCCACTGGACTCTAAGCTCCTTGAAAGCAGAGAGCTCAGCAAGTATCCAGCTCTAGGCATAGTGCTTGGCACAAAGGAGGTGTTCATTAAACACAGTTGATTATTGGCCCTAGCTGGGTAACTCAGTTGGTTAGAGCATTGTCCCAGGATGCCAAGATTGCAGGTTCGATCCCTGGTCAGGGCACATACAAGAATCAACCAATGAATGCATAAATAAGTGGGACAATAAATCAATGTTTCCCCATTTCTTCTTCCCTCCCTCTCCCTTCCTCTCTCTTTCTAAAATCAATAAAAAGGTTTACACATAGTCAATTATTATTATTCACAATAATTATGTTCTAGAACATCACTGTCGACACGGAATGGCTGTTCCTATGGTAAATACGAGGTTAGGTCCCTGCAAGCCTCTGGTCACAAAGTTTTCATCAACTAATCAATATATAACTTGTTATATGTGTGTTCTGTTTAAAGATACCATCTGTAATATATTTTGTTGATTCATGAATGTAGAACTCATGGCCAACAGCAATATAACTCATGTCTAAATGAAGCCTCTCTAATGTATCTTTTCCGTAAGGCACATCACAGCCTTCTTGAGCTTAGGAACACTAGACAGCACTTCAGCATTGCGCTTGGTGTCTATTCGAAACAGCAAAATCACCAAAAAATACATAAACATGTGAAAAATGTGGTACTCAGTAGATTGTAGGGATGGCACTGATTCTGAAGGAAAAAGAGCATCGCCTTATTTGACCTCCGTTGGGCTGTGGTGGCAGGTGACTGATTTTTTTCCCACCAGCTGTGCATGCTTGTGACTGGCCAGGAGAGTGCTACGAATTGGTGTTTGGGATCACAAATAAATTGGGAGAACAGGCACATTTGCAAATGTGAAATCTGCAAATAATAATGAGGAGCAACTGTATTTGTTTAATGAACAAGTGTGATAAATTTTTTTTTAAATATTTTATTTATTTATTTATTTATCTTTAGAGGGGAAGGAGAGGGAGAGAAACATCAATGTATGGTTGCCTTTTGTGCATCCCCTGCTGGGAGGTTGGCCTGCAGGGAACCAGCCTGCAACCCAGGCATGTGCCCTGACTGGGAATCGAACCACGATCCTCTGGTTCGCAGGCCCGCGCTCAATCCACTGAGCTACACCAGCCAGGGCATAGTGTGATAAATTTTGAAAGGCCATAGATTATTGCTCTCCTTCTAGAAAAGCCTTTGGTGTTGACCCCTTGCCTGACCCTGAGCTGTTTTAGGACTTGCTTTGGCCAATGGAGCAATGGTGAACCTCAACTGGCCAGAGGCTTGGAAAGCGCTTGTGAATGTGGCTTGTTCTCTGATGTCCTCTGGAACCCTGCAGCCACTGCCATGTGAGAGAGCCCAGGCTGGCCTGCTGGATGGTGAGACACGCGGCCAGGCCATGCCCATCCCATCTCCCCATCTGACACTGAGCCGACTGCCGGACCTGTGAGCGGGGCCACGCCAGTCACCCACACCAGATGAACTGGCCCAGATCAGAGGCCAACAGAACCATCAGAAATAAAGAAGGTGTGGAACAAATTGCTTTAACCTACTAAGTCCAAGGGATGACTGTTCATTGTGGCTTCTTGCCAATTAGAAATGTGACCCCCCGGGGCAACTCTGAAGGGCAAAATTTATGTGAGGGTATAGATTGGGTTATGCCAATAGTTAAATAGAAAGAGGTTCTAAGGGTGTCCAACCAAGGCTTTTCATCCTAGGAAGTAGAGTCCTTCCCTGCTCCACCCCGGGTACAGCGGGGAGGGTGAAGCGAAGTGGGTGGGGGGAGACATTATGCTAGCTGATGGAGCATGTGGACACCCAACTGCAGAACTTCCTTGGTGGACAGTCATAAGCCAAGTCAACAGTCCGTGTGGAGAACTGAGCCCAGCTTGGCTGTGAGTCACAGGACGACACTTCTCCCCGCGTTTTTGAGACACTGGCTAATCTGTAGACTGACAACCTCTTTCGGCAGCAGGCTACTTGCTGACACATTTGCCTTGATGTTCGCCGTGTTCATGTTTAGGTTTCCTAATGCCATGTTTAAATGCACTTTCAAAATCCCAGAATGTAATTTATCTCAGGCAGCAGTACATCCTTGGAAGAAAGAAATCTTCACATCAAAAACCAGAATAGCAATTAAAAGAGAGATCTATGGGGATAAGCGGAAATTGAATTGGGAATAGGATGCATGACAAACTTTTTGAAAAACCAAGAAGTGATTATTCAGTAAGGCAACAAAAGTTATTTCTTAAAGCAGGCCTTTCAACGGCTTCTACTTTATTTTTTTTAATGCTTCAGTGACTAAAAATGGCCAAACTCCCTCCCCCCCATTATATTTATGTAAAAAGAAATCACTTGTATGCAAAGTTACAGCTGCTTCTTATAGGAATACAAACAAATAAAAGCCTGGGAGCATGTGGTTTTTTCCTTTTTTTAATGGAAATCTTGATTCACTCTTCAGTGTTGAGTTGAGAATCCTTCATTCAGTGTCCTCTCGGAGTTTGAACTGGATTGACGTCAAGATGTGAAATACCAGTGAAGACGTCCACGGCCTAGCTGTCTTCCATTGGCTGCATTGGCACCTGCATTTTTGAGAAAAGAGACTTCCTTGGCTAAGCCAGGAAAAAAAAAAACAATGATGATGAGATGATGATGGTGATGATGACAGCGATGATGGTGACAATAACAATCAGTAAAATTTCTAATAAATCATTGTTTAAAATGATCTGGTCTACATTCTATCCCCACACACCCATTTAGAAAACATTCTCTTTCCTTAACCACTAAATAATATTCAAAATTAGAATAATGACTTGAAAATTTTTCACAGAAGCTAACAGAAAATATTTTGTACTTCAATTTGTTTTTGGTGACTCAGAAGAAAAAAGAGATCCATCGCGAATACTGTAGACAAGAATGATGCTTTTATAAAGAAGAGCAAAGAATGACTGGTTTTTCACAGCGCCATCCCTGCTGGTTTAGTTTCTGTCCCGTGGCCTCTCAGAACCCCTTTTCCTGGCTGTGATGAGGTCATTTTATTGCATTACCTCTAAGGCTCTCTCCACCTGCAAGTTCTACAGTTCTTAATGAATGAGTACAGTTCTGCCTTGTTCCCCAAAGGGTTTTAGGTAGCTGGTCTCTGCTAAGCATTTGGTTTTCCCAGAGTTGCTCAGCACCTATGAAGGGTCTCCATACCTTTTGTTGGAAGGTTGCTTCCCACAAACCCCCGCTGCAGTCCACAGGCCCTTCTGAAGCCTTCCCCCTTTGTCTTTCTCTACCCTGGGAGAGACTGGGAATGGCAGCTCCACCTGACGGGTGAGCAAACTGAGCGTCGGCTCGTGTTCACAAAAAGCATTAAGTGGTTGAGACCATTGAGTCCAGATGGGCAGTTTCAAACCCGATGCCCCCAGTGGTCCCCACCGAACTTCCTGGAAAGCAGAAGCTTCAGATAAATGTCCACTGGCCTGGTGCACCTGTCCTGGACAGTCTGTGCTAAACATACTCGTCAGAGGAAAGAGTGGGTCTTGGAGAGGGTCTTCCACAGCCAGGAGAGTTAGCAGGATCATGCAGAGTAAACAAGGTGTCACCACATGTCCTCCACACTGGGCACGCACGGGCTTCGGTTTGTGGGCTATGTATACTGGACATGGCCCGAGGGTATCTTGCTCCAGGTGCCCAGCTATCTGCAACCTACAAACTGGACATGGGGGTGGGTAGAGGCCGTGAAGGAGGTGGCCACCATGGCCCCTGTCAGTGCCAGGCAGAATTGGTGTGGCCGCAAAGGGCTTGGCTCCTTCAGGCCAGATACAAGGTGCTCTGGGCGCCTTCCTTTCCTGGAAGTGCTTTCCCTGATTCCCACTAACCCAGCTGGAAATGAGGGCAGAGAGCCTTTTCAGTTGTGTGTGTGGGGCCTTTCTTTCATCGCTGCAGGGAGTTTCATGTTCCCTTCGCCCTGGTCTGTCTAGCAATGCTGCCTTCTAGTTGGCATATGTGACTCTCTCTCTCTGAGTTGGCCGTGGTTTCTTTGAGGGTAGGGACTGTGGCATATTTATCCCCATTTTATGAACAGCTGGAATAGTGCCTGGCATGTACTAGACACTCAAAATTTGTATGAGTGGCCCAAGTAACAGGGGTAAGGCCCTGTGTTATGAGGGACATTTAGTAAGCCTTACTCTGTACCAGACTCTGTTCTAAGCACTTTCTGCAGAGCCATTCATTCTGTCTTCAAGGCAGCCATGGAGGGGTAGGGACTGTTATTGCTGATACATAGGTGTGAGAACTAAAGCCAGGAGAAGTTGAGGGACCTGCCCAGGGAGCTGAAACTCGGAGGTGATGGAGGCAGGATGGGAAACCCATGAGGCCAGCCCCAGAGCCTGCCCTCCTGTCAGGAACCAGGATATTGTAAGGGGTTCCAAGTCCCGTTAATACCTGCAGTCTTGGTGTCTAGCCTCCACCTGGCTGCCTCTGTCCCCCACCCCTCCCCCATCCACCGCTCTCTGCCGGATTCTTTAAATCCCTGCACATATATATAAGAGGGCACCCTCCCAAACCCAGAATTTTTTTATAAAAAATTGTGCATTTATTCTTACATGTTTAAATTTCAATCACTTTCAAAGTACTCTCTATTTATGCAATACATCGATTGAGACATTTTTTCCCTTGCTCAAAACAGTTTTTGAACTTGTCAATTTTGAAGGCTTTTAGTGCTTCTGCTGTTTTTTTGTTTCACCTCTTTGACATCTGCAAACAGTTCCCTTTGAGCACTGTTTTTCATCAAGGGAATCAAAAAAAGTCCCTCAGGGCATGATAGGTTGAATAGGGAGGGTAGGACTGTTTGGTCAAAAACAGCTGAACACTCAGTATGGTGGGGTCAGGTGTGCTTGCAAACCACCCATCAGGAAACGGGCAAGTGCGTTGAAAGAGTCTTTAAAAAAAAATTCACCGAGGCTGAATATCACCTCTCACAACAATGCCAGCTGGTACACTGATACAAATTGGTTCCCAGAACACTCGCCTAGTGGGGGAAGCTTGCACTACAAGGGGCCTGCCCTCCAGAAGATGATTCTGGGTTTTGGGGGGCCCTCCCTTGCATGTCACACCTGGCATCGACTGTGCTCTTACGCCCAGCTAGCACCCAGTGCGACACCAAGGCAGCCAGCGTGTCAGGAAACAGTGTCTGTTCGTCCTCCTGGCCTCAGCTGTTCCTTCACTTAGTTTCTTTCAGAGGGGAATCAGTTGTGAACCAGCTTTGGGAATTCAAGGTGTTGGGGGTAGAATCATGTCCCTCAGAAGATATGTTCGGGTCCTAAGCCAGTATCTGTGAATGTGACCTCATTTGGAAACAGGGTCTTTGAAGATGTAATCCAGTTACAATGAGGCCCTGCTGGATTAGAATGGTCCCTAGAGCCAGTGACTGGTGACCTTATGAGAAAGGGAAATTTGGATATAGAAACAAGAAGTCTCACAAGGAGATTACCACGTGAGGATGGAGGCAGAGCTGGGAGTGATGTGTCCCCAGGCCAAGGCATGCCAAGGATTGTAGCAGCCACCGGCAGCAGAGAGACAGGCTTGGGGCAGATTCTGTCCCACAGACTTCAGAGGAAGTGTGGGCCGGCTGACACCTTGATATCAGACTTCTGGCCTCCAGACTGAGAATAGATTCCTATTGTCTAAGCCCTCTTGTCTGTGGCGATTTGTTACAACAGCCACAGGAAACTAATAGACCAGGCAAACAGTCTCCGAGTGTTCCTGTCCCCCCCAGCCAGCCCTGGCAGCTCAGGAAATTCGTGACTGAAGTAAACCCGGGCATGAACTGGCCAGCTCAGCAATGCCAGACAAAGGATGTCAGTGTGACAGGGCAGCAGATTCTTCACTCCCAGGGAGAGGACGTGACACGAGGCGGCTCTGGAAGCCACAGGCCTATGTCACAGATCCCCACGAGGGACCCGCATGGGCTTTGCAGCCTGGGGACTTGGGATACCTGGGACTGGAAACTGAAAGCCAGCTTCTGCCTTAGGCAATGCCCCCTGAAATCACGAGCTGACTCAGAGATGGCCCCCACAGGAACCAGGACACCAGGGATCTTTCTGTGAGGTCTGTGCAGTTAGGGCCATCATTCTGCAGCTGGTGTGGATTCTTGCAGCTTCCGCATGGGTGCCTTTGGAAAGGGATCCTCCTGGTAACCGTTTACCGAATAGTCATCTTTTCTGGTAAACTCAATTTTTAAGTGGACAAGGACTATTTCTCCTTTCACTTTTGTCCCCAGCATGCTACCTGATACACAGTAAGCACCTCATATAGCTTAATTCATGTGCAAGTATATGTCCTTAGGTAATTAAAAAAGGAGTCAGTTATTGTGTATAAATGGGATTGCTTTAATACCTTTAATGAAAGTTTAGGAATCCTTAGGTGCTAAAAGGCAGAGGAAAAAAGCAATCTGAAACAAAACATCTTTAAAACCCTCAGAACTGCACAACACAAGGTGTGAACCCTAATGTAAACTGTAGACATTGCTTAATATTACCGCATTCATCTCTGTTCACCAGTGGTAACAAACGCGCCGCACTAATGCAACATGTGAATAATAGGCAAACGGGTGGGGGAAGAGAGAGCAAAGGAGGAGAGAGCGTGTATGGGAGCTCACTGTGCTTCCTGCTCAGGTTTTCTACGAACCTGAAAGTGCCCTAAAGATGAAGTCTATCGATTTTCAAAGAATCTAAACACAAAGATCGCATCTTCCTGTTTTCTGAAGACTCGTGCTTACTCTCCAGAGTTACTCTCAAGACCACACACGAGCAGAGTGAGGTAGTTTATGTGGAGTTGGCTGTAGAGAAGGGGTGTGAGCGATGGCTGTGCTCGCCCCCCTCCACGCGCCATTCGAAGCCCCACATGGTTCTCACCCAGATAAACTCCATAGGTTAATTTTTCTGTCCAGAGGCCTAGGCCTGAAAGGATCAAGATGAAACTGACAGTGCATTACATAACAAATGCCTGGGTTTTGTATTGTCATTTCTGCCACATGTTCTCCTGGACATAAACTCAACTGCTTGTATAATTTCAAAATTTCCTTCACACAGCCTCTGGTACAATTTTTAGCCACCTATTCAAGGCCATTTCAACTGAAAGGCAGTGTTCGGGCCAGCACCATGGTCTGTGTTTAGATTTCTTACTCCACCCCTCTGCCTTTGGGGGAAAGGGCTGAAACAGTCTGACACACGTGGTGTGATAGTACAACAGTAGTGAGGTGAGTGTGTTCAGGGGTTCCCCTCCCCCATCAAAGAGGAAGTTATGGTCAGAAGCAGTCAGGGTCATTCCTAGACTTTCGAGATCTAGATTCCGGTAATGAGTTGAATGCAGAAGACAAGAAAGAGAGACCCGACTGTGAGGAACTCAGTGAGCAAGTCAAACGCAGTGACACAGAGCCGTAATAAATGCCCGGAGGAGACTAAGGAAGAAAGGAGCAGGCTTGGGAGCAAAAGGAGGGTTTGGGGAAGATTCATTAGTGAGAAGCTCTGGAGAATACAGGACATGAGAATTAGCAGGAAAAAAAAAGGGGATTGAAGGCAAGTTTCTGGTCAGGCAAGACGTCCTTCAGGGGAAATGAGGAAAGGGGCGGATCCCTTCAAATCATTACTGGCTCTTTAATTGTTGGCTTTCCTTTGGTACCAGAACTCCCCCCTGACAAGGAAATGCTCATTGAATGACTTTGGCATCTGCCCAGGGTATGTGGGATCCTCAGAAAACGTCTTTGTGGGGCTCTTGTCTATATAAACAATTTAATTACAAATTTTATGAAAAATTTATGAGCTCATATAAAGTATAGCGACCCACTGTGGCAGCTGTGGGAAAATGGGCAGAGAGTGTGAATTCGTTTGTTGTCCAGTCTGGGCACGCAGAGTCCAGGGACCGCTACTTCAGGTTCGGGGGCCTCTTCCTCATGTTCTTTTTCCCCAATAAGCCATTCCTGGACGATTCCATATCTTCTGTCATGAGCAAAAAGTAGCAACACTGTTATTACCCACAATGCCGTGGCTTGTTGTTACCGGTTTGTAACAATACGGATACTCTTGCCTCTGCTTCTCCCAAATCTGCGTTTGTAGCTCTGGGTCTGTCATTACTCATAGGCTGCACCACCCTTCGCGCCGCCTGTGAACGAATACCGGCTTCCAGTGAGTCTCTCGAAGCTTCTGCTCCATCAATGGGGAGCCCAAGTGCAGTCTTAGCAGGCATGTGCAGGAAAATAGGGATGATGATTCAGTCATGTTAAATCTAGCATTTGGGATTTTTTTGGTACCAACATATAATGTAGAGCAACACAATCTCCGATGATGTTTTTGATGTTTTCTTTGAACCCTTGGGGATAATGTAGAGCAACACAATCTCCGATGATGTTTTTGATGTTTTCTTTGAACCCTTGGGGACCCGATCACCGTGTGCCTAGTGTGTGGTCTCTTTCAGTGTTGGCGGCAGCCTCTCTTCCACGCAGCAGGCTGCACGGGGAAGACAGGCAAGGGGCCCATGGTGGGAAAGGGGAGCAGTCTGTTTGTGCCAAGAGTATCTCTCATCCAGTACGACCTTGCTGGGCCACTCCTCTGGAACTGGGGCCTGCCTGTAAAGCCTCGGGATGACCACATAGATATAAATCCTAGAGATTTTGGGGACTTCAGTTTGACTCCACACGTGGGGGCCCAGGAGTGCTCCAACAGTGTTAAGTGGAGGCTGAGGTCTGTTTCAAGGAAGGCACTGACTTCACGGAGCAGGGCCATGGAGGCCGGGAGCTGGGACAAAGGGCGTGCTGCCTGTCTTCAGACTGTAAACACAGATCTTCACATGGCACCCCTTGTCCCCGGTTTCCTGATGCTCTTCCCTTTGAGGTCCACCCTGGTTCCTGTGTCCCACCAGCTTGCTCTGCCCTCGATGTGGTTTCCTGACCTAGTGTGGCAGATATGACACATGAATTTCCTTCTTCCAGAAAGCCTTTCGCCCTCTTCTTATTCTGATGAGTACTTTTTATTCTTCGAAATCAAGCTTATTACCTTCACCCCTTCTCATCAAAGCTTCCAGAACCTTTCCATCTTTCCGGTTCCCTACCCATCAGAACACCTAGTCTTTTCCTTACCTGGTCAGTGAGAGCCGCGTAGTGAGCACCTAGTCTGTGTCAAGCCCCGTTCCCGGCTTTACAGCCACAACAGTGGACGAAACAGGCCTCACAAGCCAGCTGTCACACAGACTCCCTCTGGACTTGACACATTTTTATTTCCACTTGTGTTGACATTGCCTCTAATTGCTGGCAAATCTTTTCTGTAAAAGGCCAGATAGTAAGCACTTCAGACTCTGCACACATATGGTCTTTGTTGGAGCACAAAAGCAGCCAGGGACAATATGCAAACAAACAGGTGTGACTGTGTTCCAATAAAACTTTATGTACAAAAACAGTTAGGGGGCCGGATTTTTATCTACTGGCCATAGTTTACCAACCCCTGCAATAGAATATAAGCTCCATGAGAACAGGTCTGTTTTCCATGTGTTTTCTTTTTTTCACCGCCATCTCCTTAGTACTTAGGGCAGCGCCTTGCACATAGACGGCACTTGACACAGATTTGTTGAACAAGGGAAATGAGTGGATCAGCCCTATTGCACTGCACATCCCTCAAAGGCAGGGGTGTGTACTGCTGTCAGCTCAGAGGACATGTGAGGCAAATATGTGTTGAGTAGATAGATGAGCGATTAACTAGAATACCTTCCTCTCCTGCTACAGAGACTTTCTCCGAGCACTTGCCTCTGGTGGGTGGGTGGGAAGTGGGTAGGTCTGGACCAGTCTTATTATCCTGTCCTTATTGCAGCTGCTGCCTCAGCAGCCGGGAGTTCCACATGAGAAACCAATAACAGAATCACAGGCAGGCGTCCCCACCCAACACTGGCCCCCTCCGCCGGTTCACTGACAGCCTGCTGCAGTGTTGTAAAGCAAAGCCTGGGTCCAGGGAAATCGGCAGAGGAAATAGCCATTAAACTTGAACATGACTGCCTGTCAGAGGGAAGTAGCAACAACAGGGGCCCCAGTCACCACCATCAAACCGCCTGTCAGCGCCCAGCGGGCTGGGTTTCCCCGGGCGCACCTTCCTGAGTGAGGGTTAGCGGATTGGCCGGGACAGGCGGGGCCCTGGTGTTTGGCAGGGCCTGTCAGCTGAAATGCAGAGGTGAAGCTGGTGTCACTTTGGAAATTGGAGCATGACAAGTACAGCCAGATAAAGACACGAGGAGAAAGAAAGGGTCGGGGGAGCTGAGCTGGGGGCACCGGTTGTGGGGCCCCTGCTCTCGCGGCCTCACCCAAAAGGGAAGCGGCTCCTCCCTCTGCTCCGTGTCAGCTTTGCTGTCATTGGAGAGTCCGTGAGATTTCAAACAGATAAGCGCCCCTTTGGGAAGCCCAAATGCCTTGGCAGACAATTTTAGGCCTTGATTTGATTGATAAATCCTTTGTGACAAGGGGGGATGAAAGAGGCCCCCAGTTTGGTACATATAAATAGGAAATTAGCTGGCAAAGTTGTCAAAGATAATTAACTTTCCGATTCTGCGGGTCTATTCAGGTTGACATCCTGAAATTATTTAGAAATGCACATGTCAACACTCTGACAGAATTTGGGGCTGATCAGATAAACAGGTTTGGAGATCTTTGATACTAAGATGATGTAAGTGCTTAGCTGGTGTTTTATCGCGGCGTGCTTCTGTTCGCTGCAGTGCACGTTGTGGGGGGGGCTGAGTTTGGCTGGGTGTACGTGTGATGGGAGAGTGTGGGGGTGGAGACTGAAGAGGAGGCATAAGCCACAACCCATTTGCCTCTTTCTTCTTTTACTCTCAGTGAGTTGAGAAATTCCTAACCCTCCATTCAACCACGATTAGCCTAGGACTTCATCCAAGTACTCCTCTCCAAGCTTCAGGCTCTGGTGGGAAGGGGTGCATTCTGAAAGATTCAGCAGCAGACACTTGCTCTATCCCAGTTTTGGCCAAGCACATGCAGTGTATGAAGTCAGGTAGCATCACTACTGTTTCTGATTCCTTATTGATGTGGGCTGAATCACTGGGTCTGACCCTCTCCTAAGAGTGGAGAACACATCCATCAGCGTTCCCATCTTGTTACTGGAAATGGCCACTTTGAAAACAGGTCAGTTTGGAGCCACATTCTTCCAAGGAAGAAACATCCATCCTTCAGGTGAATGGAGATGGATGAGAACTAACATTTACTGAGCACCTGTTATGTGACAGCAGCCAAGCCGGACACAATATTGTGTCATTTGTTTACTTTAACCTCTGATTTCCATATCTTTCTTGTTCAGTTGGTGAGAAAACACATATTCAGAGAGGTTGAATCAGTTATTGGAGGAAGCCCAGCTACCAAGGAAGTGAAATTTGGATTTGAATTCTCTTATCTTCCCTCCAACACTGTTTTCTGGTTAACAGAATCAGAGACTCTTGGATGGAAGGGAGCTTGGAAAGGATCTAGTTCTGGGTTCAGCAACTCATGACCCAAATCCGTCCGGCTTCCTGTTTTTGAATGGCCCACAAGCTAATGACGTTTTTACCTTTTTAAATGGTTGGGGGGAAAATCAAAAGGAAAATATTTCATGACATGTGAAAACAACATGAAATTCAAATGTGAATGTTCATAAATAAAGTTTTATTGGAACACAGCCTCATTCATTCATTTATTATTATAAATAGGTGCTTTTGTGCTCTAGTGGCAGAGTTGCTGCAGAGACTGTGTGGTTTTCAAAACTGAAAGTTTTAATGCTCGGCCCTTCCCAGAAAATGCTTGGTGCTCCCTGGTTTCATTCCCCTTCTCAGTGAGAGCTTTTGGAGCTCGGAGCATAACAAGCACAGGTAAAACTATCAACAGGCATTACTGAATTTACTTCACTATTCAACACAGGTAACTATTATTCCGGTAAAGAACTGAGGTTTATATTGTGTCTGGGAGCTGGTCAGTCCACCAAGGCAGTCAGGATTCACTGTGGAGCCTGCCTGATTTCATACTGGAAACACATACCCAGAATTTCCTCACTTTATTGCTATTTCACCATAGTTCCACATTTCCTGGATGTGGCTTTTCTGGGCTAGGTGCTTGACGATACAATGCTGTTACCACTGTGGTGAGCAGAATAATGGCCCCTCAAAGATGCCCATGCCTTAATTCTCACAACTGTGAATATGCAACCTTTCATGGCAAAAGGGGCTTTGCAGATAGGATTAAAGGTCTTGAAATGTGAAGATGATTCTGGCGTATCCAGAAGGGCACAAAGACAAGGGTGCTTACCAGAGGGAGGCAAGAAAGTCAGAGAAGGAGAGGGAGACTGAGGACAACAGAAGAGGTTTGAGTGGTGCAGCCAAGGAATACCAGGGGCCTCCAGGAGCTGAAAAAGGCAAAGGAATGGATTCACCTCCGACCTCCAGAACTGCAGAAGATTAAATCTGTGTTGCTAGAAGACACTGCATTCACGGCAGTAATTTGTTACAGCAGCCACAGGAAACTAATACCCATCCACTAGCTCCTTGTTATTAAGCTAACGGACTGCACCATAAATGGAAGTAGATTTCAAAGGAAAACCTATGCTGCAAGTGTTAACAATAAAATTAAGCCATGCATGGGGGCGGGGATCAGCCTCAAAGGCCTTCCTAAAGGAAGGATTAGAGGGCTTGCCATTCTGCAAAGCTGTGTTCTAAAGGAGGTCCCTTCTCCACTCCAGTTTCTGGGCCTGGATCCTGGCATCCCCCAGGATCAGCCTCAGAACCTATGAAGATCAAAGGGAAGAATAAGAGGAAATTTCCCTCCACATCTGATGTGCTTCAGTGTCCACAACTTGCACCACACATTTCAGCTTCGGGACACCTGAGCTGCAGCTCTGACATCGTGCTTCTTGGTGAGTTTGCTCGTGGCTATTGAGGAGCTGGACTTTGCAAAAGGGAAATCACCATCTTGTCGGCATTTTATTAGCACTGTGACCATTTGCAAATTAATTTGGAAGGCAATATAATTTACCTCTTGTATAGAATTCTGTTTTGATTACTGACATGTCACTGAAGTTCCAGCTTTCATGAAAGCTCTTATTATGAGAAATTAAGATACCTTTCTCCTTCATCCCAATAAAATAAGCACATGGCCTTGGGATGTGATCAAATTTAAAAATATCATTTAATACAGAGATGATAATTATCTGAATGAAAGTGGAGAGGAGGACCTCCATCTAGGGTTTGAATGTTGACATGAAATTTTGAAGTGTGTTTTCACTCATCACTGACTTTTGATAGCACCTTGTGCAGGGTAGTCTGCTGCATCACCCTTGCCTCGTATGGTATTGGTTATTTCAGAGCCATGCTGGATCGTAAACTGGAGCCATGGACCACTGTGGTGCCCCAATGTGTTCGAGTAGGTGTTCTGGAGCAGTATTTGACCACACATTGCTATGAGGCATCTCATTCTTTAGTGTTTTCCAGAACAACGTTGTTTTCTTTGATCAGGCTTTGTTCCAGATGTCATTTGGGAAGAGAGCAGAGAGGGTGGCTGCCGTGCGTGTGCCACGTATGTGCCCCCTCTGTCCGTCCTCTGTAGGTCATGTCTATGGCATGGCTTACAGTCTTGAGGGGGTAGCCCTGATTTTCAGTGCTGCATGGTGTGTGTGTCCCAAGCTTTGTTTCAACAATTGAGGCCGCTATCACATGTGCCCTTGGAACTTAAGAGTTTGGCCACACCCTGCCTGATTTCCAGCTGCCAGTCCTTGTAATTTTTGAGTGCTATTCCTGGCCACTAAAGGTCCCTCTGCCTGTGTTTCCAAGCAAGCTGAAAATGTTTAGGAATTAGTAGCCCTCAGTCAGTAACTCGTGCGAGTTGGTGAAGAGAGAGAGACATACACCTCTGAGGTGGGTGTGCAGTAGGTTGTCAGCCATGTGGCTGTTCTCCTCTGCTCCTCGTGTTCCCCAGAGAGAGCCCTAGTTGCCCACAGTGGTAACGAGCATGAAAACCCATCCTTTTTCCAGTTTCCTATCTTGCTTTTGTCCCTTTCCTGTCTTGCTCTTCCACTTTCTTGGCTGGTTTTCCTGAAACTGCCTTCCAAGTGAACCACTTGCACCCGAGTACTTATCTTGTGTCCTTTTGGGGGGAATCAACTCAAAACATTATGCCGACAAGTTTGTTCATTTGCTTATTCATTAAACACGTGTTGGGAGCCTTTTCAGAGCAGGGGGCTGAGGACCAGGTAAGTCCCCTGCCTGGAGGAGCACAGACCCTGGTGGGTGGACAGGTGTTGAACAGCAAACAGACATAGAAAGGGGAGTTTCTGGTCGTCTGTGAGAGTCCTGCTGGAAATCATTTATAAAATCATTAATAAGCAGTGAGTTACCGCTTAGAAAACTAGTGTGAGATCTTTTGATTCAGTGAAGAAAATGGGAATTGGTTTATTAACCTAATTGCTCTTTAACTCACTATGTTTCCTGTTCAATAAAAGTATTAACACATTGTAATCAGCCTGCCTCGTCAAGTCTGAGTCAAGCTTTTTCTCTGCTCTACTTCTGTTTGCTCTGCTTAAAAGGCTCAATATTTCAAGAGAGGGGGCGGGTTGTGGGCGGGGCACCCTACAGATGAGATGGTTGACTGCACTTAAGCAGAGACCAGAAACAGTGGGCAATGCTTATCTCAGTTCTGGCTGCCTAATATTGGAAATAAAAATCTTCCCTCCTCTGACTCTCTCTAGGATTTGCTTAATTAGAGAAGAGCTTTGCCCATCAACCACAGATGGTGAACGTGGTTCAATAATCTCTTAACAGCCCTTATCAGTTGCCAATAGAAAGAGGGGGGAGAAGGGAGAACGTAAACAGGAGGAATATGTTTATTACTCTCTAAACCCCCCACCTACTATCGATAAGTGATTTAGTTCCTTCTAAGCTTGTTTAGCTGAAGAGATGGCCAAGGCTCCCAAGGAAAGCCCATCTGGAGTAATGGGCTGTCGTGTGGAGGAGCGGGCATGGCGGAAGGCCCATCGAGCCGGGAATACTTGCCGCATTCATCTTAGCAATTCTGTTTGGATTCGCTATGAATTTAATATGCAGAATATTGACTTCAGTAGTGGAGTCAAGTCAACCCAGCCGACTTTAATATTTTGATTGATACACTCTATCCACTGACTCAAGCAGTAATTATGGAGCACCTGCTAATGCTGAGAACAGATGATATAGCTTGAACACAACAGAAAAGGTTCCTGCTCCTTTGGAGCTTCAGTCTAGTGGGGGTTCCAAACAAACAAACAGGCAGACAAATCCCCAAACATCTGGTCTGCACCTGTATTATTACGGTGGTGCTACAACATCATGAAGTGACAGAGCCCGGAGGGTTGGGGTCTTTGAAGAGGGTAGTCAGGGAAGGCACCCTGAGGAGGTGGCAGCCAGCTGAAATCTGGATATGAAGGATGACACCACACAAAGATGTGGGAGAAGAACTTTTCAGAAAAGGGGAAGTGCAGATCCAAAGGTCCCAAGGCAGGAATAGACTCAGTGCATTGAGAAAGCAGAAAAAACGCCTTGTGACTGGAGCTGAGGAGCTGGGAGGGAGAGAGCAGGAGATGCTGGTGCAGTAGGCAGGTGAGGATTGTGCACTAAAATGCGTCGGAAATCACTGAAAGGTTTCCCTTAGACTCATGGCTTCGTCTGCTGTTCTTGTTCTAAAAAGTCATTCTGGCTGTTTTAGGGGAGCAAGACTGGCACCAAGAGCATGAGTCAAGGAGCTATGGCAGCTCATGGGCAGGAGACAGTGGGGTCTGGTGTCAGGCAGGAGGATTGTGGAGAGGGCACTGGTGGATTCGGGAGAGGCTTTGGGGGCTGTAAAACAGGACTTGAGGGGGAGTCAGGTGTCAGGAGGGAAATGCAGGGAGTGAGGATACTCCGGGGCAGTGGGCTGGGATGACAGGATGTGCCATTTCCTGGGAGGAAGGTCACTAAGAGAGACCCTGACTTCAAAAATGAATTAATAGTTTTGCTTTAGCCTTGGTTGTTAGACATTTAAGTGTAGAAGTCATATGGGGAGTTTTGTATACGGGATGCTCTCACTTAACATTGTCAATAGGTTCTGCGACTTCAAGAGAAATGACACATAGCAAAATCAGTTTACCACAGGCTAGCAGGTATAGACAAGGTCATAAGGCATTGCATCAATGTTATAACAAAACGATGTTGAATGAAATTGTTGTTCGAGGACCTGCTGTGTCATTCTAGACTAGTTACTGTTCTATTCTAATAGTTTGATGATAAAAATTTGAAAGTCTAGTTAAAATGACTTTCTACCTAGACAAGGTCCAAATCCTCCCTTGTGTGATACTAACCTTTGTTCTTTGAGTCTTCATCCAGAGTAATATGAAATTCCATCTATGTTTCTTATATACCATACTTACAATAACTTTTTGATGCTGTCTTGAGAAGGGTATAATGGTGTATTCTTTCCAGGCACTTTGTACTCACATTAGCTATAAGTCTCATAGCAACACTTTAAAGTTGGTACTTGTATCATTGCAATTATATTTGGCTTTGCATGACAGAAAAGTTTCCAACAGTGATTTAAACACACAAGGTTTATTCTCCACAAGTAGAAGAATAATGGAAGTTAAGCAATTTAAGGTTGGTATGGTAGCTTCATGATGTCACCAAGGGACACAGAGCAGCAGCTTTGCTGTTCTGCTATTTTTAGTATGTTGCCTCAAGGTCCAAAATGGCTGCTCAAGCTCCAGCCATTATGTATACATTCCAGGTGACAAGAAAGTAGAAATGGAAGCCCATATACCCCTTCTTCTTAAAGGTCATTTTTGGAAGTTTGCTACCATACTTCTGCCCATAGCTCATTGTCATATGGCTACACCCAGCTTCAAGGGAGGCTGGGAAATAGTCTGTTAGTACAGTAACATTTTTCTCTCTAAGAGAGAAAGAGACAGTGAATATTAGCAGGCATCCAGCAACCTTGTGTCAGTCCAAGTATGCCTACTTTTCTCACCCAAGACCACATAACTTAAAACAGATAGGCAGGACCAAGACTTCAGTTTTACTACTATTTTTTCTCTTACTTTCTGAATTTCCTATCCTCATCTCTTCTGTTATCTTCACAGTTGAGGAAATGGCTAGTTTTTCCTCAAACATAAACCATCTCAGAGCTATTTATTTTCCATTTTTGGAGGCAGGACCCTTCCCGCAGTTCTGCAAAGTGTTACGGGGAACAAAAGAAAGGGAGAGTTCTGATTTCAACCTTGCAGTGCAGTCTCTCCCAGCTTCCATAAATCAGCAGGTTTTCAGGAGGCAGTAGGGAGAGCACCATCCGATGACTTCTACATCTGATTCACAATAAAATCTGCACGGGGGCTTCTGAGGCGTTTATTTTCCCAAAAGGCCGAGGCAGCAGGAACCATCTATTATGTTGGGGGAGAAAGATTCACCCATTTAGAAGTAACTGGTAATACCAATGTGGATCATTTTAACTTTCAATATTCATTTTTAATAGAATCCAGTAGAACTTGTCTTTGCACATGTCTTCACACATGTCCTGAGATGCTCAGAGGGGACCCCCCCCCCCCATGACTTTTCTGCTGTAAACCAAGGTTTTGTTTAAAAAATAAGAACACACTGTGTCTGGACCTCAAATCTCTTTCATTGGCTTGGGTGTGTGACTTTATGAGGCACAGTAGCAGTAGAGGTCCAAGAGGGCAGAGTTGGGTATTTGTGATCGAGATAGTGAAGGCCTGGAAATCCTCAAATATTTCCTGTTGGCCCTTTACAGGAAAAAATAATTGCCTTCCCACCTGCGGTTCAGTGCTTTAGAGAGGGCCGAGGGGGTTGGGTTGCCTAGACCCAGGTTAACTCCTGTTGCCCTGGTTAGTGAGACATTGGAGGATTTTAAAGATGACAGCAGAGCAGTTTAAGTCTCTCTCTATGGGGACAACAGCTCTGGCTGCAGCGTGGGCACATGGAAAGCATGAGACCAGAGCGGGAGACCTTTTGTAGCAATAGCCCAGAGGAGAGGTGCTAAAGGTTGAACTACAGCATTTACCTGCTTTTGAGCTCTGCATTGCCTCTCAACACACTCAGCTCCAATTCAAATAGAAGTGCAAAGAAAATGCCCCCAGCAGTTCATCTGCACTTGACCATGAGCTGCTGGGTTCCACACAGATATTGTCAAATCAGCCCCTCTAAGGCTCTTCACTGGCAACACAGAGAGCTCTCCAATCAGGGAATTCACCGATACGATTCTGCTTTGTGTTGTGCTGGCTTTCAAAAAATCTAAAGCAAAAAAAAAATTGAAAAAAAAAATCTAAAACCCTGTAGGGTTCACAGAGCTAGTAAAAAAGTAAGAGCTTATTGTTGGCATTCAGAACGACCACTGCCTTTGAAACGGGGGGGTCTCAGCAGTCCTGCATCAGGAAAAATTATGATGCACTGAGATCTAGCTACTCAACCTCTGTGCCAAAGCACCAGCGTTGTCTCATGCTGGGAGGGAACAAGAAATCAAAAGAGAAGAGCAACGCGTATCCTCAGTTCTGCTCCCCTGGGAATCCCTTCTTGCCACTCACCATGTCAGGATACAGGGCTACATTCGGAGATGTGATAGTGGACGGACATGATTACCTCCACATTTACCTGCAATTTTTTACCTCATTTGAAAAGACTTGTGCTATTATTTACCATAAGCAATGCCTCGGGGAAAAGGCTTGGCCCTTGCTGGCAGCCGTGAGGTTCAAGAATGTTTTAGGAGATGATAAGAGATGGGAAGAGCCATTAGGGAAAATTGCTCTGAGCACGCTGCAGTGTGGATGAACCTCGGAAACACTGAACTCAGTGAAAGAAGGCAGTCACCAACGACCACAGATTTATGATTCCACTGATATGCAATGTCCAGAATAGATAAATCCACAGAGACAGGAGGCAGATTAGTAGTTGCCAGTGGCCGAAGGGATGGGGAATGGGGAGTGTGCACTTAACTGACACTGCGTTTTACTTTGGAGCGATGGAAATAGTTGGAACTAGAGAGAGTTGTGGAAGGTAGTGAATACACTGAATGTCACTGAACTGTTTAAAATCATTAATTTTATGTTATATGAATTTCATCTCAATACACTATTTCAAAAAAAAAGAGGAAGAGATAAAGGAAGAGGAGGAAGGAAGAGGAAGAGAAGGAGGAGGAGGAAGGACATGGTCCCTGAAGGTCTACACTTCTTTTTGTGGGATTCCTAGAGACCATCTTTATCCAAGTGGCCATATGGAACTTCTTTCCTGGCCCAGGCTGCTGAGCTACATACAGAAATTCATAGCCACACATACAGCCTTGTATCTCAGAGTTGGCCCAGGAGAATGCACATCCCTGTTTGCTAAATTTTAATCATGCAAATATTTGCATTCAAGTGTCCTACTGGGCAAAATGCCAGTCTTAGGTGGGGCATTCCTTATAAATGCCAAGAGGTCTTCTGATCAAGGCCAGGGCTGCCTATCTTTCGCCGGGCTGCTGCAGGCTTTGACCTCCTGCCCTGGGATGGACCCACTTCTCACGTGTGGTTCAGAGCTCCGTTGCTGCCAGCAACCTCTCCTCGTTCTTTGATCATTCAGGTTTTATCCAGGAGACCTGAAGAGAGAGGAGGCTTATATGGAGGCAGGAACCCAGGGACTAATTTCTTTTGTCATCATTTGACAAATAATGCAATTTTCCCAAATATCTGGACAAAAACAAACTTCTTCCCTTCCTTCCTCCACCCCTTTATTCTAATTCCATTCTTGAACCTGGTTGAAAGGGAGCATATAGGCCCAAGTCCTGGCTGCAATGCTGTGAATATTGTTCAGTTTATTGATTCCTTGAATAAATGTTTATTCAACACACAATTCATGCCAGGGGTTATGCTAGGTGTTGGAATATGAGGTGAAGCACTTGAACATGGTCATTGCCCTCCCAAAGGTTATCATACACTACAGATGAGCATTAAATAAGGAGTCAGAAACAGACCGTGTCATGAATGCAGTGGTAGAAATCAGAGTGTGCTACAGGAACATGAAACAGGCATCTCTCTGGTGAGGAGTGGTTTGGGAAGACTTCCTGGAAGAGTTGCCATGTGAGCTGAGATCTGAAGAATGGAGAAGAATGAGCTGTGGGAGAATGTTACAGGCCACTGGGACAGCATATGCAGTCTCAGAGGAGAGAGATAACATGGCACATTCAAGGGAGTGAGGTGGGGTCAGTGTGGCTAAAGTGGATGGAGAGTTTTATTGGGTTAGAAGGGATGAGGAAGGAGGAGAAATCGAGAAACAAGGCTAGAAGAAGTAGCTGCGTCTGACATCCATAGTGTCTCCCTGACCCTGGGGTACCCAGAGGAGACCCTTCTCTGCCATTTTGTTAGTAGGGCTGGAATCACAGGGTACCTCTGACTTCTAGCTCCCCAAAACTTAAGAGCAAGTCTCTATTACTTTGAACCTTGGTGCTTTTATCTACAAAGACATCATTGGCCTGGACACATGAAGACAGGAGAGTTGGAGGTGGAGGGCCAGGTTCACTGTTACTGTGTAGTCAAGACTCCCTTTGGAGGTGCTGATGCTGTGGCTGTTGCTTGGACCTTGACTCCAGCCCCTCTGGCTTCAGCCGGCGGACAAGGAGCCTGAAAGGCCAGCCAGTGAGCAGCAGGAGCAACATCTACATACACAACACCTGTCATTTCCTGACTTCCTCAGCAGAGAAAAGGGCTTTAGCACCAACACACGTAGATTCAGCTCTTTATTCTGTTGTCCGTTCATTTTGTTCACTCGTTCACTCACTTTGATGTTACTTGTTGTGCACGGTTTCAGCAGCAGGGAGATAGCTGGGCGTGGTGAGCCAGACAGACACAGCCCTCACCCTCAGAGACCTTACCATGATGTAATTAGGAAGAGGGAAATTAAACAAAAAAAGACTACAGTGATCACACTGGTCGGAGGAGCTAGAAAGGACTGGGAGAACGTTATCAGGGCTCCGTAAGCATGATGCAAGTTTATAGTGCGAGTCTTGGCTCCACTGGTTAGCAGATGGGGAAGTTTTTAGGCCCTTCTATGCCTTAGTTTCCTCATCTGCAAAATGTGAAGATTAGGGCAAACCCAAGTGAGAAATGGGTTTAAACTTCACTACATCACTTGTAGAAATATTAAAAATCCCAGTCCTCTGATTATACTGATACCAACTCAATCCAGATCTCTGGGGCTGGAGTCCAGACACTAACATTTCTTCAGAGATTCCTGGTGATTCCAATGTGCAGCTGAGTTTGGGAGCAAAGCTCCAGCCCAGCACTTCTCACACTTTAATGTACCAATAAATCACCTGGTGTCTTGGGACATGCAGGCTGTGATTCCTTAGCTCTGGGATGGGGTTGCAGTGTTTACATTTCTAACAAGGTCTTGGATAGTGGGTCTCAGCTGGGGTAGTTTTAGCCCCTGGAGACATCTTTGGTTGTCAGAACTTGGATTGTGGTGCTGTTAACAGCTAGTGGGTACAGGCCAGCGATGCTGCTCCCACCAGAAAGAGTTTTCTGTGCCAAAAAATGAGTCGTGCGAAGGTTGAGAGACACTTTCCTGGAAGAAGCTGATGCTGCTGGCCCACCGGCCACACTCTGAGAAGCAAGAGAATCCCTTTCTCTAGCTTTGCCAACACATCCCTGGGTTAAGCTATTTAAATGAAATTGAGGATTTGTCACAAAGCAATCAGACAAAAATTAGCAACGCTCTGTTTTTATTCCTTGTTGGGGTTTGGGTGGAAGGCACGAAGGATTTCACCAGCCCCAGTCATTGGCATCAAAGAAGTGGCTGTTGGAGTGTTTGTAAGGATGGGACACTCAGAAACCAAAGGAACACTTCCACTTTTCCACAGGGTTTCAGCAGCAAAGACAAAAGAATGGAAGAAGGCGAACGCATGAATTATTTACAGGCCCGCGTGTGAAAAGTGTAGTGCAAGCCTTTTTAACACTGTTTGAGATCAGGATGAGGAAAAATGGGCAGAGACTTAATTGTTTCATTGACTTTTGCAGAGGAAACCCGGAGTCATCAAATCTACACACAGAGGGCGGAGGAAGAATTCACGCACAACACTTTCTTCCTTTGCTTTATTTTTTTCTTAAAGATTAATTTGTAATTTATAGCTCTAATGACCTGCCTGGTGATGGGGTGGAGACCGGGGTACCAGCCATCCTTCCACAGCTCTCCCCAACTTCCTATCCACCCAACTTCCTTGGCCCTGCTTGAAACCCTCATCATTTCTCATCCAGATGAATGTAGTGGGCTCCCAACTGGTTTTCTTATGTTTACTCTGCAGACTTCCCTTCAGAGCATCACCACATTGTGGCCAATGGAGGATTTCTCAAAGGAGCATCGGGTCACCTCGGCCCAGGGGGAACTCTTCAGTGGTGCCTCATTCACTGTGGTCAGTTGAGCTGCCTAGGGCCGAACTGTTCCCAAGACTGATGGACCTCTAAGCATGGTCCATGGACCCTAGTGAGGCCCCTAGATTCTTTCAGGGAGTCTATGAGGTCAAAACTATTTTCATAATACCAAAGCACAATTTGCCCATTTAGCTGTGTTGACGGATGTTCCAATGGTTTAAAATAAAAAGCCATGGTAGTTGAATACGCTGGGGCCCTCACAGGAGTCAAAGCAGCGGCATCCACTTGTGCAAGCTGTCATTTTATTCTTCACTCCCAGGCCCTTGCGATAAAAAACAAGCAAATAAATAAAGACAATTTTTCTTAAGAATGTGTTTGATAAAGCAGTAAAATTACTAATCTCATTAAATCTCCCCACTTGAAGACATATTTCTTAACGTTCTGTGTGATGAAGGGAGGGACCCCGAAAGTACTTCGGCCGTCCAGCAAAGCACGGCGGTGGCCCCCCAAAACCCCGTGTGGGTGGCCTTGGTTGTGAGCTCACTAGCCACTTGTTTTCATGCCGCGTCATTTCTGCTTGGAGTTGCAACTCCCCAATTATAATTACTCGGACATGGGTATTTGGCAGACAGCTTCTTGAAAATGAATAAGGTGAGCCCGTCACTTCAAGGAAAATGACTGACCATCTGCGTTGCCAAAGCTAAAATTGAAGCTTTCAAGTGAAAATTAGACTTTTGGAACATTTGTATCTCTAACAGTGAGCTTGACAGCTTCCCAGCACTTGAATAATTTGGGGGTGAGGTTGGTGGTATTAACAAATGCATATTTATAAAATATTGTATCAATGAAATGTGAAAATATTTGAAAAAATCTGCCTGACTCAGGGAATCTATATTTTCCAGATGAGTCATCATGCATGTACAGGTTCAACCAATGGATTTTAACTGGAAAGAATACAAAAAAATTTATTGATACAGTTTCAGATTCTACATTTAAACTAACCTTTAAGAAATACTCCTTGTTGAATTTTGGTGTAGTATCAAACAATAACTGATAACACCTAAGCCAAAAAATAAATTGTAACAGATTGAATATAGAAGTAGATGTGAGACTCTAATTGTAGCTTATTATGCCAGATATTAAAGGGATTTGCAAAAAAAAGCTAAACAATGCCACTCTTCTCACTAAATTTTTTTTTGTCTTGAAAAGTATGGCTATTTTTAAATAAAACAAATATATGTGGACAGGTAGTAGATGTAGTATTGTTATTTAAGTGAGTGAATAGGTACATCTTTAAAAGTTTTCTAAATTTGAATTTCTAAAATCTAAACATCGATAGCCATAGCTCACATAAACAAAAGTTCATTGGGGACCTCAATAAACTGTAAGTGTGTGAATGGGTCCTCAGACCAAAAATTTGAGAACTGACGTCCTAGACCTTCACCGTCACCTCTTCGATCTTCTCTGTACTCAGAGTGATGTGCCACCCTTGTCTTTAACCTGCAAACGCCCACCACCCCAGGGAGCATTGCGTTTCGGAGAGTGCTCACGTTACATTATCAGCTGAAGTTTCGCAGGGCTCAGGACTTTGGGATTTTGAAGGTTAATGACTTGCAGCATGGAAAGCCGTGCTGTGAAAAATAATACCAAACAGCTGGAGAGAATCGAATGCCCACTGAGAGCTGCCCTTGGAGGTGTCAATCTTTCACGCTGTACTCATGGAACCTGTACCTGTCAACCTTCCGTTAGGGAGGACCGAGGCTGGGCCCAGTGTGGGTTATTTACACAGTCCTTCTATAAAGGGCGTTCGTAACTGGCGGATCAGACTTACGGGGTTGCCTCCTCAGGCAGGACTGCATCTTCTTTCTCAGGGACAACCCATTAGTCACCCCCAAGATCCAAACAGACTGGCGGCTAATGGAATGTGGGCCCTTCCACAAGCCTGCCTCCTCAGGCCTGCAGGCATTTTCAAGCCTCATCTGGCCTTCTCATGGGGTGCCTTGGCCTGGGCCAGATGGGCTCCCCAAGGGGTCTTGGCTAGAACATCTTCTCCCGAACATCTGAAACCCTCATGTTCACAGGCACCTGTCTGTACCCCTTGAAAATGCGCCTCAGCGGTTGGGTTTCGAGTAACCTGGAATTTTCACCGCAAATGAAATGTCTCTGCCCATTTCCTCTGACACCAGTTCCCATTTTCATAGCTGATGGGTGTGCTGGTTAGACAGACTTGAATGTGACGCCAGCGTTTGGACTCTTTTGTGTCCATTCAGTGGTAGCACCTGAATTTTGCTATTCACCCTCTTGTTCTCAAGTCCCCCGAGTCAAGGGAGCTGTGAAAACAAGGACAGAACTAAGTGGGGAATAAGGAGGGGTTTCTCCACCTCAGCACTATTGACACTTGGGGCTGGGCAATTCTTTGTTGTGGGGGGTCATCTTGCACTTGTAGGATGTTCAGGAACCTTGACCTCTACCCACTAAATGCTAGTAGAATCCTCCCCCCAAAGTCATAACAACTGGAAATGTCTCCAGACAGTGCCAAACAAGCCCTCTGAAGAGGAGAACCACTGCCCTAGGGTCCTCATAAAGCCTATGCCCGAGGGCACAGCGATTGTTGACACACAGCCCAGTGAGTATCTTCCCCTCTGGACAACCAGCTTAGAAAGTTATCCTTTGGTGGCAGCAGCTTGGGAGAGGGTCTTGAGCAAAGGGTCTGAGGTTCTTGCTCCACGCTTCCCCGACAGAAATTAAGTTGGCACCTCTCTCCTCCCAAAATTCAACCTCCCTTCTCCCCAGTTCCCATAAGGGAGATGGGAATGAATGTGGTGGAAATGACAAAATTCAGTGCTACAACATTTGGTTTATCTGCAGGTAACCCATGTACTGTTCCAAGCAGTGTTCATCAGTCGGGGCTCAGATTAGCAGCCCTTCTCTAGAAAGTATTTTCTGGCTGTGCTATCTCACCTAGTTTCTCTCTGAAACCTTTCAGCATTTGGTTCAAGATCATCTTGTGTTTTCCAATAATTTTGGCAGATTCTTTTGGTGCTTTGTTCCTACCCAATAGAAGTATTCAGATCTCTCCTTTATGCAACACCTTTTATCATTGGATACAGAGAAGGCATTTATTGGTTGGAATCCATCCCAGCTCCGTGGAGATGGCAGAGTGATGTCACGGTGAAGGGCTATCCTGCTGATTCTAATCTGGACAATCTCCTCAAGTGTCACTTTCCCCCAAAAAAGCAACTCAACTTAAAAGAGATTGGTAAGGAGGAAACACTGTTGCCCAAAGACATGTGAGAGATCCATTGAGCAGCCATCAATTACAACTGCTTTGCCTGCACTTACTGACTGAAACCTTTAGCAAATGACTTTATGACCCTGAGCCTTAGTTTCTTAATCTGTAAAATATACATGTAATAATATATACATTAGAAAGCTTTCATGAAGACTACATAAGGATCGTATGAAATAAAGACTGAGCCAGGAAGGGGCCCAGAAAAGAGGCTACCAAACCTCTATGGGTTGAATTTTAAATAATAGCTTTATTGACATATTACTCATAAAATTCACCATTTTTAAACTAGATTTTATTTTTTTAGAGTAGTTTTAGGTTCACAGTAAAATTGGGTAGAGGCTATAAAGATTTCCCCTACACCTGTCCCCAGACAGGTCCAACCTTCCCCTCATCAGCAGCTCTCATCAGATCAATAGATTTGCTACAATCCATGAACCTCCATCATTAGCCCGTCATATTACCAATGCCCACACGATACATTGGGGTTCACAACTGATGTGCACTCTGTGCGTCTGAACAAGTGGACAGTGACATGTGCCCACCAGTACCGTGTCCTACAGCGTAGTTTCACTGCTCTAGAAATCCTCTGTGCTCAAATTTACCACTTTAAAGTGCACACTAGAGTGGGCTTTTTCTTTTAGTTTACAAACACAGTCGAGCAACCATCATTACTCTCTAATTCCAGGTCTTTTTTATGATTCCTAAAGAGAAACTCCTATCTCTAAGCAGTCTCAATTTTTTTTTTCTATAAGTCCCTGACATTTGCTTATCTGCTTTTAGTCTCTATGGGTTTTTCTATTCTAGAGGCTCCATATAAACAGAATCATAATATGTGGCTTTTGGTGACTGGCTTATTTCATTTAATATAAAGTTTTCAAGACTCATCCATATTGTAGCAGGTATCAGTTCTTCTTTTTCATTGCCAAATAATATTCCATGGTATGGCTAGAACACATTTTGTTTATTCATTTATTAGTTAATGTTTGAGGTTTTTAATTTTTTGGCTATTATGAATAATGATATGATGGACATTCATTCACTGGTTTTTGAGTGGACATATGTTTTTAATTTTCTTAAATATATGTGTACTTACAAGTGAAATTTATGGGTCACATGATGACTATACGTTTAACACTTCAAAGGCCTGCCAGGCTGTTTCCCAAAGTGGCTGCACTATCTTACAATTCCATCAACCACATTCCAATTTCTCTACGTCCCTGCCAGTGCTTGTTATTGTTGGTTACTTATTCTTTCATTTATTCACTCACAAATTAACTGCTTAGCACCAATGTATGCTAGAGACCACAGTGTAATAGTGAGAAAATCGCCCAAGAAGCTTATCTATTTTGGCAGGGACAAATAGTAGTCAAATTATAATACAAGTAAAAGTAAACATGTAATTGTGAGATTCATGAAGTGTGGAGTGGTACGTGGTGTGGTGAGACTGTGTGCCAGGAAGGTCTGCCTTTGTCTGGGCCTCCAGTGATGCTTCCCCTGGGGAGGGGGAAGGCAGTGATTGAGTTGAGATGCTCAAGCTGAACGAGAGTTAAGTAGATATTTCATTATCAGCGATAGTGTTAATGTATCCATGCCTCAGTTCTTCCTTTAAATTATGGGGTTAGCCAGATTCACGTAACAGAATGCTTTGGGGAACTCTACGAAAGCAATTATTAGGCACAGATTAGATCCCTCCACAAATGGTTCTCTGGTTTCCAGTTGCAGTTTTCCTATACCCTCCTTCATTTTCCAGATGAGAGAGTCTTTAGAGACAAGTGTCGATGGTGTTGAGGTTGGTTGTGATTTGGTGGGTGACTTCTGTGTGCCAGGTGCTGTGCTAAGTAATAGACAATATCTTAGTCATTCTTTATAATGACACTGAAATAGAAAGGGGGCATCATGAGATTAGAAAGGAGGGAAAAATGAAAAAGATAATGGGGAGAAAAGGCACCAAGTTTATGTATGAAGAAGTTGGGTTTACGGTTGAAAAACATGATTCTAAGCCAAATATTTTGAAGTGCATGTTTAGAAAGCACCTGAAATAGGTATTTGGTTTCAGAAAATATATTTTATACAATTTAATTCTGTTTGTACTTAGAAGAGTATTTCATTTTGTGAATATAGAAGGCAATCTCTTTTATTTCAAGTTACTTCTCTGGTATCAAACTAAATGGTTTAGCTTAATCACATATAACAAACTTCCCTGTATAAGGGCCTGGATCCCAAATCTTGCTACAAATTAGTTTCTAGCCCAGGCAATAAATGGATACTTGGAGCAAATTCAAAAAGGGAGAACACTTTAATTAGTTTTGAAAGTGTCTCCAATCAGTTCCAGAATAGCTGTCACTGGATTTATGATGCACCTTCCAAATTGTAACTCTTATCATATCCAGCTGAAGGGAGAGCGCCTCAGAGAAATTATGATTTCTTGAAACCCAAGTATTTATCTCCCCAAATAAGTGGCCCTAGAACATATGGGCAAGGCCGATGGAAAGCAAGCCAGTTCACCTTAGCCAAGCCGGCCAATGAGCCTCTATCATTGTTTCGACCTAATTGCAAGGGTTCCAGGAGAAATAATCTAATCAAACCTTCCTTGGAACATTTCTGTAAGTATAGCCCAACCCCACTAATCTGTCACTCAACAGTTGTGTTCACTTTTACATTTATGCCCAAATGACAATAACACAGGGTCCTACTTGAGCAGGAGCTGGCCCCGAGACCCAGAGGTTAAAAAACTTGGCGAATATCACTGAGCCCTAAATGGTGTGAAACCCACTTCACTCCAATTTCAGTATTTTGAGCCCAAGGAACCATCCTCAGAAGAAAATGTCAGCAGTAGAAATTATGAGCAGTCATTTCATACATATAATTCCTAGGTGTTTTGGAATTGAATCACCTGTTAGTTTCTGTTGGATTCTCTTATCTTTACTTTCTCAGCCATAGTACCTGAGTGTGACCTGGATATGAGATAATACACAGCCAGCAGGGCAGGGTGGAGAAGGCGTGGGGTTTGGAGTTGTAAAAGCTGCACTAGAGCCTGGCATTTTACTTCTCAGCAGTGTGACTTTGGGCTTCACCACTCTGACCCTTAGTATCTTCTTCTGGGTAGGAAGTTGTGGTGAAGGTGAGGGGGGAGTGCCTTGTGACTCCACACTGCTATCCCTGTTACTACTTTTAAAATCTAAGACTGTGATTCAGTCTGGCAAGAAAAGTCTGCAGGGTTCTGAGTTATTTGGAGATGCCACATCGTGTCAGAAAGTCCTGACTCTTATCCCAGAGCACCCGATAACCCACCCTTTTCTTCTTGTGTGGATGGCATGCGTAGTGATTGCAGGGAAGCTCAGACATCAGGCTTATGATTCTTCATATCATCACAATGTGCAGGACGCCGTACCAAAGGCTCTGTGAGTATTATCTCACTGAGTCCCAACAAACCTGTGTGATCGGCAGTGTTATGATCCTCACTTCACAGGTGGAAACTGAGAAGAGATTGGTTCGATTTGCTCAAGTCAGCCCTTCTCAATGATAATTTCCTTTCATCCCAGCTTCTCTTCCCGTCCATTTCCTTGTTGTCATCAAAGTGGTTTGCCGCGGGAGGTTGCACTCTTTCTCCTGGATGATTGTCGCCTAACTGGAATCTGACTGACTGGAAGATGGTGTGACAGGCAGAACAACACCTCCCACCAAAGACGTCCACATTCTAATCTCAAGACCTGTGACTGTGTTACCTTACATGGCACAAGAGACTTTGCACACATGATAAAGGTAAAGACCTTGAGTTGGGAGGATTATATGAGATTATGTGTGTGGCCCTAATGTAGTTACAAGGGTTCAGTGCAATCCAAAAGTCGGAGAAGGGGACAGAAGGACAAAGCAGAGGCTGGAGTGATATACTCTGAAGATGAAACGAGATCAAAGCCAAGGAATGCAGGTACCATTGGAAGCTAGGAAAGGCAAAGAAATGGGTTGTCCCCTTGACTTCCAGAGGAACCCAGTCCTGTTGGCACTGCAGTTTCAGTTCAGTGAGACCCACTGGACTTCTGACCCCGAGAGCTGGGAGGCACTGGGTTGTAAGCCACTGAGCTTGTATTACTTTAAGATGGAAAGTTTATGGAATTTGCTGTAGCAGCAATAAAAAACAGATACAGAGGATCAGACTGAATGATGTTCCATGGCAAACAATCCAACTAAAACACCACCAGAAATATTCAAATAAGTATAGCTCTACTGTGGACTGTAGAGAACCATTCAGAATGCTCTCGGATGGGGAAGCCAGCTCCCGCAGTGTCAAGGCCAGACGGCCAGAAAGTGCAGCTGCTGGCACCCAAACCCATGGCTTTCTGGTCATATCTGTCTCCTTTCTTCATAAATAGACTGGCAATGTGACTCAGTCAAGGGCCCGCAGCCAGCTGCCAACTACTGGGCTGGGATGTGGTCCTCATTCTCCAAATCAGTTCCTGAAAAGCAACAGGAGATAGCGGATGTGAACACAAACTCATCAGAGGATGGGGCTGCCCAGCCTGGTCCTGCAGCCTCTTCCACGTGACTCATGTCTGACATCACCTGAGCGTGGTGCTCATTTATCTCTGTGACTAAACTGTTCGCACCCACGGTCCTGTGTTAGCGGATTAATTGGCATACAATAGAACTTGATCGCTAAGCAATGATCAAACAACCACTAAGGAAGTAGTTAATGTTTGCTGAATGTCCTAGGACTGGACTTTGATTTCTTCTCACCACTACCCTTCATTGAGGGAGAGTCCTGATGTAAGGGTGTCTTTTGATGTAGACAAGGGCTGGGGTTCCTCACCATTTGGGGCATATCCTATACAATGCCATGTCTGCCCCCAATGCTGAGATTAGGATGCAGCTATATGGCAAAGTTGTATTTCTGGGGGAGGGAGGAAACTAGATGTGGGCATGTGGCTCATCCTTGGCACATGGGGGTACTTGTGAGGAAAGTCGCCCCCACGGGTGGGCACCTACTGTGTCTACTTGATTATACCTAGTGCTTTCAGACTACTTTATTTTCACAATGGCACTGTGGAGCGGTATGATTCCCTTTCCACATGAAGACACTGAGGCACAAATCCAACGGGCAGCAGGACTAGAAGCAACGCTGGGAAGCTTAGAAATGTGGGGTTAGTGGTGGAAAAACTAAGGTTGTAATTCATACCCTTGGGTAATCAATAGGTATTTAATGTCCCCTGCTTTCACTTATGAACAGGAATCTTCAAATTCCATAATTGGCCAAAACATACACATGGTTTGTTTGGAAGTACAAATGCCCTGAGTAGAGCTGATCTACGTCTATTTGCGTGCTGCCAAATGAGACATTTAGGGTCGATGCAAACTATACCAGCATAGGATTCAAAGGCTTGAATTGTAGTTGAGCTATTCATTTTTTTTTATTTTGGGCAAATTAGTTTCTCTTTCTGGACATTCTTACCTCTTGAGGAAGCATAGGAGAGACATAACACAGGTTTTGAAGACAGACAAACCTAGATTAAAATTCTGGTTTAGCCCAGAATTAACTGTGGCCTTAAGCAAGTCACTTCCCCTCACTTCCCTTCAGATCCCTCATTAGAAAAATGAGAATAATGATAGGTAGCTGGTAGGGCTCTTTACAAACTGTAATGAATAAATTACAAGCAACCAGAAAGCGAGTTGGCACACACACAGTTCCTAATAAGCGGTAGCTCCACAATGAGGGATGTTTGGCTAAGCAATCTCTAGATCCCTTGCGAGTCTATAATTTTAGTTTTCCAAAACTTTTGACTACTGTTTATGGGGAACTTGCTGCATAGTAGGCTCGATGCCAAGAATTATGCCTGCGTTATCTTGTTACATCTTCAGCACAATTTTGGGAGGTAGTTGCTATCAAAATCCTTGTAGATAATGACACCTGGGCACAAAAAGATAAATAAGCTTCCACTGTCACAAATAGTAGTGATGGAGTTAAGATTTGAATCTAAATAGTACTCCAGAACTACCAATCTTAAAATTAAGGCCTTGTTAATAATACGTGTCTATGGGTATCATTACTAATGTAGAAAAGGCTGGACATCAATTTTGTTCTTTTCCTGTGATGTAGGGAGACGCACTAGTGACTTATTGAGACGCTGTGCGTCCCTGGGTGGCTTCAGGACAAGAAAAACCCATACATGCCATACTGCTGCCTTCAATAGAAAGTTATAACTGAGCACAAAGCTATGAAAAGAGTGAGACTCAGGTGTTTGATTGCCCGTGTTCTCAGCAAGTGGAGGAGTTGCTGCTAAAGGCAGATGGGAACCTACTTCTCTGAGAACCAATCGGGTGGAGATGTTTGGGCAGGTTTTGTCAGCCCGTTTTGCTTCATTCCACCATGTTGATTCTCAGCCATTCTGTAGGGAAAATAGGTCCCTGAATTCTGTAACTGTCTCCAACTTCCCAGAAAATTGTTTTAATGAGCTTCTATAATCTGCAATGCAGACTGCTAACAACAAAAGCATGAGAAATATGAGCTCCTTAACCTTAAAACCAACCAACCAACCCTGATTTGTAGCATCTGCCAATTTCCATAATGTAAACACTTCCACCAAGGCCAATTCCTAGTTAAAATGTGAGGTCATTCGTCATGGAGTTGGGAAGAGTTGGGCATAGTTGGCTCTGGTGAACTGGTACAAGCTGGCTCCAGCCCAGCACTGGTCCTCCTGGGTTATTAATATGCCTTTTACCAGCACACATGGCCCTCCTTCATGTAGGTAATACCCACTTGTCCTTCAGATCTCCACGCAGTTGTCACTTCCTCAGAAGTTTCACCTGGACTCTTGTCCCAGATGAGAAGCCTGAGAGTTTGAGAAACATTTCCAGTCTTTTTAATTGTTTTGTTAGATATGAGAAAGTACCTGCAGAGAGAAATTTTGTCTGTGACTGCCTATGCGAACCTGTGGGTGTGAACCTGTGGGCTGGGCCCCGAGGCCAGTGTGGTGGGCTCTGCTCCCTGGAGCAATCTGGTGAGATAGGCCTTTCCATCCAAATGGCTCTTGGAGAGAGTCCTGAATTCCAAGGAAAGTTTTGCATCAAACCAAACCCAGACTTCCCAAAGCAACTAAAAAGCATCAGATAAGCTGATCAGATCAGATCACATCACACAAGACTGAAATCTCCCACACCATGTGTTTGTTGTCGAATAGAGGAATTAGAGCATTTTTATTATTTTAAGCTATGTAAGGTTCCAACTTCTAGTGGCATTTTGTATAGACATTTAGCTGAGGGCTTTGGGATATTATAGCAGTGCTTTCACCTTCGCGCTAGAAGGTGCTGAGCTGATTTGGATAAAATAAGAAATGACTTGACTTCTTAGCCTGGAACGAAGTCAGGACAAAATTAAACGTTTGAACTTTAAGAGAGTTCACCCAACTTCTTGCCTATTGGTCTTACTTACCTCTGCTTTCCCCTCTTGATTGCCCCTTGTGGCCAGCTGCAGGGACATCTGCTAGAAGTCAGCTCTGCCTGGGGTATTTCTGGCCTCACCCAAAATAGGAAGAATCCAAGGTCTCCTGAGATCCTCATCTGCAGAGATTTCCCATTGGACATCGCAATCTCAAGAGAGGAGCATTTGCAAGACTTGGCATCAGTGGCTGAACTTTTGCCGACTGATCGAACGAGAGAGCCACTGACTCTTTAGGGGGTCACGTATTACTGTTTGTCACCATTGCCCAGGAAATCAATTTTTTTTCTCACAATCTTTTCTGACACTGAAGAGCTTACTGGTGCCTTCTCTTGGGTCCAGGTGGCCTTTATCCAAAACACCTAATACGGACACTTTTACTGACTACCTCCTGTGCAAACAGAGTGAAGAATGCTCATCATCTTCCCCTTTGCCATCATCATGGCTGACATTCACAGAGCTCCCACAATGAACCTGCTGTCACATCAAGCATTTTACATGCAGTCTCTCATCCAATCCATGCAAAGACCTTACACATTTATGGTTTCCGCTTTAAAGGTGAGGATTCTACAGTTCAGAGGGGTTAGGAAAATCACCTAAGAGATCACACAGCTAGTCAATGGCAAAACGAAGACTCTAATCCAGGTCTGATGACAAGCTTTCTATACTACCATTATTTCACTGAACAAATGGATGGAATGATGCAATTTCATCTAGGAAAAAATAACTTTGGGGTAAGCGCTTCACATAGAGGCTGTATCCCCTTACTGTCCCTAAGTTACTCTTGAGGAAACTTGCTGACTGTCCTTTCCTCTTGCTATTGCAGACAGACGGCAGCTATGGGCATACATGACTTGAGGCCTCCAGCCCAGGCCTCTTTGTGGTCAGCAGCAGATGAGGTGTTTAACCCAAGGCCGCCTTCCTTGGCCCCTTTCTTCCCATGAGAACATAATTGGCTTCTCTTTTCATTTCTCCAAGCCAGATGATAGGACATATATAAATAGTGAAAAAATGTTTTTAATAACTTTATTCCCACTGCACATATACATGCCTCAGATTCAACACCAGTAGATATTTGAATCTTTCATGACTAATTTCAGCAATTTCTACTTTTTCACGCAGAATAGCCTTGTTTCGGAAGGTCCTCTGTTTTCCATTACCATGTGGGTCACATGATATTCATGTAGCCCAAAGGCCACAAAGTTGGGAATTTCTAAGCACAGTTAAGATGACAGATCTGGCCTCAAGGCTGCCTTTGCTCTTTGTTCTGGATAGGTGATACTTAAGGTACATTGAGTGGTTTCTGCACTTAGCCTCCTAGGGTACAAACAATTTTATGGTAGGTGAGGACCATGGGGCTTTCTGGTACCTCCTGGAGGTCCCTGGAAGGAGGACAAGGAGGCCAGGATAGGGTCTGGCTTCCTCAGGCCTTGCCATTGGTCTGAGGAAGTTTAGCTAAGCTGACCAGAGTGCCCTGTCCAAATGACAGGGTGGTTCTGGCCCAGAAACTAAAGTCTGAGGGCAATAGATAAATCTCCAGGTCAGGTGGGGTGAGTGTCTGCATCAGGAGATCTGACTACATCAAAAAGGGTGAAGAAATGGGAGGGTTACAACCAAAGAATATTTACTTTGTGCCATGCTTTTTTCCCTTCTAGATTAGATTTTATTTTATTTTTCAATTACAGTTGGCATTCAATGTTATTTTATATTACTTTCAGGTATACAGCACAGTGGTTAGACAATCATTTAATTTACAAAGCGATCCCCATGATAATTCTAGTATCTACCTGGCACCGTGTACAGTAGTTATAATATTATCAACTGTACTCCCTGTGCTGTATTTTATATTGTCCCCCTGACTATTTTGCAACTACCAATTCATGCTTGTTAGTTCCTTCATCTTTTCCACCCAGTCCTCCAACCCCTCTCTCATCTGCCAGCTATCAGTTCTCTGTATCTATGAGTTTGTTTCTGTTTTGTTTATTTTGTTCTTTAGGTTCTATATATAAGTGAAAGCATATGGTATTTGTCTTTCTCTGACTTATTTCCCTTAGCATAATACCCTCTAAGTCCATTCATGCTATCGCAACGGGTGCCATCTCATTCTTTTTTTTGACTTAGTAATATTCCATTGTATGTCTGTACCACATTTTCTTTATCCACTTGTCTGTTGATGGGTACTTGGATGATTATTTCCATATCTTAGCTATTTTAAATTGCAATGCAATGAACATAGGGGTGCATATATCTTTTTGAATTAGTGGTTTGGATACCCAGAAGTGGAAGTACTGGGTGAAAAAGCAGTTCCATTTTTAATTATTTGAGGAAGCTCCATACTGTTTTTCATAGTGGCACCAATTTGCAATCCCACCCACAGTGTCTGAGGGTTCCCTTTTTTCCACATCCTGGCCAACATTTGTTGTTTATTGATTTATTGACAATAGCCGTTCTGACAGGCATAAGGTGATATCTCATTTTGATTTTAATTTGCATTTCTCTGATGATTATTGACATTGAGCATCTTTCATATGTCCATTGGCCATCTGTACATCCTCTTTGGAAAAATATCTATTCAGGTCCTCTGCTCATTTTTTAAATTGGATTTTTTAAAACTTGGTGTTGAGTTGTATGAGTTCTTTATAAATTTTAAATATTAATTCCTTATCAGATGTGTCACTAGTGAATATCTTCTTCCATTCAATATGTTGTCTTTTTGTTTTATTGATGGTTTCCTTTGTTGTGCAAAAAATTTTAGTTTGATATAGTCCCATTTATTTTTTCTTTTGTTTCCTTTGCCCGAGGAGAAGTATCAGAAAAAAATATTTCTAAGGGAAATGTCAGAGAGTTTACTGCCTATGTTTTTTCTTCTAGGAATTTTATGGTGTTGAGTATTACATATAATTCTTTAATCCATTCTGTGTGCTTTAATTTTTGCATATTTTATTTTAGTTTAATATGAGGCTGTAGCATCAGATAGCTCTACATTCTATTTGTGAACCATCCTGAGCCAGTAACTTCAGCTAGGAGAATGAACTAACATGGTTGGGCAGGCTGGGTCACCTGTTCAGTTCTTTCTCTTGCAGGGGATAATGGAGGAATCTCATTCACTGAAATCCCATAGAATGGGCTACCCATGGGAAGAAAATATTCAGTTACCAGAAGCAAAGGGAAAGGATATGAAGCAGCCAAAAGCACAGGCGCTCAGCTCAGTGACTGAGCCCCAAGCTGCCCTTGATATTGGCCAGATAGGGTTTATCTCTGTCTGAAGGCAGGATGGGTCTCTTGGGAGAAGGGGCTGCCAGTTGTCGGATTTTCAAGAACAGGGGAAGACTGAGGTAAACCACAAAACAGGACATTTTAATCTAATTAAACACTAATCTCCTATTTCTTAAGGAAGGACTAAAAGGTGATTATTTTTCTTAAACTAAAAATTTACACAGAGAAAATGACTCACATGCCAGGTCTGAATAAAGTGTAAGCACAAAGGATAGGGAGAGGAGGGTTTCTGGTTCTGGGGGGAAGCAGGTGTGGCCATTCTCCCAATCGCAGTGGCAGGGAGAGAAGGGAGGTACAGTCTGTCCCATCTCACTACCCTGAGAGCCTGACTGAGGGCTGGCTCACCATGAGCTAGAGGTGCCGTGGCGAGGGGGGTGGGGGGTGGGGCTGCAACTTCCATCAGGTGCAGGGCAGTAGCACTGTCACTGTGGTTGCCATAAGAATCTGCCCTGGGGCCCCCAACCCCAGGGAGGGAGATGGGTCAAGGTCCACCTGCTGGGCTCTGAGTCTTTCACTGTGTTGGTGCCAAGGTCACTCTCTTCTTGAGTTCCTCTGAGCCAGTAACTAAGTACGGCAGGCCCAGTCCTGAGAGACACAGGACTCCTCTGACAGTTGATGTTGGTTTGAGGACTTTCTGATCACTCTGCTGAGGTCATCTTAGACTGTAAAGTGGTCTAGGATACTTGCTTTGCACAGGCTGTTTGTCTAATGAATTCCCAGCAGACTCCTGTATGTCTACACGTTAGTGTTCTATTGCCGCCATAACAAATTGCAAACTGAGTGGCTTCTGAAAACACGAATTTATTCTTTTACAGTTCTGGAGGTCAGAAGCCTAAAATCAAGGTATCCCAGGGCTGCGTTCCTCCTGGATGCTCTAGGGGAGAATCTGTTTTCTGGCTTCGGCCTCTTTTCCTTTGCTTATGGCCCCTTCCTTCCTTCAAAGCCATTGCTGTGGCACATTCGAATGCCTCTCTGACTTTGCATCTCCTGCCTCTCTCCTGTCAGGACCCATGGGCTTGCATGGGGCATGTCCGAGTAATCCAGAATAATCTCCTCACCTCAATATCCTTAATTGAATCTGCAGGTCCCTTTTGCCAAGCAGAGCAAATGTATTCACAGTTCCTGGGATTAAGAGGTCGACATCTTTGGGGGCCTTTATTCTATCTACCACAATCTGCTGATGCATTACCGAGGAGCCAGCTATTCTGTGCAGGCCTTTTATGGCAAAAGCAACTAAAACCCACTACTCATTCCTATGAAACACATTATCTTAGTTTTTTATATGATGTTATGTGATTTAATACATTACATTGCGCTCCTTTTCTTACTCACGTCACCTGAACTAGATGGTCAGACCCTTGAGATAAAGGTCTATGTCTTATTCATCTCTGAAGACCCAGACTGGGCAGAGTCTGGCTTAGGTTTTAGTAAACATCCACCTGAACTGAAGAACACACTATGATGTGCAAGTTGCATTTTAAATCTTTTCAAGATGGGGCACTCCATGAAGAGATCATTTGTAAAATGTCTAGTACACAGGACCCACCAGGCAGAGGGCCCATGAAACAGGTAGATATTTGGGGAGATATCAAAGTCCAGCGTAATTTAAAATGTTGGGTGGAAGCACCAAGGCTAGGGGGTGTGTTCCAACATAGTGCCTCAGGTCAGGAACGATCTATGGAATTTGCTGAAACACAAAATTAAGGTAGGAGCAGAGCTAAAGATGAGGCTGAAAGGAAAAAACAAAAATTTGTGCTGGATTCCTCTACATCCTACTGAGGATTCAGGGCTTTGTTCTGGGGGCAATAGGGAGCCATCGTGGATTTCTAGGTTGAGTGGTATGGTCACGTTTACATCTCTTGAGGCTGGAGTGTTGAGGGTAATGAAGAAAGCAGACGGAAGGCAGGGGGATTGGGATGGCTCACAAGCGGTATGTTCACGTTCTGGGCTAAGGTAGCGAGAACCAGGACAGAGCGGTAGAGCTCCCCATTACACACCAAACTTAATGGGGGAGTGACCATGCCAATTTTTGCCAGCATTTTAACCCAGGCCGTAGAAAGGATCAGTGGACACTCACTAAATATATATCTGATGAATAAGTGACAAGTGATTCTTGTGATGTTAAAATGTCAGGTTGATGGAGCTCAGTGGTTGGGACATATACAAATAAATAGGTTATGGCTGGTGGAGAGCATAGTGGGGGACTGCGTTATGAGGTTAGTTTCAATTGGATGTCCTGTACCTATTAGATAACTGAGTTGGAGTGTGTGTCCCTGTGTGTGTGTGTGTGTGTGTTGGAGGTGGGCTTGGGGAGTAGCAGTCCCTCCCTCCTATTTTTCATAAAGTAGGTCTTCTATGCTCCCTGCCCTTTGACCTTTGAGGCACCTCTCTCCCCCTGCACATCTCTCTGGGCCAATTCTCAGCTACTCAGGTTTCCAGTCCTGGCTCACCCCAAAGGGCATCATGCATAGCATTCCTTCTCCAGCCCACTCAGGGATTCTTAAATGTGGCCTCATTTCCATACTCTCGGTATTTGCCAGCAAATTCATTTGGACTCATTTTTAATAAGCTCTTGGGCTCTTGGCTCAGACCTTGAATATTTCACTTGATTTGTGTTTGGGGGGTGGGGAAACCACAAACAAACAAAAAATGATGGCCCTATATAAAATGACAAATATTTATTGGATTGTTCAAAATGCACCCAATACTTTTAAAGGCCTCTGGGAAAATATTAAATTAAAAACGGTCTGTGCATTAAACAACCTGTGAAATCAACCACCCTTGGTATATAAAGCTCAGTCTGCCTCATTGGTGTGTGTGGGTTTGGACCATTTGGCTACCACTGTCTTTATAAACAGAGAGAAATAGAGATGAAACATTACCTACAACTCAATGATTCTTTTGTGGGCCAATTAAAAAAAACACCCACCGACCACATTCTTCCTTCTCTCTTGCTTTAGTACGTGATTTGCCTCTCTGTAATTCAATAGACTTAGAGAAATTGATCTACAAAGAGATTTTTAAATCTATAATTTTACCACAGTTGGGAGAATATGAATAGCATAATTGACCAAATGTAATTCTCATCTCTGAGGCTCACCATGACATGTCGATATTTCAGAAAGGAAAGAAACCAGCATTTATTGAGCATCTACTATGTGGCAGGTATTGAGCTAAGTCCAGTTTTGATCCACTCAACATTTTGTCTTCATCTTTCCTGCCTTCACCAAAAATATGACCTCTGTCTTATAGATTTGAGGAAGGCAGCTCGGGAAAGCTAAGTGATTTACATGAGAAGTGGGAAAAGCAGGTTTCAAGAATTCAAACTGTTGTCTGTCACGTGCAGAAGGAGTGGGTCTAGGAGTAAATGCAGTGACAGTCATCAAACATGTCACTAGTGTTGTCCCCTCTCTTTCCCTGTTTGCGGAGTATCAGCTCAGGCACCACGTGTGCCAGCTGAGTGAACTCAAAGGGAGCCACGTGCTTGAGGGAAAGCGGCCCTCTGCTCAGCAGGACACACTCTCAATTATTATTGTCCTTCGGGAATTGTTGCCTTGTTGCTGAAATTAATGGGAAACTTTTGGTGTTTCACAGTTCAGTGTGCTGTTGGCTTGTGGTTTAAGACGGTACATTCATTTCCTAGGGTGGCCCTAACAAAGTACCACATTCCAGGTGGATTAACATGATAGAAATTTAATATAATATTTGTGCAGCTCTATGGACAAAATAATAGGCACAAAATATATAAAATTAGCTCTGGCCTGGTAGCTTAGTTGGTTTGAGTGTTGTCCCAATGCACCAAAGTTGCATGTTTGATCCCTGGTCAGGGCACATACAAAAATCAACCAATGAATGCCTAAATAAGTAGAAGGCAAATCGATGTTTCTCTCTTTCTCCCTCTCTTTCTCTTCCTCTGTGTAAAGTCAATTTAAAAAATGTTCAAATGTGTATATAATCAAAATAATTAAAAATAAAATTAGCAGTTGACAGCAGATGTGGGAGATAAGAATTTTTCATACCCAGTGTTTGAAACTCCCTCATGGAGGAAAGAAATGAGGGCAAGACGAAACTCAGCTGTCTTTCCACATTTTACGAGATGGGCTGTTCATTTCCAGGCACACTCCTCCTGAAGGAGCTGCTCGTGAGGCAAGGGGACCCCAGTGACTGGGTTCCTGTGTCCTGGACTCTGTGGACCTGCATTTTGGTTTAGCACCTTGGGGTGGACACAATCAGAATGCAAACCACTCTCCAGACAAGTAGAAAATGCGTGGTTAACATCTGTGTGCAAGCTGACACTGGTGGCCACGTGTGATTTCTTAAGAATCTACTCCGCTTCGGAAGACATTTTTGGAAGAAATAAATAGTAAGTCACGGCACCTCACCACTCATTGCTCATTCATTAAACTTTTATTGAGAAGCTAATACGGCTGTATGAGGAGTCCAGTCCTGAAAATAGAAAGATGAATAAAACAGATGTGGCCCGTACACGTCCTCCTGGGATGGAAAGCCTGTCCCTCTGGAAGATCAATCAAGTAAAGCAGTGGTTATAGGTCACCTCTTCCCAAGAATCCTACTCTCATGGGGGTGGGAGGTAGAGCTGGATTTCTACAAATCCCTCACATCTTGGAGAAGACAGTACAGAGAGGCGATTTTTGTGCCGAGGAACTGCCGGTGAGGAAAGTGATGTGACGGAAAGTGTCATAGCCTTGGGCTAAGAGAAAATCAGCAATTAGCTGGAGAGATAACTGCCCCTACCCCCCCAAAAATTGAAGATGGAAGAAAAGTTGCTTAATTTTTACATATATGCAAAGGAGAGGGGATGCTGTGGGGAGCAATCTCCTTTGCCGCGGGTACAGACGAGACGGCACCCCATCGGGGCGTCCTGGCAGACTGAACTGAGAGCACTGGAAAAGTCCTGAGGTTACATTTTTCTTTTTGAAGAATGCTGCCAAGTTGCTAATTTGGACTCACGTTCTTTTTCCGCAACATAGCTTTCTCTGACCTCGAAAGAGCCAGGGTGTAGACAGCTAAGTATCTTAATGTGTGAGAATTGCCAACTCTGCTTCTCCTCTCCTAACTGTTGGATGGATTGGTCCATAGGGTTAAATGGCTCATTGCAATCCAGCAAAATGGCTTTTATGTGCAATTGATGTCTGTTAATTTGGTTAAATGTCAAAGCACACATTGTTTTTTTGGGGGAACAATGTTCCTGCAATACAACCTCCACCCCCTTAGTTCAATGCAACCTCCACCCCCTTAGACGATACCTTAGTTCAATGTCCCTCTTGGGAGAAGAGATAGTAATATTTCAGCACATCTGAGTTTTGAGCCAAAGTTAAGGGGACAGTTGAGAAAACCCACTGGAAAAATATTGCCATGTGGCCCCTAAAGAAGAACGGAGGACTTTGACTCAATTATTGGCTTACTTGTTTTGATCCCCCACTTTTGTTCCCTTGATATTTGACTATTTCTGCTGTGTTTTTGTCTGTTCTGGGTATTTATTTTTTAATCTTTGATGTGTCCATATCTATATAGTCTGGTTCTGTTTGTCAGGGTGCTAAAGGTTCAGAAATAGTTACTGAATTTTCTTTATAATGACTATTTTAATTAAAGTCTACCATGCATTTATACAAAATATACACAGTAAAAGTATAAATAGGCTAAAGCCCTTGATCTTTCAGCCTTGGCATCCATCTGCCACTAAAGTAAAACAAACAAACAAAAATGGTCGTCTTTTCCAAAATTCACAGGGGAAAAACAGATTTAAGGGGCTCAGTGTAGAATTTGTCTCTCGTATTTTTTTTACCTTTAGAGTTTGATCCCAGCTACAGCTCCCTGTGTTGGTTACATAGTGCTGCATCTATGCTGTGGGTGGAAACTTGGTTTGACTTGTAGCTGCCATAGATATTTTAAATTCTGTGTCTTGTCCTCTTTTTAAAAATCATTCTCTTTGTACTGCTCCTCTCTCTTGCATCTCCCTGGTATAGTGCAGTGATTAAGTTCTGTCTGCCCACTCACTGCCTGCTTACCCTGCTGGGTCGGGGGAGGTCAGGCCAGTCCCTTCTGAGTAAGCTTCACTGATATACTCTCTTCCTTTTGCCGTTCCAACTGTGTTACACTAATCACTCCTTTCTTCCTTAAAATATCAGAAATGAAAGATTGCCCCCCCCCCCCCACACACACACACAAGGGCCAAGATGTGGGGTCTACAGAGACCTGCTTGAGATTGATTGCTTCTTTAGGTTGCAGAGACAAAGGCTATCATAGTAGCACTTTTTTTGTGCCAGGAGGGACCCCCCAAAGCAAGCTGAAGACGAAGGACATCTCTTCTCTCAATATGTCCACTCCTCAGATCTTCTCAGAAATCTGTGACAATCAATGACTGACTGATGACTCTCTGTCGGGCCAGTCACATGGGCCTGTGACTCGAGCAGTTACACAGGGCCTCATCCTCAGAAGGGGCTCCCACTTGGTTAAATGCTCTGCTGTTGCCACCTTAAACATTCTTAATCTTTGAATGAGGGTTTCCACATTTTGATTTTGCACTAGGTCCCACAAATAACAAAGCCTGTCTTGATTTTCTATCCAGAATTCTGACCAGTTCCTTTTGCATATCTTCAATACAGCAAATGCTGTTGGCACACAAATGGGAGTTCGCATTGTCCTCATCCCAGGAGGGTCAGGGACACCTATGTACCTCCCCGGACCTGGGAAACATGTTAAGATTTGCCAGGGTTCAGAGGGGAGAGGGGAGTTCAACCATGATTTAGCTTAAAGAGCCAAAGAATTTACAAGTACGCTGGGTGGCGAGCTCATTCACTGATAGCACCATTCTGATGAATGGGAAGGAGCAAGGTCCCAGGTACTTTTCAGACCTGTGGAAATTAGCCATGGTTTATCTGAGAAGCTCTCTGAATTTTGTGGCCCTGAAGATCTTGAAGGTTATGTCACTTTAGATTTGGTGTGGAGTCCTCTGTCCTGCATTACTTGTATAATCAATTTTCCTTTGGTTGCCGTTACTCCCAGTGTCCTCCAAAACTTTGCAGAAAAGACCTGTGAATTTTACCCTCAGATTGTACCATTGCCTCTCATGGGGCGTGCTATGTCCAGGGATTAGACTCTAGTAAGCCAACAGAAAAATGTTTTCACTTTATTTTCCTGGACCCTTGTCCCAAACCTTGAACTAGAACCTCTATTGTCTACTGGAAACAAAACATTCAAGTCAGATTTCAATCTGGTTATAAACTTGTGTTCTATAGAAGTCCCTAACTTCAGGGGTGCAGATGACATTTTGCTGGAATCAGAGAAGATAACATATGCACTCTCTGATAGTGTGGGCAGTGTGGCCGCAGGACTAAGAATGGACAGACGGGTGGAGAGAAGGAACCATCTGGCCTTCCATCCTGGAGGCATAAGCCGAGATGTCTCTTTCTGACTCTGCCTTTGATTTCCTTTAGTGTGTGATGAGATTTTAATCGGGTTAATGAAGGAAAGACAGGACATGATTCCCCTCCAGCAGAATGCTCCATTGTAGAATTCCTACTTAGTAGATAGGATTCTGGGCAGGGTTGTGTTTGATTTTGGGGGGTGGTGGGGGTTTATCCAGTTCTCCAATGGTTGATTTGGTGTGGAGGAATGAACTTCAACATTTATTTTGGAAAAAAAACCCACACTGGTCTAGATTCACTGTCCATCCTACCCAGGGTCTCTTTCCAGGAAATGGGAAAAGTCTTGGAAATGGAATTGGGAAGTGAGGTTCCAAGTTCTAGCATTGTGAGTAGCAGTCACACTTCCTGAGTTTCGTCTTCCCCACACTTACCAAGGGGTGGGTGAAGTCATGTATCACAGAGTAGCAGTGATGGTTACAGGATGCAGTCTGTGAAAACCCTCTAACATAGCATCTAGCATGTAACAGCTGTTCAGATTGCATTTAGCTGAACCAGAGCGGAGGAGTAACTGTGTTAGGGTTTTTACTGTCAGTAAGTGGTTAGGTTTTTGCTTTTTAATGTTTCTATTGTTAGGGATTTTGTTGTTGTTAAATGTTTTTTTTTTGTTTTTTGTTTTTTTGGCAAGAATCTAGGATTAACCAATTCTGCTTAATTTGATCACATATACTGTCTGTGAACTTTCTAAGGGAGATAGATATACAAAGGACTGTGACAAAGAAACCCCAAATTGCATTAACTGGCATTTGTGCCCTAACCTCAATGCAGGGAAATGGGGTAAGGTGCAGCACCCAGAAATCTGCTTTACTGACATGCTCAGGCTTAACACATGTTCTGGAACAATGTAACACACCCACTAGGCCTGGGAGAAAGTTAACAGAGAGCAAGAAAGAACTGCTTAATTCAGCCTGCAACTGGACAATAGTCCCATGTCTGGTTGAACAACACACAATAAAGGTCAAGAAGGCCACTTGTCAGCCTCCCGTAGGGACTGAGCCTGTCCTACAAGGACAGAGGAGAGAGAAAGAGAGGGAGGGCCAGGTTAAGAATGGGAGCGAACTACGTATAACTGGGCACGGGAGTGCACAGCGACCCTGACTACCAACATACAGCACTAAGTCAAATACTGGCTCAGGTGCTGGCAAATCCAGAGCAAGTCCTCCTCGTGGGAGAAAGGAACAATTCAGAGGGTGGGGTTGGGAGATCTTCACCACCATTCTATGGTCTTCACAGGCCACATCTCGTAGGCTTGATTTGATGATGTTTTTTCAGGGAAACTTAGATTTTTATCTCCATGGGAGAATTCTACAACAGGTTACACTCATTGGGGCCTAATTCCTCCCTCCTGAATAGAAGAGGGGCACATTTTACTCCTTCATGGAATTCCAAACTCAGATTCCAAGAAGAAAATTGCATTTGTTCATGTAATAAATAATAATGCATTGGACCTGGCAACCCCTAGGCATGGCTGCAGGATATATAATACAATTAGCCCTTGCTGGAAGTTGCCAGCTGACAATGGGGCAAGATTTATGTGTTTGCTTTTTCCATAAGTACAATTTTATTTGATAAGTGCAGTCCAAAGATATAAAGAATTAATCCAAGGTCTGCATTGTGGGAAATTTCCTCTGTAATATTAAAATAAATATTACCCCTCTATCCAATTACATAAAATTATGTTAATAATATCTTCTTTGTTGTTGTTGTCTGCCTGTTTCATCTTGGTAGCCAAAGAGTTTATTAAAAGCAGTGACTGGCTTCCTTTCAGAAAGAGGTAGGTATTTTTTATCAGCTTAGAAGAGTACGAGTATTTTTTTTTTAAAGAAACACTCCTGGCTTTGGGTGAAGAGTCTGGTTTTCATGAGACCACCTTTGCTCTAAACTCCCCCTTAACCTCAGCTCCTCCCCAGTGGCAAACTTGAACTTTCAGGAATGGCAGGGTCACACTCTGCTCTGAATGTGTGTGTGACCAGGAGTACAAACACACCCTGGTTCATCGTGTGTCACGTCACTGTGCCGCACAGATGTTGTGTCATTTACAAATTGAAAGCAAGAAACCACACGAGCAAAAAAATTGCAACTCACTTTATTTTTATACTTGTCTTCCTATGGGGGTCTGGAACTGGACCCACAGTATCTTTAAGGTCTGCCTCTGTATAAAGTGGGGGTGAGCATTTGATCATTTTGGGGGGTTCAATATGCAGCAGCTGTGGGGAGAGGCTGCAATGGGAGAAGGTGGAGGGGAAGGTGTGGGGAGGAGTTATTTGCTCAAATTCTCACATTACACCTACACATTTAGTGTGTTTACTGGTGGCTACTTATTAAGAGTTTATCCTCAGCCAGGAATGTGTGTATAGTCTCTGCCGAGGGTCTCAGACCCTGGGAGAGAAAGCAAGAAGTGACGGAAAAATGAAAGTGTGCATTGGGCTCAGACAGAAATAAATGAGGCCCACTCGTCCACACAGGCATACACGCCAACATGCACTTGCCAACTGCTTGCTTCAGCTCCCACTTTACTGAAAGTGTGGTCTGTTGTCTGCAAACTGCTAGCTGCTGTCTATGGTGAAAAAAAGCACAGAAATTGCTAGCGGACATTTAGAAACTTTTTATAGCAATTGGATGCTATCATCTCATGTCTGCGAGATTTGATAGTAATACAAATTTGGCCCTATAGTTTTCATTTCATTGTTTTAGACATATATTCTAGTAATTAATTTCTGTTCATTGGAAATATGGTGAATTGGAAAAGAAGAAAAAAATTGGGTTTTTCACCAGATGATGTGACAGAGTTCAAGTCTAAACCAATAGAACTTTTATTATCCACAGAGCCCATTAAAAAAATTAGAACACAGCAGAGCTTCAGTAAATGTTGGTCAACCTGACATCAGCTTTGAACATGACTCAGACAACTGTGTTACTCCCTAACTTTTGTTGGGAGGGAAAGAATAAGAAAAAAACTAGGATTTAATGCAATACCCTCTGTCCCTAACTTGCATATATTGAGGCCTCACAGAAATCCTTTGCAGAAGTGTAATGAGAAACATTTTACAGAGGAGCAGACCCGGGGCATACAGGTTACACAGCTCACAGGGGTGGGGCCAGGTTCCAATCCCAAGAGAAGCTTCTTTCTTTGTTTTGACTGGCCTCGCCTTAGCGGAGACTCTGAGAGACTGCTTGGCATGCCCTCTCTGTTCCAGGCATGGTGTGAATGGAGTGTGTTGTGGGCATTCTCTCAATAATCCCCCCAGAACTCAGTTCTGTGCAGATGAGGAGTCTGAGTCAGGAAGAGGTAGATTAATTAATAGTTATTTTAATATTAGAGACAAAATGCCCCACAGTGCAGACCCTGGGTTAATTCTTTTTATCTTTGGACTGCACCTACCCTTGTATAATTGTACTCATGGAGAAAGAAAATACAAGGCCGAGCAGTGTCTGACATTGATTCTGTTCAGTGAGAGGCAATATGGCTCAGAAGTTCATTCACTAAGTTTTAGAGTCCAACAAGCTGTGTCCAAAGCCACTGAGCACAGGGGAGGCACAGCTGCTGTGTACAGTTGTGCGAGCTGTGCACTGTACAAGGTCAAGGGTGGCCACTTACATTGGTGTCTATGGAATGGGGGCCCCGAAGTTGTGCCCCACACAACCTGCATGGCTGCATCAATGGCCGGGCTGGGAAAGGCTGCCGAGCCTGAAACCTGCTGTTCAAACCAGTCTCAGAAAAAGTGCCAACTCCGCCCCACTCCCAGCAGAGAGAATGCCTCTACACACGCCCCTTGGTGCCCCTGTGGTCCTGCCCCTGGCTCAGGTCACTGGTCAGAAACAAAGCAAGATGAGCTTGGGATACACCCTTTGTTGGCCCTTTAATCTCTGGCTCACTGTGCTTTTATGAAATGTGAAAGTAGATTATGGGCTGTGAGGCACCACAGAACTCTGTTAGGTAATGATTAAAACGTAGCCAGTGCTGCCAGTGATAATAAAGGAGGGATGAGGTCATAGGAGAACTTACGTTTCAGCTGCTCGTTTCAGAATGTCCAGATTCCCCAAGAAGAACAAAACGAGCATTTGTTCTTATTGATATCTCTATTGGCCTTGCTTAGTAAGACTTGGCATGGAGTAGGCATTCAATAAATGCTGACCAATGAAGGAAGCAACAAAGAAAGGAAGGGAGAGTTAAGTGAGTGAATAAATGAAATTGTTGGGATAGCAGAAACTGGAAACTTGCTACTTGGATGTAACATTTTTGGAGAGGTAGATTGGTGTAGATTATCCAGCCGTACCTCTTTGGGTGTAAATTGCTTGTCACGGAAACCATTGTTTATTGAGTTCCAGCTGCATGTCCAATTCTATGTTAGGGGCTTCTCCACATGCTAGTTCATAATTATTTTGAACAGGTTAAGTGACTGGCTCAGATTTACCCTCGTAAGGGACAAATAAGAGGATCTGAGCACAGTCCCACATGAATCTGGAGCCTACACTTTTCTGTCATATTTATTGAGCCACGTAAAACTGCCCCCAATTTACATAGAGATAAACTCCCTTTTGGAATCATAGGCTTTACAGGATGGTGGTGTATTTCCTGCCCCGCCCATGCCTGTTGTTAGGTTCCTGCCTTTCCCGAGAAATCCTTTCTTTCCCACATACCTGGCTAGAGCTGTGGTTCTGGGATGGGAATGCGAGGCATGGGTTCTGGGATGCAGCCGCCTCACCTCCAGGCTGTGTTCCAGCATCGTAAGACATATTCTTAGGTGCAGGGCTGAGTTAATGGCTGAGAAGGGCCACTGAGAAATCTATGCGCTTAAGCCAGAGACCATAATGAGAACTGAAGGAGGGAGGGAGGAAGAATGGAGGGAGGGAGAGACAGAGAAAAAAGAAAAGAAAGAGAAAGAGAAAGAATACAATAAGGAAACCTCACTGAGTTGAACATTAAATCATTGGATTCATTTTTTTCCTTCAGTGGTCAGTGGTAGAAGGCACTGGACACAATTAAGATTCAGGGTAATGAGAAAGGAGAAAAAAAATCCCTTCCTTGTCCTGTCATTTGATGCCATTGGATACTGAGATGGGGCTGCACACCAATGCACCAATGTCCCGTGTTTTGTTGAGGTTGTTCCCGTTCCTTCAAGCCTCTGGAAGTCTGAGGAACAGGCCCAGAGAGGGTTGTGGCCACAAGGAGGGGCGAGCAGGGTGTGCAGGTCAACGGGGAAGCGGAGACTCACCACCAAGTGTCAACACTGTTCAGGCTTTCAACCTGTCAGCATGGTGCCACTACTCCTGCCAAGGCCTGGAGCTTTCCCTGTGGCCCACGTGTCACCTTGAATCTGACTTTATGTTTCCAGGGCATGGCTCGTTAGCCCCTCCCCCTCCTCTCCAACTGTCTGCTGACCCAGCACCCATTCCTTTCACTGCCAGGGTGGCAGGGTGAGCAGACCTTCTGGGCTCTGGGGCCGCCCATCACACACCGTGGAGGGCACCGTGCCCAGTCCACCAGCGGGGGCAGCTTGTGGATTCTGGAGTGCTCCTCCTCTCTGCGCTGCTGAGAGAGCGTGAGGCCCCGGGTGTGGCATATTGTCAGTGGTGCATGTTTCCGCAACAGTAAATACTTCTAGGGCTTGAACACAACCAGTAGAAAGTTGCCAGGCTTGGTGAGTGGGCCTCTTTCCTGAGGCTGCAGAGAGCCCGCAGGGCGGCAGGGATCTAACTGCCATGCTCGGGACTGGTGGGGACTTTGAACACGGTGCCCCTATGCTGAATTTCCTTGGACTGCATTTCAGAGCTGTCTCTCGGAGCTCTGTATTGCTTAGCCACATGGCTTAATCCTGAGTTCATAAGATGGCAGAGAAGCATGACGATGTGCTTTGTATTCAAGGCCCACATTGTGACTGGAACGTCTAGCTGGCTGCCTGCAAATGGCCCCTGCAAAGTCCACTTTCTGTCACTTGCCTGGTGGATGGGTCCTGGACAGGTTGTCATCAGAACCATCCCTTTTTCCTCTGACCAAGGATTTGGGGCAAAAAAGAAAACTTTGTGGTTGTTTGGGATGAAACCCTTGCTCTAAATAACCCATGATGTCTGGGGCCTTCCTGTCTCTTTGATTTAATTCTCTGGAAACTTTTAAATAAACCTTTCAGTCATCCTTTCAGGCAGTTGCTAAAGCAACTGACCAAGTGTTTGTAGGCTGATAAGAAACTTCAAAACTCATGTGGGATCTTGTTCTCAAGACGTTAGGGTCACATCCTTCACTCCTTTGATTGGTGACCATTTTCCTAAATACATGTGGGTTGTGTGGAGAGTTTAAAGGAAGAATCCTATTTCCTTCCCTTGAATCTGAGTGGCCTTAGTGACTTGCTTAACGAGGCAACAGAAATGATGTTCAGGGACATCCAAGGCCAGCCATATAAAAGCCTTGCAGCTTCAGCCCAGACCTCCTAGAACCCTTGACCTTCTATGTATCAGATGTGGGGGAATAACCACCACTCATTTCAGCCTTGTGATAAACAGCTCCCCCTGGGATGGGTGCCATTACTAACCAACATTTATAGAGTTATTTAGAAATTATAAAGCTATTTTGACATATATTTCATTTAATAATTTCAAAAACTATGATGATTATGATGAATATCATAATTGCTGGTAGCACCACCATTACACTAATTTGAGATGCAGGAAAACAGGTTTCGCTCTCCCTTCAGAGAGATGCAAACAGGCCCGTCAAGGCTGAGTGTCTCGTCTCTAGTAGTGGTTTCCATGACTTCAGAGACTGGCAATGGATCATCTCACCCCTGGACCTCAGCTACGGCTCTGAGAGTTCTGTGCGCGTCTTGTGATCAGGAGTGGGAAGGAGGTATACACTGTTAGCCAGGACTTTGAACTGAAGGCTGAGGGTCTATGGGGTTTGGTGTGCTTTTTCCATGTTGCTTTCCCATTGTAAAATGAGTTGTGCAGAAAACCCAAAGTGTCTTTAGGTGCGATCTATCTATCGCCTTGTCTGATTTCAGAATTTGATGCCCATGGCTTTTCATTAGCCCTTCTTATAGAACTACCTCTGGCTGGCTCTGAAGAAATGACTTATCAAAGTTCAAAATTGTTATCTAGAGGAGGACAGTGACAGGGGAACCAGCATCTTATCAGCTGGAGCCAAGTTAATGCTTTTCCACTTAGGAAGGCCTGAGATTGGGGATCAGAGGGTTAAGGAGCACGAATCATGGTAAGGCCTTAGTACATAGCTTGTGGCCTGTTGCAGAGGAGCCTTGATTTGTTTTGGGGCTAATGAGACCTTTGCTTTGGGAATAACTTTCAGGGAAGAATCAACGAGGGGTCTCTGCCCAGGCAGCGCAGAGAGTTTGAACGTGTTACAAACTTATCATCCTATGCTATATGGATGCCAACATCTCATGTGAGCCCATTGTGGGCTCGTATGGGTCAGCTGATTCGCATGCCTAATGCTACTTAATCCTTCCGCAAAGTGACGAGGAAAGGAAACCAACTGCAACACTTGATACATATTATTAATATGGACTCTGGAGCCTGCCTGATTTAGGATCAAATCATTACTCCCTGATCCATGTGGGATTGAGGCCAAGTAGACTAATTTCTTTAAACTTTAGTCTCTTCATCTGCAATTAGAGATGATGCAAGTGGAGTGCTTGGCCTAAAGTCCATTATATACTCACAGGTCGGTAATGGATAGCTAATCTTCATCACCGTCACCATCAACACCATTATTACCACCATCCCCATTACCATTATCACTGTCATCATCACTGTCATCACCATCCCCATCACCATCATCATCTCCCCCATTATAAGCCTTGACTACCCCCATTTTCTAGGTGGTTCAGTGCGAGCACTGAAGGGAAGTTCAATGTTATTGGGCATAAAAATATGTTTTTAAGTTGTGCTAATACCTTGCTTTATGTAACTGTTTCTCAGAGAGAGAAGTTCCTCCCTTTTCAGCCACCTTTCAGTCCTGATCATGCGGAGGAGAATGCCAGCCTTTGGGGCTGAGAGGGCTTCAGTGCCTCTCGAAGGCCCGGGAACAAAGTGAAAGCCGGCCTTGGGCTCTGAATTCTGGATGTTATATACCTGGGCTTGGACAGTATGGCTCTGAATATAATTTCTTCACTTCTTTTTATTTATAGCCAATAGTCATGGTTTTACACTTAAAGTGATGGATAAAGTTTTTTATACAATACCTTTAAAGAAAAGAATGAAATACTGAGTAGATTAAAAATAAGTAGGAAATGGTACGGAGCATACACGGACATGTCAGAAATGGCGATGGTGGTGCATGAACATTTAGACGAAAGCATTGCTTCCCAAAACCCCAAATTAATCTTGGCTCTGGGCTCAGAACTGGAGTACTTTTCTAGCTATTTCTGCCCCTCCTGAAAGCCTAGAACAGTGTCCTCTGTCTCAGACTCAGCCAGGAAAACCTAATAAACATGCAGGTTATTGGCCCTGACCCAGGAGTGTCCTGGAACCTGCTCTCACCGCCCTGCTCACAGGAGCTGATTGGGCACAGCTCTCCCTGGCTGTTCAGTAACATCACATTGGTAGCTGAAATTGGTCACAGTGAGAAAATTTACACCAGGAAACCGGCAAATGCCACAAATCAGGAAATTGTTTCCCACCCCACATCCCTCCAAGGGAAATGGTTGCAGAATTTACCATCACTCCAGCCCTGGCTGGTGTGGCTCAGTGGGTTGGCCATTGTCCTCCAACCTGCAGGGTCACTGGTTCTGTTCCTGGTCAGGGCACATGCCTGAATTGTGGGCCAGGTCCCTGGTTGGGGGTGTGCAAGAGGCAACCAATTGATGTTCCTCTTTCGTATCGATGTCTCCATCCCTCTCTTTCTCCCTCCCTTCTACTCTCTTTAAAAATAAATAAATCTAAAAACAAACAAAAAACCCATCACTCCAGCTGTCCCTACCCAAAACCTACTAAGCAGAAACGCTCAGTGCAGGACCCCAGGTATCCCTGCTTACGAAGCTGCCAGCCATCCAGGCGGTTCTGCTGCCCTGTCTCCGTTTTAGTCACTACCTGAAAGCCTCCTAAACTCTCTGCTCCTGCAACTGTGTCTTCTGTGAGCCGCTCTCCCTGCTGCACCCCCACAGGCCCCCAGCCTCTGTGCCTATGAAGGGTCAGCAGTCTGGGAGGGCGAATGCTGCTGAGGCTGCCCTGTCCTGTGGAGCAGAAAGGCACTGGGCAGGGATGGAGAAAACTCCCATTTAAACACAAATGGCTGAAATAATTGCTGAGCAAACCTAGAAAATGACTGGCTAAGTAAATTGCTTTTTTTGTAAAGTTTCTTTGAGTTTGCCACTGGCCAGGGAGGGGAGGGGAGGAAGGGACTCCTCAAGGAGCCCAGTCTGACAGTGGAACCCCTGGCTGCACCTCCCCTGAGTTACACAGGCATTTCCCAGGGCTTTGGTTGAACTGCGTCTGCCTGCAGGGCTGCCGAATTTCCCTGGGAGGCTCAGAAAGGATGGGCAGCATTACTGCCAGGTGCTGAAATACCGTTCTGGAGTTGCTGTTGCTGTGGCCTCCTGAAGCTGTGCTCTGTTGAGAGTGGTGTGGACTCATACAGATCACCACCCGGCCTATGAAATGGTGTCTAATTGTGCAAATACAAGGCTTAGGGATATCACTACCCATTACTGAGCATCATTATAATATGTGTTCTTTATTCTGTTAAGGTGATTTTGTTTAAAACAAATGATAGCAACTCATTGAAGGAAGAACAGAGGGGTACGGTTTCCAGCCCCCTTTCACACATTAACTTAAATGTACAACTCTATGAGTTACATATTCTTTTTTATTTTTTATTTTGTTGTTGTTCAAGTACAGCTGTCTGCTTTTCCCCCCTACACTACCCTCCACCCTAGCCCCAGCTGCGTATTCTTATTCTGCACTGAGGAGCAGAGTACGTCGCTTGCATGGAGTCCCAGAGCTGGGATTCCAGTGTGGCCAGGCTGCCCCCAGGGGCCAAACAGGGAGGTGAAGCTGCCTCTCACCCCTGGGCAAAGCCATTCTCTTTTTAAAATCCCCCCGGAGAGGATAATGATTTCGGTTTTGTTGCAGAGGAAAATACAACTCAAAGACACTTGCCCAGGAAAGGAAAGGAGATGCTAGAAAGAAATAAAGAACTGAAACAGAAGTAAAAGTAGAAGGATGTTGCTGTTTTATATGCTATGCTCCTGCTGCTCATACCCACAGTGGTGCAATCTCAGGAACACGGAGATTGAGACCAGGAGGGACCGAGGGGTGTGCGGGCTAAGAGGACTCCCTGCTCGGTCAAGTTCTGGGTATGCACCCCTGGCAAGACTTCTGCTCCTGTAAAATGGCCATTATAGTACTAGCTCAAGGTATCATTGCAAAGATTTCATAAACTAGCATGCACAACCTTGATAGCAAAATTCCTGACCAAGCAGGAAAAAATGTGTTGTTATTATTTCAACCCAAACATGGATGTTTTGTGAGTTTATCACAAGAATATCCCCTAAAGCTTGGAACCTGTCTGTCCCCAGGTTTAGTCCAGACAAAAGCCCTAAACCCAATCAGGTATTTTTTTTTTCTGGCTGACATTCCACAAACATTATCCAGAGAGAAAGGGAAGGGAAGGGGGAGAGTGGAGGCTGAGGGGGCAGGAGAGGTGATTGACATGAGGAGGGATGCCCTGGCTCTCCAGAGAGGCTGGCTGGACCCCTGGACTGGTTCTGTGTTCCCAGAAGAACTCACTTATTTGTCACCACCTGATCTGACCTTGAGGTTGATGCACTTGCCCTTCACACAGTGGCAGTTTCAATGCCGAGCCAGCTGGGGATCAATTTGATCTCAGAGTGGTCTGCTCAGACCAAGAGTAAACTCCCCTTTCCTGTCTGTCGGTCAGAATGAAGGCTGCCTTGTCTCCCGCTGGACTAAGTAGACATATTGGTTTCAATTTTTGATCCTAGAATGTCAACAGTTGCCCAGACGTAATGTAAGAAGCTGCCTGGGGCTTCTCTTCATTTTTATGTTTCAAAATCTTTTAGAATATTACAAGGCAACACTTGGTGATTGAGGACAATTTAGAAAATACAAAAAAGAAAATACAAATACATGGTATAAGAAAGAAATTTTGAACCATGAATCCTACCTTCTGTAAGTATAAGGTATATCTCGATACTCTTAATTCAACTCCAATTCTTTCATAAAATAATGGAACAACTGCTTATCAAGCAATGGAATAAATAAATAACTGTGAAATGCTAACCAGTTAAATAATCTCAGTTTTATTGCTTCAAATATTCGCACAGATACACGTGGTGGACACCTGCCTTGAATTTTGAAAAGGAAAGAGCTGCCCCTGCCCTCTTCTGGATAAAGGCTTCAGGAAGACACAGAATATTCATGGCCTTTGCCCCCTCTGGTACCCGCAGGGATGTCATATTTCAGAGTCTGAAAGGAAGGGGTAAGGAGCACTTAGAAGTCCATCCAAATTGATTGCCTTCCTGGAAATTAATAACACTGAGGACAAAGGTGGACTCGGGTCTGCTGGGCACAAAAGAATGTTCCTTCCCACTCACAAATCCATCCCCCAGGCTTCCAGATCTGCATGGAGAGAGGAGAAAAGAGAATGAGAGGGCAGGAAAGTGAGAGCTCCTGCACGTGCACAAGACTGGGGAGAGTGAGGAGAAACTGAGTCACAAGCCACCCACTGGCAAGATCTTGGTTGAATCATTGTGATTCACGGTCTAGTCCTCACCTTTGCAAGCCCAGAATTATCATTACCTTGCAGATGGAAAGGTTCCTGTTGGCACAACTGGCCCAGTTTCCAGCTCTTGAATGGGCGCAGAAGCCAAACTGTAGTCGCTAGATTGCTTGGTGCACACGCTATGAGAACGAAGCAGGTGGGTAATTGAAGCAGTGGTTTCTTCAACACGGCCTTCCATCTGCACCCTGAGGAGAGGGTGGCCAGGAAGAGGGCGAAGATGACTTGGGGTTAGGTCTTTTCTTTCCTGCCTCTTCCATTTACTGTGGTGTAGGACTTGGAGACAGTAGGTAGACCTGGTAAGCCACTTAAGTCTTCCTTGCCTCAGTTTTACCACCTGTAAAGTGGGAAATGATGCTGGTTTGTGTAAATTCTCTGGCACGCTACCTTGTTACCAATAACCATTTTCTTAATTTCTGACATTTCTGAAATCTGGGCCACTCTGTCCTGTTATAGTGACCCTCAGCATTCAACTAAACTAGTCGCCGACAATCTGTGGCCATGACTTCCCCATTTGGTTCCTGGCTCTAGGGCCTGTTCAGTCTCTTCGGGTCTGTAGGTGAGGTTGGCTAGCAGTGTGGTCCAAGAGGGGAGGTAAGGAGATTCACACTCAAGTCTTTGCCTGAAGGAGGAGCCCACACTCCCTCCGAGTGCTTAGAGATTGGATATACCTTGTCGGCTTCACCCCCCTCATCCAATGCTTTCCCTCAGTCCCATCTTGTGGGGGAGAACATACCTGCCCCTGAGAGGAAACCTTAGTATCTGACCATCATGTCAAAAAACATGTGATCTACAACAGAACACAGCCTTATGAATCCTTCAGACTGCATATCGTTTATGAGAAAGTATTTGTTAGCAGGCATTAAGATTATCAGGAATTCATTTTAACCGAGAAAGGAGTAAAAATTTCAGGCAAGCAGAAACAATTTAGAATTTTTCGTTAACCTCTATTGACATCTAGGGATCTGATGGTTTTCTTAAAAAAAAGCTGGTTTGAAAGCCCAGCCATTTGTGTGTGAACTTTCCCCATTAGTCGGACTAATTACTCGAGGACTTGCCTACTCATCTCCCATTTCCTTCTTGCCTGAAGCCCCCTTTATGGTCCCCAAGGGGATTCAGCTTCTCTCCTGGTCTGCAAAAGTTAGATCAATCGGTGCCTTCAAAGGCACAGATGCCAATCTCGGCTACAGAGCCCAGGATGGTCTGAAAGCCTCTTCTCGTTCTGTTTTCTGTCTCTGTGTTAAGGCAGCTTTACAAAGTCAGGGTCCCCTATCTCCCTTTCCACTTGGACGCCTGAGTTTAGTCGGCACATAGACAAGGTGTGAAATAGTACGGGGCACATCATTATAGAAAATACTCAATTTTCTTTTAATATTTCCGAAGGTGTCTAGGAGAAGAGGTCGATGCGATGCTGTTATAGTTTGTCAGTCCCTTTCTAGGGTTGTCAATTTTAGCAAATAAAAATGCAGGATATTCAGTTAGATTGGAATTATGTCCAAATGGGACACACTTATACTACAGATGTATCTGTTGGTTTGAACTTCAGATTTAACTGAGTATCCTGTTCTTTATCAGGCAATTCCACCCCTTTCTGATTTCGACTAATGGCCTCTTCAACAAAGATTGATTAGGCTTCAGGCTCAGAACCTGTCACTGGCAATATCTCATTAAAATTTAACAAGAAGATTTTGTTTTCACAGTATCTGTTTTTACTCGTGCCTTTTAACTTGAGGCAAATAACATCAATTGTGTATTTACATTAGCTCTTTTAAAAGTAATGTTAATTTAAAATTAAATGTAAATAAAAACTAAAAAATGGTTGGATGAAAAAAATGTTAGTATAGAGTGAACTTGAATGTGGAAGAGATTAGGACACCCCATTTTTTTTCTTTTTTTGGCTGTAATTAGATATATGCTGTATATAAACCTGGGATGAACTTGGAGAGAAGTTTGAGGGATGCCCCTGCTCTCCCTTTGAACTCTTACAATGTAGGAAGGGGGGACATTTCCAAATTTCTTTCCTTTTTCCTTCCCTTCCCTTCCCTTCCCTTCCCTTCCCCTTCCCCTTCCCCTTCCCCTTCCCTTTTCCCTTTCCCTTTCCTTCCTTCCTTCCTTCCTTCCTTCCTTCCTTCCTTCCTTCCTTCCTTCCTTCCTTCATTCCTTTCTGTTACTTATTTATTTTTGAGTTGTCTCAGGATCCAGTGAAACTGTAACTCTTGAATAAGAGAATCAAATTTTCATTCAGACTTTTTTCTTGTTTTGATTTTATTTCCCTTTTATTCTTTGTGCTTTCTTCCAAGTTTACTTAGTTCAGTGGTTCTTGAAGTGAGGGCCAGACACATTGAATTGGCTGGGAGTATGTTAGAAATGCAAGGTTTTAGGCCCCCATCAGAACAGCCATCTCTTTTGACAAACCCTTGAAGTGATTCTGATGAAACTTCAAATTTGAACAGTGCTGTCATGACTCAGGCCTCAAGGCATAGCTGCAAAGCACCATCTCTTTCACAGTATCCTTTACTTCTCTTAGCTGGGAATGTTCTCTTCCTTATCTGAATACCCATAGCAGTTCATTTGAATTCCCTTTGAGTATTTATCATTCTTTGTACTCACTACAGTTGTTTGCAGGCAGGATCTGCTTTCCTGTTTCCCCTTCTCAGGACTCCCTGAGAAGAGGAACACTATAAATGTATACATAAAATGGAGGAAGAAATATCAGAACTCCTTATCTGACAGAGGGCTTTTAAAAATTAATTTATAAGTGGCCTTGTACCTAGAAATCATTAAGAAAATAAATCACCCAACTTCTAATAGCAGCATCTCTCCTAAAGACGCCAGCAAGACAAGACACAGAAGGAGAAATGCAAATAGCTACCTATGCAAATGTTTGTATCACTGGAAAGTACGTTAAAAAATGAGGATATGAATAAATTATTTTAGCTGTAAAATTAGCAAAGATTTAAAAATAGTAATATTCTGTTTTGTCAAAAAAGCAGAAAAATAAGCATTCATATGAAGCGTTGGTGGGGGGAGTTGGTTGCGCAGTCAACATGGAAAGTAATTTGGCAGAACATATATAGAGCCTAAGCAAAGTTCATGGCCTTTGACACAGCCATTTTTCTTCCTGGGGAAAAGTCAGAACTGTGTATGAATATTTATGCACAAATATGTTCATTGCAACATTATTTATAAATAGCAAAAATGTGGGAATGGAATGCATGCCAAAAGGGCTAAGTAAATTATGTTAAATAGAAATGACAGACCATATGCAGCCATAAAAGATATTTTCAAAAGATATTTAATGACAAGGAAAATTTGACTCTTAAGTTGACAAAAGACATCAAGATAAACATATATATATATATATATATATATATATATATATATATATATTTAGTGCCATAAGAATTCTGTTAAAAACATGTGCCTATATGTGTCCAAAAGAAATAGACCAAAATGCTGGTAATATTGGCCCTGAATAGTAGGAAGTCTTATTACTATGAGATGCTGGATTCCTTTATTTAGACTTTGTGGGGCAAGGCTAGAAAGCAGATCTATGGGACAAAAGAATGTGCAGAACTAGATTTCCATATATTCAGTCAGTTAACTTTTGTGGAATATCAGGATAAGCAGAAAGAAAAATATTAACCTTGACCTCACTACCTCAACCTTTAGACAAAAATTAATTCGAACCATGTCCAGTTAGCTCATTTGCTTGGAGCATCATCTGAAGTGCCAGGGTTGCAGGTTCGGTCCCTGGTCAGGGTGCAGGAAGGAGACAGCTAGCGAATGGGTGGATGGGTGGAGCAGCAAGGACAATGTTCCTCTCTCTCTCTCTCAAATCAATAACTGAAGACATTTAAAAAAATTAATTTGAGTCCTGACTGGTATGACTCAGTTGGTTGGGTAAAAGGTTTGATTTCTCGTCAGGGCACATGCCTGGGTTGCAGATTTGGTCCCAGGTCAGGGCACGTGGGAGAGGCAACCAAATGATGTTTCTCTTCCTTCTCTTCCCCTCTCTTTAAAAAATGAAAATAAATAAAATCTTTAAAGTGACTGAGTACTTGTCTTGATTGCTATCATACCTAAGTGAAACAAGTCATTTTAAAAAGCAAACATTTTTTAAAAATTAATTTGAGCTGGCTCTTAGAGTTAAATGTAAGGTCTAAAACTTTTTGGGATAAAACATGGGAGAATATCCTCATGACTTGGAGGTAGGTAAAACCTTTCTTGGGGAGAGGAGGAGTTTTGAGGAATATCACTGAATTAAATATATCTGTCTCAAGTTATTTTAAATTCCTTAACTGTTGTACTAACCTTTCAAATAAGTGTCAGGGATTTTTGTCTCTCTCTCTCAGCCAATTTTACCTTCTCATAAAAGATGCATCTAATGGTGTATTATTTGAAAGAACAGGGAAACATTACTCAGCAGAACAAAGACCCTGAGCTTTGGAGCTAGACAGACATTAGTTTACATGGAAGTCCCCGAGTTTTAGAGCTAGGCAGACATGTGTTCAAGTGTGAGCTCCTGTATTAGCCACATGAGTAAGCCACTCATCCTCAGAGCTTTACGGGATTATTTTGGACATTTAAGCAAAATGGCTAGCGCTTAGCATGGTGACCTAATCTCCTTTATCTGGGTGCAGAAGCTGCCATCTCCAAGCTAGGTACAAAACATTAGGATGTATTGGCCCTGGCTGGTGTGGCTCAGTGGACTGAGCACCAGATTGCAAAGTAAAGGGTCACCAGTTTGATACCCAGTCAGGGCACATGCCTGGGTTGTGGGCCAGGTCCCTAGGAAGGGGGCACACAAGAGGCAACCGCACGTTGATGTTTCTCTCCCTTGCTTTCTCCCTCTCCTCCCCCTCTCTAAAAAGAAATAAAGCTTTAAAAACAAAACAAAACATTAGGACTTATTCTTTAGGACACAGGTTCTGGAGTTTGGACATAAAGTCACACATGCTTCCTGAGTAACGTGGAACAGATTTTATTTAATCTCTCTGTGCTTTAGTTTCTTTATATGTAAAATAATGAATGAACCCCTAAGGTGGTTGTGATTGCTAGATCATCTGTATACAGTGCTTAGCACAGTGGTGGAGCATATGTAAGGGCTCAAGAGATGTTACATACAATTATGATGGAGTGCCCATCCTCAGATGTTAAACAACACCCCACTCCAATGGTGGGAGAGAGGAAATAAGTGTTAAGGGCCTCAGAGGGCTGTTCAAGTCATGGAGATGCCTGGACTCTTTAAGGTCATGCTCTTTGTGTTCCACGTGTCGATTGGATGCTGGAGCACATGCTTCATGGAACCCAGAACGACACCAAGGTCATTCTACTTAGCCCAAATGACAGTTGAATTATGAACATTTCTCATGTCTTCACCTCTGGGTCAGGATAAATTACACTCTATTTCTTCTTTTTATTTTCAGGGGGTCTGTGACATGGTCTCTTGAAATCATGTGGTGCTGAAACACTAAGACAAGTACCATCTGTGGTGGAAGCCCACTATCAAACCAGAGGCTGGGTGTTCTCAGTCTGCTTTCCTTGTCGATGCTGTGGGGGGAAGGACCATTTGTAGAACATTCTTGATTATATCTATATAATGATGACTTTGCTGGCTGTGAAGTTTGGATTATTGAAAGGTATTTTGTCTCAAGTGGGTTTTTATACAAAGAAACAGACTCAAGTGCTTATCCAACAATGAAAACCACTCAAAGGGACATTAAGAAGAGCATTTTAATCTCACAGATTAAAAAGAGTTACATTTTCAGAACTCCAGGCAGCAGGATGAAGGCACTGCCAGGAAAGGGGGGGCGTGCTGCACCTTGGAATCCAGGGGCCTGAAAGTGCTGGTTTCTACTGTCTGGTCTGGGGAGAGTCATCAGTACAGTCATCAGTATCTACTAGGCCTATAGGCATAGTTATGATGGAATGGGTAAGAGAGAGGGAGGGTGGAGAGAGAGCTTTTTCTTTAATTACCTGGATGTATGCAGTCATGGCTTTTATTGAGATAAGTGGACATTCATAGATCACTCCACAAAAGCACAAGTAATGCACTTAGGCTTTCTGAATATTCCTCTTAAAGCCTATCATAAATTAATTCAGACACAGTATTTATATCTGGTACCATGCCTGAGTATAGTAGGTGCTCAACAATTGAGCATCCCTTTGAATTTGCCCATAGGACATGATACTGCCCCAGAGGACATCCTATCTGTCATTCCTCTCATTCTATTTCCAGGAAACGGTTAACTGGTTAGGCCCTGGGGAAGAAATTTGGAAAAGGGAATCATGAAGATCTCAGTCTTCAGGGTAGACACTAGTGTCTTCTAAGTTAGAAGTCTTTTGGTTTAGAGCAACTGAAATCAGCTTTAACTAGAAGAATTGGTGAGGGTGACATTTGTATTATAAGGCTATGGTGTATATTATTATTTTCAAGGGAAGGAAAGGAGCCACCATGAGGATAGGACTTGAATGTTTCATGTCATCAGGACTCCTTCTCTGTCTCTCATCTTTGCTCCTTTTCATGTAACCAGTCAATCTCTCTTTCTTGCTGTAGTCTTTACCAGTTCATGTGACTAAAAATGCCCACCCACATGTTTACTCCGACTCCAGGCAGATTGAAGCTGGACTCTCTTAGTGTCTGCTCCTAGGGAAGAGACTTTGGCCCTCTTCAGGTCCGATACCGCCTGTGTTCTGCTCCACCACAGCCCCGGGCTTACTCCTGCTGCCAAATGGACAGCGGGTATCAGGCAGGACCCTCTTGGCTCCCAGCAGAGATACCAAGAATATAGCTACACTGATGGCTGTTAACATTAGTCCATTAGTGATACTGATGTTTCAAGATGTTTTTCTCCTTCCCTCGGAATGTCAGAAACGTTGAGAAAGGACCTAGATGTTCCAACAAATCATCCAGGATACACTGTCTTAAGAGACTAATAAAAGATGCTACTAAGGAAGGGAACTCAGGGCTTGACCTTGTGGCATGGACAATTCATTCATAGGGTCAGAACAGCTCACCAATGAGTTCCTTAAAGTATGCCCCCTTTTCCCCCACCTGTATGGGCATTGCCTTCTTAAAAATCTTAATCCTCTCCTACCTTTATACTCAGTGGACCAACAATTTGGCCTCCCCACCTTGTAGACTCCCTCTTCTTACGCCTACCCATTTCCTGTAGTGCTGGGATTCCTGGTTTTCAAACCTGGCCATGTCAGGTTTGACAATGACAATTGTCTTCACTCTTGACAATGTTAGTGGTTCCAGTAGTCCTAAGAAGTTCAGATGCTTTGCTCTGTTCTTCAGGATGCCAGCCATTGGTTTTGGCCCCACTTCTTCATCGCACACAAACACCAGAGGGATTTTTTAGGTTGTCCTCTTGTCCACCTCGGCTAATAGGAAGGGTAATGGGGTCAGAGCCTGGATTCAGGTCCCCCCTCTGCTGCTGACTGGGTCTGTCAGTGGGCAAGGTACTCATCCCCTTAGGCTTTCATTTCCTCCTCAATAATATAAAAATTAAATATAGCCACACGGAAGTTTGTGGGAAGAACTGCATGCAATAACCCATGCAAAATGCTTTAAATGATGCCTGGAATGCAGCAAGCGTACAGTAACGGCTACCTGTTATCATCATCATTTTTGGCAATAAAACTGATACCATGAGCAAACAAGCCCTCATTTTGATTGCTAGACCCCCAACTTTCTTAGATTCCCAATTTTGCTACCTCACCCTTTCTCTGAAGCCAAGTGGATAATACCTTTAATAAATGGCCAAGAAGAAGGAAATTCTGGAAATAATGGATATAATGCTGCCTCATTGAAGAGCCCTTATCCACATCTCCCTCAAAGGCACCTAAAAGATAGAAATAAATGTTTCTTAAACATAATGTCTTTTTCTCCCAAGGAGAATGGGTGGGACATTCCAGGCCTTGACCTTGGACTGCCCACACAGGAACCCACGGGCAAAGGGCCTGGGCCAAGGTAGCTGCCTCCAGGTCTCCGGAAATGGGGTCTGAGCTGCAGGATCTAGCTTGGCTCCACTGTCACAGGGGAAGGGTGTTGTAACCCCGTAATCCATGACCAGCTGGAAATAGAACATCATCGAAGAGATAAGGGCCACAATGGCTTTCTGTCCAGTGATAAATTACTAACAGTTGCATTATTTTTCCTTATTTATATATGGGTCTCTTTATTGAATTTAGCGGGAGATAAATAAACGATCTGCCAAGCGTCTGGTTAATATTACTTTTCAGGGACTTGTTTTAGGCCCAACTAGACTCCTGCTGATAATATCTGCAAGCTTTTCAGGAGGGAGAGACATAACATTTGTTTCTGACAAGAACCCTCTGTGTGCCTTATCTGTTTCATTGGAGAGGCCATCGACCCCTAGCTTCTTTGGGTAAAACAAACTCTTTCCAACCACAGAGGAGTTCTTGAACTCGACTCTCGCCATACAACATGAGTGGGTGTCCTGGCTGCAAATCTGAGGACCTCTGTCATACAGTCAGGCTTAGTACTTCCTGTTGGCCATCTCCTGGTGGCTTAGTACTTCCTGCTGGCCACCTCACTGAAACAGTGAGGGACACTCTGCTGAATTTCTCCCCTTAATGCATTAAGATATAAATTCAGCTTTCAACTGTGCATATTTCTTTCTGGTCTGAATAGAGATTCTTTGTCTTTTCATCACAGCATTATTTTTTTTAATTCAAGGAGATATTGATATACACTGGTTTAGAAACACACAGTTCACCCATGGCAATAGAAATTAACTCTAAGCCACAATAAAAATAAATAAATAGCCCCAAGCTTTCACCAACGTGCTACAACAGAGCTGTAAACTCAGAGACCCTCTTTATTTTCAATACCCATCATTCCAACGCTCTGACTCTGTGCGCTGTGTCGAAGGCATGTTTCTACATGTGTCTGCGGAACTTGTGTCCCCCTGTGCTCAAGCTGTCTCAGCAGTAACGGCCTCTGAAAACCTTTCTCTGATCCTAGACCTATGTCTCCAAACAGCTAGTTTCTCTGTCGGGGCCTCGTGTTGTTGACACTCATCACACTGAATTGTTGTTTTCACGGTGCCTTCTTGTTCTAGACAGCAAATTCTGGGAGACACACACTGCACTGTCTCTGTGTCTTCAGGGTTTTAGCAGAGGGTTAGGCATGGAGTAAGTGCTTAGTAATTATCTCTAGGTCTCTTAGTAAATATTTCTAGGTCCTTATAAAGTCTAACGGGACAGTGTTTCTTTTCCTTGAATGCTGGTCTCAGTGTTTTTCTTCCTCTGGTATTTGCTATTTCAGAAGTGTAGCTCATTCATAATTTCCATGAGAGCTGAAATTGTGTGTATATGTGCACGCAATTTCTCCCAATCATATCTAGCACAGTGCCTAATATTTAGTTGGCACTCAATATATGTTTCCTGACTGACTGAATGAATGAATGAATGGTTTTAGGACTTGGAATTCAAGGCCTGTGTGTGTAGGCAAATGTCACCCTATTTCATAGAAAACCATACATCTGAGTCAGGCTCGGTTCAAATTCCAAGCATCACAGAGCTGCTGAAAGAGGAAAAAACTTCTTGTTTCTCAATCTCATCATCTGTAGAATGTGAGAAAAATCTGAGATGTTNTAAGTGCTTAGTAATTATCTCTAGGTCTCTTAGTAAATATTTCTAGGTCCTTATAAAGTCTAATGGGACAGTGTTTCTTTTCCTTGAATGCTGGTCTCAGTGTTTTTCTTCCTCTGGTATTATTTGCTATTTCAGAAGTGTAGCTCATTCATAATTTCCATGAGAGCTGAAATTGTGTGTATATGTACACGCAATTTCTCCCAATCATATCTAGCACAGTGCCTAATATTTAGTTGGCACTCAATATATGTTTACTGACTGACTGAATGAATGAATGAATGGTTTTAGGACTTGGAATTCAAGGCCTGTGTGTGTAGGCAAATGTCACCCTATTTCATAGAAAACCATACATCTGAGTCAGGCTCGGTTCAAATTCCAAGCATCACAGAGCTGCTGAAAGAGGAAAAAACTTCTTGTTTCTCAATCTCATCATCTGTAGAATGTGAGAAAAATCTGAGATGTTGATAAGGATAAAGAAACAATGCATCTGAAAGCTCCTATCTCACTTTCAGGCACCTTTTTGATATTAGGACTCTCTCTCTGACTCATGCCCTAGAACAGACCACTCCCTTGAATAGTAGTCCATATGCAGGTGAGACTCAGATTGCAGGAGCTATGGTACCTAAACGAGAGAGCTGGGTGGAAAAGAGGCTGTGTGGCTATGGCAAGAAGGCCTGTCCCTGGTCCCTTCAACTCTGCATACTCCTCAATGGAGGTCTTGAATGAGCTGTTCGTGTTTTGACCACCAGTGATTCCTTCTTCCTGGACCCTCATCATCTCATCTCACATGGCTCATTTATTTTCTCTCTCTCTATTTCTCTCTGATCTTTTCTGCCCTTCTCTCATTCTTCAATTGAGCTAGAAGGCAATTTCTAGCTAGGATTGGGGAGAGCTTTTTAAATCAAAGATGGGAGAATAATCTGGGAGTCTGGCAACTAGTTACATAGCAACAAGACTTAGGGGTTTCCTACCTTTTGGCGTCTCTGGGCTACACTGGAAGATGAAGAGTTGTCATGGCCACACATTAGATGTACAAACACTAATGAAAAGTGCTGAACAAAAAAAAGGTAAGTAAATTTATGATTTTGTGTTGGGCCACATGTGGCCCACGCAGTGAGTACACTGAGTTGTGTCTGAGCCTTTCTCCATGTCGCGTTTGCAGGGCACCCTCTCTGGATTGCTGCTGCCCAGCTGCATCCAGGCTCGCTGCCCTTGCTCTGGAATCGCTGGTGCTCTGGCTGACAAGCTGAGTTCTGGCCAAAATTCAGTTGAAAGCCAGAAATCTCTTGCATTGCTACCAGCATTATTATTTTAAAACCAAACTGGGAGCATTATACTCCCTTTACATCATCTCTTGAATGAGTTTTTAATTCTCCAAGTTAAATTTCATGTGCCTCATCCTGAGATTTAATGCTCTAGGTGTCATGTGCCCTGAACTCAGCTCTCCAGCCTCATTACCCTCTGAGTCCTCCTGAGCACCAGCCCTGACATCACTCCAGACCCTTTGGGGGGATCAGAGAACACAGAGCACTCCTGTATCTCTATCCTTCTTTAACTATAGTTGTACTATTTTGTGTATACCTTCCTTGGAATTTTAAAGTCGTAATCCTTTTTAATATCCCCTCAATTATCACCTCCTCTAGGAAATCTTCCCAGGGCCCCATAGTTAAAATAAATTTTCCCATTAACTTTGCTTCTAAATCTTCCCATTAACTTTGACTGCGGCACCCTTTAGCCCATCACAGCTTGTGTGGTCTCCAGAACTATAGTTACAGTAGGGTCTCAGTTCAGGCTGCCATCACGGAATGCCCTAGCCTGGGTGGTGTAAACCACTAACACATGTTTCCCACAGTTCTAGAGGCTGGGAAATCCAAGCTGAAGGTTCCAGCAGATTCTGGTGTTTGATGAGGGTTCTCTTGGTTTGCAGATGGCCATTTTTTTCACATGGTGTGGAAAGGTGGGTGGAGAGGTGGCGGGGGGGATGGAGGAGAGAGAGAGAAATCACCTCTCCTGTGTCTTTTCTTACAAGAACACTAATCCTGTTCATGAGGGTTCCACTCTCATGACCTACCTACTGTATTTTGCTGAGTGTAATGTGCACCCACATTTTGTCCCAAACTTTCAGGGAAAAAATATTTTATTTTACTTTTTAAATTCAATTATTTATTTATACTTAGAAACAAAACTGATGATCATCTTCCGGGGTATTATTTTGAATACAGATATTATTATTGCTTTCTAGGGTTATACTTTTAATGCATAAGCATAAATAAAAGACTTAAAAACATTTATATAGATACAGAATTAGTGCTAGCCATGTATATAATGCACATCCTTATTTTTCACTCAAAAATTTGGGCAAAAAATTACACATTATATATGAAAAAGTACAGTAATTACCTCACAAAGGCTCCACCCCCAAATGCTACCACATTGGGGATTTAGTTTTCAACATGTGAACTTCGGGGGAGCACATACATTCAGTCCACAGCCGGTCTCTCCCTCAGGGAATGAGTTTCTTGAGGACAGTTTCTTGTTTCTACTCTTTACTGCTTAGCTCACACTTTGGGACACAGTTAGTGTCCATGTATCTATAGTATAAATGCATGAAAGTATATAGTTTCCCCATAGGTCACTTTTTTTCCCTTTTGGTGCCAGTTTCTTTGCAAGAACTACTTCTTAAGCAAATTTTCAAACTACTCAAAAGTTCAGCAAATAGTTTGTCAAACCATGTATTCCTCATCCACTTTCAAAAATTATGTCCATCCTTTTAAAAGCAAGATGCCTCTTCAGACAAAACCTTCGGTGGTGAGGAGCATGGCGACACTGTTCTGTGCTTCCCAGTGAATTGCAATCAAGTTTGAGCACAGTGTCTCCCCCCAGAATAACATCAGTAGGACTCCCCGTGAAAGGATGTCTTCCTAAGGCTGTTCTGAAGACAAAAACACGATAGAAGAACATGCTTCCCAATAATGTGAAGATCTATGACTCTACTAGATAAAAATGTTCCCTTAATGTACTGTAAACAAATATAAAGATGTTTGGCTAGATGTACCAACCTGCTCCAGGAGCAGAGTTAAGTTTTCATGCCACATTTTTCCTGCTTATTTAAAAACACCTGAGTTGCTCTATCACTATTCAGACAATTAATTCATTATATAAAGAAAATATATGTCTATCCTGAAAATGTATGGTTTTTAAAAGAGGCTTCCGTGTCCTCAGACCTGTTGGATAACTTGTAAATGATGATTCCTAAGGTCACAGATGTGGGTACAATTAGCTATGTTAAAACTAGTTACCCATTACTAAAGATTTTAATAGGTCAGTAAGACTCTAAAGATATTTAACATACTAGAGATCCTGACCAGATTCCCACAAAACAAAATGAAAGCCAACCAAATTTTAAAATACTCAGCTTGGAAATCAAATATCAAACCAAGGGTGGAATCTTTATTCTCCATAGAATGGGTCACCTCAGGACATTCATAGTCAGTGATAATGTGTGTTTTGTGCATATTGGCATGTCATCATATCGCATTCTTATTTTACAATCTCACAAAGCTCATGGCCTAGACTTCCAACAAACAGCATGCGGGTTTTTCTCATGTGTCTGCTTCCTACATTAGCTGTTCACCAGTGTGGCCTGCAGCTTCTAACCCAGGCGATTCACAGGCCCCGAGACGACTGAGAACAGTCCAATCCAGTGTTGCTGAAACAGTGACTTGGAGCCACAGATCTCCAGGGCGAACATGAATGGGCAAGGGGGAAGGCTGGAGGAGGCCAGAGAGAAGCTACAATCAGAATGTATGGAGTTTCATCACTTCTTAGAGCCAACTATAAATTCCGTTTATGAGGAAGACAGAAAATTTGGACTCAACTGACCAAGTGGACTCCAGCTTCTTCCCCTGAAGGCTTCCACAGACCTGGATTGGTGGAGTATTAATTTGTTGGCTTCTTTATTTCCTCTTCTTTCTCTCAGTGTGAGCCCAAGAGAGAGCTGGAATATCGTACATCACTGGGAAAATCACTCCGAGCTCATCTTAGCAGCTCCACCTCCACCAATAATACTGCTTATGAACACAGCACAGTGTAGATTCCTCATGAGCCTTCATCAACAGCTAATTGATTTACTTAAGTCTAAGTAATGGATGATCAGTCTCAGCTGGCCCTCCCTCCAGTTCTCAATCTCACCTGATCAGCGCTGACATACCAATGTAATGAACTGCCTCCCTCCTCTTGTCTTCCAGCCACAGAAAATGCCACAGCTTCCAATTAAATTCTCCGTGATTCATGGAAACCCGCAAGTTCACTTGCCTTAATTTTCCCCTCTCTGGGCCATGTGATCCTATTAAATTTCCTCCTTAAAAATCTAGTGCTCTGTACTCTGAAATGCCATGGATGGTTATGCAGCAAGAAAGTTGGAAAAGGGAACAGGCTAGAGGAAATCTGCAAAACAGTAATAGCTACCTACCACTTGGATAGAGGGCAGGGTGGTGTTCCAAAAAAGGCACTGGGCACTTCAGTAAGGAGTTTATTCGTTTTCTTATTAAATCCTATAAACTTTTATAATTCCTCCTTGAAAGAAGGCGATAGAGACTTCCTCTACTTTATGGGAAACTGAGAGATGTAGAAGTCATGTGACTTCTAAGGTTACATAGTGGTGGAACTGAGACAGGTGCCTGACACGTAGGTGGCAAAAAATCAAGTTGTTCACGATTACTGATTACTCAGACAGTCACTATTACTGATGATTACTAATCTTCTAACATGCTGTGATTGAGTACCTATATTCTGCACGTTGCTAGAGGCCTGTTAGAATATTATTGGAGTTCCTAAAACCATTTTTAATATTTCACCCATGGAAATAACTTATGCACTTACTGACAAAAGGTGGCACAGTCTAACAAACTATGTTAATTTTATTTGTTTGGCTGGAGTAGTAATCCATGCTGACCAGAATAGTAGCAAAAAAATGTAGCCTTAACTTATTAAGTGAAGTTTGATATTCAAACAAGCAAAAATACAAACAATCAAAAACAAATAACCAATCAACCAACCAACCAATCAATCAAGGTTTAAAACATGGGTTCAGTGGGCAGAAGAATAACAAAACAACATAATATTAGGTCTTTCAGGGAGGAGGACAGTGCTTTGAAGAGATAGGATAGATAGATGTGCAATAGCAAAGGGCAGATCTTAGAGCGACACATAGACCTGAATGGAATGATCTGGCCTACATGCTGCTTTACTTTGTATCTCCCCAGATATTCTGGGTAATAGAACAGACTGAATATGTTTCCATGCAGAGGTGCACAAACATATTAAAACAACAAGCACACTTAATTCCATACTCAGGTAACAAGTGCGAGTTGAGTCAGGCCTTGAACTAGATACAGGGTATAGAAGTGAAAAAGTCAAGGACTAGCACTCAAGAAACTCAAGTCTAGGAAAGAAGGCAGAAGCATAAATACTACAATTTACTATGGAGTGGTCAAGGCTACAAAAGAAATACATACTCAGCAAGGCAATGATATAAAAGAGGAAGGAAGACTTTCCTGCCCTACCTAAGCCGAGTAAAATCTTAGAGCTCCTTTCTGAAAGGTAACTGACTAACTTGGACTTGGCCAAGTGGGAGAGGAATGAGAGGGGAACCCACTTATCATCCTGAGGCATCACAGTGGATATGGGTGTTCAGTGAATTCAACTTGGTTTTAAAATTATTTAATAATGAAAATTATTCTCCAGTTGAGTCCATGGAGGATATAGCCTGCAATTTAATAAACTGAGCTTCTTTTTATTTTTAAAGATATTATTTATTTATTTTTAGAGTTAAGGGGGGAGGGGGAGAGAATGAGAGAAAGAGAGGAAGAGAAATATCTATGAGAGAGAAACAATGATCGGTTGCCTCTCATATGTGTCCTGACCGGAACAAACCAGCAACCCAGGCATGTGCCTTGACCGGGAATCAAACTAGTGACCTTTGGCTTTGCTGGACAATGCCCAGCCAACTGAACCACACCAGCCAGGGCTAAACTGAGCTTCTTAAAGTCAGGAATCTTGTCTTAGTTTTGTTGCATCCCCAGGAGGGTGATTTATATGTAGTACCTGCCCAATAAACATATATATTTTTAAACTCTTGGTTGGGCTCTTATGTCCAGTACTCATAGTATAGTGAATGGTATTAGAATGTTTTGAAATGCATTGGTAATTCAGGACTTAGCAGATAGAGATGTCACAAACTGATTGAATTTATGGGGAATGGGTGTGGGGCAGTAGACAGCAGTGATAAGTGTTGATGTGGCCCCAAGACAAGAATGTATGTTGGGGCTACAGGCTGGTTGGTTGCAGAGAGCAGGGCACAAGAGTGAGTTATGGGGTAATGTCCTGTTGATGGAAACTCTGAAGAACAAGAAAAAAAATTGGATTTAGCTGGTGTGGGTCTACGCAAAGATTCCAGTAGAATAAAGGTAGTGGTTCTTGTTTTGACTTGGCAGCCATTCTGCATAAACTGATTATGACTTAATGATATTTTACTACCTATATCCCATATAAATTTGTCTCTTCAATCTTATTTTCTCAGAGTGGTTTCTCACTGAGCATTGCATTCAGCAAAACACAAACCACAGAAGTACTTGTTGGTTTCTTCCTTCCAATATACATTCTTCTTGAAGTTATACAAAGCCATGAAGGAAGATACACTTAGGATATTAGCAACATTCACATGTACTTTGTCATAAAATCCCAGGTGTAATTTTTCTAAATATGAATGAGTCTTTGGGGACATTAAGAAGCATTGAACTGATTAGTGGCTTGGTGGCAAGTTTTCTTTCCCCAGTACAGGCTAGAGCATCACTTTGAAATGAAGCCAGGGAGCATCCTTGTATTTGGTTTCACTAAAATGACTAATGTTTATGTGAAGATGCAGAGGTTAATTGCATCATCTCGGAGGACCGTGCACGTACATCTACAATCAAAAGAGTTTCAACCACCAACAAAACACTACTTTGTCATCTGAGGAATTGTAAATTTACATTATAAAATCCCGTGCCTTCCTAGAATTTTCTGGATCCCACTCTCTTATCCAGTAGAGGACTCACACTTGAATATTAACAGATAAAATAGTTAAGTTTTCTTAATCATCTGAAGAGCATCCTCAACTTGGGGTCTTTGCTCATGGGGTTCTCCTCCCCTACTGTCCACTCATCCAAATCGTTGTGATTCTGTAAGTCTTGCCCCCTTTTGGAAGCCTTCCATCATGTGTCTTTTTGAATTCCTTTAGTACTCAGAAACCAGCTTTGAGTGACAGGTGTCCTCTCTGTCATTCTATTGTGTCTGTATAACCTGTGCCCTCAACTAGATCACAACCCTTGGTGACCAAAGGCACATCTTCATTGTATGTGTCCTCCAGCATCAAATCCTGGAGCAGAACATGGAATAAGTCCTCAGCAGGGACCAATGGTGACCTTGCCCCGTGCAAAGGGACATAGAAGCGGAAGGGTTTAAAGGAAATAAGCATATTTTGAACACTTACTGTATACTAGGTGTTGGGTCAGATTCTTCACACACATTATTAATTTTACTTTATTCACCCTGAAAGAGAGTATTCACATTTTAGAGATAGGAAAACAGAGTCAGAACACAATTGAGTCAGAGTCAGTTAACCGGTGGATGAATCAGTATTTGAAGACATGTCAGACAGACACAGAGGCTCTGCCTCACCCCTTAATCCTAGGCTGACTTTTATCTTGACCGGGGGGCTATTTGAGCTCCTGATTGTGGCTAATGCATTGCAGCCAGAGTGAATTTAAAGAATAAAGTATTAAATAAGTCTGTGCTCACTGCTTGACACTTATTCCCCTTCTACCACTGCATGTGAGTGGTATTGATATGAGGCCCGGGAAGCGAAGCTGGAGCAATAAATTATATGGCTTATTATAGAAAGTACAGTCAATAATTATTAGGGGGCCCATTTTAAGCGGGATACTTGCTCTCACAGTTGCTTTACCCATGGCCACTTCTTCCAATTAAATTCAATCAGTGAGGAGAAAGAATCAGAGGAGAGAAGTGATCTCAGAAGGATTTGGGTTTTGTGTGTTCAGTCACTGGCTCCTGGGGTTTTAATTGGCTTTTTGTTGCCAGGACATTCTAAAGAAATACTTTTTGATAACCTCTGAGAGATCTGGCCGTTGTTTATTTTTAAAATATTAATTTGAATATTCAAATATTCACTCAAACGTGAATTGAGAGAGGTTGGCCTTTGCCTGCAAAGCTGGCCACATACACTGTCTCAGTGCCCTTTACCTTTGTCCCCTCTGTTCCTTCGGACTGTGATCCCCTCCTTTCTACCTCATTTGCCAAGTGGAGACATCTCTCTGCAAAGTGTTTCTCAAACACCACCTTCCTTGTGGACACTTCCTCAAACCTTCCCATGACCCTCCTGAGCACAGATGGGTCCTTCTGCATCTGAGATCCCAGCCTCCAGGTGCTTTCTGAATCCACCGTTTGCTCTGTAATGTTTATTGAAGCATGGATCTCCATGAAGGACATCTAATTATTGGAGGAGGCAGTATTGCATGGTGGGGAAGGCTGTCTGACTCCTAGTCCAGACTCAGTTTCCTTGTCGATAGAAGTGAGATAATATCCATCCTTTGGGTTGCTGGGAGAAATAAACGAGGTAGGTGATCTGGTAAAATGCTTCATAGGTTCCTTCAAGTAGGGTCATCTATTGCTGATCATTAAGCCCGCCCAACCCCCACCCCTCCTTTGACCACCTACTCTGTGCAGAGAGCTGAGCTCAGGCTGATGTGATTTTGAACCCCAGGTCCATCACCCCAAGGAGACTGGTCTCTGTCTATTGCATGTCTCCAGCTCTGTGCTGGGCAAACATCATTGGTTGTGCTTGGTGTGCTTCCCACAGCCTCTCTGTGGCATTCCAACCCTCGCTGCAAGGGTTGATTCTCTTCCAAAGAATCTCAGCCCTGCCTGGCCCCAGGGATTCCAATGGACCGAATTACCACACCATTTACCTGGAATCACTCACTGTCAACTGTATCTTTACTCACTGGTTTGTTCCTCAAGTGTCTGAATTTAATCTCAGACTCATGGAGAGAAACTTGAAGGGAAGAACTAAGCCATATTCTCTTTAAAGCTTACTTAGAGCTTGGATAAGGGTTGTCCCGCACAATCTTAGGGACTTGGTCACCAAAGCTTCTGGGACAACCCTGGCACACTGTGCTGGGCATTGAAGTGCATCTGTGACCAGGATAGCCAGAATCCCTCAGCTTCCCATAGGTTTCCTCCTAGCATAAGTAACAGTCCAATAAGCAAGCCACACAGAAATGAAGGCAATAGTTCAAGGTGGGGTTAAGTCCCACAGAGGAAACACGGCAGGATGATGTCTTGAGGATGACTGGGGGTGGCAGCACATATTTGGCCTTCTCTCTCCATTACCCAGCAATCAAACAGTATTTCCTAAGGAGTGCTCTGTCGAATAGCCACTGGGCCAGATGCTCAGCTAAGGAAAGGAACCCATGGTCAAAAGCAGTTGGAAAATACGTCCTCCTTGTTTATCTGCTGTTGGAACCACACAGTGTATATTAGGATATTAAAGGGATCAATACTTACTGCAGTAAAGACATTTTTATTTTGCTTCGGCTGGCATTTCCCTAATTTTTTGATAGAAACTTTTTGTCTATCTTTTAATATTTAGCACCCATTAGTGTTCCATGAAACCCATGTCTATGAAATAAACTTTGGGAGGTACTAATTGTATTGAATGATATTTATTCAGCAAAATTCTTATCCGTATCCCTCACAGAAAAGTTGGTCCACATGTCACTGACAAATCATAAAATTCAAGCAAAGCCGAATTGAAGAAACTGCATTGAATGAGTCAACAATGAGCTTATTTTCTTAATTCACCTCATCCATCCCATCTCCACAATCATTCAACACCTACTATGTTCTGGCAAACGTCCTAGGGATCTGGGGTGTCCAACCTTTTGGCATCTCTGGGCCACACATTAAATACATTATGACACATAATCACAAAAGAACCTCATACGGTTATAAGTAAATGTCCGACTTTGTGTTGTGCCACATTCATAGCCATCCTGGGCTGCGTGCAACCTGCAGGCTACAGGCTGGAAATCCCTTTTCTAGGTGCTGGGAATAGGGAAGAGCAAATGCAGTTGCTTCTGTCACGGAGCCTCCTCATGTCCTGCCAGATGGTTGCATAGCTTCCTCCCTGGCCTTCCCTATAACCCGCCCTGTGCAGAGATACCAGTGAGTCTTTGCAAGCTCAGGCAGATCATAGCATGGATTTGTTCACTTTCTCCCAAGGCTCTTCATGGCCAAAGGCAAAATTATTTACAGTGGCCTGTAACCGAGCTGACCTGGACTGCAGCCACTCGCCACGTGTGGCTGCCAGAGTGGGCAACACTGATACAGAACTTTCCCATCCTGAGAGAAAATTCCTTTGGTCAGATAACGCCTATCAAATTTGGTCTCTGTGGCCACTCTTATCTCATCTACTACTGCTCTTGCCTTGAGCTCCTCCAGTCCAACTATGCTGCCTCCTCGGTGGTTTTCACACACTCGAGGCCCAGTCCTGCCTACCTAACTATTCCTCCCTCTGTCTAGCACAGTCCGCCCCACATGGTTGCCTGGCTCATGCCTTTGCCTCTTGCAATTCTTTTCTCAAATATCACCTTCTCAGGATGCCTTCATGGCTGAGAGAGAGTGAGCTCTTCATGGCGTATCATACTTATCATTAACATACTTAATAATAAGTAACTTTTTACTTATTTACCATCTGACATACATATCCTTTACCAACTTATTTGTTTACTGTTGTATATTCCACAAGAGTAGAGATTTTTGCCTGTTTTGTTCGCTGCTGCTTCCAGTACAGAATAATGTCTGAGATATAGTAGGTGCTCCATAATCATTTTAGGGGATGAATAAAAGAGATTTATAAAGAAAGACATAACAATGGCACAATAACAACAACATAAACAGATACAGATTTATTACAATGTCTGGTGGGGATAATTGCCCCCAATGTCTGGTGGGGAAGTGAAGAAAAGTAGCATTATTAGAAACTAAGGCTCAGGAAAGTGAAATGAATTGCCCACGATCATATTCACAATGGGCCAACGAGGATTGAAACCTACACCCAGTATGCTGTTGGTTAATGTTTGTCAACCGCCCCTCCAAAGAAAATATAAGCACGAGTTTGTTGACTTTGCCTATTTCCATGGTGTAAATACTTCCACCATGGCTGATTTCAAACTACCAATATGATGTCCCTGAGCATGGAGTTAGGAAGTGATAGGTACAATCTGCTCTTCTGAGCCAGCTCCAGTGTACCACCACCTCTGACCTTCAAGTCCAAGCCCATCCCGCAGTCCCATGTGACCAGCCCTGGAAAGAAGCAAGCAGACCCTTCTAAAAAGATCCCTGCTTTCTAGAGGCCAGGTGACCACTGCACTCTGGAATCCCTGGCTCTTGCTGACACCTCCATCCCCCAAGAGCAGTTGGGTTCACACTCGACTTCTTTGAATGATGGCATTTTCCTCCTAAGAGGATCATGACTATGCAACGTGACAGAAAAAGTCACTCTCAGAGGATTCTTCTGTCTACTTGAACCTCTGAGCTGTCTGCCTAGGTGGCACAGGTATTCCTATCAGACCTTTGGGGCCTGGGCAGACTACTTTTTAATTGATAATTCCACATTTCTAGAATAAGTGGCCTCCTTAATAAGAGCCTGCCTCCTCATAGGTGATGATTGCTAATTTAGGTTTTCAGGCTTCCTGGGTGTAATGAGCTCTAATAAGCCCAAGACTTGTCACAGACTCAGGAAAGCCCATTTCCCCTTTGAAACCATGATTTTCCTCAATCCCTGGACACAATTGGGCATACTCTTAAAAATATTAGTAAGTGTGACTGGGATGTTCACCCCTTTCCAAATAAAACATACGGTCCTGGTTTCATTAAGCCAAGCTATTAAGTTAAGAAAGTGTTTTTAATTATCTGAGCATTTCAGGGAGCTCATAAAACATTTAAGGACCTCACAGGGGTGGCGCTGAAGCCCTTTCAGAGTGAATTAGAGCTTTGAGTGCAGGAGCCGGACAGGAAGGACTCGGGCCTGCAGCTACAGACTCCGTTTGGTCTGGGGCGGAGACCTGCCAGACGTGAAGCTGGCGAGGGTCTCACTGTTTGGTGGTGGTGGTGGTGGTGGTGGTGTGTGTGTGTGTGTGTGGTGGGTGCATCTGTGTCTGAGCTGTAGGGGAAACCAGATCAATTTCTCATAGCAAAAGAAAAGTCTAACAACCAAAGCATGACAAAGATTTCCTACCACCTCCCTGGCCTCTTCGTATCTACCAGAAGCTGAGGTTTAAAATGATGCTACGGCTTATTAAAAAGTCTCTTTTGCTAAGCACTCCATTTTCTAGGTGAGGCAACTGAGGATTTTACATGAGGCAACTGAGAATTAAAATTGTCCATGATAGGCACCTAGTGGAGTCAGACCCCGGGATGATTCCCCCTTCTGTCTGACTGGAGGCCCTTGTATCTTATACAAATGATTGTGCTGTAGTTCACCCTCTAATGCTATAAAATAATAACTATCTTCATTACTGTCATGGAATAATAAATGTCATTTATTGGGGGTGCCAGGCACTCTACATAGCTTATCTAATTTAATCCTCCAAACAACCCTGTGGAATTATTGTCTCCTTTATTACAAAGGGAGAAACTGAGTCACAAAGAGAGGTCAAGTAACCTCTGTTAGGCTACCTAATTAGTGCTGGAGGCGGGGTTTGTAGAGGACTGTTGAACCCCAAGTCTGCACTCTAGTCCATTCTGGTGCCCACACCCCTGTCTGAGCCTATGCTGTCAGCCTGCTGCCCAGTCGGCATTTGGTGCAACGACTGAGTATTAGGCCATACCCACCACGCACAGTGTGGGGAAGGCAATTCTCTTTATAATCCAGACTTACACGTCCTGTCCAAGCTCCTTTGTTTCTCCTGCATTCTCCTGTCACTCCAGTTAATTTACCTGCCCCCAAATAGGCCTATGTGTTAATTAGATGCAGGGTTTATTTACTTATAAAAGATTTTATTTATGTCTAGAGAGAGAAGGTGGGAGGGAGAAAGAGAGGAAGAGAAATATGGATGTGAGAGAGAGACATTGATCGATTGCCAACCATAAGCTCCCAGACAGTGGGCTGAACCCTCAACCCAGGCATGTGCCCTGACTGGGAATTGACCCAGAACCTTTTGCTTCGTGAAACAACATCCAAGCAATTGAACCACACTGGTCAAGGCAAGCCTCCGTTTAAGTGATAAAAGTGAACCAATAACATTCCTTTTTTCTTCAAAATCATAGTTTCCTAAGTGCCACTATGTACAGGTTGCTGAGACACGGATGCCCTGGGCCACGGGGCATCTGGGTCCGTGTATCCTGAGTCCAGTTGCCTGTGGCTCACCAGCACTTCTTGTATGTACCCTGGTGCGCTGCTCAACGATCACCATGCACAAGCATCATACTGGGTGAATGTTATGTCTTTATGGTATTTAAAACTGCCTAGAGAATCCATTTTTTTCCCTACCAGAGGGACCAGAAAAAAAGTAACTTATTGGAAAGGTCATGGAAAACAGGCTTGTGACTGAGAATGCCACTTAAAACCCCCACAGAGGGCAGTTTAGCAACATTTATCCAAATCACAAGTGTCTACTATTTTAGTCCCATCTATCCCTCTTCTAGGATTTCATCCTTCAGCTAAATTTCCTCCCAGTGTTCAATGTCCATTATTATTTGCTACAGCATTGTTTAAAATAGGGGAAAAAAACAACATATGGCTTTGTAAATGGGAAAAAACCCCATATATTATGGAATATTGATAGAGTGGAGTACTATGCAACTATTAAAAATGAGGCATCTCAGTTTGCATACTGAAATGGAATGATCTTAAGGCATATGGTTTAATAAAAAGAGGAAGCAAGGCACAGATCAGTGTATATATGCTACCCTTTCTGTAAAACCAGGAAAAAGATGTATATGTGATGCTCTTGAATATGGAGGCCCCTGGGTAAACAGGAGACAGAGTGTGGTGGAGAATTCTGTATAAAATTTTAGGCTTTTGTTTTACGAATCAAATGTATTACCTATGTACAAACTACATGACTAATTGCGCAGGAGGAGGGAATGGCGGAGAGCATGGAGAAGGTTATTCCAGATTGGAGGCTAACATGTAGAAGGGAAGCCTGGTGTTTTCAGGGAACCCAGGGGGGTCAGTGAGTGAAGCAGAAAGGAGGGTGTCCAGAGCGTGCCTCTGGACTCTGAAGGTTTCTGGGTCATTACTCTCAGAATAACAGCAGGGTTCTGAGCCGGCAGGGGTGCCTTGATCAGATTTGCATCATGGAAGGGTCTCTCTGGCTACATGTACAGCCTGCTGGGGAGAAGTCAGTTGGGGGGGGCGATGCCTTTGCCCAGAGAGGCAGCTGCTATGTTGAATTAGTGTAAGGGTGTGGCCACAACAAAGAAGTGATACATTGTTAGGGGGCAACCTGATGGTCCCTGGACCGGATTGGATATGGAGGCGAGGAAAACACAGGTGATGAGCATTTTGTCTGGGGACAGGTTTATGCCACAAGCAGATGGGGCTGGAGAACTTGGCTGTGATCCTAGGCACAGTGAGTCCAAGTTCCTTTGAAACATCACAGAGGAGCTGGCAAGAAGTTGGTCAGAGGTAGGACTCTGGAATTGGGCAAAGGTCTGACTATAGTTGGGAGACACACATGTAGATAGAAATTGAGGGTGTGGGCAGGGATGAGATTTCCTGGGGCAAAACTAATAATTGTGTTTTCCTCCCAGAGATGTGACCCAGCCAGGCCATTTATATGCAAGCAGCATCTACACAATAGGTGCATCTTGGATACCTGTGTAATCAGGTATAGAGGAGTGGTCAAGGACAGCAATTCTGCAGGCTACCTGCTCTTGCTTCATCTCTGTACTTCCCACTTAGCCCCCTCCAGGCTGGGCAGCCTCTCCCCTGCGACTTGAGTCTTTCTCAAGACCACCCACTTAGTTTCTCACCTTGGTGATGTCATTCCTGCAGCTTAGAGGTGAGCTGGTGATACCTCCCTCTTTCTGAGCACCTCCCAGCCCAGAAAGCAGGAGCAGTCTCCGGGAATAAGTGGTATTATAGAAAACACAGGGCTGAGTGCCAGCCAGCTTCACATTCTCCAAACATGCAGTGATTCTGTCTTTTCAGTTTCATCAAAGCCAAGCTTAGAAACTTCCCAATGGCCCATTGCTAACAAATAGCAGGGTGTCTGCTTTAGCATTGCTGCTCCTTAGGTGTCTGGGTGGTGGATAAGACCTTGGCTTAATGACAGAAACCAGGTGGCCCCTTCTGTGCTTTTGTGCTCACACAGGGGCCTCAGGTTTGGCAAGCTGGGTGAACTTTCGCGAGGGATCAGTCCTCTACATTGGCTCAAACATCCAGAGGTTGGCACGACCTTTCAAACTGTGCTTGTTTAAGCTATCAAGACAGGACACAGCTATTTGTGACAGGGCAGAGGAAGCACAGGACAGGTCTGATGGCATTGTAGAAGCAAGAGGAGCTCTCACTTAGGAGTGCCAAGGCCGCTAGGGAGTGTGGATGAAAGAGGGAGGGAGAAGGGAGCAGGAATGTGGGGCAGAACAGGAAACTAAGAGAAGAGACGATAAAAGGCAGACAAATAACACACCAGAGGGACATGGAAACAGGAAGTTTGAGGCAAAGATTGAGACATGGGGAAAGTGGAAGAGATGACGTCAGAAATCAGAGCTATGCATATACACACAAAGAATCACTGAAACAGAAATTGGGAGGGCATAGCCAGCTGCTCAGACTTAAGGCCACCAAGCTGAGTTCAAAGGCATTGAAAGAGACCATTGGCTTTTTCGGTTTGGGTTCGTTTGATTCTTGACCAGAGTGAGCCTTGTTGAATGCTGAGCCCCAATGTTGAATAAAATGTTATTGTTTATAGAAACAGTTGAAACAGCAATAGTAGTGATAGCAGTTATTGTGGTGGAATTAGAACTTGGTTTTATAGAGAGCTTTATACATTCCTTAAAGCAACCATACAAGGTAGGTTTTATATTCTCTGCTGAGAATTTAATAGCTGAAAAAACTCATGCTCTGAGAAGTTGAATCACTTTTAGAACATCACCCATCTGGTCAGGAACAGAGGTCCTGAGTTTATACACTCTTCCACTTTGTGTATTTCCTTTCCATCCTTCTTTCTTTTCTACTTATCTCATGAGATGAATGTCTTCCTTTGAAGGCACAACAGACATAGGAAGAAAGTAAAATTTTGGTGGTACCATGACTTTTTAAAAAACAACTATTCACTTTGCAAACAGTTCCCCCTGCCTCCTACATTTAGGAAATGAATGCATGAGACTGTGGGAAGGAGCATGAAGTGAGGCAGGAAGGGAGAGAAGGAAGAAGGCAGAGGGCCGTGGTACTGGCTTTTGGGGTTATCTGCAGGGTGTTCCCAATCCAGAGTGGCTGGTGTACCATGCCACGTGACAGAAGATTGGGTCAGGGATGCATAGTTGACTGTGGTAAGACAACCAGGTTTCCTCTTATGAAATATTTGAAAATTTGGAAGAAGAGCCCCAGAACCTGGGCTTTGGGAGATGAGGTGAGTCCACAGTATCCCTCTTGAGCTTCTGCCATCACACTTGCCATGGTTTCCCCCATGATGACATGATGAATGCCCCCCTGCCCACCTATCCCTTGAATCATATGAGACTCCTCAGTCTCCTGCAGTAGGCAGGTTGTCTAATTCACCCAGAACTCCTATTTGGGGAACTAACTTCTCCATTGCATGCCCTTTAGGAAGGGCTGACCTTGCTGTGTGGCCTCATGACCAGGCCTGGCCGATCAGAGCACTGTGGTATCTCTCTGCCCATCAGGATTGGTTTGGCCATGACTGGGTCAAGTCAGGCCACCAGAGGCCTCCCTTGGCCTTGTGAGCCAGAGATAGTGTGAAAAGCCATATTCCTCAGTGTCTCTGATTATATATGTGAGGTGAGTTGTTGCAGCTTGTGATCCAACGTCTCAGCGTCCTTGGGTGCCTCCTCAGTCAGGTTAGCTATCGTGTGCTTGTTTTTGGCTTATGTTGGTTTTAGTTTGATTTTTGTCCTTTTTAACTAGAAGAGTCCTGATAAATGCATCTTTAATTAATTTCCCCTTTTAATTGTTTGAACTAACTCAACTTGTTATCTGCTCCTCATATTCACATGACCTTTCATTTACAGTTATTCTCCTTTGACAATAAGAGACAAGACTGACCCTAAAACTGTTTCTGCTTTTAGCTGCCTCTGGAGATCATTTCTTGACTCAAAAGCAACTTCTAGGTGACTTTCCAGGTGTCACCAAAACATGAGCAACTCTTGAAGACAGGGTCTGTTTCTATAGGTTTTTTTTTCTTTGAATGATACCAACAGCCCACTTACCATGAGCAGAGAACTCAAATGCAAAGGGCTTATTTGCAAAAGAAATTGGATGCTTTCTAAATAGAAGCTGCTTCTATCTGGTGGCTTATAGCAGTTAGTTATTGCTGCATAACAAACAACCAGAAATTCAATGATTCAAAGTGATGAGAATTTATTTAGCTCTGAATTTGCAGGTAGTTCTACTGGATTGAGTTGGGCTTGGTAGAACTCATTTCTCTGGTTTGTGTTGTTTAGGCAGCTTTGCTGACCTTGACCATAGTGTTCTACTATGTGGTCAGGACTGTGTGTCATGGGTTTTTGCATCTTAGCAGGCAAGTCCAGGCTTGTCCTCATGCTCAATATATAGGAATGAGAGCTAGGAAATGGAAATGACCCTTTAAGCTTCTGTTCCATCTGCTGGAATAAGTTACATGGCCAAAGTCAATGTAGAAAGGCATTACTAAAGGGCATACATATATAAGTATATTCTATTGTTTCTAGTAAACATTCATACAGTTGAGAAGGGAACAGACTCTAGTTATTGGGCTGGCAAATGCTATTTACTGGTGTGAGGCCCCAAGAACTCAGAGCTTCACATGGGGGTGGATGGGTGGTGAAGGCATGGGGAGTGGACCTTTCAGCCATACTTGTGAAGGAATTTGGAATTATCTGTGCCGTTGCTCTCTTGATGAAAATATTTCACACAGAGAATTATCTTTTTGGTTTTTTACTGCCTCTAATCTTTTTTTTTGCAGTGCCAGGACCCCCTTTCTTGTCTTTTTAGGAAAAGGGGGCCTCAAATAACTTATAGTTTAGAATAGGAGGCAGCCCCAGAAACAGAAAATGTCAAGATTCAAACACAAGGGCTGAGGTAGATAGAAGCACAATGTGCTGTGAGCTTTCAGAGGTGGGGCACTTAGCCTAAGCAGGCAAACCATTTAGAGAAATCTATTTTAAATTGATTGTTTTATTTGCTGGATTTTATATTGACATGTTTTGCTTTGTTCTCAATGTGTTCTGGGACTGCGGCCTATTCATTTATTATTAAGAGAACGGTAATTATTTCCAGGAGCTCCTGAGAATACACTTTGCTTCCCCTTTGCCTGATCTCTGCTGATTCTGGTGTAACCTTCATGTCTCTGAGGACGTCTGTGGCAGGAAGTGACAGCCTCTGTGTGCCTGGCAGAACACACCAAAGCCCCCACTCTGGAAGGAAGGCTTGCAGACCACCGCTTCTCAGACTTTAATGAGCATGTGGGTCCCCTGAGATCTTGCCAAAATGCAGATTCTGATTCAGGAGGTCTGAGGTGATGCTTGAGATTCTGTTTTTCTAATAAGCTCCCATACCATGCCAATGCTGCAGATCTGTGGACCACATTTTGAGTAGGGAAAGTGTCAAAGATCAGCAGCCTCTTCTTCCTTGGTTAGTATTGTAGCCGCGCTGAGCAGAGGCACTGGATCCAGGTGGATCAAGGAATTGAATCTAAATCTGTCCCACTGCAAAGCTTGTGCTCTTAAGAATAGCTCTATATTACATTTGTTTCGCCGAGGATTTCTTGAACCACATAGAGGTTAGTCCTTTCTCAGTCTATTAGCCAAAGAATGAGATGTGAGCACAGTCATTGAGCTTCTGCACTGTCAAGGTCTTTTCTATGTCATCTTTTAAACCTCAGCACAGTGCCAGGCTTCAGCACCTCTTGTTCCGATAAGGAAGCTGACTCTCGGGTAGGCCCGTCCTGAGTTGGAGAGCTCTATGCAGCAGCACCAGTACTCAGTAACAGGTCAGGTGCAGCTCAAGAACCCTTTCCAGGTATGTGTAATGCAGTGTGATTTTTTTTAACTATGGGATAATTTTTCCCCTCGGGTGCATTTGGCAGCAACTAGAAACAGTTTTTGGTTGTCACAATTGGGGGAAAGTCACTGGCATTTAGTAGATAGAAGGCAAGTGTGCTGCCGAATAGCCTTCAATGTACAGGGCAGCCTCTCACAGCAAAGAATCATCTGGCCCCACATTTCAGTGGTGCCAAGGTCGAGAAACCCTCACTTCACATAATTAAACACAGTCTAAGATGGTCTGGGCAACATTATTTCAGTTGAAGTTGAATTGAAATAATGTTGGTTGTTCATTTATCAGCTTTACTAAAAATGAATTTCAAGATTTGAAAACTTTGAAAAGCCAACTCATCATACACTAACATATGTTCAGTGAAACTTGGGATGATGATGGACTTTACAGCACCTGAGATGATATGGTAAAGGCTCTGAGCTCATTCAGACACAGGGAGAACCAAGAAAGTTTAGCTGGACAGGCAGGAATTAGTCTGGCTTGTTTATTGCAATATCAGTCTTTCCCATTGTAATAGCTAGCACATGGCCACAGCTCAAAGCCAGTCTCATTCTTTTGTGGACTAGGGAATGCATGTTCTTGTTCATTTCATAATGGAGGGAGTGACCAGTTCCCAAGAAGAACCGGCATGGCTCCTGGTGAACCTACCTCATCTCTCTTCTCTGCCATCCCTGTTTTTATCCCCCACAACTGTATATTCATTGATTCAATCAGTAGGCACATGTGTCTCTACTATGCATGTATTCCTGCCAGGACCTCTACTAGGCTGGGACTCCTCCTGGGCATCATCTTGATTCCTGACTAAGTAAAAAAAGTCCCCATCACTTTTGTGAAATATATTTAAGCCCCATTGAGGGCAGGACCTTTCTCTGGCTTGTTCAGCACTTTATCCTTGGATGTGCCCTGTCCTAGGGTAGTGTCTGGCTTAGAGGAAACGGTCAGTAATCATTTGTTGAGTAACTGAATAAATTAAGTTACCATATTCTATGATGATGAAAAACTTAGAAGACAGGAATAAAATTCAAGGTGATCTACACATATTAGAAAATATGAGCATTGGGATGGAACCAATTCTGGACAAGTGTTGGGTGGTGTGCACAGGTACAAGCATAACAAACATACCCATTACAAGGAAGTTTGAAAGACATTACAGGAGCCTAGAGGAATCCAAGGGGTAGACACATCTGAGCTACTCTGTTGGCTAGATCCGTGGTCCACTTACTCTCATCACAGCAGCTCTTGGTGGGGTATCAGCCTTGTGTTTTCACTGTTCATACTTTGTCCCCTACTGGACCCAGCCTTCTCTCTTCCATGATGAGTCATTAGAGATATGATCGTGGGTTCACTGGCGTCCTTCCCTGGGGAATCCTGGACTTTTGGATTCACCCTTTAGTAGTCCAAGTAAAAAGAACTACCCTTTATGGAGCACTTTCCATGTGCCAGATTTAGAGCTACGTGTTGTATGTCTATTATATCACAACTTCATCTTAAAACTCCACAAGGATGTTGCAGTGCTTACCATTTTGCAGGTGAGGAAACGGAGGATTAATTTGCATAATGGCTAATTGCTTTTGGTTTTTTGAAAATGCATTCTAAGGTGAAGGTGCCAGGTTTCTGGGTGGGAACTCAAATTAAGAGGCTGATGATGATTTTATTTTTCAATGTTAGTCTTTCATGTCATCACCGGCCTAATTCCAGCTCCAACTATGCAGCTTTGCTGGGATTTCTAAGTAGGAGAGTAGGAAGGTGCTAAAAGATTTGGGGAAATTTAACCGAGCCAGAATATCTGTAATACAGAAGAGGTCAACAGTGTTAATCATTGAGTTCAAGAGAATGTAATAAACTGTAGTGAAATATTTAGCTAGAACCCATATCCCATTGATCTGATCTGTGGGCATGATATGGGAAACAGTATAACAGCTAATGAAAGGAGTGCCTTACATCAGACAGGTACTCAGGTATTTGGATGAGTTTTGTTCAAATCCAGGAGAGGCTGCAGGTCATGTGGTCTGCCCTGGACATCCAGACTGTCTTGAATTAGGTGAGGGGTCAAAATTGCAGCCTATGAGACAGATGCAGTCCGTGCTCAATTCATAGCATCAAACTGGAAAAACATTAGGTGAACTTCTACATACAGACATCCACTGAAAGGAGGTGAGGGAATAGGAGGCATCCTTTTGACAAATATTTTTAAAAATTATATGCCTGACACTAGGAATATAGTTGCAAGCTAAAAAACAAAAACAACAAAAAAAGAAAGAAAGAAACCAGGTGCTATCTCCATTTGAGTTTACAGTTCAACAAGATTGATAAGGTATAGGTCGGCCTCTGCCATAGGTAGGCCTGTGGTCAATTTGTATAACCTCCCTGCCTCAGTTTCCTAATCTCACAAAGATAATAATAATAGCACCCATCTCATAGCAGTATTGTGTTGTGCAGATGAAATGAGATCCTGAATGCGAAACACTTAGCACCAAGTCTGTTCAATTACCGTTAGTTGTTGCTGTTACAGGTCTGTCCAGAAGGTACACAGTCATGTCATATGAAAAATGGAGACGTTTGTTAAAGAAGATACAAGATACAAGAAACTGTACATAGGGCAATGATGCCTCAGTCTCCTTCAAAGTAGGCACCTTGGGACCTCACACAGTTCTCTTGATTGCCATCAGCTGTCCTGTTGTATTTTTCTTAATCTCATTGGTGGTCTGAAATCCCTTCTCTTTCAAAGGTGATTTTAGTTTTGGAAAAAGCCAGAAGTTGCAAGGTGTCAAATCTGGACTTTAGGGAGGCTGAATCACCTGGGTGATTTGATGTTTTGCCAAAAAACTCTGCACAAAATGTGATGCATGAGCGGGTACATTGTCATGATGAAGCTGCCAATCACCAGTTACCCATAGCTGCAGCCTTTTGAATCATGTGAATAGTTTCTACAGAGGAATGTTCAAGCTTAACACAAAGTTTCATGTAGGTTTATTGCTTTACTCAATCATTTTGAATGTGACAGTCACACAGTGCACATGCTCACTCATTGGCATCTTCTGCCCCTGCTGACTAGTACAGTGAAGTCGTCATTGTTCACACATACACATTGCAGTCCACTCTCCTTGGCTGCCTGGTTACATTGAGGACGTGCAAGCTGTTTTCATTATATTAATAATGGCTAAACTTTTTGCGGACAGATCTCATATTATTGGATTGTTTTACCCTTGGGTCCATCCTTGGGGGTAGCTTCAAAGTGGATAGTGGCCTCTTTCCAGAGGTTTCCTATGGAGCCAGAGTCGTTCAGTCAACAACTTCCCTAATGAGCTCAAGACTCCATCAGCAGGACCCTTTGTTTTGCTAGTAAGTCTCTGTCAACATGGTTTCCTTCCTGCATCAACATTATACCAATTGCATATTCACTAGCCTGCATGAGACTCAAGGCTATCAATTGCTAAGTGGAGTAAATGATATTCATTGTTGAAACAGGGTAAATGCCTATTTTTTTGCACAATGGAAGGAACTGTTGTAGGCTATTAAGTAAATAACTATAAATAACACACTATAAAGTGCTTTACATATGCCTTACTGCACTGAACTGCAACACTGAAGTCGCTGTTATGGCTGAGTAAATTATATGTGTTTTTAAACACTGTCCAAAATACATATTTACATGTACTTTAAATCCTATACCAAACAGTCTCTATAGCAACCAGCGAAACACCAAAGCCTTGTTAAGCATTCTTTGTAGTGTTTTTAGGAGTTAAACCATTAAGAGAAAACTCGTAGGCCATCTAGACACCAGGGAACATGAAGAAAGAAAGTCTTTATAGGAACAAAAGCATGAGGCTGGCTTTGAACCCGGTGGGAGAGGATTTTATTTTTTTAAACTAATAACCACCACAGGCCTTCTCTTTGTGAAGGCAGTGCTGTTTGGGGGTACATCAGTCACAATTTTGGCATTACAATTTGCTTTCTCAACAGAGAAGAGAGATTATTTAATTAACATATTCCAGTAAAAGATCACTTCCATTTTTTTCTCTTTAGTCACAACAAGAAAATATTCCCTTGCCATTAAGAGTGAAGTAATGTGTGAAGTGTGATGTCTATGTTGAGCCTGAGTCACGTAACTCTGTGAAGGGAAATTCTGATGGTTTCATCAGGGTGGGGTCACATCACGTCATTTGAGTGCTGCATTTATCTGATTGCCTTTGGCGTGCTACAATAACAACATACCCTACACATATCAGTGGCTTCACACTGTAAACGTTTCTTGCTCAGGCTGTGTGTCCAGTGCCAGTTGGTGGAGATTCTGCTCTTCACTGTTGCTCACGGACCCTAGGGAGCTCTGCTGTCTTGTGCTGCTCTGTTGTCTTGTGCTCAAAGGCTTGCTTTTCTGAGTTCTGCAGGTTGGCAAGAGAGAGCTGGGGGAGGAAAAGAGAGGGTGGCTTGGTGGCCCAGAAGTGGCACAACCCATTTCCACTCATACCACACTAGTCAGAACTCAAATCATACAGCTGCAACAAAAGCTAGAAAGATAGGAGAGCACATAGAGTATTTAGGGAGCACTAAACATCTTTGTGAAAAATATTACTTACATGTCAGCACTATGCCACATACTCTCTACTGCTCAATGTTATCTTGAAAACAACTTTGCAATGTAAAATTTCCCCATTCACGGATAGGGAAACAGCCATCTTACATGACTTGTTTAAAGTCACTTAACCCCAAATTGGAAAGGTGAATTTAAATTTAGGTCCATCTATCGCTGAATATGAGATATTCTGTGACCTAGCAGTTTCAGTCCTAAACGCTTTCCCCAAAATGCACACATATGTCACTAAAATACATGTTCATAGGATGGTCATAGAAACACTGTTCATAAGAGCCCAAAACTGAAAAGAGCCCAAATCCACCAACAGTGGAATAGAGAAATTGATTGTGACATATTAACACAGTGGGCTACTCTATAGTACTGAGAATGAATAAATGGTAGCTTTGTGCAAGTGTGGATAAATATCACAAAATCTCATACACAAAATATCACAAATGTTATACACAAAAGAGTTCATACTGTATGATTCCATATTGTATTATTGAAAAGCAAGAAAAATTAATCTGTGGTGCTTGGTGTGAGTTCAGTAGTGATGAAGGGGGTACATGAACAATTTCTATTTTTCTGGTAATGTTTACTATCTAGATGCTAGTTATATGGGTGTGTTCAATTGGTAAAAATCCTTCTGGCTGCACAATCATAACTTTGTATAGTTCTTCTCTATGTTATACATCAATAACGAGTCTACTTGAAAAAACAACTTGCAAAAGTAGAGATTATAGGTTCAGATCAAGCCAATTTCAGGGCCGTGCCCTCTGTCAGACAGCACGCACTTCCTCCCTGGCCATGTGAAGGGAAGCTCGTCCCAGCCCTGAGGAGTCCTGCTTGATCCCCACTCCACTGACAGCCCACCCATGAAGACAGTTCCCTAGAATCATGGTTTAGATGGAAACTTCCAGCACATTCAAGAGAATTGTCAAAGGCAACTGTGATTCACTCTAATAGCAACTTTGGCAAGACGGTTTTCTTTCTTAAAATCAGCTGTAAACCTGGGTCTCCAGAGGATGGAGGGCAAGACAATGGAATCATTTTCTCATCAGACTAGAGGAACGAACATGGTTAAGTGTAGGGGGTAGAATGAAACTTATATTAAAACAAACCCCAAACCTGGACAATACAATAATATAGGTTGGGTCCTGGATGGTTTCATCCATTGCATTTGGAGCCATCATTAAAACAACCATTGTACCTGTGCAATCAAAATGAACTAACAGCTGAAAGATTAATGCTGTTGTTTTTCTCTGCCCCTTCCCTATGCCCTTAACACACCCAACACCAAAACAGCAATTTGGTGGAGCCCTGGTGGCCAAGAGACAGTGCTGTCTTAGGGAAGGTATCAATGATAAATCTTCAAGCTGTTTTATAAGCACCTCCTAGGTTGGCAGCAGAAGGCTAAACACGAAATTGCGAGATGAGCTTGAATTTGATTTTGCAGTGTTTGTCTGTCATCGTGTTATGACAGTATGGTGTTTTGGGCTTTCCAGAAGGAATGGGGCAGGAGCATAAGACTCCTACTGTGAAGGGCTTCTGTGCCATCTGTTTCTGTCTTGGAAGCAGTGCTCGTGGGATCATGCTTTTCAGAGCTCCAGTGGGAATCTCTGGAGGCCACTGTAAAGATCTGCTAGATTCTTAATCCACGGCTCTCTTTCTGGGCATACTTTGCTTGTTTGATTACTCATTTGGCATGTTTTTCCTAAGTGCCTATTTTGTTTGGGGTGCCATACATGGCTCTGGGCAGGCACTAGTGAGCAAAGGAGATATACTTGCTGCCCTTGAGGACCTTCTGATCCAGAGGGAGGAAAGACAAGTACTCGGGAAAATTTAAGAGATACAAATGGATGTTGCAAAGCGGAATAAATAGTGTGCTATACGAGCAAATAGGAGGAATGGCCACCACGCCTTGAGAAAAAAGACTAGTTCTTGGAGGCAATGAGGTCTGGCTAACGCAGGAGTCCAGCGAAGTGGTACTGAAAGTCCTCAGTGTTGTGATTACTGTGCCAGGCTCTGGAAAAGTAAGGATAGACAGAGGGTGGTCTGAATGCTGAGGCAGCGTATAGTTTGACCAGGGATAAAGATAATCAGATGGACTATTTCGATAGGTTGATGTCCAGTCGGGTGTTTTGGGACTGGCTTGGTGGAGATGATGTCTGAGTTTATTCTGGACAAATAAGCAGCAGTCCTGGAAATGCTTGGAAAGAGAAAATGGAGGATGCTCTAAGTGAGGGAACAGCATTTAGAAGGCACAGTCATGAAACAATGAATTGGCAATGGGTTCTCGGTATGTTCCAGTGCGACTGGAGTATGTAGCTTGAAGCAGGAGCAGTGGAATCTGGGAAGTGCTCCATGTGGCAATGGCAGTGAGCCATGGCAATTTTGGTGAATCACCAATGGGTGATGGTGCCGATTTGATCACACTGTGTTTGATAAGGATCACCCTAATAAGAGTATGGAGAAAGGGGGAAATCTGAAATCTAAATTAATGTCACTACCATGCCAGCGTACCCACAAGACTACTGTTTTCCCCCTCCTTCAGGCTCTCGGCTGTCAGAAAATCTACAGCCAGAGAATGACCACTGGAAATGGAATAACCTGCTATCCTGCCTTGGCCCTGTGGATACACAGCCTTGGTGCAGATTTATACAACTGCATTTAGGACTGATGGTAGAATCTTTGTTATTTTTATCCCTTCCATGACACACACCAAGAAAAAAATCATAATAAAATTTTACAAGTTAGCTGCCACCGAGAATAAACAAGAGAGCACTATAAGAAATGAATCAGAGGCTCTAACCGAATCTTCTCACAGGACAATAACTCTAATGCGAGGCCAGGGTCTGAGGAGGTCGCCGTGGAAAACTCTCCTGGGGCAGTTCTGCGGAGAAAGGAGACATTCTCCTCCTGTCATCTCCACTTCATGTCCTAATATGTCTGTGGATGTGCAGAGAAAACGTAATCCTCGGCCTCTGCTCTGAATCAAGGTTTGGATAACCAGGGCCATTAACGCGTCCCCAAGGATCACGGATTTAACCCTCCATGATCCCAGAAGCACTGCTAAAGCGCCAGAAGAAAGCTGCTTGATTCTAATCATGACTGAGCCAAAATGTCACTTGCCATTAAGTTCAATTGGCTTTTTTTTTTGCCTTTTTAAATTACACGATTACCTTTAAATTGTGTACAGGAGCTCATAACTGCTGTCCATTGGAGGTAATCGGGAGTGATTTCATTTTACCTATGGACAGGCTGCCTCTCTGAGAGTCTTTTTGTTCATTAAGTCTCTGTCAGTTTCAGGTTCTATTTAAGTATCGGCGAGAAATAAATTCTGTAGCACAGAAGACATTGTTCACTTTCAGAGGTACCTCCTTTGTTAGCCGATGATTCTTCAGAGATTCTCCGGAAGCCTCTGTCGTGGGTGTGGTGAATGTGCATTCTGCATGTCTCCCCGGTGGTCTTTGAGACACCAATCACTGCATTGGGCTGGCCCTATGAATTCTCAAACAAAACAAATACCATCTGGAGAGACAGGTCTAACCTTAGTCATTCTTTGCTGCCTTCATGTAAGGTAACCTCAGTATAATTGCTTCTAGACTAAGTCATAGTATTTTTCATCCAATTTATTCGCCTGCACATTTGACGTTATCATTGGGGATCTACGGTGTGCCAGACATCGATCGGGCCTGGTGTTGGGTGCAGTGGTGAGCTGGGGCCTGATGCGTGGTGGTGGAGAGACAAAATTAAACAAGTGATTCTGCCGCAGTTTGATAAGGGTTATGAGGTGAAAGGAACAAGAGACCCATCTTAGGTCCATTTATCACAGAGCCGAGGGCACAGACAAGGCTCCTTAGAGGGAATTACATCTGAGCTGAGACCTGAAGATTGAGGAGCATTTCATTGGCTCCAGGAACAGCTTGTGCAGGGGGCTAGAGGTGGGAGGGAAGCTCAGGCAGGCGGAGAATGGAAAGCAGGTATGCATGTATGAAGACGGCAGAGCAGTGGGTCAGGCTGTCAAGGAAGGGCGTGGGCAGAGGAAGAGAGGGCTCAATCACAAGGACCTTTGTGAGACCTGTTAGTGAGTGTGGACTTTATCCTGAGAGTGAAGAAGAGAGGAGGGATGTGACCAGACATGCATTTGGGAAACGTCCCTGCAGGCATTGTATTCACAGTAGATAACTGGTTCTATGGGGATTGGATGTGTTTGTTGACCTGACGAGACCTCCCTTGCAATGCCCCATTCCTCAGAAACAATCTCTAACCAGCTGCACCCTTTGACTTTGAACTTCTCTCCAAGGAATACCTTCTGTGCTCCATTTATTCCAGCTTTGCATGTAATGGAGTAGAGCCACCGTAAGCCCATCTAAAGAGGTTCACAGCCAACAGCTGAAGTCATGACAAGGACATTCACACCCGTAGCCCAAGACCCCAGCCAGAGGCCACTGTTAAACAGAGGAAGTCTCAGGATTGGCTATGGCAAGTGATTTAAATGGCTGTAATGTCCAGTCCTTTTTACTTTACTGATAGAAAAAGTTTAAAACCCAGGTTATGAGTTACGACATTTCTGACATCGGCCACCATTATGTTGGAGAGACCACTGGACTTGGAGTCTTAAGATACAAGTTTGAAGTTCAGTTATGTCATTTAATACCTTAGACACCATATTAAAGACTTTGTAGTCCCATTTTCTCCCATCTAAGAAGCTGGTGTTACTCCTACAACTCAAGATGCCATGAGGACTCAGCGATACAGGTGTAGCTTATTGGAGATATTTATTGAATGAATGGAAATGAGACATTGGAGAACCTCTGACTCTCTAGGCTACTGCCTCCTCATCTGTAAAATGAAAAGGTTGGCTTAGATGCTTTTGAATTCTTTCCAGCTCAAATCTGTAACTTTCTGATGCTTGTTTATTTTGGGGTCATGTACTTAGCAGGTACAAGAATTCAAAACTATACTGATGCTAAGTATAAGAAAATTTGGTTCGGTACATTGTAAAGTCAAGGGACAAGGAATAAAGGATTTCCAAGAGAAGAAGCCCTAGTAACTCCTCAGGCCTCATTAACATTGCTCTCATCCCAAAGGCCAGGTGATGAGAAGAATGTTTATTTGCTCTTGTCACTGGCTTAGCTGGACTTCTCTAGTGAAGACTCAGTCTCAGAGGACACAGCTGACAGCAGATTTCCTGTAAGACCACTTTGCACTGTAGAAAGAAATTGCTTTATCCTTTTATGTATCTTATGAAACACTATTGATGCACTGTTTGTGCTAAAACAAAACAAAACAAAAAAACCCCTTCATGTTTCTTCCTGAGTTAGGACTAGAAGGGAGATGATTCTGAGTGTAGAAAATCTGGTACCTGATATTGAATATATGTTCTTGCTGGCATCTGAAAAGTGATTGGATTTGGAGTGGAAGGCCCTTTGGGACTCATCCCCTCTCCACAGCACCTTTAATGCACACATGTTCTATCCTTGCCGTATTTGAAGAATTGACTCTTTCTTACTCAGTTGACATTGGCTTTACTTGGTATTCAATGCCTCAGCTGACTGGCCTTTATTATGGGGGTGGGGCTAAGAACAGCACATGGGAAACTGTTCCAAAGACATGTGAATGGAAAGTTTGTGGGGAACCAAAATCCTACTTATTTAGGAATGGCCAAAATATATCCAAATCACTGCTGAGATACAGTTTGGCTACCAGGAGTTATGTCCTATCTTGCTGGGACCTAGCCTGGTGTTTTCTGCGTCATCTGTATTTTCTCTTTCAGTGCTTCAGGGAAAGCTGACTATAATGTTGATCACGTAGGACCATCAAAATGCCTATCCTAGTACATAACCTTCAAACCTTGGGAAACATAGCCGTAAGCCAGCTACTCGAAACAGCGTGGCAAGGGTAGAGGGCAAAACCCTAGTTTCAACTTCATTTATTCTAGGAATCTGGGATGATCTCTGCGTGTGATGCCTCCCTGGCAGGCAATCCATGACATGCCTTTCATCATCTCTTCTTAGATGTGCATTCCTTAGGTTGGACATTACAGTTCTAGGAGATAGGAGACCTAGCTATTTGCTCCCTTTTAGCAGTTTTCTGGCACATAGTAGGAACGCAGAATAACTTTCCAATAAAAGGTATAGCATATCTATTAGTGTTCCATTTTAATGGTCTGTCTCCTTCATTAGATTGCAAGCTCCATGAAATACAGACTTCATTTTTTAAAAAATACTGTGTGAGAAGAGTGCTGGTCGCTAGTGTTCAGTAATTATTTACTGAATAAGTGAACGGATAGATACATGGAAACCCAAACAACCGATTTAAAAGGGAAGGGGGGTGAGCAGACTGGTTACTTAATACCTGTGCACTCAAACTCCACTTCCTGGAACAAATGTATTGTGACAAAAAAACATTGTGAAATTAGTTCATCTACTTCTGAATCATCCATCCACTTTGTATGTATGGGCATATTTTAAGAATATTTTCTGACTCTAAAATCATTCTAATACCTTAAAAAACAGCTCTATTGAAGTATAATTGACATATAACAAACTGCACATATTTAAAAGGTACAATTTGATAAGTTTTGATACATGCAGACACTGGGGAAACCATCACACAAAACGGTGAACACACCTGTTAACCCCCAGATTTCCTTGGGCCCTGTTAAAATCACTCCTTCTCACTTGGCAACTACTGATCTGCTTTCTGTCACTATTCATTTGTTTGCATTTTCTAGAATTTTACGTAAAGTGTACTAAGTTTGGTTCAGCTTCTGTCACTCACCACAGTTATTCTGAGACCTACCATTATTGCAGTGTGTGTCAAAAGTTCATTCTTGTTTTGCTGAGACACCTCCCATGGCACGAATATTCCTCTGTTTAACCATCCACCTGTTGTTGGACATATGGGTGGTTTCCAGGTTGGGGCTGTTACAAATGACACTTCCACAGACATTCATGTAAAAGACTTTGTATGGACAAACATTTTTGTTTCTGTTGGGCAAATATCTAGGAACAGAATAGTTGGATCCTATGACAGGGGCTGTTAAACTTTATAATAAACTTGCCGAAGTGTCTTCCAAAGTAGTTATGTTGTTTTACATCCCCACCAGCCGTGTTTGAGTTCAGGTTCTTTCACATCCGTTCTGAGACTCGGTGTGACCAGTCATTTTAACTTTAGTCATTCTAACAAATATGTAATGGTGTCACATAATTTTAATCTTCATTTCTATTATGACTAATTATATCGGGCACCTTTTTTGTCCTCATTTACTACTCATGTATCTTTTTATTTATTAGGTTGTTTTCTTATTATTGACTTTAAAGGCTTCTTTACTTATTTTGAATATAAATCCCTTACCAAATATACGATTTGCAGATATTTTCTCTCAGTTTGTGTTGTCTTTTCATTCTCTCAATAGTGTCCTCTGAATAGTAGACATTCAACATTTTTAGGGAGTCCAATTCATCAATTCGTTCCTTTATGGATTGTGTTTCTGATGTTCCATCTGAGGCATCATTGCCTAATCTGGTGTCAGAGAAGGTTTTCTCCTGTGTTTTCTTCTTGAAGCTTTCTGATTTTAGATTTATATTTAGGTCTATGATCCATTTTGAGTTAATATTATATATTGTTCAAAGTATGGGTCAAATACTTTTTTAGTGGACACTCAATTGTCCCAGCATAACTAGCTGCCTGTACACCATGTGGAAAATCCATTGTCTATACATTGATTATTGAAGCTTTATTATAAGCCTTGAAACCTGGTACTGTTAGCACTACAGCTTTATTCTTTTTAAAACTTGTTTTGGATTTTAGTTATTTCAGAGTTTCATGTGTCTTTTGGCATAGTACCAGTTTCTACCATATGAAGCCTGCTGGGGATTTGGATTAGGGAAAATTGACAGGTTGCCCATATGAAGGCTTCTGACCCATGAACACAGTAGATTGTTCCATATTTTATGTCTTTAATTTCTCCAGTGTTTTATAGATTTCAGTGTATAGGTCTTTCACATTTTTTGTCAGCTTTATTCCTAAGTTTTATACACACACACATATGCTCTTAGGTGAGGATTGATATAATTATTGCTTTTTTTTTAGAGAGAGAGGAATGGAGAGAGAGAGAAGAAACATCAATGTAAGACAGAAACACCAATTGGTTGCTTCTTATATGTACCTTGACTAGGGTCTAACCCACAACCTTTTGGTATATGGGGTAATGCGCAACCAGCTGAATCACCTGGCCATGGTCTGAGTATTTTATATTTTTGATGATGTTGTAAATGTTGTTTAAAATTTTTTGATTTCCATTTTGATGATAGTATATAGAAATATACCTGTTTCTTATATATTCATTTTGTACACTGCAACTTGGTAGACTCATTTACTAGTTCCAGTATCATTTGGAGGGATTCCACCAGATTTTCTATGTAGAAGATCATGTCATACATTATCGAGGGCAGCTTTAATTACTTTTTTCCAGTTGGGATCACTTTCATTTCTTTTACTTGCCTTATTGCACTGGCTAGAATATCCAGCACAACATCGAATACAAGTGGGGTGAGTGAGTGGACACCATTTTCTTTTTCTTGATTGTAGGGGGAAAAATTCAGTCTTCAAGTGTGAACTCAGAGTATTTGCAGACAGAGACCATCTGTGCTCTGAAGTTTGTATAGAGCCCCAAATGTATATATTTTCCCATTTCTGATGAAGATTGCTGTGGAATGTGGAGTATCATTACACAAAAATTAGAGTCAGCAGCTGACACCAAAACAGATGATGAAAACAGGATTCAAGCAGGATCAGGGACAGAAATAATCCCCTCACAAACAGAGACTAAAGAGCCTAATGAGAAGGGACTGGAAATTAATATCAGACCTGTGCTTTAGATTATTTGTGACTTGATATTGTCAGGGATATACCAAGTAAAAACAAGGGCTTCACAGGTTGTTATTGCTGGCATCCCCTGGATGTGTCCAGCTCACTGCGAGTGATCAAGAAGTGGCAAGTGAAAAAAAATCTATTATTACATCTTATCTATCTTACCTACCTACCTGCCTATCTCTATCATCTATCTACCTAGCCATCATGACTCCTAAAAAAGGCATATCCAGGTTTGGGTATACCATTACTTACAGAGATGGCAACATGATGTGGTACTTTTGCAGACCTTTTATATGACTTAGAAATCAGATACATTATCAAGTAACCTCTTGCCTCCTGGAAATCTCATCAAACTGCCTAGACCTCAGAGCTGTCCAAATAACCTAGTTGGTAGGGTCGGATACTTCGGAGAGATGAGTTGAGTATGCAGATGGTCAGTGCCTGCTCATATTGAATGTATCACACTGGGGTGGCAAGCTGGCATTTGGGCATTTTGATGTGGGTAGGTTTGCCGGTTCTTCTTCCCTCATGGACTAAACAGACGTGAGTGTCTTCAGTGCAGCTGCTTAACCAGCAATCAGACATGAAGTCTTAGGTCCTCCCTCCTGAGGCAGCCCAGTTTAGTGTGTGGGAAGCTCACCATTACTACCAGGCTCCAGCCCTGCACATCACTCTGATCCATTTGGACATGGTGGCTTCTTGCCTTTTTTTTTTTGCCTTCAGAAGCTGAAAATATCCCCTGATAGCTCAACAGGGAAGAATAAATTGTCCTCATGTATTTACACAGAAGAGAAGATTTTCCTCATTGTACTTGCAACTCTGTCTTGTGAGATGACCCCCATTTTCATAATCCTTCATGGAGTATCATGTTTGAAAAAGCTTTTTCTCCCTGCTGTTTCTGTTAAAAGGTTTCCTGGTATGATTCTTGGAAAGTCAAATTCTGCATTTAAATGTTGCATTTTTGCAGATATAATATAAAAGAGGCCATACTTCTGGAGTGTTTTTCTTCCTGGGAGAGTAGCAAGCCATTGCATCCTTCTGCATCTGTTGTTAACCAAGCCATGAGAGCACACAGCAGCTTTAATAGCACAGCAATTGTGATTACATCTCGCTTGTAATTACATTTATTTGCTCACATATGTCCAAAAAGGCAAGCATTAGGCAGGCCGTATGTGTATGTGTTTGAGCAAGGAGAACCACCCGGCAGATTGATGGTGAGGAAAATAGCTTTCAGCCACTCTGGTCTCTCCAGTCACCGACATTTGCAGAGACTGTCGGGGCTTACTTAGATTTTGCTTTTATGTTTCTAAAATCGATTGCATTTGGAAAGCAGGGAATTTATTATGGGTGATGGATTTGCATCAACATAATCAAAATCTTAGGGGCTGCATGTAACAAGATACCCATCAGTTACCCCAAAAAGAAGGACGTGGAGAAGCAGCCTGGGTGAAAGCAGCTTGGGAAATGGCCAGTGCCCTCCTCTGAGGGAAGGTGTTTGCAGCTTCTCAGGGGCTGTGGAGGAACACAAGAGGGTTTCATGGGCGAAAGAGTTTTAGATCTGCATTGTTGCGCTGTCCCCAAGGAAAAGGAGAATGTGGCAGAAATGGCATTGGGTTTTTTGTGAGACACATGACTTTGGTCCTTGCTGGGCCATTTGTAACACCATAGACTCTGGAGGAGTGACTTCGCTCCTCTGTGAATTCATTTTCTTACCACTAGAATGAGGGTAAGCAATACCAAGCTTTTGGGGCTGTTTTATCATTTATTACTCCTTAGACTCCAAATAAGTTCCTGAGTCTTTGGGCTGCTGCTGTGCCTTTGGAACCTGGTACAACTCCTGAATCATCACACTTTCTTGGGGAATGTATGTATTTTAAATAAGTAAATGTAAACTACATGATATATGCATAACTCAACAAATAGATGGTGGTACTTTGCTATTGCTGCTGTAGTAAATTACCACACACTTTGTGGCTTAAAATGCAAATTTATGATCTCACAGTCCTGCAGGCCAGAAGTCCTAAAATCAAGGTATCAAATGGGCTGTGCTCCTTCTGGGGCTCTAAGCGAGAATCCTCCCCTTAACTTTTGGGAGCTGCCTCCGTTCCTTGGCTCGTGGTCTCTTCCTCCATCTTCAAAGCCAGCTGTACATCACCTACTAATCTATCCCTGACTGCAATTTCTGCCTCCCTATTCTAAGAATCCCTTGTGGTTACTTTGGGTCTACACAATAATTCAGATGAATCTCCTTGTCTCAAAATTATTTTTTTCTTTTAATTTTATTTTAATCATTGTTCAAGTACAATTTTCTGTCATTTATTCCCTTCCCAGCCCCCCCACCCACCAATCCCTCCCCACCTCCCTTCCATTTCCACCCCACCCCTAGTTTTTGTCTATGTGTCCTTTGTATTTGTTCCTGTAAACCCTTCCCTGTTTCCCTTGAAATTCTTCTGAAATTCCCTCCCTTCTCCGCTCTGGTCACTGTCAGCCTATTCTCTACTTCAGTGTCTTAGGTTATATTTTGCTTGTTTGTTTGTCTTATTGTTTAGGTTCCTGTTAAAGGTAAGATCATATGGTATTTGTCGTTCACCACCTGGCTTATTTCGCTTAAGCATAATGCTTTCCAGTTCCATCCATGCTGTTGCAGAGGGTAGGAGCCTCCTTCTTTCTTTCTACTGCATAGAATCTCATTGTGTAAATGTACCATAGTTTTTGGATCCATTCATTTACTGACGGACACCTAGGTTGCTTCCATCTCTTGGCTATTGTAAATTGTGCTGCTATGAACATTGGGGTGCATAGGTTCTTTTGGATTGGTGTTTTAGGGTTTTGGGATATAATCCCAGCAGTGGATTTGCTGGGTCAAAAGGCAGATCCATTTTTAGTTTTCTGAGAAAATTCCATACTGTTTTCCATAGTGGTTGTACCAGTCTGCAATCCCACCAACAGTGCACTAGGGTTCCCTTTTGTCCAACACTTGTTTGTTGCTTTGTTTATGATGGCCATTCTGACCAGTGTAAAGTGGTATCTCACTGTGGTTTTAATTTTCATCTCTCTGATAGCCAGCGATATTGAGCATCTTTTCATGTGTCTCTGGATCCTCTGTGTGTCCTCCTTGGAGAAGTGTCTGTTCAAGTCCTTTGCCCACTTTTTATTGGGTTGCTTGTCTTCTTAGAGTGGAGTCGTGTAAGTTCCTTGTGTATTTTGGAGATTAAATCCTTGTCTGAGGTATCATTGGCAACTATATTTTCCCATACAGTTGGTTCTCTTTTAATTTTAATATTATTTTCTTTAGCTGTGCAGAAGCTTTTTATTTTGATGAGATCCCATTTGTTTATTCTCTCCTTTATGTCTCTTGCTCTAGGGGTCATATCAGTGAAAATATTGCTGCATGAAATATCTGAGATTTTCCTGCCTATGTTCTCCTCTAGGACTTTAATAGTGTCACAACTTATATTTAAATGTTTTATTTACCTTGAATTTATTTTTGTGTATGATGTAAGTTAGTGCTTGAGTGTCTTTTTCTTTTCCTTTTTCTTTTTTGCATGTAGCTGTCCAGTTCTCCCAACACCATTTGTTGAAGAGGCTATTTTTACTCCATTTTATGTTGTGGCCCCCTTTATGAAATATTAATTGACCATAGAGACTTGGGTTTATTTCTGGGCTCTCTGTTCTGTTCCGTTGGTCCATGTGCCTGTTTTAATGCCAGTACCAGGCTGTTTTGATTACAGTGGCCTTGTAATACAGTTTGGTATCAGGTATTGTGATCCCTCCTACTTTACTCTTCTTTCTCAAAATTGTGGCTGCTATTTGGGGTCATTTATGGTTCCATATAAATTTTTTAAATGTTTGAAATATGCCATTGGTACTTTAATAGGTATTGCTTTGAGTCTGTAAATTGCTTTGGGTAGTATGGGCATTTTGATGATGTTAATTCTTCCAACCCATGAACATGGTATACGTTTCCATTTGTTTGTGTCTTCCTTGATTTCTTTCTTCAGTGTTGTGTAGTTTCCTGAATACAGGTCTTTTACCTCTTCGGTTAGGTGTATTCCTAGGTATTTTATCTTTCTTTTTGCTATATCTAATGAGACTTTTTTCTTGATTTCTGCTTCTGCTGTTTCATTATCGGTGTACAAAAATGCCTTTGCTTTCTGGATATTGACTTTGTATCCAGCTGTTTTGCCAAATTCATTTATTAGATCAAACAGTTTTTTGGCCAAGTTTATAGGATTTTCTATATATACTGTCATGTCATCTGCAAACAGTGCCTGTCTCAAAATTCTTAATGTAGTCACATTTGCAGGTCCTTAACATGGACAAATTTGCAAAGTCCTCTTTTGTCACTTAAGATAACACTCACAGGTTCTGGGATTAGGATGTGGACGTCATTGAGGGTGCCTTTGTTTTGTCTACTACAAGTTTTTAGTTTGGAATAAAATCCTTCTACTTACTATTACTACTTTTTCTATTACCTGTTTGAAAGTTCCTGTTGAAGACTCTCCTAACAAGTAACAATCTTACAGATTTTTTTTTTTTTGCCTCCAAGGCAATGGTCCAAGGGACACCAAACATGTCCATTTAGGCCTCAGTTAATGGTCATTTATCTCACATTAGGAAGGCATTTTGCTGGGTTGAAGAAGGTGCTCTCAGCAACCAGCACAGGGTTTGGCACTCAATAAAAGTTTGTGGAATGAATGAGTAAATCAATGTTGAAAGGTACCAGCCTACCTTTGGGGACCATGTTAAAGATGAGGGATGCCTCTTATAATACTCATGGTAACCAGCCTACCTTCTGGAACCATTTCTAAAGGCAGGGGTTGCTTACAGAAAGTTCCTGGTAACCAGCCAAAGAGCAACACACAGCAATGAGCATGTATTTCCTGGTGCTCACTTATTAAGAAAGTGTCGTGTTTCATGTGCCATTCTAGACAATTTCAAACACAGGGATACAACCCTTGGGCCTGAAGCTTGTTGGTGCCTACCGAATACTGTGGAATATAACTGAATTGTGTAAATCATCAAATAATTCATGGAAAAGCTAAGATCTCATACATGTTCTGGGCGGGAGGAGGTTACAGGTTCACCCTTTTATCCAGTAGTCAGAGTTTCTGGCCATGTGGTCTAAAAATAAGCCATTGAAATCCTTCTGTGAGGATGTCAGAATGAATGAGTTTTGGTAGAACGTGTTTCTGTATATTGAACCAAAACTATCTCCCAATGGTGCCTGTCCACCCATGTGTTCTCTGTGTCATGTGTCACCTCCTCTTCTGTGTCTTCCCTAGAATTTTAACCCAGGCCACTGTCTGTCTCCTTTTCCTCTCTTCTCGAGTACAGTCCTTGCGACCCTTAAGGCTTCTGGAGTGTCACATTGCAAGGGGTTATGTTACATCTCATCTAATGGGCTGTACATTTCTTTTTGTTTCTTTTTACTTTTTTTATTGATAAAAATATAGTTGTCTCCATTTTCCCACCATCACTTTTCCCCACCCTACCCACACCCACCTCCCACCCAATCCCATACCCCCTTGGCTCTGTCTATGGGTCCCTCACTCATGTTCACTTACACCCCTTTCCCATCTTTCCCACCTTATTTCCCTCTCCCCTCCCCTCTGGTTACTGTCAGTTTGTTGTCAATTGCAATGTCTTTGGCTATATTTTACTTGCCAGTTTGTTTTGTTAATTAGGTTCCACTTATAGGTGAGATCCTATGGTATTTGTCTTTCACTGCCTGGTTTACTTCACTTAGCATAATGCTTTCCAGTTCCATCCAAGTTGTCATGAAGAGTTGGAGTTCCTTCTTTCTTTGTGCTGTGTAGTATTCCACTGTGTAGACGTACTAGTTTATTGATCCATTTATTTACTGATTGGCACCTAGGTTGCTCCCAGCACTTGGCTATTGTAAATAATGCTGCTGTGACATTGGTGCATAGGTTCTTTTAGATTGGAGTTTTGGGTTCTTAGGGTATAATCCCAGCAGTGGAATTGCTGGGTCAAAAGGCAGATCCATTTTTAGTTTATTGAGCAAATTCCATACTGTTTTCCACAGAGGCTGCACCAGTTTGCATTCCTACCAACAGTGGACTGTACATTTCTTATAAACAGATTTGTTTCATCTGTGAATATCAGATCTCAGAACTTAGCAGAGTACAAGTTTTATGGCACAGGAAGAATCCAGTTTGGTTGAATTGATGCAACTGGTGATTAAGAAAATTGGGTTTGGCGTTTGTACATGCTGCTTTTGAACAGTGGGGGCTGGGGCAGGTGGTTCTCCTGCCCAAGTCACAAATTCGTGTGTCTCTATAGCAACCACTGGGGGTTGTTTGGAGGATAACATGTATGAATTATGGGAATATATTATGCAAATGTGAAGGGTTGTCTCAGTGTCCTTGAAGCCACGTAGAACAGTTCTCATCCTATTCTATTTGTCACCCGTTCAAATAAGGAAGAGATCTCACACTCTGTATTCCAAGCTAAAAAAATATATATATGATATTTTATATTACTTATGTATATAATTAGTATACACATAATTAGTGTGTATACTAATATATATTAATATTATAATATATAATATATATTAGTATATATAATTAGTATACATAAGTAATATATAATATATATTGTTGTAACATATAAAATATATAATATATATTATATAAAATAAGAAGTGTGAAATGCCCAGAATTAAAGTTCTGTGTTTGAAGTCTATGCTTATACTTATAGGCTGTGTTGACCTTACAAAGGTACTTGATATCTCTATGCCCCACTTCCTCCACCTGTATAAGTGGGATAGAACTAGAACCCATTTCAGAAAGTTGCTGTGTGATTGGATAAGATATTGGACATCAAAGCCTAGGACAGTGCCTGGCACAAAGCAATCAATCGATTGTTATTATTACTGTTACATGATTATCATTATTTCCCCCCAGCCTTAATGTTCCTAGATCCTTCTACAATACTCTGAACCATTTTTTCAGTCATTATTCTCTGAGGTTGGCAAATAAGTTCTATTCTGTCTCTAACTGATGTTGGTTTATAATGGCTGCCTTGAGCTTTGTGTTAAGAAGGATTCTGAGGATTCATTAGGGACCAATGAGGAAATAAACTGCTACCAATGGAGAGATAGTAACACTTATGCTCTAAATGTGCTGATGTGGCTTCTCTTCACAATCCTATATAAATTGAGTCTGAGTTTCTTATTTTATTGCATATGTCAAGTTGTTTCCCAAAGGTCAGTTGGAAAAACATGAGGGGAAAGAAGTACCTGTGGAACACTTGCTAGGTACCAGGCAATCTTTCAGGCACTGCTTATAGAGAAGCAAACAAGTTTTGGTTGTTAATGGTGTTTATATTCTCATAAGGCAGGAGAGAATCAGCTAAAGAAATATACTTGATGGTGATTCCAAATAGGGATAACAAGTACTAATAAGCAAAGATTAAAACTAGATGCTTTGATAGTCACTGAGGGATGTGGGGGAGGGGATGTGTAATTTGGATTGAACAGCTAGGAAGGATTTCCCAGTAGTGATAGTGGAGCTGAGAGTTGAGTGGAAAGGACCCAGTTCTTTATTGCTGCTAAAAGAAATGACCCCAAACTTGGTGGCTTAAAACAACAGAAATCTACTTATCTAATTGTTATCTAGGATGCAGGTCTGACACAGATCTCACTGGGCTCAAACCAAGGTATCAGCAGGGTTGCATTCCTTGCTGGAAGCTCTAAGGGAGAATCTATTTTCATGCCCTTATGAGCTTCTGGAGACCTCCTTCATGCCTTGGCTTGTGGCCCCTTCCTTCGTCTTCAAAGCCAGCCATGGTGGGTCTAGTTCATCTCCATCTCCATCTGTCACTCTCCTGCCTCCCTGGTTTACTTTTAAGGGCCTTGTGATTACATTGAAGTTTCTTGAATTACCCAGGATAATCTCCTTATCTTAAGGTCTTTATTTTGTTCACATATGCAAAGTCTCTTTGTCATGTAAAGCAACATATTCACAGATTCTGGGAATTAGGACATGGACATGTTTGGAGACCATTGTTCTGTTTACCACACAGTTTTAAGAGTGTATGGGGTGGAGTTTACCAAGTAGTGACACCAGGAAGAATAAGGGCAGGAAATAGCTTGGAATGTTTAAAGGAAAAAGAGAAGACCAATGTACCAGTTGCCTTGTGAGCAAGGAGGAGAGTGGTAGAAGACAAAATTCATGCTTGTTACCATTTGTTGAGTAATTGCTATGTGTCCCTCCCTTAGGGCTTTCTGCATATTATTTCATAGATTCTCATGTCAAACCTATGAGAAAGGTATAATCATTCAGTTGAGATATGGATCTAAGATCATAGAACCAATACACAGTGAAGGCAAACTATGTATCCGAGCCCTGTAAGTATGAGCCTCTGTTCCTGAGCACTGGGCTTTTCGGCCCCAATGCCCACAATGCCAGTGCTTGGGAGGAGATCTCAGCGTCAGCTCAGAGGAGATGGTCCACAAGCAACTGGTGAGTCTTGCTCTTCCCTTACATTCTTTTTCTTAAGTTTGCTTCCAAACCATTCTCACTGACTTTCAACTACAGGGATGTTTTCCTGAGAAACAATTATCAGTTGAGAAAGAGAAAGGTAGTTGTTAACTACTGGGAGCTGACCTGACCTTAGGAGTCAGAACTTTGTGATTCTGGAGCTGGTACCCACAGCTGGGTCATGATGGTCTTCTGTTGCACATTAATGATTTCATGAAAACACCTATGCCAGAAAATGCCCCTCTGTGACTGTGATGGAGTAGGGTACAAACAAGACCACTTCATAATCATGTTTGGACACAGATACAACATGAACTTGTCCAACCACAAAATAGCAGCCATCTCACTTCCCCAGCCAGTAGAAGTGACTGCGACTTCTTTACCAGTCAGAGCTATAGCCTCACTCTAATCTGCCTTCCTTACAAACTCCAATACAGATGGTCTATTTGGAGATATACAAACATAGAATTATCCCAGCTTCCTTTCAGTACCCAATCTGAGCAAACTCTTAATTTCTTGAATCCACTTCCAAAATCACCTAACACAAGCCTAAATCCTATAACTCCCTTGCAGCCTCTTACTGAGAAAACCCATGGCTTCCAATGCTATCAATCAACTCTTATTCTAAGAAGCCAATAATCCCAACCTCATGTTACAGATGTGGCCTGGGTATTCTTGGCTGATGGGCATTGTTAGTCAAGAAACACAGATGCAGATAGCATCCCCTGCACACCCAACATCCTGCTCAGCACTACGGGGGGCTGTTAAAGGTCTGATGGGACCCTACAAAGAAGGGGTACTCAGGGTCAGGATATGTAGAGGAGGGCATACTACTTATGGTTCAGTTTCTGACCCTCATGTGTAACCTTGAACAAATTGCTTAATCTCTTTAATCACATTTTATTATTTTCAAAGTAAGCATAACAATATCTCTACTTATAGAAATGTGTAAATTAAATAAGAGAGTCCATGGAAAACACGTAGCACAAGACCTGCCATGTGGTAAGCATAAGATAAGTGTTGGCCATTTATTACAAATATATTTTTTCAAAGAAAAAGATTTTCTGGGGATGGTATGATTAGGAGTGTCCTGCCAGAGGAGGGGAGCCCTTGTGATGGAAATGTTCTACATCTTGTCAGGGGTGGAGGTTACACAGGTGTGCACGTTTGTACAAACTCATTGAGCTATGTGGTTAAGATCTGTGCATTTCACCATATAGAAATTATAACTCTATAAAGCAGTTTGTCATTAAAAAGCAAAAAAGAGCCCTGAAGAGGAGTTAAGCCCAGGAAGTCACTACAAATCAAGGAGGTGCTTCAGGCTTCCAGAAGAGCGTCAGGTGTTCTCAGCAATCAAGGGAGAGAGGCATCCCTCGGCACACATTCTCTAGCCAGGCCGAGGGGTCTTTCCCCCTCCTATGAGCATGGCTAATGCTATAGACTGAAGTTCAAATGCCAGATGATTATAGTCAAGCAACTGCATCTTGGGAGAAGTCCTAACTAAATGAGAGGTTATCGTGAGCTGAAATGATTTAGTGAAAGCACACCAAAAATGCAACATGATTTTGGATAGAAAAATACCTGGATTCAGAGCTCGGCTTCTCTGGTTTTGTGATGTTGGTAGTTTACTTCACATTCCTGTACTTTCCTCTATTCTCTGGATGAATGTAGTACCTATAATTTGTCATTGTTGTATTGTTGAAAGAGAGAATGGGAGTAAAGTGTTAAACGTATTGGGCATGTGAACGTATTTTGTATCCCCTGTGATGGTGACGGAGGTGGTGATGATGGTGGGGGTGTGGTGGTGGTGGAAGTGGAGCAAATAAGAAATTTATATAGCAATATGTATACTGACCCCAAGTCCCAAAATACAAAATTTTCATATTTTCATTCCACTGAGGACTGAGAATTTGATAGTTTTATACTCTTCAAGCTTCCTCTCTTGTTGCCCTGGTGTTCTGTGCTGCCGTATCACCAAAGAGACAGCAGAGGCCGGAGCCTCGACCCTCTTTTTCACAGAATGGAAGTTTTGGCACTGGTGTCAGTGTCTTCTGGTCCTGAGACTGAGGCTCAGGCACTGCTTCCCACCTCTTAGAGTTGCCCTGTGACTTGTGAGTAAAAGCATTTGCTTGTTTTAGAATCTTTAATAAATGCCTTCAGACCTCTATCTTCCCCCTCCTTCTCTCTTCCCAGGCTGCATTTCACATGGGATAGAGCCCTATGTCCCACCACAAAGAACCCGGGGCACAACCCACACTAGCACTCCTGAAACCACAGCATCAAATTCAGCGTGAACTGAACGAGGATTTGCAGCAAATCCCAGTGCTCACGGGTGGCAGACCCCAACTTTATCCGTGGAACGCAGAAGTGAGCCACATCCTGTGATTGGTCCTCTGATTCCTGCCCCCCCCAAGAATATAATAAATTAAACATAGTATGAAATGCAAAAAGGTTACATTGAGACATATACTATTTGAAGGTTTAATTCATTTTTCTAGTGTATAAGACACAGGGCTATTAAATTTTTAAAGCAGTGATCTCCTAAACTCTCTACTTTATGAGGGCTTTCTTCATAAAGATAAATGGTTTCCTTGCCAAATCAAATGCAGATTTGAAACAAATTAAGTTAATGTTCAGTGGTACAAGGTAGAATGGATGGGGGAGCTGTTTTATTTTGCATCGTAATAACCATACACACCTAAATCAATAGCTGTGGAAAAAAGGCAATAATATCACATAACTGCAGGAAATGAAATATAGTGGCTGGGTGGGGGGAAACGGGCTGCAAACAGAGAGGGTTTGTATTGGAATAATGGCATTTCATTAAGCAGGGAAGGAGCACTATTGAAGAGAAGTCCAGAGCAGTAAATTCTATTTCTTATAATAACACTTGAGACGAGTTAAAGTTGGCCGGGTATTGTGATAAAGGATAATGCCGGCATCCTTTCATGCATTGTGCTATAATTTTATGTTTAAAGAGAGCCTGAGGTATTAAAGAGGCAGCACGTGTTTGCCTAGTGCGTCCTCATTCTCCTAATCTTTTGCCTAATTTGGTACAAAGTCCGATAATCTGTCTGTGAGCCAGTAGCTGGATAAGAAAGGTGGCCCTAGCATTTTTTAAAAAATGCTCTTGAATGAAAGCCAACAGGATTTCATGTTCTTTTTATTTTTATTTTGCACTGGGCAGGGCAGGAACAAAGGAATTTGCTGTTAATGAAAAGGGCTTTTTCAACTGTTATTAGAGAGATATACATTCCCAGAGCTGGTATTTTCCAACATACACCTATCTACCGATAGTCTATAGAAGGGCTCTCTAGGACATATCCTCAGATGTCCCTGAGTGCAGCGGCCTTCGCTGTGTCAAACCATTTTGAGTTAACCATGGTCATCTTCTCAAGCTGCCTCTAAAGAAGATTGTCCAAGGACCACTATTCTTCTCTTCTAGCCACAGCCAGAAACAGCATGTTCTTGGATCTTCCTAGTGCATTGGAATCAATCTGTGGGGCTGGAAGCTGGAGAGCAACCACTGTGTTTGTTTCCCACAGTCCGCTTTCTGTTCTCTTCACTGGAGGAGACAGAAGCACCTTCTCCATCTGGCACCTATGGGCCCACTTGGAGCTGAGCTGCCTACAGGGATGTTAGCAGGCAAAGCAAGATACTAGAGGGGTCACCTCTTCCAGGAAAGCTTCCCTGAACTTTGTGTCCATTTACAGTGATGCTTTGGACTGGGAAGATGGTACTATGTTCATTTTACTGCCTTGTGCCGAGTAACCCTGCCTGCATAATGGGGAGTGGGTATCACCATTACACATACAGGCTCTGGAAGACAAACCACTCAAGTACAAAATATGGTCGGTGACCCTAGAAGCTCTGCAGTCTTAGGCAGCTCCCTTAACCTCTCTGTTTCTCAGTCTCCTCATCTGTAAAATGGTACCCACCCCTTAGGGATGCTGTAAGAGTGAGAGGAGAGGGTGCACGTGAAGCAATCAGCCCCATGTCTGGTATGTGGAATGTTCGACAATTGTTCAATGTCAGTCGTTGGTATTAGTACCATTATCTTCATATTAAGAACCCTTTCGAGGAACTTGGAGCTCGGCAGTGCAAGGGGCACATACAAGGTGCTCAGTAAAGTGTTCCTTCTTATCATCCCTTCCTCCTTTCCTGGACCAGTTGCAATGCTGGAGGGTAATTTTATGCATGGAGAGGTCCCTCTCTTGGGTTGATGAATACATAAATTTCCTCTGTGCAATAGGAAAGGAACATTGGGTTGTTTAATATATAAATCTGTAATGATGCCTCAGGTGTCTCCGCCCCACATAGGTCCCTTAATGCCTCTGTGTGTTTCAGCCTCCCAAAGTATACCCATTTACCAAATGCTGCTTAATAAGTAGAAAGCATTGCACAAATTTTAATAAAATAGCTCTGATGAGACAACCAAGAGCATAGAGTAAACAGAGCACACTTAATTACCCACAAGACATAGCTCCTGGAATTAAGTTGCACAGTTCTTCTGATCCTGTACACTAAGTCACTCCTCACTCCCCCAGTGCTGGAGGACTGGCAGGTGCCATTGCTGGGGCCCAGCTGGGTCAGTAGGGGACGCCCAATAGGTGTCTGACACTAACAGAAATGGAAGAGGTCATTCTGTACAGTGCCAGGGGTTAAGTCAGGGCCTGAACACCAGCTCTCAGAGTAGCAGGCGCAGGGCAAGAATGTCTGAGTGGACCATGTGGTTCCCAAGGATCACTATTCTCCACTATGGGAACCCCTCAAAGATAGCCATCTTTGCAAATTCTGCAGTGGAATGTGGCTAGAGAGGGTGTAAGTATGATGGATTGTCTCCAGGCACCATTTGCCCTGGTTTACCTGCTGGGATAGCTGGGAGAGAAGGCTTTCTCATGTCTGGGTGTGTCACAGCTCTCGTCTGTGCTGGCCAGAAATTCTCCTTAACTCCCTCAGCCTTCTCACCTGCCCAACCAAAGTCTTAGCTCCTCAGCTCATTTGTGTCTGATGCCACACTGTTTGGCGTGTAGATGTGAGGCCCTACCTGGTTTCTATCAAAATTCTGCCACTTTCTAGTTGTGTGGCCTCAGAACAATCACTTGGCCTTTCTGAACCTTCGTTTCCTTAAGAATTAAATGAGAATCATCATGTTGATGATCTGAGAATTAGGTTTGGCAATTCCTGCAAAAGACCTAGTGCCTAGCAACTAGCACATGTTAAATAAACACAGGTGATTATTAACAGCTAAAGATTGCTCCATCCGATATGCAAGAGGCAAGAATTCAGCCTGTATGTGTGACTCAGGAGAGAACTTGTCATCATTCTCACCAACGGCTCTTGTACCGAACATGAAGTACGCTGCTGTCTCCCTCGATAGACTTTTAGCTCAGAAATTAGTATTTGGACTCTGAAGCCAGACATCCTGAGCTTGACTCTCAGCTCTGTCCTGTCTCTGACAACCTTTGTGCCCAATTTTTGTCATTTGTAAAATGGGCACAATAACAGAACCGTTCTCACAGGGTCAGGACGAGGATGAAACAAGCTAATGATAGTGAAGGGCTGGGACTGAGGTTGGCACAAAGCAAGTGCCCAACCACAACAATAAAAGTAAGTCCTGTTATTTGATGCTTACGACCACCAGGTGTGGGTGATCAGAGTAAGTATCTCCATTTTAGAGAGAAAGATAATGAGGCTCAGAACTAACACAGGGCATTTCCTCAAGATCATGCACTGAGCAGGTTACAGGTTTTGCTAAAACAGATGTATGGCCACGTGAACCCTTCATTTCTTCTTAATCAGCCACCTGTGCTTCCCCAGCTGCTCCCCTCACTCTTTCACCCCAGTTCCGTGTCCCAGCACTTTCCCGTGCCTGGGACACTTTCTCTTCTTTATCCTGTGATGCTTCTCAGCTTGTCATTCTTTCCAGAAGCCAGCTGATCCCTTTTCCCTAACCCAGACTGGATTAGGGGGACTTGCTGTGTGCATCATCTGTAATGGCTCTTGTCACGCAACAGTCTTCTCTTTTTGTGACCATGTCCCCCACTGCTCAATGAGCTCCTTGACTTTGGAGACCAGCCTGTCAGCCAGGCAGTCCTCACTGGCTTGATTGCAGAGCAGCCTGCAATAATTTAGCTCTTGGAGGGAAGAACTAAATAAAAATTCCAAGGAAGTAAATGTGTTTTCTTTGATTGGTGATATTTAAAGTAATGTTGCCTTTCTTTTTAAAATTGTTTTTCTGAAATTTTAGCAATGATAATGTTATAATCACATAAAAATTAGTTAAACAATGATAGGCAGTAACTATTTGCAAAACCAGGGTATCTTTTCTTTTCTTTTTTTTTTAAGAGAGAGAGAAGGGGGATGGAAGGAGAAAGAGAGGGTGAGAAACATCCACGTGAGAGAGATACATCAGTTGGTTGCCTCTCGTACGCATCCCGACTGGGGACTGGACCCGCAACCTCGGTACATGCCCGGACCAGGAAGCTAACTGGCAACCTTTCAGTTTGTGGAATGATGCCCAATCAACTGAGCCCCACCAGCCAGGGCAAAACCAGTATTTATTCTCAAGTTTTCTGGGCAATGGAAAGATCAGAAGCTGTGTAACTAAAACACACTGGGTTTGAATCCTGGTTCAGTAAGTGACTAACTTCTCAGTGTGCTCACTAGCAAAATAGACATTCAACTTAACCCACCACATGAGAATTAGAAAGCAGTTATGGGAATGGTGTGGTCCATATAGGTTGCTCTGTGAGTTATAGTGATGTCTTCAACATCCTCAGCATGGTAGTCATCATTGCTGCTGTTATTTCTAGTATTTGTATTAAGAGCAGAGCTCTACCTCAATAGTTTTCCCTTCAAGGAAAACCCAGCCCCAGAAAATTTGCAGTTTTAGCTCCTCTCTCCAATCAGCAAAATTTCTTAAATATGTGCTGGGCTCTGCTGTGTACGGAGCTTGACATGTTTCTGTGCTTAATGAAGGAATTCATAACCCTAAATTAGGAAACTAGAAATGGAACTGGAAGTTAGGGCCAAAGAACCGAACTTGAAGTCATCAGACAGAATCTAAGTTCTAAAGAAACAGGAGGCAGGTGCTACCGGAAATGTGTGTGGTCAGGTTGGGACACTCTGCTGGTTTCCTATGGTTGGGAGAACAAATGACCGCACAGATTTATCATCTCTGCCTGCCTTCTGGGGGCTCTAGAGGAAGATCACTTTCCTGTCCTTTCCAGTCTGGAGGCGAACGGATTCCTTGGCTTGTGGCCTCTTCCTCCACCTTCAAAGCCAGGAACAGGCACTTTCTTATGCTGTGCCTCACTCCGGCTCTGACTCTCCTGACTCCCTCTTTCACTTACGAGGACCCAGGTAATGACATTGGGCTGACTTGGACCCTCCAGGATAATCTTCCCTTGTCAATAACCTTCAGATTACATCTGCAAATCTCATCCTCAAGATCACACCTGTGAAGCCCTTTCTGCTACAGAAGGACACATTCATAGGTTCCAGGAGCAAGCACGGGCACACCTTTGGAACAGATGAGATTTCCTGCAGGAGACCTTAGGTGCAGCTTTGCAGAAGCACAGAGAGATCCACTAGAGACTTTGGCAGTGGGGGCTTTCTGGGCATATTTAGAAGGAAAGATGTGGGAAAATATTGTTTGAGTTTATTAGCATGCTTTTCAGAAAGGACATTTCTATTTTATGTGGGAAGTGATGGTCATGATGCTAACTGTCCTTTGTGGAATGTCCTCAGTGAATCATGAATCACTATTTGACAAAGTGCTGGATAACAGAAACTTACATAGTCTCTGTCAAGATGCAGTGAAGCATCACCCCCATCTTATTCAAGGGCTGTAGCTGTTAAAGAGTGCAGCTGGGATTTGAATCCAAGTCACCCTGGTCTGAAAGCCTACTATTTTCCCCATGAGACACACAAATTCCTGGGAAAAGATTCCTCATTTTTTTTTACTGACAGGGCCACTGGTCAACCCTTTCTGTTTGGACAGATGCAAAATAGGGGGTGGGGTCAGTCATGACGTTGTTTTGGCTTGAATAGCAGCTCAGTGCGGAGGCCTGGGCTGGCAAGAGCTCAGGGTCATCTGCTGTCTGTTCACTGCCCCTAGAGAAGCGAGCTGGTGAAGGGGAAAGGAGTTCCCCTCCAGCCAGACATCAAAAGCTTCCAGCGAGGGGCTTCCTGGGCCAGGAGGCTGTTTGCATGGGATGTTAACCAAACACACTTTACTAAGGGTGGTTGTATCTTTGACGCAGCTTCATGCTTGGGACTTAATTAAAACCCAGTTCCCTCTTTTATTCAATTTATGAGGCCTAGCCGGCAGGATTAAGTGATTACAGACAAAAAGGCCCATTTGTGAAACACTCCTAAACTCAAGCTGTTACGCTGCTTACTCGTACTCCATTAAATTAATAAGGAATGAATCGGCTGATCCATTATGAATAAAGCAGTGGGGAGTCTCTGCCCGGGTTCATACTTCCTGCTCCCTCCTCAGAGAACATTTGTGCAAAATGATTATGTTCATATTCTTTCAATTGGAATTCTCTAAAAGTGCAATGCATAAATTACTCTAAAGACACAGAGTTTATCTTAGACATTAACTATGAAGGGTGAATTAATAAGACTATTATAAAACCATTAGCACTCAGTGTATTTACCTACAACCACAGTATACCTAAACCAAATTCAACCCACAATTACCATTTGTGTTCAGTGATCAGCTAGTTTATTTTAGCCCACAGTTCATTTAAATGCATAACACATCCTTGAATGTCCAATTTTTCTATAAGCTTCTTTTTTTCAGGGGTTCTCAGTTGGAAATTGACTTTTGTTATTTCCTGATTCAACCACAAACCTCTATCTGGCAATTATCATGCCCAAATGTTTCCAATAATTGGTTGTTTAACTCTAAAAGATAGGTACCAAGAGGTTAAGTTAATCAGATGAAATGTGAGTTCACACATTGAGGTCCAGTGTGGTCAATTATCTCAGGAATGTGGGGGACACAGCTGGGGTGAGGGACAGTCAAAAATGTGCAGCTGACCACGAGCACCACCAAGTTCCCTTTGGGGATGAGAGGTTAAACCAGTCTCTGTTTGAGAGCCACTGCCTTAATTTATCGCTAGAAGTCAGGAGTCACATCATCTCCTTAGAACTTGGTTTTCTCATTATAAAATGAAAGGAGGTGGTCGCACAATTTTGTGGAGTATAAACCTGCTCGTGGACAGTGGCTTCTCTGTTCTTCTTCTGGAGGAGACACAGTAGTTTGGAAAGATAAGCCCTTCCATGATCTAAAACCAGCTTCTGTCCTTTGCCCCCATCCTTTCCCTTAGTCACAGCTTTACTTCTCATTCTAGCCTTGAATGTTGAAACAGAAGCCTTCGGGAGAGGATTTCCACCTGCATTTGCACCCACACACTCTGCCTTCCACCTGCTAGCCTAATCAGAATCAAGTGTGCATTCACTCTGAATTCTAAGTGCTTCATTGTCCTCCTCCAAATGGAGTCATGTAGGAGATCCTTCCAAACAAAGGCCTTAGGAACTGCGTCTTCTCTGCTTAAGATTCACACACACACACACACACATTCCACACACACACTTCTTTTAAGACATCTCTGCTCTGGAGGTTCCCCAGCTGTCCGGAGGGAACTCAAATACCCTAAAATCCAGGCCATCTCAGCTTCAGAATGGTGAGTGCTCTCCCTTTTGCAACAATGAAATGCATGCTGCTGACACAATACATATTCCAATTCCTGCTTCCATGCCCTGGGCTCTTCGGACTCAGGCAGATGTGGTTCTGAGCCGAGCTTACAGGAGGAAGGGACAGTGTATGGGAGCAGGGGCAGATGTGCAGGCTGACTAAAAGTACGTAGAAATTCCCCTCTGACAGCTCCTATTTTTCCTCTCAAAGCTGAACTGGGGTTTAGTCTGTTACCTGGTGGTGCTACCCTTGTTTTAGGTACAGAAGCTGAGATGAAGAGGGAGACACAAGTCAGCCTACTCAGTGGTACACATCTAGTGAGAAGTGAGACCAGGCAGAGTCCCTGCTGCCTGAAACCCAACCCACTGATCCTGACCAGCACACTGCCTTCGGATCACTGTAGTCACTGCAGCCTGTCCGAAACCTCCTCTTCATCATCAGGCCTGAGCACTGAGTAGTTAAATGCATTTAAAAGTCCTCTTTGTACCCTGAGTTTTGAGCTCTTGTGTTGCCATACTTTCCTTCTTTCTTTTCTTTTAAATAGGATAGTAAGCACTTTTATCACTGGCCTTTTTTCTCTTTATCTCTAATTTTTTTCCCATCTCCTCTCTGAGTTACCTGCTATCATGCCCTGCATATGATCAGTTTTAAAGAATCAAGAGAAGGAAGCTGAGAAGATGGATGATCAGTGATGTGGACTGTTCTTCACTGGCTGATTGACAAAATGCAGTCCTTGGCATCCTTTGGTACAGAATGAACTGCCCATGTCTGCTGTGTGTCCCTGCAACAGGGACTTTGCAGTCAGACAGGACAGGGTCACATCCCAGCTGACATCTTATTAGCTGCATGCACTTGGGTGCGTTACTTAAAACATGAGTCTCGGTTTCCTCATCTGTCTAAATAATTCAGAATCTGCCCCTCAGTGCTGCCACAAGGATTAAGTGAGAGCACTTACTGAAATGCCTGAGAAGTGGTCCTGGTGCCCCCTTTAACCAATAAACCAACGTCGGGGGGCACTCTCCTTCACGTGGCCCCTAAACTCCTCATCACAGCCCAGTGGGAAGGATTAATGCATTCTTTCTTGAAAGAACTTACATGTACATGTGGAATTGGCAAAAGTCTGACTCTTTGGCCCAATTCCAAGCAAAACTAATCATCAGAAACTTCATGCAGATTTACGATTACTCTCTGTATAACAGGGTTAGGCCCAAGCTGCTGAGACAGAATTAAGCAGGGTGCTACGGCAAGCAGAGGGCTCAGGTCTTCACAAAGAAGCGTTTTCAAACACAGCCCTTCACGTGGAACTTGGACTCCAGGTTGGATGTAAATTAACACCACATGTTAAAGCAGCCTCATTCCCCTCTCCTAAGACAGATGTGATGGGCCCTCGCCACTGGGCTACCAGCTTTATTTAATGCTAATAAAGAGAGATACATAGGATCTTCTCGACATAGTGTGCTTATTTCAAGACATAATTGAATTTTATGATGGCTGGTTTATCTCAATTAAGCCAGATGTGCACACAGAGGTCTTTCTCATCGTGGGTGGAGTAGCAACAGCAATGAGCTCTGAGCCCGGGTCTCAGAGCACATCTGACCACACACTCACTGTGAGATCTGTGAAGAACCATCTTTTTTCCCTGTTACCCTGTACCCTTTTACGGAATAGCTGATTGGGGTCAGAATGGAGGATGCCAGCTTCAGGCAGCCCATGGAAACAGTTTGCTACTCACTGGCTACACATGCTTAAGAAACATTACATTCATTACCAATTCCAAAAAAATGGGCAGAGTGCACTTACCAAAAAATGTGGATTTTTGGCCTCTCTCAGAACACTGGGGAATTAGGCAACAAGATTTGTGTTTCCAAATGTCAGCAGTTGGATACTGCAGACCAGTAGTTGGGGCACTTGGCTTGGCCATATGCTGGCTTTCCCAATTGCCACTGTCCCCACCACTCCCTGTTAGGACATCTGGCCTCCACTATGCATTCATGTGTTTTCTGGTTTCTGTGTCATAGTCTGGAATCCCGGTATTGCAACAATGTGTCTATTTGAATGCTTTGGGATTTTGAGGATCAGTGTGATTGGGAATTATCTGAGGGAAAACACTTTTGTTGGCAAATATTGTAGTGAGAAAAAACCTATTATTCTTCTACTAACAAATCTAAGATGCTTTTGATTCCATTTATTCAATAACTCTATTTTGAAAGCTTACTATGTAAAAAGCATTTGCTGACATATACTGGAAATGCAAGATATTTTTAAAAAGAGAATGAACATAAATCTGGTAGAAGAGAAGACAGAAAATAAACAAGCAAAGAGTGAAATTTGTGTTCATGAAGTTAACATCTGAGAAAATTCCAATGTCATAGGAGAATAGCAGTTTATGAAAAAGAACTACATAGGGCAGGTGTGTAAACTCATTTTCACCAGGGGCCACATCAGCCTCGAGGTCACAAGGCCGAATGTAATTTGAGGACTGTATAAATGTAATACTCCTTAACAGTTAAGTGAGAGCTTGGTGCTGCCACCAGGGAGAAAAAAGGTGGAGGGCTGGGTTTGGCCCGTGGGCCTTGTGTTTGCCACCTGTGATGCAGGGGCAAGCAACTTTCAGCTGAGGGGTTGCATATAGGCTGAGAATAGGAGTGACAGAAGAGGTCACATAAAGGTCAGTGTAACCATCAGCAGGTGAGAGGAAGCTAGTGAGGTAGTCAAAGGTCAGATCCAGCCCTGGCTGGTGTAGCCCAGTGGATTGAGCCTGCAAACCACACGATCGCGGTTTGATTCTCAGTCAGGGCACATGCCTGGGTTGCAGGCCAGTTCCCAGCAGGGGACTCACGAGAGGCAACCACACATTGATATTTCTCTCCTTCTCTCCTTCCCTTCCACTCTAAAGATAAATAAATAAAATTAAAAAAAAAGGCTAGATCCACAGAGCTTTGGAGGACCCGACTGAGAGCCCTGCTTGATTTTTCAAAGTTTTTGGAAAAAGCAGATGCCGCTGTTAATGGGTGCCCACTTTAGCACGGATCAGGAGTCCCAGCCCAGTGAACCCACGGAGACTTAAACAGATGTGTCCTCATAACCCCTCCATCCAAACTGCTGACCTTCCCTCTGTGCCATTTCCCCATAGGAGTGGTGTCCCAGGGGGCTGATATCACTGTAGGTGTCATCACAGACAGAGGTTTCTTTTCTTGTAGAGGAGGTGGCTGAATCATTTGAGGACAGAAAACCAGCCCTTACCAAAAATGTTCCATGTGTCAGATGCTATTCCAAAGGAACTTGCATTGAGGTATAAATCAGTGTGGAAGTTCACAGAGCATAAATGTGTAGATTGATGGGTTTTACAAACTGATCGCTGTGTGAACAGCACCCAGATCAAGAAAGAGAACATGGCCAACACTCAAGGTACATCTTTGGGCCCCCTTCCAACCACCACCTTTATGGCTGCCAAGGGTAACCACTATCCCAGTTCTGACCCCATAGGTCAGCTTTTGCTTGTTTTTGAACTTCATATAAATGGAACCATGCATACGTTACTGGCTGCTTCACTCAATATTTTGTATTCACTCAGTATTTTGTGAGATTCATTCTGTTGTTGCTTGTGGTTGTACTTGGTTCATTTTTATTACTCTCTGTGTGAGTGTTCCACAAGCTAGTATTTTTACTGGAGGTGGACATTTGGGTTATTTGAAATCATTATGCATGTTGCTGTGGAAGACATCCTTGTACATGTCTCTTCATACATGTGTGCGTGCATTTCTGTTGGGTGTACCCCCACAAGTCAAGTTCTGCTTCAGAAGGTCCTGCCAAACTTTACTCTTCAGTCTATATCTTTTACATACATTTATTCTTTGAGTTCTCATGTCAGCATTTTGTTGTAGATATTTCATCCCCTTTCACAGATGAGGAAACAAGGGCTCAGAAAGACACTATCAGCTCCTCAAGGTCACAGAGCCAGTGAGCAGCAGCACCAGGGCATGAACTTGAATTTGTCTGGCTCCACTGTCCATGGGCTCCCCATCACACAGTGAGCCCCAGATGAGTCAGAAGCTGTGTGGCCCCACTCAAATGCTCCCTCTCCATCAACCCTTCCCTGTCCCAGCCAGGAGGAGTTGATTGTGCTGCACCCTGCGCCTCAGGCACCTTCTGGTTGTCCCTATGGCCATTATCATGATAGTGTTTGTAGGTGATAAAGGAGCCCACTCTGTTGTCAGACGGACCTGGTTTGGTTGTCTGCTCTGCCATTCAGTGAACCTGGCCTTGGGGCAAGTTCACTTTATTCATTGGTAAATAAGGGTAATGATAATGGAGACCTCACTGGTATGGCATGAAGGTAAATCCCACTTAAATGGGATCTGGCACATAGTAGGAACATTCAACAAAAAAGGCAGATCATGGACAGGTGGATGAATAAATAGAGATGGACATAGCTAGTAGATATTCCCACAGATGATGATTAATTACAGTTTGGAGCACGCACATATGAGTATATATATGTTTGTGCCTGGTACATGTGCAGTTACATCCACACTGCAGTTACATCTATGCATTTATTACCTTCCACTTGCCAGGACTCAGATAACGTTTCTCCTTTTCAGGATCTGGTTCTCCATCTCCTTCATTGAAAAGGTATGAGCAGAGTCAGATAAAGCAAGCATTTATTAATCAACTACCTTCTGCCAGGAACCTTTGGAACCTTTGTAGCTATTATCCCTATTATTTTCATTGTGTATACCAAGGGATTTCATGCCCAAATTACAGCCAGGGAAAGTGAGGCTAAGAGAGATGAAGATGTACCGAGGCCACCAGCTCACGATCAGCAGAGACAAAACTCAGTGTTGGGTCTCATTCCCAGAGCAGCACCTTTCTCTTATTTCATGCATCATTGTGTTTCCCTACAGTCGTTGGGCCTTTGTGAGTCTTCTAGGAGTGTCCATGCTCCTGGCTAGGGACACTTTTGCAGAGGCCTGGTCCACACTTGTAGGAAGGAGTTTGGAGCCAGCCTGCTGTAAGAAAATAAAGAAGATGGAAGGGAACTTAGTGGAAAGTTGGGAAGCCAGAGGGGCTGTGAACCAATGTAGCATCAAACAGCCACATGCCTCCTGCCTGAGTGGCTTTGACCTCGGCTCCTGTCCCCATTACTTAGAGTGCTGGGTCCAATAGTTCCCTCCCCAAATGTATGTCCAACCAGAAACTCAGGATGTGACCTTATTTGGAAAGAGTCTTTGCAGGCGTAAATCTTTAAGGATCTGGAGATGAGATCCTCCTGGATTTGGAGTGGGCTAGCTATCCAGTGACAGGCATCCTTGTAAACAGAGGAGGGGGCACAGAAACAGAGGAAGAGGCCAGTGAAGATGTCGGTGGAGGTCACAGTGATATACTCCAAGTCACAGAAGGGCAAGGATTGCTGGAGTCCACCAGCAGCAAAAACCAACCCTGCCAATACTTCATCTGGGACTTTTGACCTCCCAAGCTGCGAGAGAATCAGTTTCTGTTGTTTTAAGTCACCCAGCTGTGGTGATTTGTTCCAGAACCCTGGGAAACCCACACTTACAGACTGTGTCCTCCCCGGGAAGTGCCTAACTTCTCTGAGCCTCAGGTTGCCCACATGGGAAGTAGGTCTAGTGAATGGGAACCACCTGTGCAGTTCTGGAGATTGTAGAAAAGTCTCATAGAGAACCTGCTCATGTTGAGTAGTTAATTGCTTTTACCATGCTGCACCGGGGCCAGTGCTTGTGAAGCCTACCAAGCCAAATTGTCCCCCTGAGAGCTGCCGCCCTGGGTGTGGTCACTCTGGGGCCTGTGGACAGCCCCAGCCCTCTGGGCCAAACTCCCAGAGGCAACACCCATCAGCCCTTGTTCTGTGTTCTTAGGATTTTGCAGCAGCTTCTGGGATCAGCACACCCTGTGGCTTTCAGTTGCAGGCACGTATCGCTGAAGACGCGTATCCCCCTTAGAACCATAAACGCTCTAATAGCAGTAACGGGGCAGCCTCGATCACGACCAAACGTGATTACATTCCACATAAAAATATAAAAGCTCATTTGAGCCGGGGCTCCCTCTGGGCCTATTGCCTGCACTTTTATTGAAAAGCCCACATTCCTGACTCTGTGAGCACTGATGTAAGGGCCAGTGATGCAGAATCTCGAGGATCCAAGCAAAGCCCCCGGGGTGGCCCCGTGGGCTGGACTCAACTAAAAATCCCCGTCTCCAAGAGCTCTGAGGCACAGAGCCTCACAGTTTATTGTCTGGTAGCACCTATCTGTTTGGAGCTTCTCATACCCACAGTACTAGCCCACGCCTCCTGCTTTGTTCCTCCCAGAACGTAAGGCTGTGGAAGCAGGGAAAAATCTCTCTGTTTCTTGCTGTGTGCTCAAGACCCAGCCCAGGTCAAGGTGTATGAACGAACTGGGCTCAGAAGACAACCAGCCCTTTTCTCCATGTCTGGCCATCTCACTCACCCTCGCTCTCCTCTAGGGTCTCACCCTCTGGCCACAGCCCCCACCTGAGATCCAGCCACAGTTAACCTCTGTTGGCTCCCTTGCATGCCATGCTGCTCACCTCTGCGCTTTCACTCATGCTTCTTCCTCTGCTGGAAACCTCTGTCCTCTTCTCCATCACTAACCCCTGCACCTTACTTAGGGGTCCCATTACACATCGCTTTTTCTCCTAGTTGTCTTTCTTATGGCAATGCCTGTGGTGGCTTTCTCTCTTTGGTCCTCTGCTCTCAAATCACCCTGACCAACCAGCAGCCCATCACCTGCTCACCTCTCTGGCCATATCTCTGGACTCTAAGCATGAGTAGGCCCTGGACAATGTCTTCTTCAGCCTTCTCTCCTGGGGCCTGAGCCAGCGTGTCTGGCTCATGGCTGTGCTTGATAAATATTGGTTGAATGAATTGATCAGTATTTAAGTTGTTGAGAGAAGAATACATATTCATAAAGTAGACATAAAGGGGAGAGAGGAAGAGAGGATGGAAACAGACTGCTCAGTCACCATGATGGCAAATACCATGAAAAGTGGTTTTATAAGTATTATCTCACTTGATTCTGACACCAAGCATGTGAGAAAGCCGATACTCTCTCCCTCCTTCCCCCTCTTTTACACATGAAGAAAAAGTGGTCAGAGGCATTAACTGGGCCAGTGTCAGATGCGCAGTCAGTGGGTAGAGCCAGGATTTCAATCTAGATTTCTTTGACACCAAATCCCAATTCCTAGCAAGGTCAGGCTATGAGAAACTTAAGGAGCAAAATTCTAAGAAGTATCTCTAGCTCTGGCTGGTGTGGCTCAGTGGATTGAGCCCAGGCCTGTGGACCAAAGTGTTGCTGGTTTGATTCCCGGTCAGGGCACGTGACTGGGTTTTGGGCTAGGTCCTCAGTTTGGGATTCATGAGAGGCAAGGACACATTGATGTTTCTCTCCCTCTCTTTCTCCCCCCTTCCCCTCTCTCTAAAAATACATAAAATCTATAAAAAAAGGAAAAAATAAAGTGTGATTGTTGAAAAAGTACTGAACTGGGTATCAAGGCATCTATTCTGCCCCCAGCACTTAGGTGGGGCTGGGAAAAATCAGTCCCCTGCTCTGGGCCTCAGTTTCCTCATATAAAATGAAGGGCTGGAGATGTTTGGCCATTGATTTGGTGATTTCAATGCCCATCCACCTTCAAAAGTATTCTGGAACCATGTACAATTTATGAGAAAACACCCATAGGTTTTGAAATTCAGTTATTGAGGCAACAGTGGTCACCGTGAGATTTTTGTTCTATGCCTTAGAAATAGATTACTCAGCAATGGGTGTGTGTGCGCGCATTCACGTGCCTATGAGTCCATGACCTGAACAATGTAAGTGCTTTCTCTACTCAACATCCTCAGGGGAAAAATAAATGACTTACTGATGCTGCTCTGAAATCAGATCAAATACTGGGAGTACTGTCAGTGAGTTTGTCTTGATTTACCTGGATTTCTGTTCAAGAGGCATCTATTCTCTAATTCATGGAGACAATCAGTTCAACATGAAAAGAATAGTCATGAGGGGCAGGAGGTGATGCTGCAAAAGCCCAATGGAATGGGAAGAGAAGTCAGGCCAGACTTAAGACAGGAAGGTTGGCAATACCCAGCAAAGAAGGATGGCAGGTTAGTTACTATATCGGTTCCACCTCAGTGTCCACTTGGTGTAGCATGAGTGGCAATTGTAGTTTCCATAAATATGTGGGCTAAATAGATGCTTAGTAAGCTGCTTGTGTTTTTTCTACATGGTGGTTTCTTTCTAATAGAGAAATTACATTGTTCATTCACGCAAACACACACACACACACACACGCACTTCAAAAAGGTACTGGATATTGTAGTTGGAAATGATGAGTAGAGCTTACCATCTAGCTGAGGCATGTGGTAGGCAGAAAACTGGCCCCCAACAATATCCATGTCCTAATCCCTGGAACCTGTGTGGCAAAATAAACCTGGAGAATGTAAAGGGTCTTGAGATGAGGACATTATCCTGGATTATCCAAGTGGGCCCAGTATAATCACATGGGTCTTTAACAGGCAGGAGGGAGGTAGAAGAGTCAGAGGAGGCTCTCAGAGTAGAGGAAGGGGCAATAATGCTGGCAGCTTCTAGGAGCTTGAAAAGCAAAGAAACAGATTCTCCCCTTGACCCCCTGCAAGGGAATGCAGCCCTGCTGACACGTTGACTTTAATCCAGTGAGATTACAGTTCTGGGGGTCTGGAGCTTCAGACCTCCAGAACTGTAAAGGAATAAAAGAATATGTTTTTAAGACTGTAAATTTGTTAAGCAAACTTGCTAACCTGCTAAGTGGCAAGAGGAAACTAACACTCTAATCAGGAAATCAGAGAACTAAATAGAGAAACGTACAATGTGAGAAATGATAGGAAGAACAGAATAATGTAACAAAGTCCAGTCCAAGTCCTGAAGGCTATTGAATGGGGCACCTTGGGGGAGCGGCAGCCAGGGAGGCCAGTCCATGTACAGAATATGCTCTGTGTGAGGCCCTGAGCAAGGAAGGAGGATGGCCCAGATGAGAAAGCAAAGGAAGAAAGGAGGGCCAGAGGGCCTGGTGCACAGAGCCTGAGGAGGAAATGACACAAGGTCAGCTTGAAAACGGTCTGCGGGAGCAGGATCATGTAGGGCCTTGCAAACTGGGTTAGAGATTTGGGTTCTCCACGCAAAAGAAATGGGACCACTTTGAATGGGGATAAGCCACAGTGAGATCTGGTTGGATTTATACTTCAGATCAGTGCTGTCTAGTTTAGTAGCCACTAGCTGTGTGGCTATGTAAATTTAAATGAATAAAATTAAATAATTAAAAAATTTCTTAGTCACAGTAGCCACATTTTTAGTGCTTAGTAGCCACATGGAGCCAGTAGCTACCATGCAGGAGAGGTAGAGAACACCGGACAGATATATGTATAGAATATTTCCAGCATTAAAGGAAGTCCTGTTGGATAGCACCAGTGTAGAAGAAATACCCAAATGCAGAGGGGAGCATGAACTGGGAGGGAGATAAGAACGGATGAGGGCAAACAGGTAGGAAGAATCTTCCCAGTATTCCAGGGGGGATGTGATGGTCATTCAACCTAAGACAGTGGCAGTGGAAATGGATATAGAGGCAGGTAGACCTAAAATCTCTGTAGGAGGCAACCATGGGTTTTGGTACTCAGATATCAGGAAGTTTCTGCCTCACTGTGTCCCATCATTAGCAACATTACCTAACATGAGTTTCTTGAGTTCTTGGAGCACCAGTTTTCCCGCATGTGAGTGGGAATAATACCTAATTCAAAAGGGATGTCATAGTGTAAAATTCTCGATGTGATGCCTGTTCAACAAAGGGTTTATTTCATACTTCAACTTAAAATGGTCTTTTGAAAACAAATAACATCACCCTCCAGAAAAGCTCATAGACACAGAGAACCAACTGGCGGTTTCCAGAGGCCAAGGCCAAGGGCAGGGGATGGGCAAAATGGGTAAAGGGAGTCAAAAGGTACAAACTTCCAGTTACACTGTAAGTCATGCGGATGTAATGTACAGCCTGGTGACTGTAGTTAACCATACTGCCTTGCATGTTTGAAAGTTGCTAAGAGAGTAAATCTTAAAAGTTTTCATTGCAAGAATAAAAAATGTTGTAACTGTGTATGCTGATGGAAATCAACCAGATTTATTGTGGAGATCATTTTGCAATATGTACAAATACCAAATTGTTGTTTACACTAGAAACTAATATAATTTATATGTCAATTACACTGCAATTAAATTTTTTCTTTTGGGTATTAAGATCCAGGTATAATACTCTGTAATCATAAATACCTGCTGGCCAGGTGAGCAATCTTCAGAGTAGAGCCTGATCAGAGTATCTCCCATCACCTGTACAAGCCCTTCACTCTAGAGCTGCCCTTGGGTGTGAAGGTCACGGGGAAAGGTACAGAGAAAGAGCCATATGTAGAAAATGAGCAATTCTGCTCCCACCACAACAGCAGGGTGCCCAAATGGAGCTATTTCGTAGTCAGAATACCACATAGGACCACATAGGAGAGTGAGTTTGGGGGAGGCAAGGGGAAGAGCGTGCCATCCGTGTAGAGAAGATAATTGAATCCATGGGAGGTCGACTGGGGCTCATTTCACACAGAACCCGCACAACAGCACATGGCTCGCTCCAAGACAATACAGGCCTTCACAGAGAACCACTAAGGGGAGTGCATTTCCCTATTAAGGGCACAACGCACTCTAAGTGAGACACATTGTTATGCCTCTTCTTCCCAGCCATAGCCTGGAAATAGCCATAAAAGAAATGAAGTATATTTGCCTTGTTAACACAGTTTGTATTACATATTCATAAACCATTTTGTGAAACTGCAAGGGAAAGATTCAATTGTCTTGGAAGCTGATAATGGCCAAACAGCCATAGAGAAAGCAGGCAGCATGTTATGGAATTAGCTGCACAATGAATGAAATGCAATGCCTATAATAAACCCATTCAGATATAAATTATGGCCGAGTAGATGCAATGTTTGTTAAGCAATAAGGCTTGCCACCCTACATGGGAAATTGAATGAGATTTATCATAAAATATGGTGGAGAGTGCGCTAAGAATCTGGCTCCCCAAACTGGGCTTAATCAAAACAATCTAGAGAGCAGGCTTCCAGGAACAGGAAACCAAGAGAAAATGATAGCAGTGGGTTCAAAGGGCACTTTGACATTGTGACCTGAAATACCCTTGGTCTCAGCAATTCCAAGAAGGATATTTGCATTTTGGAAATAAATCATTTTATTTTTTTCCTTTGAGAGTTATCAAAATGCCTTGCACTCTGGGAATACAAAATCTGACCAATAATTGGCTTCCTGGTTGGCCAGGGCAGTAATTGAATTCAGGGATAGGGAACTTGTCCAAGTAACACTGAGTTCTTGGTTTCCCTTGGACAAGGCGAAGCTGTTGGTCTCCAGGGAGGCAGATGGCTCTCAGATCACACTGTGGGTCTACTGGGTTCTTGAAGGATACGCAGCTCATTTTCTCAAAATGTTTCCCCTGAATCTTTCACGCACACTGCTAAACAACCAAGAGGGCACGTTGTGTCTTATTTCCTGGAGCTGGAGCTGGGGTTTATCTCAGACTCCACTTTCTGGGAAAAATAAAATGAAACCAAATAAAATAAAACAAGAATTAACCCAGCATGATGCAGGCTTTCTGGTATTGTTACTTGAAAATAACTGCAAATATTTTATGCTTTTACAAGTTAAAGTCAATGTTTTCAGTGTATTGAGAACAATGAAAAATACCTTAGGAATGTATTATAGTCCCAGAGTTGGATTAAGAGAGTTCGGAAGCCAAAAGGAATTTTCTGCCTGCTAACATTACCCTGAAATCTAATGAAATAATCTCCCTAAAGCCAAGTTTATGGCATGAACTGATTTCCCAGTTGCTGTTAAAAATAAAACAAACAAATGTTCTATTTGTTCAGCTCTTCACTCAGTTCATGTATCATTTATCTGTGCTTCAGGTAGCGACAGTATAGGTCTTGAATGAGTCAGTTCCAAGAGTTTAGAACTAACGATTTTTCCAACCTTTAAAGAATTAACCAGAGAATTAGGATTTGACAACAGGCTTCCACATTCTCCCAAAGAAGCTTTATACAGCACGTGTTTGGAGTGGTTACTGGTGACCAGCTACACCATACTTACTGTGTCTTCACAGTGTGTATGTATAAATAAAATTATATACACATATATGAGTACATGTGTTTATATATCTCAAGAAGCATATTAACATATATCAACATGTATATGTATGTGTGTATGTGAGGTCTGTCCAGAAAAAGTTTAGTCATTGTTAATATAATGAGAACAATTTGCGCCACCTTGATGGAACCTGGCATTCAAGGAAAGTGGACTGGAATGCATATGTGTGAACAATGATGACTCCACTAAACGAGTCAGTGGGGGTGGCAGGTGCCACTGAATGAGCATGAGTACTGTGTGGATGTTGCATTAAAAATGACTGAGGGAGTAGAGCAACAAATCTGCATCAGATTTTGGGTTAAGCATGAACATTCCTCTGTGGAGAGTATTTGACTGATTCAGACTGCTTTCCGGATGATGCAACAAGTGCAGTGCAAATAAAAGTGTGGTACAGGTGCTTCGAAGATAGTCAAGAATCTATTGAAAGTGATCCACATTCTGGAAGGCCTGTAACAAGCAGGACACCGAGAATGGTGAACGTGTGTGGGCTGCAATCAACAAAGATCGGCAACCGACAGTGCGAGAACCAGAGCTGATCTGGGGATTCCGATCTTGGCATGAAAAGTGTCATGGCAAAATTTGTGCCATGGCTTCTGTTATCAGAGCAGAAAGAACATTGTGCTGTAGTTGCTAATGACATGATTCAAACCTCTACCAATGAACCAGATTTCCACAAGAAAGTCATGATTTGAAGGCAACTGAGGCATTATTGTCCTATATACAATGTTTCTTGCCTCTTGTATTTTCTTCAGTAAATGTCTCTACTTTTCATAGTACATGGCTGGATACTTTCTGGATAGACCTTGTCATATATACACACATACATAATTATATATTAAGAAAAGCTAGGTATTAAAGATTGAAAAAATGAGAAGCCATATTAATTATAAAATATTGATAGAAAACCCTTCCTCTCCTCATCAAAATCCATTCTCCACACTCCTTCCTTCAACTAAGCTGGAATAAGTGCCAAGTATTTGGAAAGATAATCAGAATAACTGGATACTGAAATAAAACATGAAGATAAAAATGCTCCCCCATATCTTATCCAGGAGAATAATGCTATCAGCCTACATACATATACAGCTGTTAATTTTTTCCTTGTTTGTCATCCCATTCATTTCTCACAAAGAGCCCTGCAGAAGAGGATTCTCTGTCCCCACTTTACATGTTAGGGAAGGGGCTCCCAACCTCTGGACCATGGACTGGAACTTGACCTGGCCTGTTAGGAACTGGGCTGCACAGCAGGAGGTGAGCTTGAATGTAATGTGCTTGAACTATTCCCAAACCATCTCCCTGACCCCAGTGTGTGGAAAAATTGTCTTCCATGAAACCAGTCCCTGGTGCCCAAAAGGTTGGGGACTGCTGGGTAGGGAATCCAAAAAGCTCATATATCATTAAAAAGAAATCCCTTCGAGGGCAAGGAATAGACATCTATCTTTGAAGTGATGAAATAGAGGTAACCAGAAGTCTGGAGGGAAGCCTTTAAGAAGAGAATCTGCCAAGAAATACTTAGACCCTTTCTCTCCTTACTTTCATCCTGTAGACCTTCTAGCAGGAGAAAAGGTGAAGGGCAAAGGGCTGGACGGCCACACCTGCCGAGTTGTCCTCGTGTATTGCCCAAGTCAAAGCTTCCCCGGAAGTGTTCTGCAGACTTTTCCACTTTCATTTCATTGATCAAAGCTTTTACTTGAACAACTCCTAGCTGGGATGTGGTCAGAGAGGCAGGGATGTGGAAAGGGGTCAGCTCAGCCAACCCGTAGTGCCTGACATACTCAGAAATGTTGAGTGATTTGTACAAGTTCATATCTCTTACTAGACCATGAAGGAACAGGGGCACATGGGCTCAGCTTTCAAAGCCAGTGTTTCTTTTTACTGCATCTTGTTCTCTTAATTATAATAGCAGTATCTTCTTTGGCTCACAAGTATCTCTCTTAATTATACCTTTATTAAGTCAAAAAATGTTTCAGAAGCTATATCATATTATGTGTGAATTACCTCTTGGCCCCTTCTATATAATGGAGGTTACATTGAACTTGATATGAACTGGATGAGCCCACACACTGAAGACTTCCAAGGTCTGGTTCATGATTCTGAATTAGTTTAACCAATCTGCACCATTTGGCTCTCACAGGAAGGCTAGGTGAGGCAGCCATTAGGGCTGATTTTTAAAGTCTTGTAACCAGTTGGGACTCTACTTCTGGTTGAAAACTCTAATGTGCATTATAGTCCTTACTGATGTGAGAATTCTGTAGTCCACACTCTATTGTGCATTATAGACTAAATAACCAGTATCACAGTGATTGCGTAAGTAGGACATCAGCCATTTTTCCTCACCTGGAGAATGATCAGAATTTGAGCTGAGAGTTTCAAAATCCAAGAGAAATAAAGAGTATGCTTTCCTTTTAAAATCCTCTTCATCATCATTGTTGATGCCAACCACTGCTTTGACAATGGACGTAACTACTCTGTTACGGATGCTACTCTGTTCTGTTTCCATGATTTAGTGTGGCCATGTTCCACAGCACAATCTCTTCTGTGCAATGTGCATTGGGAGGGAGGGAGGGAGAGAAAGATGCTTAAAAAGACAGCTATAAGTTACACTTGCCTCTAAGGCAACATCTGTCTCTAGGACAATCTTCAGAGAAATGCAGGAACCAAATGTTACATCTAATCCTTGTATCACCAGCACTTAGTCCGAAGTATGGGGTCTCTGTTTAATGAGGTTTATCTGCAGTATAAATTTTCTCAAAGCTTCAGTTATCTATCACTGTACAGTAACCCATACTAAAATTTGGTGACTTAAAAACAACACCCATGCATTGGCTTACGCTACTGCAGCTGGGTGGAGGTGGCTTGTCTCTGTTCCAGGTGATGTTGCTGTCATGTGACTTATTCATCTGCAAGTTATTCAGGCACCTAGTCTGGGCTTTTTTACATGGTCTCTGGGTCCTAAGAAAATGAACGTGAAAATTTCCAGGGCTCTTGAGGACTAGGTTTCAGAATTCACACATCACTCTGTCACATTGCACTGGTCATAGAAAGACACAGGCCAGCCCTGATGTGGGGGAGTAGAAGCACACTACAACTCATGGAGAAGGCACGAGTCCTTGGTGGCCACGTTTGCAGACAACTGCATGCCCAGCAGCAACTCTCTCTGAAGGTTTACTGGTTTGTGCAAAGAATCATCCTTGGTCTCCCAGGAACCTGTGCTTCCCACACATGGAGAAGCTGTAGAGTGCGGAGAGCTTAAGAGCAAGGATTTAAAGTTGGATTTCTGGGTTGTAACCCTGGCTCTCCCACTCGTTCACTGTCAAATCTTGATCAAGTTATTTAATGTCTCCGACCTTTACTGTTCCCCTCAGTAAAATGAAGATAATCACAGTGTTCCTCTCATAGGCTATTTAAAGTATTTTACAGAGTTAATACATGTAAACCACCCAGGGTGGTGCCTGATAAATAGTCGGGGTGCAATAAATGGACTCACAACTGCCCCCTCCTCTATCCTATGAGCTTCTGAGGGGAGGGATGGTGTCTTCATCATGGTGCTCCCAGGACCCTGTAAAGGTTGGGAGGTGGTGGGTGCTCAGTGAATATGTGATAAATGAATAATGAACCAGGGCTGTCATTTTCTTTAAAATTGTGCCCATCTGAAGGCAAATACTTATTTTCCAAAAAGTGTAGGCTGGGCCAGCATATGTCACATATTCCAGAGGTATTAGCACTCATCACTGATTCATTCAGCAATTATTATTGACCACCTGTATACTATGATCTAGAAAGTCCAATAGGTTCTGAAGATAATACAGTAAGTAAGCCATGCACAGTTCCAATGCTCATGATGGTCCTATTCTAGTAAGAGGAGCAAATAAATACACTCAAGCACAGAAGGTAATAGTAGATAGTAATAGGTTTTTGAAGAACGTAGCCATGTGACAGTGTTTGGCTTTGGGAGTGGAATGAGATGCAGCTTTGGGAGGGTGAAATTCCAACTTTTCTGAAAATTTGGAATACCAGCATAGGCCTGAAAGAAGAGAAAAAGTTGGTCATTAGAGATTGTGGATAGAATGTTCCAGGAAGAGAGAGGAGCAAGAACAAAGGCTGGTGGTGGAAATGAATATCTGGGTTTAAGAACATGAAAATTCCCATATGCTTGAAAATCTCAATGAGCAAAGGGGAGGAAAGTTAGGCACCTTTAATTCAGGTTTTACTCTTTGTGCAGTGGAATACCCTCAAAGGGATTTAAACGTGAAAGGTAGAAATAGTTTCCCTTCCTTGCATTTCATATTGCTGACAACCACCCAACACAATTACCCTACATATATGGACATTATAAAATCTTGTTCTTTTGTGGTAAATACATGCGAGATTATACAGTAATGGTGGGTCTGGGGTTGGTGAAGAGTATCCTCTTCCATCAACTTTGGGAAAACATTGATTTCCCTTAGCAAAATCCAGATGATCACATTTTTCTTCACCAAGAATGAAATGATGATGATGATGACCATGCATAATAATGGTGACCAATTATTTCACTTCTTACTAGGCGCCACACACTGTTCAGTGATTGGTAAGTATCATTGGATTTGAGGTGACTGGCATTGGCATCTGTGTTCTACAGACAAACAAGCTGAGATCTACAAGGTGAAGTGCCTACCTAGGCTTAACCCTCTGGGGATTGAACCCAACTCTCTGGACCTTCTCTTTCCAGCACATTTCAAAACTCTGTTCATCTGCACCTGCTCCCGGAAAGCCTCCCCATTCAGTCCAGATATGGGAGGAAAGTCGGGGATCAGTTACAAGATGTTCTGTAGAATGTGCGGAAATCATAGGGTGGGTGAACGGCACTGGTTTTGCAACAATGGTCCTAATGAGCAATTTCGTGAGGAGCGGTGCACATGTGTGAGGGAGTCTGCAGCACAGCCTGCCTTTGGCACACATTTGCATCATTGTTTGGTGTCTCTATACAACTTGAGATTTCCAAAATGTTATCTGAGGAAATGGATGAGTGGTATTTTTCTGATTTCATAGATCTGGGGCTGAGGCAAGCTAAACATTGGCCTTATGTCCACAGTGAGAGGATGACAGCTTGAGAGGCCCAAAAGGAAGCACCATGTCCCAGGTCCTTCCACGTAAAAGTTAAGTGATTTGACTTCCAGCTTAGGTCAGTCTGGGTCATAATGTATCAATCACTTCTTTAGTTTATTCAACAAACATTAGATGTCCACTGGGTCTCAAGTATTCTGTTAGGCAAGGGGGCTGCAGGGATGAAGAAGACATGGTCCCTGTCCTCAAAAAGTTGTTACAGGTTTCCACTTGGACATTTGCATCCTCCAGCCTCAGCCCAACCCAGTAGTGGTTAAGGCTGAGGGCTGTGAAATAAGACTGCCTGGGTTTAAACCCAGGTGCCACATGACGTTGGGCTAGTGCCTTGACTTTTCTGCCTCTGTGACCTCAGGTATTCAACTGTGAGATTAATAGTGTGTAACAGCACATAAATAAAAGAACTTTTGTATCATTAAAATGACACAATGCAGCTTTTTTTCAAGTTAATGATAAGTGTCACCTGGTGTACTTGTTAAAAATACAGCTTCCTAGGCCCCGTCCTCGGAAATTCTGAGGCAGTGGCTTTGGGGATCAAGACCATGTTTTGTTGTTTTTACTGTGGTTGTTGTAAGTTTTATACAGTACTCCAGGTGATGGTTGTCATTGGGAGAATCTGGAAAACATTGATAGAATACATAGAAAGCAGTAGTTCTCAACCTTGGTTGCACATTGCAGTTACTTGGGGACCTTTGAAACTACAGATATCTGGGTTCCACTCAGGAGATTCTGTTTTAATGGCTGGGGTTCAGGTTGGGATGTTTCAAGGCTCCCAAGAGTTTCTACTATGCAGCCAAGTCTGAGAATACCGGCTATAAAGCATTTAGCACAGTGCCTAGCACAAAGTAATGCACTCTAAATGTGCCATCATTGTTATCATTTTTCATCTTTCCCAAAGGGAATGGGGAACACATAGTTAAAAAGAAAATTCAGAATGTCAACTTGTGTATAAGATGGGTGAAAACACCTGTCTGCCCTAAACTCCTAAATATTACTAAATATTTCGTTATGGCATTCAGATTCTCTCAGTCTCCAAAGAGATTTGTCTCCAAGGACATTTTTTGGTGTCTTTCCCCTTGTTGATTGTAAAGTCTATGAGGAGAAAAATAATATTTTTTCTTTCCTTTTTTATATTTCCCCAAAGATTTACCCAATACCTTGCATAAATTAATAGATGCTAAATAACTATTTGTCAAATAAGTGAGATAAATGTGTTAGTGGAAGAACAGCAGAGACAACATTCTACAGGAAGGGTGGGAAGGAGAGAATTTCAGACAGATACTATGTGAGTTAATGCTCGAAGAATGGTGTGAATTTTTTTAGTAGTGTGGGAGAGAGCGTTTCTGGTGGGAGAAATAGCTTGAGTAAATCTGAGGAAGAAAAGATGTCATAAGGGGATAGGAATACTCAGGTTGGGATGGAGGAAATATCACAGGGAGAGCTAGCTACAAGTGCAGGTAGAAGAAGAGGCTAGAGGGTTAAGAGTACGAGCTCTTGCTTATGGAATGATGGGGAAACTGAGGCACAGATAGGTCTACTCACTTTCCCACAGGATACAGTGCTGGATCTGGAACTTGGAGCTTGACTCAGGCAGCTCCCGTCCTCCAAGCTGCTACACTGCCTGTCTCCCTGTGTCTTGAACAGCAGGGGATAATGAAGACTTCCTATGCGAAACCATGACAGCCTCAGACAGATTTTTGTAGAACAATCATCTTGCAAAGGGTGAAACTGGAGATTGGGAGATCAGTTCTTTCCAAAGTCTTTCCTTTTCAATAGGGTCAGTGACATGCATACTTATGACAGCCACACAAACAAACAAACAGAACTAGTGCCAAAGTCAGTATACAGAGTACATAAACACACGTCATGTGTTCTAGTCTCCTGGATAGAGGAGGACCACAAATGTGGTTCTTAATCTTCCAGCAGCCAACTCAAAAAAGTGTGTGAGATTCACAGAAGCTATAAAAGAAAAATAGAATGGTCACTCTGGAGATGTCCAGCCATTGCTGTTACTAAAAACAAAGAGCAAATCTCCTTGTGGTTCCCAAAGTGAAGACCACATGCAAAATACTGAATGTTGTCTCAACGGTGAGAACAACTATGAGCCCATAGTGATGCTTCCTGAATGGTGATGCTTCCTTCACAGAGCAGGTAATGCCAATGGGTAACACTCCCTCTGAACCCTGTAGTATCTTCTATCAGGATTGAGGCACATAGGGTGAATATTTTCATAGCATTTCTTTGTATTTATATATCACACCCTGTGCCTCCTCCCAAAAGTAATGGTTGCCTTTGGAAAGTCAACTAAATGATTGATAAAGTCCTACTATATTCCACTTTATTTCCAGGACTGAAAAAATGTAAGGCTGGGCTTTTAAATATGTATATTGTAATTTCTTGCTGTTATATGTTGAGCATTTATAGTGAAATGCCAATAGCTGTGGGGGTGTATTAATAGGAATCTAATGATACATTAAACAGGACAGAAGTATCCCCGCCTTGCTCCGTCGATGATCTTGTGCTGTTTTCAAAGCTCTTTGTACCCTGTTTGTGTAGGACCATGGGGTCCTCATGTTTAAAGGGACCTAAAGTTTTACAGCCATGAAAACTTTTCCTTCTCATTCCTACCACTTCCCACCACTTCCCACCACTTCCCAGTTATAAGAAGTTATGAAATCAGATTGAACGTAGCTGTTCATACTCAAAATGTCACCTCCATTGTTGCTTCAGGACAGCAGCCTTGGGGGGAAGATTGGGAAAGGGAAGTAATCAGGGAAGAGTAACTGAGCACCTGCTCTGAGACAGACACACAGTGAACATCACCAGTTTGACCGGGACAATACACGCTCAGTGACATGCATTCATCTCCCACCCAGCCAGGTGGAGAAGTGAGGCTTATAGAAACCTACAGCATGTCTAGGTTCATGCTGCCAGTAAGTGTCAGAGAAAATTCTCAGATCTGACTTCAGTACCCAAGTTCTGCCCGTAATAATATACACCTCCAAGGATAAATCTGAAGACATAGGTGCAGCTGGTTTCAGTTCCAGGTAAATGATATACACACACTCCACCCTGTGTCTCTTAACACAAAATGAAGCTATACAAGCTCCAAAGGTGCCTAGAGAAGTTATATAAAGACTCCAAAAACAACAGTAGCAGGCAGCTCAGGGATGAACAGCAGAATTCAGTGTTCCTGAACCTGTACTGGGTTTACGGCCCTTTATCCTCCTCTAGCACAAGCCTGGGTGCAAGGCAGCTCACAAGACAAAGTGGCTGTCAGCACATGCAAAGAGGGCTCCAAAAGAAGCCATCTGGCTCTGGCCTGAGAGGCAGGAAGGGGACTCCCAAAGCTTAGAGAGAAAGTACCTTTACTTCTCTGAGTCCCAGTGCCCAGGCAATCATTGCATGGTGGTGACACACAATGTCAATGACAGAAACAGGGCTCTTCAAGCTATTAAAACTCTGAGGGACATGAACCTTCCTCTCTAATTGGTCCCAGTGGCCTGTGGCATACCCATTGCTTGTTTCCTCACCTGGCTTCCTACCACCTGGCTGTGGGTGCAGGTGTAATTATGGGAACACTGCAGCAGAACAGGGTAGCAATAGCCCCAGCTTTCTTGACCAGAAAGGAGACCCCCGAAAGTGGGATGTATTGAAGAGATTATATCCAGAGCCTTGTATCCAGAATAGATAAAGAACTCTCATAACTCAATGGTAAGAAAACAAATAACCTAATTTTTTAAAAAGGGAAAGGGACTTGGATGGATACTTCACTAAAGAGAAGGAAAATTAGCACATGAAAAGATAGCCAATTATTAGCAGTTAATTAATTATAAGCAAATTCAAACCCAAACGAGATGCCTCTATACACTTATTAGAATGACAAAGAAATAAATACAATCTTAAGTGATGTCTGTTGGAGAAGGTCATTGAGTAACATGACTGCTGGTTGGGTTGGATTTGGGCAGTCAGAGGACCCTCGCCCCGCCCCCTGTCCTTGGACTCATGTGTTCTGCCCACTGTTTCCCAGGGTGGGAGCCATTTTCTGGGACACAGCCTTGAAAGAGCAAGGTATTATTGAGACCCATCTGGACCGTACATGTGCCAGAACCCAGTTAGGCCTCCGTGTAAACTTTTAAGATTCTGTTAGGTGGGTGTGGAAAACTTCATCCATGGCCACCTAAGACAAGCCTTGCCTTGTATGTAAGTTCCTCTGCTTATTAAACCTGCCACATACCATTCTAGATTCTTGGCTCTCTCCTTACTCTCCCTGTAGGAGTTTCAGATCTCACCCTGGGAACTCCATGCTTGTGAATTAACAACGATGAGGTTGTGGAGCAACTGGAACTCTCCCATGTTTTTAGTAGGAGCATAAAATGGCATAAACTCTCTGGAAAATAATTGGGTAGTTTCTCATACAGTTAAATACACACTTATTATAGGTTACAACAATTCCACCCTTGGTCATCTAGCCTAGAGAAGCGAAAAATTGTGTTCACACAAAACCCTGCACATGAATACTTATAAAATATCTACTCATAACTGCTGAAAATGTGAAACAACCCAAATATCCTTTAGTGGATGAATAGGTTAACCAAATGTAGTGTGTCCATCCAATATAATATTCTCATCAATAAACAGGAATGAATTGTTAATACACACAGCAATTTTAATGAATCTCAAAGACATTCTACTGAGTAAAATAAGCCAGTCTCAAAGGTCATATTATATTCCATTCATATGACATTCTCAAATAGTTAAGCTGATAGTGACGGAGACTAGGTCAGTGGTTGCCAGGTGTAAGGATGGGAGGGGGGTGGTTACAGAGGAACAGCAGGTGGGGTGTTTGGGTAGTGATGGACATGTTCTGCATCCTGCTTGTGGTAGTTGTTATATGAATCTATGAATGTGTTAACATTTATAGAACTACAGGCAAAAATATTTTTACTATATGTGAAGCTAAAAAATTAAAAGATAAGTATAGCAATTGTTTTTTTAATATTTTTTAAATTAAAATAGTGTTTGCTAAATAAATTCTTATTGCAAAACAATAGTAGGATGCCCATAGAGCTCCTAGCCCCCTTGACTAAAAGTGCCTATTTCTCTCTCCTCCTTGGGGTAACCTCTCTTATTGGGTCACATATGTTCTTTCAAAGGAGCGATCATCTTTAATATTTGGCATTTTATCTCAAAACTCAACATTTTAATTATAAAGAAAGTGAAATTAAATGAGAAAAGACATCCCAAGCATTTGAACACATGAAGAAGATGGGCACAAAGTGGGCATGAATGGTGCTGTCATGACACTGTGTGACACACAGACACGTGTCCACATCCATCGAGCTTATTTAGAAAGTTTCATCACCACCCACCACCCTCACTCACATCTCAGCTCTGTCATTGTTATGTGAGGCCATTCATTTTACAAGACTTATTCCATTCCTTTTAAGCCTTCCCATCTAAAATCTCCCTCATCAATCACGGACCATCATAAAATCAATCTTAAGGCAGCTGTTATGAACAGACACTCAACAGATGCAAAATTACAGCAGAAACAAATGACTCCCATTCTGCTGGTCCCTGTGCTTTCTTTCCCTTGGCCTTTGTGTCTTGTATATGCTCCATGCTCTCTTTGACCAAGTAAGTGTCTTCCACTAAATTCGCTGAGTTCCTACGTTTCTGGTTTTATTTTTTTTTTAATTTTTAAATTTTATTTTATATTTTTATGCTCATTCAAGGATATTTTTCTCATTGCTTTGAGAGAGAGAGAGAGAGAGAGAGATCAATGCGAAAGAGAAGGATTGATTGGTTGCCTTCTTATACACACCCTGACTGGAGATCCAACCCGTGACATTTCAGTCCATGGCATGACACTCCAGCTGAGCCACACCAGTCCACGTGCATGTTTCTGGGTTTAAATCTGAGCTCCATTTTCCAGGTTCTTATTGTCTCTTTTGTTTTAGTTTGGGATCATTCCAAACTAAGCCAGCAATGGCACCTGTTTGGGACACCCTTGGGAACCCCTTATTGTTCAGCAAATTACCCCCATGGACTGATCATCTGCTAATATAAACAAAGCCTGGGTCTAGACTCAAGCCTCAGGCATAGTCCACCTTTTTCCTGTCTTATCCTCATGCCGGATGGTTTTTCCATTTTGCTCATTCATTGATGCTATCTCTCTGCTGCCACTAACTCAACCCTATTTAATCATATTAGTTAGTTCAATTGTCAAGTGACAAAAAATAGAGCAGGAGCTTGAATAGCTGAGCTGATGTGGTTATTTCATCATCAGTGGTTGTAATGGTTCAGTGACTGTGCAGGGGTCCAATTTATAGAAATTGACCCACAACAGTCAGTTGGGTCTTTTGGTTAGAGCCAGACTCAGTTCTCATTTGTAAGCACTATCTTTCTCCATGGTCACGTTGTGATTTGTGTCCTGGTTTACGTGCATTTTCTCTGATAAACCCTGTCATGGAATAGCACCACATCCACAGACATGATGATGAGCTATGCAATTATCACTGACAATTTCCTAGTTCCTCAAATTCCTGTGATAGTATTGGTTTTATAAGGAAAAAAAAAACCCCAAAGAGAGGTCACTTTTGGTTTCTGTAAGCAGAGAAACTTCCTACGTATTCAACACCCTAAAACGGAGATGCCTTCTTTCTCTCGTCTTCCTAGTACCCAGGACAAGGGCTGCACATAACTCATTGGGAAAGGCAAAAATTGTGGGGAAAAATATGTGTAGGTTGTCAGACAGTGTGATGCACACTTTACTTGTGAGATCTTTTAAAGATTCTAACTGCAATTCCATGAAGTACATGATTTTATTTCTATTTTAAAGGTGGGTAAACTGAGGCTTGGTGTCTAGGCTACCATAAGCTTATATTTGAGTTTGTGCAGATGAGATACCTGGGAGGCACAGCTTCTTGACTTGGCTAGTGGGGCTTATGTGGAATTTCCGTCTTCACGTGCCCTCCTCAGCTGGAACCTTTTTGCAGTTAGTCACCTGTACAACTAACTGTACATGGTAGCCCTGTTTAAAAAAGTTGAGAAACTTACACAAGGTCACAAGTTAGAGAGGTTTGTCTTGGTCAGGTGGCTCAGTGGGTTGGAATGTCGTCCCAGACACCAAAAGGTTGTGGGTTTGATTCCTGGTCAGGGCACATACCTGGTTGTGAGTTCAATCCTCAATCAGGGTGTGTACAGGAGGCAACTGATAGATATTTCTCACATCGATGTGTCCCTCTCTCTCTCAAAAATCAATAAATGTAACTCAGGTGAGGACTTAAAAAGAAATAGAGATTTTTAAAAAAATATTTTATTTATTTATTTTTATAGAGAGGGGAAGGGAAGGAGAAAGAGTGGGAGAGAAACATCAGTGTGTGGTTGCCTCTCTTGTGTCCCCTAATGGGGACCTGGCCTGCAACCCAGGCATGTGCCCTGACTGGGAATTGAACCAGCAACCCTTTGCTTCACAGGCCCATGCTCAATCCACTGAGCTACACCAGCCAGGGCAGAAATAGAGATTTAACTGACTCTGAAGCTTATGTCCCTGCTTGCTTAACAAACTACTTACTGGTAAATGAATAAAACTCATGCAGCCCTTTCACCGAGAATATTCAGTGATCCAGACTCCAAAGCTTTTGAAGATTGGATGTAACAAAATACACATACCTGTTTTCTCCAAATTCAGCTCGTATGGCCTCTGATTGGAACCCTCTTTATTTGTTGCATACTGTGGTCCACTTTTTTATTGAGTTTATTGGGTTGACATTGCTTAACAAAACCATACAGGTTTCAACTGCACAACTTAACAGAACATCCGCACACTGCATCATGCACCCGTTGCCCAAAGGAAGGTCTTGTTCTGTCCCCATTTATCTTCCCTTTGCCCTCTGCCACCTCCCCCAGCCCCCTGCTCCTCTGGCAATCACCATACTGCTCTGTGTCTCTGTGTAGTTCACTCTAAATTCAACTTAATCAAGCTTGAAAACCAACCCTCCACATCATCACCTCGTCACCTCCCAACTTCAAGAGCCAAGTTCCACAATACCCTTCTTTCGTTCACAGACGAGGTCCTGAAATACTGCCAGTGGCCTCAGTGAAAGCCACCACAACATTAGGAGAATTCAAAGAAGCACATTTTCTTTTATGAGCTCAAATAGCCAGTGCTTTCCAAAATTACCTGCAGCTTTGGCTAATGCAGATTTATAACTACACTCCTAATAAAGCTTTATTGTCCCCAAGTTGTGGTGTTTAAAATGCCCATGATGTAATGCTGTTCACTGATGTTGCAATTTATTTCCATTTAAGGCATTATGTAGGGGAAACATAGAAGAATAGCTTGACGGGAGTGATTCAGAATGCTAGTAAGCTTTAATCAAAGCACAAGAAAGTAACGATGAGCTGGATTTTCTGACCCAGGTTGGAGGTAAATTTTCCCTGAGAGTTGCCCACCTTGTTAATTTGTAATGCGGTGCCCCTCTGAACATCCCCTCTCCTTCTGCCTCTTTGAGACTTGGGTCCGTGATTCACTATTTTGCCTTCAAGAGTTCTGTTTAGGGGAGGATATAGTTAGATGATACACAACACATCTGTTTTATTAATAAATAGGCAAACATCTGGCACAGACAGGTTAACTTTCTGCTATAAAACAAATCTAGGAATATATACCCAACAAAACTGCTTGCGTGTGTTCGCTGAAGGACATGTGGTGCGGGGTTCCCAGGGGCAATTTTTGCAATAGCCCAAATCCCGAAACTACACAAGTGCTGTCAACAGTAGAACATGCCACTGGAGATCTCAGGCGAGTGGTTGGCACTCAGTATGCGCTCCTGTCTTTCCTCTACTGTATTTGCTCGTTTTAGCTGATTATAAACTGAAGGCCACCAAGTCCTCTCTCAGTTGCTGTATTCCTAGCCTGCTCATCGGGGGCTCCTTGCATCCAACCAGTTTGTGACTATCAAGAAACACACTGCCTTCTGAGCCCTGGGCCAATTGGGTGACCTGGGGAAGCCAACTCTCTTATAGATGAAGTGGCAGAGACTTGGTGTTTCCACTCCAACCTCTTGGGGAACACAGTGGAGGGGAAACACCTCGTCTTGCACTGGGGCTGCATATTAAATGCAATGATACAAAGAAAGCCCTAGAACAAAGTAAGCACTTGATAAATATTGGTGATTGCTTTTACTAGCTTTTCAAAGCAAGGAACAGCATATAATGAAAACATCCCACTCCCTGAAACTTCCTCAGAAGTTCAAATGAAAATCCATCTCTTTCACATCTTCAGTGGTTCCCTAATGCTTATAAGTAGACGTGCCTTAGTAAGCCATTTCAAACCCAACATGTTTTGTTGCCTTTTTTCCCCCTTTTCTGGATCAGGCATTGGCAAACTAGGGCCTCCTTGCTTGTTTTTGTAAATAAAGTTTTATTGGAACCCAGTAGTGTCTATTCGTTCACTTATCGCATATGGCTGTTTTTGTACTTCAGTAGCAATAAACAGGGTAGTTCAACAGAGACACTATAGCTCACAACTCCAGAGTATTTGCCATATGGCTCTTTACAGAAAATGTTGCTGACCCCTTCCCACACTCATCTGCCCTCCAGGTCTCATTTCAAAGAGGGCTTGCTCTAGCCCTCCTCAGTCAGTATTTTTTCATTGCTTCCTGTTTTTCCCTCACATGGTCCTTTCTACTCAGAGTCCCTTTCCACTGTGGATTTCTTTAAAAAACATATTCTTTTTTCCCCAGCTTTGTTGAGGTATAATTGACATACAATATTGTGTAAGTTAAAAGTGTACTACGTGATGATTTATACCCATTTGTACTTCAAAATGATGACCGCTGTGAAGTTAGTCACTGCCCATCACCTCACATCACTACAATGTATGTGCATGTGGTGACAGCATTTATGATGTGCTGTTTTAGCAACTTTAAAATATAGATTGCAATGTTGTTTACTGTAGTCACTATACTGAACATTAGATTCCCCGAAGTTAGTCATTGCTGGAAATTTGTCCCCTTTAACTCTCTCCTGCCAACCCCTGGCAACCACTGTTGTTTCTGTTTTTATGAGTTTGACAGTTTTAGATTCCCCATATAAGTGAGGTCATACAGTATTTGCCTTTCTCTCTCTGGCTTATTTCACTGAGCACAATTCCCTCAAGATCCATTCATGTTGTTGTAAATGGCAGAATTACCTTCTTCATTACGTCTTATAATATCTCATGATATATATGTATATCACATGTTCTTCATTCATTCTTCAATGGACACTTAGGTTGTTTTGAGGAATCTACATACTCTTGTCCACCAAATTGTATTCCCACCAATAGTGCACATGGTTTCCTCATCTCCGTGTTCAACATTTGTTATCTCTTGTCTTTTGGACAATAGCCATTTCAACAAATGTACCGTAATATCTGATTGTGGTTTTGAATTGAATTTCTATGCTGAGTAGTCATGTTGAGCATCTTTTTATGTACCTGTTTGCCATTTGTATGTTTTCTTTGGAAAAATGTCTATTGAGGTCTTTAGCCCATTTTTGAGTCATATTATTTATTTTATTGTAAAACAAATAATCTGATTTATATGGGTTCTTTATGTATTTTGCATATTAACTCTTTGTCTGATATATGGCTTATAAATATTTTCTGCCATTCTCTAGGTTGCTTCTTTATTTTGTTGATTGTTTCTTTGGCTATATAGAAGCTTTTGTTTATTGTTGTCCAAATTGTGTATTTTTCCTTCCATTGCTTCTGTTTTGGGTTCCATACCTAAAAATTATTGCTGAGACCAATGTCAAGGAGATTTTTCCCTGTGTTTTCTTTTAGAAGTTTTATAGTTTTAGGTCTTACTTTAAAGCCTTTAATCTATTTGAAGTCACTTTTTGTGAGTGGTGTAAAATAGGGGTCTGATTTTATTTTTTTGCATGTGAATATCCAGTTGTCCCAGACCCATTTATTGAAAAGACTATCCTTTCCTCACTCTATATTTTTTTGGCTCCCTCATCAACTATTAGTTTACTGTATATGCATTTATTTCTAGGTTCTCAATTTTGTTCCATTGATCTTGTGTGGCTGCTTTTATGCCATACTGTTTTGGTTACTGTGGCTTTGTAGTATGGTTTGAAATCAACAAGAGCGGTGATGCCTCCAACTTTGTTATTCTTTCTCAGGATTGCTTTGGTTATTCTGGGTCTTTGAGGTTCCATACAAATTTTAGGATTTTTTTCTATTTCTATAAAAATACCATTGAAATTTTGATAGAGATCATCTTGAATTTGTAGATGGCTTTAGTATTAGGGTAATCATGGTCTCATAAAATAAGTTTGGGAGTGCTCCCTCTGGAAGATTGGAATTAATTCTTCCTCAATGTTGATAGAATTCATCAGGAAAAAAAGAACTGTCTTTTCCCTGTTCAGAGGTTTTGATTATTTCTTCAAACTCTTTGGTCATTATTGGTCTTTTCAGGTTTCTATTTCTTCATCATTCAATCTTATTAGGTTCTATGTTTCTAGAATTTTACCCATTTTCTCTAGATTATTCAATTTTTTGTATTTAATACTAGTCTCTTATGATCTATTGTAATTGTGGGGAGTCAGATGTATTGTCTCCTCTTTCATTTATAAGTTTGTTTATTTGAGTCCTCTTCTTTTTTTTTGGATAGTTTAGCTAGAGGTCTGTTTTCTTCATGTTTTTAAAAAACTCAACTCTTTGATTTATTCATTTATTCTATTGTCTTTCTAGTCTTTATGTCATATGTGTTTGCTCTAATCTTTACTATTTCTATCCTTCTGCTAAGTTTAAGCTTAAATTGTTTTGTTTCCAATTCCTTAAGGTATAAAGTTAGGTTGTTTATTTGGGATCTTTCTTTCCTCTTAATGTAAGTGTTTATTGCTATAAATATTTTTCTTAGAACTGATCTTGCTGCATCCTACAGGTTTCTGTAGGCTGTGGTTTCATTTTTGTTTATCTCCAGATACTTTCTGGTTTCTCTTTTGGTTTCTTTTTTTTTTCAGCCCATTGGTTGTTCAGGAGTGTGTTGTTTTATTTCCACATATTTGTGAATTTTTCCATTTTCCTCCTGTTAATGATTTCTAGTTTTATGCACTGTAGTCAGAAAAGATACTGGATATTAATTCAGCCTTCTTAAATTTAAGGCTTGCTTTGTGGCTTAACATATGATATATACTGGGGAATATGCCTTAAATGCTTGGACATACTGTGCATTTTGGTACTGTTGAATGCAATGTTCAGTATGTGTGTAGGTCCACTTGGCTTAGAGAGTTATTCAGGTCTGCTGTTTCCATATTAATTTTCTGTCCAATGTTGGAAATGCAATATTGAAGTCCCTACTATTATTGTATTGCCATTGCTATTTCTCTTTTCATTTCTATTAATATTTGCTTTAAATATTTACATTCTTCAATGTAGGGTATATTATATTTACAATTGTTATATCCTTTTGATGAATTGGTTGCTTTACCACTATATAGTGATTTTTCGTTGTTGTTGCTTGTGGCTGATTTTGACTGAGAGTGTATTTTATAAGATGTAAGGATAGCCACCCCTATTCTCTCTTGGTTATGATTTGCATAAAATTTTTTCCCATCCCTTCACATTCAAGCTATGTGTGTCATTAGAGCTAAGGTGACTCTCTTATAGGCAGCATATTGTTGGTTTCTTTGATGTTTCTTTTTGTTGATAATTTAGTTAATTTAGGTTTAAAGCAAGTATGAATAGGCCTTACTATTGACATATTGTTATTTCCTGACTGCTATTTTTAATTCCTTTGTTTCCCTCTTTTTCTGTGATTTATTATTGTAGTAGTATATTTTAATAATTTTTTCTTTAAATTTCTCTATTTATTATTGGTTTTGCTTTGTGGTTATATGTGTCTTACATAAAATATTTTACAGATACTAGTCTATTAACTTACCTTCAACTGCATACCTAAACTCTATACTTTTATTTCTTACTCCTTCATAATTTATTCTACTGATGTGAAGCTTTACATCTTTTTGTATTATGTATCCACAAATAAATTATTGAGTTATATTTATTCTAAATATCATTGTTTTTTAAACTTATACTAGCTAAGGATAAAAGTCATTTATACACCATCATTACAGTCTGAATTCGAGTATATGTTTATCTTTACCAGTGTTATATGTGTTCATGTTGTTACTTAACATTTTATTTCAACTTGAACTTCCTTTAGCATTTCTCGTAAGGTAGATCTCGTGGTGGTGAACTCTCCTAGCTTTCATGTGCCTGGGAATGTCTTTTATTCCTCCATCATTTTGGGAGGACAGTCTCACCAGGTATAGCATTATTTGGTCATGGTTTATAGATGGGTGTCCTCCTCAAAGGCAAGGACCCTGAAAACTATGCCCAGAATATGTCCTCCATTTACAAAGGTGCAATGAATGAATGAATGAACGCACACACATGGCACTCAACCAACTCATGATGATCCCGCCCTGAAATCCAGGCCTCAGGTATCGAGAGACCTTCTTCTTCTAGGAATCATCTCCAGATCGATGGCTCCTTTACTGCACTGGCTTCTGGCTCACTGCCCTGGGCAACAGGCAGCTGGAGTGACTGGACTGGTAGAGACTAGATTTTCACTGGAGGTTGTAAAACCCACACTCCCTAATGAGAAACAACGTGGGGACTCGATCCAGGAAACCAGCCCAGTTGGTAACACGCTTGTAAAAGAGACTGATAAATAAATAAGCGAGCCATCCAGCTTTTCTTCTCCTCGGCAAGTGAGATGAAACAGCTGGCCTTGGAAAGGGGCCCTGCGCTTTTTAACTGGAAACAGATTAGTGAATTCAATCGGCTGACCAGTTTTTCAGTCTGTGGCCTTCCAACATCTGAAAAAGGGAATTTTTGTGAAAAAGTTTCTCTGACAAGGGCCGGGCAGCAAAGGACACTAGCCTGGCCTGAATGTTTCATGCTAGTGGGTAAAAACACTTTATTTATTTATTTTTTTGATTCTCATCTTTCACTTTCCTATGGGTCTTTGACAAAAACCGTAGGGAATTCTATAGGGCGCATGTTGTCAGTATTTTAATCAGCCTCAGCTGTCAAAACCCTTGTAACCCGCCTCTTCTATTTAAAATGTGTCTTCTAGGCATAAAATAATTAAAGGTGCGGGGCCGTCCAGTAGGCTCAGAGCCATCGCAATGTGACAAAACCCTATGGATGAAAGGTATTATTTCAGGAAGTTTTAAATATAAATTTTGTTTTGTCAGAAGGCTGCAGGGCACACATTTTCTATACTGTCAAGCTTGATACTAACAATATTTATATTTCAAATAAAAAGATTAAATTGCAGTCTTATGTGTTTCTGCTTTTTGTCACTTTTTTTTTTACCAGTTTATCATAGTGCTGCATTCTCAGTATGTCATGATGCCCCCTTTTTTTGCTGACAATACTTTTATTTTATTGAAGTATTTTGTCTTTAGCTCTCAGTCTCAGGGTTGAAACAATGAAGATCCCCATGGCACTCGGGTTTGCTTGTTTCACAAACGTCTTGTTTTACACCTTGTTGAAGGTTTGGTGAAGGAAATACAAACCAACAAAAGCAATCCAAATAACAAACACCCTTGTGCCAGTGTGTTTAGCACGCGTCGCAGAGAGAGCTTTGAGCTCCTCATGTGGAGTCCTGTGTGTGCTTTTTCATCTCTGACTTGGAAAGCAAACAAGGTAACGGGGGAGGCCAGGGAGCCCTGGGAAGGAGCCCTCGCTGTGAAGGCTGAGCTGGCTGCTTTGTGTCAGAGCTTGTTAGCTGCTGTGGCTCGTGTCTCCAAAGGGGCCAAGGCAGCCAGGGGAGCTTTCTGAGCCACAGGAGCTGATGAGTTTCTGAGTTCCCAGGCTGGCTCAGTGTCAGCCCTTCAGTATCACACTTGACAGAGCTGTTTGGGAGAAATGTGTGGAGTGACTCCCTCTCACACCTGTTGGACAGGAGCCTGACTGTGGCTGGAGGCTCGGGCGTGCTCCTGTTGGCAACAAGGGAGCATTCCTGCCTTTAGATGGAGGCTTTCTCTCTCAGAATGGCTGCTCCCTCTTCTTCCCACCTAGCCCTTTGCTCTGCTGAGGGAGAGTCAACTAGTTACCAGAACTCTTCTCCCCACCTGAGTCTGTAGAACTTGACCTTCTCAAGTCAACTAGGCCCAAGGGCAGTACCATCCTCTCTGAGATGACAAACCACACACATGCCTAATTTCCAGCTCCATGCCTATGGCAGACATCCCTAAACCATCTTAGCCCTTTAACACTCAGCCAATCACAACTTAGAATTCCAATCACCATTGTTCCCTAGGCAGTCACAAGCAATCAGGTGGCAGGCCATGTTTACGTCATCGACTCTCTCAACAGGGTAGAGGGGCAGCCGCCTAGGCCCATTGTCTCCAGCGATCTCATGACCCAAGAAGTCCTGTGATTTTGATCTTGTGGTCCACAGTCCCAACTATATCACATGTGAACCGTACTTCAGTTTGCAAAGTCCCCTCGTATCCTGATCTTCCAATGACACCTTGGAGATCACCAAAGCCCAAAAGGGAAAGATGCAAAGTGCAGAGTCACTTCTGCCACACTCTGCAGGTGAGAGGCGGAGTCAGCCGGAAGGGTGGCTGGCTGCACAGGCCACGAATGCCGGCAGGCGAGTTTCACTGGAGGCTCTCTTTAAAGTCTGGCTGTCACACGACTGCTCACCAGTTGGGATTAGAACGCTTGACTCGTGTAGAAGGATTTTCTATTTAATTGGTTCAAAAGTGACCTTTTTGCTTTTGAGTTGAAATCCGTGCTCTTTAGTGTAACTACCAAGTACTCTCACAGTCCAGCTCCAGTTGCCTGGCGACAAGCTGCCATGCTCTTCCAATACACGAAGTTATGTCTATGCAACACTCGTTTTCTTGGATTTTCTCATCTTCACTCACCCATGGGATCACCTAGTTATTCTGGAATGTTCAGTTCTAGTGACCTTTCCTATCTGTTTCTAGCAGAGCCAGAATGATTGATTTCCTCCCCTCACATGTTACAGGAGCATGGCAGGGAGGAGGAGGTTAGGAATGGGAGGGAAAAAGGGAGGTGGTGGAAGAAATAATTTCCATGAATTTGGGGCAAGAGGGATAGCCTTATACTTTGAACCAATTGTCAGATAAACATATAGGACTTAAGGATTCTGAAAATATTTTTCCAATGTGTACACACATAAACATAAGCCCATACCTACACAGAGAAGTTAAAATGACAGAAGCCGAATCAGACCCTATTTTTGAAGGCTCTTATTTTGTCATGTCTGAAGTACACTAGAAACCCACTGTTAACATCGCCTCACTCAAATTTAGACTGCTGGAGAGTTTTCCAGAATACAAACCCTGTTTGTTAGATGCATGTCACATGTCAGCCTTAACAGGCAAAGGGAAGCTGAAGTATTGGTTCAATGGGAGTCATTCATTCTTCTGGGCAGGTTAGATGCTTTTCTCCTTTTATCTTTATGTCTCACAGTAATTAGTGGCAAGGAACAGTTTTAGCAAAAGCAAAAGGGTGGTTTAGGAAGAAAGAGATAGAGGAGTCTTATGGAAGCCAAGGGGAGGGAGGGGAGGTAAGCCTCACAAGGGGTGACAACTGGGACCAGAATATTGTCGATGGAAGCAAGGAACTTCCCACTTCCCAGAGTCACAACAGCTTTTGTGTCTAGTTGTATATAGGTTTTTCTTCTCTCTCTCTCATTCATTGCACACCAGGTTTTCTCACCTAATTGCGGGTGGTCCAAACATGGCCATTCCATGAAAAACTTGACATTCTTCATGGCCAAAACTTAAGACTCAGTATTTCTATGTCCTGACTCCATATTCCCCAAAGGGAGAATCTGATTGTTCCAGCCAGCCACCAAAAATTTCTTTCTGGGACAAGTGGCCACTTTTGGTTCAGGAGGACATGACCGCTGTGGTTGGAAATGAGGACTTTGCCTGTCACCATGTGGCTTTAGAGGCTGCTTCATACATATTGTGGGGGAGATGTTCTCAGATAAAGGGTTGTGGGAGGGTGGGAAGAGATCCAAAAATGCTTACTAAGCCTCATAATTCCTATTTTACAGACAAGAAAATGGAGTTCCAAAGATTTTATTTTTGAAGAAACAGACTCTTTGTCACCCCTTACATTTAAAACAGAGATTGTCTGAAAAGGCCACAAGTTAGTGTCTACTTTGGCCCAGCTTCTACATGATCTAGTTATTATTTCCAAACACCAGCCTTTTTTTCTTTTTCTTTTTTTTTGTTTTTGTTTTTTAATCCCAGAGGGTACTCTCATTACAACACAGACTACAGCCTATTTCCTTTAGGGTTACAAACCAATGACATGCTTAGTGTGTAACATGAAAGAAAGGCACTCCCTAAAACCCCAGGTACATCACTGACCTCTAGTTTTATAACCAGAAATTCATAAGGATAGAAGTCACTAAAAAAGTGATTGTTTTTCTAATAGGTAATTAATAGATTTCGAACGGGTGATTAATAGACCTGAAATTGCTGGCAAAGGAGGATTTCATTACCAGGAGCCCCGAGAGTCATTCTTAAACCTAAGCAGTAATGTGTCACCAGGCAGCTTTTACGGTTTTACCCCATAGAAAAGTGTGACAGAGCCACTATACAGTTAGTTCACCTCACACAGTTCACGTCAGCTTACCAAATGACCGCCAAGGCTTCTGCGAGAGACCTCAATAGTCGCTGTTGGAAAAAAGCAACAAAACGAAACAATACCAATGTTCTAATTTTTGTAAAATCATAGAGTGGGGATTTATGTGAAGCTTGCATATTAAAAAAAAACAGAATGTACAGGGAACTTACTGAAGCACAGACAAGATAGGACTATTTTTTTTCTTTGTAGGTTACAGGTTTATTACAAAAGGATGTAACTCCGGAATAGCCGGGTGGAAGAGAAGCGTAGGGCAGGGCGTGGGGACAGGGGATGGCTACTCCACGACCTCTCTCAACACGTCACTCTCCCCAAATCTCCATGTGTTCACCCACTTGGAAGCTCAGGAATATTTCAAAAGATATAACCAAATTGTTCCAAATAATCAGAAAATTATATTAACAGCTACTCAGGAAGCAAGTTTTAACTTAGGTGATTACTAGTCAACTACCTGTAGGAGGCCCAGTCTGAATATTCATCTAAATTGCAAGTGATCCCTAAATTAGGTTCCCAGGACCTGCTATAGGGAGGAAACATTCTGAGCTGGATGCTTCCTGAATGAAAAAAATAAAATGGCACAAGCTCAAGCAAAAAGGAGACATTCTGCCTACTACAAAAATCATGCTTAAACAAAGGATATATCTTTCTATTACGGCCACTCATTAATAGAACAAATAACACCTGCAGTGTGGGAAATTACCATAGAACGTGGTGATTCAGTCGTTTTTAGGAGGAAGAGAATCAACAGGGAAAAACGAGGTGGAGAACATATGCTCAGATCCAACTCTGCTATGACTGTTATTGACAATACCACAAGTGAATCAGGAAGCTTGCTGGTTTGATGATAAGGAAGCTGTCACTTTCCCTGCTGAGACTGACATGCCTCATGACATCAGTATAATTGATGTCTGTTCAATAATACCCAGATCTGTCCCTGAATCTGCTCAAGAACATCTGATAGTTACATCAAACTTAAAAGTAAAATGCTAGGAAGAGAGTGTCCAGATGGGCGCAGATGTTCTGAGACAAAATAAGATTTTTAAAAATATATATATTCAAAGCTGTTTAACAGATGCCATGCTGAACAAAGGAATGGTTCATGGAGCATGTGCTGGTTTTGGAGAAATGTCTGGGCTGAGTTGGGCTGGGAACAGGGGCCCTTATGACCATGAAGAGTCATGTATCCAGCCCTGGTTTAGGTTTATGTGTGGCCAGTATGGCTTCCTCTAGGGACAGGGTGCCTTTCTTCCCAAACCCTTTATGGGCACTTGTTCAACATGAGTGGTGGCTTCCTTTTAGCTTCCATTGCCTCCAAAGCGACAGAACACACAAGGTCCAGATCTTTGTCCACTTTGAAGTTCCTGATTTCTGATCTAAAATCAAAGATAAATGCAGCAGGTGGAAAAAATGTCAAGTGGCACCAGAGGACAAGTTAGTGGGAACTCTGTCTGGTCAATGCATGAATGAAGGCTGTGAAGTTGTGTTAATGGTTACACAGTGATTGGGATAGCTGTACACAGGAAAAGGCCTGAGCAGGGTTGGTTTAGGGTAGAGGCTGGCCGAGTCACGGTCTGTGGGCCAAACTGGACCCACCACTCTAATTTTTGTAGTTAGTGGAATATTTTTCAGCCAAAAAACGAATAAAGAAATGCTGCCACTTGTGACGACATGGATGTACCTTGGGACATTATAGTAAGTGAAGTAAGCCAGACACAAAAAGACAAACACTGTATGAGCAACTCGCAGAATCAGAGAGGAGAACGGTGGTCATTGCCAGGAGTGGGTGGTGAGCAGAGGGTGGGAAGATCAAAGGCCACAAGCTGGCAGCTGTAGGATAAGTAACTCCTGGGGATCCAATACACAGCACACTGACTGTAGTCAGTAATATCGTATTGCATAGTTACATTTTTCTAATGGAGTAGATCTTACACGTTCTCATCACATACACACAAAGAGGAAAGGTAACTATGTGAGGTGATGCGATGAATGTGCTGATTAGCTTCATTGTGGTCATCATTTCACAAAGTATAACTATAGAAAATCATTACATTGTACACCTTAAACATACACAGCCTTTATCTGTAAAGTACGCCTCAATAAAGCAAGAAAAAGTGCAGTGTCCTAGTAGGCACGGCAGACCCACTGAAGAAACGGGTGGGGGGACAGGGGCAGACCATTGTTTACATGACGTCTGCGGCTGCTTTCGCATCACAATAGCAGAGGTGAGCAGTTGTGACTACAGCCCACAAAGCCCCAAATAGTTACTGCCTGGTGCTTTACAGAAAACATTGAGAAACCTCTGTCAGGAAGACCTTTCCTCCATGCAAACGATACCGCCTTCCTTATTATTTCATCCTTCAATCCATTCACTTACCCTTCAACAAGGATTTGAGTTTCCCTTCCTCCTCCCTCTACAGCATTCTTCTTTTTTTCTTTTTGGTGCTTGCAAAGACGAATAAAACTTAGTGTATCATGATGAGTAATTTGTATACAGTACAATGGACATGGCTTCATTCTCGTTGTTCTTGTGGTGAGAGTGGTGAAGATTAGTGCTGGTGACTGAGCATACTGGTTGGACTCCTGTCACATACAGCAAACTCGGTGGTAGCTATTTGACCCACATCATCTCATTTACTCCCAACTCTAACACCATGAGGTGGTCATTATCCCTGTTTTATAGATGAGAACTCTGATGCCTAGAGACACGATGTCATGCCCAAGGTCACATGACCAGAAAGTGACAGATGACTACATGGAGCCCAGGTTTGCTGAAAGTAGAGTTTGTGCTCTCAAACTAGCCAGGATGGGGCCCTGACCTTCAGTTCCACTCAACACACATTTTCTCTGTGTCTGCCCTTCCCTTGCCCTTGATATGGCTGGACACAGAGGACACAAAGCGATGGTCATTACCCTCGGAATTACATGCTTTGGGGTTCATGACTGTTGCTTAAACTCACTGTTGCCCTGAGCCAGACTCAGAGAGGCTGCACCTAATTCCTGTTGGACAGGCAACAAGTTCTCACCACAGCGATGCTCAGAGAACTATCCCGGATTCCATGACCTGCTGCTGTGACTCCCTGAATATCTGCCTCCCAGAGATGGATGTGAGAAAACACAACTTAGTGGCTTATCTTTATCTAAAAGAACACAAACCCATTTGCATTTTTCACTCAGACTCTCTTTAGAGAATTAAATGAGGTGATGCCCACAGAGTACTTAGTGGTAGCTATCACACGGCAACTTCATGCTCAGGATCTTGACACAGTTTAGCCTGTCTCTCCGCATCCAAAGGGAGCACCTGCATTTCCATTCTTGTTCCTTTGGATACTAAGGGCACATATGTTGCTTAGACAGCAGATATAGTTTATTTGACAAAGCGAGTTTTTACTCCCAAAGGCCCAACCAGCCCCATGAAGTAAATGCCTCTTAAATCCCTCTCCATGGAGTTGGATGGCAGGGTCTGCTACACCATTGTTAGCTTTCTTGGATCGGTGGAGGGGGAAACCTGCCTCTACCCTAACCCTTGGAGGTCTCTCCTTTTAGATGAAAAGCACTTAAATCAAGGGGTAGTGGAGGCCCCCAGCAGAAGGGTCAGTCTGCTGTGGACACTGTCTATGAATTACTTAGTATCCAATATGCCCCCCGCTCCCCAACAGAAAACTCTTTTTATTAGGACTTTAATGCATGTTTTATGTTTCTCATCTTCTGTAAGTAGTTCATGTGCTGTGGGGGAAATGGCTCCACTCACAACATCAAAGGTGGTTTGGGTTAATCCCAAGGAAATTGTCTCCCTTGCCAGTGATTGTTTTACAAGGGGCCTCAGACCCCATTGGGACAATGGGGTACAAAACAGTTTTCTAGCTGCTCTCTCACTCTTCTGGGAGAACTTTCTGGAGTTTTGCTGTGCAGTGAGATAGCTGGTAACCACATGTGGCTACTGAGAGCTTGACATGTGGTGAGTCCAAATAGATATCAGATCTCAAGGGCTTAGTATAAAAGAGGAATGTAAAATCTCTTATTAATATTTTTACTACTGATTTCATGTTGAAATGCTGGTATTCTGCATATACTGGGTTAAATAAAATGTTTTGGTAAATTAAATTTTACCTGTTTTTTTTTTTAAACATAAGTATTAGCCTATTTAAATTTAGACATGTGGTTTGCATTCTATTTCTACTAGACAGAGGTATTTTAAAGTGACTCCCTCTCTTCTGGACATTGCAGTTTGCAGAGAGAGGCCAAGAACTACAGTCTCCTGTTATCAGCCTGTGGGTGAAGCCGATATAGGGCAGGGACAGAGTGAGGAGAAGGTCAGAACATGTTTGAGAGCCTCTGCATTCCAATCCTTATTGTTCAAGCAAGTTTGAGACAGGATTTTCTATTACCTGATATTGAGAGAATTTGAACTTTCACATGGCCTTGAAGCCTTGTTTCCTGAGAGCTTAGGGAGGTGGGTGACTGAAGGTGTGCATGCTTGGACTAGAATGAGGAAGAGGAAACCTGGAGTCTCCCAGTCCTGTGACTGAGCTCTGAAGGAACTGAAAAGACATCATGGATTCAGCTTCTCAGAGATGGGATTGAAAGGTGTTTCCAGAAGTTTGAGCTGTCCATGCTGCCTGGAGCTGGGAGCCCACGTTTGAGAACAAGCTCCTGAAAGGGGGAGGTGGGCAAATACAGAGAGAGCACAGGCCTGCTGGCAGGTAGCAACTCTCCCACAACACCAGGAGGAGAAGATGAGGCTTAATTAACGTGAAGAGGCAGAATGATTGCTTCTGGAGCTTCCCTTTGTCCCTTTGAGACATTGTCCATCCTTCTACACCCTGGCTCTGCCCTCACAGGTAGTATTTATCAATAAAATTCTTGCGGTCTGGCTCTCGGCAAGTGGGGAGCACCAGCGAGAGATGAGAAAAAGGGCGGAGTGTGCCAGTGGGCTATTTATTCTTCTGGGTCCTCCCCCCTAGGTCATCATAAGCTGGACTGAAGCTCCCAGTTCATGTCCGGGAGTCCTCTCCATCCAGATGCCACCCCTATCTTGCTCCTTCAAGTCTGGCCATAGTCATGGTGTCCCCTTGCTACCAGCCCCAAGACTCTAACTCTTCTGGTATACCTATACCCGGCCCATACTTATCAATAGTCTTTTTAAAAATTATTAAGCTCTCTTCTAATGATGTGAGTTGACTGACATCTTTCTTCTTTAAGAACCATGATACAATGGAAATTCCAGATCCCCTGTGCCTTTATTTTCACCAGGTGACAGGAAAAGGTTATCAAGTCACAGATACCAGGTTCTGATGTGGTGGATGTCCAATGATCAGGGAGTGGGGATGTAACTGGTGGGCTAGGGACAGAAAGGTGGGGGGAGTTGGCTCAAGGCATGAGCCACATGTGGGGTTGGGGGAGGTGGACCCTCCCCGCTAATGCTGACTTGATTTTGGATTATCAAGATGGAAAGCCAGCAAGTACAGTTCAGAGTGTCTTTATTGTCACCCTTGATGTGTGACCTACAAAGTCTGTCTGCAAATCACACTCATAATTGAGATCATTAAAGAGCCACAGTTTCTAGAGCCCTGTTCCAGAAAGCCCACGTGTCCAGGGAGTTCATGTTGAAGGAGATCCCGGGCAATGTCACTAGGGCTGAGCTTTTGGAGTTGAGCATGTGGTGACTATTTAGGTGGCCAAGTGATGTGGCCTCGTTCAGCCCAGAGCAAAACTGGAGGGATTGGAGAAATTTGATTTGGACATTCTTACCTCTCTGCCTCTCAACTTTGCTATTTATTTTTTTCCTTTTTTCATCTCTTCTAAAGTTTCCTGATCCTTGGGGTCTATTGGCTCAATATTTTCCAAACATCAGTTATTCTTTTGTATATGCCTTCAAGATTTTTACCAAATAGTTTTAACCAATATCGATTCATTTAATATTATCTTAAACTGACCCGCTTGTTTTTTAACTTTACATTACTTTAACTGCCTTGAACACTGACACATGTGAAACTATACAATGTTCCTTTCTGATTTTCCTATTACACATACAAGCAGATACATAATAATGATAATAAAATAAAGATTAAAAACCAGTGCCAGTTAAACCATGCCAGATACCACCTGCTCTATCTGCCCCAGCTCAAGTAACACAAAATTGTCGGATTTTGGAATAATGCTGTCCAGCAGAACTCCATGGGATGGTGGAGATGTCTATGTCTGTCCTACCCAGAACTGCGGCCACCAGCCCCATGCAGCTGGTGAGCACCTGAAACGTGGCAAGTGCAACTGTGAACTGAATTTTCTGTTAAGTCAATTTAATTAATGTAACTTCACATTTGAATAGCCACATGCGGTGAGCAGCTACCATGTTGCACAGCACTGCACTGCAGTATCTGCACTTAAAAGTAAATCATAGCAGAAAGGACAAACCTTGTGCCATATTCTGTGTGAGCAATTTACATAATTATTTTTCCTCATGTATTTCTAAGGATGCTATGAGGGAAGTGGTACCTCATTCTGGTGGTAGGCACAAGTCAAAGATGGGAGGATTTTCCATTGCATCCTTAAATACACCGTGAAGTTATCCTCTGTTACTTACAGAAAGAGAGAGAGACAGAGAGAGACAGAGAGAGACAGAGATGTGAGCAAATCATCACCCAACCCCAACCACATTCAAGATTTAAAAGGCTGACATTTTCTTTTTCCTTCTCTCTCCGTTTTTAAACATCCAGCCCTCCTCATTAACCAGATATCTTTATTCTCTAAATATTTACCACCCAAATGAAATTTACAGTTTAATTTGCTGTATAAAATCATTTATTGACTGATAAACCTCATTACTGAGCTCTAGCACAGCCCCAGCTACTCCCGACAGTTTTAATTCTTGTACCAGCAGGCTACTGGGAGAGAAAAACAATCCTGTCAAATTAACGGCGGGGGTCTAAATTATTCAACTACACTAAGTCCATGCAGAACCATTCCCCTGCTCATCATTTTTCCTTCAGAGCCAACAATTAACCGGCAATATTCTAACTTAAACAATGACAGTCATTCTAAAAGAATTCTGGGAACAGGGAACATTTCACCTTCCCATGTGGCCTTCTGCTCCTGGGAACATCACAGGACTGACCTCTGCAGGAGCCCCCATGGCAAGGGGACACTTTCTTTGCCCAAATGCCACCTCTCCTCAGAGCGTGTTATTCTTTTTTTCCTCTCCCACCTGCCCCCAGTCCCAGGTAGAGACTGTTCTGGCATCCAGGTGTGTGTCTAAGTGCATTTCCAGCAAACACCAGACAGGATCAGCCTGCAATTAGTTAATTGCACATGCACCTTTCTGCCTGTGGGGAAAAAAGTGTCTCCAGTTTTCTACCTGCAAATGCAACCAAACTAATTATTGAGCTGCTGATTCAGAAGGCAGGCCCATTTCACTGAGCCTGGAAAAAAAATCCAAAACCTTTAAAAAGGATATTACCTTCAGAAGAACAAATAGCAAGACTCCCTCTCACATTTGAGGAGGAAAATCTTGTATACCATGTTGGGCCACAATCAGAATCTGCACAATGAATGACCTTGAGTATTGGTGGATTTTTAAAAAATCTAATTTCTCATAGCTTGTGGTTGCCTTACAGTGATGGGTCCCTGGGCATGACACCCAGTGTCAAAGTTCTTAACCAGTAAAAAAAAAAATTAATGTTGATCTTGACAGTTCATGTATTCATTCACTCTTTTATCAAATATTTATTGAGTGTCAACTACCTGCCAAGCTCATAGTACCTGGGAAGCGTCATGGTGCCAGATGTGGAACCAGAAGCAAAAGGAATGACACTTAGTCAAAAAGGATGCTTAGTCTCTGCCCATTAGTTCAGGGTTGATTAGAATGTGTGAACCAGAAAAACCTCAGAGGTTTATTAAAAATGCAGATTAATTGGGCTCATGTCACACAGAGGAAGTCAGACTCTTTTGGGTGGAGCCCAGGAACCTGCATTCTAACCCTCTTCTCCAGATGATCCTTATGGACTTTGAAAGGTTAGTCTGGAGCTTGCCAGGTGACAGGCATACATCTGAAAGCATCAGGCAGGAAGAGATGACGTAAAAGAAGTGCTAGCATCAGTGGCAGAGATAAGTAACCCAGGAAACATGGGTATAGGGTGCACCCTGAGTCCCCATCCAGAGCCAGCAGAGAGCTAAAGAGGAAGGGGAAGGGCAGGGTGAGGGGGCCTAACAAGGGGCACCTTTGTTCTCCTGGACAGTGCTGGTCCTACCCATGGTGGTCATGAGGTTGTTTACTATTGATATTTTTTGTAGCTTTGTTTCCTTTTTCAAAAACTTTTTATTTTAGAATAGTTTTACATTTACAGAAAAGTTGCAAGGATGGTACTGAGAGTCTCCATACACCTGATACCCCACTTCCCCTGCCATTAACATCTTACATGTATATGGTCATTTGTCACAATGAATGAATCAATATTGATATGTTTTTGGTCACTAATCTCCATACTTACTTGGATTTCCATAGTTTAAAACTTAATGTCATTTTCCCATCCAGGACAGCATCTGCAGATTCAACCAACCATGGATCAAAAATATTTGGAAAATAAAATCCCCAAAACTTCCAAAGAGCAGAACTGAAAAAAGAGCACATCATGCTGAATCCATGTGAATGAAGTGATGTGTAGGCATGCCCCGCTGTAGGCTATGTGCAAATACAGGCTATATGCAAATTATATACCATTGTATTATATAAGGGGTCTGAGCATCTTTGGAGTTCGATACCCACAGTGGGTCCTGGAATCAATACCCTGAAGATATAGGGGTCAACTATACATTTGGTCATTATGTCTCCTTAAACTTCTCTGGGCTGTGACAATTTCACAGACCCTCTTTGTTTTTGGTGACGTTGATAGTTTTGAGGTGTACCATTCAGATATTTTGCAGAATGACCCTCAGTTGGAACTTGGCTAATGTTAGTCTCATGATTAGACTGGGATTGTGAGTTTTGAGGAGAAAGAATCTAGAGGTAAAGTGCTGTTTTCACGACATTGCATCAAAAGTATATGCTATCAAAATGACTTGTCACTGTTAATGTTGACCTTGATCACCCAATGTAGGTTTGTCAGACTCCCCCATTTTAGAGGTAGCTTTTCTCTCCCTTCCCATACCACACTCTTTGGAAGAAAGTCACCATGTGCAGTCCAAACTCTGGGGTGGGGAATATGCTCCACTAACTTGAGCCTAGAATATCTCCATAAACTATTTGGGAGTCCTCTTTGTGGGAGATTTGTATATTCTTCCTTATTTGTTTATTTATGTAGTCATTTATTATGTGAGTATGAACTTATGGATATTTATGTTATGCCTTAAATTTTAATCCAATACTATATTATATTTATATATTTTTTGCCCAGATCATTCCAGCTGTAGTCATAGGTCATTAGGAACTCTTTCATTTGGCTCCTGTGTCCCTCTGACACACCCAGTTCTTTATTTGCTGTCACTAGAAGATGCTCCAGGCTCATCCTATTTTCTATCCCAGACCTAGGATCAGTCATTTTCTATCTCAGTCCTAGGATCAGTCATTTTTTCCAAGGAACCTTGTTTTTTTCCATTGGAGAAAGGCATTTAGAAACCAAGATCTGGGTGTTGCATGTGCTCATAACTACTGGGGTATCATTGCTTCTAGATCCTCCCCAAACTACAAAATATATGTGCATACATTAACTTTATCCATGAATACATACATATCTATCTCTACCTAATCTATGTATATCTAGCATCTATCTAATCTACAGTAAGCTAACTATAAGTCCATACTGATGTCTCTAACTCTAATTACTACTTGGCTCCATTACCACATGGATCATTCTGGCTTCCCCTCCCCACTTGCTTCTCTATAACTTCCCTTCCATTCCAATAGTGAGAAACCAGGTTCTCATCATCTTCCACCCCTCCATTTAGTTACTTGTTCAACCCAAGTACATATATATAATGACTTCAGAATGACCTGTACTTTCCCAGGGGTGCCCTTTTTATGTAATGTCCATTTACAACCAAAGAAATGTCTGTTACTTGTAACACATTTGGGGACACTCTGGTTGGAGGAACACCTTTCTTAGGCTACTACAGTAGACACAATGAGTAACCGGACCCATCTCTTCTTGGTCTGTCCTTCCAGATTATGACTCGGCTCCCACTGGCAACCACTCCACAGTTTGCCCAAGGTCTAGAATAGTTGTCACTTCTGTAGTAGTGTTTATTATCAATATCCATTCAAAGAGCACTTGTCCAGACCATGTACTACATACCCAGGTCTGTGTTAGAGATAAAGGTATGGAAATTAATGCAATAGGGTCCAGCCTCTAGTAGCTCTGTGTCTAACTAGGAAAGGCGGGGCTTGGCCCTTTTTGCCATTTTTTTCAATGGCAGTTTATTTCTCTAAGTGTCACTGCCCAAGGGAGCATGGGATGCTGCGGTGTCTCAGAGGAGAGAGCCTTCACCTATGGTTCCAACACGTGCAAACACTTCTCAAAGGGGAGAGTCCTCAAGAATGGGTTCACGCTTTTCATATGTATCTATTGAATGTCCTTGTATGTTGGGGGTGTTGAAAACACAAAGGGGGGTGGGAAACTGAGGTAAGGTCACTGGTCTCATGTGAGGGAGTCAGGCATTTGGTAGCACACATGGCAGTTAATCAGGTAGGTGTGTGGTGGTTCAACCCTGAGATTTCACCTGTAAACGTTTCCTTCAGTTCTTACATCTCTGCCTCCTCATCTCAGGCCCCTCTGGGAAGATAACTGCAAATATTCCAAAGGCCCCTGATTACCCAGCGCCCCTGGTACTGATGCCTTCCCGTCACATGGAGCACAAGGGAGAGGGGAGGGAAGGAGGCTGCCAAGTGGGACAACATCCATTTGATCCTTTTTATATGTAAATGGGACTTTAAATAATATTTTGTAGTGACCTGCATTTCTTTTAGGAAAGATCTCTTGATAATTTATCTTTCTCCCTGCAATTATGACAGCCTAGTGATCTTATTAATTAATGCCAAAGAGGGTTTCCGGCACCTCATTAAAGGCTTTCCGTTTCAGGACACTGAGGCTCCCGTGCACAGCCAGGGGCACAGGAAGCCATTTTCTTGCCGTGGAAACAAGTCTTTTGATCCTCCACCCCTTTCTATCCCTCATTTTTGCCTTCTTTTTACAATTCATTTTTTCTTGTTATGTCTCCCCTTCTTCAGCTTCATCCTGAGCCCTCTACAACCTCTCCTTTATTCTTTCTTTTCTTTCAAAACATAGTTGCTTCTTGTTCGTCTGAAATCCTACTTTAAACCACTCAATGGCCATCACCTGTGCTCCTTTACATCCTCTTCCTTCTGCAAGGACTGCCTTACTTGACTATTTAATTGAATATTTCCTATTCAACAAGGTCCAATTGAGAGTCATCTGTGTTCCAAGTTCCCTTAGAGACATCAAGGAAACCACAGAGAATCAGAATGTGTTCTGCCTGTCTCTTGATTTTGTCCCATAAAAATAACTAACACATGAGCAAAAGAATGAAGGGTTGTGCGGTCTGATAAATTTTGTTAATACCATCCCAGAGGTTGGCAGACTATGGCCTGAAGGCAGGTCCTGCCCTCTGCTTGTTCATGTAAATAAAGTTGCATTGGAACTCAGCCCCACCACTCACTCACGTGTTGTCTGCGGCTGCTCTGGTGCTACAAAGGCAGAGTTGAGTAGTTGCCATAGAGACCATTAGTCTATAAAGCCTAAGATATTTACTGTCTAGCCCTTTCCAGAAAAAGTTGGCTGTATCCTGCTCTGTCCCATTACTGGAGATTCTAAATGCCCAATATGTATTTAAAAATCTAGAAAATTCTACGGTTGGAAAACCTAATTTTCGTCAACCCATTTTCCCCCAAATGTATTTGATCACAGAACCGTCTCACAATCCACCTTTTTATGAATTCGTTTATAGATGCTTGTGCCTGAATTTAATGTCCAGCCTTGAGGTTGTCTTTCTTTGCCTGATTTTAATTCAGTCACCGGCCTGGCCTTCTTCCTTCTGGCTGGACAGTCCCTGGACTGTTGAAACTTAGCTCCTCTCTCAGCCTCTGTTGAAGAGGTCTTTTCAGGCACAAGGGCCAGGATCCTCCTTCACTCCAGTGACACACTGTTTCTCTTTCCAGGAGCAAACATGTGTAGAGCCCAAGTCACCACTAACCACAGAACAAGTTAGACTGGTTTTCTGTCCATGGGGTTTCCACTCTTGCCCCATCTGACTCATCTAAAGAAAACTCATTTTGATTTGTGGTTCATTTTTTTTTCAGAGGCATTGTTAAAGCTGTGATTAAACTGGGATGCCTTGAAGGTCAGCCAGACCTGAAGGAGGGGTGATGAGGGTATTGAGAAATCCCAGCAGGTATACATTTCTCCTAAGGTCCGTAGGGAACCTAGGAAAGTTATGGCAGGGAGAGATACTCCCTTACCCCTAGAAGACAGGGGTCTCCAAATAGCCAGCTGTGGACTATAAAGTTGGCCTTGGGTAGCTTAGGGGAGGAAATTTCAAGGCCCATTTAGAGTAACAAGACTATCTATAGGTTGGAGAGGTGGTTCATCAAAGTGCACCTGGGCAGGAAGGGGGAGCTAAGCTGTGAACTGACCGAAGCAGATACCCAACCAAGAAGTAGATGTGGGGTGAAGATTTGGACAGCAGCATTGCAAAAAGCACACAAACATTATCTGCCTCATGAAAACTCAATTTAAGTAAAGACCTGAAATATGAATGTGTGGGGGTAGGCAGGGAGACTCTGGGCTAGGCAGTATAACAGGCAAAGAGTACAGCAGAAAGAAAACCCCAACGCGAGTAAGGGGATGATGTGATTAAGAAGCTGTAAAAAACTCAATATGGATTGTCCTATTTGAACACTTTCAGAATCTGACCACATTCTGGGGTAATACCTTCCTGGTCATTCCTGAGACAAACCCTTAGCTGGAGATTTTCAGCCACATGCATTTGTCTGAGCAAAAGCATTTCACACATAGAATGAAAGTACTAATTCATTGTTTGGGGTCATGCTTAAGAAACAAAACAATGAAACAGAAATCCCAGGTGCTAAATATCTAATACCATCAGGTTCTCCTTATAAGGAAAATTATTTTTTGCCTAATTTAAAAAGTATTTATTTACTTTTAGAAAGAGGGGAAGGAGAAAGAGAGGGAGAAAAACATCAATGTGTGGTTGCCTCTCACATTCCCCTAACTGGAGACCTAGCCCACAACTCAGGCATGTGCCCTGACTGGGAATTGAACCGGCAACCCTTCAATTCACAGGCCTGCACTCAATCCACTGGGCTACACCAGCCAGGGCTACTTTTTTTAAATAAAGAGAATATACTAGAAATAATATTGGAAATATTAGAGTTAAACCACACTTATCAATGTTATATTGATTGATCTTAATCATACTTAAATGAAATCATGGTGACTAATGTGGAAAGGTGTTATTATTTATTTTTTCTATAAACCCAATGAGATAAGCTTAGAAGTAAAGAAAGTAAATGAGTTAAATTCATTCTTTAACTTAAAGAGATCTAGCAATTAATTTAAACAAGAACCAAAATGAGTGGCGGCTTCCTACTTAGCAGTGTGGCTGATCTTTTATCCGTCATGTGGCATCATTGAATCTCACTGTTAGGGGTAAGCCACTCTGTTCCTGGATTAAGGGACTGTCCTGACACATACTCACTAATTATTTGGGAACTTTTCTGCATAACATTCTCATTTGAACTTAAAAAGCTTCAAACTAGATTCTCATTTATTACAGTGATTTCTCTGTAACAGGAATGAACATGAAATTTAAATGCAATTCTCTTTTAAAAGCTACACGGCTTGCTCACACACAGAGAAATGTTCACTAAATTTCCCAAAACATCAAAAGCAAGACTCCTATGGCATCCTGTAGCTATGCCTGACATGCTCTGGAAATCTCCAATGTAGCAGACAGCGAGCTCCAAGGCTAAAATTTAACTATTTTCCCCACAGTTTAATTTCCATGGCTTGATTTCATAGAAAGCAATTTTTAGCATGGTTTTTTAGGTGGTCATAATTGAAAGGGAAAATTCTCCCCCTGAGAAACTCTCCCCAGATAGCAGTCTTTGACATGGACACGTCTCCCTTTTAGCTGTAAGCCACAGTGATGGGTTCCTCTCACGTTAGCTCATTAATTGTTCTTCTCCAGGTTCATGCACACTAAGATGAGAACTGAGGCAATTAGGCAATTAAGTCAAGCAAAAAACGATGCTGGTGCTCCAATGAGCCACACTTTTAGTTGACAGTGGCTTTGACTTGACTTGTCCAGATAATTGCTGCAAGTCCTTGATGACCCTCCTGCAGGACACATGAGATCCTTTAGACAGTGAGGGATTTTTTTTATTTTGTAGGGCATTACCACCAACCTCTTACAAAAAAAGTGGGGGATGAATACTGATGACCTTTAAGGCCAATATAAGCTGTGTTATTTCAGGTTCCCCAAGAAGCTGACCCTGAGACAAGAATCCAAATGAAATAGTTTATCCTGGAAGGGATTCTAGGAAACATTGCTAGAAGGATGGGAAAATAAGACATCAAATTACCTCTGTGGGTAGGGTTTATCCTATAGGGGAAATGTGAGAACTAATGTGGGACTCTGCTCAGAGTTCCCACCTGTGGGAGAGACAGGAACTTCCAACAGTCCTTGGTCAGGGCTTACCTGGGGCGTTAACTCTTTAGCACGTGGGACAGAATGGACTCTAATTTACAGGGAAAGCTCTGGAGCAAAGAGAGGCAAATACTGGCCTGGGAAGTCTGACTTGCAGGTGTCACAAAGGTACATGGGATGTAGATGGGACACTGGCTGTCCCTCCAGACTTCCTCAAGCCAAATCCCTCAGTTTTTGTGGTTCTGGCTCTGAATCCACCTTTATTTTATTCTCTTCTTTCAGAACAAATCTAGATGTTTGGGCAAGAACTTGACGAGGATGTGCTTTGTTCTTCTGTAGAAGGTAAGTTACTGGCCAACTGTATACAACCTTTTAGTGTACTTGCGAAGCTCCAGTTACTTGAGATGCTCCCAGTAAAATAGCCACACAATGTATTATATTAGTTTGATGACCCCTCTTATGAAATAAACTCTGAAATGTTACTTATATTTTACTCTCAAATACTGTTTTTTTTCTTTTTAAATGACTTTTTAAAACTGCAAGATTCCACTGTACTTGGTCTTTGATTTGTATGCCTCTCATTCTTTGGCCCAAGGTGGTCGAATTCTAACCAGACTATATTCTTTGGTAGGCTACACATGTAGCCAGGCCAAACCAAATCAACAAGAATTCATTTAACACTTAATACGTATCATGATTACACAAGGTAAATACTTCTAAACCACACATTGTATTACTTGCTCTAAGTCAACTTTTCCTCTTTGCCTGTTGCATTATTTGCAAATACAGCCCATAAAGAAATGGAAAGAGAGCTAACAATGGGTTTGAGGGGTAGAACGCATAATCCCCTTCTCAGCATTTTGGCTCATATAGCATTCTTAGAAAACCTGAGTACACAGAACTCAGGAATTGCCACTAAAAATATTTATCATGGGATTCTATTTTCTTTCAATTACAACTTCCTTGAAGAATACTTCAGAATATTAGATTTATCCAAATGTGATGTGCATAGACAGAAATTTAGGGTAATCTTCTGGCTCTAAAAATGAAGTCCACATGTATCGATACATATACCCAGAATAGAGCTTTTAAGGGAGTAGCCCTTACATGCCATTCTTTCCAACTAGAACATCACCGATCCCCTCCATGTAGAGGGGGGTGCTCCTATAATGCTCTGTGCTTTGAGAGCCTTCATGAGCTCCCCTGGACAGAGTGAGTTGTTCTCGGATCCCCTCTGCCCATACTATGCTGTTACTTATCTATTTTATTCCCTACTTGGTGGATTTCTCAGAGGAGAAATAGAATTTCATTCATTTGTAAATTCTCCTCTTGCCTAGGATTGTGTCTAGGACAGAAGGGGTGATCAGCAAACACTTGTTGAGTTAGCCCGAGGAAAAGCCTTCCTTCTTCTGATAATTTACAAAACAAACCAACAAACAGGAAAACAAAAACTACAGTGAATATCACAATTGGTGAAATATTTAAAGCATCTCCCTGAGACTGGGAACCAAAAAACAATGCCACTATTGTCACTTCTTTTTAATGTCACATTGCTTGTCCCAGCAAATTCAATAAGGGAAGGAAAGGAAAACTTAAAATTTAAGAATAAGAAAGGAAGAAAAACAACTATCATTAGCAGGCAACATTATTGGAAAGTAGAAATCTAAAAGGCTCTATAAATAAACTGGAAGAACTAATAAGTGGATTTAGCAAGGTTGCTAAATATAAAGTCAACATGCAAAAATCATTCTATATCCCAGCAACGAATAATTAGAAAATGAAATTAGGATAATAGGATTCATTAGCAATAGCATCACACACATTAAGCACTTAGGGAAAATGTCTAACAAAATATGTGCAAGAACTTTGCTCACAAAACTATAAAACATCATTGAAAGAAATTAAGTGTGGACATGCTTTCTACGTTTGTTGAGGTACCGAAGACAGAGTGCACAGAGCATGCAGAGTGGAGAGAAATTTCAGAGTTAACAGGAGGCTAGTTCATATAGAACCCTGTAGGCTGTTCTATTTACCTAGTGTTGTGTAACAAACCACCCCAAATTTGGGGTTTAAAACAACATTTAATTGCTTGCAAATCTGTAGTTTGGGTAGGGCTCAGCCAGGACGGTTTATTGCTGCTCCATGTTGTATCAGCTGGAGCCATTGGCTGGGGGGCTGGAGAATTTGAAGATGATTCTTATACATGGCTGATAGGCTGGTGTTGGGTGTTGGCTGGAAACTCGGCAAATGCTGCGCTCCTTTCCTTGGGCTGCTTGGACTTTCTCGTAGTGGCGGCTGGGTCCCAAGGGTACAAGATAGAAGTGCATAGCGTTTTTATGGCCAAGCCTCAGAAGTTACATTGTGTTCACTTTCACCAGTACTCTGTTGATCCAGAGTCACAAAGTGCCACCCAGTTTCAACTGGAAGGGACATAGACTCCACCTCTTTACAGGGGAGTAGCAGTATTCTAGAAGAGTATGCAGGACAGGAGGTGTAATTGTGGCCACCTTAGAAAATAAAATCTGCCATATAGGACATGGTAAGAACTTTGATTTTTCCGTTCCACGATAGAGGATAGAGAATTGACGTGACCTGATCAAAGATATTTTTTACCTTCTGTTTTTATATAAGCTTTGATACCATGGATATGATTTTTGCCTTAGGCCTAAAATAAACAGGTAATTGCATATATCACTGTGACCTTATGGATGTCAAGTGCTCAGCATGTTATAGAGGGTCATCACATGCTAGATTCCTCTAGATTTTGGTATGGTCATATCTAACTGACAAACCTGGGCTAACCTAAAAGCTCTGGGCAGGTTTATGCGCCTCAGCAGGTCAGTGCACACAGGCATCTGCACGTGCCGGGAAGAGGGTAGAGAGACCTGTTTTCTCAGGCTAGGGTGCTGGCTCCCTGCGTGAAGACCCAGACTTCCTAGCCTGCATAGTCTCCCACTCCCTGGCCTGGTAAACTGACACCTAATACGCCTGGCTGGGACCTCTGGGGATTTTGTCTAGGAATGAAGCATCAATTTGACACAAATGACTCTTTGATGTTTCAACATCTTTTTCATGGAATTAAACTTGGGTGTATTTTGTTTTGAGTTATTTAGTAAGTGTGTGTGGGGAGGGTAGTCAAAGGAAGCAAACGGAACTCAACATTTTCTTTGGATTGTAGCAATAGTAAGCACTTACTTGATTTTGAAAACAAAAGAAAAACGTAAAGGGAAAATGGACAGATTGATTCCACATAAAGCCAAAAAAAATCTAGCAGGCCACTGATAAATCAGAACTCAGAAGATTTTTATTTTGTTTTGTTTATCTCTCTCCCTTTTTTAAAAAAAAAATTGCTTTTGACCTAATAACATTCTCCCCCCAAGTATATTGTCTAGGTCAACACAGCAGTGACAACTGTCACTGTGAAGAAGCCCTTGTCAAAGCACAGCCTGGAGGACAGAGACAATGATATTATAATAACCAGTACAATGCCAGACAGGCTGGAAATCTTGGGAAGGCCACTGTGTAAAGTACGTGATTGTCTAACTCCTATACTGTACACCTGAAACTAACACAAAGTAATATTGAATATAAACTATAATGGAAAAATATAAATAAATAAACACCCTGCTGGTCACCCCACCTCAAAGAAACCCTTGTGTATTCCCGTGTGCGTGCACGAAGTCCTGTTGTTGCTGCCACGTTGGTGACACTCTAATTGGGCAATGCAGGCAGAGTCAGACTCGTAAAGGAGGACTCAGCAGTGTGCCGGGCCACCTCACCCCAGCTCATGAGAGCAGGTCGCGCACCTTTCCTCCCAACTCTATGTTCATTGTCATCAGTTCTCTTAGTAGTTTGAAACCCTGAGACATTGTGGGGGTATTTATGCCCCAGAAATTGGCAGAAGCTGTAAGTCGGTACATACCCCTTCCCCAACCAAGGCTGGGTCTTCAACATTTCCTATCACACCACTGGATGGACAGGCAGATAATGAAACAAAGAATTTCAACAGCAAACAAAATATTTATATTACATATCGAGATGCTGTTTTCATTTTAAATGAGGAAACACCATTGACGTACTTGAAGCCAGAGAAAAATCTCAATTTTGAACTAATACTTTGAGTTCCAAAGGCATGAGATGACCACCATCCAATTTAATTTTTAAAAAATTCATTGTTTTGGGGTTCAGTGAAAGAAGAAAAATTTTTTAAAAGTTGATTTTTGTGTTCAAGTTTAATAAAAATTTTATTAATTTAATTAGTTCTGGGTGGCTCAGTTGGTTCCTATCAATTTTTAAATAAGCAGTAGCTTAGATTAAATTTTCTCTCTTTCTCCCTCCTTCCTTCCCTCCCTCCATCTCCCTCTCTCTCTCTCCCTCCCTCCCTCCCTCCCTCCCTCCCTCCATCTCTCTCTCTCTCTCTCTCCCTCCCTCCCTCCCTCCCACTCGCTCCCTCCCACTCCCTGTGTGTGTGTGTTCTCTTTTTTAACCCTACCTTCTCTGAGCAATAGGGCTCTGGAGAGAAGGGAGGGGCTGCTGGCACTGTGAGGACCTTCAAGACTTCTTGGAGGTCTTACCTTGCTCTGTTCCTCTGGGGGTGTGGGAAATGTGCTACGGGACTTGCATCCAGCCAATCTTGCCCCAACTCCCTAGTCATTTTTAATACAGGCCTAAGTTGGCTGATTGCTAAGATGAAGACAGGCATTGATCTCACTGAGATCCCTCATGGTCTGGGGCAGGGAGCAGATGTACGTACTAACTGATCTTTAATCCACAAAGCAGTGAGTGCTGCGATAATCCACGAAAAGTACCTAGGGTACTGTCTGAGCACATGATAAGGGCTTGATGCATTTTGATTACTATCATGATCAATATAATTATTATTATTTAACAGGCAGGTTGCAATGGGAGTATCTAGGAGTGTGTGCTGGGGGGGGACCGGGGGGCTCATTTTGCTTGGAAGCTTAGTGAAAAAACTTCACAGAAGGTAGCATTAGATTATTGAAAATATGAGAATATGGCTAAGCTCAGCAGAGGGAAAGTGTGTCCCTCCAGTCAAGGAGGCGTTTTCAAAAGCCTTGGTGTGAGTGTCCATGCACGTTGGAGACGACCGCAAACATTTCAGCATGGGTGTGTGTGTCCAGGGACACAAGTGGAAGGGCAAGAGAGTAAGGTCACCTTCAGAAGGTGCTGCTCCCTTTTCCTGCTGCCAAGTTTGGGGTTGAGACTGTTTGCAATAGGAACATGGCTTTTCTTTTGTTTTTTAAAGAAATGTAAATTAAAATAATTAACAATAGTTAAAAATACTGTACTGCATATTTGAAAGTTGCTAAGTGAGTGGCTCTTATCACAAGAAAAAAAATTGTGCCTATGTACAGTGATGGATGTTAACTAGACTTAAGGTGGTGATCATTTTGCAATATATCAAATCATTATGTCCTACGTCTGAAACTAATATAGTGTAGGTCAATTACTCCTCAATTAAAAACATAATAATTAAAAACTCATTGTCTAGTTGATCCCAACTCAGGGAGTCTATTCTCGTAAAGCAGAATTTGTTTGTGTCAAAACATTAGAAAAAAATCCAAATTAAAAAAATTGTGGAATAAGCCTTGACATGTTTTTATGAAAACTATTGACTTATTAAAAAACAGTATTAAGTAGTTTGTGAAAATGCAAACAATATAGCATCAAGTAAACAAAGTCTAGAAGTAAACTGGCTATAAAAAAGAATCTCAGCTTTATTATAAAATGTGCTTAACTAAAAGATTAGAAGGCGATATTCTGGAAGATTAGAGTCATCATCTGTGGGTGGAGGGGTCAGGGGAAATTTTTATTTTCACTTTGTATTTATTTCAATCATGAAAAAAGGGGGGGTGACAATGCCCAGTGGAGAAACCAGGTAGTCACCCCACAGATCACAGCCCCCCCAGACTTGTCTGGTGTGTGCCATGGCCCCTCAACTAGGACACTGAGCTCACAACAAAGGGGAAAGGTTAGGCTTGGTGGGCCCATGAGCATGTGGGTGGAACAATCCCCCCAACTGCAGGCAGTGGCAATAAAGCTGAACTGTCCCCAGTGAGGGCTATAGGGGTTCTTAGAGGGAGAGATCAGAGCGAGTGTTTGATGGAGGTGATGGCTTCCAGGCTATGGGATTCAAGCTGGGTCTCAGTGGATATGAAGCCTCAGATGGATAGGAGGAAAGAAACTTAACTCCAAACCTCTTGTCTTTCCTAGCTCCTTACTGAGAAGTTTACCCCTCATTATTGAGGATCTGTTGCCCGCTGGTGCCATGTCGACATGTCAATGTTTCTTAGTGGAAGTGTGTTGACTGAGCTGGTCGCCAGGTTGGAAATATGTTTATAATCATAAAAAGGATTGTAATCGCTACCAAATTGCTGTGTGCTTGCTAAGCACTTAGCTGTGTGGTCTCATTAATGCTCACAGAAGCATGGCTGTTTCTACACACTGGAAACCTGAGGCTTAAATGGTCACTTAACACAACGCAGAAATGCTGTGGTTATAAATGGAACCCAGGCCAGTATCACTCCAAAGCCTGTGGATGTGAGCAGTGGACACTCACATTTGTGACCAAGGTCATTGCACTTCCCCATTTATGTCCCACCTACTCTCCTCACACCTGGTGAGAGAAGCAGTACCCATGCTATGATCTCCATTTTCTGAATGAGGGCAGCGGGGTTCTGAGATGCATTCATTCACTCAGCAAATACAAGTTTGTTGAATGAGTACAGTGAGCACAATGCAGTGTTAGGTGGAACCCACGAAAGAGCTCCCAAGCTCTGAGGTTTGTTGGGGGAGACCGGCGTGCTCGGTCCTGGCCTGGGTGCCAAGACTGTTCTTTATGGCTGTTAGCACAGCAGCCTTATCATTGAGGGGAGAGACCTCTGAACAAGCTGTGTGACCTTGGGCAAATCCCTTCATCCCTGTGAGCCTCCTTGCACTGAAAAGGACAAGGCTCAATCCAACAGTTTCTGAAGTCTCTTCAATTCTCAGATATAATCCTGCCTCTCATTTTAGGAAGATACGGTTCTGTATAACACAGAGGCAGGATATATCACACAGGTGCAACACAGAGTGAGTGAAGTGATGCCACAGGTGTGCTTCAGTTTGTATGCAGCTCACAAACGGGTGAAACTAAGCTACGGAGTTGGCAGTCAGGATACCGGGCGCCCTTAGGAGGGGTGATGCCCGGGAAGGAGAACTGGTTGTGTTCTGGATCTTAATCTGAATGCTGATTTCACAGGTGTGTTCACTCTGCAATGTTTCCTCAACCTCTAAACGTATGAATTTTGTTTATTTGTATTAAAAATGCTTTAGTAAAAAAAATGTGAACAGCATCTAAAGACAGTGGTAGGGTAGAAAGTGTTCCTGGTGAGTGTTAGAATGGGGGTGGAGGTGGGGAGCAGGGGGCTCTGGACTGGCTTTGCAACTAGAGCAAGTCAACTCCCCTCTCTGAGTGGTAGGAGGTTGCTCAGGACAACAGCCTCATCTTCTAGATGGGTAATTCAGTGCCAAAGGTCCATGCGGTCAGCACTGCCTGGCTTTCTCCTGTTCTGGGCCTGAATGGGTAGAGGACGCGCGCGTCTGAAGCATGGGGTTCTGAGGCTGAAGAGTCACGCTATGGTGAGCATTCAACAGGTGGCACTCTTCCCTCAGTCTCAGCCGGCTCCCAAGCCGCAGGCCACTTTTACCCAGCCAGAATGCTAATCTTCAGAGGGAAGTCTCTCCATTTCCTGGAATGGGGATTTTATGCTGGGGTCTCATCTCAAATATTCTACCCCTGCCCATTCTACTTAGGGCTCCCAGTGCCCCCAGGAGGAGCCTGGGACAGGTGCCCCCCATGCCTCCCCTCTATGGAGGAATGTGCCTACCCCCCCTCCACTGGTCTCAGTGAAGGGTCCCCAGGCCTCACTGAGGGAGGATCCTCTGCACATGAGGCTGTGTTAGAAAATGTGTGAGAGATAGAGAGGCAGAGAGAGATTTTTCTGAGAACCTGGGGGACAGCACCGACAGAGGAAGGAGAATGAATATTTCATTAAGGTGGCTCAAGTTATTAAACAACATTACAAAACCAAGTGTGTTGGCAGGAATCTGAGAAGCACATTTACATGAGTAAAAATAGTGGGAAGGGAGGCCCAGAGTGGGGACAGCCTCAGGGAAGCCCCCGAGGGGCCCTGAGTGAGGCCCTGTCCTTCAGGACCCCTCCAGGCCTGCCTAAGGTGGCCTCCCCTGCACCTGTGCCCTACACCGAGCACATTCCAAAGAGGGGCTTGGGGGAGTGGGGAGTTAAGGCAAGACTGGGTGGCTTTAGTGCCCCAAAGAATTTGACCCTCAGGACTGGAAGATTGGGGGCCCCCTAGGTGTCTGTTCCTTGGTCTGATGGGCCCAGGGGGCTGGGAGAGGATTAGGACCCAGGGCTACCCCAAGAGGCTCCCTAAACTATGGGGTTCTGAGGCTCCCTAGAGTCTCAGATGTCGGAGCCAGGGGAAGCCAGGTCTGGACAGTATGGTGAGATCTGTTTGTCATGTGAGATTGGGATCTACTCTGAGGTCCCCTGACAGCCTCTGGACCAGGACTTCTCCCCAGCGCATCCCCCAGGCTAAAGGCCAGGAACACGGAGGCCCTTTGTTTAGCCTGGACCCGGAGCATGGAGAACTGTTTCCTCTGCATCCCATTGTCTCCCCTCCTGTACTACAACTCAAGGCTACTGCCACAGGGGCTACTTATGTATGTTTCTGTATAAAATAATTACATGCTATTATATAATAGATAATATAATGAACTCAGTGCTCTGCATATTTAATTTCTTATAAAACTCTGGGGTAGATACTATTATTATCCCCATTTTGTAGATGAGAACATGAGGCTTAGTGAGGCTAAGTAAATTGCCCAAAGTCACAACTGCTAGTAGGGGTCAGAGAAGAATTTAAATCTAGGTTCCTTTGATCCAGAGCCCATGCTCTTAATCTGCCTTGGTTGTAGAATGTGTTGAAAGCTTCTGGTTCTACAACTTCCCCAGAATCCCAAAGAGAGGTATGGGACGAGGGCGAGGGGGACACTCGTGGAAGAAGTTGAATAGTAAGTGCACGGGGACAAGAGAAAACCAGGTCATTTAGGAAGCCATTTACTTTAAACACTTGGGAAGACTAACCTAGAGCCTTTGTTTTCTCTGGCTACAGCGAAAAGTAATGGTAGAAATATCTGTGACAAGCCATGTCTAGTGTCTGGTGTGCAGCGGCACCAATAAGCGATAGAGCCCCTTTCGTTTCCTGCCGCCTCCTCAGTCTGCCTCGCTAGACCACTAGACACGGTTCTCTGACAGGAGCGATCTCTGCCCAGGAAGAATTTCCTCAGCCAGGCTGTTACGAGTGACTCCAAGCTCGAGTTGTATCTGTTGGATGTTCTCTTGCACCTTGAACTCCTGTCACAAGACTCATCACATTGTACTTTAAATTGCCTGACTTGTTATGTATCTCTCCCCAACTAAGGGCTTGTTATGGCAGAAATGGGTCTACCTGGTTCACTTGGGTGAATCCCAGGGTGCCAGCGGAGACTTTAGAGTAACATTTTACCACTCTAAAATGTTAGAGTACTCAATAGGCATCTGTTACTGGATGGACAGATTGTCGGAAGAATGAATGAGTGGATTGATTCATGGACTGATGGGCGACAAATGGGTGGACTAACGTGTGAACAGATGGATAAATGGAAGGATGGAGGAATGAACTGATGGGTGAACTGGATGGATCACTTGATAGTTAGCTTAAGTATTTTCATTATAACATTAACTCTCACACATATACACACTGGTAGTTTTGGGAACACTGTCCTGCTTGCTATCAATTTATTGGCTTTTACCATTCTGAGATAGGCAGAAGCAATAACCGAGGCTGACCTTGCCCAGGCTTATAAGGGCCACTGTCCAACTCAGCCCTACAAACAAACAGAAACATTTCCTAAGCCTTCTTCACAAGCTTCCAGAAATGAAAAAAACAAAATCTCTTTGGCAGGAATAGACACCAAATTCTATCACTCATTACCACAATCTGCCCTCCACTCAGGAAAAGGGACTGCTTATGATTTCTGGAATATTAGACTTTCTTTTTGGTGTTGAAGAGAAGGAGGGGGACTGATAACCGCTGATAACCAGGCAGCTAATTGCTCTGCTTATCAGAAGATGGCCTTTCATTGCAGTGGTTCAAAAGGCAGAGCAATGCCAGCTGCAGGCTGTGGCTTGGCAGGGATAGGGTCCCAGAGGAGGGATCAGGGTTCAGAGAGAAATGACGGGGGTGGGTAAAGCCCGTTGAATACTCTTTAGATAATCTCCTGTTCTTATCAACAGCATGTTTCCCCAACACACATACTTAATGTACTTGAACTTATAACCTTGGGAAGCAAAATAGCAGCTTCAGTGTGTTGGGCCCCAGGAGAAGCAGATTCTGGTTCTGGTTCTGGTTCTTGAGAAGGCTGGAGCAGAGATCAACTCAGGATGAGTGGGCTTCGGAGACCAGGCTGTCTCCTTCTGGGGGCCCTGTCTCCTCCATCATACCCTTCCTCCTGGCAGATGTCAGTGGGTGCTCTCTTATACCCACCCCCTGCCACTGTAGAAGTCCTCAAGTAGAATCAGATCAGCGCAGATCCACAGATGTTTTAAAGACTGAGAAAGCTCTTGACTGCACCGGGGATTAAAATCATACCTGTGATCTGTAGCTCCCATTAGCATTTACCCTCATTTTTTTGTGGGGCAGCAAAAAGTTCGTGTCTTAGCAAAGCAGATTCCAGAGTAAAGGAGGGTATGCATGTGGCCAGTGTTAAGAACAAGTGCAATTATTCCTTAAAGGAAGGAAAGACAGGGTAAAAGAAAGGAGGAAGGGGAGAAGAGATATTTGAAAGGATGGGTGGAAAGAAGAAAGATAAAGTGGTATATAATGCTTATTGTGTATTTGCTTAAATCAGGACCTAAGTCACATGTTTTTGTACATTTTCTGTAACATCCACAGAAATCTGAAATTGCAGATTTGTTGACTTACATTCAATAGACCGATACGCTTGGGACAGCAAAGATAATAAGTTTGTATAAGGTCACACAATTGCTGGAACTGAAACCTGGTAAACCTGACTCTTCCTAGGCTGCCTCTGCTTCCTACCCCTGCTGGCTTAGGTGAATGGAGCACAGCCCAGTGAGGTCCTAAGGGTCAGCAGGGAAGCACCTCACTGTGGAGCAGGAACCAGGGCCTCCATACTGGGCCAGCCCCTCATTCTCAAACTCCAAAGCTCACCAGACCTCACTGGAGACTGAGGCCCAGTGAGAGCAAAAGTCTTGCCCGTGATTAGCTCAGGCAAGATCTGGGATTACAACTGTAATTTCTTGAAGCCCAGTTTGATTGCTCTTGATACACACCAAGTCTCCTATGCAGTCCAATTCCATTATTGTATATGCACAATTTCCAGGAGAAATAACATAGGAAAGTGAGGTAGAGGATACAAGGATGTAAATCCTGACACCTACCTTTAAATAGCTAACCTGTAAAATGGGACCACTACGGTATGCTGTGTCTGGTACAATTCTCATTACTTCACTCTTTTGGTCTATTAGTAGAATACTTTTGAAGATATTATTAGAAAGCTTTGAGTAGCTATAAGTTAAATGCAGTGATCCTTAACTCCAGAGGGGAATTCATGAGCATAGTTATTTGAACTCTCAATATCCAGGCTGATCAATAGAGTTGGTAGGGTTTCCAGGGAAGGAGTCTGGTAAGGTGTGGGGAAAGACCACTGAAGCCAGAATGCTTGGTTTGTGCTCACTTACTGATGAAACTTTCTGGTCAACTTCTGAATGAGGATGCTATCAACAAGTTTTCCTAAAGCTCTTTTCTGTCTAGTGCTTCTTATTTACATACAGGAGCTCTGAGCAAGTCTCTAGCCTCCTTAGGGCCTTACGACAGTCCTCTTGGATGGTCCCCATTGTTTGTTGATAAAGCCCAACTCCCCAGAGTGGCATGTGGGTCCCCTTCTTGGGAAAGCTTATCTCCTATCCATCCCTCCCCATCCAGGCCTCCCTGTGCTGATTTCATTCCTGTTGTAATTGCCTCAGGAAAGAATTTACTGATTTTTGCTTGCATGTCAGGGGCTGGCCTGTTATGTGTCTCCTCTCCCACACAATACTTGTCATCATATTTTGATGTGTACCTGTGAATTACCTTCTTTTAAAAGAAACATAATGCTAAACTTCATGAGATTTGGGTTCATGTTGTTTTATGCTGTCCATTTTATCCCTACACTGAGCACATCTGAAAATGTCAAACATTTGTTGAATGGGTGAATGAAAGGACAGAAGGAGAGACAAACTGAGGGAGGGTTAGAGGAAAGGTGGGTGGGGTGATCTCCAGATGCAGCTGACATTTCTTGGAGAAGTAATTTATACTCAACTAGTGAGTCAACCAGTCAGATGTGGCCCTCAGTCAATACGGCTCCTGTCCATACCTCTGACCCCCACCAGGCCGGCTCCTCATGGAAGCCCCCTCCAGTGTTCAAAGCCCAAAGGAGAGATCCCAAACTCTCTGAGCCCTGGCAACAGACTGTGCACGTTATTTATTGCAGGAGGACTGCTGGCATGTTCAATGCCCACCCCCATTCTTTTATTACATACTTTCCTGATCAAACTGTAAGCTAAGCAGAGAATGCTTAGCAATCATTAACAGCTGTTCTTGGAAAAGGACTAGATCACATAATTGCACATTTTACAACGTTCACCCTGGCCACTGTTCCACCTCTGGGGCCATGTGTCTCCTCTGTAGCTGGAGGCATCACAGACCAGGCTTCGGGCTGAAACCAGGGCATTAAGGCACAAGAAAGGGGGAGAAAGATCCAGAAAACAATGTACTTGTTATAAAGTTGCTGAGAAGCTTAAGGCCAGTGCATTTCAGTTGGCTGCTAAGTGAATATGTAACTACTTTATATATTTCAACAAAATTAAACTTAAACCTACAGAATTAGGTTTATTAATTTCTGTCAGGGCTCAATGGGGGAATAAGAATGGCCATTCATTATGGACACACAATTACTGGAGACAAAAATGAAGCCCAGCGCTATTAAGTATAATAAAAATGTTGAACACGGAGGAAATTTTCATTAAATATAATCTATTTTTTATATTACTGCACTTAATCCTTGCTGTCTGCTTCTCTGTTTTTCTCCAACCTATTTAATTTTATTACTTAATTTTTTATAAATGTTTCTTAATATAATTATGATTAAATATTTGGGAGAAAAAAAGAGTGTTAGTCTTTTGGAAAAAAAAGAAGGAATCTCCTTCCATTTCCTCCTTTCCTCACTCCTAAAATGGTGAAAAATGATGTTTTTTTGGAAAAAGCAAGTGCTAAGTGGGATTTTATTGTTGGGGCAGGCCGAAGCATGAGAGAAGGGAAGGCAATAAATAAGAAAGAAGCGCTGATCAGCAGATGCAGTGGATTCTTTATATTACACATTTAAATAAAAGTCCATTCATTGTCTCCCTAAAAACGTCTTGAATATTTGCATGGTCAAGCCATGTAATTAAAAGATAGGCCCAGCTAATGTGATGGCTTGCACTACATGAAAGCATTTGTGATCGGAGCATGCGTTTTTAATCCACAACGGGTCGTTCTGCAAGCTGCTTTCTCTTTTCTCTTTCTCAAGTGGTGGGGGGTTGGATAGTGGGGAGCTAAATGGGGAATTCAGTTTTCTCTGTCAAAATATGACCTTGTCCCTGTGTCTTTGAGCTTCTCATTGGACGTGTCACAGCTTCAAGTTTCTGCTTTTTAACGGAGCTCAGGTGGGAAGTAGCAATCCACGTGTAAGCGCCGGGTAGAGGCACGCTGAGCTAAGAGAGCAATTCAACATTTACCCGTTTCGACAGATGCCTGTTTTAATGGCTGCGTTCCGAACGGAAGGGGCTTGGTTCCATGGCCAAGTCACTTCGGAAGTTTAGTTCTGGGCACCCCGTGTTCAGTTTCAAGTGTTTCCTATTTTCCATTTTCTGCCAGCTGTGAATGACGAAAGTAGAGCTTTTATTCATAGCAACCGCTGAACCCTGCCTAACCTCCGGGCCCCTCCGCGTATGTTCGTGCTTCCTGGGCTCCATCCTCCCCATACGCTTATTTTGTAATTTTACTAAGCTCGGTGTTTGATGCTTAGTAATGACTATGTAAACTCTACTCACAGCTGAGACAGTCTGATGCCTTGCTTTCATTTACGGATCTGTTTCTTTGGAAGCTGCCGATTTTTGTTGTCATTGTTGCTGCTGTTTTTATTATTACCGTGGGTGTGGTTCTTGACATAATTATTCTTCCCTCAATCTTGCCTGTCGTTTGTGTAAACTTGGTGAAACTATGATATTCTATCAATAGCACCTTCTTGAAAAATGCTTTCTGAGCATTCCGACCTGCTCCAGTATAGATTGGTGGCTTGCTGGTGGCTGGCAGCTACGGCCTTGACACCCCCTTGGGAAAAGTTTGGACGCTCATTTGATAAAGCCCATCTTTGGGTAGAGGGCTTGGGGGTGGCTGTATGAACAGGAACCTACATTAGCCTTGGAAAATGAAATCGATAGCAGCTTTCCACCCGCCCACCTACACCTGGCACGTGGCTGCCTTTCAGCAACTACACAGAAAACCTGGACTGTAGGCATTTGCTGGATCCCCTACTGCCAGCACTTTGAGGAACATATTTGTTTTCTTGCCAAAAGTTCAGCTGAGATAAATTCCAGATAGGTAGACAAAGGGATGTACTTCCCCCAGATTCCATGTTCCAGATTGGTCATCTCCGAATTGTTTTGAATGTGTGTGTGTACATAGACATTGTATACATACACAGTTTTTAAAATAAATAACAGATTCATAGTGTTTTACTGTGGCCATTATTCAATATAAAACATGTGAAAATTGAGTTTAAAAATAGAAGAAACAACAGTAACTTTAAATGGAAACTTTCATATTTTCTTTGTATACTCTGTAGAATCACTATGCATGTGTGTTTTTTGGAGACCCTGCTTTAAATTAGTATTTCTCAAACTTTAGTGTGTGTGAAACCACCTAGATGGCTTCTTCAAATTTTAGATTTCTAGATTCCTTTCTGATGGTGACTCGTTAGAACCTGTGAATCTGCATTTTTTACCAAACACTCCAGTTACTCTGGTGCCTGTGGGTCACAGACCCCACTCTTGAACCCTGACCTGAAAACTCTAGCTTAGCTTCTAACTGAGGCCTCCACAGACACACAAGACGAGAAATAGTAGGCTCTTGGCTACTTTGGTGGGGAGAACGATCCGTTAGCAACAGCGATCTTTCACTTCTGCACCTCTCATTAAAGAGTTATTGGTAATACCTTTCATGGTGGCTGTTGGTGTTCCCTAAATTACAAGTTCTTCTCTACACTTAGGGCTAAGTAGTATTGTCATTGTCATCTTTAAAAATGACACCATACTACCGACAGTTACCTATTTCGGATCCCATATCTTGCATCTCATTCCACGTTAATCACTTTTCTCATCATCAGTACTCACAAGAAGGAGCATTAAGAGGCTGATAATATTATCCCCATTTTATAGATGTAGAAACTAGGGACTAAAGAAGTGATTTCCTCAGTCACTCTGACCACCAAAGAGAGCAGACGAAACTAATGGAAACAGAAACACCTCTTGCCTGCGGGCTGGCAGAGAAGCCTGCTGCTCAGAGTGCAGCACTACCCAGGCTCACCGAGGGAGTAAGTGGTCCAATGAGATGTCGCCTGGGACCTCCGACTGCAGCTCCAGGCCCTGCAGGCTCTTCATACAAGATAGAAGCTGGTCACTCTCTAACACCCCCCACCCCCAGGGCCAGCTCTTTAATCCTTTCCTCTTTTTTTCTTTGTTACCTTCCCAGATGACTGCTCAGCTTTATAACCCTTCTGTGACACTCAGTGAGCCACACAAAAGAGAATTCAAATACGATCACAAGTTATCATGTTCAAGACCCTGCAAATGAATGGGAACCCAACATTCTTCCTGCAAACCTTCCTCATACACGGTCTTGGGGACAGTTTGCACACCCATCACTCTGTCCATGTGTTTGGTGTCACAAAACAATTGGGTGCTGAGCAACTGTCTACTTCCATTCTGGTGTGTTGGCATTGTGTGCATGTGACCTGTTGGGGCATTTTGATGGATGCTTCCCCCACCCCTCTATCACAGTAATATTAACCTTGTTTAATAATCTATTAACAAAGAGGATAAAGGTCTTATTAGCATTCACATGCTTTCTGTACCACTGAAGTAACACTGCCTCATGTATTTGGAAGGCTGATTTTCATTTTTAAATGACACAGGGTTGATGGATGGGGCAGAAAGGGCACTGGCAGGATGGCAGGTCACCTGGTTCTGACCCCAGGCTGGGGTCACTCTCTCTCTTTGACCTCTGGGGTCACTCTGTTTGACCTTGGCAAGCTCACCCAGGCCTTCTGAACCTCTGTTTCCTCATTTGTAAAATGGGGACAATTGAATCTATGTCCATCATTATTTTGAAGGTTTGAGAAAAAATATATGTAAGTGCCTAACTTGGGACACAGAAAGTACCAATACATATTAGTTCTTTTCACAATTCTTACACCCCATGAAATGGGTTTTCATGACATTTTAACTACAGTCATCAATGAGTAATATATACTATAACCATATAACCATAACCCCTTTAAGAGGCCTGATTTCAGCTTCTGAGACAAAACTCACCCAGTCCACCATGATAGCTGTCTCTCCTTTTAATAAGCTGAACCAACACTTGATGAAAAAAAGGAAAAACCTAATGGACAATGCTCCAGTGGATCTTAGGAAATAGTTTCGAGAAAAGACAGATATTCTTTTTTCTTTTGAAAAGGCTATTTTAATAAATTACACATGTATGCCCTAATAGCATCCCAGACATAAGCAAATCAAGCAGCTTCTCTCTGCCCATTTGTAAGGAGTTGGAAGCCACTGAGTGACTAGAAGGGTCCAGCTGTGTGTTTATGACCATCTGTCAGGAAAAGGAAGAAGAATAGAAAGACAAGGTGTCAACCCCAGTCCCCGGGCATGTTCTGCTTACCTGTTACTGAGGACTCATGGCATTTCTCAGACTTTACCATGTACACTCATCACCTGAAGATCTGACTCAAGTGCAGGTTCATTCCACAGGGCTTGGTGGGGCCTGAGACTCAGCATTGCTGAGAAGCTGCCGCCTGCTGCTGCTGGTCCTGGGATCACACCTTGAGTAGCAGGTGTGCAGGTGTGCATTTTGTACACATCACTCAATGACCACAGACACTTTCATGTTTTTTTTCCTACTCTATCAATACTTCTGACACCAGGTGGTTTATTTTCTCCTTTCTCCTTCTCAACCCTGTGACACTTTAACGTTTCCTTGTCCTTCTCTATTCTTGTCATTCCCGTTGTCTCTTTCAGAGCCTGAGTGGCTATAAGCCACTTCCAGTTTAATCTCTAAAGAAGGAGTTTGCACCTGGAGGTGGCGAAAAACAAAACAAAACAAGCAGATAGCATCACACATCTCCAGAACAAAGTTCTAATGCAGGAACCAAAGCTATGAAACACTAAGGAAAGGAGGAGGTTGTTCTTCCAGTAGGGCCTCACATTGCTGAGGTCCAAGCTGAAAGTTCACGAAGCCTGGTACTGCTGCGGAGATGCTACCCCCACCTACGGAGACTCTCACTGTTACTGCCGCTGAATGGAGTACTGGAGTTGGCAGGCTATGGATGAGATGCTTGTTTCTGGTGCTTTGGCATTAGAGCCACCTAGAGAGACATAAATGAATGAAGGAATGAATGAACGAACGAACGAACGAACATCAGTGTCCTCTCCTCTCTCCCATTCAAAGGGTCTAAGGCGGGACACAGGTATGGATTATTTTTAACAAGCTACAAATGAGCATAGTGCCCCAAGGCAAATTGAGGGGTCAGGTTGCAGGCTGGTGGAGAGGGATGCACTCTGCCCTCCCCAGTGCAGGATTATCTGGCAGAGGAACGTACAAATGCATTTCTATAGGGATTCAGTCCTAATATTTTCATTGAAAAAAGCTTCTACTCCATGCTGTTTTTGCAAATACATTCTTCAATGGAGAAATACTTATTTCCCTCCTGGATTAATTGCAGCCCTGTTACTGATGGTTTTTGCATTAAGTTCAGCTGCTGCCTGTAGTGGGTAAAGGCACCTTGGTTGGGAATGGGAACTGAACCACAGAGGGGCAGCTGTATTTCGTGGGGAAATTATTACCATTTCAGATGTCACTCAGCTTGATTTGTGATTAAGGGGAGCTGAGGGTCCTCCTGTCTGGGTTGCTACAAAAGCGGAAGTCTGCTCTCCCAGCTGGGCCCTGCATTGTCATAACCAATGCCTGTCACCTCCCTGCTGCCTCCTTCAGCACACCCAGGAGCCTGAAGCATTTAGCTTCAATTACACATGTCACTTGTCATTTCTGGGATGTCGACTATATTAATAATTTTTTTCTGTTCGGAGAATTTGATTAAAGTGTCTTGTGGGTAAATAACATTTATCTATTTCCTTTTCATTCCCATGTTGTGTAAACGGAGCAGCGGGAAAGGAGAAGCACCTGAACTTTCAAGTCCCTGGAGCAGGCAGAGGTGGCACCTCGTTCAGTCATTCAGTGCTCCGCAGGCTCTTGCACAATCCTAGAGAGGTTTTTGTTTAACTTGGTACAATGAACTGTTCAGTCCACAGCCCCCTGTGTGCCTGGGGACTCGGTGAACCCTAGGAAGGGGAAGGAACAGGCTCTGCAGAAAGTGCAGGGCCTCATGGGCTGCAGCAGGCCAGGCTGGGCTCACAGCCTCTTTGGAAGAGAGCATGTGGCTGAGTGGAGTCTGGAGATGTGAAGGCGACCTGTTGAGGGGTGTTTTTCCTGCAGGGCTGGCCTTCAGGCCTTGCACAATACATCTGTGATTCCAGCCCAGCTGGTCCCCCGAGCATTTTGTTCAATGGCAGCAGACCTTGTGCTAAGGAAAGGAGTTCCAGGTTTGAAGAGAACTGGGATTGAGTCCAGGCTCTGTTCTAAAGCAACTCAGTCCACACAAGCATACAGGGCCTCAGCCTTCTGTAGAGTTCATCAACGTGATGAGGATACCATGAGAATGACCCCTAGGTAAGAAGGACTTAACGCATTGCCTTTTAGTGCCACTCAGTGACACTTAAAATACACAATGACCAATGAGACTCACCTGCTCTCCTAACCCTCTACTGAGTAGTTTATGTGGGTTCATAATTTGTGGAACTATTCTGTTGATGGGCATTTGTATAAGTTTTGAGTTTTTATATTACAAACAGTATTATACTAAACATCCTGCTCCTGTCTTCTCATAAATAAATACAAACATTCAGTAAGAGAGATATTGAAATAGACATTTGCTGAGTCATCGAGTCTGCAACAATTGTCCCCTTCCTTCCACACCCCAAGTAGCTTTCTACTCACGGGGCCCTCCACCATACGGATATAGAAATGCCAGTTTTTCCACATCCCTGCTACACACATAATATTATCAGTTTTTTCTGCCACCATCTGGTGTGTGAAAACATTTAATCATTTTCCAACAGCATGTATAGGTATCATGTTTTAATCAGTCTTCCACTGAGCGTTATTTTAAATGTACATCAGCCAGTAATATTCCTTTGAGCTTGATTTTAGAAAACGATTAAGGCTCTAGCAGGCAGGTATGTTGACCAGGAAAGAGAAAGCAATGAGGACAAAAATAGCAGGTGCTGGCAGAGGTCTGCAGTTCAGGGATGAGTTGTGGATGAAGTACTGTATTCAAAGAGACAGGGCTGTGGATAAGGCCGGCTGGTGTGTGGAAACCAGAGGGGCAGGGTTCTGGACCACATTAAGAAATCTGCCTTTCATCCCATTGTCAATGAAGACATCATCTGGCTGGACATTAAGGAAGATCCTAAAGTTTGCATTTCAACAAGATGCCCTTGGCCACCTTGCAGAGGGGGTTGTTCAATACGAGGCAGTGGAAGAATAAAGGAAGAGACTCAGGACCTAATTCAAGGGGAAAGTTGACAGAGCTCGATGACTCATTACATTAAATGTGGAGGCTGAAGATGAGGGTGTGATGGGCACATCTTATGCAACCCCTCAGAGCTTTCTTCCCAGCCTCCCAGCTGGATGCACGTGTCCTTGTTGAAAGATGCTGCTGAAAGTGTCCATGGACTAGCACCGTCAGCATCACCTGGCAACTCATTCAAAATGCAAACAGCTGGCCCCACCTCACACCTACTGAACTAGACTCTCTGGTGGTGGGTCACTGTTACCACAGTGATTGCTTTGCACACTACAATTTGAGAAGTCCGATGTTGCATCTAGAACTTCTCCAGATGGGAGGAGTTTAAATCCCTGAGTCAGCATTTGGAGGACAGCTACACAGGAGAGCCAGCTAAATGGCATATCTGCACTGGATTCTATGCGAAAAAAAAAAAAAATGAATACTTACCTGGGTAAGCCACTGAGATAATTACTCTTTGTTACAGCAGTTAGCCTGGTCTACGATGACCAATACACATTTAATTTAAACAAATGTCCAGATTTCTACTCAGAGGCTCCCCTAACAGACATTCCCAGCCCCCACTCTGGGGGAAAGATGTTTTTATAATCAGTGGTCAGGTTTACCGCTTCCAGGCGGCCACAGGAGAGGAGAGCTAGGGTTATGTCCTCATCTGCTTGTGGAGCAAGGAGGGGACCAGGACCAACACAGCTGGCTCAGTAGCAATCTTGATTGTTGATGAAATATTTTAAAAAACTGATTTCTTCCTTGTTTGGCTCTGACATTCTTTAGATTGAAAAGTGGCCATAATAATTTCTTCACTGGGAAGAAGATCTGGAGGATAAAAACAGAAAAAAACTCTCTTCTCACGTTCTTGGTTTTCACTGACCACCTCGAACCCCCTTAACCACAGGTGCCTCACAGAACACACACCTGCATCACAGCTAGCCAGGTGCCTCCAGCCAGGTGTCCTATGTTCCCATACTAGAGGAGGAAAAAGATGTATGTGATGGCCTCCTGGTTTCACATTGTGTGCTGGCAGCACGCGGCTACTAGCGCCTGTATACCTCACTGGGCTGAGAAAGATTCCGAGGCTTTGTTGTAACGCAGTGGGTGAATGTGCCAGCTCATTAATCGCCTAGCATTGCTACATATCGCCAGCCCTGTTCTGGTCGATGTCCTCCTGCTATTTTTGTGAGACTTCTTTCTGACCCCACAAACTTCCTCTTCTTCCTGCAGAGTGAAAATGCTCTCAAGGGTCTTGAGATTCTTTCTGGCCCCTTCAGGATTCAGGTCAGGAGCCCCTGGCTCCTGTGGGAAATGCCCCAGGGGCCTCTCAGGGGGTTAGTGTGTCAGGAGGAGGGCCCACAGTGCAGAAGTGACACCTGATGCCTACGACCCACCTCATACAGCAGTTCTGGACTCAATAGAGGCCCCTTGGATATTGGTGCTGGGAGAGGCACCCAAAGCCATTCGGCCCAACGCCCTCTATACCAGGAGTCCGTCAGCAAACTGTCACCTGTGGGCCGAACCTGACCCACCATTTCATACAGCTCGCAAGCTAAAAATGAAGTTTACATTTTCAAATGACAAAAAATCAAAAGAAGATAACTTAGTGACATGAAAAATATTTATGTCAGAGTACACAAATTATGTAAAATTCACCTCTCAATGTCCATACATAAGTTCTAGTGGACCGCAGCCAGCTCACTTGTTTCCGCATTGCCTGAGGTCACTTTTGCGCTGCAATGGTGGTGCTCACTGGTTGAGAGGGAGGCAGGTCCAACCCACAAAGTCTGACGTATTTACTATGTGGTCTTTTCCAGAAAATGTCTGTGACCTCTGGTGTCCAGAGTTGGGGAATGGGAGGCTTGGAGTAACACTTTCCCGGGCTGTCAAATAGATTTCCTGGACTGACACAGCCTCATGTAGCTACTTTCAAAATTATTGGGAGAGATGGGCCCTCGCTGGTGTAGCTCAGTGGATTGAGCATGGGCCTGTGAAGCAGAGGGTCATTGGTTCGATTCCCAGTCAGGACACATGCCTGGGTTACAGGCCAGATCCCCAGTAGGGGACACATGAGAGGCAACCACACATTGATGTTTCTCTCCCACTCTTTCTCCTTCCCTTCCCCTCTCTCTAAAAAGGAAAAATAAAATAAAATAATTATTGGGAGGAATGGGATAGTTTTGAGCATTTTCCAAATTGAAAAATAAGCTGTGGGCAGGGCATGGAATTGGGTGGATGAGTTGCCCGAAGCTGTGGCAGCTCACATAGGTGTGAAAGAACTCGCTCTACCTGCTGTGGTGGCTTTCACCTCAGGGAGGAGACCAGAGGGAAGCTTCAATGTACAGGCTTTTGCTTTTGCAGGTGCCATTCTTTTAAATTAGGGTTTGGGCAGCTGAGGCCCACCTCCACCCCAGAGGCATCATGGGAAGACATCAAACAAATGGTTTTTGGTGAGAGCATCTTACAGCCTGAACATACATAACTGTGGGACCCGTAGTTCCTGGCAGGAGCTCAGGAAGTCAAGGTGCAATTTAAGACGGCATTTCCAACCTCCCCTGGAAAAAAGGGGGACATCAGCTTTATTTATTTATTCCATCTTGCCAGCTCCCAATTTGGTGCAAACAGTTATGTCTTGCAGCACATTTCCACCTTGCAGCCGGCAGAGTTAATTTAATGAAATGAGTAGTCTTCTGATGACCCGAAGGGAAAAAACAGATTAATCTGGAAACTATCAAAGCCGTCTGACATGTATTATTGTAGGACTCAGAAAAAATAAACAGTTTATGTAGAAGATTAAGTGGCAGTGTGGATTTGCTTTTGACATATCTTGTCTCCAAATCTAAGTTGGGGATTTATTATCGTGCTATCATGTCACAGCTATCTCATTTATATGATAACACATCTGTAATGTTTTACAAGTGCAGCACTACTTGTTCGGAATGGGCCCTTTTTAAGTCCTAAATTATAGTACCTGGAGAGGCATGCATAATTATAGTGCATGTTAGCAAATGAGAGGGTGCATTTTCTACCCGCACTCAGCATTAATCGTCAGCACAGTGGGTGCAATAAAATCATAATTGCTTTTTCCAAACTTCTCATCTGAGCTGAACAGGTTGAAGTCACTGGTTTGATGGAGAGATGCCTCCTGTCATGGTGGGTGGCAGCCTCACTCCCACCTTCCCAGAGAGTCCCTGGAATTATGGCTGGAGATAGAGTCTAGGCAGAGAGCCGGAGCCCACGGGGGCTGCACATTGAGGGCTCTGATCTCCGTGACACTCTCAAACCACTACATCTGAAAACACTGGAGGATGGTGATGTGGGTCCTGATTCTGGAACTCAGTGTGGATTCTGGCTCTGTTTTTCAATTTTGGACAAATCATTCCACTTCACGGAACAACTGTTTACTCACCTGCAAATGAGAGATATGTGGTCCCTAACTCAGGTGTTCTTTAGGCAATTTCCAATGCTTCTAAAGCACAAAAACACCTGTGATGAGCAACGCAACTCTCTCTCCTGAAGGTCTCTGTCTGAGCCTTTGCCGTCCACTGTGGTGGCCACTGGCCACAGAAGAGCACTTATAACATGCCTAGTCCCAGCTGAAAGGCTGTAAATACAAAATGCACACCTGGTTTTGAAGACTGACTGTGAAAAAGAATGTAAAACACATCAATAATGTTTTATATTGATTACATTTTGAAGCGATAATGTTTTGGTTATATTGGCTTAAATAGATAGTAAATTCTACTTGTTTCCTTTTACTTTTTATTATGATTAGAATTATACAGAAGTCTCTACTACAGCTTTATTTGGACAGCACTGGTCTGAACAGATGAGTGCTGACCAAAATGGGATGTGGCTGTGAATTTCGAGTTGCAACTCGTGGTTCCAGGTATTAATATTATTGTCATTGATTTATACTCAGCCTACTTCGGGAAAAATATTTGAGATGGTTTGCTACAGAAAAACAGAGAGACCTAGTGATTGCGATAAACCACATAAATGAATTCTAGTAGCTTTGCCTGGTAGCTAAGGCAAAGAGAAAACACATGTTTGGATTGGACGGGTCTTTTTGAACGACAGAGTAGTCACACAAGCTTGTTTGAAAAGAAAAGCTTTCTCGCAGCACGGAATTCTCAAAGGGCCACTTCCTGGTGCCATCCTGAAGTCGCACCTACTCCTGCATCTCTCTGTTCTCCCTAAACAAGGCTTCTCTGGCCTTAGGACGCTGTGAGTCACACAAGTGCAGTGATGATAATTACACCTTTCTTCCTTCAGGTAAATTATCTGATTTGATCCTCACAGTAGCCCTGCAGGATGGGCTGTACCGGGACTATTGTTCCTCGTTTATGGATGAGGAACCTGAGGATCAGGTAAGGCTTCAGCAACTTGCTCAAGGTTTTATAGCTAGGAAGTGGCAGGGCCAAGGCACAAACCCTCATTGCCCCAGTGGAAAACTCCCTGTGCTTTTGGCAGCCATGTACATGCTAGTGTGAAAGCAGGCTCAGAGGAGTGACTGATGGGAGAAAACAGGGAGTCTCAGGCTGAGAAAGGGGCCCAGATGCAGCCGGAAGGCTGGTAACTCCGAAGATGAAGTTTGCTTTAGCCAGATAGAAGAAATAGTTGTATAAACACATGTGTTATATTAGTTCACTCACGGTGGCATACCAAACCCAGATATCCTATGTCTGGGCCTCAGGGGATGACAAATAGGAGAGTATATTAGCTTGCTTACTTTTAACATCACCTCTCCCCTAGGACCTTGTCACAACGCAGATTTCATTCTGAGGCCTGGGAGGAGCTGAACACTTGCATTGCTCCCAAGCTCCCAGGTAGTACCTGTTCTATTGGTCTGAGGGTCTGAGCTCCGAGATGTCCGTCTCCTGTTTCCCCCAGACTGCCTCAATCATAGGACTTTATACAAAGGGAAAGAACTGATTCTCACTCTTGTTATGCAGGCAAACCTCCCTTGGGGGCTTCCAAGCAGTACTGATTCCAGAGACCCACCCAGATCAATTAAATTACACATTTCCTGGGAGTGGGGCTCTGACATGGGTAAAGTTTCACCTTTCCCCCAGGGTGACTTCGCTTGTAGACAGTGGGATCACATAGTCTAGGAGTTTTTTTCTGCCTGACAATTGTCTGAGTACCCCGAAGCTGAGCGCCGGCTGCCCAGAGGGTGTCTCCCCTTTCTGGACAAGCAGCGGATCACGCTGCCCGGTCACTCGTTCTGGAAATTCATGCAGAGCACTGACTTGCTATGGATGTAGGCTGACGGTGGCAGGGAAGGGCTGGCCTCAGGCATTTATGTTCCAGTGGGTTGAACTGCTGCTCTAGGTGGGACTGGGAAGAACCACACAGTCATGTCAGGGGGGATCTCTGCCCAGCAGGAATGGGATACAGAGACACGGGGGTGGGGCGTGGTTTCTGCGGGGTGCACTCAAACAAAATGTATAAACAGAAGGTTCTCTGGCCCTCTGGCAAGGGGATGGCATTTTGAAGAGACTTTATTTCTGTCCTATGAGAGCCTTGTTTTCTTTGAGTATAGGACTCAGTGTTACAGTCAGCACTAGCTGACTTCCACGGCCGGGCCCTGGCCAAGGAGGGTGCTGAGGGGAATTTGGGGGCACAGGGACTCTAGCAGGAGAGATCCCTGAGGTCATGAACTGGGTCAGCTACCGGGAGACCAAAGTCAGGGCCTCAGTGGTCTTCAACCTGAGACAGTTTTAGAAAAATCAGCAGAGAATTGTGAAAATCTAGATTCCCGGTGCCACCCCTAACTTGGTTCATCAGAACCTGCAGGGTGGGGTATGAGCACCTTCATGTTGATGATAAACTTGGGGTGACTCTGATGAAACCCTTAGACTGAGATATTCTGATCTAGACTTTGAAAAATACCCACCTTAGTGAGATAAACAAGGTACGCTGACAAGTCTTCTCTGCTGAATGTGTAGCTCGCATTTCTTTGAAGTGCAGGCGCGGCAGTGGCCGTGGCCTTCAGAGTTCCCACATTGCTCCGCTGCTTTTCCTTTCGAATAAACAGCTGGCAACTATGACATCAATTTAGCTGTAATGGCTGCTTTTAATTTTCATCTTAAATCTATACCGTGACTATATATTGGGATCCTGGCTGGTGCCAACTGCTCCGGCCACACGTCTGGTTTTCATTTAGTCTGTGAGTTCCTTTAGGGGAGTCGTGTTCAGAGGCCTGGTTTAATGCATACCCCTAATTGCAATGTGGAGTTAAGTTGGTGCTGACTGTAGCGTTTTCAGTCTTAGAATCAAGGAAAGCATCTAATAGGAAGGGGAAAGAAAAGCCTCCCCAAAGTTATACCCCTTGCCAGGACCTTATCTTTATACATTTTTTACATTCAACATTTTTTTAATTGAGTACATAATACAGCTATAAAACAGCAGTTTAGATAATGTGGTCAGGTTGCTGGTTTATAGCTCTCTCAGTTTCAGAATGTCCCATTCTCCTCTTCCTAGTCTGACACTGGCTTTGCTTCTTGTTTACAAGGCTGGCGGCTTGGGAGTGAGGACAGGAACACAGGCAAGATCCTTCTCCCAAGTTGTGTCCAGCGCAGAGCTGCCCCTGGACCCTCAGTGGCTTTGGAGGAAGCCATGTTGCCAGCCAAAGTTACTTCAACAATTCTTGGCCAGAGATCTGTTCTCTAAAGGATTCCGTCTGATATTTTCATATGAAATATATATTGAAAAAGAGAGATTCTCTTCAAGATGGCAAATACCTACCTCTTGGTAAACTAGGATGGGGCCACGATGGTGAAAATCCACCCACGTTTCTAGTGTGTAGGAAAATATACGTGAAAGGAGATTCTGAGCGGTCAGTGGGTGAAAAGGATGCTGGGATGGACCAAGATATCCTGGAGTGGGATCAGAGGGACAAAGCAGAAGCAGGGTAGTGCCCAGCTGTGTGCTCGATGCATGACCTTCACTGTACACAAATATTTGTAGGAGCATTAGCTGAAGGAAAGTTACTCATTAACACAGGTATGTTGATCCTTCTGTTCGTTTCTTCCTCCACTCAGTCATCATGCTGTTTATTGAGCAAGTGCTCTCCTAGGTGTTGGGGGCCTTCTGGAGATAGCACGTGAGTAAGGGGGCATGGCCCTGCTTCTTGGATCTTCTAGTCCAGCCATCAACTTGGAAGGAAATGTATGAGGAGAAGTCAGTGTCCAGGTGCCTTAGTAAAGGGCACGAGAAGGATGCTAGGAGCACAGGCAGGTGTCCGACTAGGTTGAAGGGATGGAAGGCTGGGGCTGGGCCCAAGGATCCCAGCCCATGCGTGAACTGTCTGACAAGGCCCAATGCCACAGCACTGTCCTGGGTCACAGCTGAGGACTTAACTGGAGGCTGGCTGGTGATCATCACATGGAAACTTGTCTTGACCAACATGGTATTGTGGAAGATGATTGATTCTATCGTGGTTTCTTTTAAAGCAGAGCCACGGTAGAGATTTCTCTGTAGTCTCAGTACCAGGAAACGCTGTGCTTTTCCTATTCTGGGGTATCTTAGGAGCAGCACAGACTCTGTCGCTGAGGCTGTTGGCTTGCTCTTCGACCGAGGTAACTCGGTTACCTCTGCATCTTGCTCCTGGAGATTGCATGGGATCATAGAGCACAGTGTTTATGTGCTGATATGGCCTCAATCTTAGTGTTTTTCTCCTGTTATTTTCTCACTTTACCCAATTTCTTTATTTGTTTTATTGTCTTGTGCTTTCTCCTTTTTTTTTTTTTTTTTTTGAAACATCTCATATCTACCAGTAAGCAGGAAATAAGGACAGGAGGAAGAAAGTTTGGTTTCTGTTGAGAAGAACTTCCGGGCTAGTCTAGGAGCAAATTTGTTGTCAGTGAAGTCACTTGAGAAAATAAGCAGCTTCAAGTGGACGAGGTAATTAGGGTTGAGAGAAGGGAGAAATGGGGTGGGGTTTAAAAGTCAGGTTTTAATTGTGGGTGATTTAAAATAGTTAAGTTAAAAAGAAAAAAGCAAGCCCTTCCAGTTTCTCCAAATCCCGGACATAGGACACCTAGCCAACGTCAATATTGGCTAACGTGGCTTGGCCCTGTTTGGTCTAATCAAAAATAAATTAGAAGGATGCTTATAAACAGGGCTTTGAGGGGGCACACACACACACATACACTGAGAGTAAGAATAATAACTAGAGGCTTGTAATAAATGCTAATTTAGTGATAACAACTTTGCATAGAGTTGTTTATGCCAAGATTTGACATTAACTGATTTGGGATTTCGGCCACTGACCAAGAAGCCAACTGGTGTGTTCACTTGATATCTCATGCCTTTGTTTCCTTCACTTCCCCACGCCCGTCTGAGGACTCCCACCAGTTTGCCCTGCAGGGGCTTGACACAGGCGTGGCTCAGGTTCTCTCCCACAGTGGGCTTCGGGCATACATCACTGTCATACACACACTGACCCCCAGGCTCCCTCACTATCCACCGGACTGTCTTTACTTGTCTGCAAAGGGCACGTTGAATAACTCCATGGAAATTCAGGCAGTTAGGGTCTGGGTTTTTCTTCCTCCCTCCCTCTCCCTCCAGTAGGTCTTGGCCCATGGTATTTCCAGATAACAGGAGAAAAATGTTGTTCTTCAGCTCTGCAAAGGACGCCTTGGGAGTGGTGAATCAAAAAGGAAACTAAAATTCTAGCCAGTGACTCTCACAGAAGTTCAAGAAGGCGAAACAAGACTCCACACATTAGGTCACCCCTTGTTCCACCTGAACCAGAATCATCCATGATTACAGTTGGGTAGACACAGCAATGTATTGTTGAAAGCACAGGGGTTAGTCCGTTGGGTCTACGTGCAACCTTGGCTCCCCTACTCGCTTATTGTATTACCTGAGACAAGCTCACTGCGACCTTCTGAGGCCGGTTCCTCATTTGTAAAAAAGAGAACAACCTTGCATCAAAGTGACGGTGAGATTAAAGTTCTGTGACAGTGTCTGTTATGTTGTCGATCCCCAATCAATCCCAAGTAACAGTTCTCAGGTTACTGTGTGCCAGGCACTGAGCTTAACAATTTATGTGTGGCAGTTTTTATGACTTTTATTGTAATCTTCCCCTGAGTAAGCTCCAGGAAGAATATCCTGAGGGCATAGTAGATAGTAAATATTTGTTGAGTGAATGACCAGATTCACTGACTCCTCAAAAGAATCCCAATTGAGTTAGTGCTATAAGCATCCCCATTTGTCAGATGGGAAAACTGAGGCATGGGATGCCAGCTGACTTGGGCAAGACTGTGCCCAGCTAGCAAATGCCAGAGTAAGGCCTTACCTGCAGACATTCTTGAGCCTCAAGCCTTCATCCAGAGCCCTCTGCCGGCTTGGCACAGGTTTTGACGGTAGGGTAAGCAATTCCCATGGCCTTTTCCAGACTTCCTCTCTGTGCTGCCAAGTGTCATTGTGCTCAAGGCTGGGAGCAGTCCTGCACAGGCCTACCTGTCAAGAAGACTGCGCCTGGATTTAGAGCCCATGGGTGCGTGCTAGGGACATGAAACAGCACATACTACACCAAGTCCCAGGAATGACTCGTTTGACACCAGAGTCATGCAGGCCAGGAAGCCATGAGCGTCTCCGTGGGCCCCAGCTTGCTGCCTGCGAGTTGTTTGTGAGAGGGTGACCTGGCCCCCACCCATGGCTGGCTCCAGAAGGCGGGGAGACCTCTCCCTGAGACTGTGTGGCCTGGGGCCCTCTGGTCTCCTTGAGATGCCTGGGGGAGGGAGCCTTTGGTGGGACGCAGAGGGAGCAACCAGGACTCTTTCTCTCTGCTCAGGTCCCCTGCAAGCCAAGCTCTTTTTCTTTTCCCTCTTTTTTCTCTTCCTTTCCCTCTCCATCTCTCTCTTTTCTTTTTCTGCTTGCTTCTTTTACTTTTTACCTTTCTTTTTCTCTTCCTCATCCTCATTTTTTCTATTTTAAAAATTATGTTCCCTCTCTCTGTTCCTGCATCTATCTGCCTCTTTCTTCCCCATGTCTCCCCATCTTTTCTCTTCCCCATCTCATTTTCCACTTTCTGTGTGTCACTCTCCTTCTCTCCATCTCTCTCTCAGCCCATTTCAATCTCTTTCTCCCCATCCCTCCTTTTCTCTTTTTTTACTGGGCAATCTGAGGTGTTTTCTTAAAGTCCTTACTGTTTAGGGGAAAAATTAACATCTGACAACCAAAGTGGCCAAGCCCCTCTCTGACAGCATGGAGTGCAGACAGGGCAGCTATTGGCAATCCTGCCCCACCCCGGCATAAGTCCTCACATGTGCTCTGTGTTCAGTTCTCCCCACGAGTTCAAGCATTTGCTATCCAAGTGCTTGGATAGAAACCCTTTGTGATATGGGTCCACGCTGCTTTTTCTCCCTTCCTCTCCTTCTGTGATCAATAAACATATCCTGAGGTGAGGATTAAAAATAATAAATAAAAATTTAAAAACAAAACATTGTTAAGGGAGTTGGGGGAAGCATGGCGTTTTATTTGGACTGTGTAGCTGACAACAGCTTCAGAGAACAGGTGGCATTTGAGATGGACTTTGAAGGATGGATGGTATTAATCAGTTGTGAGAGGTGAGGGGGACCATACAGATAGCAATAGCCTAGGTCTGGAAATAGTCAGTACATAGAAATAGGCTATAAATTAGGGTCAAGCTGAACAGTCCTAAATGATCTTTAAGAAAGTTTATAGTTCACCTAAAGAAAACAGGCACTGTGGAAAATAAAGGTAGACTACTGTATCAGTAGGATGTATTCAACTGCAAGTGAGAAGATTGGGGGTAGGCTGGTTAGGTGACTCCATGATGTCATCAAAGATTCAGGTTTCTTTTAAGTCTCTGCTTTGTCAGCCAAATGCTGTTGGCTTTTCCTTCTTAAGTATTTGCCTCATGGTCACAAGATGGCTGCCATATCTCTGGGCATCATATCCTCACTGTGCATTCAAAGGCAAAAGAAAAAGGATAAGAAAAAATTGCTCTTATCAGGAATATAAAAGTACGCCAACACTCCCAGCAGATGTCTATCCCACTGGCAAGAATTTAAGCACATGATTACCTCGAGTTTCAAGAGTAAGCTAGCTCCCAAGAATGGGTAATATAATTGTATTCTTGGCTTGGATAGGTCATTATTCATCTCTTGAGATTGGATACATTGGTGCTTTAAAAAATCAGAGGTTCTGTTAGCATAGAAAAGAAAAAATGACTCTCACTCAGCAATTACCAGTGTCTCTCAAAGCTATGACACAGTATATACAAGGTTCGCTTTTCTTTTTATAATATACATTTATGCTTCTTTTTTAATGTTTAAAAAAATTTTCTTTAGATTTTATTTATTTGTCTTTAGAGAGGAAGGGAAGGAGAGAAGGAGAGAAATATCAATGTATGGTTGCCTTTCATGAGTCCCCTCCTGGGAACTGGCCTGCAACCCAGGCATGTGCCCTGACTGGGAATTGAACCCCGATTGTGTGGTTCGCAGGCCCGTGCTCAGTCCACTGAGCTACACCAGCCAGGGCTACATTTATGCTTCTTGTTAGGTTTTTGACATTGGGAAATCTACTTAAGCTCCCCATGCCTCAGTTTCCTTACCTGTAATGTGGGGATAATAACTTCATCCAAGCCAATGGTTTAAGTGAGATAATTCCTGCAAAGGGCGTAGAACAGTCTTGGGCACTCAGCAACCCCTTAATAATGTTGTTCATGACGATGATGTTGTTATTCAATAATTGTGTTTACCCTTGAAAAATGAATTTAATTTCTTAGGCCTTATTTGTAGATCCTGAAGTGTTCGGCAAAATCTTGGAGACATAATGGTAATTCAATAAAAACTTGTTGATTAATTTCCCAACTACTGCACCGTTTCTACGTTTTTATGTTGCAAAACTCACCAGGTTGCAGGCCACCTGGAGGCATACCAGTGGGCCCTGCCCTCCGAGGAACACAACAAGGCACGAAACACCTTCCCGAAGCAATCTTCACATCCGCAGCTTTATTTTTCACATCTGTCTTTTTTGTGCACAATGCAGTAATGTGGAGTGTCTTAACAATACCCTAGACTGCCATCTCATTTGTATATGTTTATGAATATTCTTTCCTTTAAAGATTTAGCTTTCTCTTCCTGGAATACACTGCCACTCCCCTTGTACATTTGGCCAACTCCTATTCATCCTCCAAAATATTTCTTAAGCATTATCTCCTCTGGGCTGTCTTCTTGGGATGTCACTTCTCGCCCAGTAGTACCACATCCATATTACATGTCATGCCCATACTTCGTGCCTATGTGTATTGCTGTTTTTGTTATTGTTTTATAATTTCATAGTTATCCTTCTGTCTTCACTTTTAAACTAAACATCAAAGGCAGGAAGGAAACACTGTCTCATCATGCTTCTGGTTGCAAAGACTAGGTGGGGGTATGTCAAAAATGCTTTTATTTTGTTGAACTGCATCTTTTGCGGAACAGAGACTTCTTGCATCCCTAAAGTACTACAGTTCCATAAAGGCTGTTTCTACCTTTGGTAATGGATTTTAACTGCAGTTATTGTGGAGACTGTTTCCCAATACAGGGTGGGGCAAAAGTAGGTTTGCAGCTCTGAGTAGGCAAAAGAGTTTGTTCTTGTATTATTCTTTATTAATTATTGTATTATTTTTCATATGAACAACTGAAACCTACTTTGCCCAACCATGTCTGTACAAATATCAAATCATTATATTGTATGTCTGAAACCAACACAATGCCATATGTCAATTATATCTTAATAAAAAATAGCTCTACTTGTTAAACCCCTGAAGTGACTAGAGCTTGCGCTAATGATAGAATGATCCTTTTTGTAATGCTTAGTAATTCTAGTTTTGTCCACACTGCTTACCAACTATCTCCTGATTTCTTCTCTGTGGGTTTAAATGCCTATATTTCTCACTCTGTTATTGCTCACAAGTAAAACCACGCAGCCAGGCTATTTTACAACTTGACTGGTTAGAAGAGAGCAAGACCCTCCTGTCCTGGTAGGAATATGTGAATGCCTTTGTTCTCCAGCCGTGGTGCCCTCAGACAACTTGGTTCCCTGAGACGGAAGCCTGTGCCTTAGTTTCCTGTTCACAGGGCCACAGCCCGACTCTGCGGCCCGGTAAGATCCCGTCAGGCTGGATCCAGCTTCACGTTACGTAACATGGCAGTAACTGACACAGCTGAGGAGAGGACCGACGGTTGGTACCAAAACACACACCCACTGTCTTATCCAGGGGTTCACCCGGAGGTGAGGCGGGAAGTCAAGAGCCAAGGATTCCAGTAACAGGTCCGGAAGTGGAGTGCATGTTGGTTGAAGACCAAGTTTGTGAACCAAAGATGCATTTCCCTCAGGTTCTGATTGGTTGCTGGCCCTTATTATGGGAGAGGTTATACGGGGAAAAGGCACAGGGCAGGAGTAACTTCCGTGGAATGGGCACCTCTGCCTGGCGCGAGGGGAAGGGCAGCATCTCCACTGTCTCTCACTTTCACCCCAAGGTTCCTGGCAGTTTCTTTTCTGTGTTTTTTTCCAGCACCAACCTGTTTGTTCTCTGAAAACAGCAGCCGTCCTTAAGGGTTCTTTGGAGAGGGGATTAAGCAGCATTTAGTCCTTTGTCCATTCCCCTGTCCCAATGAAATGTGTTATTATTTAAGAGAATTAGGTAAGCCTGTGAAAACCGGTCAAAGGGAAAAGAGGTGCTTGGGGTGGGGGCAGGCGGGGTTGAGTTGCACGATAAAAATAGAGTTTTATCTGCATTTGAACTGATTTTGAAAAGGTTTTTAACCATTGCAATGGAATCCTTTTCAGAACCGTTGGTTTTTTCTTCTTTTCCTCTGAGTTGCTATGAGAACATGAATCATCTCTTTAGCACAATGACAGCAAGTGTAGCATTTAGGAGCGGACCCTGATTTTTCACTGTTTGTTCTTTGCTCTCAACAAGATAAGCTGTTGTTATTTCTTTCTTCTTGAACAAGCACACCATGATTGCTGAAGTGGGAAGAATAATTGGACCAAATAGTCATGCGATTAATGCAAACAGAGAGAATTCATCTGTTTCGAGTAGAGTAAATGCACTTCTGAAGATGCGGAGAGCTCACTTTCTCCGTTTATTCTTGGGCTGGGGAACAAATGTTGCTGAGTTCACTGCCACAGATCCCCACATTGCTTCTGTGGGGTAGAGACCTTAAATGAACTGCGTTGAGGACAGAAATCAGCCCTATCTGGGAAGTGGGTGGGCTTGGAGGGAAGAGCTGCCAGGGGGACCAGGAAGATGGGCTGCTCTGCCCCAACATGATAGCTTCCTCCCTCCATCTCTACCCAGGGGTAAGAGGACTTCTGCCCTCTTAATGATGTTTCCACTAAAAGATGATGTGACCAATTGAAACAGAAGGGAAATTAGCATTGGGTAGAGCCTTCAGGTGCTTAGCTCTAAGTTCAGCATTTATGTCATTTAGATGCCACAGGCATGAGGCAGGTCCCATTATCCCTCCTGGACAGATAAGGAAGCTGAAATTCGGAAGTGAGGCTCCAGACTCCTGACATGGGTACACTGGAGCACTGGGGTTTGAATGCAGGTCTTTCTTGCTCAGTGTTGTGGTGAAGGCATGGGTTTTGGGGACAGACGGCCTACTTTTGAATTCTGACTCTGCCATGGAGTAACCGTGCAACCTTGAGGGACTTCACCGCTCCATGCCTCAGTTTCCCCATCTGTAAAAATGCTGGGAATGAAACTAGTGCTTTTCTAATAGGTCTGTTTTGAGGATTAAATGAGTTAATGGATGAAAAGAACACAGAATTATGCCTGTCAGAGAGAACATCTCTAATCCACATTAGCTGCTTTGATGTCTTGGCACCCAGGTGCTTGTCCTACAGGAGAATGCCTTTCACATCACATCACACCTGTGGTTTGCTGCAATGGCACCTGGACACAATTGTCTTGATGCAATTGCCCTGGCACATCTTGGCCAGGCTAATATCTCTGAAGTCCCATTTTCACATCACTCCATAGCTTTGGCAGCTCACTACTGCCTATATGAAAAAAAACAAAAATAAAAACTCAGATGTTCCTTGATCGACTGGCTGTACCTTCTTTTTTCCATCAACTTCCCATTGCATACCCTTGCCCTACTTTGGAATTGCTCCCCAAACACACCTCTTAGCTCCCATCTTTGACACTAAACTCACTCTCCCTTCTGTCATCAGCCTGTCTAAATACTGAGGACCTCTCAGGTGCCCCACCCAACTCCATCTTCTCCCAGAAATGAACCTTGCAACAGGAAACCCAACAGAGATACCAGCCTCTCCTTGCTCCTGGGGCTGGTACTATTGGTGCCCTCAGTCAGTGTCTTTTATTCACTGACCAGTACCACCCTCGAGTCTATTTCTCTTAATGGCAGGTATGAGGGAGAAGGCCAAGATCATGACACTGCACTGCACTGCCATCATCGGTTGGCATTTTTTCACAGTGATACACAGAGGTTACTGTGGTTCCAGCAGCCTGGGATACTTGGACATTTGCTACAGGCAGAGAAGACAAGTCAAAGTCAGGATCAGTTGAAGTTTGGCCCTTAGGAAAGTAGAATGAAGGCATGCTAGCCAGAGGGAAGAGCAAAGTTATGGCGGTGTAAGAATCTACACAGATGCAGGCCTGTGTTTAAACAGATGATGGAGAGACCACAGAGCCATGCTGGCAGTTCTCAATGGCCTGGGGCAACAAATGTGATCATTCTTCTCCCTGACTCCCATTTTCCCCCTTCCCCACTCTTCTGGAATCTGGCTCCAGCCCTGAGCTGGGCTCTTTTTTTAGTTTGATAAATGGTTTCACCATTTTACTTAATTGTTTTCTTCCAGCATTTGCTACACAGAACGAAGATTAAATCCAATTAAGTAAATGAAGCACCTTGCACCCACTTTGGCCACGAGTGCCTCATCTATTTGTGTTTGTGTTTGAAGTGAGGAATCCACTGGATGCCATTTCACCGTAAATTGGTTCCGTCCTGGTTGGAGGATGCCTCCTGCCTCCTGCCAGAGGCCCAGTAAATCCACCTTCTCCTCTGTAATTACCAAAGCACAAGGCCAGGGGAAGATAACAAATGCAGTCTAGGCTTCCCTCGAGCACTGGAGGCTGAGTCATCATTATCTAGTTGGGCTGCAATGTGGCCCCGTGAGAGAGGTGTTAGTGTCCTGGGCTGACAAGTGGGGACAAGCTCAAAACCACAGGGCACAGCCCACGTATCACAAACCTGCGAGTGGTGGTGAACAACGGAGGCCTTGGGGGCCCTGACCCTGCACATTCGAATGTGCACCAGCGTGACCTTCAGCCACTCCACCTGCTTTCCTTTGCCCAAGAGCTCTCTCTGGCCAACAGAGCCCTCTCTGCCCATTTCTGCTTCCCACTCCTAGCATGGGGGGACTCCAGAACTACATCCCATTCTATATAAGCTCCCAGAATCCCAGGGGAGTGAGCTTCAGGTACATACAGTGGTCATTCTCTTGATACTAATTGTAATTTTTAAAATATTTCCTGCCTTTCCTTCCCTGTCTTGCCTCCCTGCTCTCCCACTAGTGTTTCCAGGGCTTACTACCCAATAAATGACATGCTCTGAAATCCTTGCCTAAGAATCTGCCTCTGACATTTGAGCATAGACCTATCTGACTCTGAAACCTATAGCCTTAACCTTGTGCCATGCTGTGGACATGGTGCATGAAGGCTTCCACTGGGACAAGATAAAAGTGGGACAGTGCAACACACCGGAGAAGAAGTGGGTTTTGTTTCAGGGGTCAGGGGTGATTGATGTGTGGGGCCCCGCAGAAACTCCTCAAAGGATGGGTTTGAATCCACACCCAGAATGACAGGATGGCACATCTGGGAGTGTGGTGTTGTCCATGGGGTGAGGGAGGGGAGAGGAGTGAGCATGTGGCATTCGCTCCCTGGCCCTTGCTCCTTCTCTGCGTGTTCCTAGAAGGCTGTTTCTGAGTGTACGCTGCCGAAAGGAGAATGAGGCCGTGCGTGAGCTTGTGGCTACCTGGGAGCTCTTCGAGAAAACGGTCTCAAAGGTGAGAATATGGAGTTGGACTTCAACTCAGAAACTCTGAGTACCAATGCTGATAAAAAAAATAACTCTTTGGACAATTTGCTTTTCTCTTTATTGCCTCTTTTTAATGATGAAGGTATTAAGAGCCCCTGCCACAGTTTTTGCCGCTGAAAATGCCTTCCTAGCCAGCCTGCCATCTGTTTGTGACCTTAAGATTTTAGCCTCTTTTGGGGCATAGAGTGTTTTTGTAAGGGGTGGATGCTCACTCTTTGGCGGACATTTGTTTTGGGGGGAGGCCCCTTCTTTGGGTTTGAGCACCTTGATGGCTTTCAGGACATCCAGTGTCTCCCCCGCCTCCACACATGCACTTTGGCTCCAGCTGTGCTTCTGTGCTGCGGTTCTGGCCAATTAGCCATGCGTTCCCCAGTCACCGCGATGGGTTTGGTGATGAGAACAGGATCCAAATCACAGAAAGGAGGGCTGTTGCTGGGTCTCCTGGGAAAGAGATGTGAACCAGGAGAGGGGCCAGTCTGGGCCTGCTGCCCCATCTTGCCCCTCTGTGCAACTGACATAGAAGAAGGAAAGTAAGGGTATTTATTAACCAAGAAGAATCGAATCTGTGAGCCAGTGTGTGATCCCCTTGGTCAAACCAGCCTCAAAGATAATCCGATTTCACGGCCTTTCATTTAAACGATCCCAAATATTCCATTTTTGTATAAATTAGTTTGTTTGGGCCTCTTATCTCTTGCAAAAATATCTAATCTATGAATACAGTAATTTCCCTGAGAGGAGCTACCATGCTCTGCCCATATTCAGCCTTAGAATCACTGGACTTTCCTTTGGCTCAGCAAATGCGAAAAATGGGCTCCCAAAATTAGAGGGTAGAGCTGGTAACTCTCCCCAGAACACTTCACCTCAGCTCACCTACACATTTCTATTCATCTCTGCCCATGATGATGCCTTCCTGCCCCAAATAGAGAGAAAATGGACTTAAGTGGCTTTTATGTCTCAAGCAGCAGACGTTTATTATGTCCATAAAATGATTTCCCAGAGATCTAGCCAGGCATGAGTCCTTTGTGTTCTGAATTTACCAATCAGTGGCAATTTGCTAAAATAATCATCTTCACATTTGCTGTTAATAATCTTGCTTTGGGCAGTTATAACCAAATGGTCGGTCACTTCCAGTAACGGCCAATTTTTCGGGGATTATTGCTAAAATGATTAGGCGCATCATGATCTCCCAGGGCACAAGGTTTGGAGTTGATCCATTAGCAAATAAAAAGGCTTCTGGGCTGATTTGGAAAGTGGGGGAGGCTTATCAGGAAAGGTGCATGCATGTCACCGTGTCTATTTTTTCTTCCATAGAGAAGTCCTAGCTTTACTCTTATCCTGCCCTTTATTGGTTCATCATTTAGTCACTAGACAGACCTTGTCTTTGCTTAAGTCCTTTATTGTGGCTGATGGGCTTGGGATATGTTTTCTAGTAAACCAGATGAAACAATTAGTCTCTTTTAAGGAAACATGCATTTTTGAGGTCCTTGAATGAGCTATGCACTGGCCTAGGAATTAAATATTGCATTTAATTCTTGCAGCAAGGTCTTATTTTTCAGTTTGCACATAAGGAGCTGAGCCCCAGAAAGCAGAAAGGTTAATTCACTTATGGCATATCATACAGCTAGTAAATGCATGGCCTGCATTTGAATCTGCTGTTCTTTCCACTGCACCAGGGAGCCTGCCTTTCTCATTCAACTTCACTCACCCAGGTTCCCACTTGTGCCAGGGCTAAGCATGGCACCTGAGAGCCCAGCTCCAAGGTGAAGGCAGGTTAGGGCACTGGCATGCAGAGCATGGGAAACCACAGAGATAGCACTGTTGGTTTGCATGTAGCTGCCTAGCTGCCTGGTTCACACCCAGTGCCATGGTGCCTGCTGCAAACCCTGAGCTTTCCACCCCAGCTCCTATAGCTGGAGAAGCAGGTGAAATAGGGAGATATAGAAAGGGACTTCAAGGAGAACATTCCGGGCAGAACCTGACCTGAGAAATGCTTGAATCTTCCAAAAGAAATGGAGGAAATATCTTCTCATTGCAGCTGTAGTATGCATTTGTAGAATGGATCCCCAGACCCCCAGCTGAGGGTAGCAATAAGTTACACCTTGATCCTTTCCTTTGGCATTGCATGAAGAAAGGAGCAAGTTGGGACACAAATGCTAGAGTGTTAGAAAAAAATGAATGATAGTGGAGGCAGACACTGTCTACGTTTTATAGACTGAACAGCAATTGAGGCAAAGCTGGTCATTCTTGCAATTATAATATTACCTCTGACATCAGGATTAGGCAAGCCATTCTAGAGTGGATCACTGTGAGCACTAGAAAGAGATCCTCACATGATACAGAAACTTGATGATGAAAGGAAAGAAGACCCGACTGAATCAGAACAGGCACGTCTCTAGCCACACCTGGAAAAATGCTTCACCAACAAATTAGTGTGAAGGCTTTGGTAACTTCTAGTTGAGCTGCACTGTGTTTTTCTGGGTGTTGTATCATTGAAATGTTTTTATATCTTTAATTTTTAAGCTGCTTGTTTTTTATTAACAAAGCTACTACATGTTTGCCTCAAAATGTAGCACTTTTCTTATCTTGATAAAGATTGTCCATCAAAAAGCAACATCAAATGTCAACCATAACAGTAAAATAGTAGAGACTTTTAAATTAAAGCCCTCAAGGTGATTTTAACAAGCTAGATGTATTAATACTTATGTTAAATCTTAGCAAATTGTGCAATGTTTATTCTATGAGATGGGCCAATTTGTCAAGACCAGCTGCTTGGAGAGATTTGTATGGCTCACAACTCATTGGTTAAACCAGGTCATATGGTGCTAACTTAACAGCAAGGGCCTGAAAGTAATCGTCAGTGCCCAAGAAGAAGAGAGCTGGATATAGGTAATTGCAAATGTGTCAATTCTGAAACAAGGCAGTTAAAAGCCAATATGTGCCTTTAATTACTCTCTTTCCCTGCTGAGATGGCCTTGTGAGCTCTGCCTTTCAGATGATTCAGCAGCTACAGAATGGTGAAGTTTCTGTTAGCCTGGATCCCTGAGTGGCAGTGTGGAGCAGAGCTGCCCATTGACCTGCAGTGGGAATCTTTGTGAAGTTTTGTTACTAAAACCCCAGGGTTAATTTGTTTCTGTAGTGCAAAAACTCTTTCAGAGAACCAGGTCCAAAGAACCTCTGCAGGTCTGGCAACGGAGCCATACCTGAAACAGATGGACTTTCTGGTGTATGCAGTTCCTGTCCCAGTGGCCACACATGACAGATGAGGAAACAGGTTCCCTAATTAAGAAAGCGATGCTAGCAGAGATGGTTGCCGTTTCAGGCAGTAGCTTTGTGCAACTACAGTAGACTTTAAAGCAGAAACAAACTTTGTAAATAGTTGATGACTAGGGAATACTTCCAAGGAGTGTTTCTCTGAGTGGGATTTTGCAATGATCTGATGAAGAATTACTTAGTGAATCAGAACTCAAGGGCTGGGGCTGAGAAGGTTTCATTCAAACAAGCTCCACAATAATACTGTATCTACTAAAGTTTGAAAGTAACTGCTCTAAATCCTCCCCTCTGGCTAATAAGGCATGCTTTGGCTACCAGTTCTACCTGAGTCTCTTGGCTGGATTATTGAAAAGCCATTTCCTCCTCTCATTGTGTCCTCAGCCATGATAATTACTCAACGAAGCTAAGAAAAATGGTTACCACTGTGAGAAAAGACGTTCTTCAGACGAACGCGACTAGTTTCAGATGTGCTTGCATTAGGACATATTTCTGTTTTCCCTGTTCATGCAGCCAGATAAACCACATCCTTTCCTAGACTAGGTTCTCACCAGTGTTTGGGTGGCTGAACAGATGAGTCATTGACTGCAGCTGGTGAGACTATATGGGGTTTGCATACGCCAAGAGCCACTAACTCTTCCTTGAGGGAACCTGCTTCCTTTTCCTAGGCTGGAAGCTGTCATGGGCTCCAACCTCAAAGGAAAGCCCAGGTTTTTTCACCTCTTCTCTCACCTTCAGTCATCACCTGAGACATGCCAGATACTTGTGTCTAAACTGGAAGCTTCTCAGTGTACCATAGAGCTTTCCCAGTGAATCACTATACTTTCTGTCACAAAAGACTTTCAAAAATTAAGTAAAAGTAGAAGTACTTCCCAAGAGGTGGAAAACCTTTTCAGATATTGTTCACCTCCTGGCACATTGAAAACAAAACTGACCTAAATGAAATCACTGCAAACTACAAAGCCCAGACAAATGTTAAGGATTACCAATAAGTCAAGAAGCTTCCTCATTAATTCTCCTGTTTGTTCTTCAACCTAATCCAGTGTAATAGGCAGGACAGGGAGGGTCCTGCTTTTACAGATGAGGAAACTGGGGTGCACAAAAGGAGCAAACAGTCTGCCAGGGGTCAGATCCCCTGCAATGAGTGGCAGATGCCTCTGATCTTCTGATTTTAAGTTACAATCATTTTGCATGTAGAAAAGTGGAGAGAATCCTACTCAGAGCCTGGATTTAAATCTTAGCTCTGCCACTTACTAGCTAACTGGTGCCAGAATATTTCCTTAATCTCTCTGGGTCCTCAGCTTCTTCTCTTGTATAATGACTATAATATCTTTCTTGTAGTGCAATTGGGAGTTTAAATGAGATTACTTTTAAAAGTACCCAGTGTAGTAGTCATTCATGTTGCTAAGCATTGTTATGACACACAGGTCAGCCCCACAACAAACAGTGATCTGGCCCCAGGAGTGAACAGCGCTGAGGTTGAGGAACCTTGCTTGGGAGCAGTCCCAATGTCCTTCCTGACTTTGAGATCTTCCCTAGAGACCTACCATAACCGACACACTCCATTAACACATTGACAGGTGAGTCCATTTCTTTTCTATCCTCTGACTTCAGCTAGCAAAAGGGTGATCACATGATGTGAATGAGAGTTTCTCAAGCATGTCTCCATTTTTTCATCTACATAGATATGATAAGACTGCCTTAGAATAGGTATGTGAGAAGTGAGTAAGACAATGCATGAGTCCCTTAGCAGAAAGGCAAGCTAAATGCATGACACTCTAGGACTCTTGACAACGGTGGACCTGTCTAGGCTCAGGGACTCTGAAGGTGGTGCTGCTGACCCATACATGACAGACCCAACAAACCCCAACATGGACACCCATGAGCCCCACCTCTATTCAGTTCCAAAACATTTTCATCACTCCAAAAGGAAACCTCATGCCTATTGGCAGTCACTCCCATGCTCCCCCTGCCCCAACAGCTGTTAATCTATTGGTGGGTTTTTTTTTTTTTGTCTCTTTGAATTTGCTTGTTCTGGACATTTCATACACATGGCTTCCTCTGATACAGTCTTTTGTGTCTGGCTTCTCTCATGTAGCATCACGTCTTCAAGGTTTATCCACATAGTGGGATGTGTCAGTGCTTCGTTCTCTTTATGGTTGAACAACATTCCGTTGTGTGCATAGATATTTTAAGATAAGTAATATTTATTGCAATATTTTAAAAAAGGATGCAGGAAATCCATAATGAACAAAATATCAAGACTTCAGATGAAGACAGAATCAGTATTGTGATGAGCTGTCTGGGAGCCTGAGGTGAAAGGAAGAACCAGTGGCTCCCATACCTTGTTGATAGTTCATCTGATCTTGTCAAAATGTTGAGACTTTGTTGTACAAAGGATTGTCAGTCTTTTCTGATTTATAGCATTTTATATTCTACATAAGAGGCCTTTAGTGGATGTCTATCTTTATCTATCTCTTGTTTCATCTGTCTATCTACCTACCTATGCTATTATTCCACTCTGCATTATTCTTTTACTAAATTAATGATCGTTTTGGGTGAATAGAAATTCTTTATTTTAAAGAAAGCTAATTTATCAATTATTTTCTCAAATATTGATGATATTTGTGTCTGGCTTACTATTTTCTTAAGGTCATGAAAATAGGCTCTTGTTATATTCTGAAAATGTGACTTTTAAATTTTACATTTAGGTTGACAATTGATCTGGAAATTATGTTTGCGTATGGTGTGAAGTAGGAGTCAGTGTTCAACTTTTTAAATTAATTCATCCACTATCACTTATTAAACAAACTATAGTTTTCCCCAATGAATTGCTATTTATATATACAATATATTATTTGTATTATATATATATATATACATGTATATATATACACACACACATATATATGTATGTGTGTTTAATGTTTTGTATATACACACATGCACCATATGTATGTAGATCTGCTTTGGGACTCTTATTATGTTTCATTTATTCACTTGTTTATTTTTGTATCAATACCTATGCTGTTCAGTTATTATACATTTAAGATAAGTCTTGGCATCTTCTTAAAGAGGACATCCTCCACCTTTGCTCTTCTTCAGAATTGTTCTATTTTTAGCCCTTTGTATTTCCATGTAAATTACAGAGTCAACTAGTCAATTTACACAAAGTGTTGGGATTTTGAGTGGGATTGTATTGAATTTATAGTTTAACTTGGGTAGAATTAGTGTTTTAGTATTTTTCATCCTTTTACTTTCAATATTCAATGATTCATAATATAGATTCATAGTACATCTCTTGCAAGCAGCATGTTTCACCAGTTTGACAATCTTCGGATTTTAATTTGAATGCTTGAATATTTATTTCATTTATATTTAATATAATTTCTGATGTGTAATTACATGGTACATATATTTGAGTTTTAATTTGCCATCCTGCTATTATTGGTTTTCTATTCCCTCCACCTTTCCTTCCTTCCTTCCTTCCTCCCTCCCTCCCTCCCTCCCTCCCTCTATCTCCCTCTCTTTCTTTCAGATTAATCAAGCATTTAATTAGTCATTCCCGTAGGCTTGTTAGTTATATATTTCCTTATTTCTGCTTTAGTGTTTACACAAGAAATCAAACCATGCATCATTAACTGATTAGAGTTCAATATAAATCAGTATTTTTTCCAACTTCCAGAACATATGAAAAGCTTAGGACACTTCAACTCTATTTATTTTCTCACACATAATGTTATTGTTTCCATGTTTGTTAATTGACACGAGACAAAATCATTATTTTATATATTTACTATTATTTTAGAATTATCCATGTACTTTCCCTTTCCACCATTTTTCATCCCTTTATGCATTTCTGATCTTCCATCTATGATAATATTTCTCATACCAGAAGCATTTCTTATAGTGTTTCCTTTAGTGTGGTTCATCCGAGGGCAATTTTCTCAGTTTATATATTCTGGAAATGTGTATTTTTCTTTCACATTTTAAAGATATTTGTGCTTGGGAGTATAATTTAAGTTTTGTCATTATTTTCTTGCTATTTTTTAATTGTGTCATTACATGGCCTTTTGAATTCTATCTTTTCAGTCAGCTAATATAGTTCCTGCTGTTCTTTGAAGAAAATGTGGCTTTTTTGCTCTACAACGTCTTCAGATTTTGTTTTTATGTTTGTTGATGTTGTAAGTGGGATTGTTTTTCTTAATTTTATTTTCAGATTGTTCATTGCTAGTGTTTAAGAGTACAACTAATTATGTCGATTTTATATCCTGCAACTTTGCTGAATTTGTTTATTAGCTCTAATTGTGTGCATATGTGTATTCTTTAAGATTTTCTATAGATGAGATAATGTCACCTGCAAATAGGGATAGTTCTACTTCTTGGATTCTAATCCGGATGGCATTTGTTTTCCTTGCCTGTTGGTTCTGGTTAGAACTTTCAGTACGGTGTTGAATAGAAGGTCTGAGAACAGGTATCCTGGTCTCATTTCTGATCTTGCTGAAGAAGCTTTTAGTCTTTTACTGTTAACTGTGATGTCAGCTGTGGGTTTGATGGATACCCTTTATCAGATTGAGGAGATTTACTTGTGTTCTTAGTTTGTTGAGTGATTTTATAATAAATAGGTGTTGGATTTTACCAAATTCTCTTTCTGTACCAATGAAGATGATTATTTTTTCTTTATTTCATTAATATAGCACACTACATTGATTGGTTTTTATCGTTGAACCACCCTTGTGTTCTTTGGATAAATCTCTCTTGGTCATGGTGTATAATCCTCTGACTATGCTGCTGGATATAGTTTGCTAGTATTTTGGGGGATCTCGTTATCTTTGGATTTTTAGTAGTTGTATTATTATATGATTAGTTATGATTTCCTTTGTGTTTCTCTTCCTTGGGTCTGTAATTTTTTTTCTTTTTGCGGCCTGAAATCTTAAAATATGTTTAGAAAATTCTTAGCTATTGTCCCTTTATGTATTTCTTCTGCATCTTTCTCTGTCTCCCCTCCCTTTTGCTCTCCAATTATACACATATTAGACCTATTTTCCATCTCTTGTAAGTCTCTTACATTCTTTTATGTATTTTTCATTTTTTATCCTCTCTATATTTCTCTATATAGTTTCTGGTAACTTCTCTTTTCTACAAGTTACCCTCTTCTGTGTTTAAACTATTGACAAACTCATCTACTGAGTTCTTAATGATACCAGTTATACTTTTTAGTTCCAGGATTTACATTTTATTATTTTTATACATTTCTGTTCTCTGGTGAAATTTTCTCTCTCTTGTGATCATTTAAAATCTCCATCTGACAACTTCAGTGTTTGCTTCATCTTCATTCTGTTCCTTTTGTGTCTCATTTGCTTATTATTTACTCCTGTCTTTTATTATTTTTTTATTGATCACTGAACACATATATTACATGGCAACATATATAAAATTATTGAAAGTTTAGATGAAAATTCAGCTTCTGGCAGGAAGGTAAAGTAGGATTGTGGTGTTGCGAGCCTGGGATTCAGCCTTGGAAAGAGCTGGTCTGTTTCTTCTTTATTCTATATAGAAAGTGTAGTTTTCTCAGTGTCCTAACGGGAAACCTGCGGTGAGCCTACCTCAGCCCAGCCTCTTTATCAGAAACTAAACTCCAAATGTTATCTCCCCGGGGCCACAAGACACCTGAAAGCTGCTGGTCTCTTCAGGCTACTGCCTGCTCTTTCGTCTTGGCCGTTCTTTGTCTATGCAGCTTATTAACTGGCAGCTGTCTCCTGGGGATAAATAGCTTAGACTTCTAGGCTTTGTTCTCTCTGGTTTTCTTTGCAAGATTTCAGACCCACAATTCTTGGCTATTTCAGAGGCCTGATGTTCAGTTTCTCTCTTCCTTAATCCAAAAGGCTGCAAAAAGCTATGTTTACACTCTAATCTATCATGACTTGACTTGTTACTCTCTCTACTCAGGATCCTTACGGACTGGTAAACGCCCCACAGTAAAATGATGGATAGACTGTTGCGCTTGCGTCAGGGAGTTCTTCTTTTCAGACCTTGGCCTTGTTGATTTGGCTGCCTTCACCCCTCTGTAACGGTATTCAGGATGTCTTGTCATTCTTGGTTGGGAGGGCTGTTCACTGCAGGCTAGTCTGCGATTACTGCAAACAGAGCCTTCCCGGAGCTCCCCTGGACTCTGCATCCATGAACGCGAGAGCACTGACCGGGGTGAAGTGACCACAGGCAGTGCTTAGGGAAACTTCCGCATGTTCGTCTCTGAGGCCGCTCATCTCAGGTTCTTACCACCTTGCTGTCCATCAGTGTCTCGGCCTCAAGCGTCTGGCTTCCAAAAAAGGGCCTCAATCTATGGGACCAGAATATCAGTATTACTCTAAAAGTAGAAGCAGTACTATGTGTTTATATTTGAAAATATAATGTCCTTATCAATTAAAGATCCATCCTAAAAGACATATAGATTAAATGATAGGTACCTGAACTTTGCTTTAAAATTTCTAGTTTAGTGAGAGAAAATGTTTCATATGTTGATATTTATTAAGGCTGGGTGGTGGATATTTGATGGGCCATCGTGCTGTTCTGTCAGAGTTCTTGGGTAGTTCCATAATAAAATAAATTAGCCATGTACAGAAAGTCATAATCATGAAAAAGCCTCCACCATCTACAGAATAAAAATCATAATTTCTAGGCTATTATACAGAGATCCACCTATGTCTTTATTCCTCCCTTATCCTACCATGCTCCTAATTCCTTCGGAATGTAGGTATATTTGCATATTATCATTCCTCTTGTAAAACCCTTAAAAAACAATTCAGCACTCACTGTATTTACTATTAAGCAATGAATAGCAAAAGAGTTTGAAGGAGACTTTATAAGCTACTGGAGGCACACAAGAGCTCCCCGGTGAGTGTCCAAACTGCCACACTTCATAAAGGCACGAATAAATACTCCCCCTCAAGCCCTTCACCACATGATAAAACCACTGCCATTAAGATCAGCACCAAGCTTCACTGACTGAACTGTACAAAGCATCATGCTAGATACTTCACCTGAGTTACTTCAGTTAATCCCCCAGCAACCCTGTGATTGATATTATGTATTTTTTTTTGTACAGGTGAGGACACCGAGGTTTAGAAAACTTGTCTCTAGAAACAAGGTGACAGCTTCCAACCAGCTGAATCAGAATTTAAAACCATAGATGTCTGACACCAGGGCTTGATACTTGATTAATAGAATGGTGATTTCCAAACTTGAGCATGCACCTGGAGGTCTACTTTCAATACATATTGCTGAGCCTCACCCCCAGAGTTTCTGATTCAGTAGGCTCCCCAGCCTACTGAATGGGTGGTGGATATTTGATGGGCCATCGTGCTGTTCTGTCAGAGTTCTTGGGTAGTTCCATAATAAAATAAATTAGCCATGTACAGAAAGTCATAATCATGAAAAAGCCTCCACCATCTACAGAAAAAAAATCATAATTTCACCCCCGTGAGGCCCAAGAATTTGCACTTCAGTAAGTTCCCAAGTGATGCTAAAGCTGAATGTTTGGGAACCATACTTGGGGAAACTTTGTACTAGCTATTACTATTGGGACACAGTAATGATATTTTTTGCCCTCAGATATGCAAGGTCATCTTGGTGGTTCCTCCTGGGTTTGGGGGAGGCAGGGACTCTGCAGTACTGAGGGTGGGCAAATGACCCATGGCTTTGGGTGCTCTTAGTCCTGGAGTGGGTCTCCTCTGGTAACTGCCATGGGGCCAGAAGAGGACTGGCCCTGCCCTGGGGCCCAGAATGCATCCCAAATCCTTCCTGTTGGCTGTAACACATAGCCAGCTTCACCTTGCAGCAACACATCAGATGGTCACTGGTTATGAGTCATGGTGATGATAAACTCCTTCTGGCACCTCTCAGGCTTGTAGTGCTGGGTGCATTTAGGCAGTTTCCTGGAGAGGCCTCAAGTGCAGTCTGGGCAACACTGTGAATCTTTCTTCCATTCCTGATGCCACCTGCTGGTCCCGCCTAATGCCCCACTCTTATTTCCCTGTTTCCAAAGCTCCTCTGAATCAGAATGTTCATTTTAAAAGGATCCCTGGGCAATTCATTTGCACTTTACAAGTTAAGAAGACTGGTTTGTGGTAAGGAGACAACACTGTGGAGACTGGGTTCAAATTCTAGATTTGCCTCTTACTTGGCTATAGGGACTTGAGCAAATCACTCACCCTCACTGAGCCTGAGTTGCCATGAATGGGCACAATAGTACTCATCACCTTGTGGTCTTATTGTGAGGCTCAGATGTGGAAACACAAGTAAACTGCCTTGTGTGACGCCTGGCAAATGCTAAGTGCTCAAAACTATTAGTGGTTATTATTATTTTCCACGTCACTATGACTTCTCAGAAGGCCACAGGGAATAAAAGAAAAATTCACTGAAGACCTAAATAGACACCATGCATTCGTGTTTCTTCCCCACACCTGGTAGCTGGGTGGTGGACCCCGGCTGGCCTCAGGGCAGTCCTTTCCTGTGCCGGCGTCCTTCCGAGGGGCACTGCTGACGTGGGTATCGTGGCTTTCCTCTTCACTGCCACACCATAAGGCTGAAGTTTCCTGGAGCTGAGGACATCAGCCAGACAGAGAGAACCACCCTTCCCTGGCGCTGAGTCATGCCAGCTCTATTCAGACAGGGATCAGGGCAGGTGGGAAGCTCTGCAGGCCTAGCGGAGGTGCCCCAGGCAAGGGATTGGGTGACTCATACTGTAACATGAGTCATACGTATTACATAAGGGCAGATCAAGAGCATTCAAATGCCCCACAAGCCCAGATCTGTCCCCACAGACAGGGAAAGCGGGTGGCGGGGGGAGACTTGCCCAGAGACACTTCCTGGAATCTCCAAAACAATTTGGCCCACTTGTCATAGTTTCCCTTTTTCATGTGTGCCCAAGGGTTGTATCATCATTGTCATCGTCGTTATTATTTGATGTGGTTATAATTTGATACCAACAGAATAATGACTTCTCGGGAGAAGAGAAAATGTGTACATAATATACTTTAAAGAGATAGTGATTAATTAGCACCCCCCAAAATGGGGATATGGAAAAACAAAAACTCTTACTTTAAAGCTATGTGGGAAAAAAAGGAGTTAGATTAAAAAGCAACTCAGTGGAACACATACATTTATTTAGCAAACAAGGTTATAAAGCTCTAAAATCAGTAAGTTAACCAACTTCTGCCTTTGACGTGTGAATCGGGGAGGTCTAGAGGGGTGAACACCCACACTCCCACATGCAGGCAGAAAATCACTAGATCTTTGGTGACAAGTCGGCCTTAGGAAGATCTGTGATACTCGACTCTCTAGTTTTCTGCTCAAGACATAATCTGAAACAACAAAGCTGTCTACAAAAAGAAAATATTTATTATATTATTGCCTATAGTACAGGAATGTTAAAAGCACCTTGCAGCCTGCTGGCCCCAGGTTTTGAAAAGTCCCCAACACCACAGAAAATGCTATTGTTAAATACCGGGTAAAATAACAAACCAAAAACAAGATTTCTCTTATAAGTCAGAGAGACAAAGGTCCATTAGTGGCAACAACAGCAGTCTGCGCCACTCTAAAAAAAAATCCACGTGTGCAAGACTAGAATGGAACAGTAAAAAGTTACTGTAGTTACCAAGATTCAGTGAACATTTTTCCCTCTTGGGTAAATTTTCAAAACTTTCTGTAATTAACATTGTTTTTATTATAATATAAATAAACACCAATTGGTATATTATAAACTAGTAAATGTGTTTGTGTTTGTATATATATTATGAATACGTAATATAAAAGTAATACATAGTATATAGAACCTGTATCATATAAACTGATATGATGTAATATGCAGCAAGCTACAAAATTAAACTTAAAGGAGGGGACCCTGTATCTAGTGCTTTATATCCATTCAAGTCTTGTTCTGCCTCATATCCCCCCTCTCTATACTTAAGAGCAAACGGTGACCAGCAAACAGAAATTAGCTGGTTTGTAACTCGAGTCCGGTGAACTTTAGAAGAAAGCTGTGTGGATTGTACACTGTGTTAATCCCTCTGGATTAGACAGTGTAGAGAACCCCTAATTCACTTCCCTATTGTTGCCTGAGCCAGGTACCAGCTTCTACTTGTGGTTATAGGTCTTTCAACTTCCCAAGAGGTAAATCAGGTTGCACCTGAATTGGTACCCATTCTCTTTCATCTTTTTTTCACCCCTTCAATAAATGTCAATCGATGGATAGGGTTGTTGTCTGTGCCGTAGAATATCTATATCACGGGCAGGTGGCAAGTTGACTCCCATGCCCAATGCAGAGAGTTGTGGAACTTGAAATCCACCTGAATGTCAGTAAGACTGAGGTCTAAAGGCCCAAAATGTAAAAGAGAGAGCTGCCCCTGCCCATGCAATTTCCAGAAACCCATGATATAGATAGAAGAACACGAGATGAACAGATTCCTGTATCCTAATACATCAACCTAGTTAATCTTCTGATTGAGCTAAGAAGTAGAGACTGTGAAACACACTCGCCACTAGTCTGGAGGCATAAAGTTCTTTTCAAGTTCTGACCCACCCTGCAAGCAAAGCCATATCCATTTTACAAGGGGTCTCCTCGTTTCTGTTGTCTCCTAACCAGGGCTTGGCAAACTAGAGCCCTTGGCCCAAATCCAGCCAGCTGCTTGGTTTTTGCTTTATCACTCTTGAGCAAAGAGTATGTTTTATTTATTTATTTGTAACACAATGGGTTTAAATGCTTATATAAATATGCACCTACTAGTCTTCAGTCTGTCTTTTGGACTCACTTTGGCCTAAAACATTCACTCCGTGCATCCCGAAGGAAGCATTTCCTGAAGATTTTTGTCGTTGCCGCCCCCGACCCAACCTCTTATTTCCTGTTGCACTAGCACATACTCCTTATTGGCAGCCCGTTCTGCTCTGTCCCCTCCTCACACTTTTTTTGCACGCAGCTGTCAGAATGCAGATCAGAGCATGATTTTCCCTTGCTTAGAGACTTCCACTAGCTTAGAAAAAAAAATCCAGTTCCTACCTCACTCTTCAAGTCTGAAGCCTTTGCCTATCACCAACTCTCCCGTTTACTCACTGGGCTCCGGCCTCCCGGGCTTTCACCTCTCTCATGCTGGGTCTTTGAACATAGTCCCAGAGTATGCAGGGTGACATCATATTCCCCAGAATGGCATCTGGCACGTAATAAGCACTCAATAATTATTTATTGACTAAATGAATGACCTTAAATCTTCAAGTCAACCCTGTGAAGCAGAGTTTTTTTCTGAAATCACCATTTTGAAGGTGAATACAAAGATGTCAGGAAGGAGGGAAAACCCGGTATGTAGAACTGGGTTTAGAATCAGGACTCCCTGATGTCCCACTGCGTTATGAGTCCTCGTGTGAACATTACAGCTTTCCTCTGCTAAACTACATAGGACAAATCACTGTGTCTGTGAAAACACCTTCCCCCATGCATCAGAGTCATCTGCTAAGTGCGCTCTCTTCCTGGCTGATGTACGATTCTAAACGACTCAAATTAAAGCTTTCTGGTGTCTGGGAGGCAGAACTCTTTTCGTGCTGGAATGTTCCCTTGTACCTACTGCCTAGCGGGGGACTTAGAACACCACCTTTCCATCCTCTCCCCTCCCAGCTGGGAAGCATGAGGCCAGCCTTCTGACCAGAGGTCTGGACTCCTGCTGCTTTTTCCTGATGTCCAGGTGACTCTTTGAGCTGTACTAGGTTCTCTGATTATGGGTTGGAGAGAGAGTTGGGGGTGGCGATGTGACACATCATTTTGTAGCCTTACTGTCTCTGGGGACCATGAGCCCTTTATTAGGTCTTCATCATTAACCATAGTCTTTTCAAACTTTGATTATGTTTTTGCCTCTGTCATACATTTGCTGTACTTAATTAGCTCACTTTTAAAAGCCTTGTTATTTCAAAACAGTTACCAAAAAGTTCTAGGGATTCTCATATATATATATATATATATATATATATATATATATATATATATTTCATGCAGATTTCCTAAATGTTAACATTTTATTAAATTTACTTTGTTATCGTTTTCATATATAAATGAAAGGACACGAGCCTGTGAACCAGATGATCGAGGTTTGATTCCCAGTCAGGGCACATGCCTGGGTTGCAGGCCAGTTCCCAGCAGGGGCCAGTTCCCAGCAGGGGATGCACGAGAAGCAACCATACATTGATGTTTCTCTTCCTCTCTCCTTCTCTTCCCCTCTAAAAAAAATAAATAAAATATTTAAAAAAATAAATAAATGAAAGGAAAATTTTGATATATAATTTGTTTTCTAAATTTATATAATTTATATATATATTTTTTCTCTGAGCAGTTGCAAAATACATTGTGGGCATGAATATGCATTTATTAAAATGAAAGACAGTCTCACAAAACAGAATACAATAATCAAAATTAGGATGAAGTGTGAAAATTAGGATGAAATAGTCCAGGCTCATACAGACTTTCTCAGTCTCAGCTCTGGAATCAGCGATTTCTTTGAGGAGTCCTGGATTCCTTTAGAGGATAATGACATTTGAGAACCAAGATCTGGATGACAAGTAGCTCATTGTTATGGGGATATCATTGCTTTTTGGCCATCCCAGTGGACACAGCTACAAAGTATATGTATGATACATAAGTATATGTATACATGTGCATACACACTCATATGCCCAAACACATCTGTATCTAATTCTATCTCTCCCTTTATCTACCTAACTAATGAACCATAAATGCACACTAATACCTTGAATTCCAATGCCACCTACAAGGCTTGTACTGATCTGGCTCCTTTCCAGATTTATTCCTTCCTCCCGTGACTATGAGAAACCATGGTCAAATTGCCCACAGTCTATTTTACCTTACTTCACCAGTCCTGTGACACATGAAGAGTAGTCTCAGAGTTGCTAATCCCTGTCACTGCGAAGGACACACCTGCTAACTGGGTTTCAGTGTTTGCATATGGCTATTCTTGTCTCTGGTTCGCGGGGTATCATCTGAATACTGTGCTTATTTGGGCTCATTCTTCATTTTTCTTTTGGTGTGTTCACATTATTCATTTGAAGTAGAGTTAGTTTATATGTTATTGTTTGTATTTAATTTTAGGGTTTTTCCTTCTTGTCAATGTTTTTAACATAAAACATTACCATGCTTCCAAATGTCACGACTCTACAAGAAGTCATCCTCGGAGAAGTGGCCCTCCTCTATCCTGGATCCCACCCTGCCAGCATTCAATGCTCTTTCCAGCCCTTTTCCACCAACCCCAAGATAACCAAGCTCATTAGTTTCTGACTTACCTTTCTTGTATTTTTTTGTGTTAAGAAATATATATGTATTTTCTTGTTTCCCTTTTTTGTTTACGCAAAAGGTAGCATATTATGAATATTCCTTGTACTTTTTTCTCATTTACTAATATCTAGAAACCATTCTCTATCAGTGAATAGAACTCATCCTCATTATTTTTTACTGTGATTTCAGACTCTGCTGTGAGTGAATGTACCAGAGTTGACTCAATCATTTTCTATATAGGAGCATTTATGTTGTTTCCAGTGTTTGCAAGTTGTAAATGATGCTGCGACAAATAGATTTGTGTACATGCATTTTCTTACTGTTGGAAATACACCTTCAGGGCAAAATCCTTGAAGTGACATTGCTGGTTGGATGCTAAGTACATGCATTATTTTATTAAATATTGTCTAATTGGTACAAGGGTTGTACCAATTCATGTTCCCACCAGCAATGTATGGGGGTACCTAAGGCAGTTTATTTTTAAAAATCTTATAAAGACTTCCTTAAAAATAAATGTATTTATCATTAAAATTATTAAAGAAAAGTGTCTAGAAAAAGAAGGTGACCTGGAAGATAAATGTAATGTTAGCCAAAGGTGAATTTATATTATAGCAGTGACTACTAACTGCCTCAGTCCTGTGACTTGGGGTCTTATAACTCTGTTAAGAGAAATTAGCAAATGCTTAAAAAATTTTGATCAACAAGAGTCAAGGTCTGACTTTCTTGGTAACTAAGCAGAAGGTTTAAAGGGGGTTAAAAGGCAATAACACTGTCTCTTTGGGATCCAAGGTTAGTGCTTGGTCACTGTACCATGAGAATCCAACACATTCTATTCCCTCCACCTTTGAGACATCCTTGTCATCAGTGGTCAGGAGAACAAGCTCCTTGGAAGGTCTAGAAGGTCCCTCACTATCTGCCTGGCTCATATCTTCACCACCACTATTGCTGCTTCTCATATTTTGCTAGAACTTCCATGTCACTGAAATCTCATCATAGCTAATGACTGAGGCATTGCTCAAGAGCTCACTTCATTTTAGGCTTGAGCATGACATTGTAGGCAATCCTCCCAGCAAGCCAACAATGTGCCAAGGTCTCTGAAAGATGAAGTGGGACAGAGCCTGCATTGAAATCCTGGTGTTGCTCTTGTATTTATTTTCCCAGGTCTGAAGGCCCCCCAAAATGACTTTTTCCTCCCTGGGTTAGGACCCTTCAGATATAAGCCCAGGAACAAGCATGGATTTGACACTCACACTGCTTTTCTAAAACTGGTGACTGGAAGGGACCATAGGGAAAGCTTGCTACCTGAGCCACAGAGTGTGCGGTGTAAAGCTTTATTGTGTTGACCGGAGGAGGGAAAAACTTTAGATAAAGATTTTTTTTCATGAAGAGATGAAGAAGAGTAGGCATTCATTGGCCTATTTCCAAAATAGCAACAAATAAAGGGTCCTATTTCTTTCCTTATTTTTATCCCGGTGCAAACACTTACTTACCCAGAAGACACATTTGCTTTGCTTCTTTTATTTTCCCCTTGAGCCCAGCTCCCGAGGCCCCGGAATGAAAGGTGCCGCAAGAAGTAAGGCATCGGTAAGCCAGCCTGCCATTCGGTATCTTTTCTTATACAACAGTTATTTGTAAACTAATCAATAAACTTTTCTTATTTTGTTGGCTCCTTTAGAACTCTTAGCAGCCGCCTGCTGAACCATGAAGAAACTTAAAATAGCAATGATCTCCCTTCCACGCTGCCTCTTTCCCCCATAGAACCCGCAAGCCAATCTGTGGTGTTTATACTTGAGGCCATAGGAAGCTAATCTGTATGGAAATAAAGGATAGTAATATTCAGATTGAGTTTTACTAAGTGAACCTGAGGTTTTTCTGTTCAGCAAAATAGGCCAGGTAAATGCATTTCTGATACAGAATAAATCACTTGTTTGAAGACCTATATTTCCCTTTAGCCATTTTGCTTAGATGTGAAGAATTTAGCCTTCTGCATGGACTGTGAAGAGCACAAGTCCCTCCCCACCCCAACCCTCTGCCCTGGCCAGGGTAGTTCCCTGAGCTGATCTCATTTTTCTGGTAGGAAATGTTCTCGAGCCTGAGAGTCCTGTTCTCCAGCCCGGGGTTAAAGGTGTCAAGGCTCTTCCCAAACAGCCAAAAAAGAGAGGAAAGGAAGAGTCAGGAATACCTTTTTAGGACACTCTACAAGCCAGACACCAAGGTCTTACTCAGAGAACCTCAAATACGAAAAACAGTCTCTGGGTTTGAGTAATGGAATATCATCACACTTTTTTATTGTAAATACAAAGACTGAGATGTACAGGAGTACTGCAGGAGAACTTGGGAGGGGATCCCCACTGGCAAGGCATGTGGTCAGGCCAACCTCTCTGAAGCATTGATTCTAAACTAGGTCTTTTCATTCACCCATTTATTCAGTCATTACTTCAACCAATATCTATTGAAAGCAGGTTACTCTTTAGAAGTATAGTAGTGGACAAAATAGATGGGATGCCTTCTCTCATGAAGCATATAGTATTGGTGACCATAAAGCATGACTTGAGATGTGGGAAAGAGGGAAGTAGAGGAAAAGAAAGGCATTCCAGGAAAAGGGAATAGCAGGAACAAACATAGGGCGGTGGGGGGCGCCGGGGGGGCACCGGGTAAGAAGTAGCACAATGCTTTCAGCAACTACACCAAGTTCATTATTATTTCATTGTAACCTTGGAGGCTGGAAGTGGGGAGACATAAAAATAGAGGGCCATGTCAGTAGCATATCCAGTAGGCAGTAAAGAAAAACTAGAACCTTCTCTCTTCTTTTATTCTTCCACGTAATTTTTCTGTATCTAATGAAGAAAAAAAAAGAATTTTAGTGTTCTCAGACCAAAACTTTCAGAGAAACCTCTTCATTTCAGTCTGTCTGGGGCATATTTATGCCACAGGCAGAGATAAGGGAAGCAAAACCATGGGCATGTGCTGGTTTGGTCTTGAGAGAAGACCATTGGCCAAAGTCAGCTGCCTATGGCCTGGTGGCTCACAGACTCAGAGACAGAGCTTGGATAAGAGTCATGGAGGACTTTAGTGCACTGGGTAGAGAACTCAGCTGTAGAAGAAGAACCTGAGCATGCTCTGATTGATGAAGCCTGAGACACAGCAATGACAGCCATGCATATCTCTTATTGAATCATGAGAATTTTTTCAGGAGGGAAATCAGTTCCTATTAACTGATGTTTTCAAATGCAACCACATGAAACTGCTGAGCATTGACCCCTTTAGCTCTGGAAAAATGGCAGTTTCATATGGTTAAAGTAACATGTTGCAGGGACAGTGTGGGGCTCTTGATATTATTACCTAACAGAATCTCACATCACTTATGTGAAGAATATATTATTAAGCTTCTCATTCCTTATAGCTGAAGAAATAACTGAGGTTTAGCATAAATTGCCCGAAGCCATGAAACCAGAGGAGCCAGGAAGCAGTCTGTTTGGTGACAAGTTTGACTGTATGATTGAGATGAAGGAGAGCTATCCTCCTGCATGGGATTCTATGGGCTGCTAAGAGCCCTGTGGCCCATGTGGGCCCACTGGGCTTTACCCTACAAATCATCTTTTCTGTGCTCTGAAGTCAACCTGATTATGGGTGTCTCAGCCCTGTGCTTGGCTGGAACTGCAAGGAGCTGGAGGGCTAGACACAGACATTCCACCGGAGACCTCGCTTCTAAGGAGGGTGGAGGCCAGGCAGGAGCCTGGAAGTGTTTCAGCGATGACTCAGTCTCTGCAGGGGTTTCTGGTAATGACTGCCTCAGCACCTGTTCCCCCACCTTATCGCAGACCCTGTTTTGTCAAGAAGTCTCCCATGACTGAATTGTTAATGTCAAAGCATGCAGAACTGCCAGCCCTGCCCCAGATCCTGAGCCCTCAGAGGGTGATAGCAGTTAAGATAGGCAAAGTCGTGCTGGGAAACCAACCACTATCGTGCCCCCCCCCCCCCCAACAAACACACCACAACTCTCAGTGGCTTAATAGTTAAAGTTTGTCTTTGGCTCTTTCTCTCCCCCTTCCTTCCTCCTTCTGTCCCTCGCTTCACTATCTCTTTCATGCTACATCTTAGGCAAGGGTCAGCAGGAGAGCTCTGCTCATCCGTCACACAAGACCCCTGGGTGAATGAGGCTTTCTCCTGGCATATGCTTCTACTATCATTAGGAGGAGGAGCATGTTGGCATTAGGAGGGAGCATGTTGAATTGTGCACTGGCTCTTAAAGCTTCCACCAGGAGTAACACACATCTCCTATGCTCACTTTTCACTGGTCAAACCAAGTCATGTGACTCTTAGAAGAGTGTGGGGAAATATAAACTATTCAAACTGTTGTGGAGAAATGTGGGCTTATCCTTCAGTCATTAGGCATGGCTCTGCCAAACACGTAGCCAATTCAAGGACAAGAGGCTGAACCAAGCAAACTAACAACCGAAGAAGTCATGAGGGCACATCTCAGTGCAATTCCATCACTGACTACTACTTTTGTAACTAGTAACTAGGCTCCAATAAACAAGGGGGGGTTGATTTCCAGCATGTCTCCATTATCGTCAAGACACCTCTTTCCTTGGTTTTGCACCCCAAGTAGGACTAGGCCCAGATAGTAGCTGTACTTGAAATATTGATCATAAAACTTAGCCATTATAGTAAAAAAGAAACCCTTCTGTATGAAAGCCAATGGTAATTTTATGGAGAGACATGCCAAAATACCATTCCAGAATCCCATTTTGAGTTATGTAAGCCAAATAAACAGTTTGAAATCTTGCTTTTCACAGATGTCAGTCTCTGGGATGAGGTGCACACTGTAAACTGATGACATTTAATGTTCATATTGAATAAATCTGTTTACCCATTCAATGAGTTCTTACAAATTCTGATTGTCTGAGGTGAGTATAGACAGTGTTTATAGGCAATACTAGGAAGAAATAAAAAGAGAAGCTACTGATTCAGTATATATTGCAACATTACTTAGTTCTGCCCCTCAACCTTTAGTTAAATGCCACTTAAACCTGGAGGAGATGGAAGTCGTGGACAAATAATTTAAGTAAAGTTTGTATGTCAACACAAGCTGATGTGTTCTCTTGTTTCCCTTCTTATTTAAGGTGAGAGTATATGTTTAATATGAATGCAAAAAAGTAGAAGTGATAAAACCTTTTATAATGATTATTTCTACTAGTAATGTCAATTTATTCAACAAACATTTATTTAGTATCTACAATGTGCTTCACATTAAACAGTTAATGAGATGGACCAAGTCCTTGATCTCATGGAAATTATAATCTAGTGGAGACGTAGACTGTAAGTGAGGAAACACATGTATGTGTAATGGAATTTCAGGTAATAAGACTCTTTTAAAGACAAAGCAAAGAATAAGGATGATGAATGACAGATTGGCTTTAGGGAGGGTAGTCAGAGCTGCTTTTCTGTAGAGGCAATATTTGGGCCAAGAAATGAACAAAGGGAGGAGTGAGTCATCAAAAGGTTTTGAGGGAGGGAGTTGCAGGTAGAGGGAACTATGAATACAAGGGTTCTGATATGGGAATGAATCTGGTGTGTCTCTAAGCACAAAGACCTGTGAGGTAGAGCAGGGTAAGTGAGGAGTAGTATGAGAAATGAGTCCAGCAAGGAGGTAAAAGTGAGATCATGAAAGCTGAGACAGGTATCCAGATTGTACTCCAAGAGCGACACGACATTACTGGAATTTTATGAAAAGGAAAGTGACACAATCCAACTTATACGTGTCTTGACCAAACTCATTCTGGCTCTGAGTTTGACTGTGGGGCAAGGTTGGAAGCAGGGAGACCAGTTAGGATATTGCACCTATCCGACTTAGAAATAACAGTGGCCAGAGAGTGGCGGGGAGAGTCAACTTTTAATATATTTTATAAAGATAAAGACAACAGGACTTGCTGATGGATTGGATGTGAGGATGATGAGGAAAAAAGAAAGCAAGGAGAACCTCTTAGTTTGGGGATTGAGCAGCTGAATATAAGGTAGTGTCATTTGCTAAAAGGGAAGGAATGAGTCTGGAAAGGAGGCAAATCATGAACTCCGTTTTGCATTTCTAACACTGAGATGCTTCCTAGGCCTCCAAATGGAAACATCAAGTGTATAGATGGATATGGGAACCTAGAGTTCCAGAGAGACATCTGAACTTAATAATATATCAAGGCATAAATTTGGAAGTCATCAGCAGAGAGATAGTTTTTAAAGCCAAGAGACTATATGAGGTCACCTAGAAAATGAGCTATAGATAGGAAAGGGAAGAGGACTATGGTCACATCCTGGGGTGAAACAACATTAAAGACCAAATAACTGGATTGGTCAGTGACAAGGAAGGAAAACCAGGAAAATATGGTGACCAAAATGCTAAGATTAGGGATTCAAGAAGGAGTGGCATTGAGAATTCAAGGACAATGCAGTTCTAAAATATGGGAATTGAATTGAAGGAGATCACCAGGTAGTTTAACACAAGCTGTTTTAGTGGCATAATAAGGAGGAAAGCATTGCAATATGCTGAAAGGATCGCAAAGAAATTAGTTGAGTTACTATAAAAAGTTGTGAGGTCAGAGGAAAGTGTCTTTATTTGTGGATGGGAGGTCTTCTGCAACGTCTGTAGGCTGTTGGGAATGGTTCAATAGATTGATGATGCAGGGACAGGGGAGTAACTGCAGTGGTGAAGTGTTTGAATGGAGGAGGGAGGGTGGGTGTAGAGAGTGGTAGGGATGTTTGAGTGAAGTCATAATAATAGGAGAGAAGAGGAGGCTGAGTCTAGTTGAGGAGATGCAGGTAGAAAAGAGAAAATACTCTTCAGATTGCTTCTACTTTCTCCATAAAATAAAATCAAGGTCACCTATTGAAAGTGAATTTTGGCTGTATGAGGAGTGATCTGAAAAGTGGGAAGAAGTATTAACTGGGGAATGTTTTGGGCTTTTTAGATGGTGCTGGACATAATATGTGATCAAATATCTGAAGTAAGACCACTAAGTATCATTGTGAATTTTTTAATCTTTTTATTTTTTATTTTTCACAGTATTACAGTTTTCCTCACTTTTTCTCCTTTTGCCTACTTCCACCCAGTCCCTGCCCCCTCCCCTCAGGCCATCATTATACCATTGTCTGTGTCCATGGGTCATGTATTTATGTTCGGCTAATCCCTTCACCTTCTTTCTTCCACTCCGCAGTCCCTTCTCCCCTCTGTTCCATGTATCTATGCCTATGTTTCTATTTTGTTCATTAATTCTCTAGTCATGTTATGCTTTTCAGATCCAGGCATGAAACAAGAAGAGAGAGGAGTTTGAACAGGATGAGGTTTAACATAGCAGCGGCAGAAGAGCATTGACAAGTGAGAAGGAGAGAGCCATTATTACAGGGGTGAACCATGGAGTCCAAACTGGAGAAAGATGGGTGACAGTGTGTGCAGCTGAGACTGGAGTCTCTGATGGGGTGTAAGCACTGTTTGTTAGTATGTGTAGATTAGGAGAAGGAATCTGACTGTGCCCAGAAATTCTGATGTTTGAAACCTAGCTATGGGAAATGGTATGGCTGTGGATAATAAAAAGATCTAAGGTATATCTTTGGAAGAGGATGGCTGATGTGTGTTGCAAGAAAATCACTAGAAGGTGACTGTCCAAGGGGAAGAAAACATAGCAAGAAAATATTGACATAGTATTTTTAGACTGTAGCTACTGAAAAAAAGGGGGTGAGGATGAATTTCTAACTCGAAGTACTATGGACCAGTGAATCCTTCCCAAAAGCACTGCCTCTCTTCTGAGTAGTTTTGAGGTCTGCTAATACTATCTATTACAAATGATGAAGTGTTAACCTTTGAGATAAATGACTTTCATTTAAAAGAAAACAGGCTGAGGGTTAATCTTTATAATAATTTGAGTGTTTGGCTCATATTGCCCATTCCTTCTTGAATGTGAGAGATGAGACAGGTTTAGAAGAGGGTAGGAGAGCCTACAAATTCCACAGCCTTTCCTGGCAATAATGAAAACTTCAGTGAGTGACCTTGAACTAATCTGTCCTTAATACTTGTGGTGATACTGAATTTTTGTGGTATTTTGTACTTCCCATGTAATTTGGGGTATTTCTTGGACATCTGGACACCCCCATCAGTGTACATTAGTCATATGAATGACACCCAATATGTGGTCTGTATGAAAAAATAAGGGATGTGGATGTTGCAGACTGCAGCCCTAGGCAGATAGTGTGGTAGCTTGTAACAGAAAGGGCCCCAGTGAATCACACCCCCTGTACACATATTCCTCTGCAATGAGACTTTGCTATTCCTTTCATCTAGAAGTGGAGTTCATGTCCTCATGCTTTGATGTGGGCTGGCCTTGTTGCTTGTTTAAAACTGACAAAATGTTGTAGAAATGACAAGGTATGACTTCTAAATCTAGGCCTGAAGAAGCCTTGAGGCTTCTGCTCTTGCTTTTTTGAAATAGGGCTGCCTCCATGAGAAGGTCCAGGCTATATGGAAGAGGAGGGCTGAATGGAGTGGCCCACACCCAGCACTCACAGCCAGACAGGGCCATGAGGCCATTTGGATCACTCAGCCCCTATTAAGTCAATAGCTGACTGCTGCCATGTAAATGACCCTGAGTAAGGCAAGCAGGAGAACCACGCTGCGGAGCTCAGCTCAAACTGCCAATCCCTGGAATCATGCACTAATGAGTGATGGTTGTTTTACACCATTAAGTTTTAGGGTTATTTACACAGCAATAGATAGTTGATGCAACCAGTAGAGTTATTAACAACTAAGACAAAGGGAGAGAGAAAGGTAACATTTATAGAGTCCCTACTTTGTGTTGAGGAACTCCTGAGAACATTATCTGGATTTTGCCTGATAACACCTCTCCAAAGAGGTATCATCTTCTTCCTAGTGAGAAAACTAGAGGTCAAAAACATTCAGTACCTCATCCAAAGTCACATTTTTAATGAGTAATAGTGCTTAGATTAAAACATGCCCAAATCTCACTCTTAAATATATTAATTTCACCACCTCAACTCATAGGATGTCTTAATAAATGTTGACATATTTTTATACTATTTAAACTATTGCATATTTAATAATATATTATTTAAATTGGCTCACTTAAGTAACTAAACAAATAAATATATTTAAAGCACACATATTTTGTTGCCAAGACAAATAACCATGGCCAATAATTATTGCTTGCTTCCTCCAGGTGAGCTTGCTCCTGATTCCTTTACACAGGTTAATTTAATTTACTCCTCACACCAACTCTGTGAGGTCGGAGCCACTGCCATGGTCATCCTCATTTTACAGATGAGGAAAATGAAGCATGGGTGATTAATTGGTTTCTCAACACCAAAGAAGTAAGTGGCAGAAGTGTAGTTGGTGCTACTGGCATTGAGTGGGTAGAGAACAGGGTTGCTGTTAAACATCCTACAATCCACAGGATAGTACCCCTCCCCACTCAAACAAAGAATTATCCAGCCCAAATGTCAACAGTGTCAAGATTTAAAAACCCTGTTTCTGCTTCTAAATGGCAAACAGAAACAAGTATCACTTGCAGTAAATAGAGATTCCACAAAAACCAAATTGCTGAAGAATTTCTCTAGAAACTGCTGCTTGCCAAGGCTACGAATCCTGGGATCTCTCTTGTTGAAAAAGAGATTAGCAAAACATTAGATAGTAAAGGCTAGCACCCTAGAGAGACTGTCTCCTTGATGTAATCAGAGGATAAGAGGTTTACAATTGGAATAAAACCTGTGATTCTAAATTATCTACACCATCTCTGTGTACCTACCAAATCGTCCCAAAGCCTACTCATCTTTTGGGAACTGTGACACCATACCCTGGGTGGTCAAACTGTGCCCCCGTGGGACAAATCAAACCTGTCACCTATTTTGTAAATACGGTTTTATTGGAACACAGCCACACCCATTCATTTACATGTTACGTAGAGCTGCTTTTGCAACACAGACAATTACATAGTAGTAGCAGAGACCCTTTGGTCTTCAAGGCTTAAACTATTTAATACCTGGCTTTTTATAGAAAAATGTCACTGACCCCTGCCTAGATCTACGTTTGGTACATAGTAGGCAGTCGGTAAATACTTGCTGAATGAATAAAGCTCTGGAAGCCACCACTTTGGGCTGAAGCCCACTTGCTACATTTCTTTCTCCCCCGATAATTAATAATTGTTTGTTTGTTTGGTATTGCATTTCCACTTTGCTCAATATAAAGTGACAGCTCCATTCTTACAACAAACACTTGCCAGCTGTGTAGTTGATCACTGTAAGCTGCTCGGTGTTAGGGCCCAGAGCTATAAATGGATCTCCCTGTGAGGGGATGGTGATGGATCACCGTGGTCTTGGGAGCCCCTGGCCATTCCTTCTCTCCTTGTAGCTGTTGGCATTCATGGCACTCTCTCGGCTTCAGTGCTAGGGAATGTATAATAGACACGGGAAGGCCTATAAAAGTAACATCTGAAACTGCTGCAGGGCTGAGTATTGATTTATTCATTACTATAAATTTTTTGTCATTACTATGCAATTGCTCTATCTCAGGAAGAATTGATAGATGTGGTTGAAAGCTACAACCCACTGTGCAAAACTTTTCCCCCTTCTATAATTTCCTGTAACTCTTCTAAAGAATCATTATTCCTTATTACATAGCTCTGGCATGCCACCTATTTAGATAAATGTGTGAACAAGTGCGCAGTAAATATTCATAGTGGCCTATGTGTCAAGGATATATGTCACTAATTAGATAATTTAGTGGTTCGAATAAATAAATAAGAAAATACAAACACACCCAGGAAAATAGTGAAATAAAACATGGACTTTTTGTAGGAATCTGGGCAAATAGGATAGCTTTTCAGCTACAGTATCATCTTATATGTTGGAGGCCAATCGAAAGGTCATAGGAGGACTTACCGGGGCTGCTTACTCATCACAAAAATCAGACCTACAAGTGCCCAGCATCCCTGTGGGCCTTCTCAGCAAGTCCCACTTTTGTTACCTAAGCGAGTCCTTTCTGGTGGGGGTCTCAGGGAATGCAGTGGCCTTTTGCCTCTTCCACCCTCTTTGCTTTGTTGAGTCTGCTATTTAAAGTTGGGTTGGTACAAAAAAGAACTGGACTCAGAGTCTAAAGATGTTGTGTGTTCAAGACCTGGTTCTGACACAAAGTGGGGAAGATTTTTTTATTCAACTTGGGTCTCAGTGTTCTTATCTGTAGAATGGGAATGGCTATAATTTTGATGATAATGACAATGAAACTCCAATGGGACAATAAACATGGAAGCCCTTTGCAGAATCTAGAGTTCCAAATACATTAAAGAAAGATTTTTTAAAAAATTTTAAGCAAACAACCTCTAGGAAAGTACACTAGTCAGAGCAACTATTAGGAGTTAGTGTTTATTGGCTGCCTCCATTCTGTCAGGCACTGGGCTAGACTCTTTCTATAGGTCATTAATTAGAATCTGGCTAAGTAAAACTATTTTTTTACATTTACAGATGGAGAAACTGAGGATTTGAGACATTCATTATAACTTGCCCAAGACTGCAGTTCTGGTAAGTAATGCTGGACAAAAGTCTGCCTCTCTCTGGCTTTGTCCCCCAGGTCCCCAGTGCTACTAGTGACACGCTGTGTTGCCTCCAGCTACAAACGGAAGAGACTTGCTTGTTTTGTTGTTTTTATTGCTGTTGTTTTAGAAATAAAAGACAGGAGTGCTATCTGAGTTGTCTGGACAGCTTGACTGTATTGACCAGACTCACAGAGTGATCTCCTCAAAGTCAGAGTTCTGTTTACATAAATGCAGTTACCCCAAACTTAGCTTGATTAAGGGTCTCTGTGGTGACCTCGTGAAGTGGTGTTAAAGAAAAATAATTGGATCCACTGATTGCTGAGATCTGGCTGATTAGCTTCTAATGCAGGAAACTGGCCTTTAGCCCTTTCCAGTGGTGTGTTAGAATATGAAGGAGACGGATTCACTTTGTCAAACAGCTAAAGCCAGGTCTTTTAGACATGCCTAAACTAGCCATGGCCTCATCTGGGCATATTCATGTTGCAAATGTAAATGAATTTCACACATTACCATTGCGAAAACATATAAAAGGTAAACTTATTCATATCAGCCCTAGAGCCAGCAAATTATCTGATCAAGGGGCCACCTTTCTGGTTTGGGTTTATCTAGTCATAACTGAGAACACTCATCAATTTATGTAGCAAATATTTAATTTACATGTGCTATGTGCCAGTAGCAGAGGAAGATGCTAAGAATGCAATGATGAATCAAGTTTGGATGATAGTTCTTTTTCACGAGACCCTGGTCAAGAGCTCCTGCTGTAACTGCTGAACAATAAATTGAAAATGGGTGAATGGATAGATATATGGATGTGTGGGTAGGTGGGTGGATGATGAATTGATGGAGGGATAAATAAATGGATAAATGGAAGTTTCTTGATCAGCTAGGTATATATTTTTTAGTTAATGTTTTTAAATTTTTATTAAATTTATTGGTTAACAGATTTATATAGGTTTCAGGGGTACAATTCTATAATTGCATTTGTGTGTTCACTACCTAAAGTCAAGTCTCCTCCTGTAACCATTCATCCCCCCTGTATCCTTTTCTGCCTAGCCCCACCACCCTTTCCCTCTGGTTATCACTATACTGTTGTCTGTGTCTGTTACATTCGTTTTTTCCTTAATCCCTTCATCTTTTTAAACTTCCTCTGACCCATAGGTCAGAGGAAGATTCAGAATCATTTATTAATGTCTCCATGACTAACTTTGGTATCAGAATGAATCTCTATAGGCTCCATATTGATATACTCCTACTGTATTTTTTTTCCTTTTTCTTGATAATTGGAATTCTGGACTCTTTGTTTCTTGCTTAGTTTTTGCCTCTTAGCCAAGTGCTTCCCAATTACCATTTTGGCTGCACTCTGTGCACAGAATCAGGGTTCATCTCTATTTCTGTCTTTGAATGTCCCTAAGATCTACCCATTAACCGATTTAGTGACCACAAGAGTGGATTTCTCATGATACGTAAATGAGTAGATGCTAATCCAAGGTGGGTGGGTGGGGGATGGGTAACCATATTGTTTGTCCTTGTTCCCCCAACAGCAATAATAGCACCTAGCTCATAATAGGTGATTATAGATTGAGTGAATAGGTGATTAAGTGATTGAGTAAGCGGTTGCCTCATCCCTCTTCTGGACGAGAGTCACCTCACCACCTAGAGCTCAGTTTAATGATTATCTTACAGTGTCTGTTGTCTTCTTGTCTACAAAATAAGGTCCACTCAAGTCATGAGGGAAAAAAAAGTAACTGATTGGGTAACTTAGTGAAGAAGTGGAAGATGATTGAGTAGATGGTGAATGATTGAATTCATCTATGTGTGGATGCATGGATAAATTACTGAATTGGTTATTGGGTAAATGAATGGAAAAATGGGATAAATTAATAAGTAGATACATGATTAAAAGTGAGCACATAGGTGGATGCCCACATCAGTAAATGAATGGATGGGTGAATGGATAAATAGATGAACAAATGGGCTAATATATGAATGTGGCTGCCTGGACAAAACTTGGATGGATCTAGGTAGGGGTAAGTGGTTGAATTTGTGAATAAAAGAATGGATGATGGGGTGCATGTTTGAATTACTGCCCTAAAACCTGTTAGACACTGAAAAAGGACAGGGTGATACTGAAACTCTGCCCTGATATGGCCAAAGTAAACAATCCTCTTGGTTTAGGGGACTAAGGCTGCTGGCTTTGGGAAGATTAAGGGCATCTTACACAAAGGCATGGAAAGTCTGACTGGCTGGCCAGAAGATTGATAATGACTCGTGGTTTCCAAGCACTGTTTATAAAATAAGCGAAGGGGCAATGAGTGTGTTTCTTGGGTTCCTTGAGGCCACAGTGAGGAGAGATGTAACCTCAATGGGGACAGCCTTGTGCAAAATGCTAGCCAGCACAGTGCCTGACCGCCTGGAGGCTTCAGGCTCACTGTGGACAGATGGCCTCATTCTTTTCTTTTCTTCTTTTCTTTTTTTTCTTTTCTTTCCTTCCTTCCTTCCTTCCTTCCTTCCTTCCTTCCTTCCTTCCTTCCTTCCTTCCTTCCTTCCTTCCTTCCTTTCTTTCTCTTTTTCTTCTTTCTTTCTCCTTATTGCTCTCTCTTACTTTTTCTCCCTACATTACTCCCTCTTTTCCTTTCTTCTTTTTTTTTATTTCTTTCTCACTATCAGACAGGGATGAACCAGGGCTAGAAGCAGAGCCTTCTGGGAACTAACTCATGCTTTGCTTCAAAATTTGGAACTTCACCTGGAGGGACAGATTAGGTTTCTAGCTGAGCTGGTTGCATGATTTCCCTGCTTAGGGTCATTTACTCTAGATATTTCTGTATTTTTGATTAGCTGAGAGCAACGGTGATACAGTGGAATGAGCAAGGGTGTGCAGTCCAACAGATATTGTTGTCTGAACCTTGAAAAGTTTTGAACTCTCAAACTCTGCTTTATCTGCCCAAAATAAATGAGAAAGGTTATAAAATTTTTTTAAAATGTGCTTCATATGGCTATTGTAAAAATTAGAAGAGATGATGTGAAAAAAAACTACCTGATTAGCATATGCTAGGTGTTAGTAATAAAATTTAGTAATAAAGGTTAGTAATTCTTCTTCTTTTGTTGTTATTTGCTTAATCTCTCTTTAGAATTAGGGCTCATGAGCCCATATTGGACCTGAATATGGGTTTAATATCAGGTAGGCTCCATTCATTTGGTCTATTGAAAACTTGTAGAAAACAGTCTGACATTTTCTCAACAGAATTCCCATAGGATCCAGCAATTTTATTCCTAGGTATATACCCCCCAAAATTGAAAGCAGGGACTTAGATAGATACTTTTTACATCAATGTTTATAGCAGAATTTTCACAATAGCAAATAAGTATAAACAACACAAATACCCATCAACAGATAAATGGATAAATAAAATAGGATGTATGCACACAATGGCATATAATTTAGCCTTAAAAGGCAATGAAATTGATACATGCTACAATATAGATAAACCTTGAGAATTATGCTAAGTGAAATAAGCCAGACACCAAAGGACAACTGTATGATCCCATTTCTATGAGAGAAATTCATAGAGACAGAAAGTAGGTTAGAAGTTAGGGGAAGACAGAATGGGATTTATTGTTTAATGGGCACAGAACTTCCACTTGGGGTGATGACAAAGTTTTGAAAATGGATAGTAGTGATTGTTACATAACATTGCAAGTATACTTTATGCCACTAATTGTATTGTTAAAAATGATTAAAATGGTAAAGTTTTCTGTGCCTCTTTTACCACCACAAATAAGACCTGTGCTTGTGAGCTATAAAGGTAGAGACTCTGCCGCCCCATCCAGGGGGTTGGCTTTCCAGGACTGGAGGAAGGGATAATTTACATTATGTAAAGGCATCATGGTCTTATAGGCATTGCTATCTTACCATTTATTTCACTGGCTTCGATGAAGTAGACAGCTATATATTGACTGTACTTCAGACGATCCAAGCCCATAGAGAGCAGGGTCTTTCCAGGTCCTGAGATGAGATTGTTTAGTCCTCTTTAGATGGGCTCTGATTGCTGTCTGAGCTTTCCATCTCATAAGACCTCCATGTTACACAGTTATTGCTTGTGACGTGTCTTTTCTTCCCAATAGACAATAAGATCTGTAAGGGAAAAGGCTGCTGTGTTGACTGGATATTCATAACAGACACATAGTAGAGAACCCAAATAAAATATTTCAAAAAATGAATGGCTAAGCTTTGATCTTGTTCAAAGAATCCAGATAGAGGTTTCTGCTCACCATTGAAACTCCAGCTGCTAGTTCAATGTCTGGAAGAAGAGGAGGATTTAGTTAGGGTTCTCTGATTGTAAGTGAAAGAAACTGGCTTGGATGACTTTAAACATGAAATAGGGGATGTGCTGAAAGGCACTTGGTAGCTCACAGATTATAGGGAATGGTTGGACCACCACGACTTAGAAAGGACAGTGGCCATGAATTCACAGCCGGTCTCTTTAGCACAGAGACCTTGAAAACGATTTAGCTGCCATATTACTCAAGATTTAAATTTCTGAAAGTGAAAATGTGATTTGGCCTAAGCTCTTAGCCAAAGAAGGGGAATGACCCTGGACAGAAAAAGACAATGGTGATGAAAAAGAGGGTGATGTTAAGGCTCTTCTCATCCCCCCATATTTGCCCAGAAGCTTTAAAAACTATTTTCCCCCATCACCCTTACTGTCCACAGATGTTTAGAAACATTGAAAAAGTGCCTGCGTCAGACCAGGGAGCCACAGAACAAAGTAAGACTTTTCTGGCTCAAACATAGAATGGCATACGTGGAAAACCCAAGCTCTGCGGGAATCCTGTTAACAATATATGAAGAGCCAGAGCCTCAATTATGGGTACTCTGAGGACAAAATTTCAGACTTTGCTCTGGCTTTTGTCAGCTTAAGGCTCTTAAGGTAGTTTACACAAAGATTTGTATGTCTGAATTTTTCCCTGGCAGGTTCTCATTATAACCTAGATAACACAAACCCCAAATATTTGTGGTTAGCAACAATAAGGAATTTTTAAGTTGCTTGACATCTTCTATCCATGTAGATCACCACCTAGGATCAATGTTCAGCTTGGAGACAAAAGGAGACAGGAGGATGGTGGGAAATTTTTCTCTGATTTGTGCAATGTCTGAGTTTAAACCCCTTCTCTTAACACTTTCAGTCTCTTTCTTTCTCTCTCTCTCTACACACACACACACACACACACACGCACACCACACACACACATGTTTTGCCTTCCAACAGGTTCTTCCAGAACTATGCAAAGGAAAATGTTGATGTCTAATCACCTAAGAAAGTACCACCAGCCAACGACTGCCTTCCACCACTGCAGAAGGAGGAAGGGGCATTTTAACATAAGACTTCTGCATTCTCCTTTCTTTTCAATCTCCTGGTCATGGGTTGGACCCTTCGCTTTCAAGCCAAGTTGGTTTTAGATTTTCTGGAGTTGAGCAGAACAACTGCACCACATCAGTAAACAGAAGACTGTTTACATAAAAAATATAGATTTCTTTTAGGCACTTTGCTTAAGCCTTTAGTAAGTCGTATTTACATTATTATTGTTTATGTTCCCAGAAGTCAGCAGGAGGATGGCCTTGTTGCTGTTTATGTGGTTTCATGATTCACACTTGATGAGGCAGCTATCACACAGGGTGGGGATGAGGAGGGGGGCTAGAGTCAGAGAAGCACAAAGAAAATTATAGCAAGCTCTCTCGTGGGATCCACAGCCTTAACATAATGGTACAGCCAAGGTCCTGGGGATTTCTGAGTCAGTCTTTCAAATTCCCAGACATGTTTATCAGTTTTGAGTTTCCAAATGGGCCCACCCAGAATAAAGCCCTGGTGAACCTGATGTTTCACGTTGGCTGTTTCAGGGGGTTCTCCTGAGATCCAAGCTCCTTCCTGGCTATCAGCTTGGTAGGTGCTCAACACCTGAGACCTAAAGCATCATTTGGGGTGACCTGCTCTGCCAGCCTGTGATTGGCTACTGCCTGAGCTCCTCTGTGCATGCAACATCCACCAGATGGGCTTGGATGGACATTGGAAGGGAAGAGTCTACCCCCCAGTGCTGGAGATTTTTCAGCCTTAAAACTCTATGGGCTAAGAAGTACCAGTTGGCAGTTACAAAATGGTCATAGGGATGTAAAGTACAGCATAGCGAATATGGTCAATAATGTTGATTACTATGTATGGTGACAGGTGGTTACTATACTCATGAAAGGAATTACTTTGTAAGTTGTGTAAGTGTCTAACTACTATGCTGTACACCTAAAACTAATATAATATTAAATGTCAACTATAATTTAAAAATAAAAAAATATTAAAAACTTGATGAGTAATTGCTATGAGCCATCTTTTATGCTGTATTCATCTCAGGGCACAGTGAATAGTTCAGAGCTAGATTTCCAGGATAGGATGGGGCAAAATGAGAAGAAGGGCATGTTCTTTTTTACAAGGCATTGAAACAGAATGGATAGGAATCTGTGTTTTGGAGACATTTAGATCTTTTTTTATTTGTTTGCATAATTCTTTGTTGCCTGTTTTGTTTTTAATACCCAACTCTGCTTCTTGTTAGCTCCATGGCTTTGGGCAAATTTCTTAACCTCTTTGTGCCTTAATTTACTTATCTGTAACTGGGAGCTTTTCTTGGGCTTCCGAGAGGATTAGATGAGAACATGAGTGTGTACCTGATAAATAACAAACTCATAATGCTTGGTACCAAGACATACAAATATTTTTATTATATATAAAGGCAAGAAAAAAACAGGCATCTTAACTGGGAGAAAAGTAAGCCAGGAGGAATTTTCTGGGCTATGTTTTAGAAGCCATGAAGGCATTTGTGTGTGTGTGTGTGTGTGTGTGTGTGTGTCTGTGTACTGCTCATGGCTTTCATGTGGGATGGTAGGAGTATCTAAAAGAGCCTCGACTTACCAGTTCTCCTGAGAGTAGACTGAGAACCAGAAGGACCAAAGGATCTTACTCATGTTCCATTAGGATGTATGTCCAGTGAGGGGCTCCTTGTCCTCTGGGACATCACAGAACCATTTTAAACCACATCATCTGGGATCCACATGTCCTGGACACTTGGTATTTTACTTCACAAGCTCTCTTTGATAAAAGCTCTAGTCAGATATGGCCGCTAGGGAATTAGTGTCTGGGGACAATGTCTGTTATCAAAATCTGCTAATACTATCAATGAGATCTCTACTCTGAAGCTAACCCCATTCATTTTATTATTCCTTTATTACTTTATTCGTCAAGTATTTATTTAATACCTACTTTGTGCCAGACTCTATGCTAAGGGCTTGGGGTATTGTGGTGAGCAGAACACATGAGACTTTGTTATCACTGAGCACAAACTCTAGTGAGGGTGACCATCATAAACACCAGTTGCCAATGGTCACTGTGCTATGATGGAAAAGTACTAGTTCCTATGACAGCATACAGGAAGATGCCTGAGGATGTAGGTAAGTGTTGTCAGGAAGGTCTCCCTGAGGGAGTGATATTTGGGGGGAAGAATAAAAGGCATTCACAAGGCCAAGTGGGATGAAGGTAGAGAAGACTCATAGGGTGTTCTAATTATCATAATATGTCATCTCCTATGATTAACATATCAAATGACCTGCATATCAAGTCACCCCCCAAATTAGTGGCTTTTCACAATGCTTTGATTCCCTCTCCTAGTTCTGTGATTGGCTGGGCTCAGCAAGCTGATTTTTGCTGAAGTGACAGTCAGTTGTTGACTGGGACCAGGCTGGACTGGACATTCAAGATGGCTCCCTCACATGAGCAGCAGAGGAGATTGGTGGTGGCCGAGGAGCTTAGCTGGGCCTGTCAAATGGAACCTCTACATGTGGCCTTTCTATGAGGCTCGGGCTTCTCAAAGCATGGCAACCCAGATCTGAAGGGGAGCCTCCCGTGAGTGTGTTCCACGAAGCCCACAGTGCTAGGTAAAAGCCATAGCCCTTTTCATGACCTGGCCTTGTCAATCCCAGAATATCTTTTTTGTCCCATTATAAGAATTAAGTGAGTTTCCAAAACCAGCCCAGATTCGAGAATAAGGCGAAAATAGCATTAAATCATCCTTCTCAGTGGCAGGAAGACATGGACATACCGGGAGGGTGGAACGCGCTGGCAGCCACCTTGGAAGCAAGTTATTACATGTGGCTTCATCCTGCCTAGACGGAACCTCCCCCAAATATTTACATGCCCTGCACTATTTAGATCTAAGTTCAATATATCTCTTCATTTCAAAATATCTCTTCCTCGAAGAGGGTTTCGTTGACCTTTGTATCCAGTAACTTTCTTTCCCATGACAATTTTAAATTATTGTCATAGTAATTATCACCCCCAAATTGTTCCTTTATTAGATTATTTGCTTTGGTCTTCCCGCAACTGCCCTACCTTCACACCCATGAAACGTAAGTCCCAAGAGGTCACAGTCTTGCTCACCAATGTATCCCTTTAGAAAGTGCCTGGTGCTTAGTGGGCACTGAATAAATATTTATTGAGTGAAGGAAGAGAAGCCTAAGCAAAAATAAATGTCCCATGCAATGACCCTGAGGCAGGAGGTGAGCATGATGATCTGGGGAAACTAACAAAGCCACATGTGTTGGGACACAGGCTGAGGGGCCAGCTACATGTCAGGGGGCTGGGAGCAGCGTCTTCCTGGGCCACGTCCAAACTGATGCAGCCCGGCCACAGTCATCATCTCTGAAGTGTGAAAAGTCTACTGATTTTCTGGTCTCGAGCACTCCAGTTCAAACGTGTCTGACGTGAGCCCCAAAGGACACACTGTGTGGATAGATGGAGCTCACTGAATTTGGGCTATTTCTCACTCTTTCCAAAAATAACTATAAAACAAACAAATGGAAAACCCAGCAGCAACAAAAACACCTACATACAATTAATTGGTGAACTGTGTATCTTCAGAGAAAAAAAAAATTGTACTTTTCCAGGTAGATACTCACAAGGAAACTTACCCAAGTTTCTCCTGTCTAATACTGGTAGATGCTGGGTTCAAATGTAGGTCTGCTTTACTTCAGAGCTCTGCAGAGTTTGGAGTAAAGGCTTAAATGGAAGGGGACAAAAGACATGGAAGACAACTGTCTAAACCAAACCCTAGAATGATATATTTTTCCCTGTGGCACTGACTCAACTCACTGAGCCCTGTGGTAACTGGCCAGCTCTGATTATAAGGCAACAATCTGATTCTTGCCTCAATTATGACTAAATAACCACTAGTTAGGAATCATGAAAGGGCCCAAATGAGTGCAGTGGGATGAGGAAAGGTCCTCTGGTTGCCAGAGGTGGAGGAAAATGCAGTCAGAGGTGGGGACATTTCAGTCAAGCCCAAACCAAAGCCACAGAACACCATGTTTGTGACCAGGGCAAGGGGAGGGGGCTGGGGCTGGGGAGGTGGCTAGTGCGGCATCCGCCAATCACCGCTGTTTTAACTGGGTGCTCACTCTTGGAGAATAGGGGTGTGTGTATCAGTCACCTGGGGGAAACACAGGCAGTTCTCACTTTATCCTTCCTAACGCCAGGGGCTTCCTCCCCAAATCCACGTGAACCAGGATCATTGCAATATTTTTTCTGTGCTTGAATGGCCTTCTTACTTGATATCTCAGTCTATATTTTGAGCTATTTTCCTCTTTATTTTTGTTCCACATGGGGAAAACTTAAATACATATTTTTCTTAAGGAGATGGCTATAAAAACTTTCCTTAAGTCAGACCATCTGTGTTGGTGGAAACTTTAGACTTTTTTTTTTCTGGGAAGGGGAGTTTCTTCTCTTGTTTTCTCCTGTTCTTTGGGAAATCCAGCAAATTAAAAAAAATCACCAGAAGGGGAAAAAGCTTTCAAAGGAGATATGAAAATAAGAGAAACTAAGATGCCTACCAGATATTTCAGCAGGTTTGAATAATCTGTCATTTCTCTGAAAGGATACAAGACAAAGGAGTATACCAGAGTTTGTAACAGACTCAGACAGTCCATAATATGTGCTATCAGTATTTATTTCTTGCCTAGAATGTGTGTACTAAAGCCATGATCAGCTTCCCAGAATAAATTCTAGGTAGTTTTGGAAACTGAGGAGGCAAGTAGAGAAAAGTGGTAGGCGAAAGGGGAGAACTATGCATCCAGTGCATCCCAGGCATTGAAGTTGATGTTCTTGGCCTTCACCGTTTACCTTGATGCTCAGTGTATAATGGTGGTCTCAGCTGGACCTTCGCTTCTGAAAACTTAGATGACACCCAGAGGTTTCAAGTCCAATTCCTCCTCACCCCGGATGCTGGCATAGTGCTGCTGCCATCCTGGTACTGAGCTTCACTGAGAATGGTGAACGGATCAACTAAAAGTGGACTGAGGAGGTAACAGGAACTTCCCCACTAACTGGACCAACATCCAAAACTCCCAAAGATTTTCCCCCAAGACCCCCATCCCCATTATTTAATCAAATGCTGCTCTAGGTGCTACTATGAAGGCAATTTTGCAGATGTCATTAAAGCCCCAAGTTACTTTCACATTTAACATACTGAGATTATCCAGTGGAGTCTGACTCTATTGGGAAAGCCCTTTACAAGCAGAGAGCTTTCTCTGGCTGGTGGCAGAGGGGGAGTTAGAGAAATTTAAAGCACAATGAGGACTTGACATGTCATTTCTGCCTCCAAAGAAGGAAGGAACCACATGGCAAAGACCCCAGAGGGGCCTGCAGAAACTATGAGTGGCCCCACTGATGGCCAGGAAAGAAGCTGGAGCCTCAGTCCTACAACAGTGAGGGACTGGATTCTGCCCACAACCCGAATGAATCTGGAAGCAGATGTTCCCCTGGAGCCTGAGGGTAAATCCCTGCTTGGCTGACACCTTGGCTTTGGACTTGTGAGACCCTAAGCAGGGAGCTCTGCTAAGTCCACCTGGACTTCCGAGTTATGGAAACTGTCAGGTAAAAAGTGGGTGCCATTTTAAGCCACCGAGTTTGTGGTGATGTAATACATAGCAATAGATTAAAACAATCACCATTCATGGACACATCATAATATAGTGCACTGCTGGGTTTTTCTTCTGTGAAATCAAAGGACATTGGTTTACTTATCCCTCAAACAAGTACACATGAAAGTGATCAAGGTATGCTTTCTGAAGGGAAGACTAGATGGGGCAGAGGTTTTTCCCTTTTTGACTATGGACCCTTGGCATCAGTCTTCCCAGGTTCAATGTCCAACTTCTCCTTTTAATAGTTGTTTGACCTTGAGCATTTCATCAATTTCTCTAGGCCTCACTATCTTCATCTATAAAATTGGGATAATAAAGATGTTGGGAGGATTGAATGACACAATACTCAGAAAGCACTTGATTTACTGCCCAACACACAGTGCTCACTGGTTAAGTGTTATCTGTACATGAGATTTTTGCCTGGGTGGATTAACGAGCAAATAAACTCCAGTGAAAAGGAGATAAGACATCATAACACACAGCTCTCAGGTTTTGCAACTCGGGCCATGTTTTGTACTAGGTCAAATCAACACGTTGCCCCAGATCTGTGAACCTGTGACTGGTGCCCACAGGAGACCCTGGGATGCAGGGTCAGATCCTAAGAAAATGGCTGGACAACCCAACTGGAGACCCTGCTTGGAAATCAGGGGTACCGCAATGCTCAGCGGGACGCTTCTGCAGGCATCGACACCGTTGCCACTTCTGTCACCAAACGGCTAACTCTGGGTGGGCTCACAGTAGGCTGTTCATGGAAGGTCCACTAAGTAACAGGACTATTCAGTCATTCAAAAATGGTTGAGACAGCAGGGCCAGGTAGACAAAGCCAGACTTAACCGAAGACTTGTTCCCAGCATCTATTCATTTCAAGCCTTGCCAAGGAGCCAGAGGTGGAAATCTACAAATATGCTCCTATTTGGAGTGTGTATTACTCCTTTTTAAAACTTGTTATTCTGTAGGGCATGTAACTTGGGGCATTGTGTTTATGGCCTGTTATTTTAATATCACAGTGCTTTTTCAGAGAAATATGTATCTTAAAATCATTTGTCACTGAAAAAAAAGACAAAAGCTATTTAAGGTAAAATAGCCAGCTGATACACAGTGACAACTGGATCTTTTAGTTAGAGGCGGTATAAGGTGGCCATAAAATCAGCTGTACAGGGTAAGAGAGAGAGTTCCATCCACACTGGGCAGTAACTAGAGTCTCCCTTGCGAGCGCCCCCTTCATTCTCTGTTCCTTGCAGAGCCCCTCAGGCAAGTGCCCCATTCTACCCTTGCTCTGCGTTCCTATTCTCTAATTTTAGCAAGTTAGAAAACATTGAGGCATGCTGTGGAGGAGGAAACTGGAATATTTGTAAATAACAGGCAGATGCAAAGATCCATTTCAGCTGAGGGGAAAAAGAAGAATGCAGAGTCCCACGTGGGCCTGCATGGGTGTGCATTCAAGGTCTGGCACCCAGAGCGAACAAAAGCAGAAAGGGCTGGCTGGAACAATGGGCTGTCACAAATGCCACATTATGTAAGTGGGTTATTTGAATTCACAATTGTGAAGGCCACAATTGTCAGAGAATTGCCCTCCTCTGGGTGGTGGGAGGAAAGCAGGGTCCCCATGCTCCCAACCAGGTGCCCTGGGAGCAGGCTGTGACCCACCAGATGAGGCCCACCCCTGCCCCACAGGAGAAAAGGGCTAGGTTACTTCTCACATCACGACAGTGCTGCATAACTGTGTGGAACTGCACTGTAGGATGTTTTTGATTAAAAAAGCAATGAGCAAATTATTAGATACCACCCCAAACATAGCAGTTGTCTATTTGAAAATGACCTTGTTCTTTCCATTTGGTGTGTACGCCTTCAGCTTGAACAGTAATCTCTGGGTAGTGATTTGGGGCTCTCAGAAACACATTTCATGGTTGGGTGAAGACATGGACATCTGAGTTCGCAGAAAGATCTCCGTAGTAGGGAGTCAGGGGAAGCTTGGAAGGGGTAAGTTTTGAAGGTAGTGTGGCTGTGGCTGTGGCTGTGGTGGACACCAAGGATAATTTTAAAGCTATTTTCCACTTTGGTGTCTTGCATGTAGAGAAATCAGGCGCACTGTTTGAGCCTGATTAACCAGGCTCAAACAGTGAAAAGACAAGACTTTTCCTTGCCTGCCTTCCAGTTTCACATTAAGCCACTCCTGTCTGCAAGCCCTCAAGCTTCGGCCACACCCAAGCATGCCAGTGACACCTTCCCACCCCACTCAACGTGTCACCATCCAATTCATCAAACCTAGCTAGCTGGTCCTTGCTTCTGTAAAAGCCCTTCTCGGGGCCCCTCCCCAACTCCCGACCCTCATTAATTAACATGCCCTGTTTCTTAAGTTCTAATAACTTCTGTGTTTAATTCCTGCCAGCACTCACCCCAGTCACTCTCCTGGTCTGTTTGCAGACCTGCTCGCTAGAGCGGGCCTTGCAGGAGGGTGAGGCCAGGTCTCCACTTCTGTATCTTTCGTGTGTAGCACGTACAGTGGCTTTGTAATGTCTGAGTAGTAGAGTCTTTCTCCCAGACTCTGGGTGGTTGCAAAAAAGCTCTGGAATCAGTATGTTCACTTGCAGATACAGGCAGAGTCCTTTGTTCTGAGCATTGTGATTGTGTTGTTGTTAGTGTGTATCTGAGCTGGAGGTGCTGAAAGAAGCTTGGCTCTGATTCTTCAGGGATTGCACCTATCTGGGCAGTTTGTCAGTCTGTGGGAGGTGATTTGCAGTTTCTATTGGAGAGCTTTCCAGGCAGGAAGGGGCAGAGGAACAAATATTTGGGGGACTGGCTCTATCGCTGTTGTCCTCAGATGGAAATAGAGGGGTCATGATGATGGTGATGATGGTGATAATGGTGATGGTGATGATGATGGTGATGATGATGATGGTGATAATTTGAATGAGTGTTTCTGGAGTGCCAAGAACTTTCCATTTCTTTTCTTGTTTATACCACAAAAGAAAAACAGATGGTCAAGGTCAGGTGGCTCAGTTGGCTGGAACATCTTCCCATACAACAAAATATTGCAGGTTTGATGCCTGGGCGCATATCTAGGTTGTGATTCGTGCTGTAGCCGTGGTGCACGTGGGAGGCAACCAGTCGATGTTTCTCTCTCACATTGATGTTTCTCTCTCTTTCTCTCTCCCCCTTCCTCTCTCCCTAGAAAATCAGTAAACATATTCTCAGGTGAGGATAAAAAAAAAGAGGATAGATGTGATTACTCTCATTTTTCTTCTTTAAAAACACTGTAAGGTATGATTGACATGTTAAAAACTTTATGTATTTAATGTATACAACTTGATGAGTTCACAAATATGTGTTTACCTAGGGTCCCATCACCACTTTCAAGGCCATAGACATATACATCACCTCCCCAAATTTCTTCCCATTCTCATTAATATTATTTGAACACATTATATCTACCTTCTTAGAAAATGTCAAGTATATAATACAGTGTTAGTAGCTATAGGCACTCTGCTGCAGAGTGGATCTTCAGAAAAAACTTATCCTACATAATACTCTTTCCCCAAGCCCTCGGCAACCATCATTCTCTGTTTCCATGAGTTTAACTCTTTTAGACTCCACATACAAAGAAGACAATATAGAATCGGTCTTTCTGTGTTTAGCTTATTTTGCTTAGTATAATATGGACCTGAAGGACGCTATTCTCATTTAATGGCATGGAGTGACTTGCTCATGATCACTCACCTTCGGGAAGCCAACACTGGAGCCCAGCGGTCCATGTGTCCTCCTCAACACTATCTCCTAGTGCAACGAGTATGTGTGCATGAGTCCTTTTGTGTTTATATGCACCTGTGTGTAGATAAGTGCAAAGAGTGTGGTGTATTATATATGCTCATGTGCAAATTAGGTAGGGGTGTGCTGGGTTGTATCTGATTCTGTTTGTGTATGCGTGTATCCTTCAGCTGAGAAAAAGCATCAGGCATCAGTGTCCGAATAGGGCCTTTATTAACATGATGAAATGGTTCTTCAAGCGGCAGGTGCCCCATCCTTTATTTCTTCCCTCCAGGCCCCCTTTGGAACATAGTCTGAATTGGGGTCGATGGGAATTCTGGCTTTACCCCAAACAGCACTGCAGAGAAAGCTGTAGATTATTGGGGAGGTAAACTTCCACCTGTCTACCCCAATAGTGAAGACTTGCATTTAAATGCACCCTGTCATTTTTAATCTCAGACACTTGACATAGTCACCTCCCAGGGAACAGACCCTACTGTAAGGCCTGCTTCCAGTCAGGTGACAACACCCAGACTGCAGGAGCCCATGGCAGACTCCAGGGCTCAGGGGCTGTATGGGTGTGGATGTGGCAGCCAGGGGGTGTATGCAAATTTTACTGTCAGGGGTAACTCAGATGCAGTCCGAAGACACTGCCAAGAGGCATTTTGTGTTCTGGGCCATGAGGGTGTCCCCTGAGACAGGAATTTTCCAGGTAGGAAGTGGACTGCGAAGTGGCCTGTTCGATCCTATTAAAGGTGAGTGTGCACTGAAGGCAGCTGACAAGGTAGTGAAGCTGTTGTTTGTCTCGTAAAGACAAACAGTTGACAGTTCAAAGAGAGAAGCAGACTTCCCCCAAGTTCCCATCTCAGCTCCAAGTCCCTGATTTAGGGCACGGAAAACATGGCTGGGTTCATTTTTTCTCCATTGTTGGAAAGTAAGCTACCTACTACCTGGGCTTATTTGGCTCTGTTTTTATTTCATATCATTTTATTTTCTTAAGATTTTTAGGTGAGTGATTATTTACATGCCCTCAACACTACCAGTAAACAGATACAGGCTGTTTATCTTTGTTTCTGTCCCTGATTACTGGTCATCTTCTTTGAGTCTATTATAAAAGCTTCAGATTTCTCAAAAGTCCCTTTCTGAATTAAAAGCACACAACCTCTCTTATGGCATCAAGCCATGCAAAAGTAGTTTTTGAATGTTTGCCGTGGATCCAGAGGATGAAAAGCCTCTTTGTTTTACCCAGAAAGACACTGAACTCAGGGTCCAGCGATGTGCCTGAGACTACTCAGTAAGTAACCGAAGGAGAGCTGAGAACCCGAATGTGATAGGCAAAAACACCCATGAATTTTCAACTTGTAAACTGTGGAGGACCACCAGGTGACAGGAAATGACTGTCCCTGATGGAGGATCAATTAAAAAAGTAGAGGGTCAGAAACAAGACATGAGTCTTCCTAAATCAAAAGAGTATCGGGTATGAGAAATAGTGTGGTAAAGGCAAAAAATAGTCACTGATAGTGACTACCACTGATAGTTTGATATTCTGAAACAATGCTTCCTCATTATAGAGAATCTGGAGGTAAAAACAGCCAGTGTGTATAAAGAAGAGATTTGAAAAATATTTATATTTATATCATATAGATCGCCAAATTTCCCTCATGTCTTTTTTTTTTGTCATCTAAGAATATTGGTACTGGAGTTGGAGGAGGCCTGAGGTGTCAGCTGACTCTGTGGCAGTGGAATATGGGGTATTTGTCATAAGTACTAAGATGCGCACAAAAACATCTTTCCTCAATACCATTTATGGCTTTCACAGTTGTAAATTCACACTCAATGATAATCGATACGATAATCTTAAGAAAATGGGTGTTCTGGGTTGAATCATGTCCCCCATGGGAAGATACGTTGAAGTCCTAACCCCTAGTACCTTAGACTATGGCCTTGTTTGGAAACAGGGTCACTGTAGATTTAATCAAGTTAAGATGAGGTTGTTAGGGGGGCCATGATCCAGTAGGACTGGTGTCCTTATAAGAAGGTAAATTCAAACAGACACACACACAGTGAACAACATGCAAAGACAACTGTGTGGTGATGGAAGCAAAGAACACGGTGATGCGGGTATAAAGCAAGGAGCACCAAGGATCAGAGGCCACCCAGACGCTGAAAATTCAAGGTAGGATTCCACACAGAGCCTCAGGGGGGACATGGTTCTGCCAATACCTTGATCATGGGCTTTAAGCCTCCAGAACTTTGGACAGTGCATTTCTGTTGTTTTGAGCTCTGCGTTTGTGGTACTTTCTTCTAGCAGTAGGGTACAATTATAGCGGAACCCTTGTTCCTGTCCACGTGTGAGCACTGGGTACTGGTTTTCCTTGTTGGTTTTATTTGTTTTAGATTTTGACAGAACAGATTTTAAGGCATATTGGTTATCACCGAGTGTGAATTTAAGTCTGAGGTCCATGGGGCAAGAGGCTGTCTAGGCCTCAGCCACCGCAGTGTGTGAGGACCGCTCCTGTTTGAGGCCAAATGCTGTGTGCCTGCTCTGCCCGTCCCTCCTCCCAGGCACTCGGGGGGCTTCCTGGGTTCCCTGAGGGTGAAGTTAATGACCATGGCCTGCTCCCGGGCCTTCAAAATCTCTATCACAATTTCTCTTTTGCTGCCAGAGTGACCTTGGAGGCCCCATGTTCTATGTGGTACAGGTACCACACGGAGGGAGCCGCCTGATGTCCATCAAATGTTATGCGCATGAGAAATGAACTTGACTTTTCTTGTGCTGAGTTATTGGGCTTAATTTGGGATTTCAGAAAATTCTATCCTTTCTTATCCTATTAGCCTACCAGGGTAATTTAAAGGGGATGTTTAAGGCCTTGACTGGTATGGCTTAGTTGGTTGGACATCGTTCTGTAAAATGAAAAAAGTCACTGGTTCAATTCCCAGTCAGGGCATGTGCCTGGGTTGCAGGTTCATCCCTGGTCAGGGATCATATGAGAGGCAACTGATTGATGTTTCTCTCTCACATCAATGCTTCCCTCCCTCTCTTTTTCCCTCCCTCCCCCTCTTTCTAAAAATAAATATGTAAATAAAATCTTTAAAAAATAAATAAAGGGGACAGTTAAGGACCTGAGAATATAGCATCATTGACCTTAGCAGGCACACCTTTTAAAAGAAGTTCACATTCAAGCCCACATCCTCTTTCTACCCATGCCCTTGTGGCTTGGAGAAAATGTAATTAAATGAAATACAGTAGCTCCAGGCTCAGAACCAGGAGTAAGGAGTCCTGGATTATAACATACACTAGGATATGGCCCTGGGCCAGTCCCCGTATGTTCAGACTCAGTTTGCTCGTGTGCAAAATGGGATAATTGCAGCTTTCTCAAGAACTGTTGAGAGGTGTAAATTGACTGAGACATGGAATCACCATTGGTAGCATCTAGCCACTGATAAAACATTCAGCTCAGTGCTTGGCAATGAGCCACTTTGATTGCTATACTTCTTCACTTTATTAAGAAGGCTAAAGACTTTGGTGATCAGAATGAGCTTGTGATTCAGAATCTATTTATGTCTGCGCTCCAAAGGATACAGACAAACCCATGAACTTCCACTGGGGCTAGATCTCTCAAAATGGACAGAATAAACATTACCTGTGGATTACGGGTTTCCATGGTTCACTTTCCAGCTAGTGTAGGCTGGATTTGCTACATACTTAGGGACTTGGGAACATACTTTGGATTACAAACCAACCACCCCTGTCTATCCAAATGACATTTCTAAATATGCTTTCATGCTCCAGCCTTTGAAAATGCCATTGCCTCATGGGTTCCTCCAGTAATTCCTACAACTTTCCTTGTAGGAGTTTAATCTTAATATCTGCAGGCCGATGGTGGTTTCTCTTTTGTTTTGCTCCCAAAGCCAACAGCCCTCTCTGAAACAACCCTTTTCACTGTACCCCACAGGTCAGTATACCCAGCATCAATCCCACAAAAGGGTCAGCTTCTCTATGGCTGGGATTATGTCACCCTCATTTGGGATGCCAGGGTCTGGATTCAAGAACAATGCCTGTCATATAGCAGGTACACGCCTTAAAAATGAATAAATGCTGAATTGATGGGCAGTTTGGTTCTTCTAGGCTAGACCTTGGCCTTTCAGGGACAAAGAATTCCTTGCCAGCTCTCTGACTGTGCAAAAGAGGAGAACACCCCTGTGATACGTTGTGCCCTTTACTGTCAGCACAGGGTTTACTTTCTCATGGGACAGTCACTCCACCTTGGAGTCTGAGTTCCCACTGATGGGAGCATGTCATGCTTTGCCCCATTGAGAGGATTCTCCCACCCCCTGTAATTACAGGGTAAATGACTTGTTAAATCCAGAGCCCTCACAATACATCTCTGCACATGTAGTTCATATTCCTTGGGCGGTTTATCGCACTTTCGAGTGGTACATATTTTATAGAGAAGGGAGAGCTCTCCAATTAATAGTAATTGTGATCGAAGCGGTAATGCTCATCTCCAGCCTCATTCCAGGAGGAGACTGGAAGGCCCATCTTAATTGCCACAAAGAGCTATGTCTATCTGCGGCAGTATATAAATAATAAATTAGAGGAAGGGAGAGACTGCCATCCCTACAGTCTTCGAGGAGGCTTGGATATTTATGTAGTGCTGATTGCTAAAAATCTTCTGCAAGTAATTATTAGTAAAAGTGGAATGTCTACATTTGTAAGGGAATTTTAATTAAAGGGAAGGTGACTCTCATTATGGGGAAGAAGTAGTGTTTGGGGATTAAAATGCAGGTCCAGGACCAGAGCATCAGGGTCTGATTGGCTCTCGCCGCTGCAGCCTGGACAACGGCAGGAAGCTCAGTTCCTCTGGGTTCAATTTCCCCTGGTTTTTAAACCAGGGGAAACAAAGCAGTTATAAGTGCTTGAAGTGCCATTGGATAAATAAGCCCCACTGTCGGAGGCTTCCTATCTGATTCGACTCAAGCTTGTCCGATGGGAATGGGACATACATGCACTCTCTTGAGCCTCAGTAGCATTTGAATGTCACCATTCTCACAGTGGCTTAATACAGAGTAACTGAGACCACGTTGTGAAGGAGGTGGAGCCATTTCTGGTATATGGCTGACTTTCAGTAATATTATGCAGACTCCTCCTGTCTGTCCGTCCACTTTCTTTTGAGCTCACTAGTCTGGCTCTCATGATTCAGAAGTAAGGAGGGCACTCATTATTTGTGTCCACCTTGTATTTCCACAGTGAGTATAGTGATTCTTAGCATTTTTTAATTTGGGGTAGATGTAGATTCATTTAAGAAGCCAATATAGGCCAGGCAATTGCTTTCAGGATATTGATCATAATTTGCATGGAATTCAAGATATTTCATGAAGCCTGCATTGACTACCAATGTGCCTTCAGTAGAGGATCCATGGTTCAGAGGGCTAGACAAAGGAGATTTCAGAATGGGCTCAGGAGATGGAGAAGCAGATGATCCCAGGTGACTTATGATCCCTGAGCAACGAGCTCCCTCTTCCCCTGTAGGGAGATAAGTTAATTTCAGACTCAGCCCAGCCCTTTCTCTATACACCAGAGAGGAAGCTCATATTCTGGACATGCACTCATCAGCAGATGGTCAGGGGTTCTCATTCAGCCTGTGGGAAATGCTGGTTTAGTCTTGCCTCCCAGCTACCTTGCTACACATGGACATAAACAATCAAGAAATATCATTTGAGCAGACTGGCCCTCGGAAAGGCAGAACAAAATTCAAACAGAAGAGGTAATATACAAGGAAATAGACTTAACAGAGGAAGTAGATAGGTTTAACTTTATCTAACATCGTTTGGCTGATTCAGTGGGACATTATAACATTAATACATGGACAACTGTTGTCCAAATTTTGAGTTCTTGGAAATGAAATTTGCAGTTCATTAAGGGAATAACTGGCAGAAATAACAAAATTAAAGGTCAAATTAGCAAACTAGAGCAGGGTTTGGAAAACTTTTCCTTAAAGAGCTGGGTAGTGAATATTTTTGGTGCTGTGGGCCACAAAGTCTGTGTCATGACTTTTCAGCCATGCCCGTGGGTCTTGGTGGCAGCCACAGACAACATGTAAATGAGTGAGCATGGCTGTGTTCCAATAAGATTTTGTTTGTGAACTCTGAGATCTCAAGTTCATGTGATTTCACAGGTCATAAAATATTCTCCTTTTGGTTATTTCTAACCATTTCAAATGATAGAATCATCATCGACTCATGAGTTGTACGAAAAAGGGTGGTGGACTGGGTGGGCCTTCAATGGTAGTTTGAAGCTTTGACTTTAGAAGATGGAGCTGAGTGGTTTTTTAAAATCTATCTGTAACAATCAAAGATGTAGAAATTATGAGGATGTAAGGAAAAGGAAGATAAATTTAGCTGGATTTTTTTCTCTCGGAAATTGAGAATGTGTTCTACTCCACTTTCTAATTCATTCAGTCATTCATTCATTCATTTACTCATTCATTCTCTCATTCATTCACACTACTCTGATTAACTGACAAGTGAAGAGAGAGCATTAATATTAGATCAATCACCTAACAAATATGTTATTTTTATATTTCATCCTCATAAAAGGTAAACATTATTATAGTTTTAAAGAGGAGACACCTGATAGAGAATGGGCAAATTAACTTACTTGAGAACTAGAGCTAACAGTAAGGCTAGAAGCTGAATCTAGGCTTGTGGGCTCCCAAGGCTCATTGTTATTCAACTTTATTATGTGGGTTACCAGAGCAGGGATGGCTACATGTCCACATCTCACCAACAACTCTTGACTCCTGCTAAGAAACTTAAACATGGATGTGAAGAGTTACTGACAGTCAGAAACAAATGAAGAGGGGAAGAGCATCTCTGGGTTTATAGTAAGCTCTGTGAAAATAGTACACAATTTAAAACACCCCATCTCTAATCTCATGGGCAAATGTGATCTGCAAAGCCAAGTACTTATGCCCACAATCAAGACACAGCAACAGTGTTTTCTAAGCCACATCATGGTTTCTTAATGTATTTTAAGCAAAGCGATTCATATGGGAAGCACTTTATAAATATTTGCTGTTAGGATTAGTACAGGGTTACAGATGAGCTTTGTTAGTGTGGCAAAGGAGGGAGACAATAAAGCTGTCCACAGACAGTTGTGTCTGAGCTGAGCATTCAGAGAGGGAGAAAAAAGGAAGGGAGGGGAGGGAAGGGAAGGGGAGGGGAGGGGAGGGGAGGGGAGGGGAGGGAAGAAGGAAGAAAAGGAGTAAAGGAAGAAGAATTGTTGATTTGGGCTGGTGGATAGGTATGCCGATAAAAATATGGAAGTAACCAGAGAAATTTCTAGTTCCTGAGATTCTTCATTGTTCTAGTCTTGTCAACAAAGGTATACTTACAAGATTTGTATAGAACTTACCCTGGAGCTAGAAGGGCCTGGATCACCTGCCAAGGAGGCTGATGGAATGCTCTTGGAAGGTGAAAAACAGCAGTCCTGTGTGAAAGGGAATGAACTTGGCCGCACTCTAGATCAGAGCTCCTTGCAGTCATCTATGCTGCTGTTGCTCAGCAGGCCTGATCTGTGCCCACCCTGGGATCCTGCCAGGATTTCTGTGGCCCATTGGGATCAAGGAGAGGAGGACCCCCAGCAGACTAAGGTGTTTTTGAGTGGCGTGCCTCCTCTAGGAGGGCTTAACCAATTTGTAACAGGATTGACACTGACCTCTCAGGCAAAGTGTGTGCACACATATTCACACATGAGCACATGAACATCACACACTAACTTATCAACATAGTCCCACCGCACCCTCACATGCTCCTGTACACTCTCACACATGTTCATGCACACATATATACTCACTCCCACATATCCTCACATATAATCACACACTCATATTATCACATACATACTCATATACTCCCACATCCTTTCACATATTCACACATAAATACAAACTCACATACACAGTAGTCTCAGAGAATATTTTTACACATTCTGACACTTATGTTCTTACACACACACAAAACTCAAGTAAATACACCCTCAGATGCATACTTTCCCACAAATTTTCACATGATACATATATACACACAAATACTCATAATATACATTCACACTTACATGCTAGCATCCCATCCACCCTCATGCATATACACACATTCACACATACTCACACATATAAATTCTACCATGTGCATACTCTCACATTCACACACACTCATCCATGTTCACACATACTCACAGTGACACAAATACACATGCATACTCTCATGCATGCTCATAGTACACACACCCTCACATATATTCACACACAGATACTCATGTCGGCACTCACTGAGATGCATACCTCCACGTTCACAGACACATAGTCACACGTGTAATCATTCACACTTTCATACCCACATTCACACCAGATACACACACACTTGAACACATGTTCATCTGAATATGCTATTCATTCTAAAATCTCAGACATCATTTTACTGTTCACACAGAACTTATAAGACATGTGCATAAATGTACAACACTCAGTGGTCACAGATAATTTCCTCTTGGCTGAAGTGAGCGGCTCTGGCTGTCAGGCTGCCTGCCTTGTTCAGGTTGTGTCCTTCCTGGTGGAAAAATTCTGAAGAACCAGGTCAGACACATTCATTGAGAGTCTGGAAATAGTTGGGGAAGGGCCCTCTATCTGCTCCATAACATGGCCATGTGTGTAGTTGCTATTATTCCCCAGCTTTTGTATTATTCAGAAATCCATACATTGTGTTTGCCTTTTGTGTCCAGCTTCCAACAAGCCTCCCTTTGTCCCTGTCACAAAGGCCAATAAACTCTGTGTGTCAAATAAGTTTCAGGGACTGCTGGACATGATGACTAATTGTAATGCAGTCTATATCCTCGAGACTGTAGACTGATATGAGAAGACAATGGCAGAGAGGGCGTCCATTGAGAGGAGAGAGTTCCCTGGTCACCCCCCGGGGGCTGAGACAGGCAACAAGGAGGCTATTGATGGTGGCAGCCCCAGCGCAGACCCCGGCAGAGGCGGCATGGGGTGGCATGACCACATCACCGGGTTCCAATGCTGCTTTTGTTTGGAGGGCAGTGAAAATTGGCACATTAGAATTAGTTCTGTTTAGATTGCTCAGAAACTTGGAGGAGAAATGAAAAAGAGAAAGAGACGCCTTCCCAGCTCCCTCCCAGGCCCTGTGCATGAGTGTGGGCCCGATCTGCCGCAGATCCTAAGAGGCACTTCCACAAAGTTGTTCCACTGAACTAGAATGGATATTAAAGAGATGTGGAGGCACACACTGATTGGTGCTCAGCTCACTCCTGCACACAAAAAATGGCTTCTGGCACACAGAAGCCTCTGCCTGGCTTCTTTCCGCCTTGCCTCCAAGCCACCTGTCATCCTTGGGTGAGAATGGTCATTAGGTCTTCCTTGTCTCCACACCTGAATTCTGAGGGAGAGTGAATCCTTCTTCCAGAGACAACTAACACTCACTTCTTCATTCAACAGATATTTGTCTGTTGTGCCTCTGAATGCCAAAGGCTCCCTCTCTAAATAATGTCACTGATTTGATATTATTTTCTGATTTAAAAATTATTTCCAGTCCTGGCTGGTGTGGTTCAGTTGATTGAGTGCCAGCCTACAAACCAAAGGGTCACCAGTTCAATTCCTGGTCAGGGCACATGCCTGTGTTTTGGACCAGGTCCCCAGGTGGGGGTGCAAGAGAAGGAAACACACATTGATGTTTCTTTCTTTTTCTTCCACCCTCTCTTTCTCTAAAGATAAACAAACAAACAAATGAATAAAATATTTTTTAAAAGTTACATTTAAAAGGTACAAATTATTTCCATTTTGAAAAAAATAGGATGTTTAAATAACTTTTTTTCCATCACAAAATGTTACTGAACAACTAGCTTACGTTGGCATACAGTATTCCATTGGCCAGGGTTAGGGACAAGCTAGAATTCTGAATGCAAATATGCAAATCAAAATGTTGGGTTATATTCATTTGATACTACTTCTTATTAAAATGGTCCTCTAACCAAATGATCATTTTGATTAGGTATAAAAATTGACATTTAATTTTTTTCTCCATAATTACTCATTTGTCGTTTCTTTCCTCTTATTCACATTCTCATTCAGGATAAGGGGAATGGAATAGACCTCAATTTCTTTTTTTTTAAAGATTTTATTTATTTATCTTTAGAGGGGAAGGGCAGGAGAGAGGGAGAGAATTATCAATGCGTGGTTGCCTCTGGTGTGTCCCCTGCCAGGAACTGGCCTGCAACCCAGGCATGTGCCCTGACTGGGAATCGAACTGCGATCGTGTGGTTCGCAGGCCCGTGCTCAATCCACTGAGCTACACCAGCCAGGGCTAGACCTCAATTTCTTATCCTATTCTATTTTTTAGCTGAAGGTCAAGAAGTTAAAAGGCCACAGGCTTCTGAAAGTAAAATCTCAGTGGCCATTACATGTGTATCTTTCTTACAGGTAGCAAGTTCACAGTGGAGACTTTTTCCAAGAAAACACCCAAACATTACCAAAATTCTACAAGTCTGTTCTCTTTAAACAAAGATCTTTGATAGCCTTACTAGTTACTGAGCTATAATAGGGCATACTGAAGATCAGCTTATAATTTTTCCCATGTGGCTTCCCTGCCCTCATGCAGTGCACATTCTGTTAGAAAAGAGAAAGCCCCTGAGGGCGGGCTTCAGGTGTTCTGAAAGAAAGCACAGGAGCAGGTGGAAATGATGGCAGGAATGGCCTGTTCCATGTGGAGTCCCAATGGCCTCCTACAGGAGGTGTCTTTGAACTGGCCCCCAGAAATGACAAACATGCTATGCCAGCAAGTTTGTGGAGAGAGCGTTAGGGGAAGTGAAGGCTCTGAGAAGACTCTGAACTTGGCCATTCAAGGGATGGAGAGAAGGCGGATAAGCTGCAGTATGTTCATGGCAGGGAGAGTAGAAGGAGGTGAGCTTGAGCTGTGGGGGTAGGGTCAAGTCAGTGGCAGGAGAAGTGTCCCTTCGCACTTTGATTGACAGATGTACCTAAGTCTGAATTCTGTTTCCATCATCTGTATGCATGCCCATGGATGAGTGGCTTAAACTCCCTGAGTTTTACTTTCTCTAAAATGGGTAAATAACTATACCCTCTAATAGGTCTGATGACAGAAGTCATCAACATGAAGTGCATATACTACCACCTAATCATTGGAGCTATTACGAATAGTAAATATGGTGACAGTGTTACCTGGCTCACATGTTCCTCCCAAGCCAGGCCTCGTGTCATCTAGAGCAAAAATCCATAGGATTAGAGTGACCTTGCTAAGTACCCAGTGTTTGCCAAACCCAGTCTCTAGTGTTGGGTATAAAGAGACATCAAAAGATTAAGGGAGGTCACAGACTCAAATTTGCAAGAAGTAGGCATACTTGTCAAAAGTTCAATAAAATGTGACAGGGCTTCACCAGTTGACAAGAAAGACAGAGGAAGGCCCCGTCAAGTCAGAAAGGGAGCAGGAATGTGCATCGTATTCCTTCAAGCAAGGTGATGGTTGCCCAGAGCAACAAGTTCGAATGGGAATGAATCGAGCAGAGAAGGGAAACTTTGCAGGCACCAGGCCCAGCATGTCCAAAGGCAAGAAGACATGGGTAGCCTTGGCATGCTCATGAAGTCCCCAGCAGTATGGGCAGCTGGAATATAAAATACAGAGATTAGGGTGGCTACCAGATGTGAGGCAGGAACGGTCATAACTATAAAGTACATCTGCGAAGCCACAAGACAGTGGAGAGAGGGCTCTGAAGCTGTATCCCTTGCCTGTCCCAGAGTTTGGTTATATGAAATCATAAACTTTCCTCTTTGTTTATGTTCACTTGCATTTGGGATGTTCTCATTTACCACCTAAAGGATCCTTATACAATGGCAGGGGAACCAGAAGGCTTTGCAGAGGAGGACGACAAGCAACCTGAGCTCATATGGCCCACGGAGCCCTTGCCTGGCACTCTGAGGAATCATCAAGCGGCTGATTCAATTTTCAAAAATTAATTACACAGAATAACCTGTCAAATAAATGAGCATGGTGTATGATTCTCTTTCTTATACTTAAAAATAATATCACACATCTGTCTCCTGGATTATTGCCATTTGTAACTGGTCTCCAGGGCCTCAAGTCTTGCCCACCTATCACCCCCCAACCTTCTACATCCGCACTTTAGCCAAATGAATTTTCATAGCAGGCAAATCAAACTAGGCATCAGCTCCCTTCTCCTAAATGTTCTCAGGAGAAAGTGCAAAGTTTTTCTCATGGGTTAAAAAGTGTTTTGTAGCCCTGGCCTGTTGTTTGGGAAAATACTCCAAGCCACTGAGCCACCTGGCCAGGGCTAAATGAGTTTTAATGATAAAGCAGGCAAAGAAACTGGGCTCCAGTTGAAGGGCATTGTGGAAGGTCTTTAACCATTGTATTTAAGATGGGCCATGAATGAATGAATGAATGAACGAATGAAAGAATGAACCAACTGTTGAAGCCTTAGCTAAAGGCCAAAGCTAACTGTTTGGAGTTGTGTGCACCCACAAATAATGCTCCTGACTAGGGGCTCCTCATAAAGAACTGTTTGGCATTAGCTTATCAAAGACATAGTTCATTGCTCAAATGCCCTCATGCAAAACAACCATAAATTTCCCCTTCATGACTGGGGCTATTTCCAGGTGTTTCCTGGCTAATCCAGGTGGATCTGTGAGAGTACTTCCCAGGGAGTCCTGGTACTTTCCTTGCCTAGCAGGCCAGGTTCTGAGAAATCCTGTTGTAGTTATCGGACCCGAGGTCCCAGTTTCGTCTCCAAATACACAGAGTGGCTTACTGAGCCAGGCTTGACGTCAGTGTTCTTGCCAACAGCCTTAGTTTTCCTCCATAATTCTCTTTTCCTTTCTACTAAAACAAAAAAGAAAAAAAGAAGAGAAAACTCACGAAAGAAAACTATGCAAATACAAAAAAATTTCTACTTTTTGAATTAGCCCAAAGCAAACAACATCCATTATTTTGGGTGGTTCTGAGCATTGCTGTGCTTGCCTGAATAATGTTCTTTGCAAGCTGCCCCATCAATAAACCGCTCTGGTGAAGCGTCACAGTCCTGAATAATGAATAACAATGAGAGGCATTTAAAAAGTAATATTTTTTACTTATTTTTTTAAACTTCCTTTTATTTCCTTTTTTGCAGTTCATTTTTAATTTCAAAACCCTGTAGTCAGAGAATATGCTTGGTATGATTTCAATCTTTTTAAATTTCTTGGGGCTAGTTTTGTGACCACACAATGTACAGATCATGTATCATAGAAATGGACACTCAAAACCTATGTAATTTTATTAAACAATGTCACCCAAAAATTTAATTTAAATAAATAAATAAATTTGCCCTGCAATTTGGAAATTGATGTATGAATTGGTGGACCCTCCAATTTTATCAAATAAGTGGTTCCTTCGATTTAGTTCTTTAGCCAGTCTGAGGCAAGCTCCCTGAGACCTGGCAGGTTTGTGGAACTTTCTTACCAGTTTATTGATTTTGTTAGAAAAGAAACTTTAGACATTTAACAAAATTTGACTATGTGCGTGAAGAAAATACAGAGTCATTTTCATCTCAATAATTACTACATGGAAACCATTTTTGAAGCATTTTAAATCTGTCACCTGACTCTAGTTCTCCTGAGAGGATTTTTCTAAGTCATTTGGTTGTAATGTTTTGCATCTTGAAAATTTATGAAAGAGGATACAGGGTGCAATCTCTCATCATTGGAAAGCAATAGGCGATTGACAAATTAATAGGTAAGTAGACAGGTGATAGAGAATTGAGAGAAAACATCACATTTTTGGATCTATGGTTCTTGGCGTGAGAAATAAAATGAACTTTACCTAAAAGTTCTCCTTCTCCCTCCCTTCTGCACTTTTTCCGCCATCAATGAGCTACTTCCTTGTAAGGTCCGTGTTTCTTGAACATTATTACATCTCACAGCTGCAAGTGAATGAGCAAGCAACACGTTCCCTCCCACAAGGTGAAATACTGGTTTGGCCAAAAAGTCCGTTTAGTTTTTTCCATAAAGTAGAAGACACATTTGTCATATTCACCGATAACTTTATTGATTTGGATATTTCGAGTCTGTCGGTTATTCCCCACGTGGTGTAACATTGATTGTTCTCAATGTCTCAGTTTGATCACTATCAGCTTCGGTTGGTCTCCCAGACCGTGCAGCATCATCCAGCAAGAAATCTCCGGCACAAAACCTCACAAACCAATTCTGACATATTTGATCAGTCACAGCACGTTGTCCACACACTGTTAAATCTTTTCTCATGTGTGTTTCATTTGTGTTTTTACCTTTCTTGAGATAATAATGCGTATTATTTCTTGAAATAATAATAATGCATAAATATGCCTAAAATGTTGCTTATTTTCTTTCATCTTTGATATTAAAATAGCTACACAAAAATTCAGCAATTTTGAAAAGTTATTTTAATGTGTGCTGATGTGACAGCTGTCACAGTGCAATCTAACAAAATTGTTTCAATGAAGTTGCTACTAGAGCCATCTTATGGAAAAAACAAAATGGACTTTTTGGCCAACCCAGTACATCAGGAAGAATTAAGGTGTGTTTAGATTTGGCTCCTCAGATTCTTCCCAAAACTGGGCTAAAATATTGCCTCTGAATGACTTCCTTGATTAATTTTGACCAATTTGAGTGATTTTATCAGTACACAAATCCTGTGATCCTTTAGGTTAGAAAGGTAGTTTATTCAACAAACATTTACCAAGCATTTACAATGCTCTAAGGGCTGAGATGGGCCTTAGGGATACAGAAATGGACATGATATTTTACTCCTAAAAATGATTCTCAACCTAGATTCTAAAATAACAGAAAATGCAGTAAAATGAAATAAAATAATATAAAATAAATGTCTAACTCTTAATGCTCTCCCTTGTTATTCTCATGACATGGATATAAATTTGTTTTCAGTAGGTTCACTGATAATTTTAAAAAAGAGAACTTTTTTTCCATCTTTTACTTCAGCCTAGGGATTCCCTCCCTGATATCATATCTATATCATATCTTAATTGGCTTGACTCTTTTGAATCAATGATGTTAAACCACAAGGTCCATCCAGCCCCTTAAGCGTCTTATGGAGAATAGCAAGTTCCAAGCAGCGTGTCCTAAGCCTGGTCTCACTCCTTGTTCACTGGTGAATTGAGTTTTGATGGGGAGTCTCTGGCCTTATTGGACTGTACGTGCCAGGGAAGGCCAAGGATTGATCTTCAGCTTTGGGAAGGTCCTAAGATGATATCCAAATGCTCTCTGAAGACTATTTTTCCACAGAGAAGCAAAATATTTCAGCGTCCAAAAGTCAGTTGTGTCCTTTGGAATTCTCCATTTCTATGTTCACTACCTGGGTTCATTCTTACAGAACCATGATTTCAATGATCATGTTGAACATTTTAGGCCTCTATTTTTAGTCCCATTGTCAGCCCATCATGTAGGTCTGGGTATTAGATTATATACCGTCATTAACACCTCTTGGGTATTATTCAAACATTTAAAATGGACAAATCTGAAGAAGTAGCTTTTCAGCCATCTAGAAGCAGGTGGCCAAGGGTTACAGCTGTCACCTGGATGTTTACAGTTGGTTGAGTATTAGGACTATCTAGATTGTTGATTTAATTACTATAGAGTGAGGCAGGATGTGTTTCTTTACATTTCCTAGCTGATTAAAATGCAATGGATCTTAGCCTTGTCTCCTTTAAATATTCCAATGTGAAGCCTGCACCCACATGTTATCATTATCAGTATTAAAATACTAGTGGGACCCAAGCACCAATATTTTTTAAACTCCCGAGGGATTCCAACATAGTCAAAATGTAAATCCATGCCTTAGCCCTGTTGTTTATTAGCTGTGTAATCTCAGTGAGTGGTTTCACCTGTCTGAACCCCAGTCCACTAATCTGTAAATTGGGGATCACAATCACTCCTGTTTTAGAGTGTTATAAGGATTATATGAGACACTTTGCAAAGTACTTCACAGTGTTTAATACATAATACATGCTCAGTAAATAGAGCTGTCATCCTCTTAGTTGACTCAGGCTGTCATAACAAAATACCAAAAACTGGATTGTTTAAACAACAGATATTTATTTTCTCACAGTTCTGGAAGCTGGAAGTCCAAGGTCATGGTTGGTTGGGTTCAGGTAAGGATTCTCTTTCTGGCCTTCAGACTGGCTCCTTCTTGTTATGTCCTCATGTGGTGGAAATCTCCTTCCCTCCCTCTTCTCTGAAGGCCACAGTCCCATAGAATTGAAACCCAACCTTTATAAGCTCATTTAACCTTAACTACCTCCTACTGACCCAATCTCCAGATACTGTCACATTGGGGATTAGGGCTTTAACATGCAAATTTAGAAGGCACACAATTCAATCCATAGCCACCATCACCATCACCATCATTATCTTCAGTTTCCAAAACTATTGCTTGGTGATTAACTGTCTGGGTTTACCCAGAATGTTTTTGGTTTCAACAGTTAAAGTCTTGCATACCTGCACACCTCAGTTGCAGGCTGCACTTTAGGATATTTAAAACAAGCAAGGTTGTCTTGCTTAAGTGAGCCCATCTAATCAAACGCCCAAGCTAGAAGAATCCTCGGCCATCTTGATGTCATCTCTCACATCTACTTTTTTTTTTTTGCCCATTTTTGGTTCTTGCTCAATCACCAAATCCAAAAAATCCTAACTTTTAAAAATATATTAGTTTTGCCTTTGTATCTCATTTGCATGGCTACCTCCACTAGTTATGTCTTCATTATCTCTCGTTAGAGCATCACAGAACCCTCACACTAGTCACCCCTCGTCATAAACCTATCCTGAGTGTGTGTCAGAATCCCCTGTGGAAATGTGAAAACATCATTTGCTGCCTGCCTCTTTCTTCCTGTTTCCTCTTCTGGGGGATCTGGGGTGGGACCTGAGAGTTTGCATTTCTAGCGGATGATGTTGGTCCTTTGGGGTCCACAACTTTTGAATTTGGAACTGAGTGGTGGGGTGGTTTCCACTCTGCATGTCCAGAGTCACTGGGGAGAGGGAGCCACTGGAGCTTCCAGAAGCACGTGGGTCGTGCCGCAGCAACATCTCCCCATCCAGGGCCTTTTGTGGAGGCAGAATTCCATGTCAGCAGGAAAGACCTGGCACTAGATTCCCTTACTGTCAAGTGACCTGCTCAGCTGTGAACTCTCTTTATCCCAGCCCCATTCCTGTTCACAACAGTCAGTCCTAATTTAAAATGCTGAGTCAGTCATTCTGAACAGAGGAGTTAGGTGGGGACATCACTAACTTGTGATATCACTCATCCTGCTTAAAACCTCGGAGTGTTCCAGACTCCTCACCAGCCCCAGGTACAGTGGATGTCTCCAAACACTGGAAAATGCTTCTGAAATCTCCACTTGGTCTAAATATGTTTGTTAGTATATTCCTTTGACATGAATTAATTCTGGATTTTATTGATTCAGTGTTTATTGTGACTCCTGAGTGCCAACACCAGGGATACAGTGTTGAGGACATTTAGATATTTTCTAAATCTGATGAGGTTTAGAATCTAGGAAAGTTCCTTGATTTCTGAAACTTGAACAGAAACTCAGCTGCCCTGATTCTGGCATTCTCTTTTATATGGGGAACCAGTAATTTCTTCTCTGCTCTTGGGCCTCAGAATAAATAATCTGGCCAACTCCTGAAGTTCCAACTACTGCCATGTTCTTGAGATAAGGATGTACACATTCTCACATGCATACAACTTACATTGCGTCATATTTTGACCATAACTTCTTCAGTGAAACCTTTGTTAGCTCATTGTATTAATTATTGTTGCTGACTAACTAATTGCTCCAAAACTTTTCATCTAAAAAGCATATATTATCTCAAAGCGTCTTTGGAATAAGAATTTGGGTGTGACTTAGCTGCGTTCTCTGCTTCTTGGTGCCTTGTCTGAATGCTTGACTGGGAAACTATCTCATTTGAAGCTTCTTTGCTGGCTGCTGGCAGCATTCCGTTCCTTCTGGGCTGCTGGACTGTAGAAATCAGCTCTCTCTGACTGTTGACTGAAAGTCACACTCTCTTCCTTGTGTGATGGGCATACACGTGTGTGTGTGTAAGCTACAACACTCATTACATATGAAATCCTACTAAGTGGCACTCACTTTGCACCAGTTAATTCTACCATAGTCTATGCTCTATATTTTAGCTATACACATGGATATAGTTAGAATCTTTTGAAATAATTAAAAAGCCTAGCCCCAGGGACCATTGATCCCTGCATGGGAAAGGTGGCATCCATGTGAAGAACCAGTATTCCATCTCATATATGGGACATGAGCCCATATTATGACTCCTTTGAAAACCCAAGGTTTAAGAGTAGATTTTCCTGATATTAAATTGACCTAAAGTTTATTTCTTTTAAGAGAGGAATGTGAAAATAAGCTATAATTAACTTGGGGGATGTGATTTGGAGAGAGCTGGCTCGTTGACACAGTGGCTCCCTAGCTGTCCCGATGAATCAGCGAACTGCTGGTTCAGCACCTCCCTTGCCGCCACACTGCCCCTGCTCCCCATAGGCGTAGAGATTTCCACTTTCCAAGTGCAAACCTCATCTCAGTTGCTACTCTCTCAAAGCTTTCTCTATGACAAAGGTTATAGTGCACAATGGGGCCAGGAAAGTAGAGTCCCAAACCAGATTTATTTATCTCCCACTGCCGTTCAGCACAAGCTTGTCTGCAGTTTGCAGCACTCGGGCCTGATGTGGGTTGACAGTGTAGGACTGAGTCTCTGGGACGCAAAATGGCACACGAGGCAGGGTTGTCAGTGCTTACTAAGTTGGACAGCATCAGCTGGTGAACACTTCCTGCGATCCATTCCCACCGATAAGAACTTATCAGTGCACATATTGATTGGAGATTTATCTGTACCATCTGTGGCTCTGGAAATGAATGATCTGGGCCTGTGTTTCCTTCAGAGGTGAATATTGAGAAGTACTGGGTGCATATGTTGGAAGCTCATCCTGATAAGTTCTTGTACTTAGGCCAGTACTGCAAAATGTTCCTAGGACAGTTTCTGGATTGTTGGCCTGGGCTGAGAATGTGCAGGAACAGCATGTCCCAGAATCAGAAAAGATGATCTCGTATACCAGAGATTCACACGGTCCCAGAGATTCAAACCTCTGTTACTGGAATTTCAGGGAAGGTGGGCTCACAGTTTTAGCACAAAAAGAGAACAAAATGTGTACATTAAGCACATGTATGTGGCCAAAGGTCTCATTGCCTGAGAAAGTTCCTCGGGTGGTCATTGAGTCAGGAGGGATCTACCCAGACCCTCTTTTAAGGAAGCTTCAGTGGCCCACAGGAGCATTTCAACACAAGCATTTCATGAGCTGACTAGGCAAGGGTCCTCTGCATGGCTGAGTGGGGTCCCACAAAAGTGAGGTTAAAGAGAATTGAGATTAACAAGTGACCATAGTATTTGCTGCAGGTCTCAGATTGCCCCAAGACTATAAGACTAGATGGGGAAAGGTGAGGACACACTTTTAGACATTCTAGGCTACAGCTTGGAACTTATGATATTGGGTCAAAGTAGTGAGACGTGATACAAAGTAAATACTAACACATACTAAAAATGCATACAATTTATTGAGAACCTATTATGAGGTCAGGGTTTGTGCTAGCTACTTTATCTATTGAGCATGTACCTAAACTGGCACCATGTCAATGAATATTAATTAGTCTCTCCAAGCTAAAGATAAGCAAACCAAATCTCAGAGAAGTTAAGGAACTTTCTCAGGATTAAACACTGAAGTAGTGAACTCAGTTACATTTAATGCTAAAGTTCAAGTTCTTTCTAACACACCATTGAGCCATAGAATGTTCTGGAGGCAATGAAATTATTTTATTCATGGAGCTTTGGTAGGAATTCTTAAGCACAATTTCTGTCAGAGCCTTGCTAATTTTCTGTCCCAATATATCAGGAACAGGAAGCTCCCTTTGCCAGGCAGCCCAATTTCCTGGAGTATGGCAGAAATATTTTTAAGTTCTTCCTCATTTTAATCCATCCATACATAATTTCCTTCTAACTTTGTGGACCCTCTGGTGCCCATCAGAAATGTCTATGGGACTTCACAAAAAATGCAGTTATGCCTACATTTAGGGGTCCAGATATCTGTGCTTTGGAAAATCGTTCTGAAGGGGTCCTAGAGCATATTCCACTTAAGAATTTCTTTTTATCAATGGATTAGCAAACTGTGGCCTGAAGGCCAAATCTGGTTTCTTTCTTTCTTTTTTTTTTCAAATCTGTTTTTGGAAATAAAATCTAATGGGCTCATAGCCATGCCTACTTATTCATGTATTGCCTATGGCTGCATTTAAGCTACAATAGGCAGAGCTGGGCAGGCCTGACAGACACTGTCTGGCCCACAAAACCAAAAATATTTACTATTGGGCCCCTTGCAGAACAAGCTGACTGCCCTCTGTTCTGAAACAGTAGTGCTCAGAAAAAAATCAACTGGAGAAATGATTTAAAATGTCAGTGAGCTGGTGGGGGAGTTTTCATACATTTGGAAGAGTACATAAGAGGTTCTGAAACAGGAAAGAGCTTGGCTTATTGATGGTACTGAATTTGAGGTGCTGGAGCTAAGAGAACAAGGGGACAAAGACGGGGAGCTGTTCGGGAGACTTTATTCCTGTGGATCGGGTGAGCTTTGAAAGGTATCTGGGTCCTATTTAATTTATTAAAAACCAATGAACGGTTTAAAGGAAAGGAAGCAATATGAACACACTCATGTTTCAAAAGGCTCATGCTACATGCTACAGGGAGAAAGGTCAGGGAGGGTCAGGGAAGGGCACAGGATGCCTACTGGACACCTCTGTAACCTAGTTCAATGACAGTAGTGACTTGGACTGGTCTGTCCCAAGCCATAGACTCTGGCCAGATGTTCAACTGGAGTTGATGGAAACAATGGTGAAATGTCAGCTCTGGAAAATAAGGAAAATTTTCACAAAGATGGTAGAATTGTGAAGAGGCTTAAAAAGTGGCTGAAATCTGATACTCAAAGAAAATCAGGTGGGTTCTTTCTCTCTTTTCACGTAATAATTTAGGAAGTCCCCAACCAAAACAGCAGTTCCCAACCTTTTTGGCACCAGGAACCAGTATCATGAAAGACAATTTTTCCATGGACTGGGGTAGAGGGGATGGTTTGGGGATGATTCAAGGGCACTGCATTCAAGCTCACCTCCTGCTGTGTGGCCCAGTTCTAACAGGCCCACACTGGTACCAGTCCATAGCCCAGACGTTGGGGACTCCTGGTCTAAAACAACATAGAAAGTTGGCAATAATTCTTTAGAAAATTATTGATTGATGTTTCCTTTTCTTGGCAAAATAGACAATATCATATCAGAGCAACACTCACAGTTCAACCTTCTCTCTCCAGCCCATTGAGTTTGCTTCAGGAGTTTGCTGTTTTGAGTGTTTTCTATTAATCCCTCCCCAATGACAACTGCCAGTGAAATATGTACTTTGCTTGATAGCATTTATAATTCCTTCTGTTGGCTAATATTTGTTATTCTTTCTTTAAAATCTATTATAAGGAAATACAGGAAATGCTAAAATCCTAATGGTTTAGAATGCTAAAACATTCTAAAGTGTGTTCGTTATGCTTCATATTATGGGCTAGGGTGCATCCATGCGAGTGCCATGAATACTCCCAGATAATCAGGGTAGGAAAGAAGACTTTTTTCTGACAAAATTAGTAGAAATAATTGACTAGAAATTGGTCTCTAGTCAATACCATCAATTTGATTCAAATAAATTATATAAATGCAATTACTGACCCTTCAAGGCTTCAGCTCCTTGTGTTGGAGTATGAAAATATTTGTACCAAAGAAGGACTGAGTCGATCAGTGACACTTTGCTGCTATCTCTTCTTCAACCGGCATAGGATAAAAAACCACTTTTAATGATTTGCTCATGTATTTTAAATGGATTACCAAGTAGCATACATTAATACCCTATAGAAAATAAATGTAGTCTGTGCTATCATATGGACCCCATGAATGACAAATTTCAAGGCGGGTGAGATACATCCTACAGGGTGCTTTACTGATGCTCTACACCAATAAAGTTTGGGAAGAAGTCAGTATGGATGGTCAGCACCCATGTGTATCCCACACAGGGAAAAAGAAATTGAAAGAGCGAGGACAGTAGGTGAGGCTGTTTCATGACATGGCCTCCCTGGCTGGGCTCTGGGGGGCTCCCTGGTGAACACGTTCCTGCTTTGGAATGGGTGGAGGCTTCTCAGAACCCCTCTTGGCAGACACGGTGAGAAAGGAAAGGAAGGTTGAGGGAGGCCACATTGGAAGGTACTCATCCCGTGTGAGAAATGGGGACTGGAAATAACTTTTGTCCTGGCCAAAGGATGCATTGAGAGACATTGGGCAAGTGTCATAGTTTTGGCCAGGAAACATCTGGTTTAGTCAGGAAACGGATGAAATTTGAACATAGGCACATCTGTGATGGTAGTAGAGTGGGGTCCAAGAATATAAAGAAATTACAACTTTTGAGAGAGGAGATATAATTGAAAAATAAGAAAAGAAAAATATCTAATAACCTATCCTCTCCCACCCACCCCTCCCCAATTTTTAGCAAACAGTCTTTTTTAAAATTTTATTTGGACAAGGTTTGCATCAGGTAAATTATAAATACCAAGATAGAAGACTCAAGAGAATCCATTTCCAGGGAAAGGCCAGAGAAAGAAGCCAACCAAAGTCTTCTGGAAGAGTTACATCCAACTTAGTTTTTCTGCCAAACTATTATCAGGGCCTACTTGGGAGATGGCAGATTAGATGTTTAATTAACATATGGCCCTGTGGTCATACTTGATGGCTACTCTTCAGTAGGAAAGAAAACCTCTTAAAAATATTTTAAAGATTGTTAAGTCAGATAAAAGACTTTAAAAAAGGATTAAACAATTCAAAGTCAGGGAAGCAAAATAGCGATTAGCGATGAGGTGATTTGGATGCTTACAAATACATAGGGAGAAGCAAGATATCAGGGAGGCATCAGAGGCAATTTAATAAGTCGGGAGCCAGAACCCCCACCTGGGAAGGTTTGCATTTCCCACTGATTTGATTCATTCCTGACTCTACTTCTCTCTACTTTCCACTCTCCTTCCCCCATGAAAAAGGCTGTATTAAGTCTCATGCAGTCATTTAGGGGGGCCAAGAGTTGGGGTGGAGAAGAAATGAAATAATGAAGGAATCCAAGAAAACAATAAAGAGAAGGTTTTAAATGTGTACAAACAGAAATATTGTGGTAGCTTGTATCTTTCGAAAGTTTTAAATGAGAATTTTGCCCAAGCTTGGGGGCAGAGGAGTCCAGAATGTCAACCATCAGGTGAAAACAACCCAATGAGCAGTGGAGCCATGGGAATGAAATGCATGAGAGTGAAACTGGCCCAAATAAGAATTTACAGTCAGACTAGAAAAGGAGAGTTGAGACAGCAGACTTTTCCACTCTGAACCTGTCAGAGGAAGGGTCCAGTGAGGGCAGGTTTTAGTGCATTCTTAGAAGTTAGCATGTTTCTGGGTCAGCATCTCTGAGAGTTGGCCCTGTTTTATTGGAGATGGTGAAGTATGTTGTAGGCCAAAATAAAATTTGTCCAGGACTGAGAACTCCCTTTTAAATATTAACTCCTTGAGAACAGAGCCTCTGTTTCTCATCTAAAGCCTCATAATTACAGGACTTGAACTGAGTATCCATCCTTTGGTGAGCCTTGAGCCTTAATACACAGGTCAGGGAATACTGTAATATGGATCTCAGTAGAATGAACACAAAGGGGGAATAGCCTTAACCTGCTGTTACTTTCTTTTATCCTTCCCTTCCCTTCCATGAAATGGAATTTGCATATCTACCTGGTAAGACTTTATGAGAAGTAAGACCATGGTGAGGACTAACTTGGGTGAATTAGCAATAGTTCTTAGCATCTTTTCACTCGCTCAGTTCAGGGTCTGCTGAAAGGTGATGGGTTTTCTAATGCAGCAATAGCTTGATTTGTGTGGGAAAAGCCAAGTGTGAGGCATTGGGTGAAGTCCAAATCATCCGCAATCAAATCCATGTGTTCCTCTTCACTAGGGCTGCTTCCTGTGGGTAAGGTGGCCTGGGGACTGGGGAGGATGCTTGAGGGGACAGGTGCCAAAGAGGCCAATAATTCTGTCAGAGGGCAGAGGACATACAACGGGGCCTGAGGGCACAGAGCCAACATCAGGCCTTCCTCTGAACAAGGACAGGCATTCCATCATCCCCAGCCAGGCTTGCTCGGCTCCCTCTCCTCACCAAACCCTGGGGTCTTCCAATTTTCTATTTGTTAATTGGGTGTTTTGTGATTGGACACAGGAAACCTAGTTAAGGCAGCACTCCATGAAGGGCGTGCTTGACCCGGCCTGCCTGACTGGGCATTAAAATCTTAGCCAGATCAACCATTTGGCACACACCCAGCCTGGGCTCTCTGGGGAGCAGGGTATCCCAAAGATTAGCCACTCAGACTTTGAAATCAGGCTGATGAGGTCAACATTTTTGCACCTCCACTACTAGGTGCCCAGGGACACCCAGTTTTAAGGAGCCAGTGACAGGACATATTTTTATTATGAAGTGTAGTCCAGTTTCTTCTTTACTCTCCTTCCTCTGAAGGAGGCTTCCACACTGCTTGAATCCCGGCTCCTGCACTTACTTGCTGGGTGACCTTGAAGGGAAAAAAATCTCTTAATCTCTTGTGACCCTGAGGGAAAAAAATCTCTTAATATCTCTTGGTCTCAGTTTTTTCAAAGAGAGCTAATATTACTTGTTGGAGGATTAAATATGGAATAGTTTATAAAACACCTAGCAAGGTCTCTCTTACATGGTGAGCTCTCAGTAAATGTTATCACCATTGTTTTCTGGGATGAGAACATCTTCCCCCAGGTATATACCTGGCTTATTGTGTCCTTCAAGGCTTTGCTCAGAAGATACTTTTTTGAGAGAGGTCTTCTATGATCTCTTATGAAACATTCATCTTCACTCCTGCCCTGGTGCTACTCCATTCATTCCTGTTATTTTTCTCTACAGTGCTTTTCACAGTTTCAGACTAATTCATCCATCCATCCATCCATTAATCTATACATCCACCAGCCCACTCACTCACCCATCCATCCTTCCTTCCTTCCATTCATCTTACTATCTAGCCATTCATCCATCATCCATCCCATTAGCTAGCTATATCTATCTTGTCTGCCTCTTTCCTCTAAATTTAAATAGGACAGACATTTTCATGTTTTTTTCTCAATGCTGTATCCACAGCACCCAGATGTGCCTATCACTTAATACTCAATAAATATCAAATGGCTTAATGAATATTGCTATTATTGTTGTTACTATTATCCTTTAAGTTGGAGCTCTGTGACAGCAATATGATACTTAGTTCAGAGTCATTAAACTCATGCACTAATCTGAGAGCTAGATAAAATAATTTCTACCTATTAACATCCATATTATTAAGGTAATTATACAGTTTTTTTCTGCATCGGGATTAGTGGGATAGCTACTTCAGTGGGGTACCATCAAACCCAACTTCTGATATGAAGCACACAGGCAGTCTGGGGTGGATGGTACAGTCATACAGACACTTGCTGGGAGCATTGCTCCTTTGGGAATTGCCCTTGGCTGATGAGAGTTGCCTTGTTCAAGGTCATGACTATTTCCTAAAGGCAACTCACATCCAATGACTTGTAGATGCAGTGAAGTGCTGAAACACTTGTCCCAGCTTAGAACAACTCTGAAGAACAATCCCAGATCCCCGAGGGGTTGGTTAAACCCTTAGTTACTAGTGAATTTCAGCCCATCTTCTTCTGCCCAGTCCTGCTTTCTTCACTCCCAGAAATGTATTGATCCTGAGAGCTCTCCCCATAAATTTTCTGTGTGTAAATCCTTATCTCAGAACCTGCTTCCCACTGACTTTTTATTACTATTTGTCAAAACTTCTATTCTCTGCATGTGCAAGTGCCCAAATTTCACATTACATACAGGCCCCATGATGTGATTTCTTAAAGGCAATGATTCTTTCCAATGTGATGAATGTGATGCCTCACCACTTGAGATTAGCTTACTTTGCTCATCCAGCAAATAAATGCTGAGTTCCTGCTGTGTGCCCAGCACTGTGCTGGACTTGCTAAGGGGAGAAGTTAAATCTATCTCTTGGTTCTCCACCATGGTCTGCATTTTGCTCTGACTGAAATGGTTATAGTCTATTTCCTTCCACAGTTTTAGAAAAGTCACTATGAGCCAAGTTAAAATGTATGTTTCCATTAGGCATAATTATCTATTCCGTACTGCTTTCTGTATACCCCCCTCAGATTGGCTCAGGAGTATGATTCTGTCTAAATATACACTTATATCATCCAACTTAAAAATAAGTTGGATTATTCTATGATCTTTTTCATCTTTTTATTTGTCCAACGTATCTTGGAGATTTGTCCATGCTCATTCAGTTATGTCTCCCCAATTCTTTTATAAGACTCAACAGTGAGGCCGCATGGTTCTCATTAAATTCATCAACTCATTTAATCACTCAACAAATATTTACCAAGTGTTTCCAAAGCCATCATGCCTTTTTAGCTTTAAATAACACCAGTGATGTTCTACCTGCAAGGAGATAAGATTCTAGTGGGAAAGTCAGAAAGTAAACAAGAATGCAAATAGAAGGATCTTTTCAGGCAGGAAGAAATGTGAAGAAATAGAATAAGATTATAGAGAGTGAGGCTGAAAAAAAAGTCACCAAAACTGGCTAGTCAGAGAAAGGCTCTCTCAGGAAGTGACCTTAAAGCTGAATCCAGCGGTGGAACAAGAGAGAAACAAGAAAATCAAGGCTTAGACACTCCACGCAGGAATTACAGCCTGTGTCAATGATATAAGGCAGCAGTAACATGGCTTCTTCAAGGACCGAATAAAAGCTAGCATAGTGTAAACGTGTTTATTGAGGGGGTTGAGTCTAAAATACAGCCTAGCCTCTGACAGATACATCTCAAAGGATTTCCTATCTCTGAAAAATACAATTTCAAATTGACCATTCATTCAAAAATATTTATTAAGCATTTACTACATGTGAAAGATAAAAGGGTAAGCAAAGGTAACATGGCATCTGCCCTCATTGAGTTTATGGCCAACAAGGAGACAGAAACTCTAAAAAGAAATAATTTCACTCAGCATAATAGGTTATTTGATAACCTAATGTTCTTTGGAGCATTACATTTGTAGATGGTAAAGTCTGGCCCCTTAGTATTACTCTGTTCCCCACTAAGGCCGTGAGGAACTATACTCCATAAAAATAAATAACGTCATCTGCAGGAACTCATTGTTGTTTGAATTTGTTTTAACCACATGCCTAATTCTCTTAATCACCATAGCACATAATTTGTTAGATGGTCTCTGGAAACTCTCACAAATACCATGATACCAGTCCTAAATAAAATGTTTTCCTTCCCTTCTTCCTTGAGTTCTAGAAAAAATGGCTTCTTTGAAGATGTCAGTAGTCACTTGGCATTCATACATTCTCACTTAACTCTACAGGTTCTTCAGCTGCCTTACCAATGCAAAAGGTCTTATTTCCATTCCTTTTTTTAACATTGCTTACTGCTATATTATAACCATTAAAAAGGGTTTAGCAATCTAGCTCCTATTTTTCCTCAATTTCATTACTAACATTGTCCTTTAGGGGTATTTCTTGGAATTCCGTCATGTTGCCTGGTGTTCCCAACTGCCCAAGAAGTAAAAGATAATCTTATTTGGCAGACAACAGATAGGTTGGAATGAATGGGGCTTCAGAGTCAGGCTTTTCTGAGTTTGTGATCTCTTGTGTGCACTAGATGTGTGGCTTTAGGCAAAGTACAAATGCTATCTGAGCCTTCTTTCCTGATTTGCAAAATGGGCTTTGGGCTACAATTAGGGTGAGGTGAGTGAAGCATTTGCTTCAAGTGCACAGTGTAAGGGGGCACCAAATAACTCTGTAATCAAGATTTTAAACATACTGTAATACAGTAGTTAATAAAATTCCAAGTGAATGCAAAACATCCATAATGAAAAATTCAAAACTTTAAATAAAGGTGGAATCTGACAGGAACAGGATTAGGGTGAGGTGAGAGTCTGAGTTGTACAAATGTAGGGTGTCCCCTTAAATTTTGTACCTGGAGCAGGGGCCTCACTGACTCACACTAGCCCTGGCCCTAATCTGCCTAGTAACATTACATGATAAATCTGTTATAAAAATGCATTTTGACAGTTGAGGTAAGGAATCTTACACAGTGACCTGTATCCACCTAAGATATTTCTCTTCCCCAGTTCCCATCTCTGACATCCTAATCTGCCTCTACAGATGATGCAAGATGGACCAAAGGGAGCCTTCCACTCACCGAGTATTTATTTATCAGTGCTACCTACAACTCATCAACCCTCCTAAGTCCTAGAACATTGGTTTAGCTAAATGTGAGATGTTCCTAAGTGGTTTTCTTTCGTATGGATCTCTCTCCCTCTCTCTCAGTTCAGTGCTGGCAGCCTATTTATTTACTCTCTGCAACAAAACCACGGCAGCCCTTTGCCAAGATGCTCTCTGGCTCCATGACACTTACCCAGACATCGCCTAGCTCTATGACTTGAAACTTCCCATTGGCTTCCCTCCTTTGCACAAGCTGAGGCATCATGCACACTCATCACCTCAAATCTTGTGCCAAAGCTTGCTTTATGCACTCAGTTTCAGATCCATTGGCTGTTTGGGCAAGAGGCCTAGTGTGGACTCCTAAGTATCTTCTTGGCACCAATTCTCTACCTGGTGCTGTGGCCAAAATCCTCCTCCCACACAGTGTTCTCTGTGTTCACTAGTGCAGACAATAAAGGTTTTTTCTTAGTTTCCAAGAATCTACTTATGCTCCTTCATAGTCACACAGCATTCCCAAGCCTATGGAATCCTTCCTACAGCCTCAACCAGAGTTGCTGACCTACTGACATGTGATGACCTCAACTTGGGGGTGCAAGGGGCTGACCAAACCTGGGGAATGGGCAAGTGGGGGTGCCAGGCCAACACGATGCTATTTCATGGAAGGAGGTCCCAAATCAGTGATGGATTTGGAGAGAAATAGAAGAAAGAAAGATTTCTCAGCACTTTTCAGTGGAAAAGCTCAAAAGTTATTAATGCACCAAAAATGCTAAAAATGGGAATTGTAAGAAAACTCCATTTATGAACTGAACAATAGCTAAAGAACCTACTGAGTTAACTGAGAATTTCTGAATACTAAGTGGTTAATGACATCTTAAGAGAAGCCATTTCTCTAGGACAGAGTCAGGGAAGTGGGAAAGGAAAACATCTTATTTAGGACCCTACTGCAGTATGAACAGGAGCCTCTTCAGACACAAAAATCTAATAATTGTTTGTAAGAGTGATTAATGGGATTTAATAATGTGGTTAAAATCCCCCCTCCCCACCCAGAGAGTTCTTCTGAAGTCCTCAAATCCACTTCAGGAAACTTCGGCTTAAGTAGTTTGGGGGTGTGGAAGGATTCGACAAGACCATCACTCCAGAGAAAAGCACTTGGAAAGTGTGTGTGTGTGCGCGAGCGCGCGTGTGAGTGTGTGTGTGTGATATATCTATCCTTTGTCAAGGACTGTGCTGATGAAAAAAGAAAACCTATGTTCTCACTGTGCCAGGCTTGACCCCGAGGCATTCTATGGCAGAAAATCAAGGATTAGGGCTATATCGAAGTGCTAAGGTTTTGGTTCTCAAGTCAGACTGAGTTTGAATACTAGTGTCACCATGATCCCTTGACCTTGTACAAAATATGGAAATAAGAATGGTAATACACACCTCAAAGGGTTATGAGGATCAAATGAGAATATCTATTCATATATAAAGGGCTGGTCCCCTGCCAATGCTGACAAATGTTAGGTTTATAGGTCTTCAGCATAACTTGGTCATTTTGAGAATGCCACAGCATCTTCCTAATAAGCCCATCTAACCATGTTAATCTTATCTTACAATGCTCAAGAGTCTCTCTGTGTCAGTCGGGAGATAGTGGGTCAGAATATACCCAAATCCTGGTAGCCTGACCTAACAGGAATTTAGTTACTGCTCATACAAAGTCCATTTTGAATCCCAGCAACTCTCTAAAATAACTTTTCTCCATGTGGTTACTCAGTGTTCATGACTTTTCTCTTTCATCTGGAGGCTTTGTGGGTCTTCAGTAGGGAGTGAAAGTGAGGGAGAGGTACAGGGAGAGGAAAAGAGGGGATTCAGGGCCACCCATTGTTAATTTCATCCTGGGAGTTGCAGCCATCACATCTGCCTGTAGCCTCACTGGCCAAAGCTGGCAACAAGGCTGCCCCCAAAAGCAAGAATACATAAAGGAGGGGGAGTGGATAGAATGAGAAGTGATCACCACTTTCCCCGCCACACTCTTCTTTACTGTCAGAATCAGAACAAAATCTCTATAGTGCCACACCTTTTACCTTGCAATCTCCTTGCCCTCTTATTTCCCACCATTTTCCACCTTCTGTTTTGAAAACCTTTTTTTTCAAATACTAAATTTTGAGGCGTATCATGACCTATCACACATCTATGCCTTTGCCACGATCACCCTGCCTGCATGCTGTCTTTCTGTTGGTCTGCTTGACAGTCTCCTATGACTCTTTGAAGCCTCAGTCCTTTTGAGGGCTCTCTTTTAGAGATGATAAATTTCTGTGACAAATAGATAAAAGATTTCATCACTTTCACATAACCACTCCCCTGCTATTCTTTACTCCCACAGGTGGTGTTTGCACTCAAAGTCTTTACCATCATTAGTTTTAAGCCATACTTCACCGTGACCTTAATAAAAATTTAAAGACTGTATAACATACATTATCCTGTAGCAGTGTTAATTAGTTTCTATATGACATCATCTCTGCTCCTGGGATTCTTTATGGCCATCATATATTTTGAAGAAAAGACTTAGCCATTTTCTACATAACTATGTAAAATTCTGTTTAGTTTGCCAGGTACAACAAAAGAAATATATCCTCTGAAACATCACTGTGAATTTGTAATATCAAAATAAGTATAGAATAATATTTAGAGAATATTATCTCTTTCAAATAAATATGAAAACTTTAAGATATTAACTTTTTGTAATTAAGACTGATGTAATCCATTTGAATCATGTTTCATTCTGTCATTTTCGAAGATTTTAATGTTGTAGACGCTTTCTAAGATTTGTATTCAAGTACAACATCATACATACATATAATGTTGTCAATTTTTGCCTTTAACTCAACATGCCAGACCTCTGAAAATATGTATTAGTCTTCCTGGTGTTCACGTGGTGTATATACTTAGGAATGAAGCTGAAATTTTTAGTTCTCTTCCAAGTGTTCTGGCACTTTATGACCACGGCTTCACTCTTCAAACTCAAGTTAAGTTGTCTTGGAAAAAAAGACAATACAATTGATTAGAGGTATAGAATATTTTTTTAAGCCATTCAAGCACTATTTAAGATAGTCTGAATAGTATCATTAGAAATGTGTGCAGTTACAACTACGGATTTAGTATATACTATGTCCAAAGTAGGGTTATCAAAAATTAAAAGACATATCATGTTTTTCACCTGGTTCATATCAGCTTGACCTGTTTTTCTGCTTTTTTGTAAGTTCCTCAAGGCAAAGAGAGATCTGTCTCCTCCCTGTGGGTATAGACCTTCTTGTAGCACCTTGAGTATATTAAACATAATGGTTTCCTGAGGGCACACAGATAATTTAACCAACAAAATAAATGTAGTCTTCCTACTTTCCATAGAAAATTTCAACATATGGTCCTCATTACCCCAAGAGGTGATACAAACAGAACACATAATTATATTCAAAAGGATGTGGAGGAATGAATGGAAGCCAGAGAATGTCATATATAATCCTTAGGGTTCACATAAGTGACAGGGAAGATGGGTCAGTGGTATCTTCATTTGAATCCCTACTAGGCTGCAAGTCCCTTGATGGCAAAGAATCTGACAAATGACATCCATTTATTCCTTCTACAACTATTTATGGTGTACCCATGTGTTTAGCAATGCCCTGAGTAAATAAATGCTTAATTAACATTTCTATATACTATAACACATTGAAAGGAGTTAGAGTTGTTTTCCTAGTGGTGGTGAAGACTTTGACATGCTTTAATCTCCTCCTACCTTTACAGTCAATAGCACAGATGGCAAGTAGCTAGTTGCCTGGGGTGTGGATTGGAGCCATGCTTGTGAATCAGAAACCAGGTGAATGGACCCAACAGGAAATACCCCACACGAGAAGCAACCTGCTTTAAGCCATCAGACTTCCCATCCATACATACAAAAGTGACATTGGTGACTAATCCAATGAAAAGGCATGAGCAAGTGTCAAGGTGACCTCATGTCTACATGACTACCCTGTCCTGCCCCAGTATATAAGATTCATTAGTAATGTAATGTCTTTATGGTAATATAAAGAAATGTGCAATGGTTTTTTTATAAAGAGTTGAGTAGCCACTGAGCACAATACACCAAAAATTGGTTTGTTCAATTTTGTTTTAAAGTTCCAAGGAAAACACATTTATATGGGCCATACAACTCTTGCCAGGGGTGAGATTCAGTGCCCTTCCTGTTGATCCAGAGGGAAATTGCCCAGCAGTGGAAACAAGGCTCTAGAACTTGTTAATGAATTAAACTCTATTGATTAGTGGAAGAAAAGGTTTAGATTTGAGGACTAGTAGAGCAGCCCCAAAAGGGAGAAAGCCCACAATAATTAGTTTGAACAGTTTTTGTTGTTTGCGTTTTAGGTATCAGATCAATAAAGCAACATTAATAATTAAAGACCAGGATAAATATACCAATTCCAGATTAGAGCTTTGAGCTTTAAATTGCTTATGCCAAAGGCTTTTTTTTATAGACTCTAATCTTTCCAGATGTACTGAAGGGCTATAGTGTGACTTCTTAAGCTATAGATTTGGAGAGAAATATGAGGGTCTTCTCAGTAAGGGCTGTTGAGAAGTCCAAGAGCCAGCATCCTACGGGGCTGTAACAAAAAGGGATAGGCACGTCTCATTTAGAAGAAGGGTGTCTCTCTTTTATTCTTAAGAATTAGCTTAGTGGCTCATAAAACAATGAGAAGGAGGAGAGCTTTCTGTGCATCAGAAGCTAGCTGAGATTCTACCTTAAGAGGCCAAAGCTTGAATGAGAAGAAGGAAAGATATGAAGACTTGACTGGGAAAGTTCTGCTGCAGCTCAAATTCTGTGCGATATTGTGTGGAATTTGGAGATGCGATAAAAAGACAAATCCTACCAAGAACAATAAATAACCAGCTGGGAGAATATTAGGAAGTGGTGCTTGACATCAGCAAAGTCTTATGACCATCTCTAAAACTGGGGCAATGAGATATGAGACCAACGATGCTCTTTATGGGTATTGAGTCACAAGCAGATGGGCACTGATTTCAGTACATTCAATAGCCACACCCCATGAGGGAAGGGGACTGTAACTTCAACAGGCCAGTACGTGTGGGGACAGTCTCTGTCATGAAGAGCCAGTTCTGTCTGGATCCACATTTCCTGTGAAGCCTTCTGGATGGATTTCCTGAGGAGCTCTTCCCATCGGGAAGGAAGTTGACTATGTCCACATTGGTCTGGCCTCGGGCCAAGTACATCTCATACTTAAAAATAAAAGATACACCCACATCCACCACTACTTCATGTCCTTCCCATTCTTTCTGGCTCTCATTTTGTTGTTTAATTCTCTCATTGTGCAGATTTTTTTTTTCTACTAGCGGCATATTGGTTGTCCCTTTACTGTTTCTCATGACCGGTATTGTGTTTGCTCCTCAGTTATGTGAGGTATCTCTTTAAATCAATATATTTAGTTTTCTCATTCTGTTTTTTATCTCCTCTAATTTAAGGGTCCCTAATTTGCTATGATTTCTGCATTCTTAGTTTTTCTATGTCTTTCATTAAATTTGATCACAGCTAGGAACATTTTTCTTATATGGACTCATGAAATCTTCAAGTAGAAAGTAATTTGGAGATTATGTATACCTCTGAAGGTTATTTCACCACATGTCTCTCCTTCTTCCCCTGCCTCCAGCACGATATTCCTCTTGCAGAAAGTTCCCCTTGTTCTATCAGAAGTAATGCATACTAATATCTTCTTTTGGAAAATCTCAGTGCCCAAGACTATGACATGCTTACCTGAATTTAATTTTGTTTCCTAAACTTACCTGGCCAGAAAACTATCTTCTCTTTACTTTTTCTCTAATAACTATTAGTATCCTATAGCAATGTTTTGACCAGCACTGTGGAGGATGGTGATTTACCCCACCACCTCTGTCCAGCGCAGTCTTTCTCTCTTCAACACTCTGATAGAGCATCATCCACAGCCAGCCTGACGTCTCAAGCGACACAGAGCTCGCTGCCTCTGAAGGCAGGCCCACACCGTTGAGAGAATAATTGCTGGACTGTTGTACCTTGCATCTTCCCACCAATATTGCCACTTTTGGTTTTAATTCTGCAGCTTACTGTTGACAGAACAGCATCTCAAGGTAGTTCTTATATTTCTCTTCAGCCTGCAGTTCTCTCATCCCATGTGCCACCCTGAGGCCCACCTATGAACATTTTTTACACATTTTTAGCATGTCCACATACTTCTGAAAATTTAAAAGGCAAGCAGAGTTTTTTTAATCACCCCTATTTCTAGAATGTCCTAAGTTCGTAAACAGGAATTTCCTCATTTCTGCCACTTTGAGCCCTTGAGGAATTAATTCGTTGAATTGACTAACCAAGGGGGCCTCTCTTCCTCTACATGTCACACCCACTAATTTTTCTTGCATAGAAATCAAGCTCTTTCTTAAAAAAAAAAAGAACATATGCTTCAGACTGCTAGTTGGTCTATTTAATGACACCATCTTCTACCCTACATACCTGGTCTTAATAATTGGTTTAGCAATCTATCATATTTATTTTTTTCCTTCTAATCTTTATACAATTTGCTAATAGGAAAAAACACCTCGTAGCACTTTTTTTACTGCACACCAGGGATCTACCTCACCTGTATAAAGTCTCTCATTTGAGTGTTCATTTCTGGGAGCCTTCCCATTCACAAACAGATCCTAATCCACAAGTGTTTAATTCACCCACACACTCCTCCTTCTTTGCTCAGTCCCATTTCTTCGTACTGACCTGACCCTGAGATTTTCTGTTCTGAAAGTATCACAGTTGCACCCTGGCCATGAGAATCATGTCCTGGCTAATAGTGAATAAACGTTAGCATCAGCCAGGGAGTACTTGGCTAAGTGTTTTACATATGCCGGTTTATTTCATCATCATAACAACTCTGAAAGGAGAACATGATTTTCCCCGTTTTAAAGATAAGAAAGTTGAGGGTTGTGAAGACTAGATGAACCCATCTGTGGTCACCCTGCACATAGGGGCTAGAGTCAGGTTTGAACCAATCTAATTCCAGAGTGAAAAACTCTAACCTGACAAATTAGGCTTTAGTTGTTGTGAGTCTGGTGGCAGTCTTCCATGTCTTGGGTTTTCATTTGGATATTTAATTCCTAACTGCAATGGACCATTTCCTTCCTTCCCCTTCCCTTTCTCCCTTCCTTCCTCCCTTTTTTCTTTCTCTCTCCTTCCCTTTCCTCCATTTCTCTCTTTTTCTTTCTCTTTCTTTCTATCACCAGTTCCTCCTCTCCTTCCTCTCTTTCTTTCTTTATTACCTTTTTGGTAATAATCTTAATTTTATTCAATTCTCTCATCTTTTCTCTCCTCCTCTCCAAACTACACAAGCCTCTTCCACCATGGCCAAGCCATGCTCTGGAATGCAAAGTTTTCAGAGATGGGCCCTAGGAGACTCAGATTCTTGTCTCAGCTATGCCAGTTGCCCCATGTCCTGGGTTCTTAATTCCCACACTGTCTTCCCAAAAGGAATCTGAAGGGCTATGATCATACATTACGTGCCATGCTGGGGCTATAGAAAACTAAAACATGGCTACTGTGTATTAAGCTGTACTGTGTGCATAGTTCTTTGCCAAACATTTTTATCTGCCTTTCTTTATTTCATTATTCTTTTCAGCTTCAGTCCTACTAGATAAAATATTCTCTTTGCACTTAATAAGGAAAGGAAGCCATGGTCACAGAGGTTCCATGCCCATGTTTGGTAGATGGGGGAGCTGGGACACTGACCCAGCTTCATTCTGTAATGAGTGAAGTCCCCATATTCTAAGCCACTGCATCACTGTGAATTGCACAAAACTGGGGAACATCAAGAGGTTTTTATGCAATCGCAAGCCTTCTGTGGCCAAATAAGTATGAGACATTCTGGTTAAATAAAATGCAGTTAGATCACACTGGTGCCAAGTAACAGTTCATGATTCAAGATAAAGAACATATGACTGACTCCACTCTGGTTCTCTTCCTACAATGTTACACTGACTCCTTGGTGTTTTCCAGGAGAAAACCTGGAATACATTTGAGCTTAAAAGCATACATATACTTGAGATTGTGTAGGACCCAAAGACCCTAATAAGAATGCATACTTATGCTAAAGACATTGCAAATGTAAATGTCACACGTCCTTATTCTTGTAAGGATAATTCATAAGGAAAAGGCGGGCGCATACTTCAGTGGTGACGACAGAAGAACAATTCTTTACAACTGATCACCGCCCTTTTTTTGTAATTAACATGCTCCATATAGATTGAAAGGTCATTTCTTATCCTCTTTCTCTAGCAGTCTTTAATATTTACCAAATAGTGTTGCATTGTTGGAAATGTCACAGGCTTCACAGCACAGGGGTGATTCCATACAGTGATTCATGATGACTTACTTCATTAAGAAAATTACAACTCATTTATTTGGATGCTACATCTCTTCTGCTCTCAAAGAATTTTCTTTGATTAAAAACATGAATTATGTTGACTGGTTTCTGTAGCGTAGGTGACTTGTAATTAAAATAAAAAGACAACGTGTCTTTCTTTGCCTTCAGTACATAGTTCAATGACCATTAGAAGTTTCAGTACAAAAGTCAGGGTGGCAAATGCAGAGTAATTCAGAGATGAATGCTCTTTTCTTTTTCCAGTCACTCGCATCTCATAATACTGTATCTCCATGAAATCTGTTTCTCAAACCAGAGATCTAGGAGCCATCCTGGAAACCTGCCCCTCTTTCTTCCGCACCACCAGCTCATCCCCAGGTGCTGCCTATTACACCCTTTAAACTTCCTTTAACCCTGTTTATTCTCTCCACCTGCACCACTACCACCCTCACTCATGTCACTATCACCAACGAATAGTCTCCCAACTGGTCTCCCTTCGTCCAACCTCCTCCTCCTCCCACTCTGCACCGTAGCCAGAGACATGTCTTACAAACTATGATTAAAAGACTAGATGTCTTTTCCCCATCATGGACCAATATTCTCGTAAAACATGAAAAAACACAATAAAAATGTACTTAGATGTTGCAGAAGTCAAATTTCTATTGCTTGTGATCCATGTCTGTACTCTTCAAGGTTTGGTATAATAATCGTTGCACCCTGGAACTGATGTGAGGCTCACATTTTGAGTTTAACTAAAATAGAGAGGTTTTAAAAATGTTAAAATGATTGTTAAAATGATTTAACAATTTGTTAAATTGTTAAACAATTGTTTAATTGTGATTTGTTAAAATGACTTACAAATCACATCACAAAACCACTGATTCTGATTTCCATTAAAATACAAACTAAAGTAGTGACCATTCCCTACATGGCCCAGGTGGGTCAGAATCTTGCCTGCCCTCCCTCTGAGACACACTGTTTTCTTTCAAATCCTCAGAATGCTGGGTGTCTGCCCACAAACTCTTCTCCTTCTGGAATTTTTACTCTACCTCTCAGCCTGGCTTTTTCCTATGTTCTTTAGGTGACTTGTAATCACCTTAAGGTCTCATCTTAAATATAAATATCTCTTACACAAAAAGGTGCTGCCTTATTCTGCGGCCACTGCCACTGCTAATAAAATGGACATTCCTTCCATTAAAAGGTGGGGCCTATTACAACCCTTTTGAATTGTAGGCTCTGGGACAGCTTGTCCAAGAGAAAACGATGGATGGGGTACTCTACCAGTTTCCAGGCTTATCTTTTCACATTCAGGACTTGCATTTGATAGATTAGTTCCTAGGAGAATGCATGCACCATGCAAAAAGTTTGATGGCCCAGAAACTTCCATGCTTTGAGGAAGCCCAAGCTAGCCACATGGAGAGGCTCTGTTTAGAGACAGATGCCTGGTCAGTTCACATGCCAGCAAGATGAGTGAAAAAGTCTTCAGATGACTCCAATTTCAGCTACCATCAAACTTTCTCCATGGAAGGGACCCTAAATGAGAACCACTCAGCTGAGTCTGTCCACATTGGACTCATTAAATACAATGAAAAGTTATTATTGTTAGACACTAGGTTTTGTTTGTTCTATAGCGATAGGTAACTGGAATATTTTCCATTCATGGTATTTGATAGTGTTCTATAATTTTTCCCTTATGGAATGTACATGGTAAACATTGACACAAGTTTGTCCTGGCTTGGATTTCCCTCAGAAGCAGAACTTGTGACAAGGATTTTCTTGCAGGTAGCTCCTAGGTCAAACAAAAAGATAATATTTTCTAGATTAAGTATATCTTTTCTTTTCTCTGTCCAACAAATATTTCAGTGCAAATCTGTCATAATACTTAAAGGGTAGAGTGGTTTGTAGCTGCATTTTCCTTGTTTTTGTCATTATCTAGGGAGACAGTCCCAGAGGATGCTATGAGCAAACCAAGGATGGGTCCTTTGAGGGTCACCGAGACGCCATTTCACTGGGGACCCATTAGGGACTGTGTGGGAGATGCCTCACACGTGCTCCGGTGCCAGTAAGGGGATGCAAGAGAGTGGGGGCCTCTATCCACCAATTCTAGCTGTCCTTGGTTGAAGGTCACAGCTGGAATGTTAATTCTCTGACATGTTAGCCTGTTTAACAAGAGGGTTCAGCACATCTCTGAAGCTTTAAAATGGCCTCAGGCAGAAGGATGGAGGGCACATGTTCAGATAATCCTGTGGAGACCTCTGGAGTAGGAGGAGGGGTGTGGTGACTACCACTTGCAAGGACCAGGAAGCAAATCTTTTTTATTCTCTGCTTTATACGTATTTATTGCCCTAGTGCCTATGAGACATGCAACAAATATTTTGTTGAATGAATTAAGAAATGGGAAAGATACTTCATTGTATAAAGATTGTAGCAATGATCTTTACTCTAGAAGTCTCCGATTTTGCCGTTGACCTTGGCAAGCTCCCTCCCTTCTTGGGCCTTACTTCTCCACACATGTAATCAAGGGGTTGGGGCTCATGATTTCCATGAGCGCTTCCAGCTATAATATCTTATGGCTTATGAGTAGAATATATATAGCCTCATTAGGCCAAGAGATCATATTCCAAGCAGAAGAAATTAGTTGGTTTTTTACCAAGAAATGGAATCAGTGTTTTAATAAGAAAATGTAATTAATGGAATCATGAGAATTATATTACAATATTCTGTCCTTTAAAAAAGGAGGTTGATTATTGCATAACTTTGGCTATATATACACAATAGAATTATTTAGCAGCCATTAAAAATCAAGTTTATGAGGAGTATTTTATGATATTGAATTATAGGTGTATATTAGGTATATAAAACATGTGTATGTGTGTGAATATGTATCTGGAAAAAATAGGAATCTCTGAGCTATCATTTTAGGTCAGTGAGATAATGGGTGGTTTCCATTTTCAAATGTTAACTTCTTTTACACCTTCCAAAGTGTGGAAAACAGGCATGCATTATTTTTACGATCAGAATTTATATAACAAATGTGCACATAAATATATTTAAATGGTGCAAAGAAAAGGTAAGGAAATGCAATCAGGAAACATTAACAGGCCCATCTGACCTCATGTGCCTGCTTGAGGGAAGGCCATAGCCGTGTTCTCACTTAGACCTTGGAAGTTACACAAGATGAATGAAAAGTGCTGCATATAATGTGATTTTAGATGTATATTCAGGCATTATCATAAGGCCTATACATCTGCTGAACTCTTATCCTCAGTATCTATATCTGTATAAGGGGTATACCGATATTGAATTCACATAATGGTTGTAAAGATTAAAATATATAATAATAAAAATACTGGTGTAGAGCGTGGGCCTGCGAACCACACGATCGCGGTTTGATTCCCAGTCAGGGCACATGCCTGGGTTGCAGGCCAGGTCCCAGCAGGGGGCTCACGAGAGGCAACCATACATTGATGTTTCTCTCCCTCTCTCCTTCCCTTCCCCTCTAAAGATGAATAAATAAATCTTTAAAAAAAAAAAAAATACTGGTGTATTTAAGGACAATAAAGATTTTGTGAAAGTTAATGAGATGCTTTATAACAGGAGGAGTTTCAAAGGCAATGAGCCTTAATTTATTCTGCCAAAGTCTGACCATTACTTCCAGGCAAAACAATGGGTGCTCTGGTGTTATGGAGCATCAGTGGTGCTGAAAGCGTGATTTTGTGGTTTGAGAAGAAGAGATGAGGATGGGCAATGTGATCACTATCTTCAGATCTTTTAAACACATGACCAAAGGAGCACTGTTACTTTATAACCTTAGTGCTACAGGCTAAATTGTGTGCGCTTACAAATTTATATGTTGAAGTCCCAAGTCCCCAGGACCTTAGAATGTGACTGTATTTGGAGATAAAGTCTTTAAAGAGTTGATTACATTCAAATGAGGCCATCAGTGTGGACCTTAATTCAGGATAACTGGTATATTTGTAAGAAGAAAAGATGCCAGGGGGGTGACCAGGTGAAGAGGAAGCAAAAGGGCAGCAGCCATCTATGAGTCCAGGAGAGAGACCTCAGAGTTAGATTCAGTGCCAGCACCTTATTCTTGCACATCCACACTCCAGGGCTGTGAGAGAATAAATTTCAGTCGTTTAAGCCACCCAATCTGTGGTATTTGCTTTTATGGCATCCTACGCTGACTGATACAGATGAAATTAACTAATTGATCAATTTACATATGCAACATTTATGTAAACCTACAGAGAAAAGGCACAATATAGATATGTCTTAGTTTGGGCAACTCTAACAAAATATCACAGATTGAATAGATTAAAAGACAGGCATTTATTTCTCCCAGTTCTGAAGCTGGAAGTCCAAGATCGAGGTTCCAGCATATTCAGTTCTTAGTGAGGGCTCTCGTCTTGGCTTACAGATAGCTTCCTTCTCGCAATGTGTTCACATGGCCGTTCTCACTCTTTTTCTATTTTAATAGGAATACTAATGCCGTCATGAAAGTCCCATACTCATAACATCTAAACTTAATTATCCCCCAAGGACCCACCTTCAAATACATCACATTGGGGGTTAGGGCTTCAACCTGTGAATTTTGAGGGAACGCAAATACCCAATCCATAATAAAGTGCTAGAATTAAATCAAGAGGTAAGAACTCAGAGGAGGGCAGATTTGATTCTGCACAAGGAAGCAATATGGGCTCAGAGAAATAGAAGAGTGGCTTCCCCAGATAGTTAGCACACGAATGTGTTCATGGAGTGCCCACCTTTTTCTAATCCCTATCTAGATTCTTCCCTACTGTCCTGAGTCTGGCCAAAATGAGGCACAAGGTACATTTCCAACATTGTAGCAATGAGTTTGTGGCCGATAGTATTTTACAAAGATTAACAGGTATATCCCATATGCTCTTCTTACAGTGTAATAATGCCGACATCCTTCGTCCAGAAGTGGTGTCTGTGTTCTTTTCCTTTGATTTTTGAGTGAGCCTGGATGTGCTGCTGCATAGCTTCCAAAGACAGGTAATAAAAGATAAAATAGCCTTTGTCTGGTGCTTTTTCTCAGGACATAGATCATGGGAGACCTGGGCCAACATGCTGGAGAGCCTGCCTGGAGGGTTCACATCGAGATGAAGAAGGATGTCCAGCTCCCTTTGGTCAAGTCTTCCCAGCCCAGCACTGGGCATAAAGCAGCCATCTGGATGACCCCCAAACCAACCACCATTTGACCACAAGCTCATGAGATACACTGGGTCAGAACTCTAGCTCTGAATTACTAACACACAGAAATGGTGAGAGATAATCAATGAGTATTGTGATTTTTTAAATCACTAAATTTGGTGGTGATTTGTTCCACAGCACTAGATTACAAATCAGATTTAAACTATGAAGGTGTAAACTGATATATCACTAAGCCACATCTAAATCCAAGTTTGTGCTTGCATCATAATCACTCATTACAACTAATATAATATGACTAAAGGTTTCTCCAAGGGCAAGCAGGGTTCAGGGAGGCAGCAGGGTCTTGGACTTAATATAGCTACCCTCTCACCTCTGATACTTTTTAATGATGACTTATGTATGTATGTTGTGCCTTTCATTTCACCCTATGTACACACATTTCTCTAACCTCATTACTAACAATAGCCAAGTAGAAAATTAATCAGTGGAAAGAGAGGCAGCTCTTTAATTGATGGCCATGAACATGGACTTGGGATGAGGTCTTAATGAAGCACGTGGTTGATTACTGTTCCATTTTCCCTCTGACATTTTGTACCACTAACTCACCAAAACAGACATAGGTTCTATATAAAACAATAGAAGAACATCTCTAAATGAAGTAAACACAGGAAATTGTTTGCTATGTACAACTTATTTGAATTAATTTTTTAATTATTAGCCATGTTTTGGATTGAATTACCAAATTCACTGTGTATTTTGGCATGGAAATTGACTTATTATCTCACTTGTAATTCTCCATTTTCATCCATAATTATAGATTTAGCAATTAAGAATATAGGATATTGTACTGATTCTGTGTAAACAAAAAAAAATTAGACAACTATTTTAAACTGAGAAAGTTTCTAGAAAGTAGTTATTTGCACATTTATTCAGGCAGGTGGTATACAGGGTGGGGCAAAAGTAAGTTTATAGTTGTTTATATAGAAAATAATGCTGTAATTAATAAGTAATATAAGAATAAACTCTGTGTTTTGCATGTTCACAATTGTGAACCTACTTTTGTTTTGCCCCACCCTGTATAAGTATATATGTGTGTGTGCATTTGTGTGAACGTGTTTCTCATACCATGTGGTAAGCATTGCACTAGCTACTGGAGATGCAATGGTTAAAAAATGTGCGTGTTCCTATCCTCATGAAATTTGCATATAGTTTAAAGGTAAGCATTAGTTGAATAAACAAAAAAAACCATAGTTGTTTTGTTGAAGTTGTGGTGCACAACCAGAAGTCTCTTGCATGGCTGATTGAAGAATATATTAGAACAATCATACGTAGGAAACTAATATGGCATTATCTACTAAAACTGAACATTCTAGGAGATGAAACCAAATTGGGCACATTTACTCACTGAAGGTCATGTAATAGAATGTTCATAGCAGTGCTATTTGTCATAGATACAAAATGCAAATAACATAGGGATGTTGGTCAATAGTAGAAAGTATTAAAAACTAGTATATTTATGTAATCCACAGTATGCAACAATGACAGGAAATAACCTACAACTATACAGAGCACTGTGATAACTCTAGTCAATATAATATTGAATAAAAAGATATTACATAATTCCATTTATATGAAGTGTAATACTGAGAAAGCTAATCTATGCTCTTAGAAATGTGGCAATGGGTTACCCTCAATGAGGAAGTAACTAGAAATGCGCATGCGGGGCTTCTGGGTGCTGGTCATGTTCTGCCCTTTGATCTAGGAATTGTAACATGATGTACTCATTTCTCTGTGCACTCTTCCATGTATATGTTGCATAATATTGTAGAAAGATAATTGGTCCATGGCTTCCTATTATCTGCAAGTTTAATCCTAAAGCCTTGTAATTGAAGATTAAAACTATGATCAAGTTCTAATCTACCCTTTCAGCCTTTCTTCCTTCCCCTACCTGCCAATATTTACACAACTGAAGTAGACTCTATTTGTCAAGCACACTATACCATTTTCCATCTACTTAATTCCAAAAATGTGGGGTTTTGCCTGAAATAGTCCCTTTCTCTCCCCAACCTGGAGTGTCCCTTCTCATTGGATGTCCAATCTCAGCTCTAATGTTATGTTTAGCAGGAAATCATCCCCAGTTGCTCTCCCCATGCAGATATTCTACCTCTTGTGTTGTTCAGTTTCTTTGCTGTATTTCCTTTTTTTAAATTTAATTCTTGTTCAAGTATAGTTTTCTGTCTTATATTCCCAGCTCTTCCCACCCCCAGTGCTCCCCACCTCCCTCCCATTTCCACCTCCTACCTTAGTTATTGTCCATGTGTCCTTTATACTTGTTCATGTGAATCCTTCCCTCTTTCCCCTGTGATTCTCTCTACCCTCCCCTCTGGTCCCTGTCAGCCTGTTCTGTATTTCAGTGTCTTTGGTCATATTTTGCTTGCTTGTTTGTTTTGTTGTTTAGATTCCTGTTAAAGGTGAGATCATATGGCATTTGTCTTTCACCGCCTGGCTTATTTCACTCAGCATAATGCTTTCTAATTCCATCCATGGTGTTGTATAGGGTAGGAGCTCCTTCTTTCTTTCTGCTGCATAGAATTCCATTGTGTAAATGTACCATAGTTTTTTGATCCATTCATTTACCGATAGGCATCTAGGTTGCTTCCAACTCTTGGCTATTGTAAATTGCACTGCTATGAACATCAGGGTACAGAGGTTCTTTTGGATTGGTGTTACAGGGTTCTTAGGATATACTCCTAACAGTGGAATTGCTGGGTTAAAAGGCATGTTCATTTTTAGTTTTCTTAGATAATTTCATACTGTTTTCCATAGTGGTTGTACCAGTCTGCAATATTTCTTCTTATATTGTATTTAAAATGAGACATTTACATGTTTGATCTCTCACTTCTCAACCCCTATAAAACATAGAGTGTGATTAGCCTCAATGCAGAGATTTTACCTCCTGTTAGGCTTTTTAAACTCCCAAGTGCCTGGCATAGTTCCTCACACACCATATGTGATCACAGAGTCTTCAGTAATGGGTGCATGAATGAATTCTGGAGTAAATTTGACTTGGAATACTTGTATAACTAAATGATAATTCCTTGTATAACTCAAAGAAAGAAAGAAATCCAGGGACCTGCAATTTGTAGGAACAGCAAAACTATGAATTCTTCTATGATCAACCCAACAAGGAGATGGGATTTCTGGAGCATTCCAGAGAAATGGTGTAAGCAGGCAGAATAATTGTTGATACAAGTTGGAGTGTTAAATAAAGAAAATTTTGAGCACACACACACACACACACAATACCTTCTAATAAAATGAATGTAAAAGAATGTAAATGCACTTTTCCATAAAACAGAAAAATATAGTTGTCTCCCTCATAGCTAATTGATTGATTGATTGATTCATTCATTCATTCATTCTTAGCTTTTGATTGAACAGCTACTATGTGACAATGTGATGTATTTGGAGGTGGGTCCTTGGGAGGTAATTAAGTTTAGGTATATATGCTACTATATTCTGTGCTAGTTGCTGGAGATCACAGATAACTCAGTTGCTGCCTGTAAACAGAAGAAGAACCTACAAACATATCATGAGGTTGATCCAACTTGATTATTGAGAAACAGGATGTCAGTACCATTGCATCTATTCTTGATATGCTTGGTGTGTCTAATACCATTTTGTGTGCACAAAATACTTGGATTATTTTATCAGCTGTCAAATTTTCGCCTTTATTCAGGAGGCAAGAAATCATTATTTTACTTTTGGAGTCAAATAATTACAATAACCAAAAAGAAAAAAAAGAGAGAGAGAGGCTAAGCGAAGATTAGTCTCTATCCAAGGAGACAGAATATATATTTTCTGATTTTCCACAGAAGGCCTTCTGACTTGCCACTTGGAGATATTGAGACCATTGAAGAGGTTGGGCAAACATTACCTCTGCTTGGTTGGTAAATAGGTCATATGGAGGAAAGTGATATGGTGGTAAGTGGGATCTGTTTTATAACCTTAGTGTCTATTACTGTCAAATGTTACTTTGCCACTTTGGGGACCCATTTTTATAAATTTTTAAAAAATATACTGGAAACCAGAATTTACTGAACAAACCCCAGCTTACTTGCTTTTCCACTTTCCTAAGTGTTAATCAAAACCACTCTATCAGGTGATGGACCCTGGGAGAATGGGCAGCTTCCTCCTGTGTGCTCTTTGCTGGTAAACACCACTATGCACTCACCTCTCTTCCCATACAACTACACTCAGGGCATACATCTCCTGGCATTTAATAATTTGGTTGTGCATCCATCTTTCCTCTTTGACTATACACTTGTGGAGTGGAGAGAGCATACCTGTTTATCTTTAAAACCCTGACCTCAGGGTCATTACATGGCACAATTTGAAGATATTATGTTTGTGGAATAAACTGAATGAATGTCTTTGGCTTATTTCCAAATTATTTCTTTGCTATAATGCTGTGGTCTGTCCAGAAAGTATCTGGCCATGCAAGATGAAAAATAGAGTCATTTATTGAAGATGATGCAAGAAACATTGTACATAGGACAATGATGCCTCAGTCTCCTTCAAAGTAGTCACCTTAGGACCTCATACAGTTCTCCCAATTGCCATCAGCTGCCCCAGTGTATTTTCCCGAATCTCATCAGCAGTCTGAAGTCTTTTCTCTTTCAAAGGGATTTTAGTTTTCAGATAAGCTAGAAGTTACAGGGCACCAAATCTGGGCAATAGGGGAACTGAGTTACCTGGGTGATTGATGTTTCACCAAAAAAATAAAAAAAAAATAAAACTCTGCATGAGATGTGATGCATGAACAGGCATCTTTTCATGATGAGTCAGCTAGTCGCCAGATGCCCATAGCTGTGGCCTTATGAGTCATCTGAATAGTTTCCACAGAGGAATGTCCACCTAATGCAAAATTTGATGCAGATTCATTACTGTATTCACTCAGCTGTTTTGAATGCGACAGTCACACAGTACACACGCTCACTCAACAGCATTTACCTCCCCCAATGGCTAGTACAGTGAGGTTGTCATTGTTCATACATGCACATTCCAGTCCACTTCCCTTGGCTGCCAGCTTACATCAATGTCATGCAAACCATTCTTGTTATACTAACAATGGTTGGACTTTTTCATATATGTTTTACATAGTCCACATTGGGCTTAGCCTTGATTTTGTTCATACTAAGTACTTTTATTCTAAATGTAGGAATTTGAAAGCATTGGGTTAGTAAAATATCCACAGAGATTCTGGATGTTGTTGCTTTAATTGTGTGAGGAAAGGCACACTAACCAATGCAGGTACATCACCCAAAATGGAAAACGAGAGGAAATGTGTGACGTCACCCCTCAGGGAATCCTACTGCCCACTGAAGACAGAAGTTGGCATGACTGTTGGATGCTCAGCTGTCACTTTTTTTTTCACATTTATTCTGAATGAGCACAACCCATCCATCAGTGCTTAAAGAGTTTTCCAACAGTACATTGACCTTGAATGTGGCACATTGATTTTCAGTAACGCACCGCAAATAGGGTCGTTACTGAGTCACCCAACAGTGAATGTGATTGGAAACAGATTTCTGAAATTCCAATAGGGTGCCACCTGCCCTGGATGATGGATCAGCCTACTGTAAACCATCAATCCTTGCTGGGTCTTGAAAAAGATGGCACTTGTGTGAGATTTATCATTATGTTCACCACCAGGCAAAGTGTAAGACCATAACCAGGCTGTTCTGCGATGGCGGGGCCTCTTGGGTAAGTGTTCTGTTTTGTTTGCAACAGCATTTATTTACTGACATGCTTTCCTGAGAAGGAACCACTGATGGTGGTGACAGAGATCTAAGCACTACAGGGAATTCCATCTGCAGCGTGGATTGAGCAACAGATAAAAAGCCTATGTCTTAAACTGTTAGAGGTTAACACCCGATCAATTAAGGTGATTGTTTCTTAGATTGCATTGGACAAATGCACACACACAAAGGGGACATTAGCACAACCAGGAGAGAAGAACAAAGAGAAATTAACTGATGCTAAGCTCCAAATCAAACTGGAAAATGATTTTATGTTCTTTTGAAATGCTAAATTATCTTAATGAAGAGCATTCTTCCAAAAGGAAACTCCTATGTCCTTTAATGTAAAAAACCTTAGAATGAAATCAGAGGTTTTATCAAAAAACTGGATAATTGTAGGGGCCATGCTCATTTTGAACAAATATAGACTTTGAAATCTATGTCTATATTTTTTGTCAAATGCTAGTATGTTTTATTGGTATAAGCAAAAATTGTGTTTATTACCTGCTATGTGTACTCCCCACCCAGGATGTTATTAAAGGAATTTTACTAACTTCTTAACAACCTCATCATGTTGATTTGATTTTCTTCCCATTTGACAGATGAGGAAACTGAGAGTCAGGGATCTCGGAGAAATTGCTCAGATTTAACGGTTAGTTATCAATGGCAGACCTGAGATTGAAAATCTGGTCTTTATTCTCTAAATGAAACCCCCACATACTTCCAATGATGGCCCAGTGTCACTCACATAGCATGAACAGCTGAGTCATAGACATTTAGGTATATCACCTGGTTCGGATATGGTCCACCTTAAAAGCAGCAAGTTAGAGCAGATCACATGCTGATCTTTTATCCAAAAGGGTTACTAGACCTGGCTGAGCATGTGCAGTTTGCAAAGGTGCTCCTTTGGGCATTGCTAATCTTATGATTATCCTTCCCTAATTATAAGCTGCTTGGGAGAGAGAAAGTGTTTAGAGGGGTTTGAGATTATAATTGATGCTTGAGAAATACACATCCCAACCCACCAGTCATCTCTCCTTGTTTTAGGCACTCCAGTATTGGATGTACATAATCCCCCAAGACCCGGGGGCTGATATCCAGCCAGGCAGGCCCTGTAGTGATGGAAGGTGAGAGATGCAAAGGGTCAAAACAGCCCAAGCTACTTACAGGGTGGTTTGGAATATGTTCGTCTTACTTCTTATGATGATTAAGCCCTACATTGGTGGGGGATTCAATGTCTGTCACCAGAGTCCTGCAGCCAGAGTGAACTGCTTGGCGAGATTCTGCTTGCTCTTGGAAGTCTTTTCTGCCTGACTTTCTGGAGCAGGCACAGAAGTTTAGTCCCAAAATATAGCCTCATTCATTCATTCACTTCTGTCCTTCCCTCCCTCTCATATTCAGTGTTGGGTTCCCAGAGTGTGCTAGATACCACTGGACTACGAGGTACTGCAGAAGTGATGCCTTCTTTGTCTTATATTCTGAGCACCTAGAATGACAATTTGTATATAGAGCAGACCCCAGTGCATGTTCGCTGGAAGACAAAAAATGTAATGGGGAGACCCATCGGATCTAGACCATTTGTTGGATCCTGTACTTCCACTGCAAAGAGGTTGTGAGACCATGTGGAGTAATAGGCAAAGTTTGTGGCCTTTCCTTGATGGTGACAGGAGAGCAGGGATGACATCCCTGAGATGACAGGCTCACGGTGAAAGCAGTGCAGCTGCCAAGATGGTCCATTCTGTGTCGTACTTAGAGTAGAGATTTCACAAATGTCCACTGAAACACAAAATTATTTGTTAAATAAATGGATGAATAAACATCTATTGAATGAATAAATATCTACCCAGTGAATGGAAACTCTAAATATCTAAATATTTGCTGAATGAACACTTGGAGGGCTATTTGGTGAATGGCATGACTTGGCTGTGTGAAATTTCTCACAGTGCTAGGAATTTAGGCTGAACAGATACAGTGGACAACTGAGAATCTAAACTTGTCAATGTGTGCCTTCAAACTGCCTGAATATCTAAACCCCCCAACTATACAATTGATTGAATTGACTACACAAAAATCTGTCATCAAAATTCCAAAAACTTCCAAACAATTCTAGCTTCTGTGTCTAAAGATAAACCTCCCCCTTACTTTTGTTATTCATTTTCTCATTTTTGAATGATGAGAAAAATGGTCTCCTGGGTGGTGGGCATACTGTGTGTGTTCAAGGAATGAATGGGGCTTCATAAACTTCTGTTCCAGGAGCCATCAGTATTCATGAAGGAAACGGAACACATGACAAATGTGATTAGAAGCGACTGTCAAATAATGACAAATACGTTCTAATAAAAACAGACACAATCTTAACAATTACTTGAAATGCAAGTATTTATCAACCAGAGCAAGATTAAAAATGACCATATTGCATTAAAGAAATCGAACTGATGGAATTTTAAATATGCAACTTGGCCACGTCCCTTTGCTCTCGCCTTCCTTCCCCCTCACCGGGCTCCTTGCACAGAAACGGGGTGGGAGTGAATTTAAACAAAGAGTGTTCTAATGTGCACTGAAGTATTCACATTTTTTACCAATGTTTTCTCCAGAGTTCAACTCTGTAGAAAAATGAGACCACAGTATGGAGGAGAGTGGGGCACATGACAGCCTCTCAGACTCTAATTGTGAGAACAATGGAGAGACACAGAAATAGCTGAGTGTACTCCATGTAGATGAGAGGTGTCACTGGGCTCCTCGGTGACTGTTGTCACAGGGCACAGACTTTATTTTGGAGACTTTAAAGAAATTCTGGGACGCTAGCCACAGGGCACCAGAACAGCTAACAAAAGTTCCACCCATCATTTACCTTCTTGCAGATGTGGTGATCATATTTTTAAATACTGTCACTAGTAATAATAATAATCAGACTATGTATTCTTTTGTCTTCATCGCCATGATGATGTCTAACTAACATGAAAAATTTTGAAGAACTCTTAAGAAATGAAACAGAATTGCTGTCATCTGCCATTTAGTGAGTGTTGTCTTCATGACAGTACTGAGCTGAACACTGCACGGTTTTGTGGGGCCTGGACTTGTGAAATTTGGGGACTCTCTTTAAGAAAAATAATACAGTATTAGGATGCAATATTTATTTTGAATGAGAAGATTACAAATTATAAATTTAAGTTTTCAAATATTATAAACTTTCAATACTTCGGGTTCTTGGAAAGAGCCTGTGCAAGAAAAATGCCTCAAAGCTTAAGCTCTGTTAGCTTCAGTGAGGTGACTCTGACAGTGTGCTGGTACTATCTGGGGATGTGTTATTTAATCTGTCTCACAACCCTGAAAAATAGATGGAAGCATTTTTGCCATGTTCCGTATTGAGACTGTGACTCAAAGAGCTTAATTCACTGACCCAAGGTCATAGAGCCAGGATTTGAACTTGGCTCTTGACTGATAGTGATGCTCTTAATTCTTTTTTTTTTTCCTGTTCAATGCTGTATCTGAGGTGGGTCATGATTTTTTAAATCTTTATTGTATTTTTTAAATTACCATTTAGTCTCCTTATACCATCTTTTCCCCCACCAGTCATCACACTACTATCCCTATCTATGAGTGCTCTTTCTCTTTTTGTTCAATTTTGCTCAATTATCTCCATCCCCAACTCCCCGTCCACCACCACCCAGCTCAGAATATATCCAAAGGAACCCAAAACACCAATTCAAAAGAACATAAGCACCCCTATGTTTGCTGCAGCATTATTTACAGTTGCCAAGACAAAGAAGCAGCCCAAGTGCCCATCAATAAGTGAGTGGATAAAACAACTATGGGACAGTTACACAATGGAATTGTGTAACTCAGCTCTAAAAAAGAAGAAAATTTTACCCTTTGTGACAGTGTGAATGGACCTGGAGAACATTATACTAAGTGAAACCAGCCAGTCGGAGAAAGACAAATACAATATGATTTCACTCATATGTGGAATCTGATGAACAAACTGAACTAAGATGCTCCTACTTCTTAAACCTTATTCCCCTCAGAGCGAGTCTGCCTCCTCTATGACTCTTCTAATTTGAAAAGACAAAAATTCCATCTCGGAATTTCAGGAATTGAGTGCATGTTGTTCAATATCCCAACAATTGTCAATCTCAATCAAAAGAAAGGAAGAAAGGGAATAAAGACAGAAAGGAGAGAAAGGGGGGGGAGTAATTAGGCCAACTTCCATCCTTTGGTTATTAGCTTGTATTGGGTAACAATGTCTTTTTCTAAATCACTGACAGACATCATTTACAACTTAAAGGGAGAATCACAGGATAGGCTGTCTCAACGGTTGAGAGCTGCCATTGTAGAACCATTGTATGGTGACAATGCACCATGGTTTTGTTTTTTTTTTCCTGGAAAACTCTGTGGCCTATTCACAAATACATTCCCTACCCAGGGGCCTGCATTTGCATACTGTGGCCAGAACCCACTCTCATCTCTCTTAGACACTAGCATCCAGTTCTCCATACCCACGTTCCTTCGTGGGCATAAGAAAGAAGATGAGGACGGGTTGTCTGGGTAGTCAGACTTTGGATCTTGGGAAACTACTTTTCCCAGCTCTCTCCCAGCTCTCACTGAGTTTATCTAATATCAACACTATTTTTTTTACCATGATCCAAAATAATTTATAGAGTTTTCTTTAAAATTAAAGGTTCCAAATGTGTTGATTTTTTCCTGCCCTTCAACTAGAATATGCAGTAGCTGTAGATAAAAAAAGAAAGATCATCTTATTATTAAGTACTTTGAAAAAGAACCAGGGGGTAAATGAGGATATGTTAATAGAATGTGGGAGAATGAGTTTGTAAGCCCAGGGTTTCTGCCACAGCACGTTTCAAGGGCCTGTGGTACCAACTCGTGATAAAGGTGAAAACAGGCCTTACCAAGGAGAAGGCTCTTTGCAGGTTTTGGTTTGGCTTAGGGCAACAAGTCTGGTGCAAAGAAGGGTGGAAATGGCTCTCTTTTTCTACCTCAAGCCAACTTTGACTTTCTTCTTACTTCAAGTTCTCATGTGCTCATAATGGACAGGACAGATTAGAAAGACTTAGATTGGGAAATCAACAATGACACTTTAGAGATCTCCTAATGCAATGTTCCTGAACATTCTATATAGGACCTCATAACCATTTGACCCATCCTTACTTAGCTGACCATTAGGATGTGGTATCAAACCCACCAGACCTACCGGGCCCATCCTGAACTCTGCTAGTTCAATGCCTTAGCAGCCAGAATGATGATACTCATCCTATGTCTTCCTGTACCAAACGGGAAGGGACTAGGTTAATTCATTTATTTGTGTACTCAATATCTACTTACAAATACTGATTATGTACCTATTGTGTGTCAGGACACCCACTGGATTTTTCTACATCAAAGTCTGAGCTTGATCATAGGCAAAATGAAAAGTCAGAATCTTACCCATCACGTACTTGTCTGATGGCAAACTTTAACGCGAGGTTTTTAAGGAGCCCATCAGCACTGTTGACTTCCAAATCAGAAAAGTACTATTTTTGTCCATGCTCTTTGGGTTTTCTCACCCAAAGCTTATGGAGCATGAGAAGCAACATCCAAAAGAGGAGACAAACAGAGACAGAGGCCCGAAAGTCACCATGCTCACCTTCATCAAGATATCCTCTCTCTCTCTCCTGCATCATTAGATTTATCCTTTCTCTCTCTTTCCTACATATCATTACATTTTCTTTCTCTACTGGATCATGCCCATTAACATACAAACATGTATCACCTTTCAGTCTCATCTTGTAGCACTTTCCACTCATTTCCTATGCTCTGACAACTCCGGATTTCCTCGATTTCTGAAACTTAATCCTTTCCCAGTTTGAAGGCTTTGCTCATGTTGTACCTGATAGTGTCCCAGAAATGTGCTTTAGTTGGACGACTGGCACACTGCAAAGTTCGTCTTAAGTGGTGAATCCTGATGAGAGGCCTTTGCTACCCCCTTGTCTGTGGTCGGTCCCACCTGCCCTCCCTTATTGTCTCTTTGATCCTCTTTTATTTCCTTCCAAGATTTTACCACAGTTTTTGGTTACCTAGTTTTGTTTTGCTTTGTTTTTCACTTGCTTAGTTTTAATCACCTCCCCACTAGATTGTCATCTCCATGAGAGTAAGGACAGCTTCAAGAGTGAAAAAGGCTGCATCTTATTCAACATGATGGCCCTGGCACGAATTGTGCCCTTTCTTCATATTTATTGAAGAAATGATTGTTTAACTGAATGCATGGATTGATGCATCCTCCAGTAGTCATGCCCCTTGTATGCAGAATAAAGTGCCACAGAATTGGAGAGGGGCAGTAATGGCCATTTCGTTCATGGGTATACAGGACATGCCTGTTCAACTTTAGGGTGCATAGGCAGAAAGACAGGCAAAGAGGATTAAAGCAACCAAGACTTTGTGTAAATAAAAGATGTTTATTATCCACCATCTTTGGTCTGTGTATGTGTGTAGCCCGGCCTATAGTTTTCTTGCTTCTTATCCAAGTGGCAGTGAAAACCTACCTGGGAGTGTCATTTCATAGATCATCTCAGGTGTGGAACTGCTCATTCAAGGGGATGTGAGGAGGATAACCAAGGCCAAGGTCGGCAGACAAGCTGCCCCAGCTGGCTGGCTGCTTTGTGTGAGCTTCCTGTTTACCCTGAAGCTCTGTGTCCAGTCATTGTCCTTCCACACTGGGTGGACTTCCCATCTTTCCCATCTCCCTGAAAAAGAACATAGAAAAGGGAAATATCAAAAACACTCTGTCCTAGCTGAGATGGCTGAAAGCAGTATGGAGAATTAGAAAGGGCATGGGGCTGGGGACCCAAGAGAAATGGTGTAAAGATCAGCCCTGACATTGACCAAGGCAGAAGTTTGGGACTCATCGAGTCTCTGAGCTTCAGTTTGTTCACCCATCATATGAGAACAACACAAATACCTATAGCACAGAACTTTTACGACAGTTAAATACAAATACACGTAGAATGTTTAGCACAATGCTTGGGATCTAGTAAGCATGCCAAAAGAATGAACAGCTTCTCATAACAGTGTTACTAACAGCATGGTGGTGGTAGTTGTAAAAATAGAAGAAGGGGGAGGAGGTGTAACAGGATGATGGTGGTAGTTGTAATATTAGTAGCAAGAAAGAAGAATTATAATAGGGTGGTGTTGATGGTGGCCATTGTGCCAGGAGAAGAGTAAGACAGTTTTAACAGAGTGGCAGGGGTGGTAGTTGTAGTGGTAACAGGTGCAGACGGATTTATAGATGTGATGGTGGGGGTGATAGTAACTGTACTGTTAGCCGTGGTGGAAATAGAAATAGTGATAGCTTCAGAAACCATAATAGCATTTGAAACTAGTATTAACAACAATTATAAGAGCAACAAAAATAATAATAGTAGTAGCAAGAATAGTTTTGATAGGCATTTTTCCGATGCTTTTGGGTCCATGCTCCCAGGATTACCAGGACTGACTGAGTAGTGAGTACTATATCCTGGCTGGTTTTGAAGAGTCCTTGACATGTGTGGAGTTCCAAAGAACAGATGAACTTGCCCTATTAAAAATAAAGTCACTTTCAAAAGGTTCTAGATGATCTGGGAGTTTGCCACATGGGAGCAATGGGCTTTCTGAAGGACACGCAAGGGAACATAATATGAGTCATTATGAATGCTGTTTCATTCATGACCCTTGGAAGCAGTGAAAAGCTTAATGGAAGGAAAAAAGGGAGAGACTGGCCACCCAACACTCATCCCATTTACTCCTATGCAGAATAGCAAGAAGAAAGAGGCTCATGTTGTAAATGAAGCAAAGGCTCAGGGGTGTGTGGGAACTCGGCCAAGGTCATGCACCAGTACAAGAAGCAGGATTGCAATTCAGTTCTGTCTATCTCACCAGGGACCTGGTCAACACTTCTAACCCTCACATCTCCCTCTTCTGAAGGCCCCACTGGGTTACTGAGCACAGAAGTCTTAGTGGTCACTTAATCTCTTACTAACTCATGGGCATTGGTTTGTCCTTGTCTAGACTGAGAACTCAAGAGAAACCAGAGGATTTTCTTTGTATCACACATGGTGCCCATTAAAAAAAGAGAAGGAAACAACTACAAAAATATTTTGTTGCTCAACTCTCATGTTCTGGCGATTGCTCTCCAGACAGAGCTATTTGTATAAAGAGCCAAAGCAAAACTGAAAAAGTGTTCTGATGTGTGTTTAGCTCAAAGAAATCAGATGTGGAGGGGAGAGAGAGGTGAGTTTAGATTTAGTCCTCCTTGTCATTATCTCAGAAATAAGAGAATAGCAAATTGCATCACTTCCACGAGCCAGTTTCTACATCTCTAAAACAACCACATTTCTCTCTTCAAATTTAGATGCTTGGAAACCAGGTAAGAGCAATATGCAACTGGGGACCTGGCCATTGAAAACTAGCAGAGGGGAAGGAGTTGGATCACTGGTAAGCCATTTACTGGCTGGGTGACTTTGGCAGGCTCTTAACCACTCATTGCCTTAGTTCCCTCACCTGTAAAACGAGGCGATGATAGAAGTACCTCCTAGGGTGAGGAGTCACCGAATGAATACACATTTCCTGTACTTGGGAGTGTCTGACACACAGTTAGTGCTCAAAAACTTTTAGGAATTAGCACCAGTTATTATCTATATTATGTAAGGTGGCCTCAGAAGGAATAAGGGGCAAGACAATATAATCGACAGAAGAGAGGCTGTTTGAGGTGGGCCTAGAAGCAGGGGCTGTTTTTCTGGAAGGCCAGGAGGCCCTAGTGATTCCTTGTGAAGAAAACGGCATATGCACGGTGGTGAGAAAGGGTGTGGCTTTCACAGAGAATTGAGAACCAATGTATTAATAATGCATTAATTAGTCATTACAGTGTCCACCTTCTGCCTCTAGGAAGCTGGAGTGCGGCACAGAAGCAACAGCTTAGGGCGTTCCCGTGATGAGTCTGGAAGGGCCAACCCCACACTGTGACCTGGGCAGCATCCTCACATTTACATCGCACTTACCCGCCATGCGTTGTACTCTGCACACTGGGTTCTGATTTGCCACTTTTTTAGGGTAGGATTATGTCTCTGAGTAAGCTGATTAGTGTTAGACTGATTGTTTTAAAATAACTTGAGCGGCATCTGAATTTATTTACATACATGATATTGCCTTCTATAAACACAGCTGTATGCAGAAAGAAATGCAATGGTATTTTAGGAAGTTAAGCCAACAGTTTTGCTGTAATAAAGGCAGCCTTCTAGTCCTGGTTTCTCTTTCTTTTCTTTCTGGATTATGTTTTTCCATGAGGTTTGGGACTAAGGACGCCTGCCCAGAAGCATCTGAGGTATGTCACCTCAGGGATTTGAAGCTCTGGGGAACATGTCACCAGCAGGCAGAAAATGTCTTTGGAGGTGGCCCTCCAGAGGCGAGTGAGCTTATGCTCAGTCCTGGCATGGCTTTCTCAAGGCCATGCCGACTTCTGCAGCCACATGGAAACTGTCTGCAGCGTTAGGACCATGTCTAACTTCTGCCTGTGTAGAGAAAGGCTTTTTTTTTTATTCTGTGGCTTCCAAGTGCATTTATTGAACACCATTCTGTGTGGACAGACTCTGTGTTAGCTCTGGAGACATAGTAATTAACAAGTAAAATACAGATCCTGCCCCATGAAACTTAAAGTCTACTGACAGAATCTGGCCATCAGGAAGAAGGTATGAAAATGACTTCATAATTGCGAATATGACAGGTGCCACCACATACAGAGACCCATAAGGAGACAAATACACTCAGCCTGGATGTGGACAGTGGAGGGGGAGCTAATGGTATGGGGAGCATTCCTTTGAAGAAATGGCATTTAAACTGACAACTAAAGGGTGAATATGAACTGGCCAAATGAGGAGGCAAGGAAGGAGTGTCCTCTGGGAAGAAGAGGAATTCTCTGTGTCCACAGGAGCAGAGATGGGTTCATGTGGCGGGAGAGGGGAGAGCGAGATGAGGCTACAGGTAAAGGCAGAAGCCAGAGCCAACAGGCTCCAGTAGGCCTTGTGGACTTGCACTTTATCTTCAAATGATGGGAGTCCACAGATGGGTTTCAGCCGCTGAGTGACATGGTCAGATTTGTGTTTCAAAAAGGCCACTCAGGCTGTTAGGGGAGAGTGGATCTGTAGAAGAGCCAACAATGGCCATGGCATATCTGTCAATTGGCTTCTACAGAGATATAGGTGAGAGGGGAGGGTGATTACGACTAGAGAAGGAGGCAATGCATCATCAGATTGAGATGGAAGTCGGGGGGTTACTCAGTGTAGGCTTAACAGTGGGCATGTTGATTGAATGTGAGGAAAGGAAAATGGCAGGTCCAATGACCTCTTTCTTTTTTTTTTTAAGATTTTATTCATTTATCTTTAGAGGGGAAGGGAAGGAGAGAAGGAGAGAAATATCAATGTATGGTTGCCTCTCGTGAGTCCCCTGCTGGGAACTGGCCTGCAACCCAGGCATGTGCCCTGACTGGGAATCGAACTGTGATCGTGTGGTTTGCAGGCCTGCACTCAATCCACTGAGCTACACCATCTAGGGCTACCACTTTCTTTTTTTGCCTGAGCAATTGTACAGAATGGTGGTGCTGTTTAAGGAAACAGAGAAGATAGGAGAGGACTATGTCAGGGGTGGGCCGAAGAAATGAGGAGAACTCCTTGACTATATAAAATTAAAGATGATTACGGACTTCTCATGGAGACAGAGAGGAGACAGAGAGAAGACAGAAGATGGGACTCTAAAAGTCCCAGGAAGGGCTTGGGCTGGCCATTTTGTTTGGAGATAATGCAACTATGCAGCGTTCCAGGGGTGGATGAGATTAGAAAGGGAAAGAGGGGTTTGTGGAGAAAAGAGATGCTTGGAAACATCTCTAGTCATTTCAAGGCACTGCAGATGGGTAGAAGTTTTGTTTGGGGAACAGGTCTCTGAAACAGGTTTGTGTTTCACAGGGTGGAACTCAGGAACTAAGCTGTGCACACAACACAGGGCCCTGGTTCCAAAAAGAGGATTTGCACTATTTGTCCCCTGTGCGTCACAATGCAGGAAAATGTCAGTGTTCAACCCACAGAGGATTTATGTCAGCACTTTAATGCTGCCCGATTTTGAAATCCAGTACAGACAGGGATTTATAAGGCTCTGGTGCTTGATCACTTTTTCGTGGAATTTTGACTGTAACACGTTATTCTTTTGATTATTTAAGCTCTTGTTATATTTTAACTTGTTGCCGAGAAGTCTTCTGGGTAAAGTGGTAACTTTCTCTAGTGCCCAGGAAAAAGGAAAGAAAAATGAGAAGGAAAAAGTTGGTGGGAGGATCGTTTTCCTTTAAAAATTCCTCCAGGTGAGTTACCTCAGTGGAATTGCTAACACAGTGAAAAGGCAGCTGGGTGGAAGCAGGAATGGCTCCAACCAGGATTCTGTCACTCACTAGCTGTGCTACCTGGAACAAGTCACTTAACCTTTCTGTGTCTCAGCTGCCCCACCTATAAAAAAAGTAGAGAGAACGATAGTAGCCACCTCATAGGTGCTGATATAAAGTTTAGGCGAGTTAACATGAAGATTTGATCGGAAGCATTTCTGATACATAGAAGTACTTCCTGAGTGTTAGTAATACTTTCACATGGCGATAGGTGTCTGCAACAGTGAGAAGGCTTAGTTGTTCTCTAATTGATTACTGATTAATTCTGTGGCTCGGGCAACTGCGTATCTTAGACTCTATCTTCCTAGGAAAAGACAAAATGTTTATTTTATCCAAAGCTCTATAGAGACCACTTTTTTTTTCCCTGTTAATGTTAAAATAAAATTGAAGCTCTGAAATGTTGAAAAATATCTTTTTGTGTGAAAATGTGTTTATCACATCTTTATGATAAAGAATCATGGTAAACAAATTTCCAATAACTAGGAAACAATTAACATTTGGCCCATAAATGTGATGAAACATTAAATAATTAAAGTTGCTTTATGTATATGTGAGTGAGTATATGTCACTCAAATGCACATTTTGTATGCAAAATATGCTATTTTGCTAGAAAATTCAGAATTGGGCGTGGGATAGAGACGTTAATTGTACATTTTTTGTAGTGATTGATGGGCAGTAGGATTTATTTTTTTGTATATATTTCTGTGTCAAACGCAACTAGTACTTTCACAATCAGCATAATTGATATAAAACTTACATAAAATTCACTTATTTTAAGAACACAAATGTGTTGGATAAATGTATCCAGTTGCATAATCATTTCTACAATCAACACATAGGACACCCCCAAACAGTCCCGCGTGCCCCCTCCAACCACCCTCCTCCCATCCAGCCCCTGAAATCCACTGATGTACTTTTCATAACTTTACTTCTACTGCCTTTAGACTTTTTTTATAAATAGAATCCTGCTGTATGTAGTCTTTCAGCTTTACGGCCTTGACTTAGCATAATGATCCATGCTGTTGAATGCATCAGTAATAAAAAGAGAACTCAGTTGAGTTCTTTTCCATTGCTGAGTAATATTCCTTCGTATGGATATATCACAATCTGTTCAGCAGTAGACAGTTATTTGAGTTGTTTCTAATTATAGGCTATGTTAAATAAAGCTTTATGAGCATTATAGTACTACCTGTGGAAACAACGTTTTCATTTAATTTTGGTAGGTATCTAGCAATAGGATTCCTGGGTTGTATGGAAAGCATGTATTTAATTTTATTTTTTAAAAACCACCAAATGGCTTTCCCAAGTAGCTATACTATTTCACTGAGGGTTCAATTACCCCACATTCCCACCCATATTTGGTATTATTTTACTTTTAAATTTCAGCCATGCGACTGAATGCATAGTTGTATCTCTTGTGGCTTAAATTTGCATTTTCCCAGTCACAAATAATGTTGAGTATATTTTCAGGTACATATTTGTCATTTGTATCTTTCTTCTTTGGGGAAATGTCCTTTCAAATATTTTGCCATTTTTAAATGAAGTTGTCTGCTTTGTTATTGTGAAGTTGTAACACTTGCATTTTGATATTCTGGTTATAAATCTTTTATCAGAAATTTGTTTTATAAGTGTTTTATACCAACTATACCAATCTTAGTTTTCTTTCTTTAAATAGCAAAAATGTTAACTTTGATAAAGTTTAATGTTTTACTACTTTTATACCTCATGATTTTGGTGTTCTTAACTATAAATAAAATTTCCTTAGTAGGTTCAGGGTTAGAGTACTTGTCTATTTCTTCTTGAAGGAACTTATTTACATCTTTCACGTGATTTGTCAATTTTCTCCCTTATTGAATGTATTGAAATGAAATCATCCATAATATCCCCTTGTTCTGTGAATGTCCGTAGGATATATTGAGATCTCCTTTCTGATACTTGATGCTAGTAACTCACATCTTCTCTCTCTCTGGCACGTGTGCGTGTGTTCTTGTACACATGTGTGAGTGTGCAGTCTGGCTAAAGGTTTCCAATTGTATAGATCTTTTCTAAGAACCTGCATCTTGTTTTATTGATTTTTCTTTGTTGTTCTGTTTTCATCGATGAATGCTCTTATCTCTATTTTTATTTTTTTGCTTCAGCTTCCTTTTTTAAAAATTTGCCTTTCTTCTAATTTATTAAGGCAGATCGCCTAAGATTGCTGATTTGAGATCTTTTTATTTTCTAATATAAGCATATAATAGTATAATTTTTCCTGTATGTACTGCTGAGGCTATATCTCACAGATTTTGATATCTTGTATATTCATTTCAAAATATTATCTAATTTCTCTTATGATTTCTTCTTGGTCAATGAATTATTTAATAGTTTTTAGTTTCATTTTCAAATATCTAAGGAGGGTTTTCCACGTATTCTTCTGTTATTACTAGTTTAATTCCATTGTAGTCAAGGAACATATTATACATGATTACAACTGTGTTAAATTAATTGAATTCTGTTTTATGGCCCAGAAGATAATTTGTCTTGGTGAATATTTCATGGGCACTGAAAAAGAATGTGTATTATACTGTTAATGGATGGAGTGTTCTATAAATGTCAAGTAGATCAAACCGGTTGATAGTGTTGTTTGAGTCTTCTACATTCTTACTGATTTTCTGTCAACTCACTCTGTCATTTACCGAGAGAGGAGACTTGATGTCTCCAAATATAATTCTGGACTCGTCAATGCCTCATTTCAATTTTGCTTCATGTAATTTGAAGCTCTCTTTTAGGTACATATGCTTTTAGGATTATTATGTCCTCTTGATGAATAGACCTGTTGAGCATTTGAAATTGCCTTCTTTATCCTTGGTAATATTCCTTGTTCTGAAGTCTACTTTTTATGATATTAATTTAGTCTCTCCAGCATTCTTATGATTCATGTTTGCTTGGTCTATTTTTGCCATCTTTTTAACCTCTGTGTGTCTTTTTATGTTTAGAGCTGGCTTTTTATAGAAACATCTAATTGAGTGTGACAGTTAATTTCATGTCAGCTTGGCTAGGCTGTGGTACAAGTTGCCTGGTCAAATGGCAGTCTAGATGTAGCTGGGAAGGTAATTTTTAGATGAGGTTAACATTTTAATCGATAGACTTTGAGCAAAGCAGATTACCCTACCTAATGCGGATGAACACATCCGATCCGCTGAAGGCCTTAAAAGACTAGGGTCCCCTAAGAAAATAGTGATTCTGCCTCTAGATTTCTTTCAGATTCAGGGTTGGAACATCGTTTCTTCCCTGTGCCTGTAGCCTGTATGCCTGCCCTGCAGACTTTGGACTCCCCAGCCCTCACAATCACGAGAGCCAGTTCCTTGAAGTTGATTCTCTACACATACATCCTGTTGGCTCTCTTTTTTCTGGGGAACCTGCCTAACACGTTGGGTCTTGCTTTTTTATATATGACCACCTCTGACTTTTAATTGAAGAGTTTAAGCACTTTACATTTAATGTAATTATTGATATGGTTGAGTTTTAATCTATCATCCTTTTATTTGTTTTATATTTAATTCTCCTCTGTTCTTTCTTTTTTCCTTCTTGTTCTGTCTGGAGTCAGTTGCTTAAGGTGAGAGGATAAATCTTGTGATTTCACATTAGTTAGAAATGAAAAGGGGTTATTCTGAAGTTATTCTTTATGCCAATGTCTTCTGACAACTAATATTTTTAATCAGAAATTATGAAGATTTTGCAAAAATATAGGAAAGTATCATTTAATAGTGAAAAACAAGATATATATGGGCACGTGCACACTATTGTTATTGTGCCGGTTGTACAAAAACATTGTATGAAAAGATATTATGGGTCCTAATTGTGGTTGTGTTTAGATGCTAAGACTATGTAAGATATGTTTCATCCTTTGTACTTTAAAATTTTTTCCTAATATTTTATAATGGAAATGTAGAAATTGCTTTTCTGTCGTCTCTGAGGTAAACTTTACCTCATAGACAGAAGACAGTATGGTGATTACCAAAAAGAAATGGGAGTGGGGGAGTAGTGGAGGGTAAAGGGTGGTGGAAGGGGCCACGACTTGGGGGCATGAACACATAATGACCCCAAGTCATGCTGCATCATAGAATTGTACCCCTGAAATCTATATAATTTTAAATATTTTATTTATTTATTTATTTTAGAGAGGAAGGAAAGGAGAGAAGGAGAGAAATATCAATGTATGGTTGCTTCCTGCGTATCCCCTGTTAGGAACTGGCCTGCAACCCAGGCATGTGCCCTGACTGGGAATTGAACCACGATCATGTGGTTCGCAGGCCCACGCTCAATCCACTGAGCTACACCAGCCAGGGCTAATTTTATTAATCAATGTCATATCAATAAGTCCAATTAAAATGAAATATTTAAATGCTAAAAAACAATTGTGAAGTAGAGAAGTCTCATTGACAAAAGAATTACATGTACATGAACTAACATGCACATGTGGATTATCTTTTTATGTACACAACCATGGTCTTAGCAGTTTCTCCTTATATTTATTTGCAAAATATAATAAACATAGATTAAATAAAATAATAAGACTATCAAGATGGAGACAGGAGTCCAAGATACAGGACATGAAGTGGGTGGCAAGGATATGGGCTGAATGGAGAACAGTGAGGGAGCATGAAAAGGAAGCCGTGTAATTTTAGCAGAAAACTAGACTAAGGGAAGCTTTGGATATTGAACAAAACTTATCTGTGAGCTTACTGGCAGCCAAAACAAAGAGGCACATAGTGGTGTCTGGAGCTCTCAGAGATAAACCAGAAGTTATTTCATCTAGAGAAAACTTTTTTCAATTTTATTTTTTACAGTTCTGACTTCTAAAAGAATATTTATCAAAGAAACAGTCAACAGATAGAAATGTTGTGCTCAGCCTTTTGAGGACTGAAGAGAATTCCAGGCAGAGACGTTGCTTGAATGGAACTGGGCTCCTGGAGAACAGCAAGGACACAAACATAAACCTGGGGTAGTTCCAGACTAAAATAAGACAGTGTATGATTGACCTTAAAGTCAAAAGCCTGCTAGATTCCAGCTGAAGGCTGATCTTTGGTTCTTACCGGGCGGGGGAGTATAGCTAGGCGCAGGGGAGGACAGGCGTTGTAAAGGAAATGTACAACGCAGAGTGAGGCAAGGAGGAAGATCCCAGCACCACAAATGGCCTAGAAGGCTAGGTGTTGAGTGTGACTACTGGGGAAAAGATGGATACGGGGAAATAAACACACTGGTGCTTGAGTGGGAGATTATTCCACTCAGGGCACACCATCAGTCCTGAATTTCACGGCGGAGAAAGCATTGACAGTACACTTCTCCTATTTTGGCTAAATAAAAGAATTAAAGAAAAGACATTCAATGCCCACCACCTTGAGGTTTTAATAGGGCTGAATGAAGTTTTATACAAGGGCCAGGGCAAATAACACCCCTTTTTTGTCACAAAATCTTTGATTACAACATCATAAGCATGTAATTCTGTCACATAATGATATCACACTGAAGCATGCCGGATGACACTTTAGGTGAAATGTTTCAATGAAAACTATAAATTTTGACGCCCATATTATTACCCTGCCAACCACACTCAGGCAGGCATTACTTCTGTCAGACCCTGTACTTTAATAGTTGCTATGTACCAGATTCTGTCCTGTGTATCAAAGTGTTTTGTTCCATTTTAAAGACAACGCAAAATTTCACCTACAGGAGGTACTTTTAAGTCCATACACATTCTTCATAAGTTTTACAACATGTTGATACAAGGTGTTTTGGGCCAGCAGAGGCAAGACTCAGAATTTCTAATAGAAAGTTCCCTGACCCAGAGACAGCAATTTAGCATAGAAATTTTATTTTTGTCAATTACTCCAAAGAGGAGTTTGGGTTTGTTGAAAGGGCTAGGAAGACAGCAGAGGATGAAGTTTCTAATCTGGCTCTCACATGAACATGAGTTTGAGAGCCTATGAATGGAGGGTTGAGGGCCTGAAATGTCCATGCTGCCTGTGCATGTGCGTGTGTGTGTGTGTGTGTGAGAGAGAGAGAGAGAGAGAGAGAGAGAGAGAGAGAAAGTTGTTGGTATTGCTTTTGTGTTTGAGTCCTCTGGGAAGAAGCAAGCTGCCTTGGGATCGCATAATAAAAACTGTGAAGTCCCTTGGAAGAGCAGTGACCACCTTTGACCCTTGTATCAGCAAGGGTCTCAATGTCTTTTCGTCAGGAAAACACAAAACACGCTGGGTGCTTTAGCTAAATAATTCAATAAAAGGACTTGATTACACAGGCATGGGAAGACTTAAAAGGTAAAAGCAGGAACACTGAGGTCACAGCAATAATAATTGTATGAGGCTACCACACCTCCGGCCGGGGGAACAAAGGGTAGTTATTAAGGATTTCAGAACCCAGGAGCCCGGAGGAGGCGCCTGGTGGAGCAGAGGCTTCCGAGCCATTGATTCCCAACTCGGGGCTGGGGGAGGAACCCTGGAGCTGAGACTCGGAAGTCTGGGGAAGAGGTGTTGCCTGTCGTCATTCCTACCTCTGACGGGGCACAATAATTTGTTTCTGGGAGTTCTCCCATGGCTGCTGGAGGATGAGATACTAGTGCCACGGTGAAGAGGGGCTGAGAGGAACAGCAAGCCACAAGAAGATAGCAAGTCCCTTGTCCCTCTATTGCCTGGCAGCCTGCCACTTGTGCCCCCTGTAGGCAGAGCCTAATGTGGAACCCGCCGCAGGGGGGCGGAGCCCCAGCCTCACAGAGGGAAGGGAGTCAGGGGTTCTGTGGGTGAGACAGGGCAAGCTTCACAACCACATTCCTTCCCAGGATCTCGCAAAGGCTAGCACAGGGTGGGGATGCTCCCTACCTGCATGGACGTGAACAGTCACTGGATTATTTTGAGGAATGACATAGGTTTTATGCTGAGATGGAAACATTCACGTCTCTTACTTGATTTTATCCTTACAATGACCCAAGGGGTGAACGCTATTTCTGTTTCACAAGTGGACACAAAGAACACAAAGGCAAGAAGGTGGGAGAGGCAGGAGACAAACAGACCTTAGTGACTCCAACATTGTTTCTTTACTCATTGAAAACTATACACTCTACACCCCTTGGGTCATACTAACCTGACATAAACACCAGTTGAGAAATTACATCTCCCCACGAATGTGTAAGTTCCAGGAGATCAGCACCGTACAGAACTTTGCTGGAAGCTACACCCAGGTAACTAGCACAGTATGTGTGTGTGTACACACACATATACACACATATGCACACACACTTTCAGTGTATATTTATCGAACAAACAAGTGAATGTGTTTAACTTCCTTTAGCCTTCTTTTAGTACTATGTCAAAATATATCCATATATAATTGATACCCAAACATCTAAAAATTATGTGTAATGCCAGTGTATGTCTAAAATGTATTTTATCACTGCACAAAGCAAAGCAAATGCTTTTAAAGGTAGAGGGGAGCGCGTGACATGGACATGCCTGTCTTTCCCTCTTCTGAGGGACTGCGTTTAGTTTCAAAATGAGACAAATGTGAATACATATCTGGTCTTTGAATTAACTATCCCATTAAACTACAGTCACTTCTTCCCCTTCCCCCACCCATCCCCCACCCCAACACAGCCTATCATTAGCCGCTATCTGGAATCGACAGTAGAGTAATTTGAACTCTGGTTCCCAAGGGCCTATTCTTTTACTTCCTGCTGTAGGAATACGGTGTGTATTGATTAGATATCAGACCGTAATGGGCTTCCAATCTCTCTGCCTTAAGATATATGATGGAGATGACAGGAAGCAGATACCCTGTTACTACTTGTAAATAGTCTGGTTGAGCAAAATGGTTGGTAACCACTTCATTGCCAGGCACTTTTACCAGCAGAAAGAAGTGATTTTATCACTTTACCAGTATAATATTTTTTTTGGAAAGAGGAGACATGGAATTTCCTTGTGGGGCCAGAGCCACTGCCTGGGACTGTCATCAACTCTAGAAAGTCTGCAAGCGAGGAGGAGTTAACCCTTGGGGACTCGTTCCAATCGCTCAGACACAGAACCAGCGGCAGGCCCAGGCCACTCGCCCCCGTGTGGCTGCTGCAAGGGCAGAGGGCTGGAGGCTGAGCGGATGCCAGAGCAGGCCCCCTTCTCTTATGAGCAAGGCCCGGAGCCAGTTATTCCAGGAGCCTCAGTTTCCTCGTCTGCAAAATGGGGGAAATACTCCCATTCAAAGCACAGTTGCCAAGACTGAGTAGAACTATGGTCAGAGTAGCTGAGACATAGCCTGAGGCCTGGTTGCTTCTGCTTCTTTCTACCACTCCAGCCCTGCCCCTAAAATGAAAGGTTTCCTGTGGCTGGGATTCTACCAGCAGTTTGGACTGAGGAAAATATGGTCACACACAGTGTGGCACAGTCCAGATGCCCGAGAGCACACAGTGGTGGTTCTGCAGGCAAATGGACTGAAAATCCCCGGCTGAGCTGAACTTTCTCCAGCACTGGAGCAAATGCTGGGTCCACTTTGCTGGTGGAAGCCTGGCCCAGGCTCTGAGAAGCCCCTGGCTGAAGTCGACCTAGGCTTGTTGTGCGACGTTGGAGTGAGTAGGACCCTGACTCACAGCTTGAAAACTGCGAAGGTAGATACAAAGTTGACTAGTGACATCTTCCTCCCCCTTTGGCCCCGCCCTCCCTGATGTGGGTTTGATTTTTCATGGAAGGGAGTGTCTTCTATCGGGTCATCAGCTTCCTTCCCTTATCAGGAAAGATGACTCAAAAGTACATTCCAGAAGGATTTCGAAGAATGACTATAAATTTTAAGGGGGAATAAAATGTGAGTTTATACATTTTTAATTACACCAGGCCTAAAGCTCATTCTCATTTATTACCAGCGATATCAGCCACGTACCTGCCACTTCTCTAATCTTTGCCCTGCAAACAGACGTGACCCCTGGTCAAGTCAGATAAATGGAGACTAAAAATAGCTACCTGCTGGTAACTGATTGGAAAAGAGGGAACAACACACCAGGAGATCAAGGTAACTCTGGATTCATTCCCCTCCTGTCTACAGCCACGGATAGAAGACAAAAATCAAGTGGCCCCAACCTCCCCCTTTGCTAACACTTCCCCATTTCTCCTTCCTCCCTTGCCCCCATTAGAATGAGGAGATCAATAAAAGCAGCTTTGAGAGAGGAAGGAACCGATCCCGGGCAGGGATCAAATGCCCTGTCTTTGGAGCGCGTGGAGAAGGGCCAGTGTGCAGTTCCCAAAGCACCGAACTCATATTATTGGCTTCATCAGCATTGTCTCTTCTAGAGGTTGCTCTTAATTAGCCCAGGAGAGGACTGGAGAAAAGAACGATGACTGTTACCTTCTGTGCGGAGGGATCTGGCAAAGAAAGTAGCAGAGACGCATATATTGATGGGCACCATTTAGCGAATGTTCTATTCACGCAAGACCCTGCACTAAGTTTCTGAGGTCCAATATCTCATTTCATCCTCGCAACGATTCTTTGAAGACAGTCTGCTTATTCCTGTTCTACAGATGAGGATGACTGAGGTTTGAAGAAGTCAGGGAGCTTGTCCTTGTTTGCAGAGCTGGTAACTGCAAACGCGGATTTTACACAGGGATCCGTTCTACCCTCCCACAACCAAAAGGAAGGCTGCCCCTAGGTCTCAGTCATTTCAAGTTACACACTCTCCATTAGCAAAATAAAGGAGGCAGTGCGAAGAAGTAATCTAATCCAGCCCCTCATTTTTCAGATGAGGAAACATCAATTCAGAGAGGGAAAGCAATTTGCCGAGGTCACACAGCAGTACTACGACTAGATCCTCCAATTCTGGACCGTCAGCCCCAAGCTCTCGTCAAAGTTAAAACACTCTTGTCTGCTACACCCGCGCCCCTCTCCTAGACACAAGCGGGAACTGCATGACTCCTCAATAACGGAGACTTCTACTGGCCAAGCGTTGGGGAGAGAGTTTAACAAAACAAAAGTGAATCTCACAGGTTATTTTATTTATTCCACAAATTTTTACTGAACACCTAATGTATACAGAGGACAGTTAAGTTTGCTTGTGTGGGTGTATTTCTTTTCTTACTTTCAAGTAGCTCTCCTGGAGACAAACATGAGCTCATAAGTAAAGTGAAGTAAATAAGATTTTTAAAAAAATAATAAAAACTGCAACTTTGTGTAGGCAAGCATTACTAATTACAGCACCAAAATATACATTTGCTTTAGAATTTATCTTGATTACCCAACAGGCTCCTTGTAGTATTGAAGGAATCAAATTTTTTGAATTCACTAGTTATAAAAGTAAATAAAAACTAAAAGTACCTCTAAACTGGATGTTCTTACCTAGGAGTAAAATGCTGAGTAATTTAGAAAGAAGGAAATAACGACACTATCATTTGCTAAGTACTTACTCCGGGCCAGGCATTCCACAGACATTACCTCATTTAATCCTCTGGACACTCTTGTAAGGTATTATTATCTCCATCCTACAGATGGAGAGACAAGAAGGGCAACGAAATCTCACAAAAGCCGAAACCCAGACAGCAAAGGAATAGCCAAGTTAATTGCAAAGCCGATATTGTAGGGGAGGTGCCTCCCCACTTATAAGAAAATTGTTAAGGTCATATAATAATGATAAAATCACAATGATGAAAAATAGTTATCATACATTGAGCATTTACAGTGCATTAGGTAAGTGCTTTGCTGAGCACTTTTCAGACTTTAACCTGTGTGATCCTTACAACAAACCCAGGTGGGAAGTGCTATTACTATCTCCATTTTACAGACGAGAGAACAAAAGCACAGACAGGGTAGGTAACCTTTCCAGGGTCACACAGCTAGTACATGACGAAGCCAGGAATCAAACTCAGCAAAGTGCAACTCTGGCTCCACACTCTTAACTGTGATGCTATATTGCTTTTTCAGTGAGAAAAATACAGTTCAACGAAAATAGCTGTTTGGTGGTCCTAGGCCTGTTGAACTGGTTAATGGCAGGAGGCACTCTCAGACTCTAATAGAGAATAGCCCTGTATGCTCAAGCTGGCCCACAAGTACCGACCAGAGACAAAGCAAGAGAAGGAACAGAGATTGTTGGCCTGGGCTGAGGAGAAAAGCTGCCGGCAAAGGGGATGTCCCCACCAAGAGCCCACCTGTCCTTCGGGCAGGGTCACCACCCTGGTGGAGAGCAAGAGGCCCAACTGGGAGTGCTGGCACATGACATGGATCCCATCGAGCTGGTGGTCTTCCTGCCCGCCCTGTGCTGGAAGGTCAGGGTCCCTACTGCATCACCATGGGGAAGGCCAGGCTGGGGCGCCTGGGCCACAGGAAGCCCTGCATCACCGTCGCCTTCACACAGGTCAACTCGGAGGACAAAGGAGCTCTGGCTAAGCTTGCTTGTGGAAGCCAGCCTGACCAACTACAGCAACACATATGGTGAGATCCACTACCACTGGGGAGGCAACATCTTGGGTCCTGAGTTGGCAGCTCGCATTGCCGAGCCAGCAAAGGCCAAGGCTAAGGAACTGGCCGCCAAGCTGGGCTGAGTGTGCACTGTGGTTTCTGTACATAAAAGTAGTAAAAATTCTCCTTCGGGAAAAAGAAAAAAGAGAAATACAATTCATCATGGGTAAGTATGTTATCTCTAAAATATGGTTTTATATGCTAGGTCAAAAAATACCAGAAGGATGTAGGGGGAAAGAAAAGCTAAGTATCAGAGAACAATGAAATCAAGAATTATAGAAATATCAAAATATCACAGTTATCACTGACTTCAATCGATGCAAATATGATTGAAATGGGAAGCAATGCCCAAGATTTTGTTTTTGCTTGGGAATCAGGTGAATTTTTACCCTTTGGCACATGCTGTATTATTTCCTTCCCTAAGACTTAAAGCACATAGACAACTCCACGCCAGAAGCTCTAATTTGTACACCGCTATGGCTAAAGGACTTTTGATTTTCCCTAATGCATTTCTTACCCAGCAAGGCCGTTCTAGTGGCAAAGGAACGTGTTCATAGTTCCCTGTAAAGAGCAGGCCTGGAGTCTCCATGCGGGTTCAGTATACACTGGTTCAGCAAGGTTTCTTCCACCAGATCTGGGAGGCTTTCCCTCAGGCTGTGAAATGCTGACTGCTTTTCTCTATCAATCTGCCCTCACAGTTCCCAGAGGCTTCCAGAACACTCTCTCTCGGAATGCCCCACACCATCTCTCCCTTTATGCGTCAGGGCACAGGAATAGTTGGCTCTGGAAGGCTGGGCCTCTTCCTTTGCTGCTCTGTTTATCTGACTCATAAATAATTCTCCAGGTCACCCTCAACCAACATGAGCATCTTCTCCTCACATATGCCAACAACCAGTCCACAGAAACATCATTACTATGCCATTGATGAGGGCCATCAGTAAGTCACAAGTCACAAAGTTTCTGCCTGATGCCAGACACTTTAAATATATTGTCTCATTTAATTGTCATAACCCCCCTGAGAAATTGGTGTTACTGCCCTCATTTTATAAATAAGGAAACCGAGCATTGGACATGCCAAAGGTCACAAAATGAGTTTAATGTTAATAATTACAACTAGCATTTTTTAGGTTCTTACTATATCTCTACTGCTCAACAAATACTAGTTCATTTATTTCCACAATAATCCTGACGGGTAAGCACAATAGTTACCCCAATTTATAGATGAGAAAACTGAAGTACAGGCATGTTAAGCAACTTTTCCAAAGTTGAACAGTAAGCATAATCATGATCTCTATTTTATAGTTGAGAAAACTAAAGCACAGAGATGTTAAGCAACTTTTCCAAAGTTGAACAGCTAGGGAGCAATTTGAAATCAGAGATCATGACTTTTGAGCTTGTACTCTTATGACAGAGTGAATGGCTACAGATTTGTCCAACAAGTCAAAGACTAAGGTTCTGTGACCTCCACTTCAGAGATGTAAATGATTAGGAGGAGCTCTGGGTAATTGCAGATTTTGGGATTTAGGGTCAGACAGTACTAACTGGAGGATTTGTTCTGCTGCTTCCAGCAGAGTGATCTTGGCCAAGACACCACTGGGCCTGATCACATCTGCCTTCCAGGCAAAGCTGCACAGGACACCTGAGAGAATGTGGCAAAGGAAGACTGCAATAGGAATGAGGTGCATACATTGGAGGAACCACATAAACCAAAGAAAAACCCTCCTTCTAAAGAGGAATCATCCTCCCGAGTCAGGGCCAGAGCTTGTCCACCTTAAATTTCTCACTGAAAGAGCTACTTTCATGTTGGAAAAGTAAAGAAACCAACCTAAACCAAAACCTAAACAAAAAAAATGCCTTAACAACAATCCAGGAATTTACTTTCACTATATGTATATATTTTTCCTAATGAAAGAAAAATATATATAATACACAAGTCATATATAAATGTATATGTAAATATATATGTAAAAGATATATATTTTTTCTTTCACTAGAAAAATGTCTTTTTACTCAATTTAAAAAGAATGAAAAGATCACAGAAGTGTGTACGATAAAAGTGAAAGTTTCTGCCGTTCTCTGCAGGAGAGATGTTTAGTGAATACACAACTCTCCGTATTGCCTGTCTCACTCAGTAACTGCTCAGGGACATCCTCTCGAGGCAGCGTGTGCTGAGGATCCATCTCATTCTCTTTCGGAGCCTCAGCAACCCTGTCACACGGAGGTGCTGTCACTTACTGTTTTTCACTCCCTCATCGATGGACATGGAGCTTGTTTCCTCCTGCCTTTAGTTATTACAGGTGCGAGAAGCATGTATACTACATTCATGTGTGTATTCTTATACAATTGCTTTTTGTAAGTTGATTTAAATGAATTAAAACACCAACTTTTAATTTGACTTTTGGGAATAACAATTGAATGATTTTGATAGGTATATGATTTCCATACCTGGGGAGGGGGCGAAGAATGTCTCCAGACCCCGAAGGTCACCCCCAGAGGTGGGACCCCTGCACTGCCCCCTCTGAGCTCCCCAAGTCCTTCCCCTCCCCATCCCACCCACACAAGCCACCCTCAGACCCCTGCCTTTATCTGGCTAGACCACCAAGGCAAGAGCCAGATCGTTTGCTCTGTCTTTAGAACCAGTTATTTTCTATTTCTCCTGAAAAATACTTTTTATTTTGTGTAATTTGATACCTTATAACATACATATTATTTTGACTTAAAATAACTTTTTATTTTTTAATTATGGTTGGCATGCAATATTATACTTTCAGGTGATACAATATTACATCAGTTTCAGTTGTAGAACCCACTGTTTAGACATTAAATAACTTACTAAGTGATTAACCCAGGTAAGCGCCTCCCTGTCTGACATCGTACATAGCCATTCCAATATGATCGCATATATTCTTTATGCTGTGCTTTATATCTTTATGACAACTCTGTACCGACTGATTTGTGCTTCTTAATCCCTTCAGCCTTCTCACCCATCCCCCTGAATACCCCTCCCACCTGGCCACCATCAACATTTTATCTGTATCTACGAATTTGTTTCTCCGAACCAGCTCTTTTGACTTGATCTATCTTATTCACAGTAAAAACTGCTTTACAACAAACAACATTCGTGTGACTCACTGCCACCTTCTTTTGCTATTGGTGTCCCAGCCAGGCGTCCATGGTAGTGGCTGTGTGATTCAAGGCAGACACTAACCACATTATTTAGTGAGGCTGCCCTAGTAGAGGGACATTTACAGGACCGAATTATCCCCTCTGTCACCTCTTGCAAAACTGAAGGAGTGCTCAGAAAATAATTTCTGTCTCCTCAGTAAAACCCCAAATAAAAACCAGTTGCCTGGAGTATCCCAAAAATTTTTTGTTCTACTTCTCCTCCCTCCCTCTGAGGAACAATGACAGAACCTTTGTCTCCATCCTCCAGTTCCAGTCTTTAGGCTCCCAAGCTCTCTTCAGGGTGAACTGGATGTGAGAGTGAGTGTCTTGAATCAATTCCTGCTATTTCTGATTTTAAGCCTCGACCTGTCAAATTGTGCATGACTCTTGGGGTGTCTCAGCATCAGTAATAAATCTGGCTCCACGCTCCCTGAAGCCTTCTGGCATTAACATTAAGAATATATTTGGATTCGTAAGCTTATTTATCTCTTTGGTTCTTTCCCTACTTCGGCAGCTGGCCTCGCACTAGCTGGGAACTGACAATTCTTTTTGGAAAACTAAGCAAATCTTTCAAAAACAGTTTTCAAGTCTTGTAACAGCACGTTTGTGCTGCCACAGCTAAAGCGCTGTCGGGCCTCCAGCGTGCACCTTGATTTCAGCTCAGCAGACGGAGCAAAATACCCATTTTGTGCATGAAATTGCCTGTGTTCTGCGTGGGAATCTATACTTCTCAGCACCCCCTGCACTTAGCAGGCAGCACTGGGCTTCTCCTTGGGCTGGGAAATTGGGTCCCAGAGACCAGGCGCCTTCTTGCCTGATGCTGGAAAAGCCATCCCTGAGGAAACAGAATTCAAAGTGAGAGCCGTGAATTCTCACTTAGAACATTGCTCTTTGGAAAAAAATATTTTTTTCTCTTGAGAGAGCCCACCATTGGAGGGGGTATGAACAAATGTTCATGCTCATCCAATACTTCGGAAAGTCCAAATTGTTCAGAGCCCTGGCGGCGTGAGCTTATTTTGTACAAACAAATAAGCCAGCAACAAGAATGACAACGAATGCAGTCCTTTATGTGCCATTTGGAATAATATCAAGAGCCCCGAAGCCCTTTAATTTCACTCATTGGGACTAATCCTAAGGAAAGAAGCCTTTCTCCAGAGCTCTAAACACATACAAGGATAGCCATCCAAGAGTTACTGAAAAGGGTGAAAAAAAACGAAAGAACAAGGTGTCCGTTGAACAATAGGAAAGAAGTTAGGTCAATAGCAGTATATCAACCAGATGGAATATTTTACATGAATTTATGAAAGGAGTCCACAAACATATCATGGCAGATTTTTTAAAGTAGGGTTTATTGAAGTATAACAAACAGAGATGTGTGTAAATCACAAGCGTACAGCTCAATGAATTTTTGCAAAATCAGTGCACCCACGTAATGGGAAGCTGGAGGGTCAAAGGCACGAATTCCCAGTGCCCAGGAACCCTCCTTGGGCCCCCTCCAGTCATTACTTCCTCCCAAGGTAACTGCTTCTAACACTGTAATCGGTTTTGCCTGTTTTTGAACGTGACAAATGGAGTCATACCTAGTATATTCTTTTTTCCCCTGGCCTCTTTCAACTGAATATTTTGCTTGTAAGATTCATTCATGTGGTGTGTTGAGTTGCAGTCTTCTCATCCCATTCCACTGTGTTAATGAATATACTAAAATCATTCATTCTACTGTTGATGACACTTGGGTTGTTTCAGTTCTATTCCAGTGCTTCTGTGATTGTTCTGGAACAGGTCGCTTCAGTGATCCTATGGACACACCTAAAGTGTGGGCATGCACCTAAAGTCAGCTGGGTCATTGCATAGGCGTGTATTCAGCTTTCGCAGAGACCCCAGTTTTCCATATGCTTTTACCAATTTTATTTCTCCTAGCAGCATCTGAGAGCTTTCATTGCTATCAGTAGTAGCCAGGTCAGTGCAGTGTGTCAGAATTATTTTATAATATAATTACAGATTTGTCAAAAAATATATATACACATTCCAAAAAAGCCTGGAAGGAAGTACTTCAACATGTTTTAAAGTCAGCGGCTTTGTGTGGATGATGGGATTATGTTCCTAAAATTTTGCTATCATTTCTCCCTGACAATTTTTTCTATAAGATAAAGCATTTATTCTTGTGATTCCTGTCTTTCTTTTTTTCATGAGACAGTGGATGAAGTGGAGCATTTAGCATATGGTTTTAGAACTAGGCATGGTCCACCTGGTGGTGGCCATTTGATGATCACTTTCAAATGCTATTGGCTGAGAGAAATGACTGTTTTTATTGTACATCTCCATGTCCAATTAAACATTTATCCATCTAACTATTCACCCATCCACATATGCATTCACTTATTAGTTTATTCATGCACTCAGTAAACATTCATCAAATGCCTACTGTGTACCAGGCTTTTTATTGCAAAGGAAGGAATCGTGAAAAGATTTGGGGAGACTGTCCTATCGCAGTTTTGTCATTAGGCATCAATAATACAGGAATATCAAGGATACACTGATAGAAGTAAACATAGTACAAATATCAAACATCTGAGTGCTCATAACATACTAGACACTGAGCAAAGAGAGTTAGTTGTAGACAGTCATTGAGATCACAGTCACCTTGGGAGCATGTGCATTTTTTTTTGCCTCCCTTGAATCAGTGTGGAAACTGAAGCACAGAAAGGTTAGAAAACTTGCTCACGGTTACAAACCTAGACTGAGATTCAAACTTCTGTTCTTCCACTCACCAGCCACACACCTCTTGGCTCTCTTAGCTCCTACCCTGGTAGAGACAAATAAGGCGCAATGAGAGAAGGGAGACAAACGGAGGTGACATTGACCAGGAACAGCAAGATAGGCTTTGAATTTGATCTTAAAGAATAACAAGGGATTGGTTAGGTAAGAGAAGATAAAGAGATACGTTAGGAAGCCTGTACCTGATAAAGCAAGGGTGATTCCAGCTTTGAATGGAGGAAGGGTTGGAAATGAGAGATAAGGCCGGAAAGGGGACTGTAATGGACTTAGAACCTATCAGAGGGATGTAGTCTCAAAGTTGAATGCCTGCCTAGGATGAACCAGGACGTAAGGATGCCTGGCATTGGCCAGTGCCTCCAAGTGGCTTTTCACTGCCCTAGGCTGGGAGACCTCCTTCTCCTTACTGCCCCCACAGGTTCTATTTGTGCTGTTATTACCACACTGGTACCTTTTATAGCTGCCCCATCTGGTATGGCGGTCACTGGCCACATGTGGCCATTTACATTTAAATGAATAAAAATGAAATAAAATTAAAAGCGCAGCATCTCTGTTGTACCAGTCACATTTCAATTGCTCAATATCCAGCTATGGCTACCGGCTCCCATATACGGAAGGAGAACATTGCAGAATATTCTACTCAAAAGTGCTGCTCTATCATCTGTTTCCTGTGCACAGAAAAGCACATGGGGACAGGGACTGTATTTGAAGGATGCCCCCAATACCTTGCACAGAACCTGGTGCAGAGAAAGTGCCCAATGGTTAGTTAGTAAGTCACTAACTACAGCCACATACCACAAGTCTCTAACTTAACTGAAAGGGGCCTAACATCTCATACCCTCTTTCATCAGCAGGGAGTCCAGGGCTGATACTGGGCCTGGTAATATTTCCTTGAACAAGGGACTCTCTGATCAGTGCTCTTCCAATTTCAATGTGCACCTGGTCCAGTGGGCGCTCTCTGCAGTGGTGCAGATCTGGATTCAGAGGTTCTGGGGTGACGCACAAATTCTGCATTTCTGATTAGCTCCCAGGAGATGGTGATGGCGTTGGTCTGTTAACCATGCTAAAAAGTAGCAAGGCTATATGATCAGGAGAAAAGGCAAAAAATAAAATACTAAAGGATAAACATAGGAGGCCTGGTTGTTGGTGTAGGGATTTTTCTTAGAGATAGGTTCATGAATTCATTTTTGTTGACACAAGGAGAAATGTAAGCCCCTTATCTATTTCTTTTTTTGACACTAAATATCCTATTTACATGACCTTTTAGAAGATGAGAAAATCAGAAAGTATGTTCAGAAATAAGTTACCTCCCCCGCCCTGCCGATACTTTCATTATAACCACAATGAAAAGTTAACAATAACAATAACAAAAGCTTAAATTCAAGGAATAATCAATTATGATTGCATTTGGCAAGAGAAATCAAAACAAATAGGTCAACACACTTTTGAAACATGAGTCCGTGAAGAAGGAAAAAGGCCAATGTGTTTTTAAGAAACTTCGGGAACAGAGGTAATAAGCCACATGCTCTTCCCTGGAAGAAAAATCTCTTTGAGAGTCTCTCCCTCCTGCAGGTATCTCCTTCAAAAGCACATCTGACACGTGTCTAGTTTCCTCGCTCAATAGCATCATCATTAAACAGCCACATATCACGAGTAACATGTTTATCATTTTAACATTTCTTCCAGGACTGGGTTTGAATTATGGATTGTGAAAGCATAGATTCTGTTGCTTGGGTGGGGGGAGGGGGGTTGGAGATCTATCACTGTTCTAGAAAATGAAAATTTAACACCAATTGCAAGACATTGCAAATACTTAAAGGTTTTAACTCTTTCAGACCATTTTCATGCTTGAAACAAATATGTTTAATTAGATGGTAAACAGCTCTCCTTAACGCTAGGGAGCTGGAGGAGAAGCACAGAAATTCTTCACAAAAGGAATAGGGATTCAGCTCATGGGCTGGCCCTATGGCCAAACTGCAACAAATTCTTCCCTGAGTCTCTACCCAACTTCAGGGGATTACAGATGTGTGTCGGATGCCACCTACACACAAATGACTTGAAAAGTATTCCTTGGGAACGTCTCCCTCGGCCAGTTCATGACAGTCAGGACAAATTTGACACGTGGCCCCAAACCATTGCCTTCTCGTATTAACAAGACTTGGCAGTGCATGTCTTTTGGCTTTAGAAACAAATTAGGTCTACTTTCAAAGATGGTTATTTGCCTTCATTGAAGACATTCAAATGACTATATCATAGGTTTAAAAGGCAGATTAAATGAGAGCATTTTGATTATGCTCAAATACGTGTTCAGTATCCCAAGGAGACAGATTTCATTTAAATAAGCGATCCCTGAGTGATTTGTTACGATGCAGTTCCTCTGGTTCCTGGGGTCCCATTCTCTGTAGTTTGTTTAGCTGGATCTATCACAGGTAGCTGAGAAGGACATTACCACATCACATTATTATAATAATATGACTTGCTCACAATGTGCCTTACAGTCAGAAAGTGCATCCATATTCATCTTAATCTTTGAAACATCTCCTTGGAGACATATATTATCATTGTCCCTGTTTTTCCATAACTCGAACCTGAGGCTCAGGGAGGTGACATCCATCAGGCAACACCTGGCAGAGATCATCCTCCAATTCAGGCTCTCTCCCTCCAAAAGGATAGAGAAGTGATAAGAGCCTGGTCAGGAACATTGGGTAAGGTGTGACTCTGGCTTTGGAAGCCAGCTCTACTTCTTTTTCCTTTTGCCTGTGACCAGCACTATAGCTGGGCCTCCCGATGACCCATGAGAAAATGCCCCCAGCTAGCAACAGTTAAGTGGTTGGTTGGGCAGCCACTCAGGCCTGATATTTCCAGGTCTATGTGAACTTACACATCTATCTGCAATGCCACATGACCCAGGGCAATGCAAACACAAGTGTGTGTATGCTGGCATGTACAAAGTACATAAAAACAGGAATGCCAGCTCTCAGACTTTGCCCAGGTCAATGTATAATCGAAGTGGTAACAAAGGGACTGTCCCCAGACAGTCCTTGGAGCTTGACTGTGTCTATTTTTGTCCATAAGTACTGCCCCAAGCTACCTGTACTGCCTACCTCCTCTCCCCCTCTCCTATATCCTGAAATGTCCACTCAATGTGCTCATCTAAGTATGACTTTTTTTCTGCACTGTCTGCAGCTCAAATCTTATGTCCGTAGTTCAGTGTCACAAACTCCTCCTGTCAGAGTACATGAGATCCTGCTCCAGGAGCACCGATGGAATATAAAAGCATGAGGTCAGAAACAGAGTGTTTTCTACTCACGTGTCCTAAGCCCCCAGCTGAATCCTTGGCACATGGTGTGTGAGAGGAGCTAAAAAGCAGACGGAGCCGAATTACTCAACTGGAATGCAAGACCTGCCACCCACTGACCATGCGGCCACGGAGGAGCCACTTACACCCTCTGTGGTAGGTAGAATAGTGATCCCACAGATGGCCACATCCTAATCCTCAGAGCCTATGACTATGTGACCTTAATTAGCAAGAGGGGATTCAGGTTGCAGATTGAACTGAGGAGACTGAACAGCTTACCTTAAAATAGGGTGTTTATCTTGGATCATCCAGGTGGATCTAGTGTAATCACAAGGGATCTTGAAATTGGAGGCGAGAAGCATGACAGTGTCAAAGTGATGCTGTAGGAAAAAGACTTGACTCACTGCTATGGGCTTTAAAGATGGAGGAGTCACAAGTGAAAAAATGCAGGCAGCCTTCAGAGGCTGGAACAATCAAGAAACAGGTTTTCCCTGGGTCAATACAGGGAAATATGGCCCTATCTTCTCCTGATTTTAGCCCAGTGACACTCATGCTGGATTTCCAACCTCCAGAACAGTGAGATAATAAATCCATGCTCTTCTAAACCACTGAGTCCATGGCGATTTACTGTAGCAGCATTAGGAAACTAATACACAGTCTAAGCCTTGTTTTCATCATCTTTACAATGGGGCTATAGCAGCGCATACCTTGCAGAACTGCTGCAAAGAATCAGTGAAATAGTCCATGAGAGTTTCATGGAAGAGAGCCTGGTTAACATTGGAAGTTTTAGTGCTTATTTAATGTGCAAAAATGTTAGTCGAATGGATGAATGCATGAATGGATGGATGGATGAGTAAACAGAGGTCTTTGAGGCAAGAAGCGAGAAAAAAAATCTAGGATATGGTTAATGAAGAATCAAAATACTTGCAGACCTAAGGCTGAGTGTGTGAACAATCAGTTCTCTGCAATAGCTGAAAGAATATGGTAACCAGGTTCTTCCTAGATTTCTCCCCTGAATTTCCCTAAACATCAGTTCTTGGCATGTTTAACCATCATTCTCTGTGCTACCATGCTGATTCACTTCAGAAACTGATGGATTAACTCCCCTTCCCTTGAATCTCTGTGTCAGGAAATAATAATAATGATGATGATAATAATAATAATAATAAACTATAACCCTTCAAGAACAGTGGATGGTGGTATAATATTTACTGACACAATGAAGCTGGTCTCAAAGTCATTAACTTTCACAGCCTTCATTTTTGCCCGCGGGAAACCATCCACATTTCAGGAACCTTGTCTCCACCAAGATTTTTTTCCCCTTCTTTTTTTCCTCTCTTTTGCAATTTCTCTGTCCTAGGCCATTAGACATCTAACCTACAACAGAACAGCCTGCTCTGTCTTCACTCCCCAGCATTTTCTAAATATTCACATTCTTCAGATGCCAGCTCCTTCCTTATTTTCTCAATTCTGTATTTGTTTATCCTCAAAAGCTCCTTTGTAGCTGCCCACTTGGATCTGGGAAAATGTGGAGGCCAGCCCTCTTCCCCACTCAGGGCTCCATTTTCCATCCTCCACCTCTTGGATACTCTCCTGAGAAGCCCCCCTGGGCCAAGCCGCTGACTGGCCCTTTTAAATGCAAACCCATCCTCTGAGGATCTGGGTTCTGGGGGGTGCATGCCCCCTGTTACCTTGGGGAGACTTGGGAACACATGGCTCCATGTTTTTATAAGAGGGGCTCCCCATCTCAGATCTCAGAGCCCTGGGGATTTAAAAACCAGGTATCATCTGGTGGCCAGGGTGCCCTCGCTGTGAACTATGCCCATGAAGGAGGCAGCCCTCACCCACAGGCTGCGAGGTAATGAGAAACCCGACTCCCCGCCCAGCAGCCCCACCTTGGCCTCCGCACAGGGTTGGCGACCCATTTGGAAGACAAGCTGGGAGAGGGTTGGAGATTGATGGCTGTGGACCCAGCACGCCTGCAAAGGCCAGATGTGGTGGAGGACTAGGAGGAAATGGCCTTTCTTTGGTCTATGAGAAGAAAGTCTTCTCTGCAGCATTGGCTATAGCAGAACTTAGGGTCCTGGAGTTGGATTCTATAAGCATTTCTCCTTTGGGGGAGAATAAGTCATTTTCTTCCTTCACCCTCTTTAACATCTTCTCACTGCCCTTAGAAAGAGCTTGGACTCCTCTGCAGAGCCTTCCAGAATCCTGCTTCTTGCTGCTTCTCTGTTCCACCCACCTCCTCACACATAATAGCCTTTGTTATTCAAAACTCTAACTGAATCTCACTAAACTTCATGCCTTCCAGACTTTGATGTCTTTGCAAAAAACATTTGCTCTGCTTGCGAGGCTGTGTTCCCTTCCCCACCAGGGTAATTCTTAATCGGCCTTCAGACCACAACTTCTCCAGTTCCATTAGAGGTCTATCCTCACTGACTGAGAGGTAGGGCACAGAAGGTCCTGGTTGTTGTAGATGTTAACTGTCCCCAGCATTTTACATACACTGACTCATTTATTCCTTACCACCACCCCATGAAATAAGTAATCATACCATAGACCCATTTTATAGATGCGGAAACTTGAGTCCAGAGACCTTAGGTAACGTGCCTGAGTTTGCAAAGTTGGCAAGTGGCAGAGCTGGGATTCGACCATACGCAGCCCAGCTCTGGTCTCTGTACCCGGCTAGAATGGGATTCTAATCCCACCCCCATTCCCACCAACTGTGTGACCTTGGACAGGTTACCTAACCTTCTCTGAAGTTCAGTTGCCTCATCTAAAACATGGGATTACAAAGAGACCCTACATTAACAGGTAATAGTGATCACGATAGCTTAAAATATAGTGTGCCCTAAATGCCAACCAGGGGGCAAGCGTTCAGTAAGTCCTGACAACTATACTGGTATCCCTACCACAAGAACTAGTGTGCCTCCCTCACAGGCCTGAGGACACTAGACCTAAGCATGGCCTGAATCCCCGCATAGAGCGGATGGTGGGAATTTAGTAACTGAGGAACGAATAGCTGCATCTAGTCTAACACATTTAGCACACGAGGCACTTCTTGTGCATTCAATTAATATTTTTAAATTATTGTTTTTTACTCAGATAGTTTAACGCAGATGTATTTCCAGCAGGGGGCATATATTTTTAGCATGTTTAATGAAGGACAGTCACCACGTTTGCTGCCCTACCCACCAAGGAGTAATAGCAGCACTTTTAATTGTGTCATACACTTCATTGCGATTCCTTTTTTCATTCTTCAAAGCAGCGGCAGGAGTGGTGGAAAAGTCAAATGGGGTAAAAGCCAAAACAGTCCAATCATTTACCCTGGAATGGGAATCACTAACCACAGGGCTAGGGTCAATATTAGGGCAAGTTACTTATCAATTTGGGGTCATTAGTTTCTGCCCTTCCTAGTTCTGGGAGAGCAGATTGGCCCCGAGCCAGCCCATGGGAGGGGGCGCTGGCAGTGTGGACTCTAACCGTGAAAAACAAGACGCTAGGAGGTTTTATGCTCCTAGAGCTTAAAGGTCAAACAGAGTTGTGGTTACAATGTCCAGACGCCTTCCGGATGTGCCGTCCATGCGGACGAGCGAAGTCCAGCTGCGGGAAGGAACCGGGGGGTTATGTGCTCAAGGGACAGCAGGGACTTTAGGTGATCCTCCTGGTTTTCCAGGAGGGCTCTAGGAAACCGCAAAGCACCAGGTTTAGGAGCCCGGCTAGGGTTGGGGCAAGAAGGAGGAATATGGTCATTCCTGTTACAAATTCTAATGGCTTCTCTTCATAAAACACATACTAGGTACCGGAGACTGCACTGGGTGATTTCATATGACATCATTTAACCCTCACAAGCGCCTCCAGGACAGGGTTGGGGGGATTATTACCACAATTATACAAATAAGGAAGCCAGAAAATTAGAGATTGCTCAAACTGGGCAATATAGTAAGTAGCCAAGAAGGGATTTCCCATGCCTCCAAACTCAGCCACCGACAGATCCGGGAAGTTGCGTACCCCAAACCAATCCTCCACTTTTTCTTTGCTCAGGAGCCGGTTTTCACTCAGAAATGCTTGCTCTCCCAGAAGCCCTTGCAGCAAGGGGGGTGGTAACCAGAGGACAGACCCCTCAGGTGTCAGGGAAAGCCCACTGGGAGAGGGGGTGCCTTTAAGGCACACATTCACTTTCCTGGGGGAGAAAGGGGACAGGCTCCCCTATCCCTTCTCCTCCTGCCTTGAATGACTTCCTAAACCTGAGTGGCAGAAGCCTTTTTTAAAACCTTCCTTTTCCCCCTACTTTTATTAAAAAATAACAGACAAAAACTGCCTATATTTAAGGTATACAGTATGAGGATTTGATATACACATACACTGTAAAACAATGATCGCAATCAAGCTAATTAACACATTTATCACCTCACATAGTTCCCTTTGGGTGTGTGGGGGGAGAACACTGAAAATCCCCCCCTAGCAAATTTCAAGTATCTGATAGCATATTATTAATCACAGTCACCACACTGTATTTGAGCCCCAGAACTTAGGTGTCTTGTAACAGAAAATTTGTGCGATGGATGAATGGATAAAAAAATTATACACACACACAAAATGCAATTATAGTCAGCCAAAAAGGGGGAAATTCTGCCATTTTGACAGTATGAATGAAACTGGAGGACATTATGCTAAGTGAAATAAGCCAGACACAGAAAAACAAACACTCATATGTGAAATCCAAAAAATAAAGGCAGAAGCCTTACTGTGTTCATGAGGGAGAGACAGCATCTCAGAGCCTCTGAACCAGGGTCACTGATCGCCAATTGCCAATTGGCCTTCGGCACATGCCTGCCACTGGCCTCCCTAAGACTTCTCATTAGCAATCCCAAACCAACAAAGGCAGAGTGAGCAGCCATTCACTCCACCAGCCAGGGCTCCCATTTCTTACAGCAGGTGCAGGAGCTACCTGAGAGGTGCTCCTGTTGTTACTACCTTTGGGAAGAAATAAGATGAATGTAAAATGTAAAAGGCATAAAATAACAACTGGAACTTGGCCTTGGTAACTAACAGGCTCTTCCAGACTCCTTGTGCTTCCCAATTACTCTCCCTTGAGCTGGAGAACTGGTTCTGCTACAGAGGCTGAGCTGCTGGGAGGGTTTTCTGAAGTCAGCTCTGACCCTCTGCTTACACTCATCATGTACTAATTAGCATTGAATAAGCAGCGACTGGGCACCCATACCTGAAACAATAAAGCAACCTCACCCCCACTTCAAAGAGGAAGAAACTCAGATCAAGATGTTAACAGCAGCCCTAATAAAGGGCACATGCCTAATGGGAGTGAATGGCACCATTAGAACCCAGAGCTGCCCAGGCTGGAATCTGGTTGTTGGCCAGGAGGCTTGTAATTAGCCTTCCCCATTCCTCCAAGTCCCTCACTGGTTGGAATAATTAACGCAACCACAGTTTGTTTCAACGGGCTCCAAGTCTCTGGTATCTAGATATACTTTGCAAAGGCCCCAGCAATCTCTTCCACCAGGTGTGAGTTCTTGGGGCTGGCAAACTCTGCAAAGTGCAGGGTGGGGGTCCCTCTTGGCCTCGCCATCAAACACCTGACCTTGATAGGCGAGACTCAGACCAGGGAGCAACTTGGCTTTCAGAGTGATCCTGAGGTCTGTGCCAAGGATTTGGGGACAAGTGGACCCATTTTATAATCCCAGCATTCTCAGCTGGGGCTTGATGCAAAATCTCAATCCTCACCCTAGACCCACTGAATCAAATTGTAGGGGTGGGGCCCAGAAACATGGGCTTTAATAAGCCCTCCAGTGGATTCTGATGGGCATTAACACTGGAGAAGCTCTGCTCACGCCCACGAAGGAGCCCTCTGCATAGCTCAAGGCAGGGGTGAGGGGAGCCCTCCCTCCCTCTGCCGTCTGGAGTGAAGGCTTCCTAGTGTGGTCTCCATCAATCTCACCAAGTCACAGGACTGCTTATGGTTGGGAACCTTCCTGCGGAGCACAGCTTTTCCACCTGCATGTTTCAAATCTTCCCACCTTTGCCCTCACTGTTAACTCTGCACAGAATGTCCTTCCTCTTCCAGGAAGCCTTCCCAGGCTTCTTTGTCTGTTCCACCAGCTCAGAATACCCTGTGAGCTCTTACTGAAATGATTTGTTATATGTGCATGCTTATCTAAACTATGCTACCCTCCAGGTCGGGCTCCAGATGTTAATGGCTTGCACATGGTATGTCTTTCACAATATTCCCCTAATATGAATTCAGTAAATATGTTTTGCATTAATTTGAAGAATTTCCCCAATATCAAATAATTTTTATCCTTTATTTGATTCCCCTCTCTTTTACAGTTATATGATAAAGGGGGTATGTGTGAATTTTTCCTATTCTTCCCCCAATTTAAACAGGCATAATCTTAAAATGTGTCTCTTTCCTTAAAATGTGGTTTCCTTTCCCATGTGGAAAAGTCAGTGATTAATAAATTACTGGGTTTGTTGGACTTTTAGACACCATGTTGTCTCATCACAGTTTTCCCCAGATCAGCATCTATTTAACAAGTATTTACTCTGCACTAATAGGGAAATGCTGGGGAAGCCAGAAAAACACACTACAAAAACAGTTCCAGCTCTGCTGATGTTCAAGTCTGGAGTTTCAGACTTGGCTGGACCACAGCCTTCGAATAACAGAAGCTGCTGTGACCAGGTAGAGGCAGTTTGTCAGTCTGACCTGGAGACAGCTTCCTTCAGTCAGGTCCCAAGTCCTAGAGAAAAGCAAGAGTGTGTGTACTGAGATGTTGGGGAGGCGGCAGGGAAGGAGGTGGGCTTGAGGGCAAGGTAAAGGATGGCCCCATGGGGTGTGAGCTTAGAAACTGTCCCTTTATTAACCATCTACTCCTCACTGGGGACAATATCGATGTGAGCCCTGCCTGTATGAACCTTACAGTTTGGTTAAGGAAATAGGTCATGTAAACCCTTAGACAATTTGGTGTAGGACAAAGAAATACAAAGGGCTCAGGGACATTGAAACCAGCCAGGCCAGTCCAGACTATGCTTCCAGGAGGAAGTGTCTTCTAAGTAAAGATCTGACAGCTGAGTAGGAGTCTCCAGTGAAGAGAAGGGAAGGTGGGGGGACGCGGAATAAAGCCCCGTGAGAAGAGCAGGCACGAGACTCAGAGGCATGGGAAGAAGTTTCTTACACGGAGAGCTTGGCTTGTGGGCTGCAAGGTGGCATGAGTCAGAAGCACTGATTCTCACATTTCAACCTATATCCAAAACCCTGGAGGGGGAGTTAAAACTCAGATTGCCAGGTCCACCCAGGAGTTTCAGAGCCAATGGACCTGGGGTGGGGCCTGAGAAACTGCATTTCTAACAAGTTGCCAGATGCTCCTAAAGCAGCTGGTCTGGGAAGCACACTTTGAGAAGCACCCATCTGAGCTAAGGGAGCGTTGCCAACACATACGTGGCTCACATAACATTTAACACAAACCCGAGCCCTGGGGAAGGGGTCTACTATTGTTCTGATTTTACAGATAAGAACAAGTTCAGCAAATCTGTGAAGCTGAATTACTTACCCCAGATACCAAAGGTAGAAGCTGTCAAAGTTGGTTTTACCTAAGTTATTGGAATGGGACGGTATCACTTCCCAACCTCCTCTGTTTCTCAAGCCAGCTGTGAGCTATGGAAGGGCAGATGGAGTGCCATAGCTGAAGACACAATAGGCTGTCCTGCTACATTTTGGAGGGACGATGCATACAGGGCCAAGGCAGCGAGCTGCAGTTACCCCGTTCCCGCCCCGTCCCCTTCACCCTGGACATGCCTGAAGTGTGGGTAGAATTTCCCATGAACAGCCGAAGAAATGGATCCTACAGTCTGTACACAGCATTTCAGATGCAGAAGATTGCTAACACAAATGTTGAAAGGGGCAACAACATGGTAAAAGCTGATCATTGGTTCTTTAATCTCTATTAAAGTTTTCACCAAAATGTTGACATTCTTGAAGGAAAAATTAAGTCACTTGCTTTGTTATATGTACACAGCTACTAATTGTGCATTTCCACACACACTGAGTACAAGGTAAATGTATATACAAGTGGCTATGTATTTCTAGATGCCACATGAGAACAGATTTAACATGTATGAGTTTGTGTGTGTAAGAAGTCCTGTGGTCCTGGTTGAGCTTATAGTAAGAAACAAACACATTTAGAAACATACCTGTTGATAAGAAGTACCTTATCTTATTTAAGACTCACCATAATTCCACAAGAGAGGTACTACATTATCTCCTGTGTGCTTGAGGATTAGACCAGATCACATATGGTACCTGACACATAATACACCTTCAATAAACAACAGGTTATAATATGATTATACTTGTAAGTATTCTAACTCCTGTTTTTCTTCCTACCTCCTAGTAGCCATGTCAACTTATTACTCTAAGCTTCAGGCCCTTCATTTTAGAAAGGGAAAATGGAAAAGGATAGGTCAGAGGTTTCAAAACACTTCTGATGTTGGCTAAAGAATCTTGTATTCAAACAAAATTCTATGTGGGAATAGATCAAAGTGGAATTTTCTGGCTGTTTAGGCATAAACTCCCAGACTTTATGTAAATTCTCCTACTGTCTTTATTTAAAGTCTCCAACTGTCTCAGAGCTTTAGTTTCCTCTTCTGAAATATAGGACTGACCTCCTGGTATTGTGGCAAGGAAGAGATGACATGATGTGTGTAAAATATTAGCTCACACAAAGTGCTCAGATGTGCCTTGATTTTATCCTACCCTACCCCTCCCTCCTGTTTGGGGAGGTCTAGCTCTCACCCACTGCTCTGGGCCAAGATTTTCATTCTAGAGAAGCAGTCCTTGGGGCTGACTTGGAACCACTGGATAGATGCTCTCTAATACCTCCAGTCCCCTGGACTGGAGCAAGGCTCATAATGGATCACCCCGCCCCTAGCAGACAGATAGAGACCACGTGCTCAGAAGTACTCAGAGCCCTTGTCAGACAGAACATTAGGCTCAGCGAAGGCTATAGATCAATGGACTTTGCAATATGCCCAATACATTCCCACCAAGATCCATCCCACTTCTGTGAGTCATAGTAATCGTGAGATGGGGGTGCTGTAGCGGAGGGGGCGGGAGCAGAGGAAGTGGAAGCTCGTAGGGTTCTTTGTACAAGCATTTTTAGAAACTGGGGTCTTTTTCCTGCCCCAGGAGTTCAATTTATTGAGCTGAGTCAAATTACTGTACATCCTGACAGAGCCCTTGCTGCCATTGATCAGCCCTGAAACTCTCACATTGCATCACCATGTCAAGAAAGAGCTTGTTCTCAGATACATGTGTGATCTGGGAATGACCCCTAGGCTGCAACTGGCCCACTTGGAAAGTGAGGCATTCTGGGAGATTGGCAATCGATGGACAGGAGACACACCTGAGCACTGAGGGTGGTTCCTACCTGGGCTGCTCTAGTGCACGCCTGGCTAAGTGAGCCAGAGTGTGGCGTCAGTATGCCAGAGTGAGATTCTCAGTATTGAGTTCACAGAAGGGAGGGCAAAGCAGAACTTGGTCATGCTATTTTAATTTTTAAATTGAGAATATTAGCTTCTCACCACTAGTTTGGATTTGTAAACATTGTGTAGGCTTTGGCCATTGTTTGATGTGTATTGAACTCTGCTACTTAATGATGTTTAGTGATGGGTGTGTGGTCTATGCAGGGTGTGTGTATGTGTGTGTTTATATATGTTGAAAAAATAAGACTGTGTCTTATTATTTTTAAAACCACTAGTCCCAAGAATGAAATCTTGTTCATGTTAGAAGTTCAGCAAATATTTCCTAAAATTGGGTTGGGCTTTTAAATTAATTTTTATTTTAAAACAAATGCAAAATAATTATAACTTTTTAACATCCAGAGGAATATAAAATGTTACCTCTTTCTCAGTGGCCCAAATAGTCCCTAGAGAAAATCTTTGTTGAAGAATTTTTAGTGCATAGCTACCTATATATTTCTGTATATGTACAAATTTATAGAAGCATATACAATTGGCTATTGATGCATTTCTAAATAAAAAGAATCACACTGCATATATCATTTCTCAATTTGTTTCATTTGCTTAACAATACTTGAATTGAAGTTGGATGGAATGTCTATCAGATTCTAGGTGGAGAGAGAAAGTCATTATGAGCTTTTAGTGAAGTTGAAACCTGGTGTGGATGGTCAAGTCTGACACTGTGAAGGGAAAGTAGAAAATCAAAACCCAAACAGTGAAGCAAAACAGGAAGGAGATGGGCCAGAGAAGGGGTAATACCCAGTCTGAGGGAGGTGAGCCCGAGATGAAGCGTCTGTGGTCAAGTGTGAGACCAGCAGGTGGAGGTTGACAGAAAACAATACTAGTCTGGCTGCTGTCCTCCAAAGGTGGCCCCCAGTGAACTGTTCCACCTATCTCTCACACACTTGTGTAGTCCCTTCCACACTGAATCTGCACTGCACCACACTAGTGGTAAACACAGAGGAACTAATGCAATGTTGGTTCCAGCCCAGCCTTACCGAGACAGGCAGTGTCTGCTTCTTACTTCTTGAAATGTTTACTCTTGAGGGTCCTGAACCAGCATGTAAAAAGTCCAGCTACTCAGCTGGAGAGGCACCACTTGGAGAAAGACCATGTGGAGAGGTCGCATGGAAAGAATAACCTGATATTGCAACAAGAAGAAGACAGTCATCTCAGGTTCGCATCTTCAGGTGAGTGCAGACCCAGCCACCATTTGCCGTCACAACCTGAGAGAACCTCAGTGAAGCCAGCATAAGGACCACCCAGCTGAGCCCACCAGTCAATGATCAAAGTGAGAAATGATAAAATGCTGTTATTTTAAAGCACTGCATTTTGGGATAGTTTTTTTACACAGAAATAGAGAAGTAAGCACAAAGGTAAGGGCTTGAGTACGTGTTCATTCCAGACCTGAGTACTTTCTTAGTAAGCAAGGAAATTTGTGGGCCATGGCCACTCCAGCCTAAGGCTCTTGCACATCTCCTGGGCCTTGAAACTTCCAGGGGCAACATCTTATGTTTATAACTTAATTTGGTTTTAGTTTGAAATGCCTGTGAGGCAATAGGAAAAGGAAGTCTCCAGTTCTATTCCTGATGCTACCATTCTAACAAGGACTGAGTGGAGGCATAGTCTATGGGAGGCAAGTGAGCAGACCTCAATTTAAGGGTGTTTAGTCACTTCTTTTTCATCATAAGTGAAAAAGAAAAAGAAAAGAAAATATTGAGACAACCTAGAACATCTCTATAGATTCTGAGAACATAATAGTTATGAAGCAGATGACTTGGTTAGCCACCTAGGACATTGGCTGACATAATTAGTTAATTCCTGGAGTGTTTCATGTGTGTATTCTTTATTAACTGACATTTTCTATCAACAAGGAGCACGAGGACCAGGAAAAAATGGTCCAGGAAAAACTTATCACGGAAAGTAATGGGTTTTCTTTTGAGAAGCCCACGTGTTTAATGAGGACAGCGTCTTTCATCCTGCAGCATTCCGAAGGTATTTAGAAACTTTATGGGGCTTGAAATGGAGCCACCTCTGGCATGAAACCTGGGAACACCTCCTGCCATCTAAGGACGGGATGTGTGGAATGCCAACCGAAACTACCTGCAGCACATAATTACCATTTGAAATTATCAATTACCAACTGGAATGGGTCCAGGCCCCAGGCTCAACTCTTGTGACAAACATAAAGGGCTATTAAAGACCACACATGGCTTGACATCTTTGTTTCGGCCTCTCCGCCATCTGGGACCCCAGAGTCTCGAGTGTATTAAATAGATTACGTCTCCTCCGATGGCTGATGTCGGGTTCTGACTCATAAAAGAGGAGCCTCAGAATCAGGCACAGATGAAACACGCTGGACTGTGCTGACCCCCTGGTCCTGGGTGCATGCAGTGAGCTTTGAAGATCAGAGGGCTCTCAACCCCTAGTGTAGTCTCATCTATCAGCTCCCATCTAAAGCCGGTCAGGTGTCTAGGATTATCTACAATTATCTACCTAGAAAGAGATGTAGGGATGCTGAAGAATGAAATTTGAACAACTTGAGAGATGCAAAGTGTAAATATGAACTATGTGTGTGTGAAACTCACATGTGTGGCTTGTGTGTAACTCAGACATGTGGCTTATGTGTGAATGCGCATTTGAGGATGGCCCTGAACACCCATGAGTTGGAGGTTTATTTGTGAGTTCATATATTGGCTCTACATATGTGGTTTTGAGCTTGTCTTTTTAGTTTTATTTATTTATTGAACAAATTGCTGTTACCAGATAGCAAGCAATGTGAAGCAGAGGAAAATCAACAAGGCTCAGTCCTCTGGGAGCATACAATCAAGTCAGAGGCAAGAAAAGGAATCAGGCAACTAGGATTCAGTGTGATAAAAAGGTGAAGCACTCAGTTGTGAGTGAGTTTACTAGTGTGAATACCTGAGTGCATGTAAGAACGTGTAAACAATGCATGATGGTGTGTGTTTAGGAAATAACAGAAGTTTGCTTGATGGCTGAGGAAAATTGTGGCCATTGGAACCCTTTATGTCAAAGCTAGGGCCATCCTTGTGCGCTGGTGGTGAGATGCAGAGGCTTGCACCAAACCCTGAGCCACACATCGGGGCATGGAAACGCCACTCCCATCCCCTCAACAGCTAAATCAGTGTGGACTGGGGATTTTGGGTCCCGAACAGAGAAAACGGCATTTGCTATTGGGAGGAGGACTGTGGTTCTTCAAGGAATCAGGTGTTGTATGTGCTTTCCTTGTCTAGTTCTCAAATGACATTTGGGGACTCACAGAAGTTCTAAATCATCTGAAAAACTTAGGAATATCAGTTTTTTTTTTAACAGCCCTTTGTTGCTAGGTTGATGCGCCTTCACATCGGGCAAAGAAGGGATGAGAAAGTCACATTTTTGGTGTGCCACAGGCTCTCAGGCGCTAAACCGAGCAACTTCACGTGTGTTGTGTTGTTTCTGTTTGACCTCCTGAAAATCTTCCTGAGAAGGTGCCAGAATACCCACTGATAGTAACTGAAGCTGAGGTTGAAGTAGAAAACGCATGCTTGGTATGTCTCCATTTTAGCTTCCCTTCTCTTCTGACCTCAGTCTTGGCTCCTCATCCCTTGGGCTTCTAGTCAGAATCTCTGAGTTCAGAGTCTTTCTCAACTGTGCTCCTCATCTAAACCCACAGAAGACAGCAAATGTTTTGAGTGACTGTTTTTCCAAGTCTTCCAAAGATGATACATGACTAGAACCTTTCTAGGTGCAGAAAGGATAAATCCATCCATCACACGCAATGATGACTTAGAGCACGTTCTCTTTCAAGATCCCAAGTCTTCCAGAAGCTCCTAGAATAAGTTCCTGAAGCACTGCTTGATAGAGCTCATTTCCTTCTGAAAAGTGTTCAGCTACTTACCACTGACTTCCTGTGGCTATTTTTGGTCATTTTTGGGGTCTCCTCTTAATGCCACCTTTTCAGAGATCCCTCCCTAAAGTAGATGCTCCTGTTTTTAGGTGTCTGCGCATCCTAGTTATCTCCTTTCCAATAATTATGACAAACTGTTTTTAAGTGTTTAGCCATTCACTTGTTTATTATCTGTCTCCACTTATTGGTAGGTGAACTCCATGAGGGTTAATTATTCTTGCTCAGTAAATATTGGTGGAGTTTATTAATTACCAGTTAATACTAGGATCAATCAAGTCCTGGTAAGAATCTTCAATATACAAAATTAAATATTTTTAACATGCATGTGCACACACATGCACACTCTCACAAACATCTGTTTCTTGATTTTTTCCTCCTTTTCATCAACTTCCTGAACTTAGCACACCCAGAAACTGCTCTTCCCAAAAGACAAGCTCATAAATATTCAGCCCAGTTTATCTCTGCCTGGTGAAATCATGTTAGCCTGAAGGCCCCCACACAGTCTTGCGGGAAGAGCTGCTATCTCCTGGATGAATGGCAGGAAGCCCACAGCTGGGGGCGGGAAGGGATGGAGAGGAGGGGCGGAAAAGGAAGCAGCTCCCCGGTCATGCCACTGAAAGACTGATGGGTGCATCTCCCAGATATTGATAACATCTGTTGGCCTAACAAAATTGACAGAGTTTGTCGCAGTCAGTCTGCGGCTCCAGCAGGGGGAGGGAATCGGAGCATTTGGGAAGGCACGCACAAGCAGCGACAGAGGGGAGGGGCCATGGGGACAGAGTGGTGGCTTTTCAAGGCCGCAGCTCCCCATGCCACGTTCAAGGCATGCATGTGGAGAAGCTACCTGTGACAAAATTGGACCTTGTGCCCTAAAGACTGAGAAAACTGCTCCATGAGCCCATTTTCATGGAATGATTTGCTTTCATAATTATTTATCAGATGCTGGCGGTGTTCTGATTTCAGTCTGTACTGAAACACAAATTATTACATCCGTTTATGGATACCTAAAAATTAGAATATCAATAAGCTGTATATTTTTATTCACACACAGCATACATAAATCAAATATGCATGTGTATATATGCATATATACATATATCTGTATATATTCCTTATAAAGCCATTGTAATAGCATAATAATTGTTAAAATTTTTGAAAGCTGTGACTGACTGTCTAGGATTCAGTTTCTCATAAGTTAAGGAGGGTTCTTTTCGTGTAAATTGGTGTATAGTTAAGGCTGTCAGATTTAACAAGTATAAATACAGGATGCCAATTAAGTATAATAAGTATATCTCAAATCCCACAAGTTACTATGCTAAACAATTATTCAATTTTATCTGATATTCAGATTCAACTGGGCATCCTTGTATTTTATCTGGCAAATCTATTTAAAGATATATTAGCTTCTTAAGACTTCTTTAACAAATTACCACAAATTGGATGGCTTAAAACAATAAAATCTTTTTCTCTTACAGTTCTGGAGGCTAGATGTCTGAAATCAAGATGTTGTCGAGGCTGTGCCCCCTCCAAGACTCTGGATAGAATCCTGCTTTTTTCTTGCTTCTGGTGGTGGCCAGCTGTCCTTGGCTTATAAGGGCATCACTCCAATCTCTGCCTTCTTCTTTTTTCTTAAAAGCGTATCAGTCGTATTGGATGAAGGGCACACCCTACTCCAGTATGACTTCACCTTAAATTATTACACCTGCAATGGTGGTATTTTCAAATAAATTCACATTCTGAAACACTAAGGGTTAGGATTTCAACATATCTTTTAGGGCAGATACAATTTACCCCCATGACATGAGTCGATCTTATTTAACTATAGCTCTTAGAATGACTGGTTCTCTAGGAAGAACTCTCTTTAACATGTGAGAAACTGAGCTCCAGGCTGAGTAAACAACCTGCCTCAGGTCGCACAGCTACAAGAGGGTCTTGGCGAGACTTGAACACAGATTGCTCAGTGTCGAGAAGACTGTGCTGGCAGACACCACTCTGTGGGACCCCTGAACGTGTGAAATGCACACAATTTGAGGAATGAGAGCTCAGAAATTCAGGGCTGTTGCCTCTGCTTGGAGTGTACCCCTGGTGGTGGGCCCATGGGCAGTCTCAGACCCTCTTTGGTCAGGGTCCCAGCGTCTAAACTGGAGAGATTTCCCTAGAGCATGCTCTCTGGCCAATATGGGAGCCATTGCTCTGGGTGGCTAGTCGGAATAGAGATTGCTTACGTGTCAAACACACACAGGATTAAAAAAAATAACTTTTGCCCTGGATGGTGTGGCTCAGTTGGTTGGAGCATTGTCCTGTCACCAAAGAGTTCCAGGTTTGATCCCTAGTCAGGCACGTACCTAGGTTGCGGGCCAGGTCCCCCCTGTTGGGGAGAATATTGAAGACAACCAATTGATGTTTTTCAGTCACATCAATGTTTCTTGCTCTCCCTTCCTCTCTCCCTAAAAAGTAATAAAGAAAATGTCCTTGGGTGAGGGTAAAAATAATAATAATTATAATTCTTTAATATTGATCACATATTGAGTACTAGCTATTTGAATGCATTGGGTTAAATAAAATATATTGCTAAAATTAACTCCACCTATGTTTTTACATGTCTTTATTTCATACTTTTAAAATCTTTTTATGTCATTATTTGTATTGTTTTTGTGTCACATTTTTTAAATATTTCATACACAGCTTGGCTTTGACAATTAAGTTTCAGGCTTTTTGTTTTTTTAAAAATTGTTTGTCTTATAGCTATAGAACCCTTCATTTAAACACAATGTATGATACACTCCAAAAAATCATTTCATTTATTTAATCATTTGTTTATTCAACAAATGTTCCTTGAGCACATTGTAGGCTGTACTCACTGCTGTGGGACCTGGGGATTAAATGTTCTTGTTAGAGACACTTTATTTAATGTATACTGTTGACTCATTGCCATTGAACTGGTGGTCAGTAGCACTATAATTCACTCCTGAGTTAGAATGAAGCTTGTCTAATACACCCCTTTCCTCTGTCCAGCACATCACAGCCTTCTTGCACTGGGGAACGCCAGACAGGTTTTTCAGCTCAGTGCCCGGGGGCCAGTTTAAACAGCGAAATTGCCAACTAAAAGGACAAAAATGTACAAGTTATGGCACTAGACAGACTGCGACAAGGACACTGTGTACAGTATCAGAGTTGGAACAAGAAGGCAGAGCATTGTTCACCCTTAACGGGGAACGTGTGCATCAGGCAACTCCAATTTTCTTTGCTGCTCTGCACTTAATTTTGGAGTTATAATTAAGTTTTAGTAAGTAGACAAATTCACAATCTGTGAACAATGAGGACAGACTCTATGTGTTTGGGGGAGTCACTGCATGTGTTATTGGGGTACACAGGAAATGCAGTATAAGGTGTCCGTTCTTTGAGAGGGCTGGACAGGAAGCTACTGGATAGACATCGGACTAAAGAAGAAGAAGGTCTGGTCTGAGGAACTTGATCTAGAAGAGTAGAAGTTAGACGGGAGCTTCTGCCATGATTACCTTAAGAGTCCATTTTCACCAACTCCTTTTGTCAGAGAATAACCTGGATTTCAGTCCCAGCTGCGCCACTTCTTACTCTACTGACCCTGCGTCATTTTCATCTGTAAATGGGTCCCTCTGGGAATTTATATCCAAGGTCGTCATGAGGCGTGACTGAGTACTGATAAAGGCAGATGAAGCACGGGCCAGGGCCCTGGATGGGACCCTAGAACAAACCATGGTAAGGGAGAAGCCAGTCTTCGAGATTAACATCCTTCAGAGTAAAACACAGTGTTTGGAGAAGGCTTGTTGTGTGCCAAAATTTTACCATTCAGGACAGCCCGAGGGAATCTAAAATTAAGATTTTTATTTCAATATCCATGGGGCTTTGACCACCCGAGACAGGACAAAACCCCACAATTATATCAGGGTCAAAAGTTACCAAAAGGTCCAGTAACTCTCAGTGGCTCTGGGTCAGTCACTCTCATTCTCTATTGACTTTAACATAAACTTGGAGGCTGTAGGTTTATCTCAGAATGCCAAGTGACGTATTCTCTTTATTCTCAGCAATGCATTGTCTAAAAATCAGCTGAAACCAGAATTGTGATGCAATGGAAAGATCATTGGGTTTTGAGTTGGACTGACCTAAGTCTGACTTCCTAGGTCTTTCTCTTACCCTGTGTGACTTTTAGGCCAATCACACGATTCCTCTGAGACTCAATTTTCCCACCTGGGAAATGGACATGATAGTGCATAAGTAGTATTTTTGTTGTACATGTGTCCCATATTTGTCATAAGTTGAGATATTTTTAAAGAGCTTAGCCTGGTGACTACCACCTCATAGGCCCTCAATGGCCATAGCTATTGTTAGATTGTCTGTGTGCATGGCTTGTGCATTATTAAAAGCCACTCTTACTCTGATTCTTATAAACATTCCTGTAGCTTTCCTGTGTATCAGTTCACATTTCCATTTTGCTTCCTCTTTCGATCTTTCCCTCCTGACAGAAAGTGGGCCTAACTGTATCACAGGACAGAATCTTTACTTGGAATCTGAACCTGCAGCAAGAAGCAAAATATATTGGTGTGTAATAAGAAAAGGCAGCATTGACTTCCTCTTCCTTGAAATCTATTTCAAAAATCCTGAGGGAAGCGAGACACTAATAGAATGATGGTGGAGGGCTGACATGGAATTATTTTAAAATGATGACAGTTCCAGGGCCAAACTGGAATTTAATAAAAAGGAAAAAAATATACCTACCCACCTTCTCCTCCAAACCAAGGAAGGTGTTCAACATAATAATTATAAGATCACCATCCCCAATGCTTGTAACTTAATGTCCTATTTCAAATATTCTATTTAAAGTTAGACTCAGGCTTTTTCCTAAAAAATAGAAAGGGTCATCTTTTGTTAATAATTTTAAAATTCCAAATTTGAGTTACATATTTAGTATGTTTTTAAAATAATATCTGTTCATATACACATATGTGTATGTATACACAGGTGTGTGTGTATACATAGGCACAAACCAACTTTTCCCAGAGAGACATAAAGATACATGTGAAGGGAACTTATGAGTTACCCTTGATGCTGGGACTCCTTGATAGTGAAATGGTTGTTTCATCATTTATGTGTGTAGTTTTATTTCCCTTAAATAAAGTGGGAGAATCATATCAATTTCCTGGTTGTGATATTGCACTATTTGATTGGTTTAACAGCCAATCAAAGTTATGATGGTTTAACAACCCTCTGCAAGTTGTTATGATGGGAAGTGGGTGAAATGTTTATGGAATCTCTATTATTTCTTACAACTGGATGCGGATTTACAGCTTTTTCAAAGTAACAAGCTTTGAAAAGAGAGAGGGAGAGGGAGGGAAGACAGGAGAGCTCTGTGATACCCCACATGTCCTCAAACCCTCCATGCTCTGCCCGGTCGTCATGCACATGTGCTGATGGCACGCCCGTGGACCCCTTCCTGTGGCCCACGTCTTCTCAACATCCAGATTTGAGCCGAGCTGCTACTTCTTCAAAGCCATTCTCCTGGGTCCTTCTTTCCCTTAGACCTCCCCTGTTAAACACCTTCACAGTCCCCTCTATTTGCAGCTCACTTCAGGATACCCACCATCACTTACTTGAGATAATGAAATGTGAGTAGACCTGCCTCCCAGTGAGGATGCAGGCTCCTAGGACTGGGCTGCATCTCCACTGCCCCCTGTCCTGATACCTGGGTTTGGCCCAGGATTTTGTACATAATGCGTATTGAATAAAGATTTAATAAAAATGCCCTGGCTGGTGTAGCTCAGTGGATTGAGCGTGGGCCTGCGAATCAAAGGATCGCAGTTCGATTCCCAGTCAGGGCACATGCCTGGGTTGCAGGCCGGTTCCCTGCAGGCCAACTCCCAGCAGGGGACACACGAAAGGCAACCATACATTGATGTTTCTCTCCCTCTCTCCTTCCCCTCTAAAGATAAGTAAAGAAATAAAATCTTAAAAAAAAAGATTTAATAAAAATGATCATCTTTACTGCCTAGGGAATTCATGCTTTGGTAAAAACATCGAAAAAGCTATCCTAAAGCACTGATAATTAAAGGTTTGCATTTTTATTGACTCTCCAAGAATAGTAAGCATGGCATCTGTTATCTCTAATTTTCTGTGCCCTACAGGAAATTCAGCCCAAATCCTGGTCTCTAGGTCAATTGCCCTGGTCTACCTGTCCATTTGCCTCCCCATTCACATGCCCATGCCATGCCCCTCTGCCTGGTGTGACATATTTGTTCACATCTATTTCTTTGTAACTCAGCTCCCTCTGCTTGGGAGCCCTTACACCATGTGTGTTCTCCATCTGAATGACTCCTGTTCAGCATTTAGGTTCCAGCTTAAATGTCACTTCCTCAGCGAGGCCCTCTGAGATGCCCCAGCACCCATCCACCAGCCCTCCTGTTTAATGATTCCCTGACACCCTGGCCTTCACAGTGATGATAATGATTGCAGGTGAAATTTCATCTTTCATGTCCCACCTGCAGTGGGCAGGGTCCTGTATGTCTCACACCCAGCTTGTAGGTGTGCACCTAGCACAACACTGGCCCAGAAAGACTACAACGGTTGTGTTGGCTGGAGCACCAGCACCCGTCCTTCTCTGTGGGTGGGACTCCCGGCTCTGTCATCCCTGAGGCATCCTGCTGGTCCTCTGCACCCACACAGTGTCCCCTGACTTCGCCCAGCACCCCTCTCCCATAGTCCTGTGATCCATGAGCCACAGTGACCAACATCGCACTGAATTCTAATGTTCTGTTCTTGCTATTGCTCATATGGCCACCTCTCCACCTAGGCTTTTACTTGTGCAAGGGTTGAGACCATGTGCTATAAAATGTGGTAACTCCAGCACCTGGAACGGTGTCTGGCATCCAGGAGGCACTTCACGAATGTGCTCCCAGGGACCCCACCCTCATTCTGTGCACTTGCTCTCACTGTTATGGCTACACATACGAACAAGGCATGGGCATTACTGAATTTATTTCCCCGTGAGTGGTCTCAGGGGTCCTGGACCTGAGTACCAGGTCCATGGCTCGAGTGTAGCAGGATCCACAGTCATAGCTGTGTATCAACCCGCCAGGGAGACTGAGTCAACTGGTGTGACAGGGAATGTGGGAAGCAGAGTAGCGCAATCAGTCCCCAAGTGTTGGCTCTAATGCACACTCGGGGATCAGGACACTGGCCCAGGAAGAAGCTAGAATCCAACATCAAGTAAGCAAAATGAACCAAAGATTCCTTTGAAGGATTCTGCAGAAAGTTGTTATTCCGGACACCTGGAATAACAGCACAGATACCTGGGGTGAGCAAGTGGGTTTGGAATATGGCCAACAATGCGGGGTCCGGGGCATTGTCTAGGCTCCAGGGTCCTGGCAAGGGCTGGTGGTAGAGTCTGTGGCTGAGCCACAGGTGGGGAGGCAGCCGATGAACGTTAGGGAAGATATTCAATGGACCAGGGCCCCAGTCTTCCCACTTCTCACCAAGTACTCAAAGGAATCCTGTCCTGGCTGCTCAGTGTCTCCTCTCCTCTGACTGCTAAAGAAAGGAGGAAAGTTCTGTCTTTGTCTGCAAGACATGGGAGTCGGAGAGAGGGCAGGGAGAGGGGCCTGGAGAAGGATGCCAGAGGGAGTGGGAAGGTGGCTTTGCTACCAGTTAGGGCAGCCCCTGGGCAGGACTTGTTCTGGGGGGCTGTGGAATGGGGGGGAGGAAGGGAATGCTTTTGAAGCAAAAGGGAGAACAAAAAAGGAAGAGGAATCCATGGGAAAGTGAGCTTTGCAAGTTTAGAAAGCAAAGGGCCTGGAGTGACCATGGATCAGGGTGCAGAAATGGCAAAAAAAGGTATGAGCTGGGTTCTCTTGGGCCTTCAGGAGACAAGTAAAGATCCCAATTTCTTTCTTTGTAGTTACTCTTCACTGCCGGCTTGGGCTTTTTGAAATGAGATTGTCTGCCATGCCGTGCCACGTGGCGATTGTGGGTGCATGTGTATGTGGTCTCGGCTGTCCGTTCGGACTAGGCTGAACCGGACCCAGACTGCTGAGACTCCCACACTGACAGTGGCACTCCCACCGGTGACAGTTGCTCACTCACTCTGTGACTCAGTTTACTCATTGGTGAAATGGGAGCCAGGCACATGGTAAGCACTCAACTCAATGTCAGGCATCAGCATGTCCTCGCCTGTTAGCCACTCTGAGGATAGACACCTATCTTCTCTGGCACCCTGCCCCTTTAGCGACCAATTCTCCTGTTTGCCAAAGACCGAGGGTGTCTCAGAGACCCTGGACTCGCCTTGTGTGACTCTGAGGCCAGTGATTTAACTCTTTCTGGGTTGTGGCTGCAACAGTGGATCTGAGCAAGCATTGCCCAATACCTTCCCAGAAATGGGCATGGTCAGGTCCAGAGGGGAAGCTGGGAAGGGAAGAGGGGGCTGGGGATGACTCAGCACTGAGTCTGGGGGCTCTGTCACGACAGGCTCACCATTACCCAGAACGCCCATGCCTCCCTCATGCGCCCCGCCCCCTGTGCTGTGAGTCAGGTGGGGTGACTGGCTCAGGACTGCTTCTCAGGGACGGGCCTGAGAGGGTCAGGCCTGGGTCCTGCTGACACCTTCCTGGTAGGAGAGGGGCACCTTCCCTGGCCAAGGGACAGCAGCCGGGACAGCCCGCCCAGGTGTAGGAGAGAGGCTGCACCTGTTTCCCGTGGGTCACTCTGTGGCATTGCTGTGAGCTGAGCCACTAGAGTGACAAGCCTTTGTCCTTTCACAGTCGTCCACAGCTTTGGGGGAAGACTCCCAGTTTTGGTTATTTCCAGGTCAAAATTCCTCTAAGTAAAAATGTGAATAGGAAGTTTCCAGGCTCAGCTCCTGGGGAATAAGGAATTTATATTTTTATAATGATGTTTATTGCTGATACCCTTCCCCATTATTTACCTATCCCTCACTGAGCACCCACAGCATGGCAAGCTCTTTATATACTTTGTATCGGCCAGCTCTTAAAATGGTCCTGGGGGATGTTTATCATTATCCACACCTAATATTTATGTTATTAGCACAGGACAAATCTAAGTTCTAAAATGTGGGCCAAGTCACAGGGCCATGCCTGGCAAATCCTGGACCCTCAGTCCCTGTACCTCCCTCAGCCCTGCTTCTCTCAGGCCCACACCGCCTAAACATCCACATGATGGACATTGTACCCTAGATCGTGTGCAGAAAGAATATGGGGAGGGGGGAGGGGAACCCCCTTACCATGCTTCTTGGGTCTATTGGCCAAATCATGCTCAATCTTACATCCATTTACAACTCTGTCTGTGCAATGTCCTAACTATATTTGAATTAATCACATGACTGTTCTTTATTTTAAAAAAGGAAATCTAAATGACACTGTATTACTCATTTTAAAGTGGCTAGGAAAGTAGATCTAAAAGTTTTTATCACAAGAAAAAAGTGTAAGTGTGTATGGTGACAGATGTTAAGTGGACTTACCCTGGAGATTGTTCATTTCGAAATGTGTACAAACAGCAAATCATTATGCTGAAACTAATATAATGTTAAAGATCAGTTCTACCTCAATTTAAAAATGATCTGTGTGTGTAATCTGCTTATAAAGTAAGCTTTATGAATTCCGACTTTTTCAAACGGACTCCTCCCCTCTCCTCGTTCAGTTCCCCTCTGTTCACCAGAACAGTCTGGAACTGTCTGCTGTCTGCCTTCCCTTAAGCCTTTCTTCACCAACACTCCCCTCCTTGTCCCTCAAACCTTAGTTCCAACAGCACTTTCCAACGAGGCTTTCCCTGAGCCCCCTTGGCCCTGTCTGTCACTGTCCCAGCACTTTGCAGTAAGTCAAATGTGGCCCTCAGCATGCGTGTCTGCTGGAGTTTCCAAACAGGAAGGCAAATCAGAGTTGTCTAGGGTTCTGGTAAAACATGAGATCTCCAGGGCCCACCCCCTAGACATTTTTGATCTCATAAACCTATGCTGGGGCCCAGGGATCTGCATTTTTAACACATGCTCCAGGAAATTCTGTTTCTGATGCTTCTCAGGTCCTGCTTTTAAGAAACCGCTCATTACTGAAATTATTTATTTATAGCTCTGTCTCTATGACCTCCACCTCCCTGCCACTTATTCCCGAGGTTAAGAGCTCTCAGGAACAAGAACAACGTGTTTTCATTCCTAAGGTCCTGGTATTTGACCTAAGTGCTGGGACACACTAAATGCTCAGTGAACCTGCAATGACTGATTGCAGTCAGTCATTCTGTCTGTAACTACTTCTTAAGCACCCACTGTGGGCATTTGGAGCAACAGAAAGCAGAGGACATGAAAATCCCTACACTGGATGGACCAAGCAAGCAATGGGTGAATTAATTATGACAATCAGATTCTGAGTTTCTGATTTCTGAGTTTCAACAATTGTGCATCAGAAGGCTACTGTTTCCCAGTCACTAGGTATCTTCAGGGAGACTATAGTATTAAACATCACAATAAATAAGAGCTAAATAATACCCAAATAGTTGCTTTCTTTTTTAACAACGAGGGGGCTGTAAACCAGAGTTTGAGACCGGCTGCACATTCAGTGGAGACAAAGGCTGTCCTGTTCCATTTCTAGCACTGAGCTGTTTTCTTAAATCTTCACCCAAGGATATGTTTATCGATTTGAAAGAGAGAGAGAAAGAGAAACATCAATCAGTTGCCTCCCATACATGCCCGACAGGAGTTCCAACCCAATCCTTTCGGTGTGGACAGTGCTCTAACCAATTTAGCCACCTGGCCATTGATGCAAAGTCACTCACCCAGCACAGTGATCACACTCAGCAAAGCCAGCAGACACGAGCCTGGGGCTGCTCCCTCTCAAGCAAATCCACCTGTGGAACTACCTAAGCACCAGGGTTCCACGGAGCCAGCAGGTTGCAGGTATACTGGCACAACTGTGCTTCATGAAAGAAGGCATGTCGTCACTCCTCATGCTTTCATTAAGAGGATTTAGAGCAGAGGAGGCTGAAATGGCTTCGTGTTGGCACAAAAAATCAGAGATTAATAGTAAAACCTTGCAAATAGCGAAGCATCTGATTTGGGCTCTTCCATCGACAAGCCCAATAACCCAGAGGAAACTATTAACATACAAATAGACAGGCTCCCCATTAAAACAGCAGCAGAGGGTTCTGGAAAAGACTTCTTCACGCAGAAAGCAATTATGATGGGAAATCAAGTCTGATTCAGGCCCATTGGCAGCAAGCTTGGAAAATCAAAATGGAACCACTCATAATCGAACAGACAAGCCTGCTGTGGGGGGAGGGGAAACAGCTCTTCATTATTATTGCTTTTGTTATTATTTTGCTGTTAAAGAATTCAACTTTATAAGCTGCAAATCTTTCTGACTTGCAGTTGTTACTCGGAGGGTTAGCACAGTACAGTGCAGACACGCATATCCACATACCCTCCCTCCCAAAGAAAAAGAGAGAAAAAGAATCAGCTTATGTATAAATAAATAAATAGGCTTTTTGGTCAGGTTTCTAGAGGTTAATAGGGTTTCTAGCTGAGATGCCACTCAAACCAAGAATGTCTAAATAAATAGGCATCTACTTTGAGTGTCTGCACCCACTGAGAGTCAGATGCTCAGCCCTGGGCCCTTCATTATTTCAACAGAGTTGGAAGGTGCATGACCGGAATCTCAGAGGCATAGCTGAGTCCAGAAATGAGAGGTGTGACCTAACAAAGTCGAAAGCTCCAGGTAGGGACGAAATCATTCTAGAAACCATGAACATCTGCTTCCAAATGGCTGTGGAAAGGTGACAGCCCAAGGCGCTCAAATGAGGTCAGAGACATTTCAAGACCTTCATGAAAGTGCAAGAGGTTGGTGACATTGCCCAGGAGGACACTGCGGGGACTAGCTAGAGTGGACCCTGGCTATGTCCTCTTGTAGCCATGACAACATACTTTACTGTCACTAAATGGTTTAAGCTTCTGTCATTCGTGCTATACTGCAAGTCCAGTGTTCAACAATCTCTAAATACTTTTTAGGAGGAAGGCCTAAAGTTTACGTCTGACCTAAGGTAGCCTGCGGGTGTCAGCCCTGCCTACATCTCCTGCAGAGCTTGGTGCCCTTTCCCCCACTTTCCCTGCCCCAGCTACAGTGGTTCCCAGACTTGCCATGCCCCTCATGCTCCCAGGGTTTGCACATGCCCTCCTCTCTGTGTGGAATGATGCGTCTACCACACAAACCTAGTCAATCTCCTAGCTGGACGCTCTCATGACATCTGGTTCCCTCCCCCCTTCAGTGTTTTGCCCATGATCATAAACTTACTTGGGTAATTATTTGATATACTCCAGGGACCACCTAGGTTCTAAGATTCATTTAATCACGGCGCTCACATTGCTAGAACCTAACATGGGTCTGGCCCAAGGACAAATAAATGACTCCCAGCACCCAGGTCAGGTTGTCACCTAGTCAGGCTGAGTAAGACTTTGTTCGATGTAAAAACGGTGCTTCTGTGGCAGAATTGGAATCCCAGACTTGTGTCTTTGCTAATGCATTACATTGCCTTCCTGTAAAAACATAACATATGGACATTTTTGTTCCAGCTTATAATCGATTTGGGAATAAGAAATATTAAGGTGTAACAAAATAAGTTGTGGCCCGTTAAGGAATAGATAATTGTGAGACTGTGATTTGTAATAAGAAATGGGTATATTTGGTCTTCTCCCCATTTCTAGCAGAGCTTCTAAACCCTTGGAATTTCCTAAGTGGGGAAATAAAAGTGTCTTTTGTTATGTTAATGAGGTGACTGGGCGCCCCAGACTGTCAGGGGAACCAACCCTGTGACTGGTTCACAAATTCTTTGATACTCCCTTTCAGCAGCAGAGCCTGGATCTCCTCCCCTGCAGGCGGACTGGAACTGGTGGTTCACTGTTAATGAAGAGAATGAAGCAGAGGTGAGGCTGGGCCATACAAGGGCACTGTGGCTTCTGTCTTGACCCATTGGACAATTTGCTCTAGCCAAAGCCAGCTCCCATATCGTGAGGACACTCCAGTGGCCCTGGGAAGCGGTCCTCCTGGTGAGGAACTGCGGTGTCCTGCCAACTGCCCCTGGAGTGAGCTGTCTCAGAAGCACGTTCTCCAGCCCTTGTCAAGCCCTTGGATGAGGACAACTCCAGCCCACAGCCTGACTGCAACCTTCTGAGAGATTCTGAGCCAGGCTGCTCTTCAGTTCCTTACCCTCAGAAATTGCATGAGGTCATACACGCTTGTTGTTTTAAACTGCCTCTTTGGGGTAACTTGTTACTCAGCAATAGATAATATACCTCCCCACCCCAAGCCTGAGATCTGAAACCACAGAACTAGGCCTCTAACAATGACTGGAATAAACCAGATTACAGCTGTAGCCAGAGTCAGCCATAGGTCTTTTGGAATTTGTTCAACCACTGTGTGATTTTGCCAGAATTAGAGACTCAATCTGTACAGGATTCTTTCCCCTTTCTCATTTATTTGTTCCCTCTGGAATAAAAAGACTAATTGCATGGGTTTGAAGTTTAACAAATCTGGGTTCAGGCCATTTCACTGCTCTCTATTATCTAGGAAACTGCTGGAGATTTATTTACTGTCTCCAAGATCAGACATTGCACCATAAAGGGGATAGAGGGAAGCAGTCAGTACTTACTGCACAGACTTGCACGGTGCAGGGTCACGGGGGTTTTGTAAGGACCCATGCAGACAATGTACATAAAATACATGCAAAAGTAGGTTTACAGTGTGAGTATGAGGAACACAGTGTTTGTGCTTCTATTGCCATTTATTAACTCTTGTACTGTTTTCAGTAAAAACAATTGTAAGCCTCCTTTTGCCCCATCCTGTATTTAGCATAGTGGTTGGTACTAATTAAGGATTCAATTAATAGTAACCATTATTATTATCTTCAAAAATAACAAGCCAATTCCCTTACACCAGCAAATAGAAACTTTCTTTAATTCCAAAGGACAGCCCGTATTGAATTTTATTTATTCTGGAGAACAATGTATTGTAGCAGCTGAGTGTGGCTCCTGACTTCCTGCAGCAGAATGAACTGAAGGGGTAATTTAAAATGAAGCTTCCTGAAACCAATTTCAGACTCACTCCAACAGTATCTTTGGGGTGGGAGGAGGGTAGACAAGAAAGAATAGGAACCTGCATTTTTAACAAGCTCCCTCAACTGGCTTCCAGTGCTCAGGAAAACTCCAGAATTACTGTGGAGACAAAAGGACATCATCTCAGAACCGGAAGCAGAGCAGGGCTGCTAGCCTGACCTCTGCTATGCACCAGCCTCAGTGAGTTAACCTTTGTGATTTCCAGTTCCTCACCCAGGAAGAGGAAACACTAATCTGCCCTCCCCAGCTTATAGAGCAATTGTGAAGATCACCTGAGATAATAAAAACACTCACTGACTATCTAGTGTGTACATAGTTGACAAAGCGATTATATCCACTTTATCTCATTGAAACTCAGGACTGTCCTATGAAGTCAGACTTCCTCCCTGTTGTCAGAGGCAGGAGCTCAGGTAGCTGAGATTACGTGGCTTGTCCAGGTTCAAAGTCGGTGCACAACCTGAGATCTAGATCATAACTTCAGACCTGAACTAAAATCAAGATGCCGCCTCGATGTGCCATAACTGGGAATTACTCGAGCTAAGACTGTTGCCTTTGTTTCGCTACCCAGACTACAGAGAGGGACCAATGAAGAGCCTTTTTTTATGTTCTAATTGCCCAGAGGACAATTATACATGCAAAGAGCAGTAATTATTTTAAAACAAAACAATGAGGTCATTGAAATACATCTTAGCAATGGCATTACATAAAGTGTCAGTCTTGATGTGGCAAATATTTCTAACTCATACACCATTAAATTCACTCATCTTACATTATAAAGCTGATTAACTTTATTCATTTGCTTTCTCTGGGTCATTATTTTGTTTCTTCTGCCTAGGTTTAAGAAAAAATATCTGGAAAGTCATTTGTATTCTGTACCCACTCTATGGAGAAAGGAAAATCAATTTTCAATTGGATAGTTTATATTTCTATTATTAAAATTAAGTGTCTGCTATTATATCATGTGAAATGGCTGGATGGGTTTTCACTGAGTTTAGAGGGTATGTCTGGGATGATCTAACATAAAGTATAGGACATGTTATACATATATATATATATATATATATATATATATATATATATATATAATAGATCTTTGGCTGTTAAAGACGTGTGCCCCTCCTAAAGACAGTCACATACCCTCCAGTGTAGCTGTCAAGAAGAGCTCTCTAGGGCTTGGAAAGACAAGCCATGTGCACTAGAGTCATTGAGCAGAGAAAACAAAGTACTTTTCAAATAGGAGCCCACACCTGAAGTTACAAGGTCAGACACTGAACTGTCAGGGCTGATTTGGGATCTTGATGATTGCTCATATGACAACTCCAAGTTGAGAGCTTGAAAATGAGGTTGGTACTTAGTGAAAGTGTTTTAGGTTGGGTTTCCCCAAGAGTAGACAAGGATGTCCGTGAGAACAGCTTATTTGGGAAGTGGTCTCAGATGCACTGGTAGGAGAATGGTCAGCTTTGTCAGAGAGGCCGGAGGCCAAAGCAGGCTGTGCAAGTGTGTAGGCTACTGCCGTGGGCAGCTGGGGCTCTGTCCACTGTGAACTGCTGTAAGACCATGTAGGACACACCCCAGTTACCCCACCCCGGGGCAAGGAAGCTGAGAGGTGTTTATCCTCCATCTCCTGTCTGCCGTGGCTGTTCCTGGGGTGCGGAATACAAGACACTGGCATTTCTGACCTGCCCTGAAGTATCCTAAGAAGGCCCCTGGGCAGGCAATCAGGGATACTTAAAGCTAAAAGCCATACATCTTGACTGGCTCCTAACCGAGTTTTCTACAACCCTTAAGGCTGTGTCACGATCACATTCGTACATGATAATGACAATGATGCACTGGTAATGCAGCAATAGCCATCTCTGGAGTGCCCAGCATGTGGTGGTTACTGTAGTAGGTACATTATTTAACCCACACAGCAACCCATGTCTAAGGCATTAGGATTCCTATTTCACACTTGAGGAGGGGGAGAGTCAGGGAGCTTCACTTCCTGCTCGAAGACCGTAGAGTTGGCAAAGGAAAGCCCAGGTCTTTGACTGAAGAACGTGCCCTCTTCACAGATAGGTAGCAAATGCAGATTTGTTTAATGAGTGAATTGAATATATACAGTTATTTTTAACTTTTAGCACTTAAAGGTAGAGTTTTTGTTGACTTGTACCTGTCTTGACTGTTTTCTGAAACCCACCCCTCACCTGCCCCTCTCACCTTCCTGCAGGGCTGACATGTGTTCTGTAAGAAAACGTGGATCCTGTTTTGTCCTGGATGAATGTGTCTGTAGCCCCTGTACGTATATAAAACCACAGAAAATCAACACTGGGAATCTGGGACAGGCCGCAGGGCCTCAAACACCCTATCACTGAGCTCATGACAGGAACCAACGGTTCCCCTCGCTCCCCACAGCACCTTCCTGCCTTTGAGTTCAAAGGATGTGCTCAACTTAGCTCAATGCATTATTTAGTCATTTTCTGGGTCGTTTCATGGCGACTATTTCACAGTTTAAGAAACTATGTTGGGCTCCCAACAAGGTTTGAGCAATGCAGATGTCAGTGAGATAGAAAGTACAAGATAATCTATTTCCTACCACAGGAAGCTTCTGCTACTCACAGTGGGTTCATGGTTGACAAGAGAGTTAAATACATACATACATACTACATACATACATACATACATACATAAGAAGTAGGGTTTGACACCCTATGAAACTGTGTTTTCTTAATGCGATCCAACTGAAACTCTAAGGTAACCTGGTCAGAGAAAGAGGGATTCTCCAGAGAGATTCCGTTTTCAGTCTCTAAAAGTTATAGTCACCCATGCACATACACGGGGTTCATCTACTTGAAACCATAACCCCCCCCAAGAATTTGAAACAGCTAAGATTTGCCTTGTATAACTGTATATATTGCCCACCCCTGCCCAAGCTCCAAGAGGGAAACCGAGGCTTATTTCAAATGGACCAATGCCTAAAATATTGGCTTCCATTTCTGAAGAATGCACTTTTGAGTTTGTTTGTCTAACTCTGTAGTTCAAATTAATTTCACCCTTCAGGGATTTGTGGGCATGTTGACAGATTCAATGACAAAGTAGAGTTTTATTGGAAATGATGTTAGCCCGGGAAGCGAGGGCTCAGGGAAGAGCTTGTTAATGGGCTATGGAGGATTTCTTCCCAGGTCGCTTGTTCAAATCTAGAACCTGTTTGGTGGTGAATGGAAATCATTGCCCGCTAACAGGAGCCTGATGGTGGCCAGGACTTGCTGGCACCTATTCCTGCAGCTTCTTCTCAGAGGAGCGGCCACATGGCAGGAGGGTACTTTGGGGTAAATTAAACTGCAGGAGCTGACCCACCTGGTTTCTTTCTCAATAGTTTGTTACTTACCAGGTTAAACACTTCTATCAATTTGGTAGGTAATGGCTGACCGAAAGATTCCAGTGCCTGCCTTCCTTTTTTCCTTTTGTTGTCTTGATATACACGCAACAGTCTTTTGTTTGTACCTGAATTATGATTTTTTAAATTGAGGTATGATTGACATATAACATTATATTAGTTTCAGGTATATAATGTACTGATTTAATATTTGTATATATTGCAAAATGATCACCATGATAAGTCTAGTTAACATCCATCACTGCACATAGCTACAAAATGTTTTTTCTTGTAGTGAGAACTTTTCAGATTTACTCTATTAGCAAATTTCAAACACATAATACATTATTATTAACTATAGTCATCATCCCCATGACTTACTTATTTTATAGCTGGAAGTTTGTACGTTTTGACTCCCTTCATCCATTTTGCCCCTCCTACCCACTCCCCATCTCTGGCAACCCACCAATCTGTTCTCTGTATCTTTGAGTTTCTTTGTTTAGGATTTTTACTTTCCACATATACATGAGATTATACAGTTTTTGTGTTTCTCTGCATGATTTATTGCATTCAGCATAATGCCCTCAAGGTCCTTCCATGTTGTTGCAAATGCCAAGATTTTATTCATTATTGTGGCTGAATAATATTCCACTGTTATGTATATAGCACATTTTCTTTATCCACTTTTCCATACACAGACACTAAGACTGCTTGCATTCCAATACCCACCTCTTGACAGTGGTGAAATCTGATTAAAACTGGGGCAGAAAAAAATGAGACACAATGAGAAATAAAGGGAAAAAAGTTACTGCAAAACCTCATGTTGATCCACTGCTTATAGCTGAGCTGAACATCTACATGCTTATATATTTTTTAAAAAGACCCAAAAAACTCTTAAAAAGCCAAACCTGACATCAGGAAAACACACGGGGACAAACCCGAAGTGGAAAGGCTGCAGGAAAAAATTTGGCAGATTTCCATCTGGATGCCCCTTAAGAGACGCACAGGCAAGGAGCCGCCACGGAGGACCCATTATGGGGAGGTTGGCGCCATGTTAATTTCGGCATGGCTGTTCCCAGCTGGAACCCAATCACCCGATCACATCTCCGCAGGAGTCCATCCTTAATGCAGGCTGGGCCAAGATAATGAGAACTTGATTCTAAGACCGGGAATTTCCTTATTTCAGTGGGCTTAAGCCCAAACCTTTAAAATTATTTTAATGTCATTTTTCTTTTTAATGGGACATGTAAGTACTAGGAAAATTATAGGCATTAAAAGAGTTTCTTTGGACTTCTTTTTTTCTTGTTGTAATTGCCCTTTACAGGGTAGAACTTTTAACTCATTCTGAATGTTTTGCTCTGATGTGAGAAAGCCTCTTATGCTGAGCTAAGTTCCTGATATTTTCCCCTAAATAAAAATTTAAGTAGTTTGAGCTCAACCTGTCTTCTTCCCCTGATAAACCACCAAATTTCCAGAGAGGTGACAAGAGTTATCTGTAGCTGTTGGCCAAAGGAAAAAGTGTGCTACAACCACATAAGAGAGAATGTATTAAGCCCTATTACTGGTTAATTTCCAAATAATACCACAACCTGCTCACCTAAATGCACATTGCACCTTTCAAAGTACACCTGGAAATGACTGATGATTTTAAGTGTGGGGCGCTGCCTTGAGCTGGGCTGCAACAATATCACAAACAACCCCCTAAATCTGAGTGGCTTACACCCACAAGCATTTTAACTCTTGCTGGCGGGTTTGCATATTGGCTGTGGCTTAACTGACCTTGGCCAGAGGCTCCACATGCCTCTCATTTTAGGACCCAGGCTGCTGAAGCAATACCTGGGGAATGTTCTTGCTATCTTGGAGGGCAGGAGCTCAAGAAAGCTGAGCAGAAGCACACAGAGCCTCGTATAGCCTCAGCCTGAATGGCATGCAACCCCGTCTGATCATGTTCCACTGGCCAAACAGGACGCAAGATCAATCCCCAAGCAGGATGACAGGTCAGGGAGGAGAAGAAATATTTGTCCATTTTTAATGCAACCTACCACTCTCATGTAACTTGGAACCCTTTGCTATACAGGTAGTATATTTTTATTGACTTGGCTTATATTTTTGGAGCACCTGCTCATTACAGGAACTTATTACTGTATTGAGGGGCGCATAATACATTTATTTTATCATGTCTTCCTCACAAAAGAGTTCCGAGGGGAGTACTTATTTCCACTGTGCAGATGAGTAGATGGGAGCCTGGTGCAGCAAAGTTCTAGGCTTCGGCTTTAACCCTGGAAAGTAGAGGCAGGTTTGGTGCTCATGGGATCTGGCTCTGAGCCTGTGTTCTAATGAGGTGTCCAGCTCTGGCCTGGAGATAGGGGCCAGGGAGGAAATGCTAGTACCAGGGAGGAAATGGTAGTACCAGGGAGGAAATGCCATTTCTAGGGAGGAAATGGTCTGCTGGGCTTCTCAGACCAATACACATAGTGTTATCAGCTCGAGACAGAGGATTCTGTTCTGGAAATGATTCAAGGACACTTGGCAGATTCTGGAAACCAAGGTGGTTGATTAGGTTTGGTAGTACTAGTTGGGGTGTCTAAAGTGACATGTGACTGTAAATTATAGAGACTGACTTTATATGCCTTATAACCTGGCATTCTAAGGAGGAACTCAGAAATGGTAGCCCTAGCATGTCATCAGCCTCTGCCTAGAATTGCGTTTGGGAGTACGTTTCCCACTGTGGCCCACACCCAACACTGGTGTCTGCCTCTAGACGTGCTCCTTCTGTTTCTTTGGTACTGGTCCACCAGATACAGAGGTCTCTGCCACTTTATCACAATATTGTGATGCTCTAAGCCTGTGCTAATAGGGTAGGCACTATCACACGTGGCTACTCAAGTTTAAAATAAAGTAAAAATTCAGTTTCTTGGTCATACTAGCTACATTTCAAGTGTTCAGGAGCTGCCATATTGAACAGCACAGTTATGGAATATTTCCATGATTACAGAAAGTTCTATTGGACAGTACTACTAAAACTCATAAGTCTTAGCATCGTTATAATAGAGCAAGTCCTCTTTCATTCCTCCTCATCTTGAAAATTGCTTTGGCTCTTTACTTTTCCAAGGAAATTTTAGGATAAGTAATCAGGGAAATTAAACAACAATGATATGCCATTCTACAGTAACTAAAATAAATACATTATGGGTACCAAAGTGGAGACGTCCAAACATAATGGAAGTGGGTGAAAAGAGCAAGTTACAAAAGGAGCATGTGGGCGCGTGCTTTTGTTTATGATGCTGTGACACCATTTAGCAAGTTTTAAAAGCACAAAGAAACTATCCTATTCATTGTGTATGGATCATAATTACAGCTAATATTATTAAGCATTTATCTATTCCAGGCTCTGTTCCAGGGACATTAAATATACTAGCACTTGACTACTGTACCCAGGATTGATTTACTATCTTCCTTACTTGACTGAGGCTTGGACAAGTGAAGTGCTTGCCCCAGGTTACCCAGCGACTCGGGACAGAGTTGGAGCTCATAGCCAGGCTGTCTGGCCTCCAGGTCTGCATTCATAACCACAGCACTTCACTGGATTCAGACCAAAAGACACTCACCTGGCATGGATGGAGATGTTTCCAGAGAGGGAGAGATTAGAAATGGGCCGTAGGTCTTCACCTTCTGTGCGGTGTGTGTGTGTGTATGTGTGGCAGAGAGGGAGTGAGAATGAGACAGACGGGGGTAAGATGTCGAGAAAGCGAGATCTGAGGAAAGGTATGGGGAATAGTAACACCAGTCAGATTAGGTGCAGACCTGGATGCTTGTCCCGCTCTGTCTGAGTTAAACATAAAATAAATTTTTAATTAATAAAGTAAAAAATAATGGGCATATTATTAGGGGAAGGTTCCAGGACTGGCTAATGATCTGCGATTTGCTAACGGGACTTCTGTGTGCCTGAGTTACGCCTTCTGTTTTGCAGAGCAAGATACAAAGGCCAGAGGGAGTTTGAGGGGCAGTTGGGAGGGGTGCAAAGCCAGGTGACAGGAGAGACAGATGGGTGACAGTCTTGGGCAGGCCGAAGAGAGGGCGGCTCCTGTGGAGGGCTGGAGCAGCAATGCTGTGAGAGGGTTTCGGGAATCGTCTGGGGCGTGAAGGACTTCCTCGTTCCATTTTCTGGAACGCTTCAGTAAAATATACATCTTCTATGTCTCTAGCAAGCAGGTGACTTTTCCTTTGGCGTGTGGAGAAGAGGTGGGACCAGCCTCAGGGGACCATGGTGCAGGTAAGATGCTGCTCCAGTGGGTACACAGACACAGCCTCTTCTTGGTGCCCAGCAGGCCTTCCCCATGGCAGCTAGTGCGGCAGCCAGCATTGCTTCCCCTGGGAGCCTCTTCTCACCCAGTGTCTTCTCACCCGGTGCTTTCTGTGGTCTGACCCGATCAGTCGGGCCAGCACTCAGGCTTCATGCCCATGTCACTCTGCTCCAGTGACAGAGCTGCTTGCTAGTCTCCCCTCCCCACCCTCCCAGGCAGGGAGCCTCTTTGTCTGTCTCCCCAATGGCAGCTCCTGTGTGGGGTTCCTTGCACAATTTCTGTCCTGGGAGTAGACAGGTGGGAGTGGCAAGGTGGGGCCTACACAGGCAGGTCTAGGGCAGCTTAACTGTGTGAACAGCAGGCACCTGCCAGGCCACCAGGAGAAGGGGAGCTGGGTTCATCTAGGGGAGGAGGGAGCAGAGGGGAGAGAAGGGGCCAGCTGCAGAAAGGTCTGCCCTCCAACCCCTCCCTGCGGGGCTCTGCACCAGGGATGCCCTGGCCCTGCCCACTGAGTTCTCTCCATGGCTGATGTATGGCTTCCTTTCTGGGAACTCATCAGTATTTATGGACCAGCAGGTTCTTAAGAAGCAACCACCCTGCGAGGCACAGTCTAGCTTTGGCCCTGCCATGGCCACTTCTGGGGCACAAAAGGAGGCTTCTAGAATCTGGGACGGTGGCCAGCCTGCACCTGCCTCCAAGTCGACAGCAGGCCTGATGCAGGCATGGAGCTGCTGGGCTCGGCTCCCACACATGCCGATGCACTGTTTTCCAAGCCCAAAGCTCCCTCACAGAATGATAAAATGCTGCAGCAGGGGTGGGGTGGGGTTACAGTGGCTTCCGGGTGAATTTAGTTCTGTGAACCTCATTGAGGAATGTGCCATCGTGAAAGCCACTGAAAGACACTGTAAGACACTCCACAGGCAGGGCTCTGAGGCCCATGGAGAGGTGACTGTCATAGTTCCTTTCTGCTGCTGTGGTCACCCACTCTCACATGCTCCATGCCCGCGCCCATGGCCTGCCCAGCGTGGGGACCTGTGGAGTGGGCAGGACAATGGTACAGAACAGTTCTGGGCTCAGACAGGACTGGGTTAGGGCCTGTCTTGGGCTCAGGTCCTTGGTGGGTGACCTTTCGGAGCTTTATTCCATTTATCAGAACCTCACCTGCTTTGAAGAGTTTCTGAGATTAGAACTAAAAGAGTATGTAGAATATGTTTGTGTGGCTCCTTTCTCTCATTAAGCCTATTGGCGACAATGACTAAAGTAATTTTCCAGTTCTCATAAGATTCTGCATATTATAAAGTCAATTGTGGATTGTTAACACCAGTTTATTTTAAATATATTTACTATTAATTAAATTACCATAGATACATACATACGTGTGTTTTAAATCCCCTCTATCTCAAAAGTAAGATATAAAACATACATATCTTTAATTTATTTGTTTTATTTATTTGTTTACTAGTGCTACATAGCAGGTAAACACTGTGGCATAATGAATAATAACAGTGCTCTGAGTTGGCAGACCCGGTCCTATGATTTACTCTAATGTGCCAAAGCTTTGCGACCTTAAGCAAATTAATCAACCTCTCGGAACCTGCTTTTGTTCATTTTAAAAGCCGATAGACAAAGTGGTTGAGAACTTTAACTCTGAAATCAGATAATCTGGGTCTGAATCCAAGGTCCACTACTTACTCATCTCTAGGCCCTGGTTTTCCCAGCTGTAAAATGGGACTAAGACTAATACCTACCTCATCGTGATGCTGTGAAAATTAAATGAGCTAGTAGAAAGTCCTGTGATATGAAGTGCTTAAGATACAGTTATTAAAATGCCTATAAAACAGTAATACTAGAATCCACCTTAGAGAGTTGTGTGGAGACTGAGAAACTACCACGATGTGAAGCCCACAGCTCCGAGCAGACACCCGAGTGCCACAGCAAATGGTAGATGCTGTTGCTGATGTTTTATTTCAGGCCGGGAGGTGGGAAGCTGGACACACCTGGTCTAGGCTGTGCACTCACGTTGCCCGAGACCCACCGAGCGTCCTGCCACTCTGGGATCCAAGGATGTGAGGGGGGGTGGCAGAAGCAGGGAAAGGGCGTGCTAATGTCCTGGGAGAAGGGACAGTGGCTGGCATCCTCCAACTCACCCTGGAGCGGCAGGGGCTGCAGGCCCCGCACTCTGGGAGGCTGAGCTGCTGCAGTTCCACCCAACCCAGGACCATTTTGCTAATCTACCTCCTGCTGCCAAACGCTGTTTCAACCACAGCTCTTTGATCTTCTGCCAGCCCTTGGGCAACGGAGGAGAGGTGTGCCGGGAGGGCCCGGGGGGGAGGGTGTGCAGGCGCGAGGCCAAAGGGAATGTCCCAGAAGGGTGGGGATGGGTGGGGCCACCTGAGCCCACAAGGCCAGGAAGGCAAAGGATACTTGGGTGGGGCGGGCTCTGGTCAGGCACTCGTAGCCTCTGGGGTGGTCACAGGAGGCTTCTCAGCCGAAGGGAGTGGTGTCCTCGCACAGGTCCTTGGGATCACCTAGTTCAGGCCTCAGCTCAAAAAGTTGAAAAAGTGAAGGGGGCTTGGCTAGGGGATTTTCCTGAGGCCAAGGACTCCGTCCAGGGAAGGTACAGCTTTCAATCACCTTGTCACATGGCTTCTCAGCCTTGGCCCTGTTGCTTTTTGGGGCTGGCCAATCCTTTGTGGTGGGGCATCTGTGCACTGCGTGACACTGAGCAGCACCCTTGACCTCTACCTGCTACATGCCGAAAACACTTCCTCCGGAGTTGTGACAACCAGAATTGTTTCCAGACATTGCCAAATGTCTCCTGGGGACAAACTCTGGCCACTTGAGAACCATGAGCTGCCTGCATTACAGAACAGAAAGGAGTGGAGAGAAGAAGAAGGACAGCTGAGGAGAGAAGGGGAAGAAGCCAACAGAAGTAGGCAGAGGGGAGAGAACAGAATGTGCCTCCAATGCAGGCATGGCCTCGGGAGCCCATGTCCTGGCCTCATCTGGCTGGGGACCTCCCTCTAACTGGGCCCCAAAGGCAGAATGTGGGAAACACAGCTTAAGAAGCAGCTTTCTTCAGAAAGGCCCAATGTGGCAGCACCATCCACCATGCTGAGCTTTTCCCCTGGAAATACCAGTTTGTCATCACCTATGATAGTGTGGGCAGTCACCAATTCCCCCATGTGTCCCTACCAAGGGAAGGCGACCAACACAGTATCCACCTAAGGCTGCTTGTGTTTCTTGGCTACGTCCAAGTATCCAGAGTGGATGGTGCCAGGTGTGTCCAGGGTTGAAGCCCTGTAGGGGCTTCCCCTCCGCCTAGAATAGCTAACTGCAGAGACGCACGCCTAGGGCACAGAGACGACAGGCATCGGGCACATTCAAACTGAAAGAGCGAGTACACACTGTTTCTCTGACATGCAAATTTAACTGGGATTTCTGTGTTCATATTGGCTAAATCTGGCCACCCTCGACAGGCAACTCAAACCCGACCTGACTCAGGACAGCCTGTGGCAGAAATAGGAAGAAAAGTGACTTTTTAAACTCAATCTCCAATCCACCTATCCCAGGAAAGCCACCAGTTTGAGAGGGCGGAGGTCTGACCCTCCTGCCAAATGACAGGGCGATTTTCTCTTTGGAAAAAAAGAGACAAACAGAGAAAATCAGTCTCTGGTTAACTTGATGCTATAGCAGGCACTTACTGAGGTCCACGTGCATCCCAGGGTCTGTGCCCACCTTTAACGTATGTAGTTTTACCTAATGTCGGTGACCATCAGAGGACTTGGAATTCTGCTTCTATCTGTGCGGAATCCTGCCGCTCAGATGCGGAAGCCGAGCTCACCAGGGATCCAGCCGCGGGCCGCCCTGGACACAGTTAGCAGAGTTGGCGTCAACGGTGGCTGACACAGACCTCACCGTTCCCTGGGGGATTCAGTCCTCAGTTCCATTATAATGTCCCTGTTTCAAAACTGAGCACCTGCCAGTACCTGCTGTTCCTGGTGAGTCAAAATCTGAAGGCAACTACAATAGGTGGTAAAGGGAGAGCGGACTTGGTGCAAGAGGCACCGGCCGCAGAGTTTGTGTTGGCAACACCCCGCACTGAGTCAGAACCCCAGCTCTGCCATTGCTTGTGCGACTTTGGGCAAATGACTTGACGTTGTTTGAGTTCTAGTTTCATTTGCCAAATAATTGGCGTAATAACACACACCGGATAGGAGAGTTAGGGTTTAATGAGGAATGCATGAGCAGTAAGTACTCATCAATCGAGCTATTACCTACCTTTGTCAAAGGACTGTTGCAGAAGTATAAAAAGATCTGAAGTAAAGACAGGTAGTAGATGCTTTGTAAAAGGTAATTATGATTACTGTTACCAGCATCCTTTGGAAATGGTGAGTTGTTCACCAAAGCTACTCAAAAATTCTGTCCCATCACAGACAAATTGTATAAATGACTCCTTTGATAAACTAGGTTTCTACCTGGGGACCTGGTTTGCTGAACCTACTCAGGTTAAAATGACTGGAAATCAATTTGATTTGACAGCTGTGGAAAAAAACAAAATTCATGTAGAAACTGTTGAACTGCAGAGCCCCTCAGCACTGATACAAAGCAAGACACAGAAAGGGCCTGCTGCCTCTGATCTTGTTGCCTGCTTCCTGTTTGGGGCCGCCCCCACCTACCTGGGCACCCATCACAGCTGAGGAGATCAGAGGTCTCCCTGCTTTGCTGATTTCGTGGTCTCTGGGGTCCTGCAAGGTGCACCTAGAGGCCTAGGCACTGGGACCCCTGCCTGTTTCTCTGCTGTGGGGCCTGGCCTTAGAAACTCACCCCAAAACCTAGCCCAAACTCAAGGGCAGAACTTGGGTCTGAGCATCAGGGCTGCTTGCAAGGTCAGGGGAAGCCAAAGGTAATTTCATCCACCAGCTTCTCTTGTAAAGAACAGATGACTTGAATCCCTGCTCCCTCCCTCCCTCCCTCAGCCCCACCAAACCCCTCTTTGTGTCCCTTTACAATTTCACTTCCAAGTTCCTTAGGTTCATCTGCCCAGTTCTTAAAATGACACATCCTCTAAGGCTCCCTTGCATAATCTCAGGACAGGCCCTCAGCTTCCTGGAGCCCTGGGTTTCACGTTGTCCAGTGGGGAGACTAACGGAGCACTAGCACGGCCTGCCTTATGTTGCTGCTTTGAGAATCAAGCAACAGGGGAAAGCCAAGAGGGCACTGGCTGGGCCTGCCTGTGCGAGTGGTGGAACGTTCGCAGTGAACGTTCTCTAATGGAGAAACATCTCTCAGTGACGTCCTTCTTCTTGAGGATTGTCCATCTGTCCTGATTTCCTTCTACTGTCCATGGGGGAAGGGTAGGACTGTCACCCTTGAATTGACTGGGTCAATTCCACAGTCTCTTGTCCCTGAGTTTTTACCACAAGTAACCCAGCACCCAAACTGAGGAATCTGGCTACTCAGAGACCCTCCCTATGGGGTTATTTTAAACTAGCTGCTAAAAATAACCATTAGTTACTATGAAATACGTCCTGTGGTTGCTTCCCCTGCTATATCAAGTTACCCCAGTAAGAAGCGATACCTTCTTATACCATAGCTGTGCCTATAGACTGAGCTATGCTGGTTTATTCTCTCTCTTTATCTCTGTCTCTCTCATCCTCATATGTCAAGAACCGCTTGCCTAATTAATGAGCCACACGGACCCTACATTATTATCTCAGTTGGAGCTATTCTGGATGACACTTGCCTATTCTTTTAACAACCCACATGAAATTCCTATCTACCATCTAGTTTTTATTTTAAGCCAGATCTAAACACATCTTCCAAGTTTGGTGGACATCCATCCACTCAGTTTTATTTGCACAAAAAGGGGCTCATTTTATGTATGGAGATATACGAGGTTTGTCCAGAAGGTATCCAGCCATATAATGGGAAAAATAAAGGCATTTATTGAAGAAGATACAAGGTACAAGAAACATTGTACACAGGACAATGACACCTCAGTCCCCTTCAAAGTAGGTACCTTGGGACCTCACACAGTTTTTTCAATTGCCATCAGCTGCCCCATCAAATTTTCCTTAATCTCGTCAATAGTCTAAAATCTCTTCCCTTTCAAAGATGATTTTAGGTTTGGAAAAAGCCAGAAGTTGCAGGGTGCTGAATTTTGGCTTGCAGGGGGCTGAGTCACCTGGGTGCTCTGACATTTAGCCAAAAAAATTCTACACAAGACATGATGCATGAGCAGGCGTGTTGTGATGAAGCTGCCAATCACCCGCTGCCCATAATTTGTTGCAGATTTGTTGCTCTACTCAGTCATTTTGAATGCGATGGTCGTGCAGTACACAAGCTCACTCAATGGCATCTACCGCCCCCACTGACTAGTGCAGTGAAGTTGTCCTTGTTCACATATGCACATTCCAGTCCACTCTGCTTGGCTGCCAGGTTACATCGATATAGGCACAAACCATTCTCACTATATTTACAATGGCTGTACTTTTTTTCAGAGAGATCTTGTATATTTCTAGCTTAGAGAACAGGCTGTGCTAGACAACCCTGGGCAAATTACTTAACTGTTTTTTCAGGGAAGTGCCAGTTACTTGCAATATATTGATAATAGCTCTTATGTATTGGAAACTGACCATATGCCAGGCAGTGTGCTAATATCTTATTTAACCAATAATATAGTCTCCATGGCTTAGTACTATTATTATTCCATCTTACAGATGAGGGAAATGAGACTAGGAGAGATGAAGCAATTTGCTCAGAAGTAAAACTAATTAAGAGCCAACATTCAAAACAAAGCCTTTAAAAGACTTTTCCCTGAGCTTGTTAATTAACTCATGATGATTTTGTGTGGATGAAAGTCCTACGAGCTGAGTACTGGAGTTGTCCTGATGTCACTGCGTAGAAGTGAGCTCAGGGAGCCATAGGTGTGATGCGGTGAATGAGGAGAGATGAAAGGCACCCCTGAACCTCAGCATCTGGGAGTGGCCTGCGAGCTGCCGTGACCCAGCCTTGAGGCAGCTGAAGAACCCTCTGTGTGTGAGTATGTCTATAATTACGCATTCATTAATTCATTGTTTAATTAATTGTTTTTGCTCCCCTGTCCCAATATATGCCTCTATGTAGTGTCCTTCATCTTGGATCTCCAAAGCAGCTATAAACTCTGTAATTAGTAATGATTGTTGTGTTTTTTAACAGTTACCTGCTATAATGTCCCTTTGACAGGTGAAGGTGCTAAGGCTTTGGGTTATAGAAAAAAATACCAAATATGGAGACTGAAGACATAAGCTAGCCAAGTCCTTCCCCTCATGAGGAGCAGGACCTACCTCAAAAGCCCCAAGGCCTCAGAGGAAGGCTTTGTCCTAAAGCAAAGAATTGCCTTGGGCTATAAGACTCTGTCTTCTCATGCCTTTAGGAGGAGTTCATATTTCTTCCCTGGGTAGAGAAGAGTGGTCACTTTCTAAGGCATTTCAAAACAGGTGTAAACACTCAGTCCATCACAAAGGCAAAGGGGGCTCAAGATTCAAGATGCTATGGTATCACACAACCAACACCAATTTGTTCATTGATAACACAAAGGCAAGAGTCGTGATAAATTCTAAAGCACAATAGTTCCGTATTCTTTTATGTGCTGGTTACCAGGTGCAGCTCCAAGAGGACACAGAGAAGCTCAGGAAGACGACGTTCATTATACCCACAGGTCCCAGGGACTAAAGCTCATCCCGCAGGATGACATAGGGAGGTGCATGGGAGTCAGGGGGCAGATGACAGGAGCCGGGGAGGCACTTAGGCCTTTCCCTCCTTAGTAAATGGAAGGGACAGGGTTCAAAACAAGAGCTCTCTTCTAAAACCGTCCCCTGTGCAAGAAGTGAAACAGAGGAACCTTGGTTGAGCAGCCATTTCACAGGAAGTCATGAAGTGGAAATTCACTTTTGGAAAATAAATTCTGCAGAAAGAAATAAGGTGGCTTCTTTGGAGCAGACAAATGAGGATCTTTTACTAATCAGAAAGTCCACTGTGGGAGTAGATCTACAGACCCCTGAGCCCTCCTCAATTCAACTGGGAATTGGAAACACTCATATTCATGTGCACCAAAAAACTATGTACAAGAATGTCAGGAGTCATATTTCTAAAAGCAAAACAACTACACAAAAACCAGGTAACTGGAAATGACCCCAGTATCCATTAACAGATGAATAAATAAATGGAACAGAACAGTATATAGTAGGGAAAATAAATGAACTACTTATAGGTACAGGCACCCACACGGATGAATTTTAGAAGCATAATGAGGAAAGGAATAAACAAGCAAAGTAAGATAACAGACTCTAGCGACATTTCTACAAAGCTGAGAAACAAGATACACATACTATGTATAGTTGAGGCACAGCTGTAAGGAGCACAGCTTTAAAGAAAAGTGTCATAAATGTTTTTAATGATAAACATAACATTTAGAATAGCAATTACTTGATAATGGAAAGAAAAGAGCCTTGGGAATGAAGATTCACCAGTATTGGTTTATGGTTCTTAAAATGCTGTTTTACAGTCATTTTATATTCAGTTTCATAACTTACATAGATAGCCCTGGACAGGTAGCTCAGTTGGTTAGAGTGTCGTCCCAGTATGCTACGGTTGTGGGTTTGATCCCTGGTCAGGGCATATACAAGAATCAACCAGTGAATGCATAAATAAGTAAAACAACAAAATTCTCTCTCTCTCTTTTTTTCTCTAACTTCCTCTCCATTTTCCTCTTTCTCTAAAATCAATAAATAAAATACTAACACATATTTTAGGCGAGAAGCTTCTTAGCATAAATAGCCCAAAGGCAAACTGTTTCATACATCAAAAGTAGATAAACAAGACCTTCAAAAAATGCAAGAAATGTGGCATTTGGGGGAAGAATGGGGCACCCAGGAAGAACTTAGGAAGAAGAGGAAAGTGGAGAAAAAGACTGGAAACAGGAAGCTGTGAGGATAGATGTCTGTGGTTGTTGATTTTCTCTCTCCTTTCTCCATGAGACACTCTCAGTTGCTGACTGCCTCCTCTTCTTACACCCTCTAGAATATGTTTCCAAGGAGCTGTGGACAAGGGAGAACACTGGAACCCCCCTCCCCAGGATGTACGGCTCATCCACTCTTGTGCTACAAATACACAGGCTGGATAGAGAACCGAGCTCAGAGTCTAACCCCCAGGGTCCCATTTCCACTCTGAAAATGTGTCCTGCTCGAGGTCTTCGTGCTTCCCAACAGGGGGGACATGGAAATAAATGATATAAGCTGCCTATAAAGGTCTTTGAAACCGACATGAGACCCAGGATCGTAGCTGCCTTGCTCCACCTATAAAGACCTTGCCCCAATTTGCTCACCCTACTTTCCACTTCACACAGTTTGCACTTTGGCATATGTAAGACTTTTGGGTTTGGGAAATTAGAGTTTGAAAATGGTAGAGGTAATTTCCCCCAAAATGTTATGACTGAACCTATAACACAAAATATAATAAAAAGTAAAAAGAAAATTACCTGGATATCATTAAAATCTGTTATTGAATATCTTTAAAAACACTTAAATCCAGATTATGGGCTTAATGTTATTTTGAATTTGTGTATGAATCAGACACCCAGTAAAGGACGCTTTGATGATGATATAACGAAGATGATGATGATGGTGTGGTGGCTATAGTTTGGTAATGTCAAGAATGTGTCACACACACACTGATAGACTCACATAAGACACCCTATTTATTATCAGAGCAATATTTTGAGGTGGGTACCACTATCCACTTACCAGTGGGGGCTGACGGTTGTTCTGCAAGGTAAAGCAACTTGTCCAGGAACACTCCAGAGTTGGGAAGGAGCTGGGCTGGGATTTGAACCTCCACTGGTCTGGTGATGAAGACACACATACTACATCCAGGTACTGACGTATTATTTTCCAAAGATTTAACAGCCAGGAGAATGTAATAGCCAAGCTGAGAATTACTCTAGTTTACAAAGGATTTCAATTTATTTAATACACTCACCTACTCAGAGCAATTAATTACTAAGCATTTGTGAGCTGCTTGCCTTTGGCCCCAGCTCTGCAAATGTCTGTACTTCAGCGAAGCCAGGGATGGAAGAAAATAGCAAATCCTTTCTGATTCTGCTTGCCAAGCCACAGAGCTCCCTGCAAAAATCAAGAGCTGTTACTATTGGCAAAGGACATTAAAAACCTGATGGTGCTTGATTGCAGTAGATCTCTCATCAGCTGCCTTTGCTGGAGCTCTCTGAGCTTCCCTGGGTGACATGGTAAGGTTCATGTATCAGTGTCCTTCAATCAAGGCCCGGGGTGAGGTGCTGACCACAAGTTGCACTGGGTCCACAGTGCAGGTCACCTCACTAGTGAGAAAACAGACCAGAGAGGAGAGGACACTTGGCCAAGGTTGAACAGCTCTCAGGAGGCTGGGGAAGTTAGGAGCTCCTGCTTGCTCCCCAGCTCCTGCCACTGACAACCTAGCACACTATCTGTCCAAGGCAAGGCTTCTCGGGGAGACTATACCCTCCCGGGGCATTAAGAAATGCCTGGAGACATATTTGGTTATCACAGCTGGGGGTAGGGGCAGCTGCTGGCATCTGGGGCAGAGTCTAGGGGTGCTGCCAAAGAACCCACAATGCATAGATAGGATAGACCCCACCACCAAGAAAGAACTTTTCAGCTCGAAATGTCTAGCCTGCCAAGATTGCGAAAACTTGGGCTAAGCTCGGTGTTCGGGGAAGAGAAACGGGACAGAGTTAAGTCCACTGTAGGAAAGAGACCCTATCGATAGCAACCTGCCTGTGTTCTACCGGCCCAGGATTGAGCCAGCCTGACTTTTAGCACATCCTGAGCCATCCTCTAGGCAGGATAATTTGAGAGACCCAGAGACAGCAGAGAAAACCATTCTCCTTCCCAGGTCTCTCTCAAGGGCTACACGGCTTGGAGGAACTCTCAAGGGTGGGGCGTCAGGGCTAGAGAGTGGAGATGGGCGTGAAGGGGGCAGGTGTCCTTGTTCCCTGGGTGCATCCAGTGATTGCAGACGGGGACACCGAGTGCCTGGTTGCAACTCTAGGGAACTGCCCTGCTTCCTAAGCATTCCTTCTCTGTGAGCAGAAAGGTTGTGTGGGAAGGGTTAAGCGCGTATCTTCTCCTGCTGGCCTGTCTCCCAGGCTGAGTGAAGGCTGCTTCATCTCATATGGATATGAAAGACAAACTGTGCAGATTGAAAACAGCTGTCTGCCGAGTGAACGGGCCACATGTCCACTGTGCCCTGCCGAGGTTTAGCTAGATGGCTGCCCTTTTGTTTGACTTTGGGGGAGCAGCACAAATAAATACAGTAGGTTCTGTTTAAACAAAGGACTCTGATCAATAGAGGTTTGTATAGCTTACGACCTTCAACCATAAACAGAAATTTGAGGTAAAAATCCACAAATCCCAGATCAATTACCAGATTATTTACCCTTTTGCACTGCTAATGTTCCAATCTGCCTTGCATATTAAATAGCTGGGAAGAAAAGGATTTTTGTTGCAGGGAAGAGGGAGGGCTGTGTGTATTTATTCCTCATGGCAATCAAAGCCCATGCCATGCGTTTTCTGTGTAAACCTGGCTGAGGTGATTGTACAAATTGGCTAAGACAAATATGAGATTCCAGGACTTCTCAGCTGATGTTACCAGTAGCTTTAATAATCTCTTTTTCTTTTTCTTTTCTTCTTTTTGCAAGGGTTTTAACCGTCTGCCACAAAACTGTTATGGCATTGTGGTTTGCCATAAACAAAAATACATATGTTAGGACTTCAGCCTCCACTAGGGTCCTAGGCAGCTGTGAATCCTGGAACAGAGGCTCCTGCCCTGGGTTTTCTGGATCCCCGTTTCCCCTGGTGTAAGCTTGGGCTTGCGTGGAGGGTCCATCACCCACCCTGCACCATGGGCAAGTTGTTTAATCTTGTGAAACCTCTGTTTTCTGGTCTGCAAAATGGCAAAGAAAATAATGCTGTTCACTTCCAGGAGCTGTGATCAGAGTGAAGTACCCTTATTTTGCAGTGTGTAACACATGCCCATGTTTTGGTGCTGCCCATGTGCGATGCTCATCCTTATTTTTCCCACAAAGATTTGGACAAAAAAATGCACAGTATACACAGCAAAATATGATAATAGGCAGCATATTAAAAAAATCACAGCCCACATTTGTCACACAAAAATTAACACTTGTTATCCTTCTCTATGTTCCATCTCCTCTGGTATTCCCAATTTTAACCTATCTGTGATATTTTGGGAGGAAGTCTGTGTCAAAGGTTTATGGGGAGAGGCTGGGAAATACTGGAGACTAAGGGAGAGGAGCACGTGGTGCCTCTAGTAAAAGAGAAGAATTTTTTTTTTAACAGTCCCGCTGTAGACTCCAGTAGGCAAAGGTGATGAGTGCCTTCAGACCACCGTACGTTCCCTCCCATCACCCACAGAAGTCTTCTGGCTGGGATATCAGGATCTATAGATCTATCCCCTGAAACGAAAGGGCTCAGGTTGCCCTTGGCCCCCATGATGACCCTCTATGAGATGCTAGCTTCAGCAAATTCCCACCCCGTCTGCTTACACCAAAAGTACCTCCAAGAGCTGAGGACCTATGCCCATCTTGTCTACCTCTGATCTCCAGTCCCTAACTGTTGCAGGACCCAGAATAAGCCTCAATGCACACTGGTTGTGTCCTCAAGACTGGCACGGAATCTTACCCTTCTCCCTCTCTCCTGGATTATAGATGCTATATTTCCCTATCACCCCAAGGCCTCCTCTTTGCTCCCCACTCTGGACTCCAAGCCACCCAAAAAGGAAATGTGAGAACCTACTCTGTTCTCCATGTTTCTATTCCTTCCACTCATTGATATAGGAATGGCAGAGAGAGCAATCCGTGACCAGCCTTGTGTGGAAAGATTGATGTCTGTATAGACTCATTAATTCACACAGCAATGCCATTTTATACACACTTTACAAACAGGGGTGTTCAGGAGAATCTTCATAGGCTTAAAGTGGCACTCTCATAGATGAGAATCTAAATAAGGTCTGCCTGGTTCTTGATGATCGGGTCCGTGGTTCTCATACTTTGGCATCAGACATACCTGAAAGGCTTTTTAGCATGCAGGTGACTGGGTCCATTTCAGAATTCCTGCTTCAGGAGGCCTGGAGTGGGGCCTGTGAATGTGCATTTCCAATAAGTGGGAGGGTGATGCTGACATTGCTGTCCAGGGCCCGCTTTCAGTAACACTTCCCCTTCACATACTTCCTCCTTGGCCGTGCCCCTGGCACCCTTTCCCTGAGAGATCAGGGTCAAAACCCCTCACTGCTCTACAGTCTATCCCTTTTCTCAATGCTGAATATCAAAGACTTGCTTTGTCAAACGGACGGCAAGTTAAATCAATGACCAAGTTTTATCATTATTTTTCTTTTGCACTTTGCTGGGAGAACCAACTTACTTTAGAATCAACTGTGTCCCATAATTCATCCTCAAGTATCGTGTCTAAGTTGAACTGAAAGCGAAGTTCTCATTAACTAAGTCTTGTGAAACTTTTGTGGGATTAAGGAGTAGGGGAGGGGAGGGAGGTCTAGGGAGGAAGAAAAATCTTCCAAATTAACTAAGCGGTCTAATTATAACAGAGGCTGGCTGTTTCTTTAAAGGAAAAGCAGTTTCTTGAGTTGTAATTATTCTACATACTATAACACATGGAAAGTAATGGGGTGGGAGGCAGGAGGACCAGAGACTTGCATTCCTTAGTAATGAACTACATAAGCAGTAAAAGCCCAAGTTAGAGTACTTTTTCCAAACTTTTACTCAATAAATATCCTGCCTCCGACGTATCACAAATTCCAAATTAGCAGCGTGTGGATTCATGAAATCCATTCATTTCTCCATTCATGCGTCCCACAAACATTTATAGAAGCCTCCACTCTGTGCCAGGCATCTGCTGGGTGCCGGGCCAGGGGAAGGACGTGGGGTGTGTGTGCAGTTCTGGGATGCTGATGGTAAGAGAAATAAGATACAGGCCATATCCTCGAGGGCCAGTGGGAGACAAAGGGTCATGGAGGAGATGTGCTTTTGCCTGTGGGTGGAAAAGTTGGGGAAGAGGTTTCCAGGCAAAGGGTATAGCATACATTCATAGAAGCTATAGTAAATTTTGTTAGCAGTCCAACCAAATCCTCTTCACCAGGCTGCTGCTCTGTCCCCCAGCTGCTGTGCTGACTGCAAGGGCTCAGAGCTGTTCCTTTTTCAGCCAACTGGAGACATCTTGCCAAGAGGGCATGCCATCTTCCCTACTATCCTTCCCACTCGATGTCAGCCCATTGCACGGATTGGCACAGGGACATCTTGCACATCTTTGCTTATCTCTTTCCTCTTCCCTGTTTTATTTCTGCATTCCTTTCCTCCTTCAACAAATTAGGCACTTCAGCCCTATTTCAGGCTCTGTTTCTGGGGAACTTGACCTAAGAGGGAAGTATAGTGGCTAATTTATGGTCTCTGAAATCACCTACCTGTGTTTGTTATATTGGCTAGGAAATTTGCTAGTTGTAGGATTCTGGGTAAGTTACTCAGCCTTGACCAGAACTGTTAATAGGAGCACAATGTATCCAAGAGGTAGATCCCCCATCCACCATTTGTTCTTTGCCCCATCTCTTTTAAGGAGCACCATCATATACATGAATATGTATACATTTATACACATGTGTACACACACAGGCACACACTCACCAGATAACAAAAATAAAAATAAAAAGTAAAAGGAGCAGCCAGTGGCTTGGGGACCTGACACATAGATAACCTCTCCTGAAGGACTTAAGAGTTGGTCTCGAATACCTAATCTGGTATTCTGTAGCTCCCCAAAGTGTTCATCCTGGCCTTCAGTCAATGCCAACTCTGACAGACCCATCTATATCAAATTTGAATGCTTTTAGAAACAAGTAGCACATATGAACTGGCTTCAGCAACAGGAAAATCTATTATTTGTATAGCACATAGTGTCTATATTAACAGAAGCAGGGCAGATTCCAGGACTAGTGGTCAATGATTCCAGATTTCAGTGGTCAATGATGTCAGTGAGAATTTGGACTTTTTTCCATTTTCCTACTCTGCTATTACCAACACTGGCATGGGTTACCTACAGGATGTAACAATAGGGAGCACTACTTCCTGTTCCCTGTTGTAGGCTGCAGCCCTTCCTTCCATCTGATTGGTCCATCTCAGGTCATGTGTCTTGCCAGGACCAATGACAGCCAACAAGAAAATGTCATGTTCAGATTGGCCTAAACAAATTAAGACCCACCCCTGAGCTGAAATTGGGATGAAGGCAGTACAACATGCTGATTAACAGCTTGGACTCCCAGCCAGAAAACTGGGTTCAAGTCATGCCTGTGCCGCTTAGTAGCTATATGAATTCAGGCAAGTTATTGATTTCCCTGTGCCTCAGTTTCATGATCTGTATGATAGAGATAATATTATGTCCTTTTCATGGGATTGTTAAAAGGCTAGGATGAGTTAATAAAAACTGCCAGCCCCTTTGGCAGCAATGGCTCATGGAAAGCAGACCTGATAGCTATTATTATATTGTGAGGTATCTGAACAAAGTTGGGTTCTCGTTAGGGAAGACAAGTAGGGCCGCAGATATTAGGTAGACAACTGGCAGCTTCTACTATTCTCTCTCCACAGCCCAAGTTGGTTTCCTGACTTCTTGGGTTCAGGTCAGCAACCTGGCCAGGTGGATGAGGTGTAAAAACCACTGTGTTTCTGAAACAGTTCTTGGCTTTCAGAGTACCTCCCCAAGCATTTGGAAATTGTAGCTCTGTGCCCTTCTCTTTGTAATACTATCTCTTCCCTAAGCCCCACCTGAAGCCCATCATTAAACTTCTGAGTCTGGGCAGAGTTGCCAGCTCTAAGAGACGCTACCTCATACCCGGTGGGCCAGGACCCACCTGTCTGCCCATCTCTGAGGTTGCACCACCATGTAGAAGTTCTCCAGGGCAGGCCTGGTTTGCTTCCAGAATCAATGAAAAGGCAGATGAAGCTAATCACATCATGCCCCTGCCAGGCCCTTGTACTCTGGAGCCTCTGGGACAGGAATCCAAGTCAGGCTGGCCAGAGGGTTTGAGAAGTGACAAAGGGTTGCAGTGAATATAGAAATGAATGTATCAAGAGAAGGTGGAAATATCTCCTGGCAGGGCTTGTTTGTAGGTGTTCAGTTTAGCTAATAGTCTACACTGTGAACCCTAAAGTTGGGGTTTGAACAATGGGATGTCCGGATGGATTTCAGATGCTCACTGGACCCCTCCATTTGTGTATGGCATGTATGTGGGCCAGGGACACTGGGCTTTTCCAGTGGGAAGGGCTTTGGCTTGCAATGGATCCTCATTGCAAGAACCCATCAGAACCTTGAACTGAGGTCAAGATCCACTGTACTGAGATAAACTCCTCGAGTCACGAAATTAACCCCCTCTCTACCTTGCTCATTTTCTGATGGCTTCTCACTTCCAACAGGGTTATATTAGCAAGTTGTATCTCAGCTACAGTCATTTTTGCAACTGAGACCAGGACCTTATGCATGCTAAGGACTCTGTGCACCCTGTTCAAGAGGTGGGCCAAGCCCTACTCTGTCTGAGCCACCAACAGGAAGTTAGAGAAGGTCATTGCTTGACTTTCACATTATTCAGTACTTTGCACAAGGGTGAAACTAATCAGTGAGAAGTCAGAACTTGGCGGCATGGAGGGCCCCCTTTTTTCACTCAGCAAGACTCAGAATTCCCCCCTCATGTCACAGTGGGCAGCTACGCAAGGGTGGTCTGGGCATTAGATGGTTCCTTACCAGTGCAAACCAGATAAGTATAGAGACGGAGAGTCTGTATTTAGGAAATTTTATAGCAGTTTGACCCAGTAATTTTGTCTGCTCAACCTAATAGTTTAAAACATGGGGCTTGCATTTCATATGTCCTGTTCCTTTATTTATTTTTTTTCTAAGAATTTATTTTGGTTGTCTTTTATAAAACTAGTAGTCTGAAATAAGTAAAATAGATATAAATTATTTTTTAAAAAACTGTTTTTCACGTGGAGTCTGAGAAGCACTAACCTAGCGACTCTTTCCCAGGTTGCTGTCCTGGTACCTCTGATCCTCGCTTCTGGGTCATCTCTGTTGGGCTGAGATGTTGTGGGCAGAGGATGGATGAGCCTGGAGCAGAAATCCAAATCTACATTTTCTCTAAGGGCCCCTGTAACCTGAAAATTTATGGACTTTTCATTTCCTTCCACACTATTACCACTTTTGTTTTAATACAAAAATAGGTTCAGTTTTTCACTCATTTAGTTTCCTTCAAGTTGTCCAGAAAAATTTCAGCTCCAAGAAGATGCACAAAGACTTTTTAGATTGTTTGTGCCTGTGGAAAAACACACATGGTATGTGTGTAGCTTTGTGTCCCCTGTGAAACAGCAGCTTACATCCTTGGGAAATAGTAGCATTTGTCAATTGGGGAAGCAGCTTTGCACCCGATATGCAACAGAATTTAGGTCTCTGTTTTAGATTTAAAAGCAACTGAGTGGAAGAAATATTTTTCTCCAAAAAGCAAATGTAAGTTCAACAGTTTTTTGCAAATATGGCTCTTAATGTATTCGTAATATATAGTAGTTGATGTAGTGTTAATACACAAGAGCAAATGCTTATATGTGTTTACTATTTGTTAGGGTAAGTTCTAGGCACTTCCTCAATATCAACTCATACAACACTTACAGCAATCCTTTGAGATAGTTGCTATTAATATCATCTCCATTTGATAGGTGCTATACTGATGCACTGAGATGCTAAGTCACATCGCTCAAGGTCACATAGCTAGGTAGGAGGTAGAGCACCTGCCAGGTAGGCATGCTGGGACCAGAAATTAACCCCTCCAACTGCCCCTGCACTGTGACTCCCCAAAGTCGTCTGAATGGGACAATCTTAGAGGCTGTGTCAACTCAGTAACTGCTAATGCACAAAGACCACTACCACTGCATTTGAGTCGGGATCAAAGAATTGTAGGGAAGTCATGGTTATTCACAGACCTGCACTGGACTGCACTCAGATTAAATGGATGGAGTTATGAGACGGACAAACAGACTGCCTTTTCGTTCATGTTCTGCTGTGCATTTTGCCACCTAAGTGATCGTCTCAAGTTGGGTCTGCACGGAGAAAAATTGTGTTTGGGGTTGTCGAGTTCAAGACACCCTGGCTGGAGCAATTTGCTGAAAAATTTGGGGCAGTTTTATAGCCACAAGGACACCCCATCAATTCCGCTAACTCTTTTGGACATGCTTGATTGTGTCATGGCTGTGAAGATTCAGCCTTTGTGAATTATCCACATGCCAGCCTGCATCAGCATTCGATTTGGTGTTTCAAGCAGCCCATTTGGTTTTGAAATTAGTTGAAGAGGATGTTATTTAGGGGCCATGTGAAAAAATATATAATCTGTCCTGTGCTTATTTTTTTTAAATTGCTATGTTCTGATTAACTGCACGTGACGCCGAGATATATCCCTGAGAAAATGACCTCCATTTGCAGTGTGATTATTTTGATTTGCAGGCTGTGGAATTAGATTCCACCTCATTGGCTTTATGTTTCTCCCATCGTTGGCCCATTCATTCACCAAACATTTATTGAGTACCAACTATAACCAGGCTCCGTGCTAGGTACTTGGGGGAAGGAAAAGAAGGAGAACTTCAGGATGAGCAAGCCCTTGTCTCTGTCCTTGAGTTCCATCAGGGAGACAGACACGTACAGGCACAATGATAGTGTGGGGCATGTGAAAAACCCAAACCAACAGCTATTACAAATCCCAAATTATTTCATTTTCTAGGTTAGTTACTTTGGTTGTTACAAATACCAGACTGTACTGCTTGCGAGTCAGTAGCTGAGTTGTAATTTATTATTTATCTACAACTAAGGTGGAAACAACCAGTCATAACCCATGGCTAAATTCAGGGTTATGAATAGAAGTAGTAGCATTTGTCTACTTGGCACACTCGTTCAAAGTTGACAAAGGACAGAAAGCATTTCCTTAATGCACCTGCATTTATCCCAATAGTGGTAACCCCTCCAACTGCCCCAAGCTTCACAAAGTACTTTCATATCCAAAATTAAATCAGGTCTTGGCAACAAGCTTTGAAGAGAGGCAATATCATCTAGAGAGAATTTAGGTGACTTGCCCAAGGCCACCCAGCTAGTTAGAACAAGGTTTCTAACCCAGTTCTTCTCATCCTGAAATCTGTCCTGCCTAGCTCATCATGCTAACCTAATTATTTATTGAACACCTTTTGTACATTCAGCTTTAGATTTCATGGTATGACGGGATAGCCTAACTCCAGTTTCTAAGTGCTGGACCATCTAGATGACCCAGTCAGGCATTTTGCAGCTGTAGATACCATTCTATACCCAAGAAAGGAGTACCCTGACAGTAACATTTATAATGCAACTAGATAGGACATTTAGAGTCTTCTAGAACCAGCTTTCAATGGCCCACTCCAAATTCATCTTCCTGGTCTCACAACCTTGATGTTTTCCTTTATTCTTTAAAGGAAACACTTTCTGGAATAATCTTCAAGATGCTCACAAAAATGCACACTTTTTGGGGGGTGGGGTGAGGTTGGCTCAATGGGAAACTCAACTCAGCTTTTTGAAAGTCAGAGTGCCCTTTGTGTTTGAAAATTAACTTTTTACATCACCTGAGGGGGAGTTATTAGTCACCGAGTACTTTTAGGAACTTAAACATGATCGATTAATTGATGGTAAAAATTATATTATGTAAATGCAAATTCAGAATTGAGCCTGGTGTTCACAGTGGCCTGAAAACATTTTGAAAGGCCAGGTTAGACCTGAGGAAATTGAAAGTTTCAGTCTTTGCTATTAAAAAAGAAAAAAAAGAATGAAAGAAAGAAAAAGTGAGTTTGTCACAAACTCAATAAAGAGGAGCAGAATTTTTTTCTTTCTTTTTTGACAATGTTGTCACACTCTGTTATCACAATCTAACTGTACCATAGAAACGCAAATGTAAGGAATCAGACTAGCTTTTGTTCGACCCTTTTTGTTAGAAATTCTGCCCTACAAAGCTTATCAGGCTTATAAAGCTCATAAACACTGGGACCCCAAACAACTTAGGGAGATAGAAAGACAAAAACTGAAAGAGAGGAAGAAAAAAAAAGTTGATAAAATGAAATTGAAGAGGATAGCACAATAGAATCCTGAAGCCATTAATTTTTATAGCTGATGCAGCTACTAATATTTTATGAGGTTTGAAAATACGAGTATTAAAAAAACACCCTCATATCTGCCCTTGTTCTCTTTCTGTTGTTGTTTTAATACAAAGATAAGCCCATCACATTTGTGCCTTGAATATGCCCTTTTTACAGTTAAATACACACCCTATAGTAGAAAACATTCTGTTCATTGGAATTTTTCCAAATTAGTCTTCTTTTGTTTTTGTTGAGTTTGGTTTTCCACCTTTTCCAACAGAAATTCACGGACCAGTTCACGTGTCATTTCTTGCTGTTGTTCCTTTTTTCCCCTTTAACTTATCAGGGCTTATTTCCAGTTGAATCACAGCAGGGATTGTGTTTACTAGCTTTCCTGGACTGCGTTGCCTGCAATGTCTCCATTTAAATGTAGATTTTGACTTTACACTGGGGAGGGAGGTGAGGGCCTTTCTGCTTCGGAATTAACATCAAGGTGAAAACATGAGCTTGAGATGGATGCTATTATGTTTCCCTAAGTAGGGCTGTGTGAGTCCAGTTCGAATATTCTGAGCCATTTATTTCCTAGTCGCCTTGTACCCCACAGGGAAAAACAGTGCCCAGGTCGGCTCTCTACACTTATTGAGGTCAAGGGAGTCAAATGCTAAAGGGTGGCACAGATACTAGTGCAGGCACTGACCCGATGCTGTGGCGCTCTGCCCATGACCTCTTGGGATTAATGATAAATGTGGTTAAAAGGGCATATTTAAGAGCTGTTCTCATCTCTTCTCATAGTTAGGGGTCCACGTCTATTATGAAGAAATGGAATAAAAATACATACACTGTAAATAAAGCTTAGTCGTGTATAGACCATAACACACTTTGAATCTATCCCCTACCTGACATATACACTTTTTAGCTGGACTGTGGTAGACATCTATGAAGTCCCCTTTGAAGGAAGTTAATGAAATGTACGGCTTCCCCTCTCTCTTCTGCCCCATTTTAGAGATATGCCATTAAAGAGGAGGTGAAATTAAGTAGCCACACTGACATCTGAATAGCTCATGCAGTTCTTTTTCTTCTCAGCTGTTCCTAAGACCATCCTACTCCCAACTGACACTGACCTGGAGTTCTTTGTTTCTCAGAAATGATCCAATGAAGAAAGTACCTAATTTTGTCAAGAGCCCTTCTAATATCCTGCCCCACTGAGCCTATAAGGATGCCTATACTTGTAAAATTATATATTTAGAGTTGGTTTACCAAAAATTTGATAATCTACCTCTCCTATAGTCCCAAATAAACCCCTGATCATACCATGGGAAAATGGTTCCTAGTTTTAATTATATGTGATACTTCATTCACCATGAGTATAAGCTGTGTGATTTTGTCAGTTTGTCCATCTGTAAACCGCTGCTAATAATAGTACTTGCATCCTGAGTCATTCGGTGGATGAATTCATTTAATGAATGGGAAGACCTTAGAATGGTGCCTGACACGAATAAGTGCTCAATACGTATTGGAAATTCACATGCACACACACACACACACACACACACAGAATTCTCTTCTGAAGACTTAAGAAGCCAGAGGAAAGAGTGAGAAAGCAGTAGGTGTAGACTAACATTGAGTATCATCTACTCTCCTGGAGATCCTGATATAGAAAGAATAGGGACAAAAAGTAGTCCATAAACTCTGGGTCAGTGGTAAGAGAATAAAGTCAGAATCAGCAGCCCCTGGCAGAAATAGGAGAGGAAGCAGGGAAAGGCGGGTCATTTAGTAAAGACCCCCTAGATGCTTGACTTAGCTCAAAGGCCCAGAATCTCCAGAGAACTTCGGGGTTAAGAAAATTAAGATTCCCTTCCCATTCTGATAGGCAGGCCAAGAAAACTGCCCTTTGCACCTCATCTGGCCTAAATATTCAGTTTACAACTGAATGTTGCTCGGCATCTTGTGTTATAGATGCTTTATGTTTATTTAAGAACTCAGTTTCAAGGAATGTTTTCCAGACGTGTGGTTCACCGCAATAGACAGCTGTTGATACTCTGATCCCATGAGCATTCTAATATGTTTAAAAATTGCGACACTTTTAAAACCAGATGTTCTACATAAACTGAGCACAGGGGGAAAAGAGAAAAAGGGAAGAAGAAAGAGGGGAGAAAAGAAGGCAGATCTGTCACTTGGCATAACACTGGAGCTCCTTATGCTCGCAGAAAATTCACAACAAATTGAAGTAAACCCCATAAAGCTGGTTCAGGGCTTTCTTCTGTGGAAAAGATTAAAGGAAAATCATCAGAACAGAAAGCAAAGTTCCTCAGTAAAGACAGAGAGTGCTGCAGCTAAAGCCTGAAGGCCAACAACCACTAGCACTGCTGTGCTTCGAGGTTCTTTGCCACGGCTGTTTGCTAGGGTGCACTGAACATGTGTGTATAATTGCCCCCCTACTCTTTGGAGGTTCTCTGTGAACTGACTGATGTTACAAGTAACCTCGACTTTTCTCCTAAGTGTTCCTGTGGGTGGCAGGTAGAAGTGGGCCTTGTCTGTTGTGCTGATAAGATCTGTGTGTACGGGATGCTGTCACGTGGTTAAAAGTGGAACTTCTAGGGTTAGACTACCTGGGTTTGAATCCCAGCTCCCTGACATGCTGAGCATACATGGGCAAGATGATTTTTCTGGGGCTCCATTTCTCCCTGTATTAAATGGAGACCACAATGGTACCCATCTTACGAGGGAGCTAAAGCATTTAGCATGTGGCTTGGTGTATAATAAACATTTAATACCTTTTAGATACTTTACATGTACAATTTTTTTACTTGAACTATTTCAGACTAACTTGCTTTGAGAGAAAGTTCAGTAACTATACATCCTCGTCTGGGGTAATTGGGTAATTGAGGGCGTCCTCAAGCCAGTCTTGGAAATCACTAGTCCACACAATTGGAAATAATCAGTTTGGGGAGAAATGGAGTGGTATCTTGGTGTAATGGAGAGGCGGCATCATCAGACAGCCCCAGGTCCACACCCAAGCTCTGCACCTCACAAGCTGTGTGGCCTCACCAACAGCCTCTTCCCGTCAACCCCACTTTTCTAGTATAATGGCTATCTATTTACTTTTATTTAAAGCCATGACCTGACCCCTACTTCCTCTTCAAGTCTGTCTCTCACCATCTTACCCCATCCTATTCTCTTATCCAATCATCTGGAAATGAATCAATGCTTGTCAAACATCTCATCTCCATCTTCTTCCCCTTTTAGCCTCTGTATTTTCTGTTGCATGGTTGTCCCACACCCTCTTCAAACTTCATGTCCCACCAGTTTAGACCACTTCTTCTAGAAAGGCCCATCTCAGTGCTTACCCCATCTCAACCCACCTTCCCTGCATTATCTTTTCCTACTGAATTGTCTCTCTTATTTGATTGGAAGGATTTTTCAAGGCAGGGGTGGCATTCTTTTCACCATGGCAGCCAGCAACCAGCGCAATGCTGCTCTTAGAGAATTGATGACACTGGAATGTGTGCATAGATGGATGGATGGATGGTTGTGTGGGTGGGTGACTGCATGGGTAGATGTATGGTTGGGTGGATGTGATGGATGCCTTGGAACTGGAAAGGTGGGTTTCTGACCTCAGCTACCTAGAATATATTTGGTGGCTGGTTGTGAGATCCAGCAACTGAAGTTGGCCCATAAAATCAATAGTGACAATGAATTGATTATGAGTCCAGACCTTTTTCGGTTGCTAAGTGTACTTTATTTTTGTTAAGTTCTCTATTCTTCTCAATGTGGTCTGCTCATCTATGGCAGATCTGCCCTGCCTTCTTCTTCAGCATTATTTCTCTCCACTGGCTGTCTTTTTCTCTGCACTCCAGACTCACCTGCGTTATATTTGCTCCTCTACACCATCAAGGTCTCCTTGCCTACCTTCTTTTAGGCATATTCTTCTCCCACATTCACCTGTCTGACTCCTACTCATTCTTTTGGGATGAGTGTCAATGTAGCTCCTTTAACTAAGGTTTTCATTGTGTGTTCCACCTTTTCTTTTAGCTTCCAAGCTAGGTAAGGCCTCTCTGTTATTTGTGCTTATGGCTCCTTCTCCTACTCAACATAGTACTTAGCACAATTCTAATTATGTAGGAATTGATGTGATTATTGGCTTAACATCTGTCTCTTCAACCACAGTGTAAGTTTGAGGGACCAAGTAGAGAGTACTCATTGCTGTAACCCCAGGGCATTGCGGGGGCCAGACAAAGAATATGTTCTTCAGAGGCAATGCTTGCCATTGGAAGTCATATGTGAGGAGCAGGGGTTCATAATTTCATAAAATTTTTTGCACAGTGCTGTATTACTATTTAGTTGGCATGGGTTGATATCCTTGTACCCATTATTTATAGCACATGCTCATTCCGATTACTCAGATCAGTTAGTTATGGAAATGTTATAGCAGATTTTCAAAGGGATTGGTAATAGATCTCTATCACCCCAAATGAAGTTAAGATCTACTCTGGAGTCTGAAAAGAGCCCATATCACGGAAAGTTCTGGCAATCTATCAGGGTCTCTACCCACAATCCTGGGCCATGTGTCAGCCTGTGTTTTCCATCTGTGCCTGCCTTGTATGCTTCCCCAACACAAGTCCTTCACAGCTGCATGTCGCACATGAAGGATATTCTGGGGTGCTTGAAGTCATCGATGATTCATCTCAATGGAATGAGTGGCTCACCAAGAAAGACATACATGGCACAGAACAACATGCATAGCAGTTTCCCTTCTTTAAGGAAGAAATGTTTCAAAAATGCCTGGGGAGAAACAGACTTCAGTGGCCCACATGGCAAATGTGAGCATCTCCCTCAGCCAACACTGGGGTGTCAGGAGGAGGAAGAGAGAGATAACCAAGTAGCTACCTTTTCCTAAAATGAGAGTATGCAATGCCAGCCCTGCCCGATATTCTATTGCAAGTGTCTGGGAAAAAAGGGTCAATAAGAGTAAGACAACAAATATTGTTTACTATGAGCCAAGGACTGTGCTAAGTGGTTGCTAGGCTTTCTTACACACAAGGAAAAAAAGAAATCAGAAATATATATATTCACAACCACACTGTGAGCTTGATACTCTCATTACCCTCACTTGTGTCTAATCAAACAGGGCTTTGGGGAGGTTAAGTAGCTTTCCCATGCCCATTTATCTCACAAGTGGTGAAAGTGGCATTCAACCTGGGGTGTGAGTCTGGGCTGATCCTATACTAATGTACACTGTGTGAAGGGATGAAGGGCTCTCCTTTTGGACAAAGAGGACACCTATGCTAGAAGCATTATGGCATCATTGAGCAAGTATTTATTGTGCACCTACTATATGCCTGATGTTGTTCAAGGTGTTGGGGCATTGAGTGCTTGGCAAGTCACGTTAGTTTCCTGACCTCTGAAACATGGCCTTGGGGAAATAAATTTTAAGCAATTAATGACATTGGAAGAGTGCTAAGAAAGGAAAGCAGAAGTGGTGTGAACCCGAAAGCCACCCAGGATATTGAACATTCAATCACTAAGAAGGTACACCATGGACAGTGCTATTGATCTTTTCAACAGAAAAAACAACCATGAAATCATGATTGATGAAGCTCATAGAAGGGTCTTCCACCACATTGTAAACTCTGTATTCTCCATGAAAGCAAGAATGGTACTGGTTTCATTTATTTTTGTATCTCTGGTGCATAATCCAGGGCCTGGCGTATGCAAGAACCTCACTCAGTAGTTGTGGATAAATGGAGGGAACTGTGGACAGGAATCATAGAACAATAATTAACTTGGAAAAAGAAAGTGAAAAACAAGGAATAGCCTTGGCACCAGCATGATATGACACTGAGTAGAAGGCCTCCTAAGATGCTGGTACCAACGTTCATCCAATTAAGAATACAGGTGAGTGGGAGGGGATGAATCAAAGGCCATTAGTTATGGCACAGATAGGAGATGAAGATATAGGAACTCATCATGCTTTAGCACCTTCCTCAAAGTCAAGACACACACAGGAAATTAAGTGAGGAGGTTGGCTTGAAAGTCTTATCTTACTAATAACTAAGTAAAAAGCTTCCAGAGACAGGTGGGTGGATGCACTCACCTACCATTTGGTGTTTAATTTCAGCTTACAGCGTAGAATGTTGTTATCAGTCACAATGCCCTGCTAAACACAATAGTTGCTTGTATTCTTTTACAGTATGTGGAACTAACAATAGAAATTATTATATGTGACCAATGTTCAACGAGTAGTTTAAACAATAACGTCTTCAGATGGAGCAAATATCTCATGAAATTCAATGACCCAAGAAGGTTTAACACTGACAATGTAGGACTTAAGAAACACCAATAGGAGCAGTTGTGGAGGCAATCGGGGTACTATAGTAATAGCTGCAACACCACCAGCAGTAACAGTAAAACCAGCAGTAACTACTATTATTTAGACCTCCAGTAAGTAACAGGCCTGAGATATATGATATGTATATGTGTGTGTGTCTAGAGAAACAGAGGGAAAACTCTACTTAACTCTCACAAGATCTATAATATAGTTACAATAACTATTATTTCTCCCCTTTTCATAATGGGGAAACAAGAGTACAATGAGGTTAAGGGTCTTGCCAAAGGTTATAAGGCTAGTAAGTAGCAACACAGAATTTGAATTAACTTATGCACAATACCAAAGCCCGTGATCTTTCTACAAACATAATTGCCTTGACACATGCTGGAGTTTTTGAAAATTTGAGGAAAGGGAAAGCTTTCTGGCAACTCAGCAAAGGCAATTATGAACAAACGAAGACCATGCTGGATACAGACATATGTCTGGCTGGAGCGAACCATGAGTGCTGGCAAAGGCCAACTGGGTCAGGAAGATCTCAATTACCAGAGGATGGGGTCTAGACTCTTGAACATGGAGCCTCTGACCCATTCTGAGGAGCAGTATATTTTGTTAAGAATTGTTTATTGGGCTGGAATGTCGGGAGACAGGATGGAGGAGGCAAGAGGGGCCAGACAGAAGGCTGTTGCAATAACTGCTTTGAGGAGTCTCAGACTTGTTATCCTATCATGAAGAATTGTGTGATTTTGCCCAAGTCCCTAGTACCAACTCTTCATTAAGACATTCAAGGCCATGAGCCATCTGACATTGCCTCCTCTTCAGCATCTTCTTGTGCCTTCCCCCACCCTCACTAATAACACTTTAAGCCACTGATTTTTTAGTCATTGGCTACAAACACTCCCACCGAACTCAAGAGCATCACACATGCAACCTTTGTTGTTGAAAAATACTCCATGTGTTCTTCAGTGGACCAACTCCTGTCCATCTTATACAAGCTTGCCACCTCAGCACCAGCCCCACTTCCTCCTGGGAAATTCCCCTGCCCCTTCTGAGTGTCTGATGGCATCCCCTGTGTGTTTCCATAATGCCCTGACTTTTCCTTTCACCTCACTTATCACATGTTAGTTACTTAATAAGGATGCAGTTACTTAATTAACCTCCCTCACTCCCTCTCTAAGCTGAATCTTTATAATGTCAGAGCAATGCCTCTCTTTTCTATTGGCACATTCTGTTTTTATTCCTGCATAGCACAATATCTGGCCCACAATCGGCACAGATATTTGCTGAATGAATGCGGGGTGCATTCAAGAGGCCTGGCTTGAAAATGAGGGGTGGGTTTTGATGAGACTGAGTAAAAAGAAGGGTGTTAAGGGTGAGCCTGTAACATAGCCTTTTGTTGCTCAGCCAGCTATGGCCTGCTGCCAGTCTCAGCAGGGAGAAGTAGGGGCTCAGTGATCAGCAATTCATCAACCCACTAAACTAAACCAACTTCAAGAAAAGGAAGCAGCAGGACCCATGGCATGTGGCTCCCAGAGGACACCTCTGATCACAAGTGCAGCCACATCTGTATGTTTTGGTCCCTTGTTCATCTTGACCTAAATAGCCATTCCTGTCAGAAGTTTCACCTCTGTGTGGCAGAGCTGGTCACACGTATGTTAACAATTATATGAAACAACCAGATTATCTCCATCCCAATATCCAAATCAAGAAACTCTTTCAAATCCAATGGAGAATAACATTTCTTAAGTTCTTGCATGATAGAACTGTCCATTGTCTTTATATTTAAATAACAATTTGAGTGACTATAAATTTTAGGGGTTACATTTTCTTTCCTTGAGGATGTTTTATACATTGTCCCACTGTCTTCTAGTACTGAGTTATCAGTGACGTGAGGTCTGAAATCAGTCTGATTTCTTTTTCTCCTTGTGTGTAACTTAACTGGGTTATGATGAGGTTCCCACTTTTTCTTTACAACTTGAGAACTACATGAAGATATGCCTCAGAATAGATGAATTTCTATTAGTTTTTCCTGGGGTGCATGATGGTCTCCCTTAAATCATATCTTTATTTTTAATGTATTTATTTTAGACAGAGAGGAAGAGAAATATCAATGTGTGGTTGCCTCTCACGTGCCCCCCCAGGGGACCTGCCCTGCTCTGCAACCCAGACATGTGCCCTGACTGGGAATCGACCATCAAGCATTTGGTTTGTAGGCTGGTGGTCAATCCTATCTTCATTTTTTTTCTGTTTCGTTTATGTTGTTGTGTCCTTCGATGTAATAATGGTGTTATGTTTAATCTCTTTTTTCTCCACAACCATTATTTCTAGTTCTAATCTCTTTTAACTCTTTAAATAATATGTAGATTCACATATTATTTTATTTCAGAAAAGCAGTCTTGAATTACATCATTTAATATGTCTTTTCTTTATCTTTTAAATGTTTTTCTCATTGCTTTTGTTTAGTTTAGGTATAATATCAGTTGTGTATATACCTAACATACCTCAGTATTTCTAAGAGCCCTTTTCTTACTGTATTCCATTGCTATCATTTTATCTGAGTTTAACTATTGCCCTTTATAAAGTTTAATTTTAATCACCACTCTCAAGACTACCTTTGTGTCCCTAATTATTTGTCAGCTTTTGAGGTATCTTCCAAAGGTCTTGATTCCTGTGGTAGTTTTGTAATTTACTCTTGTAGCTTTCCTGAGTTTGGCCATATTATTTTGCATCTGCTCCTACCATTTTATCACTTATTCCCTGAGCCCTTGGAGGTTTGCTTTGAGGTGTCACTCCATGGAGGTCATGGAGTGAATCTCTTGGAACAGTGAATCTCTTGGAACAGTCGGCCAAGTACATGCACTTGGCACTGGCAGCGTCCCCTGAGATAACCTTCTCCTTGCATCACACTACTTAAGAACATTCAAGCAGAGAAGGCAGTTGTCCCAATTTACCACCCAAGAAATGGAGAGTGTGTAGGATTTAGAGGGAAGTAATCTGCTCAGTGGCAGAGTTGGGCCTATAGTTGGCTTCTTGAAAACATCCCATGTGCTAGAACCTTACTCAAAGAGTCCACCATTGCCTAGTAGTATCAATGTCAATTGGGGATTACTGGAAATGCAGAATCTCAGGCCCCACCCCAGACCTACTGAATCCCGAGGCTGCACTTCTATAAAACCCCCAGGTGATTCTGTGCACATTACATTTTTGAAGCACTGTCCTAGGAGACCATCGCAGCAATGCCTATTATCTGGGGGATCACCTATTGCCACGCTGGTGTCTTTAAAATACAGGCATTACTTACACTCTGTGAAGATTGTCTTAGGGAGATAGCTCACAGTGTCAGAGAGCAAGTCCAGGACTGTATTTGAAGCACCAGACTTTGTTAATATTTTTTAGAATGTGAGTGCTTGTCAGATGAGATTTACTGCCTATTTGAAGGGGAGAATAGCTGCCTGAGAGAACCTACTGATCAATAATTCAAATTAAGAAATCCCATTTTTAACACTCACACCGTACCAAGATGACGGCATGGCCCAAGTTGTAATTATTACAAACTTCAGCCATTAGAGATTCTACTCAGTTCATGTGGCCAAGAAAAGAGAAAGATGAGAAAAACCACTCTGCTTCTCTTAAGGGATGGAGCTCCTTCGCAACATGACCGATGGTGTGTATTTTCCCACAGGAATCTGTCACTGAAGGCTGCATCCTAGCTCGAATGAGTGTGTACTGGGTCTCCATTAATGAAGATGGAGACACAGGGCTGGGAGTAGAATCTGAAACTCACAAACACAACAAATTGTTTTCTGAGGAGCCAAATCCATCTAACGTCCTAAATGTGATGTTGAGGCACTCCACTCTCTTGGGCTGTGATTTGTTTTCTGAGAAGACAGTTCAGGAGAACACAGTCGTCCAGGGCACCGTGAGAAATGTGAGTTCCATGGAAGGAAGAGCATCCTCAGAGCACAAGGCAGAAATCAATGAGGGGTTGTCTCCAAGCATCTCAGCTTTGGGGGCGTCTTTATGCACCTGACGGATGGTCACGTGCAACAGTAGGACGATGTCCCCGGAGGCTGATGATCTTTCAGAAGCATTTACCAGTTTTTCTGGGTTGTAGCTATGTGACAAAGCCAAAATGTTTTTGACATTAAATAAAAAGTGTAAAGCTGTAGTTGGATGTCTGTGGCAGAAGATTGAGAGTACTGATTCCACTGACGCCGCTGTCCTTTTCCACGGAAAAGGAGAAATCTAGTTCATCACCCGTTCACTACTTCCAGATCTTCAGTCTGTTCTTCATTCTTGACTCAAACTGTATAAGGAACTCAACTCTACTGTTTCATCATTTATGTATCATCGCACTTTTTAAAATGTAAGCACTGCTTAGACCAATGTATTCTATCCTTTTAACAGAGCTGGAGGCAAATGCCGTAATTATCCCAATTTTACAGACGCAAGACATGAGACTCGGAGAATCTAAGGTACTTTCCTCAGTTTCTAAGAGTCAGAATTTGAATGTAAGCGCTGTGACTCCAGATTCAGTACTTGCAGCCACTGACTACTTTAAACCCCTCAGCTAACAGCGCTGAGAACCAGTCACTGTCCTAAGTTTTCACATAGATAAGGACAGAACACATGAGTGCTAAGGAGCTGGAGAGGGCAGCTGGAAGCAGCCTTTGAAGAGAGGTAAGAGTCTGGATGGGTTGTGGGGAGCACAGCACCATTCAGTACCCTGTTGTGGTTGGTCAGAGTGAAATAATACACAGACACCAGCCTTGTACACACATTATGAGAAATGCTTTGTCTGCCAGTAACAGAACACCTGACTCCAGAGGCTTAAACAAATAAGGGTTTAGTTTTCTTCTGTTGTGTGAAATTCAGTGGTAGCAAGTTTCTGGCCTTAGTCTAACACAGTGGTTCTCAACCAGGGATAATTTTTGCCTCCCAGCGGGTATTTGGCAATGTCTGGATATAATTTTGGTTGTGACAACTGGGGCACACATTACATTTTTATTGTTACTAAATGCTACTGGCATTTACTTAGTAAAGGCCAAGGATGCTGCTAATAGTTCCACAATGAAAGAAGAGGACAGTGTCCCACAACAAAGACTTACCTGGCCCCAAATGTGCATGGTGCTGAGGTTGAAAAACCTGGATCTAGTATCGCAAGTCCATCTCCTGGCATTTCTCTTGGCCATTGCCCCATGGCCTCCAATGGGCTGCTGAACCATATCCCTGTGTGAGGTAGGAAGTTGGGGGGGAAATGCAGCAACCATAGTTGTGTCTCTTCCATTTATCAGGAAAAGAAATGGCTTCCCAGAACTCTGAGGAGACTGTCAGTTTCCTATGACTCCCCAGAACTGTAACCCTAGACAGGATCTGAGATAGACAACATTTTGCACGGAACTCGGTACACTGCTGCTCCACGCAGACTCAGGGTCTGTTAGCGTGGAAGGGTAGGCCACAGTTAGTGCGCCACATCAGGCTGATGTTTTGAACTGATATTCTTCACAAATGCAAGCAGTTCTTTTTGATCAGTCCTGTAGAGGCCGTAAAAACTGCAGTGACTGCACCCTCTTTACTGGTGTTAAACTAAGCAGACGCTTTCGGCTGCCAGCACCTCTATTTAAAGGGCTAGCCACATCTCCCCAACGCAAATGTTTTCAAAGCTTTTTCTTCTCATTGATAAATCATCTGAGCAGAGACAGATTGAATTATTTATTTGAACTCTGAAAATTAGTATGGGCTATTCTCAATACGGCTGTGGTCCAATTTTAGAAAATGTATTTGTGGAGCAATAAATAACAATATTAATCCCAGACTCCTTTTATTGCTGTTTGATTCATTCATTCAACAGATATGTAGAGGGCCCTGATTATGAATGCTTAGCTTAAGTATAAAATCATGGACATGGTAGAACTTCTAGCATATAAGTTCAAGGGAAAGAATCACATCATTCTTGACCATCACAATACCCATAGTGCTTAGCTCACTAAGTGGCTGGTGCATTTTAGAATGCTTATTGAATTAATGAAGAGATGCAGTGCTATCTTCATGGGGACTATATTTTTGTTGGGGGGTGATGGTGGACAGAGAGGAGGCAGCTATATGATAATTCACTGACGTGCCAGATCCTCTAGGGTGGTCTCCTGATCAGCTTTGGGGGAATGAAGAAAGACTTTTGGGAGGAAAGACTAAGCTGAAACCCAGAAGCTGAAGGAGAATAAACATCAGTGGATCTGAATTGCACCCCTACTTACCCACTTACCCCGAGACACCTCCTCCCTCTTCACATGCTATTCAGGGAATGAGCAGGGGTGAGCAGAGTAGGTTTACATTTGTTCATATGAAGAAAATCATGGTTATGATTATTACAATAGCTTTATTAATTCAGAAGAATGCCACAATGCAACTGTAAATCTACTTTTGCCTACCCCCGTATATGTAATCTAATTGTTTTAAGGTAAACAACTCAACATAAGACTTTAAAATCTCCTGCAGGTTCTAACAATTTTTGAGTCTCTTAAGTTGAGTATTTCTGGCTTGAACAAACATCCTAATTATCCATTGTTTTTGAGCCTCACCACATACTAGAGGCAGAAGAGGAGAGAGGAAATGCAGGCCCCTCAGACTGCCCTCACGGTTTGCAGGGCTGCCTCTCTGGGTAGTTCAGGGGCATTTCTGACTGCCAGCAAAATGTGTTTCCATTTTGTTCGCTCCCAATTTCCCACCTCGGCCTTCCTGGCCTGCACATTCTAGCATATACTCTTACCCAAGAATTTTCTCCTTGCTGACAGCCCAGGTGGGAGACAGCCCAGATTTCTTACACAAAGCTCCCTCCTGGGAATGCTTTTGTGATGTCCTTGATTAGGGAAGCTTCTTTAGGGCTTCCGTGTGGGCAGGAGCCATAATTCTCTCCAGACTGAGAAGGAACGTGCCCCGTTTCAGGAACACTCTGTTGCCAGGAATGGATTCACCAATGGACTCATGACTCAGCTCTAGAGAGTCTCAGTTACAAAGCCTCTGCTGATCTTTTAGCCTAAAGAAGAATTGCTTTGCTTGCTCTCACCATGCCTGTATGCAGTCTATCAGTGCACTTATGGGTCTGTCACACTAACTTTGAATGTGTCTGTTGCTTCCCATGATTTGGTGATCCCTTTGGTTCATCTATGCATTCAACCAGTATTTACTGAGCACCTACAATGTATGTGGTGAACGCAATGGTCCATGAGACAAACACAGCAGTCCCTGGCCTGTTAAGTACTATAGGTGGGGAGGGAAGACATTCAATTAAATATGTGATGGTCACAAAGTGTAACAAGAAAGAGAAAGGCACAGGAGTGATAATGTGCTGTGGAGCTGCTCACAGCACTCTAGCACATGCTGCAAGTCAGGGTGAACCCCACAGATGCTGTGCAAGCTGAGGATAGGAAAATAGTGATGAGACTTTTTTGCATTTCTCTTGGGTCTTTAGAGCCCAGGAAGAGATCTGGAACCAAAGAAAAGTGTGTTAACTGGAAAAATGAGTGACTACTGCTGGGTCATCTTCTGGGTCCTTGCCCCCTCTCCACCCCATTCCCTACTTTACCTAGCCCTCACCATTCTCCTCTCTTTCAAGCAGCCTCCCACAGCCCCACCCCTATGCTACTGCACTGCACACAGTCCCCACCCTCTGCCATGTTGATAGTCTTAAATCACAAAAAGGATCCCATAATTCCCCTGCACATACCCTTTCACACTTCCCCATGGCTCACCAGGTAGAAAGACCTCATACTCTCTGCCCTTCCACATTGAGTCCTTTATTTCCCAAATTTGCCACACTCTTGCATTCTCTTGTACCTTGGTACCTGCTGTTCTGTTTTCCCCAATGCCCTTTCCATTTTTCCTCACTTGATGAACCCTAGCATGGTTGCACAGCTCATACATAGAACTACAGGTTGGTTCCATTCCCCCCCCCCAACTTGCCTAGTCACAGGTAGGCACCTTACAATTGTATCATGGTGGTTGATGATGTTTACATCCCTAGTAGCCTATAGGGGTCTTTCTCAAGAATGGAGATATTATTTCATCAATCTTTGATTACCTGGCATTGTATCTGAAATACACTAAAGACTCAACAAATGTTTCTAAAAGGAGCATTTTCACTCTCTTCCAGAAATATGCATGATAAGACACAACATGTTTTCTAAAAGTGAGAGCTGCTATCACAGGCATGTCTTACAGTTATCAAGTACTAGTCACTTTTTTATGAGCAGCAGCAGAATGACTGCATTTGGCTTTTGTTTACACTTTACTTCAAAACGAATCATCTGCTTTGCAATATCTTGTTAGGGTCATTTTTCTAGAGAAGACCTTCCAGTGGACTTGAGGAGTACCAAGACAAATAGATACATTACAAGAGCATTTTACAGACATTCTTTTCCAGAAGAGCATCTGCAATAGAAGGCATTTGCCAAAGGCTTTATACTCCAGCAGTCTGCTGGAAAACGGTGGTAGGAGCAAATCGGGTCTACTCCTTGAGAAGAAAACTACAAGTCAATGGAAATAAGCAAGCCAGCTTTGCCCTTGCTAAATGGACAGGGCACTAGAGCAAAGATCACCTGCAAACCCTCCAGTTAATTGGGTATTTTCTCAGTTAGTCATCAAGAAGTGAAAAGTAAATATAGTACTGTACTTGGTACCATTGCAATCATTTTACAAGGTTGATTTATCATTGCCACTTGTACCTTCCATGGAAGAGTGCTTACTGCTGAGCTGAAAGCTCTAATGAACTTAGAGTTTACAATAGCTACAGGAAATTAAGCAGTGTCATCTCAGTAGACACCATCCCATTCATCAAGTTAATATTAGGGTTCCATGAACAGAATGTTCCGGGGTTGGTGAATCTTTTGAAGCATGTGGTGACTCAACAAAAATATCTTTGATATGTTATATACTTGACTATCTATGACACATATTTACCCAATGTTCCCAACAAGGAGGCTAAGAAATGGTTTCTGATTTCAACCCTTTGGCTTTATCAAAGCATTATTTGTAAATAGTATCACTTCCTATTTCAAAAATTGATTCAGAAGGTTTTGAAATACTTTTCATTGAAATTGGAGAAAAATAAGACATGATGTTAGCTAAGGAGCCAATTTTTACCTTGTTACATTGTCTCCCCTTATAGGCATTCAAATGCTTAAACACTTAAACAGGGTCTTGAACACTGGAGTGATCATTCCCATCAAATTCCAAGTATTCACCCAGTCCATTTCTGCCAGTGATAATGTTAATAATATACCTTTTAAAAGTTCCAAGCATGAATTATTTGCAACACAAGTTTGATGATAATAGCATGCATCATACATTAGTTCTGGGAGCTAAATAATGCAGTGCTCATGCAGTGCAGGTCAATAGCATTTGGATTTCTCCAAATCATATTCCCTTTGCTCTCTTACTCAGAATACAGTCTTTCTAGGAGGTTAGTCCCACTGTGACTGCAGCCAAGCTCAGTGACCTTGCTTGATAAAGGAGATACAGCATTGCCTCCATATTTCAGGATTATGCCCTTGTGTCCAGGACACCACCCCAGAGCTCCAGACGAGAATTAGTAATTAATTGATGAGAGTTTGTTTCCCAAACACATTGCTAGAATGTGCCCTAATTGATGCACGGGCAGGAAAAGTTCATGTGGAAAAGAGGACAGATAATATTCTCTTTGCCCACACAAATGCAAATCAAAATTGCACTAAGATAATACAGAGTTCCCTTTGGAAGGCACATCTAGAGTTCCCTCAAATGATCGGGACTTTCCTGTCCCTTACTTTTCATCTCTTCACTCCTTCCCTTCCCAGTTTATCTCTACATCATGTTACTCATAATCTACATTAATACATTGTTAATGTAGGCCCTCATTAGATTTTTTCACTGCTAACTGCCAAGTGCCCAGAATAATGTGTGATGCACAGTAAACACTCAGCACATACTTATTGAATGACCTACATATATATTTGGTATTGGATGAGAGCCCTATAAATTGATAACATATGTGTCCCCACTTCTGCATGTGCTGATTCTGATCACACGTTTCCCAGAGAAGACTGGACTGTTCAATCCGGCCCTGTTGTCTTACCTGAGCACAGCTCTGACATCAGGCTTCCCACAGGTTCATGGCTCATCCACAGCTTAGCCACCTAAGGAGGTGAGACTTTTTGCTTGTCTAATCATCTGTGGCCTGAGAAGTGAGACACATGGCATCAAATGGCAACTTTTGCACAAAGAACAATCTCAAGCAATTTCTGTACAGGCATGACAAGCATTTAGGTATTCTGGACACCTCATCAATACCCTAACAAATATGCATGGCTCATCTGTTTTGTGCTTAGCACTGTGCTAAGGACTATAGATACCAGTAAAATAGAATGAGTGGTTAAAAGATGGATCTTAGGCCAGACAAGATGATTAGCCAGGGGAAAAAGATAATTTGGGGAGAATAGGTATGCTTATTGTTTTAATTGTGGTCATAGGTGTATGCAAATGTCAACCCATCAAATTGTGTGCTTTAAATGTATGCAGTTTATTGCATATTAATTCAACCCAAGAAAGCTGTTTAAGTACAAAGATGCCCTCCAAAATGGTGAGGCAATCATTTCTGAGGCGTGACCATTCCTTGGAATGTCTGGTTAGGACAGATGTTTTTATACCTCTCCCACTTCACAGTATCTGTCTGGAAGTTGGAGGAGAAAGCACTTTATCTGAGTAATTATAACTGGGTCTGAAGAATGGTCCAAATTAAACAGATGCTATTTAATAGGGAACAATGTGAAACTTCTCTGTGACTCAAAAGCTAATGACACAAGCGTGGGACCAGAGAGAAACAGCTTCATAGGGAAATACATAGAAGAGATGGAGGGTGTTTAATTGTCAGTAAATTCATCAGCATACTGTGATTGTCGAAAAGGGAAAAAATAACGTAAGACTTTAGGATGCACTCTTTGGAAGGGAAGAGATTGTTCTGTTCTCCTTCTGAGCTCTTTACTCAGCTGGAATATTGTGTTTGTTTCTGGTGGATCACACACTAATAGGAACACTTGGTAGGATTTAGAATGTCTAACCCAGAGAGCACCTTCAATAATTTGCCAATTCTAGAGAATAATAGTTGGCAGGTGCCACGTGTTCTGCAAAACAGACATCACATGCAGTACATCTTTAAGTCTGCAGAGCAAGCCTATAAGGGGATAGAGGCTCACTGTGTTCACCACATTGTTCTGACTCTGCACGTTGTAGGAACATAGTAGGATTGCATTTAAAAATAGCCATGGGCATGTAACTAACTTTGGCCAATGAGTGTGAGTTCCAATGATATATATAATTTAGGGGAGGAAGCAGAGAGACCCATTAGTGGGGTCACTAAGTAAAGACAACATAGGTCAGAGCCTAGCCCCAGCCAGAAAGCAATGAACAGGCATGAAATAAAACTTTAGTTATTTAAAGCTATGGAGGTTTGGGACTTTTTGTTACTTCAGCAAAACAAAGTTCACCCTGACTGATACAGACAGTAATCAGTGTCTTCACATTTCAAACAAGAAAGGAATTTGCCTAAAATCCTGTATCCAGTCAGTGATGCAGCTGTGATGTGAATTCTGACGAGCCAGCTCCAAATCATATGCACTTAATCCCTCTGATACACAGAGGGGGTAAATCTAATGTGAAATCTTTGGTCAGAAGGAGCAAAACCAGAGGTTCGAAGGGATCCAATTTCTGTCTCAGTATAAGAGATGGCAAACACAGTTATCTGACAATAGAAGGGGCTGCTTGGGGGGGTTTTATCTCCCCATTTCTGAAAGTGTTGGAGCAGAAGTTGATTGGCTTCTTTTCTAGGATGTGATGGTGAGAATTCAAACACTGTAAAGATGTTAGGACTAAAAGACTTGTTAGTTTCTTCCCAGCCCTGATATTTTAGGAGATTGTACCTTTGAAGTAGTAGATATGCCCAGGGGGCAATTCATAAACATGTGCTGACTGCACCAAATTCTCATCGAGGGAGAACAGGAAAAGGCAGCTCCTTTTCAGCACCTAGGTAACCAGTAAATTAAGTCAATGCTGATAACCAAATACCCTACCGAAAGTTCCGCAGAACCAAGTGGAGTGCTCAGATATTAATTACAGGAAATGATTTGTCTGCTCTAGGTGGTAATGCTGCCTAGAGCCTTGGGTCAATCAATCTTTATTCTCTCATAACCACCCCCCCCAAAGCCAAATGCATTTTTATTGTTCTATTTTGTCCCTGATCGCTCCATCCCCACCCCACACCAAGTTAATAAACACGAATGTTGTGTCATGACCTGCGATTCTGTCTGCATTTTACAACCCACCTTCCTTCGGTGGGACACTAAGACCCGTGGCTCCCCCAGCCTGAAAATCTCAGCCACATAAATCATAGAGCAAGGAGATTTTTATGCAAAATAAAGCACTTTTCATGCTTTTCCCTTTGCAATGATTACATGATTTTCCCCTGAAACTGAACAATATATGTTTCATAAATAGATCTCTCTCTCTGTAAGCAAACCTTGGAAATGGATTATTTGTGTGGTTTGCATTTTGTCTCTCAGTGTTGCAGCTCCCAGAAGCCAGTTCTCACAGGCGCATCCCAAACTCGAGGAATTGGAAGGGCAGGGAGTCATCAGGGAGCCTGTCCTGTCCACTGGGACTCACTCACTCGGGGTGGCCCCCTGCCTATTAGAACTTAGATCACGAGACACTCAAAAAGCCGGAAAGGATTCCATTTCTAATCTTGGGGAGAAGGTTCTCAAATGATTAGTGAAGAGAAACAACAACAACAAAACAAAACAAAAAAGGAATAGTGGGGGGGGTGGTGTTTTAGCATCTGAAAGTTCCTAGCCTTTCTAAGCAGATGTTTATTTTTAATAATCTCATGTCACTCCTGAAAAAAACTAAGTTCTGTATTTGAGAGGAGTCACCATCCTCTGCTGAAGGTACCAAACTCTGGGAACTTAGCAGCATTCTTTACAGGGTGGTACAAGTTAGATACACAGTCAGCCGAAAAAAAATTGACAACAGCTATCGCTTTAAGAAAGGAGACATTTCATGCCAGGGTTCAGCAAGGTATTTATTCCCCATTTCACAGAGAATGTCTGCAAGTACAGAAGTCCTCCTGCCACAGAAATGAGAATGGAGCTGGGGTCCCCTGGCTCTCTAACAGCATGACCAGTGGCCATGTGAGAGTCAGGGCTTCCTGCCCTGTTGAAAGAAACAAAGTCATGTGATTCCTAAGACAAAGGGGCCTGCATTAGAGTGGACACAGCCCAGCAGGAAAATCCTAACACCACACAACATAGAGATAACCTCATTATTCTGGAATGTGAGGGGCTTAAGGGAGACCAGAGCTGAAATGGGTCTTTGTACCTTGCCTGAATCTGAATGAAGCCCAGGAGTTTTCACGTACCAGTGAGGTTACAGTAAATAATTTCATCACCCTGCTGTACATGAAGCATTTGATGTGAATTATGCATTGTCCATCTTAAATTAGCCTGTGCCTGTTAGAACAGGGGGTTCTGGGCCAAATGTCTGAGCTCTGATTTTGGGTTTCCTACTTGTTACTTGTAAGTTGGCGTGTGTCCTGCTTTGAATCTCAGTTTGCTCATCTGTACAATGGGGTAAGAATGGATTATTGTCAATGTTTGTGCAATTCCTGGCAGGGAGTAAGTGATATTATACTCAGTCTGATTTTACCACTATTACCATAATTAGAAAAAATTTCCTAAATATTTTGACTGGGTGCTCTATTAGTGCTATGGTGACCCAAACATGAAAATTCACGCACATTCGAAAGTGCAAACATCCTAGCTGTGGTCCTAAAAAGTGGACAGTGTTGAAAGGCTGCATTTTCTACATTGAAGCACACCAGTGTGTGTGTTGAAACTGACTGAGTCCATTATCATGCCTGGGATCAGGTAGAGTGGAAAATAAATGGGGCCACCTTTGTAAATAGCAAGTCTGGTCCTTAGCACACAGTATGGTTAGCACAGTAGTGTTCCCATGCCCAGCCTTGTCATGAACTCATAATCAGATCCTGTGGCTTGACAAGCCTCCGAGAGTACTGGGAGGGCCTCCAGGGACAGCTCAGGTCATCTGGTTGTCCTCAATAATGGGTCTCTTGGAATGAGGGCCTACCCTGACACCTGATTCTTCCCCCTCTATGAGTCTCCATGCCATACTGCAGCCACCCCAGACCACAGCAGTTAGACCTCCCCATCCCCCGCCCCTCCCCTGCTGTCTACAAGCTTGGAAGAGCCACTAAAGTGTCTATGCCTCTTTCTCACACTTGACACACAAAACACAAATGACGTGTCTGCACGGGAATCATTTATTAGGTACTTAATAAATGAGTGAATAATACAGCACTGTCTTCCCTATCATTTAACATAGCAGGAGGCATTCTATTTGCTGATTTAATAGAATATCTTTCCAGGCAGCGCCTATATTCTTGTTTTACTTAGTGTCATGTCAACAGGCTGAACACAGTACCTGGCACATGCTAGATTCTTAAAAAATGTTTGTTTTGTGAATGAATGAAGGAATGAATAAATGAGCAACCCATGGAGTGGCTCAATGAATATTTAATATTTCTGGCTAAATAAAACATTTACCATCTGATGACTTGGGTAAATTAGGGTATATGCATCAGCTCATTAAGTATGTGACAAAAATCAGTCATTGAACTTGTCTCTTTATGGGCTATGATTTGGGAGCTATAATAAACCCAGAATTATGCATGCATGAAATAAAACCTTGGTGTAGGCTCTCTGTAATGATTCCATACATCTAAGTTCCATCTTGACTCAAAACTTTTTCTTTTAAAGTCTGTCTTTGCCATTCCCCACCTCCCTACCTCACCCCTCCTCAAGTCCAAACCTATAAATACACCAGCATTTTTTTCTGTAAATTTTTTTCTCAAAAAAAAAACCAACCTGAAATGGCATATGATTCATTTCACACACACAATTCAGGCTTCACAGAAACAAACATCAGGGCACTACAAGTGTTGGCAAGGTTGTGAGTGGAATGCTCATATGTCGATGGTGAGAATGTGAAACAGTAGAGCTACTTTGGGAATTAGTGTGCAGTTTCTAGTAAAAGTGAGCACACACACCTACCTTATCATTCAGGAACTCTGTCCCTGGGAATATCACCCACCACAAATGGGTCCGTGTGCCCAAAAAAGACATACACAAAAACGTTTCTAGAGGGCTGATTCATCTTAGTCCAAAGATAAATAAATATGGTTTCTCCACCCAGTGAAATACAGGGTTCACCTAAAATGTCCTACGGTGTGCTTGAGTGTGATATTGTTATGCTATAGAATTACATGCTTATGATTTTGTAATAAAAAGGGGTGTTCTTTGCGCTGGACCCTGTACTACAGGGTAGTTACGAAGAATGAACTACTAGCACGACAGTGCCGTGCATTTCATGTTAGTCTGGAAGAATCTCACAGATATTCTGCTGAGTGAAAGGCAGGCACAACGGAGTGCATGCAGTGTAACTTCATTTAGAGAAACTTGAAAAACAGGCAAAACTACTCAGTGATAATGGAGGTTAGTCAGCGGGCGAGGGGAAGCAGACTGGGCTGGTGGAGCACAGATGCCTCTCTGAAGAGCTGGCAGTGCCATGGAGCTTGTTTTCGGGGGGGGGCACCCAGGTAACCTACGTCATCAAGCTGTATATGTCAGGCAAGTGCCCTTTACATACATTGCTATAGGTATAGTATTCCTTGGTTAAAAAATGTAATGGGGACAGATGTCAGGATTCAATAACCATACCAAGACTCCATGACTTCTTTATTCATTGGCATATTCTTCTTCTTATTTCTCTTTTTCTTCTTATTTCTTTTAAAATATCAACAACTAGCTTTGGGTAGTTTCCTGGGCATTATATTAATAAAGTCAGTTCAGCTACTCTGGTGCTTGAAACATGGCACCCGGCTCAGAGGACAGTTACTACGGAGTGGTAGGAAACTTGAACTAAGGAGCCATGGGAACAGGACTCCCAGTGCAGCTTTGCTGTGTACTGCCTGTGTGACCTTGGACATGTTGTCTTAACCTCTTTAAATCTCAGTCTGTTTATGTAGGAAGGGGGAGTAACATCAGTCTGACCTCAGAGGGATTGCATGAGAAAATGTATGTGAAAGTGGTTAGCCTGGCACTTGGCGCAAAAAAGGGTGACTTGTAGTATTAATAGTATCAGAAGCGGTGGTTGTAACAGTAGGAAGAGCGATTGTGAAGGGCATGAGAGCATAACTGGAGTCACACTGGCCTATCCAGACCACAGCGTAGATGGCTGGGTTTTGAGCTGAAGGCGTCATAGGAAGAGGGCTATGAGAGTGGGGAGAGCTAATGACAGGGTGGCCGTAGCACATCAGGGTAGAAATCTCCAAGTCTGGCTTGGAAAAAAGAGGACACAGCCTATAAGACATTGGCTCCTAGATCTGGAACACCCCATACTTAGGGCAGGACATGGATCCATGTTGCTGGTGTCACCAGACCCAAAGTGAAGCCAGATGTGCCAGGCCCCAGTCTGCACCCCAGCCTGCGGCTCACTGGGTAGACAAATCACATAATTTTCTGTAATGGTTCCCACTCAGTGGGTTGCCACAGGACAGTGTGGGATGACTGTAAAAAAAAAAAAGAACCAGGGGTTAAACCTGGTGGAATCCGTGTCTGGTTAGATCATTTATGTTCATAATTACTTTCCGTCACCATACTGGAGCGTGTCTGGTTGTTCCTAATGGGAAAAGTGATTTGCTCTGGCGTCCACACGGAAAAGGCTGTGTGACTCATAGGTCTAGGCCCAGCTCAGGGAACACAGTGTGGCTGAATCTCTGCTTGGGCTTAGTCTGAGATGTTGCCACTCTTCCTGGCAAAGCCTTTAACAATCAGAATCAAGAAGAGGCCATGAACTCAGCCAGGGCGTGTAAGACAGGTTGATAACTTTCCCAGCAAGTCATACCATTGTCAATAGCAGTGGAAGAGGTCATTTGTTCAGCACCCATTATGTGTATTGTGTCACCATGACCTCACACCTACACTGTCTAGGCACAGCTATCCCCCTTTCCAAGTCATGAAAGAGAGGATTATAGTGACAGAGCCCCAAATCAAATTCTTTCATGCCTGACTCCCAAGTCTGGGCTTCCCCAGTGGAATCTGGCAGACTATATGAGCGTCTGGATTTCAATGGGCGATGTCATGGCTCAGTACTCAGGATGTCCTTGAGAATGATCAGAGTGTTCTCCTCAAAGAAACTGTGTCTGGGTCAGGCCACTTATCCCAATTCTATTTGCCAACTCTCAATCCCCAATCCAAATATCACATCCACTTGGGAAGGATCATATGTTCGTGGGAGCTCTTTGCTTTTTCTAAAGAAGATGATCATGTGAAAAAAAAATCTTCAGGAAAACTTGGAGTCTGGAGAACTCAGGTTTTTCAGATTAAATCTCACACATACTTTCATTCTTCCAAAATCCTAAAATGAAAAGAAGAGGAGTGAAAACTTATATTGGCTCTACAAAACGAAAATACACATCCCAACTCACTGAACTGCCCTGTTGGTTGAGGCTGGATGACAAAGGCCAATAAATAAATGTAGCTACTATTTATTGGTTGTCATGCTCAGCAAATAGGAAGTAGTCAATGAACTATATAGTAATATTTTATTGTCAGTCTGTAAAAGATGGGTATAAGTTCTCATCCCCTGTATTATGAGCTGAAGGAATCTTACAAGGGGTCAACTTCCAATCAAAACTCTAACCCCCAAGAGTCCCACATTCTAGTTTTGCATGAAGAGGAGATATCATATTGCCTATGGGTTACAGGTTCTCCTGGACAAAGTTGAAGCTCACTTGTCCCATGGAATCTTGGGGTTAGTTTGTCTTCCAATTGCAGGATAGAGTCACGTCCTCAAAATTAGTATGGAATATTGGGGAAAAAGAGACCAATGCACAAGCATTTGCCTGAGAGAAACTAACCCCTTTCCTCTGATGGAATTTCTGCCTGACCACTTAGGGACAGCCAAGTGCCATCATGCCTGGCTGATGCATGGTATTCTCCACCAAACCATTTCCAGGTGACTTAAAAGTGCACTCACACATACAAATCACTTGTATGGAGAACTGGCTGCCTGGGGTTGTGGTGACTACACATTGGGAGACACTTGGAGTAGAATAAATGGCAAGCATGGGTTTGTTGCAGTCACATCTCCCAGATTTACATCTGCTTAGATTATTTTTAGCTCAACACATTTCTTGTCACTGAAACTGAGAGAAAGCTGTCACATATAATTCCAGATAGGGCCAGGCCTGACTCTGTTTCCTATCTCTCCAGCAGCCAAAGGCACACACTACAGGACTCATTTGGGTGATTTTGGAAAAGATGAAGTCATTGCAGATTTTCTCACCAGAAAGGCCTGCCATGTCTTGTAAGTGATTTGATATTTATATAGATCAGGCTTCGAAAATAATGAACTCCCAGGAAATGTGAAGTGGGCATGCTTCCCTAAGTCGCAGAGAAGTAAATGCTTAATGTAAGGAAAAGATTTAAGGCAGTATTTCCCAAAGTGTGTCCTGCGGAAGCCCAAACCCAAATATCTTCCATGAAAAGATGGTGGTATGAGCAAATAACGGGTGCATGTGAATACTTCATCCTAGAGGTCCCCAAAGTACAATAGCAACCAAAAAGTTCTAAAGCCCAGCAGTCATGAAACCTACCTTTTGGGATTTTCTGAAAAGTATTTGCTCATGGAAAATGTTTTTTCAAGGAACATTTAGTACTATACCTGGAGTGCCTTCTGGGAAATGGCTGGCCAACGGAACGGCTCCCATTCTCTTCTTGGTCTGCAAGTCCTTGGAGATGTCTCCCCCAGCAAAAGTCTTGATGAATAGGATCTCACTGGTGGTAATTATTTCACATTGATTAGGTTTTCAGAGAAGTAGCTGAGAAGCTAAGGAAGATCACCTTCAAAAATATAAGAGACATTCTGGACTTTTTTGTTATTGCCAATTGACTGAGTCCCGGTGGGCTGCTATAACAAAAATACTCCAGACTATGTGGCTTAAACAATGAATACTTCTCACAGCTCCTGAGGCTGGGAAGTCCAAGAACAAGGTTGTTGCTAGAGATTCATATCTGGTGGGAGCACACAAGATGCATCCTCAAATGGCCAAAGGAGCAAGGGAACTCCCTGGGGTCTCTCTTGAAGGGACACTAATCCCATTCCTGAGGTCTCACACCCATGTCTTAATCACTTCCCAAAGGCCCTACCTCCTCACATTGGAGATTCAGATTTCACATGTGAATTTTAGGGGGACACACACGTTCAGTCTATAACACCACCTGAGTTAATAACTTGGAAATAGCTAGGGCACTAAGTGGAGGCTGTCACGGCTGGAAATTTATGGCAGCTTTGAGGGGCTCTCTATACATAATGTGGGAATCTAAGTTCTTAGGTAGAGACTGTAAAGTTAGGAAAATGTGAGCTGTATTTGACAGGGCCGCACTTGCCCTTGAACTTTGTTGGTGCGAGGTCTCTGAAGATCATCAGATGTTTATGTTATTCAGGACTAGTTATCAAATAATATGCTTTACCAATTTAAATAAAAAAAAAAACTTAAGGTGGGAGTCTACTCAGGACCTTAATAAAGTCCTAAGCAGGACCTTGATTTCTGACCTGAGCTCTGGAGTCACTGTAGTAAGTGGCTTCCCTCGTAAGCAGTGGCATGACCTTAGGCAACTTTCTTAGTTTCCTACAACCTCACCATCTTGAGGTTTATTGTGGAAATAATATAATAACAACAGCATCTGCTTGTGTGAATCTCATGTGGATAACATGAAAGTACAGATATCCTGGGCCTGTTATAAGCATTTGATAAATGTTGGCTATTAGAACCATTTACAATTTTGTTGTTCCCCGATCTTCACATAATAATGTGCATTGAAACCTTTTAAACAATGAAACATAATTCTTTTATTCTAGGGTGGTGAAGATGCGGGCAGCCAGAGTCGGGGCAAGAGGGGCACCAAGGTGTGGCAATGGTGGTAGCAGTCCTGGAGGAAAAAGAGAGCAGACTGAGGGGCTGAGGCTTATTCTAGATGAAGAAAGAAAAGCACAGAAACAGGCCTGTGGCCTAACTGCCACATAAGAAAGGGACGGACTTGATTGTCGCCAAACAAACTTGTAAAACATTGCCACAAAATGTCACTGAGCTGTGTATGACATGCTGGGCATACCTTCAGGGAAAGGTAGAAACAGCTATGCAGTTTGGTTGCTTCATTTTTTTTTGCATTTCTAATTTAGTTGTTTTTTTTCTTTTAACAAATCTTTGCCACCATCTGGGCCAACAAGTTTTTCAAGGATAGGCAGGCCTCTCCATTATTTACATCACACGGCGCCTGGGCACTCAAGCCTGAAAAAATGGGTACTCGCCACCTGCTCAGAATCCACAAGGGTGCATGGCTAGGGCACTGGGTGACAAAGTTAGTGCTTGACTTGTCTCTTAGTTTCCTAGGCCTGCCGTGACAAATTGCCACCAACTTGGCGCCTTAAAACAAGAGACAAAATCAAAGTGATGGCAGGCCTTGCTCCCTAAGAAGGCCCCCAGGGAAAGTCCTCCCTTGCCTCTTCCTAGGTTCTAGGGCTCCTGGCACTCCTCGGCTTGTGGCAGCACAACTCCAAGCTCTGCCGCCATCTTCACATGGCCTTCTTCCCTGGGAGTGTCTCTCTGTGTCCTCTCCTCTTGCCCTAGGACACTCTGATTGGATGTAAAGCCCACTGTTACCAAGTATAAGCTCATCTCAAGACCCTAAATGAATTACATCTGTAGACTCTTTTTCCAAATAAGGTCATATTCTGAGGTTTCTGGTGGACATAAATTTTCAGGGCACAGTCGGTATTCAACCCATGACAGCTTGGGAGCATGCAGTTGGAGTCACTGAGGAGGTTGTGATGAGCTCGAAGAGACAGCTAAATGGGCACTGGTTACTCAGTGAGGAGGAGTAGTGTTGAAATGATAAGAGGAGGAGCTGGGTACACCTTGCCCTCAGTGGCTCCAATGGTCTCACTGAATCCTCCTGATAGACTTATGGGGTGGGTGCTATTGTTATACCTGCTTTGCAGAGGAGGAAGCTGAGGCTCAATGATGTGGTGCAACTTGCCCACCATGGTTATGGAACTAACTAGTGGCAGAGTCAGCTCTTGAGTGCAGGTCCACGTGTCTCTGATGCCCGTGCTCTGAAATTTGTGGAGGAAAATACCTGTACATCAAGATTTGGGGAAGACCCACACCAAGTCTTTAATAAACTTTTCATTGACTGTGTAAGACAAGTAAGGTTGTCCTTACCTACAAAACATTTTCTTTACACTACTCTTTGCTCCTCTGCCTTTTTTCTTTTCCACCAACTGCAACAAATATACCTCCTGCCTTCATGACAGGCCCAGCACAAAGTTTACATTTTCCAGTACATCGTCTAATTTGGGACGAGCCCTTGAAAGTGTGTGTGAGTAACACCACAGTAAAAAGTAAAGCAAGCAAACAAACTAGCAAATGCACTGTGTTTGGGACAAACCATCTGGGCTCCCAGCCTGGGCTGTCATTGAGGCGTGATACAAATTCTCCCAAGTCTCCGAGTCTCCACGTCCTCAGGTGAAAACCAGGGGCTTAGAGAAGAGGATTCCTAAGGTCTGGCCCCAGGTCCTACCCCTTCACTGTTGCTATTCACCCTCCCAGAGCTGTTATTCCCACAGCAGGAAGGAATCTGATTGTCTCAGAATGAAAACCGGCTCCAAATTCTGTCTGGCCCTGCCAGGCACAGGCCTTCTTTCATGGGAGTCTCTCCCTCAGTCTTTGCTTTCCTCTTCCCTGCATAAATCTCAGGATCCAACAAAGTTCATAATCACTCTGATGGACAATCTTGTGTTTTATTAGAATATTGACTTTCTTTCTGTTTAAGACAACTCCAGGACTCTGTAATCATCTCCCCTATCCCACCCTTCTCCTCTCTGAACCTTACAGAGACCTTAATGAGAGGCAGGAGCCAGGACGGACTGCTGTTCCTGGTCCTCCAGTCTGAGCTCGGGCCCAGGCCTCTGAGCTGCTGCAGGAGGGGTCATCATTCATTTCTGGGTCCACCTAAATACACCCTCGTGGCAGAAAAATGATTCTTTTTGCAAGTGCCATATGTTGCCTCATCTCTGAAATGAACTTTATATTTTACTTGTAGTTGAACATGACTTGTAGCCCACCCTCTCCCCATCTCCTGAGGACCCGCTGCTCCTCAGCCATTAGGAGTCGGTAGATGGTCTGCTCTGTATGCAGAATTGTCCTGGGCATTCTAGAATCAGTAGAGTGATCTGATGGAAGAGAGGCTGGCCTGCGAGGGTGAAGTCAGAAAGAAGCCACTATGGTTTTTCTTGCAGCCCGGCTCACCACACTCCCAGGATGGGCCCATTTGTAAGCCAGGAGCTGGGTGGGTAACCCTTGGGAAGATTTCTTGGGTGCTTGGTACCAGTTATCTCTAGACATTTGCTGAGAAAACGAAATGGTGAAAAGAAAGCAGCTCAAAGCTAGGCCTTCTTAACATCCCTTTGGCCTGAGTATTTACTCTGCTGTTTTGTGGATTGGAGCACAAGGGACTACAGGCAGATGTGACTAGAACTCTCTTTGATCTAGAGAGCAATGCATTTGGAGAAGACAATCTGTACTGTCAGTGACAGAGTCATTGATTCATAATCTATACACTAATGTACTGATCTCTTTATTCAAAATATTTATTTAGCCTCTACTGTAGGGTATGTCATATACTAGGCCTTTAGGCCATTATACAGGCCCATCATACAGGCCAGGGATCCACACACATTTTCTATAAAAGTCCAAAGATTAAATATTTTAGGCTTTGTGGGCCATGTGATCTCCATCCTAACTACTCAGTTCTGCCCTTATAGTGTGAAAACAGCCATAGGCAATACATAAACAAACGGGGATGACTGTGTTCCAATAAAACTTTATTTATAAATACACATAGCAAACTGGATTTAGCCGTGGTCCATACTTTGCAATCCCTATAGATGAGTGATAGAGCTCATATTAATCGGAGAAGACATATTTTCGTGTCATTATTTGTTGTGTGTCTAAATGGGATAAACGGGGAAAAGAGGAAGTCAAGAAGTGGCAAGAAGTGCATTTCCCAAAAGAGCAAATATGTTAGCTGGGTTTTGAAGAATAAATAACAGTTCATCAGGGTAAGAAGAAAACAAGATTTCAGACACAAAAAAAACAGCATATATGAGGACCCTGGTGTGTAAAAGGCCATGATGTCTTCTGGGAGCAGGAAGAAGCTCTCAATGCACTTGGAAAAATGGCAGAAAAAAAGAGGTAAAGCCAATACATCTCTATAATGAGGCTAATGAAGTCCAGCTTTTGCTGATTGCATCAAAAGGAGAGAACAATCCCAAATCCAGGATTAGAAACCTGTGACTCCAGCTACCAGGACCACCATCTCAGTCTTGATAATAACATAATGTACAGTTAATTCTATTCCAAGTATTGTACTCAGATTTTAATCCATTTTAAAAGTTAATCTACTTGAGGACACTATGAAGATAGTATTATCACACCCCTTTTATAAATAAGGAAGCTGAAGCCATTCTTCAACTCAAATCTGCATAATAAAAACTGGGGGTGGGGGTTCAGTAAATGCAAATTCCTGGACGTGCCCCCAGAGGGTTTGAATCACTGATGTGGAGCAGGGCCTGGGAATTTGCATTTTAGCAAACATTTCCAGGTGATTTTGATGTAAATGCTTCTTGGGAACTACTCTCTGAACAGGAAGTTACCTGCATCCTAAACTCACATCCAAAATTTGGTGATGAACTATCTCGGTTTATGCATAGAGAGCTCCTCATCCGGGGAACCTGGGACAGCTGGTCACCCTACAAGCATCAGTCAGATCCACACAAGCCATTCCTAACACAATGCCTGGCACGTGGTAGCCTCTTGACAGATATTTGTGGAATGAATGAATGAATAAATACAGCTCACTGTGGAAGCCCAGGGTTGATTGACAGGCTTCCCTGCAGGAAGAGATTTGAGGAAATCTTCAAGGGCTAACTCAGAGGGACAGCCTCTCCAGCTCCCTGAGGAGTTAGTCACAGACCTGGAAAAAGTGATGCCTCATCATGTTCCCTTTTCTGTTTATGTGTTCAGGCAACACTTGTCCTTAATGCAAGAAGAAAGGAGAAGGAGGCCAGAGTAAATCTCTTCTGTCAGGATTGCTTTTCCTGCCTTCCCACTGCCCTTTCCCCAAACGCTCCACCTTCCCCTTCCCCTTTCCCTTCTGCAGGGAGGCCTGTCCTCTGAGTTGGGTGGTGGGGGCTGTGGTGTTGGGAGACTGGATCCTGTCCAAGCTCTGCTTCACATCTGTTAGCGACCCTCCTTGACAAGCCAGTGAACCTTACAACCTGAGAGATGGCACTGGAAATTGGGGGGATTGACCCTCTTTCCTGTTTTCTCACAAGGCTAGCTTGAGGTGCCTGCATGTGGACAGGACTATGTAAAACCAGCAGGGCTCAGATCATAAGATATATTTTTATCAGCAATATCTATCCATTCATCAGACATCAATGGGTGTCTTCAAGTCCCTGTTCAGAACAAGTGTGGCCACAGTCTCTTGGAATCTCCCTGGTTCAGAGCTGTCAGACTGTCCAGGAGACAGGCCCATAACAAATAAACATACACAGAGATATAATTACCATCATTACAGTCATGATGTAGTCTACAAAGAGAAGAAGGTTTTGTCAGACCAGTTAATATGGAGAACTGGCCCAGTCTTCGGGTTTATGGAAGGTTACCCTGAAGAAATAACATTTAGGTCCAAAGATTGAGTCAGACTCTGCCAGGTGAGGAGAAGAGGAGGGGCATTAGGAGACAAGAGAACAGCATGTACTAACAAACACACTTTTACAAAGGACAGCAAAACTTTCTAGCTTCAATCTTTCTTCTCTTTCTCTTCTTCCTCTCCCCTCCCCTCCTCCATCTCATTCTAATGATCTTTTTCTTCCAATGAGAGTAATATATAATAATCTATTTGCTGTTGTTGCTAAATAAGGATAAATATCATAATTAGAGATGATCTCTGGGCTAAAGAACGGGCCCAGGATTCACATGAGTAGTGTGTGCTTTCCTTCCAAATTTCCATCTGAATATGCCCCAACAAAAATGTCAGCATTCAGCGGTGTGAAAGAAAATACAAGGCCCCGGGGACACCTCATTATATTGCAAATCACTCAAGAATACAATTTCTGGTCCAGACCCTGCCCAGGCTCCCAGCCCTCTGCGGGTTCCTGGTGGGCCCAGAGGTCTTCCGGGGCAATGCAGCCACAGTGGAACCGGTTCAGCTTGCAGATTCGGGAAGGAGTTCAGGAGATATTTCCCGGGAGGAGAAACAAAGGGCATCTTCTCTGAGAAACGGAACCCTGTTCACTCTGATTCGCTCTGATTTGTGCTACATTAAAATAAACTTTCAGCATCAGCTTCTGGTGCAAGCCCTAGGATTCTTCTAAACGTATCGCTTTTCTTTGTTAATCAATGGGACGCCGTGGATTTGACGCTCCGGTATTGGAGTACAGTCTCTGCGGTTATTTATTTACCGAGAGAGGGAGAGAACAGTGCTTCCATTCGCCACTCCTAAATTTATTGTCAGTCCTTCTGTGCGCTGTAAAATTTTTAGTCATCTTCAACAGCTCTCGGAAATAAGCATTCCAAATATATTCGCCTACTCTACAGAGATGTGCTGACGCCACTCCTCGCAATTTTGCAAGACAGGATGGGAAATAGGAGATCTACCTGGCAGGAAATGAATCTTGGGAGGAAAACAAAAACCTGGAGGCCTGGTAGAGCTTAGAAAATATGAGGGATCACAAAGATGCCACCAGGAACGGCCCACTGGCTAGTGCCTGGGTTAATCACTGCAGGCATCAGGACAGGGGAAGAGGAGGGCTTCCCAGGACTGCGACAGCAGTGGAGAGTAAAAAGAAACACATTCATGCAGGATGGTCACAACTCAGGGTCAACCAATGGGCCCACTAGGTCTTCCATCCATACCTGGCAACTCACTTCTGCCAAAATAAAGGGGAAAGTCCCGATGTTGGCTAGAGAACTAACTAGAGTTGTGTTGACTCCAGCAAAGTGGAAGTCCCCAAACCTTTCCGCCAGGTGGGAGAAGCTTCATGAAAACCAGCAGGCGATGAAGTTCTGATTTCCAACCATTTCAGCCCTTAAGACAAAGGTACGCTGGAGCTGGAGGGAACGTGTCTTCCCACTCGGCATTCAGTAACCCCTTGGTAGGTGTGTAAGACTAGCCATGTGGAAATATTTACACCAGGAAAACTGTTAGTGTCTATAACTCAGGACTTGAGTTGTTTTCCGAGTTAAAGTGCCAGCACACAGAGACCTCATATCCACACTGTTATCCATTCTTTATCCCCAGACTGCATATCTATTATTCATTCATTCAACCTATATTTTTTGAGCTCTTAGTGTGTGCCAGCACTGTGGGGTGGGAAACCAGTCCCATTTCATTTCTGTGAAAACTGGCGTTCAGAGAAGAGAGCTGACTTGCTCAGAAACATTCAGCGGCAGCCCTCTGCCAGGTGCCAGGAATGCGGGGGGGAAGACAGAGAAGTCCCAGCCCTCCAGGACTTTACTTTCCTTCCTCATGTCAATCTGCATGTGTTATGTAATTACTTGTTCACTTTCCATTTTTATAAAGGCACGTAAACCTGGCTTTCGGAGCTTTGGATCAGTTGGATAGAATCAGTGTGGTCACACTGAGCTGATGTCTTCTCACCAAAAGCAAAGACTTTGTATGGCACTGGGGGAGGAGATGTCTTGTTGCATGTTTGATTTCCATTCATATCACTGATGATCAAAGAGCATCACAAATGAACTCTGGAGTAGGAATCCCCGTCCCTACTTTATAGATGAGTAATCTGAAGAGGTGACCGGCAGCGGCAAGGTTGCTCCTTCGGGAAGAAGGCTAAGGACAGAGATGGATGCCGGAGCTCCCCAGATGGGACTGCATTGTCTCAGGTGCTTTGTGAATGGGACAGTGCTTCACCGATGCCTGTGCCAACTGCCATAATTATCAGTTGTTAGTGTTATTTTATTTAAAAATAAAAGCACAGGGCCTTGTAACACCGAACACAATCCCAGACTTCCCTTCCTAGGAGGAAGAACCCATGTTAGTTAGTTGGTTCTCCCCTCTTCCTGTCCAGTCTCTCGGGGTGGAGGGTGAGGGGAGTGGAGAGAGGGGTTGGGCAGCAGGATTTTCAGTGAGTGCCAGCACTCCGCAGTGTCTGAGATGATAAACAGAAGAAGATTCCATTGGCTTCCCTGATCCAGTCTTCGGGCCTTAGCCAAACTGGAGCCATCACGAGACCCCTGCCTGCACCAGAGATGAGCAACAGCTGCTGGACACCGAGGCATCAGGCCTGTCCACACGGTTAACCACTCTTCCTAGCAAAACAAAATGTTCTCGTTTATAATGATTTTTTTTAAGAAAAGTCATGCGAGGCATTAGAGTGGTGCTGAAGCTGGTTGTGTTCAAAAACTCCAAAAATGATAACAAATGTTTTTATTTTATTTCATTTTATTTTCCAACCATATGGACTTGCCAGCTCAATGCATCACTGCTTGTTTATTCTGGAGCAGCTGTCGGCACCCTGATAATGCTATAGTACCGCTCAAGTGCAGACTGCCAAACCACAGTATATGGAAATCATCTCACAAATTGAAAGAAAAAAATCCCATTTCAATTCAGATTCTAGCCACGAACTTCTGCAAGGAAGGGGGGACGGGCAGGGGGGTATAGAATCCTATAAATAGTTTTCACATTCAGTATTGTTTTAACTAGGAGAAAGTGTGACTCGTCTGGTTAATCACAACTAGTGTTTGACCTTTACAAAGGTACAATTTATGTTTCATTGCCAAGTGCAACTTGGTGTTTTCTTTTTTTTAATTACTGAACTATGATTCAGAAGTCGGCCACAAGAACACGGTTTGGAAACTTGATTCCCTATAAGTTTTAGGCATTTTTATGTATTTATTTGTTTTGACCATGAAAAAATAACCACTCATGACAGGGGTAACCAGCCAAAGACACACATCTCGGCCTGCTGTCCTAGAATCACCCGAAACTTTTATTAGAGTCAGTTGGCCAAATCCTGGTCATGTGTCCCACAGAGAGAAGGATTAGGTTAAACAGAGGATCTCACCACAAAGAGAAGTCCCAGGCTGGGGGAAGCAGTCTCTGTGAGAAGGGGTAGACTCTTGAACTTCTCTTTGGTCTCCATGGAACAAACTCCTACCCCTGGAACTTCCTTTAAAGTCCATATAGTATATTGCAAACAGCTGAGAAGAGGACTGGGCAGGGAGAGAAGCAGATCATAGGTGAAGTCTTCTGAAGTGTGAAGCCCACTTCTCATTTAATCCCGCTCCAGACTTCAGTGAGGCGGGCATAACTTCCCATTTTACAGATGCAGGAACTGAGGCTTAGAGTTGGGAAGTAACTGATGCAAGGTTACTGGGGGCTGAATTGTATCTCCCAAACAGATGTTGAAGTCCCAACCCCTGGTGCCTGTGATTGTGATCTTATTTGGAAATGGGGTCTCTGCAGACATAATTAAGATACAAGTTAAGATAAAGTCATACTGGGGTAGGGTGGGACCTTAATCTGATATGACTGGTGTTCCTTCTATGAAAAGGAGAACAGACACAGAGACAGATGCTGTGTGAAGACACAGACATGCACAGAAAGGTGATGATGTCAGGATGCACGGGGTGAAGGCCACATGACAATGGAGGCAGACGTTGGAGTGATGCATTCATCAGTCAAGAAAAACCAAAAATTGCCTTGCTGACAAGAGTAGAAGCCGAGAAAAAAACATGGAACAGATGCTCTCTGAGGCCTTTACAGAGAGGAGAGCCCTGCCAACACCTTGATTTCAGACTTCTAGCCTCCAGAATTGTGAAAGAATTAATTTCTGTTGTCTTAAGCCACTTAGTGTGTGGCCATTTGTCATGGAAGCCTTTGGAGACTAATACAAAGGGTTACCATGATCTGGATACTTTACAATGGCCGGCTACCCTTTATGCAAAGTGAGAAGCACTCTTACTTGGGATTCCAACATACTTCAAGTAATTCCAGAGACAAATGGCAAACACAACAGGGAACCGAGGGATTGGGGGAGTCCCTCCTTCCCTCCATTTAGGATTCATGTGTTGAATGCTTTCTTCACGCCATGCATGCTACCTGGGTCCAACAGTTTAGAGAAGAGTCAGCCATGGTCCTGCCTTGGAAAGCAATGATCCAATGATGTTGGCATCATTACCCACAATGTATGGATGAGGTCCCTAGTAATGGAGATGGAATGGCAAAGGAGATCGGAGTAGCTTAGAAGCCAAACTCCAGCACAGGATGGCACTGGAGACCTGTCCTTGGGATAGGAGATGTCTAAAGCAGTGCTTGATGGCTACCTAGGGTTAGATCAGACAAGACTAGGAAGCAGCAATTCAGGCACAACTTTAATAAGGACCTCTGGCAGTGATGTCCACCTTGGGGACATTAGGGGACAGTGAGGAGAAAGGCTAACTGGTGTAGAAGTGTTGTGTTGGCAAGAAAGAAAGTCTTGGGCCTTCCTCCCAGGAAGGCCTCAGGTGGCAGGGTGAGTAGTTTTGTGGGGCTTGGGAGCCTGCTCTGGGTTTTGTAGAGAGGACAGACAGGCCAAATGCCTGAGCTGGTTCTGAATAGCTAATCTAGCAGGAGAAGAACTTTGCTGTGTCCAGACTCATTTTTGCACAGTGGCTTTTGAGATGAGTTCATTTTTCCGGAACTGGTCCAGTCAGTTCAGGTCCTGGGGATCTACTATCATTTAGCCAAACCTGTGGGCTCCCAGGCCTTGATATAGGCATTTGCTCTTCTCTCCAGGGACATGACATTATCTAATCACTGGTACAGGTCCTCTTGAAAATGGGTCCCATCATCTCATCTGGCAAGAAAAATCCTACCAAAAAGAAACCCCACTCAGCTGGGGCAGAGGGTGAGTAGTGGGTTTGGGACTGAAGAACCATTTTGCTCACGTGGGAATTTCTTTGGGGCACTTCAGAGCCTTAACATTCACTTAGCAATAAAGTTTATCCTTCATCGTATGTTGCAGTTCTGATTTCTTTCTAGGTTTCAGGCTTGCACCAATTAGTAGACACAAATTTCCATGTTTTTCAGCACGTCTATCAACTCTCCATTATTCTATGTCACTTTGCTGAGTATCTGTTTCATGTCAGGCACTATGTTATACTCTTACATCATTTGGAACATTTGCACATTTTCTCATTTAATCCTAATGGCATCCAGGTGTGATGATCTCTATTTTACAGGTGAGGTCATTAAACAAAGCTAAGGTCCTTAAACAAAGTTACCTAGCTACCAAGTGACAGACTATAGGCTTCAAATACTTGTCTCTTGATTCCAACCCCTGTATTTTGACCTACTATGTTACCTTTCCAAAAGAGTTAAAGATGAATAATGTCCTTTATTTTATTTCCTAGACTTCAAAAGAACAAGCCCATGATCTATTTATTGGCTTGCAGAGGGGGAAACCCCTCTTGAAATACCCCTGCTCCTTTGAATCCTAGCAATAGCCACACACACACACACACACACACACACACACACAAATGAGTCCATAACAACATCCATACCCTTTGAAAGGACCCCAGAAACAGCATAAAATTAAGGTTGCCAATCCTATAACCCTTTGAGAATATGAAAATATGCCAGGTAAACATCCTCACAATGTGTTTCAGGCAGTGAGGCTGCCTGTATCTCTTGCCTACATAGTAATTGGTCTGATGAAAAGTTACATGTAATGAATTACTAGTAAATCTGATGTGATTTAAAATTTACTAGGAGAACTTCTATTGAAAGTAGTTCTGCAGCATCTTGGTTTGTAAAAACGATTAGTCCTCTTGTAATCTGTCCATTCACACATCATGTTTTTTTAAAACCAGAATTATAGGAAAGTTGTGTCCTTCCATCTGTTAAAGGGGTTGGTTATTTCTTTTTCCTTCCCCTCCTCAGAAGCACCTCTGATGCAGTTTGTCAATCCCCCAGCACTAAGAGATGTGAAACTGCTAAATCTCTATCATGTGTTTAACACAGCTCTTTAAAAGAATTCACCCCCAGACAGGATGCGCAGTCCAAGTCTTTGGGTCTCAGTTTTGTGATCTAAAAAACTGGGCTAAATATTCTTTTTCATTAGTATTTAGCTTCTGTTTCCAATAGTCAAGCATCTCTCATCTCCCAGGTCCCTAAGACAGTTTTTAGTTTAGCATGAAGCTAGAAATGATGAAAAGAGTACCTCTTCCACACACAAAGATGATGAGTTCTAACTTGGAAAGAGAAATAACAATAAACCGATTACTAAAGCCACTGGGGTTATGAAATGTCTATTATACAGAGCAGTACATCATGCTGCATATGATCCACTCATTGGATTCCCCACTGAGCACTGAAGACTACACTCAGAGTGAAGGAAAGACTCCGTGGAAATAGCAGCTATTAAAAAAGGTCATCCCACCCTGGCTGGTGTAGCTCAGTGGATTGAGCACGGGCCTGCGAACCAGAGTATCGCGGTTCGATTCCCAGTCAGGGCACATGCCTGGGTTGCAGGCCAGTTCCCAGCAGGGGACTCACGAGAAGCAACCATACATTGATATTTCTCTCCCTCTCTCTTTCCCTTCCCCTCTAAAGAAAAATAAATAAATAATTTTTTTAAAAAAAAAGGTCATCCCATTTTTACAGCTTCTCTCTCCCTGACTCCAGCTGGAGGCTGTGGGAGGAGGAACAAGTGGTCTTCCCAAAGGCAGACAAGATCACACCTGCCCAGAAGGTGCTGGTTTACAAGCTGGCCACGATAACAGGTGACTTCCCAGATGTTGGTTACTTGCCACTAGGGAGTGAGCAGTGGGCAAAACACACAAAGAGTTCACTTCAGACATCCAAATACTGATCAGATCTGCTAAAGATGGCCCCAACATGATGAAGGCTTGAGGTTTTTGGGGTTTTTTTTGTCTTTTTTTTTCCCAATTTTTTTATTTAATTATTTTTCAAGTACAGTTTTCTGTCTATTACTCCCATCCCATCCCACCCCCCATCCTCCCCCCTCCCTCCCATTTCCACCCTTCTCAGTTGTTGTCAATGTATCCCCCATATAGGTTCCTCTAAATCCCTCCCTTATTTCCCCTGAAATTCCCTCCCCTCTCCCCTCTGGTCACTGTCAGCCTGTTCTCTATTTCAGTGTCTTTGGTTATATTTTGCTTGCTTGTTTGCTTTGTTGTTTAGCTTCCTGTTATTAAAAGACTTAAATATAAGCCATGACACCATTAAAGGCTTGAGTTTTATTTCATTCTGTAGCTCTGTCCAAGTCTTCTGTCTTTGTCATAGCTTTGTCTTTTCTGTAATAACTGCAAATAATGATTAAAAGCATAACTCTACACTTTACTGTGTTTCCTTAAAATTTTTCTGGAACTCTCTAAGTCTCCCTTTTCTTATCTTTAAAGAAAGCATAAGGTTTCTGTGAGCATTAAATAAATACACACTCAGCACTCTCCCTGGTCCACAGAAAGCATCCAGTAATTTAGATGCCCTTGTGGTTTCTTGTTGTAATGGTGGCGATGGTGGTGCTCATGCTGCTGATGGTGGTGGTGATGGTGGTGGTGATGGTGGCGGTGATGGTGGCAGTGAGTAGTAAAAGTTGTTGCCATGATATACTTGGAACTAAGATGGTCTCAGTCACTGTCCTTGATTCATTTCCACTCTCCCATTGGCCTCTGCAATCCATTCAAACTCCAACTGTCATTCTTCTCTTAGTGTTTCCATATGTCTACCCACCTGATATAAGTCTATCTTGCCATCTTCCTTTCTCCCTATTCCTCTTCCACATTGATTTCTCCAACCCCAGGCCATTCCACCCGCCTCACTGAACCAAAACCCTGCTCATGTTCATGTACCACTATGTCTTCTTGTATCTTTCTTCTCTTAGAGTCACCATGGCTCTTTTCTCTTCTCATCTATCCATGTCAAGGCCACTGGCTCCTGGGAGAAAGCTGGTGTGAGAGAAGTACTCTAGTTACCCTCTTATGGTTTCTCACAATTCACCACGACCCAAAACTCACTGGTGTGTTGGTATAAGCCCCTTGCATGGTGACTGCCAGGGTCTGAAATAAGCAATTGACATTCCTGTAGGATCTCTAGCCAGCTAGAATGGTGATAAACACTCTTTGCTGCTGCAAATAGTGATCTCTTTGTGGTTTCTATCATGTTGCTAAGCTCCCCATGAACATGGGATCTCTGGCTGAGAAAACTTCCCTTCATGGGCTGAGGGAGCAGCCAGTGGAACTTAGGACAATGTGGTATTTTAGAGCACAAGCTTTGAAGTCAGGGAGGCCAGGAGTGACATCCTGACTCTGAAACTACTGGATGACCTTGACCTTGACGACAGGTTATTAAACTCTAAATATCAATTGCCTCATCCACACAGTTGAGATTCCAGAACCTACTTCTCAGGATCAGTTGAAGATTAAATGAAACAATATATTTAAAATGCTGAGGTTTGCATCTAGCATATAACAAATGTTCAGTAAATATTGCCCATAGTTCTTTCTCCTTGGCTTAAAAATATAAAGTATAATCCAGCAATACCTTTATTAAAAGTCATTCCTCTTGTCCAACTTCACAAAGACGCTGAAGACCAAGGTGACTTCAGATGAAAGACAGAGTAGTAGAGGCCCAGACAAAAATCCTGAGACCTCTCAGATCTCAGGAGGTACAGGAAAAGGTAGAGTACATGAAGATGAGATCTAGAAAAATAAGAAAATTAGGCCTCACTTAAATTACCTTTACCCAGCATTAATCACAATGAATGCCTCATGAAGTCTATTTTTATACCAACATTAGAGGTCAAAGCTAGTGGAGATTTTGAATTCTTTTTTCTCCTTCTCAAATTACTCAGAACTCAAAGTGAAAAAGATGACCTGTTGGTTTGCTGACTGGATATTTTAGGCAAAGTCATGAGGTACTCACTTTCCTTTCCCCAGGATGGAGTAAGGTGATGCTTTGTCAACCACCTGGCTAATTTCATTGCTGTTGACAGTTGATCCTGATAATGTGGTCAGCAAAGTAGGATGGGGGCTCCTGTATGATCCACTCTGGCTCCTGGATTTCCCATATGGGCTGTCTCCATTGATCAGATATAATCGAATAATGGCTGAAATTCTGCTTCTCGATGGGCCCTATAGGTCATTTCTTTATGACATGACCAAATTGGCCATAGCGCATTCAATTTGTTTTAATGGCCAACACAGAGGCAATTAAGCGGATTGACTGTGCAGCGATCCAAATTGTCCATTAAGAAGGTGGCCAGAATAACTGGACCAAAGGCATGTACTCTCCCTAGCCACTTATTTTGGGATGTCTAGACTTAGCTGCACCTTTAATTTCCTTAAAGCCCCTGTTAACTAGTTCTGTTTGATGTTGATACTATAGTTCTTTAGAATGAAGCAAAGCAGGTTGGGAAAATAAAAAGGGATTTTTAGGATGATCCTGAACTTTCTGATCTGAGCAAGGTAATAGGAAGCAAGCACCTCATGTGAACTCTGGAGATTTACAAGGATATGAGAAATTAAATGCATTGGTGTAGAGTGCTACTAATACTCGTTTTATGAGGAGGGATTTATCTTTCCACAGTAGCAGCCCCCAAGGTTGTGATATGTCTCTACAATATGAACCTGCACTTGAACAATTGACAATTGACTTCATCTATTCTCACTTTGCTAATTCAATCTGCAAAGAAAAACTACTCTTGCAGGAATTTTAAAGATGAAAAACGCACCTGCTATATCATTGAATACAATTGATTCTTGAGTGTGCATGTTTAGATATATGCATTTGATTCCTTTGTACAAATATAGGAACCATTCTATATAAGAAGGCTTGTTTATCAGGCAGGGATAGGATGTGTCTGCTCAAATGTTTTCACCTCGAAGTTTAGCAGGAGAGGACTAGTTGTGCCAACAGAGACAGTACCTCTCTGAAATGGGCTGAGTAATGTTGTTCTCTCAGGATTGTTGAAAACAATTTGGAAAAATCTATGCAGGGTGCCTGGCATAGTATTTTACTCTTAACATTGCTGTAACTATTATTAATAGCAGTATTAGCACTAATATTAGTATTAGTATTTAGATACTTTTGGACCTCCCTAAGATTTTGCATACTGGCAGAAAATGGACAACAATTGTTAGTGATCTTAGATGCTTACCACATGCCAGAAGTTTTTCTACAACACAAAAACTAGCCTATGTAGAAAATATTTATATTCCTATTTTTCAGGTTATGGAAACTGAGGCTCAGACCTATATAAGTTTATGGCCAGTGGGATGTGCATGACATTTTGCTTTCCTCTGAAGTGTTCAATTTTTTCAGGCTGTGTGCCACCTCAGCTTGTTGCTATTGCCCTTCACCACTTTGGAACACACTGTTCTCCAGGAATGAATGCAAGAGACAACTCAGACAGTGGAGGATCATAGAAGGTCCATTCTAGTTGCCCCCCAGTTTGAGGAAATGGTGAGCGCTAGTATCAGACACCCGGCACACAGCAGGGATGCAGTGGCATCCATTGCATGGGTAGACGAGCCCCTCAGACAGAGAGAAAAGAGGAAGATGGGAGGAACAGCGTTCTCAGGGCCTGCTCACACGTCTGGGGCCCCAAGTAGAGTCCAAGAGGCTCCATGGGAAACTTGAGTCCCTGGGTCTTCGTTGTGATATCATAAATACTTTTGAGGGCATATCTCTTACTGTTTCTTAATTTAAGGAGAAAGATTAGCTTTGTGGCCCTAAGTTAATGCCTTCCCTTCTACTGTACCTCCCAGCTCCCCCAGGACCGATTTGGTAGCCCACACAGTGCTCCCATGGACAGTCTGTGGCAACTTCAATAATTCCTGTGAAACAAGAGTCACCTTATCAACTCTGCTCTTTTCTTATGGTGACACAACTAGCCAAATGATAAAGTTCTTTAAAATGAAAGAAAACGCTAAAAATATTGATTTTTCTAGAGCTGTACTATGAAATGTACCATTCCAAATTAAAGCGGGGACTAATTTAGAAAAGATGCATAAATCTAAAACTATCTGTGTGCAGTGGCATTATTTTTTAAAGTGTAACAAAAATTATATAGATAGAAGCTTGTCTATCATTAAATTGCTCAGTTTGGATTTCCACTAATAAAATATAAGGAGTTGTTACTATATTAGGCAAGTCACTCCTATTATTAATTTGTTAGATAAATGGCTCCTACATCTTGGAACTTTAAATGAAATGGAATTCACTAATCCTAATTGCTTTGCCTTCTACCGGAATTTTTCCCCATTAGTTCAGCATGATTTTTTTCTCTTTTCCACTTGAAGAGAGGAGCCTTCTTCAACTTAAAGCCTTGGGGTATACTTCACGGGTTTATTAATTATCAGGTATTCATTCAGAGGGGTTAATTAAGCAATAACTTTCTGTTGAGTGTGGTATACAAGGAATAAAAGGCTCGGCTTGGCCTGCTGATTAAGCACCTAGTCACCATGCCTTCGCTTTCCTCCTTCTGATTGAGGGAAATAAAAATCTTTGACCAGCCCTGGGCTTCGGTTGCCAGGCCACGCCGGAGGCCAGTTAAAACCAGTTTATCATTACAGCGTGGGCCACCTTGAGATCATCCAAAAGAGAGAAGGGACTCCTGCCTGTTAGGGCTTCTGAGGGGGATTGTTCCCAGAGCATCTCTAATAACCACACTTCTTGCTTCTCAGCCCAAATCTTTAACATTTGCATTTTTCCTCCTATCAGCCAACTGCTCAAGACATTTTTTTAAACTTTGGCTTCCAAAGTCTTTGGCACACTTGTGAGCAGCAGAAGGTAAAAAGTGATTTTGTTTCTTCAAAGTTTGGTAAAATTTAAGTAAATCAGCATTCCACACACCAGGCAGGGGTGGTGGTGATAGTTTGGATGTTTTCTTGATAATTTTGATTTCAGAATACATCTACTTGGGTCCATGGTCAGTGGGTGTGGTCCCCAAAGATGGGACAGAAGCATACCACATGCACAGGGATGGTGGGCTTTAGGAGGACTGACCAGCATCTCATCAAGCAAAAAAAAAGAAAGAGAGGAATAAGTTTCCTCCAACATGGCTCCATTAACCCAGCTTTTAGGAGGGATGAAAATAAAGCAACTTTATCACCAGGGTCTTGGGATGCTCTAGAATGTTCCTCTGGGAAGAGACAAAAAGGAAAGCTCATGAAAAACCCATTCAACAGAGGCTTCTAAGGCTCTAGCTAATCCTACCTGAAAATTAGGCGGTGTTAGGGGAAATGGGAAACTGCACCTCTGGCAAGCCCATCTTCTGCTACTCTGACTTCTAGAAGCATCCAAACCAGATGACACCTCACCTGGGAGGACATACAGCACTAAGTGTGGTGGTCACAAACATGGATTTGCCACAATTTGTACATGGATTTCAGCCACGGCTCTGTCATTTATTATCTGAGTGACTGTGGGCACATTACTAAGCTCTCTGATACGCTCCCCCCCCCCCCACATATGACCTCATTTTTTCCACACACTATTTGATGACATAGGTATTTCTCCATATAATGGATGAGGAAATAGAGGATATAATAATATAAAGGTTAAGTAAGTGACCCAAGGCCACGCTGCTCAAACAGAGGTTGATACAAAATCAAATAAAATGGATGTAAAATCCTTAGTAAAACACTGGTCCTACCAAATCCCTGGTAAATGTTAGTGGTCACTAGTATTATCTCACCCACGCCAGCTTTTCCTTAGCTAAATACTCTCTACTTCTAAAAGTAGTAGGTCTCCACATGGTGACAACATTGTTTTAAATGTTACTGAAATAAATATATTGTTTTTTTGCATGGAATTCTGACCTCCCAACACATACACGCACATGCACAAGTTTGCTCACAGTTTGTCATGTTTTATAAAATCTACAGAGTATCAGAGTTACATAGAGAATCCACCCTCTGTACATGGACATATACATACACAGGCCACAAAACTATTTCAGTGCACACCCTTGAGGAAGTCCATCACTGCCTTCACAGAAGCACCTATGCAACGGTGACTCTCTTCCAAAGAGTCTAGTGTGGAAGGGAGGGAGCAAGGCTGACCTGTGTGGTGACCTGCACAGTGGAGAAACCTGACAAACACTGCTTCAGCCAGGGTATCAAGGTCAACATCAACAGTAATAATCATGTTGAGATTATGCACTGTGTCTAATATGGCACGATGCGATGAGAATGGCACATTACATTTAGGGTCATCCTCTGCAGAATCCATATCACCAGTCCAATCATGAGAAAAACATCAGACAGACCCTCAAAGGCAAGTCTAAGAGACCGTCGCAGCCAAGAGGAACTCAAGGAGACATGATGACTAAATGTAGGGTAGGATTCTTGATGATATCCTGAAATAGAAAAGGGACGCAAGGTAAAAACCAAGGAAATATGATTAAATTATAGACTTCAGTTAATAATGATGTACAGATACTGGTTCATTGATCACAACAAATGTGCCATACTAAAGTGTGATGTAAACAGTATGGGAAACTGGATCCAGAAGGAGGGGGAAGAATAATTGGAAACTCTGTCCTATTTGCTCATTTTATAAATCTACAACTGTTCTTAGAGTCTACTAATAAAGATTATAAATATCAATTTTAAATAATTTTTAAATGCATATAACCAAGAGAGGCATGCCTTATTGACTCCATGGCCAGCTCGCAATAGCTTGCCCTGATCAAGGGCAGCTGCAATCAGCCAAATACACTGAGTGTTCAAAACCATGGTCTTCTGTGTGTTCCTTCCCTGGGTCTGTCCACACTCTATCCTGGAGCACATTTGGCCAGCAGAAATGTCCTTAACTTTAGGATCCTCAGACGGAATCTGAGCCCTTCCTGAGGAATAGATCCTCTTTTAAGTCAGGAACTTGGTAAATCCACAGCTTCAAGAGTCAGCCCCCTCTCTAAGGCTGTGCCCTTCAGTCGTGCCTCCCCATTGCAGAACGGGGTTGGAGAAGCTGAGGAAAGATGCCACACTCATTAGTGCACTGAAGTATTATAAAGAGTTACGTGGTTCCTCTGTGCCATGCTCTACGTTTGGAGAAAGTGCCTGCCTTCAGGAAGCTTGCCATCACCTGGAGATGTCAGGGAGCCTGTCCCACTACAAGATAACACCAAAGTTCTGATCTGTAACAGAGATCAAGAGAGTAAGTGGTGAAGGGGAGGAAGGAGATACAAATCTGCAGTAGATCCAAGGGGAAGGGTGTAGGAGGATGGCGCTCACACACAGGGTCTCGGCGGTACATGGACCCGGGGTCCCTCCCATGAGCCCACAGTTCTTTCTGCCTCATCCCAAGCCCATGGGGGAAAGCAAGCCCCAATCCAGCATTTAGGAGAACAAAGGATAAGCAGTTGTGACCCAGAGACTACACATGTTTTTCTTAAGCAACCACAAGGGACAGCCTCTTTGGTGAGTGCACTTACCAGATGGCTGCAGCTTGTCAGCTGCTTCCAATCAAATCTTGCACCACTGAGTTGGTGCATCCCACACACTCAGCAAGATTCTGCTGAGTGGAGGAATTAAAAAAAAAAAGCTTATTTTGCTCCATACCTAGAAAGTGTACTCTTGGGGTTTTGAAGGACAGAATCCAAAATCAACAAGAAAGCATCAGAAGAAAGCAATCAAAAACTGAAGACAGCACCCTGTCCTGGGCCATGTGTTTTGTTTTAAGTTTATGGCGTTGGAGTAAAGGCAAGGAGAGAAACTGGTTCTTCAAGTCAGTGTGGGCAGAGAGGCGGGAGAGGGCTGGCAGAGGGCATGGGGAGCTGGTGGAAGACAGATGAAGGAGAACGAGAGGGGAAGAGAGAAATGGGGACAATGCAAGATATTTGCAAGGACCGAAAAAGTGCTAAAATTATAAATATTTTGTGAATTATAACTTTTCTGGCTTAATTTCAGGTATGAAAACAAACAAAGACTGAATTCATTCAATTATATGTGTGCCATATATAAACATATATAATTAGTGTTCATGATAGAAACTTTGAAAAACACAATTTAGCAGAAATTTTAAAATATATCTTCCATACCCTACCTTTATAATCATAAAATAGTTTCCTTTTTATTAAATTCATCGGGGGGTGACATTGGTTAATACAATTATATAGGTTTCAGGTGTACAAGTCTGTAATATATCAGCTGTGTATTGCACTGCATGGTCCCCACCCCAAGTCATCTCCTCCCACCAGCATTTATCTCCCCTTTTTCCTCTTCTACCTCCCTTGGTCCCTCTGATAATCACCATCTGTTGTCTGTGTCTATGAGGTTTCTTTTTTTCCTTAATCCCCTCAGAAACCACTAGAACAACTTTTCTGGGAAGCGGAAGGGCAAGGGGAAGGGAGAGGGTGGTCAGTGAGGATTGAGACAGTTTCTAATGATATGGTTGAATGTGATGTTGTGTGGTTTCCATACCTCCCTGTCCATACACACGCAGACAGACACAGACACACTCACTAAAATATAGCCCCTGTGTTTGAAATACTCGCTCCAACAAACAAAAATGGTAGGAACCCTCTCCGTCTGAACCTGAATGACATTTTCAGTTTCTTCCTGGAAACAGAATGCCTTTTGGGAACTGGGCCAATACCTGGTGGCTCAGACACCCCCAAACAGTGCCCCGGGCCTTTATGAACAGAGCATTGCAAAACCGCCCAAGTGTGCTGGGGATGTTCAGTGTTGTTCAGTTGTGCACACCTTGCTATGTCCTGGGGCCACCAGACTTGTTCACACCTGCTTATCTTTCCAAAACACAGAGTGGGCAGATCTGTTCATATAAGACATTTACAAAAAAAGAAAGAAAAGCTCTGCTGTGGAATGAGTCTTTGATGTGCCCCACCCCAAACCATTCCAGACAACAGAGGTGTGAGGGTCAGATGGGAGCTTTGATTTGGTTTATACTCAATAAAATGCTCAGATGTTGGCTTCTCCTCCTGCCCCCACACCAGATCACACCAACATGAAAGTGAGGCCCAACAACCCTTTTATAGATGCAAGTGAAAATGATTTCTGAGGTTAGCCACCTTCCGTCATCCAATGCTTTCCCAAGTCCTAAGATTAAAACCCTGTAACATTCAATTTCCACATCTACAAAATGGGGCAAAATATGAGCTCACAGGGCACTGGGAGGTTTAAAGAGATGGATAGGTAAAAGTTTCTAAGACACTCAGAATTTAGGGTATCCCAGTCGATGCCTTTCCCTCCCCTCTGCTCTTTCTAGTCTGCACAAACCAAGTCCAGAAACACCCTTCTGATCAAACATGGTTTGGCAGCTTGTGAAATTATAAATGTTTGGACTTGGATGATGGCAAGAGAGAAAATGGAATCGCATGCATATGAAGTAAAACCAGGAGCTCAGGAATGATCTGCCAAAGGGAAGCTTGATTTAGAAAAGTGATCCTTTGTTTTTACATCTTTCCAGTAGAAAAGCACCATGAGAAAGGATCAGAGTGCTGGGCATGCCAAATTTCAATATGACTTCGTGTTGGGGAAAATGTAGTATGAACAGGAAAGAGGAAGAGGGCGGTAGAAGGGAGGAAGGGAAGCGGGAAGGAAAACACGATTCACTCCAGGAATTGGGATGTGATGCAGGCTTCCAGCTCCAGTCAACTCCTTTTTTGCACAGAGGTGACATTGGAATTTGTGTATTCCTGCAGCCAATGGTTAGTTAACAGTTAGAAATCCATCCATGAAATTTGGTCAGAAAGCTATAATTTTCCCTCTGGATGATTGCCCCATTGTGTAGAGATTTTGCTTGTTTGTTTGTTTGTTTGAATCTTTGTAAGATGCTAAAAATATCATGGACTCATTGTTGACAAGGGTAGCTAAGTGTTTCTAAATCAGGATTTCAATGGATTTTGCTGCCATTACACGTAAGCTTTCTCTGATAGAGAATAACTATGATGAAAAGGGTCAGGATGCAAATATACTACATTTTATTTTAATTCAGTAAAGAATTTCCTCAGTCATTTAAGACTGCAAAAGACCATTTAAATGTTACAGGATCCCAAGGTGTCTAGACATATTATTATTCACTACTGGGCCCATCATCCCTTTACCAGAGTGGTTTCTAGTCTATTATAGATGACCAGTAAGTAGGGAATGGGAGGATGAAGGAATGATAGAATTAACTGTAAGTGCTTCCAAGCTTCTGGCTTTTTCTCTCTTTGACCCACCATTCAAAATTCCATTTCCTAGGAAATGCTAAAATTACATTTGAGCCTGGTTTTAGGTGATCTCTAAGCTCAGACTCATTTCTCTCCAACATGGTTTTCTTAAAGAACCGGTCAGAGTGTTTGCTCTCTTCTCCCTACAGACTATATATGTACCTAACTTGCAGAAGTGTTTTCAAACTCCTCTGACCACAGGAATCATCTGTGAGGTCTACTAAACACTGCTTTCCAAGTCCTCCCTGTGGGTCTCTACCTCATTTGTACATTGGATTCAACTGGGGAGCTTTTAACACTGCTGTTGACCAAGCTGTCTTCAGGCCAATTCTATCAGAAGCTCACGATGTGGGATCCAGGCATCAGTAGCTTCAAAGCTCCCTGGGTATAGCCAAGAACCACTGTGGAGATTGTGCTCCAGCAGGTCTATCTTAGGGCCTTGGAGAGTGTATGCAAACACATCAGGTGATTCTCACCATCGTAGAGAGATTTTGGAAACACTGGCCTACACAGTCTAGAGACCAGATCAAGCACTGTTTCTGAAAGGTGGGTCCATTTCTCTTAAGATGGGTCAGTTGCTCTCACCCCCCCTATAGGATTTAATGATCCAGTGGAAAACATCTAATCAAGTTGGATCAATCACATTCTCTCACCTGGGATATCAGAAGGGGTGTCTCTTGGTTGCAGATGGTGTCCTGTGTAAAAACATGTAAAGTAGTTTGGAGATGGTCACGTTTTGCCATTGCATGGTGAATCTGGGAGATGGAGGGGATGAAAACCTGGTGCAGACCCGCTGAGAGAAGAGAAGTCACGAGAAGAAATAGAGAGGGAAGGACACAGAGAGAATGGGAGAAAGCTATCCTTAGATCCCGAAGGCCCTCTTTCCCTTTCTGGTTCTGAGTTCATGAGGCCTGATACCTGTCCTGTGCACAAGTGCATAAGATACTCCTTAATTTTTACACTGTTTTATGTGCTTCTATATATTTCTTTACATTTCCTAGATCAAGTGGGTTTTCTTTCTTGCAACTAAAAGATACCTAAAACACCAAATCCATCATAAATAAAATCTACCAATGACAGACTCCAATTGAAAATGCAGGGACCAGGAAAAACTATATGAAGCAGGAATTCATGTGCTCACCTGGAGGCCCACTTTTCTGAAGTCTTATTAGATTACCCACTAAGCCTCAAAGCTCAGACAATAGAGACAGACAAGCCCACTAGCTCCGCAGACTTGGAGACATCAAGTAACATACCGCATGATGTCTTCAAGTCTCAATTTCTTCTAAAAATAGGTGTTTACACCTCATCATATCGGAAGGTGGTATGCAAAATGGGATAATAACTAGAAAGGAGCAAAGACAGGCCTGAATTTACAGTAGATGTTCCAGGGATAATCCTCTCTATTCCTTTCTACAAAGTGAGACATAGACCTCTTTCCCCAGAGGTTAACCTACAAGTTAATGTTTTATGTATTCAATAACAAAGTCAAAGAAGTAAAGAGAACAGAATTAAAGGAAGTAAAAACAAGTTTCTTTCCCGCAGTCCTTTTCAGAGCACTTAAATGCTAGTATGCCTTGTGAATCTCCCAAACAAGGACGTGACAGGTAGAGTTGCCACATGTCACTTATGGTTACAGAACCCTCTTATTCATGGAGCAGTTCATGGGCCTGGTGTTCTACAGAACACACTCAGGGATACTCGCAGTCCCCTGGGCCTATTATTTTCAAACCATGCCTCGTGGAGCTTGGTGGGCCTGAGGAATAACCTGCAAGGGTTCTGCAAAGAAGATGTGGTTGGTGACGGCCAAGTTAAACAAAACTCTAGTACCTCTACTGGGAAATCTTCTCACCCCACATCATGAACTAAGGATTTGGGTTTGAAAAAAAAAGGAAATAAAAGATGTACATATACTTAATATGCACTGACCTTCATCAGAGCTTACCAATTCAGAAATAATTGTAAAAAGACACATTTACCATTCTTCCCATAGGATCTTCTTTTCTTAATTTCCAAGCTTATCTTCTTTTCCTTTAAAATCAGGTTTATTGAGCTATAATTTATAACAATAGAATTATCCTTTTGTGGTTGGTATATGGATTTTGAAAGTGTGTACAGTCATGTAGCTACCATCCACCATATTCAAAATATAGAGTACTCGCATGACCCACCCCCCAAAATTCTGTGTCTTCTTTCCATCCTCAGCTTTAGACATCCACTCATACATTCTCTGTTCTTATAGTTGCTTGGTGTTTTTTCTTTTTGAGAATGTCAGGAATCACACAATATGTTTACTCTGGAGCCTGGCTTCCTTCTCTGAACATTCATCCATATTAATGTACATATTAGAAGTCCGAGAAGTCTATGTCTTTTTATTGTTGAGTTGTAGTTCATTGTATGGATATACCATGATTTGTTAACCCAACCACTAGTTGAATGACAGTTGAGAGTTTTCTGTTTGGGGGCTATTATGAATAAGTCCTCTACCAACATTAGTTTCAGGTTTTTGTGAGAAAGTACCCTCATTCGTCTTTGGTAAATACATATGGATGGATCACTGGGTCATAATAAATTTATGTTTAAATGTATAAAAAAGTGACAACTACTTTCATGTCCTTCCTAAAAAAGGACTACCACTTTGCATTCCCATCAGCAGTGTATGAGAACACAAGTTCCAGTTGTTCCCATTGTTGTCAGCTCTTGGTATTGCCAACTTGATTTTGTTTACATTTTTTCAGCCATTCCAGTAGATAGGTAGGGGTGTCTCATTGTGATTTTAAGTTGAATTCCCCTAATGACTAATGATGTTAAGCATCTTTTCATGCACCTCTTTATCATCTCTGTCTTTCTTGGTGAAGTATCTATTCAAATACTTTACCTGTTTGTTTAGTAGGCAGTTATCTTATTACTCAGTTTTGAGGGTTCCTTAAATTCTCAATAAAAATCTTCCATCAGATGTTTATTTTGAAAATATTTTCTCATAGCTTGTGGCTGACTGATTCACTTTAACAGTAATTTCCAAAGTGTAGACCTTTTTAATTTTGATGAGGTCTAACTTACAATTTTTTAAAATGAATTGTACTTGCGTTATATCAAGGAAATAGTTGTCCAGCCCAAGGTTTTCTCCTAGCCCAAGGGTTGTTTTTTTCTTTTGTTATCTTTTCTTTAGAAGTTTTACATTTAGATCTATGGCCCATTCTTAGTTAATTTTTTGTATTAACTCAGAATGTATTTTGTACTAACTCAGTTCAAGATATGAACTAATGTTCATTTATTTTGCACATGGATGCCCAATTACTCTCCTGTTTGTTGGAAAAACCATCCTCACTATGGATTCATTATTTTTACCTCTTTCTTTAGCTATTTTTAGTAGCTGCCCGAGGGTTTACTGCATACCTCTTTAAGTTATTGCAGTCAATCTACAAATAACATTTAACCCCATGTGTATAGGAAAAGAAACTTAGAAAAATAAACTTCCAAGTCTTCTTTAAGCCAGTCCTGTGTGCCTGGGCCTCAAGGGTGGGTTTTCTGGATGTTCCTGTTCCTCCTCCCCAAGGCAGCCCTGCTCTGCCTTGCGTCTGAGGTGGGTCTTGTGTGAGAGCAGTGTCCTGCCCCTTTCTGAGCAGATCACTATGAGTACTGGTATAACATACAGGTCCCAGAGCTCTTTCATCAACAAGACTTAGAGGGAATTTGTCTGTTATCCTTCCCCAGGTAAATGGGTCTTTACCTGTGCTCTCGATGCCACAGTTTGCTGCCCCTCTCCAAACAGCTGAAAGATCTTATTCTGCAGGGAGAAGGATTCCTGACTTCCCGTGATGGCAGCTGCTCCTCTCTTCCCAGCCTGCATTCCCGAAGGTGGCTCATGAATGGTCTATTGCTTGTCCTGGTCTTCCTCGTGAGCACCCCGTGGAAATCTGTGTTAAAAATCCTGCGAGTGCATGGGAGCTCCCATGTGTCTGCGGTTCCCAGTGGTTCCGTACTCTCACACTAGCCTACACCCAATCCCGAACAAGTCACTAAAAATTTTAATGTGGTTCCCAGTGTTGCTTCTTTCTATGACCTGCCATACTGAAAACCTGTGCTCCCATCGCAACTCCCCTTGGAGAGGCCTGTGTTCACTTAGAAATCGGGCTTGCTTGCCCTGCAGCTTCAACTCTCTCAGGGATTCAAGAAAAGTTACTTCATTTGCTTTTTCTTGTTCTTATGGTAGAAACAATACTCTGTCCAGCTTTCCATACCCAAGGAGGAAGTGGGGCCCCCTCTCTACACAAAGGTTTTAAGCTCCCAGCAATAACCCCCCTCTCTTAGACACATACAAAATATAGATCAGATCAACAGGTTGCTTCAACATCCAGCCAGTCACTGGCCAGGTAATGAAATTAAACTAAATCTTTCTGAATTATATACATAAGTATTGATTGATCCTCATGAATTATTTGTTGATATGTAGACACATGAATCTCATTTTTGATGATTTCTTGTAATACATTTCTCAGCAGGCAGTTTATGCTTGGAATACTTTTACTACTGTTTTAATGCTTATGTTTCTTTACTTTTTAAAGTATAATAATAAAGTTCAGCATTTATATTAGTTTCTTACGGCTGCCATGGTCGACAAACCAGTTGGCCTCACACAATAGACATTTATTCTTTCACAGTTCTGAAGACCAGTAATCTGAAGTCAAGGTGTGGGTAGTTTTGGAAGCTCCTGAGGTACTCCATGCTTTTTTCCTACCTTCTGGTGGCTGTCAGCAATCCTTGGTGTCCCTTAGTTTGTAAATGCTTCACTCCAACCTCCAGCACCCTCTTCACATCACCGTCCTCACTCCATAGCCTCTCCTGTACTTACAAGGACGCTTATTGTGGGATTTAGGATCTACCCCCAATCCAGGATCATCTCTTCCTGAGATCCCTAACTTACTTATACCTGCAAGGACCTTTTTCTCAAATAGAGTCACTGTCATGGGTTCTGAGGATGGGGGATCTACGGTACTGTATGTTTAGTATCTCACACATCTTGTGTTGCTTTTAAGTTGTGAGTTTTGCATTCCACTGAGTCATTAAAATGAGCAGCCATGGAGCTGTAATAATTTGAATAATTTAATCTGCTAAGCAGGGATTAAAAAGAACTCACTTCATAATTCATATCCTAGCTAAACCATTTACAAATTGAGAGACCATAGGTAAATTAACTAGGCTCTGTGCCTCACTTTTCCCATAATTTAAATAAAAATAACATTACCTATATTCTCTCAGTGTTGTCCTGAAGATTCAATTAAATGAGACCATGTAGGCAAAGCAGGGGAATACACTAAGCATAATAAATGTTGATAACCTTCCCCTTTAACCTCATACTGCTATTCATTAAAATCACAGCCTCTTCCTACATGAACTGATTATGTAATGCTTCATAGCATTTTTCTGTTCATACAGAAATGAAAGCAAGAAAGAGGCCTGGAATGGAGTCAGAAGAGGCGGATTCTAACCTGAACTTTACTACCACCCAGCTGTTTAACTTGGCTTTCTTCTTTGGGCATCAGTTTCCTTAAAGAAAAAATGAAGTACCCCAAAGTTATTGACCATCTCCAAGTCCATTACAATCCCCATAATACTGAATTTACACCTTCGTTGGTAGAATAAGTGTTGGGGAAACTTCCAGACTTTCTCATTTATTCCAGACTTTTACACCATTGGTGATGCACTGATAATCTCTTAACTCAGAGAGTAAAATCAACACAATTCAGAGAATAAAAACAAGGCCTCTCTTTGCCAGAAAAGAGGACTCAGATTTAGAGGTCAAACAGATGAAAGAATATGTGTTTTTTGGTTTTTGGTGTTTTCTCTGCCAGGCCCAGTGGATAGTGTTCTCAAGGCTTGTCTCCTCCCAGAGGACCCAGCCCAGAGGACCCAGCACCGCCCCCACCTCACCACCACACAGACCAGGGCTTATGGCCACTCCAAACCTCCCAAGTATTTATTTCATAAAAGCAGGACCTGGTTCAAATCCCCTGTAATGTCTCCAAAGGGAAGGAATAAAGTCAATAATCAAGGCTGTGTCTGTGTGTCGTAAATTCCCCAATCCCCTATTCCCTCTCCTGGCTAGCACACACAGGCGCACGCACACACACATAAACACAGCCATAAATATATACACTCCCATTTAATAGACTGGGGATTCAAATTACAGTTACAGTGTCATAAAACTGACTAATCTGCAGGGTGTATGCAGAAGTGTGTGTGTGTGTGTTTGTGTGTGTGAGAGAGAGTGTAAGAGTGAGTGGGGGGGGGTACAAGCTTCTTTACTTGAGGTCTTAAATTCCAAAAATATGCAATTCTTCTGAGACTTTTAATAAGCTGTCTTCACATAACTGTTCTAGAAGCCTCATACTAGGATGCAGGGCTGGCTAGACAATTTGCAGGCCCATTGCAACATAAAAATGCAGGTCCCCTTCTTCAAAACATATTAAAAATTTCAAAACTGCAACAGCAGAACATGAAACCTAGTGTGAGATGTTCTTGGAGCAAGGCAGGTATGCAGGTTGCCCTCCATGTGGCTGGGTAACAGACAGTGAGGCGGAGCCGAGGCTTGCAGCACATATGTATGATATATCACGCTGAAATATGCTGTGGAGCTGGGTGGCATCAGGGAACCCAAGTGGTCTGTGGAATCAGGCTGACCTGGTTTGAATCCTGCTAGACTGTATACTATACTAATAGAGTCACTTTGGACACTTCCATTGGTCATTTTGAACTTCAACTTCCCATCTATTAAGTGGTGACAGGGAGACCCATTTCCTGGAATTACAAGTAGCATTAAATGCAGTAAGACAAGTAAATCTCTGGGACAAACCCTGGCATGCAACAGATGTCCACATTGCCCTTCCTTTGGGCACAGATTTGCATATCTGTTCAAACAAACAAACAAACTCTGCATGAAAAGTGAAGCCCTTGTAACTGAGGCTTGCAAGTGGTCATTGGTGATAGGGGCCGAGTGGGATTTGAAAGCCTGACATACCTTTTTCCATGTCCTCCCATTTACCTCCACTGAAGCTTCTCTCTTGGGTGGGAAGAGATGACCTTAGGAAAAGGCCCTCCCTTAGCGTTGGAGTATCCGGAAAGTATCTGGGGACTAAAGTGAGCATCAGTTGAGAGTGAAGATAAATTACAAGGGGAAAAGAGGGAGGGGAGACAGAGAAAGAAAGAAAGAAAAGTTAGCGGGGAGTTTGAAGAGTTCCCGGGTTTGCTTTCTTGGCAGGGACGGGGAAACTTTTGGCAGTCACGGTCCTGGAGCCTGGCCCGCGGCTCAGAGGCTCCCATTGGCCCGCCCGCCTGTTGCTACGCGGATGGACCAATGGCACAACGAGGGGCGTCGGGCTCCTCCCCTTTTCTGGGTCTGAAGCGGAAGCCAGGGACACGGTTGCAGCGCGCCTGTAGTCCCCCCGAACCCACCCCACTCCTGCCAATTCCCGCCTTGGCTTTTCCTTTTACGTCTTCTTTTTTTTTTCTTTTTCTTTCTTTTTTTAAATAAGGAGGGACCGGGGCAGAGTTGGGGGCTCAGCCAGGGCGGGACCGGACGCCTCTCTGCGTCTTGCCCGGGAGACTGGGCCTCTGGGAAAGTTCACCTGTCAGACTAGTTCCTCCTTTCTGGGCTCCCCTGGCCCTCCTGGCTTTGCACAGCCCGAAGGTATAGGGCGGGACTTGCGGGTTGTTTTATTTTATTTTTTTTCCTTCCTGGTACATGTGTGTGTTTTTATGTTTTAATAACTCTATCAACTCGGTGAACTTGCTGCTTCTCTGGCCTCCGTTCCTCATGCCCCTGTCAATTAGGCGCTGAGTCACTTCCCAAAGTTGAATCCCTCCTACCCCAGCTACACATCCCAACACCCACACATACTGGGTCTGGAGTGTGTGCATTGAAGAGCACGGTTTTCTTGCTCCAAAGCAGGGCCTCGGTTTAGATTAAGGAAATTGCCCAGAAGGGAAATTTTCCAGACAGCGAAGGGACATGTATGCTGCACTGAGTACTGTGGATTAATCAAAAATATTGTGGATACAGTCATATTAATAATAACTCATTTCTCGTATCAGACACTGTGCTAAGCCACTGCCATGCTTCATCCTAGTTACAGTTAGTTATAGATGGGTAAACTGAGGTGCAGGCCTCAGTGACGTGCTTGCTCCAGGTCTACAGGAGGAAGTAGGACTGAGTCTGAGTATCTCTGGCTCCAGAATCATTGGTTCTTCCCATGTCCCTGTGTTGTTGCACAACTCTAAGATAGCCCATGTGTGTGTGTGTGTGTGTGGGGGGGGGTTAGGTCTCCACCCAGGGCATGTGTCTCAGTAGAGTCTATGTCCCCTGCTGGGCTCTACCCTGTCCCATGTGCAGCCGGCAATGCTCCCAACGAGCATGTTTATGACTCCAGGCCTCTCCTCCCATTGCTAGTTTTAACACTTGCATGTTATGTGGATCTTCTTCAAGGTGCTTCCTTTCAATTCATATTTTTATGGCTTCACCACTGGGTGGTCAATATAGCAGGCAAAATTAACTCTATTGACAGGTAAGAACAATGAGGCACAGAGAGGTAGTGCATCTGGCCCAAGGTCACACAGTGACAGAGTGGCAGACTCCAGTGGAACACAGATTTTTTCCCTCCTCTCCCTCCTTAGCTAGCTTCTCTGCTCTCCAACAGTGCCTATTGCCTTTAAATTGTATATTTAAAACAATAGTAATGCAATGTAGGGTTTGCAGATGCAGAAGTGAAAGCAAGAAGTCAGTGAGAAAGTAAATTTATTCTGCTTTTTGTTTGGAGACTGCCTGAGAAGTGGCCTCTAAGCTGGGAGCAGGGTGGACTGGTGGAGGAACATCTGCTGGCAAGGCTGGTTTCTACTTGGCAGATGGATACCTACCATCCTAGCCCTTGTTCTGAAGCTGGCATCAGAGGGAAGCATGTCTGTACTCAGTCTGCTATTGCCTAATAGGCTCGGCAGAAAGGCCCCAACTAGCCTTCCCTCTTCTCTTTCCAGGGGGAGAGGACCTGGGCATACTCACATCTTTCATAACAAAGAAGGAGCCTAAGGGATGTCTCTTTTCTGATGACTTAAAGGAGATGCCTTTGAACTTCATACCCAGCATTACCCAGCTGGTGAGATCCTTTCTAGCTCCACCCATCCCCAGAGACTCCCTCTGTCCCACAAAGATAGTACTGTCTCCTTCCTTAAATCCCCGTAGCTTAAAAAGCCTAGCTGAAACCCTGCTTATAATCTTTCACTACAAAGTTTTATTTTATAAAACTTTTCTTTAAAACGTATGGAAAATAAAACTTATGGGATTGGAGCAAATTAGATTATTGTGTTTGTGGAAGCTGATATAATTACTGGCTATTGTCACCATTGTCCTACTATAACTTTTTAGGCAGCTCTGACTTTTAAAGAATGCTTGCAAAGTAGCTTTCTTCCTGAACATTAACCTAAACCCCTCTGTTGCAACATCTGCTCCCTCCCAAGCTTTGTCCTGGCGATGAAATACCTACCTACCTGAACGCTGCTTTGTCTTTCCTGCTTTCGGTGTTCTTTTTAGCCAAGAGCCCTGCAAGTGTCCTTTCTCTCTTCCACACTAATTTACTGGGAGAATGCTTTTCTATGCCAGACACTGAGGATTCCCACTCTCATGTTATAGTCAGGTGGGAAAAACACTATTACCCAAGCCTCGTCAGACATTTAAACTTATTGTTATCCATGTTACAAAGGGGACACACATACATGGCACAATCACAGAGTGTGCTAAAGGGACTTAAAGTCATTTAGAGCAATCAAAACAGTCTTCATGGAGGAAGTGATGTGTGAGCTGAAGTTTCATGGAGGGCCATGGGTATGAGAGTGGATCATAAGAAGAACCAGCATGGGCAAATGTCCTCTGTTGGTTCTGACATCCACACGTCCACTGAATACAATTAGCAGAGCCTGATGTAGTTCAATCTACTTTCCATAGATGGAAATTGCTTCTTATTCAGACTGGTAAAAATTAGCTTCTCTAAAAATCTTGGTCTCACCCCTAAGACAAGAAATTGGGACCACATGTTTAGGCCTGGTTTTGCTAGGTGGGTGTGCAGTTCACTCAAGGGATAAAATCAACACATTTTTCACTGCTTCTGTAATCAGGGAGTGGGAACATTGGAGCCCTACCGATTTCTGCCTTCATCCAGTGTAGCTTATATTATTAAGAATTGTTCACCTTTTAGTGCCCCTGAACTGAGAGATTTCAGATTCAAATGCTACCAAGATTTATTAAGTGCTGAGTAGAAGCCTGCTATTTTTTAATATGACCCCCCAAGAACCCTTACAACAGCTCTGGGAGACAGAACTTTACAACCCCGTCCTGCAGATTCAAAAACCAAGGCACAGGAAACCCTTGGGTCTGGACTCCAAGTGTGGGCCATCAGTGCAGAATTGGATAATGTCGTATTCTTTGACAGGGCACGGAATGAGTGTTTTGTCACAGGCTCACAAAAGTTTAGACAATATTTCAGAGCAACTATCTTTTTTTTGATTCCTACACAGTGTTCGATCTGGAACACTCTGACATATTTACCCTCAACTTGAGTCTCTCCTCTAGGAGGCAATTCACTGCCTTTTTGATGAAGCCAGGTTCACTTTCCACTCTTTGAGTATTCAAAAAAAATTTGCCTTCAAGACTCCCAACTGGTCCAAACAGAAAACATTACCATTTTAGGAAAGATACTGATTCAGTGTTTGAGCAAGAGCAGTAGTCATAAACAGAATCAGGTGTACTAATAGCAAAGCTCCTTACTTAGAGATGATATCAATTCTGCACATAAAAAAAGAATCCAGAAAAACTTCATATTGAAAATCACAATTTAAGTGCCCACAAGCCCTTATGGGATATGCTCCCATTGCTGTCTACAGAATCCACCGTGTTCACAGGAGCCTGAACTAGGGCATGGAGTCATCCATTCTACTCAACAGTTTTCCTTTGAAAACGCCTTTGATACAATCGAAATGAGACTCTCAGGTTCACTTTCACAGGCTTTAGTGCCTGGTTTGATAGTGAAGGGACATGAAGGTGCCATTTTTCAGAGCATCTCAAGTCAGATTTCCAACTCCACAGGCATTCTATATTCTGTTGCCCCCACATTTGGGTGCTTCCCTGAGCAACACCCACTAGCTTACACCTATTCTAAGTATCAATCACAGCAGCTTCCCTAAACAGTCTTTCTTAATCCATCCACCCACCCACCCATCCATCTGTCTACCTATCCACCCCCCATTCAATGACTATTTACTGAGGTCCGACTATATGAACACCGGGAAGATGAAGCTAACAAAGCAGTTCTGTCCCTGCTTTCATGACATTTACAGTCTACTGGGGGGAGCAGACAATGTGTAAAGGACCAGTAATGACATGTCAAGCCCCTGTGATTATGCATGACTACATTTCCCCTTCAAAACATTCCCTCTGGCTCCTGTGAATGGAATGGGAAATGGGGAAGAGGATATTGTCTCAGTCAGTTGCTAATACTGCTAACATTTAATCACCTTCTCTGATAATTTCCTGTAAGCACTGCTCCTGCCCTGAAATTACTGTTGTGTTTTTCTTCTTTTCCAGTTGGTGATCTGCCTTTATTCCACTAGAATGAAAGCTCTCTGAAGGGAGGAACTTTCTCTAGTTTGCTCACCTTTGAACCCCTGGCACCAGAAGAATTTCTGGAACCAAGCCCTGTCCTACTGGTTGAGCTAATGAATGACTTAGTCCTCAAACCTAAGTGAGTCAGGACTGCTAGAAGCACCCGAGAGAAAGTGAACAGGAGTTACAGGAGACCACTGGATCCACCTGTACCTATTGGGAATGTCCACCTGCTGGCTCATATTGTCATGGCTGAAAAAGCTCCAGTCTCCTCACTAGAAATTCTTTGGGGATTTGGATAGAAGACTCCTCTTCATTTTAATAGTTTAGTTACTGATTAACAATTAAATCCAAGTTCAGAGATAACTTCTTGAATTTGCAACTGAAGAGCTTTTATTTCTTTTACTCCCTAACCACCCACCTCTCTCTCTTTCCAGAAATAGGTGCCAAGCATAAAACCCATATACTTAGCAATTGGCTATGGAAGCACATGGTAATCTCTCACCCTGAGCAAAGAAAAGAGAAATGGAAAACTTGACCCCCAGGTGGCTTTATAGGAACTAAAAAAAAATTGGAGATGCTGGCATTGTCCAGTGCTTATAATATTTTCCTTTTTTAAAACAATCATTATGTTTGTGCTTACAGCATGCTAAGTAATCACTTCTGGCCATCATTTTCTACATCAGCACAACATTTTATCCATTTTGAGGAAGTTGCTATTAAGGACAAGAGTGGGTGAGGGCCTCCTTGAGGCATGGTACAGACAGCTCAAGCACTGAAATGGATCGACTCCAGAAGAGCCCTCTTTGTCTTTGCTTGTATTTCCCCCAAAGGTTAAATTTCCCACGTGATGAATCGCAAAATGGAATGTCCACATTTGAATGGGTTTTACCCACAAAGAGAGAAGCAGCATTGCCAGGAGGTTATTGTAAGGCCTAGAAGGGAGGGCTGAGCTCAGAGGACCAGCATCCACCCCACCTTTGTGGTATGGCACTAGTAAGTAGGGATGTCGTCTCTCATCCCCTGATCGCAGACGAGGAGGGGGGCAGTTAGATGTCACTGGAGGAGACAGAAGATGGATAGCCCTGAGAGGTTCCTCTGTCCTATTGACTCAGACACACCCGTCTCTCTGTCTTACTGCCTGCATCACCTTCAATTTGGCCAGATGGACATCATGGGGGAAATTTCGTCTGGACCAGGAATCTTAAAACACCAGCAGAAAAAGCTGGCTCTTGGGAGAAATGAGGACAGGGCCATTAGAAGTTGGGAGCTGGGGCCATTAGGAAGCAGTCAGGCTCTGTTGATGCACCGGGGATTTCTGCTCGATAATGGGAAATGTGAACACAGGTTAGTGCGGTGATTACAGCATCCTGGAGGGGGGTCCTAAGAGGCCAGGAATAGATTAAAACTCACTCAAGCAAAGGTTGGGGGAAGGGACAAAGATCACCCCTTCAGATGGTAGGGAAGGCATCCATGAGGTCAGAGATGTCCTACTCCACTGTGCAGACAGGAAGAGTCCTTTTAGAATGTCACACTGGGGAGTGGCACATACATGTTTTCAGACCTGGGAGAACTGGACCCTCGATATTAGGGCAAATGAAATGCAAGCCCAGAAGAGAGGTCTTTAGAGAGCTTAGCAAAGGACTTGCTAAACCTTAGTGTGTGTGCCAAGATGGCTGAGCCTCCACCCTGCTCCAGGAGCAATTTAGCTACATTCTTTAAGGAAAAAAAATTTAAAAACACAGATTTTTTTCTGAAGAAACAATGCGATATCCACACAGAGATTTATAGGTAAGAAGGAGCATCAGTGTCACATTTGTATTGGTAAAAAATGAAAAATAATCTAAATGACCAGGACAGAGGAAATAGCTAAATCAATTGTGCATTCCTACAGTGGTACTTAGCAAACCTTTAAATATAAAGTCATGTTAATGACATGGGAGAACGATTATGGCATGTTGAACAAATAAGTAAATAAATAAATAAATAAATGCAGGTTACACTAAGAAAGTGGGTAGAAGCTGACTCCAATTCAATATTGAGAAAAGAAAAGTCCAAAAGAAAATAGAAAGGAGTGTTAGAACAGATGGTTGTCTCTATGGAATAGGAGTATAGATGATATTTTATATTCTTTTCATAGTGTTCAATGGTTTCAAAAGTAGCTACACATTAATATGTATGTATATATATAACTAATACATAGGTTAGTTACTCTGCCCTCCATATTCTTCACACCAACGTTCACTGTCTGACAGCCTATAGATTTAGTTGTTTATTTGCTGCATATCACTGTTGCTCCATCCTCTAGAATATAAGCTTCCCAAGGGAAGGGACTGGGTTGTGTTTCATGCCAAACCCCAGTCCACTCCCCTACCTAACACACGGCCTTAGAAAGAATTCAATATATATTCACTGGATATATCTATATGCTTTTCCCCCATTAGCAAGCCATAGAAGGCTGCTAAAACGGGAAGATGAACAATGCAGGGTCCCTGGGCCCATTGGACTTGTGAGTCACAGTGTCTCAGGATGAATTTGAGATGCTGCAAAGGGTCTCCAGGTGATTCTTATTCACATTTAAATTTCAGAGCCATTGCAACCAGCATCCCTAAGAAAGAGTAGAGGAGCCAGTATCCTTTCTAAAGTCAAGGCACAAAATTGCATTCTTCCTCCTCTTCCAATCTAGGATTCTTTCTTTGACTAGGGTGACATCTAAGAGTGTGGCCTTGTGGAAGAATACAGACATTTGCCATCTACTATCTGAGCTACCTCCAAATTCTGTCAGTGAAAAAGCCTTGACATGCCAAGACTATGTTTTGGAGGGCTGTGGTTGAGTGGTTACTCAATAGTCCTGAATGCCCACTTCTCAGAATGAATTCTTTCATGTGCCTTTTTAATTTACACAGATGATCTAATGGAAATCTAAATCACAGAAAGAAAATATCTGCCCCTAATTTCACACCTCCCCACAAATTAGTCCTTTTCCCTGTTTCCCCATATTTCTCCCTTCCAGACCTTGAATACTTACATTTTACAAATTCATAATCATTACATGGATATGTTTCCAAGATATAGTTCTTTTAATCTCATGATCAATATCTTTCCCACTTTCCCTTTTTTGCTGTTCCTCCCACACTATAGAATTTCTTTTTTTATAATAATTAATTCTTCACCTTTCTCTGAGGTTTTGCAGCTGTCAAAGTATTTTTCATGCCCATTATCTTTTTAATGAAACCGGGTTCATTTATTTAGATGAGAGCTTTGTTCCTTCTTGTGAAAACTGTCTCAGTGGGGACTCATTCAGCAAAAGGCTTAGAAGGATGGGCTATGTAACTGAAGGGACCCAAGTTCAATTCCTGTTGCTTAATAACAGTGAATTCAGACAAGTAATGGGACCTCTCACAGCCTATTTCTCTTGTATATACAATGTAGATACAATCACAGTACCTGGTCCATAGTGTGGCCATGAGGATGAAATGAGATAATCACTTATAAAATGCTTAGCACAGTGCTGGTATAGAATAAGGGTTCCATTAATGTCAGTTATTATTGTCATTATCATTGTTATTAGGTATATTAGATAAAGGCTTTTAATGACTGTAAGAAGTTAGAGGAAGCCAACTCTATGTGACCTATCCTGACCCCCAATTTTAACTCAATTCAATCCACAATTTTCAACCCAGAATAGGGAAGAAAAAACCACATTTTGTGCAATGCTCTTCATGAACTGTCTAATGAAGAAATTACAGTTCTGTACTACTAGATATCTTTTCCTGGGACAGAAAGATACTTTTTGAGATCTCACCCCCTGAAATTCAAAATTTCCATAGTTTAGAAATGTTTGAAACCTACTTTTTTTCAGACTGGGTATTTTTAGGCTGAGGTGGAGATGGGGGATGGCAGTTCTCACTGCCAGACTTCTCATGGGGAGCAAGTTCTTACAGGTCTCAGCAAACTCAGTTGGTTCCAAGAGTTCAGTCTCAGGTAAGCTTTGGACAAGCACCTGAGGCTCTGAGAGGCTCCACTGAAATGAGCCTGAACCTCAATGTTTTATGAGGTACGCCCATTGATAACTTTCTTGGCCAAGTTTTAGTGGGCCTCGTTGTGTATACACTCTTGTGGGCACCCAAGAATCTCAAGTCTTCACCATGAGACATCGTTTGATCCTGCTTGACCAGATTCCCTGGAGCTGTAGGCCATTCTCGCTTGTCAGTGCACGGCACCTGAGTGCACTGTGTCTGCAGCTTCTTGTCATCTCAGTCTGGGAGCCATTTCTTCTTGGTACAACTTGTCTTGAAGTTCCAGAAAAGCCAGACTTCACCTTCCCCTTAGCCAAGTCCTCCAGGCTGGGACCCAATTCTCTCTCGAACATAACAAGTCTACTGAACAAGGGAACACCTAATCTGAATACCTTTGCCAAGCTCCCATGTGAATTGGAAGGAACACAGAGCCAGTCTTGAGAAAGGAGATGTGAAATACCCCAGCTGGATGGAGGACATGGGACAATCTCAGAGAGAAGCTAATTAGTTTACCAAGATTTGCTATCATTTTTTTTTGTTTAAATGAGCTTCTGCCCACCCAAGTTCAGAATCATCTTGGAAACTTTTCTTCAGCTACCTCCCAAACTCCAGACTGTAGATCCCTTGGGGCCTTATTTATTTTCTGTTCATATCAAGAATAATTATATACAAAAATATTATTAGACAAGTCATACCTGAAAGCTTGAGTGGAAGAGTATTGAAGAGGCCATGTAATTTCCAGAATGTTCTTTGGACCAACAGGAAATGATCTGAAAAGACACAAGTCAGATAACAGCCCTACATTCCTGTTACCCTTCAGAATGTTCTGGATTAGTCATACCCCAGTCAGAAAGAAGAGTCAAAGTCAGGGATTTGGATATGGGGCACTGTATCAAGAAGGTGTTGATGAAAGGCAAGTGGGATAGAAGGAAACAAACATGACATTGGCAATGGCTAAGATCTGTCAGAATGATTTCTGTGTAGTTCAAGTAAATTGGTAAAAAAGAAAAAGGATGATAATCCTCCCCTGTTTAGCGACATTTAGTTTTAGATTATCTTTCTTAAGCTTAGGCACGTTCTAGAAGAGTTCAAAGTGAGGTCCCTGTAGATCTTAACAGGTCAAGGCCTTTGGGAGTGAGACTCCATAATTCTAAAAAGTGAGACTCCATAAATCTCCAAACTGAAAAGTCAGATAGCTACAATTATTCTGATACAAACACCTATAGGTTCACATATATTATTGTGTGTCATCTCTCTACTCCCAATTTCATGTCATCATAGATACTTTATTTTCATATTGTTAATACCTAGTGCACGTAGTAAAGTCTCCGTGGATGCTTTTGATTCAAGAAAGAAAGAAGCCCAGGTCTATCAAGAGCACATTTTTAACTACAAGGAAGGGTGGCCGGAGCAAGGTGGCAGGCAGACTCCTTTGCAGGACTAATGTAAAGGTTCCATGAGACATTAGGTTTGACTATGCCTTGTAAGTGTCAGGCTCAGACAAACACGTGTGTTGCCAGTGTTCTTTGTGCTGTGTGTGCCAGTAAAACGATCCAACATCTTTTTCCTTCCCAGGGTAATGTTGACACATGTCAAATGCATTAACATTCCCATTGGAATGACTCATTTGGAGGGAATAGTCAAGAGTCAGAAAGATGAGACAGGAGGAATGGAAGAAGCCTTTTACAATTGTTCAAGATATTAGGACAACCACGTCCTTTCTGGTGATTGAGTTTTAAAGAGAACAGTCATGGTATCACTATTACGGTATTGCTATTTGATATCACCATCATCAGTGTTGTCGTCTGTAGGTTGCCTTAGCTCCACCACCTTAGAAGTCTGAATGAGGTGAGTGAGCCAGGGAGTGAGTGTGAGGGAGGCCTTTCCTGCATATCAGCAGTGCTGGGACCTGAGTCTTGAGCATCCGCCTAGACCTCTGCTTCACCTTCCTTTTTTGTGCTTCCCCCAGACCTCTGTCCATCCTCCTGAGGCAGATGCTGATGCCACATACCAGGCTGGCCTCTGGGTCATGTTCAGTGGTGCTACCCTCCCTTTCTTCAGAGTCTCCTGTTGCTGTTGCTTGTTTTTGCTTTGTTCTGTTTGGGGGAAGATCTGACCATAGTTTTGGCTTTAAGTGAGATGAAACAAGAATCTATCAATGAAAACAGAACATGATGCTATTTAGAGCCACAGGCTCAGACCCTCCCTTATGAGGCCTCCACAGTGGTGTCTTGACATTCCCCTCCAGGGAATTAACTGTAAGCGTGTCTCACTCCCAGTGTCCACATGGGGCCACCAGGGGACCAAGACCAATTTTCCATCCCTATCCTAGTGTTGGCCCCATCCCAGGATGGGGGACAGGTTTAATTCACTCCCAGAGCACACATCTCCATCCCATCCTGCCACCCACACCCATACATAACCCCAAATCAGTGATCACAAACTGTTGTCTGACACCCAGACAATTCTCCAAGCCTGAGTCATTAAGTATTTAAGCACTCTTCCCACAGGTTATCAACATAATAGTCTAGGGTGGTCTTTGCCCAAAATGGTCTACTTTCTGTTTTTCACAGTGGCTCATTCAAAATGAAACCAGCATGCTTCCAGCGGTCCTCATCGGTTTCATACCTTTTGGCAAAAATACATTTATATCTACAAGAACAAGCCACAGTTCATAAGCACAGTTCGGCCTAAATCTTAGGGGGAAAAAGAAATATTTCAGCCCCTGCTCCCCACCGAAAATACTAAAAATAGAAGCAGAACTATGATTCAACCAAGCATTCCACTTTAAGTTACCAAAGTTTTTGTTTTAAATCTGTGGTCAACTTCCTGGTTCTTCACAAAAGTACTAAAAATAGAAGCAGAACTATGGCACAACCAAATAGTTCATTTTAAGTTACCAAACTATTCATTCTAAATCTCTTGTCAGCTTCCCAGTTCATTGCAGAAATTCCTCAAGAACACTGATGGCACTTGTTTGATTTATCTGCCACTGAAGGGTCCCTCCAGGTAATTTTTCTCAGACAAGATAATGGTACCCAATGGGATAGCCATGTCTTTACCAGAAAAAAATGCTAACAGGTTTTAAATGATATATTTTCCAGCTTTGACAAAGCCTACAAAGGATTTCACAGGCAAGGCTTTAGTTCTGACATGCATGACACTATTATTATTGTTCATGTTTGGCGGCTTTTCCAGCACACACTGGCCTTGCTCTGAAGTGAGGCTCCATGGCCATAATGCTCTCCCTCCACTCGCTTCCACCACTCATTTCATCTCCCCAACTCCCACCCACGTGCACACACATCGCAAGGAAGGCCTCTGCAAGCAAGAATTTATTTAGACCCCTTGTCTTATCACTGTTGCTCCAGTTCAACGTTCCTCTGGACCATCTAATCTCTGGTGTGAGCAGCAATCGCAAATCAGCCTCTTTAGACAGAACATTATCTTTTGTGACATCTGATATGGCTTTCACACTTGACTCCATCGGGCTTTTTGACATTGTTGCTTCTATTCTTCAGTTTACAGCATTACCAATCCCTATGGCATTTCTCCCAACAAAAGGTCACCAAGACTTTCCCTTGATCTTCAGTTTCAGCTGCTTTGGGGATAACTGTCTTCTTTGCGGGAACCACTGCAACCCCATTGAAATCTATATGTGCTGTGTGACTTACATGAGAAGTCAAACCATCCCAAGGAAACTCCAAGGCAGAGTTTTAGATTCTACTGTAAGTTCATTGAGGGAGGCAGCCACAAACAGGCAGCTTCCAATTAATCCCTTTTCTCCCTCCCTCTCTCCCCTCCCTTCTCTCCCTCTCTTTTTCTTCTCTTTCCCTTCTCTTCCTTCCTTCCTTTCATCCTTTTCCCTTTCTTTATTCCCTTTAAAACTTTCTTCTACCAGAATTAGTAATTTATCTGGCCATCTCTAAATTTTTAAAAAATGAAATCTCATCTTTTACCTAAGAGAACATAAAAATCAATCTTCTCATGAAAATGGAGGCATGTGTAATTCACTTCCTGAGCTTCTGTCTCCTAACAACCTGTGCCTAGTTTAGGGGACAACTTCTGAGTGCTCCTCCACAATATGTCCTCTCTTTCCTATAAAATCAAGATATCAAAGGCCTTTCTAGGTAGAATGATGATTTCTCCCAGGCTCTGCCGGTTGCCCTTGCATATTTCAAATGTTCTCTTGAACTCTCAAAAGTGTCCTGGTCTTCTGATAAATTATACAGTTGCTCTGTTCATAAGAGATTTTTAAACATGGTTTGAACCTCAAATCCATGGCTTGTGACAAGCAGTCATAAGCCATTTCCAAAATTTCCCAGAAATCTCTGGGCTCCTGGGTTTCACTCCCTGGTGCTTCTCTGCAGCTTCCTGGAGTCTCTACTTTTCTCTGGCATTAAACTAGATACATAATTCAGCTTTCATTGAATGACTCAAAAACTCCAGTAACTAATTATGTGAACATTTTGGTATAGTTTACTTAAAATTTGGGAAAGTGCTGGGAATGGCCATAGTGCAGTCTGTAAGCCCCTCCTCCCCTGATCTTATTGGTTTTACCCCTACTTCCTGCCCCTCATGGCAGGAAGATCCCCTATCTCCCCTCCTCTCCTGAGGAGAAATAAACACATTCCTCTCCCTGGCTTCTGCAGAGTCTTGCTGTTTGTATCAAGGTCTCTGAAGGCCTCAGCTTATATCCCGAGTAACTGCCAAGGAAGTTTTCTAAATAAGTATCTTGTTCTTCATGAAAGTCTAATGAATATTTTTTAATGTAATTAAACCTAACTAACCTAACTGCATTTGATTTAATTGTCCTTATCTTGATTCTCACTGACTTGTGCCCAAAAGTAAACTTTGGCAGAAAAACATGGGAGAAAATAAGGAGAGATGAAATCACAAAAGAAATGAAGCGCATGGGATGGGAAGAGGAGAGGAGAGGGAGAAGGAGAAAGAAGGGAGGATCCCTTGGTATCAGAGTTTAAGATGTTATCTCCCCTGAACAGTGGTTTAAAAACTTTCCTGTGAGTGGGTGTTCCCAGGCGTGTCACCAAAGGGTTAGATTTATGGAGTCTCACTCCCAAAGCCCTTGACCTGTTAAGATCTACCGGCACCTCACTTTGAACTCTTCTAGAACGTGCTTAAGCTTAAGAAAGATAATCTAAAACTAAATGTCGCTAAACTGGGGAGGATTATCATCCTTTTTCTTTTTTACCAATTTACTTGAACTACGCAGAAATCATTCTGTCAGACTGGGTATCTCATTTTGGCCGGAGAATCTAAAGTCATCAGAAGTGACACAGATAGGGAACACAGCAGTACACCGTCCAGGTCTTTTCCAAATTCTGCTTTAGCTTAAACAATATGTACATCCGTCTTATCCAGTACCTTTGCAGACAGAGTCAGGTCATCCAGAACAGTGCTGGCCAAGTTTCTGGGACATTTTCTGGGCTTCTGTTAAAGACCACATCAGAAAAGTAACGACATAGTACATGGGAAGTACCTAGTACTGAACCAAGTATCATTGTAATGAAAGGACCGTGATTGGCCTGTTGGAGACAGGATGACAAGCTCCCCACAACGTGTTGTCGAGGAACTTAGTCAATGCCTTACCTGTGAGGAAAACCAAGTGGTGAGCCAAAAAGAGAGGCCTGAAAACAAGGTGCATTGAAAAGTCGACTTAATCTGTTTTAAAGCTGCCTCCACAAACGCTGTACGTGATCCCTGAGCTACTTTTCATTGCTTCTCAATCGTTATTCAGACAGTTGTCCCTGCCACCTCATGCTTACGATATTTCTGGACACCTTCTTTTTTCATTGACAGAGCTGTGCCTGACTGGAGTGGGCTGCCCAGGCAATGAGAGCTGTCCTGTCAGATACCAGGAGCAGAAAATTATGCTCTAGGTCTTATGGTCTTAGTACATTTGGGACGCTATAACCAAAGTACCATAAACGGGATGGCTTAAACAACACATACATATTTCTCACATCCTGGGGCAAGAAGTCCAAGATCAAGAAGCCAGCAGATTTGGTGTCTGGTGAAGATCTACTTTCTGGGTTGTATACAGCCAGCTGCCCTCTCACTATATCCTCATCTTGCAGAAAAGGCATGCAAGCTCTCTGGGGTCTCTTTTACAAGGGCACTAATCTCTTTCATGGGCCCTCTACCTCCCAAAGTCTCCATCCCCTAGTACATTACATTGGGGATGAGGTTTCCACATATTAATTTTAGGGGAACACAAACATTCAGTCCAGAGCACCCTTAAAGGACTCACACATGGGCATCAGAATAAGACTGAGAAAACAAAACAAAACCCACAATGACAACCTGCATAAAATTAATTCAATGGATATTGTACACATCTTCAAGAACCCTCACTAAGGTGACAGTTCCTGGCTTGCCATCTTGCTCTCTGATTCTGGTCACAGCCCCAGTTCAATATATTTTTCACCAACTTTCTTGCTTTCCCCATCTTGGTTTTCCACTTAGAGACAAATGCTGCCCCATAGTCTTCAGCATGTGTACCCATAAAGGGGAAAGATTTGTACACTTCCCTCAGAAAACTGCATTGTTTTCTCATTAAAATCCAAAGAAGTCTATAACATTGTGAAAGATTTTCCACTGTGACTTCTTCTCCACATCCTCAGCAAGGCCCCCGCAGGCCAATCAGCTCCATTGCCCAGGAATTAGAGAGGATCGTGAAACCTTCACGCGGGTCCTCAGTTTCAGTTCTCATTGGCATGGAAGAGATCACAGGCTTTCACCTTTTTCAGTTGATAAAAGGAGCCACTGTTCTCCGTGTAAAGGAGTTGAGTCTCTTATTTGAGGCCAACCAATGACTGTGACTTCAGATCTGGATGGACAGTTCTACAAAAGACCTGTATCCACTCTTGCTTTCCTGGCACTGAAAACAAGTTTGGACAAGATCTAGTTCACAGAAATCTTGCTAATTCAGAGGCCACTGGGTTGATGACTTCACCATCCTCCACACAGATATGAACTTTCAATATCCCTAAGCAATAGTATGAAAATACTTATTTTGAGTTCCATAATTCATTACATATGCATTAATAGTCATGGGGGAAATAAAATTACTTCTGGTGTGAACCTCATGTGGTGTGTTTCAAGGAACTATCTGATTCATGGGGGTTACTTAAAATAGATGGCTGTAGGATGATGTACTTTTCAGGGAGATTGTTGTACTGTCTTGCTCTATAGCTGGTTGCTGAATGCAATTTAACCTATTTTAACATTTTTGAGGTCAGATGGAGAGGGCTCTAAATGTACATATCCTTATGATGTGGATCTTGCCCTTGGCCAGGGACATGGAAAACACACAACAGCCCCCAACGTATTATTTAACTTCGCTCAATATTAATGGTAGTCTAACGTGACATATTTGCAATTAAAGGGTGATGTCAGTTGACACAGTGCCACCGAGGCCAGTTAAACATTGTTCCTTAGAAAATAAGAGCAGGATTCAATTCTGAAAACATTGGTAGTGGTCCAGGGACTGAGTCATTTGGCTCTCTCGAAGCGTCTAAGCTAGCTGGAGCATGTCAAGAAGCGCAAGCTCCCTTCACACCGTGGAAGCAGGAAAGCAAGGGGCAAGAAAATATCATTTGAAAATAATGCAGTGCTCCAGGGATCACTATTTCCCTCACAATTTAGCTCTAATCTTATTCATGGGTGTTAACCCTTTGCGCTGCAGCTCACTAGCTGTGCTGGTTGGGAAAACAAGAGGGCCCCTCTATATTATTTCGATATTTAACACATTTTTAGGTACATGAATATTTTTTATCCTTTGCTTCTTGGAAAAGAGCTGGGAATTGAAAGATCAAATTAAATTTAATTTATGGGCACCTCTCATTATTATAGAAATATTTAGAATATAATATATGTCTTGTTTTTTAAAAAATGCCTTCATGAAAATCCAAAAATGTACCCGAGTGAGTCTTGTACTCCTGTTTGCACAATTACAATTGCACACAAAAATAAAAGTACCTGGTGGAGAAGAGAGACAATAAGCCTTCCCCTTTAGAAGAGGGAATGTAGTCATGTTTCTTCATTAGTTTTCTATTGCTGCTATAACAAAATTGGTGGCTTAAAACAACACAGATTCATCTTACAGTTCTTGGACCAGAATTTTGATGGTCTCACTGGGATAATATCAGAGAGCCAGGGTTGCATTTCTTTGGAAGATCTCAGTGCAAATCCATTTTCCTGCCTTGTCCAGCTGCTAGAAGCCACCTGCATCCCTTGGCTTGTGGCCCCTTCCTCCATCTTCAACACCAGCAAAGGTGGCTTGAGTGCTTCCCACATCACATCACTCTAATGCCCCCTTGTGCAACCCCCTTCAACTTGTAGAGTCCCTTGTGACTACATTGGACCTACCCAGAAAATCCAAGATAATCTCTCTATTTTAAGGTCTGCTGATTAGCTACTATCTGTAATACTGATTCCCACTTCCTGCATGAGATAATATAGTCACAGGTTCCAGGCATTAAGATATGGACATCTTTGGAGGGTCATTATTCTGCCCACTGCAATTTCTAACTTGTTCTGTAAAATTCATCAAGTAAATTCCAAATGCAAATGAATCCTTTCCCATCTGTTTTTCCATGAAATAAAAACAACTGAAATTGAATTCCTACAACAATTACATAAATGAATGTGGAGCTATAAATTTATAGAAGAAGAAAGGTGTGTGTGTGTGTGTGTGTTTCTACGTTTAATGCATTTGGTTAAGAGCCAAAGATTCTTAACTAAAAATGTGTGGAAAGTACTGCTATAAACAGATGACTATTAAACTTAAATAGTCATCAAGTGAACTTAAATTCAATTTAACTTAAATATTTATTAGGAGTGAAAGCAAACATAAATGTTGAAAACTCAAATCCTTATTTCTCAACTGTCTTCTCATTTTCCCACAATATATTTCTGGCTGTTTGGAGGCAATTTCCTAGATTTTATTCACCGGTAACAGAAGGGTTTTATAGCTAAATTAATTCCAGAGAATAACTCATTTGTAACACAGTGTTGCAGCTCCCAGAGCAAAGGGGTTAAGGGAAACAAAGCATGATGAGCTCAGAAAACTGTTGCCTGAGAGCTGAAGTAACTCAGATAAAGAGTCACCTCAAGAGATGTAGGTGATGTCCCACGAGAAATACGTTAGCTTCCCTGGTAGAAGTTTTCAAATGAGCAGAATTTATACATTCAAAAGTGTTTATAAGCACCTCTCCCATGCTGATCATGGTTTGGGGCACTGAGGGGATAGTCATAAAAAAGTCAGTCAGGATTCCTTCCCTTGTGAAGGGAAGAAATGCCTATGGGGAGAGTTCGCAAAAAACGTAGATCCTTAAATAAGTTTAGAGAGGGTATAGTAGGACATACACACACAAACACACACACTCCATGAAACAAATGGCACAAACTGAATAATTAAGGAGAATATCATAAAGGACTGTGTATAAAGTGAACCAAGGAGTTCACCAGGGAGGACACTGGGAAATCACTCTTCTGCCTCTATCTCCTCCTGCCTCTGACTGCCTGTGCAAACCTCCCGTTGCTAAATCCAACCGGTAGCCTGAGCTCTGGGGAGCTCACCACTGCCGTCCATAAAGATCAACCTCCCCAAGCTCAGAAGAGGGTGGGGAAGGACGGAGATTGGACCTGGAGGAACAAACTCAAAGCTTCCAGCACCTACTCCTACGTAAAATTGCTTTGAAGTGATGAAATGGGTGTGAGCTTGGGCATAGAATGAGGCATTGGGATTTATTTTAGGTAGAATTCAAAGAAGACCTCTCTTAGGGAGGGGCATTTGAGCTATGACTACATAAGAAAAAGCCAGTAAGGCACGAAGTTGGCACAGATGGTTCTTGGCAAAAAGAATCAAGTGCCAGAGCAAAGGGCCACAGGTAGGAATAAACTTGGTGTGCCGTGAAGGGAAAATTCAGTGAGGAGTGTAACAGAATCAGCTAGGAGGCCCGTGGTAGGAGATGGAGTTAGAGAGATACGTGGTGCCTACTTCACCACCTTGGATTGTATTTTCCCAGAACAAAACCCTGAGATGAGGGTTTGAGTGCAAACATTTATTTCACAGGTGGCAAACACAAGGCCTTTGGTCTGAATCTGGCTCTCCACCTTGTTTCTACCCAGCGGCAGTGTCCAGCTCTCACTTAACTGTTAAGGAGCAGTTATATTTATACTGTCCTAAAGTTACATTCAGCCCTTGGAAGGCAACCACGAGGCTGATGTGGCCCCCGGTGAAAATGAGTTTGACACCCCGGATTTGAAAGGCAATTCTAGGAAGCCAGGGGAGGGGAATGGGAAAGTGAGAAGGGAAGGAAAGGATTTCAATAAAGGTGATGTGATTGACCTGACTATACCACACCTGCGCATGGACTTGGTTCCCTGAAACTTCCAGTTGAGGGGAGGAAGTGGGTTGCTTATTCATCAGCTCTCATCCATGGTTTCTCGTGGGCTGCTTAGTGGGGGGTGTCACTCTGTGGCTCTTCTGGAGACAAGAGAATCTTCAGGTAAGAAGCTGGGGGTGGTTGCAGTAAGATATTGCTGGAACGGAGTGTGCTTAGGAAAGTCATGCTGAATGAGTAGGGTGGGGCACCCTCAGAGACTGGTAATATATATGTATATATCCATAAGGAAAGGGCGTGTAGGTAGGTAAAGCTGGACAAAGTCGGGTAAATAGGGATGGAAAGAAACTTTGCTTTGGGTGATGAGCACAGGATGCAGACGATGTGTTGTTGAGTTGTGTGCTTGACATTTGAATGATTTTGCAAACGGATGTCACTCCAATAAATTCAATTAAAAAACACAATTGTGGTACCAATATCACATGTATGAAATATTTTAATGTAAAACTGCTACTTTCTAAAGAAAATAAGTGATGTTTCTCTTTGTATTTGATGAGTGAATTTATGCATGTATTAACTTGCACAAAGAATCTTCTCCCTTTGGCTTAGAGTTGGTTATATTCTGAAAGATGCAGCCCTGGACTGGTAGTAAGGAAAAATTATTGCTAAGATAACCAAAGTTCATTATAATCACTTTAGTGCTTATTATCTCTGTCAAAACCAAGTTAAACCGAATGTAAATATACAGGTGTAAATACTTCCTGTGTTCTCCAATGCTTTCTCCACACTGGCCCTCTGCACATGGAGAGCACACATGCACATCGTCTTTCCTTAGAAGGCCCATCTCCTGTCGCTCCACAGCCCCACGGAAGTCTTTGTGTGTGAGATGAAACTATAAAAAAGATGTCGCCAGATAACTATGCATACATTCTCTCTTCCAGAGATGAGACTTAGCATGGTCTATTTCCTCTCCTTTCACGGTCTGCCCTATTATCATCTAGCCATCTCATGCATATGCTTTAACATCTCACAGAACAAAAAAGAATCAAAACTATTAGACTTGTTTTCATCAGAAGAATCATTTTGGAGAGCATAAATTGAGTGGACCTTGACCTGCTAATTGGAAGAGAAGAAAACCTTGGTCTTGTGCAGAAGAGAGGGCAGTTACGCATGAGGCATGGTTTGGCCAAAGGTTTAGTGGCAGGAAGAGATGAACTGAGCACAGGACATCCCAAAACAGCTCAAGATATAATTTTAAAGTCTACAATAACATTCACCTCCCTGCCAGATAGATACACATCCATGTGTGCACAGATGTGCATGGACCCACATACACACACAGACACACAAAGGCCTTCCTTTTGGTCCCGCAAACAACTACCAGTGTATTTGACTTCTAGCCCTTTCTATTACCTTTTTCTCCAATGGAAATGAAAGTGAAAGAGAAAGGAAAGGACCCAAGGTCTCCATCTTTGGGGATCCCGTGGAGACTCTATGGACATCCCATGGCAGAAATCGGTGATGAGTGATGCTCTTCCTGAGCCTTGTTTTAGCACAAGTGAGTTCTACACTTCACGAATTGGATCATGTGTCTGTGCGTGTGTTAGGTTGTCTATACAGGTAGGAACCAACAATATCTCCCATTCCTATACACACGTGCCACTACTTCTATCAAGAGGAGGAGTCCTCTTCTTTTGAATCTCAGCTGTCCTTCTGACTTGTATGGACCAACAGAAGTGACACTGTACCTTAAGAAGTCTGGACACTTCCACCTCCACCCTTTTGGAACCCAACCATCCTGGAAAGATTGGGGGAGACATCTTAAAAATGAAGAACTATGTGGGTAGGAGAGGTTCATTTCTTTTTAAAAGGTCATGGTGTGTTTGACTTCTTAAAACACATAGCTTTCATTTTGAAATAAAAGTGGAACAATTGTGTTTGTGAATGTATGGTAGGAATATGACTGAATGTTGGCTCATAAAGTCCAATCTGTCTATACACAGATGCCAGAAACACTCTTTCAAGACCTGGTCCATGATGCCCTTGAAATGCTTCTTTGTTTTCAGGAAGATGAACATGATGTTTCTTAGAGAAAAAATGAGCAAGGACTGGGTCAGGTGGTCTCGAACACTTCTTTGTAGGACAACTGCCAAGGCAGATGTTATCTTTAGAGGCATCTCATGTTCTATAGTCAATGTCCTAACAGGATTCCAGCAAAGCCACAAAATGAGCCTAGGTCTCACCCACGTTCCATTCTGCTGTCACACTAATCACTCCAAAGGAGAGAGTTAAGGAACTAGGCATAGCTCATTAACCTTCCCAAGCCTCCTGGGTAAATGCCAATTGGGTGTGAAATGGGCCCTTAGTGAGACAGAAAATGGGACCCTCCAGAGCTTTACTCATCCTAGCTGAGAAGGATGGGACTTTCAGGGAAGACACAGGTTCATTGATTCTTTGGTTCACACTTAGCCCATTCATACTTGCCCTTCATTCACTGCAGAAACACATATCTTTTACCCAGCAAGTGTAGGCATTGGGGAAGGTCTTTAAATACATTTCTAATATTCAAAAAACCTGCAAAGCAAGCATCTTTATTCCCATTTTACAGTCAGATTCAGAAAGTAACCTGACAGTGGTCACATGTTTAGTCATTACCAGAGCCAGAAATCTAGCAAAGTCTTCATATTTCAAAGATCATGTTGATCATGGTCCTCTAGTGTTTCCCAAATGTAAATGAGTTGTCATATCTGAGTTTCACATATATTATAATTTCCTTATATTTTTCTCAGTTTTTAAATAAATTTCTTTTAAGAGATTTTGCATAGTTGGGTGAGAAAAACCAACATGACTTGCCACCAATAAAAAGGAGCAATGAAAATAAAGCCCAGTTGTTGGAGTCTAGCTGGATAAGGGGCCCCTTTCAAAGGTTTGATCTCTCTGTTAAAAAAGGAAACCAGCAAGTGTCACCCAGAGGTGTGAGAAATGCACTGACACCCAGCCTAAACTCCATCCTACACGAATGAGAAAGAATGAATGAGACTTGCAAAGGGCAACAAGTTCTCAACAGAAGTCAGTGTTTTCAAGTGTCGTTCTTTGATGTACCATCTAAAACCAGCTCCTCTACCACCTTTAGGTAACACCACTCTGTGCAGTATCCCCTCCATCGGGAGTTCATTTAAAGAAGGTCTTGAAAGAGATAGATCAAAAACAGGCAGACACAATGCTGTGTGAAGTGTACTGTATTATCATGGTTTCCAAGTTATTTTGACCATGTACCCTTATAAATTTCTTAATCATGCTTCCTGTATATATTTATATTTCATTTTAAAAGGAATATATGTATAATAGTCCACTAATATTTTATATGCATTATAAAACATACAAAGGTAGGGACTAACAAGAAATATGTTGATATTTTCCCCCAGTTTTCCTAAAAAAGGCTCTGCATTACCCACACTTTAAAGACTGGTTTTGGTGAAAGAACAGAGAGCAGAAAGACAGGGCACCCAATTTGCCCCCAGAGATGAAATGTTCAGAGAAGTCTCTCTGGAGAGAGTGTCACAAGGAATAATCCCAGGGTTAGCAAGGTGGGGAAAAAGAGAAACAGAATTTGGAACCACAAGGGCCAAGCCTAGTGGGCATGCACAGGCATTACATTACACACTCTGCCGAGAAGGGAATAGGGAAGTGGAATGAGAGAAAAGACTGTACTAGGGAAGCAGAGTCGATTGATGCAGCTTAAAAACTAAGCTGAATTAGAACTTTGTCTACGGGGCAATGGGGAGACACTGAAGGGTCTTAGCAGGGAGCAGCCCAAGCTCTGAAAGATGCTTTCTCCATTCATATACACACATACATTGCTGTACATACCCATTGAAACTGCCATGCAAATAAGGTAGAGAAAAAACAGCCAGACCATTCACTTTGTAGGACTCATTCATTCATTTATTTCAACATGCATTTATTTCGGACCTAATTTGTGCCAGGCACCATATTCAGTTGAGCTATCCAGTGGTTAGTGAGATAGGCAAATCCAAGTCATCAGGGAGCTTTCAGTCACTCGGAGATGAGAGACTAAAACAAATGAACAAGCAAATTCATTTACAATCTCTAGTTATGAAAAGGAATCATGTGGAATATAAGAGAATAATGGCAAGTGGAATAGCAGTGTCCTGAAACAGGCTCACTGGGGAGGCCTCTGGGAAGGACATAGGAATGCCAACATGTGGACAATATGAGAAAAAAACAACTCTAAGGGATCGGGGTAGAGTTGTCCCAGCTGTGGGAACATCACAGATGAAGACCGGGAGTCCACAAAATCTTGCCATGTTTTGGAAGTAAAACACAGGAACAACAAAAGAGGTCTGGAAAACTGAATTAGAGTGACGGTGGGAGGGTGATGAGCAAGACGGCTTTCATCAGAGGAGCAGGGATCTACTCATGCCTAGCCTTGTAGGACAGGGCAAAGGGCATTGAGAAGCCAAGTCAGATGTCTGGGAGGCAGGGAGGCAGAGCACAGGACATTTTGAAAAGCACACTCTGGCTGCCTGGAGGCCTCGTGCTTGCTCTAGTTGGTATCTCTCTGGGGAGTTGTCCTGGACTAGAGTGACAGTGAAAAACAGACTGGTAGATATTTGAGTGATACCACCATTTCAGCTTGGTGATTGTGATGGTGAGAAGAATAGAGTTTGGGGAAAGACACTGAGACCAAGTGCATGACATCCTAGGGAAAGCCCAATGACACAGAAGTCGATTCACAGATGCTCAGCCTCCAGGCAGTGCAAGGAGAACTGTCTTATGTCAAGACAGCAATAGGGCTCCTTGAAGCTTCTGGAAGAAGAAACATTTCTCCAATGATCTAGGGTGTCCTGGTGTCCAAACTCCAAGGGTGGCCTCTTAACATTTCTATTTGTCTCCAAAAAGTTATGTATGCCTGATGCTGTCTTCCGAAAGAGCACTGAGCTATTAAAAACGCTAATGAAATCTGGAAATGTGGTATTGATCAAGGATGTTTTCTTCTAGTCACCACTGGGCTCTGGACTGACTCAGGGTGAGCCCAATGCAGACATGAGTAATCTTTCACGTCATTGCCATCGCCCTTGAAGAGGCCATGTCTGTGGGGCCATTTACCAACTGGAAAGCGGATGAGGTAGACTTCAGCTGAGTATGCAGGCCAGACCACCCCTTGGTGGGAACTGAGAATAGGGGAGTCCTTGTCCATCCTGATGAAGCCAGATCCAGCCCTGAAGTTTGTTACTCTCTCCTGATTCCTTCCCTTGGTCCTAAAGTACACATAATGCTTTGAGCAGTTTCAAACAAAGGGGAAGGAAACTGGCAGGTATTGAGCAAGAAAACACCTGCTACACCCGAGTGCCTGAGTTAGCAGCTTCGCGTGGTTTATCTCATCAGAGGCTCACAGCAACATTTCAACGGGCAGAGCATTACCTCTGTTTTATTAACAGGAAAATGAAGTTTAGTGATGTCAAGAGATTTATACAAGAGTCTCACAGCTAAGAAGTGGGTCTCAGATGACAAAATCATCTGTGTTCATTTACTCAGCACTGCATGTGGCCACCAACAGTCCACGCGGTTATGCATAGTGACCATGTAATCTCTCAGTTGGGAGGTGAAAGACCCATTGTGACCCCCATGAGGAAGGTGCTTCTGTTATCCTTGTAGCCTGAGGTCATCTGGATAGGAAGAGCTGGGATTTGAACTCGGGTATTCTGGTTGTCCCCCTTGTCCTAGATTTACCCGAGCATGCTCTTTTTCATTTATAACTTTGAATGCAGAATCATTTAGATGACAGTAACTCTAAAGCCTGCACAAAGCTCCTTAGTGAGAGTCAGAAATGAGAGATAATCAAACAAACATTTTCTATAATGAACATCACACAGACTCAACTGACTGGCTTACATATATCCACATATGTCAGCAATGTGTGGGTATTTCAAAGGACAGATGGCATGGAGTCTTGGAGACCTTTCATGTAATTATGTGTGATCTGCAACACATGGTTTAAGCTTTCTGAGCCTCAGTGTCTTCGCTGTTAAAAAGAGGCTAGTCACTTCTACATGAACTAGAGCCATATATTTTATAACATCTAGCATGAAGAGGCATTCCAGGGGACAGCCAAGGACTGTCCTAGTCTCAGTTTCCTCTGAGAGGTGGTCTGGCTTGAGTAATCAGTTGGATTCGACTCCACCCCCTTTCCAGGTGGTCTCCCAAATTCTTGGTGAATGGCCCTGCAGACATGGCCTCTTCAAGGGTGATGGTGATGACAGAAGATTATTCATGTCTGTATTGGGCTCTCCCAGAGTCACTCCAGGGCCCAGTGGTAACTGGAAGAAATCACCCTGGACCAATGCCATACTGTCAGTCCCTTTCCTCCTTCCAAAGAACCTGGGTGTGTGAAAAGGAAGGTGAAGGAGGCAGAAATTAAGTGGTCTGCAGGGGGTTTTTGTGTGTTCAAAAAGGAAGCTCTTACTAAAGACATAGTTGCCAAGGATTCCAAAACAATGCCAGAGAACTCTGAAGAACCAGGTAGTGTGTGTGATAAGAACAGCAGCATGATAGAAAAATATTTTATAGTGGAAGAATATCTTGTTAGATAGTGAGAGGAAAGAGTTGGCTTGCCAATTTAAAAATATTTTTGGATAATCTTCATGAGCCTCACCCAGACGCACTGGAGGCCACACACACAAATGCTCCCGGGCTAATAAGCAACCCGTCTGGGATTGGGGCGGGCATGAGTTGGATACCCAGACTCTTACATATTTACTTATCCAGAGAGAAATAGAGACATACAAAGAGAATGTCCACACTCTTTACTGGGAACAATTGGTCGACAAACAGCAGAGACAAGATGATGGGGGATATATCCAAGTGTATGAAGGGAAAAGGATATTGTAGAAAAGAAGCCAGTAGGGAAGAGGGAGAGGTAAAGAGAAAAATAGACTGGGTGTGGTAAAGGAAAAGATGAAGCTGGTAAAGGATTCAGGGTGGCTCTTGGGGTTTATGGATTATGCAAGAAGTGTCAAGAAACTGTTCATCCCTGGCTGGTGTAGCTCAGTGGATTGAGTGCTGGCATGTGAACCAAAGGGTCATTGGTTCGATTCCCAGTCAGGGCACATGCCTGGGTTGCAGGCCAGGTCTCCAGTAGGGAAGTAATGTGTGAGAAGTAAAGACACATTGATGTTTCTCTGCCTCTCTCCCTCCGTTCCCTCTCAATAAGTAAGTAAGTAAATAAATAAATAAATCTATATGTTCAAAAAACGCGGAATAGAAATGTAAATTCTCATGAAGTTTCTCTTTGAGGCAAGATGATAGTGTTGGGGAGGAGTGTTTCTTATGTTTATGAGGTAGGCCTCAAGGGTCAAGACTCTGTTTTGCTTATTCTGTGGTCCATGCTGCCCAGCACAGTCCCTGGTGTGATAGTAGGGGCTCAGGGAGTAGAGTGAGTCAATACCTATGGCAGAAGAGTGGTCATCTTGATCCAATGGAACCTGCTCTCCTGGACCATGAATGACCCAGGCCCGAGCAGCAATGGGGGGAGCAGGGTGCTGGGTGGGGAGACAGAAAGCTCTCAAGTACTCCAGTGATGTGTGTGGG